>NW_026521812.1:34060000-36560000 GCF_021234435.1 Artibeus jamaicensis | reverse complement strand
TTCCACAAACATTCATCATTTTTAAATAAGTAAATAGTTATTTCTCTAGAAAATAAAAAATTAGGGAACTAAGTTTAAAATAATTATAAGAGCTTAGGCATTGTGTAACAAAGATAGTTATGATTAGCTGAAATACTAATAGCATCCATCTTTGAACCACGTTGTTAAAGGCAAAGTCACTTTGAGGGCACAATTAGTTTGGAATTAGGGCCAAAATTCCAAACTATATCTCTGCCATCGTTCCTTCAACTTGGTTGGTGCTTTCCGCCACTTGTGTGTAGACTTTTCACTGTTCTTAAAGTTCAGTGTCTAGAACTAAAGTCTGTACACCAGGTAAAGTTCTGTATTTGCTGAAAGAAAGAAATTATCACATCTCATATTTTAGATGTTGTATTTTTACTAATATAATCCAAATTCACATGAAATCTGTCAGTAGATTTAAGTTTTATAGTATAATAACTGATGGTTAAAGATAAAATACTGAAGTTATAGGCATATTGTACTTCTAATCTCAAGAAAAAATGCATACTCTGTAAATGAAGTACTAATTTATAGAATCATATAAAATTCTAGATTCTAGCCAATTAGAATATTTTTCCTGTGGTCTATTTCTAATTTTTTATGAATCATAGAGTTAATAGAATAATTATCTCAAAAAGATAGTTGCACTTTTGTGTTTATTGAAACATTATTCATGATAATCAAGATATGGAAACAGTCTAAGTATCTGATGAGGAATAAATGGATAAAGAAAATGTATATATAGACAATGTAAAAAAACAAAACAAGGCTGTTCATATAGAAGCATAGTTGAATGGTAGTTACCAGGGACTAGGGGCAATGAAAAATTGGGCAATATAGGCCAAAGGGTGCGAACTCTATAAGATGAATCAGTTCTAAGGATCTTATGTACAGTGTGATAACTGTAGTTAATATGGTGCTGTATACTTGAAATATGATACTATATACTCTTGTTCTTACCACACAAGAGTTAACTGTGATGTGATGGATGTGTTAATTAACTTGGTCTTGGTAATTGTGGGAATCTCCATCTGCAGAGTCGTCCTGGCCGCCATGGATGAGAATAAATCTACCAAGACATGATCTGCTAGGGGAGGAAAGGTGGCCAGTCTCTCAAAGGAGAAGGGCCAAGAGCCTTTTCCTCAATGGGCTTTTATTGGGTTGGTTTTGCACAGGAATACGGGTAAAGCTCATTAATCATTGTCAGGCAATAAGGATCAAACAAAGAACTCTGAAGACCTATTTTAAGTCAGGGTCAGATAGCTAAAGAGCTATAAAACTTTGGGAGACGAACTCACTTCTTGCTTGGACCCTTATTTAATTGAGAGCATTCTATACAAAGCAGGTTTCACAGGATTTTAAGTATTCTTTCTTAGGCCTGATTGTCCTAGGGAACCTACCCTTTCCAACACAGGGTGGTACCTACCACCAGCATTATTTCAGGCTTAAGTCAGGCAGCCAAGAGATTAGGAAACTGAATGAGGACTTAGGCTATGTCATAGCCGAGGGGCGGGGGTCCGTCATCCTCTTTTGCTGTAGCCCCCCAAGTCTTTTCTTGGGGCCTCCATGTGATCGTGCCTGTATTAGGTCAATTCCCCCCTTGGAAAATCTTACCCATCACTGGCTAACTGATCAAGCATTGGGGGCCATTTAAGGATGAAGTAAAAGGGGCCAAGCAGTGTTCCTGCCAGGGAGATAAGCTTTGTCTCCTTAGTGGCTTATGATCAGATGGTCACTCACTCAGCCTTAGCCACAGGGTGGTTATAGCTCCTGAAACCAGGCAGGGCAGTTCCCAACAGGTAATCATTTCACAGTGTGTAGGTATAGCAAATTATCATGTTCTACAATTTAAATATAAATAATTGTCAGTTATTTCTCAATAAAGCTGAAAAAAGAAAAATTATTCAAAGAAGATAAATACAATGCAGATATAATGAAAATAGTTCTTCCAAGTGTTATTTAAATCTGTCAGTAACTAGTAAGAATAGTGGTTTCTAGGCTTCACCCCAGAAGCAATGTCCAGGTGCTTTTATAATGACTTAAGAAAGGCCAAAGAAATTCTTTCCATGACAACAAAATTCAAATTTAATTTTAAAATTAGATTAAATATGTTTTGCAGGGTACAGTAGATTTTAAGCTATGAATTATAGTTCATTTGGTTCTAGACTTTTGATTCTATATAAAAGTAGTAATAATAGTTAAAAAATAACATAAAACAAACTAAGCAGCCCACAATCATGGGACTTCCGCCAAGATGGAGGCGTAGGTGGAAGCACTGCACCTTCTCACACAACCAAGTTTAAAAACAACAAAGTTTTAGCAACAAAAACACAGCCAAACCACAGAAAATTGAACTACATGAAAGTCTGAGAACAATGAACCCTTCAGCCAAACCGGTAAGAGGGGCAGAGCCAGCAGCAGAGCGGGGTTGGGCAGGAAGGATCCACCGGACTGACCTGGGCACCTGACCCAGGTGTGCCAGCAGCCACGGACGGATCCTAGGTGTGGAGAAGCGGGCGGACCCACTGAAGGCGGACCTTGGTCACATATTCACACGCAGATAAACCGGTGAAGGAGCTAGCGGTGGTGAGACAGACTGAGCAGGCCTCAGCGGCAGGAAGCGGCAGAGGGAACTGCCATTGTCCCTCTCTGACCCTGCCCCCACATACAGCATCACAAACCAGCGACCTGGGGGGGACCCGCCCTGGTGAACAACTAAGGCTCCGCTCCTCATATGAAAGAGGCACAAACAGATCAAAACATGGCTCAAGAACAACTCAGAGCCCCAGAGCCTATAAATCTAAGAGATGAAGAAATCTCTTAGATGCACAGTCCAAAACACTGGTGATCAGGATCCTCACAGAACTGGTTGATTTTAGTCACAAATTAGAGGAACATATGGAAGCTAAACTAATTGAAATGAAGGGAAATACACAGGAAACCAATAGTAATGGAAAGGAAACTGGGACTCAAATCAAAGGAGTGGACCAGAAAGAGGAAAAAAATGACCAAATAGAAAAGGATGAAGAAACAAGAATTCAAAAAAATGAGGAGAGGCTTAGGAACCTTCAGGACATCTTTAAATGTCCCAACATCCGAATTATAGGGGTACCAGAAGGGGAAGACGAACAGCCACAAGTAGAAAACTTTTTTGAACAAATAATAAGGGAGAATTTTCCCAATCTGGCAAAGGAAATAGACTTCCAGGAAATCCAGGAAGCTCAGAGAGTCCCAAAGAAGTTGAATCCAAGAAGGAACACACCAAGGCACATCGTCATTACATTAGCCAAGATTAAAATGAAGGAGAGAATCCTAGAAGCAGCAAGAGATAAGGGGACAGTCACCTACAAAGGAGTTCCCATCAGACTGTCAGCGGATTTCTCAAAAGAGACCTTACAGGCAAGAAGGGGCCAGAAAGAAGTATTCCAAGCCATAAAATCCAAAGACCTACATCCAAGATTGATCTATCCAGCAAAGCTTTCATTTAGAATGGAAGGGCAGATAAAGTGCTTCTCAGATAAGATCAAATTCAAGGAGTTCATCATCACCAAGCCCTTATTATATGAAATGTTACAGGGACTTACCTAAGAAAAAGAAGATAAAAAAGATGAGCAGTGAAAGGAGAGCAAACTCACAGTTATTAACAACCACACCTAAAACAAAAGCAAACTAAGAGGACAGCTAAATCAGGAACAGAACCATAGAAATGAAGATCACATGGAGGGTTAGCAACAGGGGAGTGGGAGAAGGAGAAGGTACAGAAAATAAGTAGCATAGATGGTAGGTAGAAAATAGATAGGGGGAGGGCAAGAATAGTATGGGAAATATAGAATCTAAAGAACTTGAAACACGTGGTCATAAACTAAAGGTGGGGAATGGTAGGGGAGGGGGCGTGCAGGGTGGAGAGGAATGAAAGGGGAAATAGAACAACTGTAATGGCATAATAAAATATATTAAAAAACAAACTAAGCAAACAACTAGAACAGCAACAGAATCACAGAAATGGAGATCACATGGAGAGTTCTCAGGAGGGAGGGAGAGAGGAGAGACTAGGGGAAAAGGTATAGGGAATAAGAAGCATAAATGACAGGTATAAAATAGACAGGGGGAGGGTAAGAAAGGTAAAGGATGTGTAAAAGCCAAAGAACTTATACTTGCGATGCACGGACATGAAGTAAATGGGGGGATGCTGAAGGGAATGGGGGTCCTGGGCGGAGGGCGATAAAAGGGAGAAAAAAGAATGGGACAACTGTAATAGCAATCATGAATAAAATATATTTAAAAATTCTACTAGCTTTGGAAATTTTTATGTATTCAAATACAGTATTAGAGAAAAATATTTATGAATTTCCTCAGATATGTGAACAATGAAATAAGATATTTATGATGGATAGTGAAATGCACATTAAAGCAATTTTCCCCCCACTGGTTTGCCCATTATATACTGTCATGAAACTATACACAGGCTTTAAGAATAATTTGGATTAACTGGTTAATAAAAAATATTAAACATGTTGATGAGAAACTTGGAAAAAAATCATTTGGATAAGATGGAAAGTTAGAGTAGTGTAAGCTAAACCTGATAGGTTCTGAGAAAATATGAAACCTCTCTCTAATGAAAGGACATAAAAATGATGTTACGATGGATTATCTGTGAATATTTATAATCTTCAAAGGAGCAGCACCTTGTGCTTCAATGAACGGAAGGGAAAGGACAGTGGGGATGTGGTGAGAGTTGTCATGATAACGTATGTTAACCTGATTTGCCGCATCATTATCAGTTCATGCTCTTGCTGCATTTTGCATTGTGAAGCTAAAACCCTGCAGTTTTTAGGTGGAAGGCTAGGTAATGGGAAATAACTGAAAATAAACTCAGAAAGGGTTTGTGAAGCTACCTAAGTCAGTAACACATGGCTGCTTTAATAAAAAGCCTTAAGTTTATTGGAGGCACTGAGGGGCCCTGTGTGTATACTTCTGCCCCTCTGAAGGGTTTCCTCATTTGTCTTGAAGGCTTGTCATTTCAAGATTGAGACAGATTTAAAGTTTCTTAGATAGAGCACGACCTTTTTAAAATTCTCAATCAACTCAAGCTAAAATTGAAAGCATAAAGAAACACTTGAGAACAATTTCAAAGCTTTTACTTAAAAAAAAAAAAAACTTTTCAAACTGCCATGCAGAATAGTCTGCTAACATATTTTCACTTTCACATTCACTGTAAAGTTTAGAGAATTTAACAGCTCCCTAGCTTTGAATATGGTTCATATAAGTGCCTTTTTTTAACATTAGCAGCACATTGAAATGATCACTAATGAAGAACTCTTTTTGAAATTACGTTAACTTCACATATATTTTTAAAATAAAATTTATAATAGGCTGGTGGTCTGCAAAATTAATATCTCATTAGTTTAACTTTTCTCTAATTGATGAATGTAATTTATGACCAAGAGGCATTTGGCCGTCTAGTTTTTATTTGCTTTAAATCTATATAAACTTGAAAAACAGTCTTCTTGACAAATGAGGTTACTGGAAACTAAATGAGAATTCTTATTTGCCACCACAGTGGTGACATGAAGAATCACAGCCTTTAGCTCAGGGCTACTAAGCTCTTAATAATGAGAGAAAGGTGTTCCATCTTCACCTACAGTAGAGCCACAATTACAATGAACAAAAATAGCTGCCAAGGCTTCTCCAAAAAATATTCATGACCGTGAGAAAAAATATTGATTTTTAATGTCAAGAACTGAAATGTCTTCGAAAGTGTTCATTTCAATCCAACTATTATTTTCCAAAAGAAAGTGAATAGACTATAAAGTGTTTCATAGCGCTATTTCATATTTAACACTTTTCAAGAAAAAAATTCAAAGCAAGAACTTGCAACTTTTTTCTCCCCCTTCATGTCACTTTCTTTTGTTCTTGCTTGTTTTTTCACTTAATTTAAAAACAAAACAAATAAACTTCACAAGGTATAGAAGAAAAAAGTTGAGAATAAAAGTGGATTTAATTGATCCTTTCTTTTCCGCAGAATATAAGCTAAATAATGTATATAATGTATGAAATATGCAGAAAAGATATCACCCAGATGAGGGCATTGTGCTATGTTTCAGCCCTTATGCTTTAGTGCACAAGCTTCTCTTTAATATCAAATTACATTATTGTACGACTCATAGGACCCCAATAATCTACTATGAGACCCAAGTTGGGACTGACTGACTACCACATATTTATACACGAATGATGCAATTACTATGACATGAATGCTAGAACATTGTCATCTATTTTGCAACTGATGTTTTTGATTTAAGTAGGCTCTTTGTTAAAGGTAAGAGAGAAATTAAGTCATTTAAAAATAGTTTTGGGTTCTTCTTATGCATCCCTTCAAATCCTCTTCACTCCAAGTTCAGTTGTTGCAGTGGTGATTAGTTATGGACAGGGTCCAACCAGGATCCCACAGGTGCAACCCCTCAGGTTTGAGAGGATATTGCTGTGGGCTGGCACAGTCAGAGGCTTGCTTTCTGTCCTAGGGCTCCTTTGATGCTGCCCTGGGGTCTGATGGAAAAACAATTAGCATTCACATATAAACAACTTAGAAGTCCAAGGGAACTGATGTTTTACAAGGTCATCTGGATCAATGGGGACAGAAGCCCATAATAATGCTTCCTTTTTTGATCTCCTGTGTGGGAGTCTCCAAAATTTATTTATTAATATTCCCCAGAAGGTTCAGGTGAGGTTATGCACTAGTGTCCTGTAGCAGTCAGTGGTCAGTGCGACAATGAGTTCAGGACCGACTTTCCCTCCTTCTGTCTTGCTTCCTCTCCCCTCCCCTTGTCCTGCAGCCTGGTATCACACTATGGTCCTACTTGCACACAAGACTCCCAAGTCTCTGTTCTTGAGGTTCCCAGGGTAACACAAAGTACTTCCCAATTAGTAATACATTTTTCAGCATTGAAGACCATGCACATATAATCAATTACTTAGGCACTAATAAATGCCAGAAATTACTATACGAAATGATAGCACTGAAGTGGAAACTTTAATGGGACATTTCTTATTCCCAGTCTCTCCATCTGTGCCTGTAGGAACTGGGGCAGAACTGATGGGCAAAAGCCTTCAGCCATGATTATTGGGAAATAATTTGCCTCCAAAGGCAGAACCTTCCCTACTCTGAACTCTAGAAAATGCAATCTGAAGAAGTACTACTTCTGCAATGCTTTTAGACTTAGTTTGAAGTTTTCAAAATTTTTCGGTAATAGAAATAATTCATGGTTCACATATATCAGCTACAGAAAGCTTAAATGATAGCTCTAATGGATATAATATGACACTTCAAAATTATCAAATACCTTACAATGGAATACTTGAATGATAATTGAGCTTTTAAGACAGTAGAAAATACATTTTTTATTCAGTTTAATTTATATTTTAATTCCCCATCATGGTTTCCATATTATTACTGTCATTAATTTTATATCTATGATTTCGGTTTCAAAATTTTTATAAGATAAGCTACATTTTTGTATTTGTTATCATTATAACTTTAAGTGGATAAAGTATATTTTAAACCACAGAATGAAAACACTTTACATGTCATATTGAAAGAAACTTTAATTTCAAAAAAAAAATATTTGTCACTGATATTCTTAGGCTAAGCCATCACGTTATTCTTTACAATTAAAAGTCAAGTGGATTTTTTTAAAAATGAAATGAAACAATTATTATATGGTTATACTATTATTTAGATGATAGATAGATATCATCCAGCAATTTTCCTACAATGGATTATCCAATTATCTAAATCAAAACATTGAAATGTTTTATCAAGATTTACGTTGAATTCATTCCAAACAATTGAGCCTAAGTGGAATGCGGCTCTAAAACTCAGACACGAAATTTAAAATATAGTTTAGTAGATGTTATCAGGCTAAGTTCAACATTTGGTTATTCTTAAATTCTAATTGGTTAAAAATAAGATATAATTTAGAAGCAGTGAAGATCCTCTCTCTCCAAAATACCCTTCGCACTTAACTCTTTCTACCTGACTTGCTGAATTGAGGTAAGAAAATAAATGAAGACAGATAAAGAATTAAGTATTATACCTGACACATATGAGGCCTTTTATAAATAACCATTTCAATTATTATTGCTATCACCATTTCTATATTTCTGGGGGACAGAAAAGCAGTTTAGAAAATAATAATTTCTTGAATAGACGCTCCAGCTTTCTTCTTTTAAGAAAAGAAGTCTGAAATTCTTTTATTTCACATCCTCTGATAACTCGGTTGAGTAGAACGCCAGAAAATGAGAATGTCTCATTTTTCAATGTGTTGTGAGCTTGAGCCTAAGACACTGGCGGAAGGTTTAATACCCCTGGACGGCAGGAGCGCCAGAGCTGCAGGAGCTCTAGCAACGTGTGAAACTCAGAGCTGTGGGCTGTGTTTTCATTAAGTGAATTTGGCTTGCCTGCTGCTTTTCTTTCTAAGCTCCACCCTGAAAAGCACAAGCCTCTTTAGCAAAATTAAGGAAGAACAGAGTGATCTCTCTTCGGGCAGTAATTGTGTGAAATAGATTAAGAAATATACTTGCTCATGCCAGCAGGGAGCAAGTACAAACTGACAAATGTTCACATACTCAGGTTGCAGAACAAAGGCATTGTGGTGTGATTTGTCTCTATTTATCTTTACCCACAAAGGTATATGTGTGGGAGGAGAGGGCGTTAGCAATTTCTTCCCAAAAGCAGAAAAATTACTTAAAGGAATATAAGGAAAAATAAGTTCAAAGAATAAGTTATTTTTTTCCCTGTCACAGTTTCAAAAAAATCTACATAAAATACACAGGAAAAGTTTTTTTTGATCGAACTACCGTTCCAGAACTAATCTGGTAAATCATGTTGTCTGGAATATATGTGTCTCTTGATAACCTTAAATGCAGTTGTAGATTATTCATATCGTTCCTCTCCTTTCTTATATCATTATGACCAGATTTTTCTTCCAAGGGGAATGTTCCTATAGGCTTACGTGAATTAGGCTCAGACTAGTCTAGAGAGTAGTGTGGCATTTTCTCAGTTTACATCAACTTCCTATTTTTACATGTTGGTTAGAGAGAGAAGAGAATAAAGGCTTGGAGCAGACCAAATATGGCATGTTACCGTGACACTGTGTCTGGAGCGCCCAAGCCCCCTCCCGGAACTGACCTCGCAAAATCGAAAGCAGTCTGAGAATACTGTTCCTGGAGTGGCGTGTGTCGGAGCAAAAATTTCATGTCACTACTGGTCACCTGGAACCTAGATTCAATTTATTTTTTAATTGATTTGAGAGACAGGAATGGAGAGAGAGGGAGAGAAAGAGAAATACTTGTTGCTCTACCCATTTGTGCTTTCATTGGTCGATTCTTGTATGTGTTCTGACTGGGGATTGAGACTACAACCTTGGCATATGGGGACAATGCTCCAACCGACTGAGCTACCTGCTCAATGGTTTAATACAAGGTTTATAAAAGTTTACTGAAGATCTCTTGACTCACCTTCAGTAAATACCAGATGAACCAACTAATGGGTGCATGATCGTGCTGTGGAGAATCTAAACCCCAGAGGAAGACCACTGGTCATCAGCAGAAAGAAAAAACGCTGCCAAATGAGGGAGTGCAGGGCCCAGCTTCTGGCAAGGAGGATTAACCCCTCTGGAAGAACTGGAAGTTGGTTTTCATGGTGAGTGATACATCTTTCCAAAGTATGTTTTGGAAATTTATGAAGACATTTTGGTTGTCACAAGTTGGGAGGAAAAACTACTCTTTAGGAGGAGTTAGCTAGGTTGCTAGCTAGCCAGCATTGCATAGGAAAAACTTCACATAAAAAACTGTTTTAATTTTTGCCGGACTTTGATATATACCATCATATATTTTTGTGAGTCACTAACCTAATTTCCTGAGTCAAGAACATCACATATATATATATATATATATATATATATATATATATATACACAAAGTGATTTTTTGCATGATCACAATGTATGCATTACTTGAAATGCAAATATTGTGTAACTCTAGAGAAGATTGTTGTTGACTTCATTCAGAACTTTAAAATCACAATACCAACATTCTTATCATAGTGGAATTTGTGTAGCCAATAAGACACCCATAAATTGGTAACCATTTGTGACTCTTTAAGTTAGGGCATTTCTAATAAGTGCAAGCAGATAACCATTTCATTTCATATTCTAGTGTAGTTGTTCTCAAGTATTTACATGTAAACTATACAGTACTGTTTGAAAAATCACATTCCACTTATTTTTCTTTTACATGTCATAATATTATATTGATTCTTTGAATTTGCATGCAGTAGTAAGAGTATATTATCTGTGAATTTCATTTGAGGATAGTGAAAAGTATGTAAAATATTTGTAATAAAAGGAGAAGGAAGCCTGATAAGGTTGGAAATCTTCTTCCAGTTTCTGTTATATGGAGAAACACTTTTTGGAAGACATTGGAAAATAAGAGGACACCTCCCGACTTCCATTTCCCATGGCTTTTCTGTTGCAAGCCTGGTTGTGAGGCCTATGATAAGTGACTTCACAATGATTTCCTGTACATTTCACTAAGGCAGTTTTATTTTGTGGGATTTTTTGGTAGTTCTGTTTCTTCCTATCGGTGAAGATTTTGGGAATTCTTTGTCATGTCTTTTAGTTACACAAAAAAGGTCAAAATAACACAATTGTTCTCAAAGAAAAATGCACCATTAACATATATATGAATATGGAATATACAGGCTGAGAGTGTATGGCATACAAATGAAAATTAGCAGTATCATTATTAACTGTATGAATGCATTTGGAGGCATCATCAGAAACTGAGACTTTAGTGATAAAAATTATTTTCCCAAACCTGATATTTATCCCAGATCTGAGGTTCCCTGACATAGGGTTAGTAGTGATGAAATTACTGAGATGCTGAGAAATACGCAGTGGACACTTGTGCCTACTGTCCTGGGGCTCGGAGCCCTCACTTAACAATTACTGTAAACTACATGTGTTCATAGAAATGCGTATGCTGAAACCGAATCTCTAATGTGATGGTATTTTGAGGTCCAGCCGTTTGATTGTGATTAGGTTATATGAGTGGAGTCCTGCCCTGGCTGGTGTGGCTCAGATTGAGCATCAGTCTGTGAACCTAAGGGTTGCTGGTTTGACTCCCAGTCAGGGAGTCAATGCTTGGGTTGCAAGTCAGGTCCCCAGTAGGGGACACATGAGAGACAACCACACATTGATGTTCCCCTCCCTCCCTTCCCCTCTCTCTAAAAATAAATAAATAAATAAATAAATAAATAAATAAATAAATAAATAAATAAATAAAATCTTTAAAAAACAAGAGTGGAGTCCTCATGAACAGGCTCAGTGCCTTTACAGAAAAGGCCTCAGAGAGTGCTCTCTCCTGCTGTGTCTTTTCAAAAAGGGGGATGTCTATGAACCAGGACGCAGGTGCTTACCAGACACTGCATCTGCTGGTATTTTTATCCCGACCTGGTGAAAAAGACATTTCTGTCGTACATAAGATATTCAGTCTGTGGTGTTCTGTTTTTACTCTTCACAATCTAGAGAAGGGAGATGAAGTCACATGTTTACCATTAAAAGAGACAAGGCTAAATATTGAGTAAAACCAGTATGTCCCCCAAGTACCGAAATGAGCATGTTGGTTAGATAACATACATTTTTTGGTCATTTTATTTTAAAGTTCTGTCTTTTCCTTCAGTAGTTACTACTAGCTTACATGTGCTGGAGAAGATGTTCTTTAAGATATTTCATTGATTTAGTGTTTACTTTATTAAGACCCAAGTTAGGGATGTATGGTGTCTATAACAGTATAATCTAGATTCTGAATCTTGGGTATCTGGCCCATTTTCTGTATGTTCTTAACAGACATGAGCAGGAGCAGAAAGAGCCCACTTAGATCAATCAAACCAGTTACATTTTCCTGAGCATTGACAAGCTGAGCTCTAGCTAAAGAAAGAACTAAAGAACTAAAGAAAGAACTAAAGATCTGACCCTGATGGGATGGGCTGGGCTGGGCTGGGATGGATTGGAGCAGGAGCAGAAGGGGACACTATGAAATGTGACTGTGCGACCCAGAGCCAGAGCTCATTTGGAATGTCAGGCAGCTGAAAAGTTTTTACTGGGACTTGTTGAAGGTAAGAGGGTGACTAGGACAACGTTTTTTATTCTTTGGCCCAGCCTGAAATAACAACAAATCATAACAGTAAATTCCACACCCAGATGTTTTTATATCTTAAATTTTGTTTCACGTATATTTTCCCATGTGCTGATTCCACTCACAGATTTTCACTTGTGGGCCAAGAATTTTAATGATGGAAATCATTAGAAATGAAACAGAGGAGAGGATTATATGTGAAATTGAAAAGAATTTCTGCGTAAGGTCATCTATACCTGTTCACTGTCTGATATGACTTCTTGTCAGTCCAGGGAGAGTCCCTCACATGTATGCAGGGTGCCCATTCAGTGAGAGTGCAGAGGCAGTGCTGCCAGTTTTTGGGCAGAAAGGACCCCTGGTAATTGTCCACAAACAAACAAAAACACAAGAATCCTGCAAAAAAAATGTCTGGAGATTAAAAGTTGGCACAAACCACCGAAGTAGCAAGCTCATAAAGCCCATATTATATAACTAGTGAGCCCCATGTCACTGTTAAGAGGTACCTTGTTTGTACAATATATGGTCCTGTTTCTTGTTACGTTAAATATGGTATGACTCTAAGTACCTTACTCTAGAATTGTGGGAAGAAAAAGACAGTACCCATGTCTTTCCCTTGGACATTTTTAACAACTTTATGGTAATATAATTCACATACCATAAAATTCACCCACTTAAACTATACAATTCAATGGTTTGGGGTACATAATATTATTGATTTTTTAAAATTATTGTTTCTCTTTCTCCTTATGTCTCTCTGCCTCTCTCTTTCTTAAATTTGCCCTCTAAAACCATTTTAAGTGTGGAGTTCAGTGGCTTTAATTGTTTTGGCAGTGTTGTGTAAACTTCTACATTATTTTCAAAACTTTTTAAATCACATCAAACAGGATATTTAAAAAGAGAATCTACCATGGTTGATTCAGAAAAAGTGAGCCACAACCTAAGAAAATTGTAATTTTTAAAATTAGAATGAACCATTTGAAAGTTTTGCTATGCACATCAGTATCTTTAACAGGGAAGTTTATGGTGACAATGAAGAATTCACAGTGACTATCCGCATGCTTTCAAGCACGTCACTGCGCAGGCGCCCGTGCTCTCAGATCCAGCACCAGCACGCTCAACTCCACACATACACATGATGACAAGTCCTAGTGCATGCACGGTCTCCAACATACGGAGCTCTCCCGTCCGAGCGATAAAGCAAAATGTGCATGCAGAGGCATACCGAAAATAGGGGAAGATGGTCTGCAGGGAGACGGACCGGTGAAGGAGGGGCACGTTACTCAGAAGGATGTTTGGAGATAAGTGGTTAGGTAAATTTGGAAGTTTTAAAACATTCCCCAGAAAGGTTCTTGGCATTGCTTCCGTCAAGGGGTAGAATTCATTTTTCTTCCCTTTCAACATGGATGGCCTTATAAACTTCCTTCCAAAGAATAGAATGTGGGGGGAATGAGATGGCATGACTTCTGAGACTAGGTTAGCAAAGGCTGTGTAGCTTCTGCTGGGTTCCTGGCTGTATGTGGAATGGAGCCCCCATGCTGTGAGGAAGCTCGGGACATGTGGAGTGACCATGTGTCACCGTGTGTAGGTATTTTGGTCGGTAGCTCCTACTGAAGTCCCAGATGATGGTCAGTGTCCCTCACGAACATATAAAATGACACAACCATCCAAATAACTCAAGTCTCACCATCTCACTACAGCCACATGACAGATGGTGGGTGACAACTACTAGCTGAGCTGTATCAATGTCCAGAACCATGAGGATGACCATAAATGGTTATCATTTCCATTTAATATGGGTGACCATGATAGTAATTGAAATGATTGAAATAGGGTACTTAAACAAATTATATGGGGGTGACCAGCAAAGCCTAGCAATAAGGCTAATGTCTCCATAGGTGCTTTTCTTAAAATAGAAAGAAGAGTATTTTCCTATTGGTAAAATTGAGTAACAGAATTTACTCATATTAAAGAATTTAATTCAAATTAAAATATTTATCAGGAGGATAAAATTTATATATTTCAACATAGAGTGATTTTAAGTTTTTCTGTTACTTATTGAGTAGTGCATATTTTTTAGCTTTTGAATTAGATTCTTATTTGGAATTAAATTAGTAACTAAATCTCATGAACACATGACTTGTGTCATAACTGACCTTAATTATTTTGTTGATTTATTATCAATATTTATTAAGCGTCTAGTAAGTTCCAGGTATTCTGCTAGAGATATAACAGCTCATCATGTATAATCCTTACACTCAAAGAGTTTATAAGAAAATCTATAGGAGAGACAAAGAAATAAATCAGCAATTATGATACAATATTGGCAAGTCCCACATCTGAGTAAATAATCTATGACATATAGGGGCAAATCACGAGAGCTCGAGAACAGGCTGAGGAAGTGTCAGGACAGGATTCTCAGAGGCAGTCATGGCTACAATGACCCCTAAGAAAGACAAACTAGAGTTCCCCTGGGGAGGCTGAGGAAGGAGAGCTGGCAGTTTGGGCAGGGGGCATGGAATGGGCAGGGAGCTGGAGGCAGGCACACACATATCAAATTCTGGCCACTGCAAGTGTCTCAGTGTAGCTGGAACAGAGATCACCAAGCAGAGAAGCAAAAAGACAGAGCACCAGAGGACTCCTCAGTCATGTCAATAATTTTAAACTTTATCCCGAGGGCTTTTAAATGCTTTGAGGCAAGAGATAAACATGATCAGATTTGACTGCAGTGTGGAAAACATGTTTGAAACAGGCAAGACTAGAATCTGACAAACCAATCAGCACTCTTGCAACAATTCAGGCGAAGAAAGGCGGAGGCCGGAGCCTGGCAGCGGTGCAGGAAGAATCACCCGGTTGTCCTGTGGAGCAGAAGCAGGTTTAGTGCTCATTCCCAGACCATGGCTCTCAACTCTGCAGAAAGGCCTTTTGGCTAAGTATAAAACAGTTCCAAGTTAGGAATCTGATTCCAAGCAGGACAGATCCTGGTTATATATTCGAAGGTGTCAAAGCCTATAGAGAAAGTCGATACCTGTGTGGCTTCTGGATGGAAAGCCATACCCACTGTAAAGGCAGACAGGTGCTCTGATAAACTAGTAACAGATTTCACCCACAAAATTCTTTTTAATGAGGGACCTCTACCATACCAGTAACTTATATAAAAACAAAGATGGGTGTGTGTGTATCCAGGTGTCATATGAATATTCATGCCTCGGGAGTCACTTTAACATTTTCACCGTCTGACCTTGAATGAAGAAGGGGTCAGCGGTGCCACTCATTAAAAAACAAATAGCCTGCTTTTTTATAAGCTAACTTGGTATTGTGAATTGGAATTTGTTCAGCCCTTTTTGAGAATGATTCCTCAAATTAGGACAGTGTACTAGGTGTCAACAATGCTAGTATGCTTCGAATAAAATCACACCTATAGACATAGTAACTTATTTTTTAACCTTTATTTTTTTCAGACATATGCATGTGCATGTGATGTACATGCATGATATAATTATGTTGAAGAAACATATGTAAATTAATAGATGCATATAGAGAAAGAATGAGTAAACTGAGCCAGCCAAGGACAGAATCTTTTTTAAATGCATTCCATGTAAATTCAACAAGGACTTAAACTGATTCTTTGCCAACGAGTGGCTGATATGATAGGACAACTGCTTTCTTTTGCTGCTTCCAGAACAAATTAACATTACTGTGGGGAGGAAAGAGAAGTGCTTTGCAGCAATTCATACAATAAATAACCATAGTAGCTGGAGCTATTGTCATTGAGCCAAAAATGCTTTAATTTAAATCATTTATACTAATTACTGAAATTGCAAGGGAATCGTTAGGAATAAGTATTCATAGAAATTCAAGAGGGAAATTTAGTGGTGTTATAGACTCCATATTTGTATTCTTTATTTCACTTTATTTTTAAATGTTATTATGAAGAGAGGTTGGTTTGAGGGTTACAAAGACAGGTCAGGATGACTACAAAGAGGTGATCTGTGTGTTGGGGTCGGGGTTAAATATTCATTATGATTAGAGAATAGAAATGTACTATTTTGCAAGTCACTTATTATGTTTTAAATTTTTAGCTATAAGCTACTTATATGTCAGTCCAACCCGAAAGGAAAGCAAGCAAGAAAAAAAAATGCAGACTGCTTACCTACCGTGTGGCAGACATCGTCACACTATCTCATTCCATCATCACGATTACACATCATTTCAAATGAGAAATCTTAGACTTGACAAGCTTATACCACTCAGGGTTCTCTGGCCAGAAAGTCCTGGAGGTGGGATTTAAAACCAGATCCGTCCAGTTAGATCACACATTCTCTGTAGGAATACCAGCCACTCCTGGGTGGCTGAAGATGTCAAAATGTCATCATTCTAGTGTCCGATGCAAAGGCCAAGTAAAGCCACACAACCAGAATCTGTATTTTTAATTCCCAAACCTCAGAACTTTTGGACTGAAATAGAATTTGTAGATCTTTTAGTCCAAGGGCCCTACATTACAGAGGAAGCAAGTGAAACTCACAAAAGAGAATTGATTGGCTTAATGCCATTGCCATTGTTAGTAGTGAATTTGGGACTAGAATACACATCTCCTGAGCCATGCTGAAAATTCACTTACTCTGATATAAATTGTAGTAAAAGAATACCTAATGGTCACAGGCACAAATGCATATCTAAACCAACGTGTCCTGTTTGGCCATGCTTGAATTTGTAGTTTTACATCTTAGAAAATTATGATCTCTAAAAATTTGAACACTTCATCTCTGCTGTGTATTCTCTTTATTCTTTTTATTACAACAACATTGTGTCCAGGAAAAGTTTTCTGACTCAGACAAACTGGGATTACAACCAGCTTTCAATATTTCCCATATAATTACTTTATTTGTTTATTCAAACAACCTTATAGCTTAGAAAAAGTAGAAATGATCATCATAATTTTGTAAGTTATTTGCATCCCAGTTCCACAATTAACTCTATAATCTTAAGGACCACCTAGACTTTTTATGTTTATCTGTTAAAAAAAAGCTATTTGACAAAATAAGTGATCCACATATGTTGTCTGTTTCTTGGCTTATTCAAACTTTTGTAAATGTTTAGTGCTCTGAGAGAGTAAGTGATTCGCTCAAGGTAATCACTCCAATGACTGTTGCTCTTCGTATTATACCCAGCTGCTTCCTTTCTAAGCTCCACAGTTTTTCCAGGTTCCCTATCTTATACGTTCTTTTCAAACTCCATAATCTTTTCCTGCTGGTCCCCTAAGCGTCAGCATCCACAGCCTCCTTGGGGCCTCCACAGGGGATTTCCTTTCCAAGTAGCACATTGCCCATACTAACAGGAAAGAAGTGGGATACTGCAGACTGCTGGCTCTGCACCCTTGCAAATTGTGAAGCCTATGGTTGTTTTTCTCTAGGGTCTCTAATTTCACTAGCTGTCACAGGATTGATGGGATAAAAGCATGGGAGTTCTGTAGATTCTAGCCTTGTGCAGGTCTATTATGATTTAGTCTGTTATGTATATGGTCTATTGTGAAATAAATTCTGCCATTCCATGAATTAGGTTAGATATGACAGGTGATGAATCTCTATTTGTTTATTTACTTATATATTTACTTACTTACTTACTTACTTATTTGGTAAGTACTTATTTGGTGTATTCCTAGTAGCTGACTGAGCCAAAGTCAGTGAGAGCTGAGTTAGGAGCAGGTGAGTATGAAAATTAGTTAAGCAGTCTACTTACTGCAGGGTAATTAATAGTTAAAGGAATAGTTAGATGCAAAGAAAGTAAAATAATAGAGTAGAAATGCATGAATCACTTTTTATGCAATAATTGGAATGCTACTGAAAGAGAATGTTGGTTTTGTGAGGTACAGTTAGTAAGTCACTTTAAACTATGAGAGTAAGATGAAAATGCATGAATGTAATAATACATAGATGGAAATAATTAGCTAACATTAGAATCCAATATAAATGATACTTTCCTTCCTGATTTCAAAATGTGCTGAATTCACTGATGCATTTGTTCATAGGGTGGACTGGTAAACATAGTAGGTTCCAAGAGTAAATAATTCAAAATAAATTTTGATCTGAAGAAAGACCTGACACCTGCTGTGTAAGTTCTGCCCCACAGTAAACTACCTCCATTTCTCCGCACCTCACTAAAGTCTGTTTTTTTAAGTGTGTTTTTAAAAGTCATTATTTTAGCCAAAAGGGTTTATATCAAGAATAAGCCATCAAGTTGTAGGGAGATAAAGAATGAAGGTCACAACCTTTCTATTTTATCTCTCTATTACTTCCAGCCTAAAACTGGCTCCCTGGGTAATGCCTATTTCTGTAAGAAATTCTTTTCACTCATCTCATCTTTGTGGTCCTTATAATAGCTGCATTCAAGAGCATGTGAGCACCTCATGCGCGTGCACTGAAACTTCTTCAAGGGAGAAGAACTGGCTCCTGAGACCTGTGGGCTTCCACTTAACACCAGGAATTCTGAAGTACCCTCACTCCAAAGAAATCATTCTCTTCACCGGTGTCCTGATTAAAAAGGCCAACTCACAACTAATTTTAAGAAGCTACAGATGCCGGGCAAAATTTCCCTCTTCTCTTTATAGGTGGTTTATAGAGTGTAAATTTGCCACATTTCATATTGTTACATACACTATTAAGTAAATGCAGTATGATGCTGACTGTATATTGAACACATGTACTTTCTTTACACTGTCTATATGCATGTGTATATATGCAATGAAGGCTTAGAAATACAAGTAGAATTCCTTGACAAAACTGTTTGCTAAAAATTAAGGCATATATAATCTTTGGGGATCCTTCCTCCCTCCCTTCCTTCCTTCCTTCCTTCCTTCCTTCCTTCCTTCCTTCCTTCCTTCCTTCCTTCCTTCCTTCCTTCCTTCCTTCCTTCCTTCCTTCCTTCCTTCCTTCCTCCCTCCCTCCCTTCCACCCTCACTCCCTTTCTTCCTTTCTTTGATATTTCTGTATAGATCAGTCTTGTCACTACTCATTAAAAACTGGGCCAAGTCTATAAACTCTTTAAGCTATAGTATGCTTGTGTTCAAAAACTCTTCAGTACAAATCCTTGAATATCATATTAAAATTACGCACACATAAATGGCAGTGATTGTGCAGGTGTATCCTTTGATAGATGAACTATCTCTTAGCTTGCCTTTCATAATCACACTTTCACCTTATTTTATCTTCTGCCATCTCTCTTTCAGCCTTTGATTTCTCTATTGAGTTGTATAATATCTGTGATTTGAAATTATTTCATGTGATGTCAGAGGAGATTTTCAACCCCTTACAGGTGTGGCTTTATGAGCAACCTAAGTGCTTGCTCTTTGTTCTGTTAACTCTATTCTTTGAAACACTTGTGATGGATTTTGCACCAAAATATATCACTAAATTAATTGGTCTTATGAATTTAAAAATGAAATAATTTGGTGAAGAAGAAATTGCTTAATCAGGTTTATCACATTATTTCATAATCAAAAGTATATTATCTAAGTTTAGATAATCTATAAATACAGTCTTATGAATATCAGTAGACAGATCAATAGGCCAGAACCTGTAAAATACATTTTTAATTACATTTTATTGATTATGTTATTACGGTTGTCCCAATTTTTCCCCCCTTCTCCCCCTTGACCCAGCACTCACTACTCCCTCAGGCAATCTCCCCACTGTTGTCCATGTCCATGGGTCATGTGTATAAATTCTTTGGCTACTCCATTTTCTATACTGTAATTTATAGCCCCACAGTGATTCTGTAGTTACCTATTTGTGCTTCTTAAACCCCTCACCTCTTCACCTATTCCTCTACACTCCCCTGCCATCTGGCAACCATAAAAATATCCTCTGTATCTATGATTCTATGTTCTTCTTGTTTACTTAGCTTGTTTTTTAGATTCATATATTGATAGGTATGTGTTTATTGCCATTTTATTGTTCATAGTTATGATCTTTTTCTCTTAAAGAAGTCCTTTTTACATTTCTTATAATAATAGTTTGATGATAAAAAACTCCTTTAGTTTTTCCTGGTCTGGGAAGGGCTTTATATAATATATTACAAAATAATTAGTTTTGTTTATTTATTTATTGTAATACCAAATAAAATTTGACAGATGGCAGGTATTGAAATCAATATAGTGATGTCCATGACTGTAATTTTTTTGCTCAATTATTTCAAAATCTTTTAAAATCTACATAAGAAAATTTAACTGGAATATATGTTAAATACTGATTTTTAAACATAATATCAGGACTAACATATCCAGATATAGTTTAGTAGGTGCCCTATATATGGTTTGATCTTTAATTTTTTATAGGTGTGCTACATTTTATTCAAGGAAACAAGGAGAACTTGAAATATTTCAGCTTTTCTTTTTTCTAATCCCCAAAGATTAGAGTGAATAATGCAAGTAAATTTAGCCACATCTTCATTAGATTTAGTCTAGAGATAGAGGACTTACTGGTGAACTTAATTTAAATAAATATTTAATTGGAAAGATAACATTAAAAGTGAAGTTATACTACCTAACATACTTTTATCAATTTTAAATGTTTTTATACATCTATGAATAAGGAAACCAAGTTCAAGAGGTAATTAACAGCTTATCCAAATTTATACCCTTGGTGAATGGCAGAGAAAAGATTCAAGTCATGTACTTAATAGTTTCAAAGGTGAGTGAGTATTCCAGTCCTCCACATTCCCTCTCACTTCTGGTCTTTCCAACCCTGGCCTCACAGGAAAATGCTACTTCAGGCAAACTGTTGGTAACAACATACACATTGCACGTTGCCTTGTGCAGGTAGAACAAACAAAGCCACTGACCACTGTATACACTAATAAGGTCACTGAAAACAACGCCTTTTGAATAGTGAAACAATTCCACACCACATACCAATCTTGTGGCAGGCATGAAGAAATTGTTTTTAAATTTATTTTACATTCTTATTCAAAAGCGTTTTCAAATCGTACATCCTTCAGTTGTCCTTTAACTATTTTGCTGGGGCTTAGGAAAAATGCAAAGCAATACACTTTCAGGTGTACACTCTACAGTACAATTTGCATACAAATGTGTTTTACTGAAAAAGATCAGGGCAGAGTTTTAAATAAGTTTCTACATTGAAACTTTTAGGCATTGTGTAAAGTTAAATATAAAATTGGGAATTCTCTGTAGTCCTACATACTCCATGTGGAATAAGTGAACATTTTCTGTTAGCTGGGTGCTAATTTTACTGAAGCTGCTGCAGAGTCACACATACACTTTAAACAACATTAATAATTCGAATCATTTATTATCCTTCATGCTCATGCTTAATCAAAGACTTTCAAATATTTAGGGATCTTGATGGAATAAAGGGAGACTTTTTCTCAATGTCATATAAGACATTAGTAAGAAAACATAACTTACAGAATTTTAGCATTTCAGTATGAATTACCGTATCAATGCATTAAAAATGATGTGAAAGGTAAAAAAAAATGGCATTGTCTAGGAACCAAGCAAGGTGAAATGCACGCAAAGCACTTCCTGAAAAATTAGGGAAGACATTACTATGAGGAAATTCAAGAGCTAAAAAGACTTACTTAGTTAGAGTAATTACAGGGTCAACAAAGCTGGTAAAGGAAATAACAACAATTGAAAACTATTTCTCTGAATTTACATTTTTAGACAACGATAGAAGAAAAAGTTGTATATGCCATTCCTTCAGATTGGTATGCATCTGAGCATTACATTGGATAACTACAGAAGTGAAAAGGTAAAAATATGCTAGATATATATTAGAAAGAAACAAAAGAAGTGGTATTTGGGGATGGCAACTTGAAAATGCATTGTGTATTTTTCATATATATATATATCATCCAAAATTCATTCATCTAGGAAAATTTTTTTGAGAATGTTCTACATGACAGGTGCTGTGCTAGGTGCCAGGAGTGCACTAGAGAGCTAATACAGGTCTGTCCGCAGAATAGTTATGGTGACTGACCTCTTAGAACGCTTCCAGAAATGAGGGAAATAATTGTGTGGAGTCTAGTTAGCTTTCTGATTTTAATAACTTCATTGAGACATAACTGATATACAAAAAACTGCATTAATTAAATGTATATAATTTAATGAATTTGGATATATATACACCCATGAAGCCATCACCACAATCAAGGTAATAGACATACCCATCAATTCCAAAGGTTTCTTAGGATCCCTGTGTTTGTGTGTGTGTGTTAATACCACTTAACATGAGATCCACTACTTAAACTTGTAAGTACACATTACAGAATTATTAACTATAGACATTATGCAGTATAGCTGGACTCTACAAATAATTTATCTGGTGTAGCTGAAACTGTATTCCAATTAAACACCAATTTTCCTTATCACCCAATCCCTGGTAATCACTGTTTCTGAGTCTCATTCTGGGCTTTTATGAGTTCAACTACTGTAGTTATTTCATAGTAAGTGGAATAATGAAGTATTTGTCTTTCTCTGAATGGCTTATTTCACTTAGCATTATATCCTGTGGCTTGGTTCATGTTGCTGCAAATGGCATGATTTTTTAAAGGCTGAATAATATTTCATTGTATGTGCATACAACATTTCTTTATCCATTCATTCATAAACAATTAATTATACTGCTTTTTAAAAATTTTTGGCTACTGTAAATAGTATTGTAATCAACATTTGATTGAAGATTATCTCTTTAAGATCCTGATTTCAATTCTTTCAGGTATTTACCCAGAAGTGGGATTTCTGGGTCATATGGTAGTTCTATTTTTAATTTTTAAAGAAATCTTCATGCTGTTTTATGTAGCAACTGCTTATTTTATATTCTTTACATTTTCACAACACTTAACTTTTTTTTCTCTCTCTCCCTCTCTCTCTCTTTCATAATAGCTAGCCATCCTAACTGGTGAGAAATGATATCTCATTGTGGTTTTTATTTGTATTTCCCTAATGGCTAGAGATGTTGAGTATCTTTTAATACACATGTTGGCCTTTTTGTGCCATCTTTAAAGAAATGTCTATTCAAATCCTTGCTGATTTTCAATTTTTTGCTGTTGGATTATAAGAATTTCTTAAACATTTAAATTTGTAATTCTTTATGAAATATATGGCTTACAAATATTTTCTCTCATTTTGTAGGTTGCCTTTTCATTCTGCTGTATCCTTTTCTGTGCAGAAACTTTTAGTTTGATATAGTCTTACTTATATTTTTTTATTTGTTGCATGTAAATTTGGTGTCATATTCGAAAAATCACCAGAAGTGTCAAAGTGAAGTAACATTCTCCCCTTGTTTTCTTCTAAGATTTTTAGTTTCTGATCTTATATTTAAGTTTTTAGTCCATTTTAAGTTTATTTTTTGTGTATGATATAAGATAGTAGTCCAAAATCATTCTTTTGCATGTGGCTATCCAGTTTTCCCAATCCATTTGTTGAAGAGACTATCTTTGTCCCGTTGTGTGTCCTTGGTACACTTGTTGAAGATCAGTTGGCCATATATGTGTGGATTTGATTCTTGGCTTTATTCTGTTCCATTGCTGAACTCAACAGCACACTAATAGGATCATAGACCATGACCAAGTGAAATTCATCCTTGGTGTTATAAGGATAGTTGAACATACACAAATCAATTAGTGTGATATATTACATTAACAGAATGAAGAATATCACTACATAATAATCTCACTATATGTAAAAAACATTGACAAATTTCAACAGCCTTTCATGATTAAATTTAAAAACTCAGCAAATAGATATAGGAAGAACTTATTTCAACAAAATAAAGGCCATATATCAAGACCCTATAGTTATCATCATACTGAATGGTGGAAAAACTGAAAGCTTTTTCTCTAAAATCAGAAATAAGTCAAAGATGACTCCTCTTACCATTTCTGGTAAGAAACACAACAACACAGTTGGTTTTACTTACCTAACACAATTAGGTAAGTAAAAGAAATAAAAGACACCCATGTCAGACAGGGAAAAGGCAAATGATCTGTTGGCAGATGACATGACCTCATATGTTGAAAAATGCAAAATTACCATTTGTTAAAAGAGTATGAAACTAGCATATAGCTAGACTTTGAGTTAGCTTTTATGTAATAAGTTCATGTAATTAGGTAAGACTAAAATTTTACTGTAGAAGGAAAAAATGACTCTTCTAGTTTAAAAGTTCAGTACTTACCTGTGAGCCTATAAAGTGATTATTGTCTGATTTTTACTTTTAAATACTATGGACTACATATTTATAACATCTAAAAATACCAGTTTAACTGAACTGACTAAAAAATGAGAAAAATTCTCAGGATCCAAAAGTCACCAGAAAATCATGTGTCCTAATACATGAGTCTGGGCTCTCTGCCTGCCTGGGCATCGGCCTATGTCGTATGGTCCACAGCACTGGCTGCAAAAAGCTGTGCAATCCAGGGACTCAAGATAAAGCCTAGAGTCTTCACAAAGTCAAGACTTCTAAAAGGGGGCACATTAAATGAAAGTGTTTAATTAATTAGAAATAGCAATAATATTTTTAATAAAGATACTTGTCATTATTGCTCTGGACATTGACTCTAGATGAAAGGAAAGAAAAGCTTTCCTGAGAATTCATTTCCTAATCTAGCCCTCATGTGATTTTGAGGCCAATATTTATACTTTCTGTGTGGCTGGAATAAACCCAAGTCAAATATTAAGATGTCAAGCATGCTAGATAAACTAAAAAATAGATCTAAGGAACTGACAGTTATTGACGTCATGATGAAAAAAATAAGATGCAAAATATCGAGGGGAGATTCAGAATCAGAGGAATCAAAGTGGATAGGTCCAACATCCATTTAATAAGATGTCCTGAAAAAGAAATTTAGAGGGAAGAGTTATGGGAGTGGAATACTAGGCACTACTTGAAAATGCAACTCAGAATTGTTGGAACTGAAGAAAGATGTGAATCCTCAATCCTCAAAAGTCCAACACGTTCCAAACACCATGCAATGCAGGAAGAAGTCCATACTTACAAATATTGTAGTGAAACTCAAAACATACATAAGAAAAAATGAATGTTAAAGTAGCCAAACAAAAAGACCAATCGCTGACCAAGAAATGACAATTAGAATAAAAACTGATTTTTTGACAACAATATGAGTCAGAAAGGAATGAAATAATACCTTCAATATCCTGAGGGAAAAAATAACTTGAATAATATACCTGACAAAAATGTAAAACAAAATGATAAAATAGAGATTAAAAAAAGTCTCAAAGATTAAGATAATTTGTAACCCCACATTCTTGCTAAAGGAGATCCCAGGAATCTAAGGAAATCAGGAAGACAGTGTGACATGAAATGAAGGAACAGATAATTTAAAATAAACACTGACCTTATAAAATTATAACTCATGTTAAAATGAAACAAAATAGTGGTAAAACATTGGAAAAGGTAAATTTTGGGAAAAAGCACAACAGAGACATTATTTTATTTTTTTTTTAGTAATAGGGTAAGGGTATGGTAAAGACTTTGGAAAGCTATATGGTATACTAAATTTCACAGAGGACCATTAAATATTAAAAATAAAGAGTTTGCATAAGGTTATCAGAGGAAGAAATATTGAAGGGAAAATCAGCTAAGAAAATTATAGAAATATATAGACTCAGAAACAAAATATGTCAGTAATTAAGTATATGTAAACGGGCTACTCTATTAAAAACAAATCTGCTCAAAATTGATTTAAAAATTCTAGTTTCAGAATGTTTATAAAAGATGAACATTAAGTTGTAGAAAGTTAAGCTTATAAAAAGAAGAAAACTAATATCAGACATAAACAAAGTAATTGAGAATTGCAATAGTAAATTATTGTAAAAGTGTACTCCATGTAAAACACATTTCTGAGAAAAGAATACAAGTTTCAATTCAACAGAAGTCGTAGACATCCCACATTGTGTATACCTACTAATGTACATACATGAACATATCATACGGAGGATTAGGAAAAGATTGTAATACTTATCTCCTATTAATTGACATATTAAGAAAATGAAAATAACAAGATTTTAGAACTTTACACAGTACAATTAACAAATTTGATTTTATATAAATGTATTTATAGAACCTTTTCACAAGAACTAGAGAATCAATTTTTTCAAGCATAATTATTCTTTTCTGAAAATCGACTGTATACTAAACAATAAAAAGAATCATAGAATCAGACTAATACAAGACAGTCTGACTATAGTGCTCTAGAGTTGAAACCAATGTTAGAAGGAAACTTTAAAACCTCACCCAAAGATATGTTTATTGATTTTTCCCTAAATATTTAAATTTTATTTATTTATATATATATATTTATTTATTATTGTTGTTAGAGTACAGTTTTCCCCCACCCCTCCCCATCACTCCAATACTGATTGTTTTTATAGAGAGAGAAACATTGATGTGAGAGAGAAACATAGATCGATTGCTCCATGTACATTCACCCAACCAGGGCTCAAAATCACAACTTTTTGGTGTCCAGAAGGACACTCCAACCAACTGAGCCATCTGGCCAAGGTTATTACATAGTAACTTGGTGATTGTTGAGGGGAGGTGAGTATAAGCGGACTAAATGGTAATGGAAGAAAAATACAATAAAGATTAAAACACTAAATAAATAACATAAAATTCCATATATTTAGAAATTTAAAATCACATTCCAAATGACTTATTTCTCAAAGAATAAACCATTATATGAATTAAAAATAATTGTGAATAAATTATAATTCAATAAATAGTAAAAAATATATAGAATGTGGTTAAAGGGCAAAGGAAACTTGTAGCTTTAAATGCTTATATTGGAAAGAAAGAAAGGATAAAAATTTGTAAGCCAAGAGTTCAATTTAAGATATCGGAACAAGGAAACAATGCATACTAATGAAGGAAAGTATAATAAAAATAAGATAAATTAATAAAGTAGAAAAATGATACAGAGGATTAATGAAGGTATACCATTGTTCTTTGAGAAGATTAATGAAGTGCTTTGATAAGATTGATCAAGTAACATATAGAAAGGGTTCAGATAACATTAAATATGGAAATAAGTTTATAACTACAAATATTACAGGAATTTAAAAAGATAAAGAATGTTATGAAATCATAGAAACAAATTTGAAAGCCCAGAAAAAAATTCTAGAAAAAATACTGATGATCAAAACTGAATAAAGAATAGAAAAATTGAATAATGCTGCAATTGTTAAAAAATAATTGAATCAGTGGTTAAGAATTTTCTTCATAGAGAATATAGGAGAAGTCAATTGAATATCCAAGGAAGAGTTAATTAGTATACAAAAACTTCCATAAAGTAAACAGAGAAGAAATACCTGACTATCCTATTAATGTAGCTATTTTAGCCTCCTCTCCACTTTCTTGTACCATCCTTTCTCACACAAGGACAGTATGGGAAAAAAAATAGGTCAATTTCATTCATAAAAGTACATGCCAATTTTTTAAAAAATAGAAAACAAATCAAATACTATTTTAAAAAGATAATACCATCATGTATAAATGTACAAGAGATGTGATGCTCTCACAATATTGTAAAATCTATTCATATAATTCACCACATTATCATATTAAAAGAGAAAAAAATTGAAACATCTCAAGAGATACAGAAAAATAATGATAAAACTGCTTATAGACTAGGAAAAGAGGGAAACTTTCATAATTTGATGAAACTATGGAGACATATCAAATATCATATATATCACTGAATTATCAGAAATGTTCTCTTTACTATCAGGAACAAGACCTAAGGTATAAGTATGAACATGAACACTACTGACCCTTCCAAAGATAATTCTGGGCTTCCTAGTTAGAGCAGTTAGAAAATAAAAATGACAAAAAAGAGATAAGGATTATAAAAAGATGAAACAAAACTGCTGTTTGGGCAGTTGATGTAATAGCCTAAGACAGTAATCAGCAAACAATCACCCAGAGGTCAAAACTAACTTGCCACCTGTTTTGTAAATGAACTTTCATTGGAACACGGCCATGAAATGCTTATGCATCTAGGTATTGTCTGGGGCTCTCTTCATGCTACAGTGGCACAGTTGAATAATTGCTAGAGACCATATGGCTCTCAAAATCTAAAATGTTTACTATCTGGCCCTTTACAGAAAAAAAAGATTGCCAACTTCTGATCTACAGTTTAAAATGATTATAAATAATAACATAGTTTAATAAGTTTGTCAAAAATGTCAATATAAATTAAGTGCATTATTTTATGTTCACAATAAGTGCCTAAAATGTTTATATTTTTATATAAATATAATCAAAATATTTTAGAAATAGAAATTAAAGTAACAGAATTGCAGAAATTATATTTCTAAGAATATTATTAAAAATAACCAAAGAATTTGAAGGTTAAAAGGATGGAGAGAGACCACACTCAGAGATAAGAAGACCCAACATTGGAAAGATTCAAGTCTGTAATCTTCCCAAATTTAACTTGATTCCTAACAAAACAGCAAGAAAAATTCTCATGGAACTTGAATATATATTTTAAAAATCTAATGGGCAAAGGATCTGAACAGACATTTCTTTAAGAAGGACATACAGAGGATCCAGAGACATATGTAAGGATGCTCAGCATCACTAGCCATCAGAGAGATTCAAATTAAAATCACAATGGGGTATCACCTCACACTTGTCAGGACCATATTAATAAATCAGCAAACAACAAGTGCTAGAGAGGGTGTGGAGAAAAAGGAACCCTAGTGCACTATTGGTGGGAATGCAGACTGGTGCAACCCCTGTGGAAAACAGCATGAAATTTCCTTAGAAAACTAAAAATGGAACTGCCTTTTAATCCAGCAATTCCATTGCTGGGATTATACCCTGAGAATCCTGAAACACCAGTTCAAAAGAACCTATGCACCTCAATGTTCATAGCAGCACTATTTACAATAGCCAACCTAGGTGGAACCTAGTAAATCATCATTTACTGATGGGCACCTAGAAGCAACCTAGGTGCCCATCAGTAAATGAGTGGATCAAAAAAACTATGGTACATTTACCCAATGGAATACTATGCAGCAGAAAGAAAGAAGGAGCTCCTACCCCTTTCAACAGCATGGATAGATCTGGAGAGCACTGTGGTAAGTGAAATAAGCCAGGAGGTAAAAGACAAATGCCATATGATCTCACCTACATGTAGAACCTAATCAACAAAACAAGCAAGCAAGCAAAATATAGCCAGAGACATGGAAATAAAGAACAAGCTGACAGTAACCAGAGGAGAGAGGGGAGGGGCTAACAGGGGAAAAGGGGAAAGGGTCATCAAGGATCATGCAGAAAGGACCTATGGACAAAGCCAACGGAGGGTAGGATCGAGGGTGGGAGGTTGCGATGGCTAGGGTGGGGAGGAGTGGTGGGGGAAAGTAAACACAGATAAATATGGAAACTCGACCTATAATACATGTGGCATTAGAGTTAAGTGAGGAAAAGGTATATCATTTAGGAAATAGTAGAACAATTTTAAGTAGATTTTTAAAAAGTATTCATGTAAGAGAATATATAAAATAGTCTTAGAAAAAATATTTAACAAATCATAATGAGACTAAGGTAGGAAATTATTTCGTTAAAAGTACCAAATACATAGAACATAAAGAAAAAGTTGTTGCACTTGAGTGCATTAAAATTAGAGCCTCTGTTCATCAACGTGCACCATATGAACAGTGAAAACACAGGCCCTGGTCACAGAGCTGTCATTTTTACAATTAACCAACAATGTGTTAAGTGTCCAACATATGTTAAGAACCACCCTCAAATAACAAAAAGCCAAAGTAGATTTTAAGAGGAAAATAAGCCCAACAAAAACAAAAATGGTACATAAACTTGTGAAACATGTGCTCACCTCATTAGCTAACATTTAATGCAAATGGTCAAGTTTACATCCACCAAATGGACACTTTTAAAAGATTGAAAATAACAGCTGAGAAAACTTTATTCTTTGTTGTTGCCAGTGTGAATTCCACCATTACTGTAATATAGCAGTTTCATCACTAGATTTACACTCCAGTGAAACTCCCAAGTGCACTGGGAAACATGCACAAGAATGTTTAAAGCAGCAGTGAAATTGCAGCAACAAATTCCTAGAGATAGGATAACTGAATGAACCATCCATCAGAATAAATCTCCAAAGCAGAATGTTGAGTGAGTAAAGCAAGGCCCACAAGAGTATAAACAGTATGATTCCATGAATAAAATATCCAAAACATGAAGACTAGACCTTTCATGTTTAGAAATACATATACATTATGTATACCAGGTAAACCAAGAGAAACATCAAGGGAATGGACAGTCTGAAACATAGTTCAGTATTCACTTCCCTGGAGTGAAGCAACAGGAACATTGTTGATATCGTTTTCTTTCTTACCAAGAATGACTGGGAGCTCCTCATTAACTTTATTACAATCTGTACATATAGATTAGTCATACTTTTTGGTGCAAAGGGTAAAGTTTTATAATACATAATTATACAATATTTTAAAATGAAGACCATGTTTGTACAAAAGGTTAAGGTTAGAGATTACATCCTCAAATGAATAAAGGTCCATCCCTCATACTGCTCTTTAACAACTAGAGGTTCCTGTGCAGCCCTCCAATACAACTCTGACTACCCTACTCCCACATATGTGATCACTAACAATTTTTTGGTAGCTGGAAGCTTTGATGTGGCATTCAACCTCTAGATTTTACATAGGGTAGGCTAAAATAGAAGTAAAATAAATACCACCACATACCATTTGTTATTCTTTTGTTTTGCAGAGTCACATTGGAAAATGTGCTGTATCCATTAACCTTTCTGCAAAGAGCAGAAGGTAAGCTAGTTAACATCTGACAGCTTTGCAGAGTCTATCAGCTCCATGAAAAATCACTGCTACCTCTATTTTCTGTATACCTGTCAGGTGCAGAGAGTTTGTTATAAGGAGAGCCCTTACTTTCACTGTGTTTTACCTGCCCAATCCCCCATGTTCTGTCAGTAAATGCAAATTGAGGGAGATTTTGACTTATTGTCATATGCATTTTAATTTTCTCAGTGTCCTCATGTTTATCAGTTGCTTGTTAATGGTCTATTTTGTGCACAATAAAAGAATTTTTCAGTTCTTGGAAGTGGTGCTTGATAGCACTATCCATGTAGAAGAGTCCAGAGTTAACTATCTTGCCTTCAAACACTAAGAACACTAAGCAAGAAAATGCTAATGGAAACAACACATTTCTCTCTGGCCTTGGAAATTATTCAGCGCATTCCCATAATCACAGAATGACTAAGAATGATGATTGTATCGGAATATTTGTGCAAGGGACAACAAAGATGCAGATGCAGTACTAATATGGTAGCAGAATCCAAAATGGAAAAAAAGGTGAGAACAGTTTTCAGCCTAGAGTGAATGTCTTCTCTGAGACATAATTAACAGCCAGGGATTTCACTCAGTAATTGTCTATTACAGAAGCCTTCACCATTTGCTGATACGTAGTGCCAAAGTCCCCAGAGCTTACTGTCAGTCCTGTGCAAATGCAGGCCATAGGGCATATACCCTTCCCTAATTCTAAAAAAAACTTGTATTTTTATAATTCTTAGTATTTACAGCAGTCAGGGAGCAGCCTTAATTAGCTTATATATATAAAACAAGTCCTCATGTGAGGACTTGTTAATGCTACAGCTGTACGATATCAGTGAGGAACCCGAATTTCCCTATTGTTTAACCCTGTCATCCTCAGTCTCTTGACATTTGTTCAGGCTTGTCACCTTCTAGTTATCAATAACCTATCTACCATGATCTCAGAAAATAATTCGCAGACAATTGAAAGGTGGTAAGTTCATTAAGTTTTTCTATCTTTATTGAGATAGAAATAATATATCACAGTAAGGTTAAGGTATACATAAGGTAATTTAATAATTGACATATGTATATGTGTATAATGAAATATACCCAGAAGCGGAATTTCTGGACCATATTGTATTTCTGTTTTTAGTATTTTGAGGAGCCACCATACTATTTTTCAGTGTCTCTGCCGATTTACATTCCCACCTTCAGTGCACAAGGGATCTCTTCTCCACATCCTCAACACTTGTTATGGTGTTAGGTGACATCTCATTGTGGTTTTGATTTGCATTTCTTTGGTGATTAGTGGTACTGAGCATCTTTGCATGTGCCTATTGATAATTTGAATAGGTTCTTGAAAAAATGTGTATTTAGGTTCTTTGCCCATTTTTAAATTGGGTTATTTGTAATTTACTATGAAGTTGCATCAGTTCCTTATATACTTTGGATATTAACCTCTCACCAGATACATGGTTTGCAAGTATTTTCTCCCATTCTGTATGTTGCCTTTTCACTATGTTGATCAATTCTTTAGCTATGCAGAAGCTTTTCAGTTTGATGTAGTCCTACTTGTTTATTTTTGCTTTTGTTTCTTGTTATTTTGGTGTCATATTCATAATGTAATGGCCAAGATCAATGTCAAGTTATTTACTACCTATGTTTTCTCCTAGGATTTCTATGATTCTGGGTCTTACATTTAAGCCTTTGGTTTAACCCAAGTTAATTTTTATCAATAGTGTAAGATAGGAGTCCAGATTCCTTATTTTGCCTGTGAATAACCAGTTTTCTCAACACCATTTATTGGAGAAGCTGTCTTTTCCCCATTGAGTATTCTTGGCATCTTTGTCAAAGATTAGTTGGTCATATATGCATGGGTTCATTTTGGGGCAATTAATTCTGTTTCAATGCTGTACATATCTGTTTTTATACCAAGACCATACTGTTTTGATTATTATGTCTTTGTGATATAGTTTGAAATCAAAATATGTGGTGTCTTCAGTTCTTTTGTTTTTCTCTTAGCATTGCTTTGGTTATTCAGGTTTTTTTTTGGTTCCATATGAATTTTAGATTTTAGATTGTTTTGTGCTAATTTTGTAAAAAAGGGTATTGGAATATTGGTAGAGATTATGTAAAATCAACAGATGACTTTGAGGAGTATGGACATTTTTTTTTTAAAAGATTTTATTTATTTATCTTTAGAGGGGAAGGAGAGAGGGAGAGCAATGTATGGTTGCCTCTAGTGCATCCCCTGCAGGGAACTGGCCTGCAGGGAACCTGCCTGAAACCCAGGCATGTGCCCTGACTGGGAATCGAACTGCGATCCTCTGGTTCACAGGCCTGTGCTCAATCCACTGAGCTACACCAGCCAGGGCAAGAGTATGGACATTTTAACAATATTCATTCTTCCACACAGAATGCATAACTTTTACTTTTTTAATATATTTTTTATTTTATTGATTATGCCATTACATTTGTTCTATTTCACCCCTTCATTCCCCTCCACCCAGTACACCCCCTCCCCCACCATTCCCCCCTTTAGTTCACGAACACACGTCTCAAGTTCTTTAGATTCTATATTTCCCCTACTATTCTTGCCCTCCCCCTATCTATTTTCTACCTACCTTCTATGCTACTTATTTTCTGTACCTTCTCCCCCTTCTCCTTCTCCCACTCCCCTGTTGCTAACCTCCATGTAATCTTCATTTCTATGGTTCACTCCTGATCTAGCTATCCTCTTAGTTTGCTTTTGTTTTAGGTGTGGTTGTTAATAACTGTGAGTTTGCTGTCCTTTCACTGCTCATCTTTTTAATCTTCTTTTTCTTAGATAAGACCCTTTAACATTTCCTATAATAAGGGCTTGGTGGTGATGAACTCCTTGAATTTGATCTTATCTGAGAAGCACTTTATCTGCCCTTCCATTCTAAATGAAAGCTTTGCTGGATAGATCAATCTTGGATGTAGGTCTTTGGATTTTATGACTTGGAATACTTCTTTCTGGCCCCTTCTTGCCTGTAAGGTCTCTTTTGAGAAATCCGCTGACAGTCTGATGGGAACTCCTTTGTAGGTGACTGTCCCCTTATCTCTTGCTGCTTCTAGGATTCTCTCCTTCATTTTAATCTTGGCTAATATAATGATGATGTGCCTTAGTGTGTTCCTTCTTGGGTTCAACTTCTTTGGGACTCTCTGAGCTTCCTGGATTTCCTGGAAGTCTATTTCCTTTGCCAGATTGGGAAAATTCTCCCTTATTATTTGTTCAAATAAGTTTTCTACTTGTGGCTGTTCGTCTTCCCCTTCTGGTACCCCTATAATTTGGACGTTGGGACGTTTAATGATGTCCTGAAGGTTCCTAAGCCTCTCCTCATATTTTTTAATTCTTGTTTCTTCATTCTTTTCTGTTTGGTCATTTTTTTCCTCCTTCTGGTCCACTCCTTTGATTTGAGTCCCAGTTTCCTTTCCATTACTATTGGTTTCCTGTGCATTTCCATTCATTTCAATTAGTTTAGCCTTCATATGTTCCTCTAATTTGTGACTCAAATCAACCAGTTCTGTGAGCATCCTGATCACCAGTGTTTTGAACTGTGCATCTGAAAGTTGGGCTATTTCTTCATCTCTTAGATTTATGGGCTCTGGGGCTCTGAGTTGTTCTTGAGCCATGTTTTGATCTGTTTGTGCCTATTACTTATGAGGAGCGGAGCCTTAGATGTTCACCAGGGCGCAGCCACCCAGGTCGCTGGTTTGTGATGCTGTATGTGGGGGTGGGGTCAGAGAGGGAGCAATGGCGGTCCTCTCCGCTCACCTGTTTATCTGAGTGCAAATGTGTGAGCCCATAGCCCTGCACAGTCTGTCTCAATGCACGTCTCTTCACTGGTTTATCTGCGTGCAAGTGTGCGACCCCAGACAGCCAGCCACGCCTCGCCTTCCCTGGGTCCACCTGTAGCTACCCTGCACCTGGGATCCGCACCCTCGGCTGCCTGTGTGCCGCTGGGGATGGGGGATCTTTTTTGCCTGACTGGCTCTGCTGCTGGCTTCACCCCTCTCACCAGTTTAGCTGAGTGGTTGGTTGTTTTCGGACTCCGTATTGTTCGATTTTCTGTGGTTTGGTTGCGTTTATTGTTGCTAAAACTTTGTTGTTTTTAGATTTGGTTGTGCAAGGAAGCAAGGTGTTTCCACCTACGCCTCCATCTTGGCGGAAGTCCCAGGACAATGTCAACTTTTGTTTTTTTTTAAACTTTTTTAGTTTAAGTACAGTTATCTCCCTATTTCCCCCACCACTAACCCCCCCACCTCAGCAATTCCCATCCCCCATCTCTGATTCCACCCCTCCCCCTTGTTTTTGTCCATGTGTTCTTTATATATGTTCCTGAAAACCCCGTCCCCTTCCCTGCATTATCCCCTTACTTTTGTTGTCTTTAATTTCTTTCATCAATAAGGTTTTCATTGTATAGATCTTTCACCTTGTGTTGGTTAAATTTATTACTAAGAATTTTATTCTTATGATGTTTTTGTAAATGGTATTGTTTTATTTTTTCTTCAGATAATTCATTGTTGGTACACAGAAATACTACAGATTTTTATATATTGATTCTGTGTACTGAAAGTTTATTGAATTCTTTTGTTTATTTTGACAGTTTGGTTGAGTCTTTAGTATTGTCCATATATAAAATCATGTTGTCTGCAAATAGATACAGTTTTACTGCTTCCTTTTTGATTCAGATGCCTTTTATTGCTTTTTCTTACCTCGTTGCCCTAGCTAGGACTTTCTGTACTGTGTAAAATAGAGTAATAGAGTGATATGAGTAAGTGTCTTTGTCTTGTTCCTGATCTTGGAGGAAAAGCTCTTAACTTTTCACTGTTGATTGTGATGGTAGCTGTGTTTCCAGAACAGATGGTGCTGCTGGCTTGACTTGCTTTGGTGTTCAGACAGGGCAGCAGGCAGGATTTCATAGCTAGACAAGGCCTCAGTCTGTGTTCTGTGATCAGTTGAAGATTAAGACTGTGCCCCTAAGTAGAATGTATCATCAGGCTGTGCTCTGCTGAATGGACCCTTTGAGAAGGGCTTCTAGTTATATTTCACAGTTGAGTGTGGATAAGAGTGCTCTATGGTTCTGTGTAGCCATTTCAGAACTGCTTTGTTCGGTGGGGCCAAAGGCTGTACTTTTCAACTGGGCAGGACCACTGGCTATTCTACCTGGCCAGGCCAGGCCACAGGCTGCATCCAGCAATCTTCAAAGCTGTAGGGTGGGATCTGCAACTAAGCAGAAGCATAGGCTGGGTTCTGAGGCTGCCCAGGGTCACTGTTCAGGCTCCTTGATTATGCGGGGCCAGAGATTATACTTAATAGTTTAGCAGCACTACTGACTGGCCTCCCTGCCCAAGTGTGGCTTCAGGATGGGTTCTGAAGTTCCCAGATCCTCTTGTCAGTCTTCCTGGTCAGTAGGACTAGGGGCTCTACACAGCCTTTTGGTAGGGCTAGAAATTTGCTTCCTTGTATGGACAGGGCCACAAAACCAGCTTTATGTTCAGTACCTCTAAATGGTTAGAGACATAAATTAGGAAGACCTGCCCAATGGGTTCTCAGGTCAGATGCAGCCACCAGCTGAACTCTGTAGATGGGCAGAGCTACTGGCTAGGATCTGTATATCAGACAGCATTGCAAGTACCACTATAGGATATAATTTGCAGCTGCCCAGGTTCTCTTCCTAGGCTTCCTAGTTAGGCAGGACTGGAGGATTTACACAGCATTTGCACAAAACTTCAGATTTGCTGCCCTTTGCAGGCTGGACTATTGAATGGACCCTATGGGCCATTACAGCTTTTGGCTAGAAAACCTGAGTCAGGCATAACTGCCAACTGAGCTCTAGCTGGAAGAGGCCACCAGCTCAGCTCAACAGACTGGCAGAGACTTTGGCTGGGATTTCTGTTCAGGCCCTGCTGCAAGGAAGAATGTTATCTGCCAAGGTCTGAGTGCCAGTTGCTATAAGCTCTGCCCCTGTTCTCCATCTCAATATAATTCACAGTGGCCAAGCCCCAGTGTTATAGATGAGACAGGACCAGAGTGGAAAGCATGCTTCAAAGATGGAGGATCTGGATGTTCACCTTCGGTTTTCGTTTTCCCCCTGGAGAAACTATAGTCTCTTGAAGGCTCTCACAATGTGCCACTGTGCCAATTTGGATGATGGGCAAGCTGGTCAGAGTGTAGCCACTCTTCTTACTAATCTGGTCCTCCTTAGTCTCTGTGGTCCAGAAGATTGCTTCAGCCTCGCCCTCAGGTTCTAGGATTTTTTCAATAGTGTTTTATCTGTGGATAGACCATGTTGGTTTTCTTATAAGGGGCACCAAAGTTGAGATCAACCAATACTGATATTTTGATGATGCCACACCCTCTAGATTCATTCTTTGTGTACCTTTTTTGGAATAAAAAATGTTTGTTTTGTTTTGTTTTGTTTAGGCTCTGTCCACTTTCAATAGAATTTCTCTTATTTTTCATGATTTAAAATTGGGTCCTATTCTTTCCTACAGCAATCACCAATAACTTAATGGATTGATCTAGACCAGTAAGATTTTCTCTGTGACCTGCTATCAGCTGAAAGGCAGGATGATCTGACATAGGAACAAAGTCAGCAATCTGGGCAGATGACTACTAAGTTGGAAACCAAGTGTCAGCCACAGCTATGAAAAAGTCCACATAAAATCCAAATATTGTCTGCTCATTTGACTAATATACTTATTTATCAATGATCTACAAAAAATATATCATTGTATTTTTTGTACTATACCCCAAGGTCTCTAAGTCCTTTAGTAAAATTATTTTTCTTCTAGTATCTCCTATTTAGATAAAAGTAGAAGAATGTTTTAAGTTGCAGATTATTTGTAAAAGGTCTAAACAAGTGCAAAAAGCCAGTACCTGGACACTTTATAGTATTTCTCGAGAAAGGTTTTCACACTTGAATAAATGGAGAACATAAGGCAGAGGAAACTATTTATTTTTTTAATTCAACATTTAGTTTCAGAGGAATGAAAAGGAAATTCAGGAAGAGAAGTTGAACAGAAATTTGGTTTTAATGTATTTATCATGTTTCCCTCATCATGCTCTTAAATGTGTATATGTATGTATGTATGTCTGTGTATTTATGAGTATATATAATCTGTCCAGAAAAACTCCAGCCATTGTTAATATAATGAGAATGGTTTTTGCAACATTGATGTAACCTGGCAGCCAAAGAGAGTACACAAATGCTCATGCATGATCAATGATGACTTCACTGCACTAGTCAGTGGGGGTAGTAGAACCACTGAGTGAGCATGTGTAAGGTGTGGTCGTCCTATTAAAAGTGACTGAGCGAGTAGAGCAACAAATCTTCATCAAATTTTGTGTTAAGCTTGAACATTCTTCTGTGGAAATTATTTGGATTCAGAAAACCACAGCTATGGATAACTGGTGATTGGCAGCTTCATCACTACAATGTTCCCACTCATGCATCCCATGTTATGCAGTTTTTTTTGTGAAACAGCAAATCACCCAGGTGACTCAGCCTGCCTAGCGCCCAGATTTGGTGCCCTGCAACTTCTGGCTTTCCCCAAAACTAAAGTCACCTTTGAAAGGGAAGAAATTTCAGACCGCCAGTGAGAGTCGGGAAAATATGGTGGGGCAGCTGTGACGATTGTGAGAGCTGTGTGAGGTCCCAAAGTGCCTACTTTGAAGGGGACTGAGGGCTTATTGTCTTCTATCTTGTGTCTTCTTCAGTAAATAGCTCTCCTTTTCATATTACATGGCTGGATACCTACTGGATAGATCTCATATATACTTGCTGTGGAAACTAAAGATAGAGAAAATGTGTGACAAAGAACTAACTAAGCTTCCAGCACTAATTCTCTGTATTTGTAAGCATTTTTAAAGAAGACTGTTAAGTCTCTAACTGGATCCAAATGCATAAAAAGGAAAATAAAAAAGGGGAAAACCAAGTAACATTTATGAAGGGCCCACTGCATGTCAGGTGCAGAGCTAGGAATGTTTATGTGCCTTTTAAAATGTTGTCTGCATAATAGACTTGAAAAGATGCATGCAATTCCTGCCATCTTTATTAGGAGACATTGTTGATCAGAGAAATAATGAGATTGGCCTATTGTTCACAGGGTATGTGTAGATGTGTGTGTGCATGTGTGACAGAGTTGTGGATCAGACAAATGTGTCTCGGACCACACGTTTCTCAGGACGCAAAGGGTCCCAACTCTGTGCCTTCACCTGCTACATTACTAAAACTTCATAGGGAAATAAAGGAAGTGAAGACTTATAGAAAAATTAATTTTGCCTATATAAATGTTGGTTAAATTAAGTAATGGAAATAGTGGTGAAATAAAATTGTTTTGTTTGCATTTTGTCAAAAGGATTTTCAAATTTTTATTCCCCAAGTTTTTATTTTAATTAATTGCTATAAGTAAAGAGTGTAAGAATTACTCTATTTACTTAATATCAAAATTTAATGCAGACATTTCCAGCATTTTTGGAATGTTTTTATACACCTATAGAGTTATAGAACATGAACTATCTTTGAGTATTTCAAATAAGAAAACTGAAAATGTAGGAACGGTTACCTTCTAAAAAGGCTGTAGAGAATAAAGTGATGAGGAAGGTTGTCAGGGGAGGGAAGTGATGGTACCGGTGATAGAAAAACACCTTGAAGAGAGGCTGCATCAGGCTCTATTCCCACATGTTTCACATTGTGGGAATGTGAAACACTCCTGGTCCGTGTGTGATGAGGCTGCTCACCTTCCGACAGAGGGAAGGAAGTGTGAATCTGAGCACCACTGAAGGGGGCATTTCCCCCAGTGTCTCACAATTACCGAAACACTACACAGCAACATGTCCCTTATTCTACAAACAGTGTCTTAACGGGCTCTTAATTCTCAGGTTCACAGAGTTTGTCAGCCTACCATACATTGCACTATTAAAATGCATAAATAAATAATGTGAATATTACAATTTTAAAGATGATATTTCAGATTATTGGAGGGTAACAAGAATGCATGAATAAGCATTCAGTTCATTTTCCTATATAATTTTATTTTCCGCAGTTGCTGATTCATCAGATATGGAAAATATAATGACACAAAACTGATATTTAAAGCTATGACATATGTGCAAACAAATTTAAGCACATAGCATTATAGTCAGATATCCAAATACAAGCTGAAAATGCAGATCTTTGTAACAAGAATGCATTAAAATAAAGCACTAGGATATTGGTCATTGAAAGTTTTTCCTCATCAGCTTTAAGTTCTAATAAACTAATGTAGACAATAGAGATCATTTTGTTGGCGTGTAATTAAACTGGTCAAATGGAAAACTTTCTGAGGAACCTGTTGTCACCCCTAGAGAGATCAGGGAAGTGTCCTTTAAATCCAAGGAGATCACATCATTAGGAGTGTATTTTCCCTATTTTATTCCTCTTTGTGGTCTTTCACTTCGAAGTTATCACATATAGAGAAATGTTATATACACGATGTTATATACAGCAAAACCCTTTCTGGTTTTCATAGTATTTTATCTAAAAGGCCTTTCATTAATTTATCTCAGCTGGAAAGAAACCACCTCTTGTAAGCTACTTCCTCTGTACTGTTCCCTGGCCTTCAGCACTTTAATCTTGACTTCATAGATTTACGTGTATATTGCTTTTAGAATGTAGATTTGATTGGAGGTAGGATCCTTGCCCATTTGGCTCATTCAAGAAGCAGTCACTGATCCTCCAACAAATGTGATATGGACATAAAGATGAATAAGACAGAGCACTGGTGGTTTACTTGAGACAGATAAGAAAGCCAATAATGACGACTTATATCAGGAGAGATATGGACAAGAGTGGCTTTCAAAAACATAAATTCAGTCATATCAGAGATCTGACAGGAAAATACAGAGAAGAAAGTTGGCACTTTTACTCAAGGGTTGGACAAGATTTCACAGAGGCAGCTGAATTTAGGATGAGCCTTAAAGATAGGCATCGAAGGGGGAAAAGGCTTTTGAAATAAACAGCACTGATGAAAGTGCTACATTTTGACAACCGTGGCATGTCTAGAGAACTGGGAGAAATTTAGTAAGTCCATAGCATAGGGTGTGCAGTGCTAGAAACTTTGCATTTTATTCTGAATCCACTGAAGAATTTTTAGCTGTGACAAAGTTGACAAAATTAAACTATTGGTAAGATGAAAAAATGAAGTCTGAGATAACTATAAAAGATGTGAGGTTAATCAGACAGAATTAGGGAACTTCTGGTTGCAAGTAACACAAAATTTAACCTAAGTTCATTTATAGCTTAAAGATGATTAACTGTCTCATAACCAGTGTTAAGGTGGAATCTCAGGGAGGGCTTAGGCTCCTTGTCTCTCTGAGTCTTCCCTGGCTTCCTTCTTGAGTTGATTTTTCTTCAGGCTGGCTTCTCTTAAGGTACGAGAGGGCTGCTATCAGTAACTGGGATTATACACTTACTTTTTCACATTTGAGAAGGTTTTTTTTCCTGCAATGATTAAGCAATAATTCTGAGTTTCAGTTTTATTAACCTAAGTTTGACATTGTTGCATGAAGAGATCATGCATATGGTTCTTTGTCCATAAATCCCAATGTCTAGAGCTGGTAGTCACGTTGATCCCAACTGTGTCATGAGGTTACACAATGGAGGAGACTTGGTTTTCAAAGGAAATTATGAATGCTATATAAAAATGGAGAAGGGTAGAAAGAATGGCTGCTGGGTGGGCTATCAGCAAATATGCACAAATATATATAATTTTTTATCATTGACAGGCAAGAAATGACAGGAACTTGAATTTATATATTTGAAGTAGAAATAGGGAGCAGTGGAAAGTTTTGAAAGTGTCAACTGATTGACTTTGACAGGTGTGGAAAAGAAAGAAATGAAGAATGACTCCAAGTTTTGTGGTTTGGGTAAATGGAAACTTGGTAGTGGCATAAATGAAGGTAGAAAAAATAGAATAAGGATTAAATTTAGAAAAATGAGAAGAGAAAAAAGGTAATATTATGAGTTGTTTGGAATATATTGAGTTTGAGGTGCTTGTGTGAGAGTCCAAATTGACATAATTAATTTAATAAATGGAGGTGAATTTGTACACACAGATCTTGACTAAGGAGAAGACACAGATGAAAGTAGAGATTAATAAATGAAGATAATGTATGAGAATAACAGGAATAGTTTTGTTGAGTGAAGGATAAAGGGGCCAAACACAGAATCCTAAGAATGCTTAAATTAAGAGATTAATTGAACAATATGAAAAAGCAACATTGGAGACTGAGAAAGACATACATTTAAAGCAGAACCAGAAGGTTTTAATGTAATGGGAGTGAGAATAACATGAAGAAGTAGTCATCTTTACATTGTATGAGTTTACATAATATGTATTGTTAGAAAGGGTGTCTAAGACAGAAGTAGGCTCTTTTAGACAGATTGATAAGAGATGACCTCTCTGAGGAGGTCAAGATAGACCTGAGACTTAATTTTAAAAAGTAAGAAAACATTCAAATTTTTTTTCAGGTATTTAGTATAACAAGTAAAGATACATGGCTGAAGATACTTCTAGAATGAGAGGACCAGATCAGACAAAAGAGAGATTTATAGACCATGGAATTTAGATGGTAGACTTTAAGTGTGATAGGATGTTGTTGAAAGGTTTTGAGCAGAAAAGTACCATCATCTAATTTACATCTTCAAAAATGTTTTCTGGTTCTTACCTGGAGGCAAGTCTGCAGGAGGAGAAAGAAGAGTGATAGAGATCAGTTGGCCATCTAATGGAGGAATCTAGGTGAGGATGACTGTGGGATGACTTAGATATTTGTGGTAGAGAAATGAAAAGTTTTTGTATGCAAAATTTATCCTGAAGGTGGCAAAGTTTAAAATCCTCGCTACTATGTAGCAGAGAGAAAGGTAATAGTCAAAATGACTAGTAGGCGCTTGCCTAGATGGGAACACTGAGACAAGAGCTAGCTGGAGAAGAATGGGATGAACATTTCTTCTTTGGTACAGATGTACTTTTTATGTTTTGTAAATATTCAGTGGAACTATTGAGTAGATAGTGTGATAATTTAAGTGTTAAAGTTAGGGGAAAGTTTGGGGCTAGAGATATAGGGGGACCTGAATGTAGTCAAGCAGTTAGAAAAAAAAACAGAAATGCACAGGCTGAGACCAGCAGAATCCATATTTAGAGTCTGGAAAGAAAGAACTCAAGGAGACTGAGAAAAAGCCATCTTTGTGGTAAGAGGAAAATCCTGAAGGTGTCCTTGTGGCCAAGTGAAGAGAGTGATTCAAGAAAGTAAAGATCATCTTCTGGTTTAAATGCTGTCAAGAACTCAATAAAGTGAAGGATTGAGAAACAATCATTCAAGCTGAAGAATTCAGTGATAAAATTTCATTGTGTTGTCGGGGACGACAATACATTGGAGAAGATTATGAAAGAATGGGAGTTAAGAAATTGGAGGAAGAAGATGCAGACATTTTTTGACCACTTTCTCTATAAGTATGGTGATAAAAATGGCAGATATAGTTTAAGAGGGATGTAATGTTAAAGGGTGTATTTTTTTTGTTTTATTTTTGTTTTAGTAGCAGAGGATGCTTGCTGATACTTGGAATTTTCCTGTGGAGAAGGATAAATTGATGACACAACTTCCAGGTGCTTGAGTGAACCATAAAGGAGATGGCAGCCACAATTGAAGGGGCTGGCTTAGTCATTGGCTTAGTTGCTGGGACCATTTAGCCATTTGAGGAGGAAGAAAAATAACACAAGGACATAAGTTGAAATAAATCGGTAGGTTTGTTAATGGGAAGATGATTGAATTACATTCCAACTGCTGCTGTTTATTATCAGTGAAGCGAAAATTAAGTTATTAGCTGAGAGTAAGGAATTTACTTGTAAGTATTATTTTTGGCTATTAGTTAGCATAATGGCAGTGGAGAATTTATTGGAGTTAACAACTGGCCAAAATTATTGTTAGAGATATACTTAGATAAGATGGTGAGAGCAGAGTTAGCAATATGATTGAACTAAAGTTGATTGATATAGCTAATATTGAAGTCCTAGTTAGTTCTCTTTATTAGTCCACTTCTTGGTCTCTTTATGTTTCTCTGTATCTCTATACTTCCCCCTCCCCATCTTTAAATCATCTTTTCAAGTAGAACATTAACAGAAGAGTATGAGACTGTAAGGGTGAAATTTCTAGGGAATTTTTGTCTGGAGAGATGACTCTCAGAGAATACTGTACTCTAGTCTTATTTGTGGATACAGTTTATTCATATTAACTATTTCCCCTTTAAAATGGGTAATCAAATGTTATTTTTATCCAGCTACAGATTTTCAATAACAAAAAGAAACAATAATAAAGAGTCCCCTGGGCTTAAATCATCTGATTATGAAAAGTCCAGGTTACTTGATTATAAGCACACCACACAATGCCTTCTTGATGAATTCCCCTGGGAAATTGTAGCTTTAGCCATTGCTCATGCAGATTCTATAGACTTGTAATGCAACGATTTGACTCCTCAAATACTTTATCCTTGAAGATGTGGCATTTAGCTCAATGGAAGAAAAAGTTAAATCTAAGACTTTGGATGAATAGGAAAAAATGACAGTATCCCCAATTTTGGTACAACACAAGACGATTGCTGCTCGGACTTCCGAGATATATTTGCATGTCTTGAATATGTCTCAGAAAGACCAATGATACATTATTATGTATGTAAGTCTTGCATTCTAAGGATAGAGATATGTGTTAATGTACTTCCAAGGTTATTTAATGGATACTGATTTGATGGAAAGGGCTTTACCAATGCCATTTAGGTTGGCACAAGTAGATAGATTAAAGCTAATGAGTATTCAGGTGCTCCCTAAAGGGCTCGGATAAGAGCTCTTGTCTCTCTGCTTGAAGGGATTTTCAATAATGGGACATGACCATGAAGAGCTGCTCACAAGAAGGTGTCTGCAATTTCCAACTCATACCTGAATGAACACAGTGCATACAGCCTAGTGCATTCTCAGTAAAACTTGACGTGTGAAAAATAAATGGCTACTTCTTTGTCAGTCAACTTTCTTTACATTTACATACAAGGGTGTTTTTACATTTATTTTTTCTTTGTATGGCCATGGTATTTTATTTTTAAGGGCATTTATGCTGAAGGCAGAAAAAAAGGAAGAAAGAATAGATGAAAAAAATTAAAAACAGAAAAATTATTGCCATCATCTTACAATATCAATAATCACATTAGTGGTCTAAATATCCCAGGTAAGAGGTAGAGAATCTTGTATTGAAAGTAGTACCCAGAAACATGTTGCTACACAATGGAATTCTATGCAGCAGAGAGAAAGAAGGAGCTACTACCCTTTGCAACAACATGGATGGAACTGGAAAGCATTATGCTGAGTGAAATAGGCCAGGTGTTGAAAGACAAATACCATATGATCTCACCTTTAACAGGAAGCTAAACAACAAAACAAACAAGCAAGCAGAAAAAAAAAACAAAGACACTGAAATAGAGAACAAGTGGGCAGCGACCAGAGGGGAGAGGGAAGGGAATTTAAGGGGGAAAAGTGGGAGGGATTTGGAGGAACAAATAGGAGGGACACAGAGATGAGAACTAAGGGGGATGGAAATGGGAGGGAGGTGGGGAGCACGGGGCAGGGGGGGCTGGGATGGGAGAAATAGACAAAAAACTGTACTTGAAAAATAACTAAATAAAATTTTTAAAAATGTTATATTATGCTAGCATTAATCTGAAGGTGGAGTGTCTATATTAATGTCAGCAAAACTAGATTACAGAGAAAATAATACTAGCTAGATATAGATTGTCCTTCCATAATTATAAAGAAGTCAAGAAGACAGAACAATCCTGAATGTTTATTCACCTAATAAGAGGGTTTCAAAGAAACCCGTAAAAGAAAAAATTGATAGAACTGCAAGAAGAAGGTAATTTCATGATTGAAGTCAGAGATTTCAATACTCTTCTCCCAATGATTGGTAGCTCAAGTAGACAGAAAATCAGGAAGCATATAAATGACATGAAGAACATTATCAATGAAATTGATCTGATTGACAATTTTAGAATACTCTATCCAAAACAACAGATAGCATATTGTTTTTAAGAGTGACTAGGACATTTACCAAGATCAACTATAAAACAAGCCTCAATAAATTTAAATGATTTAAGTCATACAGAATGTGTCCTCACACCACAGTGGAACTAAGTTAGAAATTGGTAACAAAAGATATCCAGATAATCCACAAATATTTGGAAACTAAAACATATACTTCCAAATATCTGTGAATTAAAGAGTAAATAAAAAATAACATCAAAGCACTGTGAACTGAATAAAAATAAAGTAAAAAAATATTAGCCTTTGTTGGGTGGCACTAAAGCAGTATACTGAAAGACATTTGTAGCTCTAAACAACCTTACTAAGAAACAAAAAAATTCAAATAAATTACACCAATTTCTACCATAAGACATTAGGAGGTCTAAAAAAAGAGAGAATTTAACCCAATATAGATCAAAGGAAATCTTAAATATCAGTGTAAAAATCACTGAAGTGAGAGAACAACAAAGATAAATTCAGTGAAAGTAAAAAACATTGATAACATCTATCCAGACTGATAGGAAAATAAAGGAAGAAGAAACAGATTATATAGGTAACAAGAGAGAATATATTGTGACTAAATCAACAGAAACTAAAAAGATAATAAAGGGATATTCTGAACAAATTTTTGTCAATGATTCAAACTTAGAAGAAATGAACAAATTCCTTGAAAGACAATACTAACAAAACTCTCTCACCAAGAAATAGATAGCCTGCGTAATCATTCCATCCATTAAAGACATTGAATTAAAAGACTTCCCACAAGGACAACGCCAGGTCTTTTTGGCTATACTGTTGTATTCTATTAAACACGTAGGGGAAAAAATAATACCTATTCTATAGAAATTCTTAGCAAAATTAAAAAATGACATCATTAATAATTAAGGAAGTGACTGATTACAATCAACATGAAGTATCACTTGAAGTGGACTGAATGTTTTTATCTTCCCAAAATGTATATGTTGAATTCCTAATCTTTCATGTGATGGTATTTGGAGGTGAGAGTTTTGGAAAATAATTAGGTCACGAGGGTGGAGCCCTTATGATAAGAATAGTACCCTGATAAAAAGAGATGGAGGAAATATGATCTTTCTTTTTCCCTGTGAGGAAACAGTGAAAAAATGTGAGTGACAACAGTGAAAAAATGTGGAAACAGTGAGAAAATGGCCAACTGCAAACCAGGAAGAGAAACTTTACCAGGAACCAAATTGTTTACCACCTTGACCATAGATTTCCTAGTCTCCAAAATTGCGAGACATACATATTTATGGTTTAAGTCATCCAGTCCGTGCTGTTTGTTTAATCAGTTTAAAATGACTGAGACACCACCACATATCAAATAGAACGAGTAACATCAGAAATGCTGATCAGACTAAGTGCTGCTGAGAAAGTGGAACTCTCACATTGTTCTGATTGATATTTAAAATGCAGAACAACTTTGAAAAACAATTTGGCAGTTTCTTAAAATGTTACCCATACCTTTACTATGTGATATTCCACTGCTAGGTATTTAACTCAAGAAAACTGAAAGCATAGATCCATACAAAGACTTCTAAACAAATGTTCACAGTAGTTGTATTTATAATAATCCAAGACTAGGGGGAAAAGTCCTTAAATAGGTAAATGTATCAACGATGAAGTATCCATATAGAAGAATAATTAACAATATAGATACAGGATATAGCAATATAAACAACTGCATTATCAAAGTGAGTTCAAATGACAGATAATACATACTGTATGGAACATACTGTATGTAATGATAATACATTCAAAATGTATACATACTGAATTCTAGAAAATGAAAGGTATAGTGTCAGAACATGCATTATTGTTCTTCTGGGGATAGGATATGACACATTAAGGGCTAAGTGTGAAAGATTATGAAGGGTCTTGAGGAAATTTCTGGGTAATTGCTGTGCTCATTATTCTGATCCTGAAAATGTCTTAACATGTGTATATACAACTTAATATTCTCCATGCACAGTGTCAACATTTCGTTTAGAGCCATTGCATCCTAGGGAAGGAAGGTCACGAATAATCTTTTCCTCATTGCAATGATAAAACAACTATAGATAAAGTTTTCTAAATGGCAAATGACAGTAGCTAATGTTAATGTTGTTTTTACTAATAAAAACTTAAAAATCACATTTTAGTGTTATTGTATGTTAACAGTAATTTTTTGATTTATAAAAACAATTATAAAATTATAAATTTTATGTTTGCATTTAAAAGAAGCAACTGAAATATTTTGGAATGGTTTAAAGAGCACTTGGTGAAGAGCATGTTTAAATGAATGAATCTGGTCTGATTTGTCCAGTGAGACACATTCTTTAATAGATATTCAGTAATTATCATGTTCAAAGTGATACATTAATGGAATAGTGGGTCTTATAATAATTTCATATTTATCAGGAAAGAAAAAATAGAAAAATTTTTACTTAAAAATTTATAATAATAATTTAATTATGATAATATATTGATTTTCTGTAAGTATAATATATCAAAAAATGCCAATAAAATTATTTGTTAACATGCAAAAACTGATAAAAAGTAATTGAAAATCCTTTTTGTTAGAAATATATAATGAATATTATTTTCCTGTAAATGTTTTGTGGTGTAATTTTTTAGGCATCAGGCCTCTTCTAACCATGTAAATTCCTAACTTAAAAACATTTAAATGAGAATCCCAAATTTTGTGAGATTTTGTTCAAAATGCTTCTTAAAATTATGGCTACCCAAGATCTTTTTTCTAGAAATCGGGGAGACCTTCAAAAATTCAGATCTCTGGCTATTGACAAAACAATCTTGCACTGATAAAAGTATCTATGTCTCTGGTCATTCCCCCATTTTTAGGAGGGCCAACTTCATGTGAATAGTGCTAGGCTGAATGATAAGGATCTTCTCCTACATGAGACCACTCTGCCAAGCATGAGTCTGTGTCTTTTCCCTTAGCAATCTTGTGAAAGCTCCAGGACACCTGTGCACACAATTATCTTAGTCTTTTGCTAACATGGCTCCAATCTCTGTGAATGCATGATGTGAATTGCAAAAGACAATTAGAAGAACGTTTTGCTGCCTCCTAACCAGGACTACCACTGTGCTAGCTCAAGGGAGCATTATCACAGCTCCCTTCCTTATTTCAACACAGCCAGTTCCATATTATCAAATTGTCCCTAATAATATCATCTATAAGATAAGATTTGTCATAAATACTTATTAGAGCTTACTAAGTGTCAGATGCTGTCCTTAGTATTTACATAAACTATTTCATTTAATCCTCCTTAGTTTTCAAATGAATTGCAATTATTGTCTTTAAAGAAATCATGGTTTAGAAACTTTAAGTAACATGTTCAAGATCACAAATCTAGGTAGTGATAGAGCCAGGAGAGGATTCTGTGTGGGAAGCTCTAAAGCCCCTTTTCTATACATTACTTATACACATATTTCCATCTTATCATTCAGTTTATTCTGAAATGCATTAGAGAATATGGTAGTCCCCTCTTATCTGTGGTTTTACCTTCCATGGTTTGTTACTTGAGGTCACCAGTGGAAAAATATTAAATGGAAAATTTCAGAAATAATTCATGAGCTTTAGAATACATGCTCTATGAGTAATGTGATGAAATCTTGTGAAATCCTGTTCTTTCCTGCCTAGGATGAGAACCATCATTTTGCCTAACATATCAACACTGTAAATGCTACTCAAATGTTGGTCACTTAGAAGTATCTTGGTTATCAGACCGTTGAATTATTGTACTGCTTAGTTCAAGTAACCCATATTTTTACTTAATAATAGACCCAAAGAACAACATTAGTCATGCTGGCTTTAGGATATGCCAAAGAGAAGCTGTAAAGTGATTCATTTAAGTGAAAAGGTATGTATGTATATAAAAAATAAGGTTTGATGCTATCTGCACTTTCAGGCATTCATTGGGGATCTTGGAATTTATCCCCCAAGGACAAGGGGAGGCAACTGGATGTTGGAAAATATGTGTACAGTATGGCTACTATCATAGCATCACCAACCAAAACTCTTGCTAATGGTTTGCTATCATCTGTCCCTCCAGAAGAGTTTATCCAAAAATTGCATTGTATTTTAACCACCTAAAATGACAAAGAATATTAATGCTTTAATTGTAATTGTCACTTTCTCCTATTCTTTCATGCTGTCTTGCTTGTATGAACATTGATATAGTTATGCATTTTCTACCAGAAGCCATGAGTCAACTGAATTCTTAGGCTTAGATTTGAAATTAAGACGTCTATCTCTTCATTATTGCAAAAGAAGTTGCTGTAGCTGTGAAATGAATATCTAAATTCTTCTTAAGAACCAACCAGAAAAAAATATAGAGTAAAAAATCTTCCTTAAGTAAGGGATAATTGTGCTGTCCTTCTTCATTATATTTCTTAAATCGATTTCCTTTTTTATCTTTATCATGACTACCACCATAAGCTTTAATGTCTGTTGTCTATTATATAAATTATTTCACTACCTATTGATTGGTCTTTCATCTTTAGTCTTCTTTCACTCTTCTGTATTCATACCACCAACCAAAACTTATAAACCAGTTTATTTTGACACCTCCTCTCCCAAAGTTGTTATGGGCCCTTATTCTGTCCACCTGGAAGGTAAAGTTCATTTTGCATTTTTCTATTCAGACTGATAAAAAATACAGGAGCATTGCTATGCTTATTCCTCTAAATATATTTTTTATGTTTTAATAAAACACATAAAATAAATAAATGAAAATTAATCATGTAATGGAAAAATCACATATCAAGTGCATGTAATATTTACTTTTTTTTTAGACTTTCAAATACTGTTAAAACTGATTTGAGTGACTCAATCCAAATTGAAAGTCATTGGAAATTGTTATGTATTTTTATGATATGTAGACACCATTTTAAGATGCATTTGTGAGATTCACATACCAAGAGCACACTTGTGGAGATTTTAAACTACACCCACAAATCTTTGATATCAATTCCTTTTAAAGTTTGAACCTAAATCCTCTCCCCTTTGGAGTGAATTGGATTTAGTGATTTGCATCTATTTTAATTAGAAGACTATAATGAAAGTGACAGTCGGCGGCTTCCAGGAAGAGGCCTCTCCCTTGGTTCACACATTCTGGGGAGATTCAGATGCCATGTTGGGAGGAGACTCAAGCAGCCATATGGAAAGGATGATACGGTTGAAAGTTGAGATCTCCAGCAACAGCTTGTAGGAATTGAGGCTATTGGACAACACCTGTGTGATGAACTTCTGTGGAAACCAGGACCAATAAAATGGCACTGGTCCAATTAAGATAGTATAACATATATAAAACAAAGTATAGTCACTCATGTCAACTAAAATGGCTATCAGTCATCCATGACATTTTGGTTCAAGAAGGAAACTAGTTAAATCAGAGCAGACACATCTGGCAAGAAGGCACACTTAAGATATCTGCCCATGTGGTCAAGGCAGCCGTGTCTGCAGAGTGGGACCACCCATGGATAGGCTCCTGGGGAAATTCCACACTTGTCTGGAGGGGTGTCAAGCAGAATAGCCATGTACCACCCATAGTCTTCTAAGAAAATTTCCTACTTTGCATCAGGGGTGACAAGACATTCATTGAAAAGACCCAAAAGGGTGGAGTACACCACTTTCAACATATAATTGAAGCAGGTTGTAGACCTCTGTTGAGAGACCCAAACTCCACTCTCCAAAATGCTGCTCCATGCCATGCTGATCTCCCTTGGCACTGGCCACGGGAGCCTCTGGCCTGCTGGACTGAGGACTTCATCTGCCCTGCTCCCCACATGGCTCTAGAAAACCTTCCTTGCAAGATGCTGACAACTCCCTTGTGTACCACACTGTCTCCTGGGCCTGCAGACTGATGCTCTGGGACATAGGTTCATTATCCCCTGTTGATTGCTGTGCTATGTATATGCTAATATTCCCCTTACATTGTCAAAATGTGAGTAGGACATTAATTTGTGTTGATGTTCTACTTTGAGTGAACCTCCATCCAATAAAAGCTGAGTGAATAGCATGGTTACTGTGTGTGACTCTTGTCTACTCTTTGGTGCCAGACTGCTGCCAGCTAGCCGATCAGTTGCCTGCTGGCTGATTTATAGGAAAGACTATATCATGAACATATGCTTGTGACACCTTGGAAGCAGATTTTCCAGCCATGGTCAAGCCTCCAAATGACTGCAGCCTAGCCAACACCTTCACTGCAGCTTTATGAGAAATCCTATACCAGAATGACCCAGCTAATCTGCACCTGTTTTTCCAACCCATAAAAAATAATGAGAAAATAACTATTTATTGTTTCAAGTCATTACATGGTCCAGTGATTGGTTTATAACAATAGATAACTAAAACAGAGCTTAGGCAAATTTTATTTGAAATAAAATTGTAGGGGGATATATGGAATATGATCAGAAATAATTTATCTTGTATCCTTGCTCTATTTTTTCATGTTATAATGAATAGTCAAGAACATAGCAACAATTTCCATTGGAATATTTTGGTTGCAAAGTTAGAAAATACAGCAGACTTACATCATCATCATTGTCATTCTTAATAAATAATGTTGAAGTAAACTCTATTCAAATGATACTCTTGTCTTCAATAACATTTATAAAGCCACCGAATAACATGGCACAGCCCTTAGGGACCCAGAGACTACAGTATTCTCTATGCCACAAGTATTTTGCTGATAATCATTTTGTTCTTTCTTCCCTTTATTTTTATAAAATAAACTATATTCCAAATTACTTAGTCATTGTGAATTATACTTTTACAAATAAGATACATGTTCTGATAGTGCATGTAAATTTGTAAAAATGGTGCTTGATTAATATTACAATCGGTTTGCAAAGCATATATTCAAGTTCACATACCACCTTTTTTTAAGACTGAGCTTAAAATAAATATTATACTTTATTTTATACTCTACCAGATAAGAACAAAACAATTTCTTAGAATGAGGAAGTATTTTATAATTAGCACAATAACTGTAAAGAGTGAGTAAAGCCATAAAATAAGATAGACTCTTTAGTCCACATGCTACTTTATGTGTTTATTTATAGAAATAAATATGAATTGTTTCCATATTTCAAATACCTTTTTCCATAACAATAAAACAAAATGCTAAGTATTTTTATAAAGAATACAAATAAAATGATTTTTATATCTTTTTGCCAAGTTCATTAAATAGAACAATGACATTTCATTCTTATTTTAGAAAATTGCATTTCTTCACCCTCCTCTTACAGAAACCTGAGTCTAACCAATGAAATTTGAAAGAGGAAACCAATCTGCCTTATGGAGAGAGACAGCCTGTCAATCTCCACCTTCCATATCTACACTAATTTGGTTTTATTTGCTACGGTTCTTTCTCTTATTCAGAAACCAAGCTTGCAATATTTTTTTAAACTTATGAGAAAATTTGAAATATGTTTGCATGGCAAACAGAAAAGATGCGAGCTGTATACAGTAAGAAAATGTTCCGCTATGGTACTCCATCCCATGTGCTGTAGGGTGACTACATGCATGTTTGTTTTATTGTTTTTAATTTGCATACCTTCTGTCTGTCCTTAAATGAGATGCAGAATCTTAATAATTTCACTTGAAACTCAAAGCCTAGATTTTGCTGTGTGAGGGAGTTTCTGAATAAGACATCAAATTTCTAGCCATCAGAGGATAATTTATTGATACTTGTCAAAAGGAAGTATCAGTCTAACAGAAATCAAGACAAAAGGAATGCCTGATGAATTTTCTTTGAAGTGCCTTTTATAAAAGTCCTTGGTAATACATATTGATGAACTCCAAATTGTCTTGCCTGAAGGGAAAAGAAAGTAGACTGCTTTACGCTGTCTTATAAATATTCATCAAAAGAACAAGACTTATGTTTCCAGGCGTGAGGTGAATGATTACGGTTGTATGATTGCCTTGGAATCTGGATAATTAGTAAAACAGCCGTTGACAGTTTGAGAATTTTAAACTTGGTATCTTGCTGTCACTTCACTGAGAGTCAGAGACAAACTTCTTATTCCAAATGGAAGCAGTTATAGGGGGTGATAAATTCATACTATCAAGTCTTAGCCATCAGTTGCTTCCATTGTTGGCTTATTTATTTGTTTAGCTGAAAATTAAAGCAAAAATAATTGGTTTTGTCTTATCTTATTTTGGTTTTATTTACCTATTACTTGGTAATTTATTTTGGTCTAATGAAACAACACTACTCTTACTAAGGATGAGTTGCTAGATCTGTTTTAATTAAAACACAACACCACAGTGATAGAATGATTTCATCCCAATGTCCAGAGAGAGTAGTTTTGTTTAATTATTTTTTGTGTGTGATATTGTCATTTTGCTTACCAAGACATACTTTGGGCTAAGCAATTAACTGTGCTCATGGAGCCCAAATGATTAAAGATCAAATTTGATTAAATGAATATGGAATTTTGGATGTTTGAAAGGTAATGTGGTTCATATCAACAATCAGAACATATTTATTATTTTCAAACTGATTGCAAATTTCTTCTGACCCTAGTTTTATGAACTATGCTTTTGCCAGGTAAGAGGGAAATATTCCATTCTCGGGGAACTTTCTCCTTTATAGTGTTTAGCACTCACATGCAATTAAGCAAATATACTATCTTCTTTGAAGCAAATAGTTGCTCATCTTAATTATCTAATTATCTTGTTGAATGAAGGGCACATTCAGTAAGTGTTTGAGGAATGTTTTCTTCATCTGCAGCAGAAATAAGCCCTTAAGTCGCCATGATGGCCAGAGGGCCGCTGTGCATCCCACACCCATCAGTGTATAGCTACACACGGACCCAAAGGTAAGAAGGTGAAATTTGAATGGATATGTGTCCAGAAGCAGACAACAAAAAATAAAGAATAAAGGAGTGACAAGTGGAGTAAATTATACTTCTAGAAAATGATTACATGCTGTCTCCAAACCCTCCCCTTTTTCTAAGGGAGATTTTGCTGCTTCAAAGACCTTGGCCAGAAACATACAGAGATTTTGAAATATATGGCAGTGCTGAGCAGTGGTAAATGTGGAGTGTGATGGTGGTGGTGACGAGGGTGCTGGTGATTTTGAAAATGTAATTGGATAGTTTGGTAAGTAAAGTTAAATTTTTCAAAAGCCAAGGAATCATTTTGCACTCATTCTCTATTTTCTGTTTTTTTCCCCCAATCTTGTACTTTGTTTAATGTGCTGTATAATTCATTTCATTTGGAAATTATGAAAAATAGTTTGGAAAAAAAAGACTCTTACAAGGCATATGGTGTCAGCAGTCTGGAACACTTAAACCAATCATACAGAACACCTAGACAAATCTAGTATGGAACAGAAACAAACCAAAAAGAGCCCGTGAACTGACGTGTCAGTATCTCTAAGGAAATCTATTGTATTTCTTTTATTTCTGAGAAACCACCACTGAGAGACTTACTAAGTATGTCCAATATCATTTTTAGGCCATTTTTTCCACGTCTCCCAAGGAACAAATCACCATTTACAATATACATGGAGGGTTGCAGGAAAATGAGCGGGGAGGAAAAAGGGAACTGAGAATAAAACATTTAAAACTTTGCTTTATTTGCCACATTAACCTGGAACTGTGTTATGTCAAACACCACCACATAGGTGGTAATCAATGGTGCATAAAAGTATTAGAGTTGAAATAGTTCAAATGTCTAGATACAGAGAACCACAGGGAAAGCCTGATATCTACAAATAATAGCTGCCATTAATATTTGGAAAATATGGGTACACACCACACTCACTAAAACACAGCCCTGGTGGGATTTCTTCAAGGGCACTGTGTCTGCTCAGGGTGCAAGGTCTTAAGTGAGGCAGAATTTACAGTTGTCATAAAGAGGGCACATGTTGCAAGGAAAGTGACTTGGGTTATTAAACTTTACAAAAGCTTCCCTGGTAGTAACTGAAATGACTTGTAGTCTGCTCAGTGGTTCACTGGAGAAAATGAGTGTTAATTGTATTCAGTGGTGGTTGGGGTTGTATTCAGATAGGCCTGTGTTCACAAGAGGAAGAATATGGATGAGAATAAAGCACACACACAGTGTTCAATCTTACCAGTGTCAAATTAATCTAATAAAGACAAATGTGAATGCATAAATTCGCATTTGTTTATCAAGAAGTAGGGGAATGATGGACAAGTTTTCATGGCTGGAATAAATAGGCATTGTTTATTTTATACTTGTTGGAGTAAAATTTAATGCCAAGTTTGTAGAATAAAACTCTAAGAGTAAAAGAGCAGATACTCTTTGACTAAGAGAATCAAGAACATGTATGCATGACCCATAGACAGAGACAGCAGTCCAGTGACGGCCTGAAGGAAGAAGAGGTGAAGGTGAAGGGAAGGTAGGCATGGGGGCGAAATGAAGACATCTGTAATAATGTGAGCAATAAAAACAAAGACAAGATAATAGGAAATTGTGTCCAGGCATATATGTAATAATGTTGATAAGCAATATTTAAATTAAAAAGATCTAAAAATAACTCAAATGAGACTCTGACTGGTATGGCTCAGTGGATTGAGCGCCAGCCCATCATCCACAGGGTCGCTGGTTCGATCCCCAGTCAGGGCACATGCTCTGCTTGCAGGCCAGGTCCTGGGGGGCAGGGAGCACAAAAGAGGCAACCACACATTGATATTTCTGTCTCTTCTTCCCTTCCTCTCAAAAAACAAAAAAAAATAAAATCTTTAAAAGTAATTAAAAAATAAGTCAAATGATTAATAGTGGGAAACTAGTTAAATATGTTAACTTTAATAATTATCTAATATTTAGCCATTAAGAAAATATTTCATAGAGCATTTATAGTTACATAAAAATCATACACTGAGAGGAGGGTGTACGTGTATGTATTTAGTCCCACCTATCTGTCTATTAACAATTGGTGTATACAGCTAACTTTATAGGCTACACTGTGTCCCGCCACATCCATAGGCTGCAACCCCCAACATCTGGGACTGCAACCATATTTGGGGAGATGGCCTTTAAGGAGGTAATGAAGGTTAAATGAAGTCATTTGAGTGGGTCCTATTCCAGTATGACTGGTGTTCTTCTTCTTTTCTGTTTTGTGCTGTAAATTTTTGAAAACACTTTTCAATGACAGGTCGCATTCAATATTATTTTGTATTAGTTCCAAGTGTATAGCACAGTGGTTAGACTGGTGTTACTAAGAAAAGGAGATTAGACTCACTCAAGCCCTCAGGGGAGATGATGTGAAGATAGAGAGGACTTCCTGTGTGCTGAAGAGAGAACCTTGAAAAAAACAAAGTAGCCGACACTTTGATCTTAGAGTTCTAGCCTCCGCACTTGTGAGAGAATAAATTTCTATGGTGTAAACCACCCAGTTTCTGGTAATTTGTTATGACAGCCCTAGGAAATTAATATAGCTAGTTATTTGTCAATATTTTAAAATAGTGATCTCTAGATAATTTTTCCGTTGGTAATCTTTTTTTTAAAAGATTTTTATTTATTTATCTTTAGAGGGGAAGGGAAGGAGAGAGGGGGAGAAACATCAATGTATGGTTGCCTTTCGTGCGTCCCCTGCTGGGAATTGGCCTGCAGGGAAGCAGTCTGCAACCCAGGCACATGCCCTGACTGGGAATCAAACCTCGATTGTCTGGTTCACAGGCCCGCACTCAATCCACTGAGCTACACCAGACAGGGCTTTGTTGGTAATCTTTTAAAAAATGTTTATAGCCCTGGCTGGTGTAGCTCAGTGGATTGAGCATGGTCCTATGAACCAAAGGGTTGCCAGTTCGATTTCCAGTCGGGGCACATGCCTGGGTTGAGGGCCAGGTGCCCGGTGCAGGGTGCGTGAGGGGCAACCACACATTGATGTCTCTTTCTCCCTCCTTTCCCCCCTCTCTAAAAATAAATAAATAAAATATTTAAAAACATAAAAATGTTTAAAACATAAGCATATATATTTCATATAATTAAAAATATATATATATAAAAGAAAAGTGCCAGACTATTTTACTTGTTATCACTTCCTCTAAGAATTGTATTAAGAATAAAAGACAAAACTAAAATTCATCCAGTTTGTTCATAGGCAATTCTGCCCAGAAGCTAATTTTCAGAAGTTTTTTTGCTTTCACATCTTGCTGTAGATGGAATCAAATAACATTTAAATTCAAATAGTTCCAATCATAGTAAACACATCAGAACTGACTAGCTAAAAATAAGTAGGAAAATACTTTAATTGCAAAGATCCTAAGTTCCTAGTCGGTAAAGGCCTCATGTCCCAGAAGTTTCTTTTCCCCTTAGTACCTAGTAAATGTCTAGACATGAAATAATCCTTCATAAATATTTTCTGACTGATTTAAAAAACGAGAATGATGAACTACTTCTCAATAATTTACTTTGCTTCAGCACTTTACTAATTGGTGGATGTCCATTGTGGTGGGATGGATCTAGAAATCTTGTTGATTTTTAAATGCCACCCATCAAAACAGAAGCAAGAATATGTCATTTTCCCCCTTAAGAATGAATAAAGCCCTGAGTATATTGAGTCAGGGAATTTGCCCTGGAAGTGTCACTATTAGACGTGTGGTGGAGAACGGGACATGGAAGTGACAGTCAGACCGTATTCAGTGTGGTCATTTGTCAAAAGTTTGGACTGCCTTGTGCATAGCATGTTTTTGATTCTGCAGAAGAGTTTAAAGTGATCTCACCTTCTGAATACAACACATTCTCTAAAACCTCCCTATGCATGTTGAGATTTAAAAGAATGTAGTTTTATCTATAAATGAAAAATATGTAAATATGTTTCAAATAAAAAGAAGCACAAACCTCCAGGAAATGTATCATTAAAGGCTTAGGCAAAGTATTTCAGAAAAGAAAAACAATCTTTTTTTGACATTCAATTGTTTAGTTTAATATAAGTTTCTTGATAACACTATGTAATTGTTTATAACCTATTACCTTTCTGCCTCGGATGTTGTATAAATTGTTTTAGTTCATTATATATGATGTGACTTAAATTATATTTATATATCACTTTAAACCCTGTAAAAGTTCACTTTTAGAAAATTGCAATGTATGATATATATTTATCATATATATGTATATGTGTGTATAAATATATAAAAATATATATATATATGGAAAATTTGGGGAGGAGGTATTATCTCCATAAGGTATCAAATGCTCCAATTTTTTTTTCAAACATTCAATCACTTCAAGTGTCACTAGGGGGAAAAAAAGAAATTTGTGCTTTTCTCTAAGAAAATAAGTATAGAGAAATTTATTTAAAAATATAAATCAGCCCCAGCTGATGTGGCTCAGTGAACAGCATGCTGGCCAGTGAACCAAAGGGTCACTGGTTCAATTCCCAGTCAGTTCACATGCCTGGGTTGTAGGCCAGGTCCTCAGGGGGGGACAAATGAGAGGCAACCACACATCAATGTTTCTCTCCCTCTCTCCCCTCTTTCTATAAATAAATAAATAAATAAATAAATAAATAAATAAATAAATAAATAAAATCTTTAAAATGATTTAAAAAATCACATTAGAGGAAAGTGCATATCCATAAAAAACACATTTTTTCTGATATGGAGACTGTCAAGTTCCTCTTTATTTTCTTCTTGCCTTGTGTTTATTAGTGACTTTGCCTGGCCCACTCCACCAGTCATTCTATGCTGACCGGCCTCACTCCTTCCTCTCTGTGTCTCACAGGCGCCAAGGTTGATGCTCAGTCACAGCTCCTCCTCCTGACATCCATCTGTACCAACTTCAACATTTCACCATCATCCTAACTTAGTTTAAGACACTCACAGAAACTACATTTTGAGAAATCACAAAAATTGAGCTTGTACTGTAAATGCTGTGAAAGATACTATAAGTATATGAAGAGGTTTTTCAAGAAAGACTGCAAAGTTTGACTCCATTAGTAGAACATAAAAAGGCTGCCTAGGTTATAAACACCTTGTCTTAGCACAGGTGCAGCTTAGTAAGTTCAGGTGTCTAAATGTTAAAACATATGAAAGTTCACTTGAAAGTGCTGCTATTTACAGGTAATAAGTATTTACTGATTTTTACAATTTTAGTGAAATTTTTAACATTGACTTTTGGTTTTAGTCTCTCTAAGGGAAAACAACAAACATTAACTAAAGGCAAAATTTTAAATAAAAAATATAGTAACCAAAATTCAAATCCCCCAAAATATAATAAGTATACCTAATTATACATGCAAATGATATTTTTAAAGTAAATTTTGTTGTATTAAATTTTCAAAGTTATTAAAGTGTAAAACTGCTCTAATACTTTTGGGATACCCTGGTTTTCAAAATTCTCCATTAAAAAACAGACTTAAATAAACACCTAAACGAAAGAAAGTAGGACTATATTACACCTTCTCTACCCATTGTGTTCTACTGTCTTTTAAAAATTGCTTCAATTTGTCTTGCAGGACAGTGTCACTGGCCATAGTCATGCAGAGATTGAATAGCACAGAGTTCAAGGGAGCAGTCTCAGGTCATGGAGCTGGTTCCTGAAGGTAGACTCCATGATCTGCCATTCCATTTCTTCCTTACTACATAAAAGAATGAAGTTCATAAAAAATTATGGACTTCATATTTTATCATGGTGCCCATACACATAACATGTCCTTGACTAAAGTTCCCGAATCCATAGCCCTTGCTCTGCATTGCAGCAGCATCAGGCATTCCCTTTGCATAAAACATGGCTCTCGTTTGGACGGCAGTTAGGACCCATCCCAAGGGCAGTACTGCCCTTGCCTGCAGAGCAGGCCCTGCTCTGGCCTTCCTCTGCTGCAGCTCTGCCACCAGGAAGGAAAGCGTGGGAAGGGACCTCTGGATCAGAAGGGTGTGCTGTGGGACTGCATTTGGTACTAAACACTGGGTACCAGCTCAAGATCACTGACAAATGTTGGTTCACAAAGAAAAAAGAGTATTTACTTTGTTCAGTGGAATTTTGCATGCACTCTAAGATTTATTTCAGTCCTGATCATAAGTTATTTTTTTGACTTTTATATTTGAATGCTTTCTGGATCTATCTATTGTACCTGCTTTGAAAATGTTACAGTGCCACGTCTGATTGTCACAACCATTTCACCCAGTCAGTGACCTTTCATCATGCATTCATAAACCAGCACCCTCCTTATATGCTTATATAATTTCACATGCCAGATACTGTGCCTCCTTTTGTCTATTTGCAAGAGGAGATGGAAATAACACTTACCTTTGAAAAAGAAAAAGTTGAACTTAAATATACGAATAAGAATTTATAGAAGATTGTCTGAAATATATGTAGGAGCAGTGATGCTGAAAGATGGCTAAAATACCATTATACATTAGATGTAAAAAGTATATTGGTAACATGAAAAAATTGTTTGCTTAGTTACATAAATGGGTTTCACACTTCCTTGATTATTGTATTTAACTATGCTATGTAGATATTCCCTTTATGATGCTTTGAATATATATATTTGGAATATTCTAGAGCTTTCTCAGCTGTTTCTAATATTAAACTTAGTCTAGTCCATATTAAATTCTTTCTCATACTTGATAAAAAATTTTCCTTCCAGCGTAGGGGGAAGGTTTTTGAAACTGCGCAAGGAATGAAACTTGCTTTTTCTCTCTTCTTACTTTAGTACCTTGAACAGAAGAGAGATCTCAGCCAGGCTGTGGATCCTTTCCTCTGGTGGATCTAACTCTTCAAAAGTTGGGGCCAGAAAACTAGGGGAGTGGAGGTAGAGGTCTCATTAAACCAGGTGTTTGTTGGTGTAGACAGAGGGTATTCCTAATCGTCACTCCTGCTTGATCAAGTTCGGTCTGATGCTCGTGGCTTTAGGAGGACATTATATATGCAGTTTCTCAAAGAAGTACTTATATTTCACCTCAGCTTCCCTGTCAATTTAGCTTCCCTGTCAAATTCTTTACAAGATTGGACGCTTTGGCCCTTCCAGATGTCATGCAAAAAACCCTCTGTGTAGCTGTGAGGCTGCTTTGCTTGGTTTAGTAGTCCCCTCTTCAGACCCTGAATTCTAACCTAAACTCCATGCCCCTTCGCTTGGGGAGAAGGGACATGGTGTGGTCCTCTTCTCTGTTGTCTAGGGATGTAGAGAACTGAGGAAGAGGTCCATGCATCTTTCACTTCTCAGTCTCTCTGTACCATGGCCCTCTAAGGACTTGCTGGCAAAGATTCCTCCAAGAAGCCTTTTGCCTTCGATTATCTATAGATTAAAAGGTTCTAGATTGGAGCCACTTTAAAAGAATAAACATACTTATCTATTTGAAATATATTAGTAGTAGGTATAGCCATAACTACATTAACAGTAAAACTAATATTTATGTACCAAGTGCTTACTTTTAAGATCCCGTACTTAAAGGTTTGTATGAATAATCCAATTTATTTATCACAACAATCTTTTGAGACAGGTTTATTTTAATCTCAATTGAGATTTAATATAATTAATTTTACCTGGATGGTATTATTAGCTGTTATAATGGCTCAAGTATTAAACTAAAGTACAAGTCTATATGCAATAAATATGGCAAACACCTAAGAGTATATAAAGAGCCCTCACTAGATATTTAGGAAAGTATACAAAAAATGTCAACAGAAAAATGAGTAAAATTTATGAGTAGTTAATTCACAAAAGAAATAAGGAACAAAAATATGTAAGCAAAAATGGTAGTAATACAAAAATTCAAATTAAAACTGTAATGATTTCACTCTCAGATTGCAAGCCTCATGATAGCAGCAATCATACATTTTCACCTTTGTGTTGGTCACATCAATGGGTATTTTTCAAAAGAATGTATAAGACTGCATTATTTAAAGATAAAAGGAAATTCTTTATTCAGTATTTATTTAGTACTAACTATTTGCAAAGTATTGTATCAGCTGGCAGCTAAGTTATTTATACAATTATTTTAAAATCTAATGAAATAGACTAGCTTATTATTTTTATAGTTATCAGTATTATCAAAGAATAATTAATTGCAAAGAGACAATGCTCAGTTGTCTCCAGCTAAAAAATAACTAAAAGGAAAAAAATTGTTTTCTTTCTCCAAAATAATTATTTGATATTTTGTGCAAAGATTATTCAACATTTATTTAATATTTACACTTTTCAAGGCATTGTATCAGCCAGGAGCTAAGTTAATTAGAGAATTATCTCATAATCTAATGAAAGAGACTAGATTATTATATAGCTATCAGTATTTTCTTGAAGCATAATTAATTGATCAGGCAATACTTGGTCTGTAGCTAAGAGGAGAAGTATAAGAAAAAAATTCTTTTTCTCCAAAAATAGTTATTGCATATTTCCTGCAGGGATTCTCAACCTTCTTGGAAAGATAAGGAGAATATCAGGATGGACATAATTTCCTGAGTAGTTTATTCAGAATTACCTGTGAGCAAGACAAGATCACAGCCAAGAAAACTGAAAATGACAGCCACTAACTTAAACCAATGCTCATAGTAGTAGAAACATCCCATGGTGAGGGGTTGAGAAGAGAAAGGATAAGATCAGGAACCTTAGGCAGCTTTTGTGTCCTGAGCTGTAGGAGAACAATTGGAGAAGGACACCTTTGGAGGAGGCCCTGAGGCAGAGCTTTGGAATGTGGGCTGAGAAAACAATGGCAAGTCCGCCAGCAGAGGTGGGTCAGTCTCTTTAACAAAAGAATTGACTGCATCACAAAAAGTGTTAGGCTGAAAGCCACTGTGGACTGAGATAAAAGCACACTTTTCAGTATTTACTGTCTGGAAAATATGGCTTCCAAAATAAGCTTCTCCACTTGAACCAGAAAAATGGGCATTCATCCTTTCTGAATTATGTAGCATAATACTGAAAATAGCATATTCTTTTTATTTAAATAAGAAAAAAATTCTAACCCCTTTGCCATATGAATTGTCACTTTAATTTTGTTTTGTTTACTTCATATTTAATCACTCTATAACCCTGCTCCACCATCACTACCATCATCATCTCCATGCTTCCCATTCCTATTACAGTGTCTTATAAATCTGGGCTGCAGTATATATATATATATATATATATATATATATATATATATACTGCACACACATATATACATACACACACATATATATGTGTGTGTGCATATATATGTATACATATATGTATACACATATATGTATACACACAGATATATTAAAAATATTCCACAAATAGTTTTTTTTTTTAGAGGAAAAACAAAATCATCAAGGTCATCAGTCAATACAAATCAGGTCCCAAAACAAGCAAAGAAGATATTGTTGACACCAGACATAGTTGTAGATATTCAAATGTAGTTGTGGAAGAATAGAATATAAAACAAAGAAATAAATTTCAGTCCCGCTTGATAGGTCTAATCTAAAACACTGTGATTTACTTTAAGGTTAAAGTAATTGTGATTTCATTTATCTGTAATACTTTTTTTAATTCACTATGTTGAATTGTAAGAATTTCCTTTTCATCTCTTTTATTAGAAATTCTTAAAAATGTTTTTATTGAAAAGTATATATTTCTACCTCACTCAATCATTAAAGCACTCTCTATGCTGTCTTCATCTTTTCTCCTTTTTGAATTTTATTTTGTTTTTTCTCCTTCTTTTAATTTTTTAATATTTAAGGTTTTTTTTACTTAATTTCTCATGTCTTTTTATTTCCTTTTGTGTATAGCACTTCACTACATAGTCTATTTTTTTAAAATTCTATTTATTTATTTTTAGAGAAGGAGGAAGAGAAGGATAAAAAGAGGAAGAGAAACATCAATGTGTGGTTGCTTCTCATGTGGCCCACACTGGGGACCTGGCCCACCACCCAGGCATGTGCTCTGACTGGGAATCAAACTGGCAACTCTTTGGTTTGCAGCCCATGCTCAACCCACTAAACTAGTCATGGAGACATGGTCTATTTTTAAATTGATGGCCCATGTCTAAGATGTTTCCAATACATTTTCCATTTCTAAATTCCAAAAAATACTTTAATTAAAGTTTCTCTTGGATATAACGTGTATTTTAAAACAACATATCTTGATCAGAACAGTTTTGTGATCAATTTAGTTGTGGAAAAATGCAGATTCTAACATTTTGTATTGCTTTCAGATTGCTCTAGAACTTTCTCTAACCTTTTATTTAAATGACATTTTTCAGTGTTTACAACTCAACTAGCTTTGGGAGGAAGTTACAATAATGTGTTGATAGGAGGCATTTTAACTATATCAGTTTAAATAGGAAGAAATGTTCCAGAAGAGAAAAATATGAAGCCTCTTTGAAAAACATTACTGAATAATTTGTGTAGTTTTCTAAGGCTTTCTCCTCTTTCTGAAAATAATAACTTTCATTCAGTAGAATCCATTTTTTTCACTAAACTTTACTTTTGCAAGAAAATTTTTACTGTATTCATGGGAAATTATACAAAAATATATTTTCTAAGGTCTCTATGCTTATAAATATGAAAAAAGGTAGAGACTGAATATGAAATTATATAGTAAATAGAAATTAAGTATTCTATTACCCAAAATATGGTCTGAAAAATCATTTAACCTCTATTTTCTTTTCATGGATATTAACAATTATAGCTCAAAATTAGAGTTAACCATGAAACCTACTATTATCACTGAGAAATTAATGCATTTCTCTGTTAGCTCTTAATATAATCATAAAGATATTTTTCTAAAAAATTATTAGCATTATTATTTTTGCAGCAAGCTGCATTACTGCTTGAGTATTTGACTATTAGAGTTCTTAATGATTCAAATAAATTATGTTTCAAAATCTGACTAATAATTCTGTCAGAGGCTCTGTTACAGCCTTACGCCAGGGCATAAATGTCTGTTTAATGATTGTTGTTAAAATTAGAATATATTTTACAAAAACATATAGCAGACAATAATGTAATTATACTATAGTATTATACTATACTCAAAAAAGAAAAAATAAGTAAATCTAAAAATAAATAGCAAAATGGCTAAAATTAAATATACACTTACTGAGATTCTAAAATAAACTTTTTGCCAAATGTACAACCTTGAGAACTTGTTGAGAGTTATTCTTTATTATTACTAAACTTATTAAAAAAATTTTTTAGTGGTAGTTTGTCTACGAATTTATTTCCCCACCTCACTTCCTCCTACAGTCTCCATGGTACTTGCCTTCTGGTATTTATGGTACCGCAGTAGTCCCCTCTGGCACTGAGTCTGAACTGCTCCTGTATGGCAAACAGAGAGCAGCGGGTCATGCTCCGTGAGGTGAGGTCAGGTAATAAAAGCTAAGGGGCTTATGCATTGGGCTTTTGGAATACTTGCTCTGGGCAGAAGCGAGCTCCCATGTAAAAAGTTCAGTTGCTCTGAGAGGAACAGGCTGTGAAAGAAGCCCAAAGGCGTTATGTGAATGTCATCTAGCAAAGGTGGGAGGAGAAAAGAAAGGGAAAGGGAGAGAGAGAAAGAAAGAGAAACGGCCAGTTTCCTACTGTTTGAACCATCTCACCCGAAAAGTCAATTGTATGTGATTAAGTCCATGTGGATGTCTAGCCCAGTCCAGACTTCAAATAACTCCAGCCCTAACCACCATTTTTCTGTAACTGCTTGAGAAGCACCAAGTGAGACCACCCAGCTGAACCCCGTCAACCTGCAGACTGTGAAAGGTAATAATACATTGCTGTTTTAAGCTACAAAGTTTGTGGTTTTGTTGTTATAGTTAAAGGTATAACAACAAAACTGAATTGCTATCGATGACTAAGATTAAAAGGGCACAGAGAAAGGAAAATATTTTCTTTATTGGCTACGCTAACGCAAAAAGGAAAGGGGGCCGGTCTAGAGGCGATGACGTGTTCCCTGGATGATTTAACTGCTGTCTAGACAGTTCTAAGCAACCATTTTATGGATGCAATGTTGATAAACTGGTCTCTGAAACTTTAAAAATGTTTCTATTTTGGAACACTTTTGATTTATAAACAGTACTTCCAAACTTTTCAGAAAAGACCCACAGAGCCATAACAAAGTTGTAATGTTATTATATTCTATGATATTCTCTACGTCAATGACAGGTCATAGATAACCATCCGAATATATTTGTTTATGTGTGCAAACACATACCTTAATGTAGTCATTCTTCAACACAAACACAGTCCTGCACCCAAGAGAGATTTTAATTCAGTTCATGAAATTGGAATCAGAAGATTCAATTTAGTCCAACCTCCTTTTAGAGGGAACCATAGCTTTATCTGAAAAAGGTTAGAATATTACATCTTGTATTAGAACATAAAATTAAATTCAGCTATCTCAGAGGATGGGTTCAGATTTAATAAAAATAAATGTGACCGCTCATTCATTCAAAGAAACACACTCATTTTTCTACAGATGCTTCAGTAAAGAGAACACTAATCTAATTATAGTTTTTAAAAAATAAATTGTCTTTGTGCTTGCTATAAAATAAACAATACAGCTTCAGGGCTTGCCGAGCTTCACTTATTAAAGAAAATATCTTCTGATGATTAACAAAAGCAGATTTGTTTGAAGCGTGAATACGTTTACTGGTGTCTTCTGAATAGAGGGGATTTTCAGAAAGTGCGCATTTTGATGAATTAATGAAAATGTAAACCTTGGTAGTTAGAGTTAGATGATATTTGCTCCTCTTTGATGTACTGGCAGGGGTGAAGGACAGGGAGTGGAAAAAATAAAGGGTAAATGAAAAATATAATATTGGTTTTCTAAAAATTAATCTCTATTTTTTTGACATAGAGCTTTTATATCAAAATGTATTTGGCCCCGGCTGGTGTAGCTCAGTGGATTGAGCGTGGGCCTGTGAATTAAGGGATCACAGTTCAATTCCCAGTCAGGGCACATGCCTGGGTTGCAGGCCAGTTCCCAGAGGTGAACACACGAGAGGCAACCATGCATTGATAGTTCTCTCTCTCCTTCCCTTCCCCTCTAGAAATAAATGAATAAAATCTTTAAAATAAATAAATAAATGATTTTTGGTAAAATGGCTCAGTCATTGTAACAATTTGAAAAAGATATTGCCTACATTAAGCACTGGAGAGTTTGGCTTTTAATCTGGGTGAGGTTCAGCTACATACCCTTGAGCAGGTAAGTCTTACTGGTGCTTCCTACCAGGGGGTTATCAGACAACAACAATGAGTTTCCTATAAACTAGACATTTGGCACAAAATATTCTTGGATAAATCCCAACTGGGCTGATTTTGAATGTGAAGGGGGAACATTTAATAATTAAAATTAATAATTATGCTGGGCCAATAGGGATAATTTGTCACTGTGTTCTGCAGACCCGTATCTATAGTTACCCTATACAGACAAGTGTTGTTAATCATTTGTTGGGTCCCCTTGCATATAAGAACATAGGACCAGTGTTTTCCTTCTACAGATAAGAATGCAGGCGATGAAATCCTTCGTTCCAAGCACAGTTCACCAGTGGCAGAATAGAGCACCAGTCTCCTAGTGCTTTCTTAAAACTGCTGCAGCCAAAGGACCCCACTACTGATCTAGCGAAGTGTTACCTAAAGGCTTTGATTTGTGAATATGCATTATGAAAGATCTTGCCAAAATATAACTGTTATCTCCGAGCAGAGATGTATTAAGCCAACAACACCAAATAACTCAGAGTACATTTATCGTATCAGCAATTGATTTCCTTGGTGATGCCCCAAGCGTTGGTGAGCGGCACGGAAGCAGCAGGGTGGACACCAGGATATCCCAAAAGCCATTTTCCTCTCATAAAATTTACCAGCTTACCTGAGAATCACCTTCCTCTACCGCAAAGAGCAAAATTTCTACACAAAATATTTTGTTGTAGTTTTATGACTATTGCTATTGGGCTTCTTGTCCTCATCTCATACTTTCTTAGCAGTGGTCATAGACCATAACAGAGCTCTCCTATAACTACTTAATTTCACAGCAGCATATTTGCAAAAGTGAATTAATATAAAAAATCTAAACTAAACACTGTTTCTTTGACTGCAGTGATACGTGTGTTATGTTTTTATGTACTCCCTTAATTATGCTCTAGAGGGAGAGTTTCATGTGGGGGTAGCCTGGAAACACAGAAGAGTGGCGTCCACATGGGTGGGCCTCACAGGAACCTGGAAAAGGCTATGCAGCTTGGTTTCACGGGAAGAGCAAAAACTACAGACCTTGTCCAAGATGCTGGGTGGCTGTGTCAGGAAAGTTCCAAACCTGAAGCCTCCAGTTGTCCTTTCCTTCTGGAGTCACGTGTTGACTCTCCCAGAAACCAACTGTGACAGTACATATGGAGCACCACTAACCAGGGAAGTTCACCTGAGATTTGAGTCCAGAGTTTTCTGGGGGGACTCATCATGTAAACATTGCTGACCAATCATATGGCTAACCTCAGCCTCTACCTGCTCTGGAAGTCTAGCTGATACCATGTGACCTAAGGTTCACCACCACCAACCACACTGTTAGATTGTCTGGGATGGCCCAAGGCTTCCAGGTAAACAAGGACACTTTTATGAAACTCCAATGGTTTAGAGATTACCTTGCAGGATGGAAGGCAAGGGTTGACCTCTCTTTGTGCAGGGTTAAATTCTTTATTGCACACTTCTACAGAAGACATTCCTGATACCCTGCTTCAGGGCTTTGTATCGGCAAAGTTCTGTTCTCCTCTAGCCCACCCACTACCCACTCACTGATTCTCCTGTGTCTTCATCTTCTGGTGCCTCTACTAACTGGCAGAATTGTTCAGAAAGCCCAGCTCAACTTTCTAAGAAAAATAATTGGTTTAGTTTAGGAACATTTTATATATATATATATATATATATATATATGTTTGAGGATTTGTCTACAGACCCTTTGTGGGCTGTAATTAACCCAAATAACACTATATTTTTCTGTTCTTGAGTAGATTACAATCCTCATCCAATCAGCTGTGGCCAAGAGCAATGAATCATTGGTGTTTAGCCAATGAGCCTCATAGGTGACTGCCTTAAATATTGTCATTTCCATGATAAAACTTATGCCTTCCATGAAGTGACTTTATTTGTTGGTGTCACGTATGAAGGACCCAGTGTAAACAACACCTAAATTTAAGATTGATAATAAATAGTAGTTTGATTTCCTAGGCCACATGAAAGAATATGTATTTAGGTTTCATAGCCGCAATATTCATCATTTGGCTTTGAACCTTGTATAAGTGATCCCCATGTTTGTCACTGGGATCAAAATTATGCTTATTCAGGACCAATAATTCTTTTGCCACTCAGCAGGTATAATAATTAACTTTTAATAATCTTTTGCAATGATAAGGATTGAAAAGCTTATGTTCTATCATAAAATGTGAAAAGTAACATTTATTTTTTTAATGATGAAAAATGAGTATCCTATGGTTATGAACCAAATTGTATCTCCTTAGATTTCATATGTGAAGCCTTAACCCTAATGTGGCTACACTGGAGATACAATCCGTAAGGGGGTGATAAAGGCTAAATGAGGTCACAGGTTGTGACTCTGATTCCATAAAAGTGATGTTCTTAGAAGAAGAGGAGAAAATGTAAGAATATTCTTTCTTATCACAAGCCACAGAGGAAAGGCCCTGTGAGGTTTCAGCAAGAAGGAGGCCGTGTGCAATCCAGGTACAGAGCTTGCACCAGAAGCCAAGCCTGTCAGAAACTCAATCTGAGACTTCTACTCTCCGGAACTGTGGAAAATTAATGTCTGGTGTTTAAGCCAACCAGTGTGTGGTATTTTGTTATGGTAGTCTGAGCACACTGATACACCTCAAGTAAGGACTAAATAAACAGATAACTGGATTCATATCATTATTGAATATGGTCTTAATAAATAACTGAATGAATAAAAAGAGTAAAAATAGGTTTTCTGAGCATATTTTACTCTCAGAAAAATCATTTTCACTCTTTAATATAAAGTCAAAATTTCTCAGTGAAGGGGCTAGAAATTTAGTAAGGTTTTGATTTGGTTTAGGCCTATAAAATTTATATAACTTTGTGTCATTGATATATTAAAATTTTGGGCCTTTTGTGAAGACAATTGGGAGTCTTTTATTTGCCACACATTTTGAATGAGACGAAATTCATCTGGAGATCAAAACTCAGTGAAGCAGCAGAAAGCATTAGTGAGTGAGAACAATTCACCGTGTGACCATCTGTCCCACATTCTGAATATGAGAGACTTGGCAGGTCTATAAAAATATCCTGGGTGAACTTTCTTAAATGTTATATATTCTCACTGCCAGATATATTAATTTTCAACTGTATTTCAATGAGGCACTAATGGTCACCATTAGACAAATCCAAGATCCTAATGGATACACACACACACATACATATATCACAGGCTTCTTTTTCATATTTAAAGTTAACATCAAATTTATGCCACATGGTTTGGGAATTTATTTGTTTATTTCCAATACTGATACCTCATAAAATTTTGTATTAGCTAAAATTTCCTGCTGAGAAAATGATGTGGTGGTTAAATTAACTTGCATTTCTTTACTGTAGATAATTAGCTTTGTATTTTTGTGCCACTGTATATATTTTCATACATTTCATAAAACTTCCTCACTGACAAGAATAAATTGGAGTAGGGGAGTCAGACCATGACCTGACATTTTCAATATGATTTGCATATTGTTACAGAACATATAAATGACTTAGAATTATTTTAGTGGTGTCTGGACAAATATTCTGATATGAGGAACATATCCACAGACAAAGGTACCATAAATACACAAAAGAACATATGTTTCCCGCATTTCCTCCTGACCTCCTTTACCAAAACTAGGATCTAGGACTGTTCAGAGGTCAGGAGAGATGATTAAACTGATGTGCTCTTCTCCTTTCTTTGAGACTCTAAGAATTATGAAAATAGAGACTTGGTCTCTTTTGCTTACTGGTTTATTTTCAGAGCCTGGATTTGCTCCACATATGTAGTAATTATCCAGAAAATATTTGTCGACTCACTGACTGGAAGAAAATGAAACCAAATGCCTTCCCACTGCTCTGACAAGGAAAAAGAAAGGAAATGAATGAGCTTGTTGAGATTTCCTCTTCTCTAAACCCACTGTCTTCTCAGCTGGATAAATTCCTGAAAAAAATCTCAGAGATATGTGGGCCATACATGACATCTTGCAACACTCTCCCGAAGGTAGAAAAAGAATAAACACCTTTTCTGTAGTCCTCTACAACTTCCTACAAATAAAAGAAGAAGAAGGGAAGGAGACAGAGTACCCTGATTAGAAGTATATCAGATGTTAGCAACTCGGGGTGTTACGAAGCACCACAGACAAGATGTAAAGTGGAGTGGGGAATGGGCCTTGACCGACAGGGAGGGTTCTCTGGAGAAACAGCCCTGACTTGAGGATGGTGTCTTAGCTGGTGAGGACCGTTTGACTCCTCAAAACATGGATTCTGCTCTAAGAGAGAACAAAACATTTCCAGTCCTCAGAACACTGTGGCTTCCTTGAAGAGCCTTCCTAGGAGTTATTCATTGTCCCATAGGGGACAGCAGGAGAGGAAAGTTTTCATCTGGATACTGTTTTTTTTCCAAGGCGTCCAGTAACAGAGAGGAGAGGCTTAGAATCAGAAGGGGAAACTTTCCAGCTACTTGCAATGCAGAAGGCAACTGCATAACTTTAGGACAGATCAAGATTCATAACAAAATTGCAAACGTTACTTTGGAAAACTGAACATGCAAACTAGGTGATATTTCCAAACAAATTTATGATATTCGTGATAATTAAAATTTCTCTGATATTGGTAATACTCCTGTATAAGAGAGGCTTCGGGAACAAATAAAAAGGAACATATTTTGTATCACATATTTTGTATCACATATTTTGTTGGGGATTATTTATATTTTCAGCTTCTAGAAAGATGGGTTAGAGTTAGAAAAAGGAAGTGGGAGGATTCTATAATCACAAAAGCTTATTCAAGCACAAGAGTACATTTCATAGTTAGCCACCAATTGTTGATACAAAATACATAGGAAAGTGAGAAGACAGCATAAGATGCTGAAGACCAAGCCCTGGACAGTTAGTTCATTTGATTGGTTGTCCTGTAACCAAGAGGTTGCAGATTTGATTCCTGGTCAGGGCCCATACATAGGTTGCCAGTTGGATATTCAGTCTGCCTACATATGAGAGGCAACCAACTGATGCTTCTCTCTCACACTGATGTTTCTTTTTCCCTTTCCCTTTCTAAAAGCAATGAAAAAATGTCCTTGGGTGAGGAATTAAAAAAAAAAGATGCTAGAGATCTAAATAATGCAGAGCTAAGGAACTCAGACTTTATCTTATGAGGAAAGAATTTATGCTGAGGGAGTACAGTCAGATTTGAATATTACAAAGATCACTCAAAGAACATGTAGATTGAGTATTGATGTGGGGACGTGAACTGCATAGGTAATTATGATTGAATTATCGCATTAGTTCAGGTAGGAGATATACTTAAATAGTGAAAGAGAAGATAGAGAACAAAAAGCAGATTTGAGAGCCATTTAAGTAACAGATTGACAAAGACTCCCATTTTTCAGGCCTGGAAGATCAGCAATAATTGATAATACTATATCTACCAAAATTGGAGATTTAATGAGAAAGAAGAATAGATATAGGGAAATGAGGAAAGGAGAATGATGGGTTGAAAGCCACGTTAAGTTTGTGGTACAAACGGAGAAGGCAGATGCAGTTGTTTAGGTAAAAAGTCAATTGGATAATGTAATAAGGAAAGTCTAGCCCAGAAATACTGGGAAATGATGTAAATAAAAAAATAAAGACAGTATGAGCAAAAGCAGTAGCAGGAGAAACAGTGAAAATGAAATTAAAGACACATTGAAGTTAGATTCAGTAAGACTAGTGCTAAATTGATTTAACATTAGAAAAATCCATCACTTTACCAAGCACCAGAGCTTGTATTATTAAAGTTATGTAATTCTACAGGTACAACTTCTAATCTTTCAGTATAACTGTAATTAAAATATAGTTTTATAGAAACTTTTTTATATTAGCCTATTAAATATAAATTGTAGGTTAAGGAACATGTTATCCATTTTTAGTAACCAAAGCAAGTAGTACAATGAATTTGGCCAATACACATCTGTTGAACTAAGCTGACATATCTATGCTGCAACTTTCATCATGTACACTTTTTTTCAGCACTCTCTTACTGAGTGTGTGTTATGAGCCTGATCCAGGCCCTGTTTTCTTTCTTTCTTTCTTTCTTTCTTTCTTTCTTTCTTTCTTTCTTTCTTTCTTTCTTTCTTTCTTTCTTTCTTTCTTTCTTTCTTTCTTTCTTTCTTTCTTTCTTTCTTTCTTTCTTTCTTTCTTTCTTTCTTTCTTTCTTCCTTCCTTCCTTCCTTCCTTCCTTCCTTCCTTCCTTCCTTCCTTCCTTCCTTCCTTCCTTCCTTCCTTCCTTCCTCTCTCTCTCTCTCTCTCTCTCTCTTTCTTTCTTTCTTTCTTTCTTTCTTTCTTTCTTTCTTTCTTTCTCTCTTTATCTCTCCCTCTCTCTCTCTGGTAAGGTTAAAAGGTAAAAAGTAATATTTTTATATTAAAAATTTTAGTCTAGACAAAGAAGACATATATAAGATACTTGCTATGATAGAAGTAAGCACAAGATGATATGGAATCAAAGAAGAGAGACATATCATGCAGCTGGTCATCCTCTCATTCTTGTAGATGATGACATATTAGCCAAATCTTGATATTGAATAGGATTTAGCCAGGTATGTTGAAGGGGGTATATAGTTGGCAGAATTACAGACATGAGAATTATGCTGTGTGGGCAGAGTTTGAGGATGGGAGGTCATAGAGCCCTCTGAGTAACTGGCAAAATAGTGAGATGTTGGCATGAAGAGAGAGGAGTGAATAATGAATTATGAATGTAAATATTCAGATAGGAACAATATGTCACTATTCCATGCTTAAGAACCAGAATAAGAGAAAAATAGGAAGAGGAGATAGTTTCAAAGAATAAGCTGTAAGTTCAGCATCAGACATGGTGAATTAGAGATGTGTATTAGGGTAGGCTAATGCTTTAATAAATTACCATTTCAGTAGCTTAACCTAATGGTGGGTATTTGGGTAGGGTCTAGGCTCACTGCAGCCATTCAAGCACCAAGGCTCTTTCTAACCACTTATCTACCCCCCTCTAGATCCTCAGAGTTATCTTCACTGAGATTGTGGGTGAGCAAAAAATGGGAAGTTATAGGTAAGAAGATTTTATGGGTCAGACCTAAAAGAGGTATTATATCAACACATATTCCATTGGTTGGAAGTTGATCACATGGTCATTCTTGACTCTGCAGGAGACTGGAGAATTGAGCCTACCTAGATTCCCCATAGGGAAAGGGAGAGGATTTGGCAAACAAGTTTCTCTCTGTGAGACAGGCAAGCAGATGTAAAAAGTAGATAGCTAGGTTTGAAATCTATTGATATATTTATGTGTCCTGAACATGAATCAGTAATAATTTAAATCATTTTAAATCATGGAAATGAATGAAATCTCCAAGTGTGTTTAAACAACTGACCAAAAATTAAAAAAAAGAAACTTGAGAGACTTCAGCATTTCATGGATACATAAAAAAAGAACATGAAAAATGAACTGAACATAAATGGCCAAAAAAAGTGGAAAGAAGGCTAGGAGAGAGAAAGTCAAAGTTATCAAGGGAGAAAAGGATTTCAATAGAGAGAGTGGTCAAAAGCATTACAAGCTTCAGGACAGTTAAGTAAGATAGAAGCCTCTCGCTATATTCTAAAACTATAACTATTACAGTTTGGTATGAATTCATCACATCATTTAGATGGTTGAGTGACCTTCAGGAAGGAGACTCTGTACCTAGAGCAATAAATTTCTTGATTTATGATGTGTCAATTTGTTTCAAAATGTAAAATAATAAAGTTTTATTTATAACTCAATTGCTGACATTTTATATTAGTTTTAACAAAAACTTTAAATATCATCTATAGTTATTTTTCTCAGATAAATTTTGTGTGTGATGTCTTTGTCCAAAAGAGAAAAAAATCACTAAAAACTGCCTTTAGTTCAATTTACCTTTTATGTTTATAACTTATATATTACATAGGAGACAGAATAATATTATGCAGTCAAATGGCAGCTCTCTTATAGATTCAAAATAAATGTAAAATATATTTGTATGCATTCTTCATATGTATATGTATATATTTATGTCTACATGTATACATATCTACGTACTTCCTCATGGAGATATTTAATTTAATTAACAAGTGGCAGATAAAAGTAAATTATATATTCATTGCCAAACCTCTCAATGTTATGTTTTAAATTATGAAAATGCTTGATGCCACTGTTAGGAAATTGTGGAGTTTTAAGGAGGAGTAAATCCAATAAAGAAAAACAAAACCACAGGTATTGGTTTCATACTATATTCTAGGCGCTGTAGTCTGTGGTTCATTTAGATTATCTCACTGAGTATAATTGCATATAATTAGCCTATGTACCATGACCTCCATACACTTAACCATATTTAATATAGAGGAGATGAAATTCATTAAGTATATTACTTAAGGTAATAAACTCCACTTTGGTGGCTAAGCCAGGGTATGGTCTCAAGCGGACTGACTCCAGAACTTCTGTTCTTAACTACAGCAGGCTGTGAAGTACTTTTTTTTAAAATCAGGAAAGCTGAGGAGTGCTCCTCCCTTAGCCCCAGAGCATCTGTGAAGTAGAAAAATCTTTTTTTTTCCATTTGCGTGAGTGATAGTTTACCAGAGGGAATCTAAAAAAATCAACAGACACGTCTGAGTATGCAGAGTTTATGATGTGAGGCAATATCTTTTTTTAGAATTTATAATATCAAACTATTAAAAATAATTTCCTTAATGTTTGAGTAGTTGTGACTTTTTCTCTTATTTACTAAAGGTGGGAACAACAAAAGAAAATACAAGAGACACAAAAAGTGATGAGTCTCTTGCCTTAAAATGCAAATCACAAACGCCTTTGAAAATTGTTATAAATTCTTAGTCTTTTCAAATCCAGTGAATTTTGAATCACAGAAATGCTTTACATAACTAAGGTATTGCAAAAATTCCCATCTCTCAATAACTCCCTCCCTTTGACCCTAATTTTTTCCTTTATGCAACTGAAATTTGCCATTCATCACCATAATTTCTGCTTGTTTAATTTGCTTAGTCCAACACCCCACCTCCTTTCCTCGTACTTGTGTGTTTGAATCACATTTCTAGGTAACCCAACTGTTCGTGAACTCTGAGCCAGAACCAACCAGAGCTGAATGTGTTGAGATAAACACTGCTGTGCTAACTGGTCTAACTTTAAATTTATGATTAAGGGGCTCTTAATGTTACTGGACAATCATGCTATATTTCCCAAGCTGATGTACTCACTCATTTCCCTAGAGAACTGAATGCACATTCTCCCCAAACTCCCATCACCTTTACTCTTCTCATTCACAGCTGCCGACCTTTTATCTCCATTTCACTTAGGAAATAAAAGCACACCGACGAAGCCTTCCACATCCAATGCCCATCTGAATTGTGCCCATAAAATAATTATTTTGGTGTTCATGCCTGAGCAAAAGCTAACTCCTCTTGTGCATGGAGCTCCATCCTTTCTCATCCACTCAAGAACATCCCTCTAGTAATTATCCCTAGCTCTGCTGAAGCATCATATTTTTTCTTCTTTTGCCCAGTCTTTCTCACTAGAGTCTAAACATTGTCATGGATTTTCTACTCTTGAAAATACGTCCCTTTAACATACTTTCAAAATGTTGATAAATGGCAAGTCTGGGTATGGAGTGTTTATGGGTACATTATGCAATTCTCTCTATCCATTGAAAATATGTAATGCAAAAGCAAAAATAAAAAAAACTCTATTGACATTTTATTCCCTTCTACCACACCAATTCTCTCATTCATATCATTTTTTTCATTACTCAATTCTGTTCTCTTAGTAGATTTTGTTATTTTTTAATTTCAAAATAATATATCTAGAGTCAACACTTTACCAACTTCCCTGCTACCCACCCTTCTGGCCTAAATCATCAACAGCTCTCATTCAAATTATTTATAACAACCTTGTAATCCCTTAAATCTATCATCAATAAAATGTAACAATCTTTAGAAAGCATAGTCAGGTCAAGTTTAACCTCTGCTTCAAACTATTGGCTTTCTATTCCATATCAAAGTCCTTTTTATGCTGTACAAGCTCACTGCTCAAAGTGTGGTCTATCACCTGAGAGCTTGTGAAATTCAGAACTTCAGTTTCTAGCCAAGACCTGCTGAACCAGAATCACATTTTAATAAGATGCCGTGATTCACAAGTACATTGTATGGGCAAGGGCCTGTACAGTCTTTGACATCCCTCTCCCATTGGTCCTTGGATTTCATCTCCTACTATCTACCTTTCATGTGCTCTCTTCCAACTAATATAACCTCTTTGCTATTCCTTAAACATGATGGACATATTTCTACCTCAGGTACTTTGCTTTACTCTTTCTACTGACCCAATAACTCTTTTTTAAGATACTTGCATAGCTATGTTTTCTCCCAAAGGTGAGCTTCTCAGCCTTTCCCTCTGTACCCTCTGTAAAATTTCACAAACACTCCTGCCCCGTCTTGTTCCTTTCCCACTTCTCCATCTATTTTTTCCATAGCATTAATCATCATGCAGTGCAGTGCATATTTTATTCAGTTATTTGGTTTGTTGCTTGTATCTCCTCCCTGTGAGCACTATGTGTTATTTTTTCTGCAATCTCCCCTTGCCTCCCACCACACACACACGAGCAAACACACACACAGTGTGATTTCTCCAGCAACTGAAAGATTGTCTGGCAAGTAAGTAGTGCTTAGTAACTCTTTGATAAGTGGATGGATGTTTCCTCTTTATTTTCTCAATTACCTTTCATGAAAAATGTTCTCCAAGCCTGTTAAGGCCTTCAGCCCATTAACCCACCAACCCTTTTCTCCATGGAAACAGTTTCAGTTCCATGTCTTTCCATCCCTGGAAAAACTTCTGGCAAACCTGAAGCCTCTCCTAGGTAAGCCATCTTCCACCCACTAATCAAGGCTGGACGAAAACAGAGAACTGAGTTGCCATTGTATAAAGCAGGATCACCAGCCTCAATATTCATTCAACACCATCTAACAATTTTAGCATATTTTGCTAGTAAGACCTTTTCCCCATCTTCTGACTGCCAAAGGGCTGTTCACTTCCTTATGAAGAAGAGTCTTCCTGTTACCTTTCTCCCCCCTGATTAGCAGACTCTCCTCAGAGGAGCTCATCTGGTTACCAAAAACACTGTTCTACTCTTCCAATATCAATATCCAAATTACAACTTCATAGGTATTCAAGGTCTGGATATTCCATTATTTCATAAACTCATTGGGAGAAATATTTAAATGCAGTGATACCAAATTACATCATTCCTATGCTTAGGCTAAGAATTAGTTTTTACATTTAAAGTATTGTATTTCCTTCTCTTCATCAAAGTTATTTGAGTTTTGTCAAAACATTCCTTTTTTTCTAATTCTCTGTAATTTATTAAGACATTAACTACTATTATTATCAGTAAATATCATGTAAAATGACATTTTAAAAGATAATGGCATTTAACCTTCTGAAATACATTTATCATATATTAGTGATAAAACTATCAAGTAAATGATAAAACAGATTTGTTTCATTCACACAATCTGTTACAGATGAAGTAACTAATCAACTTTACAAACTGAAAAATCAGCGAACCATTACATGATCAGAACATTTTTGCTGCAAGTGGCACAAGTGGGCTCGAACTGCCTTATTGAAGCCAGAGTCATTTACTGGCTAACATAACCAAAGTAGGGACAGAGTTGATACGGCCTCAAGGATGAGTATTATCCCCTTCACTCTTCTCTCTTTCTGTTGAGCTCTTTCAACTTCCTAGACACAATGTTACTGGCTATCTCAATATTTAAGTTCCCAGATACATGGCACCAAAGAGGAGCCAAAAGTTCTTCCATATTGTCACAAGTTCATAAATCCTCAGGAAACATTTTTATTAGCCCAACCTAAGTCAGATAGTGACTCCATTAACAATAATCACCATGAACAGTGTAGCAGAATATGTAAAGAGATGTACTCTTCCTCTGGAACTACCTAGTTAGTGTTGGGGCAAGGAAATTGTTAGACCGCACTGGCGGGAGCTGATGCACATGTGGTGTGTTGCTACACCAGACAGACCAAACAACAGATGTTTTTTAAATGACTATTGGTTTTGTCTTCCTACTTTCTAATTGGAGACCATTGTCCTGGAAGCTTAATTGTACTTATCCATTTTTCTTGCAGTATAATAAAAGAGCTTTCGTGGTTTTAAGGCAGCAGACAGATTAACTCATGCATATTACCAATGTTACACAGAGAGGAAATCTCAGCTTAGTTCCAAAGAAATCTGTTCACTCGAAGCAACTTAAGAGGGTTATAAGCCTTTCCAAAGATAAGTAACTTTTCGATGAGGTTATGAACTAAAATGTTTGCGCGCCACTCCCCTGAATTTTTATGTTGAAGTCAAATCCCCAGTGTGAGGTTAATTGGAGGTGGAGCATTTGGAAGGTGATTAGGTCACAAGAGTGGAGTCCTGGTGAATGGGATTAGTGTCCTTATAAGAAGAGGCTAGAGAGCTAGCTTGCTTCTTTCCCACCTTGAGTGCACACAGAAGTCAGCAGTCTGCATCCCAGGGGGGGGCTCTCAGCAGAACTGGCCATGCTGGCACCACAGTCTCCTATTTCCTATCTCTAGAAGTGAGCAAATCAATTTCTGTTGTTGATAACTCACCTAGTTTTAGGGAGTTTGTGATAGCAGTCCAAGCTGGATGAGACATATGATAACTAAACTGATAGATTTTACTGTCAAGAGTTTTTCATATGCTCAAAAATCTTAAAAAATATAGTAGCTGAGAAAGAAACTATGATATAATGTACTGTAAATATATATTACTACTAAAGTAAGTCTCAGAAAATATTATCTTCCAATCCTTTCAAATAAATAAGATATTTTTTTCCCACATTGAATATATGCTGTTTACTTTTCAACCGTTAATATTTTTTGGGCGGGTGACTGAACTGTGTGAACCAGGTATGTGACAACATAGAAATTCAGGCAGCAGTTTCAGAAAGTAAAGAATCAACTATAAAAATGATCAAAATGCATAAAAAAACAGATGATTCATCCCTTCAATCTCTTTGCTATTTTAAAAAATATTTAAAATATTTTAGCATTATTTAAAAAAATTATTGATGTTTTATTTTGCTCAAAGCAATCACTAAGTGACATGGAATGCTGCTGTGTATATTTAGGAAGCATATATTAGTGATGCATTCCTATGTGTGCTCTATGGTGAAAGGGGTTTGTGATCGCTTTAATCCCTGATGCCCAGATCAGTGCCTGGCACATAGTATATATGTCATGATTTTTAAAAAATAAATGAGCCAGTCTTTGTCATACTGTAATTCTAGAATATTTTCTATATTAAAATGTAGCTTGTCATAATGATTGTGGGCATTGGGTCCAGCTCCAGTTGGCAAATATAAATTTAAAAAGGGGGTAAAGGAACTTATGTATTCCTTGATCTTATTTTCACATCATATTTCTGAAAATCATGGGCAAAAAGCCAGCATTAAAGTTAAGAAAATGGAAGAAGAATTTTATATATCCAATCAGCATGCAAAAACATCAGATGAAATAGATCTATTCTATGAGAAGAAGCTTTAATTTCTAAGATTGGATATTTGTAGGAAATTAGATTTCTCAACACAGAGGTTATATATTAGAACATCACATAAGTTTCTTTTATTTCATTCCCAAACAAAATTGATCACAATTTTAGAAAAACTTCTGTGGACCCGTATTTAATTATTTTGTGTCTTCAAGCTGTCTTTAAATTCCTTTTTCAACAAACATCATCCATTCTAGAAGTACTGATGCATTTTCCAGGATTTTAAAGCCAATCTCAAGGGAACTGGCAGCTATGCCATTTGCATGCTGCACGCAACTGAACAAAAACATGGGTGTCCCCCGATGAAGCCAGCTCCCAGCATTTATCTATTGTGTGCACATGGGTGCCATCAAAGAAGAATTTGCATTTATGAGCCCATTTTGGAAACTGGAAAGAAGTCAGTGTCTTCAAGCTGGTGAAAAACTCCTTTGCCAAGGAAAGCTTCTACTGGAAGACAAATCTTGTTCGTGCACAGGTTGAGCACCTGCGATGCTTGGCAACACATCTGGTTTGGCTGCTTTCTTGAAGAAAAGCGCTCCACATGTCATAATGACTCACCGCCTTCTATACTGGCATGTAATGTCATAAGAGACTCTGCCAGCAATTCTGAGAGAAGCTTCGTCCACTGCCATGGAAAGATCAAATGTATCAGAGCCAAGGATTTAAATCTTTTGTTTCCGAACGTTTTGTCAAAAGGTTAAATAAAAATATAACCTTTTTTCCTACATGCTCCAAAGGAAAACTTTTTAGTGCTTGATTACATTTTGGGAAACAGTTCTATCATTTTCTTATCTATCTATCTATCTATCTATCTATCTATCTATCTATCTATCTATCTATCATCATCATCTATCTATGTATTGGTGGGAAGCAGACTACTTGCTAAAAAGGAGTTGATCCTTAGCTTAGCTGAGGAAAGAATGCTTTCTGACAATATGAATGAAGTAATTCATTCAAGACTAAGCTTTGAATTATAAATGTTCCTAAAAACAAAACAAAATAAAGATACAATTCCCATCCCTACCTCAAACCATTACCATAACAACCACAAAATATTGCTTCCAAGATACTAATTCTGAATCAAAATCCAGAATCAGGCTATTATCCCAAATCTATAAATGCTAGAGTAAGCATGTTTTTAGTCTGTGTTGAAAGTGACAGAGGAATGACAAATTCTCTGTGGGGATAAATCTACAGATCCCTGGAAAAACTATGGAGTCCTTCCCAAAGTTACTTCTGCTCAAACAACTTAAATATTGAAAAGTGGATTCATGATCATCTTCTTATTGGCAGAGGACACCACTGGGACAGATTGTGACCTAGCTGACATCAGCTGGGGTTTCAAGTCAAGAAGTCCCAGAGAATTGAGTTATTACTTGCCAATGTACAGTTGCCAGGAAGAGTCATTTGTGAAAACATTGATTCCACTCAAATGTCTTTGTAAATGAGTCTCCTAGGACACCTAAACAAATCACCAATAATGTAAAATTTAGATTTCAAAGATAACACACATGCATGACTTCAAATAAATGGCTATTCCATATTTTAGAAAGCTGAATAAGTTCAGATTCTGGCTATTTCCTTTGGGGAATGAACAATTTATTTTTAATGTTTATAAAATTCAGATCTTAAACTTCAGATGGCTTAAATTTTTTAGCAATCAGCCTTTAATTTGAGTTATAACTTTAGGTGAGAAACACAACTATAAGTTTTTGTAAAGTCTTCTTTCATCTTATGTTTCTACCACTTTGTGATTAAATATTTTGGTAAAACAGTTAAAAAGTTATGATTTCCAGTCTTAACTAGGTGCCCCAGAATGACCAACAATCTGAACTGCTCACTTTCTCCATAACTCTGTTTCCAGTTCTCCATGGAGATGATCCAAATTTATTCACATTTGCTTTATAACCCTGCCATGCAACTCTGTACTCAGTAGATGGCCTTGATTTCTTTTTTACAGAGAAGTTTTCTTAACTTCCATCACCAAACCTATAAACTAGTATGCATGGATAGATCTATTCTTTCTCCTTTGTCTCCACTTATAATGAAAATTGGTACAAATGGCTGGAACTCAGAGGTGGCAGTACTCCACCTTCAGCTATGGTAATGACACCTATGGAATCACCCAGATATGTGTCCCTAAGTGCCTGTGTAGAGTTAAGTTACTCATTGCTTGGTCTTTTCACATTAAAGCTGTTATGGAGAGAAAACTAATATTTTCCTCTGTGTCAGGATATTGTAAGGTCCTTTTACAGTGCTTTAGCTCCTACTCTATTTCACTAAAGTTCTGTCATTCTTTTGTATGATCTCATCAATGGCTGTGGCTTCAATTATTTTCAAATAATACAATTTCTAGCATCCCTTTTACATAGTTCAGAGCCACATATCTAAATGACCCACTGCCTACTTGGGCAGCCCACAGAAACTGAAACCCAAACAGCCGCAAACTTAATCTCTTCTTATTCAAACTCTTCTTTCTCCTCTGATGCATATCTGAATGAAGGACACAATCAGCAACTCTGGCTTAGAATAGAAATCTTAGATCAACTCCCAACTTTCCTCTCTTATACTTCTCATAGCCAAATAAAATCAAATCTATTCTACTTACACAATTATCATAAAACCAATAATTTATCTTACTGTTGCTTGCCAAGAGTATGGAACACTACCATCTCTTCCTTGTATTGCTGCAATTGGCTCACTCCCGCTTTCCCTCATTCCACTTTTGCTCCTCTCTAGTTCATCCCCCACAGCACTTTAGTTGGGCTTTCTACAATGCAAATCTTTACCTGAAACCCTACAAAGATTCTCCAATGTTCAAGAGTCAGGATTTCTTACTAGGACTTACAAGGCCCTGCATGATCTGGCAACTGTTTACTTCCCAGTATTGTCTATTATTCCTGTCTTCTTCATATGTCATATTCTTACCTTCTTAAAGTTTTATGATTACTCTTTCTTGTAACCACACCTTCCAATGATCTGTTTTCTATGCTAAAAACAAACTCCTTTTTCATCAACTGACTAATGCTTAATTCTCCTTCAGATTTAACTCAGATGTCACTTTTTTCAGGAAATCTTTTTTGATTCTTCCAAGTCTGGGCTAGCTGCCTCTCCTAGGTAAGAGAGTACACCATAGTCCCAGGGAATAGCCCCAGTCAGGTTTCATAATGATGTCTCTTTACAGTTCCCCCTCTCACTGGAAATTGACAAAGTTATCTTATTTCTTTTCATATACCCCACACTGTACCACCCCTGTCTCTACTACTGCTACTAGCACATAGTAGAGACTCAATAATGACTCACAGATTGAATAAATTGCACACATTATTGCGCTTGACTTTATTTTAACATACTTTCGTATGAAGAGTTCATAGCTTACATTCAATTTTCAGAAGGGTCCATGTCCTTAAAGTGGCCAAGCATGTGTGCATGATTATAGTACATTAACTGTTTAGGCATTGTAAGATACAATCCTTCAGATTTTAAGAGCATACACAAATACACTCTCTCCCCTTACCACTCACATATCTGTACAAGTGGTCAATTGAAATAACCATAGGTGGTTATTCATTCACCCCCCAAAGTGGTGAATTTATAAATATCACTGCTTTCAATATACACACACTCCTACACCTGTGAGCACATACCCACACAACACATTCTTTGTAGCAATGGATGTAGGATTGTATGAAAAATCTGAAGACTTTCAAGAATCTATGGTTTAAAAAGCTATGAAAATCAAAAACAGTTCAGTAAATTTTCCTCAGGAACAAAATCAAGGCTGAGTTGATTACTTTTTTTAAACTTTTTATTTTGTAATACACTCATAAGAAGTTGCAAAAATAGTACACAGATGTTCTATTTACTCACTACTTGGCCTCCAGCTTCCCACAATGGTAACATTTTATGTAACTACAAAGTATTATCAAAACCAGAAATTAGTTAGTTTTTATTAGTTTTCAAGGTAGAAAGTATTCTTTTCCAGGGCTGAGTCTCTTATTTTCACTATGTAAAAGTATCTAAGATTTGAAATTGTCAGTTCAAAAATCATTTGAATTATATTTATTGAACATTTTAATGTCTTTTAGAGAGTATATTGAGTAATTTAAATTCTTCAAATTGATCACATGGAGAAAATACTAACATTACCACAGTAAATATATGATGAAATGAGGCATAGATGAGTTGAGTAACATGCTTAAGAACACACAGATAGTAAGTACCAGGGCCAGATTTCCAAATGCAGTTCTGCCTGACTTCAGAGATTGCAGGCTGAATCATCACACTCGAATGATCCACTTCCAAAAATGCTGTACACCTCTGGAAGATTTATAGATCGATTGACCACCTCATTATAATTAGATTAAACTGCTTACATACTTGCCTGCATTCTTCTTAAATATATCTAAGATAATCTCCTGTGAGGGAGGAAGGACAATCAGAAAAGAAAGAACTCACATGACTCCACTCCAGGAAGACAAACAACCCAATTAAAAAATGGGCAAAAGACCTGAGCAGACACTTCTCCAAGAAGGACATACACAGGGTCCAGAGACATATGAAAAGATGCTCAGCATCACTAGCCATCAGAGAGATGCACATTAAAACCACAATGAGATACCACTTCACACCGGTCAGAATGGCCATCATAAACAAATCAACAAACAACAAGAGTTAGAGAGGATGTGGAGAAAAGAGAACCCTAGTGCACTGTTGGTGGGAATGCAGACTGGTGCAGCTACCTTGGAAAACAGTATGGAATTTCCTTAGAAAACTAAAAATGTAACTGCCTTTTGATCTGGCAATTCTACTGCTGAGATTTTATCCTAAGAACCCAGAAACACCAATCCATAAGAACTTATAAACCCCAATGTTCATAGCAGCACAATTTACAATAGTCAAGAGCTAGAAGCAATGTAAGTATCCATCAGTAAATGAATGAATCAAAAGATTACAGAACATTTAGACAATGGAATACTACACAGCAGAAAGAAAGAAGGAGCTCCTACCCCTTTCAATAGCATGGATGGAACTGGAGAGCATTATGCTAAGTGAAATAAGCCAGGTGGTGAAGGACAAATACCATATGATCTCACTTTTAAGTGAAACCTAATCAATAAAACAAATAAGCAAGCAAAATATAATGAGAGACAGTGAAACTAAGAACAAACTGACAGTAACCAGAGGGGAGAGGAGTGATAGGAGGAGAGGGGAGAAGGGTTTTCAGGAACAACTATAAAGGACACGTGGACAAAACCAAGAGGGGTGGAATCCGTGGAGGGAGGTGGGGATGGCTGGGGTCGCTGGGGAATGGTGGAGGGTTAATGCAGACAATTGTACCTGAACAACAATAAAATAATTAAAAAATAAAGAATATCTTTAAAAAAAACTAAAGAGAAAAACAAAGAGCATGCCCCCCTGATCTGGGCGGAAGGCCAGGGGATCAAGCAGAAGTAAATCCTGGGGCAGGTTGTTTCTAGGACACGAGTGGCTGAGTTTCTTCCCAAAAGACTGGAAAGTGGTAAGAAACTGAAGGCCAACATCAAATACTGCAAAGCATTGCCCAGAACAGGTTTTGAATCCAGGAAGAGGAATTCAAGTCTTTTCATCATGCTCTTGCAACGCAGCGCCTCCAGGATTCAGACTCAGTTCACTCTATCAGCACATTAATTATTCATTTCTGATTTTATGGGTCAGTTCTCACTCTGATTATTCTGGTCTCATAGGTTTCAGACATAAAACATAAATAGCCTGGAAAGCTCAGTCATATGCATTACTTTGACAAAATTCTCAAATTATATCTTAATATTTCATACCTGATGATTTCATGGCAACTCTAACCCACACGCTGGCCTGAACCTTACATCTCCATGCTCTGTCCCTTCTGTCATCATAGGGTACAATTATTTAGATTAATTCGATATTTTCTCTAAACATAGAAATAGTTATAGAACATTTCTTTTCTATCAAGATGCATTTTGAAATCCTAACAACTTCTTCTAAACTGTGCGGAATGCAGGAATCACCTGTCTGAGTCTGGTTTCATTATAAACACCTATCCCTTAAACATTTTCCCTACAGAGCAGTTCATAGTGAAGAAAAATCCGTCATTTGATTTTTAGGATAGTTTGTCATATACTTTGCAAGACAAACTCCTCCTTCCTCCTGGTCTTGGCAGATGTCCCAATTAATCTTTCTTTTATATTAATGAAAGGCTCAATGGCAGGACTCACCCAACTCTTTAAAAAAAATCTCCACTACGGTTAATAACCTCAGAGAGTTTACAAAGCTGGTATGGAATTTACAGAACAAAGCTGTGGAGAGCCATGGGCCTTCTCTAATAAAGACATAGCTTGTTTCTACTGCATAGTTTTGCTTACACAGCTTTATAGATGTTCTCTGTCTTGAGGGTACTAAGCCCATTCAAATGCCCTATTTTTCTTCTAATTGCTTTTCTGCCACTGGCTTGTTAGCAGGTCTCACCACACACGCACACACACACACACACACATGCACACTCACATAGACTCCCTTCCCCCTCTTCATTATTTACCTCCGTTCCAGCGTGTCCATCTGCTTCAGGATATAGGGAACACTCTGCTCCTTAAAAAGCCAGCAGAAATGTGCATATCTAAACCTTCGTGCAACATTTATAAGCTCTGTCAGCTTCTCCTCTTTTCTTTGTGTTCTGTGATATTCAGCAGTTTTGGCCAAGAATGTAATGAAAAGAGAAAAAAAGATTTAAAAAGGTGCTTATCTCCAGTGACATGTCCAAACAGACACTCTGGCCCTCTCTAATATGCTCATGTAATTTGCTCCTGAGCCCAGGCCTAGAAGAAAAGCATCTTGAGAAAGTTTTCTTACGTGGGACGAGCCATCTGCTAATGCGGGCCGGTGCCAGTAATTTACAAGTAATGGTTTACAGCTGTGAACCCTGGCTTCTGAGTTGTTTTGGTCATTTAGTAATTACAACAGTTTCATTAACATTTAAAGGGAATAGTCTACTCAGGATCAATTAGGGACTATCTGCAACTGTGTAGCTCCCTCTTCATATTTGCATTTGACATTTAATATTCTGCACACATAAATTCTTGGTCTTGAAAATGCATTGCCGCAGAAGGTCAAAATTAATCCAGAGCCCATTTGTACCTAGCTCTACTAAGCTTTAGGAAATATTTCTGCAGAGAGTGGAAACATAAAAGGTTATTTTGGGGCAGTTTTCCATATCTGAACGTTTAAGTACTTTTTCTCACCACTAAAGTTAAGGTTATAGAGTTCTCCTCAATTTTTGTTATATCTCCTATATTCTGGGAACATTCCATACTTATCTGAGTCAGATTTACATAGTATTAAGCAGAAAGATGGCATCTATTACTTGCAAATCTTACCTAACTGCAATGATATTTAACTTTTAATATTTGAGGGCATTGGTGTGTTGTGGATTTCAACACTTAATAAACAGAATGAGACTATGACAAAAAGTCTCCCTAAAATCATTTACATCAGGGAAAAGGTCTTGATCTCTAGTTATATCATTGAACAAAGAATGGTTATGCTAGAACTTATTTCAGAGGAAACAAAAATCCCCATGGTAATTTGAATTTTATGTGGCTGAGAATGGTCCAAGCATTTGATCTCTGAGGGTAAGTGATTTGGGTAGAGGACAGAATGAGAAAGAGAGCAAATTTCAAGTGAGCTGAAACCTTTTAATGGAGTAGAAAATCAGAGGCTCCCATCAGGAGAGAGAGGAGTATTTTGAGATTATTAGGGGCAGATCACAGAGGATGTCACTGTGAATGGTTTGAGAGACAGAGGTTAAAAACAGTTCAAGCTGAAGTCCGGAGTTTCTTTTGGCTTTTGGTTCCCAGGGTCCATCTGCGATATGAGGTGAATCATCACGCATGGACCATTAATCTAGGGGTCAGAGGTAGGGAAGAGTCACCGAATGAAGGAAGAGTGATGAAGAGGGTGTTGAAAGAGGCTCCCAGGGGTTGGTGTAATTGGGATCTAGGTGGGTGTGTAAAGCTGTGAAACCGTGACACACCTGATTGGCAGAGTCTGCACCTTGAGATGATTCAGTGGAGCTTCACTTGTTTGAATTTTAAAGCTCAAGCTAAATCTTGTGCTACTCAAGCAGAGAGACTGACTTTAGCAAGACAGACAAGGTAAAAAAATGAGGCAGGGAGAAGAATCTGTATGTCTTCTGGCTTTGAGGTTTGAAAAAAATGTTCTATTTCCTATATCCTATATGTCAACCTCAGTCAGACACCTTAAAGAGGTGAAAAGAAGCATGCCAGCCAGTGGGGAAATATCCTGATTGGAGCATTTAGATTTTCTTCTGTATTTATAGTGTACAAAGCATGTAGTATACTAAAAATAAGATCTATTTTATAAGGCAAGTCACTCAGGGTCAGTTCCATTCAGCATGCATAGATGACATTGTCTCACACTTTCTTCAGTTCCTCCACGGCTTGCTAGCAATGGCTTCCTATTGCTTGTTAGACCAATCCAGAAAGTTTACTCTTGTTGATCAAATACTTTATATTCTCATCATTTCACAAGGCATCTTCAGGTGGTTTGAAAATGTATCAACTTTTCCCCCAACTAGAGTATTGGCTTCATGGAAAACAGAGGAAGAATCTTCCACTTTTCTATCCTTGTAGTTAACTGCTGGGGCTCATTACCAGCTTTCTAACACCGAGCAGACTGGCAAAAAGAAGAATTTGTGATCAGAGAAATCAATAAAAATAAAGAAAATCTAGCCTCCTAGAATGAAGGTCAAGGGTAGGACTTTAGTTACTAAGAATCTAGAGAATAGAATTGCAGATATGAGAATTGGGGATCTGGATAGCTTGATCCCCAGAGCATGGGACCAGAAGGCAATTTTCTCTGTTTGCCAAATCATCAGATAAGCAACTTTTCCCAATGTCTCATGCTTATGGTGAGAGGTACACAGTGTCTCTTTTGGGAGCTTTGGGTGTATAAGTGCTCAGTAGTTGGAACCAGTACTCCAGACTCAGATATGGTGGTCCTGGAACATTGGGAAGTGAGATGTAAAGAGGAAGAATAATAAAATTAAAGAATGTGTGTGCTATACACAATTCCCATCATATTAGTTGATCTGTGTACAGAAAAGGGAGGGAGACAGGTTTTGTAAAGAACATATTCCCTCTTGAGATTATGGAATGCACAGATGACTATAAAATGGAAGGCAGAAAAAAAGAAACCTGTACTGGGTTTAGAAATTTTATTTCAGATTATCCACCAGAGAATTTCTAGGCAGATATTGTAATCCCCATTCTCCAAATGGGGAAATTGAAATCCAAAAAGTTAAACAGGTTAAATATTAATAGGTAGTAGTTGTCAGTGCTGAGGTTGAACTCAAGCCTCTAGTCAGTCTTATTAGGACATAATGGGAGAGTATAAGATTCAGACAAGTATTGCACATGAGTCTAGAATGTACACTTGCCACTCATTTGTCTCTGAATTAGTAACTTCTCTGAAGCTGTGTTTCCAACTGTAGAATGGAGCAGTCATCGTATTTTCAATTATTGTGATGATCAAATAAATAGTACACTATCTGTAAAACTTTCCCGAATATTGGAATCATCTAGGATGCTTACAAGAAGTGCATGTATGTTATTTCAAGTTCTGATAGAATGGATCTGGATTGAAGCCTTCAAATTTGTAGTTTTAGCAAATAGGCTTGGACAGGGTATGAAATGCTGAACTAAGGAATAACATTATCACAGTAACTATCAGCTAATTTACAGCGTAATGGCTGTTGCTGCTATTATTGAAGTTTTTAACCTGGTTACTTATATTTTGAAATATTAACTGCTCCAGAAGCCCTTATCTTTAATCACTGCCTGCCCATCAGAATACTCCTATTAGTTCCTGCCGATGCCTCCTGAAGCCCTCTTCAAGCTTGGGTCACAGGTTATTATCTACATTTTACTGTGAGAATACTGAGATCCGTTTTATAGATAGATTTTATAGCTTGAGGCTGAGCCCTTAACTGTAAGAATCAGAAACTAGATCTGGCTAATTTAAATAGAATAAAGGTTTGTTACAGAATAATGGATGATTCAGAATCTCCCAGAGGGAGAAGGTGTAGACTTGAGAAATGGAATTTGTCCCAGATTCTTCACCTCACAGTACTGCAAAGACTATTATTCCTGGGTCCAAACAGCACCCCCTGTAACTCTAATTCCATCAAAGTTGGATACCGGTTTTAGTCCCAAGTATTACTTGTAGCCAAGTCACTTGTGTGTATAGCAGCTACAAAGGAAGCTACAGAAGTGAGACTATTCTGCCTCTTCTGACTCATACGCTATGGAGTTTTCCAAACAAGAAAGAGAAGCTCAGAGGCAGGCATACAAAGAGTGAGCATTGTCTACCGTACCATCCTTTCTAATGCCTACCTACCCTTGTGTCAGACTAAGGGGATGCTCTAGAATTGAGGACAAATGAAGGCAGAGAAGTACCAAATTATGGCAAACAGAAGAAAATGTGTTAAATTTAAGAATCTAGTATTGATGCCAGCACCATATATATTCAATATTTGTTTGCTAAAATATTTATTGAATAAATAATTGAAGAAATAAAGGAAGATTTCTTGCATAAAATTCTACATTATTGATGATCTCAGAGGAACTGGATTTCTGCCTTACAACTGATTTCTCAATAAATATCTGCCAGTGATACTGAACCTAAAAGACATGTGGGACGTTATCAAATGGCCCAAAATATGCATTAAGGGAGTCCAAAAAGGAGAGAGAATAAAAGGGGCAGAGGGAATATTTGAAAAAATTATAGACAGAAATTTCCCATATTTGATTAAAGACATAAATATAAACATCTAAGAAGCTCAACAGCTATAGTACAAGACCTGAGGAGGTACATTATAACACTATTGTTGAAAGTGAAAGACATAGAATTCGCAAAGCACCAACAAAGAAGTGATTTATCAGCTCTGGCCAGTGTAGCTCAATTGGTTTGAGCATCATCCAGTAATCCAAAAGGTCACAGGCTTAACTCCCGGTCAGAGTATATGCCTGAGTTCTGGTTTCAGTACCCTGTTGGGGCACATGTGAGAGGCAGGCAACAAATCAGTTTTTCTCTCACATCAATGTTTCTCTCTAAAATCAATGAGCATGTCCCCAGGTGAGGATTTAAAAAAAAGAAAAAAAGAAGTGATTTATCACATATAAGAAATTCTCAATTAGAGTGTCAGTGGATTGCTCATCAGAAATTTGGGAGGCCAGAAGATAGTGTGCTTAGATATTCTAAGTGTAAAAGAAATTAAAACCATCAACCAAGAATTCTGTATTTTGCAAAACTATACTGTAAAACTGAAGGAGAAATTAAGACATTCCCAGATAAATAAAAGTGTAAGGAACTATTTACCACGAGACCTGACCTGAAAGAAATGGAGAGGGAGTCCTGAAGATTGAAATAAAAGAACACTTAGCTATTAACTCAAAACCATATGAAAAAAAATAAAGATCTTAGTAGATACGTAGGCTATTATAAAAGCTAGATTTATTTCAACAATAGTATGTAACTGTATTTTGCATGATTTAAGGGACTAATATATATTTTAAATTTAGTATAGATATAGTATTAAAACTTTGGTTTATAATTTCACAATTTGTTTTCTACATAATTTAAGAGATAATACATTAAAATTATTAGTTTATGCCCTGGCTGGTGTAGCTCAGTGTATTGAGCACGGGCCTGCAAACCAAAAGATGGAGATTCCATTCCCAGTCAGGACACGTGCCTGGGTTGCAGGCCAGTTCCCAGCAGGGCCCAGTTCCCAGCAGGGGACACACGAGAAGCAATCATACATTGATATTTCTGACCCTCTCTCCTTCCCTTCCCTTCTAAAGATAAATAAATAAAAATATTAGTTTATGTTTTTTGGACACACATAGTGTAAAAATGTAATTCTGGGATATCAACAAATGAAATGTTTACGAATGGAGCTGTTAAAGGTGCAGAGATTTGTATGTTGTTGAAGTTAAACTAGTATAAATTTAAATTACAATTTTTTGGCTTTTTTATTTTTGTTTCTTTTATTACAGTTGTCCCAGTTTTGCCCCCTTTGCCCTCCTCCATCCAACCCAATGCCCACTCCCACAGTCCATCCCCACACCACTGTCCATGTCCGTGGGTCATTCATGCCTGTTCTTTGACTAATCCCTTCCCCTTCTTTCCACCATTCCTGCACACCCTATTTCCTGTGGCACCTGTCAGTCTGTTCCCCATGTCTCTGGTTCTGTTTTGCTCGTTAGTTTATTTAATTCATTAGATTCCTCTTATAAATGAGATTATGTGGTAGTTGTCTTTCACGGGCTGGCTTATTCCACTTAGCATAATCTCCAGTTCCATCCATGCTGTCACAAAGGATACAAATTCCTTTTTTTTTTCCTGCTGCATAGCAGTCCATTGTGTAAATGTTTTTTAATCCACTCAGCTACTGATAGACACTTAGGCAGTTTCCAACACTTAGCTATTGTAAATAGTGCTGCTATGAACATAGAGGTGCATAAGATCTTTTGAACTGGTGTTTCGGTGTTCTTAGGGTATATTCCCAGCTGTGGAGTTGCTGGGTCAGAAGGTGGTTCCATTTTTTTTTTTTTTAGAAAATTCCATACTGTTTTCCACAGTGGTTGCACCAGTCTGCATTTTCACCAACTGTATACTAGGGTTCTCTTTTTTTCCACATCCTCATCAGTACTTCTTTGTTGATTTATTAATGATAGCCATTCCGACAGGTGTGATATGATATCTCATAGTGGTTTTCATTTGCCTCTCCCTGATCGCTAGTCATGTGGAGCACTTTTTTATATGCCTATGGGCCCTGTGTATGTCTTCCTTAGAGAAATGTCTTTTCAGGTTCTTTGACCATTTTTTAATTGGATTGTTTCTCTTCCTGGTATTGAGTTGAATGAGTTCTTTATATATTCTAGAGATTAAACCTTTGTCCAATGTATTATTGGCAAAAATATTCTCCCATACAGTTAGTTCCCTTTTCATTTAATGATGATTTCTTTAGCCATGCAGAAGATTTTAATGTGATATAGTCCCATTTGTTTATTTTTTCTTTACTTCCCTTGCTTTAAGAGATATATCAGCAAAAATATTGCTGTGTGGGTTATCTGAAATTTTCCTGCCTATGCCTTCTTCTAGGACTTTTATGGTATAATGACTTATATTTAAGTCTTTTATTCATTTTGTCTTTATTCTGGTTTATGGGGAAAGTTAGTGGTCTAGTATCATTTTTTTTCACATGTACCAGTTCAGTTCTCCCATGCCATTTATAGAAGAGGCTATTTTTTACTCCATTGTGTGCTCATGCCCCTTTTGTCAAATATTAATTAACAACAAAGACATGGGTTTATTTCTGCATTATCTATTCTGTTCTAATGATCTATGTGTCTGTTCTGATGCCAATACCAGACTGTTTTGATTGCAGTGGCCTTGCAGTACAGTTTTATATCAGGTATTATGATTCCTCCAACTTTGTTCTTCTTTCTCAAGATTTCTGTAACTATTCAGGGTCTCTTTTGTCTCCATATAAATTTTTGAAATATTTGTTCTAGATCTCTGAAATATATCATTGGTATTCTAATAGGAATTACATTGAATCTGTAGATTGCTTTGGGTAGTATGGGCATTTTAATGATACTAATTCTCCCAATCCATGAACAGAGTATATGCTTCAATTTATTTGTATTTTCTTCAATTTCTTTCTTCAGTGCTCTATCATTTTCTAAGTACAAGTTCTTTTACCTCCTTTACTAAGTTTATTCCTAGGTAATTTATTATTTTTTGTTGTTGCTATAGTAAATCGGATTTTTTCTTAGCTTCTCTTTCTGATAGGTCATTGTTGGTGTACAAAATATCATCAATTTCTGTATATTGATTTTGTATCCTGCTACTTTGCTGAATTCACTTATTAGGTTGAGTGGTTTTTTGGCTGAGCCTTTAAGGTTTTCTGTGTACACTATCATGTCATCTGCAAATCAGGACAGTTTTATTTCCACCTTTCCAATTTGGATGCCTTTTATTTCTTCTTCTTGTCTGATCACAGTGGCTAGGATCTCCAGTACTATGTTGAATAAGAGAAGTGAAAGCAGGCAGTCTTGTTTTGCTCCTGATCTTGAGGGAAACACTTTTAGTTTTTGTCCACTGACTATGATGCTGGCAGTCAGCTTTCCATGTATGACTTTTGTTATGTTGAGGTAGGCTCCATCTATTTCCACTTTGCTGAGTGTTTTTATAATAAATGGGTGCTGAGTTTTATCAAATGCCTTTTCTACATCTATTGATATCATGTGATTTTGTCTTTCACTTTGTTTATGTGATGTATCACAATTATTGATTTGCAAATATTGTACTATCCTTGCATCCCTGGAATAAAACCCACTCGATCATAATGTATGACCTTTTTAATATATTGTTGGATCCAATTTGCTAGTGTTTTGTTAAAGATTTTAGCATTTATGTTCATCAGAGATATTGGCCTGTAATTTTCTTTCTTTGTTGTGTCTTTACCTGGTTTTAGGATTAGAATAATTTTGGTTTTGTAAAAAGAGTTTGGCGTTTTCCTTTTTCTTGAATTTTTTGAAATCTTAAGAATCCTAAAACATCAATATCAAAGAACCTATGCACCACAATGTTCATAGCAGCACAATTTACAATAGCCAAGAGTTGGAAGCAACCTAGGTGCCCATCAGTAAATGAATGGATCCAAAAATTGTGGTACATATACACAATGGAATTCTATGCTGCAGAGAGAAAGAAGGAGCTACTACCCTTTGCAACATGGATGGAACTGGAAAGCATTATGCTGAGTGAAATAGGCCAGGTGCTGAAAGACAAATACCATATGATCTCACCTTTAACAGGAAGCTAAACAACAAAACAAACAAGTAAGCAGAAAAAAAAAAACCCAAAAAACAAAGACACTGAAATAGAGAACAAGGGGATAGTGACCAGAGGGGAGAAGGAAGGGAAGTTAAGGGGAAAAAGGGGGAGGGATTTGGAGGAACAAATAGGAAGGACACAGGGACGAGAACTAAGGGGGGGAGAAAATGGGAGGGGGGTGGGGAGCAAGGGGCAGGGGAGGCTGGGATGGGAAAAATAGACAAAAAACTGTACTTGAAAAATAACTAAATAAAATTAAAAAAAAAAAAGAAATAGTTTGAGGAGGATAGGTGTTCATTCTCCTTTGAATGGTAAAATTTGCCTATGAAGCCATCTGGTTCTGTACTTTTCTGTGTCAGTTGCTTTTGATTACAGCTTCATATTTGCTAGCTGTTATTAGTCTATTCAGGTTTTCTGCTTCTTCCTGATTTAATTTTGGTTCAGTTTTGGAAGATTATATGTTTTTAGAACTTTATCCATGTTGCCCCTGTTGTCCAATTGCTTGGCATATAGTTGTTCATTGTAATTTCACAATCCTTTGTATTTCTGTGGTATCAGTGGTTTTCATTTGCCTGGCTACTTCTCCTCTTTCATTTCTGATTTTACTTATTTGAGTCATCTCTCTTTTTTTCTCTTGGTGAATCTGGTTGAAGGTTTGTCAACTTTGTTTATGTTTTCAAAGAACCAGTTCCTGGATCCATTGATCCTTTGAAGGTTTTTTTTTTTTAGTCTTTATGTTATTTAATTTTGCTCTTACCTCGATTATTTCCTTGCTTCTGCTTGCTCGGGGCTTTGCTTGTTGTTGTGCCTCTGGTTCTTTTAGATAGGGTTATGTCATTTATTTGAGATTTTTCTATCTCCTTTAGGTAAGCCTGTATTGCTATGAACTTCCCTCTCAGGACAGTTTTCTTTGTTCCATAGGTTTTGCATTGTTATGTGTTCCTTTTCATTTGTTTCTGGATACTCTTTGATTTCTTCCTTGATATTGTTAAACCATTCATGTTTTTACTAATACGTCATTCAGCCACCATTTATTTCATTTTTTTTAGTTTTTTTCTTGATGTTGGTTTTTAGTTTCCAACCATTGTGATCTGAGAAGCTGCTTGATGTGATTTCAATTTTCTTGAATTTGTTAAGACTTGTTTTATGTCCAATGATGTGGTCTATCTTTGAAAATGGCATGTGTGCATTTGAGAAGAATGTATTTTGCTTCTTTGGGGTGAAATGTTCTGTAAATATTAGTTAAGCCCATTTGATCTAGAGTGTCATTCAATTCTGCAATATTTTTATTTTTTGTTTGGAAGATTTATCCATCATTGATAGTGGGGTGTTAAAATCCTTTATAATGACTATATTGTTGTCTCATACTTAAAGCCCTCCAATATTTTCTTTATATATTTAGGTGCACCTATATTTGAGTGTATACATATTTACAAGATTTATATCCTCTTTTTGGAAAACTCCATTTTAAGCATTATATAGTGACTTTCTTTGTCTTTTGTTATGGCTTTTGTTTTGAAGTCTATTTTGTCTGATGTAAGTATTGCTGCCCCAGGTTTCTTTTCCTGTTCATTTGCATGGAATATTTTTTTATACCTTCTCTTTCAACCTGTGTAAAATCTTTTGTTCTGAGACAATATATACATGGGTCATATTTCTTTTTTATTCAGCTAGCCTACATCCTTTGATTGAAGCATTTAATCCATTTATATTAAGGTTATTATTGATAGTTACTTATTCCTTGCCATTTTTCCTTTTTACCTATGTTTCTTCCTCCACCCTCTTTATTCTTCTTTTTTTTAAAAAAAATATTTCTTTTGTTTATTTTTAGAGGAACAAAAAGGGAGGGACAAAGAGGAGGGGAGAAATATCAATGTGTGGTTGCCTCTTATGCACCTCCAACCAGGGACATGGCCAGCAACCCAGGCATGTGTCCTGGGAATTGAATTCCCAGGAATTGAATTGGTAACCCTTTGGTTTGTAGGCTGACACTGTATCCACTAAGTCACACCAGCCAATGTCCTTTTTCTTCTTCTTTTTAAAGATTTTATTTATTTATTTTTATGGAGTAGAAGGGAAGGAGAAAGAGAGGGAGAGAAACATCAATGTCTGGTTGCTTCTCAAGTGCCCCTACTAGGGACCTGGCCTGCTACCCAGGCCTGTGCCCTAGGCTGGGAATCAGTGACCCTTTGGTTTGTAGACCTGCACTGAATCCTCTGAGACACCAGCCAGGGTTCTTCTTAAAGCAGTCTCTTTAGCATTTTTTTTCAGTGCTGGCTTATGGATATGTACTCTATTATCTATCCTTTGTCTGAGAAGGTTTTATTTTGCCTTCCATTTTAAATGAGAGCCTTGCTGGATAGAGTAGTCTTGGTTGCAGTTCCTTGCCTTTAATTAATCAGAATATTTCATGCCATTCCCTTCTGGCTTGTAGTGTTTCTGTTGGGAAATGAGCTGATAGCCTTATTGGAACTCCCTTACATGTTACTTGCTATTTCTCTTTGCTGCCTTTAAGAATCTCTCTTTTTCTTTAAATTTTGCCATTTTGATTGCAATGTGTTTTAGAGTGGACCTCTTTGAGTTCACCTTGATGGAATCCTCTATGTTTCCTGGACTCATATAATTTTTTCTTTCACTTAGGGAAGTTTTCTGCCATTATTGTTTCAAACAGTTTTTCTATTCTCTGCTCTTTTTTTCTCCTCCTTTTGGAACCCCTATGGTGTTAGTATTATTAGGTTTCATGTTTTCCCAGAGCTCCCTTAAGCTACCCTCATTTTTTGGAAAATTTTTAGTGTTATTACTCTGACTAGGGTAATTGTCTATTCCTATATTGTTTTCCAACTTGTTGATTTGATCCTCTGCTTCATCTAGCCTGTTTTGAATTCCTTCTAGTATGTTCTTCATTTCAGATATTGCATTCTTCATTTCCAACTGATTCTTTTTAAGGATGCTATGTCCTTTTTTATGCTGATGTAGGTCCCACTGTATTCCTTGTAATTCTCACTAAGTTCCTTAGGATCCTTATAACCATTACTTTGAACTCTATATCTGATAAATTGCTTACCTTGACCTCATTTAGCTCTTTTTTTTCTGGAGATTCCCCCTTTTCTTTTGTTTGGAGGTTGCTTCTTTGTCCCCCTATTTTAGTTGTCTCTTTGTGTGTGTTTCTATGTATAAATTGATTTGCTTTGATCTGTCTTGTGGAGTGGCCTTGTGTGTTAAGGGTCTTGTGAGACCCAGCGGTGAAGACTACTTGATCTTTTGATCTGGATGCTCTAGGAATGACATCTCTTTGGATTATATGGACTCTCTGTTGTATTTGTGCCCTGGTTATTATTGGCACATTCACTGGTGTGAAGGGGACTTCATCTGGCTGGCTAAGAGACTCAACCCCTGCCATGTGTTGTATGCAGTTGTAGAGGCACTAGTAGAAAAAAGCAAAACAACATCAAAATATGTAACCCCCCAACCACCACGGCAATATCAACAACAAGAGAGCAAAGTATTATAAAAGTGGAAATGGAAATGGAGAAGGGGGGGAAAAAAGGAAAAAAAAAAGAATCCAAGAAGACCAAAGGTAAGAAAAGTGATTAGGAGAGGTGAAATGGAAAACAACTACTTATGATGAATTGAAAAGGGAAATGGGGGAAAAAGAACACAGAAAAGGCAACAAAAATGATAAATGGAGAGAAGAAGAGAACAGTGGAGTAATAAAAGATAAGAGTAGAATAGGAGATATGAGAGAAAAATTACAGCACTAAAAATAAAAGAGAAAAATAAAAATAAATAAAAAGCTATGACAAAGAAAAAAATAGGTAAGATAATGAAAAAGAGCCAGATAGATTCGTCTCAGCAGTTTATATCTTGCCTTCTGGTTTCTCCCTTTCAATACCACTCTGATGTCTGAGTCTGGTGTATGCCAATGTCAGGTGCTGTCCACTTATGGCCCTCAGCTGAATTTTCAAAGCTATAAGCAATCCACAGTTTATGGCTGATTTGTCTGGTTCTGGTTGCTCCCAGCGTGGGCCAAGATACTCTGCAGATCTGACTTTTATCTGCACTGGATCCAAAGGTGTGTCAGCAAATGTCCCGTCACCACAGGATCTGTCTCTGCCTATCTCTGCCTCCTCGCTTGCTGTCAATCTTAAACTAGTTGCAGACTTTACTGTTTTTGAGAGGGCTTCTGGCAGAAACAGGGGACTCTAATTCCTGGATCTCCCATGACAGGTGCCTTACAGATTTCAGGGAAAATGGTGGGTGTGTTCTCCCTCCCCTGAGTCACTAGTGTGATTTTGTCTGGGATTATTTCTCTGTGCTTGGCAGGGCAGGACCACTACCACTGTTCCAGAGCCCAGAGTTTGTGTCTGCCCGATGCCAGGAGGGTGTTTCTGTGGGCCTCCCAGGAGGGGACAGCACCAGTCTGTTTCCCAGGGTAGTGTGTGGTTTGGTTGTGCCTTACCACTATGTTTTGATGACCCTCGAGTCTGTTTATGTTGCTGCCTCCTCAGCAAAGGTTAAGATGTGGGATAGGATAAAAGAAATAGAAAAACAAACAAAACAGAATACTGAGACAGCAAAACTGAAAAAAAGAGCCAAAGATGTTTCTTAGTAGAGGGAACAGGATTTCAGAAGTTGTGGCAAGAGATTTTTGGAAGGTCAGGGCAGCGGTATCCCACAAAGTAAGATAATTGATTTTTCCCCTATAAGGGGTTAGCTCATCTTAAGAAAGGTGGCTGCTGTAGAGCTCAGGTATATAGTCCTCAAAAATCCCACAGCTACTGCCCCAAGACTCCCCAGTGCCTCCCAATCCAGACTTTCCTTGTGCAACCCCAGTCTGTGCCACCCTTCCTTAGCTGGGGCCCAAGGTGGGTAGCTGCAAACACAAAACTTGTGCTCTGTCCCTTTAAGAAATAAACAAGATGGTGGGTTTGTCACTAGTGGTTTTCATCTCCCCCCAGCACAGAGAGCCCCCCACAGTGCAGATTTTTCATCTCTGGATCTCGATGCTCTAGGACTTTGTTGTGTGGGTTTTGTGGATTCTTCTGTTGTATCTGAATTCTGATTTTTATTGGCCCATACATTGGTGGTAACTTTTCCCTATCTGATTGACTAAGGGGTTTGACCCCTACCACTACCACCTTTGCCTTGAGAAGACTTCTAGGTATGGGTTAGACCCCCAATCAGGGCACATACAAGAGGCCAACCATGAAGGTGTCTCTCTTACATGGAGACACCTCCCCTTCTCTCCCAATCAAATAGATTATATCTTGTATGCATCATCTTCTTTTAAGCCTCAGACCTTCTTGATGGTGTGGGAGAAGGAAGGGAATAGTCCCACACAAACACTGTAGCACCTGATGGTGGCAGGGCACTTGTGCTGCTCCCTCCAGTGGGTCTCAGCCTCGGGCTCCCACTGCTGCACTCCTGGTATTGTCTCTGTAGCCAGCGCTGCCCTGGCTGCCTCCCAGCACTCCTGGTTCTTGAGCTGATTGGCAGCCTCCTCAGTCAGACTCTGTCTGGTTTGCAGTTCAAGTTCCACCTGGGGCCAGAGAAGTGACAGCCCCCTCCCTGGTAAGTAGTAAAGTCCCTAGTCCTGGCTGTCATCAGAGGTAGGTATGTGGCCCAGCGCAGAGGGCACAAAGTCAAGTCTGGGCACCAAGGCATGGTCGATCCTGTGGCTTCTTTCTGAGGAAGACATTGTAAATTTCACAATGTGGCTCTTGCTCCAAACCTGAGAAGCCCAGAAGTGCCAGGCTGGGTGACAGTGGTACCAGGGGCTTCACCAGGAGAGCCTGGGCCAGCTGCCCCTGAGTGTCCTGCAGGTGGACAAGTACTTGCACATTTGCACACACTCACTGCACACTTATCCACACACATGCTCACTTAGACGATTTCACACTCACAGTCAGCTGGATTTTCCAGTAGATTGCTCTGTGGTTTAGCTGCAAGACCTGTCAGGCTGAGAGCAAGTGGACGGAGCTTCCAGCTACTCGGCAGCCATCTTGGAAACTGAAAGTATAAGGTTATAACTTTAAGAATTTAAATGTAATTCCAATGGTAAGCACAGAGGAAACAGCTAGAAAATATATGCAAAGAAAATGCAAGAAACATTTAAGTGTTTTGTTACAAAAAAAATCAAATGGGCACGAAGCAATAAAATTGTAAATGAGCAATGAAAAAGCTATAAGGCATAAAAAAACAAACAGGAAAATGACACAAACAAGTATTTTTTATCAGAAATTAAATATGTGTAAATTAATTTTTCAATGAAAAAAATAAATTGAAAGAATGAAGGAAAGAATACAGTGTAAATTATGTTGTCTACAGAGAGGCTCACCTTAGATTCAAACACAAATAGGTTGAAAATATAATGAGAAAAAGTGGTACACATGTACAGTAAGACATTGCTCAGCCATAAAAAGGAATGAAATCTTGTTACTTGCAACAACATTGATGGACCAAGAGGGTATTATGCTAAGTGAAATAGCTCAAAAACCATATTATTTCACCTATATGTAATATCTAAAAAGTAAAAAAACAAAACAGAAACAAACTCAAATGCAGAAAACATTTTGATGATTGACAAGTGGGAAGGGCATTGGAGGGACTGGTTAAAAGAAAAAGGGATTAAAATATGCCAATTGGCAGTTATGAAAACAGGGGATATAAAATATAGCAGAGGGAATATAGTTAATAATATTGTAATAATTATGAAAGGTGTCAGATGGGCACTAGACTTATCAGGATGACCACTTAAGTTATATAGATATCATTACGTTGTATACCTGAAACTAACATACTATTGTATGGCAATTTTATAAACAATACAATTAAAAAAATAAAAAAAAAAACATGTTGGTGAGAATGTGGAAAATTTGAACTCTATGCATTATTGATGGAGATATAAAATGGAACATACACTGTGGAAAACAGTATGGTGGTATCTCAAAAAATTAAAAATAAAATTACCATATAACCTAGCAATTCCACTTCTAGATATGTACTCAAAGGAACTGATAGTATGGTCTCAAAGAGATATTTATTCATCCATGCTCATAGCAGTGTTATTTATCATAACTAAAATGTGGATCCAATCCAAGTTGTTTATAGACTAATGAATAAGCAAACGTGTGGTATATGTACATGCAGCAGAATATCACTCAGCCTTACAAAGGGAAAACATATGATAAAATATGGACATTACGCTAAGTGAAATAAACCACAAAAAAGAAGTCATGCACCATTCTAATTATATGAGGTATTTATAGTTGTCAATTCCTAGAGAAGGGAAGTGAAGTGGTTGTTGTCAGAGGCGGAAACAAGGACAAATAGAAGTTATTTTTTAATGGGTACAGAGTCCCAGCTTTGCAGGATAAAAAGTTCTAGAAATGGATGGTAGTGATGGTTTTACAATATGAATGGAGTTAATGCACTTAAAAATAGTTAAGATAGTAAATTTTATGTTGTGCATATTTTACCAAAATAAAAAATGGTAGGAAGAAAAAAGTTATTGATATTACTGAGTAGTAGGTTAAACTTTTTTCTTTTGGTGAAAGGACATTATATCAGGGTCTTAGACAAATAAATGTCATAGTCAAAAGAGAGAAGTAGGGAGAGTTTAATTAAGGAAATATCTTTCAACATGTGAGCAATTTAATTAAAACTGGCAAGGATGGTGAAGCCTCCCACCAAAAAATGGGTTGCCCCCACTACCATTTGTCTAAATGGTGAGGGGAGGAAGCAATTGCCAGGATTCAGAGATAATAACTGGAGCTGAAAGTAGCTGGAGTGAAACAATACAATAATCTCGGCTTGAAAAAATTAGCCAACTCAAGCCCTGCCAGAGAGGGAGCCAAGGTCATGCACATACCAACTTAGTGTCCTCCTTGTCTGCATTTTCTGCTGGTTCTTCCCATTGGTCAAACCCAACCAGAAGTTTGGAAGGCAAATGAGCTCAGTTGATACAGTCCATAAAAGTGTCTAGATATTAACATGACATATCCAAGGAAGAATTGAGGGAGGGCTCTAGAAATTGAGGGTGGCCTTTGGTCCATAGCTGACAAGAAGCTGAAGGTCTCAGTCCAACAGCCCATAAGAAACTGAATGCTGCAAAGGGGGGGAAATTAAGACAACTGTAAGAGCATGAACAACAAAACATTAATAAAAAATTGAATGCTGCCACAACCACACAAGGTTAGAAGCAGATTGTTCCCCAGTTATGCTTTACATGGACAGCATGTTTCTGTCTGACATTGTGCTTGAACTTTTGTGAGACTCTAAAGCCAAGGATACAGCTAAGCTGGGCCCTGACCACTGACCCACAGAAACTGTGAGCTATTAAATGTGTGTTGTTTTAAGCCAAGAAAAAGAAAGGGAGGGAGGGAGGGAGGAGAGAAATAAGGAAGCAAGGAAGGAAAAAAGGAAGGAAGGAGGGAAGGAAAGAAGGAAGGAAGGAGGGAAGGAAGGAAGGAAGGAAGAAGGAAGGAAGAAGGAAGGAAGGAAGGAAGGAAGGAAGAAGGAAGGAAGGAAGGAAGGAAGGAAGGAAGGAAGGAAGGAAGGAAGGGAGGAAGGAGGAAAAGGAAGGGAAGCCAAACTGTAAAAATATATTAATTGGAATAATGACTAAAATAACATTTTCTCCCACTCTAATAGAGCTTTTTTATACATACATTTCCTTTCAATTCTTTTTTTCCATATATCCTTTAAAATAATTTGTGTAATATTGAATGACTTTACATCACTTAGGTTCTTTTACGCCATTTTCTTTTGTTTGATAGAAATTGCGGGCTAAGAAAGTTTAATGACAATTGTTTATTTCACTTATCCATGACTTTGAATAAAGGTTAGAGAAGAGATAAAATATTGGCTAAATTTTATGACATTAATTCCTGGTGTCTCACATTTCTAACTACTTAAATGGACAAAATTGGTCACATTTTAATGTAAAAAAACTCTGTGGGTATGTTTTATTTAAACCTTTGCTTTTAGTGAGAGAATGAACATGGGCTTGGTTAAGCTGTGGTAACAAACAGCCCCTCTACCCTGAGTGGGTCAACAAAACGAAGCACAGTTTTCAATCACACAAAGCCATCTGAGTTCAGGGCACTCACCCTCAGCAGGTGATGTGGGCTTCTTCAGGTTTTGTTATGAGGCCTCTTCTATAATCAACCTCAAAAGGCAAGAAAGAGCTAGGGATTTAACACTCATGATTAAACATTTCAGACTGAAATACTTCATTTCTGCTAATATTTAAGCAAGAAAAAAAAGTACATGTCCATGTCCAAGTATATGGGCCTGAAGGTTAATTCTATTGTGTCCCTAGAAAGGAGTTCTAGAAATATTGACAAGCATCTCTAATGTTGACCAGAGCTTCTCACAGATAATTTTAAATGACTATTGTTGGCAGTGAGGTAAAATACTACATTAAAACAAAGTTTTATTTTTAGATTCTTATGACCTCATTGTTTTATTGAAATCTGAGAAGTCTTTTACATAGATCCAGGGTTTGTGTATGTGTGTGTGTGTTTTGATTTACTTTGTGATATTTCTTACCATGAGAATACGGATTTCTTCCATTTACAGTCAAGTATTCTTATTGTAGCAAAGAAAATAAGCACTTGATCTATTTCTCATAGTGTCAATGGGAATGACTAAATATTTACAGATGATTTTCAGAGTTAACAGTCAGTTTCACCCTCATCAAAATCAACACTGATGACACTGGGAAGCCAATATTTCATTAAGTAAAGTCGATAACAATGATACAGACCTATATAAAACAGGAAACCAAAGCTACTGCGCATTCTATAGAAATTTAAAAATGTGTAAAAACAAGATTTATGTGAAAATAACTAATGTATATGTAAAAATAACTGGATATAAACATAACTTCAAAACATAATCCTTGTGTTTAAAAACATTTTTTATTTTTTTCATTTCTGATTTAAATGTTCTACTACTTGGCATTCCCACAGCCTCTGTATACCCGTGCTACACCCAGGCTTTGGCTGGTTAGACACAGATGGATCTCAATCTGTTAGATGACTGAAATCCAACCAGAATCGTTTTTGATAATATGAATATTGAGATATCAGGTGATATTTGGACTTGAAACCCCCAGTAAGGAATCAAAGGTGGTGGGAGTGTTGGATTATTCGTGAGAGAAGGGAGAGTCAGGAAGCTGGTTGGGAGGTAGAGTAGAATGAAACAGATGCCAGGAGCAGCCAAAATGATATAGACTATTGGGTGTTGAAAGACTGGTATTTGGTAAGACTTTGGCCCAGATGGATTGTGTGTTTTGAGCTTAGAAAGCTATGGTAATTACAATCCCTTTCATTAAAGCTATATTGCATAGGATTCTATTCTTTGTAAACAAGAATCTTTAGTAAAGCATATATTAAAAGTCCAGTTAGCTAACACATACCATTTTACGGTAACTATTTAGAAAATGTTATAAACAAAAAATATTAAAATTACCTTCTATTTATACAGATTTGGTTACCTTGAGATATTCCTATTTGTAATAATGTTAGTAATGATAGCAAAACCTGTATCAAAGGGATGTTTTTAAAGCATCTTGTGTGAACTATTCCATTTAATACTTCAACTCCAGAAAGTAGAAATTACCCTTAGTTTTGTATTCATATGAGATGATGAAGCACAGAGATTTATAAACTTGTCCAAGTTCATACAGGCAGAAAGCAGTAGAAACAAGACTTAATTATACATCCTGATGTACAGGGCATCTCACCCATTAGAACAGAAATTATCTGTTTCTGAGTTAACTTTACACTCAGAACCAGATTTGGGAGGCTCTTATGGGAGAAGAGGGTGGGCAGGGCAGGGGAGAGCAACAGGGGGAAAATGGGGACAATTGTAATTGAACAAAAATAAAAATAACTAAAAATAAAATGTGTTACTAGTTTTATGTACACTATATTGCTTATTATTAAGATAAAAATATTTATCAAATGCCATTTTGTGTTTATTTAATTTTTACATATAAAAAGGATCTTTTGAAGATTGGTGTTCATTTTCATTTATACGATGGGATATATTTTTACTAAATATCACAAAATTTTATGAGGATGAATCAGAATTACGCATACTTATTGGTTAAAAACATCAAAATTGTTTACTGAGTTCATATTTTAAAAGACCAGTCAGGGGGAAATTTTGTATATGATTATAATCCTATTCAGTGGGTGGTAAAACAAAAACAAAAGAAGCCAAACAACTATGAAAAAGGAAGCGTTGTCTGGAGCAGCAGGGTTCCTGAACAGGGAGGAACATGAGCATCTCAAGACAGTTCCTCAGTTAAGACTCAATATTACCTTTTCGTATCCCAGTTTCTCCTTGTCTCACCTCATCTGCCATTGTTGACCTTTTTCTTTACATTTATTTTTGATGTTATACCTGTGGGTCTTCAAGAATCTTTTTTTAAATTACAAATTCTTACAGAGTGGAATGCTCCCTGAAAATATTATCCACTTAGAACTATGGAAGTGGTAACTTTCCTGGAGTAAAGATCAGTGGAAGGAAGTATAACCTTTCATATCCTTCATCCAAGGCAACTGGGGATAAATGTCTAAGGGGTGTCCAACCCACATATGTGGCCTGCGATGGCTATGAATGTGGCCCAACGCAAAATTGTAAATTTATTTAAAACATTGTGAGATTCTTTTTGTGATTGCATGTTGCAAAATATTTAATGGGTAGCCGAAGACAACTTTTTTCTTCCAGTGTGGCCCAGAGATGCCAAAAGGTCGGATAACCTTGGGAGCAGTTATGGAAAGAGGAAGTGGGATGCAGTTGAAAGCAGTTCTCATGAAGCCTTTTTTTTTCTTTGCTTTTTGTTCATGCTGATTATCCTACAGCAGAGGAAGGGCTGTGTTTTGAAAGCCCAAGCATGGCAATTTAAAGATCCTACGTGTAGAGACAAGCTGAGATTAGAATCCTGAATTGATTCTAGCTTGATCAATAAACTAGTCCTGGGAGCTTGGGGAAGCCATTTTAACCTATCTATGCATTTCCCTCATGGGTAAGATGAGAACAGTAATATCTAAAGGAGTAAATGTCGTATGTAGGAAGAACCTATCCTTTCTCACTGCTTCTCTCTTGTGTGCCCTTTGTATATACGTGAACAGATAGCTGTACTTGTAAAAACAATTAACAAGTGTTGACTATGTGTTGGGAGCTGGGCTCTACTCTTTACATACATGATCATATTTAATACTCAAAACAACTTTATTATATGTTCTTTTTAAAAAATTTGTTTTACGTAGAAGGAAGCCAAAGGCTTAAAAGAAATGAAGGAGCCCTGACTGGTGTGGCTCAGTGGGTTTGATGTCTCCCACTAACCAAAAGGTTGCCGGTTTGATACCCAGTCAGGGCACATGTCTGGGTTGTGGGCCAGGTCCCCCATTATGATGCAACCAATTGAGTAATATTTCTTTCACACATCAATGTTTCCATCCCCTTCTTCTTCCCTTCCTTCCCCCTCTCAAAAATAAAGTCTTCAAAAAAAAAAAGAAATAAAGGAAATTTCCCCAAACCTCACAGCTAAGGAGTTTGGTAACTGAGTCCAGAGCTTAGAGTCTTAATCACCTTACTATAGTGCAGTCTAGATTCCTTATTTTGGGAAACATATTGTATATATTTGTATGTCCTGGATAAATTTAGTAAAAATGAGTTATTCATGTGCAGAGCATTCTATCCATCTTATATAAATGAATATATCTTACAGGATGAATATGTATGAGATGGGGACAAAGAAATTTAAGGATTCCTTGTAAGCAACTACATAAAGATATATGTGGGATGGACAAAGTGACCACTCTGGTATAATCGCACCCCCACTGCTCACAGCCTAGACAATGATTTAACCCCCCCTGGACTGAACCTCATTGGCAGGCCCTTTACTAAGCCAGGCTGAGTAATCATTGCCACTCATGTTTTTAGACCATCTCAGAAACACTAGAGAAAAAACTGAGCCTGTACTTCTGTCCTTCCACAAATCACTGAGTGAATCACTCTAAAATGTTATACCCAGCTAGGAAAATTACAGCTAGGGCATTACCCAGCCCTAAATCTGCAGTTCCTGGAACAGGGTAATGAACAAACATCTGGGAACAATTGGGTTTAAAATTCTAGCCAAATAAGGTAACTAACCCGGCCCGCCAGAAAGTGCCCACCAGCAGCAGCACCCACCAATCAGGGACCCTCGCCGTTTTTAAATAAGCCAATAGCTAACCGCCACCTCTGCTTCTGTATGCCTTTGCTTGCTTGCTAGAAAATATAAATACCCAGTAGTCTGTAAGCCAGGCGCGACTTCCATTTTGTAGCTCTGAGTAGCTACGTGACTCCCGTCACAGTTGGGGAAGTTCGCCCCTGCGCAGGAAAATCTTTGGCCATTAAAATTTTAATCAATTTGGTTCCGGACTCCGAGAGTGTGTATTTACCCGCCGATCGTCTACAACAAAAACAGTAAAATATCTGGGACTATCTAATACAAACACTAAATGCACATCAAGCCTATGTGTCCAGGCTCTTAGAAGTATTCTCTCCCTAAAACTACAGCAGAAGTAAAGAATCTGTAGTTGATGGAGTGGAGAGGGAAGAGAGAACGCCCTCCTGCTTACAGCCAGGAGTGTGTCGGCCTGTGGTGGAATGGATGCTCAAGAATGCCACACATGCTTCTGACAGTAAACAGCAAATGGAAGAAAGATCAGTATCCCTGGAGGCAGCTTTATTAATAAAAGTGGATTGAAGGTTGAGCAAGACAAGGGGATTGTAGATGACAGAAAGGGAGGCTCATTTTAAGATTTCCTATAAATTGTCCAAAGGCATCTGGAGCGATGTCATGTGGCCCCAGATGTAGAGACCTCTTTACTCACCTCTTTAGCTACCGAGGCAGGTCATTCTGGTCTACCTATTCTATAGAGTTCTTGCGATGTTTAGAAATATCCTTTGTAAAGTGTCTAGAGTTTACATACAAGTAGTTATTCATCAAGAGTTTCATTCATGTTGTTAAATTTCTGCAAAAATGCCAGTTTGCTTTTACATTTATGTGGCACTTTAATTAAAATTAAGCCCTCTGCTGGTATGCTCTCACTTACCAGAAGTGACTGTCATTCTCATTCCCCATGGGTGAAACTGAGCCACTGAGAGGCTACATAGCGTGACCCACTGGGTCAGGCTCCTGCATAGTCCAGTTCTGCTAATCCCCTTTGACAGGATGAAACCCTGCACCGTTTTGTCTTCAACGGCTATGTGGCAGATACTTTAGTCAAGAATAATATCCGGATTCTGAGATTTGAGCACCAATTATCAGGAGGTTCAAAGCACTGATTTATCCCAGTCCCTGCTCCCCCTCCAGCCGTGTACAGAGCTCTAATGATGAGCAATTGAGGAGCAGCGTCTTTCCTCGTGTTCATTACTCTCCAACAAGATCTTAACTTGATAAGGCCACTCTGAAAAGGCTACATCAGCTCTAGACAGGGTAGCAGGTGCATTTATCAACTGCTTTTGTTTGCTGAGTCAGGGATTGCTGTGGTTTTTAACTTTTTTTCTCTTCCTACTAAAGAAGTTACTTAGTCTTTTTTAAAATTATTTTTTATTTAAGGGGTTGCTAGCTATTCATGACATTTTCCACTGTAGTACCTGAAGAAGTTGTTTAACCTTTTCTCCCGGTTTCTAAAATCATGTCTTTTCAATAAAATTGTATATGTTATACAATTGAAGTGCTATGGAATTGTCTTATTCCCTCTTCCTCCAAAATACTAGCATATGCCTAATTAATACAAGGATATTCCATAAATCATAGGTGCCAAGAAAAAACTATGTAACTGGGGAAAACTTTGCAGAGAATATCAATCAGATTCTGGTACTTGTCATTTAAGTAGAACACAATTCTCTCCAGGTTTTCCAGCCTCTCTCACAGCACCAGCCAGAGTATTTAGAAATATTAACACCTTGTGTTCTGCATCCTCAGAACAAATGAACTCCAGCTGGCTTTCTTTTTAAATTTTTGTGGAGTTTTTTTTGGGGGGGTGGGTATTTTGACAATGTTTTTCAAGTCAAATGAGTAAGTTCAAAAGAGAGGAAATGCTAAAAAAATAAATGCAATGTCCTTTTTTTTTGGCATCACTTAGTTTGGCTAATTACTGGGTACAGGTAAGAAACATGGCTAATAGGGCTTAACAACAGATGGGGAGCTGGTACAAAGCCGTGGGTTCTTCCTCTGCCTGTGCTGTGACTTCCTGCGGTGTTGAACAAGCCATTCAACCTGTTTTTGATTTACTTCCCTTTCACTAAATTATGGATAATAATGCCTACTAGGGATGTCATACTTTGTTGAGAAGCATGGCTCATAGGAAGATCATAAAGCACTTTCAAAGAGTTGAAATGCTCCATGAGCACAGGCTCTGCAGAATCAAGCTGAACAGGAGGCGATGCCCCTTTCAGTCAAGACTCTGTTCCCCATTTACAACCGAAATGAATGCAAATCTGAAAGTGACTTTGCATTTGCCACACATCCCCTCTGCCTCTCAGGCATTCTATCACTAACTGATTGTAACTATGCAAATGACACCGTTATCTGTGACTCACACTGGTGATTGTCCTGAGCACCAGCAATTTAAAATGCTTGATGAATCCAAGGCTGATTGGCAGCTCCAAACTTATCTGTGACCTAATTTGTGGTCAGGAAGTACATGCAGATTTGGATAAGGGCAAAACCAATGACAGCAGGCTTTCCTTGAGGTTTTAAAAGACATGAAGTTTGGTCACTGAGGATTTAAAAAAATAAAAATAAAAATAAAATGTCTGCATCTGGGATCTGGACTGAAAGCAAAATTTGTCAAATGCACCAAGTATTTTGAAGCTCTCTAGAGCTTCTCCAAGCAAAAGTAATCCCAAGATAAAGAATGGGAACAATTTCTGCTGCAGCTGAAATGACTGTGGAGGGATGGTGGGTGGTGATGATTTCCCAGTGTTACAGAGAAGGGAAATCTGCTCTGTTCCCAAGCCAAAGAAGCAATGGGTGCTTTAGACACTAGATCCTGCACTAAAGTAAAAGTGTACAAATAAATAAGTCAAAGGTTAAATTATGTGGATGTAGGAAGGAAGTCAGAGAAGGATACTACTAACATGTATTGATTGCTGATTGGGTTGGCTGTATCATCTCATTTTATAGACTGAGCTACAAAACAGAGAGGTCAAGTGTCTTGCCCACGTGCATGGAGTTGGTAGGTTGTGGAGCCATCAAAAAATAAAAAGGAAGAACACCCAGCTTCTGCTCTTTTCACTCTCCCAGACTGTTTCTAGAAGTTGTTATCTGGTTCCGTAGACCAACTGCAGGGAGAAACAAGGCCAGCTGACCTGCGCAGTGCCCCAGGCCAGAGATCAAGGAGAGATCCTTGGTTGACTTGCCCAGCTGCCTGCTGTTAGGAGCTCAGTGAATCTGCTTCATGGGAAGCTCAGTTGTTGCCCTTCCTCTGAGCCACCTCTTCTCTGCCTGGTCCCTGCCAGCACTGCCTGTTTGCTGTTACTACTTTCCAGTGATCAACAGCTATTTTATGTTTCTTCCCATTGTGCTTCACTGCACCTTTTTAGTCCTGCTGCCCTCCTTCTGCGTGCAGCTCACCTTCATGTTATTGAAAGTCTGTGTGTTTGTGGCCCGTTATTATGTTCTTGAACAGCGCTGTTAAGTGGAACTTAAAGGGGCCAGATTGTAGAGAAACATACATTAACCATCATTTCTCTCTTCATCTTTCACTTTCACTAGGACCTTTATGATTTTTGCATATTTGGAAGTTCAAATCCAAAGTCTGTTTTTTTTAATGTTTGGTTAAAATATCTTTTAGCTAATGCTAATTAAGCACTTATTATCAGCATGGTGTTATGTTGAATTAGTTACATGATTATAGAACTTATATCTCAAAATCACCCAGGGAGGCAAGTTTTAATGTGAATTCAATTTTACACACCAAGAAACTGAGGTTTATGGTGATAACGTAGTCTACCCAAGGTTACACAACTATAACCAGAAGAATCAAGTCTCTACCTTAGACATGGCCCACACTAAAGTCCCAAATACACTAAAATCTTAACTCCGTCCAATTCTTATCTTCACAAATTTTGTGTAAACAGTCATGTGATTCATAGAACCCTGATCTCTTCCATCTCTATATTCACAGTATTTAGTGCACTGACTACCACGGACTCAGAGAAAATGAGTTCCATATCGTGAGAGAACGTTTGAGAATCAAAATGTGAATGTTACATTTACTGTCACAAATCTGACACCTATTTGTTTGGTCAACTGATAAAATATAGACCAAATTTTCATTGTGGTGGTGGTTGTTGTTTTTATATGCTTGTTCAAGTATCCTCAAAAATCTTTCTGTGATCAGACAAGTCTGGTTTTATTGCCCAACAGACTGAGGTCCCTACTGTGTAGACACAATACACATCTGCCCCATGGCCCCATGGGTCAGTGGCAGGAACACTGCTGTGGTGCCGACGTGCCTGCATGAGCTCGAACGTGCTCTGCAGAGCAGAGCTATCACACTGGAAATAATGCACCAAGATGCACATTCTGGGCAACTTTAATAATGTTCCCACAGGTGTTCCCAGTGCTATTTTAAACCCCCCTCACAATAGCACTTAGGAGCTTTCAGAAATTGGTTGATTTTTTTTGTGTGGCTGGGATTTTGGATCTCAGCTAAGGCACGAAAGTAAGTAAGAGACGAATAGCTCCACTTCTAATTACTCCACTTTGCCATTAAATTTCAGTAGCATTTTATAAATATCAGATTGCATTATTATCTTCAAGCAAGCTGTTTTCCTGCAATTGCAATAATGCAGCAATCAGCTCTGAAACTTAATTTTGAATTTTAATTAGTAAAAATGCCTCTTACTTACTGAAAACTCAAACCCCAAGCAATGATCTATCTACCTGTAGTAAAGAAGGACTGCTGAGTACTGTCTGTGTCTTACAGACATGTCTTATTGTTTTGAGCCATGAAATGCTGATATAGTAGTCACCAGATGCATGCAGAAGCAATAAGCTATGACAGAAACTCTTCCCCTGCATGCCGTCTGGGCTACATTTTTGGGAGTTTTCTGATCACACACAAAGGAGTGACTCCCAAACATATTACATAAAACTTACTGTCTCTTTCCTATATTATGATAATCACCTGGGTTATTTGTTACATATCTATTAAAATTACTATATATCAGATCAAATATTTACAGGCCTGAATCATGGAAAGAGGACAAAAACAAGGATCACAAATGCATATTCTGCTTGGCATATTTCAAGTTTATACATCATTATTTTCTGCCCTCAGCTCCCTCCCTCCAGGGCTTTTGTCCCTCTTGTATAAAAGTTTCTTTCACCTCCTTCTGCAATAACATTTTGTTCTTTATTTTAGATTTTTATAAAGCTATCTCAGGAATTTCGGTGTAGCTCCTGATTCAGCTGCATTGATGGTAATTGAGAGGGGATTTCAAACTGAACTCAACTACAGCTCCGCTTAAATTCACTTCCCCTGGGAGAATTTCCAAAGCTGCCTGTCCAAAGGATTCTGCAAAATCTGTGTTTGTAAGAGCAGCCCCTAATTATATTTTATTCTTTTTGAAATGATCTAGAGTACTATGAATATTATCACAGCTTCCAAAGGCTGTAGGTGAAGTTTGTCTGTGTTTAAGAGAAAACTAATGGGTCTTGAGAGCTTTCCTTTTTGTTTAAAAATAAACAGTGATATCTTGGAATAAAATATCACTGTACTGTCATTCTGTTTACAGACCTCATGGGGACTTTATTCTGCATTGAGACAGTCTGTGAAGATCATTGCTCTCTTGTATTTAAAGATGATGGGTACCTCTTGATCCTTTTTATATCTTTATTTCTCTATTTGTGGGTATAGATGTGCATATTACAGAACCAGGGATAGTTATAGATATTAATATTGGTATATGCAAATATAGATATGAGCCCTGGCTGGTGTGGCTCAGTAGATTGAGTGCCAGCCTGCAGACCAATAGGTCACTGGTTCCATTCCCAATTAGGGCACAAGCCTGGGTTGTGGGTCAGGTCCCCAGTAGGGGGAGTAAGAGAGGCAACCACTCATTGATGTTTCTCTCTCTTTCTTTCTCCTTCCCTTCCCCTCTGTCTAAAAAATAAATAAAATCTTTTTTAAAAAGTTTAAATAAAAACAAATATTAATATGAATAAATTCAACAATAAAGAAATCTGAGGGATAACTAATAGCTGCTTACAGGAATTTCTGACTTTTCTGAAGTGTGTGCTCTGTGAAATATTGCCATAGGACATTTAAAATTGGTGTCATTTTGAGCCCTGGCTGGTGTAGCTCAGTGTATTGAGCGCAGGCCTGTGAACCACACGATTGCAGTTCGATTCCCAGCCAGGGCACATGCCTGGGTTGCAGGCCAGTTTTTAGCAGGGGACCTACGAGATGCAACCACACATTGATATTTCTCTCCCTCTCTCTTTCCCTTCCCCTCTAAAGATGAATAAATACAACGTTTAAAAATAAAATAGATGTCATTTTGAACAACAAACTATGTCATTACTACCCCTTTCTTATCCTGCAGTAGTGCACTGACATCGAAGCTACCTGCCAAGTCCTGGGATTGGTGAGTTGGATGAGGAGAACTGGGGATAGACTTCTCCACAGAACGACTGTGTAATTCAATAGATAACATTCAGGACACATGACATCTGGGCAGGGAGCCAGAGCAACAATAGATTTGAATCTTCAGATTAAATAGAACTGCAAACAAATATTCTTATAAAAGAAGACTACATGGTGGAAGTTGAATTTCAATAGCAATTTGAATGAAAGGGGAACTGGTTAGTTGAGAATTGGCAAGACAGTCTTGCAAGTGATTGAAGTAGAAAGTCAAAATCAATAATTAAAATAAAAAATGGCAAAAAATTAGAAATGTTATCTAGAAATTCTGGGAAAATGTGCTTTTTAAAGTATTACATTTTTGCTGATGGCATTAGTGCTTCCTTAATCACTCTTTTGCTGTCTTTGACCATGAGTTGCATTAATGTGGAGTCATGTTAACCTGAGGAGCACTGAGCACAGACCGTGTCCAGGGTGAACACTATCTGATATCACACATCTGTCCTATGTAACAGAAGTCACTCCACCTGCCCTGTGATCAGTCCAGATCCTTCTTTCTCACTCTCTGCTTTCTGAGAAATAGCTTTTCGGAATAACTTAACATTTTCTTGAATTTCTTCTCCCACCAGAGCTTTCTTTCTTCACTTTGGTACAGTTTAAATCTCCTGGTTGTGAATTCATCTTTGATCACTTCTTCTTAGTCATTAATAATGTCATTCTTTCTTTCACTAAATCATGTAAAATATTTACTTACCCTGTTCTCTCTTTCTTAGCCTCTCCTACTCCGTAGGGCACTTGGCTACATGTCTGAATTGTCTTTCTTTTTTCCATTTATTGTTTGTCTGTTTCTATCTTCACACTGGAGGAGGCAGAGATTGCTATAAACCAAAATTTTTTTTCCCATTTTCCTTTTTAGTTGTGGTTTGTCTCTGTATTAGTTCTGGAAGCAGTTTGAGTTGATGTTCAACAGGAAAGGGAGACTCTAATATTCTCTTGATGATTATTGTCCCCTCAGGGTCCATGATATTTATGAGGAGAGATGGGGGAATTCAGATAATTAAGCTAGCACTGGAGAAATCAAGGGTAAAATTGAGATTGAGTCAAGAGCAGATAAGGGGGACACTCTTAGAAAGAGAAAAAGGACTTAATACTCATTGGGAATAGTCAAAAGCAATAACTCAATTTAGGGTGGTACTGTAGTATACCAACCTGACCCTCCTTCAGGACTGAGGTACTTATTCTTTAAGTTCCCAAAAGGCTGACAGCTCACAGCTCAGGAACTATCCTTGGCAGAAAGGAGCTGTCTTGCTTAACATTATGATGCTTTTATGAGAGCAGCTCACAACTAACGACCAGTCGATGTAAACCTCAGTGTCTCAGAATTTGATATCCAGGGAACCCGAATTCTGACCTGGGTGTTCCAAAATTAATATGTGACATTTAGATATAACAGCACATGATGCGTCATTTTCACTTAATTTGTAAGACAGAATTTAGAGAATAGACACAATAACTATCTTTCCTCCATGACATTGGTCATGGAACCATAAAGTGGTAATGCCCCACACTTTGCAGGAGTATAGTAGGGTCATGGTTCCCATCCCATCCTATCACTGTTCAAATTGATTAGACAGTGTTCATTTGAAGTTTTAACCCTGAGCAAGAAGTGACTCAGCTAAAAGGGTTTAATTCCTCTCAAACAGCATGCTTGTCCCAGTGAGAGCTGCCACAATCCGCATGATTTTAACACAGAGCATTTGGTCTAGAGTCATTGAACTATGGCATTACTGAGCCACTCAGCACAGTACAGTGCTTATGGCAGGAAGGACAGTCTCCCATAGGGACCAATGAGTAATTACCTCACAGTGACTACATTGATCAAGGACACATTTAGGAGATTAAGATATTGTGCCACAAGATGACTTACGAAAACTTAGTTATGTACAGCTATTAAGCTATTTTAGTTATACAGTTACCACTTCCCATATTTCCCAATCAAGCGACGATGAAAACAAGTATCAGATCAAATTCTACTCAGATGGATAGTAAACAATCATTTCTTATCAAGCAGACATAAAATATTTCAAACAACTTACTCTATCGAATGAATGAAACTTTAATCTCCCATATTTGCAGGTCCTTCCATCATGCTTTGCATGGGAGGGTCATTAATACATATAACAATATTCTATAGACCAGTGGCTGGACACAAAACTATTAAGGCATAAAATTTAAGGGTAAGCCCTAAAGGGCTTGCTGTAGTTTTATACCCTGTTAATAAGAAAGTAGAGCTTGTGTCTGGAATAATCAAGGCAACCCACATATCAAAAAACATTATTTTGTCAAAGAAAGATGATTTGCAAAATACATGAACATACATGTCAAGTCAATAATGTACAAAAAATAACAACTTACATCTTCAAAAATGAGTTAAACTAAAATAGATAGGGCCCCTATATTGATAAACTCATGAATCGTTGAAGTGATTATATTAATTTTAATCTTAGGAAATTGATAATATTCAACCATGTTTGATCAACAAAAATGGCATCTGGTAGTGTTCTTTCTAATTAGATAGTTACTGCTCCTTGGAGTGAATGTATGATTAGGACAACTGACCACCTCTAAAGTAGCTGTCACATGCATGACCTGCCCTAAGGCATTTTTAAATGAATTCCATTCATCATATGAAGTGATAATAAGGACATTGGAGCACAGAAAAGATATTCTTAGTAGTATTTTTTTTGTAGGAGGAATAGGAAGTGGGAGAACCAGAAAAGGAGTAAAATTGAACTACAACCATTTATCCAGTTGTGTCACTGGTATCACCAATTTGTTGGTAAAAAGAAACTAAAGACAATCAAAAGTGGGTTTATTACATTACAAGCACAATTCTGACTAGATAGTAGAAGAGGAGTCAAACTCAACAAATTCTTTATCTGCATAAATTTTTGAGTTAAAGGAGCCTTTGTGAGTATAGGTGAGCCTGTCTGACTTACAGTTAAGAACCTCTTTTCCGGCCCCTGCACCTCAGACAGAGCTTACTTAGTGAGTCTGGTTGCTTGTTTGGGTGTGAAACAACTTAAACTGTAGCATAATAGAAAAGGAGAGAGAGTCAAGGCTCTATAGTTAGGAGACTTGAGAGTTAATACTATTTTAAGATCATCAAATGGTATTTTTGAACTGTAATTACAGGTGTAATAAAAACTCAATCAATAAAATAGACATAACGAGACTCGTAAGACCACCATTTATCGATTTTGTAAGCATCACACCAGTATACCTTATGTCTCCAAGTAATACTGATGCAAGAATCAGTTCAAGGTGGAGAAATGCTAAATCAGTCTTGAGGGTGGTGGCATTTGTATAGAATGATTGGCCTTTGAACATCATTTATATCCCAGAGAGAAAACACATTTTAGTACGAATAGCTAAGAATTGGATAGGTATGTATCACTATAAAAGCAATTCTCACAAGAAAGCAATCTAAGGAAACATCGAAATCATCATATATTTCAGAAAGGAGCAACTTCCAAAGGAATAACACTGCTTTTCAAACATTTCTTATCTTTAGTGTTCATTTTTGGTATTGATGAGGCCCAATAAGAAATATAATTATGTTATAACAATCAAAATACCTGGCTTTAAAAATATTTTTCTCAAACTCTTTGAGTAAAGGTCTCTGAATAAAGATTAGGAGAATCATAATTATTCTTATCTTTTGTTCCATAATTGCTTTTGGGAGATGTTGAAACTAAGACTCAGCGATGTTAAATGCATTGGTGAAGGAAACATATCTCCTTAGTGTTTTTTTCAACATGCTGTGTTTAAGCAGTTTTTCATGGCTAAACTCTTTTTGCTACAAGAAACTACATAAGAGGAAAAAACACAAGTATTTATTGTGCACCACCCTTATGTTAGGCATGTGTTCACATAAGTTATAAGTTGTTTATTGTTCCCATTTTATACACATTGATGTTGTGATTCACTATAACTCAATTAACCTGCCTAAGGTCGCAGAATAGCTGGAAACTCTGCATGGAAATCTAGTTATATCTGACTCCAAAGCCCATGCACATTCCACTCATTAAAACTTTCCCTGCCAAACAAGATAACCTGTGCACCAGTTATCTATCTATGATGATGCTATCCCTGCTTTTCCTCTGCCAGGGCAGCCATCAGCACTCAGCAGAAGAAATAATCTGCCATGACATTTGACTCTCCTGCTCTGTTTCTTCAGTAATTAAATATAAAGGTGGGAGGAAGCTAGGCATCGAATTAGATACAAGTACCAATGGGCTCCTGGTAGAACTGGTACCTCACTCACAGGCTTCCATCTCCAGCACTGGAATTACGCTGCACACTCTTTAGGTGCTAAGTGAAGTCAGAGGTGTTGGAAGTCATCAGCACCTCTCCTCAGGTCACACAGCCTTCCTGCCCACCTTATCAACACTGCTTTCAAGACCAGAAGTGCCATGACTAGTTATGAAGCCATTTGTGAATGTTAGCTGTCCTTTGGCTTCCCACAGTAAGGGATTTGGTCTTCATTCTTCTCGTCTTGCTTGAGGCCCACTTAGCAGCCATTCTAACTGCACTGACAGGCACTGCCTCACTTCAGGGAGGGAAGCATGACACTCACCTACTTTAACAGGCATTTTCTTGCCAGCTGGTGCTCCCGCCCAGGGAGATTTGAATTAGGACACACCACTTTTTGAACTCCCTTTCTTTTCTTTTTAGTGTTACAGAATATTTTAGTTTCATTTTTCAAGTTTCTTATCATTTTTCTGTACTTCTTTCCAAAACTGTACTCACTTATTTTTTTGACTTAGACATGGTGGATGAGGTTTTATTTTTAAAGTGCTAGTTTAATGATCTCCTCTTCTAGAAAAATGCAAAGCAAACCCTCTTCAAAACCTTTTCTCTTTGACACAGTGTAATGAAAAGTACGTAGACTTGAAAGTCAGGCAAGACTGCCACTTCAATGCTTTCTCTGCCATGAGATTCAATATCTTGGACACTCTAAGTTTATTATTTCTAAAATAAGAAAAACTATTAGCCTTGCAGAATTGATGAGAGCATTTGAGGTGATAAGGTGTCCATCATGAACAATCTGTGGACAGCATTTGGTTAATTATGGCTACTATTGCTTATGTATTACTACCATTGTTATTTTCTACACTGACCCATGGAGAAAGTTGCTGGATCAAAGGTTTATGATTTGCAAAGCCCTAAGCTGTGGTTCCTGGTGGAGGTGGAACAGGCTGTCCATCCTCCAAGGAGCGCCCAGGTGCAGCACCCTTTCCGTAGGCAATGCCCGGACTGCTTTCCTTGGATACTCTCTTTTCCAGGCTACAGTCCACAAATCAGCTATTTAATAAGAGAATAATTTGGGACTTAAAACCAGTCTCTCGGTTGCAAATATTCTTTGTACTGCATGAGCAAGGAAGTACACCAGAGGCTGGTGTTTCTGCTACAATTGTGGAGCTAGAGCATTCTCCACACTGTGGCTACAGTGAGATTTGAAAAAGTTAGTTCATATTACTCCTTATTTAAATTCATCCACACTTAGTATTAAATCCCAGTTCTTCATTATGGCCTAAATCCCTTTTTATAACCTGGACACTACCTATGTCTCCAAGAGCATCTACCAGGAAGCACCTTGTTCAACTTCCTCTGGTCACCTCCTTCCTTTTCTCTGGGCCTTGGCTTTTCTTGTTCTCTTAAGTGAAATGATTTATCCTCTGTGCTTCAGATGGCTGATTCTTCTTTAACTGCCTGTCTTGGCTCCAAGGGTACTCATTTCCAAGAAACCCGCCATGACCTTGTAGTCAAAGGACTTTCTCCCCCCACTATTTCTTATGTATTGTATTGTGCTTTAGTTTTGCTGTGTAGCTCTTCTGAGAATAGGAAGGCATGATTAATTTACTATCTTTCTTATGTCCTGTGGAATAATGCAATTGAGGACAAGAACCACAACATTCCCAGCCTAGTACATATAAGGTACTCAACAAAACAATTGTTAATTATTTCTGTATCCCCGGAATGTGGGTGTGTAAGAGGAGAATGGCAAAACATGGGACTAGAAAGACAAGAGCTAGGTCATAGCAGGTTTTATTCTATAATCCAAGGTAAAGATTTATTTCTCTTTCTTTTTCTCAGAAGGACTGGAAGTTGAAGGACTTTGGCTAGATAGATAGCGTAGTCAGATTTGTATAATATCTCAGAGATATGACTCACTCATTGATGGGGCAATAGTATGGTAGATAAAGCAGAAGTAATGAAACCAGACATTTAAAAAGACTTGATAGGACTTGTGATTTCTTTGAATGAGGAGAGAATAGGGTGTTGGAAAATGATTTTTGATCATGCATTGTTGATTACTTAAAGAGTTCTATTTATTCCCATAATTGATTTAAAAATTAAGCTTTAATGACTGATCATATCTTTTAAAAGATGGTCATATTTCTTCACTTATCCAGATATAAGCTTTTCATTTTTCACTGAATGTCAATTTAGGAATGATTTTAAGAATATATGGAAATTCATATTTATATTTTAAATTGATCCAATATCATAATACCTTTTCAAACAACCCTACAAACTCAGCTTAAGCCATAGTTCATTTTCATACCTTTGTATTGACTTAATGCTCTATTATTTCCCTTCAAAGAAAAAGTAGTTTAATAATTTATTACTGAGGCCAATAGTACTCTTCAGCATTCTCTACATACAGTGGAGTCTACTCTGGCAGAAATGTTTTACAAATTTTCTGATGCCTATTGCTTACATTTTAACTCTTTACCTTATTATGTCATTTCAAAAATATGAGAAAACACACAAGTAAAATAATCAAACACACAAAACAAAACAATGAACTCATGAAAGGAAATTCCACGTTGAAATTGCTATGCAGCCCCAATTGCCTGTCCCTCTCTCAGTCTCCCAGGATTTGTTTTAGAGGTGATTGTGTGATAGCTTTACAAATGAGTCTAAGAGTCAGTGAAGTATAATTCTTAAACATCATAGAGTTCTGTTACAGCAAAAAAAGATCTGAGATCAAGCTTGGGGTCTCTGTTTAAGCTTACACAGCCATCAGTTACGTGGGCACTCATTGTACAATTATTTGAATTCATTGAGCTTATTACTGTGAATTCTTTGAATTCCTATCCCTTATATTACTTGCTGCCCCTTTCTTTGTTTTCATTATTTTTCTGACTCAAAAATGTTCCTTTCTTGGTGAGTAAAAAACATAATATTTCATTAAAAGCTCATGCCACCAAAAAATTACCCCATGCATTCGCATCTTGTGACTGAGTGCAGTGCTCAGTTTTGCCTTTATAGATCAGATCTACCCGAGAGAGTGGCATTACTAACTCCTGCCACCTTTTTTGATAATCCTCAGGAGTTGTCCAATCTCCTCTCCAACATCTCTGCCACAAGGGGCAAGTGTGTAGGTGCTGAGAACTTATGGAGTAATGACTTACAAGTTAGGGCCATAATGAAATTCAATAAGTACAGTAGTAACCTTGCTTTTTAATTATTTACTTCCCCCCATTTTTAATTTTATTTAAAACACAAATTAATGAAGAAAGTATTTTTTCTTTGTATTTAAAAATATTTCTCATCTAATAATAGAGGTGATATATATCTTTATATTGACATATTTGGGAAAATAGTAAGTAAAAAAAGAAATTATGTCTCTCTGGTTTAACATCTCACTTTTATAGGCAAATTGAACTTCTTATCACATCTTGGGACATAACCTTCCACCTCACTGACCCACTCTGTCCCCGTTTTTACCATTTTCTAGGACTTTGTGTTTCTTGTTCCTTCTGCCTTGAACGTTCTTTTTCCCAGAACTGCATAAATGTAGTTAATTCATCTCCTATTAGAAAAAACGCTCCAAGAGAGCCAAAGCCTTATTTGCCTTATTCTGGGCTATATCCTTGATTTCTCTCTTGCAGTAGGTATTTGATTAATATTGATTGAACAGATGAATCTCAAAATCTGAAGATAACATTTTAGTATTTATGCAATAGCTTTTCCTATAGATACACGTTAATAAAAAACAATAACAATATAATGATTCACAGTATATATTTTTCTGGTCATTTGATTTCTCATAATTTATCATCCAGTATTACTATATATTTTCTACAGGGTAGATGCTATATTACCAAGTTTTAGCTGCAACATAGAATTGCCATAAGATTTTGTTGATGCTTTTTCCCTTTGATACTCTACAGGTTCTCAGCTTTTGTGAGTATGTACTCTGAACATTGTTAATTGGCTTGTGTTGAAATCGTAGCTCTTTTGACATATTTCTTCACATGCTCCTCATTCTCCTATTCAGGCTGGATATTCTTCAGTGCTCCAGAACCACGGTCTCAAAATGTATCTATATGTGCAGATATATTGTCCCTGATTTTACCATGTAAATTAAGGGGTGACTGTAGTCTGGTTAGATGCATTGTTGGCTGCCATTTATAAAACAAAACACAACCTGGACCACTTTGGAGGCCTGAATTCAAGTTATTGACCAAGAGACCTAGGTTCTTATTTCAGCATTTGCTACTAACTAGATAGAAACACATTTTCTGACCCACCATTTTCCATCTGCAAAATAAAGAAGCTAGAGTAAATTGTATTTGAGGAAACTTATGCCCATTAATTTGGTTATGATGAAATAAAATAGGATACAATAGGTAGTGGCAAGCATGTAAGGACGTTTTCAAATCTTTTTGCATGAGTAATGGAAATGTAAAGTGGTACAGCCACTATGAAAATCAGTACAGAGGGTCCTCAACACATTAAAAATAGAATGATCATATGATCTAACAACACCACTTTGGGGTACATATTCAGAACAATTGAAAACAGGATCTCAAAAATAAATGTGTACAGGCATGTTCATAGCAATGTTATTCAAAATAGCCTAAAGAAAAAAATCAACCCAAGTGTCCACATAGCTGGATAGATAATCAAATTGATATCTTAAAGGAGGGCATTCTGACACATGCTGTGGTATAGATGAGACTTAAGGGTATTATACTAAGTAAAATAAGCCAGTAGCAAGAGGGAAAACACTGGTCACAGTTATACGAGGTACCTAGAATGGTCAAATTCATGGAGACAGAGAGTGAAATGGTGGTTTAACAGGAGCTGGAAGTAGGAAAGGACAGAGTATTATTGTTTAATGGGTTCAGAGTTTTAGTTTCATAAGATGAAAAGAATTCTGGAGATAAATGGTAATGATCTCTGAACAATTATATAATGTACTTAATGCACTGAACTGCATACTTAAAATGTTTAAGATGGTAAATTTTATGTAACATAAATTTTACATAATTAAAAGTAATTTTAAAAGTGTATCTCGGGATTCTTTTTGTTAGAATGTTTTATAATCCTAGAACCTCTCATAGAGACCGTGCAAAGAGCTCAGAGAGATCATCTCTTTCCTACAGGAAAGACCGCCTTCTGTGGCAGGGCTGGGCAGAGGGTCCTCCACTTCAGTCGTCTGTCTCTCAGTTCTGGGTCCCAGAAGACAAAAGAGATTTCCTCCAATTTTCTCCACCTGGATTACATGTTTCCATGAAAATAAATAAGGTGTTGTAAATTATGTTTCCTTGGACTTTCAAATTTGAGTTTTAGCTCCTTTCCCACTTTGACTAATACATTTCCCGGCCCTCACCTTCACCACCCACCCAGCAGGATCATGGCTATTTTTATAGGCATTTTATCTTTGCATCTCAAAGAATCAATCTCTCCTCTGCTTTCTGCTCCTCTTGCACATGCAGTTCCCCTGAGCTGTGTTCAGCTGTCAGCCTCAGCGATGAGCAGCACCGATTCCCCGAGTTACTAGGGAGCACTCGGAGCGTCTCTGCAGCACTGATACTGACAGTTGAACACACAGGAACAGCTGGCTCAGTGGGGAAGGAAAGGGGAGGGAGTGAGAGCTATTCATTGCAGTGTATTTATAACTTGGCCCTGAAAGCAGAGATGGCGGTATTCAAACAGGAGAGGGTGAAAAGACATTTTATCCTAATTAAAAAGGTAATTAACTAACACACCAAAGAATTTAAATCAGTGCTCTTGGTTTTATGACAGTTCTGATGGTACTATAAGTACCCAGAAACCTTTCTGGAACAACAAATGCTGCCTCTTAAGCTCTGTTGCTTTCTAAGTGGCCAACTATGGATAAAAATTATGGTAAGAATCCTAGGCAAGACTCTATCAAATAAGTAAGGGTCCCCCTCAAAGGAAAACAGTACATGCAGGCATGAACTCTCCAGCTAGTCAAGATTAAAACCCTATTCATGTTGCCACTACTAACACTCTGTGCTTGGCCTTGGCCCCTGGTCAAAGCTGGACCCCTCAATCCGAGCTTCACCTGAAAGACCTTGTAGACTTGCCATAGCCTACTTTTTTATGCTATCTATTTTAACTCATAACCTTTCCTGTTATGCTCCTCAATGGGTTTTTGTTTCCACATATATTCAGATTAAATGCAGTTTTATTATTATGTGTGTGTTTGTTTATTTTGCATTTAATGTTACATCTATCTTCCTGACTATTGATGTCAGTATCAACTCCAAGTACACAATAATTCTCAACCAAATGCTGGCTAGACTTTGGAAAGTTCAGAATTCTCTTACAACTTGGCTCAGAGACTTGAAACAATAATGTATTTTTATCTTACAAATGAAGTTATTTTAACTGGGTGTACTTGTAAATTTCTGATGTTAAAAAATGCCATAAATGCATTATTTTCTATTTGTTACATTTTTAACTCAATTCTGGGTATTATATTAACAGAATTGAAATAGTTGTTTTCTTTAGATTACTTCTACAAAAGTGCATAATTATCTTCAAAATTATCTCAGGTAATTGTACTATACACATAGTTATATGCTATATGCTATATATATATATATACTGTCAGGTTCATCATAGTTATATATAGCAAATATTTTATCTTATGCTATTTAACATAAGAATGTGCAAGAAACCTTAATAGGCCAAGATGATATCACAATAATATCTTAGTGTGACTTATATAAACAAAACCCAATCAAAACTTTTGGAAGATAATTATTCTAATCAAATGATGATCTTCATTAACTGGCATTTTCAGAATGCTCAGATAACCCAGAAAAAGTTGAGAGAATGCTTACACAGTGCATTTGTTTCTTATAACAAATGCATCACAGCATAGCACACATGGACTTTGGGGTGCAATGAACACTGAGTTTGCACATTGATAAAGAAAATAGTAATAGCCACAGTCCTGGTCTCACCTAAGAGGTCTTATCAAAAATCCATTCGGGGGCCCTGGCTGGTGTAGCTCAGTGGATTGAGCGCGGGCCTGCGAACCACACAATCGAGGTTCAATTCCCAGTCAGGGCACATGCCTGGGTTGCAGACCAGTTCCCTGCAGGCCGGTTCCCAGCAGGGGATGCACGAAAGGCAACCATACATTGATGTTTCTCTCCCTCTCTCCTTCCCTTCCCCTCTAAAGATAAATAAATAAAATATTTTTTAAAAATCCATTTGGTCCATTATTCACGGGAGTTATGTCTATGCATTGCCATAAACACTCAATTAGTGAATATAAAACTATTACTTCTAAGGGAAATAAAGGTTTAGGTTCTTATGAGCCTCTGGTCACAGTATTTTCATCAACTGACCAACATATTACCTTGTTTTATTTGTGTTTCTGATTAAAGTCACCTTATTTAATATGCATTGTTGGTTCATTACCAGTAAACTTCATGTCAACAATAATCTTATTCCTGAATGAAGTTTACTTAACATATTTTCTTTTTTTTTTTACATTTTATTTAGTTATTTTTCAAGTACAGTTTTTTTTGTCTATTTCTCCCATCCCAGCCTCCCCCGCCCCTTGCTCCCCACCTCCCTCCCATTTCCACCCCCCTTAGTTCTCATCCCTGTGTCCTTCCTATTTGTTCCTCCAAATCCCTCCCATTTTCCCCCTTAACTTCCCTTCCCTCTCCCCTCTGGTCGCTGTCCCCTTGTTCTCTATTTCAGTGTCTTTGTTTGTTGAAAGACAAATGCCGTATGATCTCACCTTTAACAGGAAGCTAAACAACAAAACAAACAAGCAAGCAGTATTTTCTTCACAAGGCCCACCACAAACTTCTCGGAGTGAGGAACACTGGAAAGCACTGCAGCACTGAACAGTGAAATCACCAGCATGAGGCGCAAAGTGTGAAAACCTGACACTGAACAGACCTTGGAAAGGATGCTTATTTGCTTATGTGGTAAGAGCTGAAACATGGCAAAAGCTTGTTCCACCTCAGCTGTAAACATGAACACTGGGCAACTTAAATTTTTTGTTGCTCTACACATGAGTGCAAATGACTGTGAAATTCCTATGAATACTTTTCAGGGGTTACAAATAAATTTTAGCAGGTAGATGAATTTGCAAATACGTAATGCATGAAAAATGAGAATCAACTGTACCTTCCTTTCAAGTTTTGGAAAACTATCGAATTACTACAGAGCATTATTTTTGTTAATTCATTAAACTATTATATCTACACATTTAAAAATCATTCTGATTTTATTGAAAATGCCAAATTTAAAAATAAAAGCAGTAAAGAATATGAATATTTGACAGATGAAGATTATTGATTCTAATGAGAATCAATAATGTGATAGTAGTTTCATAAAATTTTTCTGAGTAATGTAAATGGATTCTTATTTTTATAGTGTGGATGAAATGTCTAAATGACCTCTGTGGACATACTAAGAATGTGGATATTTCAGGGGTTTCAAGAAGCTGAATGTCAATATACACTTAAAATGAGCAACCTTATACAAGTTTACATGTTTAATAGGGAACTTTTTATGATTTTAAAGAGTGATTTGTAATGCCTTTGTCAAGTTCTTATAAATCAGCATGAAAAATTTTGCAATGGTAAATTATGAGTAGTTACAATGTTAAAATACTTTTCTTTATTTTTATTTTTAGAGAGAAGGACAGGGAAAGAAAAAGAGAGGGAGTGAAATGTCAATGCGTGGTTGCCTCTTGCATACCCCTACTGGAGACCTGGCCTGCAACCCAGGCGTGTGCCCTGACTGGGAATCAAACCAGCAACCCTTTGGTTCATTGGCCAGCTCTCAATCCACTGAGCCACAGCAGTCAGGGCTGCGAATAATATTTTTCAATGATTGGGCTTCTTTAGAATCCTTTGATTCCTTTGAATCCTTTACCTTTATAGGTAAAGACTATAAAGATATGGTTAAATATCCTTTAGGTACCAAAATATTTTAATCTATAACTTATGTGGTCATAAGTAAAGCATATATATGTCCAAAGGTGTATATACTTAGAATTGTGTTACTTTGGGGAAATCTGCCTTAATTCAGTTTTATTGAATATTTCTATTAGCTACTGTATATGGGCCATAGCTGAATGTGGTCCATGGCTCCTGCTTCATGGACCATCATTTTAGGACAAATTTCTTTTTTGAGAAAAATAGTGTTTATATTTTTCTTTTTTTTCTCAGCAATACAGCCAGCCTACCTTATAGGTAGGTTTCATACCCACGGATTCAACCAACCATGGATCAAAAATATAGTTGCTTCTTTTTATACTTCCATAACTAAGTTAATCCTTTCTCCCTTTTCTACATATTAAGTAGTGTAAGCCAATGGTGGTTCATCTGTACTGAACATATGCAGATTTTTTAATCGTCATTATTTCATTAACAATACAGTATAGCAACTATTTACAAAGCATTTATGTTGTATTAGGTATTATAAATTATGTAGAGGTGATTTAAAATATATGAGAGGATGCACCTAGGTTATATGCAAATGCTGCATCATTTTATATAAAAGGACTTGAGCATTCTCCAATTTTGGTAACACCAAAGGTCCTGAAACCGATCTCCCAAAGATAGCAGGCAATGATTATATCTGTCTCTGAAATATGCTCCGTATTCTTTTCAAAACTGAGGAACTAGGTAGAGTTATTTCTTAGTTTTTCATTTCAACCTTGTTTTTCATTTTCTTGGAATTTAATAAAAAAGATAACACTGACATTTTCCAAAGAAAAACAAAGAGAACTTGCACGCAGCAGTTTTTTGTCTTGTCCCCCAATCTCTACAACAACAATGAAGACAACGACAGCAATGACAACAAAAAAGCCATTAACCCCCCTAAATTCTGAAATACAAATATTGGCAGTTTTCAGTGTTTTTTTTCTTTTTCCTTTGCATCTCAAGCTTAATGAGGGTGAACAGTAGTGAGTTCGTGAGCTTCTCCAAGTGAGCCTAGAGGGCCGAGTTTCTCCCTGATGAGCTATTCTCGGAGGCTCTGGTGTTTACCAAATGTGTCAGATGGATAATGTTCATTAATGAACCTGAATATCTTGAAGCAGAACTATTCTTCCAAATATTATGATGCTTTAATGACACTTGTAATAAGACCGCCAAGGACTGCCAGCCGCTAACAAACACATTTCCAAATGTAACATTAGTAAATGTTTGAATGCAGTAAAACCTTACAACTGGTATATGAAAGTCTGCTTACTTTGCCTCCTGGGGACCTCAGAAATGAATAAGTGATGAGCAAGACTGGCCTGCATGCAGCAGTGAAGAAATGGGGCAGCAATGGCATTTCTGGAAATTTGCATATGTAGAAAAGGAAGAAAAAATAAACTTAATTATGGAAGTATAAGAAGCAGCAGAGACAATAAAAAGGATACAATTGTATCAAATTGTATTCTTTTATGAGAAAGAAAATGAATTCCTGTCTAGCCTTCTAAGAATCATCATGAAAATGTTATTGAAGAGTCCTTGTCCAGCGCAGTTTCTATTGACCTCCTTACACCAAAGTGTTGCCCTGGGACTGCCTGTCTGATTGTGACATTGCTTTCTTCTTTCTACCCAACTTCACAGTTTTGTTAGGCAGTGAGTCTTCGAGTCAGTCCTTTCCTAACTTCATGGACAGAAAGAAAGTGCATTCAACTTTTCAATGCATCTCTGTGGAATTCCATGGGCAGCTTTCATATTCTTGAGCCTGTGTTTTCAGACATCAGTTGAATATGGTATTTTCTTTTACTATTAAGTAACTGACATGATATTACATGGAATCCATGTGTGTCCTTTTTATTCTACAGGAATTTTTACAGTCAAAATACTAAAGTGTAATCAATCTGATTCATGCTTCCCCATAGAAACAGTAGTGAAATATTTCCTAAAGAATAAGGAAGGACATGACTATTAATAATGTGTTAGATGGATTTCATAGTCTTCTTACTATTTTATTTATCCTTCATAAAATAAAACTTGTTGTAACTATCACTCATTCATTCAATAAATATTTAGAAAGTGCCTATTCAACATTTAGTGATATGTAGATGATTTGTAAATATTTATACTTAGCATTTATTATAGACTACAAAAAGGCATAAAATAACTATTGTGTACTCTAAAATTTAACTTCTTTAGAAAATCAAGTTACTATCCACCCAGCTTAGTGAGGCTTTCACGTATAATTTCACATGTAATGTTTTTTAAAATGAGACAAACTGTGTCTCTTCTAAATGAACTACCTTCACTTGTTATTTCATTATTCTTTTCCTCCCTCTATCTCTTTCTTTTTGTGTGTGTGTAACAATAATGCTTTTCCTATATGCATGTACCAGAAAATAATTACTAAAATTTTTCTCTGTTCTTTTTATGTTGCATGGGTTTGAGTTTTAATTTTTACTTTTATTTATATCTAGGTAGCTCCTGACTGAGACCTACTTCTCAAACAGTGAATACTTACAGAATATGTAGACCCGGACTGGCCCACACTTGTCACTCACTGTCCTACTCCCATCAAAGTGTGTGCTGATCAGAGACAGCCCCTCTGAATCTCCCACGTACTATCACTAAGGACTATCATTACGTATCTGAAGTTTATGAAAACAAAGATTAACTATCCAAATAATTTATTGTATTTCTCACTCATCTCTAAACTTCAAGACAGCTAAAACTAACTTTTTCATGAACTTTTTTAACTTTACTAAATACAAACAAGCTTATATTATGCCCATAATCATTTGGCAGTATTTACATTCAATAAACATTTTATACTTAACAAAGAATAATATCTAAGGTTGTGTTTTGCAAGTAGATTTGCAAAGATTTAAAGACAAAAATTGTTGATGGCTTTACATTCTGTTCTTCCTTGTTATTCCTGCTTCTAAATATAATACATCTAAATGTAATCCCATCAAACTAATTAAATTCCATTTTTTAGCTCTTAGATAAATGAGTTAAGATGTGATATTTAACATCTAAGAAAATATTAGTTCCAAAGTTATTTTAAATTAAGTTTCCACTTTAGAAACAGAAATATGTCTAATATATAATGTGTCTCTAATTTTATACATCCTATTATAACAATCTGATTTCAAGTTCAGATATTCTTTTTGTGGAGTTTTAGGACATAGGTCTTAAAATCCATCAACAAAGATTGTAACTCTTATCTCTAAACTCTATTTTCAGTAATGTGGCAAGACATTGACCTTGACATACTCTCATGTCTCACAACAATGTTCACTGAGGTACACTCCTTTTCAACTCTTCAGTCTTTCCATCCCCATCAGAACCTTCCATGTTTATCATGATACCTCTTAACACCCCACACTCCCAGGTTCTCAGTGTCATCTCCTCCCGTGATCCTATCTACAAGTAGCCACCACCTGGCAACACCCCATCTCACAACTACATCAATCAAAATCATGTATTTTCCAATATCCTACCTTGAAATTACTCTCCTGTGGACTTTCTTTTTTATATCCTCCTTCTATTTACCACTGAACTTTTGGCTTAGAAGACATTCAATTTTTTTTCACCTTAATTTCATGTCTGATCCTCTTTGGTCTGAACCTCTCTCAGGCATATTAGCTTCTAATTAAGACTGACTCACTATTATTCTTCTGCCATTCACAGCCAGGCAATCCAACAGTGCGTATTCCCACTCTCTACTTCCTTTTGGTCCCCAATACTCACTTCCCAAGAACATCTCATATAAAATGTACCTTACTTCATTTGTACTATTATAGCAGCCTAATTTCAAATCCAGATGTACTCTTTATGGAATTTTTCCTGTCTTCCCACTTTTAAAGAACCATTAGATTCCTACTTCAGAAATTCCTATTCAGAGGATGATAAAAATTGATCCTAGAGTTTTCTAATTTGAAAATAAAAGCACTGTCTCTAGCTCTTGACCCAAATTCATCTTCTGCTCTTTGGAGGCCATGGCAAGGATCTGATTCCTACCTTCTTTTACATCTAGGTGTGTCCTTGCTATTGTGTTCTAAGCAAAGGAATGGTTAGGACCAGTGAAAGCAATATGTGCTGTTTCTGTCCCAAGCCTTTTAAGAATCAGGTGATGGGGGGAGGAATATGCCACCCCAAAATGTGCCATTTTGGCATGTGGAGCTAAAGAAAATCAAGATGCTGCAGACTCAGGAAAAGTTTTTACTTTCTCCTTAACGGCCTAAAAGAATTTGGAAAGGAGGCCTTCTTGTACCTGGAGTAGAGCTATTACCAGAAATAACTTTTTTTATCTGCAAGACCTACCTGTGTGGCAGGGCAAACATTTGTTTGTCAAACATTTGCTCTCCTCACTTTCCTGTGAATTGTCTTCCTCTCCTTCGAAGCCCTGGGCCCTGTCTTTCCCCTCCACTCAGGTCAGTGTAGAAGCCTTGATTGCCTGCCTGCCTTTGAGTCTCGTATTTTTATGGGGCTCTCATATGTATGGGGTTGCATTTGTTTTTCTCCTGTTAATTTTTTTATAATAATTTAATTATTAGACCAGCCAAAAACCTAGGCAGATGAAAGCAAAATTATTTTATCTCCCCTACACAGGTATATCCACTGAAGACAAATGCAAATGACAATGGGACCTCGAGGGATGGTGGGTCCACCAGATAGAAAGACACTGCATTCCCACGTGGAGGAGAGTCATCTGATTTGAACTTTCACATGCATGAGAAACTATCTTCTGTTATGTTTGTACCATTAGAACAATTTTCTGCCTATTTTCTGACTATTAGCAAGGCCCGAAGTAACACCTCCTTTATTAATAACATATCAAGGAAAGTGTCTAAAACAGTTTTTATCTTTAAAAATATTTTATTTATTTATTTTTTAGGGAGTGGGGAAGGGAAGGAAAAAGTGGGAAAGAAACATCAATATGTGGTTGCCTCTCACTGGGGACCTGGCCCTGAACCCAGGCATGTGCCTGACTGGGAATCAAACTGGTAACTCTTTGCTTCACAGGCCCATGCTCAATCCACTGAGCTACACCAGCTAGGGCTAAAACAGTTTTTATATTTTTATTTTGTACTTTAGTGTTTTGTGTACTTGGAAGTTTTTCTCCTACTACATTTTAAGTTTCTTGGTAAAAAGAAAATAGCTTCTTGGACTGGTTCTATTTCATTTGTAATAAATGATGGTACATCTGTAGTATTCAATTTAAAATATTACTATGTTCCATAAAAATTACATAAACTGCCACATAACCACCTTCATCTTAAACAGTCCATAAAAATGGGTAATGCATTATTTTGGCCTAAAGTGTTATTCATGAAAAGCATCAGCTCTAAGAACTATGCACCTGGCAAGTGCTTTATTGTGTCATTTACCCTCTGCCACCTATTCTAACTACCATGGTTTTAATAGTTACTGACCATTCTTGAAAATCATTAGGAAAAATTGTATATGTGCATTGTCTAGCTTTCTTACTGTCTATAGCACTGATCCAATTAGACATGATAGAAAACTCCAGCAGGTTATTTTACTTTACAAAAATCCTGCAGCAAGACACCTGGGTTTTTGGCTCATATATAATCTTGCACTCTATTCTTTTGGTAAATGAACTCACTTGGGCTATATATCATTAAGGATTTTGTTTATGAGGGATCCAGAAAGAAATAGCCAACATAAAGCAGCCATGGCAGATAATGAAACAAGTCATGGAGCGTATGACAACAAAAATGTTTGCAACCAGCTTATGAATGATCTGCTGTCTGTGAACCGTCTCATCTAATATCTGTAAGCACATAGCTGGCAAAGCTTTCTGCATTTTTCAGAACCTTTATTGATTTATGTAGAAATAACAAATAGGACCCATGGCAGACATTTTGCTAAACTGGTGTCAATATCATAAAGGAATAGAAAGTATTTCTTGTTTGGTCTGATTTGGGGCACAATCCCCTTAGTGTGTGAAGCATTAAGTGTCTTTAAAACAAGCCTCTTATTGACCACACTGGAAATACGAGGAAGACTACTTCTGGTAACAAAATCATTCTGGAAAAATTGAGATTTAACAGCCCATTAACCTGCTATTAAAGAACACTGATGGGAATTTCTTAGAGAAATGAAGTTGCATTGTGTAAGAACTTAGCAATGACACCACAAAAGGGGCTTGGTGATGGGAGGGGGAGAGAAGGTGAGATTCTTATCAAAAGCCATGCTATTAAAGAAATGAAATTGGAGCTACACAAACCTGAAGGCACAGATTATGGGTAATGGTGCAGAACCAAGTTACATCAGCATAGAGTTTCAGGCAGTTCCCATTTCATTTTACCTGTATTCGCAGAAAGTTGAGCCCATGTCAACTTCCACTTAGAATGCAGTTGATCACAGTGCTAAGGAAAGTCAAATTGACAGTTAAGAGGAAGCAAAAAGTTCAGGGTCATGTCTCAGCTGGGTTTTAATTTATTCTCATTAGACACACTAATACAGCAGAACATACAGTGGTGGTACTTTTTTCCTTCCTTCCTTTCCTTTCTTTTTAAGACCATGGATCATGAATATTAATGCAGTTATGTTCAGGTTGCCACAGAGTTTACAGAGTTTATGAGTGGAGGTGGAATGCCACATTATCGTGTTATTGGATTTGTTTTAAAAAGGTTCCTGACACCGTTCTCCAAATGCAGCCAGGTGAGCATCCCTGCTCTCTTTGTGTTACATAATGTTCCATCTGTGCTCACGGAGTGTGGCTTGATGAGGATGCCATCAGGTGATGTTTCTGACTTAATGGTATTCTTTCAGAGCTGGAGCAATAAACATTAAGAGTCTATAATTGTATTCTTTGCAGTGGGAGCAATAAACATTAGGGGCCCTATTGTGCCCCTTCTCAAAATGTCCCCCAAGCCCAATTTGGGGAGTGTCTTGATAGCCAGTTCTAATTTCAAATCCTCCCTCCCATTCCCTGTGTTTTGAAATTGGGGACTGGGCAAACACAAAGAAATTAATAGGTATTATCTCCACATAAACAGTTTCCAGAGAGATGGAGCAGTTTCTATTTACCTGACCCATCAGAGAGAGACCTAACAGAGCAAAATAGGATGAGTCCCGAGATCTGATTTGTTTTCCTATGGTGCCAACTTTTCATAATCTGCAGGTACCAGCCACAGAGCTTCAGGGGTAAATTATTATGTGGTACATAGAAAAGATCCATGGGGTAAAGTATTAAATTGCCTTAAAGATTAAGAAGATTGTGGGAGTTTAAAATGAATCAAGCATGAAGTGATAATTCATGATAATCCCTGCCTCTGAGTTTCATCTACATATATCTGCTAATGGTTTTTTTAAATCTCCTTTGATGACACTGTACACTGCAATAACACATTTACCGTGAAATTAGAGAAGTCCACTTTATCATTTGTAACATCAGATGGTCAATGTGGTAGCAAGGAAAAAAGACAGTTTTAAAATTATTATTTTTAGACCTGCACCTGATGTATTCATGTCAGTGACTCATTAGATTCTACTGATTTTGCCAGACTCAATGGTATACTTGTTTCACTCACTTTGTTCTTCTAGTTTTTGCTCTCCTCTTTTTACCACAAACCTATGTAACTCAGGTTTAGTTAGGTCAATGAATTGATGAGTGGTAAATAGAGTTTCCACTGATAATCCCATCATTACTTCTATTCTATATTTTATCATAATTCCTCATAGATAAGATATTTGGCTGAGGTAAATTGAGCATGGAAAATTCACAGAAGAGTCAGCTTCAGGTTAGATGTTATGTACTGGGCAGAAGTTTGTGGTTTGGGGTTCTCAGTGAGCAAAATTAAATTGACATAAATGTGATCAGATGCTATATTCTGAAGAGTTTATATAATGTTAGTGCTGGACTAGTTTAAATACTATACTTTACTCCAGGATGGAAAGTTTTGCTTTCTTTTTATTTAAACAAAGTTGAAACTTTCTCCCAAAACAAGGAATGTGAGTATGAGTTGATATGAGCAAAGGAAGCAGGAATAAATTCCTGTTGGTTATTTTTTTTAAACACTGTGGTTTCACACACAAAGACATTTAACTTCAAAATGCTTTGACTTGGCCACAGCTGTAATTGTGTATAATATGCATTATCTTTTAATTGGAATTATTTTTTATATTTGGCTACATTTATTTGATGATCCCTTCAGAAAACCCACCAGAAACTCAAATTCCAATTTGTTCTCTCAGCTTGACTAATGATAAAAATTATCGAATCGACTATTATGTGTTTATAAATCTTCTCTTTTATCCCAATGTGGTTCTTGGATTTTGTGCTGGTAAGTATCATTTTTCTGTGAAATGTAAATGTAAAAATAACAACAAATTCAGCATAAACAATAGCACAAAGTAAAAAGGAACAAAATGCCTTTAAAGGAAGCATCACAAAAGCGAAGTATAAAAAGAGAACCACATAAAATATTGATGATAAAAGATATTTCTCACATACTCACAAAAAAAACTGAGTCAGAAATAGTCCCCATTCTCTTATCGCCTAACAGTTCCACTTGAAAAAGCATAGAGCTGCTGGCACAAAAGCAAATATACCTTAATTGGTCCCTCTTTCATCCACCTGCTAGAGTTTCTTTTTAGTCACATTGAATTTGTCTAACAACATTTGTTTACAGTCCCTTGCTAGCACATTAGCATGCATTTCATTTTATAAAACAAGAAATATGGCCAGCTTTAAGTGTTGAAGATACAGTGGCCAAGAAACTTAAGGTCAGCTTGTGGAACACAGCAGTAAACATACACTTCTCACTGTGAAGTATTACCCTTAGATCATAATGGGCTCCCAAACATCCTCAATTAATTAAATCATTCATCCAACACTTATTTATTGAACACCCGCTGTGTGCCAGGCAATCTGCTAGGAATTCAGGATGAAAAGTGCACAGGGCATAGCTCCAGCTGGATTTCCCCCCAGCCTTTGTCTGTGTTAGATCTTCATCAGCACCTCCCCTGACCACCCGGTGCACGGGTCTTGCCACCACAGCTCCTCATCTTCTGGCTGAGCTCTGGATTTACATAAATATGGACAGGCGGCGACCTCCATGGACCATTAGCACCATGTTTCCCATAGCCTTTGAGGCTAAATATTGCACACTTCGTGGCTCATTGACCTTTGTTGGGCTACTGCACTGTTTCCAATATCCCCTTTATTGTCAGCGAGACATGATAACCTGCTGCCGCTGGTAAAAACATATGGATACTTGTGATATTTTAGAGGCACCTATAGCAGCAACCAGCCTGAGCCTCTGGACCTCACAGAGTGTAGTTGGATGTAACTGAAAGGCATGAAGAAATAGGATTTTTCTTATTGTAACAGCAGAAGTAGCTTCCTTTGCTGCCAAAAGATGGACTCACAAGTTCAGGACTGGGGTCTTCCATTCAGGCTCCACATGCTCCTAGGCTGCCACCTTCCCATGAGTTCAGACAGTGAAACTAAGCTTCATTACCCCCAGTCTCATATTTTGGATCCTGCATCTCTTACTCCCAGCACTGCATGGCACAGCAAAGTTTATCTCCCAAACACAACAAGGTAAATATCTCCTCACTCATCTTGTGTATTGACCATAATGGTCCTTTCTTTAAAATATGTGATGCTTGGCATAGCTTATCTTTCACATATTACACTCATGAATTTCTGTTCTCTCTCCTATCCCTGGTTTCCAATGCTCAACAACCTGGTTTCCCCCCAAAATTGTAACTCATGTTCTTTCTTATTTCCATGATGACTGAGTACATAAGCCTTAGTGCCAGCCCAGAAGTTTCATCCGGTGATGCTGTCTCACAGCAGAATCCACCCTGATGGGCTGCAGGACTGTCCTGTGAACTTACATCTCAGATGATGAGGTTCTGCCTGCTCTCCCATGCTATCGAGTGTGGCCTGGACAGGGCCATATCTGTGTGATCTTCCTAACTCCTTGTATTTCATTATCTCACCTTGACATTCCTGGTGCTAATCATGGGCTCAAGTTTGCCAGGTTTCCAACACAGTCCAGACATTACTCACTCTGATCTGATCACTGTGATTTGTAGGTCAGCTCTGCCTCCATATGTGGGCTTCCTGGTTGACCAGTCCACTAAGCTCTTTTCTTACTGAATGTGTGAATTTAATTCTTATCCCAACTACTTCCCTTTTCCTACTTGCTTTATTACTGACTACATCAAATTCTAAGACAAACTTCTGAGCTACAAAATGTTTGTGATCCTCTTCATTTAGAGTAGGTAGGGTCTGTTAGGATGCTTTCATCAGCAAACAATAAACCTTGACTCAGATGGCTTAAATAAGGCACATTTACTATTTCATATAATATGAGTCTGCATGTAGGATAGCACCAGGATCATTTGATTGGACAGTTCAATGATGTCACCAAGAATTGCAGACTTTCCATCTTTGTATTCTGCTCTCTAAGCATGTGGGCTTGTCCTCATGGTTTGTTCCTTTTATGATGACTAGTTAGCCATTTCAGTTTTAGGTATCATAGTGACATCAAAGGCAGAAAGATAGGAATGTTAAATCCATTGCATATATATTTATCCATGAGGAAAACCATTCCCAGCAGTCTCTCAGAAGGCATCTGTTACTGAATCATTGGTTAGAATGACTTTCTATCCCCATGCTTTAAGTAGTTATTGATAAAAGGAATTGCAAGTGATTGGCTTTGATCAATCATAATTTAGTCAGTATGTTTGGGGAGGAAATGATCCTCCCAAAGGCACATGGGGGTTCAATGAAGAAGGAAACCTCTGCTATCAGGAAGGCAGGGGAGTCAGACTTGATGAGTAGGAGGCCAAGTAAGTCACCCATGTATATGCTGTGGAGGATTAGAGGAAGCTCTGCCCAGCCACTGTCCACCTATATCAGCATTTGCTCATGTGGCTGTTGTTTGACATCACTCCATGCTGTACCAGCACTTTCCCCACCAGTCCTTTGTCAGAGCCTGTGGAGCGAGGCACAAGTTATTTTTCTGATGGAACAGCAAGCTTCCTCCTTTCTTATAATACGTGTATTATAGACATAGCAAACTGATTATTCCCTTCCTTCAGGTATTTCATTTCCATCCAGCAGACTTTTGACTGTGGCAAGGGTTGGCATCCCTTACTTCTGCACTGGTCAAGGCTCAACTATACACCTGCATAGATACAAGATACCTGTTTCTAAATGTGGTTTATAAAAATCTTTAAACACAAAGCAAAATTGGAAAAAAAACAACCAAAACTGGCAGAACAAATACCTGTTAATTCTCCATCTAGGTTCATTAATAGTTAACATTTTGGAAAACACATGTGCATAATTGCACACATAAGCTGTGCATATGTGTGTTGCAGAATTATAATACTCCTGTATATTTATAAAGGCATTTCCTATGAGTAAGGACATTTTTCTACATGACCAAAATGCCATTATTATATTTAGAAAAAATTAACAATGATTCCCTAACATCATCCACTATCCAAATCATATATAAACCTTCCACTTGGTCTACACATTTTACAGTGTTCTTTCATAAGCTTGGATTGTTTACATATTGCTTTTGATTACCATGTCTCTTAAGTCTCTTTAATTTTTCTCCCCAACTCTCTTTTTATTTATTTTACATAATGTTGTCTTTTGAAGAGTCTAAGCCAGTGGTTTTGCAGAATGCCCCATGTTTGATCTTGGCCTGATTATTTCCTCACTGTATTTTGTTTCTTCATCTCCTATGTATCTTGTTAACCAAAATTTAAGTCCAAAGGCAAAATTAAGTTCAGATTAAACATCATTGTGTATACATTATATTGCATTACTTTATGAGCTGCATCATTTCAGGTTATGCCACTATTAGTTATACTAAGTTTAGATATTTGATTAAGGTATGATTTTCAAAATATCCTATTGTAAAAATTATTCTATAGTGAAGGTCCATTGAATAGTTTTGAGTACCTATTTTTATTATTTACAGCACTTGCTTTAAAAAATGTCAAATCATTGCACTCCGTAATGTATTACCCTATTTTTACATACTTATAGGAAAAGAATCTGAAATTTTACATGAATGTGCTATTTTAAAATGGGCTTAAATGTTATTTGTATTTTTATTCTCTGACATATTAGTGTAGTAATTTCATCATTTAAATGACCTCTCTCGCATTGGTGACATAAATTTTCTTGCTTTGGAGAAAACATTAGTAGCTTTTGCAGTTATTCACGGACCTGTGGTTATAATTTTTCTAACAAGCTGTCCTGGATGCAGTAAGTGGTCGGTGCCCTCTCAGCAGTCTCTGCGTGACCCTCATCCCAGCAGGAAGCTACGCCGAACAGTCACCACGCCAGTTGCTCATGCGGCTGAAATATAAGTTGTATGGGGAAAAATTAAAAAGTGAGTCAGTATTTAAGTTGGGAAAATATGTCTGACTAAGTACCTGAAGGAAATTAATTTTAACCAAGGAAAAAATAGACATCTAGACTTCTGTGCAGAAAAGCTGAAGCCAGGAGACCTGTAGAAGCCTTCCTGTGATGTTTCCTCATAACACAAGCAATGCGTACACGCCTATAAAAACCACTAAACAAATAAATAAATGCACAAACATTTCTACTTATCCTTATTCAGTATTCAGTTTGAATATTAGGATTTTGCTTTTTAAAATACTACGGTTTGAAGGGTCTTAGCTTTTCTCTTTGGAAAAATGTATGATGGGCATCATAACTTCAAAGCCAGTTTACTCAAAAATGCAAAATAATGATGCTGATATCAAATATGTTTGATGTGCCTGGGAGACTTGATTGTAGAATGAAAACATCTTCTTTAGAGACACCACTTCTTTTGACTTCCTGGTCACCATTCAGGTTTTGCATTAATTTTTCATCAGCAATGTTTGTCCTCTTCAACTGTGACAGTTGTATGAAATATACGGCAAGAAAATATGGGTGGGAAGTTTCTCCTCATGCATTTGTCTGCACATAGCTTTTTAAAGCTGTATAGACTCTTGTAGAAGACATGAGTCTACTTGTACATTTACTCGAAGTCGGCAGACTTGACTGGGCCTGAACCTCTTCTACCTCTGGGATGGAAGAAATATAAGTTAATTCACTTTACTAGTTACATTTGTTGTGACTCTCTTGTTTCTTTTATAAACATTGAGAATTTTAAGAAAAAGACATTTTAAATTTGGTGATAAAGTTAAACAATCAAGCCTAAAATGGTGTTTAAATGGTGCCTGAGGCAATTTGTAAACTCATTTAGCAAACAGAGGACTGCTAGTAGAAAAAAGTATCAGAGTAGCATATTATTTACATTTTCCATAGGATGGCCTACTTAGAATATACTTTCATCGTTGAAAGTTTTCCCTCTGCACTCCCACATGGCTACACCCCACACCACCTATGTCACCTTCGTGTTGAGGATGTTGAGGTTATAAGGCCTGAGGGCAAGGAGACAAATGTCAATGAAGAAGTTTCCACTGGCCCAAAACTTAAAAGCACGTACACTGTTTCATGCTTCATTCATGTCTAAGTTATTTGAAAATATCCTTAAAATCATCCCAGTTGGGCATGATTTACTTCCATAAATAGTCTTATACTATATTCTTATAGTAAATTATGAACTATGGGCAGAAATATTTAAGTTTTGTAAGATGAATTTTTTTTAGTGCTCTGTGTCAGTTCATACTTGCTGAGTGACAACTACACATCAACACAGTGACTTAAAAATGATTCATATGGATTTGTACTCTGAGCTCATCTCAGCTGGGTGGTTGTGTTAGTGTGCACCTCTGTGTACTTGGGTAGCTGCCCTGAGTTCTGGCTGACAGTTGGCGGGGATGCCTCGGTCCTCTTCCACATGGCTTCCCATTAATGCAGCAGGCAAGCTGAGACTTGTACTCACAGAAGGGTTCAAGTGAAACAGAATGCATAGTCTCTTGACCAAGTTCAGAACTTGCACATTATTTAACTAAAACAATGTGCAAGTCCAGCTGGAATTCAAGCAGTGAAGAAATAGACTCTAGCTCTCGATGGGAGGAATTATAAAGAACAGTATCATTCTGCAGCCTACCAGATAGGTGTGGAGGTGGGAGAACTCTCTAAGTATTTTATACACTAAATACTTAATGTATATTGATGACCATCCTCGTCATTATTTTTGTTTGTGGAAACAAAATGTTTCAATATTAGAATTCCAAAAATAAAATATCTTTTACTTTCATAGTGATCTTTACTTTGCAAAATACTTCACCTAATTATACAGTAAAATTTCCTTTAAAAACCTCTTAAGATAAGTGAGATTACTATTGCTGAAAATATTAAATGACTTAGTGACATAGTTGGACACCATTCCACCTGCCATTTTTCTGTGCCCATCCAAATTTTAGCTACCCTTTAAGAAAATAGTCCCCAAACAATGTCCCTTACACGTGACCCTGAAACATTTTCTTCTACTTTAGACAGAGGCAGCACCTTTAATAGAGTAGGAAAAAAAACATTAAAAGTCCACAGCTAATTCAAACCATTAGATAATTAAATTTTAATATTTACATGTAAGATAAATTTAATTATTATGAGCAATAACTGGTTTGCTTGGTACAGTAGAAAAAAAGGTAGGAGACAAATTTATGTAAAAGTTGATCCCTTATGTGCAATTCTTCTAACTCTGTGTTTTTCTAATTCAGAAATTATTGCGTATTTGCTTGTTTTTATTACTAAATACAAAAAAGCTGTGAGAATAAGTAGCAAGTATATCTAACTCATTATAATATCCCTAACCAATTGCCTGATATACAATAATTGATCAACAAAGGCTTTCTAAAAAATTAATTTTTATATTAAACTACATAAATTACAATAGTATAAGTATCATGTATCTATTTCATGTTAAATAATCACATGTTTAAGAATATAACAGGTTTATTTTAAAATTTAATCTTCATTGTATTTTTTGCATTAGCATTTAATGCCCTTATTTCTTATGGGTCCATTTGTCATGGAAAATACGTATTTACTTTGTACATTAAGTAACCCAAGGAAATCCATCAGGTTAACCTGGGCCAGGTTGTGTTGTCTCACATTTGAATACATTGTGTATACATGTATTTCTATTTTAAGTAAATTATATGAAAATAGCTTTATTTTGTAAAGTGAAGTATTTCAGGAATGTTAATATACTATTAAAAATGAAGCTACCCAATGATGTTATAAAAATTAATATGGGAAATCAAACACTTTAAAATACCATCACCATCATCATTGTGATCGACAACTCATGGGGCAATATAAATAATCAAGCAATGATTAACCATTTTAATTGATTTCTAGATATTCTCTTAAAATTCTGTGAAGAAAGAGTTTCTAAATGCCTTTTATGGAAAAAGCATTTCAAGGTAAAATACTTGGAATGCACTGAATACTACAGTATGTTCAAGGGCTTTAATTTTAATTAAAGTGTCAGTTTCTACAGTTTAAGAATGGTTGCCTACATTTTTGGACCATGATACTTGAAAATTAAATGGCAACACGTTCCTCTAAAAACATTTTTGAAAATTAAAACTATAGAAAAAATCCAGAGTTAAAGAATACATTAGATATCAGACTACATTTATTCAATATGTTCTGAAAATTTATGTGACCGATATTGAATACAAGTATACTTGGAATTACTTTATAGAAATATATATTCTTTAATTTTTTAAGGTATTGCCTCATTTTCTTTATTAAAGATGTTATAAATGTGTTTGTTAACACTGACTTGTAAACCGTATAAAATGTTAGCAAATGTCATTATAGTATGTTTCCACTGTGATTTAAATGGCAATTAAAGTGTTTGTTAAATTTGCTGAAATGAAACTCTTAATATGAAGTGGTTCATATTATGCTAAGCACACAGATATGCTTCTAAGAGGCAAATATTACTCCTAAATATTCAGAAGTTACTGTTAGAGAAATACTTTAGAATATTGTGCAAAGATGCAAATACAAACATTAGTACACATTATTGCAGAATTTCAGATGTTTTTATATGGTCAGATGTGAAAAATGCTGTAATCCTAAGTGGATTTCAATTTCAGCAGCATGGCAGTTTAACAACTATAAATTACATTTATATGTATTGTTAGAAACCAGATCTCTCCTATTGATCTTAACTTTTCAGCAAAATGATTTTATTATAATGAAGAACTTATTATATTTTCTATTCTACTGATAGCAGTGTGTACATTTTAATATAACTTTATTCTATTCTTTTAACAGAATATAACTTAAATGTAAGAACTTTGGAAATGTACCTTAAGGTAAATGTAAGAAATCAAAATTATTTTTTTCATTTGTTCAAGAGTAAATTTTCTTTTGAGTAGAGATGGTCCTTGATTTACGATTGTGTGGCTGAAGGACTTTTTGACTTTATGGTGGTGCAAAAGTGATATGCATTCAGTAGAAACTGTACTTTGAATTTTAGCATTTTCCTGAGTTAGCAACTCAGGATGCTGGGCAGCAGAGTGAGCAGCAGCTCCTGTTCAGGCGCCCTACCACAATGGTAAACAACCAATACTCCATAGCGACTTGTCTTACCAACCTTTTATGAATATTGTGTTCTGAGCTTGTTTAAGATTAGCTAGGCTAAGTGATGATGTTCAGTAGGTTAGGAGCATTAAATGTATTTTTGACTCAAAATAATTTCATTTTACAATGGGCTTATTAAAATGTAGTCCCATTGTAGGTCTGGGAGCATTTGTATTAAAAAATTATCTATGCAAAATGTAATTTATAAATGTTAAATAACAACTTACACACGTTTTCCTGGCTGGTGTGGCTCAGTGGATTGAGCGCCAGCCTTCTAACCAAGGGGTCGCTGGTTCAATTCCCAATCAGGTCACATGCTTGGATTGGGGGCCAGGTCCCCAGTTGGGGGCACATGAGAGGAAACCACACATTAATGTTTCTCTTCCTCTCTTTCTCGCTCCCTTCCCCTCTCTCTAAAAATAAATAAATAACAACTTACACATATAAATGTAAAACTTTAATGATTTTTGTAAAATTAATTAAATTTTATATGTTTATACAAACAAAACCATTTACAATTTTAACAGGCGTTGTCAGAAATTACTGTCATAGTTCATATATGCAAAATTGACACCAACATAAATACAAATTCAAGAATAATAAGAGTTGTCTCACACTGCAAAAGGTTTTTCAGCTTCCAATGTGCATCATGACCTAAAGTTTTAGTGTTCCGGACTGTGAATTGGAATGAGAACAGAAGCAAGTAAATGGATACTCAGCACTACTGGGAAACCATCTTTGTCATGCAAGAATATCTTGTATTTCTACTACCTGAGAGAAGGATTCGAGAAGTTAATTAATTTGAATTTTTCTTACCTAAGCATATCTGCAGCTAAATTGTCCTCTCAAAATGGTGCATCTGTAAATTGGAAGAAATAGAACAAAAGAGGTGGAGCAGTGTATCCTTGGAGCTCCAAAGGGGTTAGGCGCACAAGGGGGTGTGCAGGGTCCCGAGATGGGCTGTGTGCCCATGCTGACTGCTCACTTCTAGTGAGAGGGACACCCAGCGCCTTAGATACATTTATGGTCTCGGGTTTGTGACATGTGAGGCCCTAAAGCACAAGAGGGTAAAGGGTTCCTTCACTTGGGCCCATAGTGGTACTACAGACACAATTTCGTAACAGTTGAAATGGCTTTCTAAGGCAACTGCAGAAGGATCATGTATTGAAACAGTGTCATATGTATGAATGTAGATATATATATATATAATTATATGCATGTACATTAATGTGTGTATTTGTACAGTCAAAATCTATTTATACTTATGATTAAAATGTATTTATCTTTAAAAAAGTATTGTTTTAGACTGAGAGAAAATACGAGCTGGAAAATCAGAAGGCAGGCATTGGACATCTTCCTTAGGAACAAAAGATAAGATTAAGGAAGGAAATGAGTTGTAAGAGGAGAAAATGCTCAGTTGAATTTGTAATGCTAATATAAAAGATGTGGTAACAGAGCATTTAGCCCATATGTTAAAAGCAACACGATCAATCTTATTAATTTTTTTAAAAGATTTTATTTATTTATTTTTAGAGAAAGGGGAACAGTGGAAGAAAGAGAGGGAGAGAAACATCAACAAGTGGCTCCCCTTGGGGACCTGGCCCACAACACAGACATGTGCCCCGTGACTGGGAGAAGAACTAGTGGCGCCTTGGTGCACGGGCTGGCACTCAGTCCAATTGTGAGCCACACCAGCCAGGACTCAGTTTTATTACATGTATGCTCATAAGCTAGACAATCAGTTTTATCATACTTTTACTGTGTTGCTTTCTTTTTGAATAGAAAAAATTACTTAAATAAATATAAAAATTAATTAATTTCAATTTTTTTGAGTATGTATATTTCCATTGGTGTTACAAATGAAGTAGCTATGATTGGAGAGGTAAGGAGGATGCTCAGAAACATTTCGTTCTGAAATCTAATAGGAAAATAGAGGCCTCAGTATTTAATGCTAATGGTATTTATCACTTATGCTTTTATACCAACAGTATGTGTACACACCAGGACTGCCTAGGAAGTATCCAGCCACATAGTATGAAAAAGAGACATTTTTTGAAGATACAAATATTGTACATCGAACAATGACACCTCGGTCCCCTTCAAAGTAGGCACCTTGGGACCTCACACAGTTCTCCCAATTACCATCAGCTGACGTCTTGTATTTTCGTGAATCTCACTGACAGTCTAAAATCTTTTCTTTTTTAAAGATGATTTTAGTTTTCAGAAAAGCCAGAAGTCACAGGGCACGAGATCTGGGCTCTAAAGGGGCTGAGTCACCTGGGTGATTTGCTGCTTCACTGAAACACTCTGCATGAGACATGATGCCTGAGTGGTTCCATGGTCATGATGAAGCTGCCAGTCACCAGTTGCCCAAAGCTATGGCCTTCTGAATCATCAGAAACTCTGTGGAAAAATGTTCAAGCTCAGCACAAAATTTGATGCAGATTCATTGTTGTACTCTTTCAAGTCATTGTGAACATGAGAACCACACAGTACACATGGTCACACAACAGGTTCCACCACCCCCACTGGGTAGTACAGTGAAGTCATCATTGTTCACGCATGCACATTCCAGTCCATTCTCCTTGGCTGCCAGGTTGCACTTATGTTGTGTAAACTGTTATTGTTATATTAACAATGGTTGGATTTTTTCTGGATACACCTTGTATATATAAAATGTTCGAAGAAAGAACACAAGCATGCTTCAGCTCCCTCCTCAGCAGAATCACAACAGTCACTTCTCATCATCAATGGTCTGAGTCTAAGAAGACAGAAAGTGGCGTCCTTGTAGGAGTCATTCTAGACCATTACATTTCATCAGACAAGCTGGTGCACAAATTCTGCTATGAAAAAAGTATGAAAGCTGCAGGCTCTAGGTGGGGAATTAACAGGTAGAGGTTGGGAAACATTAGAGAGCAATTCTCTGAACCATGTAATGCAGGTTTGGGGGAGAAAAGAAGAAAGAAGCGTGAGCAAGGAGTTTAGTGGGAAATGATGATCAGAGGAAAAGGCAGCACTGCAGGTATAAATGAGTTAGTGAATTTAACCTATAGTTAAACTTTTTAAAAGTTACCTGATTCAAGCTCTGTGTTTTACCTCCGGGTTTATTCAGTCTGAAAGTATCCTAAAAATCTTCAGGGGATGGCATTTTTTCCAATATTCACATGCTCAAGCAGTATCTAAAATAAAAAAATGGTTTAATGTTACACTGGGGAAGCTAAGCACTCAAATAGGTGAGCAGGGATTAGCTGCCGTCTAATTATAAAGAGAGCTCAGAGAGCTTAATCCCCAGGAGCTATTTGCTCCAGTGTTTCTAATAGCCCATAATAGCTCACGCCTGCACAGAACACATATGCATTTATTTATATTTGTATTGATACATATTTCATGTATCAATTTCTATTCCCTAGCTGGAATTTGTGCTGCGAATGACTATAGTACTCCTTTGTTTAAAATGTAATTATCTAATTATATGTTCCAGGAGATAGCATAGCTAGACTCATGGAGCACCAATTCACAAACATTTAATTTTTGTTTTTAATAAGAGACAATGAGAAAGGGATCTTTTTCCCTCTGGAGGGGGACACAGTACTTATGCCTAAGTGGTACTTTCAGAATTGGAATTTTCCTTGCCAGCCCCTCTGGCCATCTCCTTATGTGTTTCTGTAATACAGAGCAGTGTTACCCTCTCATAGGACTCTCAAAGAAGTGCTATTAGTAAATCACAGACTAAGAAGTCATGCAATGTGAGTCTAAAGTAAGCATGTGGCATGACTAATGCTATCAAGATGTGGTCTTTAATATTTTTAAGGATGATAATACCCCCTGTGAAGGGTCCTCTCTCTCAGGTTCACTTAATTAGTAATAGTGTGATCCAGCAATGATTCATCCAAATAGTTTGGTGGAATCAAAGGAACTGGTGGAAACTTACATGACTGGCCAGCAATGATTAAAAAAAAGATAAAAATGGGCTCCATGAAGGCATGCTTTCCCCTCCCGCTCTCAGTGGACTCTAGTCCCTGGTACTGCGAGGAGCCGAATGGTGTATGTCTCATTTGATAATGAACACTCCATGAAAGCCCTGTTTGGGCAATCTGATAGTTAAATGAAAACCTTTTAAAGTTGGTATATCTAATACTAAATGTGATGTTTTCTGGTTGGCACACACTTATCACTTCATTTCCCAGTACAGTAAACAACTTGTAACTCACCAGTTGGTTTGATTGACAGCAGCCTTGGGCATTTCTTAGCATTCATATTCTGTACTGCGTGAAGTCAAACTTCCATGGTAATTGGCTTCAACAACAACAACAATAATAGAAATAATAATAATTCCAGAGCTAATTTAAAGACATAAAGAGAAGTAAGTCAAATATGAGGACAATAAATTATGAGAATTTCTCATTTAAGTAAGTAACAGGTTTAATAGTTTTCTCTAAGTACTGAGATCATTCAGTTGAACATCTGCTTTCCAGCTGTGTATATTGATATATTACCAGGTTTTTATTCTCTTCTACTTAAATGTATCCGTAAGTTTTTAAGAGTTGTGCTACCTGACTTTTTGACAAAGCCTTGATTGTGAAAGATATAAAAATGTCAAAAATTCTGTAGGTCATATTATACTCAGGATATTATTTTTCAATTTATCCCAAAGACAGATGTCCATGAACAATTAAACCATTGTCCAATCACACCTTGTTCCAGCTGGGGTCAGAAAATTAAAGAGAAATAGGTTCTCATAATTTACTTATTGCTAGAGTTCCTATGTTTTTTTGTTAATAGATTCTAATTAAATAATTCTATTATTGGAAAGGCATATTGTGTATTGCTTGAACTTCTGAAGTTGGCTTTTTGATATTAAATTTAGTATTTCTTGTCTAATAATAATTCATATATTGAGCAACTACTTTCAGGAAAATCCCATTAGACGGAGATTAGACTCTTTTCAGCTTTTACTAAATCCCAGCTTGGGTATTAGAGTTTAGTCCTAAAGTACCACACTGAAACAATCAATACTAAAACAGAGAGAGAGAGACTTGGTAATCAAAATGGACGTAACCCCAATATTGTGTCTTGTAGGGCAACTCGAAATGTGTTCTCCCCTTTGGACAAAAAAAAAAACAAACAAAAACAAATAAGATGTGGTCTTCTTCCAATCAGCCTTTATTGTTATTGTTACCATAGCAACTAAATAGCTCAGAGTTTCCACCTAAACAAGGGACCAAATAACATGAGCTTATGAGCCCTTGCATTATCAGTGTTCATAAGATAGTAATGCAAAAACTCTCAAGTCATACCCACAAAGGAAAAGCCTTTATTCTCCTCTTCTCTGATCAAAAGCATGGTTAATAAAAGCTTGTTTCCATGCTCTAGGCTTTATGGATTAAACCGCATAAGATGAAGGCGATGCAACCTGATAGGACCTGTACTTGTCCTGGTCCCAGGACTCACCTCACACCTCTGCCTGCAGGCAATGCAATACACAGCTGAAGGTGAGATTTATTGATTGATTGGTTTAATTTTATTAAATGACACTAAAGAAACATGGGTTGCTTTGTTTTTCTTAACAACATATGTAATGAGGAGAATATCAAGTAGGACAGACTTGCACTGCTCCAAGTGAGGTCTAGTAATACCAGACACTTGAGCCGCCGCAGGGCTTCAGATTCTTAAAAGAATGCTGTGACTGGTGAGATGTTCTTCAAATTCTGTACTTTATTCTTAATCAGAGAGCAACAAATCTGTGTACCTAATCACTTTAGGTGTGCCTCAGAGAAAGGTTAATGTTAGTTATGACAATAGTAAGATTAACAATAGTTAATAGTTCTTGCATACTTTATAAGGTGCCACTTGCCATGTAGTCTGTCTTTTAATTCACACTATTGTTATTCCCATACTACAGATGAGCAAATTGATTTGAAGAGAGAATAAGTAACTTCCTAAGTTTAGGAAGAGAGAGCTAGGATTTGGATTCCCACCCTCTGACTCAAAAATATATTCTCAACCCCTAGTAACTGTTTAAAAAATTTGTGTTATGCCTACAAGACCCAATACCATGGCTTAAAATACAAATTGATATCTATTTCTTGACCTCCTTTCATTACTATTTTTTGGGTGTGCTATGTTTTCTATTATGGTTGCACCTCCTTCATGTTAAATTTATATCTATTTTAAGCTCTGTGTCTCTACATCATACTTGGCAAGATTAACTTTGGTTACCTTCCATAAAAGTATCTTTTTAAAATGGTAGCCTTTGAACTCTTGTAGTTTATTATGTCCATGCATTAAATATTTAGCAAATCCAACCTAATATACTTCAGCAGTTTAAGGACAGCTAAAGTTCTGCTCTTCCCATACTGCTCAGAAAGCGAACCTTCCAACAGAAAGGAGATTGCAGGCTGGATCCTCACAAAGAGCCATGGTCAGAGGGCTTCCCAGAAAAGTTGAAGACACTGGACTTTTGGGGATGAGCACCAACCGGGAAAGAAGTCAATGACTCCCGAGGGTAAATCTTAGCACAAGTGGGAGAGAGACAAACAGGCCAACGGCAGCTCCAGCCTAGCTTTCACACTGTGGCAAGAAAAAGAAAAATCATTGCCAGGGGTCTGGTGTGGGGGTGTTTCTACCAGAGAGGAAAAGGTGTTTCTGAACCTCTGCAGTCCCTATAGAGGCAAGAGATTCCCAGTTTAATGGGAAATCAGAAAACTATATATGATGGTTCTGGTTATATGCTGTAGTTGTTACCATACATTATATACTGAAACAGTATATGAAGTCAATTTGTTTCTCTATAAAGTTGCGCAAAATTCTAGATGCATTCTCAGACAGTTGAGAGCCTTAAAAAAGCAATCTTTTTTCTTCTCTTACAACCAACCAAGATGCATTTTATAAATAATAAAATAAATGAGAAAAGCCTTTGTGTTTTTACTTGACAAGTGTTAACATTCTTCTTTAAAAAATTTTCTGGAAACTTGCTAAGCTACTCTGCCCAAGATGATGGTCATTCTAAGACCAACGATGGTAATCATAGGGAGAAGGGATGAGCTACATCCTGGATCAATGTTGGAAGCATAGATGCAGATGGATGGTGAGAAGTTACAGTTTATTAAGTCCTGAAAGTTTTGCAATTTAAATAGGAAATGAAGTTTGGAGAGCCCATGCAATTATAACACAGAGTGAATGAAAAGTTCTATATTAAAAATATAAGTACACCCCTGACCAGTGTGACTCCATTGGTTGAGTCACCATCTTGTAAAGTGAAAGGTCAGAGGTTCAATTCCCAGTCAGGGCATGTGCCTGGGTTGTGGGTTCCCACATTAAAAACAGCTAAAGTTCCTTGGCTGGGGAGCATATCAGAGGCAACTGATCGATGCTTTTCTTGCACATCAGTGTTTCTCTCCCTCCTGTCCCCTTTCTCTAAAATCAATAAGCATGTCCTTTAGAGAGTATCATGTGTGTGTGTGTAAGTGTGTATATATATATCAATCACATTCTCTTTATCAATTTACCCTCCCGTACTTAGGTTGTTTCATGTTTCATGTCTTGGCAATTATAAAAATGTTGCAATACACATGAGGTACACATGTCTTTCCCAGTTAGTGTTTTTGTTTTCTCAGGATCAATACCAATAAGTGGAATTGCTGGATCATATGGAAGTTCTAGTTTTAACTTTTTGAGGAAACCTAATACTGTTTTCCATAGTGGCTTCCTCAATTTACTTGTCCATCAACAGTGTATAAGGGTTCCCTTTTGTCTATATCCTTGCCAACAATTGTTATTTCTTGTCTTTTTTAATGATTTTATGTATTTATTTTTAGAAAGAGAGGGAAGAGAGGCAGAGAAACAACGATGTGAAAGAGAAACAGCCACTGGTTGCCTCTCAAAAATGCCCCAACTGAGGATCAAATGCACAGTGGAGACATGTGCCCTGACCTGGAATCTAACCAGCGAACTTTAGCTTTTGTGGAGCACTGCCCGGCCGAGTCACACCAGCCAGGGCTATTTCTCGTGTTCTTAATAATAACCATGCTAACAGGTGTGAAAGGATATCTCATTATGGTTTCCATTCCCATTTCCATATAGTTAGTGCTGTTGAACATCTACCCATGTACCTGTTTGCCATCCATCCCTTCTTTGGAAAAATATCTGTTTATATCTTCTGCCCATTTTAAAGTGGATTGTTTACATTTTGTTGTTAAGTTGTATGAGTTATTTATATATTTTGGGTATAAGCCCCTTATCAGACATGTGATGTGCAAATAGTTTCTCCCATTCTGTCAGTTTGCATTTTCATTTTGTTGACAGTTTCCTTTGCTGCACGCGCCTCCATTCTTAAAGTGAGGCCAGAACCAAGCTTGGTGTGATGGTCACTTTTATACCCAGACATTTGATCAAACATTATTCTGGTTGTGTTTCTAAGGATATTTCTAGATGAAATTAATGTTTGAATTGGCACACTTAGTAAAGCAGACTGCCCTCACTCACCTGGGTGGGCATCAGATAGGGATTTAAAGGCCTGAGTAGAGCAAAACGCCTGAGTGAGAGGGAACTCCTACCTGACTGCTCGACTTGCAACATTGGGTTCTCCTGGCCTTTGGTCCAGATTGAGACATCAGCTCTTCTTTGGTCTCAGTTCTGCCAGTTTTCTTGGAACCCCTCATTGGATCTCCCAGGTCTCCAACTCACCCACAGCAGATCTTGGAATCTAAAGTTCAAACCACTCTGAATCAGGCTTCTGTCCCTTAGCATGAAACCTTTAACAGTGTACTCTGAAACTGTCCACTTCTAACTTCCTATACTTCTACAGTCTTGCTCCAAACGTGGAGCTGCCTTCATCTTTTGCCTAGATAATTGCAGAAGCCTTCTAAATTTCTCCCTGCTTTGAACTCCCTCTCATCATCTATTCTCAACACAGCAGCCAGAGTGGGCCTGTTAAAACATGTCAGACCATTCATTCCTCTGCTAAGAACCCGCCAATGGTTCTCATCTTTCTCAGAATAAAAGCCAGTTTTACCTGGACATAGTGACCTGCCCGATATGGCTACTCACTACCTCTCTGATCTCATACCCTACTCTCTGTCCTCTTTCTCTCTGTCGTCCCTTTTCTGCCTCTACTCTCCCTGAAAACAGTCTGGCCACACTCCCATCTCAAGGTGTTTGTATGTTCTTCTCCCGAATTGGAAAGTTTTTTTTTCCTTTCCCCAGGTATCTTTATCATTTGTTCCTTAGCCTCATTTTGATATTTATTCAAATATCACATTTTCAAAGTGACCAGACGTGGCCACTCTGTCTAAAATCATAGCCATCTTTGTCACTTCTTCATGCTTCATGCTTGATGCCCCTCTCTCTGCTTCATGCCCTCCCTCAGCATTTACCACCATCTGACACACTCTGCATTTTCCTTGTATATCTTATGTATTATCTGTCCTTCCCTAAAATGTGAGCTCTATGAAGACAGATATTTGTGACTGTTTTGGTAACTGCTATTTCTTCAGCCACTAGAACAGTGAATGGCACATTTTATATGCCGTATAAATACTTGCTCTGTGAAGGATAGCAACTTACAGACATGCTGTATTCACATTGCTGTGTGCTGAGTAGAGTTTGTGAGCTTTAAGAAGATTGTCTTTAAAGACATACTTTTTTTCCAACATACTTTTTCCCTCATAAAGCTACTATGATAAGACGCAATCCATACTTTGAAAAAATCTAGCTGAGAAGAAAAGATACTTGAAATTGTAATGCATGTTTTTGCAGAATGACAAAGCCAGGATTATGCTTTGGGTATGTGCTTATTGTTGAAGACTGACTTTAGGCTCTGACTTGATTTTATTTCTTCCTACTGAATCAAAGTTAAGTGAAGCAAAGTGTGTTGGAAAAAATGCCATCCACCCCTTCCTCCCTTTTCTGAGAAGCTGAAAGTCCTTCTGGCTAACCTCCCAAGAATTACTTAGAATGCTTTAGCCATTGTTACTGCGTAGTCTATCATTTATCTATAGCGAGATATAGTCATTGTAGGTACTTTGTCCAACAGGTTAGGAGGTCAGTAACAGGGGAACCAGAGAAGCCTTGTGTCCAGGACCAATGGGTCTTCACAACACTGCTCTTCTCAGAGAGAATCTGTCCTTCTTCCTTATCTCTTCCAAACCAGTGGTGGTGACCAAGGCCCATCAATTTTGACTCTGGGTCACGCTCAATGGCACTGCTTCCTGTTGGCTCTTACAACTACTCTGTTCTCTCACCTGCATCACATCTCAGCTGAACTATTGTGACTGCTCTTCCAAGCTCTGGGCTGGTTTGGTTTCTGATCCTTTTTATATTGCACCTGCTGAAAGATGAATTAAAAATTCAACCTGTGAAAAACCTAAAAAGTTGTTGCTTTACTTCCAAATCCCTTCCTCCTTCCTAAACGCCTTCAGGACAAAATTCAAAATCCAAAGCATAGCTAAGTCTGCCCCATTATCTGACATCCACCCCTCAAACTCTGCAGACTCAACTTTTCTGACTCATGCAATTTTATCATCCAGACATTCTTAATTAGTTAAGGATCCTGGAACATGCCATGCTGAACTTGTGTGCAGGATGTCACATCTTTCAGCCAGCCCCATGGCTAGTAAGTTTCTTCTCATTATTCAGAACTCATGAACTGAGATGTCACATTCACCAATAAGTTATTCTGACCAGGTTTTTGGATTCTTCTCTCTTCTCACCCCTCTTTATTCCAACTGGAATGCCAATTTTCTATGTGCCACATATGAAGTCTGTCCAGAAGGTATCCAGCCATGTAATATGAAAAATAGAAACATTTGCTCAAGAATATGCAGGATATAAGAAGCATTGTACACAGGACAATGATGCCTCAGTCCACTTCAAAGTAGGCACCTTGGAACCTCACACAGTTCTCCCAATCGCCATCAGCTGCCCTGTTATATTTTCCTGAATCTCATTGATGATCTCTTCCCTTTCAAAGGTGATTTCAGTTTTGGGAAAAAATAGAACTCACAGAGCACCAAATCTGGGCTGGAGAGGGCTGAGTCACCTGGGTGATTTGATGTTTCACCAAAGAACTCTGCGTGAGACGTGATATATGAGGCGGGCATTGTCACACTCATAGATCATGAGCATGAAGCTGCCAATCACCAGTTGCCCATAGCTGCAGCCTTCTGAATCCTCTGAACAGTTTCCATGGAGGAAGGTTCAAGCTTAATGCAAAATTTGAGGCAGTTTCCCTATTCTACTCATTCAGTCATTTTGAATGTGACAACCACACAGTACACATGCTTACTCAATGGTGTCTACTACCCCCAACTGACTAGTACAGTGAAGTTATCATTGTTTATGCATGTGCATTTTAGTCCACTCTCCTTGGCTACTAAGTTACATCAATGTCACACAAACTATTCACCTTATATTAACAATGGCTGGACTTTTTTCCAGATAGATCTTATATGTCTAAAAAGGGGCCAACACCTAAAATATATAGTTAACTCATACAACTTAATCACAAAAATAAACAATCCATTTTAAAAATGGGCAGAAGACATGAATAGGTATTTTTCCAAAGAATTATGGATGGCAAACAAGTATATGACTAGATATTTAACATCACGAATCAATAGGGAAATGGAAATCAAAACCACAATAAGATATCATTTCACACCTGTTAGCATGGTTATTATCAGGAAGACACAAAATATTCCTCACTGACTGGTGTGATTTCGTTGGTTGGGCCTCATTCCACTCACCGTTTCAATTCCAGGATCAGGGCACGTGCTTTGTTGTGGGTTCAGCCCCCTGTAGGGTGTATGTGAGAGTCACTAAAAAATATGTTTGATATTTCTCTTTCACATTGTTTTTTCTCTTCCACTCCTTCCCTCTATTTTTAAAAATAAATAAATAAAGTTGTTTTAAAAGGCAAGAAATAACAAGTGTTGGCAAGGATATAGACAAAAGGGAACCCTTATACATTGCTGATGGGCAAGTAAATTGGGGAAGCCACTATGGAAAGCAGTATTAAGTTTCCTCAAAAAGTTAAAAATAGAACGTTCACATGATCTAGCAATTCCACTTGTAGGAGACCATTCTGAGTGGTGCGGCCCAGCTCCCACTCCGAGATGCACAGGACCCATGCCCACGGATAGGTTCTCCCATGGGGAATCAGGCCTGCAATGTGCTTGGGCCACTTTGAGTCTTGGTTTTTGCTAAAAACTCCCTCACCTGGATTTGCGGCAAACATTCACTGCAAAATGACTTCCTAAAATCCAGGCTAAACCTTCCTAGGACCAGTGTAATTGGTCCAACCACTTTTGCCCTTTTCATTTGCAAATATCCTTCTTCTATGATGTGATTAGAGGCATTGGCTCCTTTGTTTTCTGTAGAAGGTAACCACCTAAAGCAACCTGTGCCTAGTAAATGAGGACCATCATGTAATGTTCCGAGAAACCCATTAAGGCTGGTCATGGCAAGGGCCAAGGCTTTTGCTCCCCTTGAGAGGGCTCTGTAGTCTGTGTGAATGTCTCATTTCATCCATACTGATGTGGACACTGTGGGCTGGTGTCTGCATCACTGCTTATTGGTATTAATCCTGAGAAAACAAAAACACTAACTGGGAAAGACATATGCACCCTGTGTTCATTGCAACATTTTTTATAATTGACAAGACATGAAACAACCTAAGTGGTTACAGAAGAGTGAATGGATTAAAGAAGGCATGGTGTACATATATACAATGCAATATTATTCAGCCATAAAGCAGAATGAAACCTTGCTTTGTGAGACATCATTGATAGACCTTGAGAGCATTAGGTTAAGTGAAATAAATCAGAGTATAACAAACATTTTATAAACTAGTTGTTAAATGGAATGTAAACAAACCCACAAACAACAAACTTGAGGTAATTAAAACAGAGGACAAATTGGAGGTTTCCAGAGGAGGGGAGTTGGGGGGAGTGAAATTGGTGAAGGGGATTAAAAAGTATGAACTACCAGTTATACAACAAATTATGAGAATGAATATACAATATAGTGACTATAGCTAATAATACTCTACTGCCCAATTGAATGATGTCAAGAAAGTAGATCTTAAAGTTTTAAACACAAGAAAAATTATAAGTATGTGTAAGGACAAATGCTAACCCAACCTATTGTGGAGATCAACTCACAGTATATACAAATATTGAAAGATTGCATTGTACATATGAAATTAATATAATGTTATATGTCAATTATACCCCAACTAAAAATAGCGAATATCATCTGAACCAGACCTGCCCTACCCACTTTAGTTGAAATATAATTTTTTGTAGAGCTAACCTAGAATTTGAGTCCAAGTATTATCTTAAGAGTGCAATATGGAGTAGAGCGTCTCAACATTTCCCTGCACTCTGTTCTGTCACCATAACCCCAGGGCAGGGCAGAGCGAAGAAAGTGGGAGGTTGGAAAGAAGATGCAAGCTTTCTCCATGGGAGGCCATGGTAATAAACTGCGATACATGACCTAAGAGATGAGACCACCTCTTTCCATACTTGATTCTGAATGCAATGTGTAAAATGCAGCTAAACTTCTCTCTCACATCATTTTTTTAAAATTTTAACACAGAAAAGATGTTTGGGTCTCAACCCACATCATGGTTTTTGAAAATATAGTACTTTAACATTTTATATGCTGACCTTGACATTACATTTACTGCCTTATTGGCACCAACCTCTGTTTGAAAATCAACCAACAGATGGTCAGGGTATCTTGGTGTGCTTTCTAGTCCCTTGTCTATTTGTGCATCATTTGACAGGATCCTTCTGAGGCAGCAAAATCTAGCTGAAGGTGTTATGGTTCATTGTTTCAGCTATGGCTTTGGCTTTGTCTACAATTCTTTGATTCAAATTGACATATGACCCTAACCTTATTGAACCTGATAGTCAAAAAATAAGGATGTGACAACTCTCTAAAGTTTTAAGATCTATTGTTGTCTTCTCTATTATGCGTTTCCAGGGTGTTTTCATGCTCTGGTTAGCTAACAGAAATATTTTAAGAGTTGATTTTAAAATGAATTAAATGCATACAACAGAACAGTAGTTTAGTCCTAGAGCACTGTATTTCTGGGCAATATAAAGGTTATCAAATATATCATTATTTATTTATAAATAAATAGTGGCACACAGACTTTTATCACAGTTTTTGATGGTGGTCAATTATCTTCCTCATTCTTGGAATAGTTCCATTGTAACAAGCAAAGATAATGGTGAAATTTAAAACTAAAACCAGTTAAGTCAAAGCCAGTTTAGACTTAATATGCTATCATGTAACATTTGGTAGAATTCAGTATGTACCTGATTTCAGAGTTCTGATAAAAAATTAAAAAATAATTTGGCAATACGGATTGCAAGGGATGAAATTTTACATTATCCTGAGAATTCTTTTCCCTTTGGAAATATTACAAATGTGGACCAAATTTTAAGTACAAAGATAATCATCCCAGCATTGCATATAAAAACAAAAATAAAAAATAATTTAAATGCATAATATTTGAATAAATTATACCGTATTAACACGATGTGTTTTAATACAATGAATATTATAAACCACTTATATAGTATATCTAAAATATTTTTCATTTGTTTTTATTTTTAAAGAGAGGAGAGGGGAGGATGAAAGAGATGGAGAGAAACATCAATGTGTGGTTGCCCCCCTAGTGGGGACTTGGCCCGCATACCCAGGCATGTTCCCTGACTGGGAATCGAACCAGTGACCCTTCGATTCACAGCCTGCCACTCAATCTACTGAGCCACATCAACCAGGGCTAAAATATTGAATAAATTAAACAGCATATATAATTTCAGCTATATGTATGTATGTATGTGTATATACATATTCAAGCAAATATAACAAAATGTCAATAATGTATCTTTGATGATGGGATTACAGGAGTCTTTTGTTGTTGTTGTTCAAATTGTGCCAATTTCTACAATGATACATACAATATAATTAGAAAAAAACTATAATAGTTAAAACAGGAAGTGTGAATGTTTTTTCAACCAAGAAAAATGTTTTAGTTGGTAATTTTTATCATTAATAGTATTAAGAGAGAACTTTTAATCTCATTGATAGGTAGATATACCCATAAATATCCCCTGAGCTTTACTTGCTTAAGAATAAGTCTTATTCTAATAACCCATGAAGATAGTTTCTTTGCTGTATTTTTTAAATTTAACAGTTAAATGTGCACATATTTTTGTTTTGAAGTTCCCATAAAAGTTAAGGAGTGTTCTCAGTAATTTGATCAGTGTATTATCTCAGTACTTTTTGAATTTGAATGGCACTTGCACCAGAATAGCAAAAATAAAATAAAATAAAATAAAATAAAATAAAATAAAATAAAATAATCCAACATACCACGCTGACTAAACAAAACACAAGCAGAGGAGATTACTATTCCCCATGGAGTATCAGAGGCAGGCATCTACTAAACTGAAGATATTTGAGCGGCAAATATCTAGTCACATCTGCCTCAACAAGGATTTTGTTCTGTGTAAAATACTAGCACATAGTAAAATAATTTATTGACATTGTTTCTTTGTTTAACAAGTGAAGCCATCATTTTGTTCCATTCTTTTTGTATAAATATTGAAATACTTCATTTTTATCCTTTAATTGTTTACTAATGTTTTATTGTGTTTGAATGTCCAGTTTTAACCTCCTTAGTGCTTCATCAGGTTTTTGCCTCAGTGAATTTCTCAGCAAAACCTGACAGCTAAGTGACATTAGGAAGGAATGCAACTTTGATGCTTGGTAGGTCTTAAGTCTTTGCTTCTTATGAAATGCAAAGGGAAGTCATTTCTTTCTTATTAGATCAATTTGATACGAAAGCTCAGTAATCAAATTGGTAAGGGGAAAATATTAGTCCTAAACATTTTTAAAAGTAAAGTAGAGTAAAAAAAGTAAATAGAGAGATTTCCCTGCACTTGCAAATTTTACCAAAAAGAATTCTTCCGAGGACATGACACTATTCAAACTAAAGTCTAACTTAAAATTATAGTCTTACTTAAAACTATAGTGTGTCGCAATAATTTTGAAGTTACTCTGGTTCATTAGTTAACAGTTTTATTTTGTATTTTATTTTTAAATTTTTATTTATTTATTTTTAGACAGAGGGGAGGGGAGGGAGAAAGTGAGGGAGAGAAACATCAACATGTGGTTGCCTCTCACGTGCCCCCCGCTGGGGACCTGACGCACAACCCAAGCATATGCCCTGACTGAGAATTGAACCAGCAACCCTTTGGTTCACAGGCTGGTGCTCAACCCACTGAGCCATACCAGTCATGGCTAGTTAACAGTTTCAACATCACTGACACTATCAAGCAGACTGATGACACCAGATTGACTTATTTCTGATGAAGTATTTTTGTTATATTCTGAAGCGATTTCTTTCAGAATTATATAATCATAACAATCTATAGTCTGAGTCAATCAAATTTAATAAAAACAAAGCAAACATGTTAAATGACCTTAAAGAATCACATCTAGGGATATCATCAAACTCATGAAAGATATAAAGTCTGCTCAATGACTTTAATTTTTATACCTTGTTCACAATATTCAGTGTAGTTATAAAAACATGGATTCTTGAAAAAATATTTTCATCTCCCATTCCATTGATCAGAATACATTTGCAGAATTATGAAAAGAAGATTGTTGCAAGATGGTCTCATGTCTCAGTCCTGCAATGGCACACTGGTCTCAGATGGTCCATAAATCCTCTTTTTGAAAACATCTGCCTGTTTATAACATAAACATGACCACAAACACCACTTATTAAGAACACAAGTATGTCTATGTGAGTAACAGAAAATGCATGTGGTCTCTGACCCTGGTTCTTGGCACAGATCTTCTGAGATCCTGGTAATTTCATGGGCCATAGGAGTGTTTTTGTGCTAACAAGCTGACTCTGAGTGTGCCCCTGGATGGCTGTTGTGAGAACTTGTTGCTGAATAGACTGAGTCATGATCAGGAAATTTCAGGCCCTGAACCCCTCATCACCTTGAATAATGAAAAGAGAAAGGAGTTAATCATAGAGCGAGTCTAAGTGATAAAAATTCCCCAAAGTAAGGAGCTGAGAAGTCTTCCTGGTTGGTGAACACATCCACATACCAAGAGAGGGCAGAAGCTCTTGCTCTTGGAACACTCCCAGACCTCCCCTGACACAGTCCTTCACGTGGCTTTTCATATGCATCCTTGATCATATCTTTTAAAAAAAATGGTAAAGTCAGTGAGTGTTTTCCTGAGTTTGTGAGTGACTCTAACAATTAATGAAACTCAAGGAAGGGATCATGGGAACCTCCAAATTCATAGTGAAATTTGACTCAGTATACTGCATGCAAATGCTGTCTTGGTTCAAGGTATCATCCCACACCATAGGGAAAAGAATATGGCACCCAAAGGAACTACTACTTGCTCCTGGCATCTGAAGTGTGTGTATGTGTGGGGCAGAGGCAGTCAGTCTCCTGGGACCGAGCCTTTAATCTATGGCAGATAGTGTCAGAACTCAGTCACATTGTAGGACACCCAGCTGATAACCCAGGACCGTTTGGTGCGAGAGGAGAACCCCCACACACCTGGTGTCAGAAGTGTTGTGGGTGTGGTAGTAGTATGAGAATAAAGCAGAAACACACAAATGGAAAGACAGGTAGGAAACTGACTTTTTCCCAAACAGTCTGGGACTGCACAAGACTGTTTACAAAGAGCTTGAAGTCTGCAACTGTCCTCACTAAGATGAGGCCAAGCACTGGCAGGCCACAGGCACTGCTACCATTAGCAATGCTGAGAAGCAGGTGGGATGTGCAGAGGCTGGTGCTGTACGGGGTGATGGAGGTGTTGGAGGTCATGGGAAACAATGGTTGTCTGATGAAAGTGGCCGCTCTCTCCCATGGAAGCTGCCACATACTGGAAAAGCTGGAGGGCCTTATAAGAAACCTGAAGCAAAGGTGTAGGGTACAATTCCTGGTCAGAACATATGTAGGGCTTGGAGATGAGCAAGTTCACTGAGCAAGTGGCAAGAGTCAATATATAGAAATGATGTCACCATATATTGACACATTTCCTCCTGGATATCAAAATAAATTAAATAGACATGACCCTAGGTATCTCAGGGGAAAAAAGCACTTCTTCTTAAAAACAATGTTGGTGTTAATCTTAAAGAAAGCAAGAGACCCAGGACGAAGAAATTGGGTTCTCTTTAGTATTCTGGGTCATATGAGGCTGCAATTTGAATTAGAGTCATATCGATCAGGAAATAAGAGATTAGTCCAAAAGTACATATGAAATTCTTTAAAGATTTAATTACTATAAACAAAACAACACAGCTCTAAATGCAACGTTAGACTTATAAATTATAAATCATTATCTTTCTGTTTATATAGAAAAAAAAACAGAGTAGCTAAGCTTGACTTAGCTCCTGCAAAGCTTTTATCTCCTGATGTATAAAACCATGATAACATCCATCCTATTTAACTCATAGCTATGAGGTGCAAATGAGAGAACACAATGGGAAACTAATAATACTCTTTATGTATGTAAATAAGATGATAATCATTCAGATTGTTATAAATTCATTTGCCATAGGTGAACTTGGAAATGACATTCACGGGGTAAAAAACAAAGGTTGAAGAATCATTGTGCTTTAATATTTTTGGTGATGATGATGATGAAGGAAATAGTTTTTTTAGACATTATCACTGATTAAAATAATGTATATTTTATTTTAATTATTAAATCTGCACTGCAAATTAATGGCATTTTTAAAATTAGTCACTATAAATAAATTGATGTGTGTTTCCAAGAGTCAGTAGGTTTAAAGAATGAATGCAGAAGTTGCCCTGGTTTGGAGGTGGGCTAATGAGGGGCATCCTTCTAAGGAACGAGTCTGTGCTCCTGAAAGCAGACCCTGAGATAAAGATGTGAGGGCACTGGGGTAATCCTAAAAGTCTGGGCTGGATGTGGGGAGAAAGCATAATACGTACCTAACTACTCTGGACCACTGAGGCTTCCTTCTTCTGGACCCCCTTGGAGGAATCTTGTAGAACCTCTCAGAATTGTTCCTCACTGACAGTACAGGGTAGGCCAGATGTAGGCTTAAAGTTGTGAGTACACACAACTCCAAGTTTACTCTGTATTATTATTTATTAATTATTTTATTGTTTCCCATGTGAACAAGTGTAAACCTACTTTCTTAAAATCATTTTTATTGCTATTCTATGAGAGTTGTCCCAGTTTTTCCCCTTTGTCCTCCTCTACCCATCAAACACCCACTCCCACAGTCAGTCCCCACACTGTTGTCAATGGCCATGGGTCATTCATACATGTTCTCTGTCCAGTTATTATGGCCATACCACCCTGAATGCATCCAGTCTTGTCTGTAAACCTACTTTTGTCCCATCCTGTATTTTCCAAGATTAGCATGAGTTTTTTTTGTTGTTGTCATTTGTTTGTTTGGGGAGGGTGGTATCTAAGTGTGTTAACAACCTGCTACATCTAGACTCTCCTGCCCTTGGGCTCAGCAAGGGTCCACGGTGCTAGTCAGAGCCCCAAGGAAGACAAGCAGAGAGGTGCAGAAGCTCAAGCTGGGAGGCCATCGTATGCATGGGAGTCGCGCGCCTTTGCCACAGCTGAAGTTGAAGGTTAGCTGAGGAGGTATGAAGCATGTTAATAGAAAAACTTTCATGAAATAAAATATTCCATATATTAGAAAGGGGAAAGTGTGTGAAATAGAGTAGTCATGTAATAGAATGTATAACTCATCCACCCATCCTTTTTTCAAAAAGAAATTAAGTAAGAAATCCAGCTTTTAAACCACAAACACCTGGGTAAAGAATCCTCTAATAGAAGTTGTGCAATCTTGATAAACATATTTGATATCTCCATCATTTTTCAAAAAACTAAAGTAGGACAGTGTAAAACTACTCTGAAGCTTTATTGAAACTATAAAAAGAATATGCCCAGCTCAGGTGTTGGCCCATGGCAGAGATTTAACATATGCCATGTCTATCTTTGTCTCACCCCTGCTGTGGACTGAATTGTATCCCTCTAAACTTCACAAATCGAAGTCGTAAACCCAATGTGACTATTGAGATGGGGCTTGTGGGGAGGCGATAAAGGTTAAATGAGGTCATAGGGTGGGGCCTCAATTCTATGAATCCTTCACCCTTATAAGAACAGGAAGAAACACCAATGAGTGTTCTCTCTCTTTCTCTGCTGTGTGTGTGCACAGCAAGAGAAGGACCATCTGCAAACCACAAAAATATTCATCACCAGAACTCAAATCAGCTGGAAACTTTATCTTGGACTTCTGGCATCAGGAATGGCAACAAAATAAGCTTCTTTTGTTTAAGCCTCCTAGTTTGTGGTGTTTTGTTATACCAGCCCAAGCAGACAAAGACATCCCCTTTAAAATGTACACACATGGTATATAGAATAGGGCAGTGTCTTCGTCCACTCATGTTGCTATAACAGACTGGGCACCTCATAAACAACAGAAACGTATTTCTCATGGTTCTGGAGGCTGGAAGTCCAGGAGGAAGCTACCAGCATTGTCATGTCAAGCGACTGCTCATTCCCAGAGTCACACCTGACACCACACTGCTGTGTCCTTATATGGTTGATGTCACCAGAGATGTCTCTGGAGTTTCTTTTGTTAGGGCACTATTTCCATTCATGAGGACTCCACCCTCGTGATTTCACACCTCCCAAAAGTCCACCTCCCAATCCATCACCTTCAAGTGCTAGGATTTCAACATAAGAATTTGACCCAACCGTTTTAACCATAGCAGGTAGATGACTTTTTATTTGCTGCATTATTTTCTGCTTGTTTGTTTGTTTTTGTTGAGCACCATCTTTATTTTAATTACTTTTTAAATCCAACTTTATGTTTCAAATATTTATTCAAGATCATATTCATGAATGATTCAGATTCCTACCTTCTGTGATAAGATATGGTTGTATTTAACCTAGGAAGCTAGAAACCACAAAGAATTGTTTTCACTTTGTATTTTATGAATGATGTGTTATAAATATAAAATCTGCAAAGTTCCTGACTTCCAAATGTAACACTAGCCTTATTTTCTCATGCTGGGCACTGGAATCTTGACATTAAATTGTGAGAGAGATTCAACCATGATTATAGAGGTTAGAGGGTTTTCATCTGTGTGAACATGTATCTTTTCCTTAAAGCTTTGTGAAGATGACAACGTGATTTGTTGCAATGAATGAGTACATACTCTGCAATGGCACCTACTTTACAGCTTCCTATAATGCATGCCATATATATCCACAGACAGCAAACTGTAAAGGACATACAGAAGTAGAAGTTGATACGAGTGTCATCTTCTCTCCTGATAAGAAAAGATGATAACTCTGACCCAATGCAGCCACAGGTATAAAAGGTCCCCTTCAATACATCCTGCAAGGCTCCCTTCCTGAGCCATCTGCCTTGACATGTGCACACCAGTGCTTGGAGCCCTAGAGCACAGGTGACCTGTGGCTGCCTCCCCACGGCTCCTGCAGAGACACTCTGCAATTCAAACTTCAGTGCTACTAAGTTCTAACAGAAAAGTTCGACATGGCCTTATTTTTCCACGATCACTATGACAATGCATTGTTTAACAGTTATTTTGGTGTGTAATTTACATGTCATAAAATACACCCGTTAAAATTGTGTGGTTCAATGAGTTTTAGTAACTTTAAGGGGTGGTGTAGCCATAACTACAATTCAGTTGTAAGGGGTTTTCATTGCCCCCAAGGTTTTCTCATATCCATTTGTAGTCGGTTGCTTCTGCTGTTCTACCACTGCTAGTGTTGGTCAGTCATGGATCTGTTTTCTGTTTTTATAGATTTATTTGCCTTTTGTAGAACTTTATGGAGTTGGAGTTATGCAATACACAATCATTCATGTCTGTCAATGCCAGTTTTGTCCTTTTGTTTGGAAATAACTATAGGTTCATGGGAAACTATAGCAATAGTACAGAGAAAACCCATTTACCCTTCACCTGTCTTCCCCACTGGTGACATCTTATGTAACTAAAGACCAATATCCAGGTCAGGAATGTACATCAGCACACTGTATGTGTGTGTAGTTCTGCACCATTTCATCACATGTGACATATGACAAATGTGGACCTGGGTTCCAAGTGTATATTGGACTTTGTCATTTGGAGAATGTTATATAAGTGAAACCATGCAATATGTAAGACTTTAAACTTTAATTACATGCAGTTAACTATACTGGTTATACCTCACAAAGATGTTACATCAGGGGTGAGCAAAGCACTTGCTCAAATCAGAAGGTCCTTGCTTAACACTTTTGAGGTAGTAAGACCATCTGGACATAAAAATTCCTTCTGTCTCAACTCCTTTTAGAGCAAGGTTAACAGGGATTCTACTTATGTCAGTGTAATACATAAGCAGGTTAAGTAACAACAGTAGTAACTGCTTGTAAAAATTATAGCAATACCCCTGCAAGCCAGCTCTCCTGTTTACTGTAACATTCCAGCAACATTGGAACTCCTCAAGAGCAGTGTCCAGTCCATAGGAAATTGCCGGATGAGGGAAGGTGATGTAACATAGGATTCCTTTCCTGAATGAAGATGGGGACAATTATAGCAAAGAAACAATAGCAGGACTTCCCATTACATTTCCCTATGCAATGAATTATTTTGTTTTTTATAATTTTTTTAGTTCATTTCTTTGTATAGCTATTTTATGATCATTCTAAGCATTGCATGATACATATATAACTTATCACAGTTTAGGTGTGTCATCCTTTTACTAACTGGAGTGACAGCTAGAAAGATTACCTCCCTTTAGACCCTTGACTTTTCCCCATTGTAATTGTGTTAAATATTAACTCTAAATATTTACTTAGAGTTAAATATTAACTCTATTGAGAACCACGTCAAACAATGTTATAACTTTCTGTGTTGTTGGCTTCTCCAGTGTTCTTTCTTGGGTCCTGAAGTCTCAACAACCTTTAGAGTAGACACACACACACACACACACAATTTACATTTATGTCTACATTTATATTATTTTTTCATAGTCTTTAAGTATGAGGTTTATGAGAACACACTTAAGTATTAAAAATAAGTATTACTTTTTAATTGTTTTTCATGTCTTTCTTTTATCTTTATTTACTAGATTACTATAGAATCATACAATTTGTAAGCAGGAAAAAAAGTTTATAAACCCATTCTAAAAATACATCATAGTTTGAGAAAATACTGTTCTGTGCCCCTGGTTGTTGGTGCTCAGGAACCTGCTTGATGTGTTGTTTAATTCCACCTTGGGACGACTCTCACTCGGACTCTCTCTTGTTACTGGGCTTCATCTTTGTTCACACATGTGCTTAACAAAGAGCCTTCAAATACTGAGACGTCAACGTGTCATGACTGCAGAACTCTATACCCTTCTTGAATGCAGTCTTCAAAAGGTTGTGTGTGACTGTGCGAGGCTACACCTCCAAGTGTTTTTCCTCATTTTGCTCTTTTTGTGATCACCGTACAAGACAAATCTTGAACTCTGTCTGCATAGATATTCCTTATTGCTGTCCTAGGAGTTTCATTACACACAGAGCCAGCTCTGCCTGCCAGTCCCTCACATGTTCCTTCTCTATATCCTCCAGAACTAACTTCTTCCCACATCTGTCCTTTGCCAAGAACTACACTGGACCAGCTCCAACTTGAAATTCATTCACTCACATTCCCTATGCCTCTCACTCTAACCAAATTTCTCCTAAAATCTCCCCCTTTTCTACCTTATGTTCTTCATGCATGTGGTAGAAGACAATTGTTTGGAAGTTTTTCATTTTGAAGAACTTACAATTTCCTGATGCTGAGTTCTGTATCCACCTTCTCTTGCTGAAGAACTTGGCAGGAGAAACAATGTATTGATACTCCAAATCAAATCCCTAAATGGGTTCAGCATAAAGACACGGATAAACAGAGGTTATGGTATATAACACTCCTTGGATATCTAGAACATGTATCTTTCTTCCAGCACTTTTTTTCTTTCTAAATTAAATTTGTATGAGCTTGCTTCCAAGTTTAAAGACTATTTATGTTAATTATGTTAAAAATATACTCTGACTTTTGAAAAATTGAATTAGAAAAACTAGAGTGTAATTAATTTATGAGTTTTAAACAATGCAGTTACTAATGTGCTTGATGATTGTGTTATTATATCAAAGTTTTGAGGTTCATAACAGAAAGCTTTCCTCAAAATAATAATGCAAGTCAGATGTGAGCAAATGCAATCACACATCCCACCTGAGGAATTTCCAGGCACAGCTGCTGCAGTAGGTACCCACCAACGTCCAGCTGTTGTACATGGACCAGCGCTCTGCTTATCAGAAAGTTCAAATTAACCTTAACTTTTCATCCTTTATTCACCTAACCAGAACAAATACAGAAACTTTAAGTAAGTTTATTATTATAGAATATGGAAAAACCTTTACATGTTTATATCTGTAATCCTGTAACATATATTACCTCTTATTACGCACAAACAGTTTTACTGAAGTCAATACGTGGCCTCCACTGACTGCCATTTGAACAAAACCTGCCATAAATAGGTTGACCGATCAAGTGGTTATTCACCTTGTCATACAACATTAGTATTACAGAAAGTTCACACTGCGTGTCCCACTTAAAGAGAGTTTTAAAATCACAAAGTAACACAGTTTTAGATAACTTTGGCTTCTGCTTATATATACATATATATATCCTGTTCTTCAGTGACAGAATTATAATTTTCTTATTTGATGTGCACCATCTCACCTGCTGCTAGGTAATTACACAGTAGAACTCCTGAAGTCCCTTGACCCCTTATTAGAATGTACATTTTCTCCCACCCACCATTCACCAAGTGTTCACTACCTGTGGGGTCTTGATGACATAGCTCAGTTCTGCATGTCAAATAGTCACTTTAGTCCAATTAAATGCACACTGCACGGCGTTTTGACTGCCGATGAAAGCTGGGAGAGGCAGCGCTTCCATTACCGAGTGTAATGGTATGGCTTTTTGACACAAAGTGAAGATAAATATTCCTAAGTTGTGTTGCATGGCTATTTTCTCCCTCTAAAAATATAACTGTCTGACAGTGCAATATTGTCCTGTCTCAAAAACCATAATAAATAGAAATTTGACTGTAGTGGTTAATACAGTAGCTCCATGGACTAAGATACAGAGGTTTTATTATTGACTTCTCACCAGGAATAAGAATTGCCAGGTTATACCACTGATTAAAATTTGATTAATTACCTGTTACCTTGTTAATTTTATTCAGTATAGAAGAGACATTACCTGTAAAAAACAGGTGAAATAAACACTAAAAAAATTATTTAGAGCCATCAGGACCTTATCGAATTCCCATCCCATGTATTAAGTGAGTTAGCAGGTTTTTAATCAAATGTTTCTGTGAGTGAATAATGCCACAGATACAATGACAGGAAAAATGACATTTCATATTTAAGTACATTCAATGGAATTACCCATTTTTAGTTGTGTGTGTGATAATATTAATTAATAAAATGGCATATATTGTGAGTGGGGGCAATGTCTTGATATAGAAAATAGACATCCAATGAGTTATTTCAAGTAAAAATATTTTCAAGATGCCATCAGTGGTTAAAGGGCAGCTCCGAGTGGTGGGAAAGCAGGAGTCCACAGCTGGATCTCCCTTCTGGAGTGGCGGTCTCACTTCCAAGTGAACGCGTAACTTAGTGAGGCTCCGTGGGCGAGGCTCCAGCTTTTTGTGGACATTTTTTCTGGCTTATTTTTTAATATATTTTTTGATTTTGCTATTGCAGTTGCCCCATTTTTCCCCCTTCTGGCTTCTTTATATAAGTTAAAAATATATTTTATATGTTTATTGGCCACTTGTATGTCCTCTTTGGAGAAGTGTCTATTCAGGTCCTTTGCCCATTTTTTAACTGGGTTGTTTTCTTTTGTTGTTGTTGAGTTTTGTAAGTTCTTTATAAATTTTGGATGTTAACCTCTTATCAGATGTATCTGAGAATATGTTCTCCCATTCTGTGGGCTGTCTTTTTATTTTGTTGGTGGTTTCCTTTGCTGTGCAAAAACTTTTAAAATTTGATGCAGTCCCATTTGTTTATTTTTTTATTTTGCTTCCCTGTATGAATGGGCCTGGAGAATATTATGCTAAGTGAAATAAATCAGTCAAAGATAAATACCATATGATTTCACTCATACATGCAATCTAATGAACAAAGTGAACTAACAAAGAAGATGGGGACAGACTTGTAGATGGAGATAAAGTTGACAGTTAGTGCAGGGGCATGAGAGGGTGGAGGACTGAGCACAAAGGAAAAAAGACTCATGGACATGGACATGGACAACAGTGTGGTAATTGCTGGGGAGAGGAGTATATGGGGCCTAAAGGGTAATGGAAAAATACGATAAAGATGAAAAAATTCCTTTCAAATTATAGTTGACATGCAATATTATATTAGCTTCAGTTGCATAGCATAGTAATTAGACATCATATACCTTACAAAGTGATCCCAGTGCGCAGATGTTTAACTTTTGGTTGTGTTAACAATGCACACACAAATTAATTTTATGTTGCCTTTTACCATCTTTTGTCTACAAAAGGTGTAGAAGATGGAATGGCATAGAGATTCCCTGACTGAAAGTTGTGCCCATCACATGGGCAACCAGGAAGGACTCGGTGCACAGTGGTAAAGGGGTGGGTACATGCTCAGCTCCACAGGAACTAAGGGAATAAGGGGAGGGCAGCTCTTTCTTCTGCAGAGCCCAGTGGGTGAGGTAGCAGACCGCTCTCTGCCTCCGAGATTGGAGTCACCGTTTCCTGTTCTGACTCTGGTCAGTTGTCAGGTTCACCGGGATGGTGCACAATCCATCCAATCAAAGGAGCTCAAACAAAGGATTAGATCAACAAGGTGACTTTGCACCGTCCTTATGCTCTCAGGCTTTGTTACTTATTCAGCAGCCCTAGAGAGCTTGTAAAAGATGTCTAAGTAAGTGCACGCTTCAAAAGATACCTAATTAAACACCAACCAAAAAAGATTTTCTTAGGCTTTCATACACATTGGTTTGGACCATCATAAACCATTGCTGTATAAAAAATACTGTAAAAACATTTCATGCTTTTGCTACTTTTATTACAGCAAAGAATCGCTAAAAACAAGTAAGTCATCAAGTGTCTCAGGGCTTTGAAGCAAGGGAATTTCTTTTCCTGCAGTAACAGGAAAATGGTATTCCAGCTAATGTGACTTTAGCATTTTTCTATTAATATCCAAAATGTGATTCAGAGATGGCATCTTAAAATGCTGTTGTGTTATCACCACAAAGGAGAAAAGACAGGATTATATATGTGAAAAGGTGAAGAAAAAAATAAAACTTCTGCTGCATACGCATTTTGCGATTATTATATGTTTATATTTGTTTTCTCTTTTGGCTGATAAGCCAGCTCAGAAAAAATATTTTAAAAGAATAAAGTCCTTCCACTTACAGACAAGGGCATGTGCATTCCATGAAAAGAGTTATTATAAACCCAAACAGGAATGGCTTTGAGGAAGAATGCTGACTCGGATGCCTTACTTACGTTCTGCTGGATAAGAAAATGTGCCTCATATTGTTTAAATCACAACCAATAGTCCATCATTAAAACTGATTAGGAACCACACAAAGCCAAAAATCAATGAGAGCCACAACACCATGTTCAATGAAGAGCTTGTGTAGGAGAAAAAAATCTTAATTTTTGAAGATACAAGAATGGCAGATTCCAGACACAAAGTAGAGAGCACACACTTGGCAGAGTGAGAGAATTCAAGGACATTTCGCTTAACTCAGTGTCCCCACGCCACGGCACAGGAAGGTGACGCTGGTTTGCCAGGATGGGTGCGGGCAGCTTTGTTCTCTGTCCATTTAGATATACAATACCTGGTGCTCTTTTCTGAATCCAGCTACCCTCTTATCCCTTTAAAAATATTAATGTGATCCATATTTCAGCTTCTGGGGCACACAGAACTTGCCCTGCATGTTAAATGACACATGGGGACAAAGAGTGATTAGAGAGAGGTCATGTACCAGAACGGTGTGGGGTACAGCATCTAGCAGCTTTCCCTGTAATTGAACACTGCAACAATGGGGAATATTTTTTTTTGCCTTAACCTCATTGAAAATGTCACAAAGAGTCCTCATGATGCAACTAAAATGAGAGGTTCATGTGCATTTTTAGTGTCTCTCTGATAGAACCCAACTGTTGTATAGTGCGAGACAACCCACTAGGGGAAAGGCTTTTAGTGCCTTCTACACAATATTCAGAAATGTAGGTCCCAAAATACCTTTCCTTAAATATTTCCTGTTGCACAAACAAAGGCTTGCAATGCAAAGACAAGGTGATTAGAGACTTTGGCATAAAACTGAAATAAAATGGCTTATAAATGATTTATAAATTATTACTGTTCAGCAACTCAGGCTGAATGGGCTGTACAAGTTCACTCTCCGTATGCTGTAAACCTACAGGAAGGATGTCATCACTGCTGTTTTTACAGAGCTAATATTTTCAGTCAGTTGAGAGGGCTTCACACATGAGTGATGCGGAGTCTGAAATGAAAGTATTGTCAAACTGATTATCTTTTGCATGCGCTCCCCGAAAGATTCTGCATCTAAAACAAATGCCTATTCACTGAAAATTACTTTGATAAATGCATACTTATATCTTCAGGTATGTAAAAGACAGCTAGAAAAGAGAAATTCTAGTGCTATTCTGGTCCTAAGTCAAAGTTTATTGCAAAGAAACAAACTTGTAATGAGTCAGCTGTGGACTTGACTAAAAATGTAACTTTCTCATTAGTCATGTTATTTACAGTAGAAATGTGAAAGTCAAATTAATATTTGTAATTTGTATTACCAAGAATTTTGTAGTAGAGAAATTATTGCAGACTTAGAGGTCAGAGAACCCTGTGTCCTAACTCTGCCTATATGCCTGCCCTTTTTATGTTGAAATAGGGATAATGATGATGTCTATCTTGCAGAGCTTTGCACAAGGTATATGATGTACTGATAAAGCATTTGCCACTATGCCTGGAACTGGGGAAGAGAAGGCTTGCCACTTCCACACAACATAGCATTTACAGCACGTTTAAATCGTCTAATTATGTGTTGAATTAGTTACATTACTGTGTACTGGGAGACACAGATGACACTGATAACATCAGACATCTTGTTTAAATAAAAAAGTGACTACTACTGGGGATAAAAATAGAGAGGAACCACCGGAACCTTTCCTGATTGACTTCTGTTAGGCAGGGATTCCAACATGGTACAATGTGAAATACACTGAAACAAGGGCTAACCACGTGGATAGAGGGATGGGCATAACTCTGCCTTTCTCAACAGAATAGAGCTGAACACTGGTGTTTTTTTAGATGTATTGATATTTAGAGAGAGAGGGAGAGAGAGAGAGAGATTGGTTGTTACAGTTATTTATGTACTCATTGGTTGTTTCTTGTCTGTGTCTTGACCAGGGACAGAAGCTGCAACTTTGGAGCATTGGGCTAATGCTCTAAGAGACAACTGAGCTACTTGGCCAGGGCAGTATTATTTTTCACCACTTTGTATTGAAATTTAAGAATGCAGTGAAATTGAAACATTGTGACCTCACCCTGTGTGAACAATCGACTCCCTTGGCAAACAAGTGAGAAATGTTGCCAACTATCTCATTATTTCAGTATTTATGGTCTCCTGTTCAGGCCGGAGGAAATCATTTAATCCATGTGCCTCACTGGAGAGATGAGGAAGCAGAATCAAACTGTTCTACAGAAAAAGACAGTATAGTACAGAGAGGATGCAACTTGCCCAAGGTCACACAGCCAAGTGGTGGCAGACCTCACATCCAGGCCAGTGTTCTGTCCTACAACCTTAAAATCTCAGTGCTACCCCACAGGTGGTATTTTAATATCTTTTCATTAGTTGCATGCTGCTTTCTTTTGGGAAAGCCTTATTGTTTTATGCTTATGTGTATATTACCAAATGCCCTTTTTCATAAAATGTAAGTAAATATTTCTTTTCGAAAAAAATTAGCTCTTTCCTGAAACTTGGGCATTTCTATCACTTCACCATTAGAATCTGACAAATTCAGTACCTGAGAAAAATAATGAAAACAAAACTTTCCAGAGAGTACACAAACATTCTCTTTTCTGTAAAGCTGGTTAGACTAAAAAAGTCATATTTTCCTTTTTGTTATTTCAGGATTCAGTTAAGAATTAAGGCAGAAAATAATACTGAACACAATAGAATGGTTTTGATGTGACATTTCTGTGGGATAATTCTGAAGAGAATCCTGGGGATTTCAGGCACGGAAGAAAAAAAGGTAGAAATTAATAATGCAAGAAAGTGGTCAAGAATACTTTTATATTTTAGAACTAGAGAAAGGGCTGAGCAGTATTTTATGGGGCTCACTATCTCGGACCTAGGATACAGGCAAAGAGAAGAGAGAGAGTGTCATGAAAGGTAACACAGAGCGGTGCAATATAACCAAGTGGGAGAGAGGGAGCCAGTGGGACAGAGGAAAGGATTGCATATGGAGGGGAGGGGGAGATGCCAGAGAAGATGACTCCAGCTGTCACTCAGGGTCACCTCTGCCACAACTTGCCCACGTTGATCTAGCTAATCCTCTACAGTGGCACTCCCTTTTATATCTGGTGCCAGAGAGAGGAAACAAAACAGGAGGGAGATTGAAATTGAAATGTAGAGGGAATCTAAATGCTTCCGATACCAATTTAAATTTTATAGTGCAAATTCACAGTTAAAATACTTGATTGATCAAAATCTATTTTGATGCTTTTTCTTTCTATTGATTTTAAAACTTCAACTGAAGAAAAGGTTTAGAGATGCCGTGTTTCATGTGTTTAAAATCTTTCTGGTGACAAAAACCACTGAATCTCTTAAAATCCCAATTCCACAATTTAAATTTCATAGAATTTAGTTCTTCACTGTAACAGTGTTTGGGTATGGCTACGTGCACAAGTGACTTATTTAACTCATAGTTTTTAACTGACAAGACCATCATATACCTTTTCTGGTGAAACATACAGCAGCCTGCTTGGTATGATCAGTGTTTATAATAAAGGGAGATCCAGATTTCTAAATGCAGCCCTCAGTCTTCAGTCTTACAAGTCGGAGAGGAAGATCATGCAGCCTTTTGGCAAGAAAAAAATAAAAACAAATAAGGAGGTAGGAAGGCATCAGTAATTTATATAATATTACTGAGAACAAACAGCATTTTGTCGAGAAGACCTTGAAATAGAAATCCAGCTGTGGACTCTTCTCTGACAAGAAAAACCTTTTTAACAGATGCAACCCTCTCTCTCTCTTCCTTAAAGTTAAATTTAAATGTTCTCTTAGAATCTCTCCTATAATTAAGATCCTCCCTTTTGTGAACTAGTAGTATTCATTTCATGAAATTTTTATGTACAGTTATTAAGAAGAAAGTGAGTCAAATAGTTTCTAGTGTAGATGCCAGCTGAGCCCCAAATTTCTTACTCAGCTCAATTGAGAGAAGGTCTCTCTTTCCATCATCATGGAGACTGTAGCACTATTATTTCCTGAATTCTTTTTAATGTCAGGTGAGAAATTGGAGTTTCACGGTGCCCTTCTGCACCTCTCAGATGTATAACCGGGTTGCAAAGTCCACTGAGCAGTTTGGCGCGATCTGGAGTCTCCCTCAAACAGGCCGTGACTGTAGTAACAGGGAGGACACAGGTCAAGAGGAAGGAGGCTTTGCAGAGCTCTGCTCAGACACTTGCACACCTGCCTGCATTATACTTGGCTCTAGTGGAGAGTGTTATTAATCCTCCATTTTAATGAGCACCAAGCTTACACACAAGATTTAAAGTAAATCTCCTACCAGTGTCTCTTCACAGTGCCACTGCAATTGCATAGGCTTCCATTAGCCCTCGCAAGTGCTAAAGAAAATGAGACATTTCAAGGCTATTGAACACAGTGAAGCAGGGCAATTTAGTTCCTATGGATTTTTCCATAATTTTGACAGAAAAGGAAATCATTTGTTGTGTGCTTCATATTCTCCCTAGCTTTATGGTTCTACCTACACAGAATATTGTCTAGTTGCTTATTTTGTGCATGAGAATATTATTATAATTAACTTTTCCCATGTCACAGAGTCCAAATTAGATTCTCTAATTATTCCTCTCAATGCCTTCCTCTGATCCTTAATAAAATTGAATAAATGTTTGATGGAGAAACTAACACATTTCTAGGTCTTTATTCCAGATTTTAAGAAGAAAATAAAATAAAAGACTATTCTAAATCAAGTTTTAAAAATAGTTTTCTGTAAATTCAAAGCTAATATACATTTAAGGAAAGTTGAAAAATATTCCTTTAATCCCTTAATTTCCCTCCCCTCTCCCCTCTGGTCACTGTCCCCCTGTTCTCTATTTCAGTGTCTTTGTTTTTATTCTGCTTGCTTGTTTGTTTTGTTGTTTAGCTTCCTGTTAAAGGTGAGATCATATGGTATTTGTCTTTCAGCACCTATTTAAGGGGAAAATGGGGGAGGGATTTGGAGGAACAAGTATGAAGGACACAAGGACAAGAACTAAGGGGGGTGGAAATGGGAGGGAGGTGGGGAGCACTGGGCAGGGGGCTGGGATGGGAGAAATAGACAAAACTGTACTTGAAAAATAAGTAAATAAAAATTAAAAAATAATTTAACATGGTAAATAGATTCAGGTATGGCTTGGGACTATTTTTAAATTCACATTGCACAGAACAAATGCTCAATAAACGTTTGTTAAATTGAATCCATTAAATGTCCTAGAATTGAGAAACTAAACATTATTAATTGATTTCCATTGATCTGACTGAACCTAATTTTTTAATAAATATGGAAATAATGAAAAAAGAAAGAAAAATATTCCTTTATAATATTTTGGCAAAATCAAAATGTATAACTAAATAAAATTCTTAAATTTCAAATGAACGAGAAGGGACTATAATTTTATTATCTGTGAAGTCAATACTGGCAACTGACACAGAAATAATGTCTTCCCTTAACAATTTCACCTGATTTTAAATATCACCTATTTAGATGCTTGAAAACACCAACTGGAAGCAGCCCCTTGAAGCCTGGGGTAGGTGCCGAGATCTCTTAGGAGTGGGGATTACTGCGCCTACATCTATCTTCCTTGTCTGGCAAATAGCCCTCCTGGCAAAAGCTGAGAACAAAATTTAAAGCAATGAATCAAACAATGGAAACAGAAAAAAATATTTATCCACATATTCTGACCTCTGCAAAGTAAGACTAGAGATCTTTGGTGTCTAATCTTGGTTATGTTAGATTTTAACATGTTCATTTATTTATTTGTTTACATCACTCACTGACTTTCTGCTCTTCACCAAAGATTTAGTGGAAAAAACAGAGAATAGAAACTCTCTCCCAGGGAGTTTGCTGTAAAATAAGTGGAGAAACACTATGAAATGTTTGGCAGAGGGAACTGGCTGTAAAACCCGAAGGAGGGTAGTCAAGGTCTATGCAATTGCAACTCATTCAAAAAGTGAAAAATGTTGTCCATAGTTAAAGCAAAAAACAAACAAAAAAACCCTATCGATTGGCAAACATTTATTTCCTTTAAGCTTTTTTTGTGGAAAATCTTGATTTAATATCACTTGGGAGACAATTTAATGTCAAAAATAAAGATGAGGAGAAGACCAGGAAAACAGTAGCCAGTATACAGGACTCAGTTACATGCTTAGGGAGTGAGATGTTAAGTACTTAGATTCCCTTAACTAATGGATCGAGTTGAGAGTCTATAGAAAATAAAATAAATGATGAAAGGATAACATTTTTGTTTACTGAGAAGAGAAATATTTTAGTGATTAATATTGCAAACTAAATCATGTTTGATAATGATACTTATGTTCATCTTGTTTGGAAGCTAGATATCTATAAAGTCATTATATGAGGTAAACCAACAGCCCTGCCTGCCACTGTTTTTCAGTGACGACTCACCAAGTGGTCCTGTGTAGTCTGGTTCTGCAATGTCCACCACACCCTCACAGAGTGTCCTCTGTAAGTACCCTGACCACACTAACTAATTTTTTATATCACCACTCAGTGCCATTTCAGACACAGGTATGCTGGTGTATGGGCAAGCTTTTGATTTAATAGCATAGCTTAGGAAAAAAAAACAAGTACTTTATTTTTTTTAAATTCAAAAACTTTTAAATAATGCACAATATAAGCAGAAGTTAAAAAATCAAATGTTAAAAACATGCAAAACCTCAAAGTGAAAGTTCTCTGCTTTTCTGTAATGTTTATTAAATATTTTTTAACTAGATATTCTACTCTAATTCAAATCACCATTAAGAATTGGGTGATTATTTTTTCAGAATGTTTGTCTCTGTCTCAACATACCTGCACACACACATTTATAGGGAAGCTGTAAAAATAACATACATACATGCATTTTAGAAGTTTTAGAAGTTCGAATATGCCATGAACATTTCTCTATAACAGCTATTTTCAACCAGTGTACTGCAAGAACTTTTTCAGTTGAATTTCTTGGGGCGACACTATTTCACAAAACCATACAGGTTTCGAGGGTACAACTCAGCACATCATCGGCCACTGCACTGTGGGCCCATTGCCCAAGGCAAAGTCTCTTTCTGGACAGACTGACAGCGGTCAGAGGGGAGGGGACTTGGAGGGCTGGGTGAAAAAAAGTGAAGGGATGATGCAAAAATATACAAATCAATCACATAGACACAGACAATAGTATGTGATAGCCAGAAAGAAAGAAGTGCAGGGGCAGGTGGGCAAAATGGGGTAAATGGGTTCTCTTTAGTCAGGGGCAATGACCTCTTTTCCTTTAGATTGTTGAATAAAAAAATGACAACATCCAACACAATAGTAGTCATCAAACTTATACCTTTTTTTGTCACATTGGCAAAATATATTTTTTTAGTATGTGGCAGAATTTTAGTAATTAGTTTATAGGTGCCATAAGATGAAAAGTGTTGAAAATCAGTAGTCTGTATTGTATGTATCTTACTGAGAGCATTCTACTGTGTAAGAGTTGTCTAACTGTTGTGGTGGTGTCTACATCTCTGCTACTCTATGCTATGTAGCAACAAAGGCATCAAGGATCGAGAAGTAACCTTTTTTTGTTTTTACAAAAATGAACTGTATTTTTTAGTTTTTAATGTGCGTTATTAAATTACTAACTAGAAACTTAACACAAATCACATTTCCAAAATAAATGTGCAAGGATATCCCTTTCTTTGCTTTCTCCCAACTTCACCACAGTTTGATGAGAGTGAAATTAATCTTGCTTTTATTTATTTTTTCCAAATGAAAATGACTGATTTTGATTCAGATATTAATAAAAAGTTAAATAATACAGAAAAGTGGGGATGAGTTTGCAATCTTTTCTGTCCCTTCAAAAGTATAAAATTCATTTTAATTGATATCCAGTGTAACCAGCGTTAAGATTTTAGTATCTTTCTAGATTCTCTCTCTGTCTTTCTTTCTCTGCTCCTCTCTCCAATTTCATGAAATGAAAATCATGAATTTGCTGTATTGTAAACTTTTTTTGTTCAATCATTTTCTACCTACTAGTAGTTTAAATAATTTATTTAAGCCCAAGGAAGAATTTCTGAATAATCAATGTGAGGTTGACTATTATAATTAAACTTATTGTTTTGATAACAATTTTACATGGTTATGAAATTAATTATTAGCACTATGCCTTACATACTCTTACATTAATGCAACTATCAGAATACCAAACAAAAAGAATTAAACGATGTCGATTCATTATCTCATATAAAAATTCTGAAGGTAAATATAGTCCAGTTTGGTTAATTCAGAAGCTCCTGGTTTGGCTTTTTTGGGGAAGTCCTTTAGCTGGACCCCTATTAACCTTAGATGGCTGCGTTGTCTCCAGTTTACCCGCCTGGAAAGAATGGTACCTAAAAGCAGGAGGGAGGGTGCATTTTTCTCCTAAACATTGCCCTTCTGATCGGAGAAGTCCTGTCCATTGAAGCCGAGGGTGAGTTCTCCTGAGGTCACGCCCCTGCGCCTTCGCTGCCAGCTGCTGTTGAGAGGAATGACCTCCATTGTCAGTGTCTGCAGTGGGGACGGTACTTGCAGCAGGAGAGAAGGGGGCAGAGTGGATGACGGTGATGGACAGAGCCCGCCACGTCTCTGAAGCTTTCCATAAACGTGAAGGGTTGGAAATCACGGTAGAGCTCCTTTTCTCTTCACTGAAAACTGTTTTACTAATTGGAGGTTTTATCTTGATTTTGAAATCCTTGACACAGCCAGCGCGAACATGAGTGTGTCCTTGATTCATTTAAGCTACTCAAGGTCATTCTCGACATAAATATGGTTGTAATTACTGTTCGTTTTTTTCGGCGATTTTGAACAAAAAATGAAGCACAATATATAATAATTTAAATTTATTATTAAGATAGCAAGTGCACTATTCTTCTAAAACCAACTGGTGATTTATTATCTCAATGTGAAAGTGAATGTCAGTTTGGGAACTTGCATTTATACAGACTGTATCTAAAAACAGCAAAGCCTTTTCTTTCAAGAACACTTGTTTCTATTTGTTGATATCATTTTCACATATAGTTTTCATCATACAAATTAAATTTATATGTGATATGAGACCTATTATTTTATGTTTTTGTTGGTTAGTTTTGAATATATGTCTAGTTTTCTAGAGTGGAACACAGAAACAACTCATTAAACAACAAAACAATTGTAGCTAATGTTTATTGCATCCTTACTCTGTACTGAGCACTCTGTTAAGAGATTTGTGTATGTCTTTTTATCAGAGCCTCACAACAGCAACCTTCAGTGGTAGGATGTATTGTAACAGGGTGCAGCCAGGGCCCCCAAAGTGGGGTTTGATTTGTAAGAGGGTGCAGCCTGGGTGTCCAGGAATATAGGATGTCCCCACCACAACAAGTCTAGCTGGGGGGTGGGACACATGGAGCAGAGTCGTTGAGAGTTATATTGCATATCAGTAACAGCAGAATAGCTTCATACATGATATACAAAAAGGTTATTTTGTGTATCAGCAAGTCTAGCCAGGTAGATGGCAGTGACTTTGACCTGTGATGTAACTGGGAAGCAGCACCTAGAGCTTAGAGATTGGAGCCTCCACAGGGCTACACCTGCCCAGACTAACTATGGCAGCCACGAAGGGCTGAAAATGCAGGTGTGCTGGCAGCTGTAGCCGACTGTGAGAGTCGGAAATGGGGTTACAGAGGAAGATCCACCTGGGGATTTAAACCTAGGGGGCAGCCAAGCTGCAATCTTAACCACGCCAGAGTGGAGAGGTGGCTCCCTTGAGCATGCGGCTTAGGAAGCAGGAATGAAGGTGTAGCAGTTTCAGAGGACGGAGAAGGGTTCCCTGCTTGCCATGAGGACATGGTTTTGGATTAAGAACCAGAAATCTCGGTGACACAGCTGATGGAGCTGGGCACCATGGGAGGCCTGCCCAGCAAGCATGGATTACTGGGAGGAGCAGGGAGTCTAGCGGAGCTACAGACTTCTATTCCCTTCCTGAGATATGGTACCCCTGACTGGCCTGACTGGTCTGACTGGGTAAAGGGGGGAAGGAAGGATTGCGTGTTTGCAGGCGTTTTAGAGGGCTTTGAGATTTTTAACAGTGACATTCTGCCATTACTCTAAACTTGCATAACTTTGGAATAAATAGTTCCTTTTCTTTTGACCAAACTCTGGCATTGAGAGCCACAATTCCTAACACATGGTAGCAGGCAAGATGAACCTTGTACAGAGATACCCTGGGGGAGGGGGCTTGTTTCTATAACAGTATCTGAGCCACCCATGGGTTCATTCAGGAAACAGTATTACTATCTCCAGTTTACTGATGAGGAAATTGAGTCTAAGGCAGGGTTATCAAACTCGTTTTCACCAGGGGCCACATCAGCCTCGTGGCTGCCTTCAAAGTGCCAAATGTGATTTCAACTCCTTAACAGTTAAAGAGTAGTTACATTGATACAGTCCTAAAATTATTTTGGCCCTTTGAAGGCAACCAGGAGGCTGATGTGGTCTCCAGCGGAAATGAGTTTGACACTCTGGGTCTAAGGAATTAAGTCATTTGGTTAAGCTCACATGGACACAAGTCATCGAGCTAGTTTGTCCTCTGTTGAACACAGTGATCTGATATCGAACCCAAATTGAGACCCCATGGTCCCAAGGCCCTGCCATGTGCCCCACGGGGCTTTAGTGCAGGACTGACAGACTAGACACAACTCAGACACAAATCTGTAAGTCAGCACATTAAGTCACAGCTGTGGACAAGGTTATACATTTTAAAAATTTCACATTGGACATGTTTCAAGGGTAATTTACATAATATGGGTCATAGTTAATGTATAAATGATAATGATGGTTTGAAATTGGAAATATAATTACTCATTAGCTAATCTTGGTTGCCAGAATTAAGAGAATTCCCAGAGAGATGACTTAACATAAATAGGACTGGTGATTTTTCCTGAACTTTAGGAGTAGCTATCTTTTCTATTTCCTCTTTTGTATTACCAGTAATGCTTTGCTCACTAGGCACGCTACTGTGAGCCTCATCCTGATCAGAAAGATCTTCCTTTGGTCATTGTTGTGTATGTTTGGAAACTATAGTATTATGCTATTCTTAAAAGCAGAAAAGCTGCATTCAGCTTGACTTTTAACACAAGTATCACTGTAAACTAACCAGAAACGTATCACCGTCCAGCAGAAAACAAAATTTCCCTGAATCCCCAAAGCAGGTCTCTTTTGAAGTATGTGTAAACTGGAGTTTTTCCTCAAGCAGCTTTGGAACACTGCTGAGGCTTTTTCTTAAGGCCTCTTTGAATGAAAAGAGAGTTTGCAACTGTTTGTGACTCACTATTGTGAAGCACATGAGACCACCCGTGCCCACTCATGACCTGAAGTCACTGACGCAGTGCAATAGTGCAAGGTACTCTAGCTGATGCATGCATAGCCAACAACAGTTGCCACTCACAAAGCAGTGCAACTGAGAAGGGGCATTCAAGCTCCAGGGGAACCCAAACTCAGAGATGACGGTGAAAGCAGAGCAAAGAGACCCTGCATCTCCCAGATCCTCTAGGAAGATGCAAGCCCAGAAGTGCCCGATGCTGACACCATTGCTGCAGAGTGAAAGGTTAGGGTTGCCTCTAGAGCCTTGTCACTGAAAACACTGCAGAGGAAAACTTCCCTCATTGCCCCATGCAAACAGGGCTGAACGATTATGGATTTTTTTATTTCTGCTATTTTAGAAACTGAACCTATAAAATTAATGACCATGTACCAAGGCCATTTAAACTTTTAAAAATCTTTTCTTAAAAAGATTTTATTTATTTATTTTTAGAGAGAGGGGAAGGGAAGGAGAAAGAAAGGGAAAGAAACATCAGTGTGTGGTTGCCTTTCACGTGCTCCCTACTGGGATCCTGGCCCACAACCCAGGCATGTGCCCAGACTAGGAATTGAATCATCACCCCTTTGGTTCATAGGCCCACAGTCAATCCACTGAACTACACAAACCAGGGCCTGAGTCCTTTAGGAAAACACTCCTCAAGAATCTCAGATTGAAAAATCAGTAAAGTAAATTCTAGTTTGACGCTAATAATAAATGAAAATATGTACACACAGATATATGTGTGTATATATAAATTTACTAAAAGTATGGGGTTTTTATGTCTCAGATTCATTTTCTACAACCTCAAAGCTCTTTTGCACTTAGTACTTATATTTTTCACTATTATTAGAGTATTTCTATAGCCTGAATTGTGCACCCCCTCCAAATTTATATGTTGAGGTCCTGACTGTTGTATTTGGACATAGGGTCTTTACAGAGATAGTTAAAGCAAATCAGATCATAAGGGTGGAGCTGGAATCCAATATGACTGGTGGTCTCAAAAGAACAGGAAGAGACAGGAGGAATTTGTGTGCACAGGGACTATGTGAAGGGCATGGCGAGGTGGTCTCTGGCAAGCAAAGGGGCGGGCCTCAGGAGAAACCAACCCCATTGCTGACTGAATTCGGACTTCCTGCCTCCAAAACTATGAGAAATAAATGTCTATATATTAAGTGTCCAAATCTATGATGTTTTGTTATATCTGCCCTTACTTGTATACACTATAGGCTTTGCTTTAAGCTAACAGCCATACTCTTTAGGTGTATAAGTGAGTTCCTAAAGAATAGTGTCATGTTAGAGCATGAAGTAAAAGGGATGTTGAATGTCATCTACTCCAACATGCATTAGGAGTTAACTGTGGCTCAGAGAAGTGAAACAATGTAACCAATGCCATGCAATTAATTAGTGGCAGAACTGGGACTAGACCATATGTATTTTGATTCAAATTTAGCCAAGAATAAAGCAAGTTGCCTATTGTTATTTGGAGTCATTCACATTACCTATTGTGATGAGGGAAGAGAGACTAATGATTTATAATTGCTCACTTAGGCAGTTTTCTTATGGTCATTCTTAGTCATGGGTTTTCTAGGAACACATAGAAAAGCTCATAGTTTCTGAAATGCATATAATATTGTTTTTTTTTAAGTGCCCTGGTTTGGGCCCTGGTCAGGTAGTCCAGTTGGTTAAGCATCATCCTGATACACCAAGGTTGCAGTTCAGTCTCTGGTCAGGGCAAGTACAGGAAGCAACCAGCGAATGCATGAATAAGTGGAACAACAAACTGATGTTTTTTTTCTCTCTCTCTCCTTCCGCTCCTCTCTCTCTCTAAAATGAATACAAAAATCATGTGGTTTGTTTCATCCTTTTACCATAAATTATCATTGTTTTTACAAAAACTCTAGTCCTTTTTAATCTTGAAAAAGTAATAATCTTGCAGTAGTGATTTGATCTAATTTTAAACTGGCACTGCCAAGTGGCAGTATTTCTTCAACAATTTGCTTGTCATTAAAGATAGATTGTTGATACTGTGTCATCAGGTGGTAATGTAGGATATAATTAGTGCTTTTCAAATTTTTCTGCCTTTAAATAAAAAATTACACATTAGATATGCCTATCAAAAAAGATGATGTATAAATGCATGAAAATCTCTGTATCTTCATAAATATTTTCTCAGCAAGCAGAACAGTCCATTAATCTAGAACCAATTGCAAAGCAACTGTTCACATCCATAGAACCACTGAAGTAGCATCTTAAATGTATTTCAAGACTTACCAGAATGAAAAATGGTCAGTCTTATTCCTATTAGCTTGCCTTATTTTCTTGAACTACTCATATCCTTTATTATACCCATCAATCAAGTCTTGCCTAGAGTTACAAAGTGGAAATAAAAGAGCACCGAGTCAAAATGGGGAAAAAATAATAAACTGGGCCACCCTTTCATCATTTCATCTGAAGCTGTAAATGTGAAGGGGCTATGCATCTCTTCAAATAACCCTTCCTGAATTCAAAGTAGCTGTTGGGAAAAATCTGTAAAGGAGCAGCAATCTGATTCATACCTCCGAATAAAAAGGCAAATCTGTAATAAATAGCTAATTGCTTCTTTTCACATATTTGTGCTTGGACGTTGAGCATCATGCTGGAAGTACCTCTACTCCTGGGGCTGTAACACTCATAAGTCAGCCTGACTCACTTTATTGCATGTAACCTGTTTGGTGCCCTTGCAGAATCTGTCATCTGTCATATTTTCATCCAAACCATTAACCACACTGGTAGATAACAATTACATGCCATAAAATGACTTGGGCAACCTAGATGAAGTGCTAAAACTCTGTCCTATGCTCACACCACAGACATCAATATATACGATTAAACCTCTTTTCCCGCACTGCCACCTCTGTGGATCTCTGGTGCATGATTGGTCCTTTCCCTGCTGAAGAGGATCATGTGTAAAAGGGGTTCTTGGTGGCACCCCTAGCTTTCACGTTATCTTTGCAACTGTCCTTTGTCAAATCTTTGATGTATTGCTAGAAACTTGAGATTTCTACACTTCCTACTAAGGACTTCAAAGTTATATATTTAATCCATGACTCCATCTCATCTGAGTTTCCCATTCTTTTGGTCATTTTGGTCCTTAAAAAAAGGACAAGTTTCTTTGAGTTTAGGAATTTGAATTTATGGTTTCTTCTACCAAAAACATCCTTTGTGCCAATCAGGGCTCAGCAATATTTCACTCTGTCAGAGGAATTTACTGACAACAACTTTGATAGCAGGTATTTCTCATGTTCTTTTATTTTTTTAACATTTTTTGTTTTAACAGCACATACCACTAAGTGAACTTATCTTTGTCATTTTCTCACTTACTTGTTTATCCTCTCTCCCTCAACTGTATAAATTCTAAGAGAGCAGAAAGTTTGACTTACCTATTCATTGTTGTGATATTGCTACATCACAGGCAATATCTGGAGAACAGTGGACCTTTAGTGTATTGTAATGAATTAGTTCATAACAAAGACTTGGAATCTCTCAGGACTCCCCATGACCATGATTATACTTTTCAAAGTTTCTATGTTTTCTTAAATGTATAATCTTGAAGTGGTTGTTGTAGGCACAAGGCCTGATCTTATTAGAGTTGTTAAATTGTCAAAATAACAAAATAACAGAAGCAAATTGTCTGTCTTTGGTTAATGTTTCGGTTTCTTGTTATGTCTCCTTTAGGGTTACTTATCTCTATATCTATTCCTAGGATACTCCCTAAGAAGTTTCAAAATCATTTGTGTTTTAAAAATTATTGTATTCTGAATATAATAACTTCTAAGTAGGGAAAATGTAAAAAATGTATACAATAGAAAGTAAGAGTAATGTATATTAGAGATACCCAGAACAACTTTAACTCATTTGTTTTAATATATTCTGTTATTTCTATGTATATATCCATAAATTTTAGCAAAAGCAAGAACAAATACAAAAAATGACCTTGTGTTGTCTCCTGACTTCCCAAGTCCTAGTGTGGAAGAACACGGACTCCCTTTGCCCAGTCACCAGAGGTGTGGAATTTTCCCTGAAGACAGAATGTTATGTGTAGGGAGTCAGAGTAAAGAGGAAGGTGTTGGGTTAGTAGCCTGGGAGGCTGGCTCCCAAGAAGTTATGTCTGCCTCATCCCTTCAGGGGAAAAACAGCAATTCCTACAATACATTTCAGAAGGTAAAAGAGCAAAATGACCATGGACTGGATGTGTGCCTTAGAGAGAAAATTGAAGCTTCTATCTGTTTAAGGGCTAAATAGTGCAACCTTAGCTAAAGAGCACTGGGTGTTCTAGAACTGGGCTCCTCTGCTCAAACAACTACTTAGTGCATCGTATTGAACACACTGATGCTTCAGACAGAGTCGGCACCTACATTCAAATTTCTGCTCTACAATCATGCTGCATGACTGTGTGCTTTCCACTTTTGGCCTCTACACTTTGTACCTGGCAGGCTCCTGGCAGGAAACAGTTGCTACACTGATCATGCTGGTCAGTTGAGAAGCGTTGAATGGAAGGATAACTTACAAAGGCGAGGGTGAGGTTCAGGAAGAGCAATCAGATGGGCTTTTGTAGGAGGAGCTGCCACCACCCTTGCCCTGGAGAAGAAAGTGCACTGTCACCTGCATGAAGAAGACCTCCTGACAGGAATATGGACCAAGTCCATCCTAATGTTTGTGCAACCTTGGGCCAGAGTAAAAATCGAGGCCCACAATTTATACATCTAAATATTTAAATTCCAAATCAAATGAACAAATGGAGAAATGATATATTTCTTTCCGCCTCAATTCATAAATCTTCACAATGACTTGGAAAGCCATATTTGAATGTAGGATTCCCAGACTCCATGGACATTCTGCTCTGACACACTGCAGCGGGGGAACAGCTGTCCCCGCTAGCCCTCAGCTGTTCCCTTCTCTTCACACCCCTGGTTCTTTCTGACACTGACAGATACTTTGTACGCACACAGTAGTCACTCCAGTTGGTACTGCCAAATTCTGTTTCCATCCTGATCCTTATCCCCCGAAGAGCTGTGCCCACCAATGTAGGCCCTAGAAGCGGGTTCAGAACTGTTTCTCCAGAGAAGGATGGGGCCCTGTGTACCAAGAACATGGTCCAGAATAGAGATGTGGGGCCTTGGTTGGGCATGTTCCCTTGGCCTACAGATATCTTGTTCTGTGGGAACAGCAAGAATAAGCAATGGGCCAAGTAGGGCCTAACAGGCTTCGCCTGTGGATGGAGTCCCTTCTCCCTGCATCACTGTGATGTTACTATGGTCTTCAGTGAAGTGCCACCTGAGGTGGATGACAAGATAGAATCTGCAGAATTAAATCACTGTCTCACTTTCTTCCTCATCTCCTCTTGTCCCAGATATTGCTGTGCCCACTTCCTGTTGGCCCAATCACTGGAAAGCCAGGGCAAAGGTACCCTCCAAAGTGATGCAGTCCTTATGGGTCACATCACCGCCCAGTGGGGGAGAAGGGGAAGCTGAATCTACAGGGAAAAAAACTGAAGGTTTCCAGTCTAGGTAATAGGTAACTTAGGAGAAAGTATGATGACCTAAGGAAGAAATCATTTTAGCAATGGACCTTTGCTTTGGAGGCCCTGCCAACCCCTACTTATATACACTCCTAAGAAGAACATCCTTGTAAATAAAAAGGTTTGGCTCATGGCTGTTTTTTAGGGATATGTTCGTAAAAGACCATCTTATCTAGAGTGTCTACCTCCTGTCAGGTCTCCCTCAACTCTTGGCCCTTTTAAATCTCTTTTCCACTCCACACAGCAGCCAGAGTGATCTTAAAACTTAAATTAGGTTACATCACTCCTTCTCTCAAAATGCTTCCATGGCTTCCATTAGCACTTAGGGTAAAATGTAAAATCTTCACGGTTGCCAGCAAAGTATTGTGTAATCTGGCTCTGCTCCCGCCTTCCTCTCGGGCTCCAGATTCGCCCTGTGCCCTTTCCTTCTGACTTAGCACTCTTCTGCCATACAAAACATTTTTTTCTGATTTCTGAAAGTTCCTAGCTTTTTCTTGCAAGACAAGAAATGAAAGATGAGCAGGAGCAAACCAAGACAGGAGGCGTGCAACCCTCCTGATATCAGTCTCATGCTCAAATGCAACTCTTAATTTTTTTCTTTCCCATCCTTTTCAATTTGATTCAGAAGGAATAACTTACTGTCCCTCCTACCTCCACACAGATGAGGATTTGGACAACGCCTTGACATTCTCTAGTTACTTTCAGATACTAAATATTTTTTCAATTGTTTTAGTAATGAATATAATTTTATTGTAGCAGTGAAAATGTCCTGTCCCATGTGTATTAGTCAGGCTTCCACCAGACACAGAGAATATATAATAAGAGATTTACTGTCCAAAATCAGCAAGGCGTGCCTTTAGGAGGGAAACTGTCAGACAGGAGGTGCCCTTCACAAGTAGAATGGTTGTTTCTTCAGGGAGACATCAGCTCTGTACTCAAGGTCTTTGAAATGATTAAAGCAGATCCGCCCAGATTGTCCAGGACAATCTCTTTTGCTAAAAGTCAATAAACTGTATATGCGATTTACATCTATAAATATTATTTCACAAAACACCTAGATAATAATTCAATTAAATAACTGAAAGGTATATTCTAGCCAAATGGAGGCATAAAACTAACCATCGTGCCATGTAAGAGTTAAGACTCCAAACTTGGCTCACTAGTCAATCTTCTTCTTTCCCTCCCCCGGTTTGGTCCTGCCTGTGGGGAATGTTTCCCCTTTTGACCTAACTAGTCCCTTTCTTTGCCTTCTCACCTTTTTTTTCACATGCATGTCCTCTGTAACTTTTGGATTTCATCAGTTAAAATTCTTCTTTATATAATGAATATTTTGTAAAGCTTCTTTACTATACTGAGAGTCAATTCATAGATCATGTAAACTACCCTACACATAATTGAAAAAATAACAACACAATATTTTAACTATAGCATAAAAGATAACAATAGAAAAGTGATTTATATTAAATGCAATATAATAAAATATGTAAATGATTGGGTTTAGCATCACTAGAATTTCTAATGAAGAAATCATGGGACTGGAGATATGTGAAGAATCTTGGTGGATATAATAATACCAAATACAGAAAGATACAGGAGTGTTATATAGGTAAATCATTAAATATTATGGGTGCCATTGAGCCTTGGCTGGTGTGGCTCAGTGGATTGAGTGCCAGCCTGCAAACCAAATGGTCACTGGTTTGATTCCCAGTCAGGATACATGCCTGGGTTGTGGGCCAGGTCCCCAGTTAAAAGCATTCAAGAGGCAACCACACATTGATGTTTCTCTCCCTTTCTTCGTCCCTTCTCCTCTCTCTAAAAATAAATAAGTAAAATATCTATAAAATATCATGAGTGGCATTGAGATGGTAATGTTGACTCTGTTTTATACTCACTAGAGTGTCTTAATTACTATCATATTAATGCCTCGATTGGAACTGATGCAGTCATTCTTTTTTATGCTGGTTGTCCCTGCATAATTTTCAATAGAGAATCATTTCACTCTTGAATGGATCATCCAAATTACAGTGAGACAGAACAGCATGTTCAGAGCAGCCCATGGCAAGATAAAAATGTCTCATCCATGTAGCTAAAACAAGGCCAGGTGACTGGAACTTCGAACAGGAGCATAGGAACATGATGCAAGATAGAACCAGAAAGGTAGTTAGAGGTCATTCACTCATGTAGAATCATTCAGGTCATACTGATAAAGCTCAGAAAAGCCTTTGAAGTGTTTTTAATGAAGACATTACATTTCAAGAATATAATGCTGATTGTGAAGAGTTGCAGCTTGAACAGCGAGACACTTACTGCAATGGTTGAAATGAGAAATTATGCTTTAGACTAGGAGGGTAGTGATGGGAATGGAGAAAAGTGGACAGATGTAATGGGAATTTAAAGATTAAACAGACAAAGTTTGGTAATGGGTTGCATTTGAGGAGCAAGTAGGAGAGTCAAAATGATTTCAAGGCAAGTTGATAGACAGGAGGGCCATTCAGCGATGAAAGGAAAGATTGGGTGTCCAAGACATTGTGAAGTGGGAGGAGAAGATCATGAGTTAAGTTTTACATTTTTAGATATGAATATAAAGTACCCTTTATATAAACAATGCGTAGAAGTCAGAGCAGTGGTACAAATCTAACAACAGGTGTATGGAAGACAATAAATGGGGTTGCCTTGGATTAAAAAATACAGTGAGAAAAGAAGAAGGACCTATTGAGTATTGTGAAAACCCCAATGTTAAATAGCTAGGTAGAAAAAAAACTATAGGAGACAAAAAATGCACAACCAGATTGTTGAGAGGAAAATGAGATATGTACAGGGCTAGAAAAGCCAATAGAGGAGAGAGTATTATTCATAACATACGAAGCATGGAACTAGAAAGCATAAATTCTAGACAATGCCTCCGAAGATCACCACTTTACCTCTGAATGGATTAGAGAGATAAATTAGAACCAGAGGAAATCTGTAGTCAAGTTGGAACTTTTTTAAAAAATGGGATTGGGGAAAAATGGCTTTGGGAGAAAGAAGTGAAATATCAAGAGAGAAAAGTTCAATACTCTGGTGCAGGCCTGAGAAAGTGAGAGGGGAATCAGTCTTAAACAGGAAGAAGGAACTGTCTTTTGTAGAAACAAGTAGGGAGAAACACAAGATGGGTTCCACTCTGCAGGTGTGCATTTTAGTATGGGGAAGATGAAGGTTGACTATAATGGTTCCCATTTTTCTTTTTTGAAGTAGAGATGAACTGAGTGTGTGGTGGTAGAAAGGTAGATGGAACTTTGGGATGAGAGGAGAGGTCTGAAATGAAGTAGGACAAGCAGATGGCTTTAAGGATCTATTAGAGCTGTGTGATCATACATGCACGGGGGGGTCCAGTCTGTATGGATCTTCAGTCTTCCTCTAGCAGCACTCAGAGCTCAGGAGCAGGCCAGGATCATGGGGAAGGGCTGGTTGGAGGGGAGCAACCAGAAGATAAAAGGACAGGGTATTGGTCAAAGGCATAATGAAGTAATGAACCATGAAACATAAGTGGAATAATTAAGAAAGTGAATAAGAAGGGGCTACCCTGGCTGGGTAATTCAGTTGTTTGGAGCTTCATCTTGTACACCAAAAGGTTATGGGTTCCATCCCCAAGCAGGGCACATACCTAGGTTGTGAGTTCAATCCCCAGTTGGGGAGCATATGGGAGGCAACCTGTTGTTGTTTGTCACATTGATGTCTCTCCCTCTGTCTCATTCCCCTTTTTAAAATCAATAAATATATCCTCAGATGGAGATTAAAAATAAAATAAAATAAAATAAAATAAAATAAAATAAAATAAAATAAAATAAAGTGGGGCTGATGGGAAGAAAAGACAATCAACTTGGTCTTTTTATTTTAATGGTTCTACATTTATAGATATTTCAATTAGAGTTTATATTCAATATTGTTTTGTGTTCGTTTAAGGTGCACAGCACAGTGGTTGGGTAACCACAGGCTTTACAGTCAGTTCCCCCTGATATTTTCAGTACCCAACTGGTACAGTACATAGTTACCACAATATTATTGACTGTGTTTTATATGCTTCACCTTTACATCCCCATGACTATTTTGTAACTACCAATCTGTACATTTCAAGTCCTTCACCTTTTTAACCCAGTCTTCCACTCTTCTCTCTTCAACTTGATCTTAATGAGGTTCAAGAAGTGTCATAGTGAGAAGAATTGGACACATCAGCTGGAAAAATTTGTAGACAGAGCCTGGGCAAACCCTGTCTGGGATTGATGTTCCTTGACTTCCTAATCTAAACTGGGCCCCCCAACAATATTATGCTCTTACAATGCCTTACATATTTCCTCCTTTGCTCTTATTAGTGTTTGCAATTCTCTCTGAGTGTGTATTTTTAATTTAAGGTCTGTTATTCTTACTAGACTATAAGTTCCATAAAAGTAGAAACACTATGTTTTTACATTATTATATTTATTTTTAGCCACTAAGCCATTAGCAATTAGCTCAGTAACAAAAAGTGTTGAGAAAAATTATTGAGATATTAGAATAAATTGTATACTGAAGGAATGATGTTGGTTTTGAGTTGAATAACCTGAAAATCTCTGGGACCTTTAAAATATTTTAAAATTCCAGACTTAAAATGTTGGTCAAGCTTACCTTCCCACCATTAGTGTAAGATTGTCTAAGGCCAAATTCTACACACTGCCTAGGCACTAACTAGACACTCTATCTTAATTTTTCAAACATATGAGAATGAGTGACTTCTGGTACAACTAAGAATGTACCTGACAGTCAAAAGTGTTGATGATTTGCTTATTTCACTAATGATGGCTGAGGTGAAAGTTATTTGAGTGCTCCATCTTCTGATAATAGTCTTTCTTTCAGTCCCTGCATAGAAGACGCCCTTCAATCTGTAACTCCTAGTTGTTCCCAAGTTCTGGCATCAATTCAGATGTACAATGTACCTTTGTTGTTTATATGGCACATGGTTCTCTGAGAACATTCACGGCAATATTTGCCTTTTGCTGTGATTTTTTATACCTTAAAATATGTTACCCTGGGAAGAAAAACATTTTCTTAAAAATCCTAACATCTGGATTTTAACTACATGCCTTTCTTATTTCTGTCTGCAATCACACTCCCAGAAATGACTGAGCGTTCTGCCAAGTTTTATTTTCATGCTTTTTAACTACCTAAAGAATGGATTTTATTTGGTCCATTTTCTGAATGGAGACATTGCAATTTAATGGAGTCATTAAGATTGATCTAATTTTATCAAATAGGTAACCATGCAAGACAAAAACAAATAAAACATTTCTTTGGTAATAACCTATTTAATGCCAGTAAAGGGAGTTTTGTTATTTTAAAAAAAATCAAATCTCTGTGTAGCACTGCAGCTGTCTTTTCGTATTATGCAGTTGTGTAATGCACTCATGTGGGTGCTCAGTACATACTAAGTGAGCATAATAATAATATTGTTCCAATCAAGGAGTCAAAAGAAAAACATCAATGCAAATACAGAGTGCTTGGTGCTATGGTTTATACGGAAGTCTGTGCCATGCATAACAACAGAAATGGAAACATCTGTTGGGATTAGCGTCACAAGCCAGGAGACAACAAAGATAATAGAGCCATTGTTTTGTGTAACATTAATCTGTTATTTGGCTTCCTTTTAGGCTAGTAAGGGGATTATGGTGCAAATATTAGCTGACCACTGGAATATTCAGTAAGTGGGACTGCATTTTTGTTTTCAATCCATTAAGAGCAATATGGTTTATTTATGATGCTGAAGGAAGGCAACATGTTAATGCAATACATCTCTATCAGCTTAGTGGATATTTAAGTGGATATAATCTTCTGAGTCTGTAGTATTCTTATTTTAGTTTTTGAATTTCATAATTGGCTGCATTCTTCTGCTGTACAATGGTGAGAGATTTTAACTATTCACTAACATTTCTTCAAAAGTGTTGGAAACAAAGAAAAAGAAAATATCTGAACAAATCTGAACATTGGCTTACAGTGGAGATTGAGGGTTATAACAAGTAGATAAATTTTCATTTTGATTTTAATCAATGTTAGTTTATTCGAACTTCAATCTCAAGTATAGTATTTTATATGCATCTGATCTTAATTTCCGTGAAAACATTAGTGCAATCAAGAAGGAAAAAAGGTAGATAGCACCCATTGTAATAATTACATTTTTCTTTTTCTTTTTTTTTGCCTATATTTTCTCTCCAAAGTTCAAAGATCCCTAAGTCTTTGATGGTATTGTAAGAAAAACAGGCAGGAGACCTTCTCTGCTTGTTTTTTTTTTTTTTTACCATGCCCTCTAGCCATTCAGTGTTTTGATCTGTGTTTCCATCTGGGCTTCTTAAGTAGAGACTCTGGCACCTAATTCATCCAGTTTATTATCTATTGAAATACCTACTGCCTGAAGTGAATTTATTTTGGCAGCAGTGACTTGTAATAGAGATGTATTCGGTTGTTTTTGCAAAAGACAGGTGAGTCCAAACATTCCAAAGTCTCTCCCAGATGACAATCTTTTGGCCTTTTCTCATGACCAACTTTGTGAAAAACAAACAAACAAACAAACAAACAAATTTCTGTAAACATACTTTTTTTACGTGGCATTATAAACATGTTTTGTCCAAAAGCCAGAACTCTCAGAGCCTGAACTTAAAGAACAGTAAAGAGCATAACAAAAATCAGGTTATTAGAACACAATAGAATTGGGGTCTCCAAGCTCCCTGAGGGTATATCTTCTTTCTTTCTAACTCTTGGTGCTGAATTCTTTTTAACCTTTAAAATTTAATTTGAGAAAGATTATGAACGTATCAAGCTTTGCAGAAACTGTACTTTGAAGTGTTTGCATATTTTGTAGTTTCATGGTTTGCCTTCTGTTACATCTTCCCTGAAGCTGAAATAGAAGAAAGCACAAGAAATATAATTTTGTAAAAGGAATATCTAAAAGTCAAAACTGCCTAATTTGTTTAGGTCTTTTATATAGTTCATGTTGCACCTTAAAACTTTCATTTTTTCTTATTGAATTATATTGCAAAATGAAATTGCAGTATTCTTTAAACTAAATCATGTTTTGCACACAACTTAAGAACAGACTTGCTCATGAATGCTTCTCTTAGCTGCTCAGTGCCTAATGTTTTTGTTGTTTTGTTTTTCTTTGTTTTTCTGGGCACCTCATCAGATTTGGTTGTGTTGTGGGCAGGCACAGCTTTGGCATGACAATTGGTTGGAAAGGGTATGCTCTGTGTATGCTGTGACATTTTGGTACAAAATGCAACTCCATTTGGAAGAAGTAGGATGAACATTCTTTTCTCGAAATGAAGGAGCTACATGAGAAGGACAGAGGGCAGCTTAAGCAGCACTGAGTCCCCTGGCCACCAAAAAATCAGAGACCACAGTCCTGCCACCACAGGCATCTGAATTTTGATAACAACATAAATGAGTTGGGAAGTAGATTCTTCCCCAGGACATTCAGATAAGAGCCTAATTAAGCTGACGCTTTGGCTTCAACCTTGCTGAGAACCTAGCAAAGCCCACTAGAACTTTAGAACTGTGAGATAATAAATAGCTATTGTTTTAAGCTTCTAAATTTATAGTAATTTGTTTTGCAGCGATAGAAAATTATATAAGCTAACACACGGTAATGAGTATTTAGTTTAGTGAAACAAAGAACTACTAGTAAAAATACTAAAAGAGACATTAAAATACAGAATGGTATCATACACATTTTTAAGTAAAGAAGACTATGGTAAGAATATAGATTATGAATCTATAAACGCTGAGACAATTGAATCTCTGTGTGATAATTTTTCATGGAAGCCAAACAATGTGGTTAGAAACTGCCAAAAATGGATTTCCAAGAAAAGAAAATCAATTTTATTGAGTTAACATTCTATTTCCTCCTATTACAAGTGTTATAAAACTTGTTAAAAAGGAGAATAAGGCTGTTAAATATTTTTTAAATAAAGTAAAGCATAATAAGATTTAAGGCCTTCTAATGTAAGTGCAAAATCATAGTTTCCATTGGAGGAGGGCAGAATGACAGTGAGTAAGTGCACTCCTCGTTGAGGGCAATGTGCTTAATGGGAAAACAGGGGTCTGTATCAAACAACCCCACTGGCTATTGTGTAATAGCCATGTGTAAAATGTAAAACAAAGGGTGCCATCACATACCTTGGATAGATATTTGATGTTACATTTGGGAGAAAGCAGTGATTTACAGTGTGAATCAGCTTTGCCCAATGGATGGTGCACGTCTGGGAAAGTGTTTGATGATTTCTTCTCTCCTTCATGACTTATAACCCATGAATGAGAATAAAAGTTGTTTTGTGTGGTTAAGATTATTTATAAGTCATAATGAAGACTGGGAAATCTACTAATGGAGAATAACCTATATATGCAGAAAGGAAGGGTATTGCTTTGTAAATAGCAGAGGTTACTTATCAATGCCAATACACATAGTCTGATTTACAGTGAACAGTTTGTTAGTTGGGAGTTTGCACTAAATCTTCATTAAATGTTAATAAGAACTGGACATTACACACACATATGTATATGTGTATGGTCAAAATACATATATTTGCTGTAATATTTGGGCAATAAGCACAAAACTGTCATTTTCCTTATTTTTTAAAGAATGTATTCATTTATTTTTAGAGAGAAGGGAAGGGAGGGAGAAAGAGAAGGAGAGAAACACTGATATAAGAGAGAAACATGGATCAGTTGCCCCTCTCTTACATATCCTGCTCAGGGACTGAACCTGCAACCCAAGGACGTGCCCGACAGGGAATCAAACCAGGGACCCTTTGCTTTGTGGGACTACACCCCAGCAACTGATCCACACTGGTCAGGAATGTTCTTTTCCTTATTGAATTATGCTACTTATTGATGGAAAAGTTCCTTGTAAGAAGGTTAATAATATTAAAAAATGTTTTTAAAAATGATTTTAAGTGACTTGCCAAAGCTACATGTTTTAGTAACATATAATCTGAAGCTTGATTATATAATCATTTGGGTTGTATAAAATATATTTACAAGCCACATCTAAATGTTGTAGAAATAGAAAAAGCATACTTTAAGATTTGCATTCTACCAAATAATGTTTCAGAGATTCTTTTACTGTAATTTAATAATTGCAAGTTTTTTAAAAAATGTGATATATTTTAAAAATAGTATCTGACAACATTCTGTAAACAGCTTGGATGAGAGATTGTTCTATAATCCCTGGTCAGTACCGAACCCAAATAATCAGCATTTTTTGCAGAAGATATTGACTCTTTGCTAACATTTCTATTGAACTATAACATGATTTAGAATTTTCTAATTTGGTGCAAATACAAAGTAAATGAGAAAACCAATAGTGTGTTTGTGCATGTATAATATATATATATATATGTACAGTAATACACACACACACATAGGTATATAAATAATGATCTATAAATATTCATACACATGCATACATAGAGAGACTATATACATATATACCTTATTTGGCACAAATAATGCCCCTTTTTATGACACAGTTTTTTATTACAAAATCGTAAGCATGTAACTTTGTCATGTAACAATATCACACTCAAGCACACCATATGACATTTTAGGTGAAATGTTCAAATTAAAACTATAAATTGTTACCCCCATATTATTACCCTACCAACCACACTCAGGCAGGCGTTACTTCTTCCAGACCCTGTATATGAAGTCTAAACTACAGCTTACATTGTGGTTTTCTTAATGAATTGCTTAAAGTTTGCATTAGAATTATCTCTCTTACTGAATGGAAGTGACTACCATTTTTAATCCTAAATAATACATTTTGTTTTATTATTTAAAATTCCAATAAACAGTATTTTAATTTACTTAAGAATGAGGGCCTGAATGTTCACTTGAAGAGAACAGAATTTTTTGGAAACATTTACCTGATTTAAGATGAGAAAAATAAATGTTTGCCAAGGTGGACAGAACCAAGATCAACTGATGTGCAAAATGCTGAGGTACTAGCCGTTGGGGGGCAGCATGTCCAATGCTACCTAGTATATAATGATCAATTTGATCTTAGCCTGCCTGTGATATACATGATAGGGTTCTTCGTGTTGTAGCAGAGAATTTATGTGAAGATCTCTGCTACAAGCATCTTCTAGTCTTTTTGGTGAAACAAACTATGATTCAAAGACAGACTGTTTTTAATCATGGAGACTCTTTCTTGTTTATTTTATTTATTTTTTGCCAAATGGTTTTGCTTTTGAAGATTCCTGAACATGTCATTATTCTAAATGGTGGGTAAGTCATCAAAATGAAGATCCGAAAAAATTGCCGACTGGTATAAAAATGCAGCCGTTGTAGAGAAGGCTAGAGAACACAGTATAAACAGTGTCTCGGTGCTGGGCAGCGTGCTCCTCCCAGGTGAGGCGAGAGGAACAAACAGGCTCTTTTGAAAGAACAAGTGTCGTTCCCATTGATGTTCATAATAAATCATCATTCAGGAGATTCTGTCAATAACACACTGCCCCCAATCGCCTCATGCCTGCAGCGTTGCACTCGTGCTATCGCAGCTCGATGAGCTATCAAAGCCTCGTGCAGTCAAAGAGAGTAGTTTAAAGAGGCACAATAACAGGCAATTTGCAAACAGCCCAAACCTTTAGCTTTTTCCCCTTTTCCAAAAGTGTGCAGTGAATTGATATTAACACCTGCTATTGGAGATAATAAATAGACTTGCACTGCAAGGAGAATCCCAAATCCTCCTATAAGAGGGGCTCATCCCCTTATATTGCAGGGTGTTATGCTGAATTGGAGGTAGCATATGGCATTCAATACACTGGGGCAAATTTGGATTTTCAAAAATAAAAATGGTAGAGCTCTTAACACACAGAACTCATAAGTCCTGTCTCTGAATATGTGCTACGTAATCACCAGGTTAATTCCATTCTGTATACAGGTCATTTTATAGTCCAAAGATAATTTATATTAGTAGACTTTTTACTACCTAATCTTACTATCTAAGATTTTCATGCTGCTAGACTCAATTTATTGTGGAACATAAGGGCAATTAAGGGATAGGAGATGACATTATATTACATCAAAGTAAACTGCAGGAGAAGAAAATGTGCACTACCAGTAATTTGTTGTATATAAACTTAATTTTCAGTATTTTCCCCATGGTGAAATGGCAGCCATTTCTAACAACCCATTCATTATGAGCCGGGTACTTTACTCGGATTTTACCTACTAGCCAAAAACTAGCCACTGATTCAGGATTGAAATAAATACAAAATAATAATAAACAGAAAATTCTAAAAATCTAAAGAATACCACACAAATTTCAAAATTAACTTTGAAAGGATAATTAGCATCCTTTTTGGATAATGTGTATTGAAAAAGATAATTAATTAAAGTCCTCAAATATCTACCTACCTGATACAACTGGTACACATTTTCCTTACACTTTTGGAATGTTTAATTAGTTTTCTATGGCTGATAACAAATTGCCAGAAATGTAATTGTTTAAAATAAGATGCACTTATCAGTTCTAACTTTCTGGGGTTAGAGATCTGAGCATGGGTGGCTTAGTTGGATCTCTCACAAGGCTGCATTTCAGGTGTCTGTCAGCCAGGGCTGAGATCTTTTCTGATGGTTGAGGGGGGGAAGGATCCACTGCCAAGCTCACATGTTTGTTGGCAGAATTCCAGTCCCTTCAGTGTCATTCGATTGAGAAACTGAATTCTTCATTGTTGACTAGAAATCACCTCAGTTCCCTACCATATGGACCTACCTAGCAAGAGAACGTTATTGAAGTCAGTAAAGGAGAAAGTTGGATACCAAGATGGATATCTAATGTAATCACAGAAGTCACATTTAGTTCTAGTCGTGACTGTTGCCTTATTCCATGGCTAGAAGCAGTCACAGGACCTGTCTCCACATAGCAGGAATGATGACATAAATAAAGCCATAAATAGCAGGAGATGGGGATTATAATTCAGGAACATTTTAGAGTCTGTTCATCACAACTGCATTGCCTCTTGATACAACACTGATTCATGCACTCTTCTCCAGTGAATCTGATGTCTTTGAATGTAGTTTGCTTCTCAGAAATAGCCTCCCTGCTCACTGTGAAGATTTATCCAGTGTCAAGACTGAAAGTACAGAGCCGAATGTCATAATCTTTGAGTTAGATTTGGGGACCTCATAGGCTGGGACCACAAATCCTCAGAGGGCTGTGCAACACTCTTTCTTCTTATCCTCTTCCCTTTTACAGGTCAGACAGCATCCTGGTCTGCAGCTTCTCCTGCCTATTTCTACTTCCCTCCCTGTATAATTTACAGAACTTCTCCTCACCTCAAGAGGTCTCTTAACACGACTTGGCATCTGTTTTTAAGAATAACTGAACTAAGGAATATGTAATGTTTTTTTTTTTTTTTTTTTCCTTTGCCGCTCAAAGGTGAGCCGTTGGGGCGCATAACTTGAGCAATTCAATTCTAGACTTAAGCATATTAAGGATTATATGTCCCAAATAAAAAACAAAAGGTTTTCTAAAAAGAACTGATCACAAGTATAGATGAGCCATGATAAATACTAAAAATAACTTACAATGAAAGAAAAACTTCCTTCCATTGACTAGCCTTTTTAAAATTTTCTTTTAAGTTTCTTCTTTTCATATATATATCCTTTTGTTTTGGGGAATAGAGGTGGGAAAATATATCTTCCATGTTCTTTTAATTGCCATCCTTCACTTAGAGAGTTCCCAGGGGGCTGGAGAGAAAGCACTGAGAGAAAAAGAGAGACAGTAGTCTTCCTTCCTTCTCTTTTTAGACATATGCACACTTCTAAGCAAAAATTGTTTGACTAGAGTATTTCCTTACTAGAGTATTTTCTTGCATCTGTACATAAGGTTTTAATTTCCCAATTATTATAAATAAATTTTATGTCATTATTATTAAATTCTAGTTATATGTAAGGAATAAAATAATAAATACATGCAGCCGTCTTCTGTTAAAGCACCTACAGAATTTTGAGTATATTTTTATGTCATTCTTGTGAACAGATATCATGTCATTCTGCCCATTTTATTGTAAAACAAAATAGACATACCTAATTGTTAAACAAAGTAATAGTCAAATAACATCAGGGATTAATGAACTCAGAGCCCCTTGCAAATTTCAAGAAATCCCAGGCTGATATATTCTAGAAGATCCTTATAGAGTAATTGCCTTTAAATTTAAAATCTTTATAGTTTTGATCATCAGAATTGAATTTTCTTTTTCACAAACAGGAATAATAATGCAGATTGATGGCATGAATGATGAAGTGCCAGAACTGATACCTTCTCAATCTCTATTTGTAGTTTCTGCACAGCTGCCTTCCCACATTCAGGGAGATAAGACCCATTCACTGTGTGTGCAAAGACTTTCTGCCTGGGAGCACTGAGAATATTTCCAAATGTCTGCCATCTTCTACTGAGCTCTCTTTTTCTAAGGTTGTGTAATTCTTTTTGTATTTAAGGTACTAATTTGTTGTCCCTTAATTATATTGCAAATATCTACTCCCAATTTGTTGTGTTTTAATTTCTCTCAAAATGCCTGGTCATGAAGATTTTTCATATTTAATCTAAGATTGGCTATATGATTATGTGGGTAAATGCAATGAAATGTATATAGAGGGCTCTGGCCAGTGTGGCTCAGTTGGTTGTAGTGTTAACCCACAAAACAAAAGATCGTTGGTTTGATTTCCAGTCAGGGCACATGCCTGGGTGGCAGGTTCAGTCCCCAGTCCAGGCCCATGCAAGAAGCAACTGATCAATGTTTCTCTCCCTCTTTTCCTCATTCCCTCCTGCCCCTAAAAAGAAATAAAATCTTTTAAAATTATATAGAAGAATTTCAGATTATCTGTTATTTAAGGGTGAGATAGGAGAAGGAAACTTGGGAGCTTTCTGTGTGTCTGTAATGATTTATCTCATTAGATAAAAAGGTAAGGCAAACATACATAATTAGATATTTTTAAAACTCAAATATTAGGAACACAGAATCTACACTTTATTTTTCTGTTTGAATTTTAGGATTTATATTTTGTCTATGGATAATACCCATGTACACACACGTAAGTGGTTTATGGTGCTGGTAGGTGCCCCTTCTTTCTGTGCCGCTTTGGGGCTGTTTCAATCAGGGTAAGAGTTAAGAGTAATGTGGAGATTGCCGTGGGAAGGTGGGAGGCTGTGGGGGGAGGGCGGGGGGGGTTCCACAGCTCTATGCGAATGCTGGATCATTCTAATCAATTCAGGTAGCTAAATCCCAGCTTCCTTAATTTATCCTGTCAAATGCAGTTCTTTCTAATTAAGCATATATCCTGAAAATAAAGTGGTGATAAAAGAGAAAGTGGGTAAGGACTTTCAAAGAGACACTTTAAGGAGGACATCTGAGAATGCATAAAGCACATAATGATGTTTTTCTAGGAATGTGATGATACAGACTTAGCAGTCACTGCTGAGAGGCAAAATAAAGTCTGCAGGGGATACAGGTAAGAATTCGACTGGAGGTGTTTTTAAATTTTTGAGGAAATATGATAGATATGTCTAAAGAGCAATATCAGACACCTGAAGTTATACATAAAGGGCAGGCAAAAGGAAGAAAATTTAGATTAAAGAGGAAGGAAACAGAAATTGTACTGGTGGCTTGATATTTCAAGGTTGATCTTCAGGACAGGAGCAAGACATAACTGAAAAGAAATAAACATTGTTCCTTTTAAAATGAATTTAGTTGAAAAAATAGGTGAGATGAGAAAAAATTCAACTTTGGGTTAATGTGGTCACATATTATACAACAAATGGCAAAATCAGATTTCTTCATTTAAGAACAGGGAGTGAAAAAGGGTATAAATATAATGAAAAAATACTTTGAGGGGTTGATTAACCTCTCATTCAATTTGGCCTAAAATAAGTTTCCTTTGTTCTCTGGTTGTTTTAATTTTCAGATGATTTTCATATAACTTTGTGCAGCAAGACACTTAATATATCGCTTTTGTTGTTAAACTGTGTAACTGTCTTATGTTTTTTTATTTGGTTCTCCAAAAATACTTTAAAATTTTGCCCTCTTCAACTTGTTACTTTGTCTAATCCGTGCAAATTTCCTCAAGGCTAGAGAACACTTGGAAGTGGACGAAAGAATGCCAGCTTGTCCTGTAACTCATGAAGGTCATCAGAGGCAGCCAGGTTTTCCCCTAACCGTTGTTCACTTACACACAGTTCAGCATCTGATTAAGGCAGTGCATTGCTCTGTGCCCTCTGATTCTCTCAGTGGCTCATGGTGAGAGAAAGTGATATTGGATAATAACAATGAGAAATACAAGTGTCTAGCTTGAATACATCTTTTATTTTTTAAAAGATTTTATTTATTTATTTTTAGAGAAAGGAGAAGGGAGGGAGAAGGAGAGGGAGCAAATCGTAGATATCAGAGAGACACATAGATCGGAACCGTTCACGTCTCAAATAGAAAAAAACCCTGCAACTCAGGCATGTGTCCTGAGCAGGAATGAAACTTAGGACCTTTCTCTGTCCAGGATGACACCAAACCAACTGAGTCACACTGGTCACAGCTTGATTACATCTTTTAAATTTTAGCACTAAATATATGTTTTAGGTAAGAATCTATCAGTCAATCAAAAAGTAGCTCCTAAGACTGTCCTTTGCTATAACAGTGTATAAATATGTAATTTATTCTTTCTGTGTCAGGCTTGGGAACTTTTCAAAAGAATAACTAACCCATTACATCCCTTGGAGTAGAAGGATAAAGAACTTTCAGAAGCAGACATTTCAGGTCATCGTTTGTAGTTCTGATCTCTTTTCTAAGTTCACTATTAAAGGTTTTATGACAGTCTTCAAAGTGAGATAAGTAATTACATCTCTGAGCCATTAGGGTAAAGAAACAGGAAGTTGAAAGTTGCAAATGTACTAAAGAGGGGTAACTGAGAGAAAATGATGGAATTTCACTGCTCCCTATGGATTAGTGAAAGGACTTCGAATAGTTGTTCAGTTGGGACTTATGCCTAGAAAATACTCTGTCAAGGAAACTCTGCTTTTAAAAATAAAAAATAAAGGAAAATAGCAGTAATACTTTAAAAATTGTTCTCAAGTTTCTGGTTTTATATGGAAAGTGTTAAGTTTTGACTGGTGTCAAGGAAGAATGCAGAGACAGGAAGTGAAAGAAGATGGAATATAATCCCAGGAAGCAAATAGAAGAAGTTATCCTCCTCCTGGGACATAGTTTAGGGAAATAGCCTTTAAATTATAGGTGTCCTGGGTAGGGACTTAATCTAATTCTGTACTTGACAGAGTGTGTACTGTATCCTTGGCATGCAATCAATACTTTGAATATAGAGAATGAAAATGTTCCTTTGTCTACAGTGCAACATACAAATTGGGTGCAAAGATAAAACTCTCTTTCTCTCTTTTTTTCCTTTCTCTTCTTCCCTCTCTCTCTCTCTTTTCTTTTTTTTACCAAAGCTGGTCAAAGGGGAACACTGATCTTCATCTGAAAATATTAAACTATTCCTTAATATGGCCTCTTAATTCTCCAAGGGGCTTAAAGTTTTATTCTCTTTCTAATGAACCATTTTTCTTTCCTCCAGAGAGACATTTCAAAACAGTCTTAGAAAAAAAAACAACTTGTCTCTAAAGCATCCTCTGGAAATTGCCCTGTTTGCAGTCCAAAAATGCAAAGCCAGGATTCTGTGAAGATTACACAGCTACCCAACCACTTCAAAGCTAAATAGGGTTGAATCAATGCCACAACAATAGGTGTTAACTGCTCCAATCAAAGGTTGCTTTACAGGGCCTGCAAACACTGCTTTGTTTTCCCTGCCAATCATCTGAACAATACAATCGCCAGCCACATTAATTTAGACAAACCTTTTCAAGGGGAGCAAGTGGAACAAATCCAGGCAAACAAAACGGGTTTAGCCCTCTCCCTTCCAAAATCACCAGGAAGACCAAAGATGCCATTAAGAAAGTGAAGTATAGGGTTGGCCAAAAAGTACATTAAGTTTTTTCTACAAAATAAAACATACATTTTTCATTTTCACCAATTACTTTATTGATTTGTGTATTTCGAGTATGTGAGCTATCTACCTCATGGTAGAATGTTGATTGTTCTCAATTAATGTCTCAGTTTGATCGCTATCAACTTGAATAAGTCTAGAAATTTTCAGCATGAAACTTTGCAAACCACTTCTGACACATTCAATCAGTCACAGCACCTTCTCCATACACTACACAAGTTTTGTGTGTGTGTGTGTTTCAGTTGTGTTTTTACCTTTCTTGAAATAATAAACCACACTATGACAAAAATGTTGAGTATTTTCTTCCATCTTCAATGTTAAAATGGCTATGTAAAAATTCACCAGTTTTGTTAAGTTTTATTTTAAATGCACGCTGATATGACAGCTGTCATGATATAATCTAACAAAATTATTTTGAATGAAGTTAAAGACAACTAAGCTAGAGCCATCCTATGGAAAAAACCAAAGGAGCTTTTTGGCCAACACAATATCTCACTATATTGCTCTGATTTATTATATTCCAGCAAGTGGAAATTCTGCCAGACAGAGGTCAGGCATGACTACTCTGAAGCTGGATTTGAGTTGTGCTGAGGGGAAGAATTCAGATCATGTGATGTTGTTACAGTTTCAGAAGTTACTCTCAGTGAAAGAATCATCTTTTGTACCTTTTTATTCTGCTATTCATTGTTGTCATTATTTCTTTTGAGTATTTTTTCTAGTGTTGATAATCAATGTCTCATTACTTTCTACTCTGTACACAAGCCCAGCTGGACATTGTTCTAGAGCACAGTCTGCACTCTACTACCTTTTGCTGTTGGAGTGGTCCCTGCTGTCTGAAGTGCTTCTCCCAGCAACATGTAGAATCCAACTGAGTCTGCAAGTTCAGTTCAGATGTCTTCTTTCAAACAGAACCTTCCTAATTTCCCCTAGGTGAGCTAGGTTTCCTTTCTCGGTAGATTTGATTGTCTCTTATGGAGTTACAATTAAATGCTTTTCACTTGTACTATTGATTTTCATCCCCATCTCCTCCTAAACTCTAAGATTCTCAAGGACATGGAATCTTTATTAATTCATCATTTTATCTTCTGCATGTTTTATTAAATCACCTTGAATAAAGCACATTTTCTTTTTTATTGTTGTTCAATTACAGTTGTCTCCATTCCATCCCACCGCTCTCCTCCACCCAATCACCTGTACTTCCCACCCTTGATCTTACCCGTCTTGGGCTTTGTCCATATATCCTTTATACATGTTCCTTGACGACCTTTCCACTTCTCTTCCCTGTTATTGCCATTCCCCTCCTCTGTTGTTACTGTCAATTTGTTTTGTATTTCAATATCTCTAGTTATATTTTTATTCACTTGTTTGTTTTGTTGATTAAGTTCTACTTATAGGTGAGATCATATGGTATTTGTCTTTCACCACCTGGCTTATTTCACTTAGCATAATACTCTACAAATCCACACATGCTGTTGCAAAGGGTAGGAGCTTTGTTCTTTCTCTTGTGTAGTATTCCACTGTGTAAATGTACCATAGTTTTTTTGATCCAGTCATTTACTGATGGGCACCTAGGGTGCTTCCAGCACTTGGTTATTATAAAGTGTGCTGCTATGAACATTGGGGTGCATGGGTTCTTTTGAATTGGTGTTTCAAGATTCTTAGGATATAATTCAAGTAGTAGAATTGCTGAGTCTAAAGGCAGTTCTGCTTTCAGTTCTCTGAGGAAATTCCATACTGTTTTCTACAGTGGCTGCACCAGTCTGCATTCCCACCAATAGTGCACTGCAATTCCATTTTCTCTACAACCTCGCCAGCACTTGTTGTTTGTTGATTTCTTTATGATGGCCATTCTGACTGGTATGAAGTGTCTCATTATGGTTTTAATTTGCATCTTTCTGATAGCTAGTGATACTAAGCATCCTTTCATATGTCTCTGGACTCACTATATGGCTTCAGTGGAAAAGTGTCTATTTATGTCTTTTATCCATTTTTAAATTGTATTATTGTCTTCCTGGTGTGGAGTCATGTGAATTCTTTATATATTTTAGAGATCAAACTCTTGTCAGAGGTATCATTGGCAAATATATTTTTCCACACAGTCGATTCCCTTTTTATTTTGCTGATGTTTTCTTGGTCATGCAAAAGCTTTTCATTTTGATGTAGTCCCATTTGTTTATTCTTTCTTTTATGCCCCTCATTCTAGAGGACATATCAGTGGAAACATTGCTGTGTGGAATATCTGAGACTTTCCTATCTGCGTTCTCTAGAACTTTTACAATATCACAACTTATATTTAAGTTTTTTATCCACCTTGAATTTAATTTTGTGTATGGTGTAAGTTGGTGGTTTGCAGAAGACTATTCGGCATGGCATGGGCCTAGCTCCCACTCGGAGATGCACAGGGCCCACACCCACAGATAGGTTCTCCCGTGGGGAATCAGGCCTGCAATGTACCTAGGCCACTTTGAGACTTGCCTTTGCTAAAACTCCCTCACCCTGAATTTAGACAGCAAGTGCTTACTGTATCTACCTAAAATCCATGCTAAACCTTCTTAGGATGAGTGTAACTGGTTCAACCACTTTTGCCTTTTCATTTGGAAATATCCCTCTTCTGTGATGTGATTAGACACATTGGCCCCTTTCTTTTCTGTAAAAGGTAATCCCTAGTAAATGGGGACCATAATGTAATGTGAGGAGAAACCCAATAAAGGCCTGTCATGTTGGAGGCTGCAGCTTTTTCTCGCCTTGAGAGAGAAGCAATGCTCTCCCTTTTCCTCCACAGGACTCGGTAGTCCGTATGAATGTACCTTTTCTCATCCATAATGCTGTAGACACTGAGGGCCGGTGTCCATGTCAGTGGTTGTTTCTTTTTTTTTGCATGTATCTCTCCAGATCTCCCAATACCATTTGTTGAAGAGGTATTTTTACTCTATATCATGCTTCTGCCACTGTTGCTGATATTTAATTGACCATGGACACATGGGTTTATTTCTGGGTTCTCTCTTCTGTTCCATTGATCTGTGTGTCTATTTTTATGCCAGTACCAGACTGTTTTGATTGCTGTGGCCCTGTAATATTTGATTTAGGGCCTTGTTCAATGTTGCAATATCCTTGTTAATATTTTCTTTGGAAGATCTATCTATTGTTGACAGCGAGGTGTTCAAATCCCCTAGAATAAGTGTGTTGCTCCCTACATATTTCTTGAAGTCCTCCAATATTTTCCTTATATATTTGGGTGCTCCTATGTTGGGTGCATGTATGTTTATAATGATTATTTCTTCTTGATGGATTCTCCCCTTGAGTATTAGGAAGTGTCCTTCTGTGTCTCTTTTTATGGCCTTTGTTTTAAAGTCTATTTTATCTGATATAAGTATTTCTACTCAAGCTTTTATTTCATGTCCATTTGCTTAGAACATTTTTTCCAATCCTTCACCTTCAGTCTATGTGGGTCTTTTGTTCTGAAGTGAATAAAGAAATTTTCAATAAAAGAACACATAAGTAATAATTGTAATAGTTGACACTTAGATGATGTTTAATATCTAACACTCTTTTAATGTATACTAATAGATATAAATATAACAAACAAAGAGCTTGGTTCTATTAGTATCCCTATTTTATAGACAAGAACTCAGCAGCCCAGAAAGATTAAAAAAATGGCCAGAGCTCATACAGCTAGTACAGGGTAGAGCCCATATTCAAACCCACACTGTCTGATTCCTCTTCACACGTTGCTGTCCCCATGCTGTCCTGCACTTTGTTTTTAAACGAGTGAATGGATGGATGAAAAACTCATTTCAAATGCTACTTTACTATTTAAATTCTCTTTTGATTAATGTCATTATGAAGATGTTTCTTTAAAAAATTTTAATATGTAGAATTGAAGCTTTAATCCAAGAAAGGTATTGATCTTTTTTCTTGGACTTGAAGTCTATAGAGTGTGGAAAATGTCCTCATTTATTAACATAATTTCAGACACATAACAAGTGACAAAAATAGAAGTGAGATCACATGACCCCATCACCATCCTTCTCCCAATGGTAATTTCTCACACAATGCAGTGCGTTATCCAATCCAGGAAACGGATATTGGCCTAAAAGTAATTTGCTTAATAGCTCTTACCCAGACTTACGTGTTGTTCCATGCACTTATTTCTTAATAGTTTGGCCTATAATTCTAGAATAATTTATCACATATATAGATTTTAACAACTATCACCATAATCAAGATAGTATAAAACTATTTCGTTAGCACAAAATTTTTTTCCACTTTCTATATACTTATAGTTACATGCTCCCTCTTTTTCCTTAGCCTCTGGCAACCACTAAGAAGTTCTCCATTTGTGTAATTTTATATTTTTTAGATATATGGAACCATATAGCAGGTAACATTTTGATACCGGCTTTTTTCTCTCAGCCTAAATACTCTTGCCATATTCTAGGTTCTTGCATGCACCAATAGTTTACCTCCCTTTTATGTTTGCTGAGTCATATTCCATGGTATGAAAGAACTTCTATTACTTTAATACTTCACTCAGTGAAGGGCACCTGGATTGTTTCATTTTGGACACTGTGACAAATAAAACTGTTAAGATCATTCATATACAGGTTTTTTTGTAAATATAAATGTTCATGTTTCTACAATATGTACTCAAGAGTGCAAATGCCAGGTCATATGGTAGATAAACAATTAACTTTTTAAGAAACTACCTGAATGTCCATAGTGGCTCCAGCATTTTATATCCTCAAATCTCTCCAAATGTTTGCCAGTACATTTTGTATTAGAAGTATGTTTTTTTAATTTTAGCCATTCTAATACATGTGTAATGTATTCTCACTGTGGTTGTAACCTGCATTTTCCTAATGACCAGTGATGTTGAACATTTTTTCATGTGTTTATTTTCCATCTGCATATCTTGTTTGTTGAAGTTTTAGTCTTTTGTTCATCTTTCTAATTGAATTGTTTTATCTCCTTACTGTTGAGATTAGAGAATTTGGTGGTTCACCATTTATCCTCTGACCATAATCTTTTTCAGAACAAAAGTATTAAATTTTTGTGAAATCCAATTTATCAACATTTTATTTTGTAGCTCATGGTTTGGATGTTATATCTAAGAACTCACTGCTTAACTTCAGGTCATACAATTTTCTCCTATGTTATCTCTTAAAAGTATTAGAATTTTACAGTTTATATTTAGATCTATGATCTTTAGAGTTAACATTTACATGTGTTGAAGTTTAGGTTGAGGTTCATTTTTATAGCTATTGATGTCCAATTATTTTAGTATTATATATTGAACCAACTATCTTTATTCCCCCATGAGTTTTTGCATCTTTGTCAAAAATAAGTTTGATGTATTTATATAAGTCTATTTCTATTATCCACTTTTTAAAATTAAGTGTATTGAAACAAAAGTTTATGTGGGCATTGGAGCTACTCTAGCATAAATACTTAAACCAGTTGATGTGGTTCTTCTAGGTCATGCAAATACAGAATAATAATAATAATAATAATGATAATAGTAATGGCAAGTCTTTTCAGGGAGACCATTATCCCATTTCTGTCAACACACCAAGCAGTTGACAATTTTATGTATCTTAGAAAGACTGCCTGGACACAGCCTTTTGCCCTTTTCAAGAACACACTTGACCCAAAATAACAAAACAAAACAGCAACTGATAATCCCATAGAAAAGCCAAAGAAATGAGTGTGAGTCTAGAAGTTTCAAAGTCACTCCTTATCATTGTCGTCTATATCATTGGAATCTTATAAGATCAGCCACTCTGTCTATATAATTGGAATAAAATCAGGCACTTTGTCCCTTACCTGGCAGCTTTGAGGTCCCAAGGAGATCATATGAATGAAGGTATTTATAAAGTATAGGTCACTACACAGAAGTAGGGCACATTTTTAATGAGGACATTGACTCCCACACTCCATTTTGAGGTAGAGGTGAAAGATAACTAAATACCAAGTCAATGTTTTGTGTTTTGGGTCTTGGATTGTAGAAACTTCATCTTCAATAAAACTGCATTTGATCAATGCCAATGGAATTCCATCCTAGCCCAACATGTTTCCTCTGAAAGAAATGTTTATCTGTTAATCTAAATATTCATTTATCTGTTTATCTAAATACTTATTATTCTTGAATTATTCATTTTTTCATCAACTTTTCCACCATAGAAAATTACTTTCAAATTACAAAAAGATTATAATGATGATTTGGATCATTAACAACCTCTCTGTGACTATTACATTTTTCCTATTAATTAACTAATACATGTGCTATGTGTCTTCTTTGAACCAGAATCTTAACATGGGAAAAAAGAAAGAGAAACATACACTTTGGAAATCTCACTCTTCTGGGGTGGATCAGCCCTTCAGAGATGAGCCAGCCCCACCCCAAGCAGGCTCAAGGAAGGGAGGGCTTTGTAAACTAAACTGTTTAACCAGCCACTACGGGTTCACTAACAGAAAGCTCCAAATTTCAAAATCCTTAAATATCAAATAAAAACTTTGTAATTGTCACATTATGTTTACAATTTTACTAAAAGCATAAAATCTGGCATTCACTCATTTAGCAATCAGTCATTGAGTACCAGTCCTGTGCCAGTCTCTGATATAAGATCTTGGAACAAAAAGAAACACAAGATTCAAGTCTTTGGTTTTTAAAAGGTTTGAGTTTAACTCTTTCATAAAAAAGAACTAGTAATGAGATAATGCATGGGAATATCTGTTTTTCAAGAAGTGTAAATTACTGTATAAATAACAGGTATTGTTATGATTAGATAATTGAATTATGCAGAAGTTTTTACTGATAGAATTGGTTATAATCAGATTAGCAAGAATACACTAATTGAAAGAAATGAAACCAGATATTATGATAGCATTTATTGAAATATCTGTTTTTTTGTTTTGTTTAGCATTATATCTTACTTATGATTAAACAGACTTTTAAAATTATCCAAAATACTTGAATTTTGAGAGCAAGGGAGACTCAGGCTAACCTGATAAATCTGGTCAGATTAATTACAATGAAAGTAAACCCAGAAATCAATCATTTTGTTAAAAATAAATCAAATTCATTTAGAAAGGTTTTATTGGCAGTCTCAGCTACAAACCACTTTAGTTCTAAAGATGTTTACTGACAGATTACTTTCTCACCTACCTTTAAGCTTTTAAAAAGCAAAAGACTCTATTATACTGTCATTCAGTGTGATTCAGTGGTCTGTGTTTCCTACTCTAAGTAATCAACATTTTCTTCTTTTTTTTGGCTGGGTTGTTTTTCTTGGTGAATTTAGATTCAAACTATGCATTTTTTAAATTATTCTGTACGTGCTCCTAGAATCAGCAATGGAAACACTTGCTATCCAGATGCACAGGGAATGCGTACTTGGTGCTCCGGGTCTTCCTAGACACTGCTGAAGTTCAGCGTTTGATTCTGCCTATGAAGGATAATTAACTTCTGGTTACTGCCTGATGCCTCATTATTGTCACTGATAACCTGCACATCAGATGCATACCTCCCATGGCTGCATAATCCTTCTCATATCCCATCACCCTGGGCAACTTCTTGTAACTGTTCCAGAGTTCTAATAAGCCTAAAATACTCATCATCAAGTGGGCTAAAACCCTGCCTGAAAATGACATTCAGTCTCTGAGAAAGCATCCTCTGAGTGGTGGTCTAAATTCCCAGAGCAGCCATCTCCTGGTCTCATTAGAAGGCAGCTCCGTGGAAACACTGATGGTTCCGCAGCAGATAAGCTGTCATCACTTGCTCAGGGTCCTCACCTGAGATGCCAGAAGTTCAAACCCAATTCCTCATGGATGTTTCTCTGCTTTCAGACATGGCAAAGGAATTCTTAGGGACAGTCAGGTCTAGACAGGCTCAATATGCTGCAGCCTTCTGCTTATCCTTTTTCTTCATTTCCTGGTGTATGAAGCTCAGAATTTTTATAACTGCAGTTTTGTAAAACATATCTTCTCATATCTATTTAAAACCTGAAGCTGTAGTGTCATGGGTATTAAGTATAAATTAATTAAATAATGAATCAAGAGAAATATTAACATAGTGCATTTATTTATTTATTTATTTATTTATAGAGAGGACGGGAGGGAGAAAGAGAGGGAGAGAAGCATTTAAGTGTGGTTGCCTCTCACTCACCTCTGACCTTGGACCTGTTCTGCAACTCAGGCATGTGCTCTGACTGGGAATCAACTAGGGACCCTTTGCTTTGCAGTCCGGTGAGCAATCCAATGAGTCACACAGCCAGGGCTAACATGTTGCATTTTAAATGACATAACTGGATGTTTGATTATAAGCACCAGTGGTGTACCTTTACAAGTGCAGTTTATTCTTTTGCAAATGCCATTTAAATTTATTAATAGGACTAGTGAATTCCTATCTCTAATGTAGGTGCTGGCATGTTGATGACAATATGTCTTAAATGCAATTTAGGACAAAACTGGCCAGTTCTTTAAGCTACTCATGAGGGCAGAAAGGTAGGTGTAGGAAAATAGGTCAAGAACACAAAAACAAGGTAAATAATACATGCCAAAAGAAGAGCAAAATTTACAAAGCACAAAGAACAGTGCATATTATCACATGTTATGTCTGATAAAACATCTTATTCAAGTACTTCACTTAAGCTGTTAAAAATCTGTAACAAACAATCAAACAAATCTATTATTGTGTATAACCATAAAAACCCTCGTGTGTACAAAGTTTTAAGATTGTAGTTGGACTGCTCCAACAGTAAACATATTTCGTTTCAGATATTCAATAGAGAGGAGAATGCTGGTGATTGGCTGCTAAGGGCTGCCTTCAGAAGAAACTGGGACACTGGTAATCTTGTGATTAGAGGGGGAAGTGTTGAATAATACATAATTTGAAAAGTATACGAAGGGTGAAAAAAATGAAAAAAGACCTTTTTGTAACCAAAATAAAAGGGGAAATTCTATTTATGTCAACTAGTTTAAGGTAAGAATAGTGCTTCTAGAATTTCTCCAGAGTTGAATTATGGCTTCTCACTGCTAATTTTATTTACAAATCTAATGTTTGTCAGGTGAACAAGAATAGGATAGAGTGCAGGCTGAGGAAATCCTGGAAGCAGAAAGCAGTTAGCAAAAAAAAAAAAAAAGGTAAATTTTTGAGAAGCTCGTGATACAACAAAGAGCAGGAACTAAGTTCAGCTTAGGGTAGGTCTGTGAAAATGCTCCCTCAAAATTTCAGACTAAGGGAATGAGAAGACTAGTGGCCAGTGGCTTCCCTGGAGATTGGGTGTTTTGGACTAACTGTGTTAGACAGAACTATGTTCTTAGTAGCCATAAGGTACAAAAACTATTTTATGAAAATAATTTTATTTGTATCCAACTACTTATCAGGGGAAACAGTCATATTAACATTTGTAAAATTCTATATCACCATTCTGAAGTCAATATTCTTACAAATTTCCACCTGATGACTTTTTCACCTGCCACATAAAAGTGTGGGGAAATATTCATTGCATTAAAGTCGACGAATCTGAAGATTGCTTTACTTTTTCTTCCACAAACTAAAAGACACTCTAGACTCTTGTGTTTTATTAAAGACAGCGCAATATTTGTGATTAGCAGATATCTATGACATGTTTACAGTTAAAGGCATTGCAAAATAGGCCAAAACCGAGGTAATCTACTGTAATAGTATTTTATTACCTAAATGCATTTTTGTGCTTTGGTGTTTTAGAGAGTCGTGTCACCCCAGGAGGCCCTTTGCTTAGGCAATTGGAACTGGATGAAAGTAATAGCAACTGTGAAGTAACTCGGGAAGCTGGGTTAATTTTCATATGACTCTATGTAATATTGGCATGTCAATCAAATAATTGCTGAGTTTAGATTTTCTCAACTGAATTCTAGAGTTGGGTGTCTATGATTGATTCCTCAAGAAAAGAAAACATACCCACCTGTGTAGAGTTTTGATGCAGATCAACACATGGAACAGAGGCATAGATCTCCACAGAGCTTCACGTCCTCCCTGCACTTCTGTTAGCCAGAGGAGAGCATCTCCAGTGGTAAAAATAAAACAAAATGCAAATCCATCATGGGCACCACAGTTTTATATACAAATCAAACTGATTTTAAGCAAGAACATCTGTGCAAACAAGATTGTAAAAGGTAATTTCAAGGCTATAAAGTAGAGGTGTGCTGATTGGATGTTAAAATAGACATGTTAAAAGGGTACACCTACTGTAATGTGAGGTGCATGACATAATTTAATAAGTTTACTTAATGAAAATTTGCAGAAAATCTTAACTAGAAAAATATTTTTCCTCATTTTTCAGTATTGATATTAGGAAATGTGTGACAAGAGAAGGAATAAAAAGGAAAAATATAAAGTCTAATTTTCAATTCATTTACTTGAGAGCCCGCTACCTGACATGCTCTTAAGAGAAGATACATTTAACTATGGCTTGAATCCTGTCCTCCAGAAACTTGCAATATAATAAAGGGGTATAATGAGCACCTTATTGTATTTGGGGAAAGAGGAAGTCACAGGTTTCCTGAGAACACCGAATGGGGATGTTGAAGTCACCCTACCCAAATCTAGAAAGTCCCCAAGCTTAAATACTGGAACTGGATTTTAAAAGAGGAGCTGAAAGTTATTATATAAAGAAAGTACAGAAAGAATTAGTGTGTGCAAAGACAGAACTTTGCAACAGCATAAATACCTGCAGATGCCAACACCAGAAGCTGGCAACTGCAAGTGGTTGGGCTATCTCCCTTTTCATTAATGTTCTTCTTTCAGATGGTGCAGATCAAACATAAAGACGAAAATATACAGAGTGGAGGGTAGAGTAGAATAAGATTTTAGAAAGTTGGAGGGCTCTACTTCCTCACATGCCACCGAAGGCCACATAGGTAAGGATAGATGATCATAGCTGGACGTCAGAGTCAGAAAGCAGGGCAGTCTTGGTAGACTGGGTTCTAGATGGAGGATGTGAAGGGTGACTAATTAAGTGAGAATTTAGAGTCCTAAGACTGGTAGGTAATGGGATGGGTCAGTAGCTGTATAAAATGAGAGGGATTTGGAGATGTTGATAAAATGTTGAAAACAGCCAGACAAAGGAAAAATATATAAAATACAAAAGAAAGAGAGAACTATTAATGTGTTTAGTTCCTTCTTGCTGTGGGAGGGAACGGCAGACAATTTACAACTAGAAGAGTCAGCAGTGGCTTTGAAGAAGAGACAGTTTCTACACTTAGAGGAAGAGGTGAAAGTCAGAGGAAGTATGGAAAATGTCTGTTGAGAACAGGGATAAAGTTATTTTTCCAAACTTTAAATTTTAAATTCAATACACCAAACAAATACACATACAACAGAAAAATCTTGCAATCAGACTAGAAAACTCTGGGAGTTTTAATCTTATTCTTTTCTGTGCCCTTAATTGTTTGCTAGTTTGAATAAATAATATCATCAGCTGATGTGTACCTTGTAAGCTTTCTCTTCTTTTAAACAATAGTTTATTTTCATTTAATCTTTGAAATACTAGTCTTTGGTTGGAGAGCTTGCTGTTTTTCCTGTTTGTTCACAGACTCATATGTTCAAACATAAAAATAGCACAGTAGCCCTGTCATGTTGAAAAATAAGGACCTGAGTTAAATTTTACCTCCTCAGTATAAAAAGTAGAGCCACACTAAATCTCCCAGGACTATGTGAACTGGATACACATTTAACCTGACAGTCCTCAATCCATCTGCGTATTCCTGGAGCACCACTGCTTGTAACACTTATTTCTAGCAACTTTTCTGCTGGAAATTACCAAATGACAGTTCATTAATGACCTAAAATAAACAAATCAGCATAATTCAACACATAATTTGAAATGCATTCATATTTAATGCATGCCAATAACACAGTATAACATAATTATTGTAGACTAATGAAAATAAAATGAATTTCCATCAGTATTTACCAATTAAGATTTTTTCATAAGAATGCATAAAATTTTTATAAATAAAGAAGCTCATGCAATACGGAGCACTGTAAAACATAGAAGGAGTAAAATTATTAAAAACTAGGCAAACATCTCACCCAGGAAGACTATAATAATCTCTTCTATAGTAAGTAATGTTATCCATGAAGTATTTCAAAGTGGTGAAGACATCCTTGTTAATAATGCATCCACTTGCATCTCAAAATTTTTGTTTTATCAACATAACCTCTATGTAGAAGTTTTTAAAATACACTTCTTTTTACCACCTTGAATATCATAGCATTGTTTTTATTGAAGCATAATTGACATGTAACATATTAGTTTCAGGTATACAATACAATGATTGTATATTTGTATACAGCGTGGGGGAAGTAGGTTTACAGTTGTCCATATGGAAAATAACACAATAATTAATAACAACAGTTCAAGGGTAAACTCTGAGTTTCATACACTCTCTCTGCAAATGTACTTTGGCCCCACCCTACATATCATGAAATGGTCACCACACTAAGTCCAGTTACCATCTGTCACCACATAAAGCTAAACCAAAAGCTGTGATAAGATTTATTCTCATAATGGCTTTCAAATATGCAATACAATATTATTGTTTATAGTCAGCATTCTATACATCATATACCTATGACTTATTTATAACTGGAAGTTTGTACTTCTTACCCTTTTAATCCATTTCATCCTCCTTCAAAACTCTCTTTTCTCTGTTTTCTATATCTGTGAACTGTGTTTTGTTTTTCAGATTCCACATACAAGTGAAGTCATATGGTATTTGTCTTTCTCTGTCTGACTTATTACACTTAGCATAATGCTCTCAAGGGCCACTCAAGTTGTTCCAGTGACATCTTCTTTTTATGGTTGAGTAGTATTTCATTACACTACAATTTCTGAATCTATTCACCTATCAATAGTTTCCATATTCTGGGTATTGTAAATAATTCCACAATGAACATATATCTTTCAGGTTAGTATTTTATTTTTATCTGAATACTCAGAAGTGAGATTGCTAGATCATATGGTAGTTCTATTTTTAAGTTTTTGAGAAAACTCCACTCTGTTTTTTGTAGAGGCAGCACCAGCTCACATTTTTACCGACAGTGCACAAGGCTTCCCTTTACTCCTTGCCGGCACTTGTTATTTGTCTTTTTTATAATAGTCACCTGAACAGGTGTGAAGTGATATCACATTTTGGTTCTGTGTTGCATTTCCCCGGTGGTTAGTGATATTGAACATCTTTTCATGTGCCTCTCGCCTATCTCTATGTGGTCTTTGGGAAAATGTCCATTAAGATCCTCTGTCCTTCAGCTCAAGTGTTCATCAGTAGATGAATAGATAAAACAACTGTGGGAAATTTGCACAATGAAATACTACTTGGCCATAAAGAAAAGAAAATTTCACCCTTTTTGACAGCATGGATAAACCTGGAAAACATTATGCTAAGTGAAATAAGTCAGCCAGAGAAAAATGGATACCATATGATTTCACTAATGTGGAATCTAACGAACAAACTAAACTGACAAGCGCAACAGAGTCAGACTCATATCTGATGACAGCTCTGGAGGGCTGTGGTTAGAGGGGGAAGGAATCAAACAAAAAGGAAAAGGATTCATGAACATGGGCAACAATGTGGTAATTATTGGGGGAGTCAGTATAAGAGGGATAAATGGTAATGGAAAGAATATAATAAAAGCAGATCCTCTGCCCTTTTATTAATTAAATTATTTTTTTGCTATTGAATTGTTTGTATATTAACCATTTATTAGATTTTATTTGTAGGTATTTTCTCCCAATTAATAGTCTTCTCATTTTGTTGATGGATTTTTTGTTGTTGTTGTGCAGATGTTTTTTTATTCCATGTGGTCCTCCTACTAGATTACTTTTGCTTTTATTACCTTTGCTTTTAGAGTCAGGTCCAAAAGATCATTGCCAAGTCTAATGTCAAAGAGCTTAACACCTGTGTTTTTTTCTTGCAGTTTTATGGTTTTAGGACTTACATTTAAGTCTTTAATTAACTTTGATTTAATTTTTGTGAATAGTATAAGATATTGGTCCAGCATTGTTCTTTTGCGTGTGCCTGTTAAGTTTTTCCAACATATTTATTTTGAAAAAACTGTCATTTCTCTATTGTATATTATTGCCTCCTTTGTTGTAAATTAATTGACAATGAACATGTGAGTGTATTTCTGGCTTTATATTCTGTTCTACTGATCTGTTTTTCTTTTTGTCAATATTTTATTTTTACAATACAACTTTAAAATACAGTCTGAAATCAGAGAATGTGATATGTCAGCTTTGTTTTTCTTTCTCAAGATTGAGGGTCTTTGTGGTTTCATACAAATTTTATTATTGTTTGTTCTATTTCTGTGAAAAATGCCATTGGAATTTTATGAGGAACTACATTGAATGTGCAGATTACTTTATATAATATAAACATTTTAACAATATTAATTCTTCCAATCATGATCACAAAACATATTTTCATTTTTTTGTGTCTTCAATTTCTTTCATAGGCGTCTTCTAGATTTCACTACACAGGTCTTTCACATTATTGGTTAAATTTATTTCTAGGCATTTTATCATTTTTGATGCAGTTAAAAATGAGTTGGTTTTTAAGATTTTATTCTGCCTGATAGTTTTTTGTTAGTAGATAAAAACAACTCAATTTTGCATATTGATTTTGTAACTTGCAACATTACTGAATTCGTTTATTAGTTCTAACAGTGTTTTATTGAGTCTTTAAAGTTTTCTAGCTATAAAATCATGTTGGCCATAAACATTGAAAGTTTTACTATTTTCTTTCCAATTTCTATATGTTTTATTGTCTGGGTACTTGCTGTATAGCCCAGAATTTCAATATTATGTTGAATAAAATTGGTGAGAGTGAATATTCTTATTTTGTTCCTGATCTTAGAGGAAAAGCTTTCAGCTTTTCACTGCTGAGTATGATGTGAGCTGTGGGCTTGTCATATATGGCTTTTATTACATTGAAATATGTTTCCTCATTACTAACTTTGTTTAGAATTTTTATCATAAATGGATGTTGAATTTTGTCAAATGTGTTGCATCTGTCTATTGAAATGAACATAAAATTTTTACTCTTTGTTTTCTTAATGTGATATATGTTGATTGACATATGTTGAACCATTCTATATCCCTGGAATAAATCCCACTTAATCATGATTATTGTAATATATTGTTGAATTCAGTTTGCTAATATTTTATTGATAATTTTTGTATCTATGTTCATCAGGTACATTGACCTATAATTTTTTATGGTGTTGTTTTCTAGTTTTGACCTTGTGAAATGATTTTGGAAATGTTTCTTTCTTTCCAATATTTTGAAAGAGTTTAAAAAGAATTGATATTAAATTTCCCTTGAATGTTTGGTAGAAATTGCCAGTGAAGCCATCTGGTTCTAGACTTTTGTTTATTGGAAGGTTATTAATTACTGATTAGGTTTTCTTACTAGTGATCGCTTTATTCAGATTTTGTATGTCTTCATGGTTTAGTCTTGTAAGATTGTACATTTCTAAGAATTTTTCCTTTCTCCTAGTTTGTCCAATTTGTTGATGTATAATTGTTCATAGTATTCTCCTTTGTATAGTAGATCCTTTTTATTTCTGATATATTAGTTGTAATGTTGCCTCTTTTATTCCTGATTTTATTTATTTGAACCCTCTTTTTCTTAGTGGGTATAGCCAAATATTTGTCAAATTTGTTTGTCTTTTCAATGAACTAGCTCTTCATTTCAACAAACATGTTTTAGTTATTCTGAGTCAGTTTTAAGGCAAATATGTATGTGTGTGTGTGTGTGTGTGCGTGTATAACTGATTAAAACCTCTCCCGAATGTTTCCAAGAAAAATATTTCTGAATTGCTTTGACTCTCTTGAGGATAATTGGGCTCTACATGAACAAGTAACAAGTAGTAATACATATCCCAGTATTTTCAGTGAGTATATTATTAGTTCTTCTTTAAAAGTATGTGCCTTGAACAAGTGCCTTGGACTAAATTCTTAATATGTACTGTGAGTAACTGAATGGGTATCTTCATGGACACTTCTCTGAAGTTAAATAGATCTATAGAATGCAAAATATTTGCAATTCTTGGTAAGGCAATTTTCCTAAAATGCAAGATTCCTGCATAACTATAAAGAAGGAATGTTGATCAATGCACAATTTACTTGTTCCCACTGTGGACTGTTCTCAGCTATTATTGTCCAGAGTTGCCAATAGATAGGCAGTTACACAAATCTTTTGGTTTAAATGATTTTTTCATGGAGTCCCAAGCATTCTCAGAGTGCCAGAATACTAGTGAGTTGAATGAAATCATCTATCTAGCTCTACAAAGCCGTCCGTATGTGAGTGGGAACCTAGTCAGTTAGGTGTGAAGAAAGTGGAGGAAATGAGGTTAGAAAAGTAAATAAGGTGTAGATTACCCATATGTGTGGCCTCTAATTTTAGGGAAATACTATTCTAATAAGTTTCATAAATTTTTAAAAGATATCTAACCATTTCTAATTCAAGATAGCACACTGAGCAAATAAATTGACTTCCTTTCCTTCTAAAATCTTGCTAAATGATACTGCAAGCACAAACAAAAAGTAATGAAATCATAACAACACTAAAACAAGGAAAGAAGATAATAGCAGAGTGGAAATTTAATATCTGATGAGCAGAGAGCAGATGTGATCGTATTTATAGAAAAACCAGGGTGGTAATGGGGCAGGGGCATTTTCAGCATAATAAACTAGCTGTTCACAGAATAGCTGGACCTGCTGGTCTCCGTTTTCCTAACTAAAGCCTTGAAAACGTGATTTTAAAACAAAGTTAAATAACAGCCTTCAGGAAGCCCCTGGTGGGTTATTTTGTCTAAATTAAAGACATCCACTAAAACTTGTCTTGAACCTTTACCATGAAATGAGTAAAGAACGATTAAGTATTACCTTAGAGAGTAATACTTAAATACTCCATCTCTAGATAAAACTTCTGTTTAATTTGTATTTGTGGATGATCTGAATATGGCTGGCTATTCTCTACCGTGATTGCTAAAAGGGAAAACTTTCCAGTTACAAGACCCATTAAGTTGCAGGTTATCCAAAGTGAGTTTTCCCATGGAAGAGAAAGGACTTCTGAGTTTCTTAATACGGAAAAAAAATTCATGATAATTAAAAATAAATGAATAAACCTTATACACTAGCTACCTAAACTAGTCCTAAGACATTTGCATAAGATAAAGTGTTAATTACAGATACTCTACTATTTGAGGGGAAAAAAGCAAGTAGGAGACCAACTAAACATGAACAATTCACATCCAAAATAACCAATAATAATGACAATTAATAATAATATAAGAATCAGAAGAAACATTAAAACACAATTCTAGTGAGTATCTTTAGAGATACTTAAGACACTCTTACTTTTATGCAATAAAAATAATAATGAAAAACATCATATGAATCAGAGAAAATGAAAGAGTCTGGGAAATTATCAGAATAGTAAAATAAAAGAAATAACTAATAAAATCAGTTGAATACCAAATTAATAATCTCAAAAATAGGCTAGAAGAAGTCATTGCTATTACATTTCAAAGTGATAAAGACATGAACTATGACCAAAGTATGAAGAGATATGAAGAGTAAAAATCATTTCTATGTTTCCACTCCTGATCTAGCTGTCCTTTTAGTTTGCTTTTGTTTTAGGTGTGGTTGTTAATAACTGTGAGTTTGTTGTCCTTTCACTGTTCATGTTTCTTTAACTTCTTTTTCTTAGATAAGTCCCTTTAACATTTCATATAATAAGGGCTTGGTGATGATGAACTCCTTGAATTTGATCTTATCTGAGAAGCACCTTATCTGTCCTTCCATTCTAAATGAAAGTTTATAAAAATAAATTTAAAAAATATCTGAAAATTAAAAAAAAGAGTAAAAATCAGAAATCCAAAATATATTAATAGGAAGCATTAAATGAGAAAACAAGAAAACTGTGAGGAGAAATGATCATAGTAATATTAGAAGAAAAATACCCTAAATGAATAAAAGTCATAAATATAAAGGTTGATAAAAATCAATATGCTGAGCATGGCAGGCCAAAAGAATGCCTACCTAGATACATCCTCATATTTTAGAACTCCAACTACAATCCAGAAATTAAAAACGCTTCCAGAGTACCAAAATGAGGTTGACACCAATCTTTCTACTAAGAATTGGGATCATGAGATGACAATAAAACAAAATTTAAAGTTGTAAAAGAGAAGTCCTCACCTAGAGTACCCTTCCCAGCTGTGTTATGTACATGGTGTGAACCTCCTTAGATTCTTCTGAAACACTTGTAGCCATCGAGCCATGACAGGTAACATGGGCACCCACAGTAATTTAAATCTGAGACAGCCCAGCTGGACATGCCAAAGCATTACCCTATCTACTACTTTCATATGCAAATAAAAGCAAAGGATATGCTTTCTTCAGCAGCTTCCTAAAGAACTAAGTGATGGAACTCATAAGTGCAGGTGAGCAATCTTTCCTCAAGGCAGAGTCTGACTAATAGGAGAAAAGAACAAGGAGGAAGACTCTAAAGATAGATAATATTGTCCTTCTTCTTTCCTCCAACAATCTGTTTCGAGTCACAGTTTTATGCACATGCAGAGTTTTGCTGATAGTTATGATACACATGGATTTATTTTCCATTCTTCCTTGTCTTATTCTTACTTCCTGGGATTGCAATTGAACTTAAGTCTTGCCTCAGGCTCTATTTTCTGGGAATCCTGGTCTAAAACCCAAAGTTATTAATCAAGTATGACATCAAATAATTTCACATAATAAAATAACCAGCATTTTATGTTTTGCAATTCCTTGTTTTAGTGAATGCTCTTGAGAAATAATTATGACAAAACACCAACAGCAGCAAAAAAATATTAAAAACTCTAAAATCAGGAAACAATAGAAATAGCTATGAAGTACAATGCAGGGAAATACTAGTGAGTGAGTTGTACTGCATACATAGAGTGCATTTAATATCAATTATATCAGGAAGTCAGAAGAGTCCATGAAAAATGTCTTCAAGAATAAAATATGTTTAGTTATACAAACAGTATAATTATTAATCTGGAAGATTTTAGTAAGAAGAACAAAGACAACTTAAACTCAGAGGTTAATGCAAATCTGTACATGATTCTAGCATTATGCAACATAAAGGTGACATGATTTTGAATAATGAGTGAGGAATATTTTAAAAGAATACATTAGAAACGGATGCTTACACATTCTTTTCAAGTAGCACAACTGGAGGGTCATGATACTACATTTACTTCACTTTATGTCAAAGTATTACTTGGGGTAGTGTGTATGATAATGCATTACATGCTGTTTACTATCTGTTATTTTAGGAAGAACCAAGAGAAAAAGCACAAAATAATAGATGATAGCTATAGAAAAGAAAAAAATATGAAGAGCTCTGAGAATGTTAAAAAGATGCTAAAAAACCCACGGGAAAAGCTGAAGAGGAGAGTATTGCAGACTTGCCAATTTTCCTATGACTCACACTCCTCAGGGACTGTAAGCCCAGGTTTACAAGTTAATGCCACTAAAAGTGAATTAATAAATTAATACGTTAAAGCAATGCATATAATTTACATGTTTAGATACACCACTTAGAAGAATTAAAGATAATATAACATAAAAATCAGGAGATGAATGTGGAAAAAGAAATTGCTAAGTGTGTAATTAAAATAAGTTTTTAATTTAGAAAAATAGAGACTACGTACATCTAAAAATGTATAACTCAATACACAGATATGTAAACTTTTTGTTTGCACTTATGATGATAATCAGAATAATAATAAAATGGCAATTGTTTAAAAATTATTAAAAAACAATTATACCTAAAGTGTGGGGCTGGAGTAAGCAGGAGGGAAATTTAAACTTTTAATTCTATGTTCTTTTTCATTGTTTGAAGTTATTTTTTTTACTATACCCTTGATCACTTTCCTAATTAAAGTGGCTTTTCTTTCCATGAAATAAGAAGAAATCTTAACTCTCTTGGTCACATGGAGAATGAACCTGAGGAAAGCATTCAAAGACAGCGATGGCATTTGCAGTCATTTTAATAATTAATGTGAGAGACACAAAGGCTGAAATAAAGAAGTAGTTTATTATCAAATACATAGGGCATTTAATAGATAATAAAAGATGATATATTTAATAATTGATCTGAAGTTGGGAATGTAAATGAAGTACTAAAGAATACTTTTCACGGATGTATTGCAGTGCCATCATCCCAGGTAAGGAAAGGATTCAAAAGGAAGCACATATCCTGATGTAATGGGAGTAGTTATAAGAGGAACAGGGTCAGTAGAGTTCCATTTTATCTTAGTAGTTTTGCCATTTGGAGCTTCAAGTGAAAAAGCAATAGGAATTATAAACCAGGAGCTTAGATCTAAGTTTAAGAGATACACTTGATTTTTAAGAATCTTAATGGAAATTAAAAACCATACCATTGAAATCACTTTTAGTAAAGATGTGGTGTAGTCAGGAGAGTCAAGCACAGAATACTTTGAATACAAAGAAATAAGAAGAGAATTCTAAGGGCAAATAAACTTTGAAGTAGTAACCATAGAAGAAAACAGGGAGTCAGAAATGACTGCTTCCAAAACTCAAAGGGAGTAAATAACTTTGAATAGGAAAAAGTAGACAAAGTTACAGTATGTTAACTAAAAAAATAAAATAAAATAAGTGAGAAATGTTCATTGATTTGGGCTTGTCATTAATGATTTCATCATGAGGAATGTTACTGGAATGACCAGTCACTTGTGAGTGCAAGACAAATGTGTTGAAAAACTAAATAGCAGGGTACTCAGGTGAAGTCTTGATTTGAAAAATCAGAAGTTAATGGCAATAATAGAATTGCTTGTATATTTATACACTGAAAGATAAGGAGCTAATACTAACTGAAACATGCAATTAGAATTAAATAAGTGAAAAGGTGATAAAATAAGGCCTACAGGAGACTAAGAAGATGACATTTGACCCGCACATCTAAGAATCACCCTAGAACAATGATTTTTCAACCAGTGTGCCACAAGGATTTTTAAAACATGCAGTACCTGACTATTTAGTCGGGGGCACTGACCTCTTTTCCCCTAGATTGTCAAATAAAAAAATGACAAATGCCAACACAACAATAACTATCTGGTGTGAATGTCCTGTCTTGAGCCACAAATATATAGGTCATATAATAGAGTTGAATCTCCTTGGTCTTATCACATAATAAGGTTCATCTTTATACCAGAAATCCTCATATACAGGTATAAGCACCTGATTTTTTAAGGTTGTTTTGGTACAAAAACTATACGTAATTAGTAGTATTTTGTAAATCAATCAAAATTGTACCTATTGTTTTGTCAGATCAGGAAGGAAATGCATTCTTTGGAGTGCAACAAGATTTTAGTAATTAGTTTACGTTTGCCGTGAGATGAAAAAGGTTGAAAATCACTGCACTAGGCCATAACTTGTAGGACCAGTGTGGAAGGAATCAGGGGGAAGAGGAGTTAAAGATACTGGAAGGAAAATGGTTATGTGGATGCATCACAGGTTCTAGTTTAAAGATGGATGGAAGCCAAATGAGAAATATTGGTAGATTGAGAGAAAGGAAAAAAGTTAAAAGAGTGAAGATCTTCTTTAGGTGCAGTGATAATAAGGATTTAATGATAAAAAAAATCCTGTCTTGGTTGGTGTAGCTCAGTGGGTTGAGTGCAGGCCTGCATGCAAACCAAAGGGTTGCTGGTTCAGTAGCCAGTCAGGGCACATGCCTGGGTTGTGGGCCACACCCTCAACAGGGGGAGTGCAACAGGCAACCACACATTGATGTTTCTCCCCACCCCCCTCCCTCACTTTCCCCACTCTCTAAAAATAAATAAATAAAATATTGAAAGATAAAAATTTCTGGCAAAAGAATGGAAGATATAACATTTAATATTTCAGAGAAAAAAGATTTCCAGATGGTGATTATATTGAGAAAATCATCATGAAAATGGATAATGGGAGTTGAGTGGAGATAAATTGAGCTAATATTTGAAAGTGAAAGATTTGGAGATGGCTGTGTTAGATGTGTTTTCTCCCAAAATGTTTAAAGCTCCCCAGATCTAAATAAAAATATATATGTAAACTTGATACACAATAGGTATGAAACAGAAAAAAAAATTGAATATATGACAGAAAGTCTTTTAAGTATTAAATTACCACAGATATCAAGTGTTATCAAAATGCACACTAGTTGCTATAGATTGAATATCTGCGTACCCCAGATTTATATGTTAAAAGCCTGATGCTAGATGGTATTAGGTGGTGAGGCCTTGAGGAGGTGATTAGCTCATGAAGGTCCAGCCCTCATGAATGTAGGGCGTGTTATGTGAGGCTACAGCAAGAATTCCGCAATCTGCACCCTGAAGGAGGGCCGACACAGGAATCCGACTCTGCTGCACCCGATTCTGATCTTTCCACCTCCCTCCAGAACTGTGAGACATAACTTGCTGCTGTTGTTTATGAGCTGCCCAGAGTGTGGTGTTTAGTTATAACAACCTAAGTGGACTAAGATATTAATCTTAAGTATTCTAATATCAATTGAAAAGTATAAAAATCAGAGGAAATATCTGGGTCCACCCTTTCAAGTTGGTGTGGAAAGAACAAATATTTAAAAATTTGTGCCAGATATGTTGCTCCAGAACTTTACCTCTTTATAAAAATGTTTACTGTGAGGTTAATAGAAGGTATAGCATTAAGGTAATATAATGCTCAATACATGCATATAATATTCAATACTCCCAACACATATTTATCAAGTACCTACAATGTGAATGCTACCACAGAGGAGAAAGTCGCGTTATTGGGCCTCTTACTCACGAGACACTTAAAAGCACAATGCTTTTACCATTCCATTTCATATCTTCAATTGAGTGTCAGGCATTGCTTAATGGGAAGTGCAGGCGGACTACCTTAGAGCTGTCATTTCCCACATGTGCCGTGGTGGAGAGAGCGGTTGGTAACTGCTCTCTCACTGAACTTTCATACGCAGTGATGGTTTATGTTGTTCTTTTCTTCACTAATAGCGTTAGAGGGGAACTCAAAGATGAAGTTAATCATGAAAGCATCTGGTAGAGTGGCTGATTAACTCTCAGGCGGGCTTTTAAACTCTCAAGGGCCCAAATGCTGGAAAACTATGCATTGTGGGGTAATTCCTTTAAAAAAAAGTCTATAACATGCTTTGGGGCAGAATGAGGACTTTAACATTTTGAAAAATAGAAAAAAACTATGTATTTAACTGAATAATCTTTCTCTGTACTAAAATTTTGTGGCACAGATATATAATTTTCTCTTTTCAAATTTAGATTTTCTACAAATTTGTATTTTAATAATTTTTTGATTTTCTTAAAGTAGGTATATGTACAATCCCTGCTTGTCTGTGTGTGTTTGCCAGTGTTTTTCACTCTCCGGTTGCACTAACACATATTTTTAGTGCTTGCAAACTCATATTAATAAACAAATAAACCATGTGGTAGGATGTAAAGGGCTCTAAAACTGAAGATAAAAAAACTGGGTTAAAATCTCATCTGCACAGTTGGGAAAACCCTTCTTTAGTAGCCTTATTCCACTACGAACACACTCTGCTCTCCAGGTTCTCACCAGCACGCTCAGCCTTTTCTCTTCTCCTAGTTTCCCCCTTAAGGTCATCACACTTGCAAAACCAGCATCCTGTGTGTCCCTGGGTGGGCTGTGCCATCTGGTGTCATACGGAACAAGGAAGCCCTGTTCATCCCTGAGTGCAATGACACTTTATGTTACTGCAGCTGTCATCCCAGCACCATGGCTCCTTGCCATCATGGCTGCAGGGGCTACCTGTGGCTCAGGGAGATCTGACATCCCTGGAAGAGGACTGCACTTTGCACACCCAGCCCTCGCCTTGCCCTGGACAGCTGGTTCCAACACTTGGCAGGTAGATAACAGATCACACTGAAGTCTAAGCAGTTGACATTATTTCTCTATTTGAAGGATTATGGTTCTTTAAACTTTGGAAACCTTACCAAAAACTCTTTGTCTTGTTCCTAATATAGCTCAGCCATTGATGAGTCACAGAATTCCTAAGGTTCATCTTGTGTGTTGGCCATATATACATAGGTCAAAACTTCAGTTCCCCACTACCCCCTTGGACCCAAACTCCAAAGTCTGCTTGAGCTTTGGTGAGACTGCTGTCCAGGGAGGGCCTGGGGATTTGTAAGACTCATCATCCCTTGATTTTAGGGTTTTCTCAAATGTACAGAATCAAGGGGATTCTGTACATTGAGAGAAAGCAGGCATCGAAGTGTGCTCGGGAAGAATATGTATACTTAGAATTCCCAGCGTCTGGGCAGCTGTGACACAACCTGGGTCCAAAGGTGCAGCAGAGTGGTGGCTCCCCTCCACACTGGGTGTCTTCTCATTATAGGATACATTGTTTAGAAGATATCTGGGTTCTTTGCCAAAACAGCTTAATGCTTATAACTTTTGCAGAGCTTTTTACTTATTGATAAAAAAAGTTCTAGCCTCTACTTTATGACCTCACTTTAAAATACAACATGCAAGTGCTGGATAGCCCTACAACTTCAGAGCCCCTTTGGAGTAATGGTATTCGTTCAAAGACTCTTAAGCCATGTATTGCCCTTGCATAAGCCGAGTCCTCCCATTTCCATACAATGATACTATATTATTCTAGACTCCACACGGATGACCTACGCATGGAGCTGTTCCAAGAGGCAGTGATTGCAAGTGAGGCCACAGTTCTGTGATGACACGGACATGGCCTGTTAGATCCATACACTGAGTGGGTTCCGGAGGTACAGATCACTGGCCTGGAGAAATAAGAAACACGTATGTGAGCATGAGTGTCTGTTTATGTATGATGCTGTGATGTCTCATCACTATCAGTTGTTTTATGTGATTTTTAATGTACAGCTGACTGAGGGGCAACCTGAATAATATTACAAGTATCAAGTTGCTGTATCTATTAGGCAGACGTAGATTTTATCAATTAGGTATACTATAAAGTAGGTAATATTTCACTGCTCAGGTCTACTTACATAAAACTCAGTTGATGTGATAGGTAAGACAGTTGATATTTCTGAAGGCGGTTGAATAAAAGTAAGAAAAGGTGGTAATTTGTTTTATACAATTAATTTCTGGCTGTGAGATCTAAGGAAGCAGTGTAATTTTCCTTAAACATCATAGATTAAGTAATTGGAGACAAATTTAGATTTTTTATATTAAAACTAGGCAGGCACTGAAAGAAAAAAATAAGAAATGAAAGCATTTTGGAATTCAAAGCGTTTCTGCAAAACCCCATGCCTCACTGCGGACACTGGGGCTCTCCAGAAATGATGACTGCTCAGTCTCATGGCAGGTCTTCCCCCCGACTTTTAAGTCTAAAGACTGGCTTGTTAGTCAGAACAAATTATTCTAACATGTGGGTACTCTTCAACCAAAAACCAGAGAATCTGAACTTTCTAATTTATTCAAATGTTCTGTCCTGTGACACAGTTAAAAAAAGTTAACTATGAATATAAACAACAATTTTTATGTAAAACAAGAGGTTTTTTTCTAGTTATTTTTACTTCTCATGACAATAAAAAAATATCCTTTCTTTGCTGCTCAACCTTCCATATGAGTGGGTAGGGTAGAAGATCTCCTAGTAATTTTTTTCAGGTGACAGAGAATATATTTCATTTTTTTTCAGTTTTCTATACAGCAGAGTATATAGCATGCTACCAATCAGATTATTTTAATTTAATAATTAAAGTATGGTTGTTTAAAAAAAGATTTGCTAAGTGGAGATTGGTGTTCATTTGGATTCACAAATACTAATTAAAATTATCAAGTAATGAAAACCCATCTGCAATAGCTAAAGCAAGACAAACCCATGAATTAGATTTAACTCATGCAATTTTTTAAAATGGTAAGGCTATATGTGTGTCTCCTAGAACAGAATTATGGAAATGCAGCCCCAGTTCTTAGTAGAAGTGGGAAAATATCATCAGAAGGATAGGGAATATACTGCTTTTTATTTTTCATCTGCTTTATTTCCCTTTCTTTCTATTAAAAATTCCTCTGCTTCTCATTTCCCATGACAAACAGAAGATAATCCCTCCACTGTTTTCAATTTGCTTCTCCTTTTAAGAAGCCAGTCAGAATAAGCTTGAATACCTTATCCGAGTTTAAAATTCTCAAGAGCAAAGAACTGGGTGGCCTGCTTGGCCCAGGGATCTGACCCAGGTGGCTGAACGGAAGGCGTACCCATGGCACACTAGCACACCTGTGCACCAGAAGGCTAAAGGGGACCTGGTAGCCTGTCCCGCCCACCCACCTCCATGCTTCCTTCACATAAAAGCCAAACATCCTTTCACTAGGCACAATCTATTTTATCACATAGAAAGCTGGTTAATTCATGACTTAAATTCATGTAAATCCACTAATACTGACTTGACTTTCTCTATTTGACCTAAATAGAATGGCAAGCAAACTGCAGTAGAAGAGAGAAGACAGCATTCTGGTCAGCCTCTCATGTGTTTTTAAATACGTGGACCCGTGAGTGAAAGCTTCTAATATTAATTATTTCATGCATCATTTCTTTAAAAATCAAGATATTAGTCTCATTTAAATTTAATCAGCTTAAATTAAGATGTAGACTTTTTTCAGTTTAATATCTATGAAGTTAATAAGTTAATGGCAAAAATAGCATATTGAAATGCATAATAGTAGTTCTAATAATTTGTATTTGTGAAATTTAAACAAGTGTTTCTTTGTGACTGCATTATAAGTTCATTTAGTCTCTTGATAAATAATTCATTGTGTCTCAAATATGTGCCAGACATAGTTTGGGGCACTCAATGTTTAAAAACAAAAAAGTAAAACTTCATGTACATAAATTTTACATTGCAGTGGAGGGTAATGACAATAAAGATAAAAACATGTAAATAAATGAATTGACTCCATTAGTTGATGGTAAGCACTATGAGGGAGCATATAGCAGGCCAGGGACCTAGGGCAACAACATGGGTGAGGGGCTGCTGATACAGGATGGTCAGGAACAACGTCTCTGAAGAGGAGACGACTGAGAGTCAAATGGCAAAGGTCCTGAAACAGGACAGTTGTTTTGTCAGTGGTGAGAGGAACTGAGTGAGACCAGTGTTTGACAGTCCATTGGGTGAAGGAAGGGAAAAGCTATAGGGGATGAGGGTTAAGGGTGAAAACAGGGAAGTGGGATGGGGGCTTTTTAAAAAAGATTTTATTTACTTATTTTTAGAGAGAGGAGAAGGGAGGATGAAAGAGAGGGAGGGAAACATCAGTGTGAGAGAGAAACATCCATCCCCTGCTTCTCTCAAGAGATTCTAGACAAAGTCTTTCAGAAACAGTGAACCACAATGGTCCCCATAATGGCAACTGAACAGTTGTACAGGATGGGCTAAAAGTAGGTTTACAGCTGTTCATATGGAAAATAATACAAAAATTAACAATAGAAGAATAAACTGTTTCACATACTCACAACTACTAAACCTACTTTTGCCCACCCCTGTACACCTGAAAGCTTTAACCAGCCACACGCAAATTCACAACTTGTTATTTATTTAAAACAGTCATGCCAGACAAAGTATACATCTAATATGAAACACCTTACCATTGGCTTTTAATTTATTCTCATTATTGAAAGAGACTTTCATTGAGCATAGAATCCTGGGCTGACATTATTTTCATTCAGTATATTTAAGAAGGTATTTCACTGTTTTAGTGTCCTGTGTTTTGCTATTTTCAATTTTTTATTTAATGTAGTAATGATGTTTCCCACGGTACATTTCTATTTAGGTGTTTTTTAAAGACAGTTTTGTTTTGTCTGATGTTGTACATTTTTGTTAACATGTGCAGAGTGTTCATTAATTTTTATTTATATTGATTGAAGTTTGTGAGTTTCCTAATTTTGAATTTGCTGTAAAAAATTTTCTAAATCTCTTTGCCAATTACTTTAAAATATTCTTTTTGAGATTTTATGACCAAATTCTAGAACTTCAATTATTCATGCAGTAGAATTTATTAATCTATCTTCATGTTTCCTAACCTTTAGTTTATTTGGCTTCAGGATCAAGGTCTGAAGTTAGCTGAAGCAAACTTGGCAGCTCAGGTGCAAAATTTAAGAACAGAAAGGACTATAAGACTGATTGCTTCCTTGAGAGAGGGGTGCTGTCTGAATACACACATCTCCCAAGACATACAAATGACCAACAGATGTAGGAAAAGATCTTCAACTTCACTAGCTATTAAGGAAGTGCAAATCAAAACTACCAACCCATGCCTGTCTGAATGGCTAGTATCAACAAGTAGTAAGTGTTTGAGAGGATGTGGAGCAAAAGGAACCCTCATTCACTGCTGGTAAACTGGTACAGCTACTACAGAAAACAGTATGGAGGTTCCCCAAAATATGAAGAATAGAGTTACCATATGACCCAGCAACCGCTCTTCTAGATAACTATCTCCCAAATTTTAAACATTTAATTGTAAAGATATATGTACCCCCTATGTTCACTGCTGCATTATTCACAATGAATAAACCAAGGAAACAACCCAAGTGTTCTCTGATGAATGATTGGATATGGAATATGTGGTACATAGACACAATGGAATACTACTCAGCTATACAAAAATATAAAATACTGCCTGTTGGGACAACATGGATGGATCTTGAGAATCTAAGCATTCAGAAAAAGACAAGAATGATATGTTTTCTCTCATATGTGAGATATAGAACTGAAAGAAGCAAATGAACAAATAAGACAAACAAAAACTCAGAAACAGACACCAGTATGATGGTTACTAGAGAGAGGGGTAACCACCTAGGGGAGGGGTAAAGGGGAAAGGGGGTCTAATATATGGTGACGGAAGGATATGTAACTTTGGGTAATAAATACACAATGTGATATGCAGATGATATATTATGGAACTGTGCACTTGAAACCTATGTAATTTTATTAATCAACATCGCCCCAATAAATTTATTTTTAACAACAGGAGAGAGAGGTGCCTTGCTTGTCTGGTCCCCACCCTGACCACACTGATGCAGGCAAATCACTCTAAAGTCTCTTCTGTGCACCATAGTGAGACTTAGGCGTTACCCTCTATGCTTTATGCCCATGCAGTTACTAAAACTAAGATCTGAAAGTCTCCAGCATCACCCAGAGCCCTCTGGATACAAACCCGCTTTACTCATTGTATGTTGTTTAAGGTTACTATTTTCGCTTTACTGTTTTAAAAATATTGTCTTTAAAATAACATTTTAACTGGCATTTTAATTTTCTCATTTAGTATTGTTATTCAAGCTATCCAGTATGCCATGTAACCAGCAATGAAATTCACATTTTCCCCTACAAAAGTAGCTTGATAACTACATTTTGAAGTTATTTTAAAAATAAAACATTAGAGAGAAATATTACCATACATTTATCATATATTGGAGAAAAATGTGAAGTTTTTACTTTACAAGAAATTCACTGAACAATGTGCCTTTATTTTTATTATGGTTAACAAACAAAATCAATGTGTATATTAATAAGACTGAATCCATTTTTTAAAAATATTCTTAGAAGTAATAAGGTGGCTAAGAAATACCAGTATGCTCTGTGATTAATGAAAATCATTCTCCACTTACCCTTTCAGGGGGATTTAAATGCATTTAGAAATGAACTTGTTAACCATAATGAATATTTACTTGGTAAAATACGTAGAAGGGGTTGTTCATGAACCTGGACCGATTCCAAGTGCCCTAAATTGGTAGGCTAGGCCTTCTGCATTCTGTGATGTATAATAAGAAATATACATTTAATCTTTGTTCAGTTTCAGGCACAGAGCTCCTAAAACCCTTGGAATTGTTTAGGTAAGAGCTACAAAGGTATCTTTTGTGATGTTAATGAGGTAACTTTAGGAAAATACCTAGGTAACCTAAGGATGGGGGTTCTCGCCAATAAACCATTGTGTGATGAGGGTTGGAACTTTATCTCACCCCTGACCTCCTGGGAAGAGAGAGGTTGGAGATTACTAATTGTCAATAATTTAATCAATTATGCCTATGTAACAAATTATCCATAAAACCCCAGAAGAATGGGGTCTAAGTTTTGGATAATTTCCATGTAGGTGACTGCAGAGGTACCAGGAGAGTGGTGAGCTCAGAGAGCATGAGAACTCCATGCCTTTCTCTAAATCTTGTGCTATGCATCTCTTATATCTGTCTATTTCTGAGCTACATCCTTTCCTGGTAATAAACTAGGGATCTCGTAAGTAAAGTGTTTCTCTGAGTTCTGTGAGTTACTCTAGCAAATTAATCTAACAAAAGGAATGAGTTGCTACAATGTCCAGTTGGTTAGCCAGAAACACAGGTGGCAACCTCAACTTATGGTTGGCTACTTAAGGGAGTGGATAGTCTTGGAGGACTGAACTGCTAACCTGAGGAATGTAATGTTATCTCCAGGCAGATAATGCCTGAATTGAGTTAAATCATATAACACTGACTACTTTCCAATAATTATTTGTTGCTGTGGTGAAAAACCTTCTTGTAAGAGTTGCAGTTAGTGATTAGATAATAGTTGTTTTTATGACTCTTTTCTTCCTTGTTTTAAATTATTCTTGCTGGAATGCCTGAATGAATAATGAAGATTTTATAAAGCAAAAAAAAAATGTCCTCCGTTCTTTGCATGAGTATCATTTTGCCTACAAGAAGCAGTGTTCTGAGTATCTGGCTACAAACAAACCAATCTTACTCCATGAAGTAATTCTTGAAATATAGATATGTTGATGTTTAAGAAGAGCTAATATTTCAGACACAGTAAGTCAGTAACTTTGTTTGCCTAATTAAAAAGGAGCATACTGTAGCCCTGGCTGGTGTAGCTCAGTGGATTGAGCGCGGGCCTGCGAACCAGACAATCGCGGTTCGATTCCCAGTCAGGGCACATACCTGGGTTGCGGACCAGTTCCCTGCAGGCCAGTTCCCAGGAGGGGACGCACGAAAGGCAACCATACATTGATGTTTCTCTCCCTCTCTCCTTCCCTTCCCCTCTAAAGATAAATAAACAAAATATTTTAAAAAAAGATTTAAAACTTTAAAAAAAAAGGAGCATACTGTACAAACTAATGATTTATTATTTAAGGCTACCATGGTGACTGTTTATAAGATCTAAGCAGTTCCCTTGGGACCAGTAAGTATTAACATATCTTCAAAAGTTTACTAAACCATCAAACAACATTGGGATCAGAAAAATTGTTCCCTAATTTCTCCCATACAAAATATGCAAGCACCTTTCATTTTTTTATGTGTTGTGAATAGTAAATAAACTTCTATGTGTCTCCTTTAAAGAGAGAATCATGATTTATATAACCATTAAAAGGCTGTCTCAACCACTACCTAAAGCACAAACCTCTCAAAAGCTCTTTAGTCTTCAGATTGCCAAGAAGTTAGATTTAGCCCTAATGAAGAATCAGCAAGGCTCATCCTGGGACCTGTCTGACTAAGGGCAAAGAGCAGGTGCAAGGCCTACGTTTCCAACCGCTTGGTGCCTTGTTATTGTCCTTATGAATAGTCAGTGCATCAGGAAATCTACAGGGAGCTAAGCCTTTCCTTGAGCCCAATCAAAGGATTAGTGTGATTCTGGCAGAGATGAATCTGTGTGGAAAATTGTCCATGCTGACTTTCATGAGAAGGTGCTGCTGAATGAGATTGGTTACTAATCACAAGGCAAAATTACAGTCCCTTGAAATAAGAAACCAATAAACAAAATAATAAAAGTCATTTTAATTATTAAATGACAGTGTTACAAGTTGTATGCCATTTAGAAGTGCTATAAGGAAATACAGTAAATAAAAAGTTCACATAATCCATTCACTATAACTCAATTTTATTACTATATTGTAGTGACTTTAAAATCAATATGGGGACTACCAGTGGGAAAGGGGGTGGGAGGGCGGTAAAAGAAGCCACAGGGGTGGGGGGTAAATGTTGATGGAAGGAGGCTTGACTTGGGGTGATGAGCACACAATGCAATTTACAGCTGATGTATTATACAATTAATTGTATCTCTGAAACCTATATAATTTTATTAACCAATGTCACTCCCATAAATTCAATAAAAAAGTAAAAATAAAGTCATTAATTAACAAATTGCTAATTCCCTGTAGCAACGCATATCTATACTCGAACACAGATGTACCTTTTTTAGCTGGTGCTGTGTGTTTACTGGAGACCACTGAAAACTGCAAGTCTTTCCGCCGTCCAAGTTATCAGTGCCTAATGATGCTAGGTGATGAATTGCTCCAATTTTAATAGAACAATCAGAGTCTAGTGTTTCCATTATCGTCTCAAAACACTTCCTACCCACGCTATTGTTGTGCTGATTAGGCAGCAGTATTTGTAAAGGGTTCGTAAATTGTAAGTCAGAGATAACAGGTGATTCTTTCTTGTTATTTGAAAACCCAACATGTTTGATAATGTTTCAAGTTTGCAGAAATTGCTGAAATGTCAGTCATTTTACTAAAAGAAGGATGAGCTGCTATAAGCAGTATAATTGGACGTAAAAATGTCCTCTTTTTCTAATACTCTTAAAAACTGACCAAGTACTACCTGGTACCAATTGCTCATGGTTAAATATGTTTATATTTAAAATTTAATGTATCTGTCTGTATGTATCTACCTACCTGTCCATCTATCTATTATCTCTTTCTCTCTACTATTTACCTGTCTTGTTAAACATCTGCAATAAACTTTTAACCATGTGTGCTATCAGTCCCTATTCTCTTACTAGTATTCCAGTCAACATATATTAAATGTCCACTGCATGCTGAACTGAGATAATTTTTACAAGATGAAAATGCTCAATGCCCAGAGGAATACTCCAAAGAAATCTGATTATTAAGAAAATATTAAAAAGTTATTTACATATGTTTAGAGAGAGAGGACAGGAGGGAAAAGGGAAGGGAGAGAAACATCGATTGGTCACTTCTCTCATGATGTGACCAGAAAGGAACCTGCAACCTACGCATGTGCCCTGACGGGGAATTGAACTGGAGAACTTTCACATTGCGGGATGCATCCAACCAAAGGAGCCATATTGGTCGGGGCTATCTGATTTTTTCATTACAACTAGAAGATTTAATATCTGAAGGAAAATAAATTTAGCAAAAAAGAAACACTCTAACATTATAGCATTTTATTAGATGATCTAAGAGATTAATTCAGTACACTCTCACTGCAGTATATTTTAGGATAGATACTCAGTGAAAAGTAGAGTGTCCACTGATAACTTGCAGTCTTTCGAATCCCACTAAAATACAATATTTCATTGTTAATCTGCGAGATCTATTCTTGGCGGGGATAATATGGCAGTTGTTTTGCTTCATGTTTAAAGCAGGCTGCCAAGTAGATTTTTTTTCCTTTTGTATTTCTACAACCTAAGGAGAAAACTTGGGATTCGCTCAATCCTCTTAAAAACTCTTAAGGAAGAGTTTAAGAGTTAAAACTCTTTAGCAAAACTGTTTTTGCTAAACAGAGTACTGAGTAGAATGAAGTAATGGCAAGATCATAAGGAAAAAATGACTTTACTGCTCTATTATCTAGAATGATGCTCAAAGCGCGATTTGGATTTTTTCAGTCTCCTCCTAGCTGAGGAACATAATGGAGTTAATACTATTCACTCACTAAATAAGGACCATTTTTTTTAACACAAGGAAGAAAAGATGCTATAGACCAGAAAAGTGATGCCTAAGACGACACAGAGAAAATACGATGGCTAATGAAAGACTGAGTGCAGAGGGCAAAAGAAGAAGAAAGATAACATGCTCATTGCAGTTATGTATAACTTGGAACATTACTCTTTTGAAAATTGAGTCTTTAGAAATAATGCACAAATGAAACACACTAGCAATGAAAAACTGACAAGACCTAGAAATATTGGCTTTTAATAGGCTATAATAAAGGACTTCACTTAGATTATTTTTTATGTGTTTCCACTTAACTTGAGAATAGTTTGTAATTCTATGATGAAAATATGCACGAGAGTTCAGTGAAAGTTTGGACTATTTGATTTATTTACTTTAAAAAACAACATTATCACTGGTTCTTTTACTTTTTAGAGTAATTGATAACAGAATTCATAAAAATTAATGTCTTCAATTATTATTGTAGAAACAATTTAAATTCATTCACTTATACTTTGCCTGTTAAAATTTGTGTCCAAACTACAGAACTTTAAACTTATTTATTGAATTTATATTTATATATAAATATAACATATATGTTTGTATGTGACCATGTCTGTGTTTTTTTCTCAAGAAGGCTTTCCTTTTTCTGAGTCTCTGTCTCTTGCAAAATTTATTTTTCATTCTCCTTAAAACAAAATAATATTCTATAGGCAGTGTGCTATGTCAATTGCTTTAATAGAGTGCAATGTAGATAATAATAACAAACATAGAGATGGCCCATAGTGTTCTACACACTCTATGGGAATTGCCAGTAGGTTGCTGTTGTAACCACCCTGGTTTTGCAGACACTGAGAAGGTAGGCTAGGCAACCTGTTCAGGGTCACACTGCAAGCAACTAGGAAAGCCGTCTTGCTCCTGAGTAAATGTTTGTTGGTTTTTTCACTCTTTGGAAGTATAACTGATATACAAAAAAACTGACCATTTTTAAAGGGGAAAATCTGATACATGTTGATGTACGAATATATCTGCGAAATCTACACCACATTTAAGATAATGTGAGTATCTATCATTCTCTAAAGCTTTCACCCTTCCTGAGTGTCATCCCTTCCTTCCACTCTCACTAGCCCTTCCCCTGCCTGTGAGTCCAGATGATCTCATTTGTTGTCTGTCACAATACACTTGTTTTTTAAAATTTATATAAAATATACTGATGAAAGTTGATGATCAGAATATTAGTTCTATTGTGCTACTAGGTACCTCTTAGATATAACTAGAATTCAATATTAGACCATAGTCAAAGCTTTCATATTCATGTAGGGGATAGGACACTTGAAAACTATTTTATAGTCTAAGAAAATCGTGTTTTATAAATATATTAAATTTAATTTCATTAAATAGGACTTGTTTTTTCCAACAGAAAATATGACTCTGCTGTGTGCCAGCAAAGTCACCACTACAAACAAGCAAATCACAAAGTGTCAAAATATTAAAAACATAGTTATTTTTGGTTATATTTTGCTGTTTGACCATTCTTTTTTTATGAAGAAAGGGAATAGCATTGTTTAATAACAGAGAAAGTGCAATGAGTTGGGTCATCCTAACGGAGAAAGCATGAGGGAACAGCATAGTTTTACAACATAAAAAAAAGCATGATGATCGACTACCCACATCCCTGATCACACATAAATCTGGGTGTTTCTCTGTCACTGTTTTTGGATGAGATTCACATTTAAATTGATAGACTGAGTAAAGCAGATTCTCCTCCATAGTGTGAGTGGGTCGCATCTACCACTTTAAGGCCTCAGTGAAACAAAAAATGTCTGCCCTTCCTATGAGTATAAAATAATTTTTTTTCTCCAACAGCTTTTGAACAGAAACATCAGGTTTTCCTGGGTCTTAAGACTAAAACTACACTATCAAATATTCTGGTAATTCAAAGTATCTCTATTACTAGAAAGGGTTCAAACTAGATGCGCCAATAAAAATGCAATCACTACATTTAGCTAATTTATTTTCTTTCTGATATTCATTCAAGGTAGAGATTTTATAATTACTAGGTGATAAATTACTATCATATCAGTAGACAGCTTCAGCTTTTCTATCAATATCACAAGCTGCAAACACTTAAAGCTTAGAAGTAATCCTTATATCTATTGGGATTCCAATTATATGCAATCATATCCCATTACCTAAACAGCTTCTATGTGCCTAATATCCACGGCACTGTCCTTGCAATGAACATTGACCATCATAAGGTTTCTTAGATGAAGAAAACCACTAGTAGGTGTGGTTCTACTAATAAGCATTGACTCAGGGTGTTTGGAACACTTGAGTGCTCTACTAAGTTTACCCATAGGATTCTGGAACTTAATCACATGTCCTTGCAGAATCTGCTCCTCCTAGGAAAAAATATTTACCTTCATGAAGCTCTCTCTATGATTCATGACCCATTCTACCCATCATTTCAACCATCATTCCTTCTACTTTTCCACTTTGCCATTCTAGGATAGAAACCATCTTCTTTTAACTAACTTGTTTCATTTTGTTTTGCAAAGACATCTCTTCTTAATTTAAGGGAAATAATTATATAGCTTTTTAAAAAAATAACACTTAAATTACTATCAGCTCAGAATTAAAATACATAAACAATTGTTCAGCTAATACAAATAGCAAGTTCCTGATGGAGAAATAAATGTGGAAAACTGTGCACTCGATTCTCTCCTACTGGTGATCTAAATGAACAGTGTTCAGGTTTGCCAGCCCTTTTCATTTCTAAATCATTCTTTAAGAAATCCACCAATGGGGTTACAGCATCTTCGCAGAAGCCCAGCAGAGCCAGCACGCTGTCTGAAGTAATGTTCTCACCTCTAGAGAAGGGAGTGGGCTTTTTGAAATTAGCAAGGATGGCTTTGATATATTCTCCTGCCTGTCATGAAAGACTCCACTTCATCTGCCTTGTGTTCTTCTTGCCTGCCTCTGATTGATTTCATGTAATCCTCATGTGCTCTTTGTCGTTGCCTTTCATGAAGCCAATTTCCTGCAGGTGGTAGTTCATTGCTACATCATAATACAATGAGACCTTGTGGTATCCTTTTTTTTCCTCCAGTCAAGCTGAGATATTATCTGTAGAGATAATGAAAATATTTTTCCCTAGATAACATTTTAGGTATGTCACTTCATTAAACCTCTCTAAGCTCTTTTGAGAGGTTGTAACTGTTACCTTGTCCACTTGAAAAAAATTGAGAAATTGAGATTTTACAAGTTATACAATTTACCTTTAAATTGCAGAAAAAGTGTCAGGGATTGAAATGGTATCCTGGAATTGAATTCCAACGTTATTTCCCTTTCCCATTTGGTCGAGGCTAGATAAATTTGTTCAGAAAATCAGTCATTCCTAAATGACAGAAGACATTGAATATGTGCGCATTTTTCTACTTATTCACTAAATTAGCTAAATTTACTAAATTCTGCTAACCTATATAGAGTGCTGCTAACCCCATCATACCATTTTTCACAGTAGCTTGTTTGGGACACTTGCTTAGTGAGAATGCAGGGTTGACATGCCCATTTACACAAATTGCAATATAATTCACATTATTATGCTACCCTTGTAAAAATGAACACAAACAGTGTACCATCAGCAGTCATATTAGACTCATGCATTTGAATTAAGTATGTTTTAGTTAGAAATTCTCCAGGTACTATGGTTAATAACTTGAAATTCTCCCTCAAATTTTCCGATACATGAGAGAAATATTACTAGTTTTATAAAATGTGTAACTTGGTCTATGTTAAGCCACTGAAATCACTACTGAGACAACTAGTTTACTTTGATGTAAACTTAGCTTCAGTTCTTCTATTAAAACTATAGAGTTCCTTCTTTTTTCTACTAATTGAGACAATGCTATTAGAAAAGTGATATATTTTTCTTTTTATCAAAAGCAAAATACTTGTCCTGTTAGCTAGAATTTATAGGACTTAAATGGCTTTTTTCTTCAATATTTCATAGCTTTTCCCCCTAGAGCTCCAATTTTGAATGGTATTATTTTAAGCATTTACCTATAAATATTCAGAAACACATTTTATATAATGTGGCTTATAATCTAAACAATTAATTAATAGCAACCAAGAGAGAATAGTACTTATTTTATATTTTTAGTTATACTCCATTTCATTGAATAATAAAATTTTTATTCCTTTTTTATTTTTTAATATAATTTATGAGGGTGACATTGGTTAATAAAATCATATAGCTTTCAGGTGTACAACTCTACAATACAAATCATCTGTGTATTGTGCTGTGTGTTTTGTCATGCTACTCAGAACAGTGTGCAATTTAAAACCGAAGAATTATTTACTGAACTTTTTATTCCTGGAACTTTTCGCTTAATATTTTCAGAGTGTGGTTGACTATGTGTAACTGCAGAAAGTGAAATGGTGGGTAAGAAAGATCTTCTGTACCTTTAAGTTTTGAACTTTAAAAAAAATTGCTGAAAAGGTCTTCTTCTGTATATAAGTACCAATTAACAGTCATTTCATGGTGGGTATTTTCAAATTCTAAAAATTTTTTAATGATGTAGATTTTCTTCTAGTATCAATAGCTATTGAGTCATGAAACAAAATCTTCAGCTTCATGAAAAATTTGATTTGTCTCTAAAATATTACTTATTGACATAAAATATGCAAGTTAATATTGTTACTTCTCTCTTTTCATGTGCTGTTTAGTTGGTTGTATGTTTTCTACTAGGTTTGATTTGATCTATTTTATTGTTTCTTATAATTATAAATAGTCTTATATATTACCCCAAATCAATTAACCAGTCATTCAATGTAACATCACCCGATCCAGTAGTATATCTGGACACATTGGTTTTTCAAAGGATACAGTTTTGGAGTTACTGTTATGCATTTACTATTATTATGAATTAACCCAAATGTGTCACTATGAAGTGAAGGACCTTGTTATTTCAAATGTTACAACCCTTTTAGATTAGGTTGAGTGCTCTATTTTTGGAATATCTACTTTCAAAGACTTTGGCAATGTACTAATTCACATTTTTAAAAAAATATGTGAATAAAAAGAATATCACCTTAGATTATAAAAGGGTATTTTTAAAAGAAAAAATGGCAGAGAGAAGGAATCATGAATAAAAAGAGAAGGAGAAAAAGGAGAAGGAAGATAGGTGGACAGAGTGCTGTTCCAGAAGACGAGCCTTTTCGGGGGAGAAGGGTGCAATGGACGAGTGGAAGTAACTGCCTTGGTGAACAGAAAGGCCTCACAGAGGGTGCCGGCCTGAAACAGGTGTGCATTAATTCTACTGAATGAGAAAAGACTATTCAAGGTCATTTAAGAATTGGAAAAGAAGGAGGAATTAATTGAAACAAGTTCAAGATTTTTATTGCCCATGTTTGGATCACCTGAAGGAGACAAAATAGTGACAAGAAGGATGATGGAGAGAGTTGCAAAAGGTCAAGTAGGAAATATCTGGCATTTTTACTGTGTATAATAATAATCAATATGACCTAGATTCTCTGTGGTATGATGTTAGAAGGTAGAGGTGGAACATACTTACTTACTACAGGTGGTAAAATAGCAAATGACATGATAAAATGAAATATTGATAGACCAAATATGAAATTTCTTTTTTTTTGTTTTGTCTGTTTTGTTTGGGATATTTATTATTGAACAGCTGCTAATTAGACTCAGCAGCTGATCCCCATCTGCAAACATTTTCTCTACTATCCCAACAGTGTGTATGTAGACCTGGAGGTGAAGAAGAGAGAAAGCAGACGTGACATATTCCAGAGGGATAAATCTTTTCCAGTCCCTCCAGCCAAAATATCTATAAATTTGAAAGCATCAGGATTGATTGCCCTTGATCTTCCCCCATTCTTCAACATAAAGAATATCACATTGAATTTCAAAGCCTCTTGAAGATTATGGAGTCACAGTATTCCCTTCACAGCATTTCAATGACTTGTATTTACGAGAGTCTATTATCAAAAGCAAGCAGGCTTTCAGAGAGCACAGAGAAAAGATACCCAAGTGGGCAGGCAGTTCCCTGTTTCTCTCTCCGTGTGTGGCATGTTAGCTCCAGGCTTAAAACTGCTGTACTTTGTGAGAACCGAACTTCTGTATATATCTTCATTTCTTTTCTATGCTAGCTTAAGTAGATCTACTACAAGCAACTTGACCAATTAAAAAAAATACAATATTTACTTGATTTAAATGTTTTCACAAAAATCCAAAATTTTCATGGATTCTAAACTATCCACTACTTCCCTGTGATGTTTGGCCAGAAGGAATGTCAGTTGCTAACCGTTTAGTTATTATTGGCAAGGCTTTTAACCCATTTTTGCTGCTTGAAGATGGATAAAAAGAGCGAGACCAAATGAAAATAACCATACGGATCGGACCTTTGATTCCTGCAATGTGTCAGTGGCGGGGAAGTGCTTGGGAAGCCCTGATCTTCAATGACAGCTGAACTGTTTTTGAATCTCCTTATATGTCTAAATGATGCCACTTCCTGAATATTAAGTTATATTAATTAACACTTATCAAAAAATGTTAGTTTGTTTTAATTGTGCCTTCGAATGCTCCTAAGCCCCTTTGGTTCTTAAATTCTATGGTTCTGAATATTTTCCATCTTCAAGATATATAACCTAGTTCTAGGGATTAAACTGCTATGATAATTTTTAACTTCTCTTAATAATTTTATAGTATATTTTTATTGATTTTGTGTTCTAGTTTTTATCATCTGTAATTATCTTCTCCACTTGTCCCCCATTTAACACAGTGGTTTGATTTAACACAATGGTACTAATATTCTTAAGAAAAATTACCAAACCTGCATATAGAATTTCCAATGTTGAAGCATTAATTTTGTATATAAAGACAGAACAATGGTGTTCAATCGAGTTTCTACTAAACAGTTTGAGGAATTCTGATACTTGTCAGAAAAATGTCACTGAAAATGACCCCTTGTATAATTAATTACTTCAGTGAGATACCAATGATGAACTATTTTCTAAGTTTTAGATAAAAAAATTGTTCCGATTTGCTCATCATGTTTTCTATTTTGAAAGATGGTATGTAATGTATTCGTTAATTCTAACATCTGTTGCTTCAAAGAACCATATGAGAATAAGAATGTCTCTTTTTTTTCTGTAATGGTATTGATTTTTTCCCCTGAGGTAAATAAGAGACTTTTTGGGGGAAAGAACCTGTATTTTAAAAGAAAAGAGACTAAGGTTTATAAACCTGCAACTGAAGACCTTGTAAATTGACCTCTGATGAGACACAATACACTTCTCCTCTAAAAACAATTGTCATGAAAGAAATTCTGTTTTCATTAATTTTTTTTAAAAAGCCATTGTCTCTACTTTTCAAATCAAGAACATAATCCATTGTTTTTTTATCTCAGAGCTTTCTTTTCATCTCCAGTCAGTGCAGGCTGATTCTGAAATCATCATTTGAGGGTCTACATTATAATGCTGAGTGTTCTGATTTTCTCTGTTAAGAATATGAAAAACATGTAGGAAAGATTTAGAAATATTTTTCTTCTTAAAAATTCAGCAAGAGCTTAATTAAAATCAGTAGAAATTTTAAAAAAATGTCAAATGCAGACTCTTTTATTTCTCTAAAACATGTTTATTTCTTCACATCCTTCTTTTACTCAACATGCGTTCATTGAGGATACGCGATGTGACTGTCACAAGACTAAGCATGGATTTGCATTATTGAACAAGCAAAAATATCAATCCAAAAGTGACCTACAAACAAAGCGAATGTGACTTGGTTTCTCAAGAAAAGTGCCTATCAAAGGGCCCAAGATGGTGAGGGTCTTCTGGGGCGGACCGACTGGAATCACAAGTTTGTGGCTGTGTTATTCCTTATAGGTTACAAATTTGCTTTCCTACATTTCCATGTGGTTCTTTATCTGCAATTTAGGGTTTATTTTATTACATCCATATTTTTTTAAAGCAGATGTTTTCAATACCATTATTGAATACACTCTGGCTGAACAAAGCCAAAACAAATCCTGATATTGATCTCTTTTGAACTTCTGAGCAAGGGTCACTGCGCTCTGGGCTGATCTTCCCAGTATGAGGGTATGAGCTCATCCTTAAGGGAGTGTTCCCTCCTCTGAGGGGGCAGAATACCATATGGCATAAAGAGGAAGTGCTGAAGGAGTGGTGGTTGTGAATCAGTGTTTCTAAACACTGTCTGATTTTACGAGTTACTTGGGGAGACTTAACACAGGTTCCTAGTTCTCCTCAAATTGCCACATCATAATCTCCCAGATGTGTCTATAAATTTGAATTTTTTACAAGCTCTTTAGTTATTGATCAGACATGTTTGTGAACCATTGTTGTACACATAAGTCTGGGAAATTGTCTTAACTACTTCTGGGGGAAAAGCAGTTTATAAATAAAAATGCAACAGGTAAATGAAAAATTTGTTAGCAGTGGCACACCTCAGATCTGAAGGATTAGATAAGGCTTAGTGATTTCAGCAGAACTTTAGCAGCTTGAAACTGAGGTAGAGTTTGTATCTCTCAAGTGTTCTAGGAAGTAGGTAAATGACAACCATTTTCCTTTCACAGAAATTGAGCTATGGAACCTTCCACTGTCTATGTCCACTAAGGAGGGGAGTGTGTGGTTGGGAGGGTGGGTCTCTTATAAATGAAAAGAAAAGGCATATAATTCAAATCTTATGAGAACTAAACACTTCTCACCTCTGTTGCTGTGGGCTAGCTGAAATAATCTTTGGTAAATATGGGGCTACTTTATTTTAGTAAAACGAAAATAGCTTCTAGAGATTAAAAAGTGATTTTGCAACATGCATGGAGAAAGCCCTGGCTTACCACATACTCAAATCATGGCAGGAAGAACATTTATTCCAATAAATAAAGTTCAGATACTTTTCCTTTTAATGAAAATCATTTGACCCCTTCCAGATGGAAAAGCAAAGTCAAAGCCTCCAGTCCACTCTCTGGACAGAAAACTCAATACGTTTGTCCATCTGAATAAAAGTTGGCTCTAGAATTATGTACTTCTCATCAAACTCTTTCGAAATGGAAAATATAATTTTTGTTATTTCTCATTTTCCAACATTTGTTGGAATGAATAATCATATTTTTATTGCTCATTTCTCCCTTTATTTATTTGGAAGTTTTTTTTATTTTTATTTTTTCAGTAGTTTTATCTCTGTCATATATGAGTTACATATGAGCCTTAGAAAATTACCTCCAAAATCATGATCCATCTCTCATTTCCATTAGGGTTTCTTTATAGCTTATTTTGAAACTTTTAGATCAAACTAAAAAGCATTTTTATAGCAAAAAAAACAATCCACAGAGTGAATGGCAAGCTAGGAAATTGGATGGAATATTTGCAAACCATGTATCTGATAAGGGGTTAATATCCAAAATATGTAAAGGACTTTTATAATTCAAGCCAACCCCCCTCCAAAGAACTCAATTTTAAAACTGGACAAAATATTTTAGTACACATTTCTGCAAAGAAGACATATAAAAATAGCCTACAAGGAAATGCAAATGAAAACCACAGTGAGATACCACAACGCACCCGTGACAATGGCTATTATAAAAAAAAAAAGGTTTGTGTTGCTGAGGTTGTAGGGAGCAGTGGTACACTGTCCACTGTTGCTGGGAGTGTAAAACAGTGCCGCTGCTATGGGAACAGTACAGAGGTTCCTCAGAAATTAAAAATAAATTGACTTAAGATCCAGCAGTCCCACTTCTGGTATATATACAAAAGAATTGAAAGGAGGGTCTTGAAGAGGTATTTGCACCCATGTTCACAGCAGCACTCTTGGCTATAGTCAGGAAATGAAAGCAATCCAAATATTTACCTCTAGAGGGATGGATAAAGAAAATATGGTATAGATAATACTTACAATGAAATATCATTCAACCTAAAAACATTAAAAAAGAAATCCAGTTAAGTGTTGCAACCTGGATAAACCCAGAGGACATTATGCTGAATAAATAAGCCAATCACTGTACAACAACTGTTTGTGCAATTACACTTATATAAGGTATCTGAAGCAGCCAAAGTCATAAAATGGCATAGAATGGTGGTCTCCAGGACCTGGGTGTGGGGTGCTATTTAATGGGTATACATTTCCAGCTGTACACGATAAATACACTTCAGAGACCTTCTGTATAATATTGTGCCTATAGTTAACAATAAAGTTTAGTTCATTTAAAAATTTTTAGGGGATAAGACCTCATGTTAAGTGGTCTTATGCACAATTTTTATTTAAAATATTTTTTAAAGTGCAGACTGTTGTTAGTTTTTATATTTGGCAACTTATTTTACATAGAAATATATTTATCTGTTTGTCCAATATTGTTTCAGGTATTCTATTTCTTTTCTCTGGCTTTTATTTTATTCTTGTTTATTACTTCCTTCTTTTGCTGTTCTTCCCAAGAGAAGATTAGCTTTTATTTTATGTTTTAAAATTAACTTATTTTATCTTTGTTATTCTTTATCTGAGCTTAGGGTTTAGGTTGGTCTTTAGTACTTCAAAATATTAAAGACATTTTCCATTGTCTTCTGGCATTTTTATTGTTGTTTAAAAGTACACTATTGGGATTATACCCCAAGAATCCTAACACATCAGTTTCAAAGAACCTATGCACCACAATGTTCATAGCAGTACAATTTACAATAGCCAAGAGTTGGAAGCAACCTAGGTGCCCATCAGTAAATGAATGGATCAAAAAATTGTGGTACATGTACACAATGGAATTCTATGCAGCAGAGAGAAAGAAGGAGCTACTACCCTTTGCAACAACATGGATGGAACTGGAAAGCATTATGCTGAGTGAAATAGGCCAGGCATTGAAGGACAAATACCATATGATCTCACTTTTGACAGGAAGCTAAAGAATAAAACAAACAAGCAAACAGAATAAAAACAAAGACACTGAAATAGAGAACAAGTGGGCAGCGACCAGAGGGGAGACGGAAGGGAACTTATCGGGAAAAAGGGGGAGGGATTTTGAGGAACAAGTATGAAAGACACAGAGATGAGGACTGGGGGGGGGAATGGGAAGGAGAGGGGAGACCGGGTGGGGGGGGGTGGGGTGGGATGGGAGAAATAGATTAAAAAAATGTACTTGAAAAGTAACTAAATAAAATTTAATATTAAAAAAAGTACACTATTGTTCTACATTTTATATCTGTGTAGCTGACATGACGTTCCTTTAGTGACCTCAGATAGTCTTTCTCTGTCTGTGTTCTCTAACTTCTCAAGAGGTATTTAAGTGCGGACTTGTTGGTATTTTACACTCTCAGACTAAGTTTTCTCCTTTAAATTTTCAGTCTTTTCAGCAATCACTACTAGAACATTCTCAGCTATTTTCCTATTGAATGTCAACTTTTCTCTGTTCTTTCCCTCTATACATTCTCTCAGACTTGTATTATATTTTCTCATTCTTCTATCCTACATATGTCTTGATTCATCTTCTATATTTTACATAATTTTATATTTATGGTGCTTCATTCTCAGTGATTTCCTCAGAACTATTTTTCAGTTTACTAATTTGTTTCTCAGTTGGGTAGTTGCTTTAGCATTTTGCCTTGACTATTGCTGTATTTGTTGTTTTGGAAGAATATTGACAATATGGTATGATGCTGGTATTTCTCATATTTGTAGGAAATTTTTAAAAAATTTTATTTATTTATCTTTAGAGGGGAAGGGAAGGAGAGAGTGAGAGAAACATCAATGTATGGTTGCCTTTCATGCGTCCCCTGCTGGGAATTGGCCTGCAGGGAACTGGCCTGCAACCCAGGAATGTGCCCTGACTGGGAATCGAACCGCGATTGTCTGGTTCGCAGGCCCGCGCTCAATCCACCAGCCAGGGCTTGTAGGAAATTTTATTCACAACATTTCATAATTTGTCTTTGATAGGTTTTTCATATAATTAAGAAAGTTGGTAATATTTAAGAGAGGAACAAGCATTGACCCAGAGATCATTGAAGGTTTTATTTATAGTCTATACATGTTAGTGGTACTTTTGAAATAATTATGGAAGTATAGGGAATTTATTTGGGGTTAATGCCAGATGGACTTTCCTTGCCAGTCATTAACCCTCAGTCAATATCTCACTTCTAGGTCACTACTATAATTATAGGGAAAACATCTTAAAACAACATAGGAGTCCTAGCATATATATTGTTTGTTCTTTGGTGGCATTTAACATAGTTGGTGTGCATAGGAAATTTCTGGGAATTTGCAATTAATTCATTACTCATAAAAATCAATCGATTAGAATATCTTTCATTTTTAATTATCATTATTGTAATTCACTTGTAAGTACAGTTAGAGTAATATTAGAATATCAGAAGCTGCTTTCAACTATCAACATCATATTGTAGTTAAATAAATTGGAAATTTACTATTAAATTAAAAATGCATCTTATTAGGAACATCTAATTCTGATGAAGAAATGTGCTATTTATACTAAACATGTGGAAGGACAGATGTTGAAGACAAAAGGGTTCATTCTTGTAGAGTATTTCATACTATGTGTCCCAGTATGACTATCAGATCTTGGGCTTGCTTTGTATATTATAGCAGCTGCTGGGTCTCTGATTGGGTTTGAAGCACTTGCTCTGGCTCCTGCTATGGTAGTTCAAGCAGAATGAAGCCAGAAGAGCTACTATGCAGGATTTTCTTTTAAAATGCTTCCCAAGTCTGAGAGCTGAATGATTGCTATATGTGTTGTTATCATTTCTTCCCACTAAATTAACCCACCACACCCTGCCTCTTACCATTCAGTCTGTGCTTCTGTTGCCTTCTGATAGATACATTTTAGCTTTTCTCTGGCATTCAGTCTGGTGTTTACTGTGGGCATGTTTGTACATAAGTATGCATTCAGCATTTATTTTATATCGTCTTTAATATTAGCAGCAGTATCTTTTAGTCAGAATTTTATAAAAATAATAAATGTTTATTATTTAATCAAATGGAAGACATAGTAGAAATAAGTCTCAATGACCAACCGGACCACCAAAAGCCTTGAATCTCACAATATTCTGGAAATGAACCATATGTTTAGAACCCAGCCAGCTTGGACTTAATTTGAACCATATCTGCCTTAGGATTCTACAGTCATAAGGGATTTGAAAACAAAAACAAAAACAAAAAGCACAGCATGGCAATTGCTGGTGGGGCTGAATGGTAAAGGAAAAATATAATAAAAAGTACATATAAAAAAAATAAATGGTGGCAGTGCTGCCTTAATAAAAGAAAGTGACAAGTGACCAAGAAATTAGATCTATTGGACAAGAAATTAGACCCACGGGATTATTAACCTAGCACAGGAAGCATAACGAACAGGTAAGCGCTCAACCACTGAACTTGTATATTTGCACCAAATAGAGGCAGAAAGCATGGATTGAGTGACTAAAGAGAGAATCAAGTATGTTGCAAATTGGCTCTGTTGCAGGAGATTTAGGAACTTTCCTACTTATTCCTGCATTTGTTTCTTAAATAATGGGTTGTGGATGCTTCTGATTTTGGCAGGCTAAGTTCCTGCCTCTACCTTTTTATTTAATGTAAACCCAAGTCCCACGATCATTGAAGTCATACTATAAATTGTGATGTCTTTCCACAGAGAAGCAGGGAAAGTTTATTATAGAAAAGACCACTGGATTTCCAAAAAAGAGTATCTCAACTGGACTCCTGTTCTTCCCCTTAATATCCATGCGGTTGTGGAAAAATCACTGAACTTTCTAACTTTTATATATAAAATGAGAATAATGACAAATTATTCCATTTGTCATTATTTCATTCTGTAGAATCCAGCAAATTAATAATTCTACACAATTATTCCATTGTGTAGAATCCAGCAAATTAATAACTGAGTGATGGTGCTTTATGTACTATAAAATAAACTTATGGCTGTAAATGTTATGAAACGGAAGGACAATCTATGGAATAAAGTGTTTAGAATTGTGCAAAGGGAGGAAGGGAGAGGTTTGTTGCACATTGTCCAGGTGAACCTGGAGAAGCTTTAGAAACACTTTCTCTAGAGGCAGGGGAACATATGCTAAATCAGCACCTGTTCCGGATGCTTTTATTTTTTTTAAATTAGGTTTTATTGACTATGCTGTTACAGTCGTCCTGATGTTACCTCCTTTGCCTCCCTCCACTCAGTACCCCCAGTCCCTCAGTCAATTCCACACCTTGTTCATGTCCACAGGTCATGCACATAACTTTTTTGTCTACTACATTTCCTAGAGTGTACTGTACATCCCCATGGCTATTCTGTAACCACCTATTTGTACTTCTTGATCTCCTCACCTCTTCACCCACTCCCCCACTGCTCCTCCCATCTGGCAACCATCAAAATGCTCTCTATGTTCATGATTCTGTCTCTGTTCTTCTTGTTTGCTTAGTTTGTTTTTTAGATTCAATTGGTAGATATGTGTTTTTGCGATTTAATTGCTCATAGTTTTGATCTTCTTCTTTTTCTTATATAAGTCCCTTTAACATTTCATATAATAATGATTGGATGAACTCCTTTAGATTTTTATTGTCTGGGAAGCTCTTTATCTGCCCTTCAATTCTAAATGATAGCTTTGATGGGTAGAGCAATCCTGTCTGTAAGACCCTGCTTTTCATTATTTTGAAAATTTCTTGCCAAACCCTTCTAACCTGCACAGTTTCTTTTGGGAAATCAGTTGACAGTCTAATGGGAACTCCCTTGTTCCCATGGGAACTAACTGCTTTTCTCTTGCTGCTTTAAGGTTCTCTCTTTATCTTTAACTTCTGGTATTTTAATTATGATGTGTCTTGGGGTGGGCCTCTTTGCATCCATCTTATTTGGGACACTGTATTTCCTCAACTTGCATGTCTATTTCCTTCACAAATTAGAGAAGTATTTTTCATTATTTTTTGGTTCCATGTCTTGTTAGTGTGGCCTAATGTAGTAGGTATCCTATAAGATCCAGTGGCGCAGCCTTCCCTATCACCCCAGCTGGGTACTCAATGTGCACCTTTCATGTGGGCTGCGTGTACCCTCCTCTTGCAGTTGAGGCTTTGTTGCTGTTAGAAGATCAATGGGAGGGATTTACCCAGGCCAGTCAGCTGCAAGGATTGGCTGTGACCACTGACCACCAACCTCTGCCCTCCATGGAGGATCAGCTGTTCAGGAGCAGGGTGGTGGTGCTTTGACAAGATCTGTAGCTTACCACTGGGTGTGCTGGCCTTGAGGTTTCTCTGGTGATACAGGCCAAGGTCAGCCTCTACCTGTGTTTTGCCTAGAGCCACCCTGCTCAAGCTATAAAGCAATCTGAGATGGCTGCTACTTGTGTTGAGCTTGGAGATTCCCAGGTGAAACCAAGCCGTGAATCTAGGCTGGCTGCTGCTGGTGCTGGGCCTGGGGCTCACTGAGGCTAGCTATGTTTGTTTGAGAGGATTTAGGAAGTTGTGCAGTATGAGCCAAGACCAGCTAGCCAATCATTTGGAAAAAGCTTGGGTTGGTCCATAAGTTGGGTGGGGTGGAGTCTCTGGGGAACTCCAAGATGGGTCAAACAGTGTTAGCCAGGAGTTCCAGATATGGTAGCAGCTTATGGTGTTTGTGGCTCTCTCTGAGGAGGATTAAGAAAAGGGACACTGGCCTCTGCTCACCTTGATGCCAGACACTTCAGTTTCTCCCTGTATGCCACTGTTGCCTTTCAAGCTGCTACTCCAGTGCTAGAGCTCAGAGTAAGTGGGTGAGTCCATGTGTGTGTTCTTTAAGAGGAACTGCTTGGGGTCCCAGCCATCCCTTCTACTGACTCAATCCCTGCTAGTTTTTTTCAGCCAGAAGTTGTGGGGACTTAAATTTCTGGCCCTGGAATCCTGGGATGGGGTCCTGGTGTGGGGCTGGGGCTTCTCATTTCTGAGATATTGCTCCTGAATTTTTACCCACCACACAGGACTGTGGGACCAGCCTGTTTGATGCCTATTCCTTTCTTACCAGTCTGGGTGGATATGGTTTCTTTAATTTTGTAGTTGTCCGACTTCCATTCAACTCAATTTCTGACAGTTATTAGTGATGGTTGGCCTATGTTTCAGTTAAATTTTGATGTGGTTGTGCAAAGAGGTGAGCCATGTCTGCCTACACTGCCATCTTGATCAAAAGCCTGCTGGGGATGCTTTTAATGTGGCAAAGCTAGAAGGAAAACTAATTTTTTAGACTGCATTCTAGCATTGTATGTCTTCTACATATTTAACACCATAAAGGTATTTTAATTTTTCCTCTTTGAAGGTAGTCATCATTAGTGGCTGTGAATTCATAAATACCTTAGTATGGATGTCTTGATAGAAATAATTTTGAGAATTCCATTGTTACCTTATAAATTGTTTTCAGTGTGTAAATTTTACATAAATTCAAGCAGAAACTTTATTTGTAAAATACTAAATTGTATAGATTACTGGATAAGAGACAGAATGAAAGAAATATACCTTTGTTTCCAACAACTGAGGGTGGATAGATTCAATATTTGTAATTCTAAGCCAGACATACATACTGGCCAAAGGATTTCCTTGGCCATCACTTTGGATATAGATCTTCTGTAAGATTTAGGCAACACAATGATGGGAACAAACCTGACCAAGTACCTGTCAGGGTTATGATGAAATCTACAATACCTCAAGATGCAAACCGCAACTATACACGGTTCTTTTTTTTTCCTCAGAAGGATACCAGCTTAAGTAACTGGGGTGAGGTGGTGGTAGAGAATTGGACATCCACACTTTATCCAATACCAATTATTGTTTACCATTATGGTTACCAAACGTGTCCAAATGCCCTTAGCTTGAGTCTCAGGGACCAGTTCTCTGACAGACACTCTTTCTGCTCCATCACAGGCTGCTGCCTACCCACAGCTCTGAGGATATTGTTTCACCGGCTTGGCTACTGCACTGCTGTTGCCATACACACCTCTCTTCCCAGACTCTGTCCATATACCTTACCTGAGGGTGGACAAGGTCCTTTTGCTCACCTTTCCAGAGTCCCATACTATGGTTGGGGCTTTCCTGGACTCTAAATGCCCTTCCATTTGGGACAGTGCTTGAAATTCTCCTGTGTTTTTATATAACCTCTCATTCCAACAAGGTAAAATGCCTTCGGGGAAAGCACCCCCAAATTTTAAACTTCTTTTTCATATCTTTTCATCACCTTTTCCTCTGAGGAGTATTGGTGGGGTTCACTTCCTTTTTAAATCACCAGCATTGATTAAAACCTTCTGTCAAAACTTTCCTGTCTATTCCAGATTTTCTTCACTGGATCTTCATATTTGACTCTCTTTACACCAAATTACCTCACTGCCTCTTGTGTTCGGGGTAACCCGCCTTGCTTATGTTCCTATTCTCTCTAAAAATGTATTGATTTGGGATTCTACATTTGCTGTATTCTGAGATACTTTGCTTACCATCAACACATAATTCAGGGCATGGCACAAATAATGTCCCTTTCTATTACAAAATCATAAGCATGTAATTCGGTATCATAAAATATCACAGCCAAGCACACCACATATGTTTGGTGAAGTGTTCAAATTAAGACTATGAATTATTATAACCATATTATTAGTCTACCAGCCACACTCAAGCATGCCTTATTTCTGTGGACCCTGTCTTTACTCTGTTATATCTAAGATTTCCCAGGAAAATTTCTGTAAGATCTTCTGAGGAAGGATATTCCCTACTGAATCATTAGTTGTAGTTTTTGTACTTGTTTATGTACCATTTTAAAATAATACAATTAAAAACAATTCAATTGCAGTGATGAATTTACTAACATAACAGATATTAATTTAATATCAACCATGTGTCAGGTCCTCATTCAGGTATATAAAATGAAAAATGGACCTTGTTATTTTTCCATAATGTAACTTTATAAAAACTATGAGTCTCAGTGTTCTGAATAACACCTCTTGTCAATGGGTCAACGGGGTTATTGTTCGCAGCAGGTGCCCCCTCACATCCCTCCGCCCCCAGGGCACACCTGCCAAGTCATACCTGGGGTTTTCAGGCCTCTGCCCACACCGCCAATGATTAAATGCCCCTCATCTGACATTTGCAATTACAATCTGATGAAGTTCTGGATTTCACCAAATATTTTACCAGAATTGTTACCAAATGACTTACCAAATTTTTCCAACCCTCTTCCTTGTCCCCCGACTTACTTCCCAGAAGAGTAACAAGTGAAAAAATAGGGTAAGGGACAGGAAGAAGCTCAGAGGCTGGGTAATCCACAGGTGCACAGCCAGGCTCCCTGTGGTGTCGGACTGGCACGTGCAATGCAATTTTGTTGATTTCCCAGTTCTGTAGTTCCAATCACGGAAAGAACAGCACCAATTATTGGAATTGACAGTTCTCTTTTTCTCCTTTCTTGCCAAAATACACACAGAATTTAAAGGAAGGGAAATCTTGAGTAACATTCATCTTAGCATGTAAAGCTCACTTAGGTTTTATTTTTATTTTCTGAGTTGCTTTTAGAAGTAACAGCTATTTCCTGTGCCTAGTCATTCTACATTACTGTGTTAGCATTTCTCATTATGCTCTAAAAATTTTGGCCTTGCCTTGACAGTTATGGCTATTCCAAATAGTACCATTTGCTTCGGATTACAGCTCTGTAAATGAAGTTGTATGTTTTTTCTCTGACATTAAAAAGAAATTCCCTATCAAGTCAGTATGTGATATTTAAAAATTCTGAAAATTAGATTGTATAGAGTAACTTTTATTATTATGCCCTCTCTCTCTATTTAGGGTTAAAGAAATAATGAAAGTTTCAGTATGTTTGTTCTGATACCACGCTACTGTATAATTTTCAATGAACAAAGGGATCTATACTAAGCAAATCCGTTACATTTATTTTTAAAAAATGAATCAATTATTGACCTTTATACAAAAATATAAGCTAAAGTTTTGCTAATAAGTGAATAACTAGGTAAAAATATATAAACACAGAAAAATATGCCCACACATACTCACACCAAAAAAGATCACCTAAATTTTTACCTGAACACAGGAAGAATTAATCCCAATTTTTGAAAACAAAGGAGCTCATTGTGAACTCCATTACAAAGTCACATTATTCTAACATATAATAGAATTTGACATTTGACCTAATTATACTTTTCAAGGCTTTATATTCTGCTCATCATTATGGGTATTTAAATAAAAAAACTACTTCGATACCTTTTGCCCTTTTTATATTTCATAGTCTTCTTTGAATTAAAAAGAAAATTAAAGTTTTTTCAACTATAAGTTTTAATAGATGAATGATATATAAAAATAAATAGTGCTAAAATTTTGTTTCTAATATTTTAGAACAAGGAAATTTTCTATATTAAGAAAAAACAACTATTACTTTTTCTCAAGTGTCTTTTAAAGAGGTTAGAGTCCTAAATGAGTTGTGATTCTATGCAACATTGAACTTTGACTTAATCCCAATTATCTATAAAAATTCTAAGGTTTTCTTTATGCTTTTTCTAAATACAGTTTAGTATTGCTTTAATGAATTCACACAAATCAGAGAGTAGAGTGCTTTCCAATGATTCATCTCATTAAACTTGGTTAAGTGCACAAGGAAATAGTACATTTTAGACTGCCAGTGTGACTTACATAAAAGAACAGAGAGTTAGTTACTTAGGTGTTACATTAACTAGACAGCCAACTGAGATCAATGATTTTGGCATTGTAGAATTCTATGTTTCTAAATCTCCATAATTTTCCTGAGAGTTATTGAAACAAGATTTCTTTTTATTTTTTCAATACTTCAGTTTTAAATTATTTACCATATGGTTATAGTATATACCAGGGTACTCTTCTATAATATTTACAATCTGAATACTTTTAATAAAAAATTTATATAGAAAAATGAATTAAAGAATGCTTTAGGTGATTGAACCTTAACACATTTTCTTTAAAGAAGAAGAATTATTAAGGTGAATAAAAATGATTAAATATGAACTCAACTAAGGTAAGAATAAGAAGTGATTTTATTTCATGGGTGTAAACTACATATAATGATTTTAATTCACACTCTACAATTGAGCATTTATTTGTTTTAATACATGGAAATGATAGATTGAGTCTGATGTATTTTTTGCTTCATTCTGTTTAATGATAAATACATAATTTTTGTCCTCAGGAACTCATTCTTTATCATAGTTTCATTATTTAGTTATCTATTACAGGTGCCCATACCAATTATTAATTATTGGTTGTAATTTGATGACTTGTAATTTACAGTTTCTTATGAACATTGGACCTTGAACTTGGAAATTCCACAATTAAACTTACTCCCCTCTCCTATATCTGAAGCGATCCCTTCTGCCTGCACTGAATACTTGATACACTTTTGTGTTCCCATTTTCTTTGGCTTGAAACCTTAGAATCAACACTCTTTCTTTTTTCTGTACACCTTAAGAGTTGCTATGATTTAGAGCAGTGTTTTTGCACAAGTGTGCTGTAAGAATTTTTGAAACATGTGATACCTGACTATTTAGTAAGGTGCACTGACCTCTTTTCCCTTAGATCATCAAATAAAAAATGACAACAGCCAACATAACAATAACCATCTGGTGTGAATGATTCAAAATTATACCTATTTTTGCCAGACTGACAACAAATAAGGCACAGATTTTAGTAATTAGTTTATGTGTGCCATGAGATGAGAAAGGTTGAAAATCACTGATTTAGAAAATCAATCTCTAATCCATCTGTCAAATGTATTTCCTCCTCCTGCTACTCTCCATTTTCAATGCTGTTTCTTTAGCCTCTCTTCTGTAATTAGAACAATGGCTTTTGAACTTTGTATCCTCAATATTGGTTTCTTTTCTTTATATCAATCTTATATTCTACTGACAATATTTTTATTATAGTTCTGATGAATAAATATCTGATTGAGTGTATTACTAGTTCTAAATTTATATTCCTTTATGTGACTTATATAACACTTACAGTTCTTGCACTTTGTAGGCTGATCAATAAATATGGCTCAGATGAATCAATGGATGAGTGAATGAGTGATGAAATGTAATATTTCCCCACATTAATACTTTCTATCATATCATAGCAATAAACATATTATCAATAAAATTATATAAATGCAAAATTATAGATCCCTAAATGTCTTATTCTTTTGACATTTGATCTCTGTTATATGTCCATATATCAAACATGGAATATTACATTTTTCATATCCTCTAAAACTTAGTTTAAATATTTACCTTCACTTTAATGGTTTCTATTATTGCTGTAGGCTAAGTCAAACTTTATATCTTTGTATTTTTTTTACCATGTACATTTTACAGTCTTTGAATAGTCAAGTATATAACCTGAGTATTCCACTTCTACTAATTCTACACATAATCATATTAACAATACTTTTTAGACTCTACTTCTGAGCTGTTACCTCACCACCATAAAAACAGGAGTCTTCCTACAAAATTATGCCTCCTCCAAACATATTCCTGGATGTCCTCAAAGATGTGCATCCTAAACTTACTGTATCTAAATCATTCCCATTCACAGGCAATATTTACCATGATCTTCCTTCTGTTTTAGCTGACACATATTACCATTTAAGGAAACCCCACTATTCCTACCTATTTGGGGAATTACACTGAGTACACATTGCAGGTTCTCAGGGCTCTCAGAGTTTGTGATCTTCAGGGGTCAAACTATCAATGGATCTTTAGCCCAAAGTGGAAAGAATGTGCTCTCCTTAACACTGGGCCTTGCTTGCACTTGGGTTCTAATACTGCCATTCTGCTCAAGTTCATAGCTTCTTGTGCAGATAGCACATTTATATTCTAGCCCTAACCCACATATGCCAACAGAAAATACCCTAACAGAGGCCAGATCAGCTCAACTTTTCTTACACCAGATTATTTTCCATGACACACATCCCCTAGTTTGCAACCTATCAGGGGTCCATGTCATCCTCAAATTCAGCTGCCACTTAATTTGTCTCCAGAAGATAAGGCCCTCGTCTCCACCTTCTGTAGCATCAGAAGATAGTTCCAAGATATTTCTCACATTGGCTTCACCATTCCAGTTTATCTAGAGAAAATGATCCTTAACTTACTAGCTTGCTTCCCTTCTCTCTTATTTTAATCCATTTTTTTAACTAAAACTGTACATAGATGACCAACATTTCTAATTAGACCTCTTTTTCTCTTTGCTCCATATTCTTTCTGTATTATTTATTCAGCCCAGTCATAGGCCCTATCTATTGCTTCATTCACCATTCAACCAATAAGCTCTTGTCTCTCTTTAATCCTGAGTAGCAATATCTCAATAGGTAAAAAAGCAAGTATCTCTCTCTTCTCTCCCCAACGTTTCAGAGCTTTCATGAATGTTCATGCTGTTGCCGGAAATGCACTTCTTCCTATACCCAACTCAGAAACTATTAATCCTGCCTGCACCAGGCACCATCTTCTTTCTGTTGACTTTACTAAAGTCTCTGAGTGCTTTGATTTTCTTTTTCTCACCTTTATGACTACATTTTTATTCAAAAATAAACTTGTGGCAGGGTCCATACTGTATCCTTCTTTGACATTGATTGTGACTTATAATGTGATGACAAGTTCTTATAAAATGAGTGGAGTCGATGCATGATAAACTAATACATGAAGTAGGAATAGGCCAACTCCTGGTTCTCTTCCAATGCTTTTCCACATGACTGTTCATCCATATTAGATATACTTCCCTTATACTCTACTCTAGCTAATTAATTTTTACCTTTTCCTTTCAAGCTGCTGTAGAAATTTCTTTCTTCTATGCTTCTATCTAAGACACCTTTGTATCTGTCTTATTGACTTGCCAACCTGCTTTGTAACTGCTTAACTGTCCTTCCCTAAGGTATGATCTTCTGACAGTAGGGATTTTCCCTTGGAGTACCTAGTAAAAAACAAAATATTTGGTACATAATTATTATGGAATATGCACCATCATTTGTTGTTCTAAATGATCATAATGTATAGCTATTTTATTGCATAATTGGATTGGCTTATATGTATTGTATTACTCTTTTGTACATATACTGTACTGCATTTATTATTGAAGAGAGAAATTTTCTACCATCTCTAAGTAACTCGGGGGTAGAAATTAGTAAGTAAAGTTTTATGACAGTAGAGGAGGAGAAGTGGAACATAGAACATACAGAAAATAGTTCTAGGTGATTGTTTTCTTGAAATATCCCTCTAGCTGAATGTCTTTGCAAAGAATCTTCATTCTCTAATTATTATGCAATAGAGTTCTGAAAAACATAAGCTTTTGCCTAGCACTAGCTAAACAGAATGCTGATATATACCATTTGGGGACGTATGCTAGATTGGAGGTGCTTATGGGTGTGGAGATATTACGCTTTTGTTTGCCTGCACACTTTCTGCAAGACAGAACTGAAAAAATGGAGCTGAGGCCTGGGAAAATGAGCAGAAGGGAGTATTCCTGGCAGAAGGAGTGGAATTGTAATTGTATTGAAGATCTGATCATCAACAGTTTTGGCCAATGACTAGTTGTAGGAAGTCTAGAATAACACTTGGGTATCCCAACATGCAGGAAGAAAGAGAAAATATTAAAGCCCTGACAGACAATTCGCAGAAGTTGGAAAGGAGGGAATTCAGCATCTAATGCATTCTCTTGAAAATGATAAGATACTGCTCCTGTACAGGCTTGAAAATCCAGTTAAATCATAGAATTGAAGAGATCATTTGAATTTTTACTTTCCTCATAGGTCCTACCATTGTACAGGATACATAGTAGAAATGTAGAAAGATGTTGTTTTTAGACAGAAAGGCCATAATTTTAAGATTTAAGCTCCTGACAAAAATTGTTTATTTATTTTAAGCAATTTAATAAAAATCAGATTAGAAGTATCAGTATAATTACTGGAAATCAAGTATACAACCTAAGCTTGCATATACATTTCATTTTTATCCAATTTTTCCCTCAGGAGTTTGGACAGTTTTTCAGTTTAGAAAAGGTAATAACCTATTGCCTTTTAAAATTATGTTTAATTTTTGGAATTAATGTTCTGGAATCACCTTTAGTTTCTAGAGTTGATTTTTGCTTCAAATGTTATAGGTGATTTTGATTTTGTTACTAAGCTAGAAATCTCATAGGACTAGAACTAAGGAAGCAAATAAAATTATGAATCCTAATAACAATCAAATTGTAGATTTAATTACTATATTCATTTCTTTGGGCTTCACCATCAAAGTACCCCAAAGTAGGTGGCTCAGAACAACTGAGGTGTATTGCTCCATTGCTCAGGAAGTGTGAAGTATGAGGTCAAGGTTCTGACAGAGCGCGCTGGCTCTGAATCTGTAGGGAAACTCTCCCTGGCCTCTTCCTGACTTCCGGTGAGTTGCTGGCAACCCTTGGCATTCCTGGGCTTGTACGTCAATCACTCCAATCCTGCATCCTCACATGGCATTCTCCTAGGGTTACTCTTTCTTTTATAGGCGTCTTCTCATAAGGACACTAGTCATCTTGGATTAGGGCTCTAATCTGTGGTATTGCCTCATCTTACTTAACTAATTGCACCTGCAGCAAACCAGTACTGGGAGTTTGGATTTCAACATATCTTTTTTTGGGGGGCACAGTTAAATTTATAACAATTATAAAATTATGGGACTGATTTCTCATACAATTTATAAAGCACTAAAGCTAATTGCAGTAAAAGAGTTCCAGGAATATTCAGCACTTTCAGCAGCTATTGGAGCCCTGTAAAGGGGATCACATTGGTGAAAACAGGAGTCTTTGGAATAAATAAGTTCTCCTACTACAGAAACTTTGGGAAAAGTAAAAGGCTCGTTCTATACTTTAGCTATCTCAGTGTTCAAGAGAGAATACATATGCTGTAAATAGTTATTTAAATAATATTTCTTCAGACTGATGTTGACCATCTTTCTTACATTTCCTTCAGGGCTTAAGAAAAAAGAGGTCATGTTGAAACTATGAGATCTTCTGTAAGGAATAGCTTCATATAAAGTCTATATGACACCAAGAAAGGAGTTACCAATAATAAGATTCTCATGCTAAGAATAAATAAATAATGTCCATGCTGCTTTCATTTTTTTTGTTCCTTGTGACAAAGATAATTATTCAGAGATAGCAAAGAAATCTGTTTATCGAATGCACCATGCTGGATGCAATTCTGGACAGCAGTGTATTGAAATAATAAAGATCAAGCAACTTTTAATCAGAATCAAATGCAATTTTTAATTGAGCCCATTTATTGCACACGTGAGCTGTATTGAAAACTCTCTCAAATCAAATAACCAGTAAAGGTTATTACAATTAGAAAGTGAATCTAATAAGCTGACTCCTTTTCATGCTTAATTCTCTCTGTTCCATTTTCAATCAACCAATTAGAAATTACTTTTGTTAAAAGCTAAAATTGATTTAATGTAAACTGTACACTTTTCATATTTCCTCCCTTCCTTTTTGACCTCTAACTGGTTTCACATTCTTTGTCTTCCCTAAAAAGTTTATTGATACACTACATCTGTATGATACCCTGACATCGGAATGAAAGATTTGATATTTGTCATCCGTATGCTTTGCCTTCTTGATGCCATCTGGATGTTTGGCCCTGTATTTACAAACCATCTGGGTTTGTTACTATACTTTCCACTTTTCATCCAGATGTTTTGGAATTGTGTGGACAAAGCATGTGGCATTGTCTATAAAATGTAATTACGTAAAAGTAAATAATACTGTGTAAGCAATTAAAGGAGCAACATTTTCTCATCACTTACAAATCTCAACAATTTTTTCTTAGTAATGTAGTCATGGCAAGATTGATTTTCTTTGCCATATTTAAAAAATTTAAATTTCACCGCTGAACAGTGAAATTCATACATACCTACACATTTTTACTAATTATCTGCAGAGATCTGTAACATAGCTATTTATTTTCATTATTCTAGTACCCATGTACCTATATATCTTGTACCACTACTCTAAAAAAGAAGAAAAATATATTACTCCAGATCCCTATGGCAACTAATATCTCTGATTAGATTTGCTTTGGAATCTTAATATTATTTGATACATGGAGAGTGTGTATTATATAATAAGCAAACATTCTAAAAGAAAAAAACAACAAGATAAAAGGAACTAATTGAAATGTGATAAATAGATCCCAGAATGTTCCTGGGGCCATTTTCAAATTATTTGAAAGTGAGAGTATGTAGTTTTATGAGTCCACAGTGCGTTTTAGACAAAGCTTCCTAAGCATGTGGTATGACAGACTCAACTGGTTCAGCTTATTGCGGGTGTAATAGATTTAACTCTGGCCCAAGAATTTAAGGTCGGGGTGATGAGAAACTATAAGGGAGACATTGATCAACAAGGAAATAGAAAAGCCTAATATATACAGAAAATGTTCCTGAAAGAACATATTTACAGGTCAAGATTGACAGTATTTTAGTGTCAAGGGAGAGAGAGAAGAAATAATAAGAAATATAAACGAGAAGATACTAGAAATCATTCATACCTCCAAAGGAAGGAATAGAATCCAGACAGAACCTTTAACAGGAAGCTAAACAACAAAATAGACAAGCAAGCAAAATAAAAACAAAGACACTGAAATAGAGAACAAGGGGACAGGGAGCAGAGGGGAGAGGAGAGGGAATTTAAGGGGAAAAATGGGAGAGATTTAGAGGAACAAGTATAAAGGACACAGGGACAATAACTAAGGGGGTGGAAATGGCAGGGAGGTGGGGTGCATGGGGAGGGGTGGGCTGAGGTGGGAGAAATAAACAGAAAACCGTACTTGAAAAATAACTAAAATTTTTTTAAAAAGTTACTTTAATTAAAGGAAAAATACTGTTACTGAAAAAAAAAAAGAATCCAGACAGAATAAATGCTATGCTTCATACAGTGGAAGAACTTCATGATGTGGAAGGGGGTTCCCATCCCGAGAAGATTCATGCAGGCAATTCCACTGTAACTTAGAAACTTCATTAGATTATAGCTAAATTTTCCTAAAATGTTTAATATCTTCAGTGTTCGGGACACTGTTTGACAAATAATTAATGGTTAACACCTGCATAATAAATAAAAATGAATTCTAGAATGATATTTCAGGTATCACTGGCCTAATTGAGACAAGGAGACTTATGATGCCCACATTAAGGCCTTTTGCATCCTCCAGGGAACACTTTTGGATTGAATACAACGCGAAAGAAACTTTCTGGACTTATACCACCAGTGGGCCCTGTGAGAACCTAATTATCTAAGGAAGCCCAACTATCAATAGTATGATTTTAGGTGACGGTAAAATTTTAAAGTCAGTGTGTACAGTAAAATGAGGTAGATTCACAATTAAGTAAGAAAATTCACCATATTACACATCAAGTATTGTCTCTCAACATGGCCAGTGAGGAAACCAGGCAAGTTTCTGCTCTGGCAGTGAAATGATCTGTTCAGTTGAGTAACAGATGAAGTAGCTGGCTTACATTTAGGAAATATTCTGCAGTAAAGATACACACATTTTAAACTTTACAACAGCACTCAGTTCCGTACATTGTTCCTGGCTGAGGGTGGCCTTGACAACAGAAATGGGTGGGAGGTGGCTGAGTGCCACATGCCCCATTGTGTTCACTCAGGACAGGTGCACGAGAAGAGGAATTCACTGCACTGCAGAAATATAAATTGCTATTTTTCCTCTGCCTCCTGAACTTACAGAGTTGATTTTGTGTAAGCTAAAAATATTCATGATTAATTCCACTCTACTTGATCAACTTTCAGAAATATAATTGCCTCATAGTTACCCTCAGTAACTGTGCATACGGCTCCCAGGATCAGACACAAATAACTCCCAACCTCACACAGTCATATTGCTTCCTGGAGTCTCCAGGCTCCCGTAATAAAGATAGAGGAGTCTCATTTGCAGAAGTTTTAGTGACCTTATGACCCTTAATGCATGCTTGCACCAAAGAGAAAGTTTTTCTAAATCTCAGGCATATCAATAAACTTTTGCACAGGATTATTATTTCCCCAAACCCTTCCCATTAAAATATTACCTAATCCTTTCTACACACACAGACCCTCACAATTATAAAGACTCATAGCTCAGTTAATCACTACAACTATTATGGAGGCACATACACACAGGGTAGGGCAAAAATAGATTTTAAGTCATTTGTGTGGAAAATAATACAATAATTAATAAATAACAATATAAGAATAAATTCTGGTTTTTTGTGTCCTCATAAGAGTAAACCTATTTTTGTGCCACCTTGTATTTATTTGTGAGGTCTCATCGTGTATATTTGTTATTATTTTTTGATATATTAAGATATTCAGCACCAGCCAATCATCCCTTAAAAGGTTGCCATCTGAATCAGTACCCTCCCTGCATCTTGTCCCAGGATTTATTTGTAAAAGTGGTATAAGTCTCTCCCACATGCAGCATCAAAAAGCATCAAAGGAAAGTCAAGCATTAATCTTAAATAAGTCTTACATCACATGGAGAAGTAAATACTTTAATTCTAATTAAATAGTTTCCAATCACAAGAGAGGACTACAAAATGTTCTAAGATGAAAGGAAATGCATTGGGAAGTAATAGAAATAAGACAAGGTTCTATCCAGATGGGCAAATCTCCCTGTTCAAAGAAAAGAAATTCACTTGTTTCACTGAGGCAGAAGTCGCATTTCCACTGTACAACTTTCCCCGCCAAACAGGAAGGCAGATAGTAAAACAACCCACTCTCTTCATATTACTTAATTATTGAAATTGAATATTAATTAATTTATTCAAATAATACTTACAAACCCCTACTACATGCCATGCACTGTGAAATCACAGAAAACACAGCAACAGGTAGAGAAACTTAGTCTTAATTTGCAACAGTCTAGAATGGCTCTAAGACCTGATGGGGTTTGAAGTGCATTGGAGTAGTGGCCTGCCCCAGGAAAACCAGCTGAGTGACCAGATCCAACCTGCTGAGTGACCAGATCCAACCTACAAGGAGAAGTATTGCTGATGCTGGGAGATGAGCACTTTTTTCTGCTAAGGGAGACTTGGATAATTGAATGAAGTATGCCAAGAATAAGCTCAGGTTGACATACAAAAACGGCTATCGGTGAAGGGTCTCATATGGATTCTCTGAGTTTATTTAGAGACTGAACAACAACCACTATATGTATATTCATTTACATATTATTCTCAAATTGCAAGTTGCAATCTCTGACTGAGGCGAAAATTCTTAAATAAGATGTCATTGATGTATATCAAACTCATCAATTTTACTGCAACCGAATGCACTTTTTTGATTTAGCAGTTGAAAATTATGCTAACAAGCCTGCCACATGATGTAAGGCACGGTGCCCTCTCAAGGGAAAGTGCCTGAGGTGGCATTAGCAGGATCACTGAGACTGGTAAAACTTGCCTAATCAGAGGCCATCCAAAATATCGGTTGTTAGTGCAGAACTCTGTGTGCTATACTTTCTAGCCTTGAACCAAGTTTAGTTTCAGTTCAAAGCAAAGAGAGTCCTTAAGCTGCCCAGATACCATGGAAGTTTATAGTTGACGGGGAATTGTGAGCATTTTGATGTAGCATTTTGAGGAAAGTGGGACCCTCCTCACGTGGAGAACTGTGATCGAACGTTGGGCACTCAGGCAGTGATGGTGAAAACAGAGGACGTGCTCAGTTGTCCCTACCGTCTAACAGTGGGCAACAGCTCGGAAGAAATAAAAATCTCCAGAGTTATTGTGACTCTGTGGAAAACAAAGTATTATCATAATATTGCAGGCCTGTAGAAAGAAAGAGGATGGAATGTTGTAGGGATCTTTACAGCCGAAGTTCCTTGGCTTTAAAAGGCATACTTTTCTGGTGAAGGAGATGAAATTATTGGCTTCAAAGTAAAGGCTAATCGCCACCAGAGATTTGCTCCTGCATTCCGGGTCCTCTTTCCTTGACATTTTCTTTAGGTGCTGCAGAGAGCTCTGAAATGGTGCCTGAATCTGTGCATGACCCATGCAGTCTTATTGGGTTGTTTATTTAACACATGTGTGTCCAGTTAATGTCCATCACAGAAGTTTTAAACAAAGAAGAAAGCCCGGTGGTGTGCTGAGTAACTGCTCCAAACTGACTTGTTGATTGAATGCTCTCGGAGTCTAATCTTCCTCCTCTGTAACTTAAGGATTTCAATGGCTACCATGCAGTGTTGCTTTTTTCAGTCTTTTCTTCCCCGTGTTCAAGGGGTGCTTGCCTAGTCATCTCATGCTATTTTAGCAACACTGTGAGAGATGGTTTTAATTTTTAAAGTCTATTTCCCTTTATTTTTATGCCTTTTCCCAGAAGGAGGGCCAAAAAGTTATGCAAAAGAAAAAATAATCCTAGGGAAGGAACCAAAGAGAAAGGTTTTCTGTAGCATTACATCCAGAAGAGCTTACTTCATATTTATGAGGCCAAATTCATTGACCCATCTGTAAAATTAAGATATTGATAGCTATCATGGTTACCAACTACAACAGGTATAAGAGAAAGTGGGGGCAAATACATCACAAACTTGGAAATTTATAAAGCATTATAGAAAACGAGAATGTTATTACTCATTTAAAGTGCTGCAGGAACAGACCAGGATGGTGTGTCTCGGTGGATTGAGTCAGGGCACATGCCTGGGTTGCAGGCCAGGTCCCCAGTAGGGGGCATGTGGGAGGCAACCACACAATGACGTTTCTCTCTTTCTCTTTCTCCCTCCCTTCCCTCTCTAAAAATAAATAACTAAAATCTTAAAAAAAATAAGTAAAATGCTGCAAGAACATTCAAATGCATGTCAGAGAGTGACAAGAATCATCAAGTTTTTGTTCCTTTACTGCTTTCATTTCTGACTCTTCCTGTTTCCCCTATTTCGCATTCCTACTGTCTGTTTAAATCCATACTCATCCCTCAGGTCTCAGCTCTGGGGTCCCCCCCCAGGAAGCCTCTCTCTGGACTACCTGTCCTTGATCAGGAATTACCTTCACTTGCACTACCCAGAGGACAAGGCCTAGCTCTACTGCAGCATGTAAACCATGAACACGTTGCCACTCACCCTTCTGTTTCCCCCTAGACTGATGCCAAGCACATCTTCAGCCTTCTGGTATGTTGCAGTTACTTACAATGCGTACTCATGTTGTTCATAGTGTACCCGACATGCATTATGCTGTTCTTATTGTTTCTAAATATCCTTTCTTTGGCTTGTTATGGAAAATTTTACTTGCGAATTTGAATAAAATCCAGAGATTTGGCAGGCCGGGGTGCATAATAATGGAGCGTCTTTTTTACCTTTAGTGTTTCTCAGTGGAGGAAGCCAGCATTATCATCACTGATAATAAGCACGCTTATTGATCACTTATTACAGCATTTAGGGCAAATGCCAAAGTTCAATACCTTTCGAATTTTTCTGTTTTCTACAGAGAAATTTGTCAAGAGAAAAGAATGCAGCAACTTGCCCTTAGGCTTTTTACTCCCTCCTCATAGTCTTTCAAATGCTGAGAAAACAACAAAACTCATGTTAATTTAGCTAAAGTTATAATTCACTCTTTTACATGCTCTCTCTCTCTCTATTTGATTCTACATCTTGTGTCTTGTAAATTAGTAATATAATACTTTAAACCTATAACCTAGATGTAGAAACATAGTTTTGTTTTACAAATCATTAACCTGAATAGCATGTAGCTTATTAATGAATTTTAAATTATTTTAGCCTGTGATTATTTGAAAGGTAAGTTCTTGATCAGAAAGGCAAATTCCCCCAAATTGCATTGGCGATCGCTAGAAAAAGGTGTATTTTATTTCAAATGCATTCATCTTTCCCAAGAAGGCACTACAGCAGCAATGAATACTATAAAAGTTAGTTTATTTCACTGAATCATTTTTGTTTTTCTGACAGACCGATGGAAGGGAACCGACATTTACTAAAAGAATATTCTAAAAGCAGATAGGTTAGGACTGGATCGTAAAGAAATTTGTGCCATGTTTAGTAGTTTGGATAGTATTTCTTTCAAAACTGATGTCTACCCAGACCCTCAGAATGTGACCTTATTTGGAAACAAGGTCTTTGCCGATGATTAATTAGTTTAAGGTCATAGGAGATCAGGGTGCACCACAATGACAAAGTGCAGGCAGAGAGACTAGAGTCAGGCTGCTAGAAGCCAAGGAAAGCCTGGGGACCCCAAAACCTGGAACAGGCAGGAAGGATCCCTACGCAGAGCCTTCCAAGGGAGGACTCCGCTGCCAATGAGTCGATTTCAGGACTCTAACCCCCAGAGTCCTGAGAGAAGGAATGTCTTTGTTTAAGCCACCTAGTTTGTTTTCAGGCACATGTTTGTTATGGAAGCCTGAGGAGGCTAATGTGCCATGCTAAAGAGTTGGGCGACTTTGACGATGTGATAATCTGAAGCAGTTGTTGGTGTACTGGCTGAACAAAATAAATAAATAATAGAAACAGTATTTTTTAAGAGAATGCCTCAAATATCTGATTGACTGAATGAGGATTGTCCTTCTGACGTTTGCAAAACCAAACAGTGGTGAGGCATTAGAGACGCCCAGCAAGACTGTAAAAGGGAAACATACCTGCGGCCCGGAAAGCAAAGTTCAGCTGAGGACCACACAGGAACCACGTATGCAAAAGGGAAGAAAGTGCAATAAACACAGAACGCGGAGCGACTCTGAATTTTGTGTTTGTGGTGGTTCTACCGCACCTCACGGCTCCAACCACCCGTGCAGGACAATGCTAGTCTTCCATTTCCTTCTCGGGTCTCTCGCCTCCGTGGTGAAAATAACTTCTAGGTATTTCAATTTTTTTTGATGTGGTAATAAACAGTATTGTTTTCTTAATTTCTCTTTCTGATGGGTTATCAGTGTATAGAAATGCAACCGGGTTTTTGTATATTGACTATGTAGCCTGCAGATTTACTGAATTAATTTATTCATTTTTAAAATGACATCTTTTTCTTCCTTACATTTTATTTATTTTATTATACTTTATGTTTTGAATGACTTACTAGTTTTTCAAATGACACTTTGCCTTCCTTTTACTTTTTATTCTATCTACTTTTATTGTAAATGAAATTTTGAATGACTTATTTCCTCGTATTTATCATTTTCCCTTTATATGTTCAACTTCACATGAACACGTTATGGGGTAGTTAATGAGTGAACCCCTCAGGACCTTTCCTCCTTTCCAGAGCGCCCTAACCACTCTCCACCCAACGGTGAGCCTGGGGCTTGGTTTGGTGGTACACAGAGGAACTCGGAATATGTTTTCAGCTCACCTGTGTGGATCATGACAATGAAATGGGTTGGGGGGACAGTCCACAGTGTATATTCATTCACCCTGATGACCTTGCTACGAGAATGGCACATGGGCCATATCTTGTAGTGATATTTTTGATTATATCTTCAATGACTAACACATTTGGCCTATTACATATCAGGGTCTCAATAAAAGAACGAGATATAATTTAAGAGAAAAATGGTTGGGTTGACCTTTAGTTATAGAGCTTTTAGAAATTTTACATATAGGGACCGGGGTTTGAGTTGCCCATCACCTCCAAACTGCAGCAGAACTCGGCAGCCACGTGCTCACCTGTGGCTTCGTAGGTGAACTCCGAGGTTCTCTTCGGGGACTTGACTGAGGCAGTTAGTTTGGTCATCTGATTTTATACTGATAAATAAAACATAGTAGTAATTCAGCATCTATGAGAAGAATTCAGAAAGAGGAAAATGAATTAAATGAGTTGAAATTACCTGGCACTGCAGATATTATCTGCTTTTATCAATCTTTCAACCAACATAATTTTAGGGCTCTAAAGCACAGACGACGCCAGGCACTGGGAGTCAGAGGCTTCAAAGACTTGTTAAAGACGGTGCCTTGTGACGGAACTGTAAACAGCAAGTTACAGCAATGAGATCACCCACCTACTCATCCTATGCCACAGTTGCTCATTGACATCTTTTCTGGGTCAAGCGTGTGGACTGGTTGTGAGATTACAGAGATAAAAAAGACATAGCTCATCTTCTCATGGAATTTATAGATGTTAGACAAATAATTAGAAGAACTCTAAACAACTAAAAACAAATGCAGCATGCCATGAAAAATTTAACAAACCTCATTTTCATGGCTGGGTAAAGTTACCTTAGAGGAGAGACACCTACATTGAGAGAGGAGAATAAATAGAAATAAAAATTGGGGAGAAAGTTGCAGGTATAGGAGAGGGAAGGGAATTTCAGGGGGAAAAGGGGAAGAATGGTTTACAGAAACAAGTATAAAGGACACACGGACAAAAACTAACAGGGATGGATAGGGGAGGGAGCTGGGGAGCACAGGGGGTGGGCTGGGATGGGAGTAATAGACAGAAAACTGTACTTGAACAACAATTAAAATAAAAAAGAAGTTTGGGGTGGGTGGCAATCAGACTTTTAATTTTCAGAGAGAAAATATCTTGGGTATGTGAGCGCAGTGTGTCAGGTATGGAAAGTGCGAGGTGGGTAAGATGCAGCATGACCATACCAAACTCCTTTTTTTCTGAAACTGGTATTTGAAGGGCAGAATGTAGCTTCCTGTACAGTTTTCTCTCAACACAAATAAAACCTTAGCATTTCTGTGGTAAAAAACAAAAAGAATATCATGTAAAAGACCTGAGCTGAAGAGTATAACCTCATAGACTGGAAATATATTCTATCTGACTTAAGAATATGAGCATATTATTAAAAGGAGAATAGTAAGAAAAGAGGCTAAATAGGTGGGCAGCTCCCAATCCACACAACTTGAGACCTAGTTAAGAATAAAACATTAATCTTTAATTCTCAACAGCCTTGACCCTTACCAGCCATAGAAAAGCATTGAATCAATGGGGAATAAAATGGTCAGATGTGCATCTACAAACTATCACTCAAGGTCAATGTACGGTCTGAGTCACTGAGTCACAGGTAGTCAGGAGTGGAAGCTGGACAACCAGTGTTGATGCTGTTACAGTGTCCAGCAAAGAGATAATGGTGTGAACAAGGATGGTGGTGATGGGAGAGCAGCAGATGGTTTCGAGAGATGTTTAGGAATTAGAAATTTAGAAGTGTGGTGATTCAGTATGTGGGGCAGATGAAAGAGAGGAAGCTGGCAGAATGAGTCTCGAGTGTCTGGCACGAACAGGGGTACCCGCTGTGCCACTGAACTAAAAGAAGGCATCTTGAAGGAGAGGAGTTTAGGGCATGTTAAAGTGCCTGGAAAACACCAGAGTTACGATCTGAACAGGCTGCTCTGGCCAACTGATGCAGCATCAATCTAAATTGCCCATGAGAACAGAAGTAAACCCTAATTTTCTGCTTGTTGTGGAAACTGTGTTCTTGAATTGTTCAACTTCCATCCCTTTCTTATATTGAAGCATCTTTCTCCAATTTAGAAAACATTGCCTCATCACTTGAAAAGCGGCAATATTTTTACTGACCTCACTTCTCTGGTCTAATAAAAAACATCTGGGGTTTTCGAATGCAGGGCTAGTAAGTATCTTCGGCTGCAGTTAGTCACAAATGTGAGCGCTGGGACCGTCGGTTGCCACTGCTCTGTGCAAAGAACAGGGCTGGTGTGAGAGAGACGTGCAATGGGTAGATTACCAGTCTCAGCAGCTATTAGAAGTGTTTAACATATTTAATCGAAGGTTGTATATGTGTTAGGAAGAATATTAAAACCAAGAAACTGCTTATGGTTTGAAGTGAATGATATACCAAATGTTCTTAGGCACGTTTCCAAACAAAAGAAACAAAGGTGAAACTGTTCATGACTCTGACCTGCGATCTGTGCTGTCTGCTTTTGGATGTCTCTGCTACATCAGAAAAGAGGGAACCCTGCTTCCATTCTCTGCTAATCAGGAAACCTTTTCTCACCCTGAAACGTTGTTTCATGTGGTTTCTCATTTTGGTGGTAACCTGATCCATAATTGGAATATAGAAGTGAATAGGTACAGTGTAGTTTACTGGAAAGACCTCAAGTTCGACTCCAATGTCCATGATTTTGGAGAAAGTTAAACCTGCTTAAAATAGTTACTCAAATGGGAGAAAGAACTACAGGTTTGCATTGCTGTCTTCAAGTCCTGGCAAATACACAAAAGCCGCACAACTAGCAATTATCACCACTGACCATCTTTCCCAAGTTTTCAACCTAGCCCAGAAAAAGTGCTCAACTTTTTCCTACAGAAACATTTTATTTGTTACCAATCTTTCATAGTCTGAGGCTACCCCCAGGCTGCAAGCCTTGCTGGGAATGTTCTGCCATGGAAAATTAGTCATTATTGAACCCAGCCTGAATCTCATCTGCCCTAACCCAAAATATCATAACAAAAGCACTAGTTTTACTTATCATTAGTATTTATTTAGGCAGCAATGTAACTCATTGAAAATGAGGTGTGCTGTAAGTTTAAAATAGACCAGATATCTGGGATTTATGATGAAAAAAAGCAATGTAAAGTATTACAAGTTTACTAATACATACACTTGTAGTAGTATTTCTAATGTATTGGGTTAAATAAAATATATTATTAATACTAAATTTTTGTTCTTCTGTTCTAAACGTAACTACTAGGCAGTTTAAAATTACCAGTGTGTCTTAAATTTATGTATCATGTTATATATCTGTGGGCTTGTGCGGTTTGGTGGCTTCTGACAATGAATTAGGTGAAGTCAAAGGATCCACAGATTTTAGGCCTGTGTTGTGGGAGGGGGGTCATGGTAATAGTTGTCTTTTAGAAATTTAGTAATAGTGAAAATATAATTTATATTAAGAAGAGAACAGAGACAAAGAAACCAGTTATCACAGTTTTCCGAGTCCAAGCAGGAGATGACAGAACTGAACTGCATTTGGGGCCTGGAAGGAGGATAACAGATTTACAGCGTCTCTTCAGTTTAGGACTAGGAGCACTTGGGGTCCAGTCAAATGTTTAAATTTAAAGAATTGGAAGAACTGAAAATATTATCTTCAGTGTGTCAGTAAACATGATGATAAGATAATATCTTTAGCTGAGAGAAAAAAGACAAAGAACAAATATCTTAAGTCCCCAAGTGAACATAAGAACTGACTTGGGGGTATTAATAGCAATTAGTCAACTGAAAACCAACTGTCCTACGGTGGCTTCACACATTCACCACAATTTAAAATCCTAAACGGAGTGAAAAGATGTAGCAAGCTATCTAATGAGTTTCTTCTTCCCAGAAAAGGCTTCTGGGAAGAAATTTATAAAGCAGATAATTTTCCCCTAAAGTGAAATTTTTCCTTCTTTGATAAAGAAATAATGTAAGAGCCATATGCAAACAGACCAAATTATATTTTTTAATTCTCACTGGAGAATATGTTTATTGATTTTAGAGAGAGAAGGGAGGAAAATCGAGAGAGAGAAATGTCAATGTCAGAGAGAAACCCTGATCTGTGGCCTCTCATATGTGACCTGAATGGGAACCAAACCCTCAGCCTTTTGAGGTGTGTGGCAACATTCAACCAACTAAGCAATATGGCCTGGGGGTAACCAAATTTAATTGTATTGTAAGAGTTGTAACATCATATATAACTGTGTCATGCAGACCTGTAATGTAAACAAATTCAACTGTTACAATGGTGTGTTAGGAAGGAGAAATAATATGTTCAAAAGTGTCTACTTCCATAATTCAAATATTTAAATAATTGCAATTATCCTCAGTGGAATTATTATTTACATATTGTTATGCTGATTGGTTGGAGCAAATACTATGTTAAAACCCAAAGTGTAATATTAAAAGAAATATTTATAGCATCTTTCATTTATTCAATCAATATTTGTTGAGAACATACTATATGTGGCAAGTCTTTGGATTACTGTGGTGAATTAGACAGACTTATTTTTTCTCATGCAATCTGTAGGTTGAGCTTGAGAGGAAAGTAGTTATTTATAGTATGTTTTGTAGCTGCAATAATAAATTTAACTTGCTATAGAGATACTTAGAAGGAACATATAATCCAGACTTGGAAAGTATCTAGGAAGTCAGAAAAGTCTTATTAGAAAAAATAATGTATGAGGGAGGGCCCCCCCAAAAAATGAAATTATCTTCTGGAGGGTGAGCCTCTTGTAATACAGGCTTCTCCTGCTGGGTGAGTGTCTTCTAGGAACCCATCTGTATCAGTGCACCAGCTGGTGTTGTTGTGAGAGGACACATTCAGCTTCAGTGATTTGTTTTTGAAGATGCTTTCGTTGTGTTTACCCACTTCATGATGGCTGATTTACAAGTGCACCTGCCCACACTGTGCTGAGTGTTCAGCAGTTTTTGACTGAAAACAGCATGACCCCCATGCCCCACCCTCTCTATCCACTGGATTTTTGCCCCAGTGGCTTTTTTTTCTTTGTTTGTTTCCCTGCATGAAAAAACTCCTCAAAAGAAAATGTTCTGCCAATGTGGAAGGGGTGAACAAAAACAGCAGATGCACTAAAAGGCACCAAAATTGGTAAGTTCAAAACTTGATTTGAGCAGTGGAAAAAGTGTCTCAATAAGTGTATTGCATCAAAATGGGGGGTAGTTTAAAACTGAACTTTAAGCATGTTAGAATAAATATACAATTTTTTTACAAATAAATTCTGGGTTTTGGGGGTCCATTCAGTGATTTTCACATACACTGAAAATCAAAGGAGTAAGTTTAAACTAGTTAAACTAGGTTAGTTAGAAATGAAATAAAATGAGGACAATGAGCAAGGTCATGAGACAAGAGAAAACGTGATAGATCCTAAGGGAAGTAAATAGGTTATTTCGCTAGAAAAATTGAGCTAGAATTTCAGATTGTCATTCACTTTGGCTCTACAAATAAATGAAAATCACATTTGAAAGGGCTTCCTAAAACACACTAAGAGTGTGCTTTCCTGTTGAGGTTCTACTATCATTTTATACCTTCAGTACTGTTTATTTTAGGTACATGTTGTCATTTTAAAATTTAAAAACCTAGTGAAAAAATATGCAACTTCCAAACAATGGAATATTATGCAGCCACTTAAAAAACAATAAGATAAATCTCCATCCATTAGCTTGGACAGATATCTGAATTTATTTTTAAAGGAAAGAACTAGCTGTACAAAAAGTTGTATAAAATGTTTATGTGTGCTTAGAAACGTTCAGGAAAATGTTGATAAAGTGTGTCTCTTGGGGCTGTATGATGGCTACCTCTAAGGAGTACAATAGGGTGATTTTGGTGAAGAAAATACAGGTAATCTATAATATTTAAGAGATGAGACAAAAAGAAATATTTATCATTCTATAATAAGAAAAAATTAAAAAATAAATATACTAAATAATACTAAATATGGTGTTAACATTCTAAATATTATTGTTAGTGAAAATAATAATGGACTAAAGAAACCTATTAAACATTAAATTTCAAAAAAATCAGAATAGATTAAAAAATTCAGCTAGCTGCTCTCTACAAGTGATATAAGTTAGATACCTAAAAACAAAAAATGCAGAAGAAAGAATAAGAAATACGAATTCTGAATAAACTTCTATGAAAATTGAATTAATAATTTACAAGCTTTCTACAATGAATAAGTCATTGTTAAAACCTATAAACATTTAAATTAAATGCCAGTCCTTCACAAATTCTTCCAAAAACAAGAAGAGGAAGTACTTTCTAATTCACTCTATGAAGCTAGTATTATCTTTTATCGAAACTAGAAGAGACATCACATGGAAACTTTACAGCTATATTCCTTATGAACACACATTTCTTGAAAATATACAAGCAGTCTGAATCGAACAACATATACAAGTAACTATACACCATGACTAAGTAAGATTTATCCCAGGAATGCAAGCTTTATTTAACACCCAAAAAAGCGATCAATGTAATATACTACACCAATGGAGTAAAGAACTAAAATCACATGATCATTTCAATAGACACAGAACAGAAAAGACATTAAAAAAATCTAAAACCCTTTATGAAAAAAAAAACAACCCTAAGAGAACTAGAAATATAGAGGAACTTAATCAATGTGATAAAGGGAATCTTTGAAACACCTACTGCTAATGTCGGAATCAATAGTGAAAGAATAAATGCTTTTTCCTGTACAGTCAGAAGAAAGCAAACAACAAAACAAAATAACACAACGTCTGAGATTACCGCTTGTGTTCAACATTGTGCTGGAGGTTTTAGCCAAGGCAGGAAAAAAAAGTAATAAAACATGTACAAGATTTCAGTATACAAGATCAGTATAAGAATAACCACAGAATTAGAGAAAATATTTGTAAATAACATATGTATCCAGATTATATACACCCCCCTAAAGCTCCAAATAAATGCAAATACTCCAACTAAAAGTGGGCAAAGTATTTGAATAGACATTTCTCAAAAAAAGATATATGAAAGGCCAATAAGCACATAAAAGGATAATTAACATTATGAATAGTTTAAGTGATGAAAATCAAAACTACAATGAGATACCACTGCTTACCCACTAAAATGACTATAATTTAAAAAAGCAAACAATATCAAATGTTAATAAGGATATGGAGAAATTGCAACCCCTACACTTGGCTGGTAGGAATGTTAGATGAAGCAATTGCTTTGGAAAACGATTTGGCAGTTCCTCAAGTTTTTAAACATAGAATTACCATGTGACTTAGCAATTCTATTTCCAGATATATTGCTAAGAGAAATGAAAGTGTCTGAAATATACTACACTATTTCATATAACACAAAGTATAACACAAAAATGTATACATGAATGTTCATAGAAACATTATTAATAACAGCCAAAATATGAAAACAATTTAAATATACATCAACTCATAAATGAATAAACAAATGTGGCCTAACTATGCAATGGACTATTACTTGGCAATAAAAAGAAATGAAGTACTGATATCTGCTAAAACATAGACGAACCTTGAACCTTCCAATCATTTTGCCTGAGAGATTCACCCTGGATTACTAAGCAGTCATTAGGATTTTGGAAGGATAAAACGGAATCCTGTGGAGGTAAAACCTGTATAGAGCCCAAGTAGAGACATGGAAAAAGAGCTGACAATAGTCTGTGTACAAGCTAAAAAAAGTCATCTCAGGTGGTTAGTGAATATAATATAAAATTTCAACATTTTCAATTTTTTTAATGTTCTAATCAGTGTTTTAAAAATTCCATTTAAAAAATCGAGTTTCTAAATGGCTATGAAGATCAAACATTCACCCCTTAATTAGAAGAAGAAATGGGCACCTTGAATGGAAAAGAGTGTTTAATGAAAGAGAGGCCAACACCTAAATACCTCCCCCAAAGTAGAATGGTCAATGGCAATGAATGTAGAGAGGTTAGGGAAACCACTGTAAATCAGTTCCAGTGATCACTCAAAATTGTACCCTATAATATAGCAAAGTGCTTGGCAAACAGTGGGTACAGGAATGAGGCCTGTACCTTTTGTCACTCTTTTTAACCTTCAACCAAGAAGCACAGACCTCCCCATCTGCACTTGAATGATGTGCTGTTTTCAATGGGCCAGTGTCTGAAGACACTCTATTTCTGTCTAATCTTTGATATTACTGCTACTTAGAACATCAGTTGCTAGCCATTTTAAATTCATATGTACCTTTAAGAATTTGATAAAAACCAATGAATCATTTTTGCAGGGAAGAATGCTTATAAACATCCATATTTACATTACACTTGTAGGGAAATATGAAACTTTCAAAAGACATTTATGTAGTAAAAATAACAAGTAGTATTTTAGTGCTCTTAAAATTTTTCCAAGTATTATATAATTTAATTGTTATGAAAAATTTAACTGAAGTACTATTATCTAATTTGCAGATTAGAAAGGTTTAAAAAGTTATAGGTTCTAAAGTAACTAGACCAGTGTTTCACAAACAGTACATCTGGCAATGGGTTCAAGAGATCTGTAAGAAAGCCCGCATTTGTAAATAATGATACACTCTTTAACTCTTCCAAGTATTGTAGTGAATCCCTGGGTGATCAAAATTTGGTCTCTAACATCTGGGGGTCTCTTTATTGTTTAGTGGCAAAGATAGAATGTACGAAAAGAACTACAGTGAAAAGAAGAATGTGCAACGTGATAAAATAAAATTAAGGAGTGTTAAGGATGAACAAAGCAAGGGCTAATTATTTGTCAATTATGACAATTTGAATGTTTTTCAGTTATTCAGGGCCCACTGCTGACTGGGGGATATCTACATGAGAGTTGTGAAAATTGAACTAAACCCTCAAGGAATGATTTTTCACAGGAATACAGTGAGGAAGAGGGAAGCATTCCAGAATAAGCACAGTGTAGAAAAGCGAGCCAAGACAGTGTGGTGGGTCAGACCTTACGTTATTGTTCCGGCCTCAGGAAGATGTTAGTCCCCTCCCTACATCAGCTAACAAAGGGTGCCAGAACTCAGCTTTCTTATTCTTGAAGTGGGGAGATGTGTGCTTGATGACTTCATGTGCCTTAATTGTGAGGCTTTATTGACTAATTTTAATGAACAATTTAATAAAAGCAAGATACATTTACAATAATTTACTAAACACTGAGAAGAATAGAAAGGTGAAAGATGTATGTTAACTGTGTTAGGAATCTACAGTAAGTTGGACAGAGTTATAACTTTGAAAAAAATAAAAGTATGAGGATGGATATGAAAAGAGATGGATTGATAGATAAACTAAATATGAAGTGAGTTATTTATATATTGCTCCATGACCAAGAAGTAACTCTGTCTCCGATTCATCAATACCATAACCTGTATAGTTGTTGCTATGATCTCTTTCTAAGAAGGAGGCATTAAAAAAGAAACCAACAAAGAGCATGCTCTAGGCAACATAGAAAAATGTAAAGCATTTTATGATTAAGTTATTTAATATTTTCTACCTAGTTTTAGAATTCTAATGGGGCCATGAAACATATATTTAAAAGGTGTGCGAGGGACGCTATTCATTAAAAACCAGGAAAGGGTAGTTGAAACTTTATTAAAAATTGACTAATAGGCACTCTAGATAATTGAAATGACAGCTTGTTTTGACAGCTGCAAGCAAAAATGTACTTGCTCAAAACAGTGAGTGTAAATCTTTTTAATTTTCAGAAAGAAAAATGATGTACAGGTTTAACTTAATTCAGTCAGCTCATAAAGTATAATAATAAAAGGTAACTCTATCTGACTAGTGAAATTCAGGTAATTGGAGGTCCTGCCAATCACTGCACACTGGGGCAAGATGGGCAGACCTTTGAAGGCTCTCGTGTGGAAGAGGTAATTTCCTCCAAGATCCTTGAGAAAACGGAAGTCAACATAGGAGCAACCAAATATCCCCAGAATAACCTTTATAAATATCACTTAGTGTCAAATTTGGAGATCATGAAACAGTTCCAGGAGTATTTTGTCACCCGGATCTCTTAACAAGTAGAATTAAGTGGGAACACATCCATTATCCAATGCCATGGCCCCTACGGGCATTTTATAATCATTCTGTAAATGCTAAAGAGTGAGATTAAGCAAATAGTAACAGGTGAATTTTCTAATCAACAAAACAAGTGAAATCTCAGGTCAGGCATAGCCCATGCAACATTTAAGTGTATCAGTTTTCCCTTATTAGTACATGGTTGCTTGATTTTATCGCATTTATATCTATAAAGGCAATAAAAAAGACAACCAAAGCAGTGGATGAACCAAACCATGGTTTTCAAACTCACTCTATATCCCATTAAAAAAGGAAAAACAAACCTGGGTGTTAGTGTGCGTTCCTGATTTATTTTGTTTTGTTTATTTTATTTTATATTTTATTACCTTGTTCCAGATCTAATTAGTCATTTTACTTGAGAACTGAGGAGCTGAAAATTTAAATTTCACTTTTATCAGTTTTGATTATTGTTTTGCTAAGAGAGTACACAAGTGAACCCACCAAAGACTAAACCCAGTTCATGAATAGATGTAATTACATATTTATTTATAGATTTACCGATACTCTATGGAAGAGTTTGGTACAAACTACTTTTGTTTAAAATGTTACAAATTATAGACTTGCCAAGAACAATTTAAGGTCCATAATGTTTCTTCTAAATTGAACCAAAGAAGGCAGAGAATGCTATAACACTGTGTAGAAATCCAATATTAATTTTTCAGTGAAATAATGTTAAAAGTTGAAGCTCACCATGGTTTACAGCCATCAGGATCATGGTCACACTACAAGCCTGGAGCCAAGATTCGTCTTCATTCCCAGCTCATTCCCACTGAAACGTTAACTCCCAATCCACACCGTGAGACAGAAGGCTGAGGAAATCTAGGTTTTAGATCATCTGAGTAAATGGTCTTTTCTGTTCGAGGGTAAATCTATTCTTGCTTAAGCCATGTAACCTTTTGACCTCAAAAGTGAAAATGTTTCATTAGTTAAATTTCTCAGGTATGTTTTAATTACTAGGTATTCATTTCTTCATTCGTAGTTAAAGATTTATATTGCATATGTTTAATATCTTATGTGTAAACAAGAGCCATAAATTATTGATTGGTTAATATAGTCCATGAATGAATATATTGTTCTCAAAATAGACTAATTTTATTTTTAACAGAAAAAGAACCACTCCAAATCCTTAATGTCTGTGAGGTGTTATATAGGTAAAATTGCTTTTAAAAATTAATAACAGCAAATGGGAATGTATATTGTTAGATTGCCCCTTGTGAAAGTGCATTTTATTCAAAACTTTTATTAACATAAATAATTGTGTTAATAAATTAAATATTAGTAAAATGTACAGCCACACATACAGACATTAAAATACACATTTAACTAGTACTCAATTTAATAATGTACATTAATTTAAAAATATTTGGAGTAGTATTTGTTTTAAAATACAAAAATACAAACCGTAAACTTTCAGAAAACTAAAGGCAAAGATTAGATGTAGATAAGTCTATCTACAATACACAAAAATGAATTAAGAAGTTTAATTGAAGGCAAGTCAACCTGGAGGTCCCAGGATGAAAATGTGATTTCTGCTTCCAATTCAAAATGACAGCAGAGATTAAATACAGAGACAAACAAAGCCATGGAAAGGGGAAGCAATGGTGTCTATCACTTAACTGCATACCTAAAGTGTGAAAAGAGGGAAGGAGACGGCTTTGCACTGATGGATAAAGTACACTGTTGTCTAAAAATGAAATCCAGGAAAAGAATGTAGCAAAGGGGAAGAACATTTTTAGCGTAATCTCTGGAAATACTCCAAATTCAGGGAAGGGGAACTCAAATTCTGAACTCCAAGTTCAAAGAGAGTGTGGGCAGACCTTCATGATCATCGGGAATGGTGTTGCACATACATGATTGTCATTGCTCTTGAGAGAAACAGTCAGCCCTTCTTTCTTTTCTCTTCTTTTTCACTTTTTAGAAGTATTACTAAGAGAAAGACAACCGTAGCATGAAAGCTAGATCTAGAGAATAACTTTCTAAAGACAATGGCACATGTGCCTTTAAGGGAAATTCTTACAGGGTTGACCCAACTTTTGGCATCTTTGGGCCACACTGGAAGAAAAAGAGTTGCCTTGGGCCACACATTAAAAACAGGGACACGTAATCACAAAAAAAGCTTATAACGTTTTAAGTAACTTTATGATTTTGTGTTGGGCTGCATTCATAGCCATCCTGGGCCGAATGTGGCCTGTGTGCCACAGGCTGAACACCCCTGCAAGGGACTCAGGTAATTTGAGAACTTAGAACAAAGCAGCTCTATATGTAGTCTTTGTGAGGAGAAACAATACTACATTTTTTATAGGCTGTTGTTTAGAAGAGCTTTATTTCCAACAGGTAAAATCTAGTAACTGGTCATCTGTGAATCAACAAGCGAATGGATAGACAGACTGTAGCACATCTGTACAATGGAATGTAGTTCAGTAATATGAGCCATTGCTATCCACTACAGCATGGATGAATCTTAAAACTATCATCCTGAGGAAAAGAAACTAGACACATAAGACTCACTGTACAATTCAATTTATGTAAATCTAAACTGACCTTGTAGGAACAAAAGGCAGATCTGTGGTTGCCAGGATTGGAGTAAGGGGCGTCGTGCAGCGGGGTGTGATGGGTTGAGGTATCTTTAGTGTAGCTAGTGGTTTCGCGGACTTACACAATTGTCAAAAACCATGGAAATATTGGGGGAACACTCTGTAAAGTAGATGATTGTTTAATAACTGTTTTGTACACCTGAGACCAATACAAAATAATATTGAAAATTAAAAAATATGTTATTAAACTGTCTAATGTCTGTAGACTGAGAAAGGTGGGCACAAGCAGCTCTCATGGGCTACCACCAGCCCTCCTTGGTTACTCTGTCCTCTAGAACATCTTGTTTAAGTCAGTCACACACTGGGCTATCATCCATGGTTTTTATTTTCCTCTTGATGAACTAAAATAAAGTCCTTCGTTATGTTTTTCTTTCAAGCTAACAATTATTAAGTGTTTACTATGTATGAGATATTGGTCTAAATGTTTCACATCTAACTTACAATAACCCTATGTTGATGATTCCATTGTTTATATTTAGCAGATAAGAGATACAAAGAGAGGAAGTATATTATGCCAACTTGAACTTATCAATGGTAGAGCCAGGAATTGAGCCAGAGAGACTTGGTTCCAAAGCCAATGTGCTTAGCTTCTGTTCTGTGCTGCTTCTTATTTGTGCTGCTGGAGGAGGGGCGGATGCAAGCCGGCCTCCTTACCTTCTACCCTCCTCGACTTCATTTTCTAAAAGTGAATCATGCACAGAACTGTCCCTTTCCAGGCTCTCATATCACTTTTAACCCCCTTTCACAGAGAAGAAAACTTAAGAAAATACAGCACTTTGCAGAACCTCCTTCTCCAACTAGCCAAGCCCATTTTAAAAAATAATATGAATGACCCAGAAAGTATTATTAATTATTTAGTGAAAAACAACAGAAAAGAAAACAATGAAGAGAAATATGTCTAATGACTGACTGTACTCCCCCAGAAAGTGGTTATTTAATATAAGGAAAAAAATCATGATGACAGTAAACTGTTGTTTACACAATCAAAAGACTATTTTACCCACAGATTAAATAGATGTGCCTATGGGAAATGGGCAAACAGCAGAATAAACATGAAAGCATCAATGCAAATGTAAAACGTGACCACTAAAATGTTTCGTCAGTAGCAAGCTGAAAGGTAAAATGGTAACTTCAGAGGGCCAACTAAGTAATCTGAAAGATCAAAATGAGAAGATTTAAAATAAGGCAAAATTATGATATTATTTTAAAGATTAATAAGTGAGAAAAAATATGAATCAGGGAGAAACAATTATAGATGTCCAATATCCACTGATTACTAATTTCAAGAAAGATAATTGACCCTATACCACCAAAAGAGAAAGAAAAGCTACTCATTACCACTCAAAGAGATACCTACCCATTATTATTTAAAGGCTCAATACTTAATAAGTGACATAAATGAATAAAAAGCACACGCTTACTCACAAGCTGTTAAAATTAAAAAAATTCAAGAATGAAGTAAAAGCCTACCAAAAGATACAAACAAAACGAATTAGCAAATATGCATACACAAACAGATCACCTAAAAATAAAGAAAAATCACTGGCTTCAAATTAACATTAAGACTGCCAGATATAAAAACATATTGGAGCAAGGCATTCAAAGGTGAAGGAAAATTATCTTGAAAGTGGATTTTGAGACTAAATTATTCATTAATAAAAAATGAGCACAAAATAAATATGACTTAATATATACAGAAACAAAGTCTTGACCTATATACATAGATACACAACCTAAGAAGACATACTCATATATAAACCACAGCATATTGAACAAATAACCTAAGAAAAAAGAGATATGAAATATATTAAAAAACTGATGCTAACTCATTCCAATGAAAAGAAATCCAAAGAGAGCAGCTGCATATAGTCCCAGAGAACAATCCTGTTTAAACTAAAACAAGAAGTTAAAAGCTTCATGAATAATAAATACCTTTAATAAGAAAGTGGAGTACCTGCAACACATATTTTATTAAGAAGCCAGCTCTTCTTGAATTCTTCCTATTAACAACTAAAAGGCAAAATTGCAAATTAAAGCTAAGGAAAACAAAACAAAACAAGATAATCATGATCTTCAGAGAAAAAACTACAATGTGGTATGATTGTGAGCAGTTGAAGAACAATGCCTCTACCATTGATGCTTTGAACAGCAAAGTTTATGGATACAGTTTATTGATCATTTTTAAGACTCCGACTATACTACATGTCATTCAATGAAAATATTTGCATGCCAATAAATGTTTGATAGCTTTCCAATTCAATCCATTAAAGGCAAAATATATTGAATATTTAATTGTAGAAAAAAACAAAACAAAATCCAAAAACTAGATGTAACAGCCCTGAATGCACAAATTTGATGACACAGATAACATAGGAAAATGAAATGAAATGAAGAGAAGGAAAATATGTCTACGGTAATTTCTCCGTTTTAAATATGTGCTTTGAAGTTAATTGTAAATATCTACAAGGAATGGATTGGAGACATAGAAGCCTAAAACAAATAATTTAATGTTATCAATTTACCACTAAATAATTTAAAATAGGGAATTAGAGATGTTCTTCAATATTGTAAAGTTTAAGAAACATGACATAGCACTAAATAGAGAAGTTATTATAATCATAAAATAATTAAGTTAGAAACTATAAAGGAACAGTGCTAGTAGTTTTGGAGGGCTTTGGTGTGAATGTGTCTTCTCATTTTATACTCGGTTTTACTACTTGAAATTATAACTCCATAGATGTTCACACACAAGCATACTTGTATACATACTATATATTTTATTATTTTCTATGTAATTATTTGAATAATAAAATTTAGAATACATTCAGTATAATTTCAAGAGAAAGAGCTCTGCCTTAAGCAAAAAGAGAATACATTGGCACAAATAAATGAGAAGTCTTGAGATAAATGAGCTGGACCTCCCTTCTCATGTAATCGGATTCACCAGTTCCTGACTCAAATTATCTTGGGCTAAATTTAATTCTTGAACAGTATGTGTCTATACAGTGACAAAATGGCCACTAAAACTCCAACATGTGCTCGGTCAAGTCATCCTAAATTCCAGAAATCCATGATAATCCAGTAGTTCCATCAGTAATTCCAACACTGGCTGTCCTTGACTAGCTTAATGGAAAACATAGCTAATGTACTAATTATTTACTAGTATTTGATACTGTTTTAAATCTCGGGGAAGAAATAACTAGCAGTGGTTTTGTTTTGTTTTGTTTTTTCGTTCTGTTAGTGAGTGTTGATGGTGGGATTTGAACTAAGACAGTTTAAGACCAAATCTGGTGATTTTAATCAATATTTCACTGACTCATTTCAGAACCAATTGCTGTAATCTACTGACCAGGCCTGGCCTGGGTCACCTGTCTGCCTGAAGAGTAGAGTGAGGTAGGTACAGCTGAACCATAAGAACTGAGATTGGGGAAGATAGTTCCTTTAAAATTGCTAAGAAGGTTAAAACATACTTCAAACCAGATGCAAACAAAGAGAAGACAATAAAAATGTGAAGCTAAAAAAAGAGAGATTAATGAGAGAGTGAGAGAGAGACACAGAGAAGATTCTGGACATGCTGAGTATGTCAAGGTAAAGTCCCCGTCCTTTATAAAAAATTAACTTTTTTTCTAGTTACAATGCAAATTTAACCTTTAATTCTGTCAATGCAAAAGATAATGCTAAATGTTCTCTAATCTATTCATTTTATTCTTTCTCTTTTTTGATGCTATTTGTGCAGTCCATCCTATTTTATCACTTGTGTTGTTTCATTATTTCTTTTACACATCTCTCTGTATCCACTCAATCCTTCTAAATCTTTTTCCAAATCTGCAGTGATTCCCAAATGGAAATGTGATCACCATACCTCTTGCTTCAAATCCGTTGCATTAAGTATAAAGAGCACTGTCATTAAAATGTCTTTGCAGTATCTGATTGCTGCCCTTCTCTCTTCCCCCTTTTACATTTTGTTTCAGAAAAACAAAGTATATTAGAATGTTCTACTATTATTTTGAATATTTATCAGAGTGTAACACTAATGACATTGCCTATTTACTGTAGTGTTAGCTAGGATGCTGAGTGCAGAAAAAGTTTCCCAATAAAATGTTACAAATGTGTTCCTTCCCTTTTGAGAGACAGATGCTGTATGTACCTTCTGGCCTCAAGGATTTTGTACTCCAGATAGACATACTTGTTTCTCAGCTCACGTTTAGTTAGGACAATTCAGTCACACTTCCTTTTGATCATTTTCTCCAAGAAGTCACACAGTCTCTGCAGACCCTCAGATCGTCTCTGGCTTCTCGTTCATCTCTCTGCAGCACGGAGATCTATTAGACAAACTAAGCACACAAAACAGAACTAGCAGGATCCCATCAGTTTGACCAAGGGTTCAGTCTGACCCACAAAGTCACCCAACATTGAACTTGCTCCATCTTGAGATAGGAGATAAAAAGTGAAAACTTCAGGAAAAACGTTTTAGTTTTATTATAATTCCAACCTAATGACTGGACATAGAAAATAAAATTGTACTACTGGTAGCATGGAGGAAAGTACAAGCATAATAGAACATCCGTAAGTGAGATGAATTAAAGTGGGTGGCAACCTGACTATACATCTGGTGAAGGTGGAATTTTGAAAGAAATGGAGTTTACACAGCATTGGATCATTATGTATCTCAGGGAATAATATCTCAAAAGCAAATTTTGAATAACTCAGATATGTAGCCAAAACTAAAATAAGCATTTTTCTCTTTTGAAAGGCACAGCTGTGGTATTTAAAGATGAGTTATAGAACTCATGTTCCAAAGTATATGAGAATTACAGCCAACAGAGCTTCAAAACATAAATGGATATAAATAAGAAAAAAGAATCAAGCATTTATGCCGCATTTCCTATATGAACTAGAGAACTGAGTAACCAAAGAGTTGATGAAAGTGTCTCATAAAAAATGTTTCAATGAACACATGAAGAAAGACTGACAAAACTGCATTAACATTTTGCAAAATCTAACAAAGTAAATCCCCGATCCAGGGATGGAGCACTGAAGGCTTCTAATTTTATCAAAAGAAATAATTGGCCATTAACTACATGATCCCCTGTGATTCTTCATGAGGAACACAACAATGGCTATAAAATAAATTTGCCTTAAAAACACTTAACAAAAACAACACAAAAGCTACGCTGAGTTTGTTTACACATTTAGGTTCAAATACAAATTTCAGGAAAAGCAGAGAAGCCTTTAACTACAAAGGAACATAATGAGCAAACTCCAGCCTGTGCAAAACAGAAGAACGACCAAAGTTCTTCATCCAAAAATATCTTAGAAAAGTCATAGAAGTGGATCCTACAGACTGAAAAAATTTTACCTGAAAAATAACAGACAAAACTAAATGTTAGTGTCTATGGAAGCACAATTGGATAAGTAAGGAGGTAGTTCCATAAATCAGGGGAATTCACACTGGAGGGAAAAGAGGCTGGAAGTGGGCAACCACAGAAGGAACTCCAGGGATGGCTGGTCAGGTTTTATTTGCTGGCAGGCATGGCATTTACAATACTTGCCTTCCGAAAATTTAGTAAACTACACATTTGTGTTCTGAAGTTTTCTGAATTTCTTATGTCACAATAAGAATTACTTTAAAAATAGAAACTAAGACCAACGTTAGGCAGAGGAAATAAATGAATTTAATATACTCTGGAATTTGTGGAAATTGAGATCAAATCATAGAGTTAACCTCTCTAATTAGCAAAATATTGACACTGAGGTAACTATTCCTGAACTATTTTGTCCTAAGAGTCTAGGTTGGTGCTTATAAGATGTAGGATAGCTGTAATAATGGTTACAATGTCAAACTTCATTGTGCTATTTCCTTTATTTTTTTAAATTAAATTGAATATCATTAGTTGAATTTTTAGAATTTGGAGAGCTCACTGGAATAGTTGCTGACAAAAGGGATTAGAATGGACTACATGTACAGATTGGTTGGCTATAAAGATTTTTAATATAGTTAGTCTATCTGAAATAAATGTTATAACAACTATATCTAGAATTAATAAAGTAAATTAAGCTCTTTCAGGGAAAACACCATAAAAATGCATCATTAGCAGTAATAAAAATCATTATATATTATTTTTTAAAAAATTATTTTATTGTTTCAAGTACAATTGTCTGCATTTCCCCCCAACCCCAGCCATCCCCACCTCCCTCCCTTGCTTCACCCCCTTGATTTTGTCCATGTGTCACTTATAGTTGTTCCTGAAAACCCTTTCCCCTACTATCCCCTCATTATATATTCTTGTGCCCAAATAAAACCATGATCAGGTGGCCAAGACTAGTGAATGTGTTTACTTTGGAAGACTGAAACAAATAGAAACCTAAGGAAAACAGTATAAATGAGAGAAAATTTACCATCTTAAATACAATAAATAGTGAGGGAAAGCATGAAAAAGATGTATGTTAAACATTACTAATATTACCTAAATGGTTTCCATCTAGCACCTGCATCACCTAAGACATGAATGATTTCAAACATAGTTCAAATTACTTGATTTAATGATATGTTTACATAATAATTTAAACTTAATATTTTATACCAAAATTAAAAATAAAATCTGACTACCTTTTAAGCAGTTCTGATTAATAAAAACTTCCTTTGAGGGGAAAATGTTACATATTTAAAATTTTTTTCAATAGAACCTAATAAATTATTATTTTCCCTTTACATTTCCTCTGGAAAATTGTCAAAACTGGTCAACCCCTTTCCTGAGTGTGTGTTCACTATATGGTCTTTCCTATAGGCCAGCCTTTGGTCCTTGCATGGATCATCTGATCTGGGCCTTAAGAACCAAAAGTGCAGAGTCACCTGCATAACCACCAGTCCTACAGGTGACACCACCGGCACCAAAAAATAACAGAGAGCCAACACAGGTGACTATGCTATTCACTCAGTCTTTTTAATGCACTTTCACTCAGCTTTTATTAATAAAGTTATAATCCAAATTCATACTAACCTAATAACAATACCAATCATTCAGACACAATCAGTAATAATATAACCTGAGAGAATTGGGGCATAATGAGCCCGAGTCCTAGAGTCTCAGTCTGCAGGTCCTGGAAACAGCACGGTGGGCAAGAGAGCCATCGGCATCTTGCAAGTAGAATCTCCAGAGCCAGGGGCGCAGCAGGACAGATGAGGTCCTCAGGTCAAGGCAGAGCCTCTGGCCGCAGATGTCAAGGGAGAGCAATGTGGCCTGGAGCAGCACTCTGGTGTGTGTGAAGCTCAGCTCTCTCAGCAGGGGTCTGGAGCCTGCCTCAGTTATATCCTTGAAGGTGGTGCCTCCCACCCTTCTGGGTCTCTTGGTAAGTGTCTTGGCAGCACTAATGGCAAGTGTGGAATTTCCCCAAGAGTCTGTCTATGGGTTGTCCTGCCCTACAGACAAGGCTGTTCTGATCACATGTGCAGATGTCTTAGGTGAGTTTCCTTGCCAGTAGTTTCAAGTATGACTTAGGTAGTTTCCCTCTTGAACTAAAGTGTTATGGCTGACTGGCAATCATATTGGTTCACATGAATGACTCCATGTTTGTTTATAACTTTATGCTACCTTGAATGGTCCAATGCCATTTTATTGTCCCTGCTCTCTACAACCCTTTAAGATGTGTATGTAGCTATACATGGACAAATGATTCTATAAACAATTTGTTAAACATAAACCCAGTGCCTCTTAAGCCAGATTAATGTATTTGATGAAAGGAGATTCTTAGAATAAGAGCAAGGGAAGAGAGAAAGAAGTCAGTTTATCACACTCCTGAATTGCAAGCTCAGGGAGCTGGATCTGTGAAAAGATTGGAACTCGCATGACCCATCAAATGGCCTCAGCATCGATAGATCTTCACGGCCAGTTTCTGCTGGGCCCAATAAGGGGGCTCCAGTTGAGAATCAGAGGGCCTCCCTGACCTTCAGAAGTGACCTAGTTTTCCTTTTTAATCTGGTTCTGGGAAGGTCTGCCTTAGGCAACATTTCAAAGAACGCATTTCTGGCTCCTTTGGCTGGCATCTCCCTGCCCTTCCCTGCTCTCCCCCATCTACGGAAACTCCCTGCTCCCTTTGCTCCTGTAGGCACAAAACTCATGCTGACATGTTTTAGAGTAAGAAAAAAATTAGAAGAGAAGAAAACACACTGGTAACTATAGCAAATGAATCCTCTGTTGAAGAAAAGGTCCTTGAAACCATAGCATTAAAGACCAGATTATAATTAGAGTGTCTTAAGGGAGAGAAAATTTAAAGAAAAAAGTAAAAGAGAAAATTTAATTAAAATTCTAGTCATGAATAGTTTTATAGGTTGTCTTGATGATTTTATTTAAAAGTAATAAGTAATAAATTATTCATTACTCATATTAATAAAATAAAATTATTAATATCACTAACAGCGATACTGAAGTAGGTAGCTATTGTATCTAGAAATGTTTTGTGGGCTGACAGAGTTGTAGAGTCCCTATTCATTACAGCTGCTCATTAACTGGATTTGTAGCTGGCAAAATGGAAAGGAGTTTAATAGCTGTGGATGTTTGGGGATAACTGTGACTTTCATTTGCACTGTTCTCCACTCCCCACCCCTTATGCACTGCTTGGCACTTCAGTAAAATATTTTTTCAAGCTCCTTTGATAGCTGATTTTTTACAAGATTTATAACGGGAGCACTGGGAGAAGACTAGAGTCAGGAGGAAGTACTTTCTCTTTATTGCTCAGTCTCACAGCCTCCAGGAACCACATCTTCTCCATGGTTCAGATCCCACTGGACTGCCCAGCCATGTGGCTTGGTTTCCAGATCCTGGCTACCCCTTCGCCTCCCTTTTTTTTTTTTAAACCATTAGGGTTTTTTTTCCAGCTGCTTACTGCTGCTGGTCTGAGTTGCCTAATGCCTTTAAATAACCAAATTGGATTCTCATATTTTTCTTTACTTGCATGTCTAGTTTATCCAAACTTTGCCTAGATTAAATTCTCTCTATCTAGAAAAACCTGTTATGCTCAGTTTCCTCATCTATAAAATAGAAATAGTAACAGTAATATCAATATCGTAGGGATATTCTAATATTTAGTACTTACATCAAATTTATCAGCAATGTGGTCATTGTTTCCACCTTAAAAAAGACGCATCACGTTTTGTCAGTGGGCAGGTAGTCACTTTCAAGGACTCTGACAGCATTTCTGTGAGAACAGAGTTGAGTGCAGGGCAGGTGTGTGGAATTTTGGATATGCAAATCAGCATCAGTGGAGGTATGGAGTTAAAGAAAGATGACAGGAGGAGCTCACGTACTGGGAGAACAGCATTGAGGGAGAAGTGGCTTGCAGGTACCTGGGCTCAATCCTACACACATGTCTAATTTTAGAAAAAGTTAAAGAAAGGGGGCTAAAACTTACAGCAAAAACCGACCGTGACGATTTAAGATTTTCCCTTCCCCTGGACATTTATAGGACTGCAGTCTGCCTTGAACACGGATTAATTCCAATTTATTTAATTCTCAGTGAAAAAGGAATCTCAGCAGATAAATGAACAAAATGAAATATGAGAATACACATGCAAACATTGAAGCACTAGACAACTCTTATTTATTGTTTTTAATGTTCCTCTTATTTAACATGAAAAAGTAAGTCCAAATGCTTTTCTTTATGTAAATCTTGCTTTAGATAAATACCTTTATTTTAATCAGTAACCATCAGGCTTCTGTCCTGTGCAGATATTTCAACACACAGAAAAATATAGAACTGGCAATTCCCATGGACTTGGTTCTTAGACACCAATCAATAAAGGCACATGTGGAACATTGATGGTGCCATGTTACATTCTAAGTGCCAGTTTTCTAGCACTACAGTTACCTGTCTTCTTAGCTTGATAAGAGCCTCTCAAATAAGATCATTCAGGTGTCATTTTCAAAGCAGATCCTGTATTCATTTTCAGACTTTGTATATTGGTTAGGGGTTGTTCTGCAAGCGGTGTGCTCGATTCTATGCCCCAGTGCAACTCTGTCCCAGTAACTGCTTCATTAATGGAAGATTGCTAGATATTGGATATCTTTATGTAGCTTTAAAAGTCTCTTAAAAGCAATAAGTTCCTTCATGATATCAGTTCCATCATTGCACCTGAAATAGAAAACACATGTAAAAAAATAGTGCTGGTGCTATCTCTATATTGGAAAGGCTTGTCTTAATTAATATGCATTATTTTGAACAAATGCACTGGTTACTACAGAGTTTGTTAAAATAAATGTGCATTGCATAGAGATTAGTGTAACTCCATGAAACTGATGCTTTGACTACAATGAACACTACTGGAATTTAAATGAGGAAAAAACCTCTTACGAATTTCTTAAATACACACAGATATACAATGCATTATCATATATTCTCCAGGTGACTTTATCTGATAACATTTTTTGAGGAAACTCAAGAAACAAAACATAGATTGTCATTACTGCACTTTCTATATTTCAAGATTCATTTCCGAATCATGACTAATGTAAAAACATGGTGATTTTCCCTGCCTAGTAAAAAAGACATATCTTCTAAGTATAGTGACATTTGCCATTTGAATATTTCTTATCAGTAATGCCATAATATCAAGCCTAGATCATTTTAAAAGTGCTTTATGTTTAGAATCAGCAGATCATGGGTGTTATTTATTCTTTTGTTTATCTTGTAGTGAGTGGGGTGACAAGTGTATCCTTTTTAGAAGTAATGCATATTCAGCAAGGTTAACTATCAAATGGGTTGTATAATGCAGTCTTGCCTTTAAACTTTCATATAGAAAATACTTTCTATGATAAAAAACTTCCTTTAATGGATTGAAATATATCTACATTTTATTTTGGAAGGGATTGAGCCAGAGGTATGCTCAGGACAAGTACACTAGAAACAACACATTTGACATGCTCGATTAGAATGACACTTAGTAATTTATTAGCAGTATTCTATCTTTTCTTCTGCTATCATCCCCTTATTATTCTTCATGCCAGGATTTATTTTACATGCCTTTATGAGGTTATACACTCGAAATCTGTAAACATTTGCACTTCTCCTATGATTGTCAAAGTATACAATGCACATTTGTGGAACAGCAATTAGCAAGGTACATGACTATCTGCTAAGAAACACAGGCATATTTGAAAAATAAATCCAAGCAGCATACCACACATCTGCAATGGAATCTGCCTTCTAGAGGAACAGCTCCCGAGACTGGGAGTATCACAGCAAATTATGGAATTGGAATGCACACCAATTGTCACTGTGATTCCATCTCTAAAACCTAGTTAATTATGGATATCCTCACATATTTGAAACTAATATCTCACATATATAGTCATTAAAATGTTTTGTCAGACAGAAAATTATCATTTTAATTTCATTCTAGTATAAGAATTAAAGCATTATTCAGTAATTCTACACATTACATCAGATAATTTATATTTGAACTGTGGCTCTTCCTTTTTATTAGAATGACTTATCCTACAGGTATTCAACTGTTTTTGCATTGTAGTTTATTAAAAAGCTGACATCACAGCCAAGAGTGGAAAACACTTCAATTTCTTAAGATATAGTTAAATTTTTAAGATTTTCTGAAGTTCATACCTCACATCGGCTACTTTGTGCAGGGCGAATCTCAATTCATGTCTTGGATATAAGATTTATTGGAAGTCACATTTCTACTGGTCACATATTGGTTTAAACTACATGTTCAAGCTAAGGGAATCAGTGGTATGTTTGAAGTTCTTTTCTTGTTTTTTTGTTTACTTCTTAAAATTCACTTATTTTATTAGAAAATCAATGTCCCCCAAATTCTTGCAGATAAAGTAAAGCACTGAAATAGCAAGAAGAAAAATAATTTAAGAAGCACAGGGGATGAAAAACATAGAATGCATTTGGTCGATATTTGAAATGGGAGAATCAATGAGGCAGAGAGACTCAGAAAAGTATTTCTAAAAGAAGTAGAAAAAAGTTTCCACTCTGTCACTCATAAGATTATGTCAAGGGACCAAGACGAAGTTCCTGCACTTGTTCAGGCAAATGTCTGGAATATTTTTTAAATTAATCAGGGCAATTTTGAACACAGCCTTGCACATTCACAGACATATAGAGAGGAGGGTCCTTTCTTTGCAGACTAGGTTTATACCGCTTGAGATGGATGTGAGGGAGTTATAAAGAGAGAGAAGGCTTTCTTCTTGGACCTGCAGTACTTTTGGAGAACAAAATGAATAAAGCCAGTTTGTATCGTTTACTCACTACATCTCTGTAACTGAACTGGATATAGTTTTCTTGGCATAGATTTTATCTCTCAGAGGAAGCTCATTGGATGGCCATGCGTCTTTATTATACAGACCACTCTTGCCAAATTGAAGAATGGGTTGGATATTTTTACAAACAACCTCCTTGAGCATGATTAAGGTCTTGTGCGTTCATCACAGATATGTAGACCAATCTGTGTTTCCGCACAGGAAAAAACAGGTGCTCTAAATTAGCCCTGTGACTGAATTGGAATTTATGTTCATTATGAAGTGAGAAAGTAGATAACTAATTCATTAGAACTTATAGAACTTTGGTGAATAAGTTCTATAGAACTTTGGTGAATAAGAACTTTGGAGTATTTAGATACAATTTGCAAAGTAAGTGATGCTTCTTGTTCTCAGATATCTTCCTGTTTCCATGTTTGTAGATATAGCCTGTTTTTATTTTTGGTTATTATTTTTTATCCTTACCCAAGGACATTTTATTTCTCATTGCTTTTAGAGAGAGAGGAAGGGAGAGAGAGAAACATTGATTGGTTGCCCCTTGTACTTGCAGGGCCTGGGAACTATACACACCTGGACCTGGAATGGGACCAGCAACCTGTGCATGTGCCCTGACTGGAATCAAACCTGCAGCCCTTTGGTTACAGGACAGTGCTCCAACCAACTGAGCCACACAGGCCAGGACCACAGTTATAATTTCAAAAACAATCTCTCCTAGGTTAAATTCTTTCAATGTAACATATCTTTAAATATTAGAACTCTTTATTTTAAAGCTTATGCATTTAAATGTGATAAATTCATCTAATAAAGAGCATAGACAGTAAAGAACCTCTGTTTCACATGCATCTTAAAATCTATCAGTTCCTGACATGAAGTGAAAATAGATATACACCCTTAAAATGTCAAAAGCTTATATTCTTACCATCATCCTCTAAGTTTCCTCTCTTTCTCTCTCTATCTTTCCCCTCCTGCTTTTCTTGTCAGGGGGTGTTTTCCATAGCACTATAACTGTCGTCTCTTTCATAATTTTCTTCTTGCTTCACGACACACTATCACTGTGTAGATCAAATGTATCCTCATCTATATGAATTGTTCTTTCTTAAATTTAGTATTTTTATCACAAGTATAGCTTATCTATGGTCAATAAGGGAAACAAATCTCTATTACCTCCTCTAACAGTTTTTACATTACAGAGAAGCAGATGAGTTTAATTTTATACCATTTTCTCGTCATTGTAATATTTTATTTTATATAATCATTTATAGTTTGGACTTAAAATGACTTGGCTTTTTTTGTATTATCACTATGCCTGGTCATTAATTTAATAGTAAAGATTATGTGGTAATTATAGTATTCTAATCAAGTAGGAAATACTACATATTATCAATGTCTTCCTTACATGATTTTTAAAGAACTTGTACTAAGACTCTAAATTAACAACCAGCCTTTTGCATCTAGTTTATTTCCATAGAATTATATTTTTGAGGTTTGTCCATCTTGAGTCTATGTCCATATTTCATTCTTTTTCTGTTGCTGAATAGTATTACACACAATGGACATATTACGTTTACTTAATTAATCTACTAGTTAATGGACATTTTCCACTTTTGTCATTTCTACTTTTCAGCTGCTATTGATAACATCGCTGTGACTATCCCTATACACATCTTTCTATGGACCTACATTTTTTTTCTGGGTAGATTTCTAAGACGAATTGCTTGGTTGAATGCTAATTTTATGCTTAACTTTTTAAGAAATTGGGAACTGTTTTCCAAAATACTGTACAATTTTATATTTCCACCAGCAATGTATGTTTCAGTTTCTCTAGATTTTTTCCAGCACTGGAGAATGGAAGTGTGGAAGTCTTGTTGACTCAAGATGTTTGAATACAACCTATGACATGTCATTGAACAAAGCTAGGCAGACATGAAGGTTATTCTTAAGAACCTGGAAATAAAACTAAAAATCAAGAGGAAAAAAAAAACCAAGCAAACCTAGAGCAGAAATAGCAATGACCACATGCTATAGAGGAGATATACTTCACAAAGTTCTGAGTGTTTTTTAGAGTCTGTATCACTCTTTTTTACTGCTGGTCCATCTGCCCATGTACAGAGGCACCGTTAGACAAGGATGTATGGGTAGCTTCGGCTTACTCTGATCTCTGCTGTATTTTAGAGTACGATCATCATGAGAGAGGTAGGAATCTTATCAAGCCGCGGTGATTATCCCACCTTCTGGAACACCCACTCACTGGTTTGCAGGTCCACTGTTCACACCACATAGCAGTTTAACCTCGGGCTAGCCCAGCTCTTGGCTCTTTTTGTTTGCTTTCCATTTTAAATGGCAAGTCTACCTTTAAGTGAGTGGCCCATTAACTCAGTAGGTTTGATGCTGTTGGTTTTCATTTATAAATTCTCCTCAGTTTGCTGTATGCTTTTAATTTTCAGAGTGCTCCAATGATTGGTTTGACAGTTTGGCCACTTTTATATTGTTCTTTGAAGAAAGAATTTGTTCGTCTCCTCACTTTATCATGACAAAAGGAAATCTTTTTCTTTTCCTGAAATACAACTGCACAAATTATCTAGGAAGACTAGATCCAGGTACATAACATTAAAGTATGGTGGCAAAAATATGTGTTTACCTCTGTATTCTCTTTCCTCACCAATAACACAAAGGAGTTAAAATGATCTAAAAGACCATGCACAAAGAGGATGGAAGAGGCGATAACAGTGATGAAGTGTCTTGAAGGGGATGTTGGAAGATGGCAGATATATGAACTCCGAAGGTAACAAAAACTGGCACATCAGACTCCGAGGGAGGATGTGACCAAGCAGCAGCTGACTCCCATTGTAGAACCCACTGTGAAAGAAGCTCAGGAATTTGAGGTGCTGGGGACCTGAAACCCAACTGCCCATCGGCAACAGAATGGATGAATGGACTCTGGTATGATTTCATAATTGAAATAAGCATCAAGTAAAATGAAGTACCTATAACAATAGATAAATATAAATATGTTTTTGTAATATAGAAATGGGAGAAGGGAAGTATGAGGAGATATAAAGATTTTGGCACTTGTATGAAATGAAATAAACTTAAGCAGTATATATGTGACTCTATGTATCCCATAGGCTAATAAATCATGACCTGAGGACCAAATCTCCCTGTTATGAATGGTAGTTTCTTGAGCTAATAATGGTTTCTAAACCCTTAAATGGTTGACAAACACACTTCAGGGTCCACAACACAAATTTATTGAAACATGGCCAAGCTCATTAGTTTATGTTTTATCTATGGCTGCTTTTGCACTACAATAGCAGATTGAGTAGTGGGAAATTATATATCCCACAAAGCTGTATCAGCCTTTTATAGAAAAAGCTAGTAAATTCTGATACCTATATACATATATCCAAAAATATAAACATACATATATATGTTCATATATATATATACCTATACAAATACTAAAATTTTGACTGAAATAATAAATATTAACATATTTAAACTTACATATACATGTGTTTCAATGCTAAATGTAAATGTTTTATAAACATGTAGATATATCTGTATATGCTCATGTATTATAAATATATTTGTATTTATGATAGCTGTAGATAATATAATTATAAACATACTAATCAGTGAAATAGTTGCCTCAGGTGGGGGGACTCTAGGCTGTGGATTGAAGGAGGGTCATATAGTTAGATGTATTTGTCAAAGGTTTTGTTTTTATAATGGTGTGCTTATTAAAAATAGATGATAGAGAGAATAAGAAAGGATAAAAGGAAGGAAGGATGGAAGGAAGGAAGGAAGGAAGGAAGGAAGGAAGGAAGGAAGGGCCAAAGATGGTAGTGTTTCATAAATGAAGGAATATGATTAATCCAATTATGTGCACTCAGATGCAAAAAAGGACTGAAGTTTTATTCTTTTGAGAAATGGAATAAGAAGTACCAGGTGTAACTAAAAGGAGGGAGAGGAGAGGAACCAAACCAAAAGTGGAAGAAACAAAGAAACAATACTCTTTTTTTCCTTCAATTTTTGTTTTCTATTTAGAGAACAATTGAATAGTTAATTATTCTCTGGTAAAAACTGACTAGTACCCTCACTCAACAACAATAAAAACCATGTAGATACTGACACTAAGTGGGGAGGATATTGTATTTGTTTTCTTCCCTTGTATAAAAAACTACCCAAAATTTGGTGTGTTAAAACATACCTAAGTTTAATAAAATGGTGTGATCACTGTGTAGAGAACAGTAAGATGGTTCCTCCAGAAAAATCTAAACATAGCCTGACTGTAAGACCCTTTAAGTCCCCTTTTGACTGTACACCCAAAAGACTTAAATATAAGCCTTGAAACCATTAAAGTCCTAGAGGAGAACATAAGCAGGAAAATCTCAGATATTTCACGCAGCAACATATTTACTGATATGTCCCCTAGAGCAAGGAAGATAAAGGAAAGAATAAACAAATGGGATCTCATCAAAATAAAAAGCCTCTGCGTGGCTAAAGAAAACAGTATTTAAATTAGCAAGACAACCAACTCTATTGAAAAATATATTTGCCAATGATACCACAGGTAAAGGTTTAATCTCCAAAATATACAAAGAACTTACACGACTCCACTCTAAGAAGACATCTAACCCAATTAAAAAATGGGAAAAGGACTTAAACAGACACTTCTCCAAGGAGGACACACAGAGGATCCAGAAACACATGAAAAGATGCTCAATCAGAGAGATGCAAATTAAAACCACAATGAGATACCACTTTACACCTGTCAGGATGGCCATCATAAATAAAGCAACAAACAACAAATGTTGGAGAGGTTGTGGAGAAAAGGGGACCCTAGTTCACTGTTGGTGGGATTGCAGACTGGTACAACCATTATGGAAAACAGTATGGAACTTTCTCAGAAAAATAAAAATCGACCTGCCTTTTGACCCAGCAATTCCACTGCTAGGATTATATCCTAAGAATCCTAAAACATCAATCTCAAAGAACCTATGCACCACAATGTTCACAGCAGCACAATTTACAGTAGCCAAGAGTTGGAAGCAACCTAGGTACTCATCAGTAAATGAATGGATCAAAAAATTGTGGTACATATACACAATGGAATTCTATGCAGCAGAGAGAAAGAAGGAGCTACTACCCTTTGCAACAGCATGGATGGAACTGGAAAGCATTATGCTGAGTGAAATAAGCCAGGTGTTGAAAGACAAATACCATATGATCTCACCTTTAACAGGAAGCTAAACAACAAAACAAACAAGCAAGCAGAATAAAAACAAAGACACTGAAATAGAGAACAAGGGTACAGTGACCAGAGGGGAGAGGGAAGGGAATTTAAGGGGAAAAAAGGGGATGGATTTGGAGGAATAAGTATGAAGGACACAAGGACAAGAACTAAGGAGGGTGGAAATGGGAGGGAGGTGGGGAGCATGGGGTGGAGTGGGCTGGGATGGGAGAAATAGAAAACTGTACTTGAAAAATAACTAAATAAAATAAAAGAAAAAATAATAACCATGTAATTCTGTAATGTAACAATATTATACTCAAGCACACTGTGTGACATTTTAGTTGAAATATTCACATTAAAACTATATGTTATTACACCCACTTTATTCCCTACCAACAACCACAGTCAAGCAGGTGTTACTTCTACACACACACATATCTAAGAATGTACACATACAAGTGAAATATATCTAACTTAGAAATAGGTATTTATGCATATGTTTATACATATATGTACACATGAAACAAAATATTTAAAGAAGTCTTGAAATAAAAGAAAAGCTAAGGAAAATAAACTAAAAGTATAAAGAAAATTGAAATGGAGACAAAAACAGAAGTTTAAAGATGTGGACCTTCAAGGAATTATCCAGGAAGTACAAACTTTAATACAAATTCCAGAAATAGAGAATAGAGAAAAATACAGTGGGAAATGATCAAAGGAATAATAGATGGATATTATCCATTTCAGTGGGGCATTGGTTTTCACATGGAAAGGTAAAACCACATTATAATCAACATAATAGACTTTTAAAAGGCCCACTAATATATCCTAATTCATTAAAATTTAACATTTAGGAATACAGAGAAGATAACAAAATTTGCCAGAAAAAAAATGGAGCCAGAAAAATATTTGGGAACCAGAAGAGAGTTAGATTTAAGTGATATAATACTGAACTCTGAAAGAAAATGGAATTATGCTTTCATGTTTCTGAAAAACACTCTCTAATTTCAAATTCTATATTATGCTAAAATAGGAAGGAAGAGTGGCTCTGGCTGGCATAGCTTAGTGGATTGAGCACTGGTCTGCAACCAAAGGGTTGCTGGTTCGATTCTTAGTTTGGGGCATATACCTGGGTTACAGGCCAGGTCCCCAGCTGGGGTCACATGAGAGACAACCACACATTGATGTTTCTCTCCCTCTCTTTCTCCTTCTCTTCCCTTCTCTAAAAAGAAATAAATAAAATATTTTAAAAATATATGTAAGAAGAGTGATGGCAGAAAAACATTTGTATGCATGCAAATACTTAAATGTTAATATGTCATGCATCCTTTTTCAGGAGGTTACAAAATATTTGTTTCATCACCACGAAGGTAAAGTTAAAACCAAGAGGCTGACCAGGAATCCAGGGGGATCATCAGCACAGGCAGAAACAGAAGCAATCCCTCTGGAAGGCCCTTTTCTGGTGACTACGGGGCTACTGCAGAGCAGAAGGCTACAGATTTCCCAGGAGTTCAGGATAGTGGGTGAAGGAGAAACATTTTTTGATGCGATGATCTAGAATGGAGTTTTAAAAATTTGTGTAGTGTTGCCCGGGCTGGTATAGCTCAGTGGATTGAGCACAGGCCTGCGAAGCAAAGGATCACGGTTTGATTCCCAGTCAGGGCACATGCCTGGGTTGCAGGCCAGTTCCTAGCAGGGGCACATGAGGGGCAACCATACATTGATATTTCTCTCCTTCTTGCCTTCCCTTCCCCTCTAAAGATAAATAAATTAATTAATTTAAAAATTGTGTAGTGTTATTTAATATGAATCCAAATTAAATAAACAAGTGAATATATCTACTTATCATTCCATTTTTACTACAAAGACCACATTTGTTTCATGTTTTATATGCCCTGAAAAATTTCATCTCATCTGTATTTACTGACTATATCATCCTTTGATACTCTGAGTACAATAGTGGTTGGAATATCACTATTAATTAAAATAAAGTACCACAGATGCAGAAGAAACTTCAATTAGCAATTTCTGTTACCAGCTTTATACAAATACTAACCTCTAAAATGTCTAAGGAAAAGTTGAATATTATTTGAATTAGTAAGAAAATATGATTTAAATTACTTCGAGTTTTCAGTGCTATTTAGAATAATGTTTCTTTGTTTCTGTGAGCAGTATTGTCTCTTAAGTTTTGCATCTTTTGGATAATCTCAATAATGATTCTTATTTTAGCTTTTATAGATGATTACACGTGCACACATACACATACAGACACCTACCCTTTAATAAGATGTTTTTATTGAAATTCAAAGGCAAGGAGTTGGCACATGAAAAATTTAATGTGAATGTCCAGTTGACAATCTGGAAATCTCATCAGGTATTCTACAAGAGTGTTATCCACACAGTCAAATCTGCTTTTTACTTGTTTCCAAGTTGCTGGCATTTCTCATCCTCCTTCAGTAAACCTAAATCCCTTTTCCATTCATCTGGCTTGGTATTGCCTCACCACATTTTCTGTCCAGCTGCAAGAAATGTTGCCTTCTCCTTGATGCCAATTATTTTCTCAGCCAACATATATTCTTCCATTGCCTCTTTACAATACTTTGCACTTATGTAATACTTTCTTAAGTAGGTTCTCAAAGTTCTTCCAAATATATTACTTCATTAGTCTTCTTGATAATCCTATAATGCATACAGGTGTAAGCAACCCAAAATTTGTTAATAGTTTAGATTCTCCAATGTCATTTGGAGGTTGGTAGTTTGGAACCCAGAGGACAAATATGAAGTTTGGGTTTCTGATCAATCTGAATATGCCCATGTGCATGTAACTAAAGTGTAGCTCTGTATGAATGACACCTCATGGATCATTGGTATGAGTGTGCATCATGATATTTTGGCAGGGTTATCAATCAGAAAGTCCAAATATGAAGTCTTGGAAAATATTTTCTTCTGCTTGTTTCTTCCTAACAGTTTGAGAATCCTTCATTTAACACTATTAAGTTCTCATCTTTAAACCCTGTAACAGGGGATTTGGAGGACTGGTCCAGCTCCGATCCATATGATGTGTGGTAGCTCCATCTGGGAGGCTGCTGGCAGAATATGGAAAAGGGATGTGGAAGAAAAGGATAGTAGTGAGGCACAGAAGCTGTGAGGCTGGGTTTCTAGTTTATGAGTCCATTCTTTTCTGTTTAAATTCTGGTTTCCCAGGTTTGGCCTATATGTACTAAAATATTTTCCCCATCAGGTATTCAACACTTTTTTTCAAGGTTTCTTACTGTCTTTATACACTGTGAGCTAGAAAACAGTTATGCAGTTTTTTTCTCTTTGCATTTTTCTTTGCAAAAAAAAACCAGTTTGGAGACAGTGTAAAATTTTCTAGTAAATATTTAAAGCTCTTAGAAGGTAAAAAATATTATGAAGGGAAATATACAGCTGTATATTGGTGGTGATGGTAGTATGATATACACAGAAGACTGGGATAGTATTCATCTATTTTTAGAGGAATGCCTTGTCTAAATATTTCTTTAAATATTTTAGAGAAAAACAGCTTCTTTGGCACATTAGCACAGTAGAGATACAGATTCTGAAAGAATGAGGAAGGGAGAGATTAGTATATACAGTGAGGACAAGATGAAGCCATTCATTCATGGATGTGAGCTAAGAAGAGTTGGGTAGCACCAATGAATCACTCCTACTTGGTTATAAAAGGAGGGGAGGGGCTGATTAGACAGGGGGGTTATTTACATATGTAAATTACTAGGTAAACCTGTGTTAGAGAAGGGGCTGAAGGTGAGAGGGAAACAATAATAACCGAGTATTGTGACAGGGGGCTTAAGAATATTTAGGAGAGCACATAGTGATATGAAAAAGAGCTTCCTTATATTTACCTCTGGTTGTTAATTTCCTAATTGTTCTCATTGTCACAGAAAAAATAGAATTTATGTTTTATGCTAGAATGATACTCTATCTTACAATCTACATAGCTGACTTTATGTTCTATCAGGTTTCAAGTTCTGAAAGCTCTAATTATTTTTGTTTGATTTTATTTCCCTTTATGAAACATTGTTTTATAGGCTGAGAATTTGAGAGATTATGTGCAGACTTGAGTGAAACAAGAAGGTGAAACATCATGGTGGTTGTAGCATTTACTTACCACCTCTTCTCTGATGCTACGTCACTTAGGGAGAAGAAGATTACCTACCTCACATCTTCAATTTTCTTTTTTTCTCTAGCCATTGCTCTTACCAAATGAGTTACTCTATTATCTGATACTGAGTGAGAAACTATCTCTGGGTGTTTGTCAGTGTTTGTAATAACAAAGATCAAAGAAGAGGAGACAGAGAAAGTGGGAGCCCACAACATTAGAGTTTGAGGAGGAATTTTGTACCATTGATCTTTACTCGTTGTCCCAGGCTGTGGATTAAATGTTTTGAACTAGGAAGGTCTCAGCAGTCACCAATCTTGTTCTCTTATCTACGGGGTGAATATAGAACAGTTGTAAACACACTGGAACCGTTTAGATGTAGTTCCTAGAAACAAATTCTGAAGGACATACTTTATCCAAAGGCTTAATAATCTTACCTTAAAAAAAAGAAGTAAATTTGAAGTACACAGTTCTCTGCAGAGAATGTTTTTTTTCTAAATTCCATAAATTTAAGGTGACTAAAACTTTCAGAAGTTGTCAAGGCTTAAGCAATAGTAGGCAGAGGTATCTTTAATAATTATATACTAATACTGCAGTTGGTACATAAACACCCAATTCCTGGTCACTAAGTATAAATGAGGCATAAATAGGCACATCTGGAAGGTTTTGGATATATAGTGAGTTGATTGATTGATGATATGTAAAAGAACACATTTAGCCATTTGAATTAATTTGGAAAATAAGTCAGCTGTAAATAAATTATAAGAAGAATGCTGATACATTAAAAGTAATTAATAATTTCAATTTCAACAAAGTTTTAACAATGGTCTGGAGACTTTGTAAGCAGGCACTTAGGAAAGCTGATTCTATATACAGATGTGGATAGTTTGGTGAATTAATTTTTTATGTATACACAACTATAGTAGAAATACCAAGTAAACTATAAAAAATGAACATAAATGATATTACACACATCTGCTTTTTATATGTTCATTTTGTAATAATGCTTAAAATACTTTTAGTCTCATCACATGGCTTAAAGTTAAACAATGAAAATCCTGTCTTCTATGGTGCTTTTGATGCTTTTCAAGAATAAAAAAATTGTGCATGAAATTTTAAAATTGAAAAAATATACTAAATAGAAATTATAAATGGAATCCATCTTGTATTCTTTTTAAATATAAATTTTTTTAGTTACAGATGGTTATAATGCATGTTTTTGTTCAGTGTTTTAGAAAGTTATTTAGACAATAGTACAATCTATGACTATAATATGAATTATAAACTGATGATGTGTTGGCTGTCATAGAACTGCTATGAGTTTGGTTTGTCGTGACTGGGTCACTGTTCATATGTCAGCATTGAATTTCAATTCACATCTATTTCACTTCAGAGTTTTTAGAGCATGGGGCTAAAGTGCTGGGAGCACAGAATTTCTAAATATTATAAAAAAGAGAGGTGAAAGATAGGGTATATCACCTAATCCATTTATCTGCCCATCTAATAATGTATCTCATAACTTGTTTTTCTTTAGATTATGTAGCAGTTTGAGGTATCTGTAGGACAGGTACTATTATTTTTTTCTGAGTGTTCCAGTAGTATCCTTGAGGAACCATTAAATGGTGACTCTGTATTTTTGCGATACCTGGAATCGGTTGCAATACCCCTGTGATGTTTTGTTGCCTGGCAATCTCCTTCAGAGTACCAGAGAGATTGCCCTCTAGCTCTCTTCACTTTGTAATATCTGCCAGCATAACATACAAACTTTTTAACATAAACCTATATTATTGCTTTTATACAAACTAACTTATTACCCTTACAATAATTATGTAGGCTAAATAATATTAGTCCAACTTGACAGATGCAGAAACTTCAGCTTGAGAGATTATCTAAACTACTTCGATTAGTTACTTAAACCAGTATCTTCTGACTCTACAGAACGTTATTGTCAAAATCCCATGGAGATTAATATGGTATTTTGATTTGAATGTGAAGATGTGCAGCTACTACCTGTATTTTGACTTATTCATAGTTATTTCTTATCTTACTTTTCTGCCATGATGGAGTGAAAAATTTTGATGCATTAAAACAAAGAATTAGCAGGGCCATCTAAGGTTGTATCAATAAAATTCTTATGCAAAATCAAAGCAGAGCAGGGCAAAGACATTGTTATTATTATTTTCTAGTTGCTATTTCTATGATGCATGATTTTTATAAAGGATTTTTCCCTGACTCTAAAGTGCTTATAAAGTATATATTTTATATAATGTATGTGCCATAATTAAATGATAAGTTAAGTTTTAAAGTAATAAGTCCCTTTAGATGCAGATACTCACTTGTCAGAAATACAAAATGTGATTTCTAGATGGGAGGTTGTATTTGGAATTCTCTGCATCTTTTATTCTTCCACTGTCAAGTGGATCATTACATTTTCAACACTTAATTATCTTTTCGCCTAAAGTATATCTTATTTAACTCCATCATTTAAACTGCTAATGTGACTTTTTTCATGTTCATCTCCTCTTTATATAAATGAACTGCTATTCTCTAACCTGATTTTTGCTCACCATATGAAATATGAAATTTATAAAGGAAGAAGTGGGAACTTTTTTTTATTTGCAAATGAGAATGGTTCTCAATAACTTAACTGCTAGACATCGGCATATTCCTTGGACTAGGCATTGGGTCACTTCCGTTTTTCATAGCTTGTCACACAATTAACTAAATCATTAAAATGGAACCAGTCCATTGTGACAAACTGAAATGACTAAAAGCCTGCCTAAGGCACTGCACTGCGCAGCTGTTTAAGAAAATTCCATCTCTTCTAAGTTAGTGATGGATAATGTGACAAAAATATCCCGATTAAATTCTAACTTTGGAATACTTAATAAATTAGTAACAGCATTAGAAGTGCCACTTACATTCACCTGTCAAGGAGGAGGACGGCGGTGCTGATCTTTTTGCCCTTTGTCTGCCTTCATGAGAGCTATTTGCAGCTGAGGGGGTCATATCATATGAAGGTATGAGATGACAACCAGGTAAGAGATGAGGTTTTTTGTAACGCCTCTGTACTTACTCATTTCTTTCCTTCAAACTCAGAGTAATTGAAGAACACAATGCTTCCCTTTGACAGATGGAAGCCTAACATCTTTCTTCATCATCACTTTCTGTTCGTTTTTTTCTTGTTTCATAGAAAAATATTTACTTTTAATATTTTAGGGCATTTCTCAAAGAATGTTTCTCTGCATGAAAGAAATATGTGGCTTGAAGGAATATTTAAGATGGCATTAAGTCAAATTATACTTTTGAACAGGTCATTGAATGTAAGCTGACATCTTTGCATGCGTACTTCCCAATAGGGTTTTGTTGCACGTGGAAGTATGAAATGATGACATGACACATTTGTGTTTTTATATGAATTAATTAAAATAATTGTAATCATTGTTATATCTACTTTTTGTCACAGAATTATTCGTGTATTACTGTGGGTATTGTATTTCTGTTAACAACCATACCCATGTACAGAGTGATGGCTACACTGGGGAAAGACATCTGCTAGGTTACAATATCAAAGTTTTAACCTTGGTTTCAACACTAACTGCGCGTATAAACATATGTTACTTAAATTCTCTGGATCTAAATTATAGCATTAGTAAAATAAGGGAATGAGGCTAATTTTTAAGGTCTCTCCCAGTTTTAACCTCTCAAATGTCTACCATAATGATGGGTAATCAAAATATTGAATTACTAACACACAGGCAAATATCTACATCTGTACTATATATTTTATTATTTATATATCTGAAAATTGAAAATTTGTATAGTTACATCAAGCTATTTATAAAGTAATGTGACTAGCAAATTTTTTGATTTGTTGTCAGAACAATATTTTTTGCAACCAAATGAGGAGGGGAATGGCTTTTGTACAGTGTGTGGAATAATTTGTGTTTCCCATTTGAACCTATGATTTTGATCTAGAGTGACTTCCCCATCCCTCTCAGCACTGGTCTTGAGTACTCTCATCTTAGCTTGGACAACCTTAATTTACTCCAACATGGGCCCAACGTTGACCTATCATCCAGACCCACTTACATTGGTTTCTCATTTTCTTTTTTAGTTTGCTCTTTTGATATCTTTTTTCTATCATAAAATGACTTCCATAGTCCTGACCATAATGGTCATTTGACAACTACTTCCCTTTTTTTTTAATAGATTCCTTTACAATGGTTTAGGATAGTGACTAAAGTTTTTCTTAAATAATTCCAATACTGCATAATACAAATGATACACTAATCATAGTAATGGTCATAGAAAGAGTTTACAACAGGTGAAGTTGGTATGTATTTTCTGACCCATCACACCACTTGCAATGACATTTTCTTCAACTGACCCAACAACTAAGTAGAGGCTTCTAGGAACACTGTATATCTAACCTAAATGATTAGGTTGAGAATAGGATAATCAGTTATTTGTGAAGAGTACTGCGATCCTATTCCAAAGAGGACACATCACCTGAGAAACTGCACAATTTCCTAGGAGAAAATCATTCTTTACCATGAAGTTCATTCTATCACAGTGTAGTTAACATACGAGTTTCTTTATTTTATTTTTTACTGCACTGTTTCTCTGCGCTGTAATATAGTATGCATTGCATTGTATTAATCTTTATATTCTAGTCCCAACACAGTCACGTAATGATTACGATGGTTGCTGAATGGATGAGTCCATAATGCGGTTGGAAAGGCAGTCCAAACCAATTTACAGACACCTCCATGGAGCACCTAAAACTAGTGCAGGATATGAATAGGCAATTGTCTTATCTTAAAGCCAGTTCAACCATCCCTTTAAAACAGAACCTCAAACAATTGTGAAAAATTCTGTTGAGGAATCCTTGTAATTTGTGTCAAGACATAAATTCCTTATTATAATGCAATTTACAAGTAGGCATATAATAAATACATGTTGAATGAATGCATAAATTGATGAATGCATCTATAAAACATCCACAAAATTATAACTAGTAGAAGAATTTAAACTACTTTAAAGATTAAGGAAAAAGGAAGATAGTAACAGCATAAGGAAGGAAAGTGGTGGAAAGAATGAGTGGAGAGAGGAAAACAGACGTGGAGCCAGAGAGGGAGCAAGGGTGTTGAACCATAGGCTTGGTAGTGGGTTTTAAAACTGTTGAAATAGAATTTTACCTATAATTATTTACATGTTTCCAAAACAAGTCGTAAAGTCCTCAATAGCTTTTAAAATAAAAGATGCATATAGTTATAATAACTTATAATACCTTATAATACCTTGTAATAGCAAATGAGAAAATAAGAATGTCAAAAATTACTTCAGGTTTCTGGCTTGTTGAATTAAGTAAAGGGCTATCATACCTTTTATGGAAATAGTAGCCCCTAAACAAGAAGAGTTAGTTTAGGCAGAAAGGTCTTATGTTTGATATTAGATAAAGTCTGAAGTGCTTTTGAGACAGGCCAGTGAAAGCACTGAGTAGCCAGAGGAGAGATGAAGAACGGTGAAAGGAGGCATGAGAGTTGTTGGCAATCGCACAGTAATTAGAGCCATAAGTAGGGATGTACTGGAGTGAACAACAAAGGAGGCGGGCACGGGTTGAGAAGCCTTTATTCTCTTAACTGTGTACTGTTTTATTCTACACATATAAAACTGTAAATTAATTATGACACTTAAAAAGTTTCTGAATAGCCCTGGCTGGTGTAGCTCAGTGGATTGAGCTCGGGCCTGCGAACCAGACAATCGTGGTTCGATTCCCAGTCAGGGCACATGCTGGGGTTGCCTGCCAGTTCCCAGCAGGGGACGCACAAAAGGAAACCATACATTGATGTTTCTCTTCCTCTCTCCTTCCCTTCCCTTCTAAGGATAAATAGATAAAATCTTAAAAAAATGGATTAAAAAAGTTTCTGAATATTCAGTGAAATTTTATACACAATGTTTTTCTCTCTGCTTTTCATTTCCAATCATTTATACTTTATGTTATATGAATAACTGCACTATTTTGTTATCTCTTTGTGCACTTCAAAATATTGGGCATTTGTTTTTAAATGTTAAATTTATTTATTTCTTTATTCACAAAATTATTTCTTGTGTAAGTTCATGTATTACATACATTAATACCAGCTATGGGAGGAAAATTATACCACCACAACCAACTTGTTCTTAAAAAATGCAAAATTTTAAGAATATTAAAATTTATTGCTTCTAACTTAGTTCATACATTGTAAAATAAATTAAATGGGAAAAACAAGGCATTTGGGGGAAAAAAGTATTACTTAAGGTAACATAATAACATTGTTTACCAAGACTGAATTTCATATTTGAAAAACCGAATGGAAGATAGCACCTTGATGTGTATCCAGAATAAGACTTCATTCACTATTTACACTTGGAGCAGGCCTTTCCACAGGGGTTGGGCTTGGTCCGCGCATTCATGTTTTTAGATAGTCCTTTTAAGAAGATAATTTTCTGATACAAAAAAAAAGCATTAAAGGGGAGCAAAACAATGTCACTGAAAATAACAATGGGATTTTTTCCTTTCCTATAAGGATTTATTTCTGAAACTTCCTCTCTCACATTTTTAGATTTGAAGACAGTTTCTCTATAAGTTGTAATGTGTGAGAGCTAGGCTACCCACAATTATTTTCTGAGAAATAAAAAAATGGAGCATTACCTAAGAAGTAAACTGAAATGTGCCAACATTTCACAGTTTTTATGGTAAATTATCAGTGTGAGTTTTCTTCAGCTGCACTCTTGCACTCATGTTTTCACTCCCATATTCCCTCATATAATCAGTCCTGCCAACTGCACCAACTATACATAACTGATTACTTCAGCCAAGCTCCACACATACACTTACTACCTAGTTCAGGGCTTATCATTTTTCCCACATTAATTTTTCCGATAACCCCTTATAGGAACCCTTGCTGGAAATACTGAGTTTTAATACCCATGGAGTTTCATATCCACTTAGCACACATAGAATTTTTATCTCTATCTTCATATAACACAAAGGTAAAAGAGTTTATTTCATAACTTATTAAAAATAATTTGGACATTAATTAAAATATTATTGTCACTTCACTGTTCAAAAAGAGAAAATTTTCTTAAAGAATCATGCCTGATAAATTTGAAAAATTTTAAAAGCTAGGCAAGTACATTCTAGTGTAGAAAAAGCATTATTTTTCTAGGTTCCAAAGTACTTTAGCTATATTTTGTGTGGTAGTTTGGCAAATAATATCAAGTCATCCTTTTCAAGAAACTTACTTTGAAGTTTCGGGGTTAGTTTGCAAACCTCCTCCATCGTCTCTTATCCCCTCTACCTGTACCCATTGTAACACTGAACATCTATGTGAAATTTTCTACTTATGTTTTATGTATTTTTATTTTTCATTATACCATGTGAAACACAGAGTCTGGCCCAAATAATCCCCCTGTTTTTTTTTACAAAATCATAAGCATGTGATTCTGTCACATGAAAATATCACACTCAAGCACACCATATGACATTTTAGGTGAAATGCTCAAATTAAAACTATAAATTATTACACCCATATTATTATCCTATCAACCTCACTCAAGTAGGCAATAACTTCTGCTGGACCCTGAATATCCATTTTCCCCCTATAATTAATATATTGTTACCATGTTTTAAGCCCTTAGTAAAATATTTAGGAGCTCATGCATTAGAATTAAATGTACATTATTAAATAAAGATGCTAGTTTCCATGTCTTAGAGTATCATACTTATTTGACAACATTTTGTTGAGTTATTCAATATAAATTTCTCCTCTTATATGATGTGATGTGTTTGCGGTATGCAAAACTACTATTTTACATTTTTCATATAAATAGAGACAATATGTCAGGCCATGTTAGACCAAGGGTTAAAGCAAAAATTCAATATTCTGATACATATTTGTTCATATCACATAAGGGCCCAGCACTAATACACTTTGAAGTGATTACTGCTGTGGTAAAACACTAAAAAAATATAATCCAATGTGACATGAGAGAGTGAAAATCTAAATGAAAGCAGAGCATGCATATTGTTTTTATATTGCACCTGCCAGTCAAGCTAAAATTTTATGAAGAACTGAGAAGCAATTTTCACTCATGTACGTTATATCATGTAGGTCATATTCTTTTATGTAAATCTCTTTCACTCGGGTGTTTAAATTTCAATATAAACGTAGTTTTAAAAAGTATGGCTTTTATTTCTTTCTCTATTTAATTAATTCTGAGTTTTGAGAGCAAATTGGTTATCGAGCGTGACACCGACAAGGGGCACGACTGGAGCACGTGTTGGAACACGAGCCGCATCTGTGCTGGGGAACAGCGGTGTTGCGGGGGTGCCCCCTGCCCACACCGTACTGCGCCCCACAAAGAGGGAGGAGGGTGATGCTCAGAAGGTGAATATTTAAACAGATAAAGGCTATACTTTGTCCCTTGGGGAGTCTAAACATCCATTAGCTTTAATCATGATGTTTTTCTTCATTTGCGTAGAGCTAATTGATAAATTCCACATTTTTGCATTTGGTTTCTCAGAATATCCAATGCTGCATGTTATGAGGACCTCTGTTAGCTAATAATAAGGTTAGACATAGTCTTGTGTACATTAGCCTTTCCCTCCTTGTAGCAATGTGGTTAATAGAATTCCTAAATTTTGCCAGGACATGTCATTGCAAACTTTCAGGTTGGGAGAAAAACAAAGCAAAGCACAGCAGAACAACACAAAACAAATTTGTGCAGTTTGTCCATAGCTATTCCTGAAGCAGTAGATCGTGACCTATGAATTAATGTGACATCCAGGTCATCTGTTAACTGCTTTCTTATTTACTTTTTATGAAAGTTTCATTAAAGTAGCATATAATATTTACATTATTTGTAATTTGGTTGAGACAAATGCATGTAGTATTCCAGCAATTTAATATAGTGAACTTGTCTTTTAGTTTTGAAGATCAATTTATGAAAAATGTACACTTGAAAAGATTCTGATTAAGGACCCGCATGGTTAGAAGAGTTTGTATTACATTTATTAATTATTCATTTTATAATTGTAGCATTTATAGTTGTAGCAGGAAACAGAAATCTCAAGGTAATTGAACAGAGTTAATGAAGGACTTATTAACAAATAAGGGCAAGGTTAATTGATAACATAAAAACGGGTTAAAGAATCCCAGTTCTCGCAATTTTTTCTGCTTTCAAACATCCTTTTATCAAACATAACATCTTTAAAACAAACTGGTCACTGGTCTTTATTCCCCCAAATGGCCTTCACTTGCAGCCTCTCTATCACAGTTGAAACTAATTTCTTACTTCAAGCCCCACAAGCCAGAAATTATTAAATGCTCTTTGATTCCTTTTTTTAAAAAAAAGATTTTATTTAGTTTTAGAGAGAGAATGAGGGAGGAAGAGAGGGAGAGCAACATAGATGTGTGAGAGAAACGTTAATTGGTTGCTTTTCACACATGCCCCAACAAGGGAGTGGGCCCACACCTCAGGCGCGTGCACTGACCAGGAATCCAACAAGTGACCTTTTGCCTTGTGGGATCATGGACCCTCAACCAACTGAGCCACACCAGGCAGGGCTGATTTCTCATTTTGCCACTCTGTAGCTAATCAGTTTGGAAATCTTGTTGGCTGTACCTTCAAAACTGTCCCAGAATCAGACCACATTTTATCACTTCCACTGTTGTAATACCCAGGTCCGAGCCTGGATTCCTGTAACAGCTCTTAGCTGGTCTTCCTAATCGTACCCTTGCTCCCTAACAGACTCTTTTCAGGACTCTCGCTGTAATCACTTTTAAAGTGTATATCAGATCATGTCACTTTGCTGTTCAAAAATGTGCAATGGTTTACATGTCACCAAAGGTGAGATAAAAGTTGTTACTTAGCCTCTAACATGGCCCTGTTTCTTCATTGATTCATATACTTCTGCTGTCTCTTTTCTCAGAATATCCCATTCTATCTCTGTGTGATGAATTTGGTTGAATTATTTACTGTTCACTACATTTGTCTTTATGGCTAATCTGCTCTTTAATTCAACTGTTAAGTGTTTCATTTCAAAGATTATATTTTTAAATCTTAAAAGATTCATTGGACTTTTTTAAAAACTGACTGGCTTATACTGTTTGAAAGTTCTATTAAACTAGGGTTTTATTATATTGTGGTAGTTATTTTTATTGACTTGCTCAAGGTAAATATCTCATGTATTTCTACATTCATAACTTAAACCTGAAAAGTATGTAAAAATGGCAGTATATAGTTAATGGATAAATGAACTTGGACACTGGATAAAAACAAAAGGGAAACACTTTTGGCCTAAACACAAAAGTATTTTACCAAAAATTTCTAAACAGGTTGGAGGGTAGATAGGATTGATGGTGAACAAACCCAAGAGAGATGCATTTCCTTCTGCTGCAGGACATCATTTTTCCTTCTTTCCGACTCTACCAGTTTCTGGAGAAGTTGCCCTCAGTTGCTCTTAGCTTTCCTGCGGATCTTAGATCTAATTCACTCTGCTGGTCCCAGGACTCATCTCGCCAGTCTGCTTCTGTGATAGCAACTCCACTCCTGGGTTAATAACGCTAACAATTCTTTACCCACCTCTTCCACAATTTTATCCCAGCGTTTGGCTCCTGGGGATTTCTCTAACATATTTTCAAACTCAATGGTGCATTTTCATTATATATTTTTTCAGTGTTTACAGGCTATATGGTCTGTCATATTAAGATATTATGACGTGCTAGACAGTATATCTTGTTCTTGGATTACAAAAATGAATAATAATTTAGAGGCTAATTTACTTCTACATGTTTCAGGTTTTCTATCCACTAAAATTATTTGCTTTATTCTAAAATTAAATGGTGTTTCTTCAATAAAATCAGGTTTAAAACAGCAGACTCAGTCTTATTTTCCCACCTTATTGTGACAGTTAAGTTCAAATATACCTGGAACTCTGTTTTTCTTCAACATACTAGGTACAATCATAAGCTCCTAACTTTATAATTTGTTTAGTTGCTATAGACATATAATATGTTTGTAAAATGTTATGTTTCAAAATATGATCTATAAAGATGCCATGTAAACAATTACATTTTTTTCATTGACTCCAAATACAAAAGTAGTTTTCCATATGCCTTGGCATCATCAAATAACAAGGGTGAAAATTGAAAGTACTTCAGACTTGACAGAAAGAAGCAATGCAGTGTTCCTGTCCTTGCGTGTGACAGTGTACCAGTCAGGGCGTGATGTCAAACTCTCATCAAGGTTTAAGCCAAACGAAAGGTCTACAAAGGGTGTAGTAGCAACCCTTTTATTCTTTATGGCTCTGAGAAATAGACTTACGGCAACACTGATATAGGGCTTTCTCGGCTGCCTGTAAAGTACCACTTAAGAACATCACCTTTTGACCTTATCTGCAAATACTGGATCCCAGCACAGTCCGGAACTAGGTGTGATTACGTACCTGCCCCAGAGGGTTTCTCAGTGTCCTCTGTGTGTGAAGCAGCTGCGTTGTAGTAGATTACCTAAGTTCTGTTCAAATTATAGGTTGACATTGGCTACATCTAAGGAGTATAAACAAGACAAACCAACCTCCTAACAACTTGACAAGTGAAAAAACAACTTGGCCTTCTCATAGGATAACATCCTTAAAATGACTCTCTTGTCACAGCAGGTTCTTTGAATGTTTTCCCAGACGGTGGTCATGTGTCACTGCAACTCCCCTGTCCCTCAGGGGCTGGAGTCAGAAAGACAGCCTCAGGACTTCCAGGGGAGAGGTTTTCTGGACAAAGCCAACTGACCTAATTAAACCACCTCCCTGTGCTGTTAGATTATTGAGCACTTTGTTCTAACCAGATAAACTGACACTGTAATGGTGCCTTAGGTAATGCTACATAGCTGAGCATTTCCAAGAAATAAAGAGTGCTAGTGTGTATGTAAAAAGTGTCAGCCAGCAGGTAAAATGTGGGCTAAATTAGGTAGCAGACAAGGCAAAGCTGAGCCAGAAACATAAAGAGCATTTATTCACAAACCAACGCTATTCTTCTCTAGAGGCATTGTAGACAAGACTGCTGTTCTCATGCTGATTTTTTTCTGTTATCCTTTTACATTTTGACAACAACACTGTCAGCAGAATCCCCATCCAACACGGGCCCTTCTGTGTATCTACCCCTTGCCTTGTTTTTCTAACCCTGAACTCTAACTGCTTCCCATTTCATTCTCCCATTTCTTTCTCCTAAACAAATACATGCAAAGGGGAGCCACCAGGCAAATGTCTGGGCGTATAAAAGAGCTAGTATTTCATAATGGAGTTTCAATATTTTTCTAAGGCTTTAGTGTCTTTTGTATTTTTTCCATTTTATTTGCTAACTATAACAAAGATTCAAAAGTTCAGTAAGGCCACATTTTTTTTGGCATTTTGCCTTTATTGACTTACAATGGCATGGATATTGTCATCCATATATTTCAGAATATTAACAGGTTTGTGTATCATTCTCATTTTTGTTACATGATGAAATGAGCCACTATTTTATAGCAACAGTATTCAGCTAATTCCAGTGAATAGAAGAAATGATTTTATATGCCTCAGTTCTGCCTTTCCAAAAATCACTGTAGTCTCCTCTTATTCATGGGTGATACATGTTAAAACTCCCAGAGGAGGCCTGAAACAGTAGATATTACTGAACACTATATACACTATGTTTCCTTATGCATACACACTGTTTCACTTAAAGGAAGCACTTTATAGGGCTTCTGTTTGTATATAAGAATTGTCAGGATCATCACTGTTTTGGCTTAGGTCATTACTAAGTAAAAGAAGGCTTACTAAAACACAAGCACTATGATATGGGAACAGTGGATCTGATATCCAAGAAGGCAACTGAGTAAGTAAGGGGCAGGTAGAATATGCAGAATGGATACACTGGGCAAAGGGACCATCCAGGAGAGATGCTGCAGGAGGGCATGGGATTCCATCATGCTACTTAGAAAGGTGTGCAATTTAAAACGTGTGAATTGTTTATTTCGGGAGTTTTCCATTTACTGTTTTTTGGACTGCAGTTGACCATGGGTGACTGAAACTGTGGAAGAAGAGACCACAGATAAGAGAGAAGGGCTACTATGTAAGCTTCTTCAGGGCGGAGATCACAATCCTCTATATTTTCTCTATAGCGTACCTGTTCTTTGTGTGCTGGTATTTTTGCTTATGTACTCTCCTCTGCATACCCAGTTCTTCCTGTAATCTACTGAAAATTTATCCTTCCCAAACACCACTTTTATCATTAATTCCCCTGTTTTAAAACCTTCAAGAGATCCTTGAAACCTACAAGATAAAGTGTACAACTCGTAATCACATTTATCATTCAGTCTCATTACCTCACTGCTCGTAGCTGAAACACCAACAAGACTGTGTATGCATTCTGTTGTCTCCAACACTAGGAGTGAGTGGCAGGGCAAGAGGAGGCTTGGATCAAGGGCAGGTGCAGTAAAGCTCAAAAGCGTGCCCAGCCACTGTGCATCTTGCCCTGCAGTGGTGTGGAAGTGGAGGCTGGGGCGGTGGCTGTGGTGGGGTGGAGGCTGGAAGTTTACACTGGTCCTTAAGAGTGTCCTTGAGACTGTGACTACTCTGAAGACAGGTTGCTTCTGTTTCCTAAAGCTGAAAGTAGAATGTGAAAAAATGGAGAAAAAGAACAGGAAACAGTGGGTCTTCTGAAACAGTGTAGGGAAAACAGTTATGAACCCTATTTTATAAATTTCACAGCAGTCTTGTGCCTCTGCTCCTGACTGCTCCTTGGATAGAGTCTATGTGCTTTCACTGGACTTGTGGGCAGGCGTGTGCTCTTCTGAACAACAGCAGAAAAATCAAGTAATTACCTAACATCTAGGTTTTGAGATGTTAGAGTCAAATAATGCATTTGGCACAACTTTAAGATATAATGAATATAAAAAAGTTAGCCAAAATAATACTTTGTGAAAAAATGGATATTTTAATATTAAAATAAAAATTCAGGAAATCAACTTAGATAATTTTAAATAAATACATATTTTTTAGTTTCACAATCATAGAGTCAATATCACATCATAGAAAGATGTAAGTTATAAGGGAAGATATGCAGATGACCTCTAGAGGCTAACAAATATTTTCTTAATTTAGAATCTAAAAATTTAATGTCACATTTGCCTCTTAAGAAGATACATAGGTTTATTCTGATATAGTTTGAGAAATGCACAAATCACAATACCCCGTTGGTTATTAATTTCTGCTTTCAGATTTTCACATTTTGTTGACTATATCCTACCAGCATGTCTCACAGTCAGTTACTTCCTCTGCACCAGCCCTGGCTGCTGCTCTGTAGTCCAGGAGGAAGCGCCCGTGATTAGTGCTCCCTCACCGTTCGTCTGTCATTCGGGAACTCAGGATTTGTGCACCATGAGGGAATGATAATAAAAAGACAGTTTCAGATAGAACAGGGTTCTACAAAAATTAAACTGCTAAACGTATGTCCCATTTTCTTCATTCTCACGAGACAGGGTACTTTCCCATAAACATTGCTGTGTTCAGTGCTATGTTTGACACAGACAAAAACAGACTACATAAGCTATTTTCTCCTGAGCGTATGATTAATGAATTATCCCCTTATCCCCTAATTGCCATATCAGGAATGGAGTTGCATGTGGCAGATTAATAAAATAATTCTTGAGTGAGCAGTTAGTACTGGCTGTCTAATTACTGTGTGAGTTAGTTTTCAAACATGCAATGACCAGCCGTGGAACACTCCTGCACAGAACTAGGAAAAGGAGATACACTCAGGGGGCAGTTTCCTTATCTGGTCTGCAAGTGACTGTTTTGTGTGTGTGTGTGTGTGTGTGTGTGTGTGTGTGTGTGTGTGTGTGTAAAATAACAATTTGATGCTGTTTGAATGTATTTATTTTTCATGCAACTCAAACCAGAACACAATTAAGCAAAGAAATATGTAACAAGCCAGCAGGTAAAGGAGCATCTTCTCCATGTCCTAAAACAAAGAAAAAGAAAAAATTTTCAACTGCTGGTAACAAGAGGAGAAAATAATGGAAAAAAAAGTTGGACCAAAAGTCGGAACATAAAGCTTTGTTAACTGACATTTCACTGAAACTTCATTAAACATAGAGTCTTCTAAGTTACAATGTCACATAGAAGTCATTTAGTTAAACTTTTATTCAATGTAGGGATTCTTTAAAACATTTCTGAAGGGAATCCCTTAATGTGGCTCATATCTCAGAAACTGACCACCGTACAGAATAGCCCTTTTCAATAAGGCAGGTAAAAATCTATCCCCCCTTTGCTTTCACTTATATCTCTTGGTTCTGTCCCTTTAGAGTCACATAAAGCAAATCAGAACTCTTTAGCAATGGATGACCCTTCAAATATTTACAAATAGCTCGCACAGTAATTCTCTTCTAAATGTTACACCAGTAACTTCAGAATTCCATCCAAGTCTTGAAATGTGGTCTTTCCTATGGCTGTTAATTTCTTTGTTTTGATAGTACAGTTAATTACTCTGAAACTAATGAATGTTTTATTACTGACTAATTTGGTAAATTCTTTTCCACATGGATCTTATTGAATCTAGGGCTGCTACATTGTTGTTGAGAATGTGCACACCAACATTGACATGTTTGCTTAGAAAAGTGACCCAAATTATGATATTGCAGTCAGTGAGACTTTTAGGAGAATTTACCACAGTTTGAGATCTTTCATTTTCACTTGACATTTTGAGAAGCAGAATATTTTCAGTGGCACAGAGTTGGTTGTGCTCATGTAGTTATTAAATGCCAAGGATTGATGCAGCATATGAAAGCCACTTTCTTCATGCACAGTAAATAATACACATTTTGGAAGAAATTTAAAAGATTAGACTATGTCTGGCTTGTAATGAAATCACCCACTTCCCTGGTATTTTGATGTCAAGAACACTGGATTAGATATCAGAAAGTAAGTTCATGAACTGAGATTCAAAGGACAGATTAGAAGAAAATCTTGACAGCTATTTTATCCAAGTCAAGAGGTCTGATGAGCAATCCCTGCTCAGTAACAGACAAAATCTCCCAGGGTAATACAATTATTTTATGCTCTAGATTCAGATTTTCTCTTCTCTGTGAAGTAGTGAGCACATGTCACCAAGTTTTGGCTCTCTGAATCCTGTTAATGTTATCATTCTATTCTCATAGTTTAGGTTTATTTTACTAAAGGAATTAGATTATTTTTGTTTTGTTTTGAAAAATGTTAGCATTTACTGTAATATTAATGTTATTGGTCAAACTTTTAGAGTTCTTGGAGTGATAAGTTCTTCCTGCAGCTCCTATTTATATCTGTGCCAGTTATTTGTTTGAACTAAAACTCGAGATTTAACATTTGTCGTATTTATTTACATCTTCTTATTTTACTGTTAAGTCCATTATTGATGATTTAATTATCCAGTAAAATAGGGATCAGATTTGTGTTCTATTCCTAATTTATAACCAGATCCTCGGAAACCCAGGTGGCTGCGATCTCTGAACGGCACGAGTTGCACCTTTTCTGTTTTTCTCTTCACTGTGATCACGGTTCGCCCACTGCTTGCCATCGGAGGAGCTCCACTCTCAAACGTGTCCAGGGAGCACTGCAATACAAATGACTTGAACCGTCTTTCTCTATCTTGGAGGCTTTTCCTGTTTGAACACATGGGCAGTTGCATTGGGAACAGTGAGAGAACAGGGAGTGTCCTGCTCACCAGGCAGCTTTGCTCTAACTGAAGAAGCAAACGGGGACAGCAGCAGACCCGCAGCCGGGGCAGGCTTTCCAGACAAGTCGACAGATAAAAAGCCCCTAAAGAAAAGGAAAAACTCAGGTATTGAGACATTGTTACAAATACCAGAGAAATCTGAGCAGAGACAATGACTGCTGAGTGGAGAGAGGGTGTGAACCTGCCGGCATTTTCTGAGTAGCCCTTTAAGTGACTCTTTAGCCACAGATGGGCTATACTCTGAGAGCTTTATGTGACAATCTTGGACTTGACACTGAATTCTTTTCCAGGGTCTCTCACCTGTGAAAATTAACTTTTTCCCACTCTGCTTCTCTTAAGATAAATGGATAGATTAAATCTATCTTGGCTGTAAGATAGATTCTTATATTTTGATATAATCTGTATGTGCCAATCAGTGAAGCAGACACCAAAGATGGAGAAGGAACTGTTTACCTCAACTACTTAACTTTCTATACTTCTCATTTTCCAATCTTGAAAAGATTTACATGTTTTCAGTGGCCCAGACATAGCACAGAGGGTGCATGATGGAGGAAAGTTGAAGGCGTAATGCCATCCAGCAAGTATCTGCTACAGTTGAAAAACGGTGAGGTCCTCTGCCTTTCATTATGCATGAGCTCTTTAGAGGAATGTGCAGCAGAGCCAGGAAATGTTGATCAATACATTCTACTGGCTAGCCTTCGGCAATCTGAGATGTATCTTGAAGCTCCTGCTGGGTAGCTAGCGGTTTCCTCAGGTACCGGTTCCCTGCTGGGTTTCATTTTATGAGAAAAGTAACAAAGATAGAAATCAAGGTTGTGGTGAAAGTGGAGAAATGTAAATTCTTCTTGGTAGGAGATCGATCAGTTGTCTACCTTATGGGCTATCACTGCAGAACTGGTTAATATATATTCCATGATTGTCCATTTATCTTGTGTGAGGGTTACAGTCAAGTATAAGCACACTGACTGAAATTTGAAAAAAACACCAACTCGTCTGAGAAACAAAAGGGAGATTTCGATGGAACATCATATCATTTGAAATCTGAGCAGGTAAAAAGTTCAAAATTAAGGATGATGGTTGTAAGTGACAGGAAAAAAACTGACACCAAGGTGTAAGGTTCATGGCATGTGAAGGAAATAGACTGGGGTTGTTACTCGAAGTGAAGATAAAAAAGGCAAGTGACCTATGAATTTTGAATAATGCAACATTTTCTCTATAATAGTAACAGCAATAGATGCTACTATTTTGAGGCTTACTAAATTTTGTCATATTAATACTATATCAACCAGGTTCTCATCTATTCTGTTTTATAGGCTGAGTGGGTTGGTGTGGCACCTGGGACAACCTGTTGGCACAGACAAAACTCATCAGCCTGATCTTACAATCCCCAGTTTCAATGACAGAACATGAACACATTCTGTGCCCCTGGAGGCCTGCCCCTCCCAGAGATTTCCCTGACCAATCCTTGGGCTGTGTGATTTCTCCTATTCGTAGTTGTGTCTGGGACTGGAAAATGTCCTAGGGCTGAGCTAACTCATGCGTACAAAGAAATTGCCTAGGATGATGTTAAGAGTTAGCGGTAAGATGAACACAGCCATCTGGGTGCTAATATTGTTAATGATGACAGAGGCATCTGGAAATTAGTGGCTTATAACTACTCAGCAAAGAAAGGGGGAATGACAATTGTATATGAAAGCAGAAAAAAGGTTAGGATAATTGTTATAGTTAGTGTGGCAGAAAATTATTTCAAAATATTATCTGATTCTCCCCCTCATGTTATTCCCTTTTCCCCAATTCTAGTAGAGAGTTCTGTAATTATTTATCAGAGAAATAGTATGAAGGGCAATAAAAGGAAACTCAGACTTTTGTCTGGTTTTGATTTGACACTGTAATGGGGGAAAGAGTGTAATGAGGGGATGAGCATGTTTAACAGTCTTTAGAGTCAGGCCTAGCGGTGATGAGTCATCTAGACAACACTTTGGTAAATGATCTCTTTGAAGAGCCTTGTTTCAGCTGTCAGAGCCATTTGGAAATTGAAACATCATTTGCTGCTGCTCTCTCTGTGCCCAGGCCTATTTTACTGCTCCTGTTGTAGGTATCTGATGAAATCTTCCTTTCTTCAGGAGTTAGCACTCAGATTAATGTCCCCCCAGCAGGTGTGAGGCCCATCCATATCTCTTCATTAAATGAAGTTGTTTTTGTCCTTGTCTAGTTTATCTCTTGTGGAATTTCCCCACAATCTTAACAGCACAAGGCATCCATAAGCCTCAAGAAAAGAGCCATATCTGCAGTCCCCTGGTGGGACTGCCAGAAAAAGGAGGTGGCACAACTGTATCTAAAGAGCATAAGTATCTAAAACAGCATAAGTAATGATGTCATTTACTGCGACAGGAAGAAGAATCGATTGAGGGAGTAAATATGCTGTCTATTTTAAGCACTGATTTGAGTGTCTCGAACTGCCAAGTGGAGGCCTTCAGTAAGCTATTGCATCAATACCTCGAAATTTTCACTGTATTTGAGATCTGACAACTCTTCCGTTGTTTCTGAAGAAATTTGTATATAGGTATCTTTCCAGAATGTACAGTGAATAGAGGAGATTATAGAGAAAATCTACAGAATGCAGAATATTTCATAGGGAAGATTAAACAGGACTTACCAGTGTGGTAGAAGGAGAAAGTAATGTCACATAAGCAGAGGATGTCATGTCAAGAGTATCAAGTATGGTGGCCCTGAGACATGAGAGGCTCCTCTGAAGTTTTCAGTGAATTTTAAATCTGTCCTTTATTAACATGCAATAATTTTGGAGCCATGTGGTAAAGGTGTTTAGACTGCTCTCAGCTAAAGAATAAGTAAGGGAGTGGAGATTATTTTGTCTTAAAAAGAAAGCATAGACATAATTATGCACTTAGTATACAGAAAGAAATGCAAAGTGAATGGAAAGTTACATTTTTATAATTAACATTTTCAATATGAGCAAATCTTAGAGGTGTTCATATGTTGAAATAGGAAAAATAGTAGCGTTTGAAAGTGCATGTGAGATGGTATAAGCCATGTTACCTAAACCAGGTTATCTCGGGAGGTAAATTTATGTCTCTGTCTCTGAGCTTGAACTAAACATTTTGTTTGTTTGTTTTTCCTCTGCAAAGAAAAGGGGTTTTTACAAGGGTCAGACCTATGTTCACAGCATCCTGGCAGGTGTACTCATTGCTCAGCTGACTTGTGCTTTTAAAGGTGGTCTGACCACTGATGCCACTAGAGTACCACCAGCTCTGCAATGGACCCTATGGAGCTACAGTGACTCCTCGGTAGTTTATGTGAGTCCTTAAATGCCAGATCTTGGGAGAATCTTATCCACCTGTCAGGTTATTGACCGTTACTCAGTCGTCTTTCAAAACAGATCTGCAAATAAGCTTTGCAATAGCTACTCCATTTTAAAATCATGTCCACAAAAGACCTCATGGGTAGCAATAGATATGTGTAACTGCAGATATCCTCAACTATTTTCTATTTTATTGAGTCAGTTTACAGTTGCCAGGGATGTTATATGCAAGTAAAAATAAAATGCCTAATTTTCTTGGCTGCCAAGTCTGGATTACAATTTGGCCTGACAAATGGGCAAAGGTTTCCAAACACCACATGGCTGGTATCTGTGTATTGGAGTATGATGAACCCATATTGTTTTTAAATCCATGGAGGAGCTAGACAAAGGTACCTCAGTGAATTTTACAATGAAAGCCTGGGAATCAGAGGTGGTATTACTCAGTTCATTTATGAACAAATGTGGGATTGCAAACTGCAGATTCTAGAGAAGGTATTAATGAATCATCCCCAGATGATCTTCCTACAACCCACAGGACTTCAAAATGAATCATATGATCTGTTTTTTAATTAAAAAATGCATTTTAAATGAATTATTTATGAACAAGTACAGCTGTAACCTTGATAATATTAAACTGTTCAGGGCTGTTGAAAGGTATCTCATAGCAGTGACTATTCATAGTTAAACATGCAGATTATATTAATATAGTCGGTGAAAAATAATAAACTGGTCTCTGAAGAAGTAGAGATAAATGAGTCCATCAATCCATATTGCCTTCTTGCCATAGCCAGTCACAAAAAATTTGTGCGGAAATATTTTATTTTCAGGGTTATTTGGAGCCTGCAAATATCTATGATTCTGTCTCCCGGATTTTATAATGTGACTATTTAACACACTATAAGTAATCAATTAAAGGAATATTGGTTATGTATCATAATTCCATTACAGATAGAATTAAAAACATAGCATTTTCTATAAGATCATTTTGGCTGTCTCTCCATCTGTGATAAACTGAAAGTGACTTTGACACTGTGAAAATAAAGGAGAACTTTTCGAGTCTAGCAGAAGCTATGTTATTTTTTCGACATCAGTGCTGAAACACGCAGAAAACATTCCAGTCAGGACCTCAGGCAGTTTGGCCCTCTAGATAACTTTTCCTAAATTTATTTTTTGTTGTCTAATTTTAACATTTTATTTCTAAAGGGAGAAGTTAAAGGTACTAAATTATTGTCTAATTTTAAAAGATTTTTTTATCAGAAGGCATGTTATGTACAGAGACAAGGGAGGAAGCGAATTTTAGAGAGGAAAAAATGGAACGAGAGAAACAATCGGACTAGGAGTAATTAGATAAATTAACACTGGTGAAGTCCAGAGACTTTTCTCATTTTCTGCTCCTGTAAGAATTCAGAAATCTTGGGAGATAGAAAGGAGATGAGATAAAGACACGATGTAGACAGCGTAATTAAAATCGGATATATATATTAAATTCTAACAAAATGTTTTTTAAAATAATGGAGACTAATGAAGTAAATGTGTTAATTGATCATATGTTATTACTTAGCACAGTAAGTTACTTTATTTACACTGTCTCCTTCACACTTTGTGACAAACACGGAGGGTAAGACTATTATTCCATGTTACACACTAGTAAGCTAAGCCTCGGAGAAGGTACTTAACAAGGAGAGATGTAGACCAGTGCTGCATCAGATCGGAAAGTGGATGGCACTGTTCTCTTCTCAACCCGCTGCACCGCTTCTCATTAAGGTTTTGAAGCACGTTTGTCATAAGGACAAACCTGTATTTTTTTTGGAAAATAATATTTACACTTCTATGAGCAAACTCATCCTTTGTTAAAAAGTATATATGCACATACAGTTGGAGGTCCATAGGCATATGTGTATTTACAATATTGTGGTGTTACATTTATGGGCTAAAAAGGTATGAATGTTTCTTACAGCCACTTTTTAATTTTTAATTTTCTGGTGGTGTCTGTATAATATCTTTTTTGAAATCTTAATTTTGCACAGCACATGATCACATATATTTGACATGATAAAGATTTAAAGAAGTTGTTTTTTTAGGATCTTTTTTTCACATGACCAAAAAATCTAAGCAATACATTTAGATTTGCCAAACTCTTTAAAAATTATAAGATTATCTTAATTTGAGTTAGGTAATAATATTTATTTGAAACAGATATTATTGCAATTTATACAGGCATACAATGGTCATCAGCAATTTTATATACTTCATGTAATAGTTCATGTAAATTTTAGTTAAACTCTATCCAATATAATAATTATTATCAAATATTATTTAAGTTTTACACAATTGACATAAACTCTACATATTTGAAAACATAAAAATGACATAAATATTAAGTCATTATTACGAGGCATCTTACAGCATATAGTTATAACTAGATCATTAAATATAAAAATAAATAATAGCTCTAAACAAGTAGTTTGTGTGCTTGGGGTTTCTAAAGTAGCAGTAGATGGTTTAAATAGTTAAATTCTCCTTATTCTTTTTTTATTTTCTTCTTCCTCACTAAAAATGACTAAGACTCAAGGAATCTCTTCAGCAGACAATAGACAACACAAAACCTTTTCTCTCAAAGTCTCTATTTATGATACGGTCAGTAATTATTGATCTTCCAGTAAGACACATTGATTTTAATTTATCCCTTATCAATAATTACATTTATGGAGAGAGAAAAATATAAAATGAATTTACTGGTAATGAACTGTATGAATGCCTCAATAACTACTATGGACAGGTTTATTGGTCAATTATAGTTGTTTTCCATACACTGTTTTGAAATACTTTGTATATACAGGCTAATGTCTTAATGGTGTAGATTATTTTAGTGTTTCAAATATATAAAACCCCATACTGAAGACAGACATCTTTTAAAGGCTACAAAAAGATCACACATAATTGTACGTAAGTGCATAAAGTGTGATTAAATAATGGCAAGATATAAAGAAAACCACCCTATTTTATTTGCTGCCCTGTTAAATATTCTTTAAGCCTTTAATCCCTTATAGTCTGCTCCCTTAGCTTCTGCTGTTAGTGCTGCTGAGGCTGCATTGTTGCCATTTTTGCTTCTTTTTCTCAAAGGAGAAAAAGAAGTATTATTATTGCATTATTGCAATGGCAGTTTGCAAAAATGACCATCGGTTCTTCTTTTATTTTCATCAAGAGATGGATTTTATTTTTCACCCCTTGAAATAGGGTAGGTCATTTTAGTTTTCTTGGCTCATGGGACATTAACAAATGTGACCCACCAAAATGATCGGATTTTCTATACCTCAGCACTGTTCACATTTTGGATTGGATAATTCTTTGTTGAAGGTGGTTGTACTAACCATTCTAAAGTGATTAGCAACACCTCTGATCTCTACTCACACATGCCAGCAGCAACCCTCCAACTATGCAAATAAAAAAATGTATGGGTTGCCAAAAAACTTCATTTAGTTTTTTCCCACATGATGGCTTTAGTAGAGCTTAGTTGTCTTTAACTTCATTTGAAACAGTTTTGTTAGATAGTTTTTTGACAGTTGTCATTTCAGTGTGCATTTAAAAAAACTTACCAAAATTGGTGAATTTTTATACAGCCATTTTAACGTTGAAGATGGAAGAAAATGTGCAACATTTTCTGCATATTATGCTTTATTGTTTCAAGAAAGGTAAAAATGCAACTAAAATGAAAAAAATAGATTTGTGCAATGTATGGAGAAGTTGCTGTGACGGATTAAACATGTCAAAAGCAGTTTTTTGGTACTATTGACCTTTTGACCAAATCTTTGCTGTGGGGCTTTCTTATCCACTGGAAGATGTTTAGCAGCATGTCTGGACTCTACCCACTAGAAGTAAATAGGAGGAGATAGCCGACATACTCAAAACATCCAAGTCAATAAAGTCACTGGTGAAAACAAAAAAAATGTGTCTTTTATTTTACATAAAACTACATGGACTTTTTGGCAAATCCAGTATCTCTGGATATTGTCAAACATCTCTTGGGCTTAGGGGATAGTACTCCTGGTTGACAACAGCTGATGTAAAGCCTTGAAAACAGGTTTCACATTGGGACTTGACTACTCATGTTACAATCCTGGATTCATGCAGGAATCCTCCAAATTACCACGTGAGTAAACATAACCTAGCCTGTTGGAAGATCACACCTTATGAACAGGAATGAAGGCACTCTGGCCAAAAGCTGGTCAGATTCCACACATGTGAGTGAGGCTATTGTAGACCATCCAACTGAGTGTAGCCCACAGAGATCAGCTGAGCCAATCCAGACATGAAGAACCACTCTGCTGACTCGAAGAACTGTGAGCTAAATGAACAATTGCTGTTTTATGTCTCTAAGTTTTGAAGTGGCTTATTGTGCAGAAAATTGAAATTGTACATCTATATTTTTATTTAGCTTTCAATGGTATCTTTTTTTGATGGACAGTACTCAATTATTTATTAGCAAATAATCAGCCAAGAAATAATGTTGATTAAAAACATAGAGTCTTAGAACCAAACTTACTGAGTTCAAATTCTGACTATAACACTTTTTATCAGTATGGCCTGATGTAAGTTATTTTAAGTTGCTTTACTCCAGTTCCACATCTGTAAAACAGAGTTAATAAAAGTATGTGTAACATAGTAAAGGTTTTGTTAAACATATTGATTTAAATCTCCTTAATGGGGGTATGCATGTTTCTTTATTTCCACCACTGATCTTGTTTATAAGCTTAGAATGCTTTCCCCTTCTTTATTGCAGACCATTTCTTTACAGTGTTTGAGGATACATGTTCCTATTGACTCTATTTAGAGAATGTTGTTATACTGGAAATCTCTGTTATAAATTAAAATAATATTTATCAACTCCAAACCATTAACAACCCTTGGAATACCCAGATCATATTTAATATTTAAAATTACATAAAAGCCTGTTTTCTCTAGTCCAAACATCATTCCAAGGGTGATATTATTTATTCCAATTTCATTAGTCTGTATATTCTACCTTTTCTGGGCATGAAAGTAGATCTATATTCTAAGTAGGCAAACTCAAAAGATGCCCATATTCATATATTAGGGGCTTGGGACCAGCTGAATCTCACTGCTGGTTTTCAAATTCTGTTATATCTTCATAGTCCTTGAGTTCTGCCTTGGCCACTCCATTTGCTGAGACTGGGTGTCATCTGCTGTATGAAACTTCTTACCTCAATTATTTCTTCTCTGCATCATTTCTTTCTGCTGATGAACTCCCTAGACCTATTTCTTTTTCATTGAATTTATTCTAGTTAACAAAATTATACAGTTTACAGGCGCACAATTCTACAACACATCACTGCATTGTGTGTTCACCACCCCAGTCAAGTCTCTGTCCATAACTACTTGTCCTCTCTATGCCCTTCTCCACCTCCCCCACCCCTTCTCTCTGGCAATCACCACACTGCTGTCTGTGTCCATGAGTTCTTTCTTTCTCTTTCTTTTTTTTCTTTCGAGTTCAAGCCCTCCACTCTCTCCATTCAGCACTGATAGTATATGCCTGTTTCTTACAAGATACCTACCTAATACCAGTTCCCTGGCTTTCTTATTTTCCTCCTATTGCCTTCTGTTAATCTCTTCTGATGTCTGTTTACCTCCCAAATGCTTTGTCCTGGGGTACTTCTGGATCTCCTTGTCTCTTCTGGAATATTTGTCTGAAATTATTATATTTATGCTGCCAGAACTTGCCAACTTAGCCAAGTCCAGTTTTGTTTATTTCTAGAAATACTCCATCTATTATATTATCTCTAATTGTGATTTTCTTTAATTACAACAACCCTTTATAGAAACTTTTAAAAACACATGATTGCTTAGTTGATGAAACCAAAATTGGAAAATATTAAGTAGCTGACATAAAGTCATATAAAAATGCCTTGAACTATGATTTAAATCCAGAAGGTGCTGGTTACTCCAAATCAACACTCTCCTTGTTCCCTTGCCCCCATAGCTTATTCAACCCTATTCTGGTTCATGTGCCAACACAATTTGAATGATGCAGAATAATCATTATTTTGTAATTATTGGTATTATTTGGTAGTAATGAGTATCACTAAAAGTTGTTAAGCAGAGAAGTTTTAAGGCAAAAATTGTGTTCTAGGAAGATTAATTCAGAGTGGAGTAAGGGGGGAGAGGCTGAGTGTAGCAGGATATTATAGAAGTTCAGATCGGGGTAAAAAAGTGTAGACACAAAGCAGGGAAGTATTAGGGAGTCAAAATTATAAAACAACTAATGCTGAATGTTGGTGCAATAAGATAAGGAATGTCAATAATAATTATAGGCAAACCCTAAATGATTCTTCCCAAATTATTATATTGTTGAAACCTATTAAAATATGCTGAGTATTTTATTCAATCTATAATACAATGAAATATCCTTTCAAATTATATTAGGTACAGGGAATGAATCTTTGGTAAATGAATTAAACAGTTCGAAGTATTGCTGAATAATTAAAGATTCTGGGTAAGCATTTATTGAGCTTACTGGTTGCCTTGCAGAAAGCATCTATGGTAGCCTTATTAGTTGAATGCAAGAGTCTATGGTGGTGAATTGTTGCCATATATGTTTAATTCTTTATATTTTTGCATGAATGGTTCTGGCTATTTTGAACACCCTTGACAAACTTTTATTACACTGGCTACCTTATTTTATTGCAAGAGACAGCTCAAATGCCAGCTTATCTAATGAAATCCTCCTTGAACATCCCATAAGTAAATACTTTGGTGATTTCATTGTTTATAGGGTATTGGCTTATGTTTTGTAGGGGAGGAAAATTATTTTTCCTTTATTGTTCTGAGCTCTTACCTGAGACCCCCATAATCAAAGATACGTTAACAATAGAAAAACAAATAGAAACCTATTGACATATACACCTCTTACATGCATGGGAAACACCAAAAGAAAAGATGAGTAGTAAATCAAAGAAGTGGCTTTACAATTTAGGATTAAGTGTCATTTTATAGGGAAAGGAGCAAAGGGCTGTAGGTCTCTTAGGAGAGAGTAAATAATTTTTAAGAAAAATAGATGGGACCTTAGAAAAATAGGCGGAAGGTATGGTATTTTGTGACAAAGTCTTTCTGAGTGTAACACTGATTTTTAATCTCTTGTTCTGCGGTAAGAGTGAGTCTTCCCTGATTGATGAAACTCCCATCTGAGTTCTTTTTTTTAAAAAAAATTAGTTATTTTTCAAGTACAGTTTTCTGTCTATTTCTCTCATCCCAGCCCACCCTCCCAGTGCTCCCCACCTCCCTCCCATTTCCACCCTCTTAGTTCTTGTCCATGTGTCCTTTATACTTGTTCCTCTAAATCTCTCCCATTTTTCCCCCTTCAATTCCCTCCCCTCTCCCCTCTGGTCACTGTCCCCTTGTTCTCTATTTCAGTGTCTTTGTTTTTATTTTGCTTGCTTGTTTGTTTTGTTGTTTAGCTTCCTGTGAAAGGTGAGATCATATGGTATTTGTCTTTCAACACCTGGCTTATTTCACTCAGCATAATGCTTTCCAGTTCTGAGTTCCTTTTGGAGGATCTGCCTTTAGGTAGATAAGGGTTCAGAAAAAGCTTCTCCCTGCATCTGTTGTTTTCCAAGCACCTACAGCTCAAAACAATCAACATGTCAAACTGACATATTTTTGGATGGATTGTCCCAAACTCCTACCACTGGATTTTGGAGTGGCATATTCTGCCACTCTTCAAGTTCCATTATTGCCCTTGCCTGGTTATGTTTTACATGCTGCATGTTTTCCCAAGAGTTTCAGTGATCTTTCAGGACATAGAAAAAGCTTTAGTCACCTTTATTTTTCACTTTGATGACCACTCATACGCCTGGGGTTACAAATTTGTAAGGATAATAGGTAGAAGAAAATCAGAAGTGAAAGAGAATAACATTCTGAACCTCCTGCATACTAAATATTCTTCTAAGTTACGAGTAAGTACTGGTGAGATTTGCTCCCTTAATGTTTTGCATGGGTGACGAAGTTTGTATTGGAATACCTTTATCTGTTGCATGTTTCAAAAGTCCTTCAAATTCCATTACTTACATCTGTCTTGATTCACTAATTTAAGTGACTAACCTTGTTTATGGGGGCAATTTAGTTAGTAACCCTTGCTACGATTTTAAACCCTCTTTACTAGTCCAGTCTTGTAGAGGGAGAAATTGAGGCTCATAGAGAGTAAGTAATTTTCCCAATATGGCTTTATTAATCTGTTAAGTAGAGTAAACCTTTTACAATAAAATCATTAATTTTAGGAACCATTAACCAAAAGTTGAAGATTAAGTGGAGAAATGGAAGCTATTACCATAATAAATTTTATTCTGGCTGGTTGACATACACAATTACAGTTAAGCTATCAGCTCCAACTGTTACCACCTAGGTACAGGAAACCATAACCAGTATCGAGATACAAGGACATGGCTTAGTATGTGCCTAAACTTTATGGAAAAATGATTTTAGAAGGTTCCGTAAAGGTAGTCTACACACCACAGGTGGTTCATCAGCGGTCACTGCCTCATAGCATCCTGTCTAAGGTGTGAATAGTGTGGGCTGCAGTAGCAACAGTCAGGTGTTCATGGAAGATGCCCTGGGGCACAACAGCAGAACTGACACAGGAAGAGGGGTATCATTTAACAGCAGATCAGTTGTGTCTTCATCTGAAGAAGACGGGCTGGCTGCCAGAATCTGTAGTTTATCCCACAGCAGTTATCTGAACTTTGAAATACCATGGGCACCAGGCCCCCTCCAGGGAAGGATCCGGCTGTGCTGTTCTCACAGGCAGGCTCTGATATTGATGCTGTAGTTGTATTGTCATTGCACCTTAGCTCAGGGACCATGCTGGGAACAAAAGCTATCACTGGCCTTTGGATTGAAAGCCAAAGGGAGATAACAAAGGGAACATAAGCTCTTGTTGGTTTTTTTAGGCTTAACTTCAACCAAAGCTGACCTAAATGAAAAGTCTCAGGTGAACGGTAAATACAGCTATAACCATAGATTGGTAATCGGGGTCTCTGACCACATGTAGTGAAGTGTGGTAAATGTTTATTTTTTAAAATCTCCTCATAGCTAACAGAGGTAACATTTGTTACCTTTCTAAGGATGGAAGTATTCTTATTTAAGAAAATAAGCTGCTGTTCATGAATGGTAATGATAATAAGCCATTGGGATAGTAGTTGAGACCTCTGGTAATGGATAAGCTAGAGCTAGAATAATGATCCATAAATGTTTTAGTATTAAAAATAAATAGTAGTTGGGAGATAGGTCAGAGTCATGCAAAGTCTGAGAAGGGTGAGGGAATTAAATTCAGACAAGTACTGGGCCATGGATGTAGTAGTTTTAAAACATGGTGTCTTCCCTGACCGGGTGGCTCAGCTGGTCTGCATGGTCCTGAAACCCAAAGGGTCACTGTTTAATTCCCATTAAGCACATGCCTGGGTTGCATGTTTGGTCGGTGGGCAGCCAATTGGTGTTTCTCTCCTTCTCTTTCTTCCTCCCTCCTCCTCTATCTAAAAAATAAATAAGTAAAATCTTATTAAAAAAAACAACCCAAAACCAAGGTGTCTAAGACTATGATGCCATTAGCATCATGCCATATTAGGTGCTCTAAATCTCATCTCTCCAAAGCCTTCAGTAAATGTAGCACTTTCACACAGATGCCATGTGAGAGGGAAGTATTTGTGCAGGAGGCTTGAATGCTGTGTTTCTAGCGATACCTTTAAAAATGGGAGCATCATGTACTGGACAGCAATACGGTCCATAATCTAAAATGATTAAGCAGGAACAGCAGATCAAAGAGGGAGGATCACAAGCCGGCTGGTGTGGCTTGATTAATTGGATCATTGTCCCATGCACTGAAAGGTCCTGGGTTTGATTCCAGGTCAGGGCACATAAATACGTGGTGGGTTCAGCCCCCAGTTGGGGTGGTTACGGGAGGCAACCAATCAATGTTTTTCTCACACATCATTTCTCTCTCTCCCCCTCCCCCAATCCTCTTTATCTAAAAATTAATAAATGTATCACTGGGTAAGGATTTTTTAAAAAGAGAAAAGTCTTGCCCTGGGAATTTGCAGAAAAAAATCCAGAAGTCATTGAAATGCTACAATGGGAGGTAGCATTTTAATCTATACTATGTAGAGACACAGTGAATCTGTGTAGTAAAAGAAAAAAGGAAAACAAAATTATTTCTTAAACATTTTTGAGAGACATTAGTGGATAGACTATGTTTGGATGAGAATAAGATACAGATTTCTTATTTACTTACTTTCTAAAGGATATAAAAACACATTAATTTATTTCAGTACATTTTCTGAGATTTTCAGTTAGGGTTCTTAATTAAATTGGAGTACAAAATGAATAATTATAAGTCATTGAAATAAGACAAACTATTATTTTAAATTTGAAAATGTTTTGCCATAATCAGCAAAAAGATGTATCAATGAATTAATTGACAGTCTTAATCAGAATTGAAATTGAACTTTGAAATGAGAGAGGTCAAAATGTAGAGGAACAGACTAAAATACTGACCTCAAAATCCACCAATACATAAAAATAGAAAGTGTTTTATCTCATCTGCTTCTTTTAATAACAAGAATCAGATCAAGCAAACGGCTTCCTTTGCTCTTCAGCTCCTTAAATCAGGCACTTCAAAGAATTAAGTCTCTGCTCACATCATTAAGTGATACAAGAGAATATAAGTGGGCTTCAGCTTCAGAGGCAGAGTGTCCCTTCGTCCTTGATCAGCTGGTGAGTTGTGAAACTATTTGTCTATGTCGGATCTGCACATCTCAGCACCTGCATTCCAGAGTCCCCGCTTGGTCCAGGTTTCTGGGCTGAAGTGATGCTCTTCAGAGTATCGACTACTGTGAGCTTGACAAGTTTGCCCTTTTGACAAGGTGAAAGAGGTCATTATATCCACCAGTGGGATCCACAAAACAATTCTTAAGGAAGTTTGAGCCAATATTTTTACAGTTGCACATCAGTGATACTGTGAACACAGAGAAACATTGTAAACAGTGCAGAATTTGAAAAATAATGTTTTTGAAATATAGCCATCAATAATGTTTGTCCTTTTAATTGCCCATGGCACTATGTTGGTAACACAAGATATGCATTTTACTAATTTATATGAAAATAGCAAAAATAATTACTGCATCTAAATGAAGTTCTCAAGAGATATTCAGCTGAGAAATAGCGTATATTAACAAAATGACTATTCACTGATTAACTGCAAAACAGTTAAGAAACATAAGCAGAACAAGAACAAGATATCTTTTTAAGAAACAATCTCAAAATGTTTAAAATTAATTTTTCTCAGTAATTATTGGAAAATGTTTAATCTTTTAAATAAAGAATTGAATCACTGGCTTTGACTCTGACTAGGAGATTCATAGTGTAATGAGAAAAAGCAAAAGAGAGAAAGCAAAATTAAAACCATTTTAGAGTTCATTTTTAAATTCTTAAAGATATTTTGTCTCTGTTGTCTCAACAGTTAAAAAGAACATTTTAATTATCCTTTATAATAAATAAAGACCTGTGCCACTAAAGTGAATTTAACCAATTTGGTCTGTTAAAATGTTTTGCCATGATTTCCAGTGACTTGCAGAATGCTGACATTTTGTTACTATATGCATTTTAATAATATACACAATATCCAATATATCATTGGAGTCTTTACAAGTTCCAGTGTTTCTTAAACCTATTTTGCCTGATATTGTTGTGTGGGGACTTCACATTTTTCAAAGCACAGCTGTAGTATCATCAGTATTCCACAAAACTTGTGAAAAGTAACCAGGGCACCCATGCCATTTTTTTTTTAATCCCAACAAGTCTGTAAATCTCTAGGGCACTTGGATTGGCTATGAAATATTGTAACAGTGACCACTCCTGAAGTAATTAAATTGGATATCCAAGAGAAATGTTCTTTCCTGCAGTATTTTGGGAAGACCAGAAGGACTGTAATTTACTGACATTTATATAGAGGGGAAAGGAAGACCTTATAATATGTTTGCTGAATATATCTTAAACAGTGGAAAAGCCTGCAAGAAAAGTCTCAGATGGATAAGTATGATAACCGTTTCCAAGCTTTTCTTAAGAACATGACAGTGTTTCTTTGTTTTCCTTTCTCTTCCTCCTGCTCCTCCTTTTCCTGCTGTTCTTTTTCTCCTCCTGCCCTAGTTTTGCTATGTACCATTACCCTGAAGCTATCAAAGTATTGACTGTAAACATTATGTGTTCACCTGGAAATTCAAATTGGCCCCACTTTCTGAAGGACAGATCATAACTTTTAAAAAAATATTTTTTAAATGTATTCTTAGAGACAACGGAAAGGAGGGAGAAAGAGAGGGAGAGAAACATCAATGCGTAGTTGCCTCTTGCTCACCCCCTGTCCACAGTCCCGGTGTGTGCCCTGACTGGAAATTGAAACAGCAACTTTTTGGTTTGCATGCCAGCACTTAATCCACTGAGCCACACCAGCCAGGGCAGAACAGATCATAATTAATCTAGTAGATCATACAAGAAAATTTTAAACTCAAGTCCCTGATCTCTTACCTTCTGAAGTCATAACAGGCCACCTCATAAAATTTATTTGAATAAGATAATATACTTGATTAAAGAGAATGCGTAATTATGAAGACCTGCATCTCAGAAAGAAGAATTTTATGCTATCATTGGATTACTAAAAAACACAATAATACTTTATGACATACATTTGTAAGTCAGTGAAAAAGTTTTAGGATATCCAACCCTGAATTTTATGGAAATAGAAGCAGGCAGAGAACAATTGTAAAAACATATATATTTTAAACAGACCCTTAGTATTAAGTACTTACTATCCGACTCATAATGTTAGACATTGGAGCTAGGGAAAAGGCAGCTCAAAAATTTTTTAAAAATATTCCAAGCTTTGCTGTAGTCTGCTCTCTAGTAGCCTTAAGTTGAGAAGAGAAGAAAAACTGTCCACATTTGGCCAAGTTAGGTAGTGGGCAATCAACTACACATGGTTCAATGCCAAACTGAGTGAAATAGATGAGGTATACTGAGTGAACTCAGAGAACAAGAATATAGTTATGGACTTTGCCTGTCTAAGTCTGGGGATTTTTCTGGGATTAGTAAATTTATATTAAATAATTTTCCTAAAAGAAAGCAACTTTGAAATTTGTCTCACATGCAGAGTTCAGCATTATAGATACAACACATTATACCAGATTTTGTTATCACAAAATGTATAACATCTTTTGGGGAATACACATTTTATACATCTTTAATTTTTGAAAAATGTGATCATACAGTATATCTAATTTTTAAATATTAAAATATTTTGATTATTTTAAACTTGTGAAAAGTATTAAAATGTTTCCTCCAACCAATATTTTTATAATCGGCTTATGTGTTGAATATTGTATTATTAGAATTTTTACTGCATTAAATATTTGTATAAAACATAACTTTGAGTAACTGCATTAAAATATTACTCATTCCTCAATCAAAGATATTGCGTTGTTAGTGATTTTTCTCTATAATAATCAATTCTTCAATAAACATCCTTGTACATAAGTCTCTAATTTTTCTCTTTTTAACATTACATGAATCTAAATTTCTGAAAGTTTTAATACTTTATAGATCATCACAGTACCTCACAAAAACATGCTCTTCAGTGACTATGACTTTAAAAGGTACAAGGCTCATAAACCTCGGGCATACAACTTTTGAACTTGACAGACCAAAGTTTTAACAATTTTTCTATACTTAAAATCAATGGAACTCACAAAACCATTTTTACACTGATAGGGAAAAAACAATCATATAATGTAAGGCCAGTCATTCATTTCTACTTTAGAAATAAGGTCTGTTTTTTTTTATAAATATTGATTCAGATTTAGGCTTCTTATTTCTCTTCTTCCTTGGAGGTAGTGTGACTTCTGTGGGCAGCAGGAGAGCCTCCCCAGCCTCAGCTGATGGGTGTTTGAACCAATGGCTCTCCGATTCCTGAGGGCTCTGCTCGGGTGTGGACTGTTTTGTGGGTCTGCACTCCCTACTCTGCCTTTAGTCACAGGATCAGGAAATCTAACCCTCTTAGATCTGAACCCTCTCTAGAGTCTTAACCACTAGTTCCTTTCTGAACAATGAGTTAAACTTACCCCTTTCTCCCGGGGTCTTTGGAGGTTTGGAAAATCCTAGAACCACATTCAGATAAGCAGGTTCTCCGGGCTGCCTCCAGCCCATCTGCAGAGACCTGCCCTCCTTGGACATGACCCACATCCATGCAGATTAAAAGTCTGCTCTTAAAGGCAGGAAACCCACTGCAGGCCACCTCATGGGTAACAAATACAAACTATTCTCAAAGATACAGGAAATCGTTGGAGGGTTTCTGCCAGGATATCTTTCATAATGCTGGAATCACCCTCTGAGGACCAGTGAGGACACAGCTCAAAACCCTAACTCTAGGGCTCAGATGGTATCTAAATATGGGACACAGACTCCCAGATCTCGTCCTTCCTCTCACCATCTGGTTGAACATTTAGCATATTTCCCAGTGAAGGGAAAAGGTCTGCTTATGACTTACCTTGGTTTTTTTCTGATGCTTTATGGTTGATCTTATATTCCTCCTGAATTTAGTGTAGGATCTTCCAGAAACTATCCTGGAAAAAGTAACACTAACTTTAAGACTGCTAGTTTGGAGGAGGGTAAATTTAGAAACTTTTTGCAGCAACACAGTTGACTTTCTTTACTCCAGGATGAGGCATTACACATGAAAAGCTAAGGCTGATACTTAGATGGTAGAAGATCGATGACAGACTCAAAGAATGAAGGGAGGAAAGAACCTTACATAAGCTTACACTGGAATGTTTTTAAAGATAAACCCTGCTTGATTAAGATGGTTGACTATTTTTAGGAATCATTTACTTTATTTTGCTGATGGTTAATATTTTTCTCATCTATATTCAATATAAAAGAACACACTTATTGCCTCTAATGTCTGTTTGCCAAAAGTAAGTATTGATAATGTGTTTGTTTTATTCTGTTTTCTAATAATGAAGACAACGTCTGAGTATTGAGAAAGTGGGTGTGTTCTCAGAGATCCTCCCCATATAACCATTTTCCTGGATACTTCAAGTCTTCTTTCAAATATTAAGCAAGAAGATAAACCAATGACCACAGCTCAAAGTTACAGTAAGGTACAGTTAATATCTAGTAAGCATTTACCTTATGAGTGTCTTCAGGATTTAGTCTTGCCTCCACTGCTTAAATCCCTTATCCTAAGATATCAAATATTTTCTCAGAAATTTTGATAATGTTTTAAGGGGAGCCTAGAGTCATCCTGAACATCTGTGGTTCTCAGAGGGATCGGCTCTGATATGATAGTTCAAGGCGGAAGGCTGCAGTTCTCTGCTTTTTACCCCCAGGCTTTTTCCTGGGAGGGTGGTAACCCAGGTGGAAACAGAGAGAGGCAGCAGAGAGTAGTCACTGGGGAGGGAGAATGCCCTGAAGCTTCACAGGCAGGTCTGAGAGTGAGAATGTCCAAGTGCTTCATTGTTCAAACCATGCAATCACACAAGTCACTGAATTAATGTTGAAAATAATTAAAATTGCACAAGTCTGAAACATTTGCTTGTTGAATATCCTGTGAAATAGTTCTAAAAATATTTCAGAATCAAAATTCTAAAAATATATATGAGCATACAAAAGGAAATTTTAAAAATATGTTAACTATTAAATATCAATAATTAAGATAAACAAAACACTTTTAGTAAATATTCCTCATACTCTAGCCAGCTTTCTTAACCATCTCTGTCATAGCATGTCATTGCTGTATACCAGTATACCAGCAAAAAATAATGTTTTTTTCAAGAGTCTTTTCTATATAAAACCTTGAAACTTTTTTTCAAAACTGCCTTTTATTAATAATAATTTAAAGTTCTTGACATCTCTAATTGAATTTTCTTTGTGGATCATAACATTTTTTAAATAAGAAATACTCTATAGATGCTAAATGCTTTATATATGCTCAAAGAAAATAATGCTAAATAATGCTCTTCTAAGAAGATATCTTAATTTTCTTATTTCTATTTAGAAATGTGTGATTTATATCAAATATAGATATTTTCATAGGTGCTGTATTTTTTAGTTTGTTCAAAATATTTTCTTTAACAAATATTTGTATATGACAAAAACTCATCAAGTGAACTGTTTCTGTTTTGTGATTCATTTAAAAATATTACCAAATCCAGTTGCAGCAAAATTGCCGACCCCATCAATCTTATTTTTATTTCAATGTTGAGTATAAATTCATCTAATTAAACATAGAACCTCATCACAAAATTTTTATTAAAAATCAGGATTCCCAGAGTAAAATTATAAAATTTAAAAATTGAAGCACTATTTAATTTACAATTTGTGTATCTATCTTCACTTTTTCCACTTTATTGAGACACATGTAGCATATAACAATTTGTAAATTTAAGGTACACACTATGTTGATATGAGGTGCTCATATATTGTGAAATGATTGCCACCATATCAGCTGATACCTCTATTAATGTCACATAATTACACTTTCATTTTCATGCTGAGAATATTTAATACCTACTCTTTTAGCAACTTTCAAGTACATAATGTGGTACTACTAACTCTAGTAACAGTACCAACTTTCAAGTACATAATACAGTACTACTAATGGTGCTGCACATTAGATTCCCACACTCACTCTTCTTACACCTGGAAGCTGGGGCCCTTTGACCAGCTCCTCCTCCTTCTCCCTCCCTCAGCCCCTGGTGACTCTCATTCTAGTGTCTCTTTCTATGAGTTTCTCTCTCTCAGGCTTCCCACTTTCCCTACTTTTGAGTAATATCAGACAACTCCAAGGGGCCTAATAAATGTGTAATTGGATTCCTTTAAGGACAGATTGCTGAGAGAAAAATATTTAAAGAATATTTAAAATATTAAAACACTTAAAGTCACCAGATATTTTCCAAATTTGATAAAACAGGCATTTTGTTCATTGTGTTTCTTTTAAAATGGAGATTCAATATCCAAGATGGTTGTGAAATGATAAATTAAAAGCATAAACATTAATAAATAAATAAATATGAATTTAAAAATATGCAATATGTGATAAGAAATTGCTCTTACAATGAAAGAGTTAAAACAGAACTTCTACCTCTCTGCCTCCATTTGTCCTCATACATATCTCATGTACTTTAACCTACCACTTGTCACTCTCCCCTCTGACTGGGCTAACTGGCACTCTGCCAGCACCTTTGCTCTCTCCTCACTAGTGGCACCCACCAAGGGATGAGTGGTTGGCTCACCCTATGGCCACCATCTCTTATCTCTCCTACTTTCACCAGAGATCAGTATGAGTGTGTCCCTAGACACACTCTAATGGATGGACATACTTTATTTTATCAGCAAGCATCTGGCATTGCCACGTTGCATCAGAGGAGGGTAAGAAGAGAGGCGGTAGTAAAATGAGGAGGCCTCCGTTCACTACACATGTGTCTCACACACTACTAGGTGAGATTTTGTATTATAAGAAGATCTGTTTCAGCAACGATTAAGAACAACCATAGCAGCAGTAGCAACAACAACAATACTTCAGTGAAAGATGAAAAATCTAGAACAAAGGTTAAAAACTCTTAACAAGGGTGGCTACAGCCTCTCGGTTAGGATGATGACCTCATATCAAAGATATAAGTTCACAGCGAAAAATCCTTATAGTTAAGATGCTTCTGCATCTACATATATTGAAAATATTGAATCAAAACCCTTTTCTTCTGTTTTTGTGTTATTTTCAAGAGGTCTAGGCAGATACAACTTTGCCCTACATTCCAAGGTATCCAAGGTGGAACTATTAGGCTTTTTGTCTTTTAGATATTGGTAAATTTTTATTAAAGTTTTTAGCTTCTTGTGGCCTTGCATCTTGATTTCTTAAAGTGAATTGACTCCTCTGTGACACAAACACTATGTGTATTTTTTCCTGATGGGGAGAAAATCTAAAAAGTCACTAGTTTTAGTCTATATACATTTAATCACACTTTTTACAAAGACTTAATTGTGAATAAAACATTGTACATTAAATGATAAAAATAATTTTATAAAACTAAGTATGCAATGTTCTTGTTGCTAAAATACATCTATACCTATATTCATGCTTTTATAGCTACAAATACAGATGATAGAGTCAAAGCATTTCAGCAGGATAATTAAAATAAGTTGGGACATTTGTATTATATTGTCTTCCTTAGGCTCTTTTTATCCACAAATGGGAGAAAACAATTTTACAAAATTCATAAAACTAAGTGTACCTTAGAATTACAAGCAAGACTGTTTTCCCTTTTTTATTCAGCATCTATCAAGAAAAAAATAATGTAGACAAGGTACTCTAGAAAGAGGTAAAAAGTATAAAATATAAGACAGTCATCCTTAATCATTCAACAGTAAATGAGGCGATAGGAGAAACATATACAGACTCCCAGGCACACTCACACAGATGAAGACTACATTTGCAGAGCAATACATTACACGATGACAATTCAAATATTAAACATAAGTTATATAGCTTGAGATTGTCAAGTAAGAGATGGCAGATGAGGTTAATAATAAAAAAACTTTCTTGATAAGGTGAGATTTGACTGTGTTTGAATAAAATACCTCTAACTTAGAGAGCATATCCATGAACAAATTTTGTGTCTGTTTATATAACAGTAACTGATGTCCTTACTCAGTCTTTAGGTATCAGGCTGAAGAGAATTATACTGATGGTCCTTACTGTTGATGTTCAGTAATGCTAATACAGGGGGCATATTTCATCCCAGTGACTGACAGTATATGGGCCATAGGCCATGGCTCATACTTATTTAGCTAACACCAGCTGACAGCTACATTTTGGAGGTCAGCCAAAGAAATTAAGAGAAGGGGGCATTACATGGACTGTCTTTCCCTTAAAAATAATCAAATAGAATGGATACATTGAGGAGAGGCTATTTTTACAACTTTTATGTGAATACCTCTCACATCAAGTTGGGAAGTGTTTCTAAGATTAAAAAATGATGATGGAAAAAGGAGAACCCTGTTGTGGTAACAGGAGATGCATTGATTTATAGAGACTGGTTGACATACTTTCTTAAAATAAAGTTTTAGTTAGGTTTGGTATTGTTTCTCTTTGGATGCTAAAGTCTCTAAGTTGGGTGTAAGGCAAACGTAATGCAGGAATGAATAAAAATAGTATACTCCACTTGTTTTGAATATCTACATTATTCATACCATTGGGTTGGGGTATAATATTCAATGTGTCATCTGTAGGAAATACTGCATGCTAACAGCTTTCCCAGCAGGGATGTGTAGCTAGAGATCTTGAAAAGATTCAAAGCTTAATATCTGTTAAGAATCTCTTTTACAAATCCAAGGGTGTATATTGGAAATCATAATTAAAGGAATTATTTTTTTCACAGGAATTATTCTGCAATAAATATCTTTCCATGTCTTTTGATATCTTTGTAATCATGAGCATCTTGAAGACTGCAGCTAAGCTAGTAGTCTTCCCTCCCTTTCCTCCCTGTGCCCTTATTTCAGCCATTATTTTTTCTGTTATCTGTTCATTTCCCTTCTACTCTGCGACATAGTATATACTTCTTACAAAAAATTATTCTAACTTTGGATTCGATTCAGCCAGTCCCTTAAACATTCCCATTTCTAGGTCACTTGGTAATTTCTCCAGCACATTCATTCTTTCATTCATTACACAAATATTTTATTGAGTCCATTTCTGTGTCAGACATTCTACCGAAGGCAGGGGATACATAGGAACCACAGATTGTATGCCCTGCTCTTGAGCTTGCAGGCTGGGGGCAGAAACACGAGTAGATAATTCCAATTCCATGCGATGAGCACGGTGAGAGGGAGTGGCTCAGTGCACAGCAGAGCAGCATGCTCCTGATTACGGAAGGAAGAGTCAGAAAAGCCCCCCAGGGAAGAATCTGTAAGGTGATCCCATGGAGATCTGAAGCTCAGATAAGCTCTGAGAGGGAAGTTCATTAAGGAGCAAGCATTGCTGGGTAAGAGATCAGCTTATACTTGGAGAGAGGACCTATGCCAAATGAGCATGGATAATTGGGAGAACAAGCAGTCATCACAAGTAACAGAGAAGTAGTGAATGTGTTAACATAATAAGTGGCAAAATTTCCAGTTAATGAAGTAGAGACAATGAGATTTTTATTTTTAGTTCAAGTTAAAATTACAAAACAGAGGGGTAACAACTAGCATTTTAATAGGTTAGAAATTCATCTTAAAGGATATGTCATTCATTTAGTTTATGCAAAATTGTGATCATGTCAAATTTGTGTTTTAGCAGATTGATATGGTTATAAAATAGAGAATGGTTTGAGGAGAGCAAGGTTGGGGACAGAAAGAAGAGTTTCCTAAGTATGGGACTTGAACTAAAGTTATCAAAGATATCAGAATAGTCATATTTAAGAGTTAATAAGTAGGCAAAGTAAGTGGTGTATTTTTGTTGATTTGGAGTAGATTCTGAAGGAGTGGTTCAAGGATGCTTCTTGAGTTTCCTATTTGATCAGCAGGACTCAAAAAAGTGAGTGACAAGAGAGTCAAATGCCAAGAGAATATAAGTGATATAAAAATTGAAGAGCCTGCAATGGCTTTAGAATCAATGAGATTCCCCTTGACAACTGTGATTTTCATGAAGATGTAGGAATGGAAAAGAGGTTCCTTGTTGAGTCACTGACAAGAGAGTTGGGAGTGAAGAATGCCTTTGTAGAGGACTCAACATTCTTAAATAGGAGGAAAAGAATATAAAAATAGATGGGAGTCGTGCCATTTCTCTCCACCTCTGTTATCCTACTCGTCTCTTGTGTTGTCGGGTGGGAGAGGCGTAAGAGGGTGCTTGTGACGTGAGTGGATTCACAGACTACTTGTTTTGATGCCAACCCCCCCCCCAAAAAAAAGAAAAGCAAAGCAAACACAGTTCTCCAATTCTTAGTTAATAATAGTACCTACCTCTATAGTGATAAGTAATACATCTAAGCACTAAATGTTAGTTTTTAACCTTATTACAGTCATTGTTATTTAATGTCTATAAAAACTGAAATGATTATAGAGATATTTGGTATAGAGTTGATTGATCTTATGCTCTCCTCCCTGAGGGAATATAAGAAATTTTAGTAATTTATTCAGTAAATGTTTATGCAACTTCTTCCATGTACTGATGTTGGTAGTAAATTATTTTTGTACTACAGTATTTATGAGGCTCAGAAAGCTTAATTTTGCCCTGGAATTACACAGATAGTCCATGACAGACCTAGGGACTAAACATGAATTTTTCTGACAGCAAAGCTCATGGAGTGCATGCTATGTGTCACTTCTAAAACAAGAGGTAACTATCACTCTCTTCCCAACATTATATGAATAATTCAGTCTGTAACATGATAGACTATATCATTAGCATGCTGTCTTGGTTGAGCAGGGTCACTAACATCAAGGAAACCTGTGTAATCTTGAGTCCAAATCACCTTTGGCTTCACTTTCCTTATGTTTAAAGGGGAGATAATAACAGTAACTATTATTTGTATATAGTATAAACATTAAAATAAATAATCTATATAAAGTGCTTCAAAAAGTAAAAACTCTAGACATGTTAGTGGTAATAACATCAGTAATACTAATATTAGTTTTATCTTGTGACATTCTTAATTTGCTAAAGAAATGACTATCAATACAAGGAAATTATATCTGTTCTTTTGCCAAATTTGGGTAATGGAGTCAGTCATCCAGTAAATTCATCCACAGATAGAATTTGACATGCAACTTTCTCTGTTAATTGAGTTGAATTACTCAAGAAAGTTGATTTTTCTTCTCACAGACATTCAGAACATCATCCACCTAAATTAATTTTGTTCCTTTATCTGCAGCATTTTTTCAAAAATCACATTATAAACGTCTTATTTGTACCTAAAGTTGAATTGGAAAGAATATATAAAATGTCTCTCTATTTCTTTTGTGTGTGTGTGCCACTTTTGAAGTATTCACTCTGGATTTCATGTACTCTCCACTGACAAAACTATTTATTTTTTCCTAAGTATTTAATATTCATTTCACTTCACACATGTCTAATCCTCTTCAGTCAGTTCTATTAAAAAGGGATTAAACTTTACTAAACACATAAACACATATTTTAAAAATTGTTTTCAATTTCACTTAAAGTATAAGCTTCATAGAATAACTTAGAGTTTAAGAGAAATGTGAATAGAACAGTAGAAAATTATCTAATTATAACATTGGAATTGTATTTATAGTGATTGCCAACTACAGTCACATATATAGGAGACATGGGGAGGGAAGAAAGCTCAGATGGTTTATTAGAAGATGTAGAGAATATATTTACACATTTTCCATAAAACTGCTTGACCTAGGGTTATTTTTCAATATTTACTGCAAGTTGAGCAGGTGGGACTTACAACACAAAAATGAACAAATTTCTTCCATCTAGGGGCCACCTTAGTTCTAATGCCACTGTTTCGTATTTGTTTACTTTGCAAATGAAAACCCCTGGCTATGTAAATGAGAAATATTTCTCTGACTTCACTGTGTTTGTTTCTTCATCTTTAAAATTAGTATGCTACCTATCTATTTCAAGTAGCTATATTGATAACTCTTGGTTACAGTGTCTGCTTCATAAACTGCACTTCAATTTAATTTTTGAAATTACTTATTTACCAGATTCTAACAAATTATAATAATATTGAATCCTCTGAAATGTTACTGTTTATAAGAGATACTAATCACTCCTACATCTTTAAATGCCACCCACCCAAAAACTTGACCTTGAATGAAAGTACTCAGTGATGATTAGGGTTTAGATCTGGCCCTCATGAGGTAATGTCTGTGCCTTCTAATTTGATGGTGTCGAACACTCCTTTGAAAGACTGCAAATAAATATTAGATTTGTTAGAAGACAAGTGTCTTTTCTGGTTTCCACTTTTACTGTGTGTCACATGTCCTAGCCACAGAGTTGTGGAGTGAATTTTCTACAACCCAACAGCAAGTTCGTAAAGACGAATATGGAGACCACCAGTCCTATACAATATGCTTGGTTCCTAAGAAATAGTAAAACAAAAACACTTTTGGTTATTTTTTGTGTGTGTTCCTATGGTCAGAGGAACATAAACTGAAAGAGAGTGAAAAGCAAACTGTGGCCCTTTTCTTTGTGGTCCACATGTGAGCTATTCCTTGGCTGAAAGCTTGACCAGCACCTTTCATGGTCTATTGCCTTTTCCGGGTCTAATGCCACAGCTTTATAGATTTCATGGTGTTTAACAAAAAATTCTTCTGATGCTTCTTCCAAAGACTACCTAAAATGGAAATGTCTTTTTTTCTATTTCAAAATCTTTTATTTTTGTTTGTGATTATGTTCATTTATTTAGAGGTAACATGTCATAAATATTGCTATTGGGTAAAAAGACACTTCCAAGTAGTGTTCATATAAACACTACACAATTGGTTAATTATAGGGAAATACCTGGAGATCCTACTGTTCCTAATTGTCACTGTACCACGGTAGCTGAGAGTTACACACAAAAACAAGTGGCCATCATTCTGAATGAGATTAACCATGGAATCCTAAAGTAAAGGCATTCATTAGCCATCTGTCCATGTTGAGCTATGGCCAACTCCTTTCTAATATGAATAAAACTTATATTGGTAACTTCATTTATTATTCTTCAAAGTTTGCTGTCATAAATATATAAAAATATGAGCTGAATGAATTTTACTTCTGAAATGTCTAATTATATTAAAAGCCTTTTTTATTATTTTACCAAGTTGAAAATTTAAGAGCAATGAAAATTTAAATACTTGAAAAAAAATTTTTGAATTAAATTTTAGGTATGAGAAATTTATTCTATCTTTCCTAGAGAAAAGATGGCTATGTCATTTAGAATTTAAAAACATACCAGTTAAAATTCAAACTAGAAGGTAAAATTGTTGGTCAAATATATTGTTTAAAGGATTATAAAGTGATGTTAAACCATAATCTGCCTAGTACATGCACACACATGGGGCAAATTGGCCAATGTAATAACTCTTGGTTCCATACAGTTATTCTATTTTTTAAAATCGGATACTAACTATCAGGCACCTTTCATTATATTTAGCCTTATATGAACTTTAAGTTCAGAGAAAAATCTTGAATCTAATATTTGAACTACCTAAATGGCTATTTACTATGCAGGGAAGTATTCTTTTTAATTTCATAAAAAATAAAAGTTACAACTTACACAGTAATTATGAATATAATATTTTAAGTAAATGTTAAGAATTAAGAATTTTTTAAGACCAAGTAATTTATGTTTAAAAAATAAATTAGCATTTAATATGGCCAAATTATTAAATATTACAAGTAATGTTTTGTTCTATATAAGCTAGAAACTACCATTTAGTCTGAACTTTTCATTTAGTCTGAAACACCATTGGAGGTAAGATGCACTACTATTAGATGTACCTCTAACAAATTTAAAAATATACTGCCAATAAAACTAGATGCAATGTTTTCATATCCCTTATTTTTTTCATATTAGGGATATGCTTATATTTAATATATTCTTAAAATAATTCATTTCTAAATATATAAAACAATGTAGCTGTCACTCTGGCTGGTAAGGCACAGTGGATTGAGTGCTGGCCGGTGAGCCAAAGGGTCACTGGTTCAATTCCCAACCAGGGCACATGCCTGGGTTGCAGACTAGGTCCCCAGTAGGGGGCATGAGAGAGGCAAACACACATTGATGTTTCTCTCTCTATTCCCCTCTCTAAAAATAAATAAATAAAACTTTAAAAAATACAATAAAATAGTGTAACTGTTAAATAAATGGCCTTCATGATAGTAATAAAATATTCTAATTTTCAGAGATTCTAAAAGTGGAAAAATATGCATCTTAGACAATAAAAGAGTGTATGACATCTTAGTTATTATTAAACTAGAGTAGGTCAAAGCAGTGAACAATTGACTGTATGGAAAAATAAATATAAGAAATCATTTTATATTTTATATATACACACTTATCAACTGAAATAATCCACAGTTAACAAAAAGTGCATTTGTTCTCAGTCATCTAGATTTATGAATCTAAAACTTGACCACTGCATTCTTGAGAGATGTACTTAGCACTTGCGATGAATTGTTATTCAGTGGAAACTACTTAACCTTATCAGAACCTGGATTTTACTTCCTAACTTTTCTGTTTTACTTGCTGAAAACATCTCATAAAGCCTATTTGTTAGTAATGATTATGAGAGTTCCTATCAGTGTACAGGTTATCTATATCTCCATATATATCTGGATGAAAAATATTTAATAGAGAAATTAAATAAAAATTACAGAAAAAGCTAAAGAGCTGTAAGTGGTTTGTAAGTTTTGAGTTTTCCATAGTTACCCTACCTGCTTATGTATTAATTTTTTAACCTCTGTCTCTTCTAACTCTCAAGGCTGAATACACACACACACACTCACATACACACTGTATTTCCCCTACTCCCCATCCATGGTTTCTCTTTGCGTGGTTTCAGTTACCTGCAGTCAATAGTAGTTACGAATATTAAGTGGAAAATTCTGGAAATAAACAATTTATAATATTTAGTTTGCAAGCCATTCTGGGTATTGTGATGAAGACATGTGCTGTCCTGCTCCTTCAAGCCTGAGACATGAGCCCATCATTTTGTCCTGCATTTCCATGCTGTCCATGCTACCTCTTACCTGCCCAGAGGTCACTTAGTAGCTGTGTGGGTTTTATGACATTGACTGTCATGATATTGCAGGGCTTGTATTCAAGTAACCCTTATTTTACCAATAACTAGTTCCAAAGCACAAAAATGTGATGCCAGCAATTTAGATGTGCCAAAGAGAAGCCATAAAGTACTTTCTTTAAGTGAAAAGTTAGAAGTTCTTAATTTAATGAGGAAAAAACTGCATGCAGAGGTTGCTAAGATCCACAGTAAGAATGACTCCTCTATCCATGAAATTTTGAAGGGAAAAAAATAAATTTCTGCTATATTGGTTAAACCAGATATATTGGTTTAAAAACACTTTGAAACTGTCAAAATTTGATCATCCAATGAAGCCAGCAGACTGGAGGGACAAATAGGGTGTCTGCGATTGGAAACTCAGTGCTGAGATGTGAGATGTGGTCAATAAAGCAAAATAATGATACAAACATTCTAATGGAAAAATTCAGATATGTATTCTAATTTTGCTGTTGCACCTCAAATTACAAAAGTTGCCTGATCAGTGCTTAGTTAAGATGGAAAAGAGTGGGTTTGTGGGTAAGAGATGTGAACGAAAATGTCTTCCAGTTGACAGCAATGTGTCGTGCCAGAAAATATTGAGTTTAAATAAAATCTGCATGTATATCTTTAAATACATATAACAGACACACTGATTTTGGGTAGACTTGATCCTTTTGTTCTACAAATTGTTCAGATTAAATGTTTCTTGTGAGTGAGACATTATGTTTGCTTTTTTCCCCTTTCTTGTCCTAAGTTACTCACATGAAACAAACCCTTTCTTTAGTTCCAAATTTAAGCTCTCTGACAGTTAGACATTATCATTCATTTGCTTAGAAGAAAAAAAACATGTCTAAATTTGAGCCTTTTCAAAGCTCACACGTTATGCCTTCATAAATTATAGCACATAATGGTAAGAGCTGGGGTCCTGGGCTTGGAATATGTGTAGTGTGAAAACAGATATATTGGTTTAAAAACACTTTGAAACTGTCAAAATTTGATCATCCAATGAAGCCAGCAGACTGGAGGGACAAATAGGGTGTCTGCGATTGGAAACTCAGTGCTGAGATGTGAGATGTGGTCAATAAAGCAAAATAATGATACAAACATTCTAATGGAAAAGAGAAACTAGGAAACAAAATGGATATGAGTGAGAACAGGAAGAAGGCAAAGCCTCACCTTAAGTTCAGAGAAGAGAAAGCGTATCGTCATGACCTGAGAAACCCTGAAAGGAAACAGATACTGCCAGCAAATGAGGGAAATTTTCTCTTCCCCACCTTCTTCATGTGAGCAGTGACAGCTAATGTTATTTCTCAAAGACAGTGATAAAAAAAAAGAAATTGCAGAGGGAGCTGCACCCTGCAGAGAGCAGAAGACGTACACTAATAGCCCTGTGCGTGTGACGACTCCGGAAACAGAGAAAAATGGCACCACCAGTCCTCATGTCTTCAGATAAAGTGAAAAACTTGAAGATCGCACCCAAGAAATAAGTCAAAGGATACAGAAGACTAAGAAGTCTTCTAGATCTACAACGGCATCTAGGAAATCTGTGCATGTGAAAAAGCATTGCATTTAGCAGCGCTGTCTGTGCAATAAGCCCTAGTCAGACCTCTAGATGTTAGTAGCAATGTGGTCACCAGCATAAAGGGACTCTAGAAAATTCAGATATGTATTCTAATTTATATACACTAGTTCTAATATGTGATCTGAAGAAAATGGTATTGTTAAGTATGTTGCCCGATATCCTGATTCAAGTTGACTCATAGAAGCATACATACCTTGCTTGCTTTGTTGTTTAGGTTCCTGTTAAAGGTGAGATTATATGGCATTTGTCTTTCACTGCCTGGCTTATTTCAATCAGTGAACCTAAACAACAAAACGAACAAGCAAGCAAAATATAACCAAAGACAATGAAATACAGAACAGGCTGACAGTGACCAGAGGGGAGAGGGGAGAGAATTTCAGGGGAAAAAAGAAAGAATTTACAGAAACAAGTATAAAAGACACATTTGATATAGCAAAAAGAAAAATAAAATATCTGGGAATAAACCTAACCAAGGAGGTAAAAAACCTGTATGCAGAAAACTACACAGCCCTGAAGAACGAAATCAAGGAAGACACAAACAAATGGAAACATATACCTTGTTCATGGATTGGAAGAATTAACATTATCAAAATGTCCATACTACCCAAAGCAATATACAGATTCAATGCAATACCTATTAAAGTACCAATGGCATATTTCACAGACATAGAACAAACACTTCAAAAATTTATATGGAGCCATAAACGAGCTCGAATAGCAGCTGCTCTTTTGAGAAAGAAGAACAAAGTAGGGGGGATCACAATACCTGATATCAAACTGTATTACAAGGCCACTGTAATCAAAACAGCCTGGTACTGGCATAAAAACAGGCACATAGACCAATGGAACAGAACAGAGAGCCCAGAAATCAACCCAACTCTCTACAGTCAATTAATATTCGACAAAGGGGGCAGTAACATAAAATGGAGTAAAGATAGCCTCTTCAACAAATGGTGTTGGGAGAACTGGACAGCTACATGCAAAAAAATGAAACTTGAGCACAGACTTACACCATACACCAAAATAAATTCAAGGTGGATAAAAGACTTAAATGTAAGTCATAACACCATTAAAGTCCTAGAGGAGAACATTGGCAAGAAAATCTCAGATATTTCACGCAGCAACTTCTTTACTGATATGTCCCCTAGAGCAAGGAATGTAAAGGAAAGAATAAACAAATGGGATCTCATCAAAATAAAAAGCTTCTGCATGGCTAAAGAAAACAGTATTAAATTAGCAAGACAACCAACTGTATGGGAAAACATATTTGCCAATGATAACTCAGACAAAGGTTTAATCTCTAAAATATACAAAGAACTTACACGACTCCACTCTAAGAAGACACCCAACCCAATTAGAAAATGGGAAAAGGACTTGAACAAACACTTCTCCAAGGAGGACATACAGAACATTCAGAGACACATGAAGAGATGCTCAATATCATTAGCTATCAGAGAGATGCAAATTAAAACCACAATGAGATACCACTTTACACCAGTCAGGATGGCTATCATAAACAAAGCAACAAACAACAAATGTTGGAGGGGTTGTGGGGAAACGGGGTCCTTAGTTCACTGTTGGTGGGAGTGCAGACTGGTACAACCATTATGGAAAACAGTATGGATTTTTCTCAGAAAAATAAAAATCGACCTGCCTTTTGACCCAGCAATTCCACTGCTAGGATTATATTCTAAGAATCCTAAAACATCAATATCAAAGAACCTATGCACCACAATGTTCATAGCAGCACAATTTACAATAGCCAAGAGTTGGAAGCAACCTAGGTGCCCATCAGTAAATGAATGGATCCAAAAATTGTGGTACATATACACAATGGAATTCTATGCTGCAGAGAGAAAGAAGGAGCTACTACCCTTTGCAACAACATGGATGGAACTGGAAAGCATTATGCTGAGTGAAATAGGCCAGGTGCTGAAAGACAAATACCATATGATCTCACCTTTAACAGGAAGCTAAACAACAAAACAAACAAGTAAGCAGAAAAAAAAAACCCAAAAAACAAAGACACTGAAATAGAGAACAAGGGGATAGTGACCAGAGGGGAGAAGGAAGGGAAGTTAAGGGGAAAAAGGGGAGGGATTTGGAGGAACAAATAGGAAGGACACAGGGACGAGAACTAAGGGGGGGGAGGAAATGGGAGGGAGGTGGGGAGCAAGGGGCAGGGGAGGCTGGGATGGGAAAAATAGACAAAAAACTGTACTTGAAAAATAACTAAATAAAATTAAAAAAAAAAAGACACATGGACAGCAACTAAGGGGGGTGGAAAGGAAGGGAGGTGGGGAGCACTGGGGGGGTGAGGTGGGATGGGAGTAAAAAACAGAAAACTGTACTTGAACAACAATTAAAATTAAAAAACAACATAAACAAGCAAAAAAGAAGCATACATACCAAGTCCGGCCCAGAAATTATCCAGCCAAGCATTATGAAAAATAGAAACATTTACCGAAGAAGGTACAAGACACAAGAAACGTTGTATGTAGGGCAATGATGCCTCAGTCCCCTTCAAAGTAGGCGCCTTGGGACCTCACACAGTTCTCCCAATCACCATCATCTGTCCCACTGTATTTTCATGAATTTTATTGATAGTCTAAAATCTCTTCCCCTTCAAAGGCATTCAGTTTTGGGAAAAGCCAGAAGTCACAGGGCATCAGATCTGGGCTGTATGGGAGCTGAGTCACCTGGGTGATTTGATGTTTTGCCAAAAACCTCTGCATAAGATGGAATGCATGAGCAGGCATGTTTTGTGATAAGACTGCCAATCACCAGTTTCCCATAGCTGTGGCCTTTCGAATCATCCAAATAGTCTCTGAGGAGGAATTTTAAGCTTAACACAAAATTCGATGCAGGTTCATTTCTCTATTTGCTCAGTTATTTTGAACGCCATGGCCACACAGTACACACACTCACTCACTCAGTGGCATCTACTGCTCCCATTAATCAGTACAGTGAAGTCATCATTGTTTACACATACACATTCCAGTCCATTCTCCTTGGCTGACAGGTCACACCAATGTCTTGCAAACCATTCTTGTTATATTAACAGTGGTGGGACTTTTCCCAGACAAATCTTATATATCAGCTTCAGAGACATCCAGGCTCAGCAGACAGAATTGAAAGTGAGTGGACATGTGATTGAGACTACAATGGATATTTGACAACATCATGACATTTGTTTTTTAATGAAAAATATCTTAAATATAGAATATATAAATATAAAATGATATAAGGCAAGATTGTTTATCTTTTTTCCTGTAATTTATCTTTACCTTTTTCATGTTTGTTTATTTTCTTCTTACATATTTATGTCTGTACTAAACATCTTAGTTCCTCCCAAAATTTTTACTTATAATCAATGATCAAATTTTTCTTTTTAATATAGCAAAGGCTTTTAGTATTTCTTTTCTTTTTTTTTAATTTTATTTATTTATCTTTAGAGGGAAAGGGAAGGAGAGAGGGAGAGAAACATCAATGTATGGTTGCCTTTCGTGCGTCCCCTGCTGGGAATTGGCCTGCAGGGAACTGGCCTGCAACCCAGGAATGTGCCCTGACCGGGAATTGAACCGTGATTGTCTGGTTCGCAGGCCCGTGCTCAATCCACTGAGCTACACCAGCCAGGGCCAGTATTTCTTTTCTTAATAAGAATTTTACAAAATGAAATTTACTGTTAAAACATTAGTCACTTAAGGCATTTTTTTAGGTCTCTAGTGAATCTCTTTCATCAAAGATGCCATGAGTGTACATTTGTGTGTGATATTTTGTAACTTGCAGCATTTTAAAGTACAAAAGAATTTCTATGAGAAGTCATTGCATCAAGTAAACTTCATATAGACAACACTGCATTGGAGGCATTATAGTGCTTTACCATTTAAACATATAAATTATAATCATAGTTCTTATATGAATCTAATGTTTAGCAATTTCAAAAAGAAAATTTTACCATTGGTGATAGAATCATCAGACACACTGTGAAGCAGGTATGTATGGTTCAGTGTTGATTCGTAGCAAACCTAGTGAGTATGGAATTTTGAGAGCCAAGCTTAGTGGGGTGCTACTAATGTTTGTTACTACTATTTTCAAATTATTTGTTAGCCATTCCTTGTCTCTTGAAGAAGCTTTACATTGTTATAAAGTCACAAGTAGTTGATTAAACAAATGCTTTAGGAAAGAACCATCAAAAAGTAAGGTGGATTATTAATCCAAAACTTAGGTGTGAAGTTTTCTTATATATATATATATATATATATATATATATATATATATATATATATATAATTGATTATGCCATTATAATTTTTCTATTTCCCCCCTTCATTTCCCTCCACCCTGAACACCCCTCCCCCACCATTCCTCCCTTCAGTTTATGACCATGTGTCTCAAGTTTTTTAGATTCTATATTTCCCATACTATTCTTGCCCTCCCCCTATCTATTTTCTACCTACCGTCTATGCTACTTATTTTCTGTACCTTCTCCCCCCTTCTCCTCCTCCCACTCCCTTGTTGCTAACCCTCCATGTGATCTTCATTTCTATCGTTCTGCTGCTGATCTAGCTGTCCTCTTAGTTTGCTTTTGTCTTAGGTGTGGTTCTTAATAACCGTGAGTTTGCTGTCCTTTCACTGTTCATCTTTTTAATCTTTTTTTTCTTAGCTTGCATTCAACAATTATTTTTCCAAATGTTTTGAGCTTATTCCTCAAAATGTGACTAGCCTAAGGGTATTTTGGCAGTGTCATAGGAAGCAAACACCTCTACAAAATACAACAGTTAAAGTACTTGTTTCAATCTAAATGAAAAAAAAGAGTTTAATAATGCTCAGCGTCTTCACAAATACTTACATATACTCCACTCATGGAAAATAGCTAGTGAGGTTGTTTCCTGCACTAGCTATTTTCACCATATTTTTTGTAATTTTTTTTGAAAATTACAATTAATGTTCATTAAGATCAGAAAAGTCCCTAATAGAGCATATGAAAGTATTACATATACACAGCACAATTTCACATACACTCACTTTTGATTTAATCACAATTGTTAGCATTCTATTTACCTTGTTAGTTAAAATAAGCTCACCAGGAAAGAGTTTGAAAGAAACTAAAATTGTAGATAATGAATGAAGCTAGAGATTACAGTTTAAGAGATCACATTGGTTCTCTGGTTACCTCATTGTCATAATTCTAGAAAGTTTGGGGGGAAAACTATGTGAAACTTTCACATAACAAACAATTTAGAGGTTTTTTGGTTGTGTTAATGTAGATTTTTTAAAGATCTCATTTCTCCCCAGAATGTCCAAGAGAAAGGTCAATATAATTATCTCATGTCTTCAGATATCAGGATGAAGTTGCTGAAATACTTTACTTTTTGTGGTTAGTCCATATACTGCTCTTCTGTGCTACCCGAGAAATTAATACAGGCTGGCAATACACTTGGACCAAGACAGTAAAGGGCTGTCGAAAAGAGCCCTGTGTTGTCAAATTTGTTAGGAAACTCTGGGGCATGGAGTGCAAAAGGGGAAGCATTAAATGTATTGACTTTTAAAGTTTTTGCTGTCAATAACTTTGTGGGGACTGGCAGTCTCGGGTCAGTGACTGCGGTTGCCTGCAGACTGACAGTCTTACCTCTTCGGTTAATATCGCTCTTCGTTCCCACGGACCGCAAGTGCTGTGTTACTAAGGAAGTGCCTGCTCTGCTTTCTTATATTGCTATTTGGACTTCCCCTGCTATTCTTATCTGTGTGTAGCGTGTTTGCTCTTCACACATATCTACATTCCAGAGGTACTGTTGGCTTTGCTTTGAACTAGCATGAACAGGAAAATTTAGTTAGCATCAGGAAGTGGAGCCCGAGCCTCCTTTCGGAGCACTTGAATTCTGTGAGACCGGTTTATATTTTGTTTGTATCAAATACAAAACACTGTAGTACCTGTTTTGATTTTATAAATATAATGAGGAAAAGATGAATGTTCTCTTTATCTCCTATGATCGTACTCTTAATACACAACAGCTGGATGGAGGACAGAGGAAAGGAGAGAGGCACAGGTTACTGAGATGTGTGGAGATGATGGAGATGGCATTATCACTCTTCCATTTGAGACTTTTTGGTTCAGTATCTCACTAGGATGACTCATTATAAAGATTATAAGGTGTGGTAGCGCCAAGGTTGAAACTTAAATGTTTATGTGATATTATCCGATATAATGGTTTCCTGGGGCTGTAACAGCTTCCTGCCATTACAAAGTGCCAAGAACTGGATGACTAAAAAAATGGGAAAGTGTGTTCTCTCACAGTTCTGAAGGCTCAGAGTCTGAAGGGAAGGCATCAGCAGGGCCATGCTCCCACTGAAGCTTTGTCTCCTCCAGCTCTAGGAGTCCCTGGCATTCTCCCAGTGATGGCAGCATAACTCTGATCACTGCCTCCGTCTTCACCTGGGAGTCTGTCTGTCCTTGTGACTACATCTCATCTGCTTATAAGGGCACTCGTTTTGGGTTAAGAGCTCACCCGCTGCACTGTGACCTCATCTTAACTAATTACATTTATAATGACTTCATTGTTAAAATAATTATTCTGGAGATAGGACTCTTTTTGAGGACACAGTTAACCCTATAACATATCATTTAAAAAACTACAATTGTATTTCTGGCACTAAGCAAAGGCAGTATAAAATTAATGGCCTGGAGAAGCATCTGTATATATTGTGGCAAAAAAAAATGTCTTAGGATAAGCTTGGTTGCAAGTGTATCTGGCATCTACCAGACTGAATATTTTATTGCCTATGATTAAATGACCCAAGACGTAGTTAATGGGATTTCTGGTAGAACTTTAGGTAAAATATCATTCATTACTCACAAGCCTACCTTCATTCTTGTTTTTTTTCCTGTTAATATATTCTACTTATTATCTTTTGAATATGTGAATCTATTTATAACATAATATTAATATAAGCATAATGTTTCAAAATGAGCAGAAGTATTAAATTAAATACTCATTTGTTATTCTGTCTAAGAACACACTTTATTTGTCCTGTCTTGGAATCCTTCATAGGACAAAAAAATCCAGTTTTTTCCCAGTCATTTATTTTTGGTGGATCCTTCCCTACTATTTGACATCAGTGATGTGCATGCTACATATGTGAAAATATAGTGGGCTATGTTCTGTATATTTGGTACATAGCTTTAAATTTTCTACTTGCCATATACACTTTATCAGTACAGTATTTAATATGTTTGTTGTCAAAGAATCCAACTGTACCCACATGATTTTCCTTCTTCATAAAATACAATAAAATCCAATGTATTCACTAAAAAGGGGAAGAATAGATTAGTACTCTGAGACTAGCATATTTACATATGAACACAGACATATAAATCCTGACAGAGCTGTTTGTAACTACTTAAAGTGATCCAGTCATTCACCAAACAGATATTTACTGAAGTTTACTATGTGAAAAACACTATTCTAGATGATCTTGATAAATCAGTTAACAAAACAGACAAGAATCCTCACTCTAGGAATTTATATTCTAGTGAAGAAAGAATGAAAGTTTATATTAAGCTAGAAATATATACTTACACATACGTGTTTATATAGAAATTAAGCAAAATAAGTTTAGAATAAAAATATTTCATGTTGACATTTGCTAATTAAAAAACTCAGAAACTTTGATGAGAAAATTTCTTTAATTTTTTAAAACAGCATTAACTTTTATAGTTCCCAATGGAATGTTACATTAATATTTTATAAACATTTAACCATAAATAAAATTTCTCCTATCAACCCACCAGTTTATATCAATCTATGTCTTAGTCTGATCTCTTTTCCTCTCTCCTTCTTTTCATATCTTATGAAAAAAATATCTTTTTCATAGTTTCAGTTATAGTGGCTATAAAATGATAATTCTTAATTGTTTTACTTAAAATTTTCATAAAATGTCTATTTTTATAGGGTCATTATTTATCATATTCATGAGAGCTCAATCTATCAAATAACTATGACTTAATGTGTATTTTTTTGTTTAATTTAAAAAATCATTACTATAAAACAATGTGAAAGTAACTTTTACACAAATTAATTTCTTCTACTAAATTTTCCCCTTATGACTAAGATGAAAGCTTTCTTGCAATAAGAGCTGGAATAATTTATGATTTTTTGAAATGTATTGATAAATTGCCATTCAAAAAATTACTTCATCACCTTCAACATTATCACTTCATAAAAATTACTTCATAATCTTCAACACTATCGCAGCACCTATCATTCCATCAGCAGTTACCATCTGAGTGACACTCTGGTGATCGCTTTCTTTGCTAGAGGAACTGATGAATTAACATTATAAATTGTAAACTGAGTTTGGCCAAATAACAGCCTGAGTTTTGTTTCTTTTCAGTTCTCATGATTTTACAGTTTTACTCTTTAAAAAATATTTCTTATGAAAATAGTGCCTAATAATAATGAGTATTTTCTTTTGAAAAATGTTTTATTTATTTTTAGAAAGAGCAGAAGGGAGGGAGAAAGAGAGGCAGAGAAGCATCAATGCATGGTTGCCTCTTGCACGCCCTCTACTGGGGACCTGGCCCGCAACCCAGGCCTGTGCCTTAGGAATCCAACAGGCAACTCTTTGGTTTGCGGCGAGTGCTCATCCACTGATCCACATTAGCCAGGGCAACAAGGAGTATTTTCTTACCACAAGTAATTCCTCCGCAGGTAGCCAAGAAGTTTTCCCTTTTTTATTGTGATAAAACAGATGTCATAGCAACCAAAGGGGCAGGGCAGGGCTGATCATTATGGCTGCAAGAGGCAAACTGTAAGTTGGAAGATTTTCCGGGGAATGATGCTGTTTCTTTCCCTTTCTTTCTCAATTATATTTGTTATTGCTTAGCGTTGTTCATTAACCGATTATCAATGTGTAATGTCAAATGAAGTATAGAATTGGGAAGGAAATACAGAATAGAAGACATCCTTCACACATTGGAAAAATAAAGCGTGTTTCACAAATCATAACATTTCAATGCCTCTTGTAAGACTAATTTGGCCATAGTTGTGGTGAAACTATATTTTAATGTTTTATACGCATAAAAATGAGTTAATGGAGTTTTAAAAATCTTTTGCTTTCAAAAATAACTAATTAAAAAATTAAAGTGCAGCAAATGAAATCTAGAATTTCTCCTAGTTAGAAAGGCTAAATTTTTATTTGGAATGACATTGTGTACTGTACTTAATTTATATCATAAGTAAAGTTATATCTACTGTATTTGGAGAAGAAAGACACATAGGAACAAATGAGTTTCTTGTTTTTATTTTTAAATAGTTAATTTCTAAGAAACTACAAAAACGTGTGCTGTTAGACACTTCTAAATGTTAAGGTGCAATGCCTGAGTCATTGACTTGATCCATCTATTAACCAGGAATCTTAAAACCTGGATGTCTATTTTGTGAGACAAAAATAGTACCTTTAAAATTAATACCTTTTGCTGTCATTTTTCCCCTTTATCAGTAGTATTACAACTGCAAATCCTTGAGGTCTCTGAGTTTCTATTTTTTCTTCCTATACCAATAATTTGAGGTATTAGTGCAGATTATTGATTCTATACCGCTGAGCTCTCTAGATTATAGCAGACAAAGGGGTCTTGGAGTGTCATAAAAACACCCTTTACTTTCAAAATTCACATTCTAAAAATGACATTCCTAGCTTTATAACTGTGTAGCTTGTACTCTGTTGCTTAAAATGTTCTCCCAGTGGACAAGGTCACTTGCTTTGGAGACTAATTCTCATTCTTTGTGTTTAATTTGGATTGAAGATATTATTGCATACCTTTGCAGTCTGGGTCTTGAAACCATTATTAGGTGATAGGTGAGATTATATTTTGAAGTGAAAACTTATGTATTTTCTGATGAAATAAATATGCCAGGCATTTAGCAGTTCATGCTTCAAAATTTAAACATTGTAATGCTAATGATGTTATTTTCAGAGAAATTTACTGAGATAATTTATGCTATCATAAAATCTACAATATTTTCAAGCAAACATTATATAATTTTAAAATTCTGAAGACTTAAACTTTATATCTGGAAGAGTTGGAAGTGAAAAATAAAGTGGTAGATCTATTAATTCAGTCAGTGTAGACGGATCACAATCCGATATGTATAGGACTGACAAAGGTAACAGTATACTACTGAATGTAAATGAATAAAATTACAGAATTTTACAAGTTCAGCTTTCTCTTCCTGAAAGGTTCTTTCCCATTCCACACTTTCTTCCTTCTTTTTTTGTCTTTGTTTTTTAAAGATTAACTTAGTTCCCTACTAGAGTTCCCTCATCAAACACATCTTCACTGCAGTTAGTTGTTAAGTGCAATTTCTTTCCCATTAACTGTGAAGGAAAATGTCTTATCTGTCCTGCTCATTGTGATAGCTTCCAAACCTGCCATGGGCTGTGGTTTGAGTTGGTTCCATTGTATACTCTGGCTTTAAACCACCTGGTTTTAAATTCTGCCTCAGCCACATAACAATTTGGTGACCCTGGCCAAATGGTATAGAAAATCTGTGCCATAGTTTCCTCATCTTTAAATCAAGGTTTAAATGGTGCCAACTTCATCGACTGGCTGTGAACATTACATTATTTAGTACTTGCACAGTGCAAGTACTTGTCTGACACATTATAAAACTATTAGCAAAATGATAACTATTTATATTGCTATTACCATTTTATGAATATTCATTTATTGTTAAATTTATATGTATCAAGCATTTTCAAGCAGAGGACATGGTTTATTGATATAAATAAAATATTTTAGTAAACAGGTGGACAAAACCAAAGTCATCCCTTTGATAAATACTATTGAAATCATTTGGCAAGTTAACTCATAGAACAGGGTGATGTTCTAAACTCTCTTTGTTATCTGCAAAGTCTTGTTATCTTCACCACTAAATTATTTGATATATTTATTAAGATTTTATTGTAGTTATAAGTAATCTTTGTAATGCTCACTTTAAATTTATTCCAAGTTACAAATATTATGTTTATGCTTATAGGTATAAAATTTCAAAGCCTTAATTACCTATTTTTCTCTGCTGGAGAAAATCCTATATTTTAGGGGGAAAGTATTGACCATGACCATGAATACTTCTTTTATCTACCTTTTTTAATAGAGGTCTGGAATCCAGATCCATAGTCTCAATTTACACAATGTAACTTTTTATCTACTTACCACTCAGCTTGCTTTAAAATCACTTCGAATTGTCCTGGAATTTGACAGCAAGTGTAATCTCAAATTCTTCAATGCCCAGTAGCTATCAAAAGTGCAAGAGGAAGAACTAGTGATCATGGAATACCAGGAGGATGCACAGTTAAAAATAATTTTTTGGAGACAATCTAATTTTATTCTTTGGTTAAAGTAATTCATTGGAAAATTTCTGACTAGATTCAAATCTCATTTTCTGCTTGAACCCTAGCATTATATAATTAGTATGCACTGAAAAATGCAAAACAACTGTATGAAACACATCACTGTGTCTATCAGAGAAATATTTCATTAGACTGAACCATATCGTATAAAGAGCAGAATGCTGGGAGGAAATATGTTCCTGATTTCATCATTACCAATGATTACCAAGGGCTACCAATGATTTTTCAAATTATAAATATTTGCCTTATGGACACTCTGAATCATGTAATTCACAGTCCCTTTTGAGTTAGCTACTACAAAGCTCAAAAGCAAATTCATAGCCCACATCTTGCTGTCTTATAAGACTTTATGGCATGGGTTTTTTGCACTTTTTTTAATCCTAGTTCATCACATGCTTTTTCTACTTTGTCCTTTTCACAAATACTCTCATTTTCCAATTATAATTACTTTTGTTTTTCATTCCACTGTTTTTATTGCCTCAAAAAATCTGAAATAAAGTGTGGTGGAAAAAAAACACAATTTAGGATAATACCTACAAATCTGGTCAAGGATAGATTTAGAGCACTCCAAATGATAGTGGACTAAATAATTGAACTAAATCAAACTTTCCCTTCAGTTATTTGAAGTTATTTGTTAAACACCTTGAATATTACCACAAAGTTATATAATTATCATTATATAGTGTGGTTGCTGAAAGTATTTGCTATAAAATATAAATTCATTTACTAAACATATAATCAAAATATGCTCAATTTGAGATCCTTTTATATTCAATATCCATTACTGCATTTCATTTCATTAGAATTTGACACATATCTCCTTCTTTAGCTCTCCGGGACAGAGGTCATTCTCTCTGAGGCAGGTCCACTGATTTAACATATGCTATTAATCACGTCCCTTGTGGGCTGTTTACAGTTTTCCTAAAAGAAGCTGAATTGTTTGCCAAGCCCATTTCCTAATTAAAGTTATTTTAAACTCTTGGCATTTTAATTTTATTTTTAGAATGACATTTCAAGGAATAACATAATAACACAACGAAAACCAAATAGTAATACTAATAAATACTACTAAACAAAATCACTTTTCACTTGAAGCAAAGAGACCAGTAAAGGGACACAGAATTCTGCTACTTTCTCTGATGGCTTTCATGTTCTACCTGGTTGAAAGTTATCTTTCTTTTTCACACTTCCTTTTAATATCTTCAGCTTTTAAGTTTTAAGTATGATAAGAGCAATGGCTGTATTTTATTTAATCTTCCTATTCTCCACATATTCATTTGTCCAATGAATAAATGAGTACAAATAGTGTTTTTCTTTCTAAAGGCCATGCTAATTCATAACAACATTCTATCTTTTTAAAAGAATTTCAATGTAAGGTTTGTTATAATTTTATAGAAACACATATTAAGATAACTTCTTAAAAACTGAATTTAGCCCTGGCTGGTATAGCTCAGTGGATTGAGTGCCTGCAAACCAGAGGATTGTGGTTCGATTCCCAGTCAGGGCACATGCCTGGGTTGCAAGCCAGGTCCCCAGTAGGGGACACATGAGAGGCAACCACATATTGATGTTTCTTTCCCACTCTTTCTCCTTCCCTTCCCCTCTCTCTAAAAAAATAAATAATAGAAAAAAGTGAGAAATTTTTAGTTTAAAAACATTTTCCTATTTATAAAACATTTTCCCATTTCCTAAAAATGATATTTTTATTTATAAAATTTTCTGTTATCACTAATATGTACAACTATAATGTATACTTACTAAAAATGTTTATTAAGCACTTATCTGTATTTTAAAGTGGGGATACAAAAGTACATATGATATACTTCTTTGAGTGCATAATCTGCTAGGAAAAACAGTAGAATTATTATAAATAAATCATCTTAATATGATAGGGGAGAAGAATTAGGAATTATGTACAAATCATTCAGTAGGCACAAGTGAGTTTCGGATGTATTGTCCTTTTCTTCTACCAGAAAAATATTGTCCTGACAGAAATAGATATGGACTGTAAGCCTGAATAAAGAATGTTTAAATTCACTATTAAGGAATGACCTACAGAGAAGCTCCGCATATGCCCTCTGGGAAATGCAAATTAACATAACAATGAAGTGGCACTACTAGAACTGCCCAAGTCCAGGACGCTGACACCAAATGCTGGCAAAGATGTGAGCAGCAGGACCTCTTACTCACTGCAGGTAAATGAAAAACGGTACACACACTCTGGAAGAGAGTCTCATGTTTTTTTTACAAAACTAAATTTACTCTGACTCTACACTCCAGGCATTGTGCTTCTTGGTATTTGCCCAAAGGAATGGAAACTTATATCCACACAAAAACCTGTACACTGATCTTTATAGCAGCTTCATTCATAATTGTCTACACTTGAAAGTTACCAAAATATCCTTCAGTAGGTGACAGGATAAATTATCTGGTACATACAGACAATGGAATATTACTCAGCACTAAGAAGTGAGGAGCTAGCAAGCCATGGAAGGACATGGACAAACTTAAATTAATATTACTAAGTGAAAAAATCCAATATGAGCAGACTACTTACTATATAACTTCAACTATCTGGCATTCTAGAAAAAGCAAAACTATGGGGGTAGTAAAAAAGATCAGTGATTGCCAAGAGTTATGAAGGAGGGATGGATGAAAAGGTATACTACAGAGGATTTTTAAGGCAGTGACACTACTCATTATGAAACAATTAATATATTTATTCTACAACAGTGAGAGCAAACTCTGATGTACACTATGGACTTTGGGTAACAATGATACATCAATATAGGTTCATCAGTTGTCACAGAGGTACCACTCTGGTTGGGAATATTGATAGTGGGGGAGACTGTATGTACAGGGGCAGAGAGTGCATGGGGACTCTGCAGTTTTTGCTTAATTTGCTGTGAACCTAAAACCTCTCTCTAAAATGTTTTTTTAAAATAAATGCTTTCCAGTTATTTTATTAAACAGGAAGTTTGTTACATTTTTAAACAAGAAAAAATGTTTATAAACTGCTTAGTAGATGTAGACAACTAAAAGAGGAGACAAAAACTTCACTAAGCCATCATCCAACATTCACTAGCATGAGGTCCTTGGAGGCTGGGAATTTTCAGGCAAAACCTTTCCTCTGAACTGTAGAATTGAGAATAACAATGGATTACTACTAAATCTTTTGTCTTCATGTTTATGGACAAAAAATTCACTGTATGACTTAAGCAAATACCTTTAACCAAGAAACATGTCTTCAAAAAATTAATATGAGAGAGAGTGAGGCTACCTAACAGTCAGAACTAATGACACTCATGTAATTCATTTCTTAAATCTACACTACTGAGCCTTGGAGTTGGCAGTCTAATTACATATTAGAAGTAATGGCAAAATTCTCTTTGTTTAACTTTGATCTGCCTTTGTTCTGCTGATGCCTTTCTAAGGTCAAATTCCTGAATAGATAAGTGAGTTGAACTAGGGAGGTTGGTTAGACCTAGATAAACCAGCCTTAAAGTTCTGCTTTCATGGGGTGTTGTACATGAGGCACACTGATGAGTTTACTTTCCACTTGATCTCACTGGAAATCCCATATCCTGTGAAAATGCATACCTACAGATGAAACCTGTACAGACCCAGATGGGAATTGAAGGTTTACTGGAAACTGCAGTCACATCTGATTCCCAGCTATGGAATACTGATCAGAGATACTGAGTGTGTGCAGAAAAACCTATTTTAGAATTGAATGCCACATGGAAGGAAGGAGAAGAAAAGCCTTCTTAGAAGGGTGATGTAGCGTTCTGCAGCGTGGTTTATGGTGGTGTGAAAGGAGCACCCACCATATGCCATGTGCCAACTGTTAACCATCCATTAGTTAATGTATGACAAAAATAAAAGTCATCTCTCTCACTCAGTGAGTATGAAATTTGTACAATGTTACATTTACTAAGTGACCAAATTAATTTTCATAAATGAAAAGTAGGGTTGATCATTATACTAAAACTAAGTCTTTCAGTTATCATATTCTTCATTGTGATCTTCCTTTTCAGGCTATTTTCAGAAATAAAAATGTGAAAGCTCAATGAGCCAATGGCTAGAATTTGGTATATATATTTTTGTTCAGTTAAGCTTTCTCGGGTTGGTGTTTTATGGGTTTCTTTTTTTTCTTTCTTTTTTTTTCTTTCTCTCAATGAGCTGACTTTGGACCTGAAGTCTGGCTGCAAACTGTCTGAAATTCTCATCAACTGGGCCATCTGCTCCAGCAGACACCACATGTGTTTGCATCCCATCGACCTCACGGAGTGCCTTTGTCTCCGTTTTTATATATCAGAGATGCATAATACTATATTCTCTTAGTTTTTACTTATTGCTAATTTTTCTTGTGGGAAAAGACTGTAGAATGCCATAGAAATATCAATGTACAATACATAAAATCTTCCCATAATTAAATTTATCAGATTTCTGCCTAATAGGTAACATTAATTTCTTACCCTTAGTTAAATTTTAGTTTTACTTCAGCATATGTATATACGTATATATCTATACACACACACACACACATATATATATATATATAATTTTCTAATCAAGTGAACCTTCAGACAAAATCTAGTCAAGTCTAAAATTTCTATGTCAATCTTAGCAGTGTTGATTCAGCCTATTCACACTATTTTATTTACATAGCATATTTTGGGATTTTAAATTTTGTTAAAGTTGAAAATCATGATTAGATACTCATTCTTTCTTTTACTATTTTTCAGTAAAGTAATTTCCTTTCTGTGCAAAAGAATTTTGGAGCAAGAGAATACTTTCTATGTCCTGTAATAGAAAGGCTTAGCTCATGCTAGTTAATCACTTTTATTTTTGTCTACACTTGCTGCCTTTAGCACAGATTATCTTATGTCTTTGCTTCAAACCTCTTCAAGGTTGTCCACACAGCCTTCTGTCTGAAATCTTCCTTTCTGTTTACCAAGTTGTATTTTTTTCTGATAAAAGTTAAAATTATGGCTTTATTGTCTGTGAGTTGAGAAAGTTGATATTTTCTTCCTTTCTCCACCCCCGAGGACAACAATTGATCAGAGAAGCAGAAAATAATGTTCTGGCTTCTTTTTTTGGCCTGCCTGTCCAAATGCGCAATTTCTGTAATCTTGGACTTTTGGCTTCCTATACTATTGATTGTTTCAAAATGACTGTTGGATAGGACTTGCAGCGTAGGTCAATGCAGAACTATTTCTTAACCTGAATTTAGCAATCTCGTTTTGAGCTTGGCAGTGGAATTGAAAGACGTTCCTGTCCTCCCTGAGAAGGCATGGCTTACAAATGGTTAGCCTGCTCTAACAAAGGGAGATAACATTTTTATGAACTTGTAATAGAGCAAAGGTAAATGTGTTAAATTGGAAGTGATTCTAGTATCACTATTCTGTGTAATGCTAAGCTGTATTACTGAAAAGAAACCAGCAGACCAAAATTGCTTATCTTTCTTATATTTATAAATTCTTTTGTGCCACTGATTTACTGTGGTTTTTGCTGTTTATGCTCGTTCAGTTTCTAAGCGCCTGTAACTTGGAATGAGGCTGATGAGTCACATTAAGCATTCTCGTACTCAGGGGCAGCAGAGATGCAACAGCTCACTTAATTGCACTCATTTAACCATTAAGCCTCATTTCCAAGGGCTCTGCCAGTTGTCAGGTGCACTGTATTACAGTCCCACATGGCATGTGACATCTTTGCTGCTTGCTGCATCTGGTTAGAACCCTCTAATAAATGCTGGTATCTAAGCTAGTGAAAGAGTCCAGGTGTAGGACAATGAAACTCAAGCTAATGATGGTGATGCACTAAAAAACTAACTCTAGAGAAAATTTCACATCCGATGGAATAGGACAACACTTTTTCATATTCAAATGAACACAGTCATAGTCCATAGGTGGATTAATTAATTTATTTTAATTTGTGAGCATTGGTCATTTTTCAAAAGATTAGTTTTAAAATAATTACTAGACATAAAAGGTTCTGTTAATTTCACAAATTTTCAATGTGAATATTTTTGGTCAGATTTAGTAAGAGCTGGATTATTGAGTGAATGGACTTAAATTACTGGCATTTTACTAGGATGTACAGATTTCTCAATTCATACTTCCTTCTTCCTTTCACCAATGAGAAGATGCTTAAGTACATAAAAATGATCACAAAAAAATTTCACAGTGATTGCTTTGCAACTTTTCCTCAAATTAAAACTACAGCTACAGTTATTGTAAATAAAATAAAACACAATGAAAATCAAGTATAAATACATGCCTGTTTATTATTTTTCTTCATAACATTGTGTGCATCAATTTATATCATACAATATAGTTTCAACTATTAAAGTACTTTATGAAAAGAAATACATATATGTGGTAGACTGAGTATAAGACTATACAATTTTAGGTATTATATTTAAATCTTTAATTCATTTTGAATTTATTTTGGTATACAGTATAAAAAAGTGGTCCAGTTTTATTCCTTGCATTGTCTTTTCAGTTTTACCAACACCATTTATTGAAGGAACTGGCATTTCCCCATTGTATGTTCTTGCCTCTTTTGTCATAGATTAATTACTTTACCATCTAAGCATGCCTTTACTTCTGGGATCCTATTCCGTTCTACTTATCTATGTGTCTGTTTTGTGCCAGTACCACAATGTTTTGATTATTAAAACTTTGTAGTATATTTTGAAATAAGGAAGGATGATACTTCTAGCTTTGTTCTTCTTTCTCAAGGCTGCTTTAGCTCTATGGATCACTTATGGTTACATAAAAAATTTAGACTTGCTTGTTTTATTTCTTTGAAAGTACCTTTGGAATTCTGATAGGGAATACATTAAGTCTGCAGATCGCATCAGTAGTTTGGACATATAAAATATATTAATCCTTTCAATCCATGAGCACAAAATATCTTTTCATTTATTTATGTCATCTCTAATTTCTTTCATCAGCCTTATTATTATTTTTAAAATATTTTATTTATTTATTTTTACCAAGAAGGAAAGGGAGAGAGAAAGAGTGAAACCCCAATGTAATTTTGGGCAGTTGCCTCTCACATGCCCCCAACTTGGAACTTCGAGTGCATCCCAGGCATGTGCCCTGACCAGGACTTGAACCTTTGAGCTTGTGGGACAATGCCCAACCCACTGTGCCATACCAGTGAGGGCCAATGTTTTATTATTTTAGAGAACTAGTCTTTAATCATCTTAGTTGAAATTATTCCCAGGTATGTTATTGTTTTTGATGCAGTGTACATGAAATTATATTTTTGATTTCTCTATTTGATAGCTTATTAATGTGTAAAATGTAGCCTACATATTAATTTTGTATCATAACTTTTTTGAATTAACTTATTATTTCTAATAGTTTTTGGTGGAATCTTTAGGGTTTTCTATATACAGTATCATGTCATTTGCAAATAGTGATGGTTTTACTTCTTTCCAATGTGGATGCCTTTTATTTATTATTTTTGGTTTGATTGCTGTATTTAGAACTTCTGAAATCATGTTGAATAAAACGTATGAGAGTAGGTATCCTTTTCTCATTCCTGATTTTAAAGAAAAAGCTTTTAGCATTTTGCCATTGATATGTTGTTAGCTGTGGGTTTATGTATGTAGTTTTTATTATGCTGAGGCATGTTCCCTCTATACTCACTTTGAAGAGAATTTTTTATCATAAATGTGTGTGATTTTTTTCAAAGCTTTGAATGCATCTATTGCGGTGATCATGGTTGTTATGCTTGGTTATGTTAATGTGTATCACATTGTTTTGTTGGTGGATATTGAGGAATATTATGAAAATAAATCTCACTTGATCATGGTGTATATTATTTAAATGTATTGTTGAATTTGGCTTGCTAATATTTTGTAAAGAATTTCTGTATCTATGTTGAAGATATTAACCTGTAATTTTCTTTCTTTTTTGTAGTGTGTTTGGTTTTGGTATCAGAGTAATCCTGGCCTGGAGACCTGAACCATATACCTCCTAGAAGAAAACACTGGAAGCAAATTATTTGACATCAATCTTGACAGTATATTTTTTGATGTATCTCCCTGAGCAATGCAAACAAAAGCAAAAGTAAACAAATGGTATTTTTAGAAATGAACTATTGAAAATGAATAAACAAATGGGACTTCATCAAAATGAAAAGTTTTGCACAGCAAAGGGAACCATCAACAAGACAAAAAGAAAACCTGCTGAATTGGAGAAGATATTTTCAAAATACATATTCTGTAAGGAATAATATCCAAAATATATCAAAAATCATAAAACTCAATATAAAAATAATCAAATTAAAAATAGGAGATAATTGAAAAAGATATTTTTCCGAAGAAGACATAAAATTCTAACAAACATATGAAAAGATGCTCAACATTACTAATTCTCAAAAAATGCAAATCAAAACTACAGTGAGGTACCACCTCGCACCTGTCATGAGTATTGTCAAAATGTCAGCAAACAGCAAGTGTCAGTGAGGATATGAGAAAAACAGCACTTGTGTTCTGTTGATGAACATGTAAATGCATGCAGCCATTGTGAAAAACAGTATGGAGGGTTCTCAAAAAATTAAAAGTAGAACTACAATAACAACCCAACAATTCCACTTTTGGGTATTCATCCTAAGAAAAGGAGCACACTAACTTGAATAGATATACACACTCCTATGCTCATAGCAACATTCTTCACAATAGCCAAGATAGAGTAGCAATCTGGATGTAGAGCAATACATTAATGGATAAAGAAGATGTGATATATGTACAATGGAATATTACTCAGCAGGAAAAAAAATAGAATAAAATAACCATTTGTGAAAACATGAATGAACCTAGAGGAAACTTTGCTAAATGAAGTAAGTCAGACAGAAAAAGGCAATATTATGTGATATTACTTATATGAGAAATCTAAAAAACCCAACTAAACAAAAACAAACAAATGAAACAAAAGAGAAACTGACTTACAAATACAAAAAACAAACTAAGGTTGCCAGAGCACAGGGGTTTGGGAAAACAGGTGAAAAAAGTGAATGGGGATGAGAGGATAAGTGGTTCAAACTTCCTGTTATAAATAAACAAGACCTAGGGCACAGTGTACAGTACTGGGGACAAATCAGTCATAACTCTGAACAATGACAGATGGTTATGGACTCATTATGGTATTCACACCATAAATAAATATTGAAGCACCATGCTGTACTCCTTAAACATAATATTCTATTATCAACTATACTTAAAAATAGTGTATAGCTTGTCTTGCATTTTTTCTACTGCATTTTCTAATGACTTGAGAAAACAATCAGATCAGATGTACATGAGAAATATTGAGATTTGTATTGTTTTGAAGAGAGATAGAGGGTAAATAAAGGGTACTGGCAACCAACTGATTTACATCTTCATCAAGGAGAGAACAAAATGCAAAGGCTTAAGTTGCTATGGTAAGAATTAAAGCTAAATATGATACAACTGCAAAAGTAGTAAAATAAGCAGGAAAATACAGGAAACTACAACTTGAACAAATATTTTATTGTTTCATTATTTTATTTTATGAAACCCATTCTCTCTCTCTCCCTCCCACCCTCCCTTCCTTTTGTTTCAATATTCAGTATCAATACAGTCCACCAGATACCAAACATGTTAATATAACATTTAACTAATTTAACATGAAATTGATGGAAACAATAATTTATCAGTGATATAGAGAGACCACTCTTTTTTGATATGCCACCTTGTACCATGTGGTCAGAAAATTGATTTTCAGTGAAAGTTATTTTCCACTTTCATTAAAGGTCAATATTTTTAAGAAGTTTAGCCCAGCTGGTGTGGCTCAGTGGATTGAATGCCAGCCTGTGAACCAAAGACTTACCCATTCGATTCCCTGTTGGAGCACATGCCTGGGTTGCGGGCCAGGTCTCCAGTAGGGGGCTCATTAGAGATAACCACATATTGATATATCTCTCCCTCTTTCTCTCTCCTTTCCCCTCTCTCTAAAAATAAATAAATTTTTTTAAAAAGAAAATAATTAAAAAAATTTAAAGTTTAGAATATAAAAATATAGTTAATGTTAATTATGATTAAAACCCATGTGGAGGGAACTTTTCCCACAAGTCCCCCCGTCCACCACAGATGAAAGTAAACAAGACAAGACATGATCTGCTTGGGGAGGAGAGGTGGCTGATCGTTCAGAAGGGAAGGGCCTTGAGCAGTGGCCAGTTTCTCAGAGGAAAAAGGCCTTGAGCCCCTTCCCGGAGGGGGTTTTATTGGGTTGTAATACACAGGAATATAGGGCGGCAAGGATCAAAGATTAGATAACATTTCAAAAAATCTGAAGGCTCAGTCTGAGTCAGAGTCTGTCAGGAAGGAGGTTTTGCAGAAACTTTAGGGTTTCTTGCTTGGACCTTTAATATATGAATGAAAGCACTCTTAGCAGAACAGATTTCACAGATTTTTCAGGAATTCTTTGTGATGCCAGATTTTTTTCCCTGGGATCTTCTCTGGCAAGGTAAGGAGCTGCACCTCTCCCCACCAGGTATTCATGCTTAAGGGGATTAGAGCCAGTAAGCGCTTCTCCCAGAGGACATGGGAACTCAGGCTATGTCACATAGCCTGGGGGCAAGGGTCCACTGCTCGCTCTTTGTTGCAGCACCCCAAGTCCTTCCATGAAGGCCTCCCAAGTGATCGTGTCTGGCTTAGGTTGCCCATCCTCTGAGGGTACATACCCATCAACAACATACACCATGCTTTGGGGGCAGGGAGAGGAAACTGAGGCAGCGATTGCTACCAGAGACAAGCCTTGTATCCTGTGGCTCACATTCTGGAGGTCACTTGCTCATCCTTAGTCATGGGAGGTACTTACAATTCCTGAAACCAGGCAGAGCGGTACACATCAAACTTAGATGTAAATTTGATCCATTTAGCACACCCAAATGTATAGGTAGGTCTCGTTTTAAGACCTATGTTATATAGATATATAAATGTTTTGCAATGTGGCTATGGGTTTGTCACAAATTCATTACTATAAGTTGGTATAATGTTTGTGTATTTTTAAATGTTACAGTGCTCTTAGGTTGGATTTAATCAAACTATAAAGTAAACTATAACTATAAATGTAAAAATGCTTATGTTCTCCTTTATTTCTTTATTCCCACTTCTTCCCTGCCTTTCTTCCTGTTTTTCTTTCAAATGGAACAAATAATTAATTTAGTCTGGGCTATTCACTGCAGTATGGTGAGAATACACAGATAATAAAAATTAGTGTAACCTCCACATAGTCTGGTGGAAGGAAACAGACAAATATACTAGTAGAATATGCAGTAATATAGTATACGTGTCATGAAGTTCAGTCTAGGATGTCTTGGGTTATGCAGGATAGATAAGTGGTACAGATTAGAGACACTATGTGAAGCAGAGATCATAATGTTTTTAACTTAAGTCTTTGATTGGAACCTATATTTTGAGTACTGATTTAGTGGCAAGGAAACATTACCTGTGGCTAGGTGGCCGCTGCCCTCACAGGCTTCCCCTGGTACCGAGTTCCTGGAGAACAGGTGGTAACCCCATGGAACAGGCTAGAGAGATGAAGGCTCAGACGTGGAGTCGGTAGGTCTCTCAGAGAAGGTAGTCATGGGAACTCCCACTTTTCACTCTAAAAACCTTCAACAGTAGTAATTTTTAATATGGCAAAATGAAAATACTTTCTCTTCTACTTCCCTTTTTGTTATATAAACCGTGAATGTTCATTACAAAAAAAATTTTTAGCAATCAGATTAAAGCAAAGGGTGGAATAAAGTCTAATTTTCCACAGCTCTGTAGTTCATCTTAATTTAAATGTGAGAGACCATTCCATTTTTGTTTCCCCAAGATTCTATATTTGTCCTAATGGTTTCGTACAGGGTGTTGCTTGTCCTTGGGCCGCTGCTAGGCAGAAAGTTGTTTTATAGCCTCTCTCTGTCCTCTTGTACCTGAGGAAAGCAAATGACCCTCATGAGTCTTTCTAAGAGATTTTGCTGCTAGCAAAAATGGCAAAAGAAACACTGAATGCAAAGGGAAAGTTTAAAATTGTCAAGAAACCTAACTCTGCAAAAGTGGTCTCTGCTCTTCTAATTTGCTTTATGACTCTGGGCATAGTATTTATTTAAGCATGTGTTTTAAAAAATGATTTGGCCAGATAATACAAAAAAGTACTTCCAAGCCCGTAATTTGATTCACTGAAATATGCATAAACTTAGTACCAAATTTCTGTTATTATTTTTTAAAAGCAACTTTGGCTGAGGCCCTAACCTGGTTTCTCTGAGAAGCTTTTACTACCAGAATTTAGTGCCCTTGTGCTCTTCTCCAGAATGTGCCAAAACTTTGTGATATTTGTCATTCCATTTGTTGACAAGTTTATGTAGTTTCACTCACTGTCTGGATGAGTACCTGTATTGCCTTTTTGTGTGTACAGACCTAAGATAAGTTCTGAGGAAGATGTTCATTTTAAAAGAGGAAGCCCATTTTTCTGGTTACTCATCCAGGAACATCTTTACTCCCCAAAGCTGTCAAATATCCTCTATGACACAAGAAGTTTGGCTCTTTGGCCTCTGACACCTTCCTTCTCTCACTTGGAAACCTTCTTGGGGAAAAAAAATGAGACAAAGTTCTGCAAAAGGGTTAATGACGTGTCATTAAACATGAAAGAGACCAAAGTCAGGGGCAGAAAAAGGAGAAGAAGGAAAGCTCAGCTTCCGGCCACGGAGAAAAAGAAAAAGGTCTCTGTCTGTGGTCACAGTAAATCATTTATGAATGAAGTCGAGAATATGAAAGTTTAGAACTGTCTGAACCTTGTAACCATATACCATTTAGAATCTTCATTTTCAAAACTTTTGTAAGGAAAATAAAATCACAAGGAATGAGTTATATTTTCTTGGTTTCATAAATGTTGTATTCTACTTTGAATCATAAAAAAGATAAAATTTGTTTTACAGATGAGGACTCTGAAATTGACCCTCAGAGACTTGCTCTCCCTGTTGAGACACAGCCTTGCCTTACCACTACTCGCAGACCACGGAGCCCACTGCTTTCCTTTTGGTAGATACTTTGTTCTATTTGCAGAATCTGTGACCTCTGTGCAAGGAGGTCACCGCATGATTTCTTGACTAAAACAGTTTTATCATGGACTTGCCTTAAATATCAACCTATATACTATTTTATTTTAAGTTGAAGTATGACATACTCTAATAAAATAATGAGAGACTTAAATCCCTAATCTCACTACTTACTCTCTCTGAGATGGTAGAAAGGGTTCTCTATATGTCTGAGCTTCAGTCAGCTCACGATAAAACAGAAATAATAAAACACCTATTGTAAAAAGATTATTTTGAAGATTGCATTTAACATAAGTAAAGTCCTTAATATAGCATAACATTGGCGATAAATATTACATGGTTTTCTTTGTCTATTTGCCAGTATGTTGCATTATTTAAGTTTACATATAAATATGTAAAAGTTAACTGTATAATAATGTTAAAAATAATTATCATGCACTTTTTATAATGAATATGTCCAAGAAATTACTTAAAGGTCTTATCTAATCTAAATGACCTGGAATTATAGGACACCTGAATTTTAACCTGTGATGTAGAGAATGATGTTAGAAGTAGTAAAAGGAAGCGTCTGTCATTAAATGTGGGTCTGGTAACATTCACAAGAGAAGAAATACTGAGGGGCTGATTCAGAAATGTTGAGTTTATGAGAAACAAAATACTAGAGATGGGAAGCAACAAAGTTTCAGGTTTCCTCATACTCTGTTTAACTTAAATCTCACCATGTAAAATGATCTGAGTTTTCTTAATGACTACCACAGTGAGCAAGGAAACATCTTCCCTGAGAATAAAGAGCTAATGTAACAACTTTCATCTTTTTTTGAAAGATCTAAAAGCAAGAGGGCAAAACTGATGAAAGAACAAAAGTGAACCGGGGCTGGCCTTAAAAACACCATAAGCACACTTATGAAGCAAAAATTCAGTAAAACAAATCTTCTTGTATCTTAAAGTTATGAGTGTTGCTAGCAGCAAAACCACTCAGAAAGTGTCATGCGGGTCGTGAGCTTTCCTCTGGTATAAGGGAAAAGAGAGGGGCTATGAAACAACTTTTTGTCTAACAATGGCCCAAGGAAAAAAGGACCCTCGAGAAATCCATCAGCATAAATCTATAGGAACTGAGGAAGACAGCGAGAGGACACCACAGCCTCACACAGCCTCACATTCCGTGGGGTATGAGCCCAGAGAAAGAGAGAGATCTTCGGTATCTGTCTCTTTTCTTATAAGAACACTCATTCTGTTGGACTGGGCCCCACCCTTGTGGCTTCATTTAACCTGAATTAAGTTCCTTGGAAACCCCATTTCCAAATATGACCATGCTGGGGGGTAGGACTTTAATTTAAATTTGAGGTAGACACCAACATCACAGACATCAGTCCATGAGGTTAGCTCTTAAGTAACCATGTCCATCTGGCCTCCTGTGAAAAGAGTGCCAGAGACCAAGACTGCGGAGATTTCCTAATGAGCCCAAGATCTGTGAGATCAGCTCAGAAGCAGGAGTAAGAGAATGTGGGGAATGGAGCAGGAAAAGTCAATGAAAGTGAATCAGGATGCTACCCAGACAATGATCTTCTTTCAACCAGGGTATATAGAAATGCCATGAAATAATTCAGAATTTTTAATTTGAAACTTGGGAAACTGGAATATTTGTTCATTCTCAGCTGCTCCATTGGTTGAAGGATCAACCTAGGAAAGTTAAAAATGTGCTTTTGCAATAGCCAAACAAGCTCTCTCTAAGTAGAGAAGATTAGGCCCAGAATGAGGAAAGACACATAATCTAAGATTGGGATAGGATGCTGAGAGTCAACACAAGGTAAGCTGGAACCGCCACTTGTGCTGCAGCTGATGTCAGGGGTGGGCCAAAGACCCATAATATGAGCACCACAGGCATCTGTATAAGGCTAATTTGTGTTCAAATGCAAACAAGCAAAAATAGATAGGCTAGTAAAAAGCTGTGTGTTAGCTTCACTTAATGACTATGGTTAATCATTATATCACCCTTTAAAATTGGAGGATAGTTTCCCATGGGAGGTGAAAGTAGTAAAGTAAAGAATGGATGTGGGTTTCAGTTTCCTATTGGTACATACTGGCATAGAAGAACAGTATGTTTTATTACTTCTCATATTTCTGCATAAAAGTATGTTTTATTACTTCTCATATTTCTGCACTAATGGACTCAGCCAGATGGTCTTCTGTCCCTCCTGATGTTTGCTAGGACTGCAATCTTCTGAAGGTTTGAACCAACAGCCATGGTTCAAGACGGCACTTGCAGTTGGCAGGCAGCTGATGCTGGCTGTCAGTGGGAAGCTCATTTGGAGCCGTTGACCAGAGCACACATGCATAGCCCCTCCCTGTGGCCCGGGCTTCTCATTGCATGGCATCTGGGTTTCAAGAGTATCCTAAAAGAGAAAGACACTGAAGTGGCCGGACTGTGTTAATGCTGGCTCACACTCAGAAGCCTTTAAATGTTACTTCCTTTGCATCGCATCATCCAAAACTGTCACAAGACCAGCCTGGATTTATAGAGAAGAATGTAGTGCTTCTCCTTTTGGTGGGAAATGCAGCATTGTGTGTATGCACAACAGAAGATATAATTATTTACAAAGAGCTTTGGGCTCTATCTACTAAAATAAGATAACTGGGCTTATTGATATATCAAGAGAATTATTCAACAATTCTTTTCCAAGATTTTACTTAGGTTAAAGTTATACTTAATCATCTATTAATAGTAAGAGTTTTAAAGAAGGACCAAAATTTTCTCCTCCAATAATTAAGGTCAATTGGAGGATAACCCAAATATATTAAAACCTGTATTTGAGTTCCCTGAAATGATTTTTAAATAATATGCATTCTTGGACATAAAGTGACCTAGTGAATAATGGCCTGCAATATTGTTTAAAACTGGCATTTTAAATAATGCACACTAGGTATCTATAACCAATAGTGGAAAGATGCATTGCTATGTCTTGCTTTGGAATAGGAGGAGACTGCTGGGGAATGATAGCTGTTCTGTACATTAAACTCATGGATAGATGTTTGAGGTAGCATGTATTGCGGAGCATGCATGCAGATCCAGAAACTAGGTAGAGAACAGTGTTTTCCTGGAAGCCAGTTCATTAGTCTAGAGATCAAGTGGGGAAAGTGGAAATATGTCAAGACTAGATGAGCCAATCTAAAGTGTATAAGGGGACAAACTGGGATGAAGTTGAAGATGATAAGTAGGGAACTTCATCTTAAAAGTAAAGGTAGTCATTGCAAGGTTTGAACAGGAAGTGCCATATTCAGATGTACACAATTAGGCAATGGATCAGAGACACACAGATGTGGTAAGAGGGAAAAGAAGCAATGAGGGTGAGAACTGATAATGGTGTGAACTATGATAGTGACCCATGTGGTTAATGATAATGAAGTCACAGAAGTTGTTGGCAGGGGAATAAATAGATCACCCTCCTTATAGAATAATTTGACCTCCCACTGATGATTCTATTGTACAAAAGTATCTGTCCAGTCAGGAAACACAAGTGAATATATGTAACACTAAACTCATCTACAAACTATAAAAACATACTTTCTTTGTTTCCAGATGTTATGGAAACCTGTCCAACTGGGTACATATACTTCTCTGTAAAAGTCACCTATTTTTCTTTCTATTGTATATCCAAAGGACATTCAGCTATTTAGAATTCTGGGTAGGACACAAAGGTCATCTTTTTAGCTGGTTTTATGTGTCACAAAAGCCGCACCTCATTTGTTTCGTTTTGTTGTTCCTATTCCCTTCATGGAACTTTAGGAGGTATAACCACAAAGGAATGATTTTCTAATGTGATTCATAAGCTAACTCTGAAGGCAATTCCAAGAACATCAGCACAGTTTTGAGCTGTGGCAGCACTGTTGAAATGGAGGAGAGTCCCCAGGTAATGGCTTTGAAGAGGGCAATACTCATTAGAATGTGTTTCCCTGGAATGTTGGTTTTAAAAACACCTTTATTTATTTTTTATCATGGCCCTCATATACCACTGGTCTGCTAAGAATTCTATGAGAATTTTTGACTAATTTATGGATCTGCCTTATTTTAAAGGAAAAGTTGGAGTTATATTATGGAATTTATTTCTTCCCTTTCCGCAAAACCAAATAGGTTTCTGTCTGGAGGGCTTTTGACAACCTCTGCATCCCTGATGGACACAGGCAGGCCTGTGGCTCATTTGCACACCCAGGAGAAAACAATGGAGGAAAAGCAACTGTACTGGGCCTAGAAATGCTATGGGCAAAAAGCAAGATCCAACCAGATCTTGAACAGTCTCAGACACATGAAATGTATGCTGACTCCAAATTTGTATTTCCATTCTTTAAAAATGAAGCAGCCCACATCCCTGGAAGAAGAAAGTTAAGGAAATCAGACTATTTTTACTGAGTTTGAAAGAGGCTATCTACAAAAGTAGTAAAGTTGAGCCCTTGCTTCCCCTTCCCATGCAAAACAACACTTAACAATGGAAATGCTCATTTCTCCTCCCAGTCTAAAAACTCCCTAGTCACTCACTAAATGTTTATTTTCCCACATACCCAAGACAGATTGCAAGCATTATCAGCATCATTATTCTATTTCCTTCCAAATGCCTTATGGTTTTGCTTTCATACAGAAAGTCCTAACTCCTGTTGAAGATAGTAGCTTCCCAACCAAACTACAAGATATACAAGCAACCTTGGTATTATGAAATGATCACAACCAAGTTCTTCTCTCCAAAAATATTGGCTATAAAAATAATCAAATTCTAATCCTTATTGCAAACTCCAATGTAAGCTTCTGAATTTTTCCATTCAACTCTGGTCTTAAAATAGTTCCTGCATTGGAACATGGGAGTGTGGCATCTGAGTACTGTAAAGCTATTCTGTTCTGCTAGTCCTGTGGCCAGTCACTGCAACTAATGTATGAACCTTCTTATGACAATTCTATGTGTCTAAAAGCATCCAAACACCTACAAACATTTCCTATGCTCCTGGGAAAAATTGAGTGTGGCACGAGAAAGTCATTGGTAGTAATTATACTAAATTAGGTATAGATTGAGACAAGTGCTGTCAAAAATCCAATTTTTAAAAGCAAAGGCAGGTATACTTCAGTGCACACCCATTGGGTGGAAGTAAGAAAGCATAGAAGTATAAATGAATGAAAGATGGTTTAAGTAGGGGGGGTAGAAATGCGAGGGAGGTGGGGAGCACAGGGGGAGGTGGGCTGGGCTGGGAGTAAAAGACAGAAAACTGCACTTGAACAATGATTAAATAAATTAATTAATTTTAAAAAGACTTTTCAGTAATTGAGACTCTAGTTCAAAACACTCCTTTATTTTTCTCATGATAAAGCGATATGGTTGTATAATAAATTAAGATATTCTATTCAGGAAAGACATGGGAAGTAGGCAACAGTTTGTAATGAAGTAGTTTAAATGTCCCATCTCAATCATATATTCTAATTTTTATGAATCTGCATTCATTTCTTAGCATAAAACTACCTTTCGCACACTCTGTAAGTTTAAGTTTAGATTCACTAAGAGCATAAAATATAAATATAACACAGATACATATACCAACATTTACTTCATCTTTCCCAGTTTCCCTGGTAGCAAATCTACGGCAAAGTGATACTGAAGAAAACTTTGAAATGCAAACACTATATAAGTGCAAGGCGGATTTTTTTCTCCTTCAAGGATTGGAAGAGGTCAGTCAAATTTGAAAAATCAGGATGCTTGTAAAATAAGCGAGGCACATGACTCCAAGGCACATTCATAGGACAAAACACACCCGTTTGAATGTTTTCAAAGTGGTAATGCCACTACTAAAAAAAGGATGTTTCAATGATACCTTTTGTTATCAAAATCTTCATACTCGAGAAGCCAGCACCAGAAATGTGTTCCGTGATTGAGGTGGGGACTGTTCCTTCTTCACCTCACTTTGAGGAATAAGCTAAAGCCTCTTAGAGAGTCAAATCAGCCAGAGGGATTTCACACACTTCAAGAGGCTCTCTGGCCAGAGTTTGAGAGCTTGGACTCTGATGTCAGACTGTTTGGGTTTTAATTTGACTCTGTCATTTATCAGTTCTAGAGAAAGGGAAGCTGCTTAACCTTTCTGTGCCTCAGTTTCCTTAAATAAGAGTAACGATAGAATCTGCCTTGTAAGGATATTTTAAAACCACGAGTAACACTTAGGAAAGTATTTATACACCTGTACACACATATGCACATACGCTGGCACATATGCACATACACATGGAAGTGTGTGAGCTGGTGTGATGTTCCTAGTAGAGAAGTGTCTGTATTCCTGGAAAATTTTTCATGTATCTGAAACCTGAAAAAATGACCTAACAAAACATATGTGTTTTGAGAATATCTGAAAAATAGAGACTATATTTAAGTTCTGATCCAGAGTCAAGAGCCAAATTTTCCTATTCCACGTGGAAGCCTTTCCAAGCAGCTTTGCTCCCTAGGACTAAGGCACCTGAGTTTCACTGAACTAGGTACTAATCGGAGAAGCATGGGCAGCATTTCACATGAGCGATGCCATTTTGCCATTTTGTGCGTTGCTTTCAGAATCTTTAGATATTCAGAGACAAAGACAATGATATTTTATCAGACAAAAATTGATCATTTTCTTTACAGATTTTTGTGAAAAACAATCTTAATACTTTCTAGCACACTTGGTTTAGAAATGTTCAACAAATATTTACTGAAGAGCAATTAAGGTCCAACCACTCCGATAAATGATGAAAGTACGCAGGTGAAAAATCCCGTCTTTAACCTCTCTGAGCTGTAAATGTAGTAAGAACATGGTGGGGTGATTCCTCAAATGTGTCACTGTGTTTCTTAGAATACCAGTCCCATGATGCCTAAAGCGTAAAAGTCTCATCTTCAGATGACATAACAGTAGAATGTATCCAAGATGAATGTTGGCCAACTCTATACCTTCTAAACTAGATAGATTACTAATAATTGACTGTATAATCCTAACCAAAGTACTGATGATAAGAATAAATTGTCAAATATTTTGAGTGGAGGATTTTTTATTATTTACTCACATAAATGAACAATTATTAACTAACTTAAATTTTTATTAGTCTCCTATTTCATGTGATGAATGTCAACTTATCTTTTTCACACTTAACACCTTTGATTTTCAAAAAAACATGATTACAAATACATCTTCACTCCCTTGTCATATACAATTCTACATAAAAGGAAAATATTTGATCCTGTGATGTTTCTGATTTATTTTAGCTTACATATTACACAATCTCTTATTTTGCAGCTTTTAAAATATAAGTTTGCTATAGGAGTTCTTCTATACTTCTTGAAAATCTACTATATGAACTTTGAAAAGTTGCTATAGATGTTTTGGACAAAATTTAAAATACAGAAGTGAAGAATTACTAAATTTCACTACCTTCCCTGCCCTTCCAACTCTGTAGACAGGATCACTATAACCAGTTTCTTATTCATCCTTTTAGGAATTGTTTATGAATTTAAACACATACACATATAATTATTAAATATAGTTGATTATATGTTATATGCATGGTTCTGCACCTTATTTTGCACTGCATGTAATGTGGAAATTTGTCCATAAATTAGAATAAGTTATAAGTGCCTCATTAATCTCAAAGTTTGTCCAGAGTGGAAAACACTCCAAGGGTAACCCTTGGTAAATTATGCCCTCGTGTGATCCATGATGCTTGAGTGCAGGCAGAACTTGCTTGTAACCAATAGAATATGCAAAAGTGATAAGATACCACTGTCTTAATTAGGTTACATTATATGGCAGAGATGAAGGCTTGTCATTCTCATGATTACTTTTCTTCCCGTAAGACCCTGTCTTAGCAGGCTGAAGAGAGAAGTAAGGGATGATGTTGTGAAAGGTCTATAGAAGGGGGCAAGTGGTAATAACCTCAAGGCAGTCCTAGGGGTTCCTACCAAGAGTTGGCAAGAAAAAGAAGGCTTCAGCCATGCAGTTACAGGGAAATGACTCCAGTCTACAACCCAAATGAGCTTGGGAGAAGATTTCTTCTTCATCAGGCCTCCTGATCAGAACACAGTTTGACTCACACTTGATAGCAGCCTTGTAAGATGGTGAGCAGCGAATTCAGCAAAAACCATGCCTGAACTAGAAAACTAGTCAATGGAAGCCATAATATAATAAATGTGCATTGTTTTAAGCCACTAAGTTGGCTTAACTTTTTAAATTAAATTTATTGGGGATCACATTGGTTAAAAACATTATTCAATTTTCAAGTGTAAAATTCTATAATATATCAACTGCATATTGCTCATGACCCAAAGTGTAGTCTCTTGTCACCATATATTTGACTTCCTTTATCCTCTTCATCTTCCTCTCTGTTCCCCTCCTCCTCTGGTAGCCAGCATAGTGAGTGCTTTGTTTTATGTCTTGCTTTTCATATATGCACACACAGAGCAATGGCTTTAATGCACTTGGTGTATCATTGCATGGATATGTCATTATTGATTGATTGACTGATGTTATTTTGTGTTTTTTTGAACATTGAGGCTTGAGGGCAGACAAAAACTTAAATTAATACAACTCTTATTTTGTGAAATGCTATAAGCATTAGTTTAAAAAACTCTTCTTTTTATACTTATTTGGTTATGTATTTTAACCAAAATTCTCACTCAGATGTTCCTCTCCCTCCTACCCATGGGCAACCATTTAAATGAGTTCAATGTGTATTTATTTTTGTTAGGTTATTTTTCTTTTGATTATGGACATGCATTTCCAATTTCCCCAGGTGCTACTGAAGTATAGATCTAACTTTTTTCCTGTTATCCAGCATTATATTTTTGATGGGCCTATACTGTTACATTAACATTTATTATTTGTTTCTAATATCTGATAGCATTCTATTACTTTCTTTTCTGTTTCCTCGGTGATAGATATCTAGAGTGCTTCCTACTAGTTCTCATTAATACAAATGATTTTATAGATAAACATTTATGTTCCCACCTGAGAATTTCTGTAGGCACATACCAGGAACAGAATGTCAGGGCCATAGGATCTTCTAGTGTTGGATTTATCTAATCTTTACAGACTGACCTTCAGAACGACAATGGTGCTGTGCCATACCACACAGTCTGATCAGCAGTGCACGGGGATTCACATCTTTCCGAGCTTCTGTCATAACCCAGCTTACGTATTTTAACAATCTAGTGGGTCTAAAATGGGATCTCACTGTTGTTTCAAATTCCACATTTTTGTTTGCCAATGAATTCAGTACAACTCTACATCCTGTTTACTGTTTGTATTTATCCACTTTTGAATTGTCTGTCTTTAACATTTGCCCAGTTTTTGTTGTAATGTTTTCTTTTTTTTAAAGATTTTATTTATTTATCTTTAGAGGGGAAGGGAAGGAGAGAGGGAGAGAAACATCAATGTATGGTTGCCTTTCATGAATCCCCTGCTGGGAATTGGCCTGCAGGGAACTGGTCTGCAACTCAGGCATGTGCCCTGACTGGGAATCAAACCGAGATTGTCTGGTTCGCAGGCCCGCGCTCGATCCACTGAGCTACACCAGCCAGGGCCTTGTTTTGTTTTTTTAGTGTACATAAATTCTATATGTATATGGCTGATATTGGTGGAGAAAAAGTATAATGAGTTTCTTAACTTGATGTAGCCCAAGCAAAAAAACTTAATTAGAAAGAATTGTTACAAACTTATGAGACTTGAAAGTGGTGGCAATCAATTGATCCCATTCATTGAAGATTTTTCTTATTCATATGTTTACACTATTTTCTTGCTTTACACAGCTTTTATAGTAAGAGTCGGTGCCTTATTTGTCTCCTTCAAGTTTGTTTTAGTTATGGAAATTCTTCTATTTTCCACTAAATTCAACTCTATTTTCAGAAAAAAAACTCTCCATTTTAAGGAGAATTATGTTGAATTTGTACATTAATCAGGGGAAAATTGACACCTTACAAATACATAAAAAAGATACATATTTCCATTTATTTAAAGCTACTTTAATTTTCATTAGTGATACTTTGTAATTTTAATGAAGAAGCTTCACACATTTCTGTTACATTCATTCTTAGGTATTTGATAATATTTGATTTTTTTTGCAAAGTAGTTTATCACATGAAGAAACATATTCAAAATAAGATATGTGATATTATTTTAAACTGTGTTATTTCTTAAGTATATTTTAATTTGTTGTGAATATATAGAAATATGATATTTTCCATGTTGATATGACATCCACTAACCTTTTAAAATTTACTTATTATTTTAAATTATTTATAGATTCTGAATTTCCTATGTACATAATTACACCATTTTCAACAACTGAAATTTTACTTCTTTTTCAATTTTTATGTTTTAATTTTTTGATTGCCTTATTGCACTGCCTAGGATCACCAGTACAGTCATAATCTAAAAATTATTTTGGACATTCTCGCTCATTCTTGGCTTAGAGGGAAAACATTCACTATTTCGCTATTAAATATAGTACTAGCTATTGGTTTTCAGTAGATAATCTATAAAATATTAAGAAAAAATTTCCTTTTACAATCAATTTGTTGATATTTTAAAATCAAAAGTTGATGTTAAGTTATACTAAATATATATTCTCCAACTGCTGATGTGATTATTGTTATCCTTTTTATTTTAATTTTTGATAGCATGAATTACATTAAGTTTGAATGTTAAACTAAATTTTAATTGGTGGAATAAATTTAATTTATCCATGATAAATTATTCCTATTCATATCTTAGTTTAATTTGCAAATATTATATTTAGTACTTTTAGGTCTATGTTCATGAGACATGGCCTGTTAAACTTCACGAGTTTCTAAGCTATCATAGTTTAATAAAATTAATTGGAAATCATTTCCTCTATCTTCATTTCCTGAAGAAGTCATAAATAGTTAGTATAACTTTTTTCTTCTTTAAATTTTTTAAAAATTACCAGTGGCACCACATAGGTCTAAGGTTTTCTTGGTATAAAGATTTTTAACTACAGTTTTAATTTTTTTACTAGGTACCAGAAAATTTAGATTTTACATTTCTCATGTCAAACTTAGAAATTTGTGTTTTCAAGTAATTTGTTTATTTTGCCTAGATTATCAAAGTTATTTGAATAAAGATGTTCAAGACATTTAGCTTCTTAAAGCATGAAAGATTTGTAGTGATATCTCTTGTCAAACATGATATCTATTCGTCATTACCAGATATGTGAAAATTCAAGCACTTATTCAAAAATATTTATTGAGAGCTTACTATGGGACCAGTGTTATTTCAGATATTGCGAATTCAATAGTCAAGAAATCAGACAATAATCCCACCCAAATGGCACTTACAGTTTAGTGGGCTTCTGTTATAATCCGAATGTTAAATGTGCCTTATTTACATAAATGTGTCATCTTTTGAATGCTTTTAACTTGGTCAGTTGCTAATGTTGTATTTCTTCCAGCTCCTCTCTCTTATCAATGCCTTGTCTGATGCATCATATAACGTGAACTTCCCAGGACTTATGCTTGTTGCCTGCTTTGAGGCTTGACCGCACATAAGCGCAACACAACACACTGTGAGACACCTCTTTGTATTCCAGGTGTTCAGGTTTTCCAGGTGAGAAGTGTCCCCTGGTCCTAGAAAAACTACCAAACTTCAAAGAACATTTTTAGGCCCCTTATCCACGTTGGGAGAAGTATTTATCAAAACTCTTCTTCACAAGCAGATTTTGAAAAACGAAAATATTTCTAACTGCATTTAATCTTTGAGACAACTTCTTTCTCGGAAGGCTCCTTGCACAGAGTTTGCTTTGTGTATGTACTACAGGAAAGACGGAGTTACACTCATCTTGTTTACTTAAATGATTATATCCTGCACCAGATTCTAGCTTAGGAGGGCTTATTTTAGTGTAATTGAGTTTCTCATCTTAAAAGTCATAGTAAGGGATGGACAGGAAAAAGGAAACAGGAATTTTAGTTTAAGGTCTCAAATAATTGTTGCAAGTAAGTATGTTTTATACCATTCCATTTCAAACAGTTAAGAGTTAACATGAGTGGAGCATGTTTAGAAAATAGAAACCAGGGCCAGGGTTTAGGTTAAGAGGCAGAAGGCAGCAAGAGAGTGAGATTGTGAGCTAGGGAGTCGGCAGGCTTCAAACATCTGCTGTGTGGGCTTCAGCGTGGGGCTGGGACACGGGTCAACCTGCCTTCGAGTGGGGAGTAGTCCTTTTAAAACATGAAAGCTATTATTTCCTCAGTGGCTGAAAGATTTCAAGAATTGTCAGCGTGGACCAACTTTGGATGTTGGTAAATTGAGAGCTACACCATAAACACCACGCAAAAAAGAGGGGCCTGAAATAAGCATGCATCAGGTGGCTGGTGGGAAATAGCCCAAATATAAAGTTTTCCTCTTTGTACCTAGAAGGTGGGCACAGTTGGTACAAAGGGAAGAGGATGGAGCCTGGAATAGAAGACATGAGATCAACTCCCAGCTGCCCTGTGAAAGGCCATGATTATTTCGGGCACGTAATTTGATCTCTCTAAACTTCATTTTCCACAGAAGTAAAAATACAAATAACAAAAACACACTTTTAAAAAATATTTTATTTATTTTTAGAGGGGAAGGGAGGGAGAAAAAGAGGGAGAGAAACATCAGTGTGTGGTTGCCTCTCACAGACCCCCTACTGGGACCTGGCCTGCAACCTAGGCAACCGCCCTGCCTAGGAATCGAACTAGCAACCTTTTGGTTCACTGGCTGGCACTCAATCCACTGAGCCACACCAGCCAGGGATTTAGGAGTGTCTTTTTAAAATTCATTCCAAGATTTCTTGATACCATTGTAAGAAAAAAAGTCTTTCATTCTTTTCTCCATTCAGTTATATATTCAATTGTAAGCTCATGTTTTTCTCAGACCTCACAGGCTGAGAATTCAAAATAAGGTCACCTTGGCCATTATCTGCTCCATCTCCTGGGCTGTGGAAAGCTGTCTTCTACTAGGTTCTCTTTCCCATGTACGTTTAGGAAAACCCAAAGGAACACTTATGTTTTCCACAAATCTATGTGGGTGGGTGGTTTACAATGTTGCAAGATAGTCTAACAATAGTTCTAGAAATTTTTAAAATGTTACTTTTAGTTTTATCACAGACTCTTTCAGAGTTTTTGCTTACTAATGTGTTCCAAATGAATCATGCTTATTTTCCCAAGTGTAAATAAGTTTTGGGTGTATTATTTTTGAATTTACCAATTGATTTGAAATTATAAAAAATACAGCCCACAATAGCAGTCTTAAATCTGCTCTCACATGTGGCCAATTTGGAGTTCAGAGTCACAGAGCTCACCCTGGTCTGCCCCCAACCCTCCTCCATGCTGCAAGTCTGGTATCTTCCAGTCCAGATGGAAGTGGGTTTTTTCTTTGTTTTGTCTTGCTTTGTTTTTGACCAAATTAAAAAAAAATATTTTGTAAAACAGTAATTTTTTTCTAAAGAAGTATAAATATTTTTCCCTAAGACAAAACAGAAAACCACTTTTGTCTTCAGAGTAAGTGCTCTTCTAGCCATGAAATATTTAGAAATATTAGGGTCCATTCTTTGAATGCCATAGCACAAAAATCAGTTGTGAGAATTTACTGTCAGATCCTATGTTGATCACGTTCTCAAATTACCAGCATTACAGAGTCTTGCTCTTGCTCTTTAGAGGCTCACATTTCAGTTAAAAAAATGGACATTAACAAGAATGAGAGCCGGACAACATGTGATTCTGCTGCAACATTGTAGCAGAGACATAAATCAAAGGTGGTTGGTGCTCAGAGCAAAGAGCAGTCATCCTTGAGTTCTTAGGGGTAAAATCTATACCTACCCCCCAAAATGTCGTGTCTCTTGAAAGATGTAGGGTTATTTTGTCTAAGACAAAAGACAATAAGACATCTCAACTCAAGGAAGCTTCTTGTAAGAAATGACAAAGTATATATTGTAATTTTGTGATTTGAAGACAATGATGATTTGATGCAGCATTAAGTCAGTGGAGAAAGTGTCTGCAGAGTCAGATAAGGGCCAAAAAGTGAAGGGTCATCTACATGACACTTAAGAGTTATGATTCTGAGCAGTGGCTAACGGGAAGATTGGCCACAGTCTACCTGAGTTCGCATATTACATTCTTGCTGTTTTTTCCCTCCTATAATCAATTACATTTGATGAGAATGAGCCATAAAATTTGTATTTCCTATCTTGATGACTATGGGTAAGAAAAAAAAAGACCACTTTGTAGCTATAAGAAATTATATCCATTATTTAATAATTTTATTTAGAAACTATTGTAAAATATATTAGAATTTTTAGGAATATGAAAATAATATGTCTTGAAAATATAAGAAATATGATATTACAAATAAAACTTAAACCCCTGCTTTATTTCCCCTCCATAGCATTACCTTCACTCCTCACATCGAGGTATTAATGAATTTCACTAATTTAAAATTTGAACTAAGCTGAATTTGATATTTTTCTTTCAACATTTATTGAATCTTCTTCATATATATGCATATATAGACACAGAAATGCCTACATGTATAGATGCACAAATAGTTATATTCACATATACATAAGTATGCACAGTTTTTCATGTTTTTAGTTTTAAACTATATGTATTCTTCTAAAACCTGTTGTTTGATTTTCCTCAATATTTTAATATACAAGGTTTGTCCAGAAAATATCTAGCCATATGATATGAAAAATAGAGACATTTACCAATGAAGATACGAGATATAAGACAGGACAGTAAAGCCTCAGTCTCCTTCAAAGAAGGCACCTTGGAACCTCACACAGTTCTCTGACTGAAGCATGGTGTTTCTCCTGCTCACATAGCAGAAGCTGTGGGATGAAGTTTGCCACAAGTTTCATGCCAAGATGCTGCATCGAAATCTCAGACACAGTAGTTTGTGGAATCCCCAAGTGAGCTTCTAATTTTCACAATGTCAGTGGCCGATCTTTGTTGATTGTAGTCCATACACATTCAACATTATCAAGTATTCTTCTTGTTGCAGGCTTTCCAGAATGTGGATCACTTTCGACAGATTCTTGATCATCTTTGAAGTATTTGTACCACACTTTTATTTGCACTGCACCCATTAAATTATCCCTGAATACCTCTTGAATCATCCAAATAGTTTCAGCAGAGGAATGTTCAAACATAACACAAAATTTGATGTAGACTTGTTGCTCTACTCACTCAGTCATTTTGAATGTAACAGCCACACAGTACACATGTTCACTCAATGGCATCTACTGCCCCCACTGACCAGTACAGTGAAGTTGCCATGGCTCACGCATGTGCATTCCAGTCCACTTTCCTTGTCTGACAGTTTACATCCATGTCATGCAAACTGTTTCTGTTATGTTAACAACAGCTGGACTTTTTCTGAAAAGAGCTTGTATGTGATTCATCCATTTATATGAATGAATACTTGTAACATCATTTTACTGATTTTCATTATTGTATAATATTCAATGGAATGATTATTACCTGTTATATATTCATTCTTCTGTTGATAAAAATTCAGGTTTTTCCCAACAACTCTGCTGTGAGTATTCTCGAACATATTTCTTGACACATATATATTTCTTTGCAACACTTTATAAAATCTGTGGATGATGTATAGTGGGAGGTTATGTTTATATCAGGTGGAGACCATTTTTTTTAAATTGTGTAGATATCTACTTCTATGAGCAAAAAGCCTAAAACCAGCACTGACCGGTATGGCTCAGTTGCTTGAACATTGTTGCATAAACCAAAACGTCGCAGGTTCAGTTTTCAATCAGAGCACATGCCTGCATTGCAGGTTTGGTCCTTGGTTGGGGCACCCATGGGAGGCAACTGAGAGATGTTTCTTTCTTACATTGATGTTTCTCTCCCTGTCTTTATCCACAAATAAATAAATAAATAAATAATATCTTTTTTATAAGCCTAGACTGAGGAATTTAATAAACTCACAATTGCTTTTAAAGCTTTTAAGGGGTTAGAATTAAACTTTTTTCACTTCGCTGAATAAAACAAGTCACATTACCTTTTCATTATCATTTTCTTTATTTTTGAGATTATTACTTACAATATTCTTAATCGGTTATTTCCTCACTCTGCATTTAATGATGTCTAAAGACATAAACTTTTTTTTCCAGTGGTGATTTTTGGATTTCTAAGATGAACTCTCATTCTCCACAACAAAACCATGCTACTGTGGTTGTAAAGTACACATTTTAGGGTCTCTATAACCTGACATGATCCAATTTATAGGCATGTAGTGTTAAAATATTTTTAGCATACATTTCTGGATACAACAAGCTTTTAAGTATTATAATGACCACCCAAAATATCTCCCCTGAAGAATAACAATTGCATGCTGACATTTTTCTAAGTATATTTTATGAGAACAGGGTGAAATATCACCAGCATTTTCATCAACTATCTACCATAGGAGATAATTTGACACATGCCACATTTTGGGAAGCATTAATATTCTCTTTTATATCCCAGAGGGAAAAAAGCTAAGGAAAATATTGTGACTTAACTCATCCAAAATGCTCTGGTTTACTTTTCATGTACCCACAGCTAAACCACAGATGATGAAGCATAAAATGCAGAGTTAACTAATTCAAATTTAACAAATATTTACTGATCAACTTTTTTCTCTTTAATCCTCACCCAAGTATATATTTATTGGTTTTGAGAGAGAAAGAGAGATCCATGTGAGAGAAAAACATCAATTGGCTGCCTCCAGTAAGCACCCTGACAGGGGTGGGAGGATCGAACCTGCAACCTAGGGTATGCTCTGACTGGGATTCAAACCTGCAACCTTTATAATGTATGACATGACACTCTAACCAACTGAGCCACCCCAGCAGGGCTACTGAGCGACTTCTTTGTGCTACATTGTATTCTAGAATCCAAGATACAGGGAATAGTAAAATGAAATCCAGGCACACAGAATTTATATTGCCTTTCACAGCATCAGCTATTGTTGGAAAATATTTCAGAATTCTGTTTCTTATAACACAAGACAGTTTTAGAGAACATATTTCTTAACAGAAATAATGGCATATGTGAGGGCAAATATTTTTCAGAAATATTTCTACAAAATTTATCTTCTGCCATTACATCGAAAGTATAATAATGATTGATAAAAGAGAAAATGCAGACAATGTGTAAAATAATAGGTAGCCCAGAAGCTACAAATAGACCTTGTAATAGATATCATTACACAAAAATTTACAGTCCTAAAACCAAATACACTACATAAGTCAGACAGAAAATATGCACACCAGAACTTTGTTGCAAAATGGTATAGTTGCTATAAAAAACAGAATGATGGTTCCTAAGAAAATTACACATAGAATTACCACATGATCTGGCGTTTATACTTTTAGGAATATACCTGAAATAAATAATAGCAGGTACTCAGACAGATCTTTGTACATTCATGTTCATAGAAGAATTATCTACAACAGTAAAAAGATAGAAGGAACCAAAATATTCATCGATGGGTAAATGGGATAAAAATGTTGTACATATATACGATGGAATATTAGTGAGCATTTAATTAAGAATGAAATTCTAATACATGCTGCACCATGAGCACACCCTGAAGACATCATAAAGTATGAAATAAGTCAGGTATAAAAGAACAAATAGCATATGATTGTACTCATAAGTTACCTAGAATTGTCAAATTCATAGATCCAGAGTGTTGAATGGTGGCTGCCAGGGGCTAACAGGAGGGGAGGTTAGGGAGTTACTGTTTAAATGGTAGAGAAAAAAAGTTCTAAAGATGGTTAGAGATGATGATTACCCAACAATGTCCATACAATGCTACCTGACTGCCCCTGGTCAGGGCATATGCCTGGGTTATGGGTCAGGTCTCCAGTAGGGGGTACTCAAGAGGCAACCACACATTGATGTTTCTCCCCCTCTCTTTCTTCCTCCCCTTCTCTAACAACAAATACATAAAATCTTTTATAAAACAAGAAATCAAGAGGTCAATTTCTTTTTTTTAGTAAGTTAATTGAGTAAAGAACTAAATCCTAAAAGAATGATATTAGGTAGTGTGGTTCCTCCCACTTTGTTCTTCTTTCTCAGGATCACTGTTGCTATGTGGGGCCTTTTGTGGTTCCACATAAAATTCTGAAATATTATAGTTCTGTGAGATATGTTATTGGAATTTTGATTGCAAAATTGAATTGAATTGAATCTATAGATTGCTTTGGATAGTATGAACATTTTTATGATATTAATTCTTTCTACCCATGAACACAGTATGTGCTTCCATTCATTTGTATCTTCTTCATTGATACCTAATATCAAATTATACTATAAGGACATAGTAATCAAAACAGTGTGGTACTGGCATAAAAACAGACACATAGATCAGTGGAACTGAACTGAGAGCCCAGAAATAAACCCACACCTTTGTAGTCAATTAATATTTGACAGAAGAAACAAGCATATGCAATGGGCTAAAGAAAGTTTATTCAGTAAATGGTGTTTGGAGAATTGAACAGGTACAATCATAAAAATGAAAGTAAACCACCTTTTTATACCACATGTGAGAATAACTTCAAAATGGATCAAAGACTTAAATGTTACATCCAAAATCATAGAAATCAATAAGAAAATCTGGCCAAGAAAATCTCAGACATTGCCCTGCAATATTTTTATGGACATATTTCCCCCTAGGAAAAGGAAACAAAAATAAATAAATAAACAAATCAGACTACATGGAACTAAAAAGGTTTTGCACAGCAAAGAACTCATCAACAAAATAAAAACACAGCCCACAGAATGGTAAAACATATTCACTGATGCATCTGATAAACAGATGCTCAAACAATCCAATTCAAAGATGGGCAAAGGGCCTCAATAGACACTTCTCCTAAGAAGACATGCAGATGGCCAATAGACATATGCTCAACATCACTAATCATCAGAGAAATGAAAATTAAAACCACAATAAGATGCCATTTCACACCTTCCAGAATGGCCGTAATTAATAAATCAACAAGCAAAAAGTGCTGTTGAGGATGTGGAGAAAGGGGAGTGCTTTTGCACTGTTGGTGGGAATGTAGACTGGTGTAGCCACTATGAAAATCAGTATGGAGGTACCTCAAAAAATTAAAAATGGATTTACCTTTCAACCAAGAAAACAACTTCCAGAAATATATCTGAAGAAACACAAAACATTAATTTGAAAGAACATAAGCACCGCTATGTTCATTGCAGCCTTTTTTACAATCACCAAAATGGGCAAGCAGCCCAAGATCTATAGGTGAGTGGATAAAACAACTATGAAACATTTATACAATGGAATATTACTCTGCCATAAAAAGGAGAAAATGTTACCCTTCATGTTAGTATGGATGGAGAACATTATGCTAAATGAAATAAGCCAGTCAGAAAAAGACAAGTACCATATGATTTCACTCATATGTGGAATCAGATGAACAAGCTCAACTGACAAGCCAAATGGAGAGACAGACTCACAAATAGAAAACAGAAATGTAGCTGGAGGGGAGTGTTAGAGGGTGGAGGGATTCACTGAAAAGGAAAAAGGACTCATGGGCATGGACAAGAGTGTGGTGATAGCTGTGCGGAGGGGATTATATGTAGACTAAATGGTAATAGAAAAATACCATAAAGATTAAAAAATAAAAACTGATGTAATAGCTTTAAAATTATTTTTAACTGAGATGAGTATAGAAATAAACTTAATTTCTCCAAAAAAATAAATAATAAAAAAATGAATACAACTGGCTACTACACACGTGGTAAGATGCTTAACTTCACTAATCATTTCAGATCCTAATTACTCTTTTCAAAAATAAAGTTAATGTAAAGTTTAATAATGGATACTTTTCAAGGATGTTGAAAATGTTTGGACAGAGACACTCATTAAACTGCAGGTGGGAACCCTGGATAAAAAATGGGCACCACATGTGATCATTTAACCTTCCTACTGAATTTATTCTGTAGTAATTAAGCAATTATCTCACAAATTTTCTTACAATGGCCCGGGAAAGGTAGCTCAGTTGGTTGGAGTGTGGTCCCCCCTCCCTCCAACACATCAAAGAGCTTTTGATTCCCATTCAGGGCACATAGCAAGGTGTGGGTTTGGTCCCCTTCGGAACCTACTAGAGACAACTGATTGATGTTTTGTTTCTCTCTCTCTCTCCCCCTCTCTCTCTCTCTCATCAATAAACATAGCCTCAGGTGGAGATTTAAAAAAAAAACACAAACCTTTACAAGTTTTTTTCTTGGTAGAATTTTATACAACAAAACACACAACAACGAAAAGGAAACTACTTAAATATCCAAAATTATGGAACTGGTTCTGTAAATTATGGTGTGTGCTCATGTAATGCAATTCTACAGAAGCATCAGAAAAAAAGTAATATGCCTTATGTGCTGACTAGGAAAAATACACATGGGATATTAAGAGAAAAACTTTTGTAAATCCTAATCTCATTTTAGTTTAAAAATGTGTATGTTTGTACTCCTTTGTGTATGCAATCATACAGACAGACCAGGGTAGGTAAAGCAGATCCTGAAGATTCAGCAAATTACTGATATTTATTACTTCTAAGAGCTGTAATTAGAGGTGTTGGAGATTAATACCCACTTCAAATCTATCTATCTATCTATCTATCTATCTATTTATCTATCTATCTTCTATCTATATCTATCAAATCATCTATTTATGTGTCTAATCCCCTCTTCAACCACCCATCTACCTATCAATCAATATTTATTATTTAGATGACTTACTGATAAATTTAATTTTCTTCTTTGCGTTTTTAATGTCTGAAATATTTTCAAATCAAAAACAAACCAAGAAGTGGCTATATATTTAAACACTGCATCCTTTGTTCATATTCTTCTGAGTTTGGTTTGAAAAACTAGCACCACAATTTTTATAGATTTTTATGTTTCAGTTTTTCATTCATACATACTGTTTTCCTAGTTCTTTTTATATTGCTTTAATTTTCTTCCAACATTAAATATAAGAACCCAAAGTTTTTTCTTTATTTTTTAAACTATGGGGGTGATTTTAATGTTTCTAAAGTGACTGAGAGGATGGCAGGTCTATTTCTAACACAGAAGTAAATAACCTATTTCTAAATACTCTTCTTGAGTTTAGTTTGGAAAATGCTACTTTTAATAGATGTTCGGATGCTGATGATGGATGTAATTTAAAAAAACACAATAAATAATAACCAAATAAAACACTGCAATCAGAAATGATAGGCAATTTACCTTTGTGAATATTGTGAGGCCAAAATTCTAGAAGTGCTATGCCGGGAGTGCTTCCTTGAATTATAGAAATGAATTAGGTTTGAAAACCTGATTTTTAAACCACCTGCTAATTACTTATCTGAGGGTAATGCAATTAAAATTAGAACTAAAAATTCAAAATCTCCTTTAAGCTTGCTTATATTAATGATTAAATCACCCATTCTGCTAATGAATCCAGTAAAAAAACAAAAATGATTTGATTACTAAATCAAATTAACCATTTTGATGGTTGCTCTTATCTGCTAGCTTACTTTCCAGGTTATGGGACTGTTAGTAGCCTCAGATATGTAATGTGCCTGATTTTATTAATGCAGCTTAAAGTATGTCTGAATATATTAGAAAATTGCAGAATTGTGTGATGACTTTGTAACGTGTAAATTGGCTAGTCTGAATATAATTTTCCACAATTTCTTTCACTGTACTTTCCAATTATGGTGGACCATAAAAAAGGATTCTTGTAAGAAATTTATAGAGATGAGGTAAAGCAGTAGTCATATTATTGCTTACATTTTATGGCTACTTTGTTGACTAATCTCATTAGCAGTGGCCAGGCCTGCAATTGTTCAACCTTGCTTTTCAGGCTTTGTTGACACTTGAGCCAGGTGTGTGTACATAGCTCAGGTATAAATGGCCTGAGCTCCTGAAGGACACCAGTACCACCAAGTTCAGTGGAAGCGAACATTAAAATGATGTTAGTCTGTGTTAGTTAGTCACTAATAGAGACTACCTGCTCTGGGACATCCACCTCCACCATCCAACACTAAGCAGATTTGCAGAGACTGCTTATCCAGTTCCTCCAACTCTGTGAGGTCAAATACCTCCTACAAATAATAGATAGATAGATAGATAGATAGATAGATAGATAGATAGATAGATAGATATAGATAATTCAATAGATAAATGACAGATCCCCTAGTGGTCCTGCTTCTCTGAATGAACCTTGACGAATAAGGTATAAGCTTAAGTAATTTCATTTCATTTCAGTGTCTCACCAGAAAATATATTTTAATACCATTTAATAAATTATAGTGAAATTTTAATTTTAAATTAGGCAAATCAATGAGTACCTGTCTTACTAAGTAATAAATAAATGCTGATTAGCATCAAAAGTGTGTTGAAGGAAAGATTATTAAAAAATAGTAATGAAAAAAACCACAATGTCATTTTTCTTTGTTCTGAAGACATTTTCTCAATTCACTGGGAACAACAGGATGGTTCAATACTTCCCAACAGTTCTCTCTTAGATCGGAGAGTCTGAAAGACAAGAGCACTGTGTCTGGAATCTCTGTGTTAGTATTGCTTAGTAGTAGCTCTTGTAACTCTATCACTTTAATACAGATGAGTTCATCACAGTTCACAATATCAAAATGCTGACATTAAGAGTTTAGAGTACATGGTATGTATTTCAATGGACCAGGATCATGCAAACAACAGACCCCAGATAGTAGAAGCCAATGTGTGGGCTCTGGGTGGAGAAGAACAGGTTGCTAGTAATGGCTTCATTGCAGGGGTGCATGGCAACAGAGATGGTGAGGGGTAGGGGTGGGTGTCACAGACTGGAACAAATCTCAGAATATCTGATGGTTATCTGAAAGTGCTTGATTAGAAAGATTAAATCCCTAAGTCCAGGACATGAACAACTAAGGTTTAGGGCTGTGTTATGCCATTTATAATTTTTAAAGGCATATTTTATCCATTATATCTTTGTTATGCTTATAACACTTATAATTTGTGTTTGTTTTATTGAGTATATGGCAGTATCACTGAGATTTAACATATAAATTTATTCTAAATAAAGTGTATATATTAATATGCACATGATTTTGAAATTCCATTCCTTTTTTTTTACTACAGATTTAAGATGCACTGCTTTTGAACTTCCGATGAGGCCTCTTATTTTTCTTTCATGATCTCTGTAGCCTCCTAAAAAATGCTGCACAGTGAAGTATTTGGATAGGCAAAAAACATGGCTAATTAATAAATATGTAAAATGAGTCGATTTTATATTAATGTCATTAAAAAGTTTGTATATTATCACTAGTTTACTGTCATGGAAAGTGACAGTAAAAGGGAAAGGCTACAAAAGACACTGGAGCACCTTCAGGAGGATGAGGACTTTTTCCTGTTTTGCTCAGTAATGCATCCTAATTCACAGAGCAGTGTCTGACATACTGTAGGTGACAGCCATTTGTTGAATGTTGCTACATCAGTCAAAATTTGCAACATACTGTACTTTGACAATAAAATCACTTTTATTTTCTTTCTATTTTTCTCTAAGCATCTCCAGTTATACCTTCACAAAGTGAAAGCTAGAAAAACACTGGCAATGACATTGGATTTAACACAGCTGAGTTAGCACACGGGGCATATTCTGCCCGTCACCAAATGTTGAGAATAATAGAAAACGTTTTTCAGAAGCTAATACAAAACCAGTCTTACATAGAAGTGAAAGTTTGATGGACTAAGAACTCTAAAATTCAATATTGGGCTGGAGAAATGCCCCAAAATAGCTGGCACAGAGGATGAAGTGATGGGAAGCCTAAGAGAAAAATGGATACATGAAGATAAACATCAAAGCTTCTTGAATTTTGAATAGAAATGTGGGGAGAGAAAAAGAGAAAATATATGTAATAGTTGAGGAAATAATAGCAAATTATTAACACAGTTCAGTAGAAATATAATAAATTTCTAAAACAAAAATATAGAACGAAATCTCAGACAATAACACTGTCCAAGAGAAATAAAGCTGGTCACCTCCAAAGAAAAAAAGGCTCACTAACCACAGACTTAATAGCAATGTTCAATGTAGAAAGATAAAGGAACAAAATCTTCAAAGGGCTGATCCAAGAATTCTCAACCTGGTCAAAGATCATTCAAAAACGGGAGTGAAAGAATATTCAGACAAAGAAGGATGCAGGGAATTGACCTCACTAAAATCTTCCTTCAGAAAACCAGTAAAGCAAAGAAATTACTAATGCATTTTCATCAAATAAATATTGATTTCAAAAATCCTATCTTAAAATGAGAATATGCAATTCAATTCCAGATGTTCTAAACATGACAGGTGGGAAGAACTCCAAAGAGTAGAGAGAAATAAAATCTAAATTAAATGTACGATTACTAGAAAACTGTAAGTTTAAGTATGTTAGTATTTTAGGGAGAACCACTAGAGTAGAAATAGAATGCATACTTTTCAAAATACTGGTACTGTTAGAGAAAAACAGAAATTTAAAAATCTAATATAATTTTATGTTTTATAGAAAAAATACTTTTCTGATTAATTCTCTGATCAAGCTCTCTCCACTAGTGTTTGAGATTTCACCTTTTGTGGTCAGAAAAATCACGGAATTGGCATCTGTCCACTGGACACGTTCTGCAGCAGCAACTCTATTCTGGTCCTCTTCCCATGATGAGGGAGACCAAATAGGGTGCCCCCTGCCCTGGATATGCAGCAAAAATATTCCACGAAGGAATAAAAAGTGCACAATTGGGATTTAATATAAAATTATGAAGATAACTTTTTGTTTTTCTTTTTCTTTTTTAATATATTTTATTAATTATGCCATTACGGTTGTTCTATCTCCCCCTTTCATTCCCCTCCACCCTGCACACCCCTCCCCCACCATTCCTCCCTTTAGTTCATGACCACGTGTCTCAAGTTCTTCAGATTCTGTATTTCCCATACTATTCTTGCCCTCCCTCCTGTCTATTTTCCACCTACCATCTGTGCTACTTATTTTCTGTACCTTCCCCCCCTTCTCCTTCCCCCACTTACCTGTTGCTAACCCTCCATGTGATCTTCATTTCTTTTAAGCACATTTAAATTGCCTCTGATAGCAGCATTTTAACTTAAAACACAAACTCCAAACTCCATCCCTCAAATTCACTCAACTCAGATGTCGGTTGTCACCCTTTATTGAGTCGCTGCACTAAAGTCATTCCTGCCTGATTCTTTAATGGAGAAATAGAAATGCAAAACTAAACATTTGAGATTTGTAATAATATAAAAAGATGACAGCATATTTTTGAGAAATGAGATAAATATGTTAACATTTTCTCACTATTTCTCATATTATCATAAATCTATATAATAACAATTCTAATAAATGAAACACTTCCAATAGTAACCTGAATATTTATGTCAGTAGCCTTGAGCAAAATGGCATAAGAGGTGCCATTTTAAATGCCACAGGGAAAGGTGGCTTTGAGCATTTTGATAATTGTGGCAGAACCAGGTATGTATTTCTCATCCTGTTTCCATTTGGGCGTTTTTCCACCTGTATTAATTTGGTCTTTCTCAATGTCAAGAAATGAAAGGAAGATTAGTCTAAATAAGAAACTGTGGCATTAAAATGAGCATTTCAAATGCAGATGTAAAGTTTATTTGAGTCTGGTAATAATGTCAGAAAAGGTCTTGATAAGTTATTTAAAATGGGACATGGGTAATATGAAATATTGGATTGTTAAAATTTGATCAACAGAAAGTGCTGACATAAACAAAATCATTTATACTTCAAATAAGAAGGAGCAGAAAACTTGCTTAATTTTTAAATTATTTATGCTGCATGTTTTTCTGTTTATCTTTTTAATGTGTGTAGCAATGAGAGTCAAAACATTATGACAGCAAGTTTTTTGACCACTTACCATGGGCTAGGTAAGGATTTTCTTTTTATTAATGCATATAGACTGCTGTTGTTTGTTTGATTTCCAATAAGAGAAAACAGTCACTCCTCCACCTTTCTACAACCACAGGAAAGGCAGTTTACACTGGCGTGAAGTGTGGGTTTGGGCATCCTTATGCCACTGGCGACTACTGGTGAGGAGGTGGGTGCTGCCACCAACCCCAGTGAAAGACTCAGCACACCTGGGCCTCACTATAGGGCCCAGAGAAAGTCTCATGAAGCTTTATAGCAGGGCCCGTGTGAAGGCACTTATCATGACATTACCTGCAGCGCCAGGTTGTAGAAGTGACCTTGGTTCCAACACAAGAAAACTTTGTGGACAGAAGGCAGTGGAATTTCACTATGGAGCACAGCAGTTAGATAAACAGACAATGAAAAAAATGCACCAACAATCATAGGTCTTAATAGGAGAACAGAAACAGAATATATAGTAAAAGAGCATGCACACAAAAATATCCAAAAGAATATAAAAAATAAAATGAATACAAATATTAGAAATGTAAGTGGATATAAAGATGGGGAAGGGGAGTATAAATAATTTAAATTTAATATTAAAAGAAGTCAATGGAGAAATAAATTTTCATGAACTAAGAGAGTGCCATATATGAAAAATATGATCAACTCAATGTTCTGCACCTGAATTCTAACATATGAGATTGATCGATAGATTGATATAGAATATACATATATAGAGATAGATAGATAGATAGATAGATGATAGATAGATAGATAGATAGATAGATAGATAGATAGATAGATATAGATAGATAGAAAGATAGATAGATATTTTACTTCAAGGTTTTCAAAGAACATTGCCTTTCAGTGCAGACAAAAAAACAAGAGTAATACCTATCGATGGCTATGGAGTGAAGTAATAGAACTAATTTTTAGTGTAATTAAATTTGTGAAACCTTGAAGATTTTTATAAACATACATTCTCTTTGGTCTAGCATTTTTCCTTCAAGGAGTTTGTTGTAAACAAATTAATTTAAAAAGTAGTTAAAGACATATGTGCATGATGAACCTGAAGGAAATCAGATACGTGAATGTCACATTACAGATTTATGTTATGTGAAGGGAGGCAATTCCCAGAAAGTTAAATATAGCTTCAAAAATCAAAAATTATATCTCCAACTATAGATAAAATTCTCACATTTGTTTTTTGGAACAGACCAGCACTATGAAAATTATTGATTATTTGGTTGAGGTTACATGGATTACTTTTGCACCTTGTATAATTTCCATCTTCAAATCTCTCCTAGTTTTACATTTTCTCTGTTATTCATTAAGAAAAAAATTGTAAAATGCAACACATTGATAGTCATTTTATAAATGCATAAATACATATAATATACACAAATGTACTTCAAAACGGGGGAAATGATAGTCTCTAGTGAGATTCTATTTTCCTTTATTTTTATTTCTTTTTATTTTTAAATTTTAATACAAACAATACAAATAATTTAATGCAACAGGCCATGTTAATTTTGAATTTTTACAAAGATGTAGCTTCTTTGTAGATGAGTGGTGGGGATAACAGGAATGAAGAAAAGTTTTTGTTTTTTTTTTAAAGAAAAAGAGATAATTTATGAAATTCACAATTTTGCTTCTGAATTAAGCTGTAGAGTTTCTAAGTTACAGCCTTCTTGTTCTGCCACTTCATAGGCACCACTATTTATTAAATCCCTTTTCCGACAGTGGTCAAATCTCCACCCTTGTTGCTGAAGGTAGAGAAAAGTGGACAGCTTGCCTTTTCTTCCCAAGTAACAAACAAGTCAAATCCAATTGACTGCACTTGTTCATCTGTTAATCAATCAGTGTGTAAAACTATTGATGGAAAAAATCTAAAACCTCTTTTCTTCTTTTTATTTACTGATTTTCTCTTACTTTTAGAAGAAATGAATTTAGAGAATCACTGGATTTGACAAGTCACAGAGAGGAGTTAAATCAGTGGTAGTCACCGGAGCAAAGTAAGAATTATGTATCTACAGCAAATTTATTGATAAGTATAATCAGTACTATAAATTTCTGTCCAAATAAGTCTCTTTATTTCTTTTAGAATGAAGATTTGCTTTATTTTTTAACATTTTACTATGAAGCATTTCAAACACAGAAAAGAATAAAGAACTTTACTAAGAACAGCAATATTTCCACCATCTAGATTTTGTAACTAACATTATACTACCCTTGCTTTATTACTTGTCTGTATTTTGAGGACTTCAATCTCAACCAATCTATCTTATTTTTTTGCTGCATTTTCAAGTTTAAAGACACCATTATAATTCCATCAAAAATCTATGGATATGCATATTATGAACTAAAATTCAATATTTTTACAAGGCTTTGGTTTTGTTTTTCTTTTTGAGTTAAAATTCTTTGCTTTAAAAATTGACTTCTTCCTGAAAATAATCAAGTCTCTGAAATTTTGGGATTAAAGTGAATAAATTTTCACCCCAGACAATTTTGGAATTAATGTTCCTAAGGACTATTAAGGGCCCTCTATGACATAAATTTTTGTCTTAAAATCAAAGCAGGACAATTTAGAAACCGTCATCAGAAGAAACCATCTCCATATTCTCTTCAATAAATCTACAACCTAAATTTATCTGTACTTGTATTCTCTATTACTCTTTTTATAACATATCTCACTAGAGTTTTGCTGAATGTGGTATCTGTTTTTGCAAGATATGGTGTATTAAACTTGTGAAGAGTAAGGCATCTTATGAAATACCAAAAAATTTAAGAGACAAGGAGAGAGTAAAACTTTTCATGCTCAGAAACCATTGGTAGTCTGGGATGAGGTTTTAATGCACCCCAAAATCCAAGATGATAAATCATATTGCCAAAAGAGATGTTGTTTGTTAGACTGCATATACCCATTACAAAGGGGGAATGATAACCTGCCCAAATTATTACCCTCCAAAGTACAGCATCAGGATTATGTGACAAATTATGCAGCATCATATCTCACTGGCCTGTGTCTGGCTCAGAGGTTTTTTGAAAGTTTTCACAGACAAGGTCAATGTAGGTCAAAAGGAACAACCAGAGATGAAAATAGTGTGGAAACTCTGATGGTCATTGATGATGTGCTATTTAGATGCAGGGCTTGCCCAAAGTACACCAGAAAATAAGTGTTTGGGCTCTGAAGTCTTTTCTCTTTCTCACAGTATCAAGCGATTCCCTAATTATGATTTACAATACAAGGTGAAGAACTCAAAATAGAGTTATCTTGGAAGCACTTGTAGGTAATTAAGTTGCAAATTATGTTTTTTAACTGAGAAAGATAAATCTCTTTTCGAGAATCAATTTACACTATAAATAAAGAACAATATAACTATGGCTAGGATGTGGTTGATGAGTAAGAAAGCTGATGCTGCAACCTGTGGATATATGTTCTGATCTCCAACAAGCAAGGACCCTAGGAAAGAAGTATGGGAGAAGAAGTAGGATTACTTCAAACAATCATCCCCAGAATAAAGGTTAGGTAGCTCAATAGTAAGCAAGCTACCTCAGGAACCAGATGTGATAACTAAACCAAGTCATCATAGCTTTCTATGAAGACTTTCCAGATTAAAAATGTATTGATTAAGTAATTAAAAAACCCTTATTTTAAAGGCCACTCTCTACTAATGTGCTACTAATCTTTTCTTCTATAATCTTCTCAAGACATGTAATTTCCCACGTATTTCTTCCTTTTTCTACACCATCAGTCTCCTCCACTCTCCTGGATTTCTTTTAACATTTATTTAATCAAACATTTTCTTCTCTATTCCATCCTAACTTGTATCACTTTTAAGTTATGCTCTCATTTTTTCATTCCCTGTAAAACCAAATCTCCCAAAGTTCATATAAATGTTTTTCCTCTACACTCCCCTTGCATTAATTTTCGATGCATTTTTTCTTTTACCATTCAAATTACCATTTCAATAAAATTGCACTTACTACAGTCCCATGATTGTTGCCAAATTTTTATATGTTTTTCTACCTTCATATTACTCCTCTTCTTAGATGTACATGATTTAGGGAGTACTTCTTCCCAGCTTTTGATTTTTATGGCATCCATGGCATTCATGCTTGAGGTAAATACCACCAGAAGACAGAATTACAGGATGGCCAAGGGAATGCGTAGGCAAGGGAAGAGGCTGAGGTTTAAGTAGTCCCTGGTCATGGTAACAGATGTGATGGGGGAACATTGAGGTGACTCCATGTTTAATGCCTCCCTTATATCTTGTTATAAATAATCATGAATAGAAGAACTTAATTGTTCATTAGACTTAAGGTGCATTTCATATTTAACCATTCCTAATTTATTTATTCTTTCACTCAGTAAAATTTATTTGCAAAGCAGTGCCCTGTTGCACATACTAGATAACATTAAAGTTAAGTAAACACTTTAGGTAGAACTACAGAACTACAACAAAATACAAAGTGTTTTTAAATGCTTTTTTTCTCTTTAGCATCCTAATGTTATAAATATCTGTAACACATTGATCCAAAAAATGCAAAAAGTTCTACTTTTGACTTCATTACAGAGACCATTTCTAACCCATATTTAATATATTCTACTTATATTAACAGCTTGTAATATACTAATAAATTGCTATAGCAACATATTTTAATCCTTCAAAAATCCTTTTTATAATTTAACATTGGTTTTGAATATAGTGATACACAGATGACTATTTTTAATCAACATTTTTACTAAAATTAATGTTCTATCAATGTCAAATCCATTTTTCCCAGAAGGATAAAATGAAACCAACAATATTTGCCTTTATACACCTTAAGTATTTCTCCACATTGCTTTTATTCAAAATGATGTTGTCACAGTATGTGTTCCAAACCCACATAGAAAACTGACCACCTGGTAGGGTCAGAAACGATACACCAGAAAATGATCAGCTCTCTACCACTTAGTGGTCCTAGCCTTCATTGTACAGAGTGTTTTTTCCCTTTAATTCAGTTATAATATATTTCACTTTAATTTGTTAATCTGTTCAAAAATTAATTGAGAAGGTTATAATTATGGACTTACAAGTATTATTCTTTCTTAGGTCTTTGGATAAAAACCGGAGATTTGAGCTGCTCTTATTGAAAATTTTCAGTTAATATTTTATTTTGGTATGAAGCTAAAATTATCTTTTCTAAGAATTGCAAAACTATAATAACATAGAAAAATGTCTTTTGAAATTCCAGCTTCCCAAGATTATCAGAGTTAACATTTGGGAGTGGACACACATAGAATTAGCTTTACACTGTACCTACTGTGAGGTAACCTGTTGTCTTAAAAGCAAATCATATGTGTGTCTCTATATCCTTAGCTATTATATTATGAAATAACATTTAATATTCCCATAGTATTTTCCCATAGTATCAAAGATGCATGTTTCTTTGTAACAATTTTATTTTGTGGCTTATCCAGTTTGTTTTTAATTGTTTGCTCCTTCAAATAATATCCCACCACCATTTTTATACATTAATGGTCACACATTTTTCTATTTGCTTAAAGAAATCTGAAGTCAAACTAGTCCTTTTTTTGCTTTAATATATATTTGAAGCAGTTTTAATTAAATGTTAAGCCTCCCAGCTTTAGAGTCTGTACACTTGAATTAAAATCAGATGTGACACAATAGCTTATAACCTAAGATAAGTGAGTTAACCACCTTAAGCCTCCACCTTCTCGTCTATAAGACAGGGCGAAGTACATTTCCTATCTCATACTGTTTCTTGAGCAATCCAATAATTTAATTCATAAGAATAATCTATATCCCTCTGGAAAATCATATATACTTCAAAATGTTTGTTGCTATATAGTAAATACACTGTGAGAATTAATGCACTGATTTATGCTCCTATGATCTTACTCTTATATAATTTTATATGTGATAGTCAAATTTTACTGGCTTTTTGAGGATCTCTAATGTGACTTTTTATTTTGAAAGTTTTAAGCAATGTTTCACAATTATTTTGCAAATTAGATATCAAAGCAGCATTTTAATTATTTTAGCCTTCACTCCATAGTACATCACAACTAAATTTATGGCTAAACATTACAACATTTTCTTCTTTTAAAATTTATATTGAATGTATTGGGGTGACTCTGGTTAATAAACTTATATAGGTTTCAGGTGTTTAATTCTATAATACATCTGTATATCATATTGTGTTATTGTGTGTTCACCACCCAAAGTCAAGTTTCTTTCTGTTACCATTTATAGTAGATGATTTAAATTTTTCTTTTGTTTATCTGAAAAATAATTATAACATTGATAATGTTTAGCAGGGAAGGCATATTGATTTCATTTAGTTTATTTTTCTAATAGGCTACAGATCAAAGAGTTTAGTAGATGTATCTAAGTAAACACAACTGATTAAAGTAAGAATGGAATAGCATCGACTTTCATAAACTTCCTGGACACTCTTTCTACTAAAGCATAATAATTACACTAAAAAGAAAATCATCAAACATCTACTTAGCCTTATAAGTAAGCAAAGTATCGCAATAACTGTAATGATGTGTTGAAGCAAGATGTTTGTAAATTAAAAAAGATATGTCAGCACAAAGCTAGAAAAGTTCTAGAAATTAATATTGAAATGGTCAAGAGAACAGCTTTTCAATGAAAATTTTAAATAAAACTCTAATCTTAATATGAAGGTAAGAAGAAAGTCAGTTAATGTTTTTGATTCTTGAAAGATATGTATATGATGAAAATAAACTCAACCAGAAAATAGCCAACTAACATAAACCCTGGAGTCCTCCCTTAGTTTTAATCATAAAATATACATAAAAATGTACTATTTGGCATAAAAAATAATAAGCTTATAAAATTAATAACACCAAATGATTATAGACAGTCTGAAAATATAAGTTCAAGTAAATATTAAATACACAAATGTGTAGTAGACCCTTACCAGGTTAAAAATACATACATTGGGGAAGTGTTCTTTTTTTGGAAGCAAACAAACACTTCTAACAACCTAGCTAGTCTTCATGTATTATGGACTAAATGTCTTGTTCTCCCAAAACTCGTATGTTGAAGCTGTGACTGTCAATGGGACTGCGTTTGGAGATGGGACATTTAGAATATAAATGAGATCACAAGGACTGGGCCCTTATCTAGTACAATTAGTATCTCTACAACAGAGAATCCAGAGCTCTCTTCTGTCTGAATACAGGCATTGAGGCGAGACCTTGTTAGATCACAGCAAATGGCAGTTGTCTGAAAGCCGAGAGAAAGCTCTCACTAGAAACCCAATCAATTGGAACCATAATCTTGGACTTTCCAGGCTACAAAACCGTGAGAAAGTAGATTTCTTCATTTAAGGCTATGGCATTTTATGACTTATTTTTAAAATTATTTTTAAAGAGACATCAATGTGTGGTTGCCTCTCATGTTCTCCCCTGACTGGGGACCCGGTCCACAACCCAGGCATGTGCCCTAGCCGGGAACAAGCCAGTGAGTGACCTTTTAGTTTCCAGAGTGGCACTCAATCCACACTAGCCAGGGCTAAGTGTATGGTCTTTTATTATAGCAACCACAGCAGAATATATGGCAAAAATCCAATGATGAGGAAGAAATCATTGGTCCACTCTAGCATACATCCCTGTGTTCCCATGCCTCCCAGTTGCTATAGATTGAATGTGCCCAAAATGTCCATGTTGAAATCCTAACTCCCAATGCAATGGTATTTGGATGTGGGGCCTTTTGGGGGTACTCAGGTCATGAGGGAGGAGCCTTCATGAATAGAATTAGTGTGTTTATAAAAAAGGCCTCAGAGAGCTGTCCCACCCTTCCATACCAGCAATGCAGACTGAAGACAAAACTTGTGAATCCGAACTTTTATAATAATAATGACTGTCCTGAAAGTCACTGTAGAAATGACATTGTAGAATGTCAGTGTAGAAAGTCTGCACTGATATTGGAAGGATGGTTGCTACAGATTTTCTGATCATTAGATTTGGCTTTCTGTAAATTGTTTAGATAATCCTGACCAAACTGTAAGCCTTAACCTCAAATGACGTTATAAAAGGCCTTTCGGAGATAAATCAGATAGAATGATTAAGATAATTTAAAAAAGGAGGTGAAGAATCTTCCCCGATAGAGAATATACACATTTATGGTAAGTTTGCAAAGCATTAGGTGTAGGTTTAGAATTAGGAAAATGTTTACAAACTCTTCTATCTCTAACATTTGATAAATTTATTAATTTTCAAAGGTTGTTTTTCCACAGATAGTATTCTGTTTTTTATCCAATCTCTTTTCACACTATGAAGATATATACATATGAATATACTTTAAAGTAAATCAGTTAAAAATTCATTAACAAATCTGAGGGAAAAAAGCTTATTTAAAATGATAAACTATCAGACCACATTTATAATTCAGGTCATTTCTATTTTTCATATACTAATTTAATGTAATTATTTGCCAATGCGAGGGAGGTGTGTAAATGACATTTTTTAAACATCTTTCAAGTCCACATTGGCCATTCTGGTGGTTAAAGTTGAACACAGCAAGGCAATGGGAAGTGTTCTCCATCAATGTGCCCTCAGGGAGCAGAGGGTTTTATGGCTTGGTTTTTAATGACCCTCATGATTTCTAAAGGGAGCCATAATTTTTTAATCAGGAACAGCTGCCATTTAATAAAAGCCAACTTTGCTAGGGTAGGTCAGTGACAGTATGGTTAACGGCTTCTTTGATAGTTTTGTACATGTTTTATTTTAAGCTTATCCACATTTCTAGACATAATTTTTTTTATTTTTAGCTAACCTAATTAAACAAGGGAATAGAGTCCACAGGTCATAGCAAGGATTTTGGTAATAGATACTTTAAGACTTCTGTCTCCAAACAAGTATAAAACTTTCCTATTAACTTTGTCATTCCATATTTTAAAAGAGCCCTTATATTAAAGAAATGAGTGGAAACAATAAGAGTGTGAGTGGGACAGTGACATGACCTGGCCCTTTTCCTCCACTTCCAACAACTGTTTACATAGTAGGAGTCCAAAATGTTACCTCAAATCTTAATGTGGACAGTTTTTATCCTGAACGTTTATCATTCTTGTTCCCTTACTTTGACTGTTTCCTCAGATTTGGTCTGTGTGCTCTAGTATGATGATACCTTTAGAAAGACATTTTTAAAGACTTTTAAGAATAAGTGATAAAATTTCAAAAATATTGTTATAATGCCCTGGATTGGGCAATTTTTGTGCTCCCTCTGTGATAATGTAGTTATGAATAACTAATAATATTTCAGGTTCTAGCCCTCTCCGGGAACATGGAAGAATCCCACTTACCCACCCATATAAAGTTAGCTGTAGCCAGTTCCTGGTTTTGCTATTAGAAGGTGACCAGAAGAGGTGTGTGGAGGGCGTCACTTCTGAGCTGAAGTGTCTCACTGCTCATGCAAGGCTCTCAAACTCTTTCTTTCCTTCCACTGACAATCATGACTGTCATAAGCCTCTGTCTGGATCTTCAGTGACATTAATAGGAATCTCTTCAGTAACTAGAGGGAAGGTGGGCAGGAATAATGGGAGGGAAGAGGAAGGGTTTTCGGGAACAACTATAAAGGCCACGTGGACAAAACTGAGAGGGGTGGAATTGGGGGAGGGAGGTGGGAGGTAAATGCAGACAACTGTACTTGGATGACAATTGAAAAAATAATCTCTTCAGTAAACCTGCTTTTTATATCTAGTTTAATCAAAAAATAAACATTTTTGTTATAAGCCACTGAGATTTAAGGTTGGTCGCTATCTGACTTTTCATGACTTAGCCATACTCTAATTTTAATTTATTCCTAATGATCAAGCTAATTGTATGAGTTCTGCTCATAAAAATGAATGGTTGTACAAAGCTGTTATTAAATTTGTATAAGTACACTGATTGCATATTTCAGTTTTACCCACTATTTTAACCTGTATTTCCATTTTAACAGTAAATAATACAACTATTTCCTTTACACTGGCATGCTAAATTATGAAAACCTAATAGCAAGCACCAGACTTAATACTCATCAGAATGATGTTTTCCATGTCACTCTAGATGGCAGTACTGATAAGGAATGGAGGCTGGGAACTTAATCTAAGATTACTGAATTTACTGCTGAGAGAATTATGTAGCTCTAACCTTTCCACCCCTGCTCCTGTGTCCCATTCTACCATCTGCAGCACCATGAAAGAGGAGTCTTGCTGGATAGCGTCCATCTGCAGAATAACTCCTCTCTTCAAAGGGCGGCCGAATTCAAGTACTGTCATGTCTTCCGATGTGCAGTAAATTTTAGTTATTGCCTTTATTGATAAATAATCTTCAGTTTTCTCCTTTTCACATTGGTAAAAACTTTACATAACAGATGTCAAAATGACTTGCTTTTTATCCTTATTGAATTTCCAGAAATGTTAAGCTCTGCTTCCACAGTGTATTTTATGTAAAATAATGTAATTCAGTCATGCTTCTCCACAGACAGCAATGTCCCATGTGTGATAAAAGTTCTTAATGCACTATCCAAAAATTAGCTTTGATATTTTCGTTACTATGCTTTACTATTTAAAGATAAACAAATTTATGACACTTATGCTAATGACCTGATCCTTACTGTACCTGCTGTGCATAAAAAATACACATTAGTAGAAGAGCACAAATACTGGTAATGGTACAAAGATTCCTTATTTCAACATTTACCTTGTTTTGGGCAAACTTTGAACTTTTTCCTTTAATGAGAATTGAAAATAGGCTGGCTTCACTATGGTAATACAAATGTTAAAATTATCATATATGCTATGCCATAGGGTACTTAGATAATAGTGAAAATGGATTGTTGATCAGTATATACATTCTCATTAGAAGCTCACCATTTTTAGCATAGAACAGACAACTTTTCTTTAAAGAAGTTTGTTCTAAGGATGATTTTATTGGCTACATAAGAAATTTTAGAGTTTAATGAATTGTTTCCATAGCACCATGCATAAATTGAAAATATGTTAACTGTGTTTTCCTAGGTAGGTGCTTCTTAATCTTTACAGATATTTCAATATTTATACATTCTATATCACAAATAATACTAACAGTAAAGACATGGCAGACTTTTTTAAGACTTTCTATTCATGTATTCATACTAATGTCTTTTATGGAGGGGGTAACCCCCAAATTCTCAGGTAATAATAAAAATAAATGACTGTCATCAGTGGTAACCAAGAAGAATGCTAGTCAGTACCTCATCTGGAGAGATAACACTATAATGACTTACAGGTGCATGTTGACTATTAGACCTTAGAAGTAAGATTGATATGAGGAAGATAACCTAAGGTAGAATGAAATGTCTTTCACATATACCTGATGAGGGCTCTCTAGAAAACTGCAGTAAAAAATGGAGCCATCTTTGCTTGCATTGTTTTTATTGCTTAACATGTTTATGTTACATCGATTTAAATATTTTCTTTCTATATATATTCTATATGATTAGATGGAATCTTTATATTACTTTATATTTTTACTAAAAGTGATTTTTTCTAACATAAAGAAATAGAACTAATTATAATATAGCTTTTATTGCACTAAATAATTATTTAAATAAAAAAGAGAAAAAATTTAAATAGCTGTGCCAGGAGAATAGATAACCCTCACTATCGAACATTTGATACTGATAGAAAAACCCAAATCCTTAGGTTTGAATTCTGTGTTTTATATTCAGTGACTTCCAATTTAAGATAATTCCACTGAATACCATGTTTAAATGTGTTGAAATGTAAATGTGTTATTTTATTCCATTAGATTAAAGTTCAGCCTAGTGAAAAAAAAGCTTTGGATATGGTATGTCTTAATCAAATTCTGATTATATCACTCACAAATTATGTAACCTTTAAATTCCTCTGTTTCTTCAACTGTCAAGCCATGGTTGTAATAGTATCTACTTTTGGAGTTTTCCTTGAATATTACTTAAAACACTTTAAATAGTACCTAACATATAACTAGCACTCAGCTTTTGTTCATTGCTATTTTTAATTTTACATTATTATATAGTATCTGAGTATCAGAAGATAATGTGTCATGAAGATATTGTATCACTAATAAATTATTATTGCACTATATCATAAGATGGTTTCAGCCTATAAAAGTTATTGAATTTCCTTCAAATGCTCGTTTTACTATTAATGACCTGACAAATCTGTCATTCTTCTACATCATTCACTTTCCGATTCTCTAGGATAATTTTCTGAAATGAATATCACCTTCTCCTTTCTGGTTAACCCTCCAAACCTCTTCTTCCAGCTTTACTCTCATGTGATGCCATGGCTTCCACTCCCCTGAGGAAACAGAGAGGGTCGGAAGAGAGCTTCCTCCAGCTCATCTACCCACGGACCACATGTCTGCCAAGGTCCCTCCCCCTTTTGTATCATCAAATTCTTTCCATTGAACTGAAACAGTTCCATTAGCACCACACAACTAAATCAGCTGTTGTCATTGTCGGTGATGACATAAATAATGCTGAATCCTATGTTCATTTGTGGTCCATTGTTTAAAATATCAGCAGGATTTGAATAGGTAATAAATGCTCTTAAAATTCTTCTTAATTAAGTTCCCTGCCCTTGATAACCTCTCCTTTGTATTTCTTGCTCATTTCAAAATGCTAAATATTATATATGCCCCAGTCTTTTATTTTTCTTTTCCATCTACACCAACTATTTGGGTTATTTCTCCAATGTCTTGGTTTAAAATTTTAATATATAGTAAATTTTTTAGTTTATATCTCTAGTCTTGACTTTTGCATGCAACTGCCTATTGAACAGCATCACTTGATAACTATAGGTAATTTCAATCTTTTATCAGTCTTCCATGTACAGTGTTCTAATCCCAAATCCAATTTCAGTGACTATTCTAAAAAATAGCTTTCTCAGAATAGAATATTTTTGCTATGCCTTTCGTTCTTTTGGTTCTATTCTATTCTATTTATTAGTCAATTAAATTTGCATATATTTAAAGATGTTTCGTCTAATATAAAGGATTATATGAAGTTGTTGGTTAGCTAACTCAGGTACACATATTTTTTGAAGATTTAAACAATAGGATATTCCTCCTCAAAAACTTTACAAGGGATTAAGTTACACTTCAATAAACTGAAAATACTTAATTGTATATTTTACAACCATCTATAATTTGGGTTCCCTTACTAATTTAGCAATTTCACTTCAGACCTTAATCTAACCAAAGAACAGCAAAACCATTTAACCTACCTACACATCAACCAAATTAAATACCTCTGTTATAATAAAAAAAATCCCTTTGCCACTAATTCTGAATTTCTATTGAAATTTATTTTCCCCTGTGAAAGGCTCTCTTTAACCAATGGACAGTGGTTTTTGTGCCCTCTGTGCTTCTTTCTTCTTGAATTTTAGCTAGCATTTGACTCAATTTTGGACAAAAATACAATATATGAGAGAAATAGTACTCATTTGTAAGAACTCTTACAGTTTCCAACTGATCTCTTGAAGCACACATATTTGAAGTCCTCTCTTTCAGCAGTGAGCTTCCATGTTGCAAGAAGTCAAAACTGTATGGTGGAGTGACATGTAGTTACTCCAGTTAGCAGTCCAATTTGAGCTTCAGCTAATAACCAGTACCAACTACTAATACGAATGCACCATCTTGGACATGCAACCAAATTGAATCTTCACACACCAGTTGCAGCTATCCTCACACTGTGACTTGAGAGACCCTTTGCAAGAATCCAGTGGAATTTAGTCAACCACAAAACCACTAGAAATAATAAGTTGTAAACCACTAAGCTGTAGGGTCATTAGATATCAAGAGTATTATCCATGACACTGGGGTAATTTCGAGATGATAGATTATATTTTTAAAAATAATAATTTAAATTAAATGCATATTCTTTGATTAAAATGCTTAGTTATTGATTTATTGTTTTAAAAATTGGTTTATCGGTTGATCTATGAACTATTCAAATAAATAAGAGATAGGTAGATGATTAGATAGATAGATAGATAGATAGATAGATGTGAAATACTTAAACTGCATTTGTATCTAATATTTTTTCACTTGTATTTTTCTGATTAAATAGTATATTTAATAGCTGAGTGGATAAAAAACTGTGGTGAATTTACACAAAGAAATACCACATGGTTATAAAAAAGAGAAGAAAATCTTACCTTTGAGACAGCAGAGATGGACCGGACCTGGAGATAATTATGCTAAGGGTAATAAACCATTCAGGAAAAGAAAAATGCCAAATGATCTCACTTATATGTTGAATTTAATGAACAAAATAAACTGTCAAATACAATAGAACCAGAGGCATGGACACATAGAACAGACTGACAGCTCTCAGGAGGGTGAGGAGTGATTTGAATGAAATAAAATGAAAAGATTAGCCAAAAAATATATATGCATAACTCATAGACACAGACAACAGTGTGGTGAAGGCCAGAGGAAAGGAGCAGTGGGGGATTAATGTAGGTGGTCAGAGGGGCATGAGAAATGGGGAAATCTATAATGGTGTCAACAATCCAAAAAATATAGTGTGTTTAATATTGCCATGTTATTTTTCCATAAATTGTCTGATACCTAATAAAAATTTCATTCTATATTGAATGCATTTGAACTTGTTAACTCCTTTCATTAACTTGTCTGAGAATCAATTATGCCAAATGAAGAATGTTCTTAATTCTATATTTTTTACTGAAATGTGTACATATAGCAGTTCGGCTATTTTAAAATCCACTTTTCTTGCTATATTTTAGAGTCATTTTATTTGAGTTATTTATATAAGATAAAACTTGTCCAAAAAGTTGAATCTCTTTGTGATTCTTTTGACCATCTTAGCAACTTTAAATGCTGCAAAGCCTTAGACCTTTTCAATTTTATTACATATTCAAATAGAATATAATTTTATTCAGTTATAAAGAGAAGTCCTATCAAGATGTTTGTTCTACACTTATAAATATTTCAAAGCATATGAATACAATTCTAAAATAAACTTTGCATATTGAGTTCTCACCATTTTTTTAGCTTTTTCTGTTTTTGTATAAATAAATTTCAATATCTTCCTGTTTGTATGCTATTTTTTTCAACATCTATGATGTGCTAAAAGCTTTAAAATCTGAAGGTGTTGTAATTTCATCCATTCAGTACTTTAAATAAACATTTCCATATTTTTAAAAATCAATCAAAATATTTAAAGAGAGTTTATTAAAAGTATAGGAAATAGTTTGAATTATTAAGTAGTTTTTATAACCTCAAATATATCTACAATAAAATTGATATTAAGCAACAAAGGGAGAATTTTATACAACAATGATGAGGTATTTTTTTATTCAAAATCACTATCATTGGGAAAATTTTATAGTGACTTAATCTGACTACTATAAAAATAATTTTTGGCAACTAGGGTTTCTGGTTAATTGCTAGAATTGCACAGTTTGTTTGAACACACTTTTGAATTATATGTGCCTCACAATCATTGTAAGAACATTTCTGGCTCATAGGCTTCTTAATGTAAAATGTTGTATTTCCACCCAAAATAGTTTTATTCATAATGTTGAATTTTATCTGATGTTTTATATTCAAAGTGCTATCAGAAATTTTAAAGAAAATTACCAAAAGCTCAACATTTATATCATAAATTACATGAAAATCATATTATTATGATTAACTTATATTCAGTTTGACATATCTGAAAACATAATTATCATATGTGAAAACACGATTATCTTTTAACTGATGAGAAGTTCCACAAATGAAGCCAACACAGTTCAAGCTTCACTTTTATTTAAAATGTAATCTTTATTGTATTTTTCCATTACCATTTAGTTTCCTTATGACACCTCCCCCAGCAATCATCACACTGTGGTCCATATCCATGAGTCAATAAGAATAAATGGATGGATGGGTCATAATCACCACACATAAGAATAAATTCAAAATGGAGGAAAGACTTAAATGTTACATCCAAAAACATAGAAATCATAGAAGAAAACCTAGCCAGCAAAATCTCGGACATTGCCCTGCAGTATTTTTACAGATATATCTCCCCGGGCAAAAGAAACAAAAACTAAATAAATAAACAAATGGGACTACATCAAACTAAAAAGTTTTTGCACAGCAAAGAAAATCATCATGATAAATAGAACCTAGGCACCACAATGTTCATAGCAGCACAATTTACAATAGCCAAGAGTTGGAAGCAACCTAGGTGCCCATTGGTAAATGAATGGATCAAAAAATTGTGGTACATTTACACAATGGAATTCTATGCAGCAGAGAGAAAGAAGGAGCTACTACCCTTTGCAAAAACATGGATGGAACTGGAAAGCATTATGCTGAGTGAAATAGGCCAGGCATTGAAAGACAAATACCATATGATCTCACCTTTAACAGGAAGCTAAACAACAAAACAAACAAGCAAGCAGAATAAAAACAAAGACACTGAAATAGAGAACAAGTGGGCAGCGACCAGAGGGGAGAGGGAAGGGAATTTAAGGGGAAAAATGGGGAGGGATTTGGAGGAACAAGTATGAAAGACACAGGGACGAGGACTGTGGGGGGCATGGGGGGGGAGGTGGGGAGACGGGGCGGGGGGGTGGGGTGGGATGGGAGAAATAGACAAAAAACTGTACTTGAAAAATAACTAAATAAAATTAAAAAAGAAAACAGAACTGAAAATTAGTGAAATTAATTGCGAATAACAGTTATTTGCTCTAAAAAAGTTGTTTCAAGCAAATTTTTCTTAAAATAGTTAATCATATTTAAAGTTGAGGCTGATGACTTTTCAACAGATTAAATCTTCTAATTTTACTTTCAATGGTAAAAGTATGGACCCATGATAGATAGGTGTCAACAGAGGTTTGTGAAAGTTACATATACATGTTACTTTCCTAGGATACAGAAACACAGAATACAATTTTAATACAGTTCTGGCATTTGCTAAGATAAAGTGACTTTGAATTAGTGATTATATCTAATACATTGCAAAGAACATTTCAGTGGAGAGGAACTCCACAGTCATTGGTGATACCTCCTCTGGGAACAGACAGGCCTGCTAAGCAGGGCCCACTCCAACCTGGATCTGTTCTCTCCTGAACCATTCAGGTCTAAGAATCAATTTGTGGACCTTGCTTGTGTAGAACTTAAAAAAAAAATAAAAGAAGAGGAGGAGAAAAATGAAAGATAAAAGAAATAAAACCTCCAGAAAAAACACAAATAGAAATTAAAAATAAGAAATATTTATAATAACTTAAAAAGTGAATTTCTTATAAGCTATTTAGCTCATCGTTGCTAATGATTTTATCAGAAAATAAAAATGGGCTTCAAAAAATAAGTGATTGTGATTTTTATTGTGATTTTTATGTTGCATCATAAACAACACTTCAACAAGAGCCTCAGAAACTTCTATAGCTAAACGACCTCCATTTTTAGTACATGCTTCAAATACACCTAACCTGCGTTTGACCATATTCCCCACAGACCAAGTGGACAAGTGGCCTGGCAGCTTGGGGGCTCTCTCAGGCAGTGAACACAATGAAACTCTGCGGTACCTTTAGTGGCCAGCAAAGGCATCCGTGTCCAATGCTGCTTTTATATCCTTGCACTCAGCACCCAGAAAAAACACTTTATCTCAGCATCCTCGTTTTACCAGCTTGTGCAATGCGTGTTACCATCCCGAATGAGAGGAAAGATACTGTGTATCTGGAAAGATTAGAAAACAACTGGCAGGTCCTCACCACTTGCTTTCATCTTTATCCACATTAGAATGAAAACTATGTCCACTGTACACATGTCTCATTCACTGCCAGAAGAAGCTAAGGCAGAAGCTGAAAATACAAAGCAGAGCTTGAACAAACTACCTCATATTTTCTTAAAGCAACATTAGTAATAAATTTCAGAAAATAATAGAAAAGCAATATCTAAGACAGGACAGAATTAAGTCAGGGCGCCAAGATGGTCAGCACCAAGCGGGACTGTTTCAGGAACTGAAATGAATGTGGTCTGATTCTCAGCCAGAGGTCCGCTGCCCTCTTCAATAAATGAGTAAAATACTGACATCACTTATAAATCCTTTATTGTCTGCTTCCATTTGGCTTCAATTATTCCATTTTCTTAGCTTTCATTAAGCATTTATGCACTATGTTCTTTATAGGTGGACAGTTCGGCTTTTACTTTGTGTAGTTTTCCATTATATGTTCTTAGTTACATCTTTTCCAATCGTATTTGTTCTGTTACCTTCACTGGACTATTTATCTGCCTTCTTGAGGACTACAGTCATTGTTTATTTAATTTTTATTCTTGATTCCTTTATTTCTCTTATTCTCCCCCTATTCAACGTATTATCAAGTCTCATCATCTTGATAAGAGATAGCCATATTTTGTAAATTTTTACACAGAAATATTGTTAATTTACTAAATGACTTTCAATGATCATTTGAAATTATTTTACATTCAATACATATAACATTTAATGTTAAACAGTTTATGAACTAAAAATCCACTTTTCTCCCTTAACATCCTGATGTTAGAATGTTACCAGACAGGGCACCTGGCCCTGAGCGGGTCTGCCTAGGGCCACCACCGGTGTGTGCGTTCTTGACTTTGTGTAGGAAAGAGTTCACAACGTGAGTCCAGGAGACTCTGAGGGCATGTTTACTAAAGCTGGGACAGTGAGACAAGGGAGGGCCTAGCATAGAAGCAGCAGGAAAGCCTAGGCTGGGCTGTCTTACCTCACGGGGACGTCAGAGGAAAGGGGCTTTAGGGACAGGTTCAGGGGGATTAGCCTGGGACAAGCTGCTGCTGCCTGTTTTTGCCCTGGTTGTAAATCTCTGGGCTCTTTGGAGATTAGGAGATGTGTGCCTGTGGGGGTAGAAGAAAGGGGAAGAAGTGACTCAGGGGCTCCTCAGAGGCTGGCAGCGTCCTTTGTCTGGAGGTTTTCTTCTCTCTCTTGCAAGACAGAGATTTTAGGGGAGTTTTCAGGAGAGGCTTTCTGTAGAATATTCATCAGTTTTCCAGGTGTGGCCTTTCAGGGTCCCAGTCTCTGCTGATTGGTCAGTGCCAGGGCCGGAAGTTGTTAGTCATTGCAGCAGGTCCTGGCATCACCCACCTGGTTTTATGCTTTTCTGGGCCTGGAGCTGGAACTGAAGTAAGTCCTGGATGTTATCTCTAGAGAGGTGACCTGCATCTGGCTGTAAATCGCACGACTATTTTGTTTGGCTCTGTGTCTCAGTTTCCCCGTTTCACTTGTCTTGGCTTACTGGCCTATTTCAGGAATTGAAGATAAAAAGAAATTCAGTCTTTTGGGGAAGCATTATTGTATAAGATTGTCATACCTCATATTGTGAAATCTATTATTTAAGGTACTTCAATTTACTCATCCAAAGTGACAGCTACCATGAATACTTTCCTAACTTTTCTGATATTCTCAGGTTCAGTTAATTAAAGCTATTAAGAACTCTCAGTAGTTTTCTTTCAAACACAAAGGTCATATCAAACAGGAAAACAAAGACTGAGGCACACAAGCCATCGGGTACTTTTAATCCCTTCTGAAATGATTTTTGTTCATTTATTGATGATTTATTTTTTATTAACCTTCTAAAATGACTCATTAGAAACCTTAACATTAAATTGTTCTTCTACAAATATCACTAAGGTTAAGTATGTATACTCACAATTATAAAAAGTTTTGATAACCCTAAATTACCAGAAATGAAAACCACAATGAGTCCATACTGCCAATATAGACGTTTTATTTCCTGTACATCATACACATGAAGTACTATACTAATAGTTTAGGGGCAAAAACCTATTTGCCTGACAGATATACCTCGTTTCTTCCTTGTTAACAGAACATCCATTTTACTTGGATAGTGATTTGTGCAGTCCTTGGGGATTAATCATTCCTAGGCTCAGGGGATCATGACAATGTCTTTCCTATTGTCAGTGGTTTGATGTGGAAGTAATCATGAGAATCATTTGGGGCCAGTAAAATACAAAAGGCTATCTGCCAGAGATTTCCAGGAGAGATTTTCTCCTCTGAAAAGAAAAGACTCTTGCTACAAAGGAGAGCCATCTTTTTGTGCCGACTCCTTGGTGCTGAGTTTGGAGGCAATTGCTAACTAAGGACATGGTGCCCACAGTCCTGCGCAGGTCATGGAGGTCGAAGCTGTGACACACAATGAGAGCTTTGGAGTGGCACAATAGAAGATTCCTGAGGAAATTACTGAGCTGCTGAACAAAATCGAACGCTGCCTAACTCTAGAGTTTGTGTATAATTAATGCATGCATTTCTTTCTTCATCCATTGTCAAGTCTATCTCTTTCAGTCTATAAAATCCTAACTGAAATAACTGTGTGCATTATTAAAGATTCTTTAAAAATTTAGTTAATGGGAACTATAATAATTAAACTTTCCACAAGTATTTTTCTTATATATACCTATAAACAATCTAAAAGCATTTTATTCTCCCTAAAATATATTTAGTGAGCACAAAGTTATTGAATATGCTGTTTTATTTTTGAAAATTTGGTCTACCACTTGTGGTATAACTCCCTGATGGTGTAATTCTAAGTTCCATTTATGTGAAGGCTTGTTTCAATGAGCATAATAGGAAATAAAAGATTTATGGCTAAAATATATAGAACCAAATCAAAGAAATACATTGTTGACTATCACTTCTAAATTCAGTTACTTACTGGTTAGTTCCAACTACCTATTACAGAATATAAAAGGTTGCTTATGTAATTTTGTTAGGAAATGTCCATGTAATTGTTCTTGTGAACTAATCATAAGTAATTGTGTGTCCATATTTTTGACAAATGTATCCAAACCCTACCACAGTTCTTCACTGTGAACATTGAAAACAGATTATAAAATTCTGTCTTGTATTTTAAACAAATGCATAAAAATTCTTTATGGGTGATGTATTTTGGTAAAAATAAAACCGCTGTATTATGGAAACATTTTAAATATCCATTTAAAAAAATGTGTTCTGTGGTGTGTCACTCTGTTATTTTCTACCAAAAACAGTTAATTTTCTATTCTCAGCTAAACTATCAGCTTTGTCTACAAACAGATTAAATATTTATTTATTCATTTATTTAGACATTCCTTTTTAATTTATTTTATTTTTATTGTATTTTTCCATTGTCATTTAGTCCTCTTATGCTCTGCTCCCCCCACAATCACCCCACTGTTGTCCGTGTCCATGAGTCCTCTTTCCTTTTTGCTCAATCCCTCCACTCCCTTAAACTATTTGCTCCTTAGCTGTCATCTGCCATCTGCTTTCTATCTATGAATCTGTCTCTGTTTTTCTGGTTAGTTCAGTTTGTTCATTAGACTCCACATATGACTTAAGTCAAATGGTATTTGTCTTTCTCTGATTGGCTTAGTTCACTTTGTATAATGTTCTCCAGGTCTATCCATACCATAACAAAGGATAGTTTTTTTTTAATGGCTGAGTAGTATTCCGTTATGTAAATGTTCCAGAGCTGTTTTATCCACTCATCTACTGATGGGAATTTGGGCTGCTTCCATATTTTTATGATTATAAATAACACTGAAATGAACATAGGGGTGCATATGTTCTTTCAAATTAGTGTTTTGGGTTCCTTCGGATTTATTTCCAAAAGTTGTATCACTGGGTTGAAAAGAAGATTCATTTTTAATTTTTTGAGGTAGCTCCATAGTGATTTCCAAAGTGGTCACACCAATCTGCATTCCCCCCAATAGTGTAAAAGGGTTCCCCTTTCTCCACATCCTTACCAGCACTTGTTTGTTGATTTATTGAGGACAGCCATTCTGACAGGTGTGAGATGATATATCTCACTGTGGTTTTACTTTGCATTCCTCTGATGATTAATAATGTTGAACATCTGACCATCTACAGGTTCTCTTTTTCTGCAGAAGTTTCTGTTCAGGTCAATTTTTTAATTGGATTGTTTGGGTTTTTTTGGTTTTGAGTTTCGTAAGTTCTTTATACATTTTGTTTATTAACCCCTGATCATATTTACTGGAAAATATGTTCTCCCATTCTCTGGGTTTCCTTTTTATTTTGTTGATGAGTTCTTTTGTTGTGCAAAACTTTTTAGTTTGATGTCATCCCATTTGTTTATTTATTTATTCGTTCATTTATTTATTTATTTTCAGAGAGGAGGAAGGGAGGGAGAAAGAGAGAGAGAAACATCAATGTGTGGTTGCCTCTCACATGGCTCCTACTGGGGATCTGGCAAAGGACCCAGGCATGTGCCCTGACTGGGAATTGAACTGGTGACCCTTTGGTTCCCAGCCCATGCTCAATCCACTGAGCTACACCAGCCAGAGCCCATTTGTTCTTTTAATCTTTTGTTTTCCTTGCCTTGGGTGATATATTTGTTACAAAAATTGCTATAAGCAATATCCAAGATTTTGCTACCTATGTCTTCTTCTTTGATTTTTATGGTTTCAGGTCTATTTAAGTCTTTGATCCACTTTAAATTTATTCTGTGTGTGGTGTAAGAAGGTGTCTAGTTTCATTTTTATGCATGTATTTGTCCAATTGTCCCAACACCATTTACTAATAAATTATCTTTAGCACATTGTATGTGCTTGCTCCCTCTGCCAAATATTGACTATAAAGAAGTGCTTTTATTTCTGGGTCCTTTATTCTGTTTCATTGACATATGAGTCTGTTTTTATGCCAGATCATGCTGTTCTGATTACTATGGTTTCATAGTATAATTTGATATTAGGTGTGTGATTCCTCCAACTTTATCCTTCTTTTTCAGAATCACTGTTGCTATGTGCGGTGTTATGTGGTTCCATATAAACTTTTAAACTATTTGTTCTAATTTTGTGAAATACATCATTGGAATCTTGATAGGAATTGTGTTGAATCTATAGATTTCTTTGGATAGTATAGACATTTCAATGATGTTAATTCTTCTTATCCATCAGCATAGTATGTGCTTCCACTTTTTGTGTCTTTTTCCATTTTTTTCTTCAGTGTCCTATATTTCTGACTATAGGTTTTTTACATCCTTGCTTAGATTTATTCCTTGGTATTTTATTCTTTTTGAAGCAATTGTGAGTGGGTCTGTTTTCTTAATTTCACTTTCTGTTAGTTCATTTTTGGCATATAAAAATGCAACTTATTTCTGAATATTAACTTTTTATCCTGTTATTTTAATGCATTTATTTATCAGTTCTAGTAGTTTCTTGGTAGATCTTTGGGATTTTCTGTGTATAGTGTCATGTCATCTGCAAATAAAGAAAGTTTGACTTTTTTCTATCCATTTTGCATGCCTTTTATTTCTTTTTCTTCTCTGAAAAAGAAATAAAAGCCCTGCTGTGGCTAGGGCTTCCATTACTATGTTGAATAAAAAAAGGTGAAGAGAGACATCTCTGTATTGTGCCTGATCTTATTAAGGTGAGCACTTGTAGTTTCTGCCTGTTTAGCTTGATGCTGGCAGTGGGTTTGTCTTATCTGGCCTTTATTATATTTAGGCATGGAGTTAGTTGTTACTTCTCTTCTTTCATTTCTAATTTTATTTATTTGGGTTCTTTTTCTGTTTGTTCTTGATGGGTCTTGTTAAAGGTCTGTCCATTTTATTTATCTTTACAGAGAGTCAGCTTTTGGATTCATTTATCTTTTGTATCATTCTAGACTCTATTTTGTTTATTTCTGCTCTGATCTTTATTATTCTCTTCCTTTTACTCACTTTGGACTTTATTTGTTGATTGTTTTCAAGTTCCTTTAAGTGTGAAGTTATATTGTTTATTTGAACTTTATTTGTTTTTTTTTTTAGATAGGCCTGTAATGCTGTGGATTTCCCCCTTAGGGTAGCTTTTCTGGTGTCCCACAGATTTTTGATTGTTGTGTCCTCATTTTTGTTTGTATCCATGTATCTTTTGATTTCTTTCTTTATCTGGTTGTTGACCCATATATTATTTAATAACATGTTATTTAACTTCCATGTCTCTGGATATTTTTCAGTATTCTTGTGATTTCTAATTTCTTAGCATTGTAGTCAGAGAAGATGCTTGTTATGATTTCAATGTTCTTAAATTTATTGAGGTTTGTTTTGTGCCCTAGCATGTTGTCTATCCTAAAAAAACATTCTATGTACACTTGAACATTATGCATTTTCTGCTGCTTAGGGGTGACATTCTCTGAAGTTATCATTTAAGTCCATTTGATCTAGTATGTCATTTAAGGCTGCTGTTTCCTTTTTGATATTCTGCCGGGGAGATAATGTACATTGAAGTCAGTGGAGTGTTAAAATCCCTGACTATGACTGTATTTCCATCCATCTCTCCCTTTATGTCCGTCAAGAATTACTCCATGTATTTAGGTGCTCTTTTGTTATGTGTGTAAATGTTTATTAGAGAACAGTGACAACCAGGGAACTACAGCAGCAGGACACTTTTCCTTTCCAGTTCCCGAGGCCTCACTGCAGTAAAAGAAGAAAATGTGTGCAAGAGGGTAGGGAGAAGTGAAAGGCCTACACCCAGCGTGGCCTGAGTGAGGGAAGGGGCTGAGCAATCAGTTGAACATGCAAGCGAATTTTCATTCTACACAGAATTGTTATATATAAAAGTAACCAGAGAGTTTAAAAAATAATTTCATGCTTAGATTATTCAATGAACTAATTACACATGCAATATTTTTCCAACATTTTCAGTAATTGCAGAGGTAAAGTGTGTGTGTATTATTTTTGGAGAGGAAGGGGGCAGTTTTCTCCAAATTTGCAGATCATAGACAAAGAGATCTGAAGGAGATTAGACATAATCTGGTCCAAATACTCATTTACATGAAGGAAGTGGACAACAAGCCTATGTAACATGGCTTGCTAAGTCCAAATAGCCTTTTGAAAATCATAGGTGATCTTTCCCTGAAGAGTTAGTACTCACAGTGCTACTGTGCATTTTCCATTGTTATGTTTTCTTTTCTGAATCATTGTCTGTCTGAGAAACCTCTCACAAAATTGTAAAATAGTATCTCTTTCAGTTTTACCATGAATCTTAATTTGGCTCTTGTCCTATGTCCAGCTAGCCAAATGACTGGGTAATCAGTGGCTGCTATTCTCACCACTAGCAAACTTTTATAGCTTCTATTATTGAGCAGGTATGCTTTAAATGTTACCACTTCCATGTGAACTGGGATTGACTTTTGCCTGCAGTGCCCTGATTAAATATCTTACTTTGCAAGCATATGATTGATATTTTTCATGGACTGGACTGTCAACCTTCTTTAGGCACTTGTTCAGGACTGGCCATTCGATCACCTGCTGGCATCCAAGAAAATTCTTGGATAGTGATGGGGATGGGATTCAAGGGGAGATTTAAAGGAGACAATGTGGTTCTGAGCAGGCCATCCTGCATTTTTATTACTTGTAAGTGTAAAAGAGCTGTCAAACAGAATATTTGTGACATTTGAATGAATATCTAAACTTGTAACTGTTCACATAGTTTTTAGATACTTTTAAAATAATGATATTTTAAAAGTAAAGTACAGGATATTTTTGTCATTTTTAAATACTGCCTTTAAATTGCATTCTCTTATAAAAGGCCACGTTTTAAAATATGAGGGCAGCATCTTTATTACCACACTGCACAATATATAATTAACTCATAAATGAGTCAGCTTAGGTAGCATAAAAAAGAATTATAGCACAAGTCTTTGTAAGTATGTGTTAAAGTCATGGTCACTGCTACCGTAGGCTCCGTGATACTCTAATGACTTTGACAACCTTCCTGGCTTTAACTCTGAGATATTATATAGCTGTTTCTCAAACAGTGGGTGTGTATCTTTTAAAATCCCATTATGATTATTCTTTAAAAACTAACAAGGCAAAATAGAGCACATGATTTAGGTAAGTCATCTATACTCAGCCCTCAGAATTTTCAGGTCATAGATGATAGATAGTCAATGAAGGCCAAGAAAAAGAGTAAAGGGTTCTTGTAGGAGGAAGTTATGCAGAGAAGGTAAAACAGAGAGGAGAAAGAGGAAGAAATGAATTGTGGGGAGAGGAGGAGAAGAGAAGAGGGGGAAGGAAAATTCAGGACAAAGTGAGTGGAGTGAAAGAGAGGAAGAAGGGAGACAGGAAGAGGAGAGTAGAATTGTGTATGGGCATCAGCATAGAAGAGTCTGCTAAACATATCTGAGGACTACTGAATAGGGCTCATCGCTTCCAAAGCTCATTCTTCCTATGGAGACCAAGATTTTACCTTATTTTATTTTATCTTTTTATTGAACTTATAGGGTTGATACTAGTTAACAAAATTAACAGGTATTGGGTACATGATTCCACAACACATCATCCATGCACTGTATTGGGTGTCACCATGTCAAGTCAAGTCTCCTTCCATCCCCATTTATCTCCCTTCCACCCTCTTCCATCTCCATCTGGCACTCACTACACTGTTGTCCATGTGAGGTCTTCTTCCTCTCTCTCTCTCTTTGTTTTTGCTCAATCCCCCCCTTCAGCCCCTCCCCTAACAGCTGTCATCCTGCTCTCCAATTACACATCGGTCACAATCTTGCTTGTTAGTTCAGTTTGCTTATTATATTCCACATATGAGTGAAAACATATATTTGTCTGTTTCTGACTGGCTTATTTTAATTAGCATAAGGCACTCTAGGTTCATTCATGCTTTCATAAATGGTAGAATTCCATCATTTTTTTATGGTGAGTAATATTCTACTGTGTAAATATACCACAGATTTTGCATCTACTCTTCTATTAATGAACACTTTGGCTGCTTCAAAATCTTGGCTATTGTAAATAATGCGGCAATGAACATAGGGATGCAATAGTATTTTGAATTTGTGTTTTGTTTTTTTCAGGCAAATTCTCAGAATTGAAATCATTGGGCCCTAAGGCAATTCTATTCTTAATTTTTTGAGATAACTCCATACTACTTTCCACAGTGGCCGTACCCACCAACAGTGCATTCTCACCAACACCTGAGAGCTCCCTTTTCTCTTTTTTTGTAATTCTTTTTTTAAATTTTATTTAGTTATTTTTCAAGTACAGTTTTTTGTCTATTTTTCCCATCCCAGCCTCCCCCCCCCCTTGCTCCCCACCTCCCTCCCATTTCCACCCCCCTTAGTTCTCGTCCCTGTGTCCTTCCTATTTGTTCCTCCAAATCCCTCCCCCTTTTTCCCCTTAACTTCCCTTCCCTCTCCCCTCTGGTCACTGTCCCCTTGTTCTCTGTTTCAGTGTCTTTGTTTCTTTTTTTCTGCTTGCTTGTTTGTTTTGTTGTTTAGCTTCCTGTTAAAGGTGAGATCCTATGGTATTTGTCTTTCAGCAACATCCTTGCCAACACTTATTGTTTGCTGATTTATTAATGATAGCCATTCTGACAGGTATGAGGTGATATCTCACTGTTATTTTAATTTACATTTATCTGATGACTAGTGACACCGAGCAGTTGAGCATCTTTTTATGCGTTTATTGGTTATCTGGATATTCTTTTTGGAAAAGGGTTTATTCAGGTCCTTTGTCTATTTTTTTAATTGGATGGTTTATTTTTTGGTGTTGAGTTTTACATGTTCATTACAAATTTTTGCCATTAACCCCTTATTAGATGTACCAGAAAATATGTTCTGCTCATTGAGTTGTCCTTTCATTTCCTTGATGGTTTCCATTGATATGCAAAAATATTTTGGTTTGATGTAATCCTATTTGTTTATTTTATTTTGTTATTTCTCTTGCCTGAAGAGATATGTAAGAAAAATTATTTGATATGAAAATGTTAGAGATATTACTGCCCATGTTTTTTCTAGGATATTTATGGTTTTGATTCTAACATTTAAGTCTCTATTACAATTTGAGTTTATTTTTATGTATGGTGTAATAAGATGGTCAAGTTTCCTTATATATTATGCATGCATATATCTAATTTTTCCAACAGCATTTATTAAATAGACTATCACATTTATGCTTTTGCATTCTTTCATCAAATGTTAATTGACTATAAAGGTGCAGATTTATTTCTGGACTTTCTTTACTGTTTCATCAATTTATATCTCTGTTTGTATGTCAGTACCATCTTGGTTTGATTGCTATGGCCTTATAGTATAATTTAATATGAGGTAGCATGATCACTCAAAATTGTTCTTTTCAAGATTAATGTGTCTTTCTTGGGTCTTTTGTGTTTCTATATAGATTTTTGTAATATTTTTTCTAGTTCTGTGAAATAAGCCATTGATATCTTGATAGTAATTGGGTTGACTATAGATTCCCTTGGCAGATATGGACATTCTAATGATGTTAATTCTTCCTATCCATGAACACAGTGTATGATTTCACATATTTTACCTTCCTCAATTTCAAAAATCAACAAGGAAATGTTAGTCTTAAATGACACACTAGATCAAAGGGATTTAATTAACATTTCTAGAGCATTTCATCCCAAAGAAGCAGAGTATACATTCTTTTCAAGTGCTCATAGAACATTTTTAGGATAGAACACATATTAAGACACTAAACAAGTCTCAATAAATTTAAGAAGATTGAAATCATATTAAGCATCTACTCTGACCATAATGTTATAAAACTAGAAAACAATTAAAGGGAAAAAACTGGAAAACACAAAAAGACATTGAGACTAAATAGCATGTTACTAACTAATGAATGGGTTAGAAATAAGATCAAGGAAGAAATCAAAAGATACTTTGAAACAAGGGAAAATGAAAACACAGCAACAAAAAATATCTGTGCAATACAGGATAATTGAGAACATTGCAGGCCTATCTCAAGAAACAAAAAAATCTTAAATAAACCATCTAACTTTACATTTAAAGGAACTAGAAAAAGAAAAACAAACAAAGCCCAAAGAGACTAGACAGAAATAAATAATAAAGATTAGAACAGAAATAAACAAAATGGAGTAAAAAAATAATACAAAGATTAGTGAAACCAAGAGCTGGTCCTTTGAAGACATAAACAAGATTGACAAACGTTGAACCAGACTCATCAAGAAAAAAAAGAGGGAAGACTCAAATAAAATAAGAATTGAAAGAGGAGAAGTAACAACTGACTCCACAGAAGTACAAGGGATTGTTAAAAATACTGCAATCAACTATATGCCAAGAAATTTGACAACTAGGGCAAAAAGGACACATTCTTAGAAACATGTGATTTTAAAAAATGGAATCAGAAAGAATCAGAGAAACTAAGTAGACATATTACAACTGGTGAAATTGAAGCAGTAATTAAGACATTTCAACAAAAAAAGTCCTGAATAAAATGGCTTCACAGGTGCATTTTACAAAACAGTCAAAGAACTAATACCCATCCTTCTCAAACCACCCCCCAAAATTCAAGAGGATAGAAGACCTTCTCACCAGTTTATTTTATTAAGCCATCATTATCCTAATTCCAAAACCCAATAAACTACCATGAAATAAAATTATAGGCCATTGTCTCTAATGAACATAGGTGCTAAAATCCTCAATAATATATTAGCAAACTGGATGTAGCAATACTTTAAAAAGATAGTACAACACGATCAACTGGGACTTATTCTGGGGATTCAAGGTTGGCTCAATATCCACATATCAATAAAGGTGATACACCACATAAACAAAATGAAGGATAAAAACCGCATGGTTAGAACAAGACAGGGATGTCCCAATTTCACTAATTATATTCAACATTGTACTGGAAGTCCTAGCCACAGCAATCAGACAAGAAGGAGAAATAAGATCCTTCCAAATTGTATAGGAAGAAAGAAAGAAACCTGTCATATTCTTTTGTAGGTGACATGATACTGTATACACAGATTCATAAAGATTCCACCAAAACCTACTAAAACTAATAAGTGAATTCAGTCAAGTAGCAAGATGCAAAGTAAGTATCCAGAAACCAGTTGCATTTTTGTATACCCATAATGAAGTATCAGGAAAGGAAACTTAAGGCAAATCCATTTTAAATTTTTTGAGGTACCTCCATACTGTTTTCCACAATGGCCACTATACCAATCTTCATTTCTACCAACAGTGCAAAAGGGTTCCCATATTTTCCACATCCTTGGCAGCACTTGTTGTCTGTTGATTTATTGATGGTAGCATTCTGACAAATGTGAGATGGTATCTCATTGTGGTTTCAATTTGCATTGCTGTGGTGATTAGTGATGCTGAACATCTTTTCATATGTCTACTAGCCATCTGTGTGTCCTCCTTGGAGAAGTGTCTATATCAGGTCCTTTGCCCATTTTTTCTTTTTTTTTATTATTGTTCAAGTATAGTTGTCTCCATTTCCCTCCACCACCTCTTACTGATTTTTAAATTGAATTGTTTGGTTTTTTTGTGTTCAGTTTTCTAAGTTCTTTATAAATTCTGGATATTAACCCTTTATCAGATATATTGGTGAATACATTCTCCCATTCTATGGGTTTTCTTTTTAATTTGGTGATGGTTTCATTTTCTATGTAAAAACTTTTTAGTTTGATATAGTCTCATTTGTTTGTTTTTTTATTTTCCTTGCTTAGGGAGATATATCTGATAAAAAATTGCTTTCAGCAATGTCCAAGATTTTGCTGCCTATGCTTTTTTCTAGGATTTTTATGGTTTGGGGTCTAACATTTAAGTCATTGATCCATTTTGAATTTGTTCTTGTATATGGTATAAGAAGGTGTCCAGTTTCATTTTTCTGCATGCATCTGCCCAATTTTCCCACCACCATTTAACTCATTCTTCATGCTTTCTTCCTCTGTCAAATATCAGGGTACCACTTCCAGGAATATATACAAAGAAGCCCAAGACACAAATTTAAAAGAACATAAGCACTTCTATATTCATTGCAGCACCCTTTACAATCACTAAGATATGGAAGCGGCCTCAGTGCTCATCAGTATATGAGTGGTTAAAACAACTATGGGAAACTTGCTCAATAGAATATTACTAGACCATAAAAAATAAGAGAATTTTATTCTTTGTGACAGTATAAATGGACCCGGAGAACATTATTCTAAGTGAAATAAACCAGTCGGAGAAGGACAAATACCCTATGATTTCACTCATAAGTGGCATCTAATGAACAAACTGAACTAACAAACAACATAGAGATGGACTCAGGTGGAGAGCAGGGTGACAGCCAAGGGAGGAGGGAGCAGGTGGATGGACTGAGAAGAAGGGAAAAGGGACTCGTGAACATGGGCAACAGTGTGGGCATTGCTGAGGGGAACAGGGTGTAGAGGGCTAAATGGTATTGGAGAAAAATGATAAAAAAGAAAAAATAAAGTGAAACTTTAAAAAAATCTCATTCACAATTGCTACAAAACCCACAATATATAGGAATAAATTTAACCAAGAATGTAAAAGACCTGCATTGTCAAAATTATAAGACACTGAAGATGATCAATTATAACTGAGAGGGTAATAGTTAAGCTTTCTGAATTGTCCACTGTACATGCAGTTTGGTTTGAAAAAATGGATTGATTGTATTGTCTATTATTACATAACCACACTGGCAAATCATTTGGAATTTTTACACTTAAAATTTTGGAATATACCACACATTTCAGAACTATTTTCTCTAAAATGCAGACAAAATGATATCATAGAAAATAGAATAAGATTAAAGCAACTCTCTTTTCTGTGTCAAGTATTTTATTTTTCTTTTCATTTCATTATATATTCCTCTAATTCATTTTAATTGATGTAAATATTTCTGTGTGCTGGAATTCAGTTATCATTATTCATTTATTCTATTGTTATAAGGAGATTTCTAAAAGACACTTGGTGTTTCCGATCCTTTTCCTGTATGATAAAACAAAATGGTATTGAATAACGGTTATTCACATTTCTGTGTTCATAATACTTTTTATTGTTTTAGCATCAATTAGTTGATGTGAGTATGAGTTGAGTTTGTGAATTTTAGTGTTTTTAGACTCAATCTGAATGATGTGCAAAAAAATTGTCAAAGATTTAAGGATACTATAATAATCTAAATGAAGTCAAAGAATATAAACTTTTCTCTGTGAGTAATTTTCTTTAAATTTCTTAAATAATGTTCTAAAAAACCCATAATTATTTGGATAAGGAGAATTGAGTATTAGTACCAAAAGAAGGTCTAAAAATTTAAAAATCAGCTGATACTTGATTAAATGACTTGGGTTTTTTGTTTTGTTTCAATCTTTGTGCATTACAAATTACTTGTGCAGTTATATGCATGATCATCTTCTGTCAGAATTATTCAAATCAGCTCTTTGATATACCTTCCTGTATATTTTGTGAAAGCCAGTTTTAGCACACATAAGTATATTTTAGCTCTTTTCAGTGCAAAATACTTTACTTGCATTTTACATGTAACTCCTAAGTTATTCTTATATACTTACTGCACAGTAAATGCTAACATTTACTAACATGGGTGGTTAAATATCAGAATAATTAAATTGTAGTTATGCTAAATGCAATTTTAAGCTTGTAAAATCACAACTAAATATAATGATTCCCATTATATTTCAATTTGGACTTATATAATTGATAAAATAAAAATGACCACTTAAAATAAGTAGTTTACTTGTAATTTGTTTCTAACATAAATTCTAAAATTTTCTGAGAAATAAAAATAAATATGTTTTTAATAGTTTTAACTTTGGGCAACCTGAAAAACATAGTGAAATAGTTTTGATAGAGATTTTAATATCTTATGCAACTTCACTTTGTTCTGTAAGACTTTTCTCAGTCCATCCCTCCTACCTTTTTCTCAATATATGTATTTTTCTGGTAGCTTAAATTCAAATCTCCAATTATCACTTTACCTAGAATAAATCATGTCCCAAAGTGAAATTTATTGAAAAAACACCTCTTTATTTACTTTTTAAATTAAATTTTTTTTTTTTTTGACAGAGGGAAGGGAAGGAAGAGAGGGAGAGAAACATCAAGGTGTGGTTGCCTCTCATACGCCCTCTACTGGGGACCTGGACAGTAACGCAGGCATGTGCCCTGACCGGGAATCAAACAGGCGACCCTTTGGTTCATAGGCCGGCACCCAATCCACTGAGCCACACCAGCCAGGGCCAAAAAGGAAAAAAAAAAACAACAACTTCAGATTTGAGGAAACATACACTTTAAAAAGGGAAGAAAAGAGAGACCTAAGTTGAAGATGAGGATGGTTTTATAAGCAGATAGCCAAATTAGAAGAACTATCTGACTGAAAATGGTATACTTTTTTCTACTGAAGAATTTTAGAAGCTGACAAAAAGTTTTAGGTAGAATGATTTAAAATAATTGCAGCAGCCAAATTTAATGTAAAGAAAAGACAGAAGCCAAAAGTGGGGAGAAATTTCAGGTTATTTATGATTAAGGAACAAGACAAATTGAGATAATCTGTGTGCTCACTGAGATTCTTCTTCTTTCATTGTTTAGGCATGTAGTTTTCATCTGTAATATTTAAAAAAGCATTTCATTAATATTTAACTACTATTACCTATAATCATGCTGTATTTTAATGAATGGCTAGACTTTTACTGTTAGTTTATAAGAGCTAAATTTCAGTTATATCAGAAAATGTTACATTTTTACTTCTAAGGTATTTTACATAGAAAAAATAAGTTTCCCCTGATCTATATCTCGGTATAGATTTTTTCAGTTTGTGTATAGATAGGACTCTCTGAAGCACTCATTAATATTTTGGTGGCTCCCATGGGGGTCTGACATTTCAGCCCTTCCTGCCATGCTTGGGAAGGAAGCATTTCAAAAAATTAAAGGCAATGATAAGAAAACCCTTCATTAATAAAACAGACTATTAAGTTTGCAGCCCAGTGCTTAAAATTTCCCTATGTTATGTAAAATTAATTTGCAGGTACTATGAGCTTTTTGAAGTCTGAAAAAAATAAAGTTGAGGGTGAGATTTTAAAAAATGGTTTCATCTACATCTCTGCTATATAGATCATTTTCTCTTTTATTTAATAATTAATGTCAACTACACCAGCATGTTTAAATCCTTAACAGATAAGAAATAATTAAGTTAACACCACTCAAAATGATATGTAACATCTCAATCAGTGAGAATTTCTAAGTGGTAACAAGGAGAGTGAGAATTATTGGAAGCTGCACTGCAGGGTGTATCTTTTTTCCCAATGAAAGTCAAAGGCACATTCATACAGATGCAAGCAACACCACACTGCAGCGAACTTGTTGAATCATCTTGCTACAGTAAGTGATGTAGCTGCCAGCGATCTAAGGAGTACTCAGTGGCGTACAGACAGTACTCACCCAGCAGGTCCAGTCGGCTGCCTACAATACCCAGTAAAATATACTTCAAATTTTAAAAGTAGGCTTTACCCTTGATATTAAGCCTTCCTTCATTTTCTGACTTTCCTGATTTTACAAATACTAGGTTTTTTGGTACAAATAAATAATTTTAAGTCTCCAGCCTTCCCGTTAAGCTCAAAGAAACATAATAGATAAGAACAAAAATGTCTCATATTTGCTCTCCCTTTTTCCCTCTCTGATTTCCCCTTCCTCTCCCCCCAACCTTTTTTTAATTTGCTGAAGCAGTCATGTGCCACTCTAGATTCCTGGAAGACCATCCATGTGCTTTTGCCCATGAATGCCGTATGTGCCATAGGAATAAGCAAACAAAATGCACCATAAAATGTAATCTTCCTGAAAACACACTCCTCACATTCTTTTTGACAACTATCTAACACTGGGTTGACCCAAAAAAAATTGCACACTTCACATGGCTCCCCTTCATTTCATGTGCTTACCTGAGAAATGGGGAAAATGACATGGGACACAAAAGTCCACTAAAAGCTATAACAGAGAAAAATCACTTTTCCTTTCAGCTGCAATTGTCTTCATCACAGAGCACTCATCATTAACATCATCAGCTTGATTACATTTCATGAAAGCTTATGTCATGTCAGGCACATTGTTAAATCATTTCCAAAGAATTATGGCTCTTTGGTTTTCTATTAAAGAAGGCATAGAAATTCCACCCGCATTTGAATTTGTGCAAGGCCCTGGAGTGTGGTTACTCCCTTCTGTGCCTAGAGAAAAACCTAAAAATACACATTAACCCAAAGTCACTGCACTGCAGTATAATCATTGTCTAGAGCCATGGAAACTATTTCCAAGCCAAATTCCCAGTCTAAATTGAGTGACCCAAGAAATACCTTGGGCAATTGCAGAGAGCAGGCTGAGAGGTGAGTGGCAGCGGATCTCTGCTGTCTCAGTTTGAGGGCACTGAGGAGGTGAAGGGACTGAGGCCTTTACAAGTGACTAACAGCAGGGCTGGCTGACGTGCTTATGCGGTGGATGTGTCCTGATGTGGTCAGGTCAGTCAAAGCAGCGGGGGCAATGGGTCACAGAAGAGGTAGGAACAGCTGTGCTGCTTCCCTTCACTGCTTCATGCAGGAGTCCAATCCTTCAACTTACAACTTAATAACATTACCAAAGGCGAGTCAAGCTGAGTGTGGATTCTGTCATAGAGCTATTACTCATTTGTTCAACTTTTCCTCCTCATGATCCAATCCTCAGAGACATTTAATGAACATTTAATTCAGGTAGTTTTCCATAATGATTCATGGTTTATTTTTCCAAAATAGTCATAGAACACTCTACTCCATTAAAAGCCTATGTACCATACTGTGATAATTGTGAAGAAGTGCTTTTTTGGGTAAGATTTTATTTAATTTTAGACAGAGGGGAATGGAGGGAGGAAGAGAGGGAGAGAACCAGCAATGTGTGGTTGTCTCTTTTGCACCCCCAATCAGGCATTTGCCCTGACTGGAAATTGAACCAGCGACCCTTTGGTTCATAGGCTGGTGCTCAATCCACTGAGCCACACAAGCCAGGGCAAGAAGTGCTTCTTTATTAATCTCTGCGGGATATTGACCATGGCTCATGAGAACCCCAGACTCACCTGTCTTTGCAGTTATCACATAATATTGAGTATGCTCTCTCCTTAGAGTAGAGACTCTGTCTCATTTACCATCTTTTCTCCAGCTCCTAGCACTAAGTCTGGCATAGAGTGGGTGCTCATGAACTATGTTTTGAAATAAATCAAATGAAGGCAATGTATCTCATGTATTTATTCATACACATAAAACATTTTTACCATATGTAGTAATTTTAATCCATTAATTATGGCATCTAAAATCAAGGATAGATCCACTCTTCTGAGGGACTAAACAACAATATAAAACAATATCCTAAGAAGTGCTCAAAACTCCTCCCGAAATGTTGCAGGGTTTTTGAAGCACTAACAGTCCTGTGTGAATAACAGGCTTGTAGAATCAGTGGAAGTAAAACACACTTATCAGGATTCTAAAGGGAAACATAACTAATAGGGTGTATGTGTGTCAATCTATATCTGCACAGAGATTTTGAGGGATTGGTCCATGCCATCCTGCAGCCTGGAGAACCAGAGAAGCGGTGACGTAACAGTTCCAGTCTGAAGACCAGGAGGCAAAATTCTCTCTCCCTTGGTCAGTTTGTTTTCTCTTAATATCTTCAACGGATTGGGTGAGGCTTATTATGGAGAGGGATCTGCTTAACTCAAAGTCTAATTAATGATTTAAGTGTTGCTCTTATTTAGAAAACACCCTCACAGCAACATTCAGACTGGTGTTTGATCAAGTGTCTGGGTATTCTGGCCTCACAAGGTTAACACAATAAAATTAACCATCATACTCAATATTACAATGACATGAAAATTTCTGGAAAAAGAAAACATCTTATGAATCATCCCAGTTTTCCAAGAAAAAGATTGTCAAAATATTGATTAAAAACCCAGAGTTAAAGATTTAGCTCGACAACTTGCGTTAACTGAAGGTTTGCCAACCTGTACCCACTTTTTCTGCGTTAACCCGGGGTGCATTTCAAACTTGTGAATTTAGCAAAGGTTGGCATTTGCATGCTTTGCAAGAAATTTCAAATATTATTTGCACTTTTCTAATTCCTGTTGTTTATTTGCAGGCATCCTAAACAACCCCAAACTAATGATCCGCAAAAAAGCTGTTAACTTTTGTGACTCTCTAATTTTGCAAAACGTCAAGAGTCTGATCAAATGTCATTTATCGGAAGTCCTTCATGAAATTGCACGTGGAATAACCAGCTTTCTGCCTTCATCAAGTTGTCTTAGTATATGGTATGTACTTTTATTAAAACTGATTGATTTTACTCAAATTATTTACATATAATTTATCTTCCTCAATAGTTGTGAGCTCTTCTCTTAATATTCTGTGAGTTGCCCTTATACTCGAAAGTCTGTGTGGTCCCCAGATAAGTAGAATCAGCATCACAGGGAAGCTTTTTAGGAATGTGGACTTTTGGGTCCATTTTTCACTTTCTGAGTAACTATGTGCATTTTAATAGGATTACTAGATGACTTTGACATTAAAATTTTAAGTACTGGTGTAAGTGGTGGTATTAATAAGCATGAGTAAGGGAAAATATCTACATTAAAGGAACCCATGTTCTAGTAAGGAGATCACTACTGAGTTCTAGAATAGACTATGTTCCCTCTCACCTGGAGAGTCTGTAAGAACTATTCCATATGCCATGAATATTTGACACACCTAGGTCTTCCCATCTCTCTATTCTTGAATGCCTCATGTTTTTTAGTCATCTTATATCAATTCTGTGTATAGTTAAACTTAAGAAGTATAAGGAAACCCAGTAAATTTTTGTGCACCCCTAGTCATAAAAGTTTGTTTATGCTGCTATTGTTTTGTTTTGTTTTGTTTGTAGTGTCTGTGGATGGTGCCTAATCACAGGCTAGGTCTAGTCTGATCCAGTTGATTGGAAAAATCACCATTTCCTATAAAACAAGATTGGTTAAGGTGACCCTTTCATGTACTGCCATTGAAACTCAAATAATGGCACACAGCACTGCCATTTTCTGTTTGCTTCTCCAGTGACCCTGAGGTAACCTGGAAAGGAGAAATCACTGTCTGCTGCACAATTTTACTCCAGCGTCTTACTCATATCCTGCTGCTTCATGGGTCTTCAATAAATATTTGTTGATTTGTAGGAAGAAAAAAAATTCCTTCTACCCTTCTAGTTTGTTGGTCTAGCAATAAAAATGATGTAAAACATTTACAGGGGATAAACAAATTTAATTATGCACATACAGAAGTCCATAAAGACCTGAAACTCAAAGGCAGTCAGGCAATTGAGTTTATGTGCCATCCTGAGCTAAAGAATGAAATAAGGGCCTGGAGATTCAGAAGAAGGAGGGAAACTCACAGGACAATAGGAAGAGTAGATGTTTGGTAGTCAGACACTTGCCCTGCCATGCAGGCAACTCTTTTAAGAAAAAAATATGATATATCACATATCACATAACACATATCGAACATCACATATCAAACATTATATATTATATATGTATATACAGTATACATAAATATCTATAGATTTGTGTACACTTATATATGAGTATAATATAAATATTATATTATATTATGTCATAAGTAATGTATAATATATACACAGTATATATAGTTACATATATAATATGAATAATATATGATATATAAGTATATTATGCAATATATAAAATATAAGTAATAGATAATATATAATGTGATATTAAGTACACTATATTCTTAGTAACATATATGTGTGTGTGTGTATATATATATATATATATATATATATATATATATCAGTGATAGCTTTCTTACTGGGTCAGGCTCCCTCTCTGTATTCCTTTAGACAGTTAAGGGTGTCACATTCTGCTCCTCTTCAATTTTTCTGAGTGACTGGTGATGCAATGAGATATATAACAGCCCCACGTTTAGAAAGAGGCAGATTGTAAAGACAGAAATTATTTCAACAATTTATATGAATTTGAATTATCAAATTAGGAGTTCTTCTTTAATACAAGTGCATCCCCCCTCTAAATGATAACAAGTATGAGGGAGAGTTTGTTTAATATTTTTTATTAGGGAGATCACAAATTTAAACTTGATCTTTTAATTAAGTTCCTCATTCTTCTTCTAATCCCCAGACTGTAATGATCTGAAAGCAGGCATTGAGCAGAAGCAAGGACTATTAGAAACATAATTTGTTGCCGAGTCAGTCAGTGGAAGGCCACCAGGTTGTTATTCAGTTTTTTCTGGTACTCACCTGGTCAGCTAAAATCGAGAACTGAAATCCTCAATTCCATCTCTATTGAAAGGAATTCTTGGCCAAGTTTAAAGAAACGCCTCTGTGAATTTTATCAAGTGTTTCCATTTTAACTTTAAGGTACATTTGCAGAGTTTGATGGTTCTCTCAGGTACTTACAGGGGGCTTCCTTTTAATATCATTTCTCTTAATGTGTTAGCTATTATTTCTACATAAATTATTTAGCAGCAGGCTATATATTAAACCCTTAAGCACACTGTATTCTTGGCATTTATAAAAATAAATAAAAGCATACAGAAGAAATTTTATGAAAAATGACACACTTGCTTATATGTTTAGCTGAAAAAGCAGAGGTTTACTAAAGAAAGTAAGAGGTGCTTTCTAGTGGTGGAAGATAATGCTCCCAGTAAACATGAATAAGAACAGCTCTTTGAGAAATCTCTGGATCCTGTTAGGGTCCATTTCAGGGGCTTATAGTGACAACTTTAATAATGGATTTACTATAGTTTAGGTCATGTTTGTACAATGTCTTTAAAAGTAAGCACCCACGCACAAGTTTTTACTGAGAGGACATTGATATGACAACTGGCATTGGGGAATGAGTGAGAAATGACCACAAATCTGCAGGCTTGTAGGATGCAACCAGTTTTATTAAACTACTTGAGTCAGCTCTGTTCAGTGTCTCTCTGCATGAACTTTAGAGGTGCTCATCACCACACTCCTTAGTGCTCAGAGAAAGATACTAGAAAGGTTGCCAAATTATCTTGACCTAATTAACTAGTATTCAAACTGGGGAAGTATTTTATGTAGTCTAAATTGTTGTGTACTTGGGTCTGGCTACTTCTGGCATATAGTTATAATATTATTTTGAACATACATTGTACTCTTATATTTGCAAATTACTGAAACATATTTGAATCAACCTTCCCTATTAGAGTTTAATAATTTGTAGTATTCCCACATTAAAGATAAAAAACTGAGGCATAAAGAAATTAAACTACCTGTGATGGTTAATTTAATCCTGCCTAATACAATATCTAAGCCTAATGTACTCAATTATGTTAACAATAAAGGATCAGGAGCTCTCTCATGATTAGCACTATCTGATATATTTTCTCATCTGTGGCAGCAACTCACTTGTTGATAATTCATACAGAGATAGGAGGATCATCCTCCAGTGTAGCATATTAGAATTTGTATTTATTTGCCTCTGTGTAGTTTAATTCACAAAAGTGTCATGCAGGTAATTCCAAAACCCTCCCTCCTCATCCCCAGTGAGAATCGCTGACCTGAGAGAATGACATTTTTAAATTCCAAAAGGGCCTGAAATTATATCTTCTAATTATTTAGACTAAAATTTATTATACTTTGTTTAAAGTGAATATACTGGCATTTTCATAATTGAATACTTTTTGTATTTTATTTTATTTATTTTAACTTTACTTTTATTGTTTACACTATTACAGATGTCCCCATTTTTCCCCCTTTGCCCATCTCCACCCAGTTCTAACCCCTTCTTCCCTCTGGCCATCACCACACTGTTGTCTGTGTCTATGGGTTATACGTATATGGTCCTTGGCTGACTCAGTTTTTCTTAGCACCTATCACATAAAAAATCACAGTGCAATTTTTTTTACCCTGCAGACAAGGCCTATAAATTTACAAGATTTTACCAGACTGTAATCTTATAGACCTTCATATCTCTCCATCTTGAATAATACTCTCTCAATTTTTTAAGTCACAGATACTCTGTCATAGCCAAGAAAATATATGGAAAGTACTTTATACAGATTGCACTTTGTTTTAAGATTTTGAAAGGACATAATTGTGCTATAACAGACAATTAAATGTCTGAAACAAACCTATTCATTTATATGCCAGTTATGAACCTCATGACCTGCAGAAACTAGATCTAAACTCAGTCTTCTCAGAATGTCTTTCTTCTATTGGTAAAATACATCTAATTACTCTGCTCATACCTTAAACTGGTAGCCTTTAGACAGATAAATTAAAACATGTGTTTATAGTTATATAGTTCTTATTCTATTCGAGGCACTGCCCCTGTTTAATCCTTGTAAAATTCCATTAAGGTTGCACTATACCTTTACCACTTAGCAAATGAGAATGCTGAGACCCAAAGAAACTAAGTACCTTGACAATGATCACATGAGAGGGTGAGAGGTAGGGCCCAAATTTGAATCTGGGCCAGAAGATTGCAGTGGCCTTGCTCTTAACTGCTATTTAGTACTATCTCCCAGGAAGATAAATATTTGTGATTATTTTTTCCCGAGAAATTGAAATATTCTTTCCTAGTAAAGTTAATAAATCTGTTCATCTGCCATTAAGGTAGGCTTGCAGAACTACATTAGTATGTATTTTCTGTAAGATTTTATAATTCTATTCTCATAACTTCTGAAACTTGTTAATTCTCAAGGTCACACTACATTTTAATTCCGTCCTTCAAGGTGCTAAATATTTCTTCCCAGTCTGATGTTATTAACTAAGTAAATGAGCATGTTTTGAGATGATTGATGGAATTATTAAATAGCACTCATCCCAGGACTAACCCCATTAGTCATGTTTCCCAACTTTGATATTAAACTATTTGGACTACAACTGTGAAAAAAATTATATACCTATTTAGTAGTAATAGGGTAAGTCTCTAAGCTTTCTCATGTCCTTTCTGGAAATGAAGAAGGTACAAGAAAAAACATATTTCAAAATTCAAAAATGGATGAAATCTTTTTTATTTATTGATGAGATTGTCAGGTTAAGCAAAAACTTTCCTAAAGTTCAGATAATAATTAATTATATACTTAATTACTGTAATTATTTTTCAATCCTTCATAACTTTAATTTTAACACAGCAAAAAAGATTGATCTGATCACATTTGTTTCTCATGCAATTATTCTCATTATTTTTATAGTAGATTATTTTATGGAAGTGACAGAGGTTTATGTACTTAAGAACAAAACCAGACACAAGTTCCTCAAATGTCCATTTTTTAAATTAAAATTAAAAAACAAATGTATCTGGAATTGAACAACTTCCCTCAATTTTTCTTTTTTCTAAGATTTAAATTATGAACACTATAAAGTCTATAATGTATATCTTTGACAAATCCACAAACATATCTAGTTAAGAGCATGGTATTATTTTTATAAAATACTTTATGTTTTTGTGTGGTGGTATCAGACTTTTACAGTACAATAATCTCAGTGTAATACAACATTTTTGAACAAATTATTTTTCTTTCATTTGTGAAGATATTTGCAGTTTTTAATTTTCTAGAGAAGTTCTGACTTTGTGCTATTGGTATGTTTCTCTTTTTATTTATTTGGTTTTTTTCCTTGATTTAATTTTCTTCTTTTTTTTTATAATCAAGTTTTGTTGCCACATTCTCCTCCAAAATTCAGTGTATCCTACTATGGTTGGCAATTGTGCTGCCAAATTAATTAAATAAAAAGGCTGTTTTACGCCCTACATTTCCTTACAACATTTTCTGCGATCCGATGATCAGGGTTTGTCTGAAATGAATGCTTTCTTGACCAGCATGTACTAGTTAGTCCTTCCCCCACATCAAGAAAATTCTATCTGAATCTCACTTTGTTACCCATGACTACAATTAATTTAGTTTTCCATGCATTCTGGGACTTCTGTTTTTGTTTTCTAAATGATACAGCACAAAGGTTGCATTGGGAGCTCTACACTACACCCAATTTAGAGCTTAATTAACCACAAAAGTTAAAAGTGAGCACAGTCCCCAGTAAGCTGACAATGAAAGTCGAGGCTGCCCTCAACCTGATAAGAAAGAAACTGAGAGTTTTAAATTGAGATCACTAGCAGCATAGCCGTGGGTTTCGGCAGTGACAAACTGTAGTTACAGATTCCAACAGCCCCTGATGAAAAGCCATTCTCATTCCCTAATGCTTTATGGGAGAGCTGCAGCTGCTTGGAATATTTTTCAAGCAGAAAGCTATCATCATGACAACACCAGAGTAAAAGAGGGCAAAAAAAAATTCTTTCTGGTAGGGAAATAAAGACATCTTAAGCTTGACTTCAAAAGCTCTCTACAGCAAACAGTAGCTGTGGAAATACTGTTTCATCTTTGCCTCTGGGATATTATTAAGCTTTTCTAGTAGCTCTAACTGCAGGAGAAGGGATTACAGAAGTTGCTGCTGTGTAGCTGCCTGCCATACAAATATCTGGAAAAACTGAGATCACGGATTTATATTTGGGCCAGTGATTAGCCAACCCCAAGACACTGACCCGGTAATGAATACCGCAACACGCGTCTTTTCACACACCATACAAATATACACATGTAATTCTGTTTCTTGCTGAAATGTTAAAGACTCCTCCTTGGTTACAGTTTGCAGAACACCACCAGGCCAGTTCCAGCTACAAGGACTGGTAGCACGCACAGTGCTGCAATGCCATCCACACTGCATCGGTTCCGGCGGTGTCAGCCTTCCTATGAGGGATCCCTGTTCGGAAAGGTTGGAGCGCAATTGTTTAAAAATCCACAGCAGCTGCAATGACCCATGCAGTCCCGGGGGTGAAACTGCACCCTATCCTTTTAGCACACAGGCAGGGACTCAATAAAAATTAGTAATCAAAGCTGTTTTATTATTATTGTTTATTTGATTCACCTGTTCAGTGCGTTTTCACAAAATCATTTTGCAGCAGACTTTAATGGCTGTCCATTTGATGTAGGTGAACTACTTGCTGCTTCGAAAAGGGGAAAACAAACCAATGTTATTTTTAAATGAATGAGTACATGCAGAGTGCATTTAAACATGTCATCAAAGAGTTGTAACTGAGATTGAAAGAAATTTGACTTCTCTGAGTAAATAAGAGCCATGATGTGGCAAAGCCTCTTAATAAAATAAAATGAATGGTAGTTACTAAATAATTACTAGAAGTCTTTGCAGTTGGCATTTTGTTCTTGCAGTTTAGAATGTGAAAATGAATCAAAAGTGTAAGGTGCATTCAAATATATTATATTAGTTGTGAAATATACAATACACTTAGAATCTGAAATTTACTTACTCAGGACTAAGAAATGCTAGAACACAGCATGACAGACTAAAAAGCACTTAATTCAGATCGAGCCACAGGTATTGTGAAACCTAAAGTTTATTTTTAATGAACTTTGACATTAATTTAGTTTGATTTTTGTCAAATCTGGTACATGTGACAACACTTCCATAAGCAAAACTGACTAAACTGTACTGCTGTTTCTGAAAAGCTTCTGATAATTAGGTCTCTACAATAGTGCTTTACATTCTTTTTTTTCTGTGCAATTAAAATTTCAAGAAATAGCTCTATGTTTATTCTCTGCCTTGGGTAGATTATCTGTGAGGTATGTGAATGTAGCCTCACCATTATTGTTTTTTCAATATTAAATGCATTTATTAATTTTAGAGAGAGTGGGATGGAGAAGAAGGGAGAGAGAAAGACAGAGAGACACACTGATTTTGTTGTTCCACTTACTGATGCATTCAGGGGTCGATTCTTGTATGTGCCCTGATGGGGGATCAAACTCACAGTGTTCGAGTATCAGGACAGTGCTCTAACCAACTGAGCTGCCCAGCAGGGGCTAACTTCACCACAATTATTTACCTCAATTTTACTTTTATCTCTTTTATTATTTTAATTGTACTTACACCTATGATCACTTTTGAATAATAGAGATTTATAGTAGAAGACAGTACAGTTAAACTGCCTCTCCAGAATTTGCAGTGAATATTCATTACTTTAAATGAAGGTATTATAAGTACTTAGTTTATTATTTTAAATGAAGGCATTATAAATATTTATTTTATTATATATTTACTTGTTTGAGGCTGTCCTTCATGTATAATATAGTGAGATCTGATCTTGCATATCAGTACATTTTAATAAGCAGGTAATAAAAAGCAACAACTTAAAATGTATTTATTCCATCAATCTGAATAAATGTTGCTATAATCAAATTATCATTTATTTTTGGTGAGGCTAAAATTACATTAGAATTTGTAAGATAGTTTAAAGTTCTAGGGTTCCTTTCTAAGAAGTAACTATTTACATTTCATCTCTTGACATGAACCTTTAAATATCAAAGTGCTTTGATGAATAATAAATTCAAATATAAATGAATAAGCAAACTGATGCCAGGAAAGAGGCAGATAAATATTCAAAGGAGGTGACTTTTGTTTTGCTATTTTATAATGTATTTTGCCTTTGGCCTCGTCAACAAATACATGAAAACAAAAATAAAAATAAAATATTTACTGTACTGACAAGCCACTCTTACAGGGCCTGTATTTGCTGATGAGTCTAAGGTCTGTAGATCCAATATTCTATTAAATGGAATATTCAGTCTGCCTTCACATTTTGTTCCCCATAATATGTTCTCCATAATATACATTGTGGTTAGTTTGAGTCGTTTTAAAAATCAGTACTTGTGGCAAAAGAAAAACAGTATTTGATTCCTTGTGGCTGTTTTTCTGCTCAGTCAAATTTATTGCCAGCTCTCGGGTCCCAGCAGGAAGGAGAAGCCTTCACGAAGGCTCTGCTTCACTGCTCCAGAAGCACGGGCCACAGGCAGCCAGATTCCAGGGAGTCCCGTCCAGGAATCGTGGCACGGCGACAAGTATTCTGTGGCTGGCAACTAGAACACTTCGAAAAAAGGTATTTGTTCTATACGACATACTAGGAAAGTTGGGATATGTAATCAAAATGCACTCCATTACTGGTTCCCTATTTGGCTGGGAAGGTCGTGAGTCAGGCTGATGAAATGGAAAAGGCAGAGAGTTAAAGTTTTCCTCCTGCTGCGATCAGACGCTGTTAAGATTCCAGGGGAGGTAATCTTTAAAGGAAACATGGCAGAGCTTTGGAAGGCTTCCTGATCCCGACCCACCAGTGGCCCATGGACTCATTGGAGGGGCTGGTGCGAGCTAACCTGTAGTCAATTTTTATCCTGCTATTCTTAGATGCTCTAAAATTACAGACCTTAATCTCTGAGGTAGGGCTTTAACTCCCTCCTGCCATGCAGTTGCCAAAAATAAGGCACTGCACAAATGTTTTCATCTTAAAATAAGGTAGAAACATTCTGCACATACGTGTATGTCTTCTATGATGTTCCAAACTCAGTAATAACTTACATATTATGATTATTTATTATTTACAAAGTTTACAAACATATTGCTCAATTCTCCGGACAACCTTTATAATTGACAAAATAACATTATAAATGGTCTCTTCTTTACTTTTCCTTCTTTCTTTCTTTTTTTAAGCAGAAAATAAGATTTTCTAAGGAAGAAAAAAGTGACTTTCTCTGGCAAATGAGCAAGAAATAAATATCAGCTTCCCAGCACTGGTCTCAAAACTGTGGCAGACATCGGTATTCATGGTTTAGCAGAATATCTACTAAAGCTAGACTTTCTTTGTGCAAATCTTCTCATCGCAGTGTTCACAACAGGCCCCGAGAGAAGAGCGGTTCACACAGGAAGAAACAAGTTCACCAAGACAACAAAGATCAGTGAACACGATGTCATCGTGCACATGTTCCAGGTAATCGGATTTAAGGAGACGTGTGTCCAAACCATAAGAAAATGCAATATCAAATGAGTTTTGGTGCACAGTATTCCTATGCATGTTACTATTATAGATATTCATAAAATAAAATAAACATAGAATTTTTTAAAAAGCTGAGGATAAACAGAAATAAAAGAACTGCTATATCATGCATGAATAATAGCCACACTGAAGGAGGAAAAAACAAAGCCAAACAAACAAACAAAGATGAAGGAAATGAATTCATGTAATATTTGCACATGGCATTATGACTGTATACTCTCAGTGTAAGGGAACTAAAGAACTGCAAATAAATCTTGAACTTTCTTGTAGGCTGTGTTTTCATAGTGTTGAGGACCTAACTATTGTGAGGCCCTTTTATATGTATTGTCGGATTGAGTAAATGACAGTGTGTTTGGAGCCAAGGTTCTCAATAAGAGCGAGGGGGAAAGGCAAGCAAAAACCCAGGGGCTGGACTGAAGTCGGAGGTGTCTGCACACAGACACTGTGCACACGTACATTCACAGACACCTCAGTGCTGTGAGATGAATAGGATTTAATGCAATGATATTCCCATAGCAATAAAGACACCTAGATCTTGATTTGTGAATATGATTTCCCACTAAAAGAGACCAGGGCTTTGTAGATAATTGTCTGGTTTCATTTCAGAAATGGAAATTAGATTAGAATATAATAACAACAATAACAATAACAATAATAATAATAATAATAATAATGACATAGCAAAAACAAAGAGTTAGTTGAAACGAGTTACTACTGAGAACATCTGGGACAATATAAGCATAAAATAAATAAGGACAGATATAGAAGATAATCAATTCAATAAATAGAAATTTGTGAGTCCACACTGACAAGAGAAAAAGTATGGATTATAGAGGACAGATAGATAGATGATAGATAGATAGACACACATAATTGGGAAAAAATGAGATATCTTTTTGTTCCAGTAGAATATGGAAGACATAGTGATAATAGGAAAATCACCATTTTTGTACCATCACAATAAAATTTATTTTGGCAAGAATCATAAATGAATGCTAAGTCTTTTCATGAAAGATCATGAGGAATGTATCTCCCCAGAGACTAGTTACACTTTGTAAGTGTAAGGGGCAAAAGTTAATAAATTAACATTTTATTAACATTTGTATTATGTAAGGGGTAAAAGTTAATAAATTAACATTACCTAAATTTCACCTTCATAAATTAGCTCAGTATATATGTGTTCAATAAATTGAGAGTTTCCTAATATACACATCTTGGTGGTTGTTAAAGAAGTCAATTTCTATTGATCTCTTATGGTTTCCCTACCTTAGCTCTTTTTTTTTTACTTATATGCATACTGAAATTATGAGGTACATTTTCATTTCCTTTTTTTCCTTTTTTAATTTTTATCTAGTTATTTTTCAAGTACAGTTTTCTGTCTATTTCTCCCATCCCAGCCCACCCCTCCCCCATGCACCCCACCTCCTTCCCATTTCCACCCCCTTAGTTATTTTGAAGGACATAAAACTCTCCCAGATAGTAACAACCTCTGGGGTTTAACCACACAGAAAATTTTTGTTCAAGAACCCTGAATAGTCTGTCCCCAACTCTTTAAGAAAACCTTGAGTCCTGGCAGGTGTGGCTCAGTTGGAGCATCATTCTGCACACCAAAATGTCAAGGCTTTGATTCCCAGTCAGGGCATAAGTCTAGGTTGAAGGTTTGGTTCCCTAGTCAGGGCATGTGTGAGGGGCAACCAATTGTAGTTTCTCTCTCACATCAATGTTTCTCTCCCTCCCTTCCTGTCTCTCTAAAATCAGTGAGCCTGTACTCAGGTGAGGATTACAAATAAGAAGTTCACCTGGAATAGAATCACATGATATAAATATATACCCAGGTTTAGAAGCAAAACCTCTGTATTTAAAGAGTTGTAGAAGTATCATTATCATCAGCACATACATTTGCAACTCTTACTGTGTGATCATGACTTCCTATACATTATTTAATTTAACATTAACCCAAGTAACCTGCTACAATTTGAAAAGCCCATTTTAAGAACATTTATATGTAGGTTTGTTGCTCAAATTACTGCCCCTTGAATCTGTTCTCATGGGTTTATATGCATAAATATACTTTTGAAGAAGTTATATCTACTATAAAATTAAATACCATGAGTGACCTAACAATAATTCAGTCAATCAGAGCATATATGATCGTCCCACAAGATTACAATGGAGCTGAAAAATTCCTATCACCTGGTGATGTCACAGCCATCGTAATGTCTCACATTGCCCATGTGTCTGTGGCAATGCTGGTATAAACAAACCTACTGACAGTTATATAAACATCTAGCACATATAGTTATGTACATACCATGAAAACTGAGAATAATAAATGACTGTGTAACTGGTGTATGTATTCACTATACTATGCCATTCACCATTATTTTAGAGTATACTCTTTCCTCTCATTAAAAAATCTTCCTGTAAGGTAATGTGTCGTGTTATGCCAGTAGCAGCCTCATACATCTCGTGTTTACCATGTGTCCTGATGACATCATTTTTCTTGTGTTGCATTTCATTTAAATCTCGTTTTAAATAAGCTTAATGTAGCCTAGGTGTTCAGTGTTTATAAAATCCACAGTAGGGTACAGTAACATCTTAGGTCTTCACATTCACTCATCACTTACTGACTCACCCAGAGCAGCTTCCAGTCCTGCAAACCCTGTTCTCAGTAAGTGCTCTATACAAGTGTACCATTTTCTCTTCTGTGCCAGTTTTACTATACCTTTTTTCTGTTTAGGTATAGTTAGATAAACAAAAAAGTTACCACTGTATTACAATGGCCTACAGTATTCAGTCTGGTAACATGTTATACAGGTTTGCAGCCTACAAGCAATAGGCTACATTACACAGCCCAGGTGTGTAGTGGCAATACCATCTAGGTGTGCATAAGGGCACTCTATGATGTTCATACAATGACAAGATATCCTAATGATGCAATTTGCAGAAAATATTTCCATCATTAAGGAATACAGGAATATATACTTGTGAAATCATCCATCAAATATGCTTCTTAGTATGTGCCCAAAAGATTTGAAAACATATATACACAAAACGCCAAGATGTGATATTTTTAGCAACATTGTCATAATTTTCAAAAATTGGAGCCAATCAAGATATCTTCCAGTCTGTGAGTGGATGAATAAACAATGATATATCCAGATAATAGAATATAATTCAGCACTAAAGAGAAATTGGCTCAAGACATGGAAGAAACTTAAATGTGCAAATTACTAAGTAAAAGAAGCCAGTCTGAAAAGGTTACATACTGTATGATTCCAACTATATGACATTCTAGAAAAGACAAAACTATGAAGACAGTAAAATTATAAGTGACTGCCAGTGGTTGGGGGAGGATAAACAGGCGGAGCACATATTTTCAGGGCAGTGGAACACCCTGAATCTATAAAGATCAATATATGACAAACATTTGTCCAAACCCATAGAATGTACACCACCAACAGTGAATCCTACAGGAAGCAATGAATTTTGGGTGATTACCATATGTAAATAAAGCTTCATTAGTGGTAAACAATGCATTACTTCAGTAGAGGACTTTGATAACTGAAGACACTACACATTTATAGGGCAGTGTTATATTGGAAGTTTGTACTTGCTGCTCAGTTTTGTGGTAAACCTAAAATTGCCCTAAAAAATGAAGTCTTTTAAAAAGTGATATCTATGAAATGATGATGATACCTAGGAATAAGTAATTTGAAAGTGTATCTGAAGTTTATTACAGCTGGGTACCTTCAGAGTAGTTACTATCCTACTGTATAGACTTCACCTCACACCACGGTAATTTAAGTTCCATTCAAACGTCCCTCTGTTGACACAAGAAATGACTGATAATGGGAGCTGAGAGGCCATTATGACAGAGAACATGTGATCTGGACTTAGAGGAACAATTTCAAATCTCAATGCTGTCAACATTAACTGTGTGCTTTTAGGGAAGTTACTCAGCATCTCTGAGCCTGATTTTTCTCCTTAGTAGGGACAGAAAATGAAATAGTCATAAAAGGCCCATTTCACATGAGGCTGCTGCTATAAGGTTAGAATGATGGAGGGAATGCATGTTCAAGTTCTTTATAAACTGTAAAATAACGGCCAATCATTGCTATTGTTTGGGTGATCATTTGAAAAATAACCTAAATAGTCCTGACATCATTTATTAAATAGCAGAAGAAAGGCATACATATCCAAAATGGATTAAAATAACCTCGGAAAAATATGTGATGAAAGTCAGGGTAGTGCAATAATTGACAGTCGGCATGAGGACTCTTTCCCACTGTGTAATGCGGCTCTGGTTCTGGGGATGGGTATTGTATTTCCTTCTCAAGTGTATCAATATTATCATAGCATGTCAAACCCTCTGACATGTTAAAGGAATTCTGACAGATCTCAAACACTAACTTACATCAGGTTTAAATTGCCTGAGATATTTAACTATTAGTCATACCTTTAACAGTGCTACATGGTATATAATAAATAACTGAGTATAAAACATGTTAAGTCTGGTGTTTATATTGTTAAATAATGGTAGCAATGTATTGTAATTTTTATAATAGGTAATGTATAAATCCATAAGGAAATGGAGGGTGAATATGTGTCTAATTATCAACTCAGAAAACACTTTCTAGTCATAAAAGTTATGTTAGGCACTGAGGAGGAAAGCAAAATAGCAAAACATTGGTATATATAATAAAATTCATCAAAAATTTTAAAAGGCACATAATTATGAAATATTTTAAGGAAAAAACTAAAAGAATGGATAACCTTAAATACAAACTTTTAATGCAAGTTATAACCACTTAAACATCAATATAACTGTATAAAATGACATATCTTAGAAAAAATAAATGCAAATAACATAAACTCATGAGAAATGTTTCAACATTTCTGTTGATATTTTTAGATTATAAGAACCAATAATTATTATTATATAACCATTCTTAAAAACTTTTAAAGTTATTTTTAATATACGTATACTCTAAGGCTCATATACCATATATACTTGACATATAAAAAAAGCGTATCATGTAAACTGGTACAAACCTTCTGAAAAACAATTTGTCAATACATATCAAGGTCTTTAAAAGGTCATACGCTTTAGCATAGTAATTTCTCTTCTAGAACTCTATCCTATGGAACTAATCAGAAATTCAGACAGTTAGTACAAAGGTAAGAATCATGACATTTATAAACAGTTAAAACCTATGAACAACCTAAATGTCTAATGTATGGCTAGTAATTAAATATGTTAGTATAGATTTAAGATAAAATACGTGGTGTAATTAACTGTAGATTTTTAAATGGTAGTAGATAATGCCATTAGGTAATGCTTACTATTTGCAGTTAAGCTTAAGGTAAGAATAAAATTCTATATCATGTCTATTGAATCTTAATACTTTGTACATAAATATTTAATTAAGATTTAAAATGCATAAATTTAGAGACTGGCAAAAACGTATCCAAGTGATTACAATAATTCTCAATAATATTATTGTATTATTAAAACCTATATATTATTGTATATTTATTATTTTCAATATTATTGTATTTGTGTACAAACTAATTTCAATAATAATATATATACATATATATGATTTTATTTATTTATTTATTTTTAGAGAAAGGGGGAGAGATAAAGAGAGGGAGAGAGACATCGATATAAGAGGGAAACATCCATCAGTTGCCTCTCCTACACGCCCCAACAAGGGACCAAACCCAGGCATGTACCCTGACCAGGAATCAAACTGGCAACGTTTTGCTTTGCAGAATAATTACCAACCAACTAAGCCACACTGGTTGGGGCCATGTTATATGTTTTTTATATTTACTGTTTTGCCAAAAAATTATAAAGTACAATTTTTCATAAGGAAAGGAAGGGACTTTGTTTTTCCCCTGGATTGCCTATTCTGTGAATGTTGTTTGATGACTATGATTATGTCATTTTTCCCTTTTAATATTTGTTTTTATAGCTATAAGAGTGGCTACTGAGCAGACATCAAAGTTCAAACTCCTTTTGCCATTTTTCACTTGCAGTCCCCAGTTGCAAATTGAAAGTTCCCAATTCCAAGCAGCATACCAATTGTATTTTCATCAAAATCTTCCATATAATGCATCTTATATAATAGAAGATGGAACTACCAAACAATTAAAAAGCTTAGCCAATTTTTTCATTTTACACTTGTGAAAACAAGAACAAAATGGGTTTCCTAATTTTCCCCTTAGCAAGCCTACTACCTTTACTGATCATTTTATTGCTTTTTTAAATTTTATTTTTATTGTATTTTCCATCACCATTTATCCCACTTATACTCCTTTCTCCCACAACCACCACACTGTTGTCCATGTCCATGAGCCCTTTTTCCTTTTTGCTCCATCCCTCCACTTCCTGCCCTCCCCACTACTGGCTGTCATCCAGGTCTCTATTTATGTCTCTATGTTGCTTGTCAGTTCAGTTTGTTCATTTGATTTTATATATAAGTGAAATCATATAGTATTTTTCTTTCTCTGAGTGGCTTATTTCACTTAGCATCATGTTCTCCAGGTCCATCTATGCAGTTGCAAGCTATATGGATTTTTATTGTTTTTTTTAAATCATGTAACAAATCTACAACTGTTATTATTGGTGAGGGACACACTTGAAATGCCTTTAAGACAGTCCTGGTGGATATTCTGTGTTGGTGGGTGAGGGATGAGAAGCGCATTGTTGAACAAATAAGCAACCATTTCAACTGAGTCACAATCTAAGACCTCATGTACCCGCACCTTGGGAGGAGGACTTCAGTGGGAACTATTGAGTGTAAACTGACCCTTGGCAGTTTCGCTTTGAAATGTAAATCCACTGTCACTAATACAGGAATAGCGAAGACTTCAACTTCTTTACTTTTAGCTTTTGTCCTTTAAACAATTATAAGCAGAGCCCAGGAGAAAATTAGGTGAGGTATACAAGAAATGATTGTTTCCATTTACTAAGCTGATTACACCAATACGTCTTTACCCTACCCTGACTTGTCTGCATGCCCTGCAGTGGTGTAGATTGAGAGGTTGGGAGGTCAAGCAAGAAACATTTACCATTCACCCTCTGATGTTTTCTTTTTTTAAATGAAAATAATACAATACCAGTACAAATGAATTAGCCAGAAATTTCATTATAGCATACAATCCATGGTACCAACTTTCTCTGATCTGTTTTTTCACTCGAGGACCCATGTCCAAGGCTTAAGTATTCATTTCCTGTTGCCATATGGTATTTGGAATGACAATGAAAATAACTTTTGTCCTATAAATAAATAAATAAAGTAAAAAAAGAAACTGAAATAGTAGTGAAAGAGTGAGTATAATGTGTTTATGAAATTATGAGAATGAGGAAGAATGTGATTTCTACAAATTACTTACTATTCCAAATACCAATACATAGGGAGGACATGTATAAATCGAACATAAAGAATATAAACAGACAAAGGAAATTATAAATTATATGGCAGATGTAAATTGTAAACACAAGGGCTATAAAGACTCTTGGAGATTAGATGATTGTGTGGTTGCTATGACAATTTAGGTAGTATCACTGTAGAGACAATTTTGAAATTATCTAAAAATATTTATTTCAAACAACATAATTCTTTCAAATACATATTTTTAGAGATAAAGTTTTAACTATTTAGAACACCCAAAATTTCCAAATTATGTTCATATATACAAACAAGCGGATCATTTTTTCTATAGGAAATGATATTCCCAATTCTTTTCCTAATAGAAAAAGGTACTGTTGTAAAAAGCAGGAAGAAATATCATCAAGAATGGTTTCTGTATTGCAAGAACTGTAATGTAAATGCCTTTTCACCCAAGTGCAGATAAGCTAGTAGTTGGGCTTCCATGCTATGCTACTCGATACCCCATGCTGTTAAAACTGTCTGAACAGGATTTCAAGAAACATAGTACACTGGCTACTGTAGCACCCTGCTACTCCAGAAGATTTAGCTTGGTGACTTAATATTGGCTCCTAAACTCTCTTGTCCTTGTCCCTTGATGACTCAGAAGGCTCATTTTCTAACAGCACCTTTTGTGCTACCAGCTTAACAGAGATCTATCCTGTAGATCTGAGCTAGCCAACTAGAAAGATGGACTAATACCACAGGGACACTTCTTTGAACAGGAAATTTCCCTTTTTACATAATTGAACAGAAGCTCCTTTCTCTCTCTGCTGTTCCATCTTCCCCAACCACATACATTTGTATAATATTATGAGGGTAGAGCCACTTTACAGGAGCGTTAGACCATCTATGTCTCATTTGAGTCATGGGATAATGAGAGCTCAGGGTCTTGCCTGTACTCAAATAAATTTATGCTTGTAAGCCCCTCCGCAACCCAATATACTTTAGTGTATCTGCATACCATGCACCACCCAGAGTAAGTCTGCCACCTAATGCATGGCAATCTGAATAAGGCTTAAAGCAAGAAATTAAACACACCCATGCTAGTCCAGACAAAACTTAGGAAGCCAATGCAATAGAGATCTTTTCTGTTTTGGTAGATTGTCATAAAATCACCTTTGATAGCAAAATGACTTGGAAATGCAATGAAATGATTAAAATTAAGTGACTAATAAGTATGTGTTGAATTGATTTTATCATTTGTTCTTCTTTGTGGCTACAATATTTTTTTCTGTACTAACCTCCCCTGTATTTTGTATTTTCAAGTCTGTAGTGCTCAATGCTATAAATATGCAGTTTTCTGTAGAATTTTTAATGTATTTTTGAAGAAAAATGCCATTGACATTTGATTAATACTTAGCAAAAACTTGTTAGCAATCAGTCAATTAATCAGCAAGAATATGCCAAGGGGATTATGCTATGATAAACATCCAGTAAGGCAAAGAAAGAACTATAAAGTATGGTATTTGGCCTTTAGAAGTTTATAACAAAGTAAGGAAATAAGTCATATCTATCTTAAGTGGGCAGCATATGTTTGGATATTCACTTATTTAATTGGTAGTGATGAGAGCAGAGTACATAACATAGAAACATTAAATTGAGAATTATTTAAAACATTTTAATTGTAAATATAAAAATGCATATGTACTTGAATAATCAATAATACTGATGCTATTATGATGTCTGAACCATTGTCAAAATCAATTTATTTTGCATGTTAGATATTTTTCCAGTCATCTGTCACAACTTGCAATCAAATATGAGGGAAGTCTAAAACCAGATCCAAAATAGTCAAATGTGGTGTGTGCCTTCTAGTTTTAGGAATAGCATTTTTTCCTTAATCACAAAGCTCAGTGAATTTAATTACATTTCAACAGCCTCAAAGCAATCCTTTATATTGTACAAAATTGCACTTACTCAGATGGCAAAAACCATACAAAATGCTACTGTCTTTCAAAACAAGGAATTTTCATATAGGCAATAAGTAAAAAGGTCTATAACATGACTGAGGAATGCTATTTAAGATTTCTGTTGGATGTTTTAAAATCAATTCTGATCAGTACATAGTGAATTATGTGGAAGCTTTGGAGAGTCTATGTTATTGAAGGACCTGAGATAATAAAAGTCATCTCAACTGTGTATATTCTCAATAATAGATTAAAAACACAGCGAATGCCTAGGTAAAGAAAGCTCTGTGGATGTGGAAGTTCAAACTATGCTGGCATATGATTTTGCTTCTTTCATATTTACATTGCTTTTGTAGGCCCTTTCCCAATCTCAGTAACACTTCGTATGAGTTCAGTTAAGTCATTATCTCAAAGAGCAATTGCCAAAATAGCATAAATGACCAATGCTTTTAAAAACTTTGTAGTTGTCAGTGTGTGTGTGTGTCCCTTTCCTTCCTTCCTTCCATCCATCAAGTATATAGAGAACAAATCTGTTGGAATGCCATAGGCTGGCAGGAAACCTTCTAATAACCTCAACACTCCCCATTTCATTATCTCTCACAATAAGCATAAAATGTATAACTTCAGAATTAGTTAGCACTTTGCTCCTTTATCCATTTCTAATTCATAGCTCTGTGAGATACAAGCTTTTTTTCCCTGGAAGAAGTTTTTTCCAGAGTTTTTCTAAGTTTTTTTCTGAAAAAAAAAAAAACCCAGCTTATTACTAAGGAAGTATGTAGGCCCCCATATATTCAAATAGGTAGAACTAAAAGTTCATGGTGAGCTATCCCAGAAGTACTGCTATGATGTGGTTCATTTAGATCATAGAAACACAGATACAGTAAAATTGCAGCATGTAACATACAGCCAAATAAGTCTTATTAAAATAACAATTTCTACAGGGTGACACTTTCTTAATTTTATGCAACTTGGGTAATATAATCTCCACTTTTAATACCATCAATATTTTATTTAGTATTTTTATGATAATAAGTACCTGCTTATTATTCAAAATAGAAAAATGAAAAAAAATTGTAAAAGTAAAACCATCCACCAAAGAGAAAACTTTGTGGGGTGTTATAGCCCTCCACAAATGTATGTATATTCATGAGAAACAATTTTATGCCCACACAAACATACTCCATACCCTTATTACCAGACTGAAATTATAATGGTTCATGATCTATGCTCGGTTTGGGCCTTTTTCATATATTTACTGGCACTGTCTTTTCGAGGACAACAGTTTTTTCCTTTAGTGAAATATTCAGATTTTGTGCTCCATTGACATCAATCATGCTAGTCTTCATTGATTCTCTTTTTCATTTTCTCAGGCTCTAATGGATATTTTAAAGCATTCTTTCCCAAATTATTAATTCAATTTGCCTAAACGATTAATGCTTTTCTTTATCACTGCAATTACAGATTTTAATTCTGCTATTGCTATTTTAGTTTCCTGGCAATATTTCAACGTCTCGTCCAAGTCTTTTTTCATCTCTGCTGCTCTTTTTATTTTCCTGTTTTCCTTTCATCATATAATATTCTTCCCATAAGACTTTCAGTGCCTTGTTCTCTGTGGCTATGCAGTCTTATTTTGTATTGATATATTATCTATGGTTTTCTTCTGGTTCTTATAGTAAATAATTTATGGCAACATGCTCTTCCTTTGAAACATCAAGACAGCGTTCCTATTTCTCTGTTGTGTGTGTGATACACACACAACTATGTATGTGTATCTTTACTAGTGATTGCTGTCATATTTCACCTTCACTTATTTCCAAAGAACAATTCTGCCACTACCAGCCATTCCCCCTTTTAAGGTTTTGTGGGTAAGTACAACAACAAAATTCCAACCTTATAGGATATTAGAAAAATTTACTGCTTTTATGGTTCTTTCTTTATGATACTTCCCAGTCCTTTTCTATTTGATTCTGTCTTCCATATAATACTAAACCTTAGCCCTTAACCAATGGAAAGACCACGACAATAAGTGAAGGGAAAATGCAGCCAGCAGTGAGACTTTTCTTCTTGAATTGAAGCAGTTCATTTCTGAGAGTTTCACACGTGATTTTACATTGTTTTTATTGGTGTCCACGATTACTGTGAAACTTGGGGGTGCCCACACTTTTCACTTAGCAGATATCAATTAGACCCATTCCTAAGTTTAAATATTTTTAAATGATATTTTGAGTTTATTTTTCAGTTGAAACACTTATGGAATATTGAGACAGACTGCGGCAGAGGCTGCTGTTAAAGACAAGACACCAGGCCCACACCACAGCATTATTATCCACTCGTCTACTGGCAGGCCTTGGCTGCTCTCAAATTTCAATGATTGTAAATAAGACTGCAGTGAACATAGGGGTGCATGTACTCTTTTGAATTAGTGCTGTGGGTTTCTTTGTCTTGGTTCCCAGAATTGGAATCAGTGGGTCATAGTCAGATCCATTTTTAAACAATCCCATTTGAAAATGGGCAAAGACCGAGAACAGACCTCTGACTGGTGTGACTGGTTGGTTGGAGTGTTGTTCTGTGCACTAAAACGTTGGGGGTTTGATTCCTGGTCAGGGCACAAACCTAGGTTTCCAGTTCCATCCCTCCAACCCAGCTTGAGCACACATGGAAGGCAACCAATTGGTGTTTCTCTCTCTCCCTCCCTGCCTTCCTCTCTTTCTAAAATCAATAAACATATTTAAAATAATTTAAATGAACCTTAACAGACCTTTCTCCAAGGGGGCCATACAAATGGACAGTAGATATATGAAAAAGATGCTCAATTCACTAATCATCAGAAAAATGCAAAACTAGAATGAGATACCACCTCACATCTATCAGAATGACTATCATCAATAAATATAACAATATAACAAATGTTGGCTGGCGAGCATATGGACAAAAGGGGACCCTTGTGTACTATTTGTGGTAATGCAGATTTGTGCAGCCACTGTGGAAAACATGGATCTTCCTCAAAAAACTAAAAAAAACAGTTTTATTTTTGACATATTTCAGAGAGGATTCATTGAAGCTGAAGTCTACAATATTTGTACTTTATAAAGAAAACACTATTGTTGAGGAATAACTAAGTATATAAAACAGAAAAAATCATATATTCACAATACAATACACATCTATAATCTATGCCTATGGTATACTGGGAAAAACATTTGGTCTTTGTCCCTGGGTCTTGACACAGAGCTCTTAAAACTTTTGAATTTTACTGAGTATCTAGTGTCCTTTGTCACTCAGAAAAAAAACCCTTCTATCACACCTTAGCTTGTGTTAATGCAGTGACTTTTGGAAAGTTCCTAGGTACCCTAAAGATGGGGACTGGTGCCCAGGGAACCAATCACCATTAGAAAGTTGGAACTTTCAATCCTATCCCAGGCATCAGGGGAGGGGAAAGAAACTGAAGATAAAGTCTAGTTACCAAAGGCCAATGACTAATCAACCATGCCTCCAAAGATGAGGTTCTAAGAGTTTTCTGGTTGGTGAGTGTATGAAAATGTAGAAACAATAGTGAGCTTAAATAGCATAGAAGCTGTGTGTTCTTTCCCTATAACCTGTCCTTTACAATTCTTATATGGTTCTACCTGAATTTTATCTTTTTATAATAAACAAGAGATCTAGTAAATGACATTTTTCTGAGGTGAAGAGTGGGATGGGGAAATCTACAAAGTATAACCATCAGAAGTATGTGTCATAACGCAGGCTGGTGATTGGTGTTTGCATATATGTATGGGGTGATTCGTATGGTATTGGACACTTAACCTGTGTAATATTGAGACTGAGTCCAATTACAAGGCACCCAGCTGGTACCACAGAATTGCCTGGTGTGAGAAAAACTGCCACACTTTGTGAGCAGAAGTAAAGTGTTTTTGTGGTAAAGTTGTGTGTAGTGTAAAAGACAACAGTTTTTCCTTTATAATGCATATACAAACATATTTTATGTATATGCTTATATTTAACACACATTTATTTCTCCCTCTGTAAATAAGGTAAATGTCCACAACCTACCTTTATTTTCTGAGTGCTCTGTTTGTGTGCAATTATTTTCTGTCCCAATGAAGTGACTGGACAGAGGATTTAAATTGTGTGTGTGTGTGTGTGTGTGTGTGTGTGTGTGTAGAGTAAAATTGTGCTTGGGGTTTGATGTGAAATAGGGAAAGTATTGATACAGTGGAATGAGTTTGGGTACTGGGGTCAATGAGACCTGTGTTGGTACCTCAGCACCTCTATTAATTAGATGAGTCATATTCATTTCTCTTAGTTCACCATCCATAAAATTATCACAAAATATGTTTGGAAAGACTAAGTGAGAAAACGCTCTGCCTGTGGTCCTCCTGTGCCCGCTTTTCTCATGAGTGTGAACATCACAGAGTTCTGGTGTAATTTAATTATCTTCTCTGTCTAGAACATCTCTAACCTTTCCCACGATGATTGTCCTATAGGATTAAAAAATATGCTTAAAAGTTAAATACAAGAACATTTAGGTAATATATTGCTCTATAGATGCTACATTCAAACCTTTGTCAACATGGAATTGAACAACAATCATTATTTTTCTCCTGTACCAATATTTATTGGCTTTTGGTTATCAATAGTATATAAACCCTGTCCTGAACATTTAAAAAAATAGATATGACTTCCTCAAAAGCCTGACTTCATTAATACATGCACTCAACAAATATTGAATGTCTCCTGTGTTTAAAAATTGTGTCAGGCTCTGAACTCTGTGCTAGAAGCTAATATATTTTGCAGTTTAGTCTTTGTTTAAAATAAATTAACATCCAGTTAACATAAATTTACATGGGAATAAGAAGAATGGTTTCTTAAGGTAATATATAAAAAGAATAACCGAAGTAAAAAACTTAAGTTACGATGTTGCCATCTTCTTCTGGAAGTATTTAGAACTAGGTAAATCAATATCTGGGCAAATGATGCATTTAGGAGAGCTGTAGTGTGGGGTCTGTGCACTGTGGATGCAAAAGCAGTAAGGAAGCAGGCAGTATTCTCTTCTAGTGGGAATGCTCAGGGTTCTCTTATGGTATAATCTTGGACAAGACAATTAAATCAAGTCTCGCATATCTAAGAGCTCAATGATCCTGTTCTTACCAACGTCACCAAGGTGTTACAAAAACTAAATAATGCCTTTGAAAATATGGGGCAACATGTGAAATAGTTCAGAAATAAAATTATTACTAAGACAAAATAAAACCTAAAATAACTAAGAATATAATATTTTATTTGAATTCTTTTTAAAAATTATGTTATATTTGCATTTAATGTCCATTAACTGTCAAAGAAAAACATAGACCAGGCACCAATTGAAAATAGCAATGATGATTTTATTCAAGACTAATGCAGTAGGGGTCAAGATTATTGAAATAAGGGGAGAGGTTTTTAAACAACTGGAGCAAGCTAATGGAAACATACTGAAGGGCACTGGGGAGGGGAGGGTGATCAACGTGATTAGACCATCTGTGTTTGCTAATTGGCGCTTAGGGAATGAGTTAGGCATCTGCCCTTCCACAGAGACTGGGATACAGGGGTCCTGTCTTTCTCGATTGCATTGTAAAGAGATGGTTTCTAGGTCCTTGAAAAAGACATCCTAGGGTTACACAGAAGAGTCACGTCTCAAAGAGTCAAAAAAGAATTTACAAATGGCATGTTTGCTAAAGTAAATGCATTAAGAGAATGGTCTTTAGTTGGAAAGAAGCTATACCAGAGTTCAGTCAGGTGGCGGGGAATGTGAAGGCTTTCTTGGTCAACCCCAGAAACAGGCCATGTGCGTTTCGTTCAGTTTTGCCAGAGAAAGTACTCCTGGAGGCTCGACTAACTAAATGAGCATGTCTCCATTAACCTTTTCAATTAGATGAATTAAACTTTACTTTTTAAATTAGAAAGTGTTTTTGCGAAAATTAGATATTTAAATATCAAAAAAGTCTGCAGCATTTCAGTAAATAGACCTACTCGAATTCTAGACTCTGTGTGATTTATGCAGAATAAACTGAATTTTACTTGTAATATAAAATCTTTACCTTCATATGTTTTTAAAGTAAGGTTGCCAAAAAACAAATAAATTCTAACTGACAAAACTTTGAAAACTTAGACATATTCACTAAAGTTTATTTTACCCTCCCAAATGCATACAATGTTTTATTTTGTTTACCACCTTTGCATTGTTAATTTAGTTTTCTCAGTTATAACCAAAGTCATATGAAATTTACTCGGACTCATTTCAGCTACTCCTTATGTCCTTTATTGTTAATGCGTAAGTACTTTTCAACCCCAGTGAAGGCGTTTTTAAACTAAGAAAGACCATTACAAGGAATGTCTCCTTGATCATAACAATTTGATGTGGACTCATTCTCCCTGCAGATCTGAGGAGGACGGTGAATTGGACTGTTTCCGCGGTGATACAGCAACATCGCTCTGCTGCCCTGGAGACCTGTTTTCAAAGGCAGCCCAGAGATTGAGGTCCCCTGTACCAATTTGATTTAGGGGGTCCATTTAGGAGACTTGTTCAATCTCAAAAGAGAATTGACTATCAAAGGTAATGAGACACCTGTGAAATGGTCGATACTTCCGCTAGTAGTGAGTGAGATTTCAGCGTGACAGCAACAACGTGACATGCGGATGCTTTATATTGCCTTTTGTGCTCAGTTTTTTCCAGTCGTCTCAGATGTGATTTAACCAATTTGGACAAACATAACCCAGGCTAAAACATGTGTAGAAATGCAGATACAAAAAATGTAAATAAAAGTCTATGAAATTTGGGGGATTTATTGTGGGACTCGGGATATGTTTATATATTAAAAAAGCAAAGTAAACTGAAATCAGTGGTTTTCTATAAGACAAATACAATTTTAAAACTATTTTGTGTGCAATCTAAATACTTTGTGCCTTTCCTGTCATTCCTGTAATCCTAAAGGAATAAAAAAAAATTATTAACCTCATCTTTAGATAGAAATATTTTAATGCAGTGACTCTTTTCTAAAAGCAAGAAAACAGCATCAAGAATATATTACATACACACACACCTAGTATATATATATATATACATACATATATATAGTGTGTGTGTGTATGTATATATATACACACACACACACACACACACACACACACACACATATACGTGGACTCTCTTCTGTTTCTGAAGTGGTTTGTACAAGTTTTTCCTAGAAATCTAGAGGAGAAACTCTGGCTTCCTTGCTCCTTAACTCTGCACTCAGAGTGGTTAAAGTTTCTGGTGGGAGGGTTTGGGTCTGCGCTGCTGCTGCCCTGTTGTAAGCAACATTTTCAGGATATTTTGTACTTAACTTGCATGAAAATTTTCTAGTAAATATTTCATCATTTAAAAAAAACATCAACTTATACTAACAACTTCAACTCTTAAATTTCAACAACCATATTCATGTAGCAAGACTATAACTGAAATTCAAAAGAAAATTTTCATTAATATGTTCACTCTAGCAAACTGATATATGCATATATAATATAGCCTACAAAAGTAATTTTCTTGAATTACATGGAATGCATTTATATAATAAACCATAGTTTAAAGAGGTAGCTATCGAATCTCTTTTCCCATTCTTCTATGTGAGCATAGTTGAAACACTCAGACTAAAATGATCAGGCCAGGGTATTCTTTATTTTGTAAATTCAGACATCTGAACAGAGTGATGGATCACATACAAGTTGAATAGAGAATAGACTGAAACCTCTTTCAAAACAGTATGACCACACAGCCAGGTTCTCAGGTTAAGAGGCATAAGATTCTGTTAGATTCATTTAAAGCCATTGTTGGGAACCTTACACCTGGCTTCTAGCTAAAAACATTGCATTGATTACAGGAACCTGTGCGCTCCACAAAGCCAATCGGCTACAGGTACATGAGGTGTGCATGCGCTCCCCAAGCCAATCGGCTACAGGCACATGAGGTGTCCACGAGTACCAGTTGCACCCAAGTAATCAATAAGCGGGCCCTTCTTTGTCTCAAGCTAGCCAATAGCAAGCAACCTAATCTCCTTCCTCTCCCTCCCCCCATATATATATATATATATACCCAGTTCGGAAAAATAAAGTTTGCAGCTTGATCAGAATCTTTTGTCTTGCTGCCATTCTTCGTGCCTCTTGTCCCCCCAACTCATTTGTTCTAGGTAGGTGGTCGAGCCCCAGTTGATTGCTCCGCGGGCCGGAGCAAGCCATAATTACCACGTCACTACATCACAGACTCAATTATTTAATGCCATAGGGAGGCACAAAAGCACTATAGTTTCTAATCATTTTAACAAAAGTTATGTAATTTGAATGTTGACAAAATCATGTGTGTTTGTGTCAGTTTGTTATGTGTATAAATTGGACATGTAAGTTACAAATACATGTCAGTTATGAAACCACCACATAAACTCAAAGCTAAGATATTTATTTCCAATATTATAAAGCTATCTATATGTTTTTCTCCTATTCCATTTACCTTTTCTTTTCAAAAGTAATCAATACTCTGAATTTTATGACTGTCAATGTTGTTATTTCTAATATTTTATAATTTACATATTTATAAATAATATATTCTTTTGTTTTTTCTGTTTATGATCTTTATAAATATGGTTTTCACTCAATTTAGACTTTTCACATCTGTTTTGAAAAGCCTAAGAATTTCTGTGGTTTCTCCACTTTGATTAATGAATTAATAGTTTGTTTACTTTCATTGCTGTATATCATTATATGACTATTGAAGTATTTATTTTTTCATTTATTTCTCAATACAAGGCTTCTGCTGAATGCTATTTCTGCCTTTCTAGACTTTAGTGTTTTATCTTTTATATTTTAACAAATGATGCAACTATGAATGCAACTGTATTGTATATTATTGTAGATGATATTATATGTGTATACTATCGTACATATTTCCCTGTGAAATTATTTAGTCACAGGATAAAACATGCTTGAAATTATACAATCACGTTCAATTGCTTTTCAGAGCAGTGTTATATAATTTGTTTATACTCAAAGATATAAGAGCTTCTACTGAAGTTCCATTTTCAGCAATACAACAAGACAAACTATCTCAGAATTGTTCCCACAAAACCAACTGAAAATACTAAGCAAGAATCTTTAAATTATTTTAAGAGAATTAGATAACTGACAAAATAATGAGGAATTACAAAAATAAGTATTAAGAGAATGATGACAGAGAGAAAATAATTTCTTGAAGACCTTTATACATTGCATAATTGCCAAATCAAAAAAATCTTAAATTTTGATATTTATGTTTAAGTCTCTGAAGCAGGGAAAAGAAACTGAAGCCAGGAGCCCAAAGAAGGAGGGGATTGTTGAAAGCAGCAGTAAAAATAAAATTAAGAGGCAGCTACTGAATGGATTTGGAGTCCAAATATCAGCCTTTAAATTAAAATAATCCTAGACAGATACTAGTACCTCACACCTAGAAGAAATAATCACAGACCTTCTACACAGAAAGTCATCCTCTCTACCATCACAAATAATTTCTTAAGGACATTGAGAAGGACATCAAATAAAAATAACCAAACACTGCAGGAAACAGAGTGCCCAGGGCATGCAAAGAAAAAACGTCTGCAGTAGAAACACGCCACGAAGAAATCAGACAAGAAGTATAAGGCACAGACACATGCATACACTCACAATTTTTTTAATTTGAAAATATATTCAGGGAAGTGGAAACCACACAAAAGTGAAAGGGAATCAAAAGGTAGTTCTGAAAACAAAAATTAAATAAAAATAAAAATTCAATGGGTAAGTTAAATAGTTAATAAACATTAGACTTAGCTAAATAAATAATTGGAAAGCCTAAAGTTAAACCAGAAAAAGTTATTCAAGATATAGCACGTATTTCCTTAAAATGCTTGGCTTAAGCTACATCCCCAAATTTGAGGACTCCAGTCTTCGGTGTTTAAATTGCTGTGACTGATTCACTGTGCTCCAAATCCCCAGCCTCCTGGAAACGTCTCGTGAGCCTGCACTGTATTCAAGTATTTCTTTGCACTTGACCAAGGGCTGTGTTGTGTTGTGTTGAGATGTGGAAAAGACACCTGGGAGTAATTAATACAAAACACTGCTTCATACAAATCTCTTCAAAGGAGTTTTGTCATTGTTGTTGTTGTTTAGCACACATTTTTCTGAAAGCTTTTGGAAGAATTTGTGTTTTCCCTTAACTTTTCCAATAATCAAGGGCTAATCATTTAAATTTTTTGTGTCTTGATTTTGTGATTTGTAAGAAAAGGGGATATATGTTTAGATTATTTTCAGTATGTTTCTAAATCTAATACTTTACAACTGATTGAAAATTATTTTCAAAATGAGAGGAAAATAGCAAATAGAAAACGAAAATATCTTTTCAATATTTAATTAAATTTCCTAAGAAAGCTAAAAGAGATGTGTGACTATTGTCCAAGTGAAGAAAACAAAGATAAAAAGAGGAAAGAGTTTTATGAAAGAGAAATATATTTGTTTTTAAAAAGAAGAAAATAACTTTTTAAAAATAGTTGTATTTATTTATTTTAAGTTTTATTTTTCAATTATAGTGTGCATTCAATATTCTTTTGTATTAGGTTCAGATGCACAGCCTAGTGGTTAGACAATCACATACTTTACAAAGTACTCACCCCAATATTTACAGTACTCACCTGGCATACATAGTTTTTACAATATTATTGATTATGTTCCTTATATTGCCTTATGATCAAGGATTCCACTTCTGGGAATATATCCAAAGAAACACAAAACACTAATTCAAAAGACTATACCCACCCCTTTGTTCATTGCAGAATTATTTGCAATGGTCAAGATATGAGAGCAACCAGGGTCTATAAATAGATAAATGGATAAAAAATTAGTGGTGCATATATACACTGGAATATTACTCGGCCATAAAAAATAAAATTTTAGCATTTTTAACTACATGAATGGACCTAAAGGTATTATGTTATGTGAAATAAGACAGTCAGAAAAAAAAGACACATACCATTGATTTTAGTATTATGTGGAATCATAAATAAAAAATAAATGAACAAAGAATATTGAAAAGGACTTACGGACATGGAGTGCAGACTGATGATGGCTGGAGGAAAAGAGGACTGGGGGCTGGGTGCAAAAAGGGAAGACATTAAGAAAATAGCGTCTGTTCTGACATCAAAATATACGACTTAAAAATAGGTGTTGTAAATAGGTGTTAAAAGTTCATGAGCTCTGACTGGTGTGCCTCAATGGATTGAGCACCGGCCTGTGAACCAAAGAGTAGCCAGTCTGATTTCAGTCAGGGCACATGCCTGGGTTGCAGGCCAGGTCCCCAGTAGCGGGTGTGAGAGAGGCAACCACACAATGATGTTTCCCTCCCTCTCTTTCTTGCTCCCTTCCCCTCTCTAAAAATAAGTAAATGAAATCTCTAAAAAATAAAAAAAATAAAAGTTTATGATTATAGAAGGGAAGTACAAACTGCCCCCAAATATTATAAAACAACTATTGTAGTGCAGTTTCAAAATTAGTAGTTGGGTGCATTGTTAGCATTCACAAAGTTAGAAACACACTACACACAAACGGAGCAGTAAAGGACACAATATAACAATAGAATTAGAATTATTAGAATATGTCTACTCTCATATACTACTAATTATCATCTACAACTTTTTTTTTAATTCAGGGAAATAGGAGGAATGCTGTCCATATTTTTTTAGGAAAAAGATGAATTTTCTGACAAAACAGTCTGTGTCTTGATTTTCTATGTTTCTGCATCTGTTGCATTTACCAGAATTGTCCAAAACTTTAGATGAAGGAAAAACTATGTACAATATTTTCTCTAGCTACTAAAGCATTTATTAATGTTTTTTAAATTATTGAGGTCACTTCTTTCCTACTGGTAAAACGATTATGTTTTCTATTTTTCAACTGAGGTGTTTTGCTAACTCCTTTGTTGTTTTACTCCACCTGCCACTTACCACCACAGCTATAAATTAAATAAAAACGAGGGGAACTCCAAAAACCAAGAATTTATTTAGAAAAAATGAATTTATTTATCCTTGTTTAAAGTTCAGTCACCTTAAAAGTACTCTCTATTTAATGCAATACACCTACTGAGACATTTTTTCCACTGCTCCAAACAGTTTTTGAACTTGTCATTGTTGATGCCTTTTAGTATGTCTGCCATTTTTTTATTTTACCTCTTTCACATAAGCAAAACATTTCCCCCCGAGGACTGTTTTCATGTGGGGAAATAAAAAAAATGGGTGAGTAGGGAGGGTGAGTTCCAGGGATCATGACATTTTTGGTCAAAAACTGCTGAACACGCTGCTCAGTGTGGGCAGGTGTGCTCATAAACCCCCCCCCGTCATGAAATGGACAAATGTGTCGAAAGAGTGTTCAAAAAAATTCACTGAAGCTGAACACAACCCCTCCCAACAACACCAGCTGGAACACTGATGCAGATGGGTTCCTAGAACACTCACCTAGTGGGGGAAGCGGGTACTACAAGGGGCTTACTGTCTAGAAGATAATTCTGGGTTTTGGCAGGTCCCCCTCATATGAGTAATATAAAGGTTTAGATTATTAAACCCTTAGAAAAACTTGGTTAAAAATTTGTAGCATATATACCATTTTATAAGCACAATGAAAGATTTCTGATGACTTATTAGATGTATGTTTTATTAGATGTATATTTTCACAATTCATTTATTTTTAAAATCTTTATTGTATTTTTCCATGACCATTTAGTCCTCTCACACCCCCACTCCCCAGCAATCACCGCAGTGCTATCCATGTCCATGAGTCCTTTTTCGTTTTTGCTCAGTCCTTCCACCCCATAACCTCCCCTCCAGCTGGATTCCTGCTCTCCATCTAGGAGTCTGTCCCCATTTTCACAGTTCATTTTGGAGATTGCAAAATTTTCATAATATGCAATAAAAGTAGGTATAAAGTAGTCCAGAGTACTTGTTATTCACTTTAAATAAAAAATCATTGTATTGACTATCAATATTTTTTAAATCACCCCCAAAATATAATTTTATAGAATTACAAAAAAGCAATGTGTACATTTTTAAAAATCTGCTTCCATTCTACAAAGAATTAAGAGGCAACAGGGGACACCTAGGACAATAAAAATTAAATCTTATGAACAATAAAAGGGGTTGTTCTACTAATCAACTTTCCATACTAAGGTGTTTCTTAGAATGTTGATGCTATAGATTATTCTATCTCCATGGCTGTGACTAGGACACTTCAATAAGAAAAAATAGTAATAAAGAGTTTACTGCTTTCTTACCTTCATTCTTTAAATGATGAATTAAATTTTAAAATGAATATGCCATTGTGAGTCTGCCAGTACAATGAGTTTGACTGTGATCATTTTTTGGCTAACACAGTTTGCTGTGATGAGGTTATTTTCACTCTCCCTTTCTTTTTCAACTAGAAGAACAAGGGTAAATATTTTAAATTTTCAGTGAAACTGGTATTCAGGTTAGAACTAAGATAGAATTCAATCTTTAAAATAGCATACATGTCACATGATCATTAGTTCTCATTAATCTCTGGTGTGTCCTGGAACTGACTAGATAGATGAATGAAGCAAATATTATTTATTACCTGAAAGAAAATGTAAGATTTATGTCTAATTTAGGAACACTGTAAGATTCCAGAAAAAAGTGTAATAAAAAAAGGAAAAAAAGAGAGAGTAAAAGTAGAGATTAGAGTATACATTTGAACTTGAAATGAGAGCTGCAGGTTTGCAATGCCTGCCTAGCAGGTTTCAGCAAGACCTGGATCCTGGTAGGACTGAAAATTCCGAAATTTAATCAACACTTTAGCCTCTAAAGTGGCTCAGTGTTACAAGTAAGTGTTTCTGTCTGGGCTACTGTATTTGGACAGTTTGGATGGTACTGACATTCCCTGCATAGTTTGCAAATTTCTTTGCTTTGTATCTAAAACAGTTACAGTAAAAAAAAGGAAAAAATACCCTTTTAAATTTAATCTTTATTATAATTATTTTATTAGCATTTAGTCCTCTTACACCCCCTTCCACCAGCAATCACCACACTGTTGCCCATGACCATGAGTCCTTTTTTTCTTTTTTCTCAAACCCATTTCTTGGAATGTCACTGAAATATGTTATAAGTACAGAAGTTGATCTTTCCTGTTATCCTTAAAGAAAGTTTAAAGATTCCCAAACTTATCATGGAAACCCAAAATTATATTTACCTTCTTTGGGTTTCAGACAAACAACATAATAGAATTGACATGGTTGCTAATACTATGGCTCATAATTAATTGTAAACAAATGTTATGTGACATCAACAGAATGAAAACTGGGCAGCTTTTAAAGAGCTTTAAAGAGTAACAAGAAGTGTCCTAGCTATTACCTTCTCCCAGGCCTACTTTTCCATTTCTACCGAAATAATCTGCCTTGAACCAAATTAGAGAAAGAAAGCCTCTTGAATTCAGAATATTTCAAAGGATATTAGAATCTTCTTTGGATCTTTTTGTATACCCAAAAAGCAAAGTGAATGAAATGAATTGCTCCTGTATATCACTAAATTCTAGCCCACTGTTTTTTAATGAATTAGTTGCTTTTATTGGTTTTGCAAGTAAAGAAAACTGTTCATTAAATTATTTTTCCCTGATTGATTTTTAAAAATAACAAAAGTAAAGAAATTAACAAAAGTAATGATATGCTGTTTGACAATTGAAATTCTTTACTAAACATATATCTAGACTTAGGGTCTTCTGAAGTGTATTTACTGCATGATTTAAAATTTAATTTAGGCAATATGATATTTGCCCCCAAGTGGAACCAGGCTTCTTTTCAGATTTTTCTGTCTATTACATTAATAAAATTAAGTTATACCTATTGCTATAGAAAGACTTGAAGGTATAAATATATATGTGTGTATGTATTTATATTTGTGCATAATGGTTTTCAAATTTCTCAATGGATTTGATGATAAATACAATCATCACAAAGGATCTTTAATATCAGGAGGGCAAAAGCTAAAGTGTAGTTTTAAATATAAATTTTATTGGCCTGCCTTTTAAAATAATAATTAAGGCATTGATACATTATGCCTTGTATTAATTTAAAATTAATATGGTTATAATTATATACTGTATACAGGTAAAGTACTTTAAACTTCTTGTAATAATCAAATACTTTACATTGTACAGTATCTCTTTTGCAGACCCTCTATCAGACACTTAGCTGTGATGATCCACATTTTGTTTCTGGGAGCATTGTATTCTAAGGCAATAAAACAATGATCATAACAAAGTTTCAAAATAATCTAACAGCAAAGAATACAATTACAGTGAAAAGGCAATGGAAAGAATGGGAGAAAATATTTTCAAACCACAAATCTGATAGAGAATTAACATCAAAAATTTATAAGGAATTCCTTTGTCAACAGAAATAAAACAATTCAATTTAAAAATGGGCAAAGGATCTGAACAGATATTTCTGAAAAGGAGACACGCAAGTGGCCACCAAGTATGTGAAAAGATGCTCAGCATTCTTAATCATCAAGTAAATAGATGCAAATCAAAACCACAATAAGATATCAACTCACACATATTAGGATGGCCATTATAAAAAAAAAGTGGTTGAGTGTTTGGAGAGAATGTCAGGAAATTTAAAATAAAGCCTTTGACACTATTGGTGGGAATAGAAAATGGTGCTGACACTTTGGAAAACAGCATGGAATTTTCTTGAAAAACTTAAAGATAGATCTAAAAGAAGTGAAATCAGTGTCTCTGAGAGGTATTTGCACTCCTATATTCATTGCAGCATTATTCCCAATAGCCAAGATGGGAAACACCTAAATTTCTCCTGATGGGTTGAACAAAAGAGGGAGTGCAGCATATATACACAGTGAAACATCACTCGGCCTTAGAGAGCGAATCGTTCAGTGTGGGTCCACATGAACGAACTGAGAGAGCGTTATGCTAAATGAAGTGAGCCACAAATACTGTGTGAATCTGCATGTATATCTCAAACAGTCAAACTAATAAAAGCAGAGGGTAGAATAGTGGTTTTCAGGGAGAAAAAGAAGTTGCTATTCAATGGGTACAAAGTTTGTTATGCAGGATGACTGTTTCGGATACCTGTGATCCGGCAGGATGCTTATAGTTGACAATACTATTGTACACTTAAAAATTAGTTGAGTATAGGTCTCATGTTAAGTGTCCTTAAAGAAAAGTAGTGAACTAATCCCTATTGATCGAATAATTTTATTTCACTATTTTTCTTATTAATCCTCTATAATGGCTAATACACTATAGCCAGGTACATTTTTTTTTCTCTTCTAAATAATTCCTGTTTTTTTTTTTAATTTTTTAATTTTATTTAGTTATTTTTCAAGTACAGTTTTTTGTCTATTTTTCCCATCCCAGCCTCCCCTGCCCCTTGCTCCCACCTCCCTCCCATTTCCACCCCCCCCTTAGTTCTCGTCCCTGTGTCCTTCCTATTTGTTCCTCCAAATCCCTCCCCCTTTTTCCCCTTAACTTCCCTTCCTTCTCCCCTCTGGTCACTATCCCCTTGTTCTCTATTTCAGTGTCTTTGTTTTTTGGGTTTTTTTTTCTGCTTACTTGTTTGTTTTGTTGTTTAGCTTCCTGTTAAAGGTGAGATCATATGGTATTTGTCTTTCAGCACCTGGCCTATTTCACTCAGCATAATGCTTTCCAGTTCCATCCATGTTGTTGCAAAGGGTAGTAGCTCCTTCTTTCTCTCTGCAGCATAGAATTCCATTGTGTATATGTACCACAATTTTTGGATCCATTCATTTACTGATGGGCACCTAGGTTGCTTCCAACTCTTGGCTATTGTAAATTGTGCTGCTATGAACATTGTGGTGCATAGGTTCTTTGATATTGATGTTTTAGGATTCTTAGGATATAATCCTAGCAGTGGAATTGCTGGGTCAAAAGGCAGGTCGATTTTTATTTTTCTGAGAAAAATCCATACTGTTTTTATTGTAAATTTTTCCCTTACCATTTATCCCCCCATACCCTCTTCCCAGCAACAATCACCATACTGTTTTCATGAGTCCTTTTTCCTTTTTCTCCACCACTCTCCCCCTTAACAACCACTCTTCCCTAGAGGTGTCAACCTGCTCTCTGTGAGGTTGTCTTTATGTTGCTCATTAGTTCAGTTTCTTCATTAGATTCCACATATGAGTAAAATCACATGGCATTTTTCTTTTTTTTTTGATTGGCTTATTACACTTAGCATAATGTTCTCCAGGTCCATCCATGCTCTTAGAAAGGGTACAAATTTCTTCTTTTTTTAAAGCCAAGTAGTATGCCACTGGGTAAGTGTCCCATAATTGTTTTATCCACTCATCTACTGATGGAGACTTGGGCTGCTTCCATATGTTGGTGCTTGTAAATAAGGTGCAATAAACATAGGTGGCTTATGTTCTTTTGAATTGTTTCAGGTTTCTTCAGCTAAATTATAAAGCAGAATGGCTGTCAATAAATCAACAAACATCAATTGCAGATAAGGATGTGGAAAAAGATGAACCCTTTTGCACTGTTGGTGGGGATGCATATTAGTGCAGCCACTGTGGAAAGCAGTATGAAGATACCTCAAAAAATTAAAAATAAAACTAACTGCCTTAGGTATACTTTTAAAGCAACAACAGAAATGTAATAATTGTAAGTTCAATAATAAGAAGCAATCCAATAGTTTCATAATAGATATTTTTCTTTAGTGTTTATCTTTAGAGATTATTATATTATCTTTTCATTCCTAGAATTGAAATTTATCATTAGCATTTACACACCATACAATAAATATATGTGTCATTTAAGTTTGTAAGTATCACCCATTTATGGAATTAATAAGAGCGAGAGAAAAAAAATGAGCCCAACTGTTCTATAATTTAATGTCATCTAGAAGTTACGGTTTAAAATTACCAAAAGACTTTTGTTTAATGGCCCAGGAAGAATATTTTTGCTGATTTTACATAATATTTAAACAATACCTACCCTGAGCCTCGCCTGCTGACATAACAGTTGTCCTCGGTTCATCCTGTCCTTAGCTTGCAAGTTCCAGAGACTATTACCAAGGGCAGCAGTAAGTTTCTGTGAAAAGTCCTTAGAAAGTTAATGGACCCCTTCTTTCAAAATAAAACACATTAAACCTTGAGGGTTTAGAAACACGTTTAAAAGAACTAAATGTGAAAAGCATTTTACGTATAGAATGAGCCACTCTTTTACTCTCTCCTAAATAAAAGCAGCCCAGAATTACACAGTGAGAAAGCAAATGGTGATTATCTCAACTCAAGGCTTCCCTAAAGCAAATGTTAGTGTAGCCCATGATTTTGTCTTTAAATGCAGAAGCAGAAACAAAAGAAATGAGGTATAAATGAGGACCTACATTCAAAGTATAAATAGAGTGCTTTTAAACAAATAGGTTGTTTCCATGTAGTCTCCAAATGCAACTCTTCTTCTCTCCAGTGTTATGTTTTATTTTCCACAAACATGTCAAATTGGCTTTCACTTTTGAAGGACTAACTAGTCTCTCCTTATCGATCATTGTCTCTTTGCTACTATACACTGTTCTTAAGAAACACCTCTCCTAACCTACCTTGTCTCATGTAAAATACAAGCAGGTAAACCTCATTCTTTCCTGTAGGGGTCAATGTCACCAAAATAAAGTGAAATCATCACTTCAAGACAATTTTAAATACAAAAATGTCTGTATGTCAGAAATAAGGCTAAAATGACTGGATACACTTGAAGTACTAAGTGTGGAAATTAGATTTCGGTAGAGGCATAAATGTGTTTGCTATGTGGTTTATGATGAGTCTGAAAGGAGTGCATTTTTTCGTGCACAGGATTTGTAAATATGCTTTTCTTTCTCCCCATTGCCACACAAAACACTTCTGAAATCCTGCCAGGATTTCAAACAGACAAGAAATATAGGGGAAGTACAGGCCCATAATTATAAAACTTAGGAATGTTAACAATACTGTTAAGTCCTTAACAACATCTTATGTCATTCAAATTCACCTAATGCATTCTTTCCAGGATGTGTTTTATAACTGAATTTTTCTCTATTAATTGTAAAACATGCACAAGAAAGAAATTTTAAAAAAAGTATTTATGTTGCTAGATAAAATTAATGAGCATGGCTTAAGCTGAGGTTAAGTCCTTCCACAAAAAAAAGCCCTCCTGGAAGTTAATGGGCATCGTGACCTTGTGCAGGCATACACTGTTCAACTGTAGGGATACTTCCTGAGAATTGCTTCTTTAGACGATTCCACCCTGTGTGTACATCATGGAGTGCACTTACACAGACCTAGATGGTATAGCTGAGTACACACATCTAGGCTTACAGTATACAGTTTGTTGTTCCTGTGCTACAAAAATGTATGGCATGTAACTGTACTGAATAAACTGTAGACAATTATAAAATGGTGGTATTTGTGTATTGAAACATATCTTAAAAAGGAAAAGATCCAGCCAAGATGAAGGCATAGGTGGAAACATTGTACCTCCTCGCACAACCAAGTTTAAAAATAACAAAGTTTTAGTAACAAAAATGCAACCAAAACACAGAAAATTGAACTGTACGGAAGTCTGACAACAACACCCGTTCAGCCAGACCAGTAAGAGCAGAGCCAGTGGCTGGCGGAGTGGGATTGTGCAGGAAAAACTGGCCAGACTGACCCAGTTTGTACAGGTGGTGGTTGGCAGATCCCAGGCATGGGGTTGCAACAGGCAGAGCCAGTGAGGGCACAAGGCAGCAGGCTGACCATGGTCACACATTCTCGAGTGGATAAACCAGGCGAAGGAGTGATCAGTGAGACAGACTGCACAGGCCCCAGCAGCTTCTGGGAAGCAGCAGAGGGGACCACTATTGCCCCTTTTGACTCCGCCCCCACATACAGCATCACAACCCAGCGACTGGGTTGCCCCACCCTGGTGAACATCTAAGGCTCTGTCCTTCATACATAACAGGTGTGACCAGACCAAAACATTATGGCTCAAGAACAGCTCAGAGCCCCAGAGCCAATAATTCTAAGTGACCAAGAGATAGCCAACCTATCAGATGCACAGTTCAAAACACTGGTGATCAGGATGCTCACAGAACTGGTTGATTTGAGTCACAAATTAGAGGAATAGATGAAGGCTAAAGTAATTGAAATGAAGGGAAATGCACAGGAAACCAATAGTGATGGAAAGGAAACTAGGACTCAAATGAAGGGAGTGGACCAGAAGGAGGAAAAAAGTGACCAAACAGAAAAGGATGAAGAAACAAGAATTCAAAAAAATGAGGAGAGGCTTAGGAACCTCCAGAACATCTTTAAAAGTTCCAACATCCTAATTATAGGGGTACTAGAAGGGGAAGAGGAAGAGCAACAAGTAGAAAACTTATTTGATAAAATAATAAAGGAGAACTTCCCCGTTCTGGCAAAGGAAATAGACTTCTAGGAAATCCAGGAAGCTCAGAGAGTCCCAGAGAAGTTGCACCCAAGAAGGAACACACCAAGTCACATCATAATTATACTAGCCAAGATTCAAATGAAGGAGAGAATCCTAGAAGCATCAAGAGATAAGGGGACAGTCACCTACAAAGGAGTTCCCATGACTGTCAGTGGATTTCTCAGAAGAGACCTTATAGGCAAGAAGGGGCTGGAAAGAAGTATTCCAGATCATGAAATCCAAAGACCTACATCCAAGATTGCTCTATTCAGCAAAGCTTTCATTTAGAATGGAAGGGCAGATAAAGTGCTTCTCAGATAAGATCAAATTCAAGGAGTTCATCATCACCAAGCCCTTATTATATGAAATGTTAAAGGGGCTTATCTAAGAAAAAGAAGATAAAAAAGATGAACAGTGAAAGGACAGCAAACTCACAGTTATTAACAACCACACCTAAAACAAAAGCAAACTAAGCAAACAACTAGAACAGGAACAGAACGATAGAAATGAAGATCACATGGAGGGTTAGCAACAGGGAAGTGGGAGGAGGAGAAGGGGGGAGAAGGTACAGAAAATAAGTAGCATAGACGGTAGGTAGAAAATAGACAGTGGGGAGGGCAAGAATAGTATGGGAAATATAGAATCTAAAGAACTTGTGACACATGAACTTGAACTAAAAGGGGGAAATGGTGGGGTAGAGTGTGTACAGGGTGGAGGGGAATGAAGGGGGGAATAGAACAACTATGATGGTATAATCAATAAAATCTTTTAAAAAATGTATGACATATTACTGTATTGAATAAACTGTAGGCAATTATAAGATGGTGGTATTTGTGTATTGAAACATACCTTAAAAAGGAAAAGATCCATAAAAATATGCTATAAAAGATTAAAAAGTAGGGCTCTTGTATAACAGTACACACTGTGAAAGGAGCTTGCAGGACTAGAAGTTTCTCTGAGTGAGTAGTGAGTGAGTAGTGAGTGAATGTGAGGGCCTAGAACATTGCTTTACACTTCTGTAGACCTAAAATGACTGCACACTTAGGCTACACTAAATTTATAAAACAACAATATATTAAGCAAGAGAGAAATGATGCAATCAGGAGACTTCATAACTAGGAGATACGTAAGGCTTTCTGGCATGATGAGACACAATGTCTTACAGTAAACATGTTGCTATAAGTAGAAAGAGTGCAAACTAAAATTACAGTAAAATTTTAATGTAGTAAATTCAAAAGCCAGTAACATAGTAATTTATTATCAAGTATTATGTAGTGTACAAAATCGTGCTACCTTTTATATGACTTGCAGCACAGTAAGCAGATTGGCTTACTTCAGCATCACCACTCACATATGAGTAATGTGTTTCATCAAGATATTATGACAGCTAAGATGCCACAGCTCCATTGTAATCATATGTGACTGTAGTCTTTTATGTGGTCCCACACTGGCCAAAATACCTTTATTTGGCTCATAACTACATATGGTTAAATTTTCATTCTGGTTTACTCTGCTTGCACACTGATTACTGGACAACTGTATCCGCTGATGTGCCATCTTAATCAGACAATAGATGTTTTTTCTTATAAGTACCGAGAACTACATTTTGTTTAGGAAGAAAAGTTAAGCCATAATTTGTCTTCTGGGTGTTTATTTTGTTCACACAGTTGTAGATTTGAGGCTTGCCAGCTTGACTTTTCATGTGTTGGTAAGACTGGAAAACAGGGCTTAACCTGTTTGAAGTACTTGAGCATTTTGTCGTGTGCAAAGTCTGAGCTGCTGCAAACTCTGAAGGAGAGTTTCTCAAACTCTCAAACACTAAGTTTAGACATACTATTTCCTATTTGGAAAATGTTTGTTTCTTTAACCATGGAGTATCTTAAGAAAATTAAACATGTTTTGGTTAATGTTAAAAGGTTTAATTGTTTTTATTTCCCCCAGAGGTATTTTGAACACCTTTGAGAGCTAATTGATGTCTGCATATTTTTTCTGAAGTACATGGTAACCATAACTTTAAGTAATGAATTAAAAAACACACCAACTGTTTTCTGATAAAAATGCTTATAATAATAGCATGTAATTATTTTTATGGCAACTACATCTCATTTACATTGATATAAAACTATTTTAACTCCATCCATATTTTATTCTGCCAATTATTTCAAAAGGCATTATTGAGCATAAAACTCCCATAATAGTTTGGGTTCTGAATAATAACAAAAACATACATGGATTGTTAAATATTTTAAGATTACATTTGACTTTGAGGTTGTCAGAAAGTAGGGTGGTTTAAACAAAGTGGAGGTTTATTTCTCACATAAAAATGCATGGAGGCTGTCTGGAGCTGAAGTAACAATTCTAGCAGTATCAGTGATGCAGGTTCATCTTCTCCTATTGCTCTATCATCTTCAGGGACCTCGTGATAGAAGATAATGGTTTTAATTCCAGCCATCCCATCTGCATTCTAACCACCAAGAAAGGAAAAAAACCACAGGAAAAATAAGCATGCCTTTTATTTAAGGACACCTACCAAAATCTCTACACATGAGGTAGAGTTACATTCTGCTCTAGTCATCTGATTTTGGCTTGCTACACATGAGTCTAAGAAATGTAATCCATGGCTATCACTTAAAATCAGATTGTGTCTACTACCATAGAAGAAGAGGAATGTGGATTGGGGACAGGAATATAGGTTTCTTTTACAATTACAGTACCTTGTTTTTGGTTTAGGAAAAAAACAAATTTACATTGTCAGGATCCCCTCAACTATCATAACCGCACATTTGTAGGGAATTCGTAGCTATTACTTGGACAGAATTAATATGGAAGGCAGTGGCAGTTTTAAAAATGGTCACCAGTGACTGCTGGTGACCTGCTGATCATGGCTCATCGGTATTTGCTGTGTGAACAAAATTGCTGTGAGACATCTTTCTGTTATTGATATGTGCTGGGACAATGCACAAACAGGCATATTGAAGGTAAGTTGATGAAGACACTTCCAATGACAGGAAGACTTGTCCACACCCGAATTAGAAAGTGAGTTGGAAAACGGAGACTGAGCTAAGGGAGAAAACCCATTCCTGCCACAGCCTTTCAGGAGAGGGTACTGAGAGAGCCTTGGTCTCCCAGGTCAAGTCCACGCAACGTCTCCTCAGTCCTACTATCCTAATACGATCCAGCCAATCTTGGTTGTAAAATCTATTCTTATACCATTTGTTTAACTCACTGTTACTCCTTGTCTTTGAAATTTCCATTGAAGAACCTGAGTCCTAGTACTTTCTGAGGCTTCTTGCTTTAGTCTCCTATCTCTCTAATGACTTCCATTTAAGAACATATGTTTGCGTTGACTTTGGGTGTTGAACACACACCCAAATGATGTATTGTAGAATTGTACCTATAGAATTGAAACCTATAACTGATACCTATATGATTATATTAACCAGTGCCACCCTAATACATTTTATAAAATTTTAAAAAAGAACCATTAGAATTGCAAAGAAAAAAATACATGTATTTTTTATTTTGAAAAAAAAGTAGTATTTTGAGACACTGGTGTTTTTTGATAATTCTTACATTGTTCCCTTTTCCTCATGTTTATTTAAGCCAGTGATCAATATGAAGAATAGATATAGCAGAACAAAAAGCTGAAACTCCTGTAAGATATCTTGCCTTCATTTTCAAAAAGCATTGAAATATTGTTTAAAACCATGGGAAGGATTACAGGATTGTATATCCAGAAGCAGAAGAAAAAGAGTTTCTCTTTCCTAACTAGAAAGACTCTCCCCTGATTACAATAGGGCTCCTCTCTCCATGTCCTGCTTTCCTGTAGTGCTGTCCTGGGTGCAGAAAAATACCAGAAATGTCTGAACACCCCAGGAGTAGCAGGAAGACTGGGAGGTCTCCCAGAACCCACTGGGAAACGGGGTGACAGATGATGCCCTGTGAGGAACTTCCTATTCCCTGACCCCAGTCCACAAGGGGAAGAGGTCCTGGAACAGACTACGGCTCCCAGGGTTGGAAAACTTCTCAGGTTAATGTCTGTGAGCCGTCGCAGGAAATCCATCCCCAAGTGTCTTGGCATTCCAGAATTTTGCCACGAGTCTGGAGAGGGAGAGACTTGAATGAGAAACAGGGTATAAAGATTCTAATGTGTAAAGAAACATTTCTTCACACATACATGTGAAGTAATATTAATACATGTATATTAATAGAGTGTGAGCCTGTTCATTATATAATTTAAATTTTTTGACAGTGATAAGTTGATGTGAAATCACCGTATTGATACGTTTGTTTGTGTTATATATATATTTTTTCTTCTGTTGTCACCTCTTATACTACCTGCAAAATCCTCCAACATATGCACATGGATAATAATGGACCAGTGTTTTTTTATTTTGTTCCCTAAGTCACTTCGGAATGATGAAATCTCAGAATAAAAGGTAAGTTAGAGTCCATCTTATGCAATCTCTTTTTGATCCATAAATATTTTTAAATATTTCTAGCAATTCATCATTCAAGCTCACCATGAATTAATTTAGTTATGTGGATTATACTATATTCAGTGGTGATCTAGTTAATTTTCAAATTATTCCACTTTTTTTAAAGGCTTTGTTTTAATCAATCATCAAATACTTTCACCTACTTGGCAATAGCTGAGTGACCAGACAGTATACCTGTGCCTTTCTCTGGACACCCTTTCCAACATCTCAAGGTACCTATCATTCCTCTTTTAAGTCTGCTCTTTTTGCTCATGATCGCATTCTACCTCATATGGCAAGTTTGAAAATACTCTTACCATTTTGATCATTTTTCTCAAGACCTCCAACTTTTCCCTATCAACTTTAAAGTGATGCAGAAGTAGATGGAAAACATTTTTCCTTGCTTGAAAATACTTAACGTCTATCAAGGCAACTGAATGTCACTTTCTTCTTGTAGCTGCCAATCATATTATTTCTTCTTATTAAGATTATTTTTATATAAATTATATGTAATGAGGTCAGGTTCTGGCTATTAGATTTCTTGAGATTATATAAGTAAACATGAAGCTTGCTCTTGACTCTAATGAGTATGTTCACAGGTTTCTGATTAGATTGTGTCTCTGTCTGATGCAGAAAATTATTTTGTGATATATTTTCAGAGATGTCACAGCTGGTTAGCAGAACCTGTATGTGCATTATGGTTACTAAAAAACCTCTATATAACCCACATGAGTAAGCATTTTCACATAAAATACCAGCATAATATTCTGATATGTAAAACAGACATTTATTAGAGAAAGTTCAAAAAATCCAAAAAATACAGAAAAAATCATTCACAACCCAACTAATCATACTAGTAGAAGCCCTCTGAACTAATATAAAGAGAATTTGATATAAATTTCCTTGGAAATATTCCATATAGATATGCATCCATATTCATTGTTTAAAAAACATTATAGTTTACCAAATGTTTTGTATCTCTTATTAAAATTGTTGTCATGATATTCAATTATAATGAAATGGAGAAATTTATTTAATAGTTCCCAAAGGTGAGACATTTAGATTATTTTAGGTTTTGCAATTATACAAAGACAAATATTCTGCTTTAAAATAAAAATAGTGAATATTTGCTTAAGTCTCTAGAGAAAAACAAAGTAAAAGAAACTGCTATCAAGAATGTTTTCTTTACCCCAAGTGAAGTGGAAAAAGAGGAAACAGAGTCCGTGAGCTGGTTGTGTATGTGTGTGTGTGTGTGTGTGTGTGTGTGTGTGTGTGTGTGTGTGTGTATGTGCTGGCTTGTAAGTGCCGGTAGAGTTACTAGACATTTTTAAGTTAGTTTGTGGTATTAACAGACCTCATCATTAATAAATAATTGTGATTTTGGAATCAGCTTTATTTTTTAACAGTTTAAAAATGATAAATTTTATCTAGAAGGCACCTAGTAGAAACCAGTCTATGCAAAATTACATGTGTTCACACACACATATTTTTACCTCATATGAACACTCCAAATGCATGCACTTGAGATTTCATACTACCCTCTGGGTCTCTTTGTGCATGTGGTACTTCAAAGGCACTTAATGAGGGACATCTCTACAAACATGATTTAATTAAAATTTTTTGAAAAATAGGTTTCTTCTCAGTCCCGCAGGGTAATGTATGGAAGCAAGCCATTTATTTCAACTACACATAGCTACAGCTCTTGCTTTGCTAAATCCTTGTAAGATTTTATCAAATGTAAGAGCACAAAAACATAACTTTTGGGGATACACAGAAGGGGGTGAATTTGCAAACAGGAAACCAAAAGAAAGTAATTTAAAGCAACCTTTATTTCTCATAAGCGTTTATTCACATTTTTGGCAAGCAAATGATAGAACTGAAAATAATTCACATTCAGATATAGAAACTTGGTTTGTTTGTGGAGATTTCTCACAACTAAGAAAAAAACAACTGTTGCCTTTATGTCTCAGAATAGTAACACCAGTTCTTTACTGAGGAGAGAAATACTGCTCTCAGGATGTATTTCAGAGTTCAGAACTTGTTCGTGGTTGCCAAGTGCTTTTATGCATTTTAACCCATCGGTTTTCATGAGGATGTGCAGTATGGCTTTTGGTGAAGGAAAGTGGCCAAAGGTCATTGGTAAAATTCACAAATAGAGTGCCCAACCTGAACAATCTTTACCTTATGCTTAATTTTTAACTAATAAGCTAAAGTTTAAGATAAATTCATGTGAAGACAGGTTAGAGGATATTGATATTTTTATCTCTAAGCAGAATTAGCACCATCAGCTGAGAAATTTAATTTATCCCATTACATATTTTATGGATTTAAAGTTTTGGATGACAACCAGTCTTGTGATGATCTCTCTAGGTATATACTAGCAAATATTTATTGGGAAGACATAGTTAGATATCCCATGTAAACAAAATATACATATTAATAAGAATTATAAATAAGTTAAGAACATACTCATTTTCCTGGGAATATGCATCAAACTAGAAATGATTTTCTCTTTTCAAAGAGTCAAAATTTGTTGGGACAGGGAAAGAACTCCACTCCCCCCCACCCCCTGCGCATTCCCATCAAAGGTGTTCTGAATGAGTTGACAATGTCGGAAGAGGTTTCCAGGCTAAGGAACAACAAATGTATAGAGTGTTCTTTAAAGTGAAAGCACACATAGCCACAGGGAGCCTTCCAGGTAATGTCAGGAACTGAGCACCAGAGGGCTTTAAGCTGAAAATTTTAGAGTCCATGAGTAGGGTGTCTCGTGCAAATTTTAAGTAGATTTATCAGGCCACAGAATAGAGGGGAGATTGCAGAGCAGGAAGAGTGCACAGCTGACCTATCTACCGTACCTTCAACTACACAATCTCATGCAAAGAATCACTTCCTTAGGAAATCATCGTTTGTCTTGGCTGGATATTGTCTTAAACCTGTAATTTGTTTCTCAAAAAATATCTTTTAATATTGCACTAGTTAGTGTATTAGTATATGTACCTATTATTTTTGTGTTCTCTGTGGCTTTTAACTGTCATCAGTGGCAGACAGTTGCACACCTGGTGGCTAGCACTGTTGCTAAGGTTTTCGTAGTTGTTGAATGAACATCAAAGAAAAGATAGATTTAATATAATTTTGTCAAGAATGTTATCCAAGAAACAGAGATAAACTCTATCCTCAGTGTTTAATTCTCTGCTACTTTTATGTGGCTGACACTATACATTTTTGAAAATCATTTAATTAATTTAATTTTAAAAGAAGGGGACTAGTTAAGGAGTTGTTTTCTTAACTGCTAAAATAGATGATAAATGGATGATTAATTGTACTCTACAGTGGTCTGTGCATTAAAAGCATTAGAAGTAAGTTGCTTTTCTTCCTCTGAAGTTCATTAATCAAGACACAAATTATTTTAGGGTGAGTAAAAATCTTGAGAGAGAAGAAAGTATAATAAAGTTTAACTTATGTGATTTACATATACATTATTATAAACATACTCATAAAATCAAGAAAGTAGGAAAAACAGAAAGGAAGTGAAAAATAGCATGAGGGAGAGACAGACCAAAACACATAAAACCTAGAGAGAACTAGACATAAGCAGGAACACAGAACAATTGATAGAGGTACAGAGGGCAATGGGTAGCTGAGGAGAGACAGTGATTAAGAAGAGTGTAGATGTTTTCTCTGTCCAGGCACACACCTCTGCTGATGCTGTCAGTGTTTGGATGGTCATTTCTACTCATGACAGCCATATGACACCAAAGAAGCTAAAACACTCCACTCATCTGGGTTTTTAAATGTCCTTTTGTAATAAACCTTCAGACCTTATTCTACATTGAATATCCATAGCCAGGTGGGAGGAAGTTATTATTGGGTTGCTGTTTCAAAATTTTGACTTTGTAGCAGAAAAATACTACCTTTAATGATATTTGACATTATCTTATGTATCTATTATAGAACTTGTAAAGAATCAGCAGATTATCCAAAGTAAGAATCAAAAAGAGCATTTCTAATGATAATGGAAACTGAATGTGATTTGTCTCTTGGAAGCCATTTTGAGAATCAGAATAATACAGAGACCAAAATGTCAATGCTTTATATATAACAAGCATGAGGATATATTTTAGTCCCAAGAATCTTCATTAATATAAATTGGTATATTAGATTTTTAAATTAGGATACAAGATATAGAATTTGACTCTGTAAATTAAAATGTTCTTGAAATTAATTGCAACGTTATATTGGCTGATAAATGGATTTTTTAAAAAGTTATTTAAAAACAAAAATGTCACAGTTTGATTTATTCATTGAAAACTTCCTTCCTGAAATCAAATTCTTCCAATGAAATTAAATGAAAACTTGAGAGATGCTAGTTTTCTAGTTTTGGTAATTTCTGTAATATATTCCTAAATTTACATTATAATTCTACTGATATAAAATGAATAGAGAAAACAGCTGAAAATCTATTCTAATGTTACTAAAATAATAAGCATGGAAGAAATGGGTATACTATTCAGTAGGCATATTTACATTTTTATAAGAAACTATTTCAGAAGAAATAAAACGATGTTTATAATGTCAATCACTATGCTATTGCTATTGTTAAACTCGATTGTGTAGATAATACAAGTTTCTTAAGAATCAAAACCTCTGCACGCTTAGTAGTTTTTAAATAATCCTTTTGGTTTTTCTTAATCTGCTTTACTTTTTTTTTTTACTTTGTCTCTACTGCAGACAATTGTTTAATTAATCACACTTTTTTTTTATTAAAAGCCCTTTTGTTCCATTGGGGTCTCTTATTTATTTATTTATCCAGCCATCTGCATCCCTATTCTTGATGACCGTACAAAACTCCCTTATCTCTAGGTTACTCCTACCATTCTAATGCATTTGATGAGAATGTATTTTTAAAATTTATTTGTATTTTCGCACATGACTCAGTAATGTGTCTTTAATATTTGTTATTATTGCCATTAGTGTATATAACCACCCAGCAGCACAAACCTAAATTTTCCAAGTCTCATCCATCAAAACACAATCCCTGTATTAAATGCTTATGCATGGTCCCTCCTAGAACTGAATGCTAATTTCTCTGGGATCTATACCCAGGAGTGGAGTTCTTTAGTCATGGAGTCTGCATACCCTGCTTGAGTAGGTGCTGCCAGATGGCTCTCTAAAATGGCATTGCTCCATTACAGACTCCTTCACAGTGGATGAAAGCTTCTATACCTCCACCTTCTAGCAGCAATTATGACGCAGATTTATAATATTTATAAGTATAATGAGATTAAGGTGATTGCCTCATTTTCTTTGTAGTTTTTCTAATTATTAATGAGTGTGTACATACTTCATATGCTTATTACATGTTTGAACTTTCATTTCTTTTCATTGTTTTTGTTCATCCTTTGGTATATGTATGTGATAGGTGTTAATAGCTTATCAATTTTAGACATTGTAAAATAGGTTTGTACTGGGTATTATTATCTGCCCATTTACTTTGGAAAGAAATGCATGGCATAATTTATTGAGCAGAAATGTTTAATTTTGGTGTGGTCAGATCCATGAATAAAAAGTTTTACAATATGTTTTGGGGTTTGCTTAAAAAGAACCCTCTCATTTTCCATTGACTTTATAGTTGTTGTTTTTTTAATTTAATTGTTGTTCAAGTGCAGTTTTTTTGTCTTTTACTCCCATCCCAGCCCACCCTTTACTTGTCCCATTTAGATCTTGAAACTGTCTGGTGCCCAACTCACCATATAGCTTTAGAAATTAATCCACTTTGATTTCTGTGTGATATGGTGAGTCAATCTATCACAGTGTCAGCAACTTTATAAATTCAGATGCTCAAGTGTTTTGTAATGGATATTTTAACTTTTGAAAAAATCTTACCAGGTTATAACACCCACCTTCCTTTGTCTCATATGTTTTTTCTTGGTATGTCTTTCAGATATTTAATTTATATCCCAGACTTCTTTCTCCTGGCATATATTTTTTCATCTATTCATTTTCAAACCTTCTGTTGTTGTTTTATTTTTATTGTTGTTTAATTACAGCTGTCCCCATTTTCCCCCATCCCTATTACTCTCCCTGCCCTAACCACCCCCACTTCCCACATCCGGTCCTCCCCCTCACCTCACCGTTGGCTTTGTCCCTGGGTCCTTTATACATGTTCCTCAACGACCCTTCATTTTAATGTATCCTGCATGGCAACATCTTATTGACTCTTAGTTTTGTTTTGTCGTTGTTGTTGAGTTCAGTGTGAGTCTCTTTTTGTCTTTGACATGTTATTTTTTCCTTTTGGGGTGTATGCACAACTTGTATATGTAATTAATTGCCCTGTGCTCTCATTTGCCTTGGGTTGGAGGCTATCTTGCTTGGTCGTGTGCTCTAAGGCTGGTGAAAATGAGACTCCCTTCTCGGTCACTTCTCAGGAGTTTGAGAGAAAGTAAAGAATCACCTCCAGGACAGAGAAGTCAGGCATCCGAATTTTAGACACCCTCATTTGCTGGGATAGCACAAAGCAAATAGTGTGGTCAGAGATTTGCCAGTAACCATTTTAGAAAGAAGCAGCAAGGCAAAAACCAACCCATAGCCCTCGAAGTTTGGATGAGGACATATGGATAAACTACATCTCTTATCACTAGATTCTCATTTCAGTAGAGCTTTGGTTCAGCCTTAAAGCACCATGACCACTAGTGGGCTTGACTGTTGCTATTGCTTTGTATGGTAAAGAAAGAGAAAACAATTTTCCCCAGGCAACACCGTGAGGAGAAAAACGTAGAATTTATAATCTCTTCTCAGCCAGTTCTGCCCTACTTTCCGGTCCCTCCTGCTCTAGAACATAACCCATAATCTCAGCCCAAGACAACTTTTGATCTTGGTAGGTTTCTCAAAGTTTTAATTTAATTTAATTTTTTAATATTTTATTTGTTTATTTTTAGAGAGAGGGGAAGGGAAGGAGAAAGAGTGGGAGAGAAACATCAATGTGTGGTTGCCTCTCTTGTGCCCCCTGCTGGGGACCTGGTCTGCAACCGAGGCATGTACCCTGACTGGGAATTGAACCTGTGACCCTTTGCTTCACAGGCCCATGCTCAGTCCACTGAGCTATGCTAGGCAGGGCAGCTTTTATTTTATTTATATTGATAAATGTATTCTTCTTCTATAGTTGCTCTAGAGTTGATTTTTGGAGATGAAGCCAAAAGCGAATGCAGATTTGCTACCCTGATTGATCTTTATGAGCATCTTGTCAGAAGCAGGCAAGTATGTTACTACTCCCTTTCCTAACTGTCCAGGTTTTTAATTTCATTCTACCCACCACCACACACAATCTTTCATCCTCTAGAGAGCAATCGATGCATTCCTCTGTGAGACTGACTTTCCCCTTTCCATCTATCCCTCCAGTTTAGCCTTATCTCTACCAGTTTGTTCTGAACTCCACTGGCCTGTTGTATCACATGCTAGAAACTCACCAACTAACACCACACACAAAGGCTACTCAGCAGAGAGTGAGGAGAAGAGCAAGTGATTGGAGCATGTTTCCTTCATTTCAACACAGATTCTACTTCCCACATCCATTTGAAACTATCAATTATTTGATGTTGTCTCCAAAGATTCTCTAGGTGTTTGGCCTGTATGAAATTAATGAGCACATAATTTAGAGCATAGTAATCTCAAGGCTTTCATTAAGAAAATGGTTAATTAGGAAAAATTTAATGAAAGTATGAACATTAATTAAATTTGCGGCATCAGCTACATGTGTCTTATACGAATAAAATATAAATTTACATGGCAAGGAATTATTAAAATTTTAAGAAAAATCAAAATCTTAGCAATATATAAAATAAAAATCTTAATGGTTTGATTAATTTTCCCATCCCCTGAAGAGTTCTGATTAAAGGGTAATTTTAAGCACGGAAAAGGCTACTATTGGATGTAGTTGTAGATTTAATCATTAATTAAGAAGATTCTGGAATGCATTTGTGTTAATCTTTCTGGTCATCAGTTATTGGACTATTATGTTATATTGTGGAGATTCTTTAAAACTATGACATCCCCTGGAGGGTGCAACTTCATGAAACTTTTAAAAAGCCAGATACAATATTTATTTCAGATATGTTAAAATAAAATTATGACTTTGCCATACAGTATCTTAAGGGAAAAATAAAATAAACAGCAGTAAATAACTTTCCACTTAGAGACAGCTTAAAATGTGTTTTTGAAAAACAATCTAAACAGTCTCTAGTAAAATGAAAATAAGTATCACATGATTTTTCTTTTGATTGTTGTATAATATACACATACAATTTATTCATCCAGAAAAGGATCAAAGTTATTTTTACTAACAGACATTGCCAACAGGCATTCATTTTTTAATGATGATCACCAGAATTGCTTAAATAGTTCACTTTCTGAATGATTGCGCAGAGAATAAAAACTACTAAATAAAAAATATTTTAAAAAAATGCATTTCTCAATTTAAAAAATCATTTTTATATTCAACTGTGAAAATTATCAAGAAATGAAAAGCTTAGGATAAGTGCTCCACAAACATAACACCCAGTATCTCTATTTGTATGTCATATGTTTATCTATTCATAAGAACAACAAAATTAATGATAAAATAATTGCCCATCAGCTATGTGTCAGTATTACACAAAGACAAAATTTAGAGTATAACGTTACAGTGTAAACTACGTTGTAAGATTACATTGCCAACAGGGGTGCAAGCAAAGGCTCTGTCCAACATCATGAAGTCTATGAAGGCTTTTCTGACTTTTTGGTGACCAGTGTCTCCAGAGTGCAATGTGGGGTCTGAGATTGTATGGAAAATCTATGAAATGTAACACTTATTTTTTTTAATGGAGGTAAATGATACAAAAATTGTGCAAAGAAAACTATGTATTGAGATTATGAACTTGTTTGTACCCCTTCAATTCATACCTTGAAGCCCTAACCACTAGTACCTCAGAAAGTGACTCTATTTGAAGATAGGACCCTTAAAAGGTTTGAAATGAGGCTACAAGGGGATTCCATCTAACTGTGGTTCTTAGAAGAGCAACTTGGATGCACAGAGAGACACCAGAAGCAACCATGCACAGAAAAGAATCTGTAAGGTCCAGCAAAAAAGGTGGCCGTGTGCAAGCCAAGGAGAGAAGCCTAAGAAGAAACCAGGTTTGCTGATCATGAATTTGGACTTCTGGCCACCAGAACAATGAGAAAATTAATTTATTTTGTTTCAACCACCCGGTCAGTGGTATTTTATTATGGAAGCCCTAGCAAACAAATGAACCTTTCTGGTTTATATTTGGTTCTTCTTGTTCGTATAAGCATTCCAATATTGTAGATTGTGTCTGTGTGTTTGTGTGCTGGTCCATGTTTTCAGGCTGGCCTCTGAAGGTCACAGAGGCTGCAGTTTTTGTTCTCACCAATGAATCTGTTGTAGCATGAATCTAAATTCAAACCATGCATATTGCTTAATTCATGCCAAGCACTGTCTTAATCATGTTAACACACATCAAGCATTCACACAATATTATATTAATATAAATATCTCAATCATGTTTTGAAAAGTTATTTTTGCAGAGCAGTTTTACATTCACAACAAACGTGAGAGGATGGTGAAGAGATTTACCAAAGAACCTCTGTCTCACATTTGCATAGCATCCCTCATTATCAATATCACTCACTCACCAGAGAAAAATTTTGATCGACTTACATTGACATATAATTACCTAAACTTTATAGTTTACATAGGAGCTCATCCTTGGTATTGTACATTTTGTAGATTTGGACAAATGTATGAAAACATGCAACCATCATTATAGTTTCGTTTAAATAGTTTCACTGTCTTTTACATTTTTTTTACCTTTGTTTTATTTTATTTTATTTTTTTATTGTGTTCAAGTACAGTTGTTTCCATTTTCATCCTACCATGGCCCCTCTCCCCCCTTCCCCATCTCCCACCCTCAAACCTACCCCCCTTGGGCTTTGTCCATGTGTCCTTTATACATGTTCCTTGATGGACCTTCCCCTATTTCCCTCAATTATCCCTCTCCCCACCCTGCTCTGGTTACTGTCGGTTTGTTCTTAATTTCAATGTTTCTGGTTATATTTTGCTTCCTTTCATGTTCTGTTGATTAGGTTCCACTTATAGGTGAGACTATATTGTATTTGTCTTTCACCACCTGGCTTATTTCACTTAGCACTATACTGTCATGAGGGGTAGGAGCTCCTTTTTCTTCTTTCTTTTTCCTACACTATGCTGTGTAGTATTACACCATCTTGAAAATCCTCTGTGATCTGCCTATTCATCTCTTCATCCTCTGAACCCCTAATAGCTACTGATCCTCTTTTAAAAGATTCTTTTTATTTACTTTTAGAGAGAGGAAAAAGAAGGGAGAAAGAGAGGGAGAGATACATCAGTGTGTGAGAGATACATCAATCAGTTGCCTCTGACATGGCTCCAATAGGGAATCTGGCCTGCAACCCAGGCATGTGCCCTGACTTGGAATCAAACCAGTGACCCTTTGGTTTGCAGGCCAGCATTCCATCCACTGAGCCAGATCAGCCAGGGCACCACTGATTTTTTCACTGTCTCCATGTTTTGCCTTTTCTAGAATGTAATATAATGGAATCATATAGCATGTAACCTTTTCAAAGTGGCTTCTTTAAGTAAGTAATGTGCATATCAGTTTCTTTCATATCTTATCATGTCTTGATAACTCCTTTCTTTTTAGTGCTGAATAATATTTCATTATCTGGATTTACCACATTTTATCTATTGTCTCCCCTACTGATGGGCATCTTGGTTGCTTCTAACTTTTAGCATTTTGACTAAGATCACCGTAAATGCCCATGTACATGTTTTCATGTGATGTAGGTTTCAATTCCTTTGTGTAAATACCAAGAAACACCATTGCTGAGTTGTGTGATAAGAGTATGTTTAGTGTTATAAGAAAGTACCAAACTGTCTTCCAAAAAGGCTAAACCATTTTGCTTTCCCAATATCAATAAATAAGACTTCCTACTGCTCCAGGTCCTCACCTTAATTGGATGTTGTCAATGTTTCCAATTTTGGTCATCCTAATAGGTGTGTCGTGGTATTTCATTGTTATAATTTCTCATCTATTCATCTTCTTTGGCAAGATGTCTATTCAAGGCTTTAGACCAGTTGAGTTATTGTTTTATTTTAAGAATTCTTTGTATATTTTGGATAATAGTCCTTTAACAGGTAAGTCTTTGCAAATATTTTTTCCCAGTCTGTGGCTTGTCTTCTCATTCTTTTTCATTGACTTTCCTAAAGCATGTGTTGTTAATTTCAATGAAGTCCAGATTATCAATTATTTCTTTTGTAAGTCATACCTTTAGTGTTGTAGTTAAAAATTATTGCCATACCCAAGGTTATTTAGCTCTTCCTCTATATTATCTTCTAGACATTTTATAGTTTTGTGTTTTATATTTAGGTCTATGCTGCAATTTGAATTAATATTTGCAAAAGATTTAAAGTCTGTGCACATTATTTTTTTGAAAATGGATGCCTGGTAGTTCCAGCATCATCTTTTATAGAAAACACTAGCTTTGTGCCATGTGTTGCTTTTAGTTCTTAGTGAAAAATCAGTTGACCGTATTTATGTAAGCCTAGTTTGGGACTCTCTATTCTGTTGTATGATCATTTTTCTTTTCCTTCACCAACACCCCATTGTCTTGACTACTGTAGCTTTACAGGAAGTCTTGAAGTCCTCTTACTCTGTTCTTCTCTTTCAGTGTTGTGTTGGCTAGTCTGTGTCTGGCTAATCAACATAAACATTAGAATTAATTTGCTGATATCTACTGAGTGATTTGCTGAGAATTTGGTTAGAATTGCATGGACTCTCTAAATCTTATTGGGAAAAACTGACATCTTGACAATATTGTCATCCTGTCCATGAACTTCAAATATCTATTTATGTGTTTAGTTTTTTCTTTGTTTTAAACAATGCTTTTTTTTAGTTTTAAATAAATCCTGGGCTTATTTTTTCAGATTTATATAAGTATTTCATTTTTAGAAATGGATATATAAACGCCATTGTGTTTTCATTACATATCCCACTTTTTTATTGCTGGTATATAAGAAAGTGTTTGACATTGTGTATTAACCTTGTGTCTGTCACCCTTGCTGCAATTGCTTACTATTTCGGGAGTTGCTTTACTGATTCTTTTGAATATTCTACACAGATGATTTTATCATCTCTGAAAAAAGATATTTGTATTTCTTACTTCTGAAATCTATCCCTATCATTTAGTTTTCTTGTCTTATTGTATTAACAATAATTCCCAAAGCAATGACAGCAATCTATAATGAGAGCAATGACAGCAATCTATAATGGGCATTGATAAAATATGCTTTTCTTTTTTCCCCTCTTTTTCTTTATAACTTAACTAAATTTGTCATGCATCTTGAGAATTCTCATCTTTAATTTTTATTTTTATATTTATTTTTAAATTATCACCTGACAATATGTTTATTGATTTTAAAGAGAGAGAAAGATCAATGCAAGAGAGAAACTCCTGTGTGCACCTTGACAGAATATTGACCCTAAAACCTTTTGGTGCATGGGATGGTGCTCTAAACAACTGAGCCACCTGGCCAGAGCTAGGAACAATTTTTTAGGTAAAGAATTGCACATGGTTCTGTCTAAAATCACTTGTCATTTCAGGTACTTCTAAGCAGTCCAATCTCCTAGTTAGCGTTAAAAGACTCTGTCCTAATACATTTACATTGTCAAATATGAGGAGTTTGTCATAAGAGGAAATGATGGCTGTCATCATGCCTGGAAATCTACAGTCTATGAGATTCAGAAGTCTACACTGTAATGGAGAGAATAAAATTTTTTAACAATAACTTCAAAGGCAAATCTTCTTACTCATTGAACTGCCTTAGCCCAATATTAAAAGATGCCTGATTACTCAGTGTCCATTTCAGAGAAAGCTAAATGACTCTCCTGAGAGGAATGCAAGGTTTTCACTAAAATCGCTAGATGCTAAGAAGGTAGGAGATTTCCAGTTAATACACTTTTCCAAGTGCTTATAAAAGGTGTTTCTGTCAAGCCATATAGACAATCCTCCTGCCTTCAGTTAACATCAATGGTTCTTTCCAGAAAAAGATTAATTGTTATACTCCAAAATGCTTGATTTTAGCTACTTCTGCCATCAGAGTAAAAAATAGGTCATGTGGAAGGACATCTGTTTTTTCTTGTATCTTAACCTAAGATTCATAGCATCTTAAGAGTTTGATCCCCTCATTTTCATAAAAATCTATTTTCTGCAGAACAAGAAAAGATCCTAATGACTGTTGCATGACTAATTTTTTTTATTACATGGGGCAATTATATTCTTTTCTTAGGAATTATTAGAACCCCAGATATACTATATTTTCATAAAAATAGCTTTCCAAATAAACAGTGATAATCCCCAATATGCTATGGAGATCATTATCATTTTGGTTTTTTTATATAGCTAATATACTTATAAAAATAAAAGATTTTTTCTTATTTTTGTGAAGTTTTTGAAGTTTGGGAACTACATATTTTTTCCCTGCAGGGCAGCAGAACTCCATTCACAAAATACAGTTCAGCGTGTATCTGGAGTTTTTGTTTGTCTTTAGCTTTACAACATCCAGTTAAGATATTGTTTTCCAAAGTTAGTTAAGTTATACTAACATTTCTCTATCCCTTTTAGTTCATTTTTATTAATTATTTTTAAATTCAATTAGATTTATTTGTTCATTCTTCTTCAGTTGCTTCCAGAGTGTATTATTAATTTTTACAGCTTACATTTGTGAGTGGTTTTATTCCACTATGAGTCCTCTACCACTGCCACATTCTGTTTGTCTGTAATTATTTGTTTATATTGGGAGTGTGTGAGATTTATTATGGTCCTACGAATCAGTGATTTTGCTTCATTAAAATATTTGTATTTTAAAGTAGAACAGGATTTTTACCATATATTATGTATGCTTTGAAAAAGTTTCAGAATTGTTATGAAATGTATTTTTGCAATAAAATAAAATCATAAAAGCACTGGAAACATTGCTAGTGATTGTATTGTCATTATACACACCTTTGCTTTTTAAGCACTTTCATGTATGCAATTTTATAACAAACCTCAAAAGTAAGGAAAAAGTCTGTTGGAGAGAATAATGTATGTCACTGACATTCTAAACACATCTGGTATATTTCATCTTTTTTTCACAATTTTAAAAGTGAGGAGGAAAACATATATTAAAAGTAGTTCAAAGCTTCAAGGTAGTTAAAAGTAAAACTTGAAAAAATGCACTTGTCTTAGGATCTCAGCAGTCACTGTTGGTACATTTTGTGTAATAAATACTATTTTTTTCAACACCGTTGTACCATTAATATGTTTGCCTTTAACTAAATTAAAAATCTGACTAGTTTATGCAAGTGGAAGCAAAATTTGGGGGAAAATAGAAAACAGTTTGAAAAAATATTAATAAAACTTAAGAAAAGTCCATTTATGATGTCAACATACAACTTCAGTTCTAAGGTCTACATTTATTACAAAAATAAATATGCACTTAAGTCATACTCTTGCCATTAATGTTGAGCACACAAAGATTAGTTACACATTCTATATTTAATTAAAATACAAAAGTACGTCTTCCATCTGCACATAGCAGAATGAGTGGATTTAGTTGCACACAAAATTACATCTGGTAATCAAATATTAGCAAGTATATTTTTTAACCAAACTGGGTATCAAGTAATTCCTCAATGTAAACTCGCTAGTGTATTTATTAACATTTAAAATAATTTTTAATATTTGCAGTTTCTCACATCCTTATTTAAGTTCTGAATCATAAGTCTTATGTGTCACAACTGCTTTTTCTAATTTTTAAAGTGCAACTCTGAATTTTTCTAGTGGAAAATACAGTTTGTACAATAGTTGAAAGTACAGCTTTTATCTGGCACCTCGTGTTTGTGCAAGCACCTTTTAACAATTCTAAGAATAATATTTTCTAAATCTCTTCTACCATCACATGATGTTTGGAAAAGTTGCAATGGGCTTGCCAAATCGTTAAAGACAATAACTCCGTGTTCTCTTATTTGGCTTTTATTTTCTTAATGTCATGACACAGTGTTCAAATTAGTTGAAAATGGTTGCATTATTTAAGCACTTGTAGTTTGTGAAGATTATATGCAAACTCAAGTTACCTCAGTGACCTTATACATATAGGGATACCTGACTGACTGACCAACTCAAGAAGCACAGAAAACCAGCACAGAAGTTACAATTTTAAGCTTCTCAGAGAACACAACCATATCCCAACTACATCCAAAATGAAATAGCTAGTCTAGTGAGGGATAGAGCAGAGGCCGTGGTGCCTGGCCTCTTTTGCCTTCACTAAGGTTTCCCAATTGCTCCAACATATAATTCTCAATATTGGCTGCACATCGCAATCCCCTGGGGAACTTTAAAAATACTATGACAGAAAAACACCCCAGACATCCTGATTTAATTGATATAAGGTACATCCTGGGAAATGAAATTTTTTAAGTTCCCTACAAAGTGATTCTAAGACACAGGCAAGTTTGATGACCATGGCCTTAGTGACTTCATTTTGCCTTTGCCTCCGGTTTTCCTATCATTATTCCTCACTGTATCTCAACCTCTATCAACTCTTTAGCTTGTATTTCTTTGCTACAACTTCTTTAGATTAATTTTGCTTTGTGTGTTTCACAATCAAAGCTTTCAGTGAGAAAAAAAGATCTGATCAGATCCAATCAGCCATAGCCAAGGTTTCAAGGGACAGAACCAAAAGCACAGCCACTTAGGCCCAAGGAATAGTCAAGGTTGTTTTTCTCAGAAGATGACTGTGGATATGGAGGGTTTTCACTGTGGCCAATATTTACTTACTTTATCTTGCAAAAACGTCTTTATAGTTATAATAATATGCAGGATAAGTTTTTGATGTTGCATATGAATTAAAATAAATTTTTTAAATAAACTAACAAAAAAGAAATTTACTGTTACATTTTAAGAGTATTTTCTTATTTGAATTCAGATTCAGATAGTTATAAAATAAATTTTTGTTGCTTATGTTAGGATTTAAGAAAGAAAATATTGCTATTTTGTAAAATTGCCATGTGTTATTAATATTAACAAAGGAACAACACAGTTTTGTTGTTTTAATAGAATTATCATTAAACCTCAGGGGAAATCACTATGATTATCCAAGGATTCACTAAGATTCCTTATTTATTTATTCCAAGGCTTTTACTCTGGAAACCTGTTTAATATGGAGATGATTCCAGGAAGTTCTATGTAATGTTGATTCTACTATTCTACTACGATTTGGCCAAAAAAAATTAATCAAAGGAAATCTTCTAAGCTTATCATATTTCAGGTTAAATGGATAAATTTGAATTCCATGTTAAAAAAATTCTACTGCTCTTTTATAGTCCAGGCTGCTGGTTCTTAGAAGGCCTACAAACCATTCGTATCACCATATGGTGACCATTCCTTTCTTCTGTGCAGTCTCACAAAGATAAACAACAGAAGGAAAGACTGTTTTACTATGTTGAATCATCTTCTTTGACTCTTTAAAGGATGAAAACAAAATGTATTATAGCCCTTTTAAAAAGTCTATAAACTCTATGTGTAAATACAGGCTGAAGTTAAATGTTGTTTTTAAAGTTTTGTGGCCGTGTTTATTACATCTCTCCTAAAATTGTCATTTTTGTGATGTGAAAATGATTTATTATGATTCAGGAGTACCTATTTCTGATCAATATTATAGACTGGTCTTTTATTTACCTGTATATTTGATTCTATTTCGAAATGTTTGTTTAAGATTTAGTCAATAGAGCTCAATGGCCATGGTATAAAGCAAATGAAAATGTGTCGATAACACAGTCCTAACAAAAAACGCAGTGCCCTGCTGTAGCTAAGCATAGTATGACCTAATTCCAGGTTAGTAAGCCTTGCTATGGTAGGCAGGCTGCTGATATCTTAGATGAGGTTAAGTAACATACTTTACCTCAACTTTTTACATTTTCGTTTAAATTCATAATAACATTAAGAAGATGGCAGACATTTATTTCACAACATAACATGAAAAATAATACTGTGTTACATATGTATATGCATACTATGAGTCAACGATTATATATTTATTTGCTAATTCCAAAAAATAGTTCTGAAGTATTTTCTGTATTTCAGTAACTATAATATTCTGGAGTTGGTTTATATCAGAACCAAAATAAGTGAGGTCTGTGTTCTTCCAGAGCTAGTATTCTAGGAAGCGAATCAGATAGTAAACACATAAAAAGCAACTAGAGAATAATCAATAGTATAAGTGCTATGAAGTAAATTTTAAAATGGAGAAAACATATGGAGAAACCAGGTAGAGTCATGAAAGTATCTCTGAAAAAGTGATAATGAAGCTTCATTCCTAAGGACAAGGAAGAACCAATTATACACAGAATTATGAGAAGAACATTCTTTAATGAAAGAGTAACCAGAGCAAAGAAACAGATATGGAAGGCTGGGATGTTCACAAAAGGAAAAGTGGGTGTTTGTGGTTGGGAAATAGGAAATCAGAAGGAGGCCGTATAAAGTGTTGGAGCCGTAGGCAAGACACAGAGCCTGCAAGGCCTCTGGTCTCAGGATTTGTAGAAAATAAAATAAAGAGTACCACTGGATATTTTTAAGCAGAAGATAAAGTGGTATGATTTTTGAAAAAGCTTCCTTGTTATTTAATGAGGAACTGTTTTTTTATTAAATTAGTAACAAACATCCCTGGCTGGTGTGACTCAGTGGATTGAGTGCCAGCCTGTGAAGCAAAGGGTCCTCAGTTTGATTCCCAGTTGGGGCATATGCCCCTGTTGTGGACCAGGTCCCCAGTAGTGGGCATGTGAGAGACAACCAGACTGATGTTTCTCTCCCTTCCCCTCTGTAAAAAATCATTGTAACAAAATTAATAAACCACTAACTGACCCGTATCCATTGTCCCCTTCTTCCTTTGCATAACAGAATGCTGTTTTCCCAGACTCAATTGCAAGTAAGTCTGGGAAACTGCGTGTGTGTACTAGATCACCTTTTTAAAAAAGGAATCGTGCTCCATCTACTCGTTTATCTTTCAATGTAGAAACACAAGGATTTCTGTGGCCAGCTTCCTGGGAAGGCAAGGAAAACTTCCTCTGAAATGGTGGAGAGAAATAAATATGATCCCTGTGTGATCGCTAGAGTCAGAATTGCCTACCTCTAACTCTTGCTTACCCATGGATTGTTGCAGGCAAGGCCCATAAGTCTATTGTATTTTTTCCCCCTCAAAGCACTGTTATTTTCATTCTGTTCATGACAAATTAGTTTGGACAGTAGCCGTCCCTTATCTATAGTTTCCCTTTTAAAATGTTAGCAACCTATGGATAACTGAGACCCGAAAATATTAAATGAAAAATCCCGTAAAGAAATGAAAGAAATGATTAACGAGTTTTGCATCGCATGCTGTTTTGAGTAGCATGATGAGATCTCACGCCCTCTTGCTTCGTCACGCCTAGAGCATGAATCATTCCTTTGTCCAGTGTGCTCATGCTGTTTATGGTCACCCATTGGTCACTTAGCAGCCATCTTGGTCATCAGATTGGGGGTTGAAGTATCACAGTGCTGTGTTCCAGTCACTTTATTTTCCTTAATAATGGCCCCAAAGTGCAAAGGTAATGATGCTGGCAAAGACGTGCCAAGAGAACCTGAGAAGTGCTCCTTTAAGTGGAAAGGTATGCATGTTTAGAAAAAAAAGTAGTATGTATAGAATTTAGTATTACCCAGGGTTTGGAAAATATCTCCATAGATAAAGGGGGACTACTATTCTTATGACAGGAACCTAAAATTTTTTCTAAAAAAATTAAAATAGAAATTCTTTTTAACATTGGCCTTTGATTTTCACTTTAATATTAACACTGACAGTAATAAAACTTACAATGCCAATGCTTATTTTCTTAAGTTGTTGAATCATTATCTAATAGCATTCTACCTTCAATTCAGGCTATGTCTATTCCAGGACACCCAAACTTTCAGGGGGACACGAGAGTAAATGTACTGACGGTGGCAGACTGTCTCCAGGATATCTATTTTTGAGACATATGCATATCATCTGAATGTATTAAACTGAGTTTTCCCAAATTCTGTCTCCCCATTCAAACATTTCACAACATTTTACTTCAATTGTCACTCTCCAGTAGCTTCTTCTAAATGCAAAACAGCATATCTGCCTTAGGCTTTATTTCTGTACTATTTGGCCTAAAAAAATCTAGTTTGGTTTTATTTTTACCACTCAGAATAATGCTATAAGGCAAAAGGCAAAAATATTGGGGTCAGATACAATCACTGAGAACAACTGAAGAACATGCGGAACACACAGAGGTCAGTGCACAACAGGATTGTGGTTAGTTCTATATATTTGAAGTATGTTTGGGAAACTATCTTATATTTGAGTCTCAGTGAGAAATAGGGTAGGGAAGGATGACATTATTACTAAGAATGAATTTGTTATTAGGTGGCTTATCTATTTTAAGCCTGGAAGAATACCACTTCAAATTCATAGAACCACTTAGGGAATACAAATGTACAGCATTTATAGAAATTCCTAAGTTCTCATATTGATGTTTACTCTTTCCATTCCTTTGTCAGTGTATGCTTAAGCCAGATTTCAGCAAAGCTATAGAAGGTTCAAATCTTCACACCTGTCCAAGGCTCGGCAAAACTTGTATAAAATGCATGTAAGAGATAATTGGAAGGGAAGAGAGCCCGAAACTTGGGTGTCTTTGCCTTCCATGGGGAGCAGATGGGCTCCCCACCTGGGGAGCTGTAATATACACTTAATTGAAATGAAGTCAGAGTCAGGCAGCACAGGCTACATAAATTTAGAGTAAACCATATTTATGATTCCAGAGTATCTATGGTTTTACTTCTACTTTTTTATTATATTTCTTAGTTTTAGTTTATAAATATGGCATAAGATTGGATTTTTCATATTTTTATTTCTAGAGGAGTCTATAAAAATTATAATAACCATTGCAAAATTATTTTAAAAATAAAATATTCAAAGTGTGAAGAGGCATTGAACTGAACACAACAGACACATATAGAATGCTTATGAGGAAGTGAAATGTTCTGATTAATTGGTTTTCTGATGGACTGAATGATTATTAATCATATCCTCATGGGTAAGTCACTGTGCCTTAATAATGCTGAGCATTATTAAGCATAAAGCAGAGCTTAAAGAGCATAACATATAGTTAGCATAAATTAAAAGTCATTTTTGTTTCAGTTCTCAGTGTCAAACATACTTTTCCAAAATGCTTGAGAATGCTTTCTTGCCTAAGTGGAGACATTAGTTATCTGCACCGTTATTAAGACTTTTTAAGTGTCTCTTGGTGAACATTGTTAGGAGTAATCTACATTTGTACTGTTGAATTTCAATTCAGCAAACACTCTGAGCCATCCTGATTCAGGCAGGAGAGCCAGCACTGAAGCTTCAAAGATGGGAAGACAGTGTCTGTCTTACTGGAGTTCACAGGTGGTTAAACCAGGACCAGGGTCTCCAGGAAGACAGTTTACACAAAACGCTCAGCTGCATCATTACCATCCAATCTCCAGCTCAAAATTCTGTGAGAGTGCCTCTTGTCCCAGTAAAAGACAAACACTTTAGAATAGCATTCAAGATATTTTATATTTATTCTCCCTTTTAAAAAAGAAAAAAACACTAGTCTATGGGTGATAAAAGCAAGTTAACATGAATAAAAGTCAAAGGTGTGAAAAAGTTTTTAAAATAGGTCCAAAGAAGGCATTGTTAGTTATCCTCCCCAGAGAAACAGGAGATACTCTTGAGAATAGGAGAAGATTTATACAGTTGGTTCTTTTATCATGACAAATATGTGTTCCAAATATCATCACTTTATATAAAATAAGGCAACAAAAACCACAGATGCTCAACGCTTAAAAAACTTTATCAATGACACCTTAAAAAATAGGGACTTAAAAAATGTGGTACATTTTTATACATATAAACTACTTTAGAAATGCATAAATATTAAAATACATGCTGGGCTTTACTTTAAAAAAGTGAGGATTGCTTGGGGAAGTGAGCAATGAAAGAATAATAGCTTGTCAGCTATTGTTAGATGGTAGTAGGAGGGTTTTCAGAAAGGGGATGAGATTTATAATGCCAGATGTGGAAGGATGTAGCTCATAGCACACACAGTGAACTGAGGTAGCTGGCAGATGTTTGAGGTACCTGCATCTTAATTGTATGTATCCCTACGCAGCTCATTCCTTGGGGTCAGTTTTCCGAGTTCACCTGGTATTTCTGGAAAAAGAAATCGCACACCAACAAATGCAAAATTTTTATTATGCTTAAACTGTTCCCTATTATATCGATTACATTGGAAAAAATCAGTTTTCAAAACAGTTATTGCAAAAGCACTGACTGCATATTGTGATTGGGGTATTTTTAACAAGTCTGTGAGCCAGCTGTTCATGAATTTGTAACATTTAATTCACCATTAGGGATAACACACCGAAGATTCTAAGGCCGGATTAGGAGCACACTTGAAATACTTTCATGTATAGAGTAATAAGTCAGCTCAAAAGTCTCCTAATAGACGTCAAACCTGTGAAATAAAAGCAGAAAACTGAGGGCACTGGATTCTAAAAGCAGGAGAGGGCCAATCACAGCCACCAGAAGGGTGTGAGAAGAGGAACAGAACCCGAACTAGAGAGCATAGCACGTCCCCTCACCCTAACTGTGCCTAGACATACTGTCCACTAGATAGAAACTGATAAGCTATTATCAGAGCCATTTTTTAACATCGACAGCCACTAATAAATGTAGCCATGGTGCAGATTTATAAAAAGTTTATTTCTGGATTTTAACATAAACATCATTATGAAAATGGTAACTACCTCCACACCAAGAAAATATAGTAATTGAGGTGTACAAGACAGGGCCTCTAAAACTACTTGGAAACAGTCTTCATAGCTGCATCCAGAAATTCAAGACCTTGGTTACGAAGAGAGGACATTCCAGGATCTGTGACAATGTATTTTAAGCCACTTAATCTCTTCACATATCATCATAGTATCTGGCTCATCGTGATCAAATGTGTCCTTTAAATGTCTGTCAAATTTATATTTTCTAAAATGTTTTAAGTATGTTTTACTGATTTTGCTATTATAATAGTCCCAATTTCCCTCCTTTGTCCCCCTCCACCAGGTACCCACATTTCCACCAGGAGTTCCTTCTTTCAAGTCCATGAAAGCCGTTCATGTCCATGAGTCATGTTTGTAAGTTCTTTGGCTTCTCCATTTCATATACTGTTCTTAACTCCCCCCCATCTATTTTATATCCACTAATTATGTTTCTTATTCCCTGAACCTTTTCCCCTTTCCTCTCCTTTCTCCCTCCCAACTGGTAAGCTTCATGTGATCCCCATTTTTGTAATTCTGTTCCTGTTCTAGTTGTTTCCTTAGTTTGTTTTTGTTTTTTAGATTCAGTTGTTGATAGTTTGAGTTTGTTGTCATTTTACTGTTCATAGTTTTGATCTCCTTCATTTTCTTAGATAAGTTCCTTTAACATTTCATATAACAAGGGGTTGGTGATGATGAATTCCTTAAGCTTTACCTTGTCTGGGAAGCACTTTATCTGCCCTTCCATTAAATGATAGCTGTGTTGGATAAAGTGATATAGGTTTTAGGTCATTGCTTCTCATCACTCTGAATACTTCTTTGCTAGTCCCTTCTTTCCTGTAAGGTTTTTTTTTTTTTTTTAAGAAATGAGCTGATAGTCTTATGGGAACTCCTTTGTAGGTTACCCCCTGCTTTTCTCTTGCTGATTTTAAGATTCTCTTTTTCTCTTTAATCTTTGGCAATTTAATTATGATGTGTCTTGGTGTGGTCCTCTTTTGGCCCAACTTGTTTGGGACTCTCTGTGCTTCCTGGACTTGTAAGTCTATTTCCTTTGCCAAATTAGATAAGTTTTCTTTCATTATTTTTTCAAGTCAGTTTTTAATTTCTTGCTCTTCTTCTTCTCCTTCTGTCACCCCTATTATTTGGATGTTGGCCCTTCTGGAGATGTCCCAGATTCTTCTTATTCTCTCCTCATTTTTTTGAATTATTGTTTCTTCATTCTGTTCCTCTTAACTATTTATTTCTTCCTTTTGTTCCAATTCATTGATTTGAACCCCAGCTTCTTTCCCCTCACTGTTGGTTCCCTGTGGAATTTTCCTTATTCCACTTGGTATAGCCATCATTTCTTCCCTTATGCTTTTGCTGTACTCAGTGAAATCTCTAATTATATCTATCACCAGTATTTTAAACTCTGCATCTGATAGGTTGGCTATCTCCATTTCACTTAGTTCTTTTACTGTGTGTTTTTTCTCTATGCTTTCATTTGAGCTGTATTTCCTTGTGTTATCCATTTGGCAACTTCCCTGCATTTGTTTCTGTGTATTAGGTAGAGCTGCTTTCACTCCTTGTCTTGAGGCAACATTGCTTATATAGTGAGGAGCCCTAGACAATCACCAGAGTGAGGTCAGCCCTCTTCATTGCATTGTGACTTTGTATGTGGTGGAGGGTCCAGAGGGGAGGTAGTGTCACTACCTGACTGCTGGAGGCTTGTTCAGCACTTGCCCTGCTTCAGGTCACTTATGTGACTGGCACCAATCTAGCTGTTGCCGTCGTGATGACTCCCAGGGTGGGTGGGGTTTTGTATGTTATAGGACCTTGTGGGCCCTTTAAATAAACTCTTTTGAGAGACTGGCAGTTTCTTCCATGACCCCACCCTTCACTGGTTTTTATAGCCAGGAATTATGAGGCTTTATATCCCAGGTGCTAGAACTCGAGGCTGCACACTCTGGCCTGGGGCTCACTCCCCAGGTGTGCCTGATGTGGGACCACCCATTCCACTGGCTGCCTCAGCATTGTAGCCACCCTGCTGCTGCCATACCACATCCTCTCTGCACCAGGTCCCTGTCTCCACCCCTCCCACCCATCTGGACGAATATGTCTTCTTTAAGTCCTTGCTTGTTGGACTTCCATACAGTTCTATTTTTCTGGCAGTTCTGGGTGTTTTCTGTTTTTAGGTCAATTGTAATTCTTTTTGTAATTGTGTAAGGATGTGAAACATGTCTTCCTATGCCTCTATCTTGACTAAAGTCCCCTAAAATATCTCTAAAAAGTGAATAGAAACCAAGAAAATTAATATCAGAGTTGAGATTGAGTTTAAGATTTTAAAAAATAAATAATATGAACAAGTGTCCTAAAATTAATAAACTAGGTTTTACCTTAGTAGTAATGAGATTGTTAGATTATATGAACATGAGTATAGAATATACAGAAATGTCCTCATGTAAGTCCATTCAAATTTTAATCTTACTTATAAAGATTTTTCTTTGGAAGGTACACTACAAACTCTTTTACAAGGTCAGCTTATCCCAATACCAACCCCAGCAAAAATACTATAAAAAAAGAGAAAATTACAATATTCCTGATGAACATAGATGCAAAAAGTTTTTAGTCACTATTTTTTATTTAAAGGAATTGATTCTTAATATCCTAAAATATAAATGGGATGTCACATCCATATTCTGTGTGATGGAAGGTAACAGCAAAAAAAAAAAATGAAGTAATAGCCCTGGCTGGTGTGTCTCAGTGGACTGAGCACAAGCCTGCAAACCTAAGTGTCGCTAGTTCAGTTTGCAGTCAGGCCACAAGCCAGAGTTGCAGGCCAGGTCCCCAGAAGGGGATGCATGAGAAGCAACCACATATTAATGCTCCTCTCCCTCTCTTTCTTCCTTCCTTTCCCTCTCTAAAAATAAATTTAAACTTTCAAATGAAGTAATAAAACTAAAATTAAAGTATGCTTCCTTAAAAAAGAATATACAGATTTGCCTGACCTTTTTAAAAAAATTAGTATTGGTTATCATCATTTATTTCCAAATATATTCTCTTTCTTCAGATTCTGCTCTTCCTAAGGGCTGAGTTTTTTTTTTTTAATGAACTTGTATTTTACTAGGAAGATATGCTATGCATAGTTCCTATAGAAATACATCTTACATTATTCCAAACCTTAAATGTAGCTAAATAGGCCGCCAGGGAAGCGAGAGCAGTGGGGGAGTGTCCAGAGGGAATGAGTATGTGCTCTTGTGTGGTCTAGGTGTCATGCCGCCGGCCTGGAATCCAAACGGGATCCGGAGGCACAAGATTCCTTCCATCCAGGGAATAAAACAGTTTTTCGTTACAGTGAGTATCGCCTCTCCTTTCACACCCAGGGGGAAAAAAGGTGTGTCACGTACAGGAATTTTTTAAACACTTCCTAAGATCTATAAAAGTAACGAAAAGTAGCGGTAACGTGAAATGACCGCCACCCCCCAACTCCCGTTTTGGTCATGCTCATAGTCCTAACTGTCACTGAACAAACGGAGTCTGCTCTGACTGATTGCAAAGCATCTCCTAGTTGATTGAAATAATCAAAGCCTGAGAAATTTGGGAAGGTAATTACAACGGACCCATGCACACACACTTGCATTAACTCTTAGGTAAAATAATAAATTCGTTAAATGTAGCTTTCTAACCATGATGGGTGATGACCGAGTAATAGACACGGAGACCAAGAAGGAATGAGAAAGATTGCCACATCTGAAAAGAATATTTAAAATAAAAAGACAAGAGCAAAAATTCAAAAACTGAAGTAACTACTGGTGAACTTTTTTTTTTACATTTTGGAATCAAGGAATGGTGAATCTCAAGGTCAAGTTCCTTGTTGAGTAGATGTAGACATCAAGAAAAAGTTTAAATGCCCTGTTTTAAGATACACAGTGATTAAGCATAAACTGGGATTTGAACCCAGAAGCAATATAGTTCCCTACTTTTGAAACACATTAAGCTCAGTTTTACCAGTGTCCTCGGAGCAGTTGTGATGGTGAACAAGACAATGGATACCAACCAGGAGATGCTTTAAAACCCTGCAGTGGGCAGTGATCAGCTTTTCAAAACTCTGCATTTCTGCCTCACCTACTCAAAACAAGAAAGGGGAAAAATATTCATGTTGTGAAATAATTGCAATTACAATAATAGGAAGAAAAAACATCGAAACATGCATGTCAGATTGCACATGCTGAGGCCAGATTCCGTCCTGGCTCTCTCCTCCTGGCAGAGGAAGTTGGGATTCTGTCTGGGGGGGAATGGGGATCATCTAGCAGCAGGGTCCAGCTGCATGCACAACGCAGCTGCTAAAACCAAGCCAGTCAAAATCCAGCTCCAACTTCATTGGCCTCCTGCGCTATTAGACTGTGAAACATTTCAATGACAGAAGCCTGGGTCTTTCCTAAATCTAGAAGGCTCCTTTAATGTGCATGTTGGCTGTCAGTGGTTCTGATGTTTCTACAACGTGCTGCGGAGGGCTGGCTCCTGCGCAGTGAAGTAGGGAAGCCCAGGATGCACAGCTGTACGAAAGCCTGCTAACACATGTCACCTTTTTAGAGGCATGACTGTACCATGTGCTTTCACATGCCGCATCCACATCTTTAAATGTGCACGTGTCTCTACATGCCACCTACCACCACCACACTGCCTACCACCACCAAACTTCCCAAACTGCCTGGCTTGTGTCCCTTTTTTGTGAAACTTCCCTTAGCTGTTTTGGGCAAAAGTGATTGACCCGCCATTTGTGACACAGTAGGATGTTGCTCTCATTCCTAGTACAGCATCTGTCATGCTTTGTGGTCTACTTTTTACCCACTCCAGATGTGTGGCGCCAAGTCCTCTCTGTCCTTGGAACTCCGGTGCCTCCAACAGGTATCAACATAGGTGTGTAGTTTATACAATTGACACATTGCAAGTTCACACTAGTTTATAGATAATGGCCCCTTGATCTTAGTCTTATTTCCTCCATTTCAAAATATTTTTATTCTCAAAAATCATTTTTGCAAATGTATAATGCAATTATTCTATCAACCTACAAATGCTAATTAGGCACTTAGTGTATTCCAGGAATCCCAGGTAATGGGAGTACCAGCAATTTAAAAAATTAAATTAAAAAAAAAAACAGGCAAACAGCATCCATGCTCTGATGAAACACATACAAATGTATAAATAGTCAAATAAATGTATTTCAACCAATGATAGGTGCTTTCAAGAATAAACACATAAACCAGCTTCTGGGAATAGAGGAGTAAGGCGTTATCACATCTGAAAGGTCAGAGAAGAACTCATTACAAAGACGGCAGTTGAGCGGAAACTTGAAGTGAGAGCCATAGTCAGGTGAATCTATTGAGAGAGAACAAACTGAAAAGTAGAAAGAGCAGTTCTAAATGCCACAAATAGGAAGCGCTTGATGCCTGGAAAGCAAGGCAAGGAGACTATTTTTTCCACTATTTTTTCTCCAGTCTGACTGGAGAAAGCTGTTTCTGGAGGACAGTGGAAACAGATGGCATCACAGAAAAAAACAGTGGAGGGAGAACGTTATTGTAGACTAGGAGTGTGCGAAGAGATAGGGAAGGGTTCTTAATAAAAAAGCAATACGATTTCTCTGATATTTTAGAAGAGACTTGTTTCTAGCTGCCATATGGGAGAAGAGACCATAGCAGAGGCTGGGAAGCAGGAAAACTACGCAGAACCTGAACTAGTTTCCTGGGGCTGCTGTAGCAAGTACCACACAGTCTGAGTGGCTTAAATGATAGAAATGTATTATCTCGAAGTTCAGGGGGCTAGAAGTCTGTGAGCAAGGTTTCTGCAGCAGAGTTGCTCTCTGAGAGTTATACAGGAGAAAGTATGTCTTTCCCCTAGCTTGTGGTGATTTTTTTCGCAATCTTTTGTGTTCTCTGACTTGTAGATGCATCATCAAGATCTTTACCTTTGTCTTCACATGACATTGTCCCTCTGTGCTGTTGGACTCTGTATCTAAATTTCCACTTTTATAGGGACAGCAGTCATGTCCCATTAGGGCCCACCTTAATGACCTCCTCGTAATTTAACTACATTCTCCAAGAATCTCATTTTCAAAATAAGGCCACATTCTGAGGTCCTGGAGGTTAGGACTTCGATGGATCTTTCTAGGGAAACAATTCAACTCATACCAGTGGAGACAGTTCAGTCTAGAAATGATGGTGGTTTATACCAGAGCATCAACACTGGAGGCAGGAAAAGGCAGTCAATATAAATATTATTTTGAAGACAGAACCAACAGGTTTTTTTTTCTGATGAATTGTGCATGTGGTATGAAGACTAGAGGGGAGAAAGGAAGACTTGGGGCTTTCTGACCTAATTTCTTTGTTCCGAGAATAAGAAGATTTAGTGAGATGCAGATGTGCAGGCACCATTGAAAAGTTTGTTTTCTGACATGTTAGCCTGTTACCATTGAGGTTTGCTTAGACTTCTGGGCAAAGACATTGACAGATACTTTGGCTTATGAAAATTTAGAGCTGCAAAATACTTAATAATAATCTTTGTCCAATCAGTAAGTAGTACAGATGAGAAGGTTAGGGCTTCACCAATGCTTTATTTAAAATATCAAATAAAATGCTTTGCTTTCAAGGACTCTGAAACAGGTAATGACAGCAACAGAATAAAACACAAAAAGTACCAAGCTCAGTTCTTTGGATTCCCACTCCTTTACTTTTTCCATTATAGTACCAGGCATTCTTCAGGCTTTTTTTTTTTAGCTCCACACTCACTTAGGCAACAGCAGTTGGTAGCTGAATATAACAACAACGTAATAATTACAATTCTGGGTCCAGCAGGAAGAGAGAATGATTTTAGCTTGAGGTATTTGTAGTTCATCACTTTATCACAGAATTCATAAACATGACAAGCTGGTCAAAAATATTGCTGTCTAGCATAATTTTGGAGGTTGAATAGGTCGCCCTCTGAACAGGGCTCAGGAGCCAGGGCTCCACTAGAACATCTGATGTGGAGACTTCGCCGCCTGCACGTGCAGAAGCTGAGTCAGGCACTCTGCTCCCCCTGCTCATGTGCCGCCTGGCAGCTGACACGATCCCAAGAGAACACTGTGTCCATTGGAAGATTTGGTTGATGTCAGCTTTCTATATCTGGCACTCTGACTAAATTTACACTTCAGGAGGTTTTGAAAAATATAATCAGCGTGTTGGTTTTCCACTAGCCTTGGGAAAAAAAGGATTTTTTTAAAGTTAAAAGTTTCTGTACTTTTTTCTCTGTACTTTCTTCATTTTTTTCGATAGAATATTCATCAAATATGATTACTGAGAATAAAGCAAAGCAATATTATTTATAACATACACGTTTATTTTACATATACACACATATGACTACAGAAATATGGAGTCATCCTTTTTGGCCTCTTTAAAACAAAATTTAAATATTGTGGGTGGATATTTTATTGTGATTGCTGTGGCATTTTTTTCTTCATCATTGTAACTGTTGATTAACTGCAACCTATACAAAATACTAAGTCCTGGCTGTTGTGCCTCAGTTGATTGAGTGCTGGCCTGAGAACCACAGGGTCACTGGTTTGATTCCCAGTCAGGGAACATATTTGGGTTACGGGCCAGGACCCCAGTAGGGGGTGCACAAGAGACAACCACACATTGATGTTTCTCTTCCTCTCTTTTCCCCTCCCTTCCCTTCTCCCTAAAAGATAAATAAATAAATAAAATCTTTTAAAAAATAAATAATAGAGTAACTTCAGAACACCAAAGAGGTTATATCCATTAAGAACTTTACGCTTCTGGGGATTGCAGTTATTTACCTGCTGAAAGGTTTCAGGGGAATGGTGATTTCATTCTTTGACCAAAGTCAGGAGACCGCCAAGCAGCCTGAGAAATTTTTTGAAAGAGAAGAGACAGAATACGTTTGCCATACATTGTTATATTTTGAAGATTCATATGCACTTAATTTCCAGGGAGTCAAAACTCAACCAAAACCAGCACTCAAATTTGCCAACTATCATTCCCTTTAATGCTTCCAATTAACAAATTCTACTACTAACAAAAGTAGGGGAAGAAGAGTAGTGGGGGGATGTAGTTTCCCATAAGTCAAAATATTTGATTCATTTGCAGATCAGACACACACACCAAAGCATAATAGAGGCTGCATTATGGAAAAGTGCTAAATATTGATAGTTACCAAATTCTGGTCTAATAAAGATATGTTGTCCTTCACATTAAAAATGTAACAAAATGAATTTCTTTAGAAGGCAACACAGGCTGTTTATTAGCGAGCATATTCTCCTCTAGATATGTCTACAAAAGGACATTTTAAAAAACAAAAACAATGTGCAAAGGACATTTTTTTAAAAAAACCATGTGCATATATGCACCCATTTCCATGGCTGAAAAAGAAATGATGACGACAAACACACTTGTGATTATGCGACATTGATAAATTCCATCAGCCCCAATAGAAGTCGCATCTTTTGTCTTTAAGGGATGAAAGATAGTGTTGTACATGACAGTGCCCTGAAGGCCCTTCAGGCAGTTACAGTAATTTAGGTCATCCAAAATGCCCACTAAGGCAATCTCGGTATGAGGCTGGGTGAGTAAAATCACCAAGCAAAGTGGGTTTGAACTAGTTTGCCTTTCCAATAGTCTTGAAAAGCAGAAGAGATTTTCATCTCTCAGGTGGCTTGAATGGGAATGATCCCAAGAAAATGCAGAGATGAAAGTTTTAAATTCTTCTTAGCCCTGCCCTTTGGGTCTATGGTTCACATACAGAATCAGGCTAATGAGAAGTATAGATACACGGATTCATCAGCCTCGGTGTCCAGCAGAGGGCACTGGACAGGCAGGGCTGCCCTGTGGGGCCTGACTGTGACCTGCCAAGGAGGACGGGCAGATCTCTAGGAAAATAAAAACAAAAAAAGCACGGAATAATACCTTTTTTCAAAGCTCAAATTCATCTGCAAGGCTTGACATTTATTCTCTAAATGCAATGTGAAACTGGCATCACTGTTATGTTCAAATATTAACTTTTAAACGTAAGATTGCTAATCACAATGTGTCTCAACAACAGTCAGTAAAGATGACCAAGTTGTTACAACGTAACTGCAGTCTTCAGTTGCTGTTGTTTCCATTGAGAGGGGAGCAGAAATTGCATAATTTATGGCCTTCAATGTTTTCTTTTCAATTCAAACACTAAAACTGGAAATCCAAATTTGGGGAGTTTTTATTTTTTGAAAGTGATAAATAATTATTGAACATTCTCAAGTTCAGAGTTTTATTTAAATACCCTTGCCAAGAGTCCTGTTTGTGTCTTAAGATGACGTGACTTCTATAGTATAAATAAATGCACCCTCCAAAATATTGTCATAGAGGAAAAATTTCCTTTTGTGTCCTCTAATTTATTTATTTTAATTACTTTATTGTTGTTCAAATAGAATTGTCTGCATTTGCCCCCTCCCACTCCCCCCGTCAGCCATCCCCACCTCCCTCCCCTGATTTCACTTTCCCTTATTTCGTCCATGTGTCCTATACAGTTGTTCCTGAAAACCCTCCCTTCTCCCACCCCCATTATCCCCTCCCACCTCCCCTCTGGTTACTGTCAGATTGTTCTTAATTTCAATGTCTCTGGTTATATTTTGCTTGCTTGTTTGTTTATAAACTTTATAAACACATGCGGGAAAAAATAGGGTAGCAGGGTTAAGAAAATACCCTGAATGCAATTGAATTTCAGAACATTACAAAAGAAATGTAAAGGTGGCCATACTAATAATGGTAGGGTATTTTACATAAACGATAGATAAACACAGTCCAAAAAGGGCATGGTCTCTGACATCGAATGCTGCTAAAGCTTTCCTGGGGCAAGGCTTCCACGCTAATGGTGACCAGCATTTACCTGGTGTTGCACTCTCCCTTTCAATGAATGAGAGTGTAAAACACATTGCTGCACACCTTTGTACAGCCACTTGGACTTGGACTTACATCAAAGAATACCCTACAGACAAAAAAGAATAAAAAAAACCCAACCATATGCGAATGATATTATAATGCTGGATATTCTGAAATTCAACATTCCTGCAGTTGAGTTAAAGAGCAGTGAGGTTTTGGTGGGCAGAATTCACAACATCTGCTACTTCTTGGAAGGGTAGAAAACAAAGACCAGGAAGGCTTCTTGGCTTCTACACACATTTCATTGAAGAATAGCTCAATCTTTGAATTTTTTATTTTTATTCCATCCAATTCTGCATCCTTTAGCAGGCACACAGCACAGCAGCAGAGCTGCATGTGGTGACCAGTTGCAGCTGGTCATCTGGCCCCTTGACAAGGTGGTGCTGTTGCTCAGAAGGAAAACCGAGAACCATAGAACCATACCTTTCCTTCCCTCTCACTGCTCTGCAAAATGATTAGTCATCGTCGCAGTGGTTGCTTGGTTTCACTCAGTTTTATTTGGAAGCTGCCAAGATGTAGTTAGATGCAAACACCAGGATACAGGAGCATTTAAACACTGGAGGCAGACAGCATGGCAGCAGCACTGGAGCCTTTTTATCTCAAGCCCTAGATAGCAGGGGCAGCAGAACAGACAGTTTAACACAGGGGGACAGCTATGGAAAGTGCGGCAGCACAAGAGAGCACATGCTGTAACAGGCTGACAGACAACATTTGGCTTGTATCAGCACATGGGCTCCAAAGCAATGGAAAGACAAAAAATAAGCTTTTAATTTCCTTCCTAGAAATTAGGTCCAGCTTCTGACTACTGTTCTATGTTGGTCAGGGTTTTGAATACATAAAATTAGACAGGCTTTAATTCATAGCTGGTAATAAGTTTTTCTTTGCCCTTCCTTCCTTCCTTCCTTCCTTCCTTCCTTCCTTCCTTCCTTCCTTCCTTCCTTCCTTCCTTCCTTCCTTCCTTCTTTCTTCATTGTGTCTCTTTCCATCTGGTGTAAAAAATATTCTGTTTCTTAAATGGCCAGTGTCATCATTCATATACACACCTCCATTCAGTCATTGACACATTCATTTCTTCACAAATACCTTCGATGGATCAGGCACTTTTTAGTTGATAGGGAACACCAGTGAGCAAAAGCAGAAGGCATTTCTGCCATCTTGGAGCTTACATACCAAAGTTCAGGGACTGAAAATAAACATGCAAAAAATATATAATAGACCAGATGGCATGTGGGTCACATAGCAAAGTAAAGCAGGAAATGGAATAGGAAATGCTAATTTGGGTCTAGGGGAAAGTTGTACTTTGAAATAATGTGATTTAAAAAAAAAAACTTGTAGAGGTGAGAAAACAAAACCAAGCATGGGTGTAAAGGGGGGCATGCATCAGATAAATGGAAGGACAACATCAATGATGTTGAGCTGAGGATATTTGTTATGTCACCTGATTACTTCTAACCAATGCCATGACAACCTGGTAACCATCCTGTTCCCCATTTATCTTTCTCCCTCTTTTTATCTATTCATTCATTTTACAAACATTTATTGACTATTTATTATGTATACTGTACATACATTTTTGCCACTCACTGAAATGGTAAAAATGAATTAAATTACCCTTAAAGATTCACAGTCTAGAGGAGTATATAGGTAAATGTATTTATCAGTTCATTCTTGCTTAAAGCTCTACTGTAATTTGTTTCCTGGGTTATTTTGAGGTGGTCATATATTATCTGTCTGTCACCCAGCACTCCTAAAAATATATGAACTGGAAAGTAATTATGACAATATAGTTATTACACATGTTTAATTATTTTAAAGCCCCCTGGTTCTAAGAAGGAGGCTAGGTCACTTTGAGCTTGTTTGATGATGTACGTGAAGTCCAAAGGTGTTAGTTCAAGGCTATAACTCCCACTTCTGCTAAACTGGCTGACCCAAGGGCCATTTTCCACCATCAACATGCTGTCTCCATTCTGCATCCCTTATGCTGAGACTTTCTTTGCACCTTGTAGAATATTCAGTTCTGGTTCTTCCTCTGCTCTCTTCATCCTCGCATGGCCTCCAGGAACTCAGATTTCTCCCACTGCACTTAGCCGTGCTCAGCTACTTCTGATGGCTATTCCCCCACTCTGCCCATAAGGCCCTGTTTTGCATATCTAAGACCTAGGTAGGTTCTCAGCTCGAATAAATAGGACTTTGACTATTTTAGCAGCGTAGAAATTTCCTTTGTAAGCCTGCCCTAAATGGAAGTGGTTATTTTAAATAAAACATTTTTATGCTAAAAATAATACTCACTCAGGGGTTCACACTTGAAATTAGTAAACTTCCTTTTTCTATTTCTGATCATTTATTAGCAAGTTCCCAAGCCTTTAGCAACAGGGGCAGGCCTTTCCAGTCAGCCTTATTATATACAGCCCTTGGCACCTTCCTATCCCCATGCTGCAGCCCTGGGATGGTTCTGTGTCCCACAGTGCTCAGATCATCACTACTCACCTACAGCAGGTGTGACCCACTTTGTGTCCTTTGAAATAAGCAGCTTCACCTATTGCTGAGACTCACAGCAAGAAGGAATAGAGAAGCACTCAGCCATGGTTTTCTTCCCACGGGCTTCACTTCTTTGGGCTCAATGGCTTTTACAGCCAGCTAGAGTAGTATCAGCTGAGCCGTTCTCTAAGACTTCCTTTCCTGTCGTCAGAGTTGTGTCCCCCTGTGTGACCTACAACACACAGGCTTTCAGCTGTCAGTCTACCATTGATTGACCTGCTGCATCATTTCTCCACTGTGACTTCAAATTATAAATCCAGCTCTAGAGAAAATAATAAAAACTTGAGAAACTTAAATAGGATCTTAGTACTTCGTTAAAATGAAAGTGTAATAGAACAGAATGTAAAAATGGAAGGTGGGGGAAATGAAGCAAATTTTCCTACCTCTTATTAGTCTGGATCCAGTGGAGACTGAGAACTACCCTCCATCCAGGGGTAATGGGCCAACGCCAAGGTTTGGGTGACCCTTCCGTGAATGTACTAAAGAGAAGAAAGAGAGATTTCCTCTCAAGGATTTTCCCTGGATCAGGTATGAACAACAGTCATATTGAACCAACTCACTCTCCTTTATGAAAACCAGTTGAGGAGGAAATATATTATCTGTACTTCCACAAGCTCTAGCCCCCTCTCAAAAGTTTCAGATAAATATTTCTTAAATCAATTCTATAAGCTTCCAATGTAGAGCTCAGGATTATGGTCTCATCATTGTTATACAGTTCAGATCTCACTCTAAGTTTCCCCACATCCCCTACATCATTACCTCCATCACACCTGGGGTTTCAGGTGGTTTACACAGGTAGGCTCAGAGGGAGGACAAGAAAGGGTGTTGCTTTTGAGGCGTGGTCTAGTTTTCAACCACTGATCACTGTTCTCCATTTTGAACTTGTGTCCCCAGGAAAATAGCCCAAAGAAAGGATGTGCACATGAGAGAGCATAAAGGAAGGAGAAAGTGCTCAGGTTCAACCAGCATCTGCGGATGCCGAAGGGAATCTAGGTGGTGATCAGTACAATCCTTGATGAATGCTATGTTCAGTTCTAAGACTCAGAGAAGTGTTTTCTCCTTCTTCCATGCCCTTCAAGAACAATTTATTTATACAGGATAGGAGCATTCTCTTTTTCTTTTTTTCAACACCAGCATGCCTTTCTTTTGTTTCTCGTGTTATGCTGGCATAGGGGTACTTCACTGACCTTTCAGCCTTCAGATTATTTCCCAAATCTCCCCCATACCTCACAGTGTATTCTCTTTGGGATCCTTCCAGCTTTATGCAAGTGCCCAATACTGAGCAGAATGTTTTCTGGTGTCCCAGAACTGACATCTGAGGTCAATAGCTTAGGTTATTTCAAAAAAAAAGACATCACAAAGTGGTGTCTAGATAACTCCCTTTGGAGTTCATTAAGAATTGAAAGATATAGACTTGCTCCCTGCAAATATCACTCAAGTTGTTTGTCCCCAAATCAGACTATAAAATCTATAAGCAAACAATCAGAGTTGAGAGGGTAGGAGAGAATACAAAGTCTGAAAGTTGTCAGTCTGATGGAGAATACTAGGGCTTTCCAATTTGTCCCCTGAAGAAAGAAGAAGAGAGAATTTCTTTTCTCCCCACCCCAAGTGAACTGAGAGGTCTTTTAAGAGAATCACTCATGTGGATGGAGGGGATCAGAAAAGGGAGAAACTGACATTTCACTATCTGGTTTAAAATATACCTAAGCAACAGAAAATTAGACTTCCCCATACTCTAAACAAGAAGACAAAGAATTGAAGAGCGGAGAGGGAAAGGATAGCAGTGGACCAATATATACTCTTTCATTTGGTATGACAAGATTGGTTGAGTTGACTATAAGTCCAGTGGGCAGAGCAAATCCATCTAACCAAGATGCCTCCCAGTAGGAGGGGCTTTAAGAAAGGAGACACAATAGCAAGAGGCCATGAGGATGCCTCCTGCTGTGGAAGCTGAAGAAGGGCTCTGAGAAAACAGCTCAGAGTGGATCTTCTGAATCACGTTCCTGGTAAGCAGCATGGGGCAGTGAGGATCAACACAGGGCTAATGGCAGTAGCAAAGGAGAGATGCCCACATTTTTTCTCCACTTGGCAGGGAATGTCAAATGGACCTCTTACTTTTGTTAATATATTAATTCTGTGGATTTTAAAAATAATTTGCAACAGGGAAAATCTTTAAGAGTGTGATGATAAACTCCCTAAGAATTTGATTAGGGGAAAATAACCAGTCTAATTACATTTAGAGAAGTAAAGGAATTTGACACTAATTATACCCCAGAATATGTGAAACCCTTTATAGATAACTCTAAGAATACATTCTAAAGTGGATGATTCCAGACTTCTGGTCAAGATGGAGACATAGGTAAACATGGCTCAGCTCCTTGCACAACCACATCGAAGTTACAATTAAATTACAGAACACCCATTATTCAGAACCATCAGAAAGCAAGCAAATGTAAGTCCTATGACTACAGAATTGAAGAAGAAACTACAACCTGACTGGTAGGAGGGGAGCAGATGTGGAATGGGCTGGTTCCACATCTACGTGTGGCAGGTAAAAATGGGGAGGGATTTCTCGGGAGCACAGGGTCCCAGTCCCACATCCAGCTTCCCAGCCCAGGGTTCCAGTCCAGGAAGAGACGTTTCCATAACTTCTGGCTGTAAAAAGCAATGAGGATTGAGGCTGTGGAAGGAGAAACTTCTGGAATCCCTGGCAGAGTCTCTTAAAGGGCCCACACATGGACTTACTCAAACTTACTCACTCTGAACTTCAGTGAAGGGACAACAGGGTAAAAGACAACAAAGACATATGGGGAGCAACTGATTTTTTCAGCACCTGGGCTAAAGCTGGGGGTGTGGGGCAGCTTTCTCCCAGAGAGAAGGGCTGGCAGAGGCCACTGTTCCTTTTCTGAATCCTCCCTGCACAGAGTCACAGAGCCAGAAGGTGGGTGCCTGCTGAGTCTCCGTCAACCTGGCTCACACTGTTTACCCCACCTTGGTGATTCTCTGAGGCCCTGCCCCACCCAACCTTTGGGCCCAACCAAGCTGTACCCAGTGGCTTTTCCATATGAATGGCTTGTCTTGGCCCAGTTTTCATATTTTTTTCTGAATTATCTCAAACTAGCAGCATCGGGCTCATCAAGCCCCATACCTCTTGCTAAGTTGTCCCAGGCCTGGTACTAATAGCAGCTGGCCTTGCTTCACACCTTGACCTTTCCTGGTCATCTCCAAGCCCAGCACAAGTAGCAGCCATCTACAGAATACCTTGTATTTTATGTTGTGTGACCCAGGACAGAACACACACAATGGCTGGCCTTGGATGTGCCAATAGCAGTCAAGGCTTGATTATAACAGAAGGGTATCCATGACCCACACGGCTGGTACACCTTGAGTATCCAGTTTGTGTAATAAGAGTGGCTGTGCCATTGGACCCTACAGGAAATCTACTACATTAGGCTCCTCTACCAATCCTGGGAGACATGTTCATATAACTATATGCATCAATTGAAAAACATCTCCATTACCAAAGAAAATTCCCTCATATCCTTCTCTGGTCAAACAAGTCTTCCCTCCAGCAGAGCCAATGAACATTCTGTGATTAGCAATTGCCTACATCCTCCCTCTCACCTCTGAAGGTTAGCCTTACCTCCCTAAATACATCAAGATAAATGTCCCATTTTCTTACATCTATAACAGAATTCTCCATCATTTTCACTGTAACAACTTTGGACATAAGCACCACCTGATTTCTAACCTGGGTTTGTTTAGCGATGTCCTAAGAGGTCTTCCTAGCCCTCCTCTTGTCTCTAGAGGCTACGTTTTTAGCAAATAGATCATGTCCTTCCCCAGCAAGAAACTCCATTTTTTATCATTAAAATCAGAATACAATGCAAACCCCTTAGTGTGATCTCTGAGACCATGCCTAAATGAGTCCTGCTAATGTTTTTGATTTTATTCTCATCACTCTTTGGCCTGTGTACTTTCTACTCAAAATCAACTTTCTGTGCCTCTGTGACAACATCGTTTTTCTCTAAATGTGAATAAATACCACCTCCTCTGATGTCAATTTTAAAACCTTGGGAGATTTGTTTACATTGATAGTGTACAGATTTAAAATAAGACACAATTTGCCAAATTATCTCTACCACCTCATCCACCCACGTCACGCTTAGATAAGCTCCTGAAGCTTGAATAAAAGACAAAATGAGGGAAAGGAAGGGGGAGGAGTGGAAAACAAAACAAATCAGCTCCACCAGGAGAGTCTGAAGAGGAAGGGCCAGCAGTGACTAACCTGTGTCCCCTTTGACACTGTGCACTGGATAAGAGGAAATGAAGGCATACTTCTCTTCTGTCATCTAGATTTCCAAGAGTTGACAGCTAGGTCAAAATAACAGCATGGCACTTCTACACATGCAGGAGCACAGGATGACAAGACATTTAGAAATATGAAGAAAAAAAGTAAAAGGTTTATATTAGAAAAAGAAAGGAGAGAAAAAAATCAAGCCATTAAAATTCAAGTGTGCATTCCAGGTTCTATCATATTTTGAGTGGGCAGTATTGATTAGAAAAGTAAGTCAAAGACAAAATTAGAAAGGCACCAAAATATAGGGAAAAGAAAGTAAGTTGAAGATTCAGAAGAAATTGTATCAGTCAGGAAGACATTATAAAAAAATAAAACAATCAAAATGCAGAAGCTGCAAAACCAGTGTGGTCTTGCAGCCAACAGCACACAGCAGGTAAGCCAAGTAGCCTCTTGCCTTTAGAGAAAGTACTTCAGTGAACAAACGCGGCTCCAGTGTGGTCTGCAGAAAGGACCTCTCCCTCCCTCTGATTCTGTTGGAATGAGAAATCCATTGGAAAATGAAGTAACCATAATCAGGAAAATAATTTCTTGTGGCCTGCTTTGGTTCTTTTACTTTGGAAAAATGTTTGGGAGAGATTTGTACAAAAAAGGTGAGGCCAGAAAAAAATAAAAGAATTACTAGTAGTGCTATCATGAGCCTGTGAACTTAAATCAGCTTATGCACTTGGCATATTTGTCTTATCTTTCCCTTCAGCTTTGTTTAGCATTCCTGAGGGTAATAATCTGGTCACTGCATTTATATTTTCTTCTTTTCTACTAATTTAATTGACATCACTGATTGCAGTGATTGTGATATGAGTGATCCTTATTGTTTGGCTGTGAATTGGAGAAATTGTAATGGTGATTCTCTACTCCTCGATCAGATGTAGGACACATGAGCTTGTTCAGATTGAGTAGTGTGATAGTAACAAGTAATGAACATTATTGATAATACAAGGCCTAAAGTTAATTATTGAACATGAATTTTCCATCAAATACATCATTTTCAGTGCATGACATTCCAGATCTCTTGCTGTGACTGTCTGAAAATGGCAGGAAGAATAGGAAAAGCAACTTCGTTTTGTTTGTTTGTTTTCTTTCTTGTTTGTGGCCTAAACATCTAGTCACAACCCATAACCTGTGCACAAGTTAAGGTAAGTGTACAGATGAGGATTGTCATTTGGCTTGAATGTTGAGGAATTTATTGTCATCATCATAGCTGGCCTTTACTGAGCTAGGAGATAGCCACTGTTCTATCCACATTCTGTGCTTTAAAGAACTCAATTATTACAATGATCTGATACTGTAAGTTGCTACTGTTATGCCAAAAAGTTAAACAATTCACTTCAGTTCACACAGTTAACAAATGGCATAGCCAGATTTAAACTTAGATAGTCGGGCTCCAGAGTCCAAGGTTTAAACCACTATATAGAAGAACACTTAACTCCCAAATTGTTGGGAGTCAAGACTACATACTTATGTAGGACACGAGAAGTAGGTTTCAGGGTCACTGTGCCTGTGGCTAGAGTTTTCATATGGCAAGGAACAGTGTCCCAAACAGTGAGGCCTCCTCAGCTCAGTTTGCCTACTGCTTTGGGACGAAATATTGGAAGTCTCCTCAGGGACATACTCCATCCTTTCTGGGCACTGCACTAGCTTGCGTCTCCTGTCTTAGTTTTCACTTATTCTGATTTCTGAAATTCTTTAGCTGACTCTTACCCAAGCACTAATTTAATTCACTCTAAGAGTATGTATGAACCATTGAATTTTTAAAAATATCATGGGAAAATAAATATTAGTTAAAGGTTTCAAGTTTTCTACCTACTAGTTTTGAAATAAAGCAATGATAAATTTCATGTATTTTTATTTGTATTCTTGACACACTTTTACATTTGTTATCTCATCTTATTCCTATCACCATCCTGAGATGAAGCAGGTCAGGAATAGTTAATCTTTTTTGGTGATGGGTAAATAGCCTGGAAAATAAAATATTAGGAAGGCATGAGAGCTGTTTTAGGCTATGTCAAAGGTTGTCATAGAGAAGAAGGATTAGATAATTTTGTATAGATCCAGATGCAGACCTGGGACTAGTGGGGAAAAGTTGTAGGAAAGCAAATTTAGCTCAATAAATAAAATAGTTGAGGCAATTTCAGATATAGAATGAGCCGCCTTGGTAGGTAGTGCATTCCTCATAACTAGACAGTTTCCAACAGAAATCTGACTATGTCTTGGGAGGTTATACAGTCAGGTGCAACTGACATTATGTGAAGTGCTCCCAAATGTATGTCTATGATCTCTGAACTGGGGGCATATATCTATTTAATGACATTTTTCTAATAGACACAAAGCATATGTAGCCCAGTACTAATTCCATTGGTAATCTGTAATCTATTAAACCCAAGACTTCTTTTAATAATAATGAAAAAGTAGGCTTGTGTCCAGATGCTGATATAGTCCTTCCCATTGAGAAGCATCTGGATCACAGAACATAACATTTTTCTTCCTTTTTATTGCTACCATGCCAGAAAATTTAACTGGCCTTTACCTTTCATAAATTGTATTATAAAACAGTGACCCCCTTATGTTATAATGTTATATGCATTGAAATAGTATGATTTGAATGAGCCTTTTCACAGTACACAGCCCAACCATCTCAGGCTCCTCATCTTCTCTCCTTTTTCATTCTCATTGACTGAAAAGTTAGTTACATAGAATGCATTGCTTCCCAAATAGAAGACTAAAAGAAGTTTGGTTCACTGTATGGATTTATTATTGAAAACCTTACACTGTCCCAATCAGTGGCCAAACTAACTGGTGTCAGAATGACATAAGAAAGGGAGATCTGTGGAGCTGCCATAAGCCAGAATGCGCCAAGGGCCCTGTTAGCATCACCAGGAGTTGAGATTCAGTCACAGCGATGATGTATGAGACTTTACTCTATGGCCTTGGAGATTCCTGGGATGTATGTCAGTTATTAAAGCAGAATGAGTTTTACAAACCATAAAGGTTATGTTTCTAGCAGGCATGTTAAGAAAGAATACATGTAGATATAGGGCCAACAATTCCTATGAGAGATTATAGAAATGAATGAAGAAGAAATGGCCCTGAGTGCCAAGGTCCTGCTCTCTGTAATACTGTGATGTATAAATAAGTTCTCTCACAAAGCAATAATTTTGAAATTAGAATTAGGAAAAATGAACTACTACTAATTTTACAAAAAGAAGTTTTACAGAGAGTTCACATATTAAGTTTTTTCATGAACTCACAAAAACGAAAATGCTTAGAAATATAAATATATTATGATTGTTATCTTGAAAAATTGAGGGTCTTTAGGGCCCATATTTCCTGGACTAGCTAGGTTTCAATATTAAACTCTTTTATCTCTTCTGATTGGAATGCAAAAAAAATTTTCTTTGTGAAAGTGTACTCCAGCCCTGACCAGGTGACTCATTTGGTTGGAGCATCTTCCCATACATCAAAAAGTTGTGGGTTGGATAGGCACATACATAGGTTGTGGGTTTGATTGTCGGGGGACATAGCCGATCCATGTTTCTCTCTTATGTGATCTCTCTCTCTACCTTTCTCTCCCTTCCTTCCTCTCTCTCTGAAATCAATAAGCATAGCCTCGGTGAGGATTAAAAAAACTTATTAAAAATACATAAAGGCAACTAGCACTTCAAAAAAAAGTTTGAAGACACACAATCTTACATACACAAGGATTGTGAATGTCCATTTCCACAGGTCCTACACAGACCTCTAAAGTTTTCATTCTGACTAAAAAAGAGATCAAGTTAATTTTTACCAGGTAATAACTCTGAAACTATGGATATTAGCTATAGAAATTATTATTTTTTTCATATTTTCTCATAAAACATGGTAAAGCCTGAACTCTACAATATCATTTTAATCTCATCATTTTTTAATTCAATTAGAATTTCTTCTTAAATTCAGTATTTTATTTAGAGCATGAATTTTGAAGTGTGAGGTTTTTTTTCTCTGTAGCACTTAGTACTAAGTTATTTTCCATGCAAGATTCTTCATATGATTCCTACTTGTTAGAAGTATACAAAATTATATTAATCATCAAGAATTATAGCATCAAAAGAATGACATTGATTACACTTTAGAAATTATTTGCAATTGAATTTGTAATTAAGTGGGTCATTTTTAATTTAAAATGGCAAGTTGTCTTTTGATTTCTAAGAGAAATAATTAAAATCTCATTTAGATAAGCTTTTGATTTGCTTCTTCTAAACTGATTATTCTTTCCCCACTCTACATTAAGCTTAAGCTGGATAAGTGGATGCTTGTTGTGTAAATGCAGTTGAGTTTACTTCTGCAGATAATGTCCTTTTCTTTGGCTCCAGGAGGTGAAGTTATTTAAATGTTTATAATTTAATTTTATATTCTTGTAGAAATGTATTACACAGAAGAAAATTGAAAACTTGATTACTCTTAGTTGCCCTTTGTATGATGTCTAGCTAAAGTATACTACTATAACTTTTTCATTCTTTTGCCAATATCTGGCATATTGTTAAATGAGACACCTTAAGAAAGAATGCTTTCTCATTGCAACATTAAGATACAAATAAGCATTCTTAATATGTAGTGTAAAAAAGGAGCAAAAATAGTCTTATGGTCTTTTATTCACTGTTACTGTCTCATACATACTCTTTGTATGGTCATTGTCATCATCATCGTTAAGAAGTACTTATTAAGTATCTGTTTATCTAATCCAATCTGGTATAATTGCTGGATTCCATGAATTTCATCTGATATAAATTGCTGGTGGACACCTTCCCCATGAAGTGGTACACAAATTTCCTGCAAGGCAGCCACAGAAAATAAATGAAATATAAACCTATAGTGCATTAGTTAATTTTTTTACCATTACAGCTAAATATTCCCCAGCTCTTTCTCTCCAGGACAACAGAAAAACATGAGAGTTTATTATTCCTTCAATGAGCTCAAAATGAACTTGGCGAGATCACATTTTTCCTTCCCCAATTAAAAATGGCAGACGTACTTAAAATAGATATATAACAAATGACTCTATTTTTCAGTTGTGGTGGACCACAATTTGTTATCCCTAGCAAAGAATTTATGCGTATAATATATGTTTAGCCCAGTGACTGGCAGAGAATAGGTAGTCCAGTTCAAAAGTGGTAACCATTGTATCACATTTGATTTAAAATGAAATAACTTCTTAAGTTCATCAATAGCTCCCAGATAGATCCCCATATTTTGCAATCTAGGCCTTCTTGGAATTCTCTTAATTTTACATAACTATTAGGAATATCTTTAAAAACATATTTCATTTGTATTTTTGCATCTTTTTAATAATAGTCTCACAAATTACAAAAAATTAACATTTCCCCGGTATACATTAATACTTGTGTGATTTTATTAATAATTTTATACTTTTGTTATTTTGAATAGGCCTTTAAAATTATAATTTTTACATTGAACTATGCTAGCTCCGATATGCTGTGGTATTATCACAAAAAGCACACACACTAAATAATACATTCAACTACTTAAAGGATTGAAAGACATCATGCTATTTTATTTTCCTTCTATCTGGATATCTTAGTGTCATCAGTAAAACAGTTTAATTTTTGGTTGGTTGACAGTAGAAGTCTTAAAAATGTGTACTAAGTATAATTCTCTAATGACGCATAATGTTACAATAGAAGATATTCATATGTCCCAACACTCTTTTGAAAAATACCCTAAAAATGCTCCTCACAGACACGTTTGCTCCCATTTATATTATTCTTTACACATAGCCAGAGTGATTGTTTTAAGGTTAGAATAAAATACCAGTTATTTCTCATGGCCTGTGATGTTTTATGTAATCTGGCTCCCAGTTGCCACTCCAAATTTATTTTCTACTACTTGGCCTCCTCTTCATTCCACTCCAGTTGTTCTGACATCCGTGGACTTAGGTGAACATGACAAGTAGGTTCATGTCTCCAAGTGTTACCACCTGGTATATACTCTACCTAGTCCACTCTTTCCAGACCCGCATAGCTCTTTCTCCCTCTTTAGTCGAGTACGAGGAAGGAGCCTTTGACCTGAGGACTGCCAGTCTAAAGCAGCAGATACTATTATTTCCTACCAGTAACCATTAACTTTTCATCCTTGCACTCATCATTTCTTTCTCTCTCTCTCTCTCTCATCTCTCTCACACACACACACACACACACACACACACACACACACTTGGGGATCCATCAGTTCACTGCTTGTGGAGGCTTTCCTAGTGAATTATATCAAACATTTAAGCGAAATAATTTTTAAAAGTGTCACAGTTTTTTTTCAGGAAATAGAGGAAGAGGATCATTTCCTAATTTGTTTTCTAAGGAACATCACCCTCCTAACTCATAAAAGCAGAAATGGATACAATAAGAAAATAAAAATAAGAAAACTTAGACATAAAAACTGATAACAGAAAATTAGGTAATTGAATCCAGAAATAACCAAATAAATACACATGGCCAAGTATTTTCTCCCAGAAAAGTAAGGTTAGTTTAACATTTAAAAACCAATTAACATAATTAATCTTATTAACGAAATAAAGGATAAAAATTGTATGATCTCAATAGATGCAGAGAAGCGTTGCACAAAATGCAACACATATTTATTATGATGTTAAAAACCTCTGTCTGATAAAAGTTATCTATAAAAACAATAGCTAACACCATAATTATATGGGGAAAGACAGGATTCTAAGAGTAGAAACAAAGTGAATATATCATTTAAATTTTTTTATTTGGGGATGTACTAGAGGCCCTAGCTATCCTGAGAAGGCTAGAAAATTTTTTAAATAAAGATTGGCAAAGAAGATGAAATTTCTTTATTCAAGGAAGGCTATATGAGTTTTTCATTAGAATGATTTAAGACATATATGAGATTATTTTAGAATCAATGAGTAAATTTAAAAGTAAATCAATCAACTTCTTGAATTTTTATATACCAGTAGTAAGAAATTATTTTACAAATATGAAAAAAACATTTATAATTGCATCAAAACATGTAAAACTGGGACAATTAAATATAGTAAATAATGTACAGAACTTTAAAAACTACAGAGAAAGTTTGGGAGAAAAGTTAGAGACCTAAATAAATGGAGAGTTATGCCCATTTTATTTTAGAAGATGGACTATTGACATTTGTTTGTTTTTCTCAAAGTGATATACCGATTAATATAACCCCAAGAAAATTCCAGCAAATATTTTTATAGTCTTTGATAAGTCCTTTTTCATCTAAAATTTATTTGGAAATGCAAATAAATTAGAAATAGTCTAAACAATTTTAAAGTAAAGAAATAAATTAGAGGATTTAAGATGCCACCTTCAAAATTTATTATAAAGCTATTGTGATAAAAATAGTATATTGTTGATAAAAGGGTGAAGAAATATCACCCTTTTATGTTTGGAACATAATGGAGATTCTAGAAATAGACTGATATATTTAAGCAGATAATTTTTGAGAAAGATACTAAATCAGTTTAGTAGGGAAAAGAAAAAGCAATCCAAGGTAATTGTACTGAAATATCTGATAGCTACATGGGAAAATAATCTTATGTTTCCCTGACATTATACATAAGTATTGAGTTTATAAAGGTTCTAGACCCAATCTTTAAGAGTATGAGTTAAAAATATCATAGAATATCTTTACGAACATGGGGTATGAAAAGATTCCTAAATAAAATACAGAAAGAACTAAAAATAATAAAATAATTTGAAATTCACTAAAATGTTTGGTCATTAAAACACTGTGAAGTAAATAAATAGAAATGTATCAAATGGAAAAGGCATTCACAACACCTTTATTTGACTAAAGTACATAATATATAAAGAAATATTACAACTCAGTAGTGAAAAGACAAATGTCATTACCTTTCCCAAAAGTTTTGACAAAGAACTTGGAGAAACATTTTACAAATATTATTGGCATATGAATGGCCAATAAGTATACTTACATAGTGCTCATTATCATTAGTCATTAGGAAAATGCACATTGCAACTACAGTGAGATATACAAACCTACTAAAAAAGCTGCTTAAAGATAACAAAAACACCAAATGTCGGTGACAACATGAAACAACTAGAAATCTCTAAATTATTAATGGAGTGGAAAATGTTAGAACCAAACCTGATACCCCAAGAATTCCATTCATACTTACTGTTGAGAAATGAACACATATATTCTTGATATGACATGCATCTGTCTGTGCATGGCAGCTTTATTAGTAAGAACCACAAGATGAGAAACAATGTAAATGTCTATTAACATGAAAACAAAAAATTTGTGTCATAGTCATACACAAGATTGAGGATGCACTGCATAGACATGAGTGAATCTCAGAAACGCTATTTTGAGGTAAAGTAGCCAGGGACAAAAATGTGGATTTTGTGTAATTCATTTACATAAAACTCTAAAACGGCCAAAACTAACCTGTGGTGATCAAAATGAAACCAGTGATGTGGGAGTTGGGCTAGATTGACGAAAAGAAAAAAAAAATTGGAGATGCGGTTATACACATTTGTCAACATCCATTATACTGAGCATTTAATGTCTTTACACTGTATTCAAACTATGTTTTTGTTTTAAAAGTTATTATAAAAAAGCATATACTTAAAAGAATTGAGATTTCACAAAGAAAAACATATGAAGGGCCAGTAGACAAATAAAAAAAGATGCTCAGAGTCATTAAACATCAAGGAGAAACAAATTAAGACCATAATAAACTACCTACACATTTACAAAAATAGATTAAGTATGCCTGTATTTATAGAGAGAGACACACATACACAGACATAACTATGCAAGTACACAGATACTCACATAAATATTTAGGAATTACTTGTAGACATTCTTAATCTCCTCCTTAAGAAAAATATATTTAAAAATTATGTCAAAAGTAGGTATTCAAGATCAAAGTTGAGTGACCAATTATTCTCAAAAAGATTGGTATCAATATATATGCCCATTAGAAGTAAAATATCATTTTCCTTCAACCTTGTAACACTTACATGTTTGATAATTTGATGTTTAATAGGGCAAAGGGTGTATCTTCTTTATTTTAAATTTAATTTATGAGTGACTCAAACACTCTTTCATTTGTTTATTCCCTATTAATATTTATATTATGATAAATTTGTTTATGTTCTTTTTTTAAGATTTTATTTATTTATCTTTAGAGAGGAAGGGAAGGAGAGAGGGAAAGAAACATCAATGCATGGCTGCCTCTCATGAGTCCCCTGCTGGGAACTGGCCTGCAACCCAGGCATGCGCCCTGACTGGGAATTGGACTGTGATCGTGTGGTTCGCAGTCCTGTGCTCAATCCACCGAGTTACACCGGCCAGGGCTTGTTTATGTTTTTAATCATGTTCTCTAAAGTTTCTCTTCTTTCTTTTTTTATTCATTATATTTTTAAATGTTAATCCATGATTTTCCACAATACTATGCAGAGTTTCCCAGTTCTTTGTTTTACATTTGGACTTTTTGGTGTTATTCCAATGTGTTGCTCTTTTGTTTACAGTTTCTCACTTGGTGTAAAGTTTAAAAAGGGCTTCCTGACTTCCAAAATATATAAACGTCACTCTGGTGTTTTGGGTCATTATTATTGTTTTTGTTGTGGTTCACATTTTAAATATAACCCAAGTTTTGTTTTAGTCATTTTATAATGTATAGGCATTGTGAAAGAAAAATTGCACCTTACCATTTATGTGGCCAAGAAAAACTTTACTCGAGACTTACTGCAGTAGAGGACAGAGACTGCTGTTGTGGTTAAGTGGAGAGGCACTGCACTGAGCTAGCGGAAAAGTACCAGATGATGTTGGAGGAGAGATGTCAATGGGATTAAGCCATTAGTGTTTGCTGACTGGTTCTTATCATAGTTTGGCACTTACCTACCCACCCTGGGAATTAAGGTTCCTGTTTTTCTTGATGATTATATTTAAAAAAAAACAAATTGCTCCTAGGTCCTTGAGAAGACATTCCTGGGTAGTAGAAGATTTACATCTTAGAAGAGCAGAGAAAGAATTTACTAGTGTAAATGTGGTAAAGTGCTCAGAGAAAAGGGAGGCCAGGGGCCAAAAGTCAAGAAGAAACCTGTCTAAGCTTCAGTCAGGCTAAGGCGCACTTGAAGGCTGACTTGGTCAGCGTTTTGGTCTTGCCTTTTCTGCCAACACCAGCCATGGCCTTATTTCTACTTTTTCCACTGATTTGAAAGACTACCTTCTTCAATATTAACTTATTTGATGTAATTCTATTTCCTCCAGAATAAACTTTCAACTTAGTATAGCTTTTTATTACTTATTTTCAAATACTTTCTCACTATCCTCAGACTTGAGATGAATTTTGGAATCATTTTGTAAACCCCCCTTAAGTACCAGTTTGGATTTTTTATTGGAATTTTATGAGAATAAGTATATAGATATACCCGGGAATATAAACCAGTATTACAAGCAGGAGATCTTTTCTTACTATATTTTGGCCACATTACTAACAAAACAAGCAGTTACAAAGCCCATGGTCTTTGTAGTAGAATAAGTAAGATAGAAGTATTTTACTCAACAGAATCATTATTACTTTTATAACACTGACTGCCTAATTATATACATTTTAGTATTTACTGAAAAATGAAAAAAATAAGCTTATAACCCAACCTTCCAGTGATTTTGGAATGATCAAATTACATGCATTAACTTTTTTTCTGCTTAAAAAAAGAAAAAATAATTTTAGCTAATATTCTCAAGATTTTTAATATCTTTATCCATTTCTTTTTTATAAAGTCCGACAGTGTACTCACTCAGATCAGATAAATATCTATCCAAAGATTGTATTGAATTTGTTGGATTAAATTGTTCACATGTGACTCTTTACTTCAAGCAATCCACTCTTCCGTCCTTCTCTGAATGGCCTGAGACTTAGAATAGCTCAAGCTTTGTAAACACTTAGGCATATATATTTATATATATATCACTTATGTATTACTTCTCTATGTGGGGGAAAAATGTTTCCTGCTGTTCTATCTAATTAGTAAAGCTGTTTAAACTTTGTAAGAAGACAAATCTTCACCACTTTTTAAACTTTAAATAATTCAACAAGTAACATGCCTAATTTTTCTTTTCATAGCATGCTTCAGATTGAAACAATGCCTATTAGCAAGAAGATTTTGCACTTTGTGCTCTACTAATCAGAGTCCCTAACGATATATCATTTCCCTCTGTATTATTTTTCGTCTCATGGGATTAAATGAATTAGTACATTTTCAACACTCAATTATCTTTATTGTGCAAAAATATTATGCTGCTAATGAAAACATTTAGTTGGTTTTGTTACATAATCAAATCATCATGTTCTGCATTACATTTTTCAGTGTGTTTTGCATAATGAGGGTTAGAATCAACTAGGGAGCACACACTGTAATGCCATTTCAGAAAATATTTGATTATGTGTTGTATTAAAGTGTTTTCCCTGACCCAATAGGCTAATTTCCAGATTCATTTAACCTTAGAATCTACAAAAAGCTTCCTGCAGGGACACCATTGAATATCAAAAGCAGGGTCATTTTTTGCCTTGTGCATATGAATGCTTCTTGACAAGAAAAAAATGGAGAATGTCATGTCCTTCATTTCATATTTCCAGTGAAGTGTTTTTATATGTTAAATTTGTCTCCACAACTTTGATTTGAGCTGATGATCTTGGTGTTTATGTTTTTATAACCCAATTAATTACTAATTACTGATTCTTTGAGTTTTAATCTGCCCTTTAAATATTCAGTTTAATAGCTCCAGGTAGTAAAATTGAAAGTGTTTCTTACTGATTTCAATGAGAAAGGCTTACTCTGGGGATTGCTTCCTGTTGTAGGATTTGTAGCCAATCAATCTAAAAGAAAAGCTTTTCATGAAGATGATTAAAGAGTTTCAGTTGCTTGTTAGGCAAAGCAATTTATAGGAGAATTAGTAGTTTTTAATCATTAAAGCTTTATACTATTAACATTCTACTTAGAATGATAGTCGAAGTCCCTATGATGACCTTTCCCCTTTACACTGAACTTCCAGGCCTAGTATGACCTTAATCCTTATATCCATGACTTCACTTCCTACCGCTCACCTTCATTCTCTCCCAGTCACATTGACTGCCTGGCTGCTCTTGGAACAAAGGAGAACTTTTCCCACTCACAGCCTTTGCCCATGCCGTTCCTCTTCTCTTAAAAGTTCTTTCCCAGAAATCCTCTTACTCAGTTCTTCATTTCCCTCAGGCCTCTACTCAAATATCATTTAATATAAAATAATATCATTTCCAACATGTAGGGTCGGGCTGGACATGGCTCCTTCAAAGCCCGTAATAGAAGTCTGGCCAGAGGACCCCTGCTTTGAAAATGGATTGTAATTGCCTCCTTATTTCCTTTTGGGAGCAACTTCTTTTCCTGAGTGATCACTTCTTGACCCTTTCTTGTCCTGAGTATCCACTGAGGTAATGTAGTTTAGAGTCACATGCAACACACGTACCCCCATTGTCTGGGACACCGCAAACTAAGCCTGGGACTCAGGGATGTGTGGTCCTGCTTCACCTATCTCCTGCCCCTGGTGCTCCCTGTAATGAGAGTAATATAGGTTAAGCCTGCTCCATCCAGTCCTCCCTGTGGTTTCCTCGGCTTGTCTGAAGGAGCAGTTGAGATCCCCAGGCTTGACCTCCTCTCTTATACCACATAATCATCAGTACTTACACTATGCCCTTTCATAGAAGAAAATAATCAAATATTTTCATACCATATATTAAAATATTTTTAATTTTTATTAGCAAGTTGTTCTATGAAGGGATGCATAAGGGAAAGAATATATTTTTTGTTCACTGAAGTATTTTCAGTCCCCAAAATAACATGTTTGTGCATAATAGGAGTTTAATATTTATTAAGTGAAATAATGAAAAATTAGTCAAAAACAAGTACCCAAAGGAACTGTGTATTTCTTTCTCTTTTTTTCTTTCTCTCTTTTTTATCATCAGATGGAGGGTCACATGAGTGAAGTAGGTGGTAAAATAAGTGAAAGAAAATTCTACTCATAAATACAATATATTTTATGCTTTTCATTCTAAGTCTTGAGTTTAGAAAATAGAAGACATGTGTAAGACAGGTCTTGGTTATGTTACCTCTCAGCTCCACTAAAGCCTATCTCTTCAGAACCTTCCAGCATTCAATAATGTTATGCTACAATAATTTATTTATGTACTGAACTCTCTCATCATTCCATATACTCAGGGAAAGATTAATGATTTACTTGTCCTTAAGGAAGTGGTTATGCAAGGGCTTATATGGGAGTCTTATGAGGCTATTCTCCAGCCACTATTTGTTCACTAAGGTTGTTTACCATCTGACTAACTAAATGCTGGGAGAAAAGGCCAGACGAGGGGCCAAATGGAATAACCAGTGATATGAGAGGTCAGAGAGTCTGCAAAACCTGCTATAAGCTTGGGGAGGAAACGTTACCCTGGGGACAGGTCCCACCCTACCATTGTCTGTTGCTAGGTGCCTGGAGCTTTCCTCCCTGGGTGTCCTCCTGTAACCTGGTCTCTCATTCCTACTCTGATCAGGTCTGGCCTAACTGCCTACCACAGATAAACTGAGCACTTGCAGTTTCCAGCTGCTTAGCTTTTGTAAATGTTGCTGCTGCTGCAGGAGCCTATCCCTCTGTCAAAAGCTGGTTCTGCTCTCGCCACCTCATATTGACAATAAAATCTTTTCTTTTCCTTCTAAACAAACGAAACAGAGAAGCTGTTTCTCCAGTCTGCTCTGGCTCCATATCACAGTCAGTCTCCCACCCAGATACACCTACTGTGGTCTCACTACCCATCACTGGTCTCCCGCCCAAGTACACTTACAAACTAATAATGGGTTTGTAAAGGCCAATTGGTATTTTTTTTTCTTTTTCTGTCGAAGAAAGAGAAAAATCCTTTGTAAGATTTTTTTTCTGTTGAGACACCCACTCAGGATTGTCCAATAACACTTCCAGTCTTTTGGTTTCCCATGTGGAAGCTGAAACTTAGCAGCTTTCACCATCTTGAATTAAGAAACTTCTGTTTGTAGAGGTTGAGTGAGAAAAACTATTCCGTTTTTTTCATATGTCCCATTTAATTACTATGGACCTCTTGAGTCTCTTAGTTTGAGAATTGGGAAACCCACAAACAAGCCTAGTTTAATCTCAGCTACTTTCTTTTTTACCCTCCCCCCGCCCCCGGTTTAGGAAGTAGGGGAACACTTGCACCTTTCAAAACATCATACCCTCTGAAGTGAATCTTGATTCTTCAGTCTTCCCAAGCTACCTAACTCACCTTTAGGGACAACTGGGTAGGCAGCAGAACCTTGTGGCTAAGAGTGAAGTGAACTCTAATGTAACTGAAAAAGTAGACAATTCTGATGTAGAGAAAGTTAGAAATTCTGAAGTGTTTATTTATTTCCTGAGCAATTTGTATTAGTTACATAATCACCTTTGAACTAGATTTTATAGTTTGATCACTCATGAATAATATCTACTCTAGCAACCTAGAGTAGGTATACTTGAAGGCATTTGTTCTCTGGTTTGAGATAAATTCTTGCCACTGGAAGAAGCCAGTTATGTGTAGCGATAGGCCAATTAGAGACATAACAAGTTGCACTAGAAAGAATATTTGTGTACCAAAAAGTTCCTATGTTAAAACCTAATCCCCAATATAATGGGATTTGGAGACAGGGCCTTTGGGAAGTGATTAGATCCTGATAATGAAGCTCTCAGGATGGAACTAGTGCCTTATAAAAGAGACCCTAGCAAGCTTCCTCAGCTCTTCGGCCATGTACAAACACAGCAAAGAGACAACTGCCTGTGAACCGGTGAGTGGGCTCTCACTAGACATCAGATTTGTCAGTGCCTTGATCTTGCACATCTGAGCTCCCAGAATTATGTGAAAAAAATATTTGTTTTTAAGTCACCCAAACTATGTATGTTGTTTTAGCAGCCTAGATGAACTAAGACCAAAATCTAGCTACAGAACTGCCTCCTCTGAAACAATGCTTTTCTTGTTGAGTATACTTAACCATCTAGCCCTGAAATTGCTGCTGCATGGTTGGAAACCGAAAGAATGGTGAGGCTTCTATGTTTCCCATACAGAGGTCATTCCCGTTCTATGCAATGTGAGGTCACGTTTGCTTTGAATATCTTCGTTTTCACCATTAACACTTTTCTTGGAAGTGTATTGCATTATTTGAGGTTCTGCAGACAAACTAGCAGAGTGTGTATATGTATAAACACATACTTTCATATCCATATTCATATATACATGTAGTAGGATGTTTATATATACCTATATATCATAGTATATGTATGTTTATATGCAGAAATGCCAAAGGCTTCCTTCCACTCCAAAGGCTAATGAGCTTAAGAACAAGAAAGCCAATGTCTCAATTTGAGTCCAAAGCTAAGAAAAAGCCAATATTCCAGTTTGAAATGCATGAGGCAAGAAGACATCTTGGGGGATGATTAGCCTTTTATTTTACTCAGGCCTTCTGAATAAATGACCTTCTGATTGAATGACCCCCTATACACATTATGAAGGGTAATCTGCTTTATTTAGTCTAAAAATATAACTGTTAATCTAATTCGAAAACAACTTCACAAGCACACCCAGAATGATCTTACCAAATATCTAAGCAAACTATGACCAAATTAAGTTGACACATTAAATTAACCATCAGAACATAAACACAGTGAAGGATTTAAGAAATTGACTCATGCAGTTTTATGGAGGCTTAACAAGTCCATACCCTGATAGAGTAGGCAAGCAGGCTGGAGACCCAGAGAAAAGTGGCACTTCAATTTTAAAGTCAATCTGTTTGAAGAATTCTTTCTTGCTCAGAGGAGGTAATTCTCTGTTTTATTAAGGCCTTCAACTGGTTGGATGAGGCTCGCCTACATAGTGGAGGGCAATCTGCTTTATTCAATTCCCAATTATTTAAATGTTAATCTCATATCCAAAGTCAGCTTTACAAAAACTTCCAGAATAATATTTGACCAAATACTTTTTTGAATATTATAGCTCAGCCATTTTATGATGGATACATAAAATTATCCATCACACATGTCTTTATTCATTGAGATATTTTTGTCTGCAAGAGATACATATATAATTCAAACTAATATAAGAAATATGCATGTCTCTCTCTTTTTGTGTGTGTAGCTCTATCTGTATGTGTAACGTAACCAACCCATGGACAGTGTAGCCTAAGAATTCCAGAGCTAACTGATGACTTGTGATCTCTTTGTACTCTCTCTCTTTCTCTGAATTGGCTCACTATCTCCTACTGCACATGGCTTCCTCTGAGTATTAGTGAAGGAGAGCATGGCTTCAGATTCATCCATGCTTATATCATCCTAAAGTTTAGTAATCCTGTATAAGAAAGAAAGAGTTTAGTAATTATTACGTTGAGTTGATACATAGAATCATTAAAGCACTGAGCTTATTTCTGGAACACGGTTCATACCATTAAGTCCTACCTCTCTGAGATTAAAGCTGAAGACTCACTTTCCCAACCTCCCTTCCAGTTAGGTTTTATCACAAATGTTTACTTCTACAAAAACACGCAATAATAAAAATTGCTTCAGAAGAGAGCAATGTAAAGAAATGGGCCTTACACAGAATCTGTTTTGGGTTACACTGGGAGCCGTAGATTCTGGCTTACTTGGGGGCAATAGAGTAGATTATGGCATCCATTAGGTCGTGGCCACTTAGTGATTACATACTGAGTGCCAACTCTTTTTCAAGCCTGTTCTAAGGGATTGAAAAGGAGGTCTCTGCAGGCATAGTCTTGTGACAAGGTTCGGGCATTATTCTTGGCAGTGTGTCCTCCAAAACAAACTCTCTGGCCTGAAAGATATACTCTGAAAGATTTATTTTCCCCTTAAAGAAATTGCAGTGTTTCCATTAAGGCTCTGAATGATGCAGAGAGCTTTTCTATTTCATTATCTTGCCATTAGATTTTGATTCAACTGGCACAAGTTGTATGTACAGCCAGAGCCAAAATAGGTGGTCAGGATAATAAGTAGTATGATTGGCTAGATTTTGGTCACTTCCTTGCCCTTGTGGTTGGGAAGGTTGGATATTGTGATTGGCAGCTACACAAGAATCACACAGAGTGAAGACAGGCAATTATACAAATGAGAAAAGAATGTTTTTCTAGAAGAAGTGGGAAGGAAATTCTGAACAACAATAAACACCCAACATAGTGCCTGATGATGAAAGTGGCTAATTAATCATTTAACATTTTCCTTTACTCTTAAGAATCAAGTGGGAGAGGGAATTTGGGGACAGGGGCGAAGGTGGAATATGCAGGGCTGGCTGACTGTGCTTTCTTCTGAATATCTCAGAGCTTGGATATTCTGTGCATATACGCTTTTTCCAGTGCTGTGCTATGGAAGTACAACAGTGAATAAAATAGGTATTAAAGATCTTAGGACCTCATGCAAGGACACATTAATTAAATCAGTTATTGCAGTACAAAATGAGAAGTGTAATGTTAATAAAATTACGGGATAAACAAAAACAAGGCAGACAATACCAATTTTGAAGTCTAATAAAAGAACTTTCTAAAGAACGTGATGTTGTTCTGAATTTGGAGTCAGGCAAGAACTAATTTCAAATTCCTGTTCAGGCCCTGGCCAGGTGGTTCAGTTGATTTAGAGAATCATCCTAATATGACAAGGTTGTGACTTCGCTCCATAGTCAGGGCACATGCAAGAATCAACCAATGAATGCATAAATAAGTAGAATAACAAAATTAATGTTTCTCTTTCTCTCCCTCTCATTATAAAATCAATAAATAAAAATTTAGAAAATTTTTGTTTGAGTACTAGCCAGCTGTATTTAGACATGGTATTCATTGCAGCCCCAGTCCCCTTATGTGAGGGATGGTGACATAATAACTCTTTTCATAGCTGTCATGGCAACGTGATATAACCTACATAGAGTCCCTAGCCTGGTACATTGGGTACTTAATGAACTTTTCTAAAAATAACATTTCTTTAATTTTTCTGGGTGAATGTAGTAAGATGACTCATGCTTAAGTGAAAGAAATTCATAAGGACGTTTGCAAAGACGATATGTGATCTTTGAGGAACTAAATGAATAAGCTAGAGAGAAGACTGAACAAGAACAAAGTCAAGTTTAATACCTGTACTTTATCCTCAAATCCACAAAAAATAATAAAATAACTTCAGGGTGGTAAATGACATTACCAGTTTTGTGTTTAGACAGATCACTTTGGCTCCAGGTGTTCACTGGACCAGAGGAAGACATAGTTATTGTGCTGATCAGCAAACTTGGATAGGAGGTGATTTATTGGTCAGCTTGATTGGGACAGTGGAATGGACAAAAGAGCTTACAAATAGGAGAAGATGTATGAAAGATTTAACTTACAGAGTGTACAGAATATATTTGTTATGGGAGAACATTGTGGTGAAGAAATTGTGATGTGTTCTGGATCAAGAAACCAATTGGATTGTGCAGGCATTCATTAACATAGAAAATCTTGGAGGACACTGTTGAAAAAAGGAAGTCTATAAACTAAGTAAAGAATTTAATACACTGAGTATGAAGGTGCCTATATGCCCAGTAGGCTTTCTATGATTCTGATGCTCTAGAGAAACATCTCATCTGGGCAGATGGAGTTCATCAGTACTTGGATGGTAATCGGTGATAATTTTTGAAATTGTTCTGGGAAAATGTTAATGTGATGAGCATTGGAGGACCACTGATATAATTAACTTTAAGAATAATGCAGCTCTTTCTTCTGTAATAAGAGAGAAAAATAGAAAGGATATATTGGACGTAGGAAATCATTACTAATACATAAGAGATGCTGGTGTACTTTGAAAGCCATAGAAATTATTGTTTCAGAACTATATCTGTTTTGTGCATTCAAATGTCTGATTTAAATATGCATCAAGGGCAAAGGGATTTTTTAGATTGCTTTTTATTGACATTGTTTTGATAATACCTCTATTTTTATGTAAAATGTTAAGTTTTTATATTCCCCAAATCAATAACATCTTTGCTGCCACTGTTACTTTAAAATTATTTTAACTAGAACCTTGAGGCATTCCAACATACTCTAAACCACCATCAGTTCCCAAACATTTTTCTGTCGTAGTAATCATAGTTGTCTCTTTATGTGTGTGTTTGGGAGGTTGTAAGTGATGAAAAGAGGAGGCCATTCATGTATTGGCACAGGAGTTTCAAATCATGAACCCCAAATATTTATGAATACAGCAATGAAAAAGAACAATAGTTATCTGTTAAACTTGGAAACAAAATCTGAAAAGCTTATCATTGTTTAAACTTAACTAAGTTTACTATGATAATATTGGCATCAGTGTTATGTTAATATTATATGAAAGAAACTAAATTTCTAGCCACAGGCTATTAGGAGAAAAAGAACTGATTTTCACGTTTGAGTGTACAGTACCTTAACTTTAAATGAGAACAAAAACTTAGATTTGAATTGAAATGACATTGACATGGATATACCCTATCAACTTGGGCTTATATCTGCACTCCCATACTCTTTTACAATTTGCAAAGGGGATGTTATTGCAAATGTTATTTTTTTTCCAATAAAGAGACAGCTCATTAGATCTCATTACTAGTCAGCAGCTGTCACAGAATATAGATTTTCAACTTGGAGCAATACATCTTTTCACAAATGCTTTCACTGAAAATGTGGAAAAGATCTATTTCATCGCTAACCTACAGCAACATTATACATGACTTCACTTACACCTTTGGCTTTTCTGCAGAATATTTCATAGTTTAGTAACTTTAAGTTGAATAATTCAAGTTTCTTCTAAATGTAATGACCGATGCTTATAAATTTTTAAGGGGACATTAAAAGTACTTTTTGAACCCCTACCAGTAAGATGTTATTCTCAAATCTAGATAAATTCAATACATTGACAAGTATGTTCTCTGTATATTCTTTGTACAAGGACATGGGGGATATAAAAATAAAATATGATCTAATTTTAGTCTGTAGAAAAATATTCTGCTAACATGAGACTTAAGAATTGCAGTTGGAAAGATAATGTGAGGTGAGGCCAGTGTCATTTTAAATGCCAGGCCAGGGTATAGCATCCTTACCTGTGAGGAGGAAATGCACTTACTCAGAGGGAAAGCTGGTTTCAGAGAAGAGCGGTTGGGAAAAGAAAATGTTAGCAATGGCTGAGGGAACAGAAAAAAACTAAGTTTTGAAAATAAAAGACAACAGATATGTGAAAGTTGCAACTATGTATTTCTATAGGAACATGCTATTTTACATATCAAGCAAGAGTATGATAGGGATTTAAGATACATAACTCCAAAGAAATTTTCCAATATCTATAAAAGTGTTATGTCTATAAACTATCAGATGCTGCAGCCAACACTCTTCATCAAACACTCTCCATCCAAGCTCCAAACCATTCAACTATTTACTACAAAATTTCATGTATACAAATCCAATAGCTTCTACCTTTGACTTTTTTTCCCTGACACTTTAAAGGCCTATCCAATGACATATTAAGAAATGACCTATAACTTCCTTCATTTAACTGAAATAGCTATTTAATATCATTTTCAGATGACTGGACCACATTTCATTTCTTCCTTTTTACTAACATTTTGATTCATTAAAAATTAATCTCTGGACAACAGTGTAATGATTGCAGGGGGAGAGATAGAAGGGGGTAAATGGTAATAGAAAATACAATAAAAATAAAAATACATTGAAAATAATAATAGGTCCTCCCCCAAAATTAACCTCTGGAATGAAAATCTACTTTCTCTCTCTAAAAAAAAAAAGCATTTATTGTGGTAGATTTTTAAGATAATATGTACACAAAAAAGATTAAACCTTCCTTGTTCCATAAAAACCTGAAGTTGATTGACATCTTATCATATTTCAGTTCAGAACGAAAAAAATAATAACTATAAAGCAATTAGGGTTAGACTGGAAAGGGTTCAGCCAACTGTGTTCATTAGTCACTTGGCTCTCCACCTGAAATAATAGGCTTTGAGATAAAGAAAAGAAAAAGGAATGATATTTTCTGCTTTACTCACTACATGTTGCTATCTGGAATGTCATACAAATTAGCTTAGGATGGGTGTTGCTTTTTCAGGTGTCCATAGCAACAATCTTTCACAGGTTTTTAATCATTCCATCTTTCTAAAACCCATTTAGAGATAGCACAATCCATGAAACAATGTAAATACAAGGAGGGACCAGCCAAGAAAAAGCTGGAATTATCATCTGGAGGGTGAGCCCCTTGTAGTACAGGCTCCCTGCCCCCCAGGTAAGTGTTCTGGGAACTTCATCTGTATCAGTAATGAGCTGGCACTGTTGTGAGAGGCTGCATTCCGCTTCAGTGAATGTTTTTTGAAGACTCAGTGTGTATGCCCATGTCATATGGGTGATTGACAAGTGCACCTGCCCACACCACACAGTGTGTTTAGCAGTTTTTCACCAAAAACCACATGACTTTTGCACCCTACCCTCACTATTCATGAGTCCTCGTGGAGGGACTTTTTCTTGGTTTCTCTGGATGAAAAAAGTCCTTCAAGAGAAACATTTTTCAATGTGGAAGAGGTAAAACAAAATATCTAAAATTTGGGAGCAAAGGCTCAAATAGTTAAAGACAGAGTCTTAGTGTAAGGCACATATACCCTGATTTATCAATTACTGACTTGTTTTCACACAATAGATTACAAGCTTTAATATGTTTTTATTCTTGATTCTTATCACTTTTTCTATGTGCATATATTATTTGTTCATTTTTCTCCTAGAAATTGGAAAAAATCTATTACTCTACTAATTATTACTTTTAATGTAAACTTTTAAAAATTATTCTTTTAAATTATCTAGTCAACATCTATTAACTTCTAAATGAAACATATAAAAGAGCATAATTTACCTTTTTCAAGTAGATATTTTGTTGTCATGAAATATATTTTAGATCCTGATAATATAATTATATTAACTTTACTTTTATATTCTCTTTTAAAATGTATTAACAAATCCATTAAACATAAAGCCATATTACAAATTGTAAAGCTTTTATATCCTGGTTTACTGTTCAATATTAATCCTTTTAGGATGCCATTTTTTAACATTTTGATACATTTTCCAGTCTCTTATTGGTCTTATAATTCATTTATGTTTACTCACATTATAAAAAAACTGTATCAAGTTTATAATTATCAGTGAGCCTCCTGCTCAGTTGAAGGCTGTGAATAGTTAAGTTTGGAGGAGTGAAAAGGAAAATGCGGATTCCCCACTGCACCGGGGTCAGTGGCCCTGACTCCCATGTTGCTCAGCGTTAACTACGTGTCAACATTCTTCCAGGTGTAATTATTAATTTATAGTAAGTTATTAACAGTTTTAAAGTTAATTAACATAATCCTTCCTCATGTCAATTAATTTTCCTTTTACATTATGCTCTTGTTTTTTTCATATCTTTAAATTTTTCACACAGCTTATATTTTGTTTCATTTTTTATAAATATTTTTTAGAGATTTTATTTATTTATCTCTAGAGGGGAAGGGAAGGAAAGAGGGAGAGAAATGTCAATGTGTGGTTGTCTCTCATGCGTCCCCTGCTGGGAACTGGCCTGCAACCCAGGCATGTGCCCTGACTGGGAATTGAACCGTGGCTGTTTGGTTCACGGGCTCAGGCTCAATCCAATGAGCCACATCAGCCAGGACTCACAGTGTATCTTTTTTTACAGTTACCCCCCTGTATCTTCTTCTTCTTTCTAATTTACTAATTCTTCCATGTTTGCATAAATAAATTTCTCTTTGATCTGGTATTAATCCCAAAACAGTGTGTAGAGATCCTTTCAGGGGTCTTTGTTTTCTGGAATATTGTTAAAATTGTACTCTTCCGTGATGTCAATAATGAGGATGTGCGATACAGTTTACAGTTTCTGTTAAGTGATTCAGCCAATGCACATAATACTTAGCTGCTTGTCAGTAAAGGCAGCTATTTTCCAGTCTTCATTTGTCTCCTTTAATCTGCTCACAATTTGATATGTATTTAGAAGAAAATCTTCAACTGAGAGTGTTTGTGTATCACTGTTTTTTAGGTTCTAATACTGATGCAAGACCAGATCTGAGAAATCTGCAGAAAGCCTCTCAATCTCTCCTCTTACCTAGCAATGGTTTTGGTTTACTCCACTTTTACTTTTCAACTTTTTATTTGCGCCTTCTTTTTTTAATTTTTATTTTTACCTATTCTGTTAGTTATGTAGCTAATAATACATTTTGTGAAGTTACAATCAAGGGTTGGCCCTAGGTGATTTATACAGATTATCCAAGGTCAGATGATAAGCTATATATATAAATAAAAAGAAATAAGCTTAGTGAGAAGACTGGATGTGAATAATTTCTGAGTATGGGCAGAATGATCGTTTTTTCAGGTCTAGTAATGGTGTTAACTGAAGTACAATGTTGTTTATTCTTAGTACCCTGACAGCAACTCATAAAACAGCTACCGGTTGATCCCAAAACCCTTTGAAATTCTTATACAATGTTCCCATAGAGCATCACCCAGGAATCTGAAAGCCCACATCTTTTAATAGATAAGTTAAATAAATTTAATTCAATTTAATTTTAATAAATTGTAATATGGTTAGTTCCCTTCTCCAATGTTGAGCTTGTGTACAGTCAGTGTGATCCTTTAAAAGCATAAGGTGAAGATTCTCATGGTATTTAGAATGAAACTCTAATTTCCTCCGGGCCCTCCAGGATCTTGCCCTCTCTCTCCAAATTCACCTCAGTATCACCCTGTCCCCGGCTCACTACTCTTCAGCGAACCTGGCTGTTCTGGTATTCTTGCAACAACCAAACACACTCATTTCATTTGCTGTTATTCCTGTCTGGAACTTGCTGCCCCAGGCATTTCTCTGGTTTCTCGTCCTGGAATTTTTTTATTGTCGTTCAAGTATGGTTGTCTGCCTTTTCCCCCCACCACTCCGTACCACCACTACCCCCCAACTCCAGCCATCATCCCTAAATTCTTAACTCAAAATCACCTCCTGGGAGAGGCCTTCTTAATACATGCCTTAGCCAGTACTCTTTCCTAGGTGGTCACCTTCCCCACAGTGTGTTCCTCATTTATAATTATCTTGTTTATTACCTGGTGTGGCCCTTCCATACCAGAGGGTAAGAACCTCAAGAGCAGGAGCTTGTCTTCCTTCTTCATGGCCCTGAGAAGTGAAGATTTACTGAGTGAGTGACTGAGTGAATGGATGAAGTGATAAATAAAGCACAGACACAGATGCACAGATGAGGGATGGAGAGCCATTAAGGACTCTGAGTTGTTGAAGACTCCAGGGTCCTGAGGACCTTTTTCATTTTACTGAAACATTTTTCCAACATGGCAAACATATGCATGTAACATATCCCAAAATGTTAAAGTAACATTAACTTTAAAATTTTTATAGCTGACAGTGATGCCCATCATGCCTTCTACCACTGGTTCAATTTCAGAACAAAAAGATTCAAATCTAAATGTCAGCCAACCTAATCATCACCGTAATGTTTAACACAGCCTAGTTATTACACAAAACACAGCAGCAGCCAGAAGAATATTAGGAAAAAATTTCCCAGAGAGTCATGTGGATCTAGATTATTGAGTTCCAGATGTAATTTATTCAAGTAGATGCAGATTCTTGACAATAAACTGTGGTTTAACATCTGCTGAGTTGTTCTTTATTTAATGCAGATATGGCAAATGCTTTTACAGGGCAAGCAATTATTTATCTATTCTGAAGGATTCAGTGTGATGTATTTTGTAAATCTTGGAGAATCACTAGTATCTAATTCAACTTAATGAATTCGGGGTCTTAAATATATTTCATTATATATTTCATTTGGGTTGGTTTTAATCTGAAAGTTTTAAAAATACAATTGTGTTAAGTTTACAATGTTATAATTTTGCAAAGCAATATAGATTCATTGGCATATATTTCATCTATATGGAGGGTACCATTCAATATATAAAAATTATTTAATACATTGACATTAAAATGGCAAATAATAAAACTGGTAAGAATGTTCAAATATTAACATCAATATTTAAAAATTATCTAAGTCCAAGAAATTATATAAGAACCAGTGAATAAATGAAACTAGTATTATAAAAGTAGCACTTAAATTCACACACACACCAAGAGGTCAATATGTTTGTAGCATTTCTCTTTCCTGTGAAAAAAGATTATTAACCTACTTAGTGTTGTTATAATTTTCTATCATTGCCTTCATAAATAAATGAGATCAATTAGATAATTATAGGTGCATTCGTTATAATAATTTTCTTTGAGTTTAAGGTTGCCATTTAGCTCACTGAATCATCCACATTAGTAATAATTAGAAGCAGATAGAGCAGCAAGGTATATATCAATTTACACTTTTGGTATTTGATACTTGAAGGATTTATTTTTTTCATTTATATTTATTTGAATGATTTTGACCAATGAATAATGGATATTTTATTTTTAAGGCAAACTTTGTCACCTGCTGGAAATTATATAAAGGTCCATTCCTTCTTATTTACAGCCTGATGAGAAATTATTTAATGAATTTTTACTAGTGGTTAGCCAAACTGAGAAAATGATATCTAATTGGTTATCCCCTGTTGTTTTAGGTGTTTTGTATAACAGGAAAACACCACTAAGAATATAAACATCATGTTTATTGATGAATTTCACTATCCGTTTCACGCCTAGCTGCAAAACTAATGGAAAGAAGATGGCTCTGGTTATTCATTCTCTATCCTGCCATGTGCTTTCCTTTCCTCTCCTTTTTCCTCCTTTCCTTTCCTTTTCTCATCTCAAATTTAGGGCATATTAGCATTTAGTGCATGAGCACTTTTGTCTGTGACAGTTGTCACAGTTCAGAAAACCAATTTTAGAGCCAAATATTAATCTAAATACTATGTCTACTTCTGCATTCAGAAGACCTTATACCTGTAGTGTTTTGACTGGATGTTTGTTCTGATTGCTAAATCATTGTAACATGTGGTTAGCTCAGTAAGGACACGGGCTCTAAAAGGCAAGCTCCAAGTTGTGTCAAGTATGCAATTTATCAACTGATGAACTACAATGTGCTCCGCCCTTTATATTTGCAATGTGGCTACTGATATCCTAATTTAGACCTTAGAGTTCTTATTTGAAAAATCAGTTTCTTTTTTCCCCAAGACATTTAAGAAACAGGGTTGAAATAGAGGTATATACTCGGATGCTGTTTAGATCACATTTTTCAAAACTGCCTTTGAGGAGTTGACGACCCTAATTCTCTTCAGCTCTTATTTTTGTCAAAACATCTCCCTGGCCCAGGATCATTCATTATTACACACAGTGCAGACTGTTAGTAACAATCAATTAAGAGTCCCTTGGCCTTTTATGGACAACATTCTCATCAAGAACGGCCAAAATGATGCTGGCCACGAGCTCTGCCAAATAGACCATTAGCCACTGATAATTTGTTTCATTTAAAACGTCTACTTGCGATAAATGACTGGTTCCAACAAGACACAGTAATAATGTGTTATTTCGGTGCTTTGGTACCTGTGCTTATGAAGACTAATTCTTTTACTTCAACCATGTCTGTTCTTACACAGATATTGACTAAATTTCAAGGTTAAATAACAAGAAGTCGTGCAATAAACAATAACCTCATTATTCAAAGTCGGAAATCCTTGGCAGTAAGTACATATTAAGAGAATGATTTATAAGGGGAAACTAGTAAAACCACAAATAGTCATTTTATCATTTACTATAAGGGAATACTATCATGAAAAAAATACCAGATATATCCTCAAAAAGAGCCTGTCTCACATCAACTAAATACAAACAAAGAATAAAATGTAAGAAGTTATGTTTCCAAATAAAAGGAAGACCCTTGTGAGTTAAAACCATGTATGCATAAACTAGGCAGGATCTCAAGACTATTAAGATTTTTAATTTGTTTAAAAATAAAGCGTTACCCTGCCCATTGTGGCTCAGTGGACTGGGCACCCTCCCACATGCCCAAAGGTGCCTGCCCATTCAATTCTGGGTCATGGGCTCCACCACTGGTCCGGGCACTTGCAGAAGGCAACCAGTTGATGTTTCATTGTTGCAAAATGTTTCTCTCCCTCTCTTTCTGCCTCTTTTTCCTTCTCTCTAAAATAAAATAAAATCCATTTCATGAGTGAGTGAACGAATAAGTAAAATGTGACTGAAATGCAAGATTATAGTACTTGATTCCACTTTAACGGGCCACTCTTTGTCATTAGACTGAATTTCCAGAGGTCAGGAACTCCACAATGTGTTGTATAGCATTCGTTGTTGAAAGGCAGCGTGGTATGCAATTGACACTCTCGAAAGAGAATCCCCCCATGTTTCCTACAGTCCATGTGCAATTTGGGAAGAACCATTGGAACAGGTCAATGCCATTCTCCTTGGGACTCACCTTTTATGATACTTAACTTGTTCTCCAAAATTGTTTTTGAGAAAATGTGGATTTTACTTCCCTTTAGGTTTAAAAATAGTTTAGCAGTTACAGTTGATAACATAACGTTAACCATATCAGCTGTAAATCTTCTGAACTGGAATCTTAAATTTCATTGGCAAATATAAAATTGCCCATTTCTTAAAGGCAAAGTGAAGTAATGCCACTGCTTTGTTTAGAAGTATTTAAAACGTAAGAGCTATAACAATAGTGACTCATTTATGTTTGTAGAAAATAGTTTTTAAATATACCCTTGTACATAATTCTGTTTTTTAAAAAGAAAGTCAGCATTGTTTATTTGAAATACACCTTTTACCCCATGAGTAAGTGGTTAATACCCGTAAGCAAACAACTGGGGTCACTGAGACCTTCACCTTGTCCATTCCTTCACTGTCTAGTATCCGTTTCACCTTCAATGTCTCACAATGACACAGCTTCAACATCTTAATTTCATTATCTGCTCAACAAATATAGTTTCCTATACATACATCTATTGATCGCATTATTATTCTCTTAGAGATCCAAGGCCCAAACATGAGTTTTCTTTTATCTTCTCTAATTCCTTGTCAAGACACTTAAAAAACTCTCTTTGCCTTGGATTTTCTCTATTTAGCCTTAAAAGCAGGTCAAAATTCACCTACTGTGTCATTTTTTTTCACAGTCAAAACTTCATTTTCCAATTATAATTTCTTAGAATTCTAAAAATTTTGCAGAAAAAAATGATTGAAGTCATTTTAGGTTTTCCTCCAGAAAAATATAGGGGAAAGATTAGATGATAAAAATTGCTTAGATTTGAAATTAATAGTTAAGTTAGGAAATAAAACATGTCTTACATTATAAAAATATCCCTTTAAAAGTAATTTTAAAAATTAGTATTTTTTAAATTTTAGGAATGGAAAAAATTGTCAATAACATATGTGTCTCTTCAATCTTTAAGGACATGTACTTCCCAGGACATATTCCGGTTTCATGGTTTTACTGTACTGTCATGATTTTAAAGAATTGGCACTGTTATTAGTGGTGCTTGACTTAATTTCCAAAGCAAAATAGATCTCATGAGGAAATCTTGATTTCTATGTCTCTCTCAAATTAAAAAGTTTTTTAAAATTATGGCTTGCTTGATTACATACAGTTAAAATTTGGAGTTATTTTAAAATAGGTTTTCAAATTACATTGGTGACAACTCATCAAAATCTCAATTTTTATAATTTTATGACTATGACTACTCCCCCCCCAAATATAATAATTAAATAATTCATAGGTGTCATTTCAAGAGGAAGTTAGAAAAATCTGGGATTAAAATGGAAATATTAAAACTATAACACCTTAAGTCTAAAGCTTGTACATAATAATTAAAAACTTTCATTTATCAAACATTATAATACGTGAGCTCTTATTTGGAAACTAAAGTAGTTTAGGATATTATTAAAATTCTTTAAAATATTTTGTCATGTCATGGGCCTCCCAGAGCCATCCGACTTGTATACTAATTATTTTTTCTTGGCTACATGCTGTTTTAATTACATTCATTATTTCTGTCATTCTGCAAAATCTTATGCATGGGAGTGCCCGTGGCCTGGTGCATAACCATTCCTTTTTCCTGCTGTGCTAATGGCTTAAGTCCAAGCCGAGGTGCAAATGAAATGAGTTTAGAAGGCTAAATTTGGCTCCCAGTTAATTCACTTCACAAACCTGCTACCTATTTTTTTGTCATAAGTTGGCTCAATTACAACTCTATATTAATAAAGAACCCAAAAGTTAGACTGAAATGAGTAAACTTTTATCCTTAGTGATTGTCAATGATGTTGTCAACAGGAAGCTCAGAAAGGAGAGATTTTGAGGGGAAAACATTTAAAATGTATTGTAATTCTTCTTGAAAATTAAATATGTTTTAGCAAGAAGAACTAGATTAGGAGAAAAAATTAGTAAAATTAAAGAAAGAACCACTGTGTCAGAAAATTTTTTGTAAACTTGTCATATGAGTAATTTGCAGTTATATTTGGTTCAAAGTGTCCTCTTGACACTTTTTTTTTACTTTTTTAAAATTTAGAATGCTCTGTCCTTGCTGTGCACCTGGTTCCCTTCTTCTCCTTTCTACTTTCTGACCAGAATGGCAATGCAACCTGAAAATTCCCCAGATCACAGTAACTCATAATAATAACCTGTCTCTGTGATCTAAAGTATCGTGGTAAAAAATAATAAGTGTAATTACAAGTTAATACTTTAAATAGGTGGTTTTTGGTTAAAGTGTTTATTCATATATTTTGTATCACTTCTCTACACTCTGGAAGAATTAATAGTATATATCTATAGGTAACAAACTTTAAAATGGCAGCTCTTTTTAGGACTCTAATAATAATTGGCATATATAAAATATGCTCTGTTTTTATATTGAGTAATGAAAAACTAAGCCATTAATCTCTCTTATTTTGTTTTTAAGACATATTTTATTCAATACATAATATCTGAAGAGTTTTTAATACTTGTTTTATTTGTTTATAAATAAAGTATTCAATGCACATTGTTTATTTTCACAAAAGAAAGGTGTAAATTATGACCTCTGCTTTCTAGAAGATAATTTCTAGAGTTTCAGGACAGGTAAGCACATGTATCTAAATCATGCAAGATTTCTGACTTTATGTTTATGGTTATTTTTTGTTTGTTGCTATTTATAGATAATAGCAATGTCATGCATACAAACAAAAATTAAAACTGGTTCTAAGAAACTATTTTAAATCAATTTCAGATAGTGTTAGTTGTCCTAATGAAATGAGCAATGAAATTTAAAAAGCGAAGTTGGCAAAAAAGCAAATTTATCAAAGAAAGTCTCTAAAGGGGACTTTGGAATTCTATTATTAAACTTACAAACTAGTTTATGTCCACTATTTTTAAAACTCCATGTGATTATCCTTCAAGCCTCAACAAGTTTGCCCATTTCGTGATGGGTGATTTATGAGTGCACCTACCCCACGCACTGAGTGTTCAGCAGTTTTTGACCAAAAATGACATGACCCCGGGCCGCTGCGTCCACCTTCTGGGGCTTCCCTTCACACAGTGAGAATCACGACAGCACTGCAGACAGGCAGCCAAGAGACAGGCTGGAGTCCCTCTGGAGCCTTAGAGTAAAAACTGAAATATGAGGAGGGACCTCAAAAAACTTAATTTATTTGTTAAAAATTGTGTATTTATTCTTGCATGTTTAATCTTCAGTCACCTTCAAAGCACTCTCCATTTGATGAAATACATCTTTTGAAACAATTTTGTACACTGCTTGAAATAGTTTTTGAACTTGACGATTTTGATGTCTTTTAGTGCTCCTGCTGTGTTTTGTTTCACCTGTTCTACATTGACAAAGCATTTCCCTCTGAGGACTCTTTTCATCCATAGAAACAAAAAACAGTCCCTCAGGGTAAGATTGGGTAAGGGGGGGCGGGACATGGAGGTAATGCTGTTTTTTTTTTTTTTTTTAAATCAAAAACTGCTGAACACTCAGTTCATTGCAGACAGGTGTGCTGGTAAATCACCCATCATGAAATGGGCAAACTCCTTGAAATAGTCTTCAATAAAAAATTCTCTGAAGCCAAACTCAGCCTCTCAGAATGTACTCAGCTTGATCACTGATGCAGATGGGCTCCTAGGACACTCACCTAGGGGGCAAAGCCTGAACTAGAAGGGGGCCGGCCCTACTGATGATAATTTTGGGGTTTTGGGAGTTCCTCCTTCATAATTTCTCTAGGTATGTTTAATCAAATATCGAAGAATGATTGTCCCATCCCCATACTTATTTAATGAAGGGTGAGCTCTTATGACAACAGCTGAAAATAAAAAATGAATAACATCATACTTCAATTCTACAGTACTTGGCTTTACATTGTACATCTTATATATCTACATATAATTGTGTTTCCATTTCTACATCTTTAATTGCTATCATTTACTAGTAACTTAATCCTGATTTTTCCCTAGGCTATGGCAGATTTAACTCATCCTAAATTTCATTAAGTGAGCTTCTATCATCAATCTAGTATTCTTCAGTATACTCAGTGAAATTGATCTTAAAAGTCCTTGTTATATGCTTCAACTCAACCTTTGATCTCAGTTTAGAAAAGGAGACCATTAACTGTTCACAGTCTCTTTGGCAAAGATCGCATTTACTCTTTGGAATTACTCTGCTTTTCTCTGGCTTCTGTTTTAGTATGTGGGAAAAGAAAAAAAAAGAAATGAAGTGAAACCAGATTTTAGTGTGGCTACATTTTTTAATAAATTTGATGCTTCTCTTCTCCCAGTGAATATTTCCTAAGAATAGATCTTGGGAGTAGAGTTTTCCGTTTCAGGAGTAAAAAGTTGGCCCCATTTGCATGTGGCACAATTTGCTGAGCAGGCCTGTGCCCTTGTTAACATGACTCCCATTTTACTCTTCTGAGCGTATGTCCCCAGGACCAGAAGTTACTAGAAGCAAGAACAGAACTAACCACTCCCTACAATCCCAGGCAGAAGATAACATTGGAACAAACTGCAGCCTGGTGTTACAAGGCACAAGAGCACACCCACCCATGCTTTTTTAATCCAATCAAAATCCAATAAAAGCTCAAAGCCCCCACCCCTCAAAGCTAGTGTATCTCTCCACACTACACCCCTCTCCTTTCTTGGAGAGTGAATAAAACTTTACTCTCCACACTTTCTTCTCTTTGTGAATTCTTTCATAGCCTGCATCACTGATCACCCTAACAAGAAGCTTTTTTGGTCAGATTTCTCCTTTGTCTTTCTTTCTCTGTTAGAGAGAATGACTACATAATGGTATTCTCCTCTTAAAGTTTCTCCCTCTGTAAATCACAGAAACTTCTAGTCTGATCTATGGATGAGATTATTTTCTAATATAAAAATTTAAAGTTATGAAAAATTCACTTTAAGGTATAACTTTTAAAGCTCATATATACTAGGTATTAAACATATTTTAATAGAAATAGAAAATGTTTTTTCTCACACTCTCAAATGGACATTGTTTTTTTCATTTGATAGCAAGTTGATCCTTAAATGCAATTAGTCACACCCCCAAAAACTTTCTTTTAAATCCTTTATACACTCACTTTTCATTTTGGGTTACTCATAATGAATGATCATGCTTTATTACAACACATTTACTTCTTGTGTGCTTGCAAGTCTATTATCTAATCCTATGGAAAGCACTCCTGATGGATAGGTATAGAAAAGCCATTTAATCCCTACTTTATAAATGAAGAAAGAAAAAGAGTCTAGAGAAGCTAAATGATCTGCCCAAGGCCATGAATATCTCTGCCCTAATTCTGTAGAAGAAGCATTTTGGAAGAACCAAGCACCAATGCAGACAATGGTTAATCTAATCCCCCAGGAGTTAAGATAGATAGCAAACTAAAAATAAACTATAACTAAATATTTTATAGAAACATAAACCCTATATGTTCTTAATTTAATAAAAATGACTGGAGAAGGGCCTAAGTACTATCTCTAATTTGAAAACAAATGACTTAAGGAGAAACAACAAAAATCTGTGGTACAACAGGTACAGAAATGGCACAAAAAGATGACTAACAATGCAAAAACAGAGCTGATGCGTGCAAACCTACTCAACCAATCTTTCAGATTAATACTGAAACCATAATAATTTGTGTTGATTGAGTACATTGTACTTGGCACCATTAGAAGTACCTTATTTGTTTTGCTCCTCATGACAATGCTATTATAGAGTTATTATGATCCTCATTTGATAGATAGGAACAATGAGGCAGAGAACACATGGATACTAAATGGTGGAGTGAGACACTGAATCCAGTGGTCTGGCCTGAGCTCACACTCTCCACCAATTAAAAAAAAAAATGCCTCTCTGGGGAAGGTTCAAAGGGCATCTGAGCAAAAGTAAGGAAACAAAATGGGGCACAAAGAGGGATAAACTATAGTAGATTTTTAAAAAATCTACTATATTTTGGTGGTGGCTTGGAAGAGCAATGAATGAAAACATGAGCTCAATGAAACAACAATCTGTTAAGAGTCAGAATTCTCCAGACAAACAGAAGCAGGAAATTTATTATAGAAACTGACTTATATGGTTATAGAGGCTGAGAAGTGCCACAGTCTGCCTTCTGCAAGCCAGAGAACCCGACAGGCCTGGAGTATAACTCAGTCCAAGGCTGAAAGTCTGAGAACCATGGGTCTGCTAACACAAATGCCCCATTTGGAAAGCCTGAGACCCACTGACTCTCATGTCCTGAAGTCTGAGCAGGGGCAGAAAGAAGATGATATCCCAGCTGGAAGAGAGGAGAGGAATTTGCCCTTCTCCCACTTTTGTGTTCTGTTCAGGCTCACAAAAGACTGGATGGTGTCCACCACATTGGTAAGGGCAGATCCCTTTACTTATGTAATTCAAAGGTTAATTTCTCCCTCAAACACCTTCCCAGATATAATGTTTTACCAGCTATACAGTTGTCCTTTAGCCCAACCAATGTGACATATAAAATTAACTGTCACTGAGTCAGTCCAAAGATAAACACACAAAGATCTTATTGAAAGCTAAAATGTAAGCTGGCCCTGGCTGGCGTAGCTCAGTGGATTGAGCGTGGGCCTGCGAACCAGAGTATCGCGGTTCGATTCCCAGTCAGGGCACATGCCTGGGTTGCAGGCCAGTTCCCAGCAGGGGACTCAAGAGAGGCAACCACACATTGATGTTTCTCTCCCACTCTTTCTCCTTCCCTTCCCCTCTCTCTAAAAATAAATAAATAAAATATTTAAAAAAAATAAAATGTAAGCTGACTGAAACAATGAGAGGTTTTAAACACAGTTTAAAATATTAAAAAAAAAACCTATCAAATCAGTCTGCTAAGGAGGTTTCTAAAAGGATCTTTTAGAATATAGAAGAAGGAAAATAGTTGATAATGTTTAAAGAAAAGATGATAGCTTTGGAAGGATATAATTGAGGTTGGATATTCTAATATTTTTTATTATGATGAGGTAACAGAACAAATGAAATGGCATAAAAACAATATTTAGAGACAATATTTTTAAAAAGTTTTTTGAATTGAAGAAACATCTAAAGATAGAAACCTCAAGGACTCATCATCATCTATGAGGTAAATTTCACATAAAAAAATATGTATCTTACTCTAGGTTACATATGTATATATGATGTATATACATGTTAAAAATTTTAAACTTCCAGGAAACAAAACATAAGCACTCAGACAGGAAGATAAAGGAAGAAATTACTTAACTAGGACAAAAAATAAAATTGTAAAATGAAGTTTAAATATTCAATTGTATAGAGCCAATATTTGAGGAATTACCTTAGACACCAAAATAACTGAGCCTTCATCCAAGAGACATGTCATCAGAGAAATCCACAGAATTTTGGGAAGGACAGTGCATGACATCTCATAAATCTGGACAGAAGACACACATTCTTTAAGTCTATTGGAGAAGATTTTTTTTCAGCTAGCAGTCTAGTTAGATTCCCTTCTTATTTATGGGACATGCTATTCAGGCTAAATTCTAACATTCAACATTTGCAGAAGTCCCCAAGGGAGATAAGAAGTTGCTTTCTATTTGTAACTAGAGCAGAGATTGTCAGAATGCTTTGTGTAATGAGTTTGTAAACACTACATACAAAGAAAGAAAGAAGTGTACTCCTGAAACGTGCAGTTGCCTACTTTGAACTGAACATCAGACAACTATTGTTCCCATTCTGTTAAAGTCGGTAGCACCTAATAAAATTGCTTACTTTATAAAATGTTTACAAATGCTTAATACACAAAGGCTCACTCAGAGAAAACCCTCTATCTAAGCAAATGTTAAATGAATCAATATGTGTTTAAATGTATGAAGAAAATAGGAAAATGCAACAATCAAAGGAATGTATTTTCTGCTCCATTTTCTTGGGCTACGAATTTGATTCCATTTTTGACTTTCCTTTTTATTCCATCCCAAACTTGAGTGGGCATTCTTTAAACTTCTATGGTTGTTCCTCCAAAATTATCTTTTGCACATATCTTTACAGCTTGCACCATTACAATTACACACACACACATGCTCACTCCCTCTGACTCTTGACCCACTGAAACCCTCTGATCTAAATAATCATTGGAAATATGCATGAGTTTTTCACTATCAAAATGATTTGTATATTGCCACTGCTCACTTCACTTCTTTGCTTCCCTTGTCTTCCCCACCCTGCCCACAATCAACTATCAACTATACATATGCCATTAGTAACATACCTGTTTCAATGCTTTTAAATGATCACACTTTTTGAAAAAATTTCATTTTCTTATCCTTCTTTCCTAAAATGAATCAAATTAAACAAGCAATTATTTAACTTTTTAAAATTTTATTTTATAGTGTTCTGTCTCTTCCCCTCACCACCATTTTGCATTAACCTGCCATGAGATCTCTTTAGTTATAAAAATAATTTTATGACTTTCAGTTCTTAGATATTCCAATGGATCTCAAAAAGATGGACTAACCCTCTAAACTACCACATTTATTTTCCTGAACATAAAGCTAAGTAGAGTCTATCTCTCTACCAGGTCCAGACCCACCAGCCCCATTTTTCTCTTCAATCCATATTCTCTCATTTTTCCTTAGCAAGGAGTTTCCTCTTTGTCCCCAAAATTCTTGTGCCATTTTGATGTTATAAGTTCTATGAGATAATAGAAGCAACCTGCTTAGCAATGAAATTGTGACATGGGAAGCATTTCATTAAGGCTAGTTTCTATCTTTCCTTAGAGTAATGCCAAAAGGTGTTTAGGTGTTGTAGGCTTGTTTCCCCACTGATTTGTTGCCTGAGGTCATATCTTAGATTTTACCACAATGGTTTCTTATTGAGCACACAATAGAAATTCATTTGTTTTCAATTTCTTATCTTTATAAAGAGATCTAATTAACTAAATTTAAATGTGATTCATTTTTGAGCCTCTAGAATATAAAATTTAAAGTCATAAGGGAGATAATTTTTAATATCCCAAGTATATAAAATTAAGTATTTGTTATTACATTAATATATAAATACATATATAGAGAGATGCATACATGTTATAGAATATATCTATACATCATTATTTAATTATATGCTTTCATTAAAATTTTTCCTATTCAATCTCTTTTTACTACTATTTTCACTTTTAAATATATATATATCTCATCCAAAATGTATCACTGCAATATAGTAAAAAAGTGGGATTTATCTCTCCTAGAGATTATAAATCACCTTCATGTCCACACTAGAATAATTTGATTTATAACTGAATTCAAAGAAATAGATTACAAATGTACAGTAAGTAATGAGAACAAATCTAAGCAGATATCATAAAACACTAAATCTTTAAAAGACTAATGACTGTACAGGCATTTCAAAATAGATAAATATAATCATACAATTACATCCATGGGCCTTTAAAGCACAGCTCTTCGTGGATCATAAACATTGAGAATAAAAGAAAAACAGCAAAAGTATTGCATCAATAATGAATAATGAGAACCAAAAGGCACCGGAGGATAGCATTCACAGTACCATTAGTATGCAAGTCAGCTTTCGAATCTAAGAAATGAAATAAAATAAGAACCATAGGCAAAGTCTTTGCCTATGAGTGCTACAAAATATAAATAATTTTTCTGTGTTTATTTCATTTGAGGTATGTTAAGCAATTTCATTTCTCTGACTACAGTTATGAAATAAGACCATCAGCAAGTTATAAGCAATATATATTTGTATAGCTTTTTATCAAACTCTATTTGCCACCACCTTTTATGCATTGTGTTGGTATCATATTTCACATTACGAAATTGAAGAGCAAAATAAGCAGGATTTTTTATGTGCATAGATTTGTATAGTTTAAAAAGGTGGTTTTATGCAATGATAATTAGCTCTAACTGAAGAAAATAGCAAATGGATGAGCTGTTAGTGACACGTTGTACCTTCCATACCTGGTTTAGTTCTGCGGCAGTCTACTAGTGTGTAAGAAAAATGCAAGTGGATTCAGAGGAGAATTATCTCCTAATTTCATCTCTGCTCTTTACTCTGTGACCTTGGGGTGGTCATTTTCCCTTTTTGGGACTCAGTTTCTTTACCCACAAGGTAAATCCATTACAGTGATAATCTTAAGAGTCTCTTCTACACAGAAAGTCTTGTTCTGAAGTGGATAGTGTAGGATAGAAATTTGAAACATAGAAGGTTCCTCATGATAAGTGATTTGGGGCTTCAAAAATTTGAGAGCTTAAGGCAAGACTACAGAGCTTTTTTGTATACATAAAAACACTAAAATCAGAATATTTTATATTAGAGAAATGCAGATTTCATAATTTCTTTTAATAACTAGACCTGAAAATGTTGAACACATAGTCCATCATCTCAGCTCTGAGTTTCAGATGATGGAAGAGAAACTTTCTCTGTAAAATGAAGGCAGTAATACCTACTTAGCAAAGTCACTGTGTAAAAAGAAATAAGTATCTAAATCAGTTAGCACAGTGTATAACATTTATGAGTTCAACAAGTATTTATTTTTACTGTCTCATAACTTTATAATAAGAAAAAGTTAAAATATTTGGAGTTCAAGTCTTCCATTTATTTTGTGTAACTATTAGAGTTCTGGTTATAGAATCAATGTTTACAAAACACAGATGTGATTTGCTATAGATGTGTTTTGTCATGATTTATCAGTAATATTGAAGTAAAAACCTAATTATCGGGATAAGTTTGATAACTGATCCCAACCTTTGAATACACATTAGAGGAAAATGTGATACTATGACAGATTTTATGAAGATATACTTTTCAGATAGAGATTACAGTATATGATATCTCATAGGTAGTGATTCCACCAGGGAGTCTGTCCCAAAGTCTTGTAGATTTCCTTTTAGTTTCTTATGTATTTTATTTTCATAGGATTCCATTAAAAAGTACAAGGAGGAATTCTCTAGAATTTGAGTATAGGAGAAAAATTCATAGTTATTCGACTCCAAAATAACACAAACCATGAAAACCTTTCAAACCTCATAAAGAAAAACTGTGCAGCGGTAAGGGTAATGGGTCAAAAGAAACTCTTCGATAGTTTCTGATACCTGAGCACTTTCATTCTTTGAATTGTATATTGTTTCTTATTCTCGTCTAATTTTCATTCTGTGGTAAAGGTTTTGTGTACCTAATTCTTGCTCTTCCCCCTTTATCTCAGTACTGCTGCATTTGGGGATACTTTTTTCCAGCTACGCCATTCTTTCCCTTGGACCCCCTCCATTGTACCAAATTCTGATAAGTTGAAGGAATTTAGGTGCTCCTGTTACATTGGTCAAATGAATAGCTTAAAGGAAACCACACGCCACTAATTGCCATATGCTGTGTTTTAGTTCACTAAGTTATGGCCTAACAGTTCATACCATGAAACCTCTTGAGTCTCAATTGCCTGAGGTTGCTTGGCATGAACAAAAAGGAAAGAAAATATTAAAATATCCCCTGAAAAACTCTCAAATCAACATTTTTCTAATAACCCCATATCCTTACACTTAGTCACACCATTAAATATTTATTTTAATCTATTCTAGCTTTTAATTATCACCTGCTTCTTTTTACTTTTCCCCCTATTTTGGGTTTCTGAAGACTTGGTAATTTATGGGAAAACAATGTAATAAATAAACCAAGCTCTCACACATGGACCACTATGAGAAGCAGAGGTACACGATAGGTTAATTAGACCTTCTGAAGTCCTTATAAATGTAAAGGCAGTCACATGTTATTATTATATCAGCTTACGAAGGATTTTCTTTTCTACATGCTAATGATATCTGTCAAAAGACTTTTTAAAACAATATTATTTTATAATTCAAATGTGCTATTATGAAAAATTTCTATTTAGTAATATCTCCTAGAATAAAAATTCCACAAGATTAGGGACTTTATGTGCTTTTTATTGCTTGAAGAGTGCCTCCATATATTCTCCAAACTTAATGAATGAATAGATATAAATATGATTCTTTCTGGTGGTCCATAATATGTGGAAGTTGATGCTCTGTAACATGGTAAATACTCTAGTAATGATTGTGAAAGACTGATTTTTTTTTGCTTTGTATTCACTTGCCATTGTAGCAGTGAATAGATATTATTCTTGTAACCTCTGTTCAATTCGCTTATAAAAATAAATTTAACCACCTACATTAATTTCTTTTGATGATATGACAAACTGAATGTCTTACAATGAATTTATTCTCTCACAATTCTGCAATTCTGAACTTAGGGTGTCACTAGGGCTCTAATCTGTCTCTCCAAATATTCTAGGGAGGATCCTTCCCTGGCTTCTTCTAGCTTCTAGTGGAAGTGTTCCTTGGCTTGTGGCTGCTTACAGGAAACTCTAATTTCTGACTCCAGCTCTATATAGGTTTCTTTCTCCTTTTTCCCCTGTATGTCTCTCCTCACTGCGTCTCTTATAACAAAACTTATCGAGGGACTTAAAGTTTTTGTATTATTTAGGACCATCTCATTTTGAGATTCCTGATTTAATTACTTCTTCTAAAGAATCTTCCTCCAAATAAGTTCACATTCACAGGCTCCACAGGTTAGGATGTGGACATATTTTGAAGGACTATCATTTAATACACTAACATATTACACCACCCTAATATCAAGGATATTAAAGCTGCTTTGACAGGTATGGCTCAGTTGCTTAGGCATTATGCTGCAAGTGAAAAGATTGTTAATTCTATACCAGGTCAGGGTACATGCTTAGGTTTTAAGTTCTGTCCTTGGTCAGGGCACATATGATAGACAGCCAATCTAAGTTCCTCTCTCATGTTGATATTTTTCTCCCTCTTTCCCCCTCTCTCTAAAAATAAATAAATAAAAATCTTAAAAAATGAATAATAATGCTGTGCTTCAGATGAATAGACAGTGGACTTTAAATACAACTCTAACGGAGTTATAAGATGCTATTGATTTTCCCAGGGCTTACCTGGGAATGGAAGGAGGAGAGAGAGTCCAGAAGCTGAGTTTCTGGGACCCCACCTTGTCTTTATGTTCATATCAAACATGTATCATCTGTCTCTTAGCTTTTCGTATGTCAGGTTTGCTTTTCAGATTTTGTTTGGAAGGTTCCAATCTGCAAGTATTTTGAAATTAACTGGGGAAAACTGCATTATGGAGACAGAGTTGATATTTCTCCTTTCGTTGTCCCAGGCAAGTGACTTATCAGCACACAATATTGAGGACCTTCTTTTAGTCATCTTTTTTGCTTGAAGTGAAATGAATAAGAAAATTTAAGGACATTGACATACCCTAAGGTTGATGAAGACCCTCCAGGGATTTGCAGATATTCCTACAGAGATGTTGGAAAATGCTTTTGCAGCTCTACTTCATTAGCTTCTAAAGCGGTATAAAAGACCTATGGAAAATATACAATGATGAAAGTCTTAGCCTCCATTTTTAAAAGCTTATGGAAGTGACAGGACTTCTGAATTGCCATTTAGAATCCTTCATTATTAATCCCTGGGAGAAAAGGTATCGATTTGCCATATGGCACATATATCCTGTCTACAATGCCTAAGGAAGCCAGGAAACTTACCACAAGGTCTTAGCCAAATTAAGGAGGGTCTTTATTAACAATGATTTTACTCTATTTCCTAGCCACCTAAGAAAATAGCTTACTCTGCCCAAATCTCACTTGTTTTAGAGGTCTCAAGACTCTGGTGGGCCTGCTTAAACCATACTCATACCTTTAAATGACAAGGTTACATAAAAATAATGTATACCCAGAAAGATGTCCTTAATTTACAAGGACCTGGGGGTTTCACACTGATGAATCTTAGGACATTAGTTTACTCTCTTTCCTTGGTATGTTTTCATGGTTAACAACAGTTACCACTCTTCTCTTCGCTGGTATAGACCAAATACATAAGGTCCTTGAGGTCCCTGTCTTTTGTGTCTAAACAAATAATTCTATGCTTTCAACCTCTACATATTCATCTCCTATTTGAGGTGTCCAAAACTAAAAGTCTTGTATTTTGACTAGTATTTTATTTTATAAAGAGATTGATGTATACTATGCTTTCAAAGCTAGGATTGTGAACATATTTAATTTTGGTATAAATATAAAATGTGAACACTATCTCTGTTCTTCTGGAAGCTCAGAACCAGAAAAAAAAACTAAAACATGTGCATGTAAGTGAATGAAAATAGACTGGACATAAATAAGTAACGCATTACTTCAAACTCAGAGGAAGAACAGAGGTACTTGATTCTTTCAGTTAAAGATGGAGATGAAAACAAAACCATTTCTCTCTCTGTTCTCTGAATCAGTAAAAGAATGAGCCAATGGCAACTTCACACCCAGAGTAACTAGAAAACTGCTCACTGACTAAACCATAAACTGTGAAGCAAGACCATCTTGGACCGTGAACTTTAGACCAGATCAAGACTGAATTTGGGTGAGGGGGATATCTAATTTTACTGAGTGAAGCTTTTCCAAAGCCAGGGTTCCTGAAGACAAAAAAACACCACCTCACCCCTTACTCCTGGAGGATAACAAAGAGTTGCTGACACTGTTGAGCTGAAGCAGGAATTGCTTGACATGACAGCTTTTCAAGAAACAGAATATTTGTGTGGTAAGGGAATGGCGAAATTGTCGGTGGCAATCAGATTTGCAGCTGGTGTGCATGGTCAGCTAGAGAGATGTGATTGCTAAATCACATGCACACACAGACTAACACACAGATATGCACACACACAAACTGACACACACAAACTGACACCCACGGTGACCTACTGAACTTGGTCATGTGCTCTCTGCTCTCTGCACAGGCGCAGAGCAGAACACAGAAACTTGAAAACAAGTAACTTGGACTCAAAGTTAATAATTTAAACAGCTTAACCAAATTGCAGGAAAAGTAGACAACATCTCAACAGTAGTAAATATTCTTACTGCTGATGTATTTCTTATCCTAAAGTCAAATGAGAACCCTTTTCAAGTGGTTTGGAGTATAGTGTGACCGTATATTAGGCCCCCAGGAAAACCATCAAGTCAAAGTCCAACACAGAGACAAAATATCTGATAAAAATTTGATGACACAAAATGAGTAACAAGAAATACAAAAATGAATAAAGTAAATCATATAGTTTAGGATGGATATAATCTCTACCATTTCAGCTATACTTGGATTAAAGAAGAATATCAAAACTTAACTTTTTATGTGTATAAAAACTATTAAACTGATTATAAATGAAAATATTTTTGTTTGTTTTATAAAGGCTTTTCAAAGTAAAATTTCAGAAAGTTAAGAGGAAAAAAATTGGCTACATGGGATCTAAAAGTTATTACATGGAAATATTGAAATAATAATACATTCATGTATAAAGCCAAGTCAAGACACAATTGAAAAAGTAGGGAAAATTAATATGATACACAAATGGCTGGTTTCCTTGTTGTATAAAGACCTTTTCTATAAGTAGTGAGAAAAATCAATGCATGAATTAAATAATGAGAAAATAATATGAACAAGCAGTTCATGAGCAAAAAAATAGGATAGCTTATAAACACATAAAAATAAACCTAATTATAATCATAATTTTAAAATGCAAAATATCACAAGGCTAGTAAATTTTACTTCTCTGATTTACAAAGATTATATTGCCTAATAAGACTGCTAATAAAGAATATTGGTATTCCCTACGTGGTAAAAAATAATCTAAAGCCTCTGGTAAGTGTCTATAATAGCCAAACTTTTGATCTAACAATTCAAATTATTGGAATTTATCTTGAAAATACACATATGCAAACATACACATTTGTACATCCATGAAAATGTAGTTTTCTATGGCATCAGTGAAAATTGGTTTGAGGTCAAGGGGTGACTCTGGTGCATTCTTTGTTACCAGGTGAAATGTGTTTTACCAAGTGCATGCTGAAATATCATGACATAAATATACAATGAAATAAAGCATATAGAGATTTCAGAAAAAAGAATATATGGTAACTGCATTTTTTCATGTGCGAGAAGCGATAAAAGAGCACAGATACAGTGGATTTCAGGGAAAGGGTCAGGCAATGTGAACTCTGACTTGGCAGGGCAGCGGGAAGTGGTCTCATCCATTGGAGATGCTGAATGGAAAGGGTGGACTCTCACAAGCTATTTAATAATATGAGGAAATTTGAACATTCTTTCTCCCACCAAAGCACATGTACACACACACTTATGTCTTCAGTACAGAAAATAAATTTAATCCAAATGAATGTAAAAGTGTCCATAAAAATCATATTTTGTGAGATGATATAAAGCTGTCGTTAAAATAAAGGAGAAGTGTGATTGGATTATTGAAGATTCTCTTCTTCCCTCTGCCCATGTCTGACACATGAACAAGAAGGACTGAACTTGACTAAAACTGGCCATAGAGGATGTTCCATGCTAAACAAGCCTTTGACAAATGGTGTGTCTTGAGAGGTAGATAAATCTAGACTGATGTTAGTGGGCATCTTTATCTTTGATGGTTCCGATATTCAGCAGGATAATGTTGTTTTTCAGTTGAATGCATTTAAATGATAAATAAATAGCTGTGAACTGAATCCTAGAAGGATAAAAACAAAAACAATCAGCCTTGATGTTTTGATGTAGCATAAAGATTTTCTTGATCTTCAAAGTAATATATGCTGTATATCTTACACAATGTAACTATGGAGACCAAGTTCTTAGTAAATAAAAATGAAAAATAAAAAAATAAGATAAAATAATGGAAATAAGATGACTTCTAACACTGAAATTTTTCATTAGAATAGTTCAGAGTTGAAAGGTACTTTAAAGATTATCTCATTGCCGGATGTTTGAATCTCTGTCTTGAAAATCCTCATTAACAATTAGTTGTTTAGCATGATAGAATCCCTGGCAATGACCTACAATCTGGACCCTACATGTAATATAGTACAACTATAGGTAGCCCATATTTTATAGACTACATTTGTTTCTAGATTCCAGCAAATGCAGAAATTCTGAAAACATTCATAAGGTTTAACATGAGAAATAATATAAGATTGAAGTATTAGAATCTGTCATTTAGTTGTTCATTGATTTTATTTACCTAGCCCATATCAATATATTAATTTATACATTTAAATATTGTAATAGTTTATTATAATTTCAGTACATAGAAGCCTTGTTGTTAGTAACAGATCTATTGTGTCATTTGTATAATTAGGCAGGCAGCCCAGGTGGAACTGGGAAAAGAGAATATGGACATGCATTTAGTAAAAAGAGAGAACATGAAAGATGATGGGAGGCATTGGACAAGGAAAGGGGAGAAAAGAAAGCAAGACTAACAGTCAAACAATTATATAATTTATCAACTACGAATTTTGGACCTGGTGGAGCACCTCTTTAATATCACTACTTAGAGTTTGTGATCCCAATTTCTGTATTTATAAAATGAGAATAACCGGCATTTGTTAATATTTTTGTTAATAATCAAATGGCATATTTCTAAAAGTACTTTATCTTACAAATTTGAACACTTTATAATAATAAGTTTGCCATCATCATCACCACTATTGAAAATCTCTGAATCTTCCTCCACATTTAAAGAAAATATATATCCTGAGAACCACTGAAAGTTTAATTTGTTCAGCTGAGCTGACCCCAGCTTTTTCCAAGATCCTCAACATGACATAACCATCTAAATTAAAGTAGTGGATTAATTTCTAAAACTTAAAAACATACCCACAATTACATTTTTTTGGATTCTGCTCTAAATCCTTCCTAGTCTCTAGCCAAATCTCCTAAAGTCTGCTTTTCTACTTGCTTTTCATTGATTCTAATCAAAATGAATGTATGGTTTGTTCTTTATTTCAAGAATCTATTTAAAAGCCCAGCACTTCATAAGTTTGTGAAAAAAAATTACTGATGAGGTGGAGCAGTTCTTTTAAATTTTTTCATGAGAATGTATAGGAAAAAGTTGATCCTACAGGCCAGTTGACCTGGCCTTGCTTATTACACAGGAAGTGTAAGGGCCCCATAGCGTCCATTGATTCTTTCATGACACTCCCAGGAGACAGGCAGTAAGTACTGAAATCACGTGTTAGTGCATTTCACACATTAAAACAAAACAAGAAAGATCTGATTTATATTTTCAGCACCCCCTCCAAGATATGTAAACACAGCTCATAGTTTTCTGACCAAAGTTCAGTCTCTGCTTTAAAATGACAAAATAGTAGAGCAGGCCAAGCATGGGCAGCATTTTGAGTGCTCTTCTTCCAGTTAACCTCTGGTAACCTCTGCCCGAGGTCTTGGCTCAGAATTGCAGACAGGGTTTTCAATAGCAGAAGGAGCCAGTATGGCTTTCCTGCTCCCCACCTTACCTGTCAGGAACAATTAAACAAAAACTACAATGTATACTCGTGTGGAAGAGCTCCTTGGACAGGCTGCCTGCCTGTGCCCCTCAGACCTGGTGCCCCCTCCAGGAGAAGCATGTTCCAGGGAGTTTCAGGAGGGGCCAGCTCTGCTGGTATTTTTTTCCAGAGGGATATTCTTGCAGTTTTCTCTGAGCTCTCCCTTTTAATCGCTCTTTGAAGACTTCAGTTTACATGAGAGAGAAAATTCAGTTAGGTAACAATGATCTTCAACACACACTAATCCAAATTTCTATCAAGGTGTGTATGCCCAGGCTCAAGTGCAGGTTTCATCATTTCATCTTTCGGGTGTTAAAACCCCCTGACTGGGAAATAAAGTAATGAAGTAGTTGAAGCATCGACTAGATTCAGACTTTCATTTTGTCATTTCCTGGAGAGTCTGTCTTGAATTATTCCATCTCTGTCTGTCTCTCTGTTTCCTGGGGGCTGACCTTTGACCTGATGCCCGAGGTTAGGGAATGATGAAGGCGAAGGAGTATTCTTGTTTTTTTGACCCACCCCCAAACCGGAAATGGGCTTCTTTAAGCAGATTTTGTGAATTAAGGAATATTGACACTTTAACCACAGAGCCTTCTTCCAGATTTTCTGTAAATGATCTGAAACAACTTAAGTTTATTGGAAACACAAAAGCATGAAACAAAATTATTTAGTTTGAAAATGTACTTTGTCAATTTATTTGGGTAACTGGGGACCACATTGTTTCCTTAAGCTCTGAAGAGAGAAAACTACATATTTGGAGGTACAATGAAGGAAGCTGTAGTTGGATTTCATTGAATCATACTTTGATTAGAAATATTAAATAATAATTTGCTAAAAATAAAAAAAAACAGAGAGAAGAAATGAACTCAGAAAGCAACATAGCATCAGATGTCCCAAATGCCCATGATTTTTATTGCCTGTAAAAGGAAACACTGTCACTGATATTGTGTATCCATCCGTCTTGTATGAATGCTAAGCTTGTTAGATTTCATTCTAATTTCATTGGACTGTTGCATGGTTAAGCACATGCTGCAAATTATCTGGGGAAAAGAATGTGCTGGAGGCTACAAAATTTATAGCCAGTGCTTGGATGAACAGGAGAAAGGGCTTTTGCCTCTCTCTGGGCCCTCCCTGTGTTTTAATGTAGGAAGGGAGGAAGATGGAAAAAGACAGGATCATAGTCAGAGATGACCACAGAGAGAAAGAGAGAGAAGTTATTCTGGACTCTGCTGCTCAGAATTGTGGTTCCTACTGTAATAGCATCTTCCTTTTATAAATGCAGAATTTCAGGCCCTAAGCCCTAATGATTCAGAACCTTCATATCACAAGAAACACAAAAGATTTGTTGCTGAATTAAAATTGGAGGAGCATCACAAGATGAAGACAAGTTGGTTATACTTTATTGTGAAATTAACTAGTTGTGTATTACTGTATGGATCCACTTCTATTTTTTCAATTCTTGAGACTTTTTAAAAAGTCTGATTTAAATTTCATAGCATTATCTCAAATCTTATATAGTACAGTGTAGCTCAGTGGATTGAGCACGGGCCTGCGAACCAAAAGATCACGGTTCCATTCCCCATCAGGGCACATGCCTGGGTTGCAGGCCAGTTCCCAGCAGGGGCCAGTTCCCATCAGGGGATGCACCAGAAGCAACCATACATTGATATTTCTCTCCTTCCCTTCTCTTCTAAAGATAAATAAATTAAATTTTAAAAAATCTTATATAGTACAGACAATGAAAGAAAAGATCTCTGTTCAGAAAAAGCAGCTCCCTAAGGTTGTAGCAGTAAAGTTGTAGCGGTTCAAGAGCCCAGTGAGTCTCTGAGAACAAAAGATCAAACTCTGGGGTTTGCCTGCTTCTCTTCTAATGGAAATTCTGTCTAATATTAAAGCAAAACATATTTAAGTTTGATTTTATTAAAGGTCACCTGCTGGGGGTTCCTTAATGTCCAAGCGAGCTGAGATTTTGAGTGATCAAAACACACATAAGATGAAGACAGAAAACTGAACGCCACTTGACCTATCCTTCAACAGTGAGAAATAAAGATACCATCTTCGTGTGGGCAAGGTCAGCCCAGCTGAATATAAAGTCCATTTACAATTTCTGAAAATGTTTGTAAACACCAGATTCCCCCCAAAAGGAAGTAGACAATGTGGCAAATAGGTACTTGAAGGAAATGTATTTCATTTGGATACCTTTTGACAGTGGGGCCAGAGACACTTAAGACCAGTCTGGTCTAACTCCGGTGGACTCCTGTAATTCCACAGGACAATCACATTGGCACATCCATTTTTGTATAGCTTTCCATTTACTACTGGGCTGTGCCATCTTTTACATACGTCTTAATTTACCTCCTCTGTAGACATGCTAATATAGTTTTCCTAGGTTACAGTTTTATCTAAAAAATATAACAAATTTGTTTAGATCAGTGTTTCTCAAAGTGATGTTATAGGAACCTGCATCAAAATAGCTAGGGGTTATCTATTTTTTAAAAGATTTTATTTATTTATTTTTAGACAGAGGAGGAAGGAGGGGGAAAGAGAGAGAGAAACATCAGTGTCTGGTTGCCTTTTGCGTGCCCCCTACTGGGGACCTGGCCTGCAACCCAGGCATGTGCCTTAACAGCAAATTGAACTGGTGACCCTTTGTTTTACTGGCTGGTACTCAATTCACTGAGCCACACCAACCAAGGCACCAGGGATTTTAAATGAATCTGCTGCTTGTCCTCAGAACCACTTGAAAAGATGCCTGGGAATCTGTGTTTTAAAAACTCCTAAAATAATATTTATTTATCCAACTAATTTTTAAGTTATTAACTTGTGTCTCTACTATGATTGCTGAATTAAAGAATATCTATACTTATAATTTCAGAGTTGTTGTTTGAGGCAGGTGTTTTTAGTATAAGCCTACTTTTCCAACTAAAATTAATAGTTCAGTTTAACTCTCAGAGGACTAATTTATTTGAGGTTCTTAGTTATTTGAGGTTCTTAGAAGATTCTTCATTCTACAGATCTCAACTAGTAACAACAAGGATATGATCATGTTATATTATCAGAAAATTTCAAACCTGAATCTACCTCTATCATTGTTGCAAATGTTCATGTATTATACTTATACGATGAAATGTAATCTAGCTATATATTCCCTTACCAACTGTAAGTTATAAGTAACTACTGTATGTTAGACACTTTCAGATGTAATCTTTCAAGATTTTTACTGAAGTTAATGTGTTTATTTATTTTGTATTCCTTTTTGTGAATTTAATTAACCAAATATTTTCTGAGGGTCTGTCATATATTAGTAACTACCCTATACATCAAATATTCACTGATGATTATAACAGGGTGCTGGCAATAAGAATGTAATGTATGATCTGGTTCCTATTTGTAGCATATAGAAATGGAAAGAAAATTCTCCAAAATACAACTCTGTAAGGACTTTATTTTCATTTAATTATACTCAGCTAATCTTACAAATAATAAGTGAAGTTAAGCTGTAGTTGGTTTCAATATCTATATTTAGCATTACCCGAAGAGCTATTTTTAAAATGTCTAAAAGTTACAATTTAAAATTTTATTAAAAATGATGTGCTAGCTACCTATAAAATAAGTACATTCAGTTTACTGTGCACATCATAAACAATCAGAAATTAAAAACACATGATTCTAATACTAATAGGTGACCCTTTAACACTGAGAAACTAGCAGTAATCCTTGACCGACCAAACGGATGGTAAGTTCTGCTGCGGTCTGGGACCTCATCTCTGTCTCCTCTTTCCAACCTACGGAAATCCCTGCTTACTTTTGTGTTTTGTAAGTGGGAAGGGAGAGTCTGGGAGAAAATGCGAGGGCCAGGTTGTGATATAAAGAGCCGTTTGTACTGTGCTTTGGATCTTGGTTAAAGTGGTTTGCTACTTTGGGGAGAGCTTGTTTTCCAGTGTATATCCTAATCCATCCTACTGATACATTCTCTCCACTCTCTCTGCGGCTTCTCTCTGGAAGGCATTTAGGACAATCTCAGGTAATTACATCAGATCTAATATTCCCAGGGCAATCCAATGTGATACAGAAGACATACAATAGAAATCCAATTACAGTTTAACATTCCATTTGATTTACTTATTTTTAAATTCTGGCAGATGTTAAACAAGTTCAATAAACTCAACAATATTTTAAATTCACTATATCGTATTTAACGTAGTTCTGAGGAACTAAGTAAAATGTCAATTTCCCCTTGATTTGTTACTACATCGCATATTGTTTTTTATGAGACTATTCATTTTCCTGCCTCACAGCCGCTGTCCTCATCAGTCCCCATTTATGTCCCCTAATTCCTTCAGATGCAGCTCTGAATGGGCCGAATCTCCCTCTGACATGCCCAAAGGCATCAAGAGAGCCAGACCCTGACAGGAAGCCAAGAAGATGGACCAGCCATCCATTTGTTAATGTGTCACACTCGAATTACACATGGCTGGCTGCAAAATTAAATTGCTCTATCAGGGTATCAGCGGAGACATAGATACAACAGTATAGCTCTGTGTTCCCTATTGTTTTCGGATCAGAAAATGCTTTACTTGTGTACCCTTGCTAAATTGTGTTCACTGACAGTACTGACTGAAAAGGGTATCGATTGCAGTTTTCCCTAGGCCTGGAGTGGTTCTGTGATTTTCAGAATTGAACATTTAGAAGGAAAGAGAGTGTGATTTCAGCTCTGACATCTGGGAAATTCTGGAAACCTTTAAAGACAGGGACTGATAATGAGATGATGCTCCTGGTGGTCACCTGTACTACTGTGTCCATTCTTCCCAATCAAGAGTGTTGCATTAAGGCTGAGCAGTTTTTCCATATATATACTTAGGGTCTGTGAATACAGTTGCATCCATAGTAATGACTGTTCTACGTACAGTATGGCCAACAGATGGAAAGCAGAGGCCTAATAGACAGCACATGACATTGGTAACAACAGATAAGCACTGATAACTTCAATTATTCAAAGGTTCCCTAAATGAGGTAAATACAGATGAAGTGCTGTCACTTGCAAAGGACTTCAATTATGCTTGAGTGAAGGTCAAAAACAAATTATTTAAGAGTATAGAAATAAATAAAGACCACTTGGAGGAGAAAAATAGAGGCCATTTATTCAGAGCTTGCTCACTATGATTTGTGTTCGGCAGAGTCTACAAAACAGGCAAAGGAATGCAAAAGCTTTAGAATGAGGAGGGAGGGAGAGGCTTTGAGTGTGGTCCCGATGGGGAACACTGTCATGCGGAAGCTAGAGGTCAGCTAACATGAAATAGGGCGGCTGTGGGACTCATGGAGAATGTTTGGCTTTCTCTGGTTTGTTCTGAGTCAGAAGCAGGGGCAAAACATAGGGAAGCTGGCCGTCAGTGAACTATTCTGGGCCACTGCTGCAGGTTTGGGCTGTGGTTTGGCTCCTTGGGCTGGTTCTGGCAGAGGTTGTGAGTCAGAGTTCTCCTGTCATATATGATACCTGACAATTATCCAATTGTATATTCAGTCTCAAAAGTGTTTTCTTACAACACAGCGTGGTGATTACTGGGGGGGGGGAGTGGGTGAAGGGGGTAAAGGAAAGTAAAATAGCGGGTAAATGGTGATAAAGGAGACTTAACTTGCAGTGGTGAACACACAGTACAGTGTACAGATGATGGGTTGTGGAATTGTGCACCCGAAACTTGCATCATTCTGTTAACCAGTGTCACTCTAATAAATTCAATAAAAAAGAAGGAAAAAAGTGTTTTCTTAGAATAGCCATTTAGAAACAAAATGCAAGCAGGTTAGTTACTGTAGTGAAAGTAGCATTCTTAACACTTCTTGTAACAAAATGGTAAGTAAATGTAATATCAAACACATCTTTTTAAAGTTTAGAATTACTGGAGAGGTTAATGTTATAAACATATTGGGGATGGCTGGGGTCTGGGAGAGTGGTACGGGGAAAGTGGAGACAATTGTACTTGAACAATGAGAGAGAGAGAGAGAAATGAGCTAGGTGCTCAGTCTCCTTGGTTCATCCTAAAGAGGAAGGCAGAAAAAAATCTCTGAAAATAAATGAAGTAAACATGGGTTGTGACAAATTGCACCCATGTGATTCAGTAGCTATCGAAGCCAGATAATGTTTTGTCTTTGTGGTAGGTCACAAAGGACATATCTATTGTAGAAAGGATGGCCAGAGTTGACAGGAGAAAGGGATCAGTGTGAATGAACTACTACGGTCAGAAAGGCCTTCATGGGGAATGTGTAGGTGAAGCAAGGCTGTCCAAGATGAGACTTGGGCCCAGAGACAGCAGGTTGGGAGATAGTTTATGTAGTATGGAGACAATAGGTAAAGTTTCTGGAAATGAAATGGTACATTTGATTACAGATTGTGTGATGGCAGAAATAAGGAAATGAGAGAAAGGCATAGAAGATATCATAGAGACTATGAGATGAAATGCTATTGACAGAAAAAAATGAAGTTGTTTTAAGAAAATGCTTCACTCAAATTTGGATGTGTTTTTTGGAGGTGATAGAAGCAGTATACTCTAAAGGACTTGCCTGGAGGCAGCTGCATGTCTCCTACTGCATTTTAAAATGGGAAATTATGGTGAGGAAATATGTGAAATACTCTCCAGGGAAGTGATATTTTGAAGCTGTAAATACATTCCCCTTCAGGGAAAGATTATCAATAGTCTGAAATGTTTTTTCATTAGTTGATGAACTAAAAAGACTATCTTTTAAACACAAAATAAATTTTAAGAGTACCAGTGTAAAGTTTACAGCTCTGGCTTGTATGAAAATTAAATACACAGAAAAGGAGGACTGGCCATGTCTGTTGGAAAGCCTGTAAGCTAAATTATTTATCCATAATTAAAATGAACAAATCAATTGAAGAAGTTACCATTCACAGATGCCTAATAAATAAATAGCTGGTTGTATGAGAACAGAGAAAAAGATATCATAAGTAGAAGTGATTTCAAACCAGTTGCAATTGACTTCAATCGTTTTTAATGCATAAATTACTGATATCCGAGGCAGTTGGTATAAATTTAATTGCAACACACTGAGGAAGGATTATGAAATGTGCAAGCACGGAACAGTTAGAACATACTGCAGAGAGGACTGGAGCACAATTTTTCTACAAATGGACCTTCACACCTTTAAAAGGGACAGTCTTAAGCATCCAAACTCTGGCAATTATTTTATTAGGGCCAAGTTGTTTGATTTTTCTTTTATCTCTCTTACCAAAGTCTACATAATGAAAAATTAAGAAAGGGTGTAAAACAAGTGCTCCTTCTAACCTATTCGATGTTTCTTAGAGTCTGCAGTATATTTTGTTTCTACTAAGTACACAAATTTCACTCATAATAAATGCAGTAACTACCCGTGAAAGGATACACTCTACTTCTGTCAGTGGGTATGAAAACTGGTGGACAGTAAGCAAGAGGCATTACAGTTTGAAATAAGTGCATTTGTGACCTAGTAGTATGCTAAGGATGTAACTGAGCAGATGTAATTGTATTTTTCACCTGTCTGAGGCAGCGCCACTCCCACTCTCTTGCTGATACGTAGTTTCTAGAATTTGACTACTGAATAAAGCTGCATTGAACAGTCTTACATAAGCCATTTAGGGACATATATTTTAATTTCTCCTAAGTAAGTACTTTGGGCATATTTCTTTTGGGGAAGATACATTTTTTTCTCCCTTAGTGGTACTGCTGAAGCATAGAGTAGGTGTTTAATATTAGAAATAACTGACAATAATTGAGGTGATAATAAGCAGCTCTCCAAAGTGGTTTTAAGATTTTACACTCCAAGCTATGATATTTTAGAGGGTTGTAGTTGTTCATATATTTGTGAATATTTGACATCATCAAATTTTTATAGAATTAGCCATTCCAGTAGTCTTAATTTGTATTTTGCTTATGGTTGTGATGTTCTATATTTTTTTACTGTGCTTATGGATCATTCAAGTTTTCCTTGTGAAATATTTCTTTTAGTTAGTTTTAGTAATTATTTATGTCTTTTGGGTTTATATAGTTTATTACATATATGTTTGTAGATACTTACTCACAGTGTGTGGCTTACCCATTTATACTTCCTAGCTGTGGATTCTAATAAAAATACATTTAAAAAATGTTTTTATCTAGAAGCATTAACAGTTTTAGTGTTTATATTAGGGAATGATACAGCTGTAGTTAATTTTTTTGTGTGATGTGAGGTGAAGGTCAATTCTTTTTTTAAATTTAACTGATCATCTGTCTGCACCACCCTTTTCCCCTCTGAGATCTGTCAGTTTGTTACACATCCCTCCCTGCCTTAGCTTTCATTTTGTTCATCAGCTTATTTTGTTCATTAGATTTCAGTTTCATGTCTTTACTGTAAGCCAGATACTACTTATCTTCCAATTTATTAGCTATTAGAGGAACTTTGCAATTCCATTTATATTTTACATATGGCTTGTAAATTGCTATTTAGAAATATACTAGGAAAGTATATTTCCCCTTTTCTCCACATCCTCTCCAACACTTGTTGTTTGTTGATTTGTTTATGATGGCCATTCTCACCAATGTGAAGTGGTATCTCACTGTGGTTTTGATTTGCATCTCTCTGATGGCTAGTGATTCTGAGAATTTTTTCATATGACTCTGGGTCCTTTGTATGTGCTCCTTGGAGAAGTGTCTGTTCAATTACTTTGCCCATTTAAAAAGTATTTAATTTATTTACTTTTAGAGAGAGGGGAGGGGAAGGGAAGGAGAAAGAGAGGGAGAGAAACATCAGTGTGTGGTTGCCTCTCCCATGTTCCTTCCCAGGGACCTGGCCCAAAACCCAGGCACGTGCCCTGACTAGGAATCTAACTGGCCACCATTTGTTTTACAGGCTGGTGTTTCCTTTCCTGACCCACACCAGCTAGGGCTGTGCCTATTTTTAAATTGGATTATTTGTCTTCCTGGAGTGGAGTTATGTGAGTTCTTTATGTATTTTTGAGATCAAACCCTTGTCAGAGGTATCATTGGCAAATATGTTTTCCCATACAGTTGGTTCTTGTTTCAATTCAATTCTGTTTTCTTTAGCTGTACAGAAGCTTTTTATTTTGATGCAATCCCATTTGTTTACTCTTTCCTTTGTATGTCCCTTGCTCCAGGAGACATATTGGTGAAAAATTTGCTGTGTAGAATATCTGAGATTTTCCTGCCTATGTTCTCCTCTAGGACTTTTATTGTGTCATGATTTATTTTTGTCTTTTATTCACCTGGAATTTATTTTCGTGTATGGTGTGAGTTGGTGATCAAGTTTCACTTTTTTGCATGTAGCTGTCCAGATCTCTCACACCATTTGTTGAGGAGGTTATTTTTACTCCATTTTATGCTTCTGCCCCCTTTGTCAAGTATTAATTGACCATACAGACTTGGGTTTATTTCTGGACTCTCTGTTCTGTTGCATCGGTCCATGTGTCTGTTCTTACGCCAGTACCAGGCTGTGCACTGTTGGTGGGAATGCAGACTGGTGCAACCACTGTGGAAAACAGTATGGAATTTCCTCAGAAAACTGACAATTCCACTGCTGAGATTATACCCTAAGAATCCTGAAAAACCAATTCAAAACAACCTATTCACTCCAGTGTTCATAGCAGCACAATTTACAACAGCTAAGTGCTGGAAGCAACCTAAGTGCCATCAATAAATGAGTGAATCAAAAAACTATGGTACACAATGGAATTCTATGCAGCAGAAAGAAAGAAGGAGCTCCTGCCCTTTATGACAGCATGGATTGATCTGGAGAGCATTATGTTAAGTGAAATAAGCCAGGCCATGAAAGAAAAATACCATATGATCTCACCTATAAGTGGAACCTAATCAAGAAAACAAACAGACAAGCAAAATATAGACAAAGACAGTGAAATTAAGAACAAACTGACAATAAGCAGAGGGGTGCTGGGAGGGATAAAAGGAGGAGGGGTTTCTAACAACATGTATGAAGGACACACGGACAACACCAAAGCAGGGTAGTAAGATCGAGGGTGGGAGTTGGGGATGGCTGAGGTGGGGGGAGTTTTGGGGAGAAAATGGAGACAATTATACTTGAAAAACAATAAAAAAAATAAAAATACGCTAGGATTATGATTGGAGATAGTTGACAATTGAAGAATATTGAATATTGAGTATTCTACTCTATGAATGTTGATATTCAATTTATCTTATTTGTATGAATTTACTTTAATAGAGTGTTATTTTCTGTATAAGGATATTAGACAGTTTTGCTTTAAATATTTTTAAATATTGTATGATTTTTTGAGGCTATTATGAATTAAAAACAATTTTTTTCCTGAATTTGCTTTGTACTTGTTTGCTTATAGTATATGGAGATGTATATAATTGACTTGGTAGTCACTTATCCAAATATTCAGCATTATAGTCCAAGCACATGCCTAGAAGCTACACCTTGTAGATTTTTGTTTTTTATAGCACTAGAAGTTTCATATCTATATTGATGTAACTTATGATATATACAGTTCTGATTAAGAACTTAATTGAGATGGAGGAGAGAATATCAGTGCTATGCCATTCCAGTCCAGGTAAAGTTGTCCTAGTTTTAATAATTTGATTAATTAGGTTTCAATTCCTATAGTTTCAGGCTACGTACACACACACAGCATTATTTAAATATATACATATATTCATATATATATAATCATATATAAATATGTAGATATACAAGGTATGTCCAAAAAAAGTCCAGCTATTGTTAATATGAGGAGAACAGTTTTGCAACCTCATGTAACTTGACAGCCAAGGAGAGTGGACTGGATGCATGTGTGTGAACAACGACGACTTCCCTGTACAGTCGGTTGGGCAGCAGACCCATTGAGTGAGCATGTGTACTCTGTGACCATTACATTCAAGATTACTGAGCGGTAGAGCAATGAATTACATCAAATTTTGTGCCAAACTTGAACATTCTTCCATAGAAACTATTCAGATGATTCAGAAGGCTGTAGCTTTGAGCAACTGGTGATTGGCAGCTTTATCACAACAATGCACCTTCTCATGTATCATGACTCATGCAGAGATTTTTAGAGAAACATCGAATCACCCAGGTGACTCAGATCCCCTACAGCCCAGATTTGGTGCCCTGTGACTTCTGCCTTTTCCTAAAATTAAAATCACCTTTAAAAGGGAAGAGATTTCAGACCATCAGTGAGATTCAGGGAAATACAATGGGGCAGCTGATGGCAATTGGGAGAACTGTGTGAGGTCCCAAGCTGCCTACTTTGAAAGGGACTGAGGCATCACTACCCTATGCACAATGTTTCTTATATCTTGTATCTTTTTCAATAAGTGCTTCTATGTTTCATATTATATGGCTGGATACTTTTAGGACAGACCTCTTCATATGCACACAATATAGTTATTATATAAAGTTCAGTATATATGCATGAATATTCATATACATATAGATAATGCTTAACTTCTCTGTATGTCAGTTACTTGTATTAAATAAAAATAACTCTAATCCATACTGGAAAGGTTAATCAGATCAATAAAGCTATTTAAATTTCTTAGGAAGAACCTGAGCTAAATTTTTATGTATGTATCATATCAGTTGACATCTAAATATAATTTCTTACTATCTCCCTGAAGTATGGCATTATCTACTATTCATTTGTTTCTAAATTAGTGCAGTGGGAAGTATATTAAAAACTTTATGCATGACCTTTATTAAAATTTATTTCTAAAGCCAGGAAGATTAGAATTACATATTGTTTTGGCCTAGAATAGAACTTTTGTATTTTATATTGTTATTATTTTATGTAAATACCTTTTATAGTAAGAATGTTATGGTAGGTTTTGATATGATTAACTTCAAGGTTGTTTTCATAATGAAATAAAAAGGTAAAGTCAAAGGTTAAAATCCTGGCTATAAGGTTTTTTCATTTTTTCAAATATTTTTAAAATTTTATTAAAAGGACTTGCATTTGTCCAAATACTCTTGATTTCTAAGTCTTTCAATTGCCTTTCATAAGAATATAAAACCACACAATTGTAAACAGGAGAAGTTATCACCTGAACAGCTTTCTGTCCTCAGTTTGTCTACTGGGCGGTAGTCATTCTGCATAATGGAATGAACACTATATTTTCCACTCCACTCCCTCTTTCTTTCATGCTGCGCTGATCCCAAAAGTAAGCAAAAATGTGCTGCTCTAATTATAGTTCAGGGTAATATCTATAGGAGTTTAATATAGTTTCTTATGCTTGTAAGGATATAAGCCTTTGAATTAATTACAGTTTGAATTGCTCAACTAGTTATTGTAATCTCTTATTATTCATTGGAGGTTTTTTTTCTTCCTTTGTGAGTCTTAGAAATAGAAACTATACTCAATGGACATCACACCTCTTAACTTTGAAGCTATACCTCATTTTTACCCTGGTGTAAATTTCAAGCTACTTTTTTTAAAAATGAGCATTTTTTTTAATATGAGGCTCAGCAATAAGTACTGAAACATAGACCTCGATCTCTGCGAACTTTATAAGTCACGATTTAATTTTAAAAATTGTAATGCTATCATTGATACTAAACACTTTGGAACCGAAGTAATGTTATGTGAAAGTGTTGCCCTCAACTTTCAGCTTTGTAGATTCAGAAAATTTTTTGAGGCAGATTTTTTAAAGTGACCTTTTATCTTTAAAAAATTCTAACACTTAAAAAATTACAAAACACTAAAAGTAAATGGTAAAACATCATATATCTATGTTTTAGTACCCCATGATTTCCCAGTAGAAAAATGCCAGGATTTTGGTTGTTTGGAGGAGTCAGGTGAAAAACTATATACCCACAGCCTACAGAAAACTGAATCTGAACTTGGGTCTGCAATAAATGCTCTGATGTATTGGGTTCAGGAAACACGATGCCAACTGTGGGTCACAGAGCGCCACAGAAACAATGAGTGGCACCCAAACATGCATACCACTTTGTGGCTGCAAAACAAAATTGTGATGGAAATACCGTAAGTGATTGAGAACGTGAACCTTTCTAAACACCCTCATTGATACCACAGCTCTGTTGCTGGTTTTGTAATGCTCTGCATTTCTGACCATTATTTACAATGCCTTCCAAGTTGGATTCTTAGAAGAACTATATGAAGTAATTTGTCCATGTTATACTCTATATCGTACCAGTCACTATTACTTCAGTAAATGGTAGCTTTGTGAATTATCATTGTCATCATCACCATCATTGTCATCATTATCATAGTCATCATAAAATAACAAATAGATTAATTTAATACTACACATTTAATGCTTAATATCTTTATCACTGTGTTGAACACTGGAATACGCTCTTCTAGTTAAACTCGATCATAACATATGAAGTTTAATATCTATAAATGTACACATACAGTTCAGCAAGACTATTTTGTTTGAAATGGCAAAACAACTTTTTTGAAAATTTTAGTAAGAGATGTCATATATCAATGAAAAGCTTTTAACTGAAATTGGATTCAAGAATTTTGTCTGTGAGTATTATCTTCCCAAGCAAAGAAACTTTATTTAAAGTCCATATTACAGGTTTGGGCGCTCCTAAAAGAGAGTAACTTGTTGTGTCATTCCTCCTTCCGGAGTGATACGTGGGGAACAGAATGCCTATGAGGTGGCAGATGTGTTGAGAAGGGCTTTCAACCTGAGTGACTTAAACTCCTCTTTCTGAGCTCAGAAGAACAATGAATCATGTGATTAATAAGGTTCGTTTCTGAATTAGCATTTTTGTTAAGTGTTTAGTAGTTCACAATTACTTCTTGCCTAGTAATGGAAGAATACATTCTTTTGCCCATATTCTTTCCCCTAGTTCTCTACCGAAAAATTCTGGGGCCCCAATCATATTCATAGCTGTCATTTTATCTCACCCTTTTCTTGCTTTTTGTCTCTCCATGATACATAGCCTGGGAAAGAGTTGAACTTCAGATATGATCTTAAACTTTATTCATTGGTGACAAAGTTACTAACATCACACTAACCATTATAAAAATTGAATTAGATAGCAGGATTAATTATCCTTCTGTCTTCTGATTACAAATCTTAAGGTCTTGCATGGTATTGGTGTTGATAATACAATTCACTGCCCGTCTACCCCAAAATTCTCAAGTACTATCCCCTCTGGACAGATTCCTTAAAATACCTATTTTCTGTCTGCAAAGTGATTTGAGTACTCTTTCATAGACTGATTTTTTTAATATGGGAATAACCGTCTAGGTCCTATGAGCGGAGATTTTCTTGTTGAGTTAGAGGAAAGGAAAGTCACGTAAGTACCATTTACTTTCTTTGCTCACCTTTTAATTTTTTCTGTCCTTCAGAGCCCACAGCTGATTTGCCTCTTCGGTATTACTTCCTAATATCATCCTTGTAGGCATGGTATTAGGCATGTAATACTTGTAAGTATTTTATACTTACTCCATAAGTTGTACTGCTACTGGAAAAACTATTGACCATAAAAAAGAAAAAGGAATCTCTCAGACAAGCTTTTTTCAAAACTGTAATTGCCATTAGTGTGTATAACTAAGGATTCCCCTTTGACTTATTCATTAAGTCCAAATATCTTCCCATTCTGATTTTCTTTCACCAAATACTTGATGCATATTGAGCTCTAGTTTCATATTTTGTGTTCTAACCCTTTGCCCCTGAAGTTAGCTTAGAGTTCCAAGTTGTTTATATACTTTTAACAAATATAAATTGTAATGAGCTGCCATTAGAAAACAGCTTGTACTTCCTCAGAACTTGAGTGACTACTAGTCACTAACGTGCATGATCAAGGCCAGACTTATATAGGAAGTCATGAAAACATTTGTATAGTAATGAAATCTATCCTCACGAATTTTTAAGGAAAATAAGAATAGATAAAATATAACAGAAAAAAATGTGTTTAAAAATATACAGGTCTTGCCCTGGCTGGTGTAGCTCAGTGGATTGAGCAGGGGCCTGTGAACCACAGGATTGTGGTTCGATTCCCAGTCACTGCACATTCCTGGGTTGCAGGCCAGTTCCCAGCAGGAGACTCATGAGAGGCAACCATACAATGATTTTTCTCTCCTTCTCTCCTTCCCTTCCCCTCTAAAAATAAATGAATAAAATCTTTAAAAAAATATATATATATATACAGGTCCTGAGTAAAGATGATTTGAGAGGGCAGCAAACCTTACCATATACTGCCGGGCACCCAAATTCAAGTATCACTGGCCCTACTACATACTTATCAATATCTGAATTTAATTTACTTATTTGTTTATTTACATATTTTGTGCCTTTGACCACTAAAATATAAGTGTAGTGAAAGTAAATACCTTACCTATTTTCTTTTCCCAGCACCTGGCACATCAACCAGCTTCTCAACTTGTGTTTCTCAATGTTTTGAGAACTAAATTGTTAATATTTAAGCATTCTTATAATCTATTAAATAAAACAAATGCTGCAGAAAAATATAGCCATAAAATGGCAACTCCAAAAGAATTAAATACAACTATCTAATAACTAGTGAAGGGGAGCAGAGTTTGCCACCCTAAAATATGTCTTCTGGAATACCAATTATTTTACATTGATTATTTTTTTCTTAAGAAATAAAAGACTCAAGAAGAAGCTTTGACGTATCCCTCTACTACCTAAAATATTTTAAATAGTGGCCCTATTCCAGGAAATAGAACCATCACCAGCGATATCCACTAAATACATGGGCTAGGTGTGATGAGGGAGACTTAGCAGAGCATGGAGGTCAGAGCACACTCTGTTTTCCATTGTCTCCACATGGCTTAAGAAATTTTTTTTAAATCAGATATCTGTTCTTCCATCACCATATGAATGGCCTCTTTCCCCTTTGAGATTCCAAACCACTACCCCCTTCTCCTTACTTTGAGTTGGTATATAATCCTCAATTGCCCACAGATCCTCAGGTCCCATATTCTTATGGAACCCCCAAATGTACACAGATAATTAGATTTGGTTATTTTCTTCTGACAATTGGTTTTATGTCAATTCTTTACCAGCCAGAGGAACCTAGAAGGACAGAGAAACATTTCTTTCTCCCCAGCACTGGCATAACCGCAATAACTTCTTAGAAATACAAGTTAAAAAATTATGAGACAAAATATTGTCTTCTATTTTTGGTAAATAATTTAATAATATGTATCAAAAGAGTTTAAATACTTTTAATCTAAACTATATTTGTAATGAAGAAATAAAAGGTGTAAGAAAATATGTACACAAATATTGTACAATATTTTCTTATAGGAAAAGTTGAAAAAACAATCTAAACATTTAGCACTAGGATATTTATTAAGTAAACTATGCTATCTTCGTAATATTTTTAAAAAATATTTTATTTATTTATTTTTTTAGAAAGAGGGGAACAGAAGGAGAAAGAGTGTGAGAGAAACATAAATGTATGGTTATCTCTCATGTGTCCCCTACTGGGGACCTGGTCTGCAACCCAGTCATGTGCCCTGACTGGTAATCGAACCAGCAACCCTTTGCTTCACAGACCAGTGCTCAATCCACTGAGCTACACTAGCCAGGGTGCTATCTTCATAGTATTAATTCATTGCAGACTATTAAAATCATATTATCAGAGAATGTGAAAGGAGTTTGAGAATCCTACAGCATTGAGAAATAGAGAGTGCAAAATTGCCCAGACAAAATTAATTCTGTCTTGTACATGAGGATTTGCAAATATGCACATATACGTATGGGAAAACAATTGGTACGAAATGTAAAAAATTAATAGCTTTGAGTGTTGTAAACCACGTTTACCTTATTCTTTTTGGTATTTTCTCTGTGTTCTACAGAGAGAGATATACTACTTTTATAATATAAAAAGTCAATAACATTAGTGTGCTAATATTTAGAGACAACATCTGGGGATTTGAAAATATTAAACATGGATGTTAGATATACTAGTTCAAATAAAGAACCACTTACATTTTATTCTAAACAACATTTTTAATGAGTAGAAAAATAACCCTAAGACCATGTTTGGAGAGAAGAGAAACCTTCAAACTATGGGAGCAAATGCTCTACATATTTTTAAAACTTTACAATTCTCTTGTTAGAAGAGTATTGTTATTAGTTTTCTGAAAACAAAGATGACACCCTTGGAGAAAGAATTTCAAAAGAATTACATGTCTACATAATTGCAATCTTCTCAATCATACTGTATTATTCTGAGGTTAGCTAGCACTCACAGAGTTGAAGAAAACAACCACAAAAGTAAATATACCAGAAAAACTAGTCTATCAACATGCAAGAAATCAAAGACACCCTCTTCTGTGCAGGAAGAAAAAAATGGCACAATTAGAGAAAATTTCCCATGAAAAATCATACTATAAATTCTCCATAAATAGTGCAGGTACCTTTTACAAATTGAAGCTATAGTCATAACAGCCTCAAAACTCAAGGGAAATATAAGCACAAAAGCAGTATACTTGTAAATACAGCAATCAAGCAGTTGCAGCAGAAATTATGCTTAAGAACCACTTCAATCAAGTGAGACAGAAGGTGACAATCACCAACCCTGATCATCTTTAGACCTAAGAGACAGCCAGTTAAAAGCAGATAGAAACAAAGTGGCAGGACTGTTTTTGGAAAATCAATTATTAATAGATAAGGGAAATAATCTTATATGAATATTTATCAAATGGATAACTTTCCTAGGAGTTAGGTCATCATTGCTAGTGATGACACTACCATAGTCTACTCTCTGCTCATGAAGTAGGATGGCCATGTGAGTTCTTTACATAAATACCAATGCTGTAGTGGTGGTAGAGTTATCAGATTTAACTGCAGCTAATAGGTACATAGAAACACTAGGTGGAAGAAAAGAGGGAAGTAATAATGAGAGTTGGAGACATGCAACAGAAGATGGTTACAGGTGTGGCTGCTTTTATAAAGACCCAAATCTTTTGTCATTGTGTTCCTCTAAATGGAAGTTGCTCTCTGGAATAGCAGACCTTCTGTCTACTACTCTTGCTGTTATGATGGCTGCTTTTTCAAGCCTCAATTGTACAGTTTCTCATATCCCTCAAATTCATTTTCAGCTGTCATTGAGAACCACTGAAAATTCAGGGCTAGAAATTTTGGATGGGGAAGGGAGGAATCAAAGTTGAGGAACAGACTCAGAACTGATATGTCCTGCCTCCAGCATATACCATGAATACCCAAGGGTGAGACATGGTGCTGATAAGGAGCTTTCAATTTGGACAAGAGAAGCAAAGGTAGAGGGAAAAGAGTTTTAAGGCCAGAAGACACCTGGTTCCCATCATTTATGTTATTGGAATTTCTGCCAAGTAGATCACACATTTCTCTGTACCTTCTGCCCATTCTCAAATATATTTTAATTCTTCCAGGTTTTTACCCATCACCTCTTCTTCCAAAAATAACCTTTAATAAATAGTAACTAGGTTAATGAGGGAAGAGGAATTCAAAGTATCCTAATATTTATGACATTAAGCATCCATTGTCATCTTACTGCTGAACACATGTTTGGGAATCTCATTTAGTAATCACTCGTATATTCCTATTGTCTTCTAATCCCACACTCTCTTTACTAATTTGATGAGAACATTTTCTACTGCACCATGAAAAATTAAAACAGCCATATTCCCTGTAAGCCAATGAAGATGATAAAATCATCATATTAGGAAGAAAATCAGAGTTTATGAAGCTGTATCAAGCATTTTCTTAAACTAGGGAACTCAAATCTTAATGAAAATAATAAGAAAAATAGTCAGAGCAACAAAATAATAATAATCATTCAATAATACTTAGTATTATGTTATAGAAATGTTCTGGAGGAAAAAAGAATAAAAAAAACATAAGACACAATCACTGCCCTGATGGACCTTCCAGTCAAGTGAGGAGATGAACTTGTAGAAGTTCATTATGGTGAGAGCTATTAAAGGAACAAGAAAGAGATGAGTGATACTGAATTCCTATAAGTGTGTCAATGAGGGCTTAAAAGATTTACTGACAGCAGAACAAAGGGAAAGCCTTCCCCAAGGCAAAGGGAACAGTGTTAAAAGTATTTATGTTGGAATTAAAATCATTATTTATTTCTTAAATTTCATCCTCTCTATTTTGATTTTTTTCCCTTTCTTACTAGGCACTAAATCATCACTCATTTATATCCTTGTGTAAAGTGATATTTAGATAGCTCCCAAAAATTACAGTAGAGTTCTTACTGAAAGGACATTAAATTTTATTACTTAGAAGTAAAAGTTAAAGGAGAAAATAGTAGGTTGGGAACATAATGGCGAAGAAATGTAATTTACCCAATATTTTCTGTGAAATTCATCTGTGGCTAAGACTTAACTGCCCAACAGCTGTCGTGTCTTGATTGAGCACTTTTCACTTTTTGTCACTCCAAATTCAGCTAAAACCCAAGTGATTTAAAGTTTAATTTCTTTTTTTATTTTCCTGCTAGGTAAGTTTCTCATTTCAAGTTTCTTATTCTCCTAAGCCAAGTCTACATCCCCATGTTTTTTTATTGACTCTTCCTAGATCAGCACAAAATATGAAGACACATTCATATTCCCATATCTTTTCCTTTTTCAGTATGGCAACTCCCAGGTCTCTCTAATAATCTTTACCTCTTAGGTTTAAGGCATGTGCTTCCTTTCTATAGAGTCTTTCTATTGTTATAAGCATTCTCTTTGATAATGGAATGGAAGTTTATATTTCCAGCTAACTGCATCTTTTGTACAGAGAACAGGATAGGCCAGGAAATTTTGATATAGTAAATCTTCTAGTGCTTCTCCAACTTACATCATGTGCTTGAGCAAGTCATATAAGACCCCAGCTCTGAGCTTCAGCTTTTGTTTTTTGTCTGTCATTCAGGGAGATCTTTGGATGTCAGTCAGTAAACTCTATTCTCTAGCACACTTATACAGGAAAATATGTGAAGTAGAAGAAAAAAAGGGGGGATACATTTCAGGTGGTAAAGAATGGGTAACACTGGATGCTTTTCCTCTTGATCTCAAAGTTGCTTATTCTATAATATTCTAATGAAATACAGGGAGATAAATTATAGACCTTGTTTGTGTTGGTAGAGAATAAAATGTATAGAACATAAGAATAACAAGAGGATTTAAAAAACCCACTTGGATCATAATGTTTCCTAATTTTATAAAATTATACCTTTTGTTATGTACTGATAATAAACTCTGCAAAGTTAAAAGACAGAAACTACAGCAAAAAAATGCTCCTTTTCTATTTTAATGGTAATGTTGGAAAAAAGTTGGTAAAGGGTGGTGACTTTATTAGAGATGCTGAATTAAATATATTAAAATAATAGAGCCAACACATTTCTAAAACTATAAACAGTTTATATAATTTCCATTAGTAGTTTAGTCAAAATGTGTTCATAAATATGTAGTTTTTTGCACTTCCTTTAAACCCTAAAGGCCAAATGAAAATAAAAACGGGATTACAAAGTAGAAAACTGTCCTAGTGTTTCAAATTGATAAGAAAAAAATACACTATCTCTGAGTATAATGAGATAAAAGACACATTTTCAATAAATAGATTTAAGATTTTGTTTTTATTTTTTGCTAACCTAGCATGACTGGTAGCAGATACGTGACTACTAAAATCTGAAATGCCAAAGCCACTTCTCAGTTACTTAAAATAGCTGTGTAGTATTCCCCTGCAGAAATAGGCCCAAAGCATTTAACCAATTATAAAAAGAATTGAACACAAATGTTTTTATGCTTATATATTTGTTTACACGTGTGAACATTTTAGGAGGGTTTCTCAGAAGTGCAATTACTGGATCTTAAAGATTACAGTTTATATTTTTTCCAGACCCAATGATGAACATTTCATCCTATTGTATGTACCCCTGCAACTGCTGGTTGGATGAAGTGATATTAAGAAAAAAATTAAAAAGAGGAGGTAACAATAAACAGGAAAAGCTCTGTCAGGTATGGCTTTGTTATATGGGCATCATCCCACAAAGTAGAAGTTCCCTGGTTCGATTCTTGGTCAGGGCTCGTGCCTGAGTTGCAGTTTCTACTCCCCACTGAGGCATGTGCAAGAAACAACCCATCAATGTGTCTCTCTTACATCCACGTCTCTCTCCCTTTCTTTCTCTCTTCCTTCCTTCCTTCCTTCCACTCCCTCTCTCTCTCTTCCACTCTCTCTAAAAGTAAATATATTAAATCTTAAGAAAAATAGAACAAACAGGAAAAGTTAGGAAAATATGGAAGTAAACAGGTAGATAAGAACAGGACAGAAAACAAAATTAAGGCAATTAGTAGGATTAAGTTAAGAAATGTATAATTTAGATCCCAAATCCACAAATCAAACCTCTATGTTTCATGAATTTCAGACATGTTATTCTGTACATTTATTGCATGCAATTTATGTGAATATCTCATTGATAGTGAAAGCAGAATATGCAAAACAAAATGAAAATCACCAACTTTCTCTTCCGATTGTTTATTTTATTTTAACAAATGGCACCACCATCCAGTTCAAACATCAGCACAGAAACCTGGATTTTCCTTTGACTGTCTCTTCTTCCTCTCAATTCACATTACAATCCATCACTCTGTTCCATCACTCTTCTCCCTAATATTTTTAGGGTTTATTCCATTTTCTCCTTCCTGGCTACCACTAGGTGAGATTAAAGTACCTAAGTTTTTCACCTGGATCCCAGCTATAGCTTCTTTGCTTTTTTCTTTGCTCGTAGTTTCTTTTTTATTTTTAAGGTATTTATTTATTTATTTATTTATTTATTTATTTATTTATTTATTTATAGAGCAAGAGGAAGGAAGGGAGAAAGACAGGGAGAAAAGCATAAGTGTATGAGAGAAACATTGACCAGTTGCCTCTCACACACCCCCCAACAGGGACCTGATCTACAACCTGGGCATGTTCCCTGACCAGGAATTGAACCGGTAAAGTTTGGCTTTGTGAGATGACACCCAGCCCACTGAGTCATACCAGTAAGGGTTGTTTGCTTGTAGTTTCTTATTTAATTTTCCCTTTGACAATCTGGCCATTTACACTAAATATAATCTCTTCCAGTTGAACTTGACAGTTTATCATGTACACTTAACAAATTATAAAATTTATTATACATTAATTCCACCCTCTGGAAGATATAAGGACTTTAGAAAATGTAAATCTTTTTAAACCCCTTCCTGACATTGAAAATATTTTGGTGCAGTATTTTAAATTCATTTTATATGTATAAATTTGGCATTATTGTTATTTTACATGGATAGTATTTGTTTTAGTTAATATAAACTGTATAAGTTATACATTTACTATATTTATTATTTATCTTCTGTCTCCCCTGGAATGCAAGCCCCAAAATTGTGTGTTCTGGTTTTCTTTTTTTATTCTTATGGGCTTAGAACTTTGCCTGGTACATAGTAGATATTCAATATATATTTTGAAGAAACAGATACATTTATCTGCATGTTTACTTATTCCTTGGCTCATTATTCTTTTCTGCATAAAGCTGACCTTTTTGGGATATTATTTTTTTATAACACATGTCTCATATGTTTGACATGGTTAGGACTTGTTGGTGATGAAATCTCCTCTGCTCGTATATGCAAAAATGAATAAACTTATTTTGCCCTATTTTGAAAGTTTTAAGTCTAATTTGATCATCTTTATTATTTTTCACCTCTTTGTACTTAGAAGGTATATTTCCCCTGTCCTCTGGCTTCCACTGATGGTATCAAGACATCTGTTGCTGAAGTAATTATTCTTCTTGATAGGCAATCTTTCTGTCTGCTTTAACTGAAACACCTCTATTTGTGCATTGATATCTCTCTCTCTGTTTTTCCTATCTCCCTCTCCCTGTTTTCTAGCTCATAAAATTCTGCTTCTTATTTCTGTATATGAGAATTCATATTTATATTATAACTAGAAATTTTTCACATATTATCTTTGAAATATAAATATAATCTCTGCTCTATTCTCTTTACTTTTTCCTCTTGAGACTCCAGCAAGACATACCCTGCCTCTTCCTTGCCTCTCTCTTTGGGTTCCTATTTCCATGACTCTACTGTATTCTGATTAGATGGTTCAGATTTATCTCATTTGCTTTTCTCCCTATACCTGTCTGTAGCCTGAGATTTTAATGATTTTCCAGTTTTCAAATTACATTTTACTTAATATGTACTTGATCACTTAAAATAAATCTGTTAGCTCGTTTTGTGATTCTATCTTTTATTTCTTAGATATTTACCCAGAAATGCTTTATATTTTGTGTTTGTATTCCAATATTTTATAGTTTATATTTGTATCCTAATAGCTTATATCCTTGTGAAGCTATGCTTTTATTTTGTAATATTTTCTGCTTGTTATTTTTTTTCTAAGAAGGGGAGAAAAACATCAATGTGTGGTTGGCTCTCACGTGACCCTAACTGGGGACCTGGCCTGCAACCCTGGCCGCATGTGCCCCCACTGGGAATAGAACCAGTGACCTTTTGGTTCGCAAACTAGCACTCAATCTACTGAGCCACACCAGCCAGGACTTCGTTGATTCTTATTGATATTAGTAAGAATCATATGCGTTTGATCTAATATTATACTTCATTAATTTATAGAAAAGCCAGAGGGACCCACTGGAGATAGTTTATTCCAGAGAGATTATTCTATCTCTTTGCAGGAGGTGGTATGAATCAGAGACTGTTTCAGTTCCAGTTTCAGGTCCCAGGCTTAAAACAGGGGGCTGACTATAGATTTACATGTTGTGAAAAGCTAAAAACTGGTTTCAGGAGCTCTGATATTGTCACATTCTTTCAGTACATCCTTTTCTTTTTAGTTTGATTACAACTCTTAGGTATATGATCCACTTTGTTTTTACTTGGCTTACACTTACTTGTGCAGTTATCACTGGTGGTTACCTGTCCTCCCTGTGAGCCTAGAAGTTCATTAAAAGTCCTTGAAGTGAATGCTGAGTCTCTGATCAAGTTTCTTTACTTCTCTTTTTGTTTTCAGATATGTCTCCCTTCTGTCCATTTTTTATATAGCAGCCAGATTTGTCTATTTACTAAAAATATTACCTTCCTCAGTTTAATGTCCTACATAACATTGCTTTCCAAATAAAATGATAAGTTCTTCATGTTTACCATAACCTCAATAATTTGGTTTCCAAGAATATTTCTAATCTCATATCTTGCCACTCCCTCCCTCTACCTTGACCTCTATTCCAACATGCATAGATTCCTTCAAGTTTTTAAATGTTATGTTGATTCCCACTTTGAGGGACATCTCTCTCTCTTCTGTAATTTGCCTGGATATTAAGATCTATAAAGTCTGTTTAAATATGAAGTCCGTGATTTCATTTTCTATATAAAATATTTATTTGACAACATAATAACTACAATCTAAAAACTTTAAATAGTTTTATTTTATTTATTTTATTTTATTTTAATTAAATTTATTGGGGTGACATTGGCCAACAAGATCATTTAGCTTTCAAGTGTAGAGTTCTATAATACATGATCTGTAAATATTTTTATTTTAAAATTATATTTTTTATTTAATTCCTTTGCTTTGTGTAATGTTCTTAATAATCTGCCATATTAACAGATAATAAATATATATGGAGAGAAGGATAAAAAATATATACTATATATATGTATACTTTTTAATCTATTTACATGTACACTTACATGAGCAAAGGGAATATTTGGACTGTAGCATAATACATTTTTTCTTTTGGGTCATTCTTTTGCAGTGATATGAATTGCTGTGTCACTTGTCAGTATCAATTGTTAAGTGGTTGACATGATTGATCAGCATGTACAAAAGAAAATTGACATCTCTAATATATCTGATTCTGAGACCTGTGGGAACTTAACAAAAGGAAATTTTTTAACCTATTTAATTAAAGATATAAACATACACTATGTCTCTGTGTTCATATACAATCATTGATATTCCCTTAGGCTAATCCTATTAAGGCTTTCATCAGAATGGTGATAAGTTTGGACCTTAAATGGACCTTAAGAGCTTGCCTGGAGAATGACAGGGGGAAGAAAGCTCTTTGCTGAGGGCCTATGTAGTAGCTCTTTGTCCCCTTGCAGCTGGTGGATTTCACTTGCAGCTGGACAATTGACCTCCTATGAAGAAGTGGTGCTGTTTTTATTTTCTAGGCTCATTTCCTCTGTCCTTACCTGCCTTATTTCCACCTGACATTCAAACAATAAAAATACCAGGTCACCACCAATGCAGCAGAAAAGGAAAACAAAGGCTAATGTTACTCTAAAGTACTATTGCAAACACAAAGAAAGCATAATTCTGTGCCATGAGTATAACCTGGAATGACACACTGGCATGAATTACCTTTTTGCGTTTTTGACAGAAGAGAACAAAAAGTGCTAATGAAGTCACAAGAGGTTTTGGGAGTTCAACTCATGAACCTTTAGTGTTATGACAGTGTCAGGACAGGTCATTTTCACTCCTTCACTCACAAAATGGAACATACTTGTGACTCAAGGTAAAATTAGACATTTGAACAATTGTAGACTCAGATGAACTCTGAAAACCTTATCACAACTTCCCTATCTGAATATGTACTTGGTTTTCTTTTAATTTTAGGAGTATCATATTTGAGTACAATATTACTTAGTCAATAATTAGTGTTAAAATATTTTTATTTTTTAATATACATAATTTATGCATTTTCCTTCTAAATACAATAAAATAAATATTTCTTGGTTGAAGTAGAAAACTAAAATTGAATTTTCAAGATACTATGTAAATTCTACACATCTATGTTATTGTCCCATAAATTCAGAGCACAGACCTTGATATAATACAAGTACCAAATGATCTAGGCTCTCAGATTTTCTGGACTCTTCAACAATGGCATGAAGATCAGTTTCTGCTCCTAGTGCTAACTTTGAAAAATGAGAGGTGGTTTATTCACTTATATTGTGACAATTAGAGGAAAAACAGAAAGGTGGTGTTTCTAAAATATGTTCCTCATCATAATCAATATCTAAATTGTAGCATAGGATTAACACAAAATAGAAATTAAAAATGATATTTCTAATAAAATTTGTAGTCTTAAAATTGATTTCACAAACTATTTAAAATCTGATAATGTAAACAGGATATGTGTTATTGCAATCTTTTTTTTTCTCAGAGAGGCAAGTCAATTTTCAAGAAAATAGAGCTAGTAAGTAAAAAGCTGGTCTCAAATACCAGGACATCTGACTCCAGAAAATCTTTGTATTACACAAAAAAGTTATGGAATTTTGTGTTTAAGTCATTTCTCTGTGTTAAAATACAAATCAACCTTAAAATAATAAATTAAATACATTAGTAGCAAATATTACCTAAATATTTTTTCAAATTAAGAAGAAACAGGAAGGAAGGAAGGAAGGAAGGAAGGAAGGAAGGAAGGAAGGAAGGAAGGAAGGAAGGAAGGAAGGAAGGAAGGAAGGAGGGAACAGAGGATAATATGACAAATAATGATGATAGAACATTAGAATGGAGAAGATCGGAGCACTGGCATATTCACCAGGAGTTTTGGCTGCAAGTATCTAAGAGTTAACACAAAATATCTTAAGGTTATAGGGAAGCTCCTACAATATACAGAAAACTTGTAAAAGCAAGTATCTGAAATGGCAGGAACCAGGAGAGCTCTAGAACCACAGCAACTGAAACCAGGGACTAAACATATAAGATTCTCTCTCTCTGCTAGATTTCTGCTTCTCTTTTCAGATAAGCTTCATTCTCTCTTCTGCTGATAAAATTCTTTATACTTTATAGCCCATAGCCATACATAGCTATAATTTTCATTCTTAGAGTTTATTTACTAGAAGATAAAGATAATCTATTCACCAGTTATAGTTGAAAAACTGTAGGCACTTCTGGTCAAGATGGCAGCATTGGTAAACACTGCTCATCTCCTTGCACAACCACATCAAAATTGCAGCTAAGCTATAGAACAACCATCATTCAGAACTGTCAGTTATTGAACTGAATGGAAGTCATACAACTGTGAATTAAAGAAGAGACCACATTAAGACTGGTAGGAGGGGTGGAGATGCAGAACAGGCTGGTCCCACACCCGTGTGTGGCAGATAACAATCAGGAGGAATATGTCAGGAACTAGGGGTCCCAGTGCATACAAGGCCCCCCAGCCCAGCATTCCAGTGCCAGGAAGATAGGGCTCCATAACTTCTGAATATAAAAACCATGGGGATTGAAGCTGTGGAAGATAGAAACCGTTGGAATTCCAGGTCATCTTAAAGTGCCTGAACAGAGACTTACTTGGACTCACTTTCTCGGAGTTCCAGCAGCAAGGCAGCAGATGAAAGGCATCAGAGATGTACAGGGAGAAAATTAATTGTCCAGCAACAGGACAAGAACTGGGTGATAGCTTTCTCCCAGACAGAAGTACTGGCTGAGGCCTTTATTTCTTTTCTGAGCCCTCCCTGCACAGAGCCACAAGAATTGGCAAGCAGGCAATATATCTGAGACTCTATCAACCTGGCCCATATTGTTTTCCCCATCCTGGTGATACCCTGAAGTCCTGTCACACCCAACTTTCAGGCTTACCAAATCTGTTTTCAGTTCCTTTTTCATATGAATAGTTTGTCTTGGCCCATGCTTCAGATTTTCCTAAATCTCAAACAAGCAGCATCTGGTTTCATCAAGCTCCATACCACTCACTAAGTTACCAAGGCTTGGTACTAGCAACAGTTGATCTTGGTTCACAGCTTGGTCTCTCTGAGGCATCTCCAAGCCCAGCACAAGTAGCAACAATCTGCAGATTACTTTGTAGCTTATGTTGTATGACCAAGGACAGAACACAGGCAGTGGCTGACTTTGGACTGGCTAGCAATCAAGGCTCAACTACAACAGGAGGATGTACAGAGCCCATACAATGGGTACACCTTGAGTATCTGGCTTGAGTAATAAAGAAAGCTGTGCTACCTGACCCTACAGGACACTTACTATATTAGGTCATTCTACCAAGCCTGAGAGACTTAGCATCTCTACTTAATATGTAGAAACAAACACAGAGAGGCTACCAAAGTGAGGAGAGAAAGAAACATAGCCCAAATGACAGGACAGAACAAAACTGCAGAGTGAGAACTTAACAAAATGAAAATAAGCAAGCTACTAAATGCAGAGTTCAAAATCCTGGTCATCAGTCTGCTCAAGAAACTTATTGAGTACATCAACAACTTAAAAAAGACCCAGTCAGAAATGAAGGGTATACTACTTGAAATAAAGAATAATTTACAGGAAATGGACAGTAGAGTCGATGATGCTAAAAATCAAATCAGCAATTTGGAACATTAGGAAGAAAAAACACTCAATCACAATAGCAAAAGAGACTCCAAAAATGAAGATAGTGTAAGGAGCCTCTGGGACAACAACTTGAAGTGTGCCAAGATTTTTATCATAAGAGTGCAGGCAGGAGAAGAGAAGGAGAAAGAAATTGGAAGCCTATTAAAAAAACAAAACAAAACAATGCTGTAAAACTTCCCTAACCTGTCCAAGAAGTGCACAGAATCCCCAACAAGAAGAACTCAGAGTCCCACCCCAAGACAGGTCATAATTAAAATGCCATAGGTTAAAGAGAAAGAGAGAATCTTAAAAGTAGCAAGAAGTTACTTACCTCCAAATGAGCCCCCATGACTGTCAGCTGATTTCTCAAAGGTAACTGCAGGCTAGAAGAGATTGACTAGAAATATTCCAAGTGAAAAGCAAGGGTCTACAGCCAAGATTACTATATCCAACAAAGCTATCATTTAGAATTGAAGGACAAATAAAGAGCTTCCCATACAAAAAAAAAGCTAAAGAAGTTCATCACCACCAAGATAGTATTATATGAAATTTAAAGAGTCTACTTTAAGAAGAAGTCAAAAATATAAACTATAAAATGTCAATAGCCCTGGCTGGTGTAGCTCAGTGGATTGAGCACGGGCCTGTGAAGCAAAAGGTTGCTGGCTCAATTCCCAGTCAGGGCACATGCCTGGGTTGCAGGCCAGGTCCCCAGTAGGGGACACATGAGAGGCAACCACATATTGATGTTTCTCCTTCTCCTTCTCCTCCTCTCTCCTTTCCCCTTTCTCTAAAAATAAATAAATAAAATATTTTAAAAAATGTGAATAAATACCTTTCCTACAATTGAATCTAAAAACCAACATGAACAAATAAGCAGAATAGAAACAGAATCATCTTGATGGTTGCCAGAAAGAGGAGGATGGGTGAAAAAATTGAAGGCATTAAGAAGTACAAATTGGTAGTTACAGAATAGCCATGGGGATGTAAAGTTCAGCATAGGAAATAGAAGAGCAAAAAAAACATATGCATGGCCCATGGACATGGACAGTGGTGTGGGGATTGCCTGAGAGAGTGGGGAGCTGGGTGGAGGCAGGCAAAGGGGAAAAACTGTGACAACTGTAATAGCATAAATAATAAAATATAATTTAAAAATGAAAATAAAAGTTAAAAAACCTTCTAGGCAAAGCCACAGACTTGATTAGGTATTAGGTACACTCCTTAGTCTAATCATAACATTTAACAGTAATGGGAAACATTTGGTTCAAGTGCTTACCTTTGGAGCATATGATTTGAAAATAGAGTAACTTAGGTATTTTTCCACCTAAGTAGTATGGATCATAGAGGCAATACAAAACTGGCCTCAGAGGAGCGTTTTTGTGTTGAGGCAACTATTCTAGTAAAACTAGATGAACTGCACAGGAGAGCAAGCCTTGCTATGTGATGTACATTGTCTTAGACGTTTAGGAATAGATGAATGGGCCCACTCGGGTGTCTATGGGATTAGAGAGAATGGAGGTAATGGAAGAGAATAGTAGGAAGCAATTGAATATAAATTCATTACGTATATAGTAATTATTTCAAGTGTCATACTGACTTTAAGGAATTAGCTCACAAGTAGAACAAACCAGAGTAGTTTTAAAGAAAAGTGAAACTAAGTGTTTATGATTTTGATTAAATTTAGTTTAAAATCCTAGCTCTAGTAATTATATCACTTTATATGTGTACCTTTCAGAGGCTTAGCCTGGATAATCAGCAACCCCCGACAGTGTAGAAGACAACAGCCCAGACCTGACTAATGGTCACAGGGTTGGGACCTCATGCAGACTGAAGGTCACATTTCAACCCACGTTATTCTTCAGTTCCTGAGCCCCAAGGTAGAACCACCCCCTGGCTTCTTTCTCATTAGACTTCTACAGGGTGAAGCCCAAAATGACCCAAAGAAATGATTCATTACCTTTAACTTACCACTGAGCAATGAGCTTCAGGCACAACCCTGAACCTCTAACCCACAGTTCCTTGTGATTTTGCTCTACATAATCTGTAACTCACATGGCATTGAGGAGTCCTGGCTTTTTGAGCATTAGCTTTTTATTCTTCTGGATGGTGCCATTCACAATAAAATAGCCAATATTTCTTCACTGTGATTAGCAGTGATTAATGTTTGGCTGTGGAAAAGCCAGGTGGATGAACGCTTTCTGCTCTGTAACAGAACTTGAAAAAGTTAGGGCATTGTGGAAGTTTCTATGTAGAAAAAAGAGTTTTCTCAAATTAAGGGGTTATTACAAGTAGATATTAAGACCAAGAAAGTCAAATGAGAAAAAATAAAAACTAATGAATACGTTATAACTAAATACAGGAAAGAACAATAACCTAGAAGGAGATAAGTTGGGAGAAATCTTGCCCTAAAATGGAGATTTCTCATCTCTCATGAGTGTTGTAGTAATAACTTTGCTTTTGGAGTCAGAGAGACCTGGATTTGAATATTTACTGTGTCATTTGTTAGTTGCTTGGCCCTAGAAAGATGCTTATTTAATGAATCTGTCTCCTTACTTCTACCACAGAGTAATAGTAGCTCATATTTTTTGTTTTTGTTTTTGTTTTTGGGGGGTAAGATCATTAAAGAACTAGGCTTCAGTTTTGATATGTGACAGAGGTAATACTGCAGGTCAGTAGGGAAACAATTGAGTGTCTAAAAATAGAAAAAATAGGAAGTTGGAAACTGATTTTACACTATAAACAAAACACAATTACAGATAAATTACAGACTTCTAGTGAAAGGCAAACCCAAACACTATAGATATACTATTGATTAACATTTTCATAATTGGGGGGAGTAAAAAAAATTTCTCAAACTGACACAAGAAGAATTAAACATAATATAATGCATTAAGAAATTCTTTTACATTAAGATTAGGAGCTTATGTTTATTAAAAGATGACGTATCCACCAACTTAAACAATAGAACGAAAATAGAATGATGCAGATATGAAGTCATGGGAACTTGCATGCATTCATGATAGGAAAATATATTTACACCTTCTTTAGAAAATAATTTGCATCAACTGAAAAAGATAAAGGATGAACGTGGGGTTTATATCCTGGGTATTTCTCTGGGAAACTTATGCAAATATTCATTAAGATGTATGTGCAAAAAAGGTTAAGAGTGGCATTTTTCATGATAGCTTAAAGCTAGAAACAACTCAAATGTTTATAAATAAACATAAATTATAGAATACTGAATGATTTACAAAATGAAAATGACTAAATTATAACTACATACGATAACATGGTTGAGTCTTACAAACAAAATGTTGAGCACAAAAAGGTAGACGTGAACACAAATGCTATAATTCACTTCATAAACTTTTCCAGAACAAACTGGCTAAACTGTCTTATTTGAGGATACATACATAAACAGTAAAAGTTGAAAGAATAACGGAGAAATTATTTTAAAAAGCAGGTTTAGGGTTATGGCCAGGATCAGAGAGGGGTACAGATAACTTCTAGGATTCTGACAATATAATTTTTCTTTTTCCATGGTGAATAATCTTAATCCTGTTTTGTCTATGATAAAATACTCCAGGTGATATTTTATATGATTTCAGATTGGGAGATCTCCTAATATAATGGTGCTTGCATAATCCACATTCATATATATATATATAAAAGAATATATATATAATATTCTTTTTTCTCCTCTATATCCACTTTTCACTTTTCTCCATCTTGAGATGCTGACCTTTGTGGATCAATAAAAATCTGTCTTGTTCAATAGTTTCCTGTGGATTTGACCAATAAAAGGTTACAGCAAGAATGAGGGCAATGCCATGCTACTGTTCCTCCCGTCTTTTTATGATCCTAGGCTCCTAATATATAGTTATTTCCTATGACTGTTTGCACTTTTCCTATTACTAGTTAACAGTTGTTCCCATTCCTTGACTTTGGGAGTGATAATGCCACCTTCTATTTCTAGCTCTTGAGTGTTCTATTGCTCCTCGTTTTCCTTAATCCTGCTCCTATCTTTATAAATAGCCTCTTCATTGAACTCTATTCAAATACTATATTTGGGTATGGTAATTAGTATTCTTCCAATCAGTTTTCTGACTGATATAATACCTTTTTTCTTTCTGTTAGAATAAATTGAAAAAAAATGTTTCTTAAGACTTTACCTGAAATTCCAGATTCCAAAAATACCCACTGTTAATGCTTTCTGATTTGGCAATTGAATAATTCTATTGATTTCTATGTTATTCATAAGATCAGACAGATCTTGAGAGCTGGACCATCTCATGGATCTATCTTACACAGAAGGCATTTCTCAGACCACCAAAAAGTACATGTTACAAGAGTACACCATATACATGCCAACTGGTTAATCTATTTTGTTTTATCTAATCTAATTTGTTTCAACAATTAGGGCATAGAATTTGGACAAATAAAAGAAAATTTTCCCAACTCTGTCACTTAACCAATGACTCCTAAAATATTCCTTTATGATCCTCTCATTTGTGTGACTTTGTTGATGTTCACATGTTGTAACCGAATGCTATTAACCATTGTTAACATGCTATTATAAGAAGAAAATCATTTTGGTTTATGTTTTCAGCAATTAGAGGAATGTAACTTTCTATAACTTATTCATTGTGGAAAGAAGATGATATTTCCATATTTTATCAATAAGCCAACATTTAATCACATAATCTCAGATGGTATCTAATGCTATAACAGAGTAGAAAAAATTTTTACTTCTACTATATAGGGTATTGAATAAACTGCATCTTGGGACTCTTAAATTGACTTTTAAAGTTACATTAATAAGGCAGAATTGTTGCCGATCCAATCCTCAAGGAAATATTATTTAGCAGGTCTTTGTGCTTTAATTTTTCTATTTACAGAAATGCTCTACTACTTTTGGGACTTATTAAATGCAGCCTACTTTTTTCCAGTAGAACTATGTTTTTTATTCAGGCAGTCTTAACAGGGACAAAGGAAAGTAGTCTTCAAGTAAGAAACTCTACCAGCCAGACACACATATTGCTATAATTTGTGATTTGATGTATTTTTCATTTTGTTCCTATCTTTCAATCAGGTTATATATTTATTGATGGTAATATCTGTCTTCTTCTTTGTTTTAACTCTCTTTTAACTTGTTTCAAAAATAATGTTTTAAGGAAACTAATATTGATGCTTGATTTCTGCTGTGGCGATAACCTTTCCTTCTTCTGTCTCCACTGAATATAATATAATGCAATTTTTAAAAGATTCCTCATAAAAAACATAACATTTATACATCTGGTTAGAGAAAAATAAAGGATTTTGATGTGTTCATGTGAATTATAATGTAAATTAAAAATTAATAAAGAGCAATTTGAGGGGAAAAACTTAAGAGGAATATGCTATTGTCTATCTTAAGAAATGTGTATACTAAAGAAATATTAACCTTTCATTATGATTTATTAAGAAATTTTATGCATTAAATGTTCAATTGGAATTTCATTTTGAAAATAATCAACTTCTGCCCCACTTCCAGAAAAAGTCACAGTGAAGGAAGAAATGCTATGCCTCTCCAGTCAAGGGACATTAGGTTTCCCTGAGCAGTGAGTGGCCTGGAGGGAGTCATGGCACGCCACAAGGGCACGCGCATTTCCAGTTGGTGGTCAGATGTGGAACTTCTAAGTTGGCCTGCATGTACTGGAATCTGGACCGGAGTGAAAGACTGGAGAACCAAGCAGAACGTTTCCAAAGTCATGTAGCTTTTAAGCCTGTCAAAATCTGGCATTCTCTTTTATAATATTTTCAATGTAAAGGCACAGGTAGAATGTTAATAGTATTCTAAAGAAGCTAGTAATGGACACTTCCAAGTGGGTGTTTAAGGGGAAAATGGACAAAATCGAACTTCTAGGGTAAGTGTAAATGTTAACACACTTAACTGGGAAACAGGAGCTCCATTTGTTTGATGACTTGTTCTTTTCTTAATTAATGTTGTTTTAAGCAGCATACTTTTCAATGCCTTTTTGTTTTAAAAGATTGATAGAAGGTAATATATTTGTCATATATTTAATGAACATGTATAGAATAATGAAGAATGAAAATAATAAATGAATTATTTTCTTTGAAGAACAGAGCTGTACTGGTGCAAAGATTTTTTTTTCCCTTGATTGGTTGACTATACCTAGCAAGATTGTGAAGGGAAAATTAATTAGGTTTAAAATAAGAACCAACTTCATTCACTTTAAAATGAATTAAATATTTATTTTTGTATCCTTATAAATATTAGGCATTTTTATGAATGTTTCAACAAAACAACTTTATAAGTATGTTTGTGTGTGAGTTCATAGTCATGTTTCAGTACTTATGTACAGTAGTTATCCATGCTGTCTAAGACACAATCTCCAAATTATTTGCTCAGCTAGTGATTTCGCCAGTTGGTCAACAATTTAGACTGGTCTCAAATGGGATGTTTTCCTGGTATTTTCTGGATTTCTTCATGCATCTGCTGCCATGTGTTAAGTTAGTTAGGGAGCTCTGCTTCTGAAAGTTTTCAGGTTATTGATTAGTGCACTTTGTTCTACTCTACAAGTTCTCCCATCATCCAGCAGGCCAAAAAAAGCTTGCTTTCATGGTGACTTAGCGGGTTTCTGAAAGGAAAAGCAGACATGCCAGACATTTGGAGGAACAGGCTCAAAACTGCCACTTTATCACCTCTACCACATTCTGCAGGCCAATAAAGACTTATGAGTTGGGGCATATTTTCACATGTTAATGAAAAAACTACACAACTGCATTGCAAGACATAAATAAGAGTGAAATAGTTGACCTCACTCATTTCTTTTTTTGCTCCAATTAATTATTTTTTTACTTAAATTGCAAACATGAGAATACTTGAATCCCCTCCTTATTGGATAAACAAGTAGACTAAATATCTCAGCCTTCCTTGGAGTTTAGTATGATTATGTGACTATATCCTAGCTAGTGTAATTTGAATAAATATGATGTGTACCATGTTTAGGCTTGGGCCACATAACTTTTCTACATGTCATGATAAATTTTTTTTCCTATGCAGTTTAATGGAAGGCCTGAACGCTCACTTAAAAGAGTGTGGAGCCAGGGACTCTGAATGACAGCAAAAAATTCTACCTACTAACCAGGAAGCAATACTGCTCTTTATGTGTATGAGAAATAAACTTCTAAGAGATAATCCACTGAGACTTGGTAGTTGATCTGTTACAGCTTCTAACATTACTTACTCTAATTCATATAATTTTATTATACCTGAATATGAGTAAACATGATTCATTCTTCATTGTCTCAGTTTTAAATTGTTCTATCATTACATATTGGACTATTTACTTAAACAATTAGCATTGAAAGAATAGCTGCATTTGCAAATCCTACAAAGATTAGTGTTAAAGATAATTAGCAATGCACTTTACTAATCAAGATATTTGCTTCCATATGTTAAAACTGATGAGAGATTTTGTTTTTATTTGTAATGTTGATTTATTTTATCTTAAATTAATTGCCTTCTTTTCTGCTGTGTTTTCCAGTTATTTACTGGTCATAAATCAAATGTTAATATGCTCTACATGATTGGTTCTCCTTTTTTTCTTCTGTGCAATCACATTGGGGGAATAAAAACCCCAAAAGAATGTCTATTCCACATGTTCCTGCTTCTCCTAGGGAAAAAGTCCTCAATAGATTGATGGAAGCCATTGATAAAATACCGATTAAGAACTGCAGTTTTATTAAATGTCAAAATTAAAGTACTTATTTCCCTAAAAAAGCACAAACATAACCATTTTAAATATTTATGTTGTTTAGTTCATAGGCCCCTGAGAGAATCTAGAAATAATGTGAGTGATCCTTGATATTAAGAACTTCCTTTCTCAATCATAATCTACATGTAAAGGACAATAAAAATAATGACAATGATTAATAGCTTGGTAACTTTACAGATTACAAAGGAATTCACAGAATTTATTTAATTTTCTTTGTTCCTGTTATTATTTAACCTATGTACTGGAGGTTGATGTAGGGAAAATCTTTTTATTTTAATATTGTATTTTTTAAAGAATCTAATAATCAAATACTTTTAGTTAAAGTGTTAACAGAGTTAAGGCCTATTGAAGATTAAGTATGAAATCTTCCATTTAGAAAATGTAGTTATCATAAACAAATCATCACATGACGGTTGGGGAGGATGCACAGAAAAGCAAACCCTAGTGCACTGTTGGTGGGAATGCAGACTGGTGCAGCCACTGTGGAAAACAGTATGGAATCTCCTTAGAAAACTAAAAATGGAACTGCCTTTTGACCTGCCAATTCCACTGCTTGGATCATACCCTAAGAGCCCTGAAACACCAATCTAAAAGAACTTATGCACCCCAATGTTTATAGCAGCACAATTTACAATAGCCAAGTGCTGGAAGCAACCTAAGTGCCTGTCGGCAAATGAGTGGATCAAAAACTATGGTACATCTACACAAAGAAATTCTATGCAGCAGAAAGAAAGGAGTTCCTACCCTTTGCCACAACATGGATGGAACTGGAGAGCATTATGCTAAGTGAAATAAGCCAGGCAGTAAGGGACAGATACCATATGATCTCACCTTTAAATGGAACCTAATCAACAAAAGAAAAAAAGCAAACAAAATATAACCAGAAACATTGAAATTAAGAACAATCTAACAATAGCCAAAGGGAAGGGGGAAGGGGATAATGGGGAGAAGGATTTTAAGGAACGACTATAAAGGACACGTGGACAAAAACAAGGGGGAGGGTGGAAACAAAGGAGGGAGGTGGGTTTGGCTGGGGTGGTGGGGAGTGGTGAGGAGAAAATGCAGACAACTGTAATCGAACAGCAATAAAGTAATTAAAAAGTTTAGTTATCTTTCACTTGTCTTGCCTGTAGTACCATATGTTTATTAGGCATAAAAAAGACCAGCTATCAGATCTGTTGTCTGTGAAAAGGTCCATCAGTTAGTGGAGCACTATACAAATATCATGTGTGATTCCTTCTGTAGAAAGTACAACATCCACAGGGTGTTTCTAATAGATGACCTATAGATTTTATTAAAATAAATCCAATACATATATTTCAGCTTTTTTGAATTTTTATATTCTCTGAATACCATTACCATTATTTAGAAACTATCTTTCAAAACATTATCCTTTTAAATCTAAATTTTATGTTAGAACCTTTGGAAAGGTTCCGACTAAAAATAATGTGTAAGTTTTTGCAACAATGGGCATAGGCACTTTGGTGAGTTTTCTCTGAACTCGAAACAAATGGTTTCTCTATCTTCCATAACTCTTAGTCATGTTTTTTAAAACAAACTTTATAGAAAATTATAGTAGTTTTAGATTTATAAAAAATTTATAAAGATAATCCAGTTTTCCCATATACCCCACATTCAGTTTTTCCTGTTTATTACCGTTTCACTTTAGTACAGTCACTTGTTACCATACCCATTAATGAACCAGTACATTTTTACTAACCAAAATCTATATTGAATTGGTATTTTCACAGTTTTTACCGAATGTCTTTTTTATGTTCCACTCTTTTATCTACAATTCCATGTTAGTCACTACGTCTCCTTAGATTCCTTTCTGCTTTGACATTTTCTTAATTTTTTCTTGTTTTGATGGCCTTGACAGTTCAGAGGAGTGCTGGTTAGGTATTTTGTAGAATAGCCCTCAATTGAGAAATATCTGGTGTTTTTCTAATGATTAGACCATAGTTATAAGTTGTTTTGGGGTTTTTTGGAAGCTCAAAAAGGAAAATAGGCATCCTCATAACATCCTATCAAAGGTGTATACACGGGTCATATTATCGATGTCCCTTAGTGATGATGCTATAACCCTGGCCACCTGGCTGGGGTAGTGACTGGTAGGTTTCTGCAATGCACTGTTACTCTTTTCTCCTCTTTCTATAGGCTACATTATGCATAATCCATTACACATGCTTTTCAAAATTAATTTTTTTCATGTGGATCTCTTTTAACACCAGTTTAAGTAGCAAAACTATAATATTTTCTATTCTAATTTATTTAGGTTGTTGTTTCATAAGATTACTTATATTTCTGAATACCTGTGATAGAATATGGACACAGGTTGTATCAACATTATTTTAGAATAATGCATACATGTAAATCATCTGTGTGCTTCAAAAATACTCAGATGTAAGGTGACCCAGAGCCATGTATTCTCTTGAAGTGTAGTTTTGACCAAGGGTGTGTCAGAGGATCATAGGAGGAGCAGGACTTATTGATTATTTACTGGGTAGAGTGATTTCATAATTAGGGTTTTAAATAGGGCATAGTGACAGAGAAAGTACAAAAATAAGTCCATCTAATTTTTGAGATGTATAGCATGTGTAAAAATTAAGAAAGTTTTTGAAAGCTTCTCAAATGTTAGTGACTTAGTGAACTGTAAAAATAACCTACTCAAAGGCAAAGGACAATGCCATGAGAATTGAAGGACCATCAGAAAACATGATGGAGAGATTCCAAATGTCTCATTGATCTTGAGGTGCTTAATGCAGACAACAGCCTGCCTTTAAACTCTCCTCATTTTTACTTTGAGGATGTATGAAAGTGTGTGAATGTTACTTGTGCCTTAAAAACAAGCCATTCTGTTAGACTGGAGGTTCAGCAGCAGTGTGTGATTTCTGGTGGAGAATACAGAACTGATAAGTGTAAGACCTGACCTTTGGTTCCCCCTAGACCAGAAACGTGCTGGGTTAAGAAGTCAGAGTTTCAGTCACCAGGAAACAATGGAGTTTTCCCACTACTAAACCAAAATAAAATTTTGAATATTAAGAAAAAAATAATTGTAGGAATTTGGACTAGAGGATATCTGGAATTACATAAACACTCACACAACAAAGCCCTAATCTTTTGTTATCATGCATTTAGTATGTTGATAATATTGTGAAATAGCTGGTAGAATTAGTGCAAGTAAAGTGTTAGAGTTTTGACATTAATAGAAGAGCATTGGTTTTCTTCCTCAACTCCACTAGTCAAACCGCACTAGAGAAACTGTTTATTCAAGATGTCATATCATTAATAATAATGATAATAACATTTTATTACACTTCTCAGGGGCTAAATAGTATATCAATTTCACATACATTGTCCCACCTAGCACAGATGCTAACAAAATTTTGTGTGTCTAGGATGGCATGATAAAACAAGTGATATGAAAAACAAACAGAAAAAATTAGGCAGCAGTTTCAAAGCAGCAGTTTGGTTTGAAAAATGTCGTGCTTGGACCAGTTAGGGTTTCTGAGATTCATTCAGGGGATCAAAGGTAAGGAATTTTCTTAATAATGTTAAGATATTTTTTCCTTTTTTCACTGTATTTACATTTTCAGGTATGGTGCAAAAGCAATAGTGGACAAAATTTCTGTTTTTGCCTGAATCAGAGCAGAAACATAAAACTATACTAATTGTCATTGCCTTCTTCACTTCACGGGAAAAAAAAGGAGCAAGTTTCTTTTAAGAATATTTTGTTTCTGAAGCAAAAATATTATTACTTGTATTAAATATTAACCCTTGACTACATGCCTCCTTTCTGTGAAATGAGATGTAATAGAATGCATTTCTGCTGCATGCTGAATTGAAGCCATATTTTACCAATGAACAATTTATGATTTTTCAAGCTTTCAAAATTATGCATGGGGAAAGGTCGATTTGAAATAAAAGATCTGTAGATTTTACTGGAACAGAATAAAAAAGTTAATTGGTGCAGTTTTAGATTCCAAGTTTTGTCATTTAAGAGAAAAATGGTCAATTTTGTGTGTAATATTAAATATTAATATAATCAATTACCTCAAAAAGTTGTTAAATACACTTTCTCTTTTCAGCTGTATTTTGTTTGTAATGTGGATTTTCCTCAAAACACAGATTGAGGGATGAAATGACATAACTATCCAGCCATCTGGAGACATTAAAGAAATTCGAAAATAGTATCATAATTCTCATGAATTTAATTTCTGGAACATATAGTTATTTTTAATTAAAACTATACTCCTTATATAATAGGTAATAGGTTTATTATTTCATAGGAATTAATAAAGTTTTTAAGAGCTGTTTTAATTTTTAATATGGTAAATATCAATACATATAACTTACATACACAATTATTATTGAAGGGTTTCAACAATTTTAGAAGTTTATAGGAGTCCTGATACAAAAACACTCAGGAAGTACTTGCTTAAGTAAGTCTAATAGCAGAATCATGGCACAGCATGGTAGCTGTTATCATGTTTGAGAGAATACATTGCTCACTTTTCGTTTTACTTGCTCAGCATCCAGCTCCTGTTTTCTGATAAAAATGTACCATTTTTTCCTTTCAGTTTTCACACTGCTCCTTTGTTTTAATGGGGTTGATTTTAACTCCTAGCTGCAGGGGAACATGTTCTACCTTGGTATAGCCAGTAAGTACGTTTTTAATGAGCGTATCCCCTCATCTCACAACCAAAATGCTTAATCAAAAATGGGTAAAGCCAATGAGACTCAATTCCAAGACTTGGGCAGAAAGATTTGGAGAAGGTGTGGCATTTTTTGTTGGCATTGATAAACCACTAAGCACTTTTGTGGAGCTACTGCTTGACATCATTATTATCATTTGGAAGCATTTTTCTCAAAACAAAGCAAAACAGAAGAAAATAAAGTAGAAGGAGAGAGAGATAACTAATTATATTATTTGAGCACCTGGCTTGAGCCATGTTAGTTTTGAGAGGCAATATATTCCCTTTTTGGTAAAATCAGTTTGACACGAATTCCTCTGGCTTATGTCTGAAAAATATCCTATGGAGTACTACCCCAGGAAGAATAAGACTCGTGATTGACCAACTTTATTTTTAATATAAGCAAGACATTTCTCACAATTAGTGCTATTTCAGTTATGGCCCAAACTGCCCCATCGAATTAATTAACTTTTAAGTTAGAAGGAAACTTAGAGATGAAAAAGATAAATAGTTTAATTTTTTAGCAGTAAAGTTACTAATGCAAGTATTTTTTTATGTTAACTTGCAGTAGTAGATTAAGAAATGAGCTCACTGTCACTTCAGTATTTATAAATATATAATGACCATTTTTCAGTGATGGTACAGATATATAGGATTACAAAAAAAACCAAAAAACAAACAAACAAAAACAAAAAAGAAACAGAGCAATGGAGATAGAGTGGTCTTAGCAAGATTTATTACTGTTGTTTACCATGATTGAGAATTAAAATACAATGATAATTTTTCAGCAGCCAATTTTTCTTAGTTGTTGAGAAGTCTATTGTAGAAAATGTTATGAAAACTGAGTTTTATACACACACATGCATGTGTGTATCATGAGTAGTACAGTAAGTGCTCTCATGTGCGTTTACCTAATTTAGTAGTTTTCTTGAGTTTATTGTCTATATTGAACCAGATTTGTCAGTACATAAGCTTTTCACTTATTGTAACTGAGATAAAATTGAGGAAATGTTAATTATTTTAATACACTAGTGTAGGCATACTGCACCGAATGAACACCAGTTCAACTTGAGTGGTGTTGTGCATCTGTGATCAGTGATTTATTACTGGACTAACATGTGAGGTTGTTTGAAGATTTTGCCCATTTCTGCACTAGGGAATTGTGTTCCAACACCATTATTTTATTACTGTTCTATTGCCTTGTACTTTTTCTGTTATGGTCCTCTGACTGAAATATAGCTTTATTTAAGATATGAAATGAGTTTATCTTTGAAAAATACATTTATCTTTCCAGATATTGGCTAGTTTAGACGTCTCAATTAAATTCTCACTAAATTATGTTCATTTTCTAAGAAAGAAACTCTTTGAAGGACAGTATAGAGATTTTTTTCAGTCACTAAGATATGATATCCTATAAGTAAAGCTATGCTAATCTATAAAAAAGACAAATTAATGTTCTATTTAGAAAAATAAACCTAATAAATTTATCAAAATAGGAAAAGTGAGTCTTACTCACTTTTAGATTTTACTCACTAAAATCTAAAATTTACTTTAGATTTATGCAGCAGTGCTTTCATCCACTGATGAAAGGAGAAGCTCGACTCTGAAGCTATAGTAACAGCAAATCAAGTTCAGAAGGAAACAAAAAAGCTAAAAAAAAGGAGAGTTAAAAATTATCTGTAATTCTATGTATTCTGCCATTTGTTTATTTATAACAATGGTTCTAAAAATTCACAGTTACTTGAGGAACATGTTAAATATTTTTCACTTTGTCATTAGATTTTAATTATTACAATAATAGATTCATTATTTTTATTTTTCCAATTCTTTAAAATTTTTATTTTTATTCTGTTACAGTTGTCCCAGTTTTTCCCCTTTGCCCTCTTCCACCCATCCCAACCCCTGCTCCCACAGTTGATTCCCACACTGTTGTCCATGTCCATGGGTCATCATATATATTCTTTGACTAGTCCCCATATTTAGATAGATCTTGCCTTACATTTAAGTCTTTTATCCATTTTGAGTTTATTCTTGTGTATGGTATAAGTTGGTGACCTAGTTAAAAATTTTTGCATGTACCTGTTTAATTTTCTTAACACTATTTATTGAAGAGACTTGCCTCCTTTGTCAAATATTAATTGTCCATGAAGGTGTTGGTTTATTTCTGGGCTCTCTGTTCTGTTCCATTGATCTATGTGCCTGTTCTTAGGCCAGTATGAGGCTGTTTTAATTGCAATTGACTTTTTTTTATAAAAAGGAAAACATTCCTTTCGTAACAGCATGGATGGACCTGGACATTATCATGCTGAGTGAAATAAATCAGTCAGAGAAAGACAAACATCATATGATCTTACTTATGAGGTCTGTCTGGAAAAAGTCCTGCCTTTGCTAATATAATGAGGATGGTTGGCATGACAATAGACATTTTTGTAAATTGGCAACCAAGGAGAGTGGACTGGAATGTGCATGCTTGTACAATGACAACTTCATTGTATTGGTCATTGGGGTAATAGACATCGCTAAGTGAGCATGTGCACTATGTGGCTGTCACATTCACAATGACCGAACAAGTAGAACAATGAATTGTCATCAAATTTTACCTTAAGCTTGAACATTCCTCCATGGAAACTATTCAGATAATTCAGAAACCTGCAGCTTTGAGCAATTGGTATTTGGCAGCTTCATCACTACAACACACCCAACTCATGCATCACGTCTTCAGCAGAGTTTTTTGAGAAACGTCAAATCACCCAGGTGACTCTGCCCCCCTATAGCCCAGATTTGACATCCTGGGGCTTCTGGCTTTTCCCCAAACTAAAATCACCTTTGAAAGGGAAGCGATTTCAGACCGTGGATGAGAGTCAGGAAAATGTGACAAGGCAATTGATGGTGATTAGAACTGTGTGAGGTCCCAAGGTGCCTACTTTGAAAGGGACTGAGGCATCATTGTTCTATGTACAATGTTTCTTGTATCCTCTTCAATAAATGTCTTTATTTTTCATATCTCATGGCTGGATACTTTCTGGACAAAGTTCATATATGTAGAATCTAAAGAACAAAACGACCCAGTGAATAGAATAGAAACAGAGGCATGGATACATGGAACAGACTGACAGCTTTTTAAGGGATGAAGCTTTGGATACTAGATGAAGAAGGTAAAGGGGTTAATTAAAAAAAAAATATGTATGTGCATGACACACAGACACAGACAACAGTGTGGTGATAGCCAGAAAGGCAGATGGGAGTAGGTGTAGGTGGTCAAAGGCAGAAAATGAAGATGAAAGAAAACTTGCTTGGGGCAATGAGTGCAAGACACAGTGTGAAAATGTTTTATCAAGCTGTATACTTGAAACTGGTGTGGTATAGTGAACCAATGTCACTCCTAATGACTTCAATTTAAAAAAAAGACGAAAACAAATTCAGGTACATGTGATGAACCTTCTTATCGAGTGAATTTTAGTTAGAGCCTAGGGTTTGTATTTTTGATAAATATTCCAGAGGATTCTGATAGAGATAATTCAAATATTATATCAGACAAAATGAATCTATTTAATCCATATATGAACTGCAGTTAAATTGTGTAAATTATGTAAAGACTCATTTTTAGGTTTCCAAATGAGGGAGTAAAAAACATTCAGGAAATAACTCCTTAACTGAATTTCAGTTCCATGTGCTTGATTTCCCAAGAATCCCACAACGAAAATATAAGGAAAAAATCCCAGAGAGAGAGAGAGACAGGCAGACAGAGAGAAAGAGAGAAAGAGAGAGAGATAGGGAGAGAGGAGAGAGAATGTTTTGCTTGAAGAACAGACTGGGACCACTTTCTCATCTTACTAGGTCTAAATCCCTTATAAACTGCAGTTGTACTATAATTGATTTCATTCTTAACAAAACATCAAATCATCTTGGGGAAAGACAAAAGGAAGTGAGATTAGCTAAGGAAACTGAAAAAATTCTATTTCAATGATTAAAATTTATGCCTCAGGAATTAAGCAGGCTTGATGCTTTTCCTGGATTTACAGCATTTCATTTGTTACTGCCATTAGCTTTAACTGCTTTGGGAAAATTTAACAACAGAGCTATAGCATGGCTTACAACCATCATGAGCTTCAAAGATTCAAGAGCATGCTAAACGTTTCTTTGCAAGCTCTGCTTTAATAGGATTACATGGATAATGTCTTTGAATACTTATTCTCTCTACAAATCAGGTAAGATGCATTTTAATGACATTTAAAATGTTGTCATCTTATGGTTGAAGATAATGATACCGAGGAACTTTGTAGAATTTGAAAATAAATGAATCAAGGGTCTCAAAAACTTTCTTGAAAATAGGAAGCTAATTCCAGCATTCATAGCACCATCTTCCTTGCACAAATTGAAAATTAATATTTATAAAATAGTAGTATTTCATATCACTTTAGCAGTGAACGCAGAAAAATGAACCCTAGCTGGTGTAGCTCAGCGGATTGAACATGGACCTGCAAACCAAGGGGTTGTTGGTTCGATTCCCAGTTAGGGCACATGCCTGGGGTGCAGGCCAGGTCCCCAGTTGTGGGCACGTGAGGGGCAACTACACACTGATGTTTCTCTTCCTCTCTTTCTCCTTTCCTTCCCTTCTCTCTAAAAATGAGTAAATAAAATATTTTTAAAACAATGAAACACAATTTCACAAGCATAAATCTAATGCCTGCCCACTAATCTTTCACAGTACTTTCTGTGAAATTTTTTTCTTCCTAAAGGACAACTATGACACACAAGGGGATTGGTATCTTTTTCTCAGTTCTCATGAATAAAAAATAAACTGCCAATACATAATTAATGCAAATAATAAACCTGGAAACAAAGTCTGAGTCCCTTTTTAGATTAATGCAAAATTGTACATTCTCTTATGATTTATATTTAATTTTGATTAGATTTCCTTAATATCTTCCTATTTAAATATTTTATCTAAAATTGTTACATAATCTGAACTTAGGCATTCTGTATTTGTGTTTATAATTTTAAATTCAGAAAACTTGCTTGAAGTTTCAACAGTCAGCCTGGAGGTGACTTGAATAAAGTTGTTAACTAATGAACAATCATTGTTAATATTAATCTGCACATGCTCATCACTCTCCTAAAGGACATTTATTCAAGTTTGAGTTTCAAAGCTAATTGGAAGTCATGTAGTTGATAAATATTGGAAATAAGGCTAATATTATTCTAGCATTTATTCCTCTTTCATTAATTTTGTAATGAGAAACATCTGAATGATTTCTCTCTGTAAATAGTACATCTTTCATTACTCTTCCTGACTGAACCACAGTATCTGCAGGGAATTGACTACTATTTAAATAGCATTCTTCTTTCCTTATAATTGAAAAGCGGTTCATAATTATAGCTGGAACAATCATTATTCTGGATTTATGCAAAGAAAGAAGTATTGGGACTAAATAAAATAATTTAAAAAACCAAAATAATAGTTATTGTGTATATTTATGTTTTTATATCACTAAATTACACTTTTAAAGGAGATATCTATTCATTTAATTAATGAGTGTTTAAATTTCTACTTGTATCTGTCAGCTCTGCTGCTAAAAACAGAGCCCACACTCAAGGTTTTACATTAACAGGCATTTAATCTTTATTTCTTTTTTTTAAAGATTTTATTTATTTATTTATTTATTTATTTATTTATTATTTATAGAGGGGAAGGAGAGAGGGAGAGAAACATCAATGTATGGTTGCCTTCGTGCATCCCCTGCTGGAAACTGGCCTGCAGGGAAGCAGTCTGCAACCCAGGCATGTGCCCTGACTGGGAATCGAACCGCAATCCTTTGATTCGCAGGCCCGCGCTCTATCCACTGAGCTATACCAGCCAGGGCTTTAATCTTTATTTCTGTTAAGTGTTGGTGATACCTGGTTTTTGGTAGGGGCTGTGACTCTGGTTCCTTCAACTTGGCTCTGCTCAACAAATCTTATATTGTAAGACACAAGGCTGAAAAAGAGCGTGCTTTTATGGACATGCCCATTGTTCTGGCAGTGAGAATTAGCAAGACAAAATCTATAGTCACATTTAAAGCTCCTGCTCACCTGAAGTGTATGTCAAAATCACTTACATTCCCTTAATCAAAATTTGTCATTAATTAGGCCCAATATCAATGAGATAGAAAGTGTACTCCAAGCATGAGGGGGACAATCATCTGTAAATGAATATTTACGAATACTAATAAATGTACCACATCACTGCAGTGTCTTTCAGATGCCCATTGCCCTCAAGAACATTGCAGTACAGAATAGGTGGTTTGCAATTAAAGCAGATATGTTTACAGTATTACTCAAAGAGGCCTCCATTTATGTTTATACTATCATACTATTTGTATTCTGATCATGTTTGATTTAGAAAAAAATAAATCTTATTTATATCTGGGATTTAATTTAAGCTACATATTCTTTCCAATTCTCCAGTGCAAACACTGAAGAATACAGACTTCAGTTCTGTCACAACATTAGGGGAAGACTGAGAGACATTAGGTCACTCCCTCTTAATTCTAACTGAGTCTCTTTTTTGCTTCTCCAGGATGAGATATGCCCAAGCTACATACAAATTTCTACCTCATCCAGAGCAGACAGTTTGAATAGCTTAACTTGCAACTTCCCAGGTTCCTTCCTAGGGATAGAAATGACTAATAATCAATTGGTCTGTGTGTTGGCAACTAGGAGGAACTATAAATCACAATACTTTATCTAGGACCATTTTTTTGTAAGATTAACTGATGGCTTTATAATGCAATAACGGTTCTTTACTCCTTAGAGATTGCTACCGTTATTTTTCACTAGGAAATAAGAAACCAGGACTTCACAAAAGTTTCTGTCTTCAATATGGGCCAAAATCAATCTAATAGTATCCAGCTTTATTTGATATGCCTTGTTTTGATCTTCCTTAATATCACCCCCACTTCTTATTTTATTTATTCCATTCAAATTGTCAAGGTTGCCCTGGCTGGTGTAGCTCAGTGGATTGAGTGTGGGCCTGTGAACCAAAGGGTCACGGTTTGATTCCCAGTCAGGGCACGTGCCGGGTTGTAGGCCAGTTCCCAGCAGGAGACACATGAGAGGCAACCATACATTGACATTTCTCTTCCTCTCTCTTTCCCTTCCCCTCTAAAGATAAATAAAATCTTAAAAAAAAACAAATAGTCAAGGTCACACTCATATTTCCTGTTTTATTTATTTGAATTAACATACTTGTAAATATATTGGAAGAAATATTATATACAGTTAGTTCCATCCAGAGAAAATCTCCTTTATATCAATAATATTTTAAAAGATTAACACTCTTACTCATATTAAAGGTAAACTTCAAATGATCATTTTATAAATTACAATATCATGACAATTCAAAAGGAGGAAACTTAGAGCAAAAATGTTTCAAAATATATAGAATTTGATTTTTTAAAAAGATTTTATTCATTTATCTTTAGAGGGGAAGGGAAGGAGAGGAAGGAGAGAAGGAGAGAAATATCAATGTATGGTTGCTTCTAGTGGGTACCCTGCCAGGAACTGACCCGCAACCCAGGCATGTGCCTTGACTGGAAATCGTGTGGTTTGCAGGCCCTTGCTCAATCCACTGAGCTACACCAGCCAGAGCAGAATTTGATTGTTTTTATAAGCACATAAAGCTAACAATTGAGATAACAATGAGTTAATATTTAAATATATAAAAATCATAAACTGGATGCTACATATGTTCAGTTTTTTGTTTAAAGTATTATTTTCACTTTTTCCCCCTTCTCTTAGGAAACAGTTTTTCAAAACACAGAAAGAAATAACTAACAGTAAAAGGCAAATTATAGTTTCATTGAATTCACTAAATGAGTTATAGCAATCTTGTGCTAATGTGTCATATTTATTTTAGTAAAAGTAGAGTGTTTATTGATGGGAAAACAGATAATCAAAAAATAGATCTCTACTCCAAAGTAGACGCATCATCAAATCCCTGAAGTAGAAGCTTAGCTATTTGTAATCGTTTGTAAATTAAGAAGAGATAAATTTCAGAAAATGATAAGATCAAATATTTCTCCCTGAAGGGTAAACAGAACCGTGACTGGCATACCCAGGATTTTTTCCAGGAATGGATGTATAATCAGTCATTATACTCAAAACACTCTAGACTCCAAAACTTGATAAGATCTATAAACAGGAAGTTGGGGGAAAGTGGATAAATAAGTGTCCAAAAGTGAATAATGAGAATGTGAGCTCAGGAAGGACCAAAGAAAGAACTGCTTAAGGGTTCTAAGAGGCAAGAAAGAGATGTCTTATTTCAAATAACTGTTGGCTTATTCAAACCCTTCATAATTCATGGGAGCAATGATATTACTGAGTTACATTAATATTTACTGAAATCATATACATGTTCCTAAAGTTTAAAAAAGGGACTTAAGGGGCTCTTCTGCCACTGAGGCTCTGGTGGTAGCCAGGATCAGGTAATCTCTGCAGCAGTGGCTCCCACCTCTTCCTAAGGGGCCAAACTGAGGGGACCGTCTGGGGAGCCCCACGGGTGGATGGAGGCACCTCTGTGGCTCTGCCTCTCAGAAGGGATAAGAGCAGACTGCAGGGCCTGACTCTTGCAGTTGGAATACCCAAGAAAGTGGCTGGAGGAGGCACTGGAATCCTCTGAGGAGGAGTAGGGAGCCCCCAGCATTGCCTATGCACAGAGGATACTGTCTGGAGGTGGCACCTTTGAGCAGCCATTACAGTAGCAGAGTTCAGGAGGCACAGTGTGGGGGAGGAGACCTGTGCGCGCCTTGTCACTGGAGAAGGAGCCATTTTTAGACCCAGGCCAGGCCTCAGTATCTAGATGTCCCTGCTTCTAGCAATGGCATCATTGTAATTTGATTCTTAGTTCCATCCATACAGCAATTCTGGGAGACCTGGAAGGATTGTTCCATGGTGCTAGACACTTTTGGCTTGCTTTTGGAAGAGTGAACCAGGTCAGTCCTATGACTGGAAGCCATGGCCTCCTGGTTTGGTGGCCTTGGCCTTGGCTCAGGTCTTCCCTGGGGCAAGTGGGAGGCAGTATGGCTTCTTTTACAGACCACACATCTAACTTGAAGGGATCCAAGAGGGAAGAAGAGTCACCTGACTCTAAGAGAAAAGGTTGAAGTCACTCGGGTGACCTTATTATTAGAAAATGAGATACTTAAAACTGTTTGCCATGATGTAGACTAGAAGTATGGAACATCAAAGATTCAAATAAAGCAGCAAACTGACGCTAACCAGCATCAACTACAACAGGGAGACTTAGAATTTAAATTTCTGAAAGGAAAACAGAAGTAAAGAATAAGATGTTGAAGCTGTGGTTAGCCTCTCAGTCAGTAAATTCTGGGGCTGGCTTTGTACCATTAACCCCTGCAACACCTTTATTCATGATGGCATCGACCACCATGCTTCAGCTTGCAATGGAGATGACATAGACTTTGCTGACTAGATTTCATCACAACTGAAAATAAACAGACTGGCAAATTTCTAAGACTTAAGGCTGAAGTTAGCCATCAGAGGTGTTTTGCTCAGACTTCCACAGCGAGCACCACTGATCACAATGAAATCTACAAACAGCAAAATACCATCAAGAATTTCAACAGCAGCAAAATAAGGAAATTGATGACCATCAATTTGAAATGAAAATATTGCAGAATGCTCATCAAGAGAAATGAGCAGAAATAAGCCCTAGGGATCAAGATAAAATAAATGAATATGAAGAAAAAATTAAAGAACTGAAAAATCTCTTATAGCCAGTGGCTCAGGAATGAGAGTAACTGATGCTTCGAGCATTTATGAAATGCAAAAACCTATTTGAATTCTACAAATTGAAAAAGAAGAGCCTACAAGGAAGGTTGAAGAATTTAAGGTTAGAATTAAATACATCAATAAAAACATTATCTTCTACAGAGAATGAGAGAGATGCTTTCCGGAAAAAACAAGACCAGACAGATGAGGAAAAGCGAGAAGCAACTGAAGAATGTGAATGGAAGCCTGATGTTAGGAAGCCATGTAACCCTGTGTGAGAAACGGGCAGAGTTCTCCCACGGAGCACATTCACGGGGGCAGTGATCAGAGAGCAATAAGCACTGTCTACTACTGAAAATGAAATAAGACCGAGTAACTTAAAGCAGGATAACAATCTCATTGATGATAACCTGAAACTTAAAGAATGAGTTTATGTTTTAGAAAAAGAAAATTCATTGTTAAGTCCAGAAGAGGAAGAACTTCATCACTTTTAAAATTGAACAATGAGTGTGAAGGAATTAAAATATAGCTGTAAGAGACATGAATTCGAATTTGGAGGTAAGTTATTTAAGATGTGACTTGAAGACCAAGAACCAAAAAATCATTTAGCAGCTAAGTTAGGAGAGTTGACTCAACAGAAATGAGAATCTGCAAAGCACATGGTTTTCATGAAAGATCAGCAATCAAAACAATGAGATGAAAAAGACAGCATCATCAGTAAACTAAAACAAGCTTGAGATGATGAAAAAGAGAGTTTGTCAACTTGAAGATGATAAAATGAATATCACGGAAGAGTCAGACATACAGAAAGAAAAGTTAATTCAATATGAATTGACTGTTAATGATTTTAACCAAACAGAAACTTGAGGATAAAATAAAAGATTTAGTAGTAGATCAGCTAAATCAGTCATAAAAATCTAATTTAAACATCCATAAGGAGAACCTTGAGCTTAAAGAGCATGTGGAAATGAAAAGGAGATTTCAAGGAATTAGCACAAATTCAGCTCAGCATATGGCAACTTCACAATACTAGGTATGATTTTTTTTAGGTAAGTTTAACCTTTTTTCACCATGGCCCTTCATGGGATCAATTACTTCAGAATACACAGACTCTTTTAAGGTAATTTAATCTTATGAACTGAGTGAGTCTCCTAAATTATTCCAGAAGAGATACGAAAGCTGAGAAAATCAACACAAGAGGAAGAAGCAACAATTAACCCTCCAGAAAGATAATCAGAGACTGTCTGATTCTATTGCTGCCATGTTTGAACTAGAAGAAAACAATGCTAAATGATTCAGAAATTAAGCAGCTAAAGGAGAAACAAGATGTTTTACAAAACATATTCAAAGAAAAAGAGCTCTTAATCAAAGCAAAAAGTGATAAATTACTTTATTTAAGTAAAAATTTCACTAATGAAATGAGTGAAAATGAACTTATGAGGCAGGCAGTACCCAACCTGAATGAGAGAATATTGAATTTTGAAGTGGACATATGCAAACTACAACAGGAAAATGAAAAAAATAGCAGGAACATTTAGGAAAAAGGAACCAGAAAATCAAGTACTAAAAGAGAGAAATATGGGACTTTCTAAGATGAGGAAAGAGAAAAAAATTGAATATATCTCAATGGAAAAGAAAGCTCTTGGTTTTGAGCAACTATTAAAAACAAAAGAATGGGTCAAAACATGGGAATTAAAATCAGCTTTTCAAGACCATTATATCAAGGCAGGAAAAGACAGTTATGTTTCACCAGGAGAAAACTGAAGTCATGTTGGCATTGAAACAGAAGCAGTGGAAAACTGTACCTTAGACAAGGAGGTTCAACATTTATGTGATGAAGAATCACACTTAAAGCAGGAGCTGGAGAGAAGATGATTTAAACATGCTTTAGAATCAGAAGATTATTCTCTTTAGCCAGAAGCTTGGACTCCAGAAGACAGAGCAGCTACACTAAGAAGGGGAGTCACAGAATTGGAGAAGAAGCTACATTCATCTTTCAGTGCAATGAGAAAGGCAAGCTACCCATCCAGTTTGCAAGTGGAGTCGCTGCAGGAACATTTGAGCATGTCACCCAGGAGAAAGATGAAAGTGCATTATAGCTTTCCTTCTCTCGGGAACATGTACTAGCCAACCTGAAGTTGGTACTAGCTGAATGGATGGAGAAGGCAAAATTCTAGTCTAAAGGAAAACTGGAGTTGCAGGGATATCTGGATAAAGTGAATGCCGGCTTGAATCTGAAGGAAAAACAAGTTGAAAAATTGTAAAGACAAAATGAGGTCCAGCAGAAAGCTTTGGGTGAGGTACAAAAGAAATTAATGAGCTTACTAAGTAGCTCAGAAGGAAAACTCAACAAAATCCAAATGAGAAACCTCTTTATGGGATATTTTCTAACACCAAAACATGAATGACATGAAGTGCTACAATTAATACTGGAAATAAAAGCAAGGAAATGGAGCAGTTGATCAATGAAGATCAAGGTGCCGTTACCAGATGGCTTGGTTAAAAAATTCCCAAAACACCTCTGAGACCAATGCAGGATTCTATGGTTAAGAATTCTGATTCAGAAATTTCTGTTAAATATCTAGAAGCAGAATCTCATTCAGATTTTCCAGCAACAAAACTTCCGCTAGTGATATGAAGTCTCAAGATTCATCAGGAAAGGCAAAATGAGCTAAAAAATGTATCGCTAAGTCTTAAAACTACGCTAGGATCCACACCACCAAAAAGACATGAATCTCTGTTCTATAGCCATGTCTTTTACTAACCCATCTGGACCTGGATCTGGTGGGTCTAAGCATCTTAATTTAAATGCCATTATTATGTTATGCTCACATATACACCTTCATTATTGTCACCAGAGAAGAGTGCCCACATTGTGCTAGGGATCTTCAAAATCAAAATGAACAGTTCTCAAGCCAGAGATAAGACAGCCCTTTAAAGCAGTGGCCTTTGGTAAAAGTCACATATTTGTTTGCAGCTTTATTTTTTATTTAATCTTTGTTGTACCTTTTATGACACTTATTCCCCTTATACTCCCTTCCCTCCAGCAGTCACCACACTGTTGCCTATTCTTTTTTAAATATATTTTATTGATTATGCCATTACAGTTGTCCCATTTCTCCCCTTCATTCCCCTCCCCCCGCACCCCCTCCCTCCCATTCCCCCCTTTTAGTTCATGTCCATGTGTCACAAGTTCTTTAGCTTCTACATTTCCCATATTATTCTTGCCCTCCCCCTGTCTATTTGTCTATTCTTATACTTAAAAAACAGACTTGGAAAGTTCTTCCAATAAAGTGTTTCTTACATAATTAAAGTTATTGGTGCTGTGACATAACGTGGTTTCCTGAAATTGAAAAGACTTTTTTTGCAGATACCATGGACTGACAGCCATTCAGGCAAAAGTATAACAAAAGAATAATTAAAGCCTTGCGGGTTATGAAGACTATTTAGTGGCATTAATTAAAGGTGTCTCTGGGTTTTCTTTACCTTGAATTTCCTGTCCAATTTCCTGAATTTTACAAATTGCGATCACTTCAGCATTTCCCTGTTGTAAATCTCCCCCCTCCCACAACAGCACTCTGTTATAAGAAATTGAAATACACATTCTAGGGCTTCAGCTCATTGGTTCAGTTTCATGCTGTTTACTTTTAGACCATGTATTATTATGCATCTTATTAGGCCAAACTTGTATTTTGTTTAATGGATTTCAGCCATGTGCTCTAAGGCAGAACCACTATTTTTGTACCAGGGTCAGACTCTTCCCCTTGAAAGCTGGAACCTATTGTTGTGTTTTCTTCTCCTAGAACTCCTGAATGCTGTGCTCCACATGCTTTCTGTGAAGTTAACTAAATAGTTATCATAGGAGCTCTCTATGAATACTGTTCATCTAATTGCACCTTTGATATTATTCATTTTTGAGCCACCCCTTATCTTGCTTCTGCAGACTTATCTGGCCTTCATGAGTCACTTCTTCTTTGTGTGGCATAAAATATTCTCAGTCAAGTGTGGAGGTAGAAGCATATAACACTTTTGCCTATTCACTTCCTCTCATGAATTCTACAAATTATTTTAGGTGCAGGATACTGATAGTGGTAGGGGTATGTTTACATTTACTCTTCATAACAAATTCAAACAAGCAGATTTACTAGAGAATATTTTTGAACAAACTCCTTTTAATGCAAGCACATGTCTCAGAGGCAAAAATTGGCATGAAGGTTTTAAATAATCTCAGGGTAACAGGTAAAATACGTAGATTTTATGGCATGGAAAAGCAAAGTATCTTTCTTGAATTCTAATAATATAATCCCAATAGTTCCAACATTGAGAGTAATCCTGAAGTTGACAGAATTATATGGCTTGTTCGTACTGCTCTTTCACAAGGGCTCGCTCTTCATACTTACTGCTCATGAAATATCCATCTATTCTAGATCCCATTGCTTTAACATAAGGCTCTTAAATGCAGAGAATATGAATCCCAGTTGAGTAGTATTCTTTTATGGATTCATCAGGGGCACTGGAATGAAAGACATAGAAATCTTCTAGTTTAAGAGATTGGCTGACATCTGGTACCGCTGCTATCATTCACTCTACAGATTCTATCGGTTGCATCCCTGATTGATAATCTCTGAGAGGAGAATCTGTGTCTATCTTGTTCACTACTTAATCACCAGTTTCTTGTACAGCATATGACTTATTATCTGGTATACAATGGAATATCAAGTCTAAAAAGTTATTTAGCCATAGTCCAAGAAATGTTGAGACTTCTTTGTGCCACTGGTAATAAAAATAAAATTGACTCCTAGGAAAAAACTTTATTAAAAATTTGTCAGCATCTGTATGTGAGAGGATGCATGAATATAATATTTGATAACACATTTGCTTATTAAACATTTTATTTTAAAGTCACAAACATAAAGAGAGTCTAGAAAAATATTCATGTAATTAGAAAACAACTAGAAAATTAGAGCTGAACTCTGCATCATGACAAATGAATAACCCCAAGGCTATAAAAACTATAAGGAAACGATGGCTCAGACAACCTTTACAGTGACACACCACAGGAATGGAAGATAGCTCTGATCGTATTTAATGTGTATTTATGAAACAAATGCATAGGGATGTGTGATATGGGTAATTAAAGCCAATGAATGTTTGTAGGCCACTGTTTAATCTGAAATTAATGGAACAAACATAGTGGGAAACTAAGGCAGGATCTTGTATGGCAACAGAGACAAAGAAATTAGGGTGAGATTTTGCTTTGAGAACATAAAGTCATGTTATTGAGGCCTACTAGGAAGTTTATGGGCTGAAGAGATAATATCATCAGATGGATTTTGAACTGTTTGACTCAAGAGACGAATAAAGACCTTAAATTGTTTGTTGTGCTTGGTACTGCCTGTGGCTTTGGGAAAGAGAGATCAATAAAAGAAGCAAACAACCAGGGAAAGGATCTGTGGGGCTGTTAAGGAATCTAAGTAGAAAGTTAGTGACAGATAAAGTTGAAAATGCTACATAAAAGCTAAGAAAAAAATTGGCTTCCACATTGACTAAATTCACAAATGTGGATGTCTTTAAAATAATGTATCTATTTTGTGTGCAACATATCTAATCTCCTTTTAAAAGACAATTGAATATAAATTATACAGTAGTAAAAATGTCTTTGCTATGACTACTGTATATCTCAGAAGAAATAATATGAGAGCAATGGCTGGTTCACTACCATGAACATCCCTAAAAGAATAATGAGCTCAAGATCTCTTCTCCAGCTGGCTTCAGCTATGCAAGTAAAACATGTTCTGGTTACCACTGGCAGGTTCCTCAAGTTGCTGATTGCTGAGGTTTCCCACAGGGAAACTGGTGCCCAGTACCTCGGTGGATTCCTAAAATCATGTATGCCAAAAGCATTTTGATTCTACAGAGGAAAGGAAATTAGAAATGAATCATAAATTATTCTGCTCTTGATGAACAAAGTCAAATGGCTCACAAAATATTCTCATGAACTGCGGAGTCAAAGCACCCACTGAGCCGGCAGCTCAGTAAGGATACAACTATTCTCAGAAGCACACTTGACAAATACTAAGAAGTGAACTTTTTAAGTTCAAGGGAATTTCAGTTATCACGATCTTTCCTCTTACTGAAATGGAAAATTAACTTTCTGGTGTCTATGCTCACTATTTCCATGCTTCTAGTCATATACTTTCAACGTTCCACATGAACAATTCTTGTCTAGGTTTATTCCTTTTTATTCCAGGGATAATTTGAAGTCCTTATCTTGTTTTTTGCATAATGGCCTCATTTGACACAACTGATCACTCTTTTCCTGAGCACCTTCTTCGTAAGCCCTCGAGACTAAACACTGCTCTCTTTTGGTTATCTTCCTGAGCCAGTCATTCCCAACTTCCTTTGCTGTCATCTTCTCAATTCTCTGTCTTTCTTTGTGAACACTGTGGGGGTTGGGGGCGGTAGGCCCAGGGCTTAGTCCTTAAAAATATTCTGCCTATTCTGCCTACACACATGCATGAGATTATTTTATCAACTCTCCTGGCTGTAAAAACAATTTACTTTCTCATGATTCACAAAATGTTATCTCTAGACCTCTTCCCTGAACCCCAGGTTTATATATCTAATTGTTTAATCTACATTATGCTATAATTTTAATACACCTAAATCTGAACCTGAATTCTGCTTTCTGTGGACTGAATGTTTGTGCCCATGAAAATTCCTATGTTGAATCCTAATTCACGATATACTAGTATTTGGAGGTGGGGCCTTTGGGAGTCGGGATTGTTGCCCTTATAAAAGAGGCCCCAGAGGTCTCCTTTCCCATTTGCCACGTAAAGATGCAGTAAAAAGAAGGCCATTTATAAACCAGGACGATGTCTTTCACCAGAAGCTATTGACACTTGATCTCAAACTTTCAGTTTCCAGAATTGTGAGGAATAAATTTCTGCTTTTTATTAGTCACTCAGTTGATGGTATTCTGTTGTAGCAGCTGAAATATTCTAAGACACTATTCTACTCACACTTTTCCCTATCTCAGTAAACAGCTCTAATGTTCTATTGCTCATATGATGTCATGGATGACATGAAGATTATGTCATCCATGACTCCTCTTTCTCTCACAACCCACATCTAAATCCATCAGGTGAAAATAAAAAAAATTCCCAGGATATGACCACATCTCACCACTTGTACTATGATACACTGGTCCATTCCCCTCTCTTTTTTTGGCATGGGTTACTGTGATAGTCTTCTAACAGGTCTCCCTAATTTTGTCCTTGCCTCCTTATAGTTGATTATCAACACAGCAGCCAGGAGGGCTCCATTTTTAAGTGTTCCAATTATAGTACTTGATTGATATAAACCTTTAGGGTGTTCCCATCTAATTCAAGTATAATATAAAGCCCTTATAATACAGTTTGGTCTCATATTCTATAGCTCTCCCCTTTGACCTCTTGACTCCATGGTCACACAGGCTACTTTTCTATTCTCCAACTACTCTCAGTTCAGGATGTGCACACCAGCTTTTCTGCCTGCCTAAAATAATGTTTCCAAAATCTCTCTATGATATGGATTTCCCGTTCTTTAGATTTCAGCTCAGTGAAGCCTTTCCTGATTTTCATATATAAAATGCCACTTCCATTATATGTTCGAATATCTAATGGACTGCATAATGATGGGTTTATTTCACTATTATTTACCTTCTGGATATTATCTTACCTATCAAGTCACCAGGTTAGGCACGCCCAGGGTATGTAAATGAGTCATAAAGAAGAAGCCTAAGGAGGTAAAATATTTGTTTCTTACATTGACAATGTATATAAGGAGACAATCAATGATCAGGTGTAAAAACACTCTGTTAGTATCATGCTTTTTTTACTTTCAGTTTGAACCTGTTCCTTGGAATTTTAAAGGAAGGAGCCAAAAAGATGTTTTTAATGGTCTTTTTAAACAAGTAACTTCCAGTCCCCCAGATTTCACTGTCCCCCCTCCTCACCTCATATTTTATCTGGCTGCAGTCATTGCTAAATGTCCTGTTTATAGGAGCAGAGAACAATGTTTGGTCAATGTTTGATGATAAGTCAATTACATTAGGCTGCTTCCACCTGAAAGCAGAGAGAATTTGTCCACAGTAAAATAGACATTTATACTGGATATAGGTTTGGTTTCCCTTCTTACTTCTGCAAAAATAACTCATGAAAAGTTAGAAAGCTTTATTATTTCAGTGTTGTATATAATATTTCTCCTAACTAAGGAACTCAACATATAGCAAGAGAAGAAAGGCAGTAAGCTTATTCCATGGTTTTCAATGATCTTTCCCTGCTATGTACCTCACCACCCCTAAGCAACTGACCAAAAGGAATGGCAAAATGAAACATTAAAACCTCAGTTATGACTCACAGTACCTCATTATGTTAGGCTAATGTACAAGAGGATGCAGACTCCACTATGTGATGGTTTTACTTCCGCAGCCATAATGAAAAAATAGGGAATGGTATATCTGACTATTTCACATAATAACAGACCAGGTGCTGAATAGGTTTATGTGGGATAGACTCCCTTTTTTGTTTTTACTCTGTTGAGAAAATTTTTTTCCTTTAAACCGATAAGGTGTAGTTTTTAAAGTTTATACATTTTAAAGAATAATCAAATATTCACTTCTATGTTATATGTTTTGCTAATATGTCATCATTTTGCTAGTATAATTATACAGGATTTTACTATCTTAAGAAATTTTATATATATCTTTAAGTAAGGTTGGTTATTTTTTTTTCTTTTTCTAATCCTCTTGCCTGAGTCTTTATTGTTAACACTAGTCTCATAAAATCTTTTGAGGAGGGTTCCTTCATTTTTTATTCTGAAAGAATGAGGTTCAAGTTGAAATTACTAATTTTTATGCCAAATATTCCTATAAATTCACATGATAATGTTTTATTTGTTTGGGGTATCTTAAAAGACTTACTTAATAAAATTAATAATTATGTTGTTCGAGTTTTTGGTGACATTTGATCAGCCTAGGAATTTCTCATATATGTTAAAATTTCTCTAACCTGTGGGCATATAGTTGCTTATGGTAACCTCTTCCCTTTTTAACCTCTGCTGTATAGTTTATCCTCTTCAGTCCCACTAACGCTCACTCATATCTTGTTATAATCTGTCCTATCTGCCAAATGTGTCCCAGATTTCACATTTTACAACATTCCATACACAAATACAGACCCATTGGTTCAACCGATCATTCAAACTCAAACCTTAACTCTTACCTTTGGCAGACAGGACACAACAGTGAGAAGTAATGTATTTATCAGTTATACAATCTACATTTTAAAAGATGCTCCAAACTTACCAGGCTAAAACAATGATTGTTGCTTAAGATTCTGTGGGTTGGCTGGGAGGTTGATTTGTAGGTTTCTCCCAGTCCATTAATGCAGCTACATTTAACAAGAGGGTTGGCTAGGCTGGGTAGTCTAAGATTTTCTCATACCCAAGGCAGGTGGCTGGGACACCTGGTTTTAGCCTCCATGTGGCTTCTCCTCCTGTAGTAAGCTAAATCGGCTCCTTCATTGGAGGAGGGGTGGGTGTCAGGGTTACAGTCTAAGGGGGAAATGTGGAATCTGAGAGCCCTCCGTGGCTTAGACTGTAGAACTTGTCACTTCTAGTACATTATATTGATTAATTCCATTAGAAGGGCTTAGATTCAAGGAATGGGGAAAGGACCCTTGATGGGATAAGCTGCAAGATATTTGTGTCATCCTTTAGCCTCCTATAGTCTGTCTTCTGGACACAGTTATTTACACAATTCTTATTGGTGAAATTCATTCTCCCTTTCCTGCCCCTGCACCCAAGTTGCATCAGGTCATAACATCGGGATTGGAGATTTTGATTTCACTACCTTTATCAGGTCTAGGTGGGGCTTCTGAGGTGTGAGTTCTCTTAATCCAGAGATCTGTGGAATAAAGAGATGATTTATCTACCTCTCCCCACCCCCTGCAACATATAATAATGAAATGGTACTGGGTAACTAAAATAGATATTTCTGTTTTCAAAAGCAAGACTAAAGAGGAACATAGCAGTCAGTGATCTATGGAAAGCATGTGATTCTGAGTTCCATATAGGCCCATGTCACCACTTCCCACCACTCCTAGAACAGGAAATAATACCTGATAATTCATTTCCATTTCCTGGAAGTGGTTTCCTGAACTCTTTCTCCTCAGTTCTTAGCTCTGCTCCCTGGGCTCAAGATTTTGGGGTTCTTGGTCTTCCCTCAGAGACTGACTAACTTTCTTTCTTCTCCCCTCTCCCTCCCTCCCTCTCTCTTAATACGAAATGACCCCTGTTTACAGCTGTGCAATTTCCCCTGAGGCCTCTATTCATTTTAATGCCCCTTTTGTTTAAGCCAGTAGTGATTTTGTTGATTACTTTCTCTTAAAATTTTCTGGTTGCCTATGCTCTGATTGATGTTTCTTCCATAATCTGAAAGATACATCTACAATTTATTTTGAGAAAGACATCTACTTGAGTAATACATGAAACTTTTAAAGTGTAATGCATGTATGGTTTTCAGAAGAGTTTCTTTCTACCTGCTAAGAGAGTCTACTAGAAGCAACTTAATCTTCTGATATCTTAACACCTTATATTTCATGTTTACCATGAGACCAATTTTTATTTAAAAATATTTTTTATGGTGAGATGTTGGAGAAGAGAAACAAATTGATTTTGTAACCCATAATATATACCGTCATATAATTCCTGGAGATTTTTCTTGCTCCTTGAACTTCAGTTTATCTCTACCTTCTCTTACCTTATCATATGAAGCTATAAGAAACCAACTGACAGCTTTGACATTCTGTCTGGAAATTTTCTTGACCAGATTCACAAGTTCATTAGGTATATATTTTTTAACTTCTCAGTTATTCAGATGATCTTGTTACCAATCGTTTCTCCGCTATATAATACAGATCACCCTTTCAATAGCTTTTAATAGCAATCTCTTCATTGTTCTCCCAAAATCCGTGATGCTCTTACTGATTATATAGTTCCTTTCTACTACGTAGTCCAAAAACTAATGCCACGTGTTTTAGTTTTTTGTTGTGTAAACAATTCAATTTCAGATGCCAATTACTGCATTAATAATTCATTGTTGCGTAGCAAACAACCCCAACATTTAGTGACTTAAAACAGCAATTGTCTATCAATTATTTCATGAGTTGTCAGGGTGTTTCCTCTGCTGATTTCTTCTGCCTTCAGTCATGTGGTAGCAGTCATCTGCCTCTTTAATTGGGTTAGCATATTCACATGCCTGGAATTTGTGCTGACTTTTCACTGGGGCACTTCAGTTCTATTCCAGGTGGTCAGTAGGCTAGACTAGCATCCTTACTGGTATCTCAGAACCATATATTTAGAAGGGTAAAAACGGAAGCTGCAAGGACTACCGAGGCCTAGGCTCTAGAATTCAAGCAATGTTGCCTCTGCCACCTCCTATTGATTAAAGCAAATCACAAGACCAGAATAAATTTATGATTACGACAGAATTGACTGTACCTATGTAAACATAATGCAAATGTATATAGACACTGATAAGTAATTTGTGGTTGTTAAGAACAAGATTTTGGAGTTAACTGCCCAAGTTCAAATCCTGGTTCCATTATTCTTGGCTTTTTTTCTTTGGACAAACTATTTGATTTCCTTTGCTGAGAATTAAATGTGTGAAAGTGTGTGAACTGTTTAAAGCACGGCCTGATAAATTGTAAACTCACTATAAATGCTTGCACATAGTATTTCATTTGCTGCTTCTACTTTATTATGTCCCGTTTACTCTTCACTCTTCTGTTGGATGACTGCTGCTCCTGGTACTATATTGACTGATTTTGTGAAGATCATTGGTGCTTTGCAAAAGTATTTTATTGTTTTATTATAGGTTGCTATTAATTCTCCTTTTTGTCTAAAACACATTAGTCATTTCTCTGATACTCTTTAATAGGACCCTTTAGAATCTCCTTTCTTACTTCTTGCACCATCATTTTAATTGTTCACAAAAAGTCTTTCATTTTGTCAGCTTCCCTTCATTCTCAGTTCTCTACTTCTGGACAATCTCTTCCAACCCCACTGTTTCAACTATAAACACAGATTGAGGCCAAGCAAATATGCATCTTTATTTCTCAACGCCATTTTCTATCTGCTTATTTGATCACTCAACTGATACGAACTGCAAGTTTTTTAAATCCCAATTGCCTACCACAAAACTTGGCTATCAATCTTTATTGAATTTGATTGTACATTTCAGTCATGGGAAATTGTATGATCATCAAACCTTACCACCCAAGCTTGAACCATCTTGTAACCTTTTTTCTTGTTGCTTATTCTGTATAGCTACCTATTTCACATCTAAAACTCCAACCATGAGACCGTGTCTTTATTGGACTGTATATAACACATTGCTATTTTTATAGACAATATCATTGTTCTTCCTGTCTGCACTGGTGACTCCTCCTATTCTCTGTTACTTTGGTTATTTTTGTACAAACAGTTCTGTCCATACCTCTACTCAAAAAAAATATGATAACTAACTGATTATGTTAGTTAATATAAAAATCCTCAATCACAATAAAAATCCTCAGGGGTAAATTTCATTTTCTTCGTGATCTATTTTCATCCTCTTTTGCAACACTAATTTTCTACTCCTAGACTTTCCTTTGTAAGGTATACAGATACCTGGTTCTGAGTACTTCTAATCATTTCAGAAGTCCAGGGTTTTCTCCTGTTCTTTATTATGCTTGAAACATGTTTCTCTGTCTCTTACACTTTCTTTTTTTTTATTTTTGAATGTGTACAGATTAAATATATCGCTCACTAGAATGTGAACTTCATGGGAGCAGGAGTTTGTTTTACTCATTTCTAGTGTGTCTGTTTTGTACCATCATTGAACACATGATTTTACGTGAATGGAACAGTTAGTGAATATTCTTCCCATCCTCAATTGTCATTTGTTTTCTTTCTCTATTCAAAAACCTTTATCTTCTTTCACAGTTTTCATTGTAACATGCCTGAATTACAGTTAGTCATCTATGTCCTGCTTTTCTTCTAGCTTTTGATTTTGTCTGACATCTGTAGCATTTAGTACTATACAACACCGCACACAGTGTTCAATGAATAACTATCCTATTATTCATTTGTCATTTCTTTGGTCACTGAGTTACTGGTCAGCACATATGGCCAGTTACAATCCTTATGGTGAATTTCCCTTTGAAACACTGACAATAAGTTAAAAATTGCAATAAATATTTCAAGTATTAATTAAATGATAAAATTTCGCATAACTCATCTTTGAGCATATGTTAGAATCACTACTAATAGGTTAATTAGTATAAAGTCAATGTCAAAATTAAACATAATAATAAAAATGTCTGAAAATGCTAAATGTATCTAAAAATATCCAACTCGTAGTATTATTTACAAAGCCTAGAGGAAATAATTGTAAAACCAAAATCAGAATAATATATTTAGCATTATAAGCTAAAGAAGATTTTCTTACACATGTTGATTAGGTAGAATTTTAAAATATTAGGAATTGAAATTATATATTGACAATTGTATGTGCAATTTCATTAACATGTCTCTTAATGTAGAAATGAATTTTAAAAAACTGAAACATGTTTAATGAAAGAATTTAGACAGAATAGTTTTAATTTCAGAGAAAATGTCCTCTAATAATGTTTTCACTGAGAATACAATAACTGTATTTATATAATCATGAAAGGAAAGAAATGGGTTGATGGTCACCGAACTCCCTTGATAGTTGGGCATTGTTAATTTAAAAATAGGAAGGCAGGGATTAAAGTTAATGCTGGGGTGAGCCTCCTGCAGTTTAGTTAAACTGTTTAACACAAAAGCTGGTAGAAATATGGAAAGAGAGCTCCAGAGGGAGTAATAGAAGAAAGGCTATAAATCAGTCCATGCAAAAGAAAAAAGAAAAACAGAACACCCTTTTAGAGGAAATGAGAATCACATAGTTCCATCATTTGATAGATTAGAACAATCAAAGGTATGAGAAACGCCAAATGCAGTCACTTGATAGATTAGAGAAATCACAATAAAGGCAGAAGGTAAATTTGTATTTCTCATGAGGACAATCAAAGTGGATTATTAGATTCTCCCAAGGTCGTTAAATATTTTGTTGACTTTAATTCTTCCCTAGGTGCCTGAGAGTGTGTCTGTTCAGATCATAGAAAAAGCAAAGTTACCTTTCTTTCCAGTCTGCCTGGAAGTCAAAATTCCATTACTCTCTGAGAGAGAATAGCTAGTTTCAGATTTAGAACTTGCTGAAGCGCTATCCACTTGGGGTAAATTGAGTGGATGTTGGATAAGATCCATAGGCAACAGCAGTAAAATGATCTGCAAAAGATTTCTTTTACTTTATTTCTTCTTTCACCTATTTACTCATTTATTTAATAACTATCACAAGCCTACTATGAAACTATTTTAGCCTGTTATTATCCAACAGCTAAATGTTAAAACTGACTACAGTCAGAGCGTGAGTAACCAGTGATTTTCAGGATTCTGTGCCTGGACATTTTATAAGTTTTTAATATCAGAAATATGTTAAAGTTCTCCTTTATATCACATGTAAGATGTATTTTTGTAGTATCACAGTATCTTTTCCAGTCATTTCTAACTACATTTAATTTTAAATTAGTTAGTCCTGTATTAATGAGCAGGAAGAACAGGCAGGAGGCAGTTAGCCAAGGTAATGCTGGCAGTTAGAATTCAAGAAAGCTTTTAGAATTGATGACTTTGTACTGTAACATGATTTTTATGAGATTATATTCAGTCAGAAAGCAGTTTTTTTTCTCCCTGAGTGGGATAGACTATAAAACTTCTCTCAATCCTTTTTTTTAGTTTAAATCTTTAAAACAAATAAGTGTATTGATTCAGATATATATCTTGACAAAGTTAATTTGAACTGGCAACTGTAACCAGGATTTTACTGCCCAGTCTCGTCAATGTAGGTGAGCAGCACTTGTGCAAACTGATATCTTCCTAAGATATGTGGTTTCAAACTTAAATTCCTTATCTTAGATAAAAAATGTGGGGGTAGTTGCTCCACATGCTGTTTCATGTTTATAAAAACCAACACACAGCATGTATGTTGTTATTCTTGACATGGGTCCTCCATGTAACAACTGAATTTTGTTTGTGTTTACATGGCTAATAGGAAGAACCTGTTCATGCTATAGATCTGATCAACTCCACATAAAAATGATGGTAATATTAAAAATAATATGCCTAATATAAAACATTTTCAAATACATGAAAATATATGGAATAATAATTTAAAATCCCAAGTTAAATCTTCATATTTATACTTTCTTGTCCAGAAGTAACCACTAATCATATGTTCATGTATATCTTTCCAGATTTTATCACTTATTAAAAATATATTTATATCCATTTTACCAATGAGGAAATGGAACCAAAAAGAGGTTAAGTAACTGTTCCAAAGTCATACAATCAGGAGGTGATACAACTGAGAATTAAGCACAGACAGTGTTATAGAATCAACTATCCCATTCTTCTTCTTTTACTTATATTAAACATTAAAAAAATTATTTTAACATAAGGATATTATACTATCCTTAGTGTTTGTCAGCATGATCTTTACACTTAACATATTTTGAAAACACATAAAATATTTTTCTTTGTTTCCAATAATTGCATAGTATTTCAAAGTATTTAGTGTAATTAATTTCACTATATAAAATAAATGGCATATATGTATTAAAATTTTCTATTGTTGATTAAAAAGCACAATAAATATCTTCATGCATACATCTTTAAGTATGTGAGTGTGATTATTTTTGCAGGAGAAATTTTTAAGAGGGGCATTTTATGCCCTGGTTGGTGTGGCTCAATGGATTGAGTGCTAGCCTGCCAATCAAGGGGTTGCAGGTTCAATTCCAAGGCAGCACATATGACTGGTCAGGTTCCCAGAAAGGGGCATGTGAGAGGCAACCACACACTGATGTTTCTTTTCCTCTCTTTTTCCCTCCCTCTCCCTTTCTAAAAATAAATAAAATATATTTAAAAATTCCAATAGTCTTTTTAAAAAAAGGTATGCATGCATTTTAATTGATCCTTATAAAGTTTTAGTGTATCAGAGGTTTTTGTCTGTTTTCCAAAATTTTAAACCACATTAGATATTATCAATCATTTCAAACTTTTTTTGCAAAAATAATGTATAAAAACAGTATTGCAGTTTTTCTTTTATTTGTGATTTCTTGATAAAGGGCATTAAGCATGAACTCATGACCATATTAATTATTTGAATTCTTCTTTTCTGAATTACTGGTATGTATGTTATTCCTACCCAGTATTAGTTAAATTAATTCATTTGTATTATTTTAAGGAACTATGTATTTTATATATTAATCCTCATCTGTTGTAATCATATATATATATGTATATATATATACACACACATATATAAAACTAACATTTTTTTCATTTAGTTTCTGTTTATGATAGTTAGGTTTGTTCATGATGTTTTTTATAGTTAAAATGTGCCCATCATTTCTTTATGTTTGAGATCTGTACCCCTGTCAATATGGGGGAAATACCAAAAATTCTTCTTGGAGGTGGTCATAGCATAATTGAGTTTATTGACATAAATAAGATTTATTCACAACACGTGGTGTTGGAGGAGATTCTGGATAGAACCCACTACAATGAGCAAAAGAACTGTGATGAAAAGGCACATGGTGTGTTCAGGGAAATCATTAAACATTTCTTGTACCACAGCTTTAAATATGAGATAAGCAGTGGCAGCATATATGATTGAAAAAAGTTTCTAAATAATGGAGAAAGTGTGTGTTGTGATAAGAAACTTGGAAATGTACTGTATAGCAAAGAGGAATCATAGATGGGAGTATGAAATAGTCATGTTTGCATTTTATTAGAAGAGTCTGTTAACTGTAGAAATGGTGGATTTGAAAAGTTCAAGGTAAAGTGGTGACCTAAGGGGCTATAGTAATAGACCAAATGATACTCATGTAAAAGTGAGGTGCTGGTTATTGACAAAGAGAAGAAACGATAATCTTAGTAGTCAGCATTAAAATGTGACATATTTTTAAAAAGTGACAAAGTTAAAATCCAATGTACATGATTTTTCAGTCTTTTTAAAAGGTCTTTAGGTCTTATTGATTTTGATGGTGGTATATTCAAGAATACGAAAGAGAAATTTTCCATGTTAAACCATGTACCACAGAAAGCTCAAATCACTATTGAAATATTTCCTGTTGATAGTGTTTGGAAAGTTTGCACTACCTCTATTTGTATTATTTTGCGTAATTGCATACATAATACTGATTGCAATTTATGAACTAAAACATAAATTCATGATTAAATTTTACTTATGTAATCATTAATATAAGGAAAACTAGTATTTTATGAATCCCTATTATGTACATCTGCACTTACTTTCTATGTTATTTTTTAAAGATTTTATTTATTTATCTTTACAGGGGAAGGGAAGGAGAAATATCAATGTATGGTTGCCTCTTGTAAGTCCCTTGCTGGGAATTGGCCTGCAACCCAGGCATGTATCATGACTGGGAATCAAACCGTGATCCTCTGTTTTGCAGGCCCGTGCTCAATCCACTGAGCTACACTAGCCAGGGCTACTATGTTATTTTAATATAAAAACAACACCATGGCATAGGTGTTATAACTACTTGACACAGAGGAAACTAAGTATCAGGAAAGTAAGTAAGTTTCTCATGGAAAGCAACAGGTCCTGGACTTTAATTTAGATGTTCAGACTTAAAATACATTCTTTGGCCTAATCAATGATACCCCTTACCTAGAATTTGAAGGTTAAGCTTGACCATCACAAAATCAAATTTTGAGTTACCTAAACTATTTGTGTGTAGGTTCAAAAGCCCTAAAATAAGAAAAGAAAAGCCCTAATATAAGAAAATATCTCTTTACTTTCAAAGAGATATTTTTAACTTTTTTAGAATTATGGTCTGTGAGCATTTAAATAATTTTAGAAGAAACTTTTGAATTTGTACAAGTAGAAAAGAAGTTAAGGCAAATCCTCATCATCTCATAATTCATCTCCAAGGCAAATCCAAAAGAAACAAACAAAAATTTTAAATTAAATATTTAAAAATTGAGTAGTGTCACAGATTATATTAAAGCATTTGAGTTGGAAATTAATTATATTTGAGTATAAAGAGCATAAACAATGGCTTCTCTAATTTATTTCTAAATTAATTTTTGTATGATCCTTCATGTCCTCTGGAGCATACACATAAACAAAATATAAACAGATTATTAAGTAGTTATTAATAAGTTAATTTATCTTAAAATATCAACTATTGGTTTAATATGCCTTGGGGTTCAAAATGTTAAGTTACATACTTGACTTTCAGGAGTACCAGCAGTAACGAGCCACTTTGATAAGTGCTTAATATCACTGCTGACATTTATTTTTCTCCTACTGAGTCTTCTCTTCTATATTTGGCAGTCTGTGTCAGATCCTTGTTTGACTGGTAGAGCATCAGTTTGCAACTTGTCATGAAGATTCTCTACTTTAATCAGTCTTTAAACTAAATAGATTTTATTGCACCTGGAAATAAACAACAGCATGTAGTAGTTTTGCCTTAAAATAGATCAGACTGATGTTATGATCAGTGGCTTGTTTTAGAGCTTAACATCTTCTGCTTTGATTCATGGAACCTAAATTTCTGAATTTACATGAAATATATATATATATATGTGTGTGTATATGTATATATATATATATATATCCCAATTTAATGAATACTTTTCAAATGAGTTTTTAGTTCTGTTTGAGTCATATTAATAGATCATTATATGTATAGGGGTTTACTTTTACTTACATGAAATGTTTTTTTCATCTTCATAGCACTAAGGACATTATATTTTGTATGTAAGGTGTCAAACAATTTATACCCTGTAATAGCCTCTCAGATTCTCCCTCTCTTTTGAAACAGTTTTATTTAGATATAATGATTCAACCTTTTAACATTTACAGTTCAGTGGTTTTAGTGTATTTATAAAGCTGTACAACTATGATCACTCATTATTTAATTCTGAATGTTTTATCATTCCAAAAGACCCCCTGTATACTTCAGCTATCACCCCCATGTTTCTCTCCACCATTACCCCAACCCTGACAACCTCTAATCTACTTTCTGTTTTCATGACTTTCCAAAATTCACATAAATGGAAGTGTATAATATGTGGCTGTTTTCTATAACATTTGACATATAATATTAGTTTCAGGTGTATAACATAATGATTAGACATTTATATATCCTACAAAGTGATCATCACATAAATATATTAAGGCTTGTTTTCACTTGAAGTATTTTTGAATAGCTAGTGAGCATCTTATCAGAATATGGATTTGGCAAAGAAGAAATGAAAAGAATGAATTAAAACTAATATTAATTTTTAAGTTCTGCCACCAGTCCCTTTAATGTATTGATTTCCTTCTGTACTACATATTTTACATTTTAAATGCTTCCAATATATAATATTTGGTAAGTATTTAATAATACAGATAATTATGTGAATATAAAATGCAATCACATGCTTTAATCCTTTTCCATATTCACTGCTATGCCACAGAATTCATTATATAGGAGAAAACAGAGAAGGATTGATTAATCATCTTCCTTATCATCCAGCTCCTAAATGGGTGGTTGATTAGCTTGTTGAAAACAGCTTGAACATTCTAGCATTTCAGGTGAAAATGGATCAGGGTATTCACTAAAATCTGGTATTTGCAGTCAGTGAACAGAATTGTTAATGACCTTGGCAAAGCAACTTCAGATATGTTACCAGACTGCACCCAGTAAAGGGAAATTTAGGGAAATAAGGTAGGGGAGAAAACAAGAGAATAGCAATATTTAGAAGTGGCCTCAAAAGGGTGGTGAGGAATTAAATTTTATGTTTAGCTAGAGGGGGATGTAAAAACAAGACAGAACTATTTTTAATATACAAAGTCTTGAGCACACTTATAAGCAGAAGATAAACTATTGGTGAAAAAATGTTTTCAATAATGCAAAAAGAAGGACTGTTAGCAAGAACAGTCTCTGAGTATGTAAAGCGGAGTGGGAGCCAGAGGACTGGAAGATGGATTAGCCTTCAGCATGAGGCAGGCGATGTCTCTTTCTATGTGTTAGAACAAGAATGTCTAAGTCATTTGTTTCCAAGTCCCTGAATCTGGAGACAAGCACAGTTGAAGAAGTGAAAAGTCAATATGGTAGAACTCTCCACTGGACAGATGAGAATTTCTTAAAATAAATATTTTCATTCCTAAGAGGAGATTAATTGTGTCAAATCTAAACTATGCAACTAGAACTTAAAGAATAAAATATCCAAATATTTTATGGTTTAAATTTATAACCTCTTTACACTTTCAATGAACACTTTATATTTTCTTTTGACGCAGTGTAAATGTTATCAAATCATAATGAAAAAATGAGTTATTCACTGATATGTGAAATGGAAAAAATTTGTATTTTTCTAATACATGTGTTATAAAATTTTACTTCTTGATGCCTTCCTTTTTTAAAAATTTAATTAAAATTGCCTTGAGATGAATAGCCCTTTTTTCTTTTAGAAATTTGTTCTCACTGCTCACTGAAAAGCACTGCAGTCTTTCTAAACCATTTATAGTTTTGATTAGTATAATCTCAGCATATGTGTCCTATATCTTTGGGTTTTATTTATTTATGTGTTTGCTTTTAATATCTTCAAGTTTTAAAGACATTTATTTACCTATAATTTATTTGTTTGTTACATATTTTCATATATTATTTGAAGTGTATAAACATGTTTAGTCTACCACTTGCTTGAAAGAAACATAGCAAAAACAGCTATTTTATAACCGATTTTAGTGCCTGGTTCATGAATTGAAGGGATGTGTAGCTCACACCAATCCCTTTCCTTTCTTTTGGAGGAAACAAGAGAAAAAGAGAAGTCATAAAATTTTTCCAAGCACATATTTTATCCATTTAAGTTACTTTGATAAAAATGATTTCAGAATGAGAATAATAATAAGGGATTCAAAATAAGTTCTTCCTGCAGTCAAATTAGAGTTCATTTTTGGAACCACATGAATGCATACTTGCTTTCTCCCTTTTGGAAAAACAGCCACGAGGATGGTGTGCAGGCTCTGACCACACAGTGATAAAACCCCTGTCGCACTAGTCCAGTCCATCAGAAAGCCAGTGACCCAGGGTGTTTAAATTAAACACAAAGCACTCTGCTTATTTGAATTCTTAAATAATATAAACTTATCTAGGCAAACTATGTTTTCATCTTAAAGTCATTCAGAACAGAAGACAGGTGACAGTGAGTGATTATCATCTTGAATTTTATGATTAAATATAAATTACTCTTACATTTAGACCAAGATGTATGTTCTTTTATTTTAACATTAAGGGAAAATGAGATAACTGAGAGTAATGATAACACTAAGTATTTTTAAGTAAAATATAATGTGAATACCAATATTTGCATATTCCTTAGTTAAGTTGAAAGCCCCAAGTAAAATTACAGAGCTTGTATTTTACTTCAATTAAAATTATTTCAGAATTAATAGAAAGCAAATGCTGTAAAAACAGTAACATCATCACCATCCCAACCAATAGCAATGACACAGGAAACAAATAAGTATTTGGCCTGTGAGAGTGTCAGCTGCTAAGAATTGAGATTGGAGTCAAGTAGACTTCAGATTCCAGCTCTTGTATCAATGATACTTTAGATATATAGCAATCATTTTGAGCCACTTTTTAAAAAAATGTGGATAATGTACTATAATTGGAGCTTTTGTGAAAGATTAAATGAAAATATGGGTAAAAGCATTTATTACAAAACAACATATGGAACATACATCCCAATACCTGGCTATTTTTATTCCCTTCTACTCTTTTCTAGATGTTTTTATGTTGATCCTCCTTACTAACCCCGTTGTCCAAGATATAAAAATCTTGTGTAAGGAAGCATGATCACCCTGTATTAGGCTTTCAGAAAAACCAATGCCCATCACCAGATCTAGGAGTACAACCTCTGGAACTACAGGCCAAAAATATATTGGGTTTTAGCCGAAGGCCCTATTTCCATGTATCACTTATTGATTAAAAAGAATTAAAAATAATTTTAGTTATTCTCATAGGTTGATTCCCCAAATTTATATGGCTTAATATTGAAGACTCAGCACAAATGTCAATCTTGCCAGTCCACCCAATATATATTGTAATCTCTAACCTTGATAATTATAAATCATAATTACTTATTTTATTTTATTAACACCACCTGTCACCAGCTGAACTTGTCCTATTTATTCATTCATTTATTATCTTAGTTTATATCGTCCCCATTTTAATTTGTCTTTTAATAGATTTTTAAATAACTATTATGTATTTACTAATAATGGCTGAATAAATTAACAGCTGATAAACTATTAAAATGAGTTTTCAGAAACAGAAAATCAATGTTAATATTTTTTATGTTCTTATTATGTGCCAAGAACCATTTTAAGCATTCTACATTAACCTATCTTTGCCTCACATTTTCACTCTTGAAGTAGATACTGCTATCACCCACCTTTTATAGATGATTAAACAAATGTAAAAAGATAATGAATAACTTGCAAAGTGCCCCACAACTAGTAAGTGGGGAGAAAAATTTGAACTCAGCTGACTTTAGGGCCCCTAGGCTTAAATGTAGTGCTATTCTGTGATATTTTTTCCTACTGCAGGAATGAATGTTTTTTATGTTGCTATAAATATTTTCTTATAAAAAGATATTAATCTAAAATTGTTATATATTCATTATAAGCTATTGCTTACATCTTATTTATTAAACCTTTCACTATTAAAAAGATGGGAACACCATCTTTCAGTAGTTTTACTTGCTGAAAATATTATTTAGTGAAGCAAATCATGGGTTACTTTACTAAAATTTTCTTAAATGTAATAGATTCTAAAATCCCTGAGATCAGTTTCTATTGTTATAACACCAAAATGAAATAAGATATTATTCAATGAAACTTTTAGAATATTACTGGAAAAAGACAGATTATGTGGACAAATATGGATTTTAATTCCAGCTCTGACATTTATAAGCCTTATTAGATTTATAAGAGTCATTTAATCTTTTAGTATCTCTGAGACTCATTTTCTAGACCTTTAAAATAGTTATGATGATGTCTTATTGTGAAGATAAAATGAGAAACATGAAAATGCTAGCACAGTGCCTGGAGCACAGCAGAACCCCAATCAAGGTTAGATGCTGTGGCTTCCCTCAGATTTTATACACATGCACACACACGCGCACACAGACACACACACACAAAGTATAAATGGGCTACCACACTTCAATAGGTACAGCTTATCACACAATTATTTCTGAATGTTTTGGGGTGGTCATTCAACCAATTTTTGATCTGTACTGTCAGTCAGACAGAAATATGTCCCAGGAAATTGTTGGCAGTATGAAACAAAACAGACATGACCTTCATTCTCATGGAGGTTACATCATGAAAGGAAAGACATTTAACAACTAATCATTATAGGTTGTGATGAAACTTGAAAAAATACTGGTTAAATTGGCAAAGAATAAGCTGAAGAATACAATATTGCTCTTAAGCTATAGCATGGGAAAAATGATTTAATTAATTTCAAGAAGACTGGTGTGTGTTTCATAGAGACAATGGCCCAACAAGTGTGGCCATATTTGCGCTGGAGATCTGAGCCAAAACCGAAGGACACTGGTCTGACTTATGGTCAGAATAAAGATTTGAACGTTCCTTTAAAGGAAATAGGAAGCCAATAAATTCTTACTACAGAGTGGTATAAAACTTAATTTTTAACAATATTTTGTCTACAGAAAATGGATTAGAAGACTTCCAGTCAAAATGACAGCATAGTAAATGCTGTACCCTCATCTTCCCACAACCGTATCAAAATTACAACCAAACTAGAAAACAAATGTCATTCAGAATCATATGAAATCTAGTTGAAGGCAAGTTTTCTACAAGCTGGGATTTAAAGAAGAAGCCACATCGAGACTAGTAGAGAGGGTGGAGATGTAAAACAGATTGGTCCCACAATCACATGTGATAGGTAAAAATTGGGAGGGATGTCTTAACTGTGGAGGGCCCCAGGAGTAAAGGGTCCCAGCCTCATACCAGGTTTGCAAGCTCTGGTTACCAGTGACAGGAAGAGAAGTCTCCATAAATTCTGGCTGTAAAAACCTGCAGGGATTACGGCTGAGGGAGTAGGAGAGCTTCTGGAGTCCTAGACAATCCATTTTAAAAGGTCTAGCCATGGACTTACTTGGACTCACTCCCTCTGAATTCCAGCATTGGGGCAGCAGCTCAAAAAACACCAGAGACATATGGAAATGAACTGAATTGTTTGTCATCAAGGCAAGAGCTGGGGGGAAGCTTTCTGCCAGACAAAAATGCTGGCAGAGGCCATTTTTACTTTTCAGAGACACCCCCCACACAGAGAAGGCAGGCAGGTACAATATCTGAGTCTACACCAACCTAGCTAACACTGGTCGCTTCACCCTGGCAATTCCATGAAACCCTGCCCCACACAAGTTGTGGGCACTCCCAAGCTGTTTACACTGGCTCTTCCATACGAATGGCTTATCTTAACTCATGTTACAGACTTTCCAAAATTCTCTCAAACAAGCAGCATCTGGCCTCGTTGTGCCCATACTTCTTTAAATGATTCCAGGCGGCCAATTGTGACAGCTGGACTTGGTTCACAGCTTGACCTGTCCCAGGCACCTCCAAGCCCAGCAGAAGTAGCAGCCATCTGCAGATTGCTTTGAAGCCTATGTTGGGTGGCCTTAAGAAGAACACAGGCTGACCTTGGCCCAAACCTCCCAAGAGGCCCCAGAGCCAGCACACACAGTTGACACCTTCAGACCATGTCAAAGTACCACCCACATAAGTGATTCACTGAAGGGACAGACTCAGCAGACACCAAATTCTGCTGAAGTAAGTTGCATTCTGTGGGATGGGCCCCTGCACAGCTGATCCTCCACAGTGGTTGGTGGTCGGAGCCAGTATTTGCAGCTGATTGGCCTGGGGGTAAATATCCTCCATTGACATACCAACAACAATCAAGACTCAAATATAAGAAGCTATACACAGCCTGCATGAGAGCAGGACTCACCTGGTATGCCCAGTGGCTAATTGGGGAGGCTGTGCCATTGGAACCTACAGAATATCTACTGCATAAGGCCACTCTGCCAAACTCAGGAGATGCAGCTCTACCTAATACATAGAAATGGACACAGGAGGCCACCAGAATGTGGACACAAAGAAACTTGGTAAATGAAAGAACAAAAGAAAACTTCAGAAAAAGAACTGAACAAAGTAGAGACAAGCAATCTACTAGGTGCAGAGTTAAAAACACTAGTTATAAGGATACTCAGTGAATTAGTGAGAACTTCAACATCATAAAAAAGACATGGAAACCATGAAAAAAAGTAAGAAACAAAGGATATCCTAACTGAAATGAAGAATAATTTACTGGGAGTCAAACAGTAGAGTAGATGAAGCTGAGAATCAAATCAGCAATTTGGAATATAAGGAAGCAAAAAACACCAAATCAGAACAGGAATAAACAAAAAAAGAATTAAAAAAAACCCTGGAAATAAACATACGGTTCCAGGAAGTGCAAAGATTCCTAAACAAGGTGAACCTAAACAGTCTCACAAAAATATATCATAATTAAAATGAAAAAGGTTAAAGACAATGAGAGAACCTTGAATGCAGCCAGTGAAATAATGTTAGTTACCTACAAGGGAGATTTTATAAGTCTGTCAGATGATTTATCAACTGAAAATTTTCAGGCCAGAAAGGATTTGCACAAAATATTCAAAGTGATGAAAAACAAATATATATATATTCTGTTAATGATTTCTTTTGCTGGGCAAAAACTTTTTAGTTTGATGCAGTCTCATTTGTTTTATTTTTTCTTTTGTTTATTTTGCATAAGAAGATATATCAGAAAAATATCCCACTTCTGAGTTTTATCAGAAGAAGCTCAAAATACTAATTCAAAAGAATATATGCACCCACATGTTCACTGGAGTACTATTTACCCTAGGCAAGATTTCAAGAATCTATCAGTGCATGAATGGATAAAAAAGCTGTCATGCATTTATACCATGGAAATCTTACCATTTGCGATAGCCTTATGCTGAGTTAAATAAACCAGTCATAGAAAAACAAGTACCATATGACTTTACTCATATGTGGAACACAATGAATAAAATAAATTAATCCGCAAAATAGTGACAGACAGGCTGACAGTCGTCAGAGGTAAAGCCTGGATTGGGGGGTAGAGAGACTGAGAAAAATTTTTAAAAAGAGAGAAAAACTCAGGCACATGGACAACAGTGTGATGATTGCCACCAGGCAGAGATAGGGGAAAAAGAACGGGAGGAGAGGATAGGAAGAATAATTGGTGACAGACAGAGACTTGATTTGGGGTGGTGGACACACAACACAATGTAGATACAATATTTTGTGGAATTGTGCACCTGAAACCTATATAATTTTGTTAAGTAGTGTCACTCAATAAATTCAATAAAAATAAAAAAATAGCCGTGGCTGGTGTAGCTCAGTGGAATGAGCATGGGCCTGAGAAGCAAAGGATTGCGGTTTCATTCCCAGTCGGGGCACATGCCAGGGCTGTAGGCCAGTTCCCTTCAGGGGAGGCACGAGAGGCAACCACACATTAATGTTTCTCTCCCTCTCTCCTTCCCTTCCCCTCTAAAGATAAATAAACAAAATATTTAAATAAATAAATAAAGAATAAGTAAAAGGGAAAACAGAAAATCAAGCACTTATATCCAAGACTACTGTATGCAGCAAAGCTATCATTTAGAGTTAAAGGATAGACAAAGAACTTTCCAGATGAGGAAAAGCTAAAGGAGCTCATCACCACCAAACCAGTATTACATGAAATATTAACTGGCCTTTTTCAGAAAGAAGAAAAAAAGAAAAAGATACAAAATATGAACAACGAAATGGCAATGAATATACACGTATCGACAACTGAATCTAAAAAACAAAATAAACAAGCAGAATAGAAACAGACTCATAGATACAGAGAACATTTCTCCAGTTGCCAGCTGAGAGCACAGTGGTGGGATGGGTGAAAAGGTGAAGGGGTTGAGTACAAATCTGTGTTACAGAACAGTCATGGGGATGTAAAGTATGGCATGGGGAATATAGTTATAATATTCTAATAACTATGTATGTTGTCACATGGATATGAGATTTATCATGATCTAATCACTGTGGTGTATGCCTGAAACTAATATAAGATTCTATGTCAACTCTAACTGAAAAAAATTTTTAAATGATTTAAACTTAAAAAACTTTAACAAAAGAAAATTGATTAGAAGAGGTTGGGAACAGAAGAGAGAAGACTGCTTGGGAGATACTGCCACTTTGAGAAGTAGGAGATCATTGGGGTGTGGGCTGGGGTGGCAGGAGTGAAGAGGGAGCAATGGAATCGTAAAACGTATACTTTGGTGACACTCTATGGGCTTGATAACAGATTAGTTGCACAGGTGATGTAAAGGCAAGTGTTTAGAATGCCCCTTCTTAGACTCCTGCAAAAATAACTGTGTAGGCAGAGAAACTATTTATTGACTATGGAAAGGTTTAAAGGAAAACATAAACAAATAACTGAAAAAATGAGCATCTTAATTTTGAGATGTTTTAGAGTAATCCAGATGGATGTCAAACACTACCAGTTTTGTAAGCCTGACAGAAGGAATGGTCTGATCTGAAGATACAATTTTGGAAAGTATTAACTTTTTTTATAGAAATCAGTAAAGTTATGGAAGTGAAGAGATCATTAAGAAAAGACTATAGACTGAAAAGTGAAAAAGGCAAAGACTTGAACTTTGTCTTTGGTTTCTTCCAGAAAATGACTAACTCTCAGACAAGGATTCAAGTGCTAGCTGTTTATTAGGGAAGAGATGGGAACACTGGCAGAGGAGTGGGGGAATGACAGGAGGAAAAGAAAGCAGCCAACACAGGATGCGTTATTTAAGCCAGCCACCACTGTAGAGCTTAATCCTGTTGCGCAACTCTCAGAAATTAAGTATTATAAATTGCACTTCAGAATTAATCTGTGGAAGGGTCATAGAACTGTGATTTAAAAAATATTATCCTCACCCAAGGATATTTTTTTCTAATTGCTTTTAGGGAGAATGGGAGAGAATGGAGGGAGAGAGAGAAAGAGAAAGAGAGAGAGAGAGATGTGAGAGAGAATCATAGATTTGTAGCCTTATCATAAGCATGTAGATTGGTGATCAAACCCATAATCTGGGTATATGCCATGACTGGTAATCAAACCATGCCCCTTCATTTACTAGGGTGTTGCCCCAACCAACTGAACAACATCAGCCAGAACTGGGTCTATTTTTACACCAAAATCCATCTATTATTGAGGATGGCTACTCCCAGAGTGTTAGTTACCTGGCATTCTCAGTCTGTTCCAGATGAGTAAAGAGGTTTTCTCTGTATGTAAGAATGTTGGATAGTAACAAAGGTATTTCTGACCATGCCTAGAAGAGTTTTGGCTCATGATGGAAGAGGGGTGTTTGGAATATTGAGTTTGCTAGATTAAAATATATGCAATATTTGGAACATATTCATACTGAAAATTATTTATCTGAATATTTAAGTTAAAACATACTTAGTTTTTATTTTGCTTTGTTGCTAAATATTGCAGTCCTAATTAAAATGAGCTGCAGGTGAATGGGAAATAAAAATGTAGTGATACATGAAGAGTTGATATTAGCTGTGTATAAAAACAGACCAAAAGAAGGTGATCAGACTCAAGTATTTTGTATTTCAAGTAAGACATATTATAACATATGAATGCTGAAAGGAAAGATGCTGTTGGGAATAAGTAGAAGAAAGAGAGCAGAGATTATAATAGATTGAGGCAGTACATAGAAAAAAAAACTTATTTTTTCTTTTCCTTTCCTGTGTGTCTCCTTTACCATTTACACAGAAAACCACTCCTGACACCTAACATGTGTACATTTTTTCCCCACAACAAGCAATTTTCAGAAACACTAGCTGGGTGTCCTCCAATGTAACTCAGTTCTGGTACCGTCTACCTAAAGATAATTTCAACTCCCATAGGCTAAGGGTTCAGTCCCACAAGATTACACTCCCCTCCAAATGCACTTCAGATGCTAGTGAAAATCCCAGGTTATTATTACCTGTGTTTCTGACCAACTAGTTATATAGATCAGAGGATCCAATGAACTCCTCCTTGGGTTTGACTAATTTATTAGAGCAGCTCACAAAACTCAGAGAAGCACTTACTTACATTTACCAATATATTAAAGAATGTGATAAAGAATACAGATGATTAGCCAGGTGAAAAGATACAGAGGAAGGTCCCAAGTGCAGGAGCTTCTGTCCCTCTGGAGTTGGGGGGTGTCACTCTCCCTGTGTGAGTGTGTTCAACCTCTAAGTTCTCCAAACCTTGAGTTATGAGGATAGTGTGGCAGTTACCTCACACAGGCATGATCAATTATTAACTCCATTTCTCAAATCCCTCTTCTACCTGGAGGATGAAGAGTGGAACAAAAGATTCCAAGCTTCTAATCATGGTTTGGTCTTTCTGGTACCAACCCCTTGACCCCCACCCCAGGAGCATTCTGGGAATCTCCTCAATAGAACAAAATGCTCCTAATACTCTTACCACTTAAGAAATTACAAGGGTTTTAGGAGCTCTATGCCAGGAACTGGGGACAGGAACCAGTTCCATCTTTTCTTATTATCTCACAGGTAAGAGAGTTGGGAGGATGCTTGAGTCAGTGGATGAGGATGGATTGACTTTTGATTGAAAGGAGAAAATTCTTAAAGCAATGAGGAAAAAATCAAGAATTTTGATAAATAAGAATTTTAGAATGCATTGTGGATGTGATTTGGAGGCAGGTAAGAGGAATGCGTGGGGCAAGAGGATGCGTGACAGTGTGGAAATGTCCGATCATCAGAATCACTTGCACTATTAGAGGGGACTAGTATAAACAGGAGGGGGAGACAGAATGGACTCAGACAAGAAGGAGAGTGCAGAATTTAGCCAATATAGCAAATATGTTTACTAATAGAATAAAAAATCTTTGAAAATATAATTAATTGCTTTTTATAATATATCAAATGTATATACACACAGATACTTTCAACTTACATATTTAAGGATGGATTATTATTAATTAAAATACTTTAGGTTTTTCAGAGGTTAATTGTGGGGGCAACTTTTCCCACAAGTCCCCCCATCCACAACAGATGGAAGTAAACACTACCAAGAAATCATCTGCTTGGTGAGGAGAGGTGGCCAGTTTCTCCAGGGAAACAAAGGCCTTGAGCGGTGGCCAGTTTTTCAGAGGAAAAAGCCCTTGAGCCCCTCCTCCAGGGGCTTTTATTGGGTTGTAATAGACAGGAATACCAGGTGGCAAGGATCAAACAGTAGATAACATTTCAAAGAAATCTGATGGCTTAGTCTGAGTCAGAGTCTGTCAGGAGGGGGGTTTTATGCTGGGACCCTTAACATATGAATGAAAGCACTCTTAGCAGAGCAGACTTCATGGGTTTTTGAGGAATTCTTTGTGGTGCCAGATTTTTCCCCAGGGTCCACTCTAGCAAGGCAAGGAGCTGCACCTCTCCCCATCAAGTATTCAGGCTTAAGGGGATTAGAGGCAGGAAGCACTTCTCTCAGAGGACTTGGGGACTTGGGCTATGCCACATAGCCGGGGGCATCGGTCTGTTGCTGGCTCTTTGTTGCGGTCCCCTAACTTCTTCCATCATGGCCTCCCAAGTGGTTGAATCTGGCTTAGGTTGCTCCTCACTGGGAGGAGACTTACCCGTCATGGACTTCAGACCATGCTTTGGGGCAGGGAGGAAACTGAGGCAGCGTTTGCTACCAGAGACAAGCTTTGTCTCCTGCAGCTCACATTCTGGAGGTTGCTCACTCATTCTTAGCCATAGGAGGTAGTTACAATTTCTGCAACCAGGCAGTGTGGTCCCCAACAGTTAATCGCTTCTTTCTTCAAGTTGATTATTTAAAAAATTGGTAAATGAAAAAATTTTAAATATCTTAAAAATAAACTAACATCTTTATAAAATTTTTAGGCTATTGAAGATTTTAGCCACTTTATTTCTATATACTCTTCTAATGCACATATAACTGCAACAGAATTAACTATTGATTTTGAAATGCAGAATGATAATTAACATAGGGTAAGTTAATGGAGATAGTTGTATAATGACCAGTTAAGTAAATCTCTTTAGACATAAAAGATAACATCCTCCTTACTACCTTGAAATTACAGAGGTTTAACTATAGTTCTGAGCTTTGTGGTATGATTAATGAGCTCTGTCTTTGGTTGCATGAAGAATTGGGTGAAAGTTTAACTACCAAAGAACACATACATCACTCCAAAAAGGAGCTATATTGTGTACAATTCCCGTGGAGATAGTAGATATTCTTAAGAAAAATAAGCACTGAAAAGTCAATAGTTGGATATCTTTTAGGTAAGGCAGTCAAGTACCTGTGTAATGAATCACTATGAACTGAAAACTAGAAGCAAATTATAGATTTTTGAGTTGTAGGCAGAAAAATAATTTATTAAATACTCCACCCTAATCTGAATGCATAAATGATAAAAAATGAGTTCAATAAAAATCCACCAGGAGTTATTCAGGATTTATATTACTAAATCTATCTCTTTCATAAGTTAATTTAAAAAAAAAGAATTAGAAAATTGAAAAAAGGAAATATAGCAAAATGCTGTAGCATTTTATATTTTGATATAAAACTGTACATTAACATGTATGACCTTTTACTAATCTATTTTAATCCAAATAGAATACCAATAATTAAAAAGTAAAAAATATATAGAAATATATTAACAAAGTACACTTTCCCAAATATCCAGTCAGACTATTTTTTCTCTAGTGAAGAGACTGTTTCTGCTTTGAATGATTGATTCTTACTGAGTCCTTCACCAGATATAACAACAATAAACCAATTCAACTGTAATTTTAGTGAACCAGTTCTCTGAAACCATTCTGACTCACAAAATATATAGTCATATCCATTTTTTAAATCTCTATTGTCTATATTATGCCGTAAAGTTGTCAGAAGTCTAGAAGTATTACTGACACAGCCTCTTATGATGGTTTCATAGGAAGGTGGCACCTAAATTTATCTTTGGAGACTATTGTACCTTAAACATGCCTTTATTCCTCAAAAGCAAATAGAAATTAGAAATAAAATAGGTAATCAAAACACCATATATATGACAAAGGCCATTAATTATATGGCATTTAAGCAAAGGCAAATCACTGATTCATTAAATGCACACAACACTAATCCAGTTATTGATTCAACAGGGCAGCCTTGACTAAGTTTTCAGTAGCAATGACCATTTAACTTTATATTTCCAAATAAGGGAAAAAGCAGATGCCTGCTCAACCTACTTAGGACAGGAGTGTACAGTCATGAAATTAGGATTAGAATACTTACCATGACTCATTTGCTTTTCTAACTCTTCTACCAGTGATTATTTTTTTGGAGTAACTCTTTATTTTTTATTTTATCCTAACTGTAGTGGTAATGTCAATTTTGGAAATCCAGAGAATTAGAATACCAATAGACAGTATTAACTGGTGACAGACAGCCTATTTACGCACTTACTTCTATAGTTTACTTTATAATGCATTTTCCTCTATATTGTATTCTGCTCTCTATTCAACTTACTAAATAAATTTTTTTAGAGTGCTTACTTAAAAATCTTTGTGTGAATGCTGATTATATTTGTATGAAAAATAAAAATATTGAAATGACCTAGTTTGACATTATTTATTATTAACCCAATGTAAAACCTATTATACAATATGTGTATGAGGAAAGGCAGGTTGGAACCAATGAGACTGTAGAGAAATAAAAAGAGCAAAAGGGTTTTGCCTTAAAATCTCAAATGGATACTTGGGTTGTCTGTGAAGGCCTGAGATCAGCATACTTTTCTGGCGTAGGGGAGTCCCAGTTATGGTGGGGGACTTTCAGTACTGCAATGTGGGGGCCGTGATGTACACTCTGTTCCGAAGACGCACGAGATTCTCGGCAGTGATCTCACCATAGGCTCTCTCCTTGGCTCAGATTCTTTTTTACCATGGAGTCCGTTCCTGTCCTATACCCTGGGAACTGTTATTCCAGATTTCCTCACATAATACTTTTTATTATCTTCATCTTTCCTTGAGATGTAATTCAGAAGGTGGTTAATTTCACACTTTTACACCCCCACTCAAGAAATATTTTATAACAGGGATTTAGACTCTAGTGCCATGAATAAACTTAAAACTTTCAAGCCTACCAGTAAGATTCCAAACATAGTATCTAGAATCCAGTTTTGTATATATACCCTTAAATAAGAATGAAAGATGTCACAGAAGTCAAACAGTTCTGTCTCAGGAATGTTTTCGCGTTGAGAGTGGGCACAAGGCACTCTGCTGAACAAAGGCCTGCGCAGTGAGATGGACTGCAGGGAGGGATTTTCTGGACTGTCTGTGAGTTCTGTTGGTTGTGAGAAGAGATTTTGGTGCTGGGACTCTGACTAAGGCTTCCAAAAACTTCAACCAAAGGTAAACCGTTTGTGCTGGCTCAGGGGGTCTCACACTAGTGGTCTCTAGGGTATTGGTAGTCCAAAGCCAGTGTAGATCTGTTTCACAGTGTTGGCTAGCACAATGCTGTAAATGTAAATTTGTTTCCAACATTTGAAGAATCAGGTTTCTCATAACCATCAATGTTCTTATCGTCCCTGGAGAAAGCAGAAGCACAGCAACACTAAGATCACCTTATTAATTAAAAATGTCAACTGGAGCTGTGTAGGATAGATTTTGTGGAAGGAACATTTATTCTCCGGTTCAGCACAACCTCTAGTATGACCTGGGTTTTCCACTCTCAGGAGGCTGTCAGTCTCCATACAGAAGTCTGGCCTACCTCACTCATTTACATCACTCCTGGCTACTGCTGGCAACCAGTTTGACCCTTTCCTTTATCAAGAAGTCTACTATGACTGTCTGCAGTTCTTTGGGCTGCTGTAAGGGTGTTATCAAGGCTCTTTTCATTCTTCCAGACCAGAAAAGTCTTGTTTGTTTGCTTTGTCCTTAGGGAATTGTATATGCCATTATTTATTTTCTCCACTGGAACCATTTCTTTGTCCAAAATTTTTGTTTCTACCTTAATATCTCTCATATAAAAAAAGACAACTGAAACAGAGAGGTTTAAGCCAAGTTTTAAAAAAAAATAGCAAGCTGAAGAGAAACAAATTTTCTTGCCAGGGGTAGAGATTAATATATCGTCTGAGATTCTGAGCAGTAGCACCGTATCCGTGTGTGCTGATGTGTGATCTTTACTTCTGTCAAGTTCTAATTTTAGTGCCATATCTCACAGTGTGCTGGGAAGCATATATGACATGATCCACCTGTGCGCCCATTAATTTACTATTACTCTTGCAAATCTCCTCTCTTTCTGCCTTAAAGAATGGAATAGAATAAAAATATTCACACAAGAAGTGACACAATAGGCATTAAGTAATAAATATCCAGATATACAAAATATCATTAGTCAGTTTTGCTTTATATTGGAGGATCATTTGATCATACTTCAGGCTATTCCCCACCTTCTCTCTGAGGCATCATCATTATCATTAATTTTATATATAACTTTCTAGTGCCCATTTTCATATTTTTATTATAGAAAAATGAACCATACTCTTGATATATAGATTTAAGTGAATATAAATTCTAACGTATTTATAATTAAGCAAAATATTTTATTATTCAAGTTCATGATATTTTTAAATTATCCATACTGATATACAAATTGATTTTATATATATTCAATATTTGTATATTTGATTATTTCTACATAGTATATTTACATGTATATATACACACATATATGTATACCCTACTGATACACTTAATTTTTTTTTCAAAGTTTGGCCATAGAAATTCTCCCTGAAATGTTTTTTTCATTTCTTTATTTTCAATAAATTTGGATCATTTTGTTTCAAGTCTAAGTCTTGCAAAAAGCGTGAAACTAAGTTTGATTTTTAATTTCATTGGGTAAACTTTTCTTGATAGGTTATTTGAATGTCTGTATTTATTCTGATTCATTTCTAACATAGTAATTTCAAACTTCTATTTTGCTTTTATTTTGTTATTTTACCTTCTGTTTGATTGACCAAGTATTTTTATTCTCTCATCCAACTTATCAGTTTAGATATTTTGATATTATTTAGTTACCACTAACTTTTTAAAGGTTCATACTAGACGATGGGTTAATCAGTACCTTTCTTGTTTCAAATGTTATGAATATCTTAGAAAGCTTCAATGCTGAGCTCTCTAATTCCATCCTCTATATTATTGTTTCAAAAATTTTAAATTTTTAGTTCTCCAAATTGGTATTTTTATAATCAACCCTTATTTAGATATAAAAACATATCAATATTTGCTGTTGGGGTTCATTTCTTTGTTTATTATTGCCTTTCACATGTAAAGAAAAATTTAACATTAAAGTCTTTCCTGAAAAACTATTAAAGGAACTAATACTATTTGGAAAAAATATGAAGAAATAAGGAGTTTCTAAAAGGGATGTTGATCAAAGAGGTTGTTTAAAGTGGGTACATTTCTAAATATAAAATTTTGTTATTAAAATTTCAGATTTTATGTTATTGGCATCAGAGTGAATATGTCCTGAGCCTTTCCTGGCGTTTGTGATTTTTTAAAATTTTTCCTTTTTTGTGGCTTCTCTGCCAGAGATCTCCTATCTGTCTTTTCAGACTTATTCTTAACCCCTCCCTTTTGCTTTCTGCCACAAATGCCTGACCTATATGGAATTACTTCCAGGGATTTCTCTGCGTTCTTGTTCCTAGTTGGTTTTGTCCACTGGGAAAAAGCAGCAGGGGAATGGTGGGAAAGAGAACAACAAAGGTAGGGTGTTTATTACTCTATAGTTCTTCATGAGGGGTTGATTATGCCCGACTCAGTCCTTCAATGCTCCTCCCTGTGCAACTATCTCTATGAAATTACAGCATGTATTTATATCATCTTTCTACTTTTCTCTTGTGCCAGCTGCCTCTAACCCTGGCATTCCTTATGGTTTCATGCACCCCACTGGCACCTTTTTAAATGGTCACTTTGTAAATGAACCCCTTTTGAACATTATAATTTGAATGTGATATTTACTTTTTGTTGGGATAATTATCTTGTAATCCTCTGGAAACATTTTTTTTCAGGCATTTGGACAGAAAAGAAGTAGATTTGTGATAGGACACAAACATCAAAGATAGATTTAGCCTTACTGAATTATTCAAATATTCTTTATCTTCTTTTGTTCAACTAATTTATTATGTTCAGAGACCAGTAGTTCTGTGTTTAAATCTCTCTATACATTTATGTATCTGCCCATTTCTTTTTGAATTTCCAAGTGTTTTAAAAATAAACATTATTACCATATATTTAAATACACATGGTATTGATCCATAAATTCATATTATGAATATTGTTCTGTGACTTTTGCTGACCTTATTATTTCCATTTGCTCACACTTATAATTTCCTTAGGTATTAATATTTATATATTTTTCTTTTTCTATATTTTTACTCATATTTTCCTAAGTTCATATTTCAATGTTTAGCATCTTGTTTGTTTAAATTTATCTGTAGCGCACAATCTGATAACCTTTGCTTCTTTTATCAATAACAACAACAAACACATATAAGGTTTCTGTGTGCTGACACTGTTCTAAATTTTTTTCTTATGTAAACCAATTCAACCACCACTATTACCCTACAGATGAGAAACTCAAGCCCAAAGTATTAAATATTTTTTCTTTTACTGCTCTGAGAGGGAGAGAGAGAGAGAGAGAATCAGTGTGAGAGAGAATCACTGATGGCTGGCTCCTGTGCATGCAGGGATATTCCCACTGCAACCCAAGTGTGTGCCCTGCCTTTCAGTTACAGGATGATGTGTCTGGCGATTGAGGCACTCTGGCCAGGACGAAAGCCCAGAGTGTCAAAACAAAGTCAGACATTGGAGCAAGCATCGGAGCAGGTTTATACCCTCTGCTTGTCTGTCTCCAGATTCTGCATTCTTAGCCACCTCAGTATACTGCAGCTCATAAAAGCAAATTTAAAATATTGGATGGCATATGTGGTATGTGTGGTCTTATGTCAATTATGTTGTCTTAGCTTTTCATGAGTGAATAAAGACATGAAAGATAGGCTGTTTCACCTTCTGTTGTTTAAGATGAGGAATTTGGTGTGGTTTCTCTCTCATTTTGTGATTGTGTTAATTTAGTGTGGATTTATATTAACAAAAATGTTGTTAATAATATATTAAATATAAAATATCTAAATACCACCCTGGCTGGTGTAGCTCAGTAGATTGCAGGCCAGTTCCCAGCAGGGGACTCGTGAGAGGCCACCATACATTGCTATTTCTCTCCCTCTCTCCTGTCCTTCCCCTCTAAGGATAAATAAATAAAATCTTAAAAATATATATATATACAAATACCTCAGGAAATATTTTTGCTGCTGTTTATCTCAACTTTTCCTGAGTCACAAATATAACCTATTCTGAAAGATTTATGCATTTTTGATGCTCACTTCCCATGTGTTCTTTGTTTTTATAGGAGTTTTCAGTGTTAAGTTCTATTTTATTCTTTTTACAGTTTGATTGTCTATATTATATATAGGTGTTTATATACCCATATATCTCTGTCTATAGTGTTTATTCATGCTATATTATAGTATATTTGGTTTATAAACCAAATGTTATAGACACTTTTAGAGTATTATAGAATTTTTGGTTTATAAACACATTTTCTCAAAATTATGCTTCCCAAAAGCAATGTTTTTTCTCCAGTATTAACTGTTGAAGAAAATTCTAACAGAAGGCATTTTTTAAAAAAGAAATTTTATGCATTTTGACTTTGAAAATTTTATGCAGTAAGATTCTACCCATTAGAATCACGGGTTTTATTGTCTTAATTATATTTAAAAAACTGTCATTGCTTTTGGATGGAAGTATTGATGTATTTTCATCTCAGGGAAGATTTTTGCATGCTTCTACTCTATTTTGAATTATTTTTGAATGGTCACATTTTAAAGGCTTGCTCTGATATTTCTGATTTCCCTGTAATCTTGGTTATTGTTTATTTCTAGCACTTAAAAAGGCGCTGTGTGTGTGTGTGTGTGTGTGTGTGTGTGTGACTTGAACCATTAAGGCCATATATTTGTAAGTGAGCTGTAACCCTTGATCCAAACAAACCTTGGCACCCCTTTTATTTCACAACAGGTTCAATGAATCTGATACTATGAATGCACATTATATGAACATAGCAGATTGCATCTTCTGACATATTTGACTAGTTAGGTTACCACATGCTTATTCATAATGAATTAATAATAGATTATACAACTGTGTATATATAGACCTGATCTCTGTATTCACCATTAATGAACTACTTGTCTAGACAAAGAATGAGTGTTATCTCAAGTTTAATTTTTCTCTTTTTCTACTTCCTTTCTTCTCACGTCCCAGGCAGTAGATAGTCCTCAGAGGTATTGCCCAGAATAGTGAAATTTGAAGTTTTCTAGGACTTATTCTAAGGCTGTTGGTTTGAGAGGTAGACTCATCTTTTCTTCCTACACCCTCCCTGTATGATGTAAAACATAAATGTTTGCAGTAAACAATCTGATGAAACTCTTAAAATATTTTTTCCTAATTTAAGGCTTGTATACATTAGTTGGTTTTCTCATAGTGTTCTGTCAAGGTGTTCTCTGCTTTTGAATATTAGAAGGAAAGCATTGCTACCATTACTGTGTTTCTTAACTAAAATTATTGTTTATCCACTATTAAGGAAGGGCTTTTTTCTGATACGTAGCTGTTGCTATCTTGAATTGCCCCCCAGTGTTTGCAGCTATTTTTTTCAGCTCCTGAAATCAAGTTCTTCAGCTTCGATATCACATAGAAGTTATAAATGTGTTAGATGGCTGTAATTGATCAAGGTATAGGAAAACACAAATGGAAAATAATTAACTGTCTTTAATATATACATTTAAATTTCAGTTTATACCAAGTTATAAATGAAAGGCTGTAGTAAATTCAGATGGTGGGGAAAATGCTGACTGAGCTTAGCAATCAGCTTTCGTGTGTTTAATCTTGTTTACCACGTCGTACTAAATATATTAGAGCCATAAAAATGATTGGGTGAGACATTACATAAAAGAGACTTAATCAAATACTAAGTGTATAACTTAATTAAATGTATAATTTTCTTACGTATATATAAATTAATGCATAAGTGACTAAATATAATCAAATACATAATTTTAATTATATTTTTGTTGAAAAATAATGCTCTTACTACTCATGAAAAAAGTTGACATTTGACTAAGAATTCATCATCCTATAAAATAGGTTGCCCAGTGGTCTCTGCTATAAATTTCTTGTGAACTTTGCAACTGGTGTGTGCAAAGATGCACTTTATAAAGTATTCTTGGATTTCTTTCCCTAATCTTAATCTCTTGTACTTTTCTATTACAACTAAACTCATGTTTTAGTTACTCCATTTTTTATCAGATCCTCTCTCCTGAAAATGCCTTACCATCTGTCTAATTTCTATATGTTGCAGAATTCATATTAAGCCACACTTCCTCGAGTAAGCTGACTACCATTATTCACTGTTCTATTCTACATCTGAACAATATTCTTCCCTTAATCTGCACAATTTAACATAAAATAACAGACTCTGGTGTTGTATCAGTGATACACAGTTATTTAATAAAACTTTGATAACTTGCTATTTTTCACAAGATAATGAGTATTTGTGCAAAACCGTAATTGTGATAATGAATTCAAGAACTCAATCTACTATGGAGATAAATAATTGATAATATAATTAATTAGAGTCTATTGATTTGAGTTCTGAGATAGATTATTGCAGAGGGATACTGAGCAAATGACCAAGAAGAATGGGAGTAGATGACCACAATTCTTGGAAAATTTTTCAGTCACATGAATATCAAGAGGTGATATGGTATCACAGAGGTTTGAGCAGGAGATGAAATGATAGTTATATTAAGGTCTGATCTCAAGGGGGGTCACCCATGAAGTTATCTAATTTTTAAGTACCTTACTTGATGGACAAGAGGATACTCTCTGTTCTCATCCTATTTGTGTTATACTTTTTTCTGGTATTGTTAAACTCCTACTTTCCTATTTCTGTAGGTCATCTTAGCTAGGATTTTGTTACTTCTTTCATTTAAATTTAAATACTATTAAAATGTGAATGATTGATTTTTTCCTTTGTTAACAAGCCTTCCACAATAAATATATGCAGAAGATATTGTCCTTCCATTATTTACTAGAAACTATACCTTCTCGTGTTAAAACCATACTGGATTTTCCTGTTTCCTTGGTCTTGGAACTGTCCTTTCAGCCTGATGTCTTTGTTTCACTATATTAATTCTGAAGTGCATTCCACATTCTCTGACAGGAGGGATTGCTAACTTCACATTTAAAAATGCAGTTTATCCATTGTACTAATCATGACATATTTTGTGTTGCCCTTTTAATATTCCTTTGGGAGTAGTAGATCAGAGATAATGCCATTTAATTACTTCATCTGTTCTATCATGAGGATTAGACTTGCTCTAATCCTCTTGAATGGTTTTACTGTTTCCTCCAAGCAAAACCAAAAATTACACTAGATTATTTTGGTATGACAAGATTTCATTGTTACTGAAATTATTATTTTCTACATCATTGCTTTCTATAACATTGATGCTTTTTATGATTTCAATTTGGGACAACTGTCAGGCAACATTATATTTGATAAAACTAAGATAGTTAAAGAAAAAAATAATTAAGAAATGTTCTGAATTAAAACGAAATTATAGGTTTATTCCTGGTAAAGAAGTTAACTGGAATAAAAATGTAGCTCACAAAATATAATATCCTTTCAAAGGATATTATATCCTTATATCCTTTCAAAAAATAAATTGGATTAGGTCACTTCACTGATGAAAAAAAATAGTGCAATTATTTAATTGTTCCCTATTGACTAGAGAGTTGTCTATACAGATCTTTTTTTGTCTTACACCCACTAGTGAGACAATATTGAGAGAGCAATTATAAGATATGTATATGAATTTGTAATCAAATTATAATGATACACTAGCTTGCAAATACATTCTGGACATATATATATATACTAAATTCATGTATACTATAGTATATATAAAAATTATATATATACATATATATATGTGTGTGTGTGTGTATATATATATATGAATTTTTTAAGCTAAGAAGGTATACAAGCAAATCAAAGTCTTTTCTCCCACATTTTAGGGGTTCATCTTGCATAAGCCCTGGCATATTTAGCACATACAACTTCTAACTAATTGAATTCTTTTCTTTGGCTACTATGCACCTAGAGCAAAGGTCAGCAAACTTAGTCTGCAGTCTGCAGATAAAATCAAACGTGGCACGGTTTTTATAAATAATGTTCTGTTTAAACTCAGCCACACTCATTTGTCGACGTGTCATCTATGGCTGCCGTTAACACTGCAACTGCACTTCTAACAGGTGCTAGGTGGCCCAGAAAACCCTGACCTAACTTCTAGATAGAATTCTATCTTATGTCCTACTGTTTGATTTCTAAATATCTGTAGTTCTAGCCTAAAAATATCCCTCATTGCTTTGAGAGTACATCGTTTTCACACAGCTACAGTTTTGAGCCTAGAATGCCTGCATGGAAGTCTTTTATTTAGGTCTTCATAACATTTCATATTTTTTTCAAATGCTTCTTCCCTGTGACTTCTTGGAGCTATCAATTGTGGGCAACAAACTTTTGTCTGCCTGGTTGAATATAAGAGCTAAGCTAGGTAAATATGACTCTGTCTCAGGGGTTTTAATCTCAAGTGGAAATTCAAAGAGAAAATGCAATTGAAATAGTTATTCAGTAGCAGTGTGTGATGGAAAGATTAATAAAATTCCACTGCTGAGGTCCTGGGAATGTTTTTGTTTACATTGTTCACAAGGTCTGCTCATTTCATTCTTCCTTTGATTTTTAAAACTATGTGTAATATCCTTCTAATACATTTATGTTATACTTAAGCTAGTACTGATCTAACATTATTTTTAAATGTGATCCAGTCTATCATAATCCTATTGGCTCATTAAAAATTACCCAAATTCTTGCAAGAAAATTATTAAACATTATAATTTATAATAATAATTATGCAATACATTATAATATATTATAATAATTATACAATATAATATCTAATATATTATATGTGATTATAATATTATATATTATAATAATTGTATAGTGTAATATAATCTCTATATAATATATATTATACAATAATATAGTTATTATATAATAAAATTATATAATAATAATTTATAATTTATAATAACCAAGACATTATAATAACCAAATAGAAGATTTAACACATGTAGCTTATAACGTAAATAAATTACTTTCCTAAAATTTAGGACCAATTATAAGTTACAGAAGACTTTAAAGACCTTTTTTTTCTGTGACCGATTTCTCTGGACTTCAGAAAGAGTACTGGAATGGCCAACAATAGTGTAATTGTTAAACCAACTTCTTGTGGGTTGAGAGACACTGCTGTTAACTGTCAGAGAAAAATCTAATATAGGTTATTGAAAGATGTCCTAGCAAATTAGGGTTTCTATAATCTTTGAAAAACTACACTTAAAAAAATACAGCACAGGGCAGAAGTCAACATAGTTTTTCTTTAAAGGAAGAGTGTGGGGGTCTCCACCAATAGGGCCCCTCGGGCCACCACGGATGAGAATAAGTCTACCATGGCATGATCTGCTTTGGGTGGAAAGGTGGCCAATTTCTCAAAGGAGAAGGACCAGAGCCTTTCCCTCAATGGGCTTTTACTGGGTTCATTTTGCACAGGAATACAGGTAAAGCTCATTAATCATCGTCAGGCAGTAATGATCAAACAATAAATAGCATACAAAGAACTGTGGAATCTTATTCTGAGTCAAGGTCTGTTAGCTAAAGGGCTACAAAACTTTGGGGAACAAATTCACTTCCTGCTTGGACCCTCATCATTTAATTGAGAGCATTCTTAACAAAACAGGTTTCACAGGATTTTACATATTCTTTCTTAAGTCTGATGGCCCTAGGGAACTTGCCCTTTCCAGCACAGCGTGACACTCATCACCAGCATTCAGTATCAGGCTTAAGGCATTCTTTCAGGCTTAAATCAGGCAGGGGAAGTAAGGCAGCCAAGAGATTAGGAGACTTTCTGAAGACAGAATGAGGACTCAGGCTATGTCAATGCCAAAGGGTGAGGGACCATCACCCTCTTTTGCTGTAGCCCCCCCAAGTCCTTCCCTAGGGTCTCCCCATGATTGTGCCTGTCTAATGTCATTCCCCTCTTGGGGCATCTTACCTGTCATTAGCTAACCAATCAAGCACTGGGAGCCAGGCAGGGTGAAGAAAAAAGAGCAGAAGTAGCACACCTGCCATGGAGATAAGCTTTGTCTCCTTAGTGGTTTATGGTCCAAAGGTTACTCACTCAGCCTTAGCCAGTGGGGGGAGGGGAGGGGGGTTACAGCTCTAAAAGCCAGGCAGGGCAGTTCCCAACAAGAGAGATAGTTAACTGGTTTAGCTTTGCATGTCACCAAGTCTGTCACAGTTACTCAACACTGCTATCATAGCACGAAAGCAGACATAGACAGTACATAAGTACACATGCATAGCTGTGTTTCAACAAAGCTTTATCTTTAATATATTTTACTGATTATGCTATTATAATCATGCCATTTTTTCTCTCCTTTCTCCCCCTCTCTGTATCCCCCTCCTGCCAGCATTCCACTTCCCCTTAATTCATGTCCATGGATCATACCTGTAAGTTCTTTGGCTTCTTCATTTCCTATACTAATCTTAACCTGCATCATCTATTTTCTACCTACCATTTATGCTTCTTATTCCCTGTACCTTTTCCCACACTACCCACTTCCCCTCCCTGCTCATAACACTCCATGTGATCTCCACTTCTGTGATTCTGTTCCTGTTGTAGTTGTTTGCTTAGTTCTTTTGGTGAGGCTCTTATTACATTTTTTAATTTAACTGTTGTTCAAGTACAGTTTTCTGTCTTTTACTCCCATTCCAGCCCGCCCCTTCCCAGTGCTCCCCATCTGCCTCCCATTTCTACCCCCCTTAGTTGTTGTCCATGTGTCTTTTATACTTGTTCCTGTGAATCCTTCTTCTTTTCCCCTGAAATTCCCTCCCCTATCCCCTCTGGTCACTGTCCCCCTGTTCTCTATTTCAGTGTCTTTGGTTATATTTTACTTGCTTGTTTGTTTTATTGTTTAGCTTCCTGTTAAAGGTGAGATTATATGGTATTTGTCTTTCAACACCTGGCTTATTTCACTCAGCATAATGTTTTCCATTTCCATCCATGCTGTTTTGTTAGTTTTTTTTAAGTTCAATTGTTGATACTTGTGAGTTTGTTGTCATTTTACTGTTCATATTTTTATCACCCTTTTCTTACATAAGTCAATTTAACATTTTATATTATAACGGCTTGATGATGATAAAGTCCTTTAACTTGACCTTATCTGAGAAGCACTTTACCTGCTCTTCCATTCTAAATGAAAGTTTTGCCGGATATAGTAATCTTGGATGTAGGTCCTTGCTTTTCATGACTTTAGATACTTCTTTCTAGCCCCTTCTTGCCTTCAAGGTTTCTTTTGAGAAATCAACTAGTTTTATAAGAAATTGAAAACTTATTTGAAAGAGTAATGAAGGAAAACTTCCCCAATCTGGCAAAGGAAATAGACTTCCAGGAAGCTCAGAGAGTCCCAAAGAAGTTGGACCAAAGGAAGCACACACCAAGGCACATCATAATTACATTACCCAAGATTAAAGAGAAGCAGAGAATCTTAAAAACAGCAAAAGGAAAGGAGACAGTTACCTACAAAGGAGTTCCCATAAGACTATCAATAAAACTTATTTTACAAAATGTATAACTTTCCATAGTTAGCTGACCACTTGTACAGATGAAAGTTTATGCACATTCACAGGCTTCTATATCTGTGGTGTGCATAACCATACATCATTTTAAAAGGTGTAGAGCTCATATATGTATTGAACTATTAAACATATAGTCTTGAGCTCTCATTCTGCATCTGAAAATGTGACCAAACTCAAACATCCTTTAAATAGTTCTAGAGGCAAAAGCCTATGTCTTGAAGCATTATTCAGCTTACAGTTATGTCTCAAATGAGTTTCTGAAATAGTAGCTTTCAGATCCCAAATGTACATAACAGATATCCTGCTGGCAATAGAAGTCTGTATTTTGATAGCCACATGTACATAAGCTATGTCCTAACTTCTTTTCTGGAAGTTTGAATGTACATGTCCCAGAGTCTATGTTCAGATCCATTCTAACAACTAAGCTAAGCTGTCTTCTCCTGTACTCTATCAGACCTTTAACTTGCTCATGCTGTGGTTTGCTGGCTTTTATATCTTAACTAAAATATGAAAATATACTCATATTTAATCTTAATAAAATTTTGGTGTGGTACCTTATTGAAATACATTATTGTTTATTGCATGAACTTTTTCTAGTTGGCAGTCTTTATTGAGACAAGAAGAAATTAGTTGCAGTTGAAATTTTATTAAAATTTAAACTGTGCTGCTATGCTTTGAGAATGCTTCTTCTACTACAGTTGCCTTTATTTTCTAACCTTGACATTCAAATTGTAAATATAAACAGAATCAGAGAAAGCTGTATTAAGTGTCAGAATGAAGAAAGGAATTTTTTTTTTTTGTTCTTAAAGAAGAACCTTTAATATTTCATGTAATACTGATTTGGTGGTGATTAACTCCTTTAACTTTCTCTTTTCTAGGAAGCTCTTTAGCTGTCTGTTGATTCTAAATGATAGCCTTGCTGGGTAGAGTAATCTTGGTCATAGATCCGTGTTTTTTTTTTATCACTTTGAATATTACTAGCCAATTCCATAGGGCCTGCAAAGTTTCTGTTGAAATGAGCTGACAGTCTTAGCACATTTGCAGGTAACTAACTGCTTTCTCTTGCTGCTTTTAAGATTCTCTGTCTTTAAGTTTTGCCATTTTAATTATGATGTGTCTTGGCGTGGGCCTTTTTGAATTCATCTTGTATGGGACTCTTTATGCTTCTTGGATTTGTACATCTATTTCCTTCACCAGGTAAGGGAACTTTTTTGTAATTATTTTTTTAAATAAGTTTTTAATTTCTTGATCTTTCTTTCTCTCTTTATGTGGCATCCTATATAAGAATATTGGTTTGCTTGAAGTTATCCCAGAGGCTTCTTAAACTATCCTTATTTTCTGGACTTTTCTTTTTTTTACTTTTTTGTTACACCTATTTGGTGCTTTCCGTTGGGTACTTTCTGTTTCCTCACCATCAGATCAAACTGCTGATTTGATCCTCTGCTTTATCTATCTTACTGTTGATTTCCTATAATGAATTATTTCAGTTATTGCATTCTTCATTTCAGACTGGCTACTTTTTATGCTTTTAAATCTCCATTTTTATGTTTCTACCCCTTTTTTCAAATTCTCACTAAGTTCATTTACTTTAACCCTAAGTTTATAGAGTATCCTTATAACCCGTGTTTTGGATTGTGCATCTGATATTGCTTGTCTTCATTTTTTATTGTTCTTTTACTGGAGTTTCATTCTCTTCTCTTACTTGGGACCTTTTTTTCTTTTTGGGGGGGAGAGGTTCTTCATTTTGGCTTCGTCTATATGCAGGCTGTGTGCACCCTTCTGCGCCTTGTTCACTGTTGACACATCAATGGGAGTGATTGATCCGGAAGCCAATCTACTGTGAAGACGGGCTATGACCATTGCGGAAGATCAGCTGTGCAGGGGCCAACCCCACAAGGCAGCACTCACTTCTGTGTGGTTCCATTTTCTGCTGAGTCTCCCCCTGGAGTGCATTGCTTATGAAGGTGGTTGGGTAGAGCATTGCATTGTCTGAGGCTGTCTACCAGGTGCACTGGCTCTGAGGCCTTCTGGAAGGTGCCAACTAAGGTCAGCTACCACCTGTCCTTGCCTGGGGCCACCAGCATGAGCTACAAAGTGATCTGCAGATGGCTGCAATTAGTGTTGTGCTTTAAGGTGCCCAGAAGAATCCAAACTGTGAACCAAGTCTGGGCCTGGGACCACTTAGCAAGAGGTGTAGGGCACACCAAGATAAGATGCTGCTTATTTGAGAGATTTTAGGAAGGTTCACAGTGTGAGCTAAGAGAGGCCATTTGTATTGAAAACCCCTGGAAATAGCTTCACTGGTCCCAAAGTTGGGTGGGCCCCGATCTCAGGGAATCACCGGGGCAGGATACACAGTGTTTTAGCCAGGCTTGTGGAGATTCATTTATGGTGCCCCACTGCTGGCTCTGTAGCAGAAGGGCTCAGCAAATGAACTGTATTCTGCCAGCATATCTGTCTGGGAGACAGCTGTCCCTTTGGCCCTCACCTTGATGACAGATAATTCAATTCTTCCCTGTCTGTCCCTGACGCCTTTCACAATGCTGCCCCAGGGATGGGACTCAAAAAGAGTGAGTCTGAATTAAGTTTTTGCATGGGCCTTTTAAGACAAACAGCCTGGTGCCCAGGAACACCCTGTCTCCCTCAGCCACAATCTCCACTGATTTTTACGACCAAATATTATGAAAACTTCTCTTATCAGCACTGGAATTCTGGTATAGGGACTTTGGTGTGGGGCTTGTACCTTTTGCTCCTCAGGAGGGACCTCCATAGCCAAGATATGTCTCCTGATTTTTAACTGCCACACGTGGATATGGGGCCAGCCGGCTCTGTGTCTCTGCCCCTTTTACCAGCTTCAGTGTGGCTTCTCAGATCTATCCTTAGCTATAGGACTTCCGCTTGACTAGATTTCAGGCAGTTCTGAATGATCCTTGTTCTGTAATGTGGTTGTAATTTTGGTGTGGTTGTGGGAGGTTGGGAGTTCTGCATCTATCTTCTCCATTATCTTGACCAGAAGCCCTTTCCTTAATCTTTATGGTGGATAACAATAGCTTCCTTTATCTTTACTGCCAGGACTAAATCCATCTGTGGGATAAACCAAAAAGAAACCTTAGTAAACCTTTAGTCTCTTTATGGCTTTATAAGCTCTGCTGAACTTTTTTACAATGTCTCATTTGACAAAATTATAGAACAAGAACAGCTTCCCTGAGACCCTAACAAAGCCTCCTTGGGTACTAACAAGTACAGTGCACTTAACACCCCACAGAGTTTAGTAGTTAAGCCGAATTCAATAATAGATGTTTAAACCCTAAGTTCACTTTATTCTTTGTGGAAAATACACTAAAAGAAATTTTCCACCCTCGTTCTCTTGAAATTCCCATAAATTGTTGAATTCACTCTCTGCATTAAGTAACAAATAAATTGAATATTGGACTTCCTTTTTAAAACTTAATTTTTCTGATTAATTAGAAAGAACTAATTAACTAAATCCATTTAGTTAATGGATATTCAGATATTACCATTTTATTAATATTACTAGAATTTTAGGGTGCTATTGACGGTTATCTGGTCAGATAAGTAAATGTACTGAGAATTAAGCCATTGGCAGTTTTTCAAAACTATACATTGACAATATCATAGCATGTCAACTTTGACTGTAGAACTGTATTTGTTTACAATTCTCTCTGTTAGATATGGCTGGCCTGATATTTTGTAAATAGCTATTATTGTTGCTATATTGCAAGGAGGGGAGGTAAGCTGTATGTGTTTTCTAAGATTCTATCGGGGAAGGAGTCGCATAGAAGACCCAGCTTTCTCAATTACTAGCTGAGTGGATAATTGCATTATTGGCTCCAATTGTTTGTTTTTCCTGTGTCTATGATGTTTTGCATGTGTATTTGCATGCATGTGAATCATGGCTATGATATACTTCTTACCCTTGACTTGTGGTTTGTCCACGTAGACTGGACAGAAATGACCATATGCCAGTTCTAAGTCAAGGCCTCAAAAGCCTTTTTTTCTACTTGCAAACTTATATCTCTGCCACTGCCAGAAAACAAATAAACAAATAAGTGAAAAACAGAATTTAATGAGGACAACACAAGAACTAGAGCATATACTTTGAGGCCTTGAGGTAGTAGGTGGCTTTGCATGTTAGAGGTCCAGAAAGAAAATCCATTAGACTGGAACAGGGAGAACGAGGAAGGTCAGAGAAGCTGAGGTTAGAGAGGTAGTAGGAGGTAGAGACCACATAGGGTCATACAAGTAACAGAAAGACTTTGGCCGTGATATTGAAAATAGGCTTCTAGGAAACAGAAAGAACATCTTCGAAGTTAATGCAATAATGCAGGGGAGAGGTAATGGTGATTTTACCAATTTTACCAATATGAGTTGGCAAATAAAGATGGTGAGCAGCAGTTGACTTCCTGGATATATTTTGAAGTTCAGCCAACGGGATGTGTTGTTGAAACAGATGTAAGACAGAAAGAGGAAAAAGCAAAGCTGATATCATTTGCCTGAATGAGAGAATGAAGCTGTCAGTGAGGGAGATGAAGAAAAGTTGAGATAGAGCTGGTGTGGGAAGAAGTCAGGAGTTCACTTTTAGGCAAGTTCATTTTGAGATGTCTATTGTATATCCAAGTGCTGATGCTAGTTGGGCTGTTACACATGTGGGTCTAGAATGAAGGGGAGAGGTCTGGACTAGAAATATACATTCAGGAGTTATCCTGAAATATACATTCAGGAGTTACCTGTATGTTAAATGCAGCAAGGGGAAGACCACTGTTTATAATAAGCTACCTATTGTGTAAAATATCTATGTGCAGCAAGGAGGGTATATAGTACTTGTATATAGATAACAACCTTTGGAAATATATTAAAAATACATAAAAATTTACAGAAGGTAAGATGAAGGTAATATCTCTGTAAAATCCTGCTGTTTGTTTGATGGGATAGAACTGGGCAAGTTGGAAGGCAGGTCTGGAGGAAGTTATTAATTGCATTTCTACTTACACCTAAAAAATGTAAACATTTGATAGAAGATACTATTAATTTAAAACAAATAATACGAAAAAAGTATAAATCAATAAGCTAAAGTATATAGTATTACAACCAAATATGAATAAATAAATCATTTATTAAGTGGATACTTCTTTTATAATTTTATTTTTAGGATTATATTTACTTGAAATTGCTTCGCATACAGTAATTCAAGTATCATTTATTATAAATTTATTTTATTTAAAGCTACTTCAACAGATTCTTGAATGATTTATAACAGCTTTAGCAGAGTTGCCTGAGCAGATGTTTAATAGCAGTATTATTAAATAGCTATTCAGGGTCTTAGAGTTGTAAATCACAAAACCTGTGAACTTTTTTGTTTTATGCTTGCTTTTTAAAAAGTTTCAACTCAGGTGAATGGTTTCAGAAACAACTGAGTTCTGTTGCTCAAAATGTCACCAGAAACCCTTTTCTTTTTCTGGCTCTTTTTTCCTGCTTTGAGTGAGCTCTTCCTTTTGCTCAGGACAGGTGGAGATGGCCTCTGGTGTGTCCAGGCTTCAGAACTTCTTAGTGTCTGTGAGCTCAGAAGGCAAATGTCTTTTTCTGTATGTTTCTGGCAAAATTTCCAAAGAGGAGCCAGGGCCGCTGTACCTAATCCTGAGCCCATGTTTGTGTTCGGGTATATACTGTACTGATTCAAACCGAAAATTCTGTGCAAGGATTGAAAGTAAGGGAGCAATTGCTCCCCAAGGAAGGAAAGCACAAGAGAGAAACAAGAAAGCTAATGACCACTACTCTGTTTTCCTATGATTCCAACTCCACAGGTACCCACTCTGATAACGTGTTGTACTCCATAGCGTACAATGATGGTAGGATAAATGTTCAATTTTTACTTCCTCACATTTGTTTTAAATTTTCATGTCTGAAATGGAGAAAGTGAAGATTTTTTTCCCAAGGTAGTATATGTTAATCAATCAAATGCCAAGTTAATACTCACACATTTTAATTTATTTGCTAACCTACTAGATATGAAAGGAGGTTTGTGAACCAGGTAAATATGACCACTTTAAAGTTTGAAAGTGATCACTCCGGTAAATCTGAATAGTATGTATGAATGAGGTGCAGAGGACACAAATTAAGTTTGGGACTAAAAATGTGAGGCAGAAAATCCAGATTTAAGATTATTATAGTAGAATGGAGATAAGTAACTTCTCTTTTCTCCCTGATAGAAAGATTTAACTACACATGGGTACAAATGCTATAATTTCAATGTGTTCACATAACCTTCTTCAGTGAAATGAAGCTGCTTTCATTTCAAAGAGCCAGAGGCAATATGCTTATATTTGTAACAATTACCATAACAAAACATTTTTTCAATTGAGTCATACTTTAAAGAATGACTCACATATTTTTTCTATAATAGATAAGTAGGGAAAAACAGCTTTGGAGGATAATAGTTGTTATTTTGATTGTCAATCCATCCCAGATCTGCTATTCTGTATTTTGTTGCTTATCGTCATAAATAGTACTTTCATCTTGAGAATTCTATTTATCTCCAGCCAGAGTATCAAATCCCCGATGGATAAGACAAAGATGCTATCTGAGAGCCACAGAAGTAAAGATAGATGCACAAATAGAAGATGAGATAGAGACTGAGAAAGAGACAGTGGAGAGAATGGGAAAGAAGAAAATTATGGTACAGGCCCCTTCAATCAAATTAATAGTATCTATCTTAAGTTACTTTCCTAAAAATCAATTAACTGACAGCTTTATTTTATGGTTTCCTTAGAAAAGATGTGGGACCAATATGCAGAGAATACACTGTATCACAGCAAGTACTGTAACATATTTTAAATATTTTATTTCTATCATTAGTAATAACTTTGATAGTATGTTGCTGACTCTACAGAAGGGATTAGGCATTTTATTTGATCTGAAACTATAACTTCAGGCTTAAGTGTGTATTTTAACTAATCTTTCATTTGCAAAAAAACACAAAGCCTTTGGACTTTTTTTCCCCCTTTACAGTTCATACCTAGTTTGGACCCCAAAGCATTCACCTAATTTATTTTTGTTGGTTAATTCATCAGTTAAATGGGTCTCTCCATTCTATCAAAGTAAAATTTGAGGATGTCCTGTCAACAAAATGGCATAAAGTATCACATAAATTACTAAATGTTTCAGAAGTACAAAAATTGCCATAAGGAAAAAGTCAGCTTATTTTACTTAAGCATGAGTCAGTGCGTCATCTCAGCACCATTGTTGCCTATCAGTGTCTTCTCACGAATGATGAAGACAAGTTCTCTGGGTTTCTGGTTTAATTTCCCATACATCAGGGGTGTCAAACTGATTTTCACTGGGGGTCACATCAGCCTCACGGTTGCCTTCAAAGGGCCAAATGTAATTTTTGGACTGTATAAATGCAACTCCTCTTTAACAGTTAAGTGAGAGCTAGGCTCTGCCGCCAGGGAGAAAAGAAGGTGCTGGACCAGATAAAACAAGGTGGAGGGCCGATTCAGACCTTGTGTTTGCCACCTGTGCCACACATTATCTGCAATGAGATATTAAGAACTAAGTATCGACATAAGATTGCTCTGCAAGATGTTATTTCAAGAAATAAAGAACAGTAAAATTTGAGCACCTTTTCTAGTGAAGGTATATCTATGCCACTGGGAAGTAGAAAGAACAAAATATTCCTCAGGAAATAAATTATATAAATGTCTGAACTATACCACTTTTTTTCTTTTTTTCTTTTTGTTCAAGTACAGTTGTCTCGATTTTCACCCCACCATGCCCCACCTCCCCACCCCCCACACCTCCCACCCTCAGTCCTCCCCGCTTTGGCTTTGTCTATGCGTCCTTTATACATGTTCCTTGATGGCCCTTTGCAAATCAATGAAGGAAATATATTTGGTGAATGGAAGAAATTATCATAACTCAGAGAAATTTGTGTTAGGAAATAGAAAATTAGGGCTAGTAATGTGAGTCTCTGCCTCCACGAGTGGGAAATGAAATAAAAGGTAGTTAGTGACTCCTTTAAGAATTAATAATGATGGGAGAAAAGGTACAGGGAATAAGAAGTATAATTGATAGGTGCCAAATAGACAGGGGATGTTAAGAATACTATAGGAAATGAGAAGCCATAGGACTTACATGTACAACCCATGGACATGAACTAAGAGGGACAGGCATTCTGGAGGGAAGTCAGGGTGCTGGATGGAGAGGGATAAAGGGGATAAAAAATGGGACCACTGTAATAGCATAATCAATAAAATATATTTAATTAATAGTGATAATAAGCATAAGCACAAAGCCTGAAACGTTTGAGCAGTTTAATAATATTTATTTTGCTCCCCTACAGAAAAGAAATAATAACATGGATATTTCAGCAAATAAAAAAGCTTTTAAGTTTTAGCATACATGTTTTTTAAAAAGCTATAATGGAGGAATTATAAGGCTTGGAGTCTAATTTCAAATAATGGTACTTGCCTGCTGGTTGGCCTGGGCACCAATTTAAACTGCCTTCAATTTTCGCAACTCTAAAATGAGAAAGCTGCTAATTATACACTCAGATACTTTTCATTTCTAATATGGATAGTTAAGTGACTATTGGTGAATGTATTGACTTTATTGATATTGATGATTAGAAATTTTCTTAATGTTGGCAAAAATTTTAATAACTTAGAAAACAGTAATTTGGTCAAAATGAATCTATTAGCTAATTTAGTATCTGTTGGATAACCTAACTGGTTTTGGTAAATAATCATAGAAAATATAAAATAAAATTCTAGTACTTAAATAACATACAAAAATGAGAATAAAATAAAATTGATTGACTTTTGGAGCACTCTAAGAAATTATGTAACTAATAAGAGCAAAAAAAACAATAGAAACAAAAGTTAAAATATTTGATATTGGTTCTAGTTTGAATGGATTATTATAAATGTATATTTTGACTTTATTCATAAAGGTAATTCACAATTAGGTTCACAATGTTTTTTTTTTATTATTATTATTATTATTATTATTATTATTATTATTATAACTTTAAAGTTATCCCCAATTTGGGGAAATTATAGACAGAGCCTTATTCTGGGACACTGAAGATTTGAATTCTACTGTAATTTTTTCAACAATTAGTGTATGATTTATTTTCTCTGATCACTATTTCCTAATTTACAGAATTAAAAAATTAACTTTCAGTTCTAAACTTAATTTTGCTATGAACATTTTATAGCTGATTTTTAAATTAATTTTAATAACTATTTTCAGAGAATTTAAAATTCTATATGCTATTAAATAATCTATCACTATTGATTATAAATACTCATTTAAAAAGATTTAGCCCCAGAGATTTAGTATAAATGGTATCAAGGGAAACTTTTCTTCAGAATTGTGACTCTTTTTACATGTGTCCATGGTAGGGTTATGTGTAAAAGACACACTACAGAGATAAATGTTTCAACTCTCTTTGACCCTGAAACAAAATAAATGGGAGTAATAAAGTTCACCCCTTGAGTTTTGCCTTGTTATCAAATATTCCCCAAATCATGAAGCCAATAAAAGTGAAATAGTCTGTCAGGAAAAACAACAACAACAACAAAAATACTTTCTGATTTCTCCCCTCAGGCATTTTAAGACAACTTCAATTCTAGATATATGAATGAAACTACTTCTAAAAATTAGAAAATTCTAGCAGCTCAGAAGTACATGACTATCTTTAGCAGACAGGCCTCTCTGCCCCAAGAAAAATAGTGTTTGTCTGTTAGATGTTTTTCCCCTTACTACAAACTGGGGAGAAATGACCTGACCTAGTCACTCATACTTTAGTTTCTTTTAATCAATAGGTACACATTAAAAAAAAAGGTTGAAGTGGTTCTTTGGTGGGGAGGGGCCCCAATGCTTCACTTTACCAGGTGGGAGAAGACCATTGTTTAAGGGTCTTCATTTCACTGTTCAGTGTTTTATAGATGATCCAAAAGCTAATACTTAGTGAACAAATGAATGAAAAAATGAAGGTCATGATCCAGGACCTTCTCCAGTGCTAAACTGTTACTGCGGCCTTCGGTGTGCATCAGTGTGCTTTATACTTCCAATAACAATTTGCTGTCTGTTTTACCGAGATTTCGATTCCCTTGTACTCTTCTAATCTCCCAGTACAGTTGTCTCACATTTATTAGACCTGCCCCAGTATCATGCAACACATTCATGAACTCATGCACATTCGTTCCCCGTTCACATGCCCTTCAACTTCATTTAAAAGTTCCCTATCACTTTTCATTTGCTACTGCTTATATTTTCACATCGCCTTTCCAAACCTTTTCCATTTTTGTTTTTCTTTTCTATTTTTTCAGTCTTCATATAAATAAAAAAGAGTACCTTCAAGTTTTCTTTCCACCACACATTTTCTCCCAATCTTTATTAATCTGCACCTGCCACAACCCAGGGTCAGAGTAAATGGTCTCCTCACATCATGGCCCACTCCCTTCATGTCTCCTTCAGCACATTGCTTCATGAATGACATTCTCGTTGCTCTGTCTTCAGTCCCTCTCATCCTCTTGATCCATTCTTTCACACTTTTATGGATCACCCATTCCATTTGTTGAATAATTTTTTTCAGTTGTATCTTCCATTGGCTTCTCTTGGTTTTTCCTCAATTATTATTGTTTTCTACTGATATATCTTTTCTACTGCCTTTTTTACTTATATTTGTTCCCTCTCTAGTTTTCAATGCCCTGAATGTAGGTCTTCTGAAACATATAACTTAAGATCTTTTTTTAAAAATATATCCCCCTTAGAAAATTTATCGAAAAAAATAGCTTTTCTTTCCTTTGTGGAAGATTTCTTTGAAAATGTATGTATTTAGCTCTAGTTTCTATTCTGAGACTTACTGACACATTCTCAAGTGCTACCTCATTAACTAAAAATTTACACCATTTTCTCTAACCTTTATTTTTACACTCGAAGCCTTCATACCATATGTACTCACACATGCATGTGTTAACTTAAACAAAAAGATCACAGCTGTCTTCAACCCCTCTTCCTTTTGGTCCCTCCATTCAACAGATTACATTGTCTCATCAGTTCTATCACATTACAACTTTTCCAATCTATGAGGGACCATGGTGTGCATAAGAGAAAAAAGTAGAAGAATTATTTAATTTAGTTCGTAATTTTTTTCCTGTTCAGTAACACACTTCTCATGCCTCTCCCAGGTATAAATAGGGAGGGATACTTATGTACCTTTTCTTCTTTCATTGAGGGCCAGATGTCTCTTCCTAAATGACTTTAAGAGATATTTGTATTGCTCTTTCACTTATAATTTAAATATACACCCTTATTTTCTGAAAGTGCTTATTATTTGGCCAAGTAGAAAATATATCTTGTAATTCTATTCTTAGAAATGTCATTCAACAATTTGTTGACTTTTTATTTTCTTACCTTGATTACATCAAATTGAAAACTCCACCATTTTCTGAATTGTTCATAAATTAAATATAATAGGTAGCATTACAATTAATTGCAGTAAGATCACCTATAAAAGAATAACCACTAACAAATGGGAATCTTTGTTTTGGATTCAGCTTTCTAAAATGTAGAGGTTTTACTACAAGATTTCAATACTTCAAATGATGTTAAGTATTACCAAAATAAAAATCATGCCTTAAAGCAATGCAGAAAGTAAACACAGTTGAAACATTTCCAACATATTCACTAGTTTTATTGTTATGTAACAATGTTTTACAGCTAACATTCTCAGTGTTTTTAATAGACTATACATATTTTATTTAAACTGAACTTGAAAATCCTTTTTAGTATCAAAGTGCTTCAACATTGAATGCTCCTGAAACACATTCTTTTAAGGATTCGCCTTTGATCCTAGCCTAGAATTTACTTACTGCCTCAAAGTGGAAATTATATGTAATTGAGCTGAATGAGAGAATCACACAACAAAGAGCTCTGCTTTATTCAATTCCCAGATAGTTCTGTGAGGGAATGATTAATAAAGGATAATTGTTTGTGGATGGTACATTTGCCACAGTTTTAATCATAAAAGCATTTTTATCTTCATGCTAATCAAAAATATTTTCAGAGTACCTAAACTCATGCAGCAGTTCTTTTTAAAGACTTTTTAAAAAAGATTTTATTCATTTATTTTTAGAGGGGAAGGTAAGGAGAGAAGGAGAGAAACATCACGGTATGGTTGCTTTTTTGGTGCAACCCCTGCTGGGAATTGGCCCCTGCTGGGAACTGGCCTGCAACTCAGGCATGTGCCCTGACTGGGAATCAAACCCTGATCGTCTACTTCGTCTACTACTTTATATGGTTTTCTTATAAAATTATTATTGATATATTATTTCTTCTTTTATTCATTCATTTAAAAATGGTCCCACTATTCCAGGGTCTAAGCCATTTCCTGGGAATGCAAGGATCTCATAGCCTATTGGCATTCCTAATATTTATAGCTTATTTTGTGTATAAAATCTTCCTGGACCCATGCAAGCAAAATTAAATCCCCTTACGTTACATGCCATGACTTACTGCTCCCAATTTCGTGTCTAATTTTTGTGATAAATCTATGTGGTGATTTAAATTCAACCTCTCTGGTGCTCCTACAGCCATTAATTCTTTGCATTGCAGTCTCTATGAAAAAAATTTCTTCTCAGCACTATGGATGAAAACAACTTAAATAAGTTGTATCAGATTCCTTACCTAATCACAGGTCCTGCTAACAACAAGAAAATGGTGGCTCTCAGAAGCACCTCCCTCAATTATATGGTGCAAGCTTCTATAGAGTATATACCCTTGTTTCAAGAGCCTTTAGCCAGCACAACGCAGCAGCACTTGTGAACGAATCGCTCCGTGCTAAAGCACTAACCTACAGGACTGTTGCATGGACAACTACATGTCTTAGAAAAGAATCTGTTCAGAATCATTAGAACTCACTTCCCTGACCTAAGTTGAACCTCAGAAAAACCACTTGAATAGTTATTCAAAAGTCCTATTAACTGAATACTGTTTTCCCCTTTGGGTTGATATGTGAACTCTAAGCTTTAACTATTTAGTTGTTTTTATGTTTGGGATGTACCAGCTAGACTGGACAAAATCAGCAGGCCTCTTTTGTTTGCCAGGGCTGTTACAGTTATCTAAAATTCAATGTATTCTAGTATCACTTTTGTTGACCAATGAATGTGCAGTTAGTTCTCTGTATCAAAGTGTAATCAGATTTAAGCGCTTCCTGTTTATGTGTATATGAATTCAGCATTTCCCATTTAAAATTTATTAATATTTTTATGTAAATACACATGTAATTTTTGTTATTTTTGACATATTACTCTTAGTAAAAGTGCAAAAATTGACCTATAACATTTCCATATCTCTTGCTATATTATATATAGAGAAAAATGATTAAGGTGAGTATTTTTAGGAGTTTTATTTTTTAATTATCTGATGTAAAGCAGCTATGACTCCAGATTTTCTGCATATTTCTTGGAAATTTATGTCTGTCAAGCCCAACATTTGACCTTTAATTTCTTGGAGCTACTTAATACTGCCACATGTGCTAACTGTCTTCAGTCCTTCAGAGTTAGGTTTCATCCATTCTGTCAAGTATGTTAAAGAAGCTAGAAATGGTCCCAGGATTGTTTGTACAAAGAGATTTAAAGAAAGATAATACTAATAGAATTTTATTATGTACCATTTGAAAGGAAAATTAATTTTTGTCTTAGGTCTCAAATGCAACTGAAAACTATCATATAAAGAAGGTTTGTCTGAAAAACTTAATTTAATTAAGGTATGAGAAATATTTGGATATTTTATACCCAAATATGTACTTTTGTTTAAATGATTAAAATTTAACATTTACATTTTGTCTAATTTAATAATCTAATGATTTTTTACTCTTTGTTTGTATATGCATAATATATTTCCTTTAACATCCTAATGAAAATGATAAAATGACCCATATTATGCCAAGATTTGACAGAGTACATAGATTTAAATGAAGAATTATAAAGGATGATTTAGAGATGTGAAGCAAACTAAATCACAGATGACTGGAAATTATATAGCTTTTTGCATTTTTATAATAATTCTTATAAAGAGCCCATTTTATGAGATAATCTACTCTTCCCACTTAATAATTTGATTCTATTGTACTATAAATAAAATATCAAAATATCCCTTAGAGTAATAGCTGGCAGAAAACTTGGACTAAGAATGAAGCATATTTTCTTTCCATCATTTTTATGCACAAATACCCAACATCTGGCCAACATCAAAATATGTAGGTTCTGGCAGCCAGTGTACCAAATGCCGTCAGAATTTTTCTGAGCAGGTTCACTACTTATGATCTGAGACACATGTTTGATATTATCTGGGAAAACAAAAACAATGAGTCAATGGCTTAAGTTCTACTTGACAATGAAAAGAAGTTTGGCTTCATAAATTGTTTCTGAGAAGAATATTTCACTTTGAGCATGGCAGCTAAAGGTTCCATTATTAATGTAAATAAATGAGAGGGAAGAGGGAAGCCTTGATGATTGCCATGGTAAAAAATTAAACAGCCCTGGGATTGTCGATCAGAGTTGGCTTCAGTAACTGGCGGGGAATGCAGACATTCGATCCAGGGTACTATTACCAGAAGTCACACTGACCAACGCCCTCCCCTATAAAGTATTTGTTCTCTGGGGTATATTACAGTTTGCCAATGACATTTTTGAAACCTCATTACATTTTGGAAAGTGTTTTTAGAGTAAATGCTACCTGGATTTTAGAGTAAACTTAAGACAGTATCATTTGTCAGAAGCATACATTTCTTTTTCTTTAGCTGATACATAGATTTAAGTAATTTAGAAAACTTCTAATGATACTAGACTACATAGGCCCCTACCTGTTAATGTTGCTGGTCCCAGGTAAATGTGATGGATCCTCCCGATCATCCATTTTACTGCACATTAATTTGATTCCCAGAATAATTTCCACAAGTGATTGGAAATCACATTTACCTGCTAAAAATTGCAGATAAATGAATAAAATTGTTTTTTAATTTCTTTCTGATTATTCTGATGTAAGATTTCAGTTGTAATTCATATGCAAGAAGTCCCAAAAGGAAGATATAAATCATCTTTGCAAATTCCTATTTCAACTGTTTATGGATATGTTGCCTATAACTGTCAGTTACTTATAGCATGTTTCAAGTGACACATGGGTGTTGTATTCATGTTGATTGTGTTACATGTGTGTATGCATATGAGCACAGAGACAGATACAAAACACGTGCACACACATACACAAATTAATCATTCTACCAGTTCAGAGTCAGATGTTTCCTCCTAAGTGTCACGTTTATTATGACTGTGGTATCCCTCCCACTTGCTCATGGACCAAATTGTTAAGTAAAACCCTTGCCACTAGTAGTTCCCAAAAGTAAAAAGTAAAAAGTAAATGGAGTGAAAACATAATCATTAAAAATTTCTGTTTCTTATTTTCTGAAATATTACACTTTTAATAGTTCACTATAGTGAAAATGGCTTATCACAATAAAGTAATTTGAAAGATTATTTAACTCTTCTTCATAATTTTCAGCGAAATAACTTATTCTGCATAAGCAGAAGATTGAACTCTGGCCTATCCAACTCATAACAAAAAGAATTAATAGATAATAAAAATCTGGTGATTCAAAACCATTCTTGGGTTGATCAAGGAATAATGAAGATGACCTCAAAGTATTTTACACCCATTATTTTGGGAAACAAAAACCTGAAAACAATAAAAATGCCTGAAAGTATGTGAATCCATAGGATCTATTAATTTGGGGATACGTCAAACATATAACTGGATGTAATTTTAGAAAAATGAGGGTCATTAACATAGCATTCACTCAGTAAGGTGACAATGGGTAAGGGATGCAGAGGATATTTGCAAGATTTTAGCCTTTGTTTTGTGCTTCCGGGCACGGCCAGCGACCACGCGCGTTTTGTGGTTGGGGTCCAAGCGCGCGCTTTGTTTTCAATGGTGGTCTCACAAGTGTTTGATCTGTTACTAAGACAAACCAAAAAAACTAGTTAAATTTTAAAATGAGATTCATGAATAAATGAGTCTGTTATCAAATCAAAAACTACATTTAAGCTAATTCTACATATCTGATATAAAACCAGTATATAAATAAATCAAGTTGTAGCTGAGAGAAAACTTATATCATATTCATTAGAAATAGCGCATATATTGTATGTCTTGTGTCTGAATTTTATTTGGTTTGCTCTTGCTTTCTTTTAAAAATTCAGTTACAATGGAGGATAGAATAAAATAATGGAGTAAAATTCAGGAGATTTGTTCTAGTCTGCATCTTAACAAAAATAGTTATCTTGTACTTCATTCCTCCAAGCTTCTATTTCATTATTTGGAAAATTAAGTGAATTTACTTATTTATGGGTTTATTAAAAAATATTTGTTAAATACTTTATATGTGTCAATACCATTTTAAGTGGTAGAAATATGGGGGTTTCTAAATTATATACCAAATTTTTACACTTATCACATTTATAATCTAGTGGAAGAAAATAATTATTCTGCCAAATATCAAATTGAATGTAATATTGCCACTGTGATCAGTACTATGAAGGAGAGACATACGGTGCTGGTGTTTATGGCGCTATAGGATCAGAGCATATTAATTACTTGATGTGATCACAAAGATAAAGAAAGGTTTACTAAGAAATTATGACCAAACTGAGATCTCAAGGATAATTACAGGCATTGTCTAGGGAAAGAGAGAAAATGACTTCATGAAAAAGAACTAGACTAACACAGGCATGACAGACGGGAAGGGCTTGGGCTATCCCAGCAGGGGCCGTCAGCTGCTATGGCTTTAACAGAGAGGGTGAGGGGCAATGCGATACAAATGAGGCTGAAGCGCAACCTAGGGAACTGTGCTGTGTACCTGAAAGTAACACAAAACAGTATTGAATGTAAACTGTATTCAACAAATAAAATAAAAAATAATTTACAAAGTAGCTTAGACTATTTTAATTTCAAAAGCAGTGGAATTCCACTCATCATTGTCAGCAAGAAGGGCTCTAGCTCACACGTGTGCTTTAATAAGGGTCTCTGACCAAGGTATGAAAACTAGACGAGTTGGCCGAGAGGTGTCACATGGCAGAACATTTCTTAGAGTTCTACTAGGCAGCAGAGATGACAGAAGTGGAATAATGTGCTAAAAATGAATATAAATTGATGAATTATGTAAACATGTTGGAAGAAGTATCTAAGATTCAGTGCCGAATTAGTTGTGAAGTAAAAGATAAAGCAGCATCAAGGATCACACTTCCATTCATTGATAGAACCCTTTGGAAAATAGTTGAGCATTATTTTGTGATTTGGTGCCATTCACTGAGACAAGAAGAGTGGGAGAGATGATGATTTGGTAGGAAGGAAATGCATACATTTCATTGTGCACCTGTTGAGTATGCTGTATTAAAATTCTCCAAAAATGACTGGTTTTGAGGTGTGACAAAAAAGAGCACTCTAACAAATAATTCTCATGGAAGTTTCATTTTCCTCACTTCAATAAAAGTTACATTTCCAGCAAAGCATAGTAAATGACATTAGGATGGAAGATATTAGGCAACAAACTTCCGGAGCCTTCTAATTTCCTCTCAGGTTATTAGAGGAAATAATAACCTGTGTTCCTCTTGATAATGATGGTTTTATACCTGCTTTAGGTGAAGTCCTGCCAACTCTTAAGATCCATTAACTAAGGTTTTAACAGGTTTCTTATATCACCAGTTGCAATTTGACAGACCAACAATCAAGTTTTACGTCCACTTTCTAACTGTACTAATGCCAACGTATGCATTACAATTATGTACTTATGACTAGTATATTGGCTTATACAAGCAAAGAGCCCAGCACAGACTGAGCACAACAGGACTAGCTAAGGCCTGGCGTAGGTACCATCACCACATTCATGAGAAAGCTTTCAATAAGTAGCTTGAAGAATTCAGGAGGTAGATATTTTAATCTTTTGAGCAATAGGCATAAAGTTATTTTAGAAGAGTATACACAGTGTGAGAAGTAAGCCAAATTTGCTTTTAACCCAAAGTATAAAATAAATATCATGAGTTCATATAGCTACAAATACATGATTTAATAAATAAATTAAAGGACAACAGACAAGTGTTGGATGCAGAAGAATTCCAAATAATTTATGTACATACTCCCCCTCAGGAAGAAGGGGGATATTCCCCATTCTATCTTTACAGTAGAGAAAATAAAACCTCAGACAGGTAGTTAAGGTTAGCATCATCAATGAAAACTCATACTGATGGTATGCATCCTTGATAGGATGTGATGAGAATAGCACTTTCTTTTTGTGTGTGATTTCCCCTACAAAACCCATAATCATATTCTAATCATGAGAAAATTATCTGACAAATACAATTTGTGCATGTTCAACAAAATACGTAGTTAGCACTCTTCAAAAATGTCAAAATCATTAAAAAGAAAGGAATGGAATACAGCAGTCTCATATTATCTCTAAGGTCATCTCATACTTTTTTGTTTGATTATTGTTTGGTACATCTGTTCTATTCCAGTTCTCTCAATCAGCTTCTTTAGCTTTAGCATATTTAAATTAAATACGGTAAAAAATGCTATCTAGCTTCTAAGTCTGACAAACCTTGTAGCTCCTAGAATCCAGAATTAACCAGCATAGTCTTTCATTATCTCTAAGTTAAATCCCTGAAGCAGATAATGTACTCAACCAGCTTGTCTTTTATACTGCTTTTTAGATGTTTTAAATTATTGACTTATCTGTACATGTGTTTCTTCTTCAGTTAGATTTTCACCCAAGCTCCAATCAGCAGTGATCAATGAAGATGGCACACACTGTTTGAAAAGGGGTAGCTTAAGATGGGCATCCCCCAGAACACTTTCACTGAAGCTGCGGTTAAAAGAACACAATACCTTAGAGTGGTGTGGTAAGCAGTATAATGACCCCCCAAATGTCTTTCCTCTGATCTCCAGAACCCATGAATAACTTATGTTACATAGCAAAAGAGTACTGAAGTTGCAGATGCAATGAAGTTTGTTAAGTGGCTGACCTTAAAAGATTGTCCTGGGTAGTCTACCTGGGTCCTGGTAGTCCACAAGAGTCCTCAAGGATGTAAGAAGGAGGCAGAAGAGACAATTTTAGTGTGACTTGATGGAATGAAGACCCTACAGGCCATCTTGGATTTGAAGATAGAAAGGTTCCCAGAAGCCAGTGGCTGTGGGCAGCCTTTGGAAGTTAGAAAACAGAAGAAGAATTCTCCAGATTCTCCAGAAGCAAACGCAGCCCTGCTAACATCTTGATTTTAGCCCAGTGAGAGACATTTTGGACACTTGTCCTACAGATTGTAAGAAATAAATTCATGCTGTTTGAAGCCACTAAGTTTGCAGTATTTTATTACTGCAACATTAGAAAATAAATGCAGTTGTTTGGCAGGTGATAGATATATACATATATTAACCTGTTATCTGCAGAGTACTTCAGCGGAATCAGTATATTTGTGGTAATTGTGTATATTCCTGTATAGATAATTGAATTGCTGATTTGTTTCTCATAAATATGTGAAGATTATTCATAAATAGAAAATAAATAACCAGGAGAATTAATAATATAAGCGTAACCATCAACATCAAAGTCAGAAGTTACCCCTCCACATGATAAAATACACATGAAAGGTTCCCATAAAACATTTTGTTTTGAGAGGATGCTGTCCAAATATTGAGGCAATGAGATCCATGCTTGTTTATATCTTGCCAAGTCTATTGTCAGACATGGCCTAATTGTATTTGCCATAGTCAAATGTTTATTCCTTTACACAGTAGGGAATGCTTTATAAAGAAGATGAAGAACGATATGAATATCATTTGTTAATGTGTACAAGTTCAATGAATACAGTAAAGCCCATAATTAAAATTTTTATTTATTTTTAGAAAGAGGGGAGTGAGGGAGAAAAAGAGGGGGAGAAACATTGATGTGTGAGAGAAACATCCATCGGTTGCCTCTCACATGCCCGCAACTGGGAACCTGGCCTGCAACCCAGGCATGTGCCTTGACCAGAAATCGAACTAGAGACCTTTTGGTCCTCAGACCAGCACTGAATCCACTGAGTCACACTAGCCGGGGCAAGGCCCATAATTTAATAAATGAACAAACAAACAAATAAAACTAAATGATACTTGCAAACTATTTGCTTTAATAAAGCCTCAACATGTTCAAAAGAATTCAGAGTTCACACAGTTTATATATATTTTTAAAAGCTTTCAAATACTTTCTTCTCCTGATAAATGTTGTAAAAGAAAGGAATAAATGGATAATGGTGGAATTTTACTGTGCTTAAAACAACAGGTCTAAATATGAAGACGGCTTCATTTCTACACCTGAACCACAATGAGAATTTCCCAGCACAGAACTGTTCTGCTGGTTTCCCCCTCTATCTCATCTCTTCCTTCCAGGCCTCAGGAAGGTTTTTCTGAGCATCAGATCTACTGAATTCCATTCTTTTAACCACTTTATTTTACCTATTACAGAACTAAAGGGTAATCTTAACTAGCAGCTAAAATTGGGAGGGAAATGAAGTAATTTTGGGTTGGTGGCCAGCATCAGTCAGGACTCGGGTAAGTAACCTGTCCCAATTATAGCTCTTTCTGCCAAACTTTGACTTTCCCACATCATTTTAAAATGACTTAGATGTGACAAATGCACATACTCCTGAGCCCAGACTTTGTCTTGGAAAAGGGGACGTAGCCTTCTGGAAAGCAGAGGAAAAGGGCATTGGTTGCTAACACTAACCAAGAGTACAAGAGCAGAAAGAGTATATTGCAGCCAATTTATAAAAATAGACATATGTACTTCTAAGCATTTGACAATCATTTCTGGTATCTAGCTCCAGAGAGGGACCATCAAGAACAACATTATGGAAAGGGTGAAATGGGCCACCTGTCTGTCTATATTATCATCTCTAGGTTGCAGAATTGTTCTCAAGGAGTCAGCATTAGCCTCTGTCGCTCTCAGAACCAGAAGCAAGTGGTTCAGTAGAAGGGGAAGTAGCTGATACGTCACATGGAAAGGGGCCATTGGGTTTTTTTTTTTTTAACTGGGCAGAATTCCTTAGAAAACCAAAAACGATTTCTGTTCTCTTCGTAAATAAGTTATACTTAATGATGATTTTTAATTCAATATTTACTTTTATGTAATTAGCTTTACATTTAACTATTTTAATAACTCAAGTTAATTAAAAATTTGAAAGGATACAGAATTTAAAGATATAATTTAAAAATGCCAAGTATACATGTTCATGAATAAATACAGGGTAGGGCAAAAGTAGGCTTACAGAGTACACAAAATGCAGATTTATTCTTGTGTTATTATTTATTCAGGTGACACTTTATCTAAAGCTCAGAGCCAGGAAACTTGATTTGAAAGAAAACAATTTTCTCAGCACAGCCACTATTCAGGGCCAAGAGAGAAATGTCCACGTTGGTGTTTTTCCTTCCCCTCGCGGTGACCACCACCCACCCCGGGTATGATTCAAGCGGCAGCCACACAGTGCACTGAGGGTTCTGACTCTCACTGCACCCAACCCCCGGCTTCCAGAGCCATCATCTGGCACAGGCTTAGGATACGTAAAATGGAAATACATGCAGTTTCTTACACTTTCTTGTTTTGTTCTCTCCTTTTATTATTTCCTCAGTTCAAACATTTATTTTAATCAATTGAGAATTCAATTTGAATTTAATGTAATGAACATTTGATGACTGCTTTCTCTATAATGAAGAAAAGTAAGTTATATACTAGCATATCAGTCTAAACTTCATGGCAAGTACAAGAGAATTTTGGCTAAAATTTTCTTTCCATTTGTATATAAAAATATAACTACATAAGTAAGCCATTCAGTTAAAAAATGTATATTTTTGAGAGCAAGTACCCAGAGTACATCCTAGCCTCTTATTTTAATTTGTTTTAATCAAACATAAAGGCAATGTCATACATCTCCTACAACAAATCTCAAGTAACAAACTATTTATTCATGGTAATATAAGGCTGCATGCTTACCATCACCTGGAGGCTTTCTCTACAAATGTCTCAAACACAGAGCTTGTATTTAAGGTACCTCATCATATTCTTTTCCTATCCTTTTTCTACCCTGTATTCTCCAACTTAATCACTATACATCTACTCACCCGTGCTGAAACTTAGATCATTTTTATTTTTCTCTTGCCATTTAATTTTTATACATACAACTGCTCAATATATCTTATTAAATGAAATTTTGAAAGGACTCAAAATCTTACCCCTTCTTTTATTCTTTTTTTTCCTTTTATTTGTATTATTGATACCATTACCAATGTCCCCATTCCCCCCTCCTTTCCCAGCCCCACCCCCACCCCCCACTCTGGCTGTCACCACACTATTGGCTGTTACAGATCACAACCTCTCCATTCTTAGGGCCCTGGATCATTTTCAGCCTAGACTGCTATAGCATATAGCACACTTTCTCATTCTCGTCTAAGGAAAGCAGCTCAAATTATCTTTTTAAATGCAGATTTGACCATGCCACACTTGTGATGAAAGCTATTAAATGATTATTCATTACCTGTAAGATAAAGTGCCATTGGAGAGTAAAAGTTCATTCTTAGCCTATGCTCTTTTAATTTTTCATTTCCATATTCCTATATACCAGCCATGCTAAATTATTTGCTATACCTTCAAAATCCATTTCAGGATTCTCAGATTGTTCATGCAGCTATCCTTGATCTCGTCTCTTTTATTATTTTCCCATCTGAAAAAGAATAAAATGCCCAAGCCAGGTAAAAGTGGAATTGCTGTACATTTGGGTTATCACTCTCTCCTGGTGAGTTCTGGTCTGTGGCCACTGTCTCAGCACAATCATTAATAGCACTTCCTTCCCCTTTTCATCTTGGTTGCCTGGATGATTCATTTAACCAAAAGTCACCTTCATTCTAAAACTTTTCTTTAGTTATCTGGGAGCAAGTAATTGTAATTGGAACACTAAATATTTCTACACGGTATATATCACATAGTAGTATAATAAATTATGTATCTAAACATCCTGATTATGCATTCTAGCACAGTAGGAATAACAGCTAACCTTTAATGTGTGCTCAGTATATATTAGACACATTTCCAAACCCCTTATGAGTAAAATTTCATTTATGCTTTACAAGAATCCTAAAAGCTATCACACTCTGACTACTCCCATTTTGCAAATGGAAAAACCGAGGCAAAGTAAGTTTAACTAACTTGGTCAAAGTCATATATCTGATCAGGTCTAAAGGTAGTGATGTCAGGTAAACCAAGGAAAGGGCTTCGACGTTTACATTCTTATGATGTGCAATATACAGACTCATCTTGTGTTGGGTACTTAGACCAAGTATCCAGGATGCATGGTAAATGCTTTTGTAAGTGAATGATTTTTAAACAATAGAGAAATATCATTTCAAATGTCCCAATGAAGTAAATTATACAGACTTAAATGGTTGATTGTGTCAAAATACAACCCACTTCTGTTTTTTATCTTATAACATTTCTGTAATCTATGTTAATTCTCTTCTTACTTCTGCTTCAACAGCAAGAACAGTAAGTAACTACCATTGAAATTATTCTAATTATATAAAATAGTCTTTGAAAGTTACAACTAGTTTTTCTACCCTTTCTAAATATGGACACTTTTTAATTTGTTTTTATTTTCACTTACTTATTTGCTTATTTTATTAGTATGATAGATTAGGATTTGGTATAGTAGAGAAAATATTGAAATAATAAATGAAGAAATTAAATTTTTAGATTGTATATTTGTTAGGAAGTGAAGGGATCCTTAAAACTTTGACATCAGTAGTGGAAAGTAAGTGACTACAATTCCCTAAGAGAATATTTGAACTTCTACCTGGGAGAGAACCTGCCTCATCAACTGGTGAATTCTTGAAGAGTTAATCAAGAAAAATGTGGGAATTCCTTATTTTTCAATACAATTAAATTTGTATATTACGCTTAAAGAAAATGTAGGAGACCACTCTGCATGGCGTGGGCCCAGCTCCCACTTGGAGGTGCACAGGACCCATGCCCAAGGATGGGTTCTCCCGTGGGGAATCAGGTCTGCAATATGCCTAGGCTGCTTTGAGTCTTACTTTTTGATAAAGAAAACTCCCTCACCCAGATTCGTGGCAAACATTTACTGCAAAGTAACTTCCTAAAATCCATGCTAAACCTTCCAAGGATGAGTGTAACCAGTTCAGCCACTTTTGCCTTTTCATTTGCAAATATCCCTTTTGTGATGTCATTACCTGCAACCTCTCCTTTGTTTTCTATAAAAGGTAATCACTTAAAGCAACCTGTGCATAGTAAATGAGGACCATCATATAATGTGCTGAGAAACCCAATAAAGGCCAGTCACTTCAAGGGCCAAGGCTTTTGCTCCCCTTGAGAGAAAAGCCATGCTGTCCCTTTCCCTCCACTGGACTCGGTAGTCCGTGTGAATGTCTCATTTCATCCATAATGACGCAGACACTGTGGGCCAGTGTCCTCATCAAGAAAAAGAGATAAAAAATATGCTTATGAACACTAGAATTAAATGTAAATCAAGAAAAAGATAAAAATATGCTTATGAACACTAGAATTAAATGTAGTTATTGGTAACAGAAGAGATTTATGATGCTGAGCTAAATTACATGCACGTAAGATCATTATAAAACCTACCAATCCTCAATCCTCCCTCTCAAACAGAAGTCTGATACTCTTATGATCTGTGTGTCTATATACACACATGCACACACACATACTCTAACACAAACCCATACACACACACCTCACCCACTCACACACCCCACCCACTCACACACGCACACACACATATCTGTATAAAGTTTTCTTTGGATCACACAGCAGGAAAAAGAAACCGCTATACTGTGAGTAATAGGCAAGTCTGTCTTTAAGCAGACAGGACCTCAGACCAATTAAACAAAATGAGCTTTATGAGAAAAACATTAGGCGGACTCCTTCCTGGATTATTTTTCTAAAAGAAAATTTCTCTTCTAATTGATGTCTTGAAGCTTGTACTGCAAATTGAAGTTTATGTCAAATATTTGGCAGTGCTTCAAGGGAAATGATTTGGTTCACCTTGATTCTCTAATTGAGACGTTTAAGGGTGCTTCGCTTCTTTTTTTAACGTGGAAGTGTTGTGATGGCATTGTCTACATGGGATGTTTCAACTTAGGTTCTCACTCCTTTTCTTGCTGAGTGCTAAATTGTTTTTCAGTCTATCTTGCAATCTGTTATTTTTTTTTCCTCCCCACACACTGTTCAGTATTTGTCCTTGAAGAGTTGTCAACTACAGAACGCGAAGAAAATGGTATATTCAATTAAAGTGAGGCAAAACACAAAACTGTCAAATAAAAGCCATTAACCCCCTGAGTACCATAATTTTTGCTATATCTGAAAGGTCTCTTCTCAGTTCCTTGAACTCCAGTCATTCTTAATCTCCTTTCTCTCTTTTAAAGATACTGCTCATGGGACAGTTTCATAGTCTACAATAGCGATGTCTATAAAGTATTGTCAGTTCACAATGTAAATGAAAGTAGTGTATTTACAGACATGCTTTCAGAATTGATAAATAGTTTATTTGGAAGAATAATAGTTATTCTTTATATTTTAAACACTGACTTTATTTTCATTCATTCTTTCATTCACATAAGACATATACTTATTTCTAATCACTTTCCAGGACTGTACTCATCCACTGGACAGATAATATTGAACAAGACAGGAAAAGTTACTGTTCTTATGAGCTTACTTCCTAGTGAGGTGTACAACTAAGTGGTAAACATGACTTTAACTAAAACTGTTATAAGTCAAAAGAAAACTAAAGGGGCAGAGTTGTGTGAGAACAAGTGATCTTAAGAGATTTGGTCTCACTTTAAAGAATGGAAGTAAAGGGAGAGAAAGCTCGGAAAAGTCTTGAGGCTGTTGCCTTCTCTGTGGGGGACACAGCCTGTGTGAGGCCATGAGTAGGAAATAAGATTATTGACGGTCATGGTGCTGAGGGGAAACAGGATGATGATAATGAGGATGAGAAGAAAGAAAGCAAAAGTTCATTGAAGGTTTCCAGTGTATCTGTTCTGGGGGCTTACAGCTATGTGTTAAAGGAAACAATCATTTCACTGGTTTTAAAAACAAGGAAATACATTACCCGTTGTGTGGTCCAAAAACAGGGGACTTCATGTAGGTCAGGATCATCAACACCCCAGGCTTTTTTGACTCTCTGCCACTCCATCTCAGTGTGACAAGTTTGTCCTCGGTTCGGCTCCGCTCACAGTAGCGGAATGGCAGCAGCAGTTCCCAGCATTATAACTAAACATGAAGATATTGTGAACATGACACTTATCCTCTTGTTGCCGAACAACAGGTCCAGAGGGGCAATATTTGGCCCACCCAGGGATGCCAAAAACTGCAACAGAACAGAGGCCCCTCCCAAGGACAGAATACTAATATCTACTGGGCTCTTCTGTCCGTCGTCAATTGGAAAGACATCTCTCAATGCCAGAGATTTGTGAAAAGGAAACAAAATGTTTATTTAATGCTATTCAGGCCTAATGCCTCCACTAAAATATCAAAGTCCTTTAGGGTATACACCTACACCCACAAAGCGCTCCCTTTTCCCACTGTCCCAACTCCGGGTAAAGTAAATCAGGAAAAGAGCACATGTTTGTGTTGCAGGCCGCTGGTATCGTCAGCTGTGTCAGGCAGGATCTCGAGTTAATCCAAAGTACTGTGGTACCCTATCACGGTCCACTGACAAGAGTTCTTTGTACCCAGTTCCAGTCAAAGTCTCTCCTGCTTTCTAGGCCACGCAGCCAAAGGGAGCATCCCAAAGCCGCGTGGGCCTCTTCTACCAAAGCTGCAGGGTTTTGCACTCCACCAAAAGCATGTGGCTTTCTTCTTCACCTGGCTGCAGGGATCTCCATTCTGGCAAAGCTGCGTGGTTTTCCCTTTCAACTGGGAAAGAGGGGGTCCGCACTCTGCTGAAACCACATGGCTCTCTCCTACATGACTGCAGGGGTCCTCACTCTGCCCCAAACCGCGTGGCTCTCCCTTCTCCTGGCCAAGAGGGGACCCTTTGCTGAAAACGCGTGGCTCTCTTTCATCTGACTGCAGGGGTCCTCATTCTGGCAAAGCTGAGTGGTACTCTTTCACTCTGCTCGTGGCCCTCTCCTCACCTGGGCAGTTTTCCCCTCATGTCCCAGAGCCAATCTTTTCCAAGCTCCCACCCAGGCGCTCCCACGCAGGAGCACAGCTCCTAGTTACATTCTGGGTAGAAGCCACTCCCTTCTCTCTGGCTCAAAACTTGGCCATAGCTATTTAACATATCTATGAAACCAGTTAAAGGTTATAGATATGTTAAATAACCATTCCATAGGTTAGCTGCAAAACTGTTGCTATGCAAAACAGCTCTCAATGGCCCCCGGCTCTATTTGTCTCTTCCCCCTGGGGCGGGGGAGGACATCTTATATGTCTCTCCAATATTTCCTATACACTTTGAATTCTGGACACCATTCCAAATCTTTTTGCCCCCCCCCCCCTTGGCTGCACCCTGTATCACTTTCATCTAGTCTTTCAAAATGCCCCAAGCTGACTTTCTCTCCTGCTTTACTAGGTAGAATCGGGGCATAGTGTCTGTTTGCAAGTGAGACATTAAGAAAGAGTGGAATTCACCAGTAATCATGAGATTAGGGATGGAAATTGGCAAGTCAAACCCGTGATTTCCTGAAGTATCTTCACACCACTTCAATGCAGATATTAAAAACTCAAGGTAAAAGTCTCCTTAACAGAGATTTAGTAGTCAAAATATATTTGCAATTTAAAAATATTTTCTAATCATTTAATAGTGATTATTATTAATATATCTGTTACTTAAGTTAGTAAAGATAAGATTTAAGAAAATTATAGTAGTTCATGTATTGTTGTTTAAGTTTATTCATGCAAAATACTCAAATCTGAAGGAAAATGTGGGCAAATGTTATTGTTGTAGACGATCGGCGGGTAAATACACACTCTCGGAGTCCGGAACCGAATTGATAAAAATTTTAATGGCCAAAGATTTTTCCTGCGCAGGGGCGAACTTCCCCAACTGTGACCAGAGTCATGTAGCTACTCAGAGCTACAAAATGGAAGTCAGTCGCGCCTGGCTTACAGACTACTGGGTATTTATATTTTCTAGCAAGCAAGCAAAGGCATACAGAAGCAGAGGTGGCGGTTAGCTATTGGCTTATTTAAAAACGGCGAGGGTCCCTGATTGGTGGGTGCTGCTGCTGGTGGGCACTTTCTGGCGGGCCTGGGTTAGTTACCTTATTTGGCTAGAATTTTAAACCCAATTGTTCCCGGATGTTTGTTCATTACCCTGTTCCAGGAACTGCAGATTTAGGGTTGGGTAACGCCCTAGCTGTAATTTTCCTAGCTGGGTATAACATTGTTAGAATGATACATTCTATCTTCCTTGCCATTCACTGTGACAATAAACAGTATATCACATTGTCTCTAACAACAAGAAATTAAACATAGAATAAAAATTGAAAAAAAAGAAAATTTAAAATATCAAAAGGGAAATCTTTGTACTGACTATACTCAATTACATTTTTATTCCATTAATAGTAGTATAATTATAATAGTTACTTTTATCAAGATATAAATATTTGGTGGATGTTAGATATTTAGCATCTTTTCATAATGTTCCATGTGTGGTGTGTTCCAATAATCCCGGGTACAGAAATTTATATACAGCCGGTCAGTGAGGGAGTCTAGCCATACCCACATTTATCTGTCCTACACTAAAGCGACTACTCTTATTACACAAATATTCTTCCTGGCATTATGTTTTGACACTGGGAATTACCCAAGAAATCAGAATATGGCTTTAATGGACTTTTGGAAATTCTATTAAGAATTTTCACCCAAAATTTGTCTGTCAATAAAAAACTTTAAATGTTTACATTTCTGCCTTTCATCAATAGCACCCTAATTAAAGTAGATTGGCTATCATTATACTTGCATGGCATTTCATCTATAAAATCTTGCTACTTTAATTGTCACAAGCTTAACTCTCTAAAGCTTGAACGAGACATGAAAAGATATTCATTTTCCACAGGTTTTCATGCTTTATGTTTTGGCATCAGAAGAGTAAACTTTTCCCAAAGGAAGTTTAAAAATCTTTCTGACTTAAGGTAGATCACACTTGTCTTCCTATTTTATTGTTTTGAATTTTTTTCCACACATTTACATGCTTACTCACCAATGCATTATTGTATGAGATATCTTTCATTTTAATCTTTTTAATAGAAATAATAACAAAATTCTAAAAGTACTTAAATTGAGCTAAACAAATTCTAATAAGTAAATGCTCTTCTAGCCTATTTTCTGTTAAGTTATTACATTTTCTGTGATGCATCTCTTCTGGCATGGATTTATTGAAAATGTGACTGTGCTGGCTGATCTCAGTGCTATTTCCTTAGGAAGGTAAGGATAGTTTAAGATACAGAGAAGAGCCTTGGCTAATGTGGCTCAGTGGTTTGAGCACTGGCCTGTGAAACAAAGGGTTGCCAGTTCAATTACCAGTCAGGGTTATGCCTGGCTTGCAGGCCAGGTCCCTAATAGGGGGCTTGTGAGAGGCAACTACACATTGATGTTTCTCTCCCTCTCTTTCCCCCTCCCTTCCTCTCAGTCTAAAAATCTTATAAAAAAGATACAGAGAAGAGAGATTGAACCCTAATGCTTTAGGGATAGATATATAAAATATAGGGTCGTATAGTCCTTGACCAGAGCTAGACTAATCCTGAGACTGAGTTATGTTTCAAAGAAGCCAACCTATAGCCCATCATTTTCACAATGCCTCACAGTTAGGATGATTTAGCAAATAAAAATATAAGATACCAGTTACATTTGAAGTTCACATATAAAATGGATAATCTTTTAGTATAAATATGTCTCATACAATAGCGGAGATATGCAGAACAATAACCGCCTGATACAAAGGCCACAGAGGCCCTTACCATGACCCATCTAAAGAAAAGACTGAGTTTTTCATTCACACAGCTTATCGGAGTTCCCGGTATATAGGGGAGACTCAAATGCTGGGTGGCGTCAGTAACAGAAGAAATAGGAACAGTGATAAGGGAAGAAAATAATGAGGGAAAAAAGTATTTGTTGCAAGTCAGTTAAACTGATGAACTGTCTCAGATTTTGTGTATGGGCTTGAGGAGAACATTATTTATTTATACTACCAAAAAGAAGCAACTAACAAAAGACATCTGAGAATCTAAAACCCCTGGGCTATGGTACTGCATCAGAAATTTTCAGCGCAGTCAAATGTCTGGCCAACCATGTAGTGTTAGCACAGAAAGACTAATAAAATTACCAAGGATTGTTCAAAAAGTGGATTTTATTATACAACTTAAAACATCCTCTATCATATACTACCTTAACTTTTTTAATGAATATCAGAAAAACTATCACTTAATAACCAAAAACAATTCACTTGACTCAGTCCCCGACTAACTAGCAGGAACTATCTCAAGGAGAGTCAAGCATATCTTTAACAAAAGCAGAGCTTTTTTCTCTTTTTTCTTCTTTGGTTTTCTTTGCATATCTTAGAGAAATGTATACTGACAATATCATTAAATGTTGTGACAGTTTATTTTTTCCTGTGTGAAATTCAGAATCTGGGCTGAATAGTTCATGCATTTTTCTTATGTGATATATTTTGATTTGTATCTCTTAAGATGTAGAACCAGAATCAGACTGACTCATGATGTTTCCTAGTCATCCATAGCGCCTGTCACTATCTCTGTTAAAACATGTGACATTTCATAGATGGTTAGTTCATAAGTCTATACAAAAAATACCCTAGGTATATCTGTAACAGCAGAGACAGCTGCAGGTTATGGCTCACTAAAACTCACACATTCTTTTCATAACAATCTGTGATGTTTGTCTGAACTAATAACCGCATGCTATTTGAACTCTGAATCCTGGAAAATTGTTAGAGCTTAAAAAATAAACAAATGACTGATGATGTCTGAATATTTGTAGGGAAAAAATGTTCACAATTTACAAGTTCTAAACATTTTCTCAGTAGTTATAATTTCTAATGACAGCATTTGCCTTTAATTAAGAAAAAAATAAATCATTTAAAATACTTCCCCACACTTTTCTTTTTGATATTTCAATATGTTGCTCATAATAGGCAATATGAATATGGTGTTAGAATACTCAAAATACCAGTTAAGGGAGAGTCAGTTTGAATTATGATGTTAAGTACAGGATATGTTAAATAAACAACAGGGCAAGGTCGGAGAACCCTGAGTCCAGACGCCTGACTCTATTTTTCTAGGCCTCCATTTCCTCAACTATGTAATAGGAGTAGTGATTTATTTATTTGCTGTTGAAAACCAGTCCCCAAGCGGTGAAGATACCCAAATGCCAGTCCCATGGAAATGCTCTAGAAAGAACATCAAATTGCCAGTCACAAGACTGAGTCATTTTATAAGTAGATCTTCTAGCCCAGATGAATTCCATCAGCTGATACCAGGTTGAATAGAGATTAGCTGACTGGACCAAACGCTGTCAAAATTACACATTTGTAAGCAAAACAAATGACTGCTTTTGCGTAATAGCCTTGTCATTTTGAGGTAAGTTGTTGCACAGCTCTGGATAACTGGAATAGTCCTATGCCCGGTGGCTCTGGAGTTCTGTACCCACTGGGGAAATTTTCACTGTATGCTAGAGGTTCTCACCAAAACAAACACAGTAGCACCCTAAATCCTCAAGTTACTATAAAGTCCATGTTAAAATTAGCAGCATGCTGTTATCTCATTTAGAAACAAATAGACGACTTTACAGTACAGATGAAAAACTGGAGACATCCAAGTAATTTGTTCCAAATCACATAGTTAGTATAACTAAACTCAGTTCAGTGGTCATGATTTTATATATATAGTTCCCTTTTTATTCCCCAAAGTTTGTCTTTCTTACAATTCCAAGTGGTCTCATGAATAATTTGTAGGGCATCTTTGAATTATCGGAAGTTATAAAAAAGTGCTGAACTTATTACTATCATTTTTTTTCAGGAGAATTCCAAAGTTTCATGTTTCTCAGAGGAGTCTGGAGCCCCTCCACCTCTGTAACCCAAACCCTCTGACTTGCTTGCCTGGAAGATATGAACCTAGTTCATCCTCATGGAGGGATCACTGTACCACAAAAAAGGGGGCTACAGGCTTGTCTGTCTCACCTTTAACAGGAAGCTAAACAACACAACAGACAAGCAAGCAAAATAAAAACAAATACACTTAAATAGAGAACAGGGGGATAGTGACCAGAGGGGAGAGGGGAGGGAATTTAGGGGAAGAAATGGGAGGGATTTAGAGGAACAAGTATAAAGGACACAGGGACAATAACTAAGGGGGGTAGAAATAGGAGGGAGGTGAGGTGCATGGGGGAGGGGTGGGATGGGATGGGAGAAATAAACAGAAAACTGTACTTGAAAAATAACTAAAAATTTAAAAAAAGAATAAAAAAAAGAAAAACCAGTCCTAGTAATTTCTTGTGAGCCAACATTGTTCACCAAGAAGCTTAATCAGCTTTTGTGGAAAACAATTTTTACTAATAGAGTTATCTTTGGCTGAGTAATTTTCTACATGTCTATCAAAAAGCCAACCAACATTCCTGATTATAAAAAATTTCTGAATTTTCTTGCTCTCTCTCTGTTTCAGGTCTGTTTTTTTCCAACTTTTTCTTCAATCTTGTGTATTTCCCCATGTCTTTCCAGTTAATGTATTTTACATTAGAAAGAAGAAATCACTGCTCATTACTCATTACCAAAAAAAAAAAAAAACCAAGCAAATACAAAACAAAAAATATTTTATGCAAAACTAGAATCAGACAGGAAGCTAACAACTAAAACACTCAGAGAAATGTAGGATATTGGGAATTGGTTATCTGGTCAATAATCCCATGTGCCACAAAAGAAATCTAGGTGTCCGTAGCATGCAATGCGGAAGTGTCTAATTAAATCATTACCTAGGGTAACTGCTGCAGCAGTCCCATCGACAAGACTACATGGGCTCATGAGAACACTGGGATAAGAAGCAGAAGAATGTGGAACTACAAACTGAAGAGATTTCTCCTATATTCTTAGATAATTTAGAGAATTCCTATTTCTTATCTTAATGCACAAATAAAACTGAGACTTCTCTGTGGAAATATCTAATGTCTTTATGTGCTGGGCTGCAAGATAATTATAAATACAAGTGAATTCAGTTTTGGTATAGATCTTATGTAAATGTAAGGCATTATTCAAAAGAATAGACCAAAATCAAGATATTTGAGGCAAATCACCTGGCTGGTGTAGTTGTCAGGGGGGTGCCGAAAGGCAACCATAATGATTTTTTCCTCTCTTCCCTTCCCCTCTAAAGATAAATTATATAAGATATTTGAGACAAATCAAAAAACAGAGAGGACCTCCAGATTCTCCAGTGCATCCCCAACAAATAATCCTGGAGAAGATTGCTTGTGTCCATCCCTACAGAAGCTGTTAGCTGTTCCTCCCTTGCTTAGACATGCTAGTATCTGCTCACCTGGGAGATCACACTTGCAGGAGGGACCAGCGCTCTTGCTTCTCCTCTCATTACTGCTGAATCATATCACTGAACTAGAAACTAACTTCATGAACATGTTGAAACTTTTTATATGAAGAACCTAATTGTAGAACTGAACTACAAATTATTATGTGAATTGATGATTCAAGTACTGAGTTAGTAAGACTGACTGGAGTAAATAGCCTCCTAGAATTGATGCTTTCTAATTTCCTGGTTTGAATAGTGCAAACCTGAACACCATAGCAGGCAAAAAAAGTTGGAGTGGCAGAAATCATCCTGTGAGAAAACAGAGGAAGAATTCAACAACAGCAAGAATTTAAAAGCTGGACATTATTTTCCATGTAAAGTTATTCCAACCCTTGCATATGTTTCACGGGAGAATCCAGAAAACAATTGTGTTAGTTTCTTACATCAGTAATAATAAAATATTGCAATCTGAGCAGCTGAAACAACATAAATTTTTGTCTTACAGTTCTGGAGGTTAAAAGTCTGATTTTAAAGTGGCAGCACAGTTGGTTCCTGCTAAGCCCTATGAGGAAGATATTCTATGCCTCTTTGCTAGTGTGTGTGGTTTTTTTTTCTTTCTTGGGCATTCTTTTGACTATAGATGCCTTCATCATCACATGGTGTTATCTCCATGTACCCGCTATCCCTTCTGTTTATAAGGGCCAATTGTATTAGATTAGGGCCCACCTTAATGACCTCATCTTGATCATCTGCAAAAACCTTTTTTCCCCCCAAATAAGTTCACATTAACAGGTACTTGGATTTGAAGTTTAACATTTTTGGAGGAGATAAAAACTCAACCTATAATAAAAACCAAACATCTGAAAAACATTTTGGCAAGTAAAACACTAGTATTTTTTTACACCATATTGCTGGCTAGCATCTTTGTGCCTGTTTATTTATGTCATAGAGTTGAATATGCAAGGACTAAAGAGACTTTCAATTTCCTTTCAGGGAATATTTGGTTTAGATACTCTTTCAATGGCTAGTTCTACCAACTCTCTTCAGTTAGCTAGAGTTGAGTTTTGTTTCTTTAAAAAAATGCACAATGTAATGTATACTGATATCCTGCCTAAAACTAGAGATCAGCTGATAATTCTTGATTCTGGATATGGAAGAGGAAATGAATTTTGATAAGAAAATATATGGTGGAGAGGGGTAAAAATCAGAAATGGAATAATGACTGCATACACAGGTCTAAAAGATTTGCCCTGGCTGGTGTAGCTCAGTGGATTGAGCATGGGCCTGCAAACCAAAGGGTTGCTTGTTTGATTCCCAGTCAGGGCACATACCTGGGTTGCTAACCAGGTCCCCAGCTGAGGACAAGTGAGGGGCAACCACACATTGATGCTTCTCTCCCTCCCTTTCCCTTTTCCTTCCCCTCTTTCTAAATAAATAAATAAGATCTTAAAAAAAAAAAAATGTACTAAAAAGAGAGCTACAGATAGTGGAGTCTAGGTGGGAGTATTCCCAAAATAAAGATGATTAACACACTGAAAAGGTGTTTTGTATGAAAATTAATATAATTTAAAAAACTAATGGAAAAAATTACATGCTTTTCTACTACCACTCCATTAATATTAGTAATTTGTCTTAGATCTACATAGTACCCAATCAGGCAGCATTTGTTAAATGGATTATTAATTAATTTATTTTTTTCAGTAAAATACACACTAGTAGATCTATTATTTCCTGGGACAGTAAAACAATACAAATAACCATGTGAGTATAGTCAGAGAATTATGATGAAGCCTCATATAGAGTGTTGATGGCATAGATGGAACTCGGTTGGGAAAGGGGGAGTCTAGATGCTGTGAAGATCCTCAGTATTATCCAGAAAAGGGGTTTCTTAGTGTTGTAAACTCAATCAAAGTAAGTGGTAAAATAAACATATTTTCCAATAAATAAAACTAATTGAATTTTATCATGTCAATGAATAATAATTCATAAAACACCAACATTCTCCTTATATTTTGGCGTTTGGTAATATCACACCATTAAAAAAGTGAATCAGATATGAAGTAGATGTATGATGTTTACCATAAAATCCTAATGAAGAAATATTTAGGTAAACCATTATATTTCATCAATCTGCATTTCAACATTTTAATGTCAATCAATACAGAAAACAACAAATCCAAATAAAAGAAGTTGAAATAAAAATTAATTTATATTAGCTCAAGTTTTAAGAATCATTATGGTTTTGACAGGATTTTTAAAAATTATGAATAATGGTATTATACCTATAAAATGCAGATAATATTCATAGTCATTAGAACTTCTGTTTTGTTTTTGAATACACTGCCTGATGACATTGTGAAATCCTCCCTTCAGATAGCTTCTTGCACATGCATATCTAGTGAATTTGCTTTTGCTTTGCATGTGCGTCTATAAAATTGAACTCTATGAAAAAGTTAGCAAGATAGTGACTTTGCTTGACGCACTAAATTCCACTGGCGGGTTTAATGATGAATCTAATGCATCCTGTGTAAGGCTAATCTAATGAAAAACAAGAAACAAGCAGTACAGGATATGAATGAGTTGCTCAAGTTAACATTAACGTTCATTCTTCAGAAATTACAACTTCCACCACATTAGTTGAATGAAAAACCTAAGAGAAAAAGAAGCTTTGCTTACCATTTAACTGTGTTGAATGAACTTTAGCATGACAGAGAAGAACCACTAGGATTTTCTCAAATAAACAGAGCAGCTTTTGCACATCTCCCAGTTGTGAGAGGTGTGACTAACTAGGCTGAAGAAGATACCATCGACATAATTTGCCCCAGTTTCTCTGCTACAGACAAGAATAAGTTTTGTTGGATTTTATTCACCTCCAGTTTAAATATTTGCATGTCATTTTTCAAAGTTCTGCAAAATGTAGAAACTGTACTAATGTGTTTTGATTATTTTCTCTTATTTCCTGGGAAAATAAGGAATTCTACTTTTTTATAAAAGAATAGAAAATAATTTGAAACACTAGCAACCCCATGTTTGTCTATCAACCGACACAAACAGTCTTCTAGGAGAAGAAAAACAAATACATGAATGAAAAAACAAAACTACAAACCGTTTATTTTGAATTCTATGACACAAATATATGTACTATATTTATTCAGTGTCAATATACAACATCCTGTCTCTGTCTTTCTTCACGAAAATGTGGGATAATCACACAAAAATGACCTAGACTACTATTGGTACAAGAGTAAGAGCTGTCTAGTACTTTAATAAACACTTCAAAAGGATTTTGCTTCAATAGTTCCTAAAATTATCCATATGTAGTATTTATTCAATAGTATACCCTGAGAGCAAGTTTACTGTCATTTTGATTCCCTTCTATTATTTCAATATTGCAACTTCATTTGATATGTTTTCCTGTATAAGGTCATTTGGTTTGTTTTCTGGGGAGACTGTGTCATCAATTTTCAAGTGCTCCTTTTCTTTATTGTTTTTTAAAAGCTCTCATATATTATTATTTTCTATGGTAATTTGATCTGTATTTTTAGCTTCATAAAATAGTGTGCTCAGCCAACTTAGTCACTGAATATTACTACAAATTCACATTATTCTCAAATTATTGTTTTCTTCAAAAAATAGAAATTCAAATTAGGAATATTTTGATAAATCAACATGTAGGTAGTAAGCAATATACCTAAAAGTGTATACTTATGCTTGGTGATCATTAAATATTTTAATACCTATTGGTCCTCAGATCTGTATTATATGGGTCCTTATACAAGGACTGTTGGGAAAGTCCAGCCATTGTTAATATGACAAGAACAGCTTGTGTGACATCAGTGTCACTTGGCAGCCAAAGAGAGTGGACTGGAATGCACACTTGTGAACAATGACCTCATTTTATTAGTCAGTGGAAGTGGCAGGCACTGTTGAGTGAGCATGCGTACTGTGTGGCTGTTGCACCAAAGTCACTGAGTAGAACAATGAATATGCATCAAATTTTGCCTTAAGCTTGAACATTCCTCCAAGGAAACCATTTAGTTGATTCAGAAGGCCACAGCTATGGGCAACTGGTGATTGTCAGCTTCATTATGACAATGTACCAGCTTACACATGACATCTCATGTGAAGTTTTTGTTGAAATGTTGAATAACACAGGTAACTCAGTCCCATTACAGTCCAGATCTGGCACTATGTGACTTCTGCCTTTTCCCAAAACTAAAATCACCTTCGAAAAGGAAGAGATTTCTGATCATTGATGAGATTCAGGAAAATATGATAGGCCAGCTGATGGCTACTGGGACAACTGTATGAGGTCCCAAGGTGCCTACTTTGATGGGGACTGAAGTATCATTGTCTTATGTACAATGTTTCTTGTATCTTCTTCAATAAATGTCTCTGTTTTTCATATTACATGGCTGAACACCTTCTGGACAGAACTTGTATACACTGTACATCTAAATGGAATAATATATAATTGATAATTATACTTGACTTGACATGCTCCAATATACTTTAATATACTTCAATTAATATACTTTAATATACATGCTTTAATATACTTCAATCACAATAATATTTAGTTAATTACTAATAATTACAATAAACTTCAAGATAAAGAGGGAATATTAAAGATTTTTAAAAGATTTTATTTATTTATTTTTTTAGAGAGAGAGAGTGGAAGAGAGATAGAGAGAGGGAAACATCAATGTGTGGTTGCCTCTCATGCGTCCCCTGCTGGGAACTGGCCTGCAACCCAGGCATGTGCCCTGACTGGGAATCAAACTGGCAACCCTTTGCTTTGCAGCCTGTGCTCAATCTACTGAGCTACACCAGCCAGGGCAAGATTATATTATCTTTATTTCAATGATTGACAAACTTAAATGTGAAAGATTGCAATATCTATTTTGTATACATTCCTTCTTTCGTTTTCATTTATTCAACCATATGTAGTAAACATATTTTATATGTAGAACTATAAAATCATTAAGAAATATTTAATATTGGTCATAAAGAAAATGCATTTCACCCTTATTTTGACACAGCAAGCTAGTACACTGATCCATTAGAATCTATGTTCAGTACTTGGAATATTATATGATAGTATTATTTTAAAATATAGGTAGCTAAAAATAGAAAATAGTTCATTTTACTAGGAAAACATATAGATAACCAAACCGCATCAGGAAGGTGGAAAAAATATACTGATACAAATCTTTTTCTTAAAAAATGTTACCTTCCATTTAGACATAATCATCTAAAGGTTTAATGTGCAAGTTAGATACTGAGAATTCAGTTGACAAAATTAATTTGCCAATAAATATTAAATTAAACTCAATATAAACAGTTTCAAAGAGATGTCAGTAGTAAGACTTTATTTTTATTTCTTTCTTTTTACTAAAGGTGCAAAAATTTATTGAGTAGTGGTACCCATGCAAGGAAAGGGAAGAGCAGGATGGACAAGAGAATGATCAGCCTGTGCTGCAAACCTTCCAGTCCATGGGGCATGTAACTCAAATAGTGATTTTCTGGGAGATCCTATAGTGGTAGAAATAATCAGGTTCTTCTGGCCTCACCTTGCTCAGTTGTTGATGAAGGGCTACTTCAAGAGGAATGTGGCCTTGACTCAAAAGCTGAGGCATATAACATAGTTACCAACTAGAGGCTGTCAGCTATAATCACACTGCTTTCAGTTGAGTCATTTCCTACAAGGAATCTGACATTTTATTTCTAGGTATGCACAGATCTTGTTTTTTGAATCCATCTTTCTCATTCTTGTTTAACTCCCTCATTTTGATGAAGCATATTCTCAGTAGTTTCATAGACAGAGCACTTAAAATATAAAGTTCTTGAGACCTAGGATATCTTAAAATATTACTTATATATAAATATGTGTATGTATATATATACACACACATATATGTATATGTGTGTATATATATATATACATATATATATATATACACAGCCTATTTTAATTTGGCATTTTTTTCTTACAATAATGAAAACACCCACAAAGTATTTTTCTTTAAATTCCTGCAGGACAAAAATTTGTTGTTGTCAATCTAAAGCCCTTTAGCTCTCTATTATTTTTTCTAATGGAATTTATGTATACAGTGTATTTTTGAAAAATTTACAAGGCATTTAAAACAAAATCATTCAGTACAGCAAAATAAATCTTATGTTGTTCTAGAGCTTCTTACCAACATAATAAGAAAAGAAAAGAGAAATTATCAGTATGTATATTGAAAAAGCAGAATTGAAGTTATTATTTGGAAATAATAGAAAAATCTACCTCAAAAACCTATGAAAATCAACTTAAAAACTATTCAGATTAATGTGAAAGTTTAATAATGTCACCAAACACAAAGAAAATATTAAAATATTATACAATCACAGCCATTTATTCAGCCATGAATTTTCACATTGGCAATAGGGGCTTGTGTCAGTTGTGCAGTTCTGCTGTCAGCTGGGCTTCCTCCAGCATCTGCCATCAGCTTCCAGGGCAGCTTGGGGCCTGCAATTCCTTTTTCTTTTGATTTTGATTAATCAACTATTTTAAAGTTTTCAATTACAGTTGACATTCAAATTATGTTGTATTTTATAGTTTCATGATATGGGCACTGGCCTGCAGTGTCCGCATCATTATGCATGAAATGAGACATTCGCATGAACTACCGAGTCCAGTGGAGGAAAAGGGACAGCATGGTTTTTCTCTCAAGGGGAGCAAAAGCCTTGGCCCTTGCTGTGATCAACTATTATTCAGTTTCTCGGCACATTACGTGGTTCTTATTTACTATGCACCAGTTGCTTTAGGTGGTTACCTTTTACAGAAAACAAAGGAGCCAATGTCGCTAATCACACCACAGAAGAGGGATATTTGCAAATGAAAAGGCAAAAGTATTTACACTGGTTACATGGTTACACTCCTCCTTGGAAGGTTTAGAATGGATTTTAGAAAGTTACTTTGCTGTACATTTGCCACTGGGGGCTGGACTTGCACCACGCAGAATGGTCTCCTACAGTTTCAGGCATACAGTATATTGGTTATATATTTATAATTTACAGAGTAGGAGGGTCTGGATAAATGAAGGTGAAGAGATTAGTCAAAGAACATATATGCGTAGCCAATGGACACAGACGACAGTGTGGTGAAGGCCAGGGGGAAGGGGAGTGAGCGTTGGGTGGAGGAGGGTGAATTGGAGAAAATAGGAATATCTATATTAGTGTTAACAGAAAAAACTAAAAAAGTAGTTATGGCTTGTGGGTATGTAAACAATAGCATAGGGAACATAGTCAATAAAATTGTAATAACTACGTATGGTGTTAGATTCTAGATTTATCAACAAATTGCTTTATAAATTTTATAAATTGTCCTTTTATAGTTAGGATAAAGTTCACTGTTTATGGCAGTAACTATAAATAAGTTGGCTCTATCAAAGATACTTAGAATTTGTAGGACTTAAATAATACATGAGTTTATATAATTAATATATTTGAAATAATAAAATAAAGTAAAAATAATCTGGAATTTGGGGAGTAGCCTAATTTTGCAAAAATATTTTTATATAGAGTTACACCTATAGTAAAAAAACAAGTAGTTAAAGACATCACCAATCTCACCACTTCTATCATATATACAAAAATCTCTATAGTTAAAACAGGTTAAAGATAAGAAGTTATCAGAAGCAGTGATCTTTGAAAGATCAAGAAAGAAAAAAGTAAATACAAATATAGATAAGAATAAAATAACTAGACAGACTGCTTAAAAAGGCATCAAATTTTATGCATCATTGAGTGAATATATTCATGGCACAGTCAAAGCATTACTCATGTATTAAGCAACAAAGAAGGTATCTTTAATTATCAAAAAACATAATTCTACAGACTAGTGCTTTTATCGTATCCAGTTAGAATATGATATCCAAAAATAAATATCAATATTGTAAATTAAATTACCCAAACTTATACACAGGGTCTGGCAGAAGTAACACCATTGAGCATGGTTGGTAGGGAATGTGAATGTCACTCACAAGATGGATGACAATTTGAATATTTCATCTAAAATGTCATATGGTTTGTTTGAGTGTGATATTGTTATGTTACAGAATTACATGCTTGTGACTTTGTAATAAAGTATTTTTATGCAATGAAAAGGTGTGTTATTTATGTTGGACCCTTTGTAGATACATACACATAAACACATATATACAAATACATGTTTAATCTATAAAAGTCCTAAATTATAAAAATCTCTTTTAATCTCTTTTAATGAGACTAATACATTGCTTTCATGTCATCATAGCTGCACTCAGAAGAAAGTTTTCATTGTTATAGAAGCATTAAAGCGAATTTCTTTTATAGATCTTGAGAATTGAGAGAATACATAAGTAAATCTAAGAATAAATGAATAAACACAGGGAAATAGACAATTATTAGGTAAATACTAGAAAGTGTTTACTAGCAAACACTATTAAGGAAGCTTTACATAACACTAGAAATGCTAGTAAGGAAGCCTTTCCACAAGCAAAGGAAACTCTGACATCAATTGTCATGACCAGTGACAAATGTATGGCTTACAGAACGTATTTTCTACTTAGGGATCCAATGGTGGTCTTCACCCAACCCTTTTCTGTATGTTAGATTTCACCAAAGGCCAGCTCCACTTATGTGCATGAAGGTCACATCTTCTGTGGGCATACGTTCCTAGGGGACCGTTCCAGACATAATGACATCTAACTATGTATTCTTCATGTCTCTTTTGGAGCATATGAATACGGACTTCAGAAACTTCCTAATAAAGTCTTCCTTATATCTTTTGAGCTTATCCCCTCCTTCTTACTAAGCCAATCAATTGGAAAAAAGAGAATGGAATAAAGATTAGTGGCTTAGACCAATCAGGATTCAAGAGTCTCTGCACTAAGACAGAAAGTGCCTTCCCTAAAACATATGGTTATTCAGAAGAGGCTGATCTTTAAACCACATAGAGAGAGTATCTGCCAAAAGAAGAAAAAAATGATGACTATAATTAAATTCTACTTATTTAAAAACCTGAATATACATAATTATAAGCATAATCAAGTTTAATCAAGTAAAATACTCAAATGAATAGCATGGATGAGTATATAACACAAGAGAGATAGGACATTAGAGTGGCGTATAACTTGAATAAAATGGATGGAATGGATGATTTTAAGAAAATCCTACTGTTAATTAGCACAAAGAAAAGGAGTATATTTAAACAATGAGAAAACTTTCCAAAAGTATTTCTAAAACTGTGTTTGACTATTGCAGAGAAATGCTTCACTTGTTTAAGATTAAAGGAAAAACGAGAGCATCCTGATTACCTTCCAAAATCAGCATATCTTATATGAAAACATTACATAGGTCTTTAAAAAGTGGAAAATTGCAAACCAATCTCACTTATGACTATGGATGAACCTACTCTACCAGGATTAGGTCCAGGTGAAACAACAGAAAATGCAAAACTAGAGTCACTTGAGCTAGAAGTTTATTTCTCATCTAAATGAAGTCCAAGTATAGGCAGGTTGGGACTGGTATGCCAGTGGCAGAAATGTGCCAATTTCCTAGTCCTTCCTCTTCCACTCTCCTAGCAGGAGGCTTTCTTTTCAAGTCATAGTCAAAGATGGCTGCTGGACCTCCAATCACAATGAAAAACTTTCAGGAGACAGGAGGAAGGTCAAAAAGTTCCAGATAGCCTAGTGAGATCCCTTAAGATTTCCTAGAAGTCACACATAATACTTCCTTTAATGAATAAGCAGAATTTAGTTACTTGGTTAACGTCTGGGTTCAAGAAAAGCTGAGCAGTGTATTTAGCTGAGCACATCACTTTTCAAAGACAACAAGGCTCTTTAAGAAAGAAAGAATGGGAGTTTCTGCCATGTATGCAAAAAGCCTTAGTAGGAAACTATCAAATCTAATCCACAAATATATTAAAAGAAAACTAAAATAGGATCGAGTTGATTTTATTACCAAATGCAAAGACAGTTTAATATTCTGAAGTCTTTTCGTAGCACTCATCACATCACAAAATCAAAGGAGAAAGATTATTATCTCAATGGTTTGTAAAAGATGATTCACCAAAATGGACTACTGAAGAAAAAAGAAGTTCTAAATAAAACTACTACTTAACATGATAAATCAAAGCTCTAGAAATAAATAAACAAGTGTCATATTTAAAGGAAATTTTTAGAGTAATTTATGTTATATAAAACAATTCAAAAATGTCTAATTTCACTAATATTATGCATTTATGTGTCATTCTCCTGATTGTGCTTTTTGATACTCCTGCATTTTCTTCTTACCATCAACATAAATAAAGGAATTATACAGGGGCTTGTGTGATTAAGAAAAAAAGCCCTTCATGGGATTCTTTTATATTCTTATCAAAACTCTGTAAAGGATTTCCTCTTAAGTTCAGTCACTGTTCAAGATAATATTTTTTAAAGGGATGGAGATAGGGAGCCCAATTATCATTGCTAGCATGAAAAGATTACTTACCTCTGCAAAATTCCAAAGACAACAGAAAAAGAAAACTAGAAGTAGTACGGATGTATAAAGCAAATTGGTACCAAAAATTACAAAAGAATAGCATTGTTTTTGTATATTCACAATGAAAATAAATTGAAAAATAATTCCATGCACACTAACAATACAACAAATAAAATAAGAATAAACATAAAGTATATAGAAATTATAAGGAGAAAACTATAAGTTTTAATGAGACATTAAAGAATACTTAACATAAGGTAAAGGGTATCATTTTCTTCGTTGAAAAACATCACTGTGATCTGAATTCTTTTGTCCCCTCAAAACCCATGGGTCTTCACCCATGTCCAAGCTGATAGTTTTAAGGGGTGGGACTTTGGTTAAGTGATTAGTTCATAAAGCAGAGATTTTCATGAATGGGATTAGTGACTATATAGAAGAGGCCACAGAAAGCTATCTCATCCCCTCTATGGTATGAGGATACAGTCAGAAGACCAAAACCCAGAACAGGGCCTTGGCCTGACCATGCTGGCTCTCTGATCTCAGAACTTCCATCCTACAGAACTGTGAAAATAAATTCTTGCTCTTTATAAGCTACCCAATTTGTGATGTTTTGCTATGTAAACCCAGAGGAAGACACTCTTTAACTTTTTTATGTGTTCTTAGAAGCATACTATTAAGGGACAATAATTAAAAATTTCAGGTAATAAGATAATAACAAACTCTGGGTGAAAGAGTGCCCAGTGGACAACTTGAATTTGTGTTGTCAGCAAAATTCTTTCTAAGGAGACATTCCAGCTGCTACCTGAATGACACAGCAGCAGATATCCTAATATCTAGTTTACAAACATTCCTGCTGAAGAAATAGCAAGTAATTTAAAAAAAATTCTCAGTTCAAACTATGTTGAGTTCAAAGAAATAAAGAAGATTAAGTTTTTATAGGACTGTGTACAAGAGGGAAAGTTGTAAGAATTATGAAAACTAAAAAGCAAGAAAATCAAAATGTCAAAAGAATAAAGAATGGAAAAAATCAGATTTTGATATGAAGAAGATATTGAGGTTATACACAGACTCTAAAATGGCTATGATCGATATGCTGAAAGATCCAGTGGGAAAAGTGGAAAACACTGACAAACAAATGTAAAAATTCATCAGATAGAAGCATTAAGAAAAAAATCAAATGGAAAAGCTAAAAACTAAATAAAAAGCAACAGACGGTTAAAGATGAGTAATTCCTTTAATTGGCTCATCAGTGAACTCAGTACAACTGAAGGATAATCAATTACAGCAAAAAACCAAGCAGGATTTTGTACAGAAATTTATAATTGATTCTAAAATTATGTGGATTTTTTAAGAAAATAAAATAGCAAAACAATTTTAATAAAATAGGGACAAAGAAACCTTAAAGTACATGATGTGAAGGTATAGAATAAAGTCATCATAATGAAAAGTGTTGTATTCATAAAATGTTAGTCATATCAATCAATAGAACAGAATAGGGAGCCCATGGATAGGCATATGTATAGGCGATGCATTTTGGACAAAGTGCATTTGAAAAGTAAACAGTTAATTCAGTGAGAATAGTCTTGTCAAAAAATGAAGCTGGAACCTTTGCACATATACATGCAAAAATCAAATTGAATTCATACCCCCAAAATATATAGAATTAACTGAAATGCATCATAGAACTTCTGCAGAAATCATAGGGGAAAATGTTCATTACCTAGTGTGTTAGACAAATATTTTTTGGCTAAGATACCATTTATGTGACTCATCAGTGAAAATGTATAAATTGGAATTTATCGAAGTTAACGAGTTCTACTCTTCAAGTGATATTGTAAAGAAAATGACAGTCCACTCTCTGAAAGAAAAGATTTTAAATTATGTAGTATAAAGAACTTTTAATCAGAATACATAGATAACTCTTAAAACTTAGTAATAAGAACATATGACACAATTTTTTTAAAAAGGAGGAAGTGGAAGTTTAAAGAATACTTCACCAAGATACAATATATAAATGCCAAATAAATACATTAAAAAGATGCTCAGTGTCATTAAATTTCAGTTAATGCAAATTAAAGCTATAGTACAATTTCCAAAATTAGAAAGAAAAATTGACAATACCAAGCGTTGGTGATAACCTGGAACACCCGGATTACTCATGTATTGCAGACAGGAATGCAAAATTGTGTAGCCACTTTAAAAATCGCCATGGTAGTTTCTCACATGAAGCTATACACTTATCATACATATACCATATGATATATAATCACAGTCCTAGGAGTATAACTAAAGGAAATGAAATTTATGTTCACACAAAGACCTGTGTGATATTGGTAATAGCAGCTTTATTTGTCAGGGCCAACAACTGTGAAGAACTCAGATACCTATCATAGTTGAATGTATAAACTATTATGGCACATTTCTACAGTGAAATCCTCAGTACTGGATATGTCTAAAAACACTATGCTAAAACTAGAATCCTGGCATGAAACACCAGGGCATGATTGCACTTGTATGATTATCTTAAACAGTCAAAGCTATAGGACTAGAAACAGATCAGTGGTCTTCAGGATTTAGGGGCGGGAGGAGAATAATAATAAAGAAGTACAAAGAAAATTTTGAGTAGTGGGATTCTGTATCTTCACTGAAGTGCTACACAACTGTATATAGCCATCAAAATTCACAGAACTGCACTCCAAAAAGCAAACTTTACTATGTGTATTTTATACCTTATATATTTCACCTAAGAGAAACCTCGAAAACCAAAAAGCTGCCTTCTCCTTATTCTAAAGTGATATATGTCCTCTGAGCAACTGTGGCCCCAAATTCTAGGCTCACCCTCTGGATGTTCCATACTTTATTTTTCCCTACTAGTTTCTATATCATTTATGCTCTTAGAAAATTGTATGCACATTTTGTCCTGTTTTTAACGATCTGTGACTACCACTATTGGAAAGGTCAAGTTAGAATATGTTTGTTCTACATTCTCACAGTAAGCTAACAAGCTATTTTAGGCACATCCAAAACAATGCCTTTAGCCAAACGAAAATATATAAAAAGAAAATAAGTAAGAGACTTAGGGAGTTATCAATAGATATGAGGTTTTTTCGCACTCATCTTTTTGGCTTGTTGTATTGAATATATGATTAAAATAAAACCAAGTTATTGCTACCTCAGAAGTCTGATCAGATCTGTCTGCTCATGTGCACAGAATATTAAGACTCCAAAAATAAGCGCACCTGCAAATCAGTTAGCAGTGGCAGTCATTATCAGATGATTTCACGTGTGACAAAAAAGGCATAAGTTCTTTGAGCTGTAGATTTTGCCACTTAGAATGTTTTATGTTATTTTTGTTATAAAAGCCAAGAATATATAAGAGAAATTCTATAATCAAGTATTATATTCATATTACATTTTCTTTCATAAATATCTAATTGCTACCCTCTTTGTATTCATAAATAAAACAAATGTTCATTGAAGACCTCTCTCTCTCTATCATACAGTGTGGACCTAGAGAGAAAAAGATTTTACAAAAAAAGGAAAATGTTCCTCCCCTCGGGAGCTTAAAGAATCCTGTGAGAAAACATCCAAGCACAAAAATAATTCTAATGCACTGTGAAAAGTGATGTGGTAGAGATGAGAACAATATACTGTAAGAGCTTGGCTTAAAATGCTGACATAAAATATAAGTGTTTTGTGAAACCTTCGACAGGAGTACTTTTTTTTTTCTGACAGACAGTTATCTCTGTTAGTTCTCCCCTGAAGCACTTACAGGGAAGAGACCCCACCCCCAAGGGACCACCTGGGACTACACAGAAGAAAGCGCTGCTGGGACACTGAGTCCTTTCTACCCCTGCAAGAAAACTGGTGTTAAATGCTTCTGGTTCCACCAAACCCGATATTTACATGCTATGCTTAAAAATAATTTCTCATGTAACTATTGACCATTGACCATCCAAGGTTGGTTACTCTTTTGGCTGTGGTCTGAAGAGAGATTGTAAGTAGTAACTTGTAGTCAAGGTGGAACCACTGTGGAATTACATGCCCTTACTAGCTTCTGCTGCTGTATTTTTTTTGTCTGTGGGCATAAACACTGACTCCGGCCAGTGGTGTGCTAGAGAGGGCACATACAAGTCAAGTGAGGCTTGACTGCATTTTTCACCCTGGACATTTTAGGAAGAGAAAAGTTTTAAAAAGTTAAGACGATATGAGGGCAACTTAGCCTGCAAGTCTCCCTATCCACCATGGATGAAAGTAACACTACCAAGACATGCTCTGCTTGTGGAGGGGAGGTGGCTAATCTCTCAGAGGAGGAGGGCCAGGAGCCCCTTCCTCAATGGCTTTTATTGGGTTGTAATACAGAAGAATACAGGTGGCAAGGATCAAACAGTAGATAACATTTCAAAGAAATGTGAAGGCTTAGTCTGAGTCAGTGTCTGTCAGGTAAGGGGGTTGAAGAAAGTTTGGGATGCATACTCATTTTCTGCTGGGACCCTTATCATATGAATGAAAGCACTCTTAGCAGAGCAGGCTTCGCAGGGCTTTAGGAACTCTTTCTTATGCCCGATCACCCCAGATCCCGCTCTAGCCGGCAAGGGGCTGTACTGCCTGCCCCATCACGGGTTTTCAGGCTTAAGTGGATTAGAGCCAGGAAGCACTTCTCCCAGAGGACGTGGGGATTTGGGCTATGTCAGAATAGCTGGAGGCTGAGGGTCCCTCACTCCCTCTTTGTTGCACCCCCCCCAGAGTCCTTCCATGATGGCCTCCCAAGTGATTGTGTCTGGCTTAAGTTGCCCCTCCTCTGCGGGATCTTACCCATCATTGACTATCCAACGATGCATTTGGGGACAGGGGAGTAAGCAGAGGCAGTGTTTGCAACCACAGACAAGCTTTGTCTCCTTGTGGCTCTAATTCTGGAGGTCACTCACTCATCCTTAGCCATGGAAGGCAGTTACAACTCCTGAAACCAGACAGAGCAGTTCCAACAAGAAGAGAATGTTAGGGATGTTAAAACTCTGAAATTTCTTCAGCAACATATATTCTACTTTAAAGGCAGAAATGAAGTGCCCATCATCAACATACATCCTAAATAAACTTAAAGACACTAAAAGAGTTTTTCCAAATTACTTTTTTCTGGAAAATCTTTACATACCACTTACACTGGCCATATGTAAGAAAAATGGGCAGATTATCTCATGGCATTCAAAGTACTTTCAACTTTGAAATAAGGTGAGTAAGCTCTATAAAAACAACTAGATTTGAAAGTCAGTTTTAAATAACTATAGGTGTGTGCATTTACATAGTTTTATAAAAAATAAACTTTACAGAGTGAACTTTGAATGATTATTATTATCTTGCAATGACTTCTGGGACACAAGGAGACACACAGAACCCTGTGTGGGAGGGATCTGCAAGACAGGCTATTGGCCAAACCATGCCTGGGCCTGTTTCAATATTCCTCCCAATTAAAAATTGTAGAAATATTTTAAGGGATTATTTTAAAAAGCCAAAAGTAAACAAAGAAAACATGTGACAGAGACTATATGCGACTTGACAAACCTAAAGGTATTTACTCTCTGGTCCGTTGTAGAAAAAACTTGTCACTCTCTGCTTTACAGTGCGTAAGTGTAAAAGGCAGGCAATTATTACCAGGCAAGACAAGTTTCTCTAGTAATATCGAGGACTTCAGGGTATAATTGAGCCTTGAAGATGTTTGGTAAAGAAATCTATTTACTTAAGCCCAGCCTTTTTCTGAGAGGTAATATTTTTCAGCTTTATTAAATCAATTAGCTTCAGGTCAGTTACTAAGCCTTTGCTTTCCTCATAATATCTAAAAGTTGAATAATCAATTTGACTTATACCAATCACTTTAAAGGAAAGCTTGTCTATTTATTCACAGACCTGAAAATAAATAGCTGTATATTGAGGTCCTCTTGGAAAAAGTACAGCATTGTTAATATAACAAAAACAATTAATGTGACATCGATGTAGCCAAAGAGAGTGACACCTGGCAACCAAAGAGAGTGGACTGGAATTGCATACCTGTGAACAGTGACGACTTCACTGTACTAGTCTGTGGGGGCAGTAGACGCCACTGAGTGAGCATGTGGGTGACCGTCACATTCAAAATGACTGAGCAAGTAGAGCAACAAATCTGCATCAAATTTTACATTAAGCTTGGACATTCCTCAGAGGAAACTGTTTGGATGATTCAGAAGGCTATAGCTATGGGCAACTGGTGATTGGCAGCTTCATCACAGTAACTCTCCCATTCGTTCCTCACCTTTGATGCAGAGTTCTTTGGCAAAACATCAAATCATGCAGGTGACTCACTCTCCTATAGCCCAGATTTGGCACTCTGTGACTTCTGGCTTCCCCCAAAACCAAATCACCTTTGAAAGGGAAGAGATTTCAGACCTTTTATGAGGTTTAGGAAAATACCATGGAGCAGCCGATGGTGAGTAGGAGAACTGTGTGAGGTCCCAATACGCCTACTTTGAAGGGGACTGAGGCATCATTGTCCTGTTTCTTGTAGCTTATATCTCCTCATAGAGAAGAAGATATAAGAGAAATAGAGACAAATAGAGAAATAGAGATAAGCGTGTCTCTATTTTTCATCTTACATAGTTGGATACCTTCTGGAAATACATTGTATTTGCAGGAAGCATCTTTGATAAATTTGCTTTGCAAGGAGTAAAGTAAGCTAACTAAAACAGCTGGGGTTTGAGTTTTGTTTTACCATCTACTGTTTGTATGACCTTGGGCAATATACTAGGCAATTTTTGTCCTTCAGTTATTTTCCTCATCTTTATAAAATGGAACAAAGTAAAATCTATAGTAATTGGTTTGTAACCAGAATTAAGTAGTATTATGACAACAAAATACAGTCACAGATGAAGTGCTCAGTAGCTACAATTATAGTAAATAAATGTTTTCTAGACTAGTTTTCATTTTTAGTTATTAATACATTGAAGTCTGTCTCATTTGGTTGATAGAGCTAGCTAGCTAGCTATATGTACAAGTGTTCCTGGATAAGGAATATTTTTTCTTTGTCTATTTGCAATTTAATATTTTTTAAATATTCAGGATATGACTACTTTTGATTCTCAGTGAAATAATACACATAACTTTTAGAACTAGCACTGGAATTCGATAAGTTACACATTTTAGGAGTCAACCATTAAAGCAATACCTTTCTTTGAAGAATTAAGACATGACTAACGCTTTTGGGCTTCATTCCGTAATGCCAGACAATGTGAAATTTGCCATGACTTAATATATTTTTCCCTGTCTATGATGTTTGGATATCCATGATTTCCTTTTGTGATATGACTAAAACGCTTAAATTGTTTGACTTAAATGATCTCTAAAGCCTCTGACAATGCATGAATACCAGAGACTAAGACACTATTATCAACCTTTCAGAGCTTTCCAAATAACTTAATGTCTAAGAAAATTAGATTGGAAAAATAAGTCAGTCTGAAGAAGTCCACTTATCTCAGATACTGTTCCCCAGTATGACTCATTCAGGAGAGAATTAATAAATCTCAAGCACTACAGGCAAAGTCACCTTGTAACAAATGACCATAACTGATCCTTAGGGAAAAGCTACAGAAAGAAGCGTGTCCCTGTTTGGCCCAAGTCTGCAACTGAAGGGAAATAAGAGCACAGGTCCCTTTGTGCGTACAAGCAGAGTAAACATCAGTCCAGAATAAAGGGGTTGTAGGTTCCTGAATTCCTCTGGAGTTTTGAGCATTTGAAATGAGAAACCTGTCGGGTGATGTAGAGTATTCTGAATTTTAAAGGCTATTAGATTTAGGGAAGCACAGTCATAAGAAGTTTTCAGTTCAGCCGTGCAAGGCAGCACCACGTGTCTTGGATTCTGTTAACAAAAGAGTGATCTACTTAGCTGGAATGTTCCCTGGGCTAAAGTTCTAGTTTTCCCTTTTGGAGTTAAAAATAAAAATAATGTCATTTTTCCCTCTCACTGAGGTGTTCTTTTGTAGGATTTTCTGGTGAAGTTACAATAAACCCATATGGATGAAATAAACAAGTTTCTCGTTCAGATCCCCTGTGTATAATCCACATCAACCTAATGTTTCCAATTGACTTAAAATAAAAGTCAGATGCTTGAAATCTATTACCATGGGAAGAAGAAAAATGGGAAAAGCTTACGGAATGCACAGAAGACACAAGAAAGCATATAAAATCACATACTGCATTTTCACACTTTTTGACAACTTGTGGTCAAATAATATCTTAATTCTCTGTGTTGAAATCTAGTGGTTAAAGCAATATGACTTATACTGCATGTATACCCCTTGGGAAAATAAACACAATTTGATTATACATCCAGCCTTGGTTTTCTCAGAAACAATAAAGATTTAAAGATAGTATCATAAGAAATAGTTTGAGAACAGACAGGGACTTAGAGATGATTTATGCCAACTCCAGCTCATTACAGTAAAGAAATTAGGGACAGAGCCCTAAATGATTCTGGTTTGCCCAAAGTTTATTTTAAAGTTCTTTTTCTTTTAAACAAATGTAATGTTTATAAAATTTTAATAAAGTTGTAGGCATTTGCTTTTAGTTCAAAAGTATTTTATAATTTTACCTTAACTTTGAAATGTGGTGCATGAACTTTGCATTATTTTGTATTTATTTAGTAAGTGCAGTTATTTGTAGTGTTTGAGTAAAAGTAATTAATATTAATAACTCAATTTATATATATATATATATATATATATATATATATAATCACTTTATATACTAGTCAGATTGCAGAGACTTTTTTGTTTGTTCTGAATGTGCAAATTCCAGAAACATATATTAGATTGGCCAAAAAATTATTATTTTTTCTTTAGGATTGCTCTAGTAGTGCTTAGTTGTTTTTAATTCCATTTGAAACAATTTTGTTAGATTATATTGTGACAACTGTCATATTGGTGTGCACTTTAAAAGCTTATCAAAATTGGTGAATTTTTGTGTAACCATTTTAGTATTGAAGACGGAGAAAATATGCAACATTTTCAGCATAATATGCTTTTTTGTTTCCAGAAAGTTTAAAAATGCAACTGAAACACAATAAAAGATTAGTGCTCTGTATGGAGATGGGCCTGTGACTGATTGAAAGTGTCAAAAGTGGATTGCAAAGTTTTGTGCTGAAGATTTCTCTCTGGACCACACTCCAGGATCATCGGCTAAAGCTGATAGCAATCAAATCGAAACATTGAGAATAATCAACATTTTACCATTCAGGAGGTAGCTGACATAGTAAAAATATCCAGCTCAATAAAGACATAGGTAAACATAAAAAAATGTCTTCTATTTTACAAAAATATAAATAAAAGCATATGGACATTTTTGGTTAACTCAATAAATTATTTTTATATAAAATAAGTTATTAGCTTTGTTATTTGTAGGTGCCCATCAGTAAATGAATGGATCAAAAAACCATTGTGCATTTACACAATGGAATTCTATGCAGCAGAAAGAAAGAAGGAGCTCCTACCCTTTGCAACATCATGGATGGAACTGGAAAGCATTATGCTAAGTGAAATAAGCCAGGCATTGAAGGACAAATACCACGTAATCTCACCTTTAACAGGAAGCTAAACAACAAAACATACAAGCAAAACATAACCACAGACACTGAAACATTCTATTGAATCTTTAGAATACACATTATATCGAAGACATATACTCCAGGTTACATTAGAATATTCTTATTTAACCAGTGCTTTTGGAAAGTATTTATCAACTATAAAAAGAGTCTCAGATAATTGATAAGCTAGACTTTATTAAAATTAAAACCATCTGAACCAAGAAAGATAGTGGCACAAGAATGAGAAGAGAAGCCACACACCAGTAGAAAATATTCACAAAAGCAAGTTCTGATTAAAAACTGCCATCCAAGATATACAAGGAACACTTAAAACTTAATAAGAAAAAAAACAACCTGATTTAAAAAAAAATAGATCAAATGCTTTATCATACACCTAGCCAAAGAAGATATGCAGATAGAGAGTAAGTGTATGAAAAGACTTCCTGTGTAATGTGTCATGAGAAAAAATGCAAATTAAAGCAATTAATTAACACTATTAGAATGGCTAAAATTCAAAACACTGAAAATGTTAAATGAGAGCAAGGACTTGGAGTAATAAGAAATGTCATTTATTGCTTTTGGAAATGCAAAATATTAGATACTTGAAAGGCACTGTGGCTGTTATTTTACAAAACTAACATACATTTACCACACAATTCAGCACACCCAGGGGTGCTGAAAATTTATGTCTATGCAAAATCTTCACACACATGTTCATAGTAGCTTTATTCATCATACTCATAGTTGCGAAAACTTGGAAGCAACCAAGGTGTCCTTGAGTTGGATGGACACCTTGAATAGGTGTCCATTTATTTATCCAAATAAATGGATAAATCAACTTTGGTACATCCAGATAATAGAATATTGTTTAACACTAAAAAGTAATGAGCAATGATGTTATGAAAAGAAGAACCTTAAATGTATGTTAATAAATGAAATAACTTAATAAAAAGGCTACATACAGGCTGGATTCCAACTACATAACTTTCTGAAAAAAGCAACTGGCAACACAGAAAGAGTCAGTTGTTGCTAGGGGTTGGGTAGGGGCCTGAGGGATGAATAACTAGAGTACAAAGATTTTTTAGGGCAGTGAAGCCATATGATGGATACATTTTAATATATATATTTTCCCAAATCTGTAAAATGAACACGACCTGGAATGAGCCATAGGATAAACTATGGAGCCTGAGTAATTGTGATGGGTCAGTGCAGGCCTATCGATTGTAACTGATGTACCACACCAGTGGGGATGTCGGTCACGCATGTGTGGGACAGGAAGTGAATGAGGAATCTCCAGAAATGGAGATACTTTTCCCTCCACTTTATTATGAACCTAAAACTGCTTTAAAAAACCAAAGTCTTAACTCAAAAAGTCTCCTCTCAATGTTCTAGATTTTTAACAAATAATATTTTTTTCCAGATAATGAAGAATAACCAGAATCTCTTCCAAGTTGTCAATATAAACTGTTACTTACACTGTTAGTGATTGGAATGCTTGGCTCACAAGAATGACTTGTCAGGTTTGTATTCCAACATCAGTTATTCACAATATAAAATGAGAGACTATTTTATCCACTATATTATTTTATTCACATATCATCCACAACATGTTTGGGAGAGTGTCATGCAGTACATGCTCTAGAATTTAGATCACTCTTTGTCACAAATCTATAAATCATTTAGAGTAATATGTAGAAATCAAGTTTATAGGCCTGTGAGATAGGGAAACTTTAGTGATCACAGAAATTTGAAATGAAGTAAAATAGGAATACCAATAATCTTTCTGTTTTTAATAGAAATTTAATATTTTTCTTACTTCACAGTATAAAAGAGAATGTGTATTCTATTCGGTGGATATATCAGCACATGAAGGAAAAATGGTTAGTGCATATTGTATTTTATATTAGGAATCTAAGATTTTATTTTATTTTGTGTTTTTGTCTATTTATTTATATATTTATTTTTCAGATAACATAACATAGTGATGTTTATTCGAAAGAATGTTATCAATTTTCAGTCCAGTAGTTATCCTTCCAATAGTCCTCATATGTGGTGTTTTTTTGTTATTGTTATCCTTTTAAATAGTTCTCTGGGAAATAATATTGCTTTAGTCCCAGTCCAAAGCTTATTTTGCCCTTTTAACTAATATTCCAAAGGTTGAGGCATATAGGCAAGGGAGAGGAACCTAAAATTTTAGAACTATAGAATCAAGGATTTATATACTATATCACTTGTATATATTATGGAAATTATGATAATTTTATTTAATTATTTATTTGTGTTCTCTTGAAGTTTGCAAAAAAACCCCACTAATATCCTCTTAGCATAGTTTTCTGCATTATTTTATTTTTTGATATTGAATATTTTCTGCCAAAGTTTGTGTCAGCATTATTCATATAGCCAAAAAAGTGGAAACAACCAAAATGTTTAACTGATTAATGGCTAAACAAAACATGATATATCCACCCAATGGAATATTATTTGGCCATAAAAAAGCATGAGTTATTGATCCATGCTACCTCATGATGAAACTTGAAAACATTACACTATTTGAAAAAAACCAGTCACCAAAAAGAACTTTTATATTTGATTCTTTTTATATAAAAGATTCAAAGTAAACAAAAAATAGATTAGTAGTAGCCTGGGGTGAAGTTGGGCTGAGGACCTACTGCTAAAGGGTATATGGGTTTCAGGGGGTAATGATAATGTTCTAGAATTATATAGTAGCTGTAGTTACACAGCTCTGTGATTACACTACTACAATCCATTGAATTATATCCTTTAACTGGTTGAATTGGATGGCATGTGAAACACATCTTATTTAAGATGTTTAAAAAATGAAGCCTGAGAATCTTAAAATATAACAAAAAATTTGATGTTTAATTGCTTATAGGCAACAGAATAAAAAACAAGCTTAGCAAAAAGGCTATCTCTGCAAATTTTAAAATATGTGTTGAAAAATAAAAATTGAGGTCAAGTATCCAAATTCTTTATATTCTAGAAAAACGTGATTTATAAAATTCGGTATTTTTTTATTTTCACAGAAAATAAAAATACAATTCAAAAAGATAAATGTTGAGTCCCTAAATATGCTAAGCAGAGTGATGTTTTTTTTAAAATTTCAGTAGCTTTGATTAGCTGAAATTGATATTCTAAATATAAATATTGGTATGCGAGTTTATAATATTTTTTGAATTTTATTTTAGAGACTTGCCAAACTAGTTCAGTAACCTTGTAAATTGCAATTTGCACACCATTCCATGAAAGTAGTTGAGTAAGTCTGCTCTTAAATGCAAACTAGGTCAGTTTTATTAAGAATTATTGCATATACGAGAGAGAAGCAGAAAGTAGTAAAGTACCCTTCTTAGGTGCTTTGAATAATTTTAGCATCTGTCAGGAAATATATAATATAACAGTATCTATATGATAAAGAAAAAATTAAATATATTTTATTGATTATGCTACTACAATGGTCCCATTCCCCCCCTTTATTCCCATCTGCCCTGTACTCCCACCTCACCCGCATTTGCCCCCCCTTTAGTTCACATCCATGGGTTGTACATATAAGTTCTTTGGCTTCTCTATTTCCTATACTATTCTTAACCTCCCTCTGTCTATTTTGTACTGACCATTTATGCTTCTTACTCCCTGTACCTTTTCCCCCATCCTCCACCCTCTCCCTCCCCACTGATAACCCTCCATGTGATCTCTGTTTCTGTGTTTCTGTTCTTGCACTAGTTGTTGCTTAGTTTGCTTCGGTTTTTTATTTGTTTGTTTTTTAGATTCAGTTGTTGATAGTTGTGAGTTTGTTGTCACTTTACTGTTCACACTTCTGATCATCTTCTTTTTCTTAGATAAGTCCCTTTAACATTTCATATAATAAGGCCTTGGTGATGATGAACTTCTTTAACTTGACCTTATCTGGGAAGCACTTTATGCATCCCTCCATTCTAAATAATAGCTTTGCTGGATAGAGTCAGCTTGGATGGAAGTCTTGCCTTTCATGATTTTGAATATTTCTTTCCAGCCTCTGCTTGCCTGTTAGGTTTTTTTGTTTTTTGTTTTTTGTTTTTTTGTTTTTGAGAAATCAGCTGCTAGTCTCTGGGAACTCATTTGTAGGTCACTGCCCTCCTTTCTCTTGCTACTTTTAAGATTCTCTCCTTATGTTTAATCTTGGGTAATGTAATTATGATGTGCCTTGGTGTGTGCTTCCTGGGGTCCAACTTCTTTGGGGCTCTCTGAGCTTTCTGGCCTTCCTGGAAGTCTATTTTCTTTACCAAATTGGGGAAGTTCTCCTTCATTATTTGTTCAAATAAGTTTTCAATTTCTTGCTCTTCTTCTTTTCCTTCTGGCACCCTTATGATTTGGATGTTGGAACATTTAAAGTTGTCCCAAAGGTTCCTAAGCCTCTCTTCATTTATGAATTCTTGTTTCTTCATTCTGTTCTGGTTGAACATTTATTTCTTCCTTCTGTTCCAAACTATTGATTTAAGTCCCAGTTTCCTTTCCTTTACTGTTGGTTACCTGTACATTTTTCTTCATTTCACTCTGCATAGCCTTCTTCCTCTATTTTGCGGCCAGACTCAACCATTTCTGTTAGCATCCTGATCACCAATATTTTGAGCTTTGCATCTGATAGGTTGGCTATTTCTTCATCCCTTAGTTATATTTTTGGAGCTTTGATCTTTTCTTTCATTAGGGCCATATTTTTTTGTCTCACTGCAGTTGTTAAGTTATAAAGGGTGGAACCTTAGGTATTCGCCAGAATGGGGCAACCCCCTTTCCTGCATTGTGGTGCTGTATGTAGAGGGAGGGGTCAGAGAGGGAACAATGCCATTTTCTTCACTCTCACACTGCTTTCAGACACTTCCTCTGCTACCCCCAAGCAAATTGGGCCCATCTGGTGCTAATTTCTTGGTAGGTGGAATAGTGTATCTTCTGGGATGCTGTGGATTTCTCCAAGGAAGTCTCCTGTGAGACTGGAAATTTCTCAGCTACTGCAACCTTCACAGGTTTTTACTACTAGTGGTTTTGAGGCTTTAGTTCCCTGCACCAGAATCATGGTTGTGTGATCTGTCTCGCTCCCCAGTTGTTTCTTCCTGTTTATTTCACATGCAAATGTGGAACCACCTAGTCCACCAGCTGCTGCCTTGCTGGGCATCCTCTCCATCCTTGCTGCCAGTCTCCTATCTGTCTGAATGAATGTTTCTTCTGTAACTCCTAGGTTGTCAGACTTCTATATGGTTCCATTCTCTGGCTGTTCTGGTTATTTCTTGTGATAAAATTTGTTGTTGTCCTTCTTTTGTTCATGCAAGGAGGCAAAACCTATCTACCCATGCCTCCATCTTCACCAGAAGTGTGTATGTGTATTTACACAACAATTTTGACAAACGCTTTAATCTCTCTCTTCTGCAATGGAGACTACAAATATGTACAAAAGTAGATAAGTAAAAGTTGTGTTGTTTTTCTCTTATCTGCATTATAGCAGAAATATTAAAAAGTAAGATAAATTCTTACTAAGTATATTTTACATAGTGAATTTAAATCATAAGAAGTAAAAAAGTAAATGTGGAGTATATAATTTATCATAGACTAAATAATGACCACCAAAGATATTAGGTTTTAATACATGGAACCTGTGAATGTTATCTCATTTGGAAAAGGTGTCTTTGCAGATGTGATTAAGTTAAGGATCTTTTTAAGGACATTTTTAAATGTTTTATTTATCTATTTTTAAGGAGAAGAAAGAGAGGTAGAAAGGTATGGAAATAAACATCCATGTGTAAAAGAAACATCCATTGGTTGTTTCTTGCATGTGCCCCATCCAGGGACCAGGAATGATGCTCAACAAAATGAGCCATTTTGATCAGGGCCTAATTTTTTACTTATTGACTTAAAAGAGAGAGACAGAAAGAGTGAGAGAAATGTCGATTTGTTGTTCCACTTATTTGTGCATTCATTGGCTGATTCATATGTGCCCTGACTGGGAATGGAACCTACAACATTGACATACAGGGATGACACTTGAATCAACTGAGCTCGCCTATCTGGCCAGAACTAAGTTAAAGATACTGAGATGAGGGGATGATCCTGGATTGTCTGGGAGGGTGCTAATCAGCAGTATTTTAAAAAAGGATGGAGAGGGAATTTTGACACAAGTAGAAGAGGAATAGGCAGTGTGATCATGGATGGAGAGTGAAGAGATGAAGCCATAAACCAAAGAGCACTGGCTGCCACCCAAAACTGGATGAAGTTAGGAATGGGTTCTTCCTTACTGCTTCCAAAAGGAATACAGTCCTGCCAACACCTTGATTCTAGACTTCTGGCCTCCAGAACTCTGAAAGAATACATTTATCTTGGGTCACCAAGTCTGTTGTTTTATTGCAGCCTCCAGAGAAAACTAATCTGTCATTCATAACTTATCATTCCTTAAATAATAAATGTTTTAGGTACTTTCTTGCTTGGAGAGAGTAATTCAAGTAGATGATTTAAAAAATCCCTTAGCATCATAGTCTCCAAATTGAAAGAAATCTCCAGTGCTACACAATGCCAAATCAATACTCAGTCGGAGTTTTGCTTTGTCTTAGACCTTCAACTAGAATACCTCCAGCAACAAAGAATTCATACTCATGCGTTCATATGTTCTACCCTTAGACTGTTCTGCTTACCAAAAGGAAGAGCACTTTTTAAAATCTGAGCTGAAACTTTTTTGTAGTTTTTTACTAAGTGAATCATTTAGAGACATATTTAGCATGTTGAATTATTTTTTCCAATTGATGGGTTTTCAAAGAAATTTTAAAAGCTTCCTAAGTATTTCCATTTTTAAGGCTATTTGCAGTTAATTATCAATTTATTGTTTAATATGAACATCTAATCCAGTCATTTTTAAAGTGCCTTTCCTAGACCTGCAATATTATCATCACTTGGAAACTTATTAGAAAAGCAAATTCTTAGGCCCCAGTCTCAGACCTGCTGAGTGGAAGGCTGATGGGCACACAAAGCAATATTTTTTACAAGACCTCCACTGAACTCTGATACTTGGTAAAGTTTGAGAGCCATTTACTTTATCTATCCTTCAATACTAGCTTTATTATAACTAAGTCCTGAAATAATCTGAATTATTATTTTTCTGGGTAAAAGTAGATATTATTCAAGGTCTTATGTCATGTTTGTGTAGATTCATTTTTTAAAAATGTAACAGTTTTACAATGACATCACCAAAATCCTGTGTTACTCATTTTCATTAAACTTCAACTGGCTTTCGGTGTGTAATTTTGGAGTATATTTAAATGCATGCAATTCTCTGTCCAGGAAAACATCACCGTCTGTTCATAAAGGTAATGATTGAGTCAATTAACAACACAGAAAGGGGTACTTCAGAAATTTTAGTGTGGGTAGCAGGTGTACCAATATTATCACATCCATATTAACTTAGACACTTAGTGGGTTAATGAACTGACAGCTGTGAAATTTGTAGTGATAATCTGATCACACCCAAGTCAGAAGAGGAACGAGTTACCTAGAGGAAAAGTCAGCCCAGCCAACTCATTCAGAGTCAATATGGTTTTAGTCCGTGTGTATGTGAGTGAGATATAATCGTATTCTATTGTTGAATTTCATTAATAAGTATTTCCAACTCACTTCCAGACTTGTTGGCACCGGGAATAAAGCAGAAAATAAAATGAGCATAAATCCCTGCCCTTATAAATCTTGTGTTTTAGTAGAAGGAATATCAATACTTACATTTATTAAGCACATACTGTGAGTCAGACATAGTTCTATGCACCTTACAGCCTGTGGGCAGAGAACTGTTATTACCTCCTTTAGCAGATCAGGTAACAGGTGCAAAGAGATGAACTCATTTCTCAGCTAGTAATTGGTGAAGCTATGGATAAAACTCACCAGGAGTATGATCATATTCTTAGCCAAAGTATTTTATTGCTTTATAATTTAGACCTTTAAGAAAACCTTGGTTGCAAAAATGGAAATACAATGGCTACAGAATTATGAAAATTAATGATGAAATTCGTCATTAAATAATGAAGCCTCAGGTTAAAAACATTTTTACCTTAGTTTTCTTAACAACCATCCAATATGGATCGCTTCCAGGTAGAAAATCTTAAAATAGTGACCGACCCAGCCAAGTTCATAAATGCTCTGATTCAAAGTTTGGCAGACTGCTTTTCAATTGGGCATAGGAGACACAAGAATAAGGGATTCTCTACCAAACACTTGCTGGTTGAATGATGCCAATATCTACTATTAGCAGATATTTTTCTGATTAGTCTTCATTATATATTAAAATTACAGCCTTGGCTTTAGAAAAACACTAGTGTGTTCAAAATACATTGTAGTTTATTTAAACTTTTTGTTTTATTTTTAATAAGGCATCTAGTAAGAAATTCTATGGATAGCTTTTTTTAAGAACGTCATACTTAGAAGGGGAATGCCCTAAAAGACTAAGTCATAAAAGCAGATACTCCCAAAGCAATGTACCTAGTTGCTTCTTGAACCTAATTTGATTGAGCAAACCCTAGGCTTTAGCAACAAAGAATGTTTAAGATAATGATTAATGGCTAATGATTCTCAAAGGAAATGTGGACAATTAAGAGGGCAGAGATAAGGCAGAAACTACAGTCTGCAAAATTAATCCTCTACACCCTTCTGGGGGACCTCTGATGCTGACGCCAATTCTCTTGTACATCCTCATTTGACTCAACATTGTCAGTGTTCAGTTTCAAGATTAAAAGAGATACTTTGTCCTACTGGCACACAGACAAAGAGAGAAAAAAATGGAAAAGAGACACATGAAAACTTCCCAGATGTACATGAGGAAGATTTAGCAAGGTGGATGGATAAGGATGAGTTCTTAAATGTTCAATAAAAAAATCAGTTTAATGGGGAGAAACATGAAAACACTGAGCTCCTTACTCCACCCCCTCAGCAGTTGTTGCTGGTTTGTAGATAACGCCAAGGATACACAGAGGTGCCCTGGATCTGTAGCTCAGTTGGTTGGATCATCATTCTGTGAACTGAAAGGTTGCCAATTCAATTCCTGGTCAGGGCACAGGCCTAGGTTGTGGTTTCAATCCTTGGTTGGTGCATGTACAGGGAGCAACCAGTGGATCATCCTTTCTCACATCAATGTTTCTCTATCTCTCTAAAATCAATACATTTTTTAAAAGTATGCACAAACTCAAGGCACATGTATCTGTAATCATCCTTATTTATTTTGGGCCCCCAAGTTGGTAACATTGGTATCTTGAGCTCTCTGTTTCAAAGCAAATATTGACTAAATTTAAACTTTGCTCATTCCATTTTAAACATTTGACTCACCCCTGCCTCAAGGAGCCTCCCTGGTATCACCGCTCTAAGCAACAACCCCCCTTCTCTATTTCTTGTACAACTTATCTCTTTGAGACAGTCCCTCGTACCTAAGCAGCTTATCTCTTAGGCACAATGTCCTACAGACACGTCTCCTCATTCATTCTCTGTTCCTGACCTTATTCCTCTTTCCCCACTATGTTGTGTACCAGCCCAGCACATGTTATCTTCCACAGACAACTACTGTGATTTTCTGTTTATGGGTGCTCCTTCATTCACATAATCCTTCCAGGGCAGCCTCATAGTTCAGTTCTGTGTTTCCACTGCATTTCCTTAGTGGTGCCTTGCGATTATTTCACAGACAATAAATACTGAACAAATGAACAAGCTCATTTACCTATAGCTGCTGAGGGAAACTAAAGAGCCTGCAGAGACAAAGAAAGCCAATGTGGGTGAGGATCCTCGCTGCTTCCGCCCTCGGACCGGAACGCTCAGCAATCTGATCACCGCAGTCGTTCACTGCTCCGTGTGCATTCATTTCGGGTCCTTCTCCCCCAGCAGTTTCCTGTCTGGTACGAGTAGAAATGTCGTGACAACACTGAGGCCCTAACGGGATAGGAAGCCAAAGGCAATTTTTTTACTATTTCACATTGTTACGAGAGCCTGACCTGTGTGGAAGTTAAAAGTTTTTAGTTCTTAGCATCCATGGCAAAGGAGAAAGAAACTGTTTTTAGAGAGAACACTAAAAATCTTCAGTAAGCCTCAAATGCCCCTAAATACAAAAAAACCTTAAAATTATAGAATAGTTTCTTACAACCTATATTTTAGTACCAGTATTTATATAAGCTTTAATCCCCCTCTCAGAGAGTTTTCACAAAGTCTAAAGTCTAACAGTTGTGACTACTCTGAACTAGGACCCTGATTAAGTTCAATGGGTGAGACATGAATGAACACCATTGTCTCTTAAAACACATGGAGCCCCTATTTATTTTCAAAGCATTTTAAGGTTGCAGTGCAAACATAGGTAACAAAACAAATAATAGCAAATTGTTTCTTAGGCAACTCTCGTTATAATTAATTGATAATCTCATTTTGAAAACATAAAAATAATAAAATATTTGTCTCAAATCATTGGACTTATGTTTAGGGCAATGAGCTGGACAATTCTTTGTTGTGGACAGCAATCTCATGCAGAATGAGAATCACTAGCCTCTAGATTCTAGTAACATCCCTCCAGTTGTGAGGATTAGAAATTTCTCAAGTCATTGTCTAATTCACCTGAGGGAGACCCAGTAGACTTTGGGTTTAATTATTTATTTTTGTATTTACTGATTGATTTTGAGGGAAGGAGGAAGAGAGACAAAGAGAGAGAGAGAAATCAGTTTGTTGTTCTACTTACTTATGAATTCATTGGTTGATTCTTATATGTACCCTGACTGGAGATTTAACCCACAACCTTAGCATATGGGAATGACACTCTAACCAACAGAACTGCCAGACCAGGGCTAGACTTTGGGTTTTAACACAGAGGAAGTATTGGCTGTCGTATAGCCCTAAGAAGCTGAATGGAGACAGGGAAGACCAGAGCCTATATATGTCCATGAGCCTAAATATATCTAAGTCTAGGGGAAAGTTGATTTTCCATGACTCAAAAACATTCCACACTTAATTTTTCCCACATATTCCTCTTTAGATAACACTGTGTCTGATAGAGAAACCATCCCCTCACAATAGAACTTTATTGACCAGAGAATATATTAAAATTATAAATTGATTTGAAATAAAAAGATTAAAAAAATTAACATAGCTTGATTTATTATTGAGTGTCATACTTCATTACTTGTATAAAATTTCTGCTTGAATTAGATTAAATGCATTGATTTGAAGGTTCTGATTGAGTCTGACCATTATTTGGAATAGAATACTTTTTAAATTACCTTACATAAAATGATAAATTCAAAGAATATTTATTTACACATTTAGCCCTTAACCAAAAGAGTATGACTTACTCATCACTTTTATAAATTCTCTCAGTAATATTAAATAGGAATTTGAGGCAGGAGTGACATAAATAACTATAAATAAATGAGTTAGGCAAGTGGAAGAACCATAGCAGACAATGCGGGAAAATCTAGAAATGCATTAAGCATTCAAAAATACTTGATGAAGCTTTATTTGAAAAAAGAGTAGGCAGAAAGCACTAGGGCCTTGGAGTTTTGCTGCGTGACAGATAAGGTCAGGGTATCCCTGTTCTTATATTCCATGAGAGGGGTCCGTATCATTTCTAGTTTTCAGCATTTTCTCTGCAGAATCTAGTTTTTATTGTGACGGTCATTCGAGTTATGTAACCAACAGAATTACGTAACAGGAGATGTGAGGCAGTGGCTAAGAATTGTATGGCAGGTTGCTCTCTCATGCCAATGGCCTGAGCCACTCTGCTCCATTCGTATGTGTTCACTTTTAACAGAATTGGTGCACTATTTCAAAGGAAGTAGGAAGGGCATGGGAGGAGGAAGGGCTTTGCCCTTGTGGTACCCAGGGCTCTCTAGAAAATCTGAACATTGTTCACCTCTGGCATTGTCCCACCTGCCATGGATTGTGCTTTGAGGACTTAACTTTAGACTCCCTAGACATCTTGAAAATACTTATAAGTGATTAGGGGAAAAGATGGTACATGAAAAGAGAAGATCATGCCACAATCATGGAAGGAATTACTGTTCAGATACTTCATATTAGTTCATATTCTATGTAGCATACTTTGCAAAATTTTTGTAGAGTCAGAAGAGTAACTGATTACAGAAAGCCGAATGCTCTTCACTTTATACAAGAATGAAGATATGAGAAGAAACAAAAAAAAACTGGAATAATCTTCTAGAGGGTAGGCCCCTTGTAGTACAGGCTTCCCCCACTTATTGTGTTATAGGAACCCATCGCTACTGGTGTACTAGCTGTTGTTGCTACGAGAGGCTGTGTTCAGCTTTGGTGCAGGTTTTCTGAAGAATCTTTCAACACATCTGCCCATTTCATGATGGGTGATTTACAAGCACACCTGCCCACACTGCACTGTGTTCCGCAGTTTTTGTCCAAAAAATGGCATGGCCCCCATTCCCCACCAGCCCCATTTAGTCAATTTTGCCTGACTGACTTCTCTTTTTGTTTCCTTCCACCCTGCCCATAAAAAATGTTTCCAGAGGAAAACGTGCTATTGTGGGAGAGGTGACAGGCAAAAAACAGCAGAAGCACTAAAAGACATCAAAATCAACAAGTTCGAAAATGGTTTTGAGCAGTGGGAAAAAATTCTGAACAGGTTTCTTGCCTCAAATGGCGAGTACTTTGAATGTGACTGAAGTTTAAACATGGAAGAATAAATACACAATTTTTTATAAATTGTGAGTCCTCTCTCTTACATGCTCATAGACATATATAAATTCTATAATGTCTATTAAGTCATATTCTGACTTTCATTGCCCAAGACAACTTCCATTATCTTCAACAAGATGAGCATACAAGTACTTAAGGGCAGAATGTGTTTCTAAATGAATAAACTGTGAGTAACTTTAAGAATTATATGTTTTTATTTTATTGAGGTTTTCTGGTTAGCATAAACTCCAACAAACAGCTCGGATGGTCTGCACATGGCAACAGAGCCCCGGATAAACTTATTGCAATCAGTGTACTTTACTCTTATTTATTATTCAAGTAAATGGACCCTGAAAACCATAAGATTAGTAATAAAACTACTAATGCACCCATCAGTTAGAGCTAACTAAACTGCTCCTAAGTGCACAAACATGCAACCTTTAATGTGACATTTGTCTATTGTACTATAAAAACAGACTTATTGCTTTGAAGACATTTTACTGTTGTCAGTTATTACTAAAATAATTCTGTTTCAGCATATTTCCTGTTTTCTTCATATCAATGTTTTATAGAAAAACCCCAAGTAACCTCAATATCTAGGACTTCAGAAAATCCAGGTGCTCGTTGGGTAATGCTAACACATTCCAGAAACTTTTGTTTTTCTCACTAGTCACTCTTCCAATCCTGCTGCCTCCTCTAGGTGTGCGCATTTTATTGGTGAGAGGAAAACAAGGAATCACGAGCCACAGAGGAGCTATTTGGAACTGTAATACCAGCAGTTCCTTTATAACAATACTTATCTTGGTTCCATGAAAGCAGGTAAATTTTATTCCTGGAGGCAAAAGACATTAAGTCATACTACTGTATGTTTCATGAAGATTTTTACTCAATCTAGTGTAAAGAAGCCATACATGTTGATACACATCAGTCATTTGACTTATTTAGAGTAAAGCTCCCCACATAGTCAGCACTGATTCTATATGAGAACATCAAACATGCCTGTGAATTACACAAAAGCCCGATCAGAACACAGAGGGAGTTTCACATCTCAGACTCATCCTGTGTTATTTCATGTCTCAGTGCATGGGTGTGTATATGTACTAGAAGACTGTGAAGCCCTGGGCCATGTGGTTCAGTTGGAGCCATTGTCTCTAACACCAAAAGGATGGGGATTCTGTTCCCAATCCCAGCACATACATAGGTTATGGGTTCAATCCTTAGTGGGGGCATGTATAGGAGGCAGCCCATCATGGTTCTTTCTCACATCAATGTTTCTCTTTCTCTCTCTCCCTTCCTCACTCTAAAATCAATAAGTATATTTTAAATTATTGACAAAAAAAGACTATGCACACTTTTTAAAGATTTGTGAGGCTACTGATCTGCTTTATAAGATCAAAAGTGTCAACCTCATCATGTTGAACTAAGAGAACGTTATTTTTGTCGGGACCATGGTTTGGAGATCCATTTTTTAAACAGGTTCTTACAGCTTCTGAATTTTTATAGTCAATATTGTGGAGTCTGTAGCTGGGATTAGCTTGTGGTATTTTTCCCAAATAAGGGAAACTTATTTAAAATATGATGGCCCGAGAGCAAGAAAAATTAGATACTCTCTTTTGTTTTTTTAAATATAAGAACTATACAGCAATTAAAAATTCACACAGTTAGTTGTGTTTCCAAAAAATGAATTATCTTATATTCTCCCCCAACTCCCTTTTCCCTAGTTCTTACTTAGTGCAAACTCATTGGTCTACCTCTTTTCTCCCCCCAATCACCGGCATTTGTAAAAGACCATTTTCTAACTCTACTTTCTCTTTTATTGAATAAAATATGTTTTCCAGATCTCCAGCTTTCTAGAACTCTTCTGACAATGAGGAAAGAACATGTTGATGATGAGACCCAATAATTTTTTAGCATTTAGACCACATGATCTTTCTTCACTTATGTATAACTTTTGATCATCTATTCCTATTTGTAAAACCCCTCCTTCGCTTGCTTTTAAATACCTTTCTCTTCTAATTCTCTTCTGCTTTTTTTCTTGATGACTTTCTTTCTTGTTTGTTTTTTCTGAAATCTTTCTTTGGCCTTTTACACACTACCTGAGTTACCTGGATAATCAAAATGACTCTTTTGCCTCCAGCTTCACTATGTTCCATACTCCAGTATGTTCCATACTTCTGATCAAGGGTCCAGGCTCAGAGTCTCCTGAAATGCAGGTCTGTGCTTGTAAAACCACATTGCTCCAACTAAATGCCTCACTATGTTGTTCAGGACCTTGGCAGGAAGCAGAAGAAACAGTGAACTATAATTCTGGAGAGAGATGGACGATGTGCAGGCAAAGATAGAGAAAGAGAGAGATGTTAAGCCACTGGAGGATGAGTTAGAGCTGGAGGATATCACCAGCAGTCGTGAGGAGCTGGGGAGGAAACAGTCTTCAACCAGAGTTGGAGCCTTGGGCTAGAGGCTGATGAGCCAAGAGCTGGTGAGGCAAGGAGGAGGGACAGACATATCTGAAGAGAGTCAATAGTGTTTTTTGAGTGACATAATAATTGCTGTCTCTCCACATAAAGTTTGTTTTGCAGACACAGCCATAGTCTAATAATCAGAAAAATTAATCTGGGCCAATTACCTATTTTTTCTCCCAGATAAACTCAAACTGTGCATAGTAAGAAATATTAAATTCTGTATTTATCTCAAAGGAATTTGAGATATCTGGTGGTTGATATTTGGCTTTCTAAAGATAATAGCAGATAAACTATGATAATCATTTTTTTCTATTAAGTAGGACTGTTACCTTAAATAGATAACATCAGTGCTATCATCTAATTTTCCTAGTCAAAAAAAATATTTTCTCTGAAATATCATATTTGAATATTCTGAAAGTATTCTTTAACCATTTAAATAAACATGGAAAAATTTATATACCAAGAGTCTCTGAATGTTTTATAATTGCTATATTCCTCTATAAATCAAAATGGAAGGAAACTTTCAGTTTTAATATTGTAAAATTATTGTAAATTCAATGAAAATAATTAATACCTTGCTTAAGCTCATTAAAGGTAGTTTTAAAGTATGTGAGATAAAATATTTGGTTGGTAACTTGACTTATCTTTAGTTTTAGTCCATCTAAAATATTTAGAAAATATTCTACATCTGTATTGAATTTGAATATTAATGGCATAATGACTTGTGTTTAAAATAAATCAAGTCATTCTTTTTTTGCATGGGTTCTTAGCAAATGAATTTTCGTGATGGGCTTGCATTTGCTAAACAACCATGAAGACGTTTATTATCATTACATCTCTTGCCACATTTCTATTTACAGAATCTTTCTTCATTTTTTTATTTTTTATGCATTTTTTAAAACATAGCCTGCAATGCATTTACAGATAGCTGATTATGAGGGTAATTTTTCCTCAGACTTGAACACATTTAGAAAACAGACAAGAAAATCTTTATAGCTTTGTTTCTGGAGCAAAATATAAATGGGGTCCTTGTTTTATAAAAACGTAAATAAAAAGAATGTTTTTATTCTAATTTATTCTGAATCATAAGAGTGAACAAAGAGGTAATGATTGTCCAAATAACTTGTTTGGTACAGCTGGGGTTTTTTTTTCCTCCTTTGGGTTTCACTCTCTGAGGTCTTCACCCTGCAAAACGTGGAAATAGCACTTAAAATGTCTTGTTCAAGAAGCAAACACCCAGTCTTGCGCTCCTGCAGAATGAGCGCCCTCGGTACCTCTGTCGAGCTGGTGGGTTTAGCTGGCCTTGGCTCTCTGCTCTCAGGGGCGAGGGCATCGCATGTTTCTCATTAAAGTGGATCTATGAAGACTTAAAAGTCAAACACAGGACACAATTTATTTTCTTATGTTATATTACAATGTTTAGTCAGGAGAACTTTTACTCATAACACTATATGGTGAGTAATACCCACAGATTAGCCAAATGGGTGGCCCAGGGCACATGAGAAAAAAACCTATTTATTTAAGTCCGGTAGAATTTTCAACCTCATGTGTTTTTACAGATGGAGAGGCTAATCACAAAGAATTTAAGTAACTTGTACATATTATCACACAGTTGTTTAGTGGGAACAACTGGGAGTAGAAAGCAGGCCTAAGAACACCTCCTTTCGTTCCCTTCCCAGTGTTGCCCTCACGTGCGTGGGAAGCAGCATGTGTGTTGAGTGGTGTCAGAACTTCCAAAGGCATACTGTCTTGTCTTGTCTTAGTTACAGAAACCAGTTCGTTATAGTTCCCCACACTGCTCAGATGTTCAACATGCTTTTCTTCCTGAGATAGAAATGTTCATTTGCAAGTAATCCCCAAGTCTCAAAAGTCACCGATGATAATATAAGGAGCCACCTCTTGATTCGGACAGTGCTTTGTTGTTCACCAGGATGACCTATTGTAATGCACAACAAATTTAAATATAACAGCTGTGTGTTCCCATTGAGCTATAAACTGGAAACAGTTGTACATACATTTCTAATTTAATCATTACAATGGTACAAATTTTCCTAAACTTTCATGTTATAGTATGGCAACATTTTATCATTGTCTATAGATCCTCTATTAAATATCTAAGTATGTCTGAAATTCACCATCTATGCTTTGGGAACCTCTACCTAATTTTTTATGAACTTGCTGAGTTGTTAAGATGAGGGTGTTGTTACCTTTACTTTTTAATTTTGTAATGTATATATACATATATATATGATATATATCTGTGCACAAATATGAAGAGTTCAAATCAATGAATTTTGATAATTGCATAGGCTTCTTTCATTAAACCTCAAAAAGACAGAGCATTTCCATCTTCAGAGGGTTTAGAGGATCTCTCACCCCGCCTTCTACCCAACTTCCTACCAATAGGCAACCACTTACCATATTTTTATCATGAGACATTAGTATTGCCTGTTCTAGCTAGAACTTCAAGTAGTGATATAGTATCCACTCTGCCTCCAACTCCTTTTACTTAGCACGTTTTTGAGATTAATTCCTATTATTGCATATATCAATAGTTAATACCTTTTTGTTTCTGAGTAACATTTGTTTCAGAGTAAAATGGTATGTCCATAATACAATTTGTTTATTCATTTTCATTTGATAGATATTTACATAACTGCTAGTTCTGAGCTTCTTAGGTGTTATGGAAATTCACATTTAAGTCTATTTATGGACATATATATTCATTTCTCTTGAGTAAATGCCTAGAATCTGAAGTATTTGATCATAGATATGCTTTACTTTATAATATATTGTCCAAAAATGGAAAGTGGTTATACTACTTTATACTTATACCAATGATGTATGAGAGTGTCACTTGCTAAAATGTCTTTCCAACATTTGTATATTCCTGCTGTTTTCATGTCATCAATTTCAGTGGTTAAGAAGTATTATCTCATTTGAGTTTGAATTCGTATACTCTTGATCACTAATGTTGAGCATCTCTTCTTATACTTAACAGCTGTTTGTATATCTTTTGTCCTGTGCCTGTTCGAGTGATTAGCCCCCACCCTCTTTTTCAGTTGTTTACCTTTGTTATTACTGATTTATTGAGTTCAACTGTTTCTAACTCATTTTCTGTCTCTCAGATTTGTTCATTCCTGAGAAAGGGGTGTTGAAATCTCTATTTATGATAGTGAATTTATCTGCTTCTCTTTGCAATTCTGTTAGTTTTTGCCTAACATAGTTTGATACTCTATTGTTGGGGTTATATATATTAAGTGGTGGTGTTTTTCTGGAGAATCGACCCCTTTATTATTATGTAATGCTATTCTTTTGCCATTATTTATGCATGATAACTTTTCTTGCCTTGAAGTCTGCTCTGTCTGAAATTAATATAGCTATTCCTACTTTCTTTTGATTAGTGTTAACGTGGAATATTTCTTTAATCATTTACTTTTATTTTATATGTGTCATTATATTTAAAATGGTTTTCATACAGACAACATATAAGTTGGGTGTTATTTTTTGATCCACTCAGATAATGTCTTTTGAGGGTAGAAAGAGAAACATCAACGTGAGAAACAAACATCAATTTGTCTCCTGCACACACCCTGACCAGGGACTGAACCTCAAACCTAGGTGGGTACCCTAACTGGTACTGAATCCGTGACCTTTTGGTTACAGGACACACTCCAACCTACTGAGCTATGGTGGCCGGGGCAGATAATCTGTCTTTAATTGGTGACACTAGATTGTCGATGTCCAAAGTGATTATTGCTGTAGTTAGATTAACACACACTATTTTTGTTACTGTTTTCTACTTGTCCTTTTTCTTTGCCTCTGATTTTGTCTTCCACTCTTTTTCTGCCTTTAGTAGTTTTAATTGAATACTTTTCTCCTTTCTCAGCATGTCATGTGAGTGTGTGTATATATATTTATATAATTTTACTATTTTTAGTGGTTGCCTTTGAGTTGAAAATACTCCAAGTCCACTTTCAAATAATACCATACCACTTCACAAGTAGTGTGAGTACCTTACAGATTTTTGGTATTTATCCTGCTTGGTATTCTCTAGATTTGTGTTTGGTACCTGACATTAATTTGAGAGAAATTCTTTGCCATTTTTATTTTAAATATTTTTGTTCCTTCTTAATCTTTTAATATTCCTATAATGCATATGCTACCTTTTATAGTTGTTTCAAAGCCCTTGCATATTTTCTTCTGGTATTTTTGTTTCAGACTGTACTTTCTCTGTGCTTTGTGTTTCAGACCTTGTGCTTTTTAATTGTGAGGATTCTATTGACACATCCCCTATGTGGGAGATTCTTTCCTCAGTTGTGTCCAGTCTTCTAATAAGCCCATTAAAGGTAGTCTTTATTTCTCTTAAGAGTATTTTTGATCTGTATCATTTCTTTTGGTTCTTTCTTAGGATCTCCATGTCTCTCCTAACATTACACATCTGTTCTTGCATGCTGTCTACTTTATCCATTAGAGCCCTTATTATATTAATCATAGTTGTTTAGAAACTCTGGACTGATGATTCCAACATCTCTGTCTTGTCTGCTTCTGATGCTTTGCTTGAGATCATCACACTGTGTGTTTTGCTTTTTGGTATGGCTTGTCACTGTTTGTTCATAGCTAGATGTGATGATGTCCTGGGTATGCAGAGTTGCTATACATAGGCCTTGAGGAAGGTGGTGGGGAGATGGGACCAGAAAGGACATGCTCCATAGTCCTCAGATGAAGTCTCCATCTTTTAGTAAAGCCTGTACCTCTGGACTGTCCAAGTAGTCAGTGTTTCTCCATTTGTTTGTTTTTTCTCCCACCATAGGTGGGACAGAATGGCTGGAATGGTTAGAGTTGGGTGTTTTCCTTCACCCAGGCCAGTTAGGCTCATGGTTAACTAGGGTACCATAAGGGCAGGTCCTGTCCACAATTATGATTGATATGTAAATATTTTTTAGATTCTGGTTAAGAGTCTATTTTTTAAAATTCTTTTTTGTTTTGATATGTGTCCTACAAACCATGTCTCCTAATCTTCAGCTTGACTATTCATTTTTACAATAGTGTGTTCTGATGAGCACAGGTTTTCAATTTTAATAAAGTCAAATTTTAAAATTCGGATATATTTGACTGCATTAGATTCATGCAGGCATCCCCTTACACTTTTATATTTTCTACTAAAAGTTTTGCTGCTTTTAAATTTAGATCTATAATTTACCTTGATTTGCTCTTTTGTGTGTGAAGCAAGGTAGGTTAAGGAAAGAGGTGATGCTCAGTTTTGTCTGTACAAATATCCAGTTGTTCCACCTTCAAAACTTTTCTTTTCCCATTGGTACCTTGGGAGAAAATCCAATAACACTTAAATGTGAGTCTATTTCTGGATTTTTATTCTGCTCCACCAATCTGGTTTTCTGTCATCACACCAATACAATGCTATATTGATTGCTTTAGCCTTAGAGAAAGTCTAGAAATAAGATTGTGTAAATCGCCATCTCTGTTTTTTTAAAGATTATATTTGTGATTTTTCATACTTTATATTTCACGAACATTTTAAGATCAGCTTGACTCTTGACAAGGACTGCTCAAATTTTGATAGAAGTTACTTTGAATCTTTTGATTATTTTAGGGGGATTTATTAACAGTACTCTCCTCCAATCCATTTATATAATGTATCTTTACAATTTATGTCTTTTTATATTTATCTCAACCATATTTTGTGTATTGCAGTATAGTTGTTGCACACCTTTGTTAGCTTTATACTAAGTATTTGAGTGTTTTTTTAAATTTTATGCATTTATTTTTTAGAGAGGGGAAAGGAGGGAGAAAGAGAGGGAGATAAACATCAATGCATGGTTGCCTTTCACGTGCCTCCTACTGGAGACCTGGCCTGAAACCTAAGCATGTACCCTGACTGGAAATCAAACCAGTGACCCTTTGGTTTGCAGGCCGGCCCTGAATCCACTGAGCCACACCAGCCAGGGCCTAAGCATTTGTGTTCTTAATACTACTATAGTGTTTTTTATTATTTTATATTTATTCTTTATGGAAATATAATTGACTTTGGTATGATGACCTTGTATAATTGTAATATTGCTAAATTTGTTTCTGTTAGATGTTTTCTTTCTTTAGATGCCATAGAGTTTTGTATAGAATCATATAATTGCTTAAAAATATATAAAGGACACATGGACAAAACTAAAGGCAGGTAGAATCAAGGTGGGACATGGGAACGTTGGAGTCCAGGGGAAATGGAGACAGCTGTACTTGAACAACAATAAAAAAGTTAAAAAATAATAGAAACATAGCATACCTTGTGGTTTATGATCTCTGTGTTTTTCATCTCACCCTTGTTCTAGTTAGGTCCTCCATTGCAATGTTGCGTAGACATTGTGGGAGATGATATCAATGCCTTGTTCCTAATCCTAAAGGAAAAAAGTTGAATGTTTTATCATTCGTTATCATGTTATCAGTAGGTTTATCATGGATATGTTTTATTAGTGTAAGGAAATTCCATTCTACCTGTAGTGTTCTGAAAATATTACAAATGAGGGTTAAATTGGGTAAACTATTTTCAGTGTCTGATATATTTCTCTCTTCTATTTTGTTAATGTGATGACTTATTTTCAAATGTTAAACCAATCTTACCTTCCTTAGATAAGTTCTACTTATCATGATTCATTTTTTAACATTTTGCTAATATTTTACATTCATGATCATTAGGGATAAACACACACATTTTTTCCTTGTTCTCACAGTGTTGGTTTCGGGTTTATAATGACCTTCAACAATAGCTGAGATGATTATCCTTCTCTTTTACATTCTGGAAGAGTTTGTAAAGATTTGGTACACTTGTTTTTTTTTTTTAAGATTCTTATTTATTTATTTTTAGAGAGGGGAAGGGAGAGAGAAAGAGAGAGAGAGAAACATCAATGTGTGGTTGCATCTCGTGTGGCCCACACTGGGAACCCAGCCTGCAACCCAGGCATGTGCCCTGACTGGGAATCAAACCTGTGACCCTTTGGTTCACAGCCTGCACTCAATTCACTGAGCTACACCAGCCAGGGCCACATGTTGCTTTAAATGTGTTAATTCACTGGAAGACCAACTGGATCTGGAAATTTCTTCAAAGGAATACTTACAGTTACAAATTAAATATCTTATAGGCTATGTGTATATTTTAATTTTCTAGTTTACGTCAATTTTGCTAAGCTGATTTTTCAAAGAATTAGTCCATTTTATATAAACTGTCAAAATGTATTCACACAAGTTGCTTGTAATATGCCACTTTAAAGAAAATGTGTAGGCTGTGTACTGTTATGTTAGGCCCTTTTTCATTACTGATGCTGGTAATGTCTGTTTTCTCTTTTAAAAAAATTTTTGAGCCCTGGCCGGTGTAGTTCAGTGGATTGAGCAAGGGCCTGTGAAGTGAAGGGTCACCAGTTCGATTCCCAGTCGGGGCACATGCCTGGGTTGTGGGCCATGTCCCCTGTGGGGGACACATGAGATGCAGCCACACATTGATGTTTTTCTCCCACTTTTTCTCCTTACCTTTCCCTCTCTCTAAAAATAAATAAATAAAATATTTAAAAAATGTTTTTGAAAAAGTCTTGCTAAAGTTTCATTAATTTGAAGTAGTTTTAAACAGCTTTTATTTCTGTTGATTTTCTCTATTGTTTTTCTCTTTAGATTTCCTTAATTTATGCTTTCATTTTATTTTTTATTCCATTAGTTTAGTTACACTTTGCTCTTATTTTTCTATCTTTTTAATATAATAACATAATTCATTTCAAACATTTACTTTTTATTTTAGGATTTTAAAGCTACAGATCACTCTCTAAACCTGGCTTTAACTACATTACCTAAGTTTTGTTGTGCTTTTGCTATTATTCACTCCAAGTTAAATTTTATTTTTCCTATGATGTTTTTTTGGTCAGTGAGTTATAAATAATACATTGATTAATTTCTAAAAATTTGCATATTTCTCAAATATATTATTAGTTTAAAATTTAAAACCATTAATCACACAGATAATTGGCTAATTTGAATCTGTAGTGTTTATTGAGAGCAGTTTTATGGCCCAACATGTGTTCTCATGAATGTTTCATTTTTTCTGCAACTGTTGTAGTATTTTATTACTGTAAATAGTTTCAAATAAGTTGACAATGCTAATTACATTTTCTATATCCTTGGTACTTTGTTTTGTGTTTTCCTACTTGTTTTATCAACTAACAAGAAAGTAATACGAAAATGTCTAGCTATGAGTATTGGGATCTAACATATTCTGCTTCATGTTTTTTGAAGCTCTGCTATAAGATGCATACACATTTAAGATTTTCTTTTAGAAATAAAAGTTTCCAGTCAAAATTTATTGTATCAATGTAGTAAAAATCTATGGTCAGTGTAGGTGTTTGGAGTAAAAAAAGAATAACAAGTATCTCTAAGTCTTGCCTAAAAATCATATGCTTTCTTTTCTTTTAATTTGTAGTTATTGATTTTTAGAGAGAGAAAGATCTATTATCATTCCACTTATTTATGCATTCATTGGTTGATTTCTTTAAAGATATTATTTAGTTTTAGAGGTGGGGAAAGGAGGGAAAATGAGAGAGATACATCAATAAGTGAGAGAAACATCTATCTGTTGCTTCTAGCACCCCACCCAGGGACCAGGCTGCAACTCAGACATGTGACCTATTGCAACCTTTCACTTTGTGGGAAGATGCCCCACCAACTGAGCCACACTGGCCGGGCCTCATTGGTTGATTCTTGTGTGTGTTCTGACCAGGGATGGGAACTGCAACCTTGGCATTTTGGGATGATACTTTAACCAGCTGACCTACCCAGCCAGGGCCTGAACTAAGCTTTTAAGACAAAGAACAGCCATGTCAGGTATTTCTCTGTTGTTCTCCATTCTATTGGCCTCTGCTACATCCAAATAAAATTATCAGGAGGGGTTTGTCTTCTTAGTGTTACAAGGTTTTCACCACTAATTTTTAAAAAGATTTTATGTACTAGTATTTAGAGAAAGGAGAAGGTAAAGAGAAAGAGAAGGAGAGAAATGTTAATATGTGGTTGTCTCTTGCTCATCCCCCACCACCTACAACCCAGGCATGTGCTCTGACTGTTAATTGAACTGGTGACCCTTTGGTTCACAGGCCAGTGCTCAATCCACTGAGCCACACCAGCTGGGGCTCAACTAATATTTTTGTAGCTGTTGAAGCAATATTTCAGAGGGAATATATGCAGAGTCTTGTAGGGCAACCGGGGCAGATCTTGTGAAGTGCTATTGGGAGGAGCAGTGAAGCAGGCCTCACAGAACTAGAACAAGCATACAAATCAAGTCACACAAAGTAAAGTATTAAAACCCATAGGAATAAACTGAAATGATCCGTGACTTCTATTGTTATCCAGCAACGTATGAGCCTCATATTGATCATAACCTAAATCATCTTAAGATGAAGATAATTATTATTTTTACTTTGGGATAAAATATTCCTATCTTCAAAATAGTTTAACTCTGCTAGTGAGCTAGACATATCCTTTCTTTGTTGAGAGAGAAGTCTATGTGTGTTTATTGTGTATTTTCAACTCTATCTAGAATTGAAAGTAGATGATATTTCACTTTGTACGTGCAGCTGTGCTCTTACTTATAAGTACAAGAGGAACAGAAATATCCATAGCCACTGTGACTTGTCTCCAAATTTAGAGAAAGTTTGTAGAGTATTCTGGCAAAATTATCATATCAGAATAAATTTCTTTCTTAAAAAAATGCATCTATTCCTTACAAGACAGTGCCTTTTGGGGGGGTCCTTTTCCATGGAGCCAGATAGAATGTGTTTATAAATCAATATTTAGAAAACAGAATGAGAAAAAACAATATTTTAAAACATTTTTATGTTAAATGGTTACATATTTGTATATGTCCAAATTTGTATCCTTTAATCAAATATCTAAGCTTCTCTGAAATAAAACGTAAACTCTAAACATAGATATTTCACAAATATGAATTTTTATTACTCATACCATATATAAAAATACTTATTCTACTACTATGTTGTTATCTGTGTCTATGAATTTGTATGTTATGGTCATTTATTGCTTTCACTTTTATATCCCACATATGAGTGAAATTATATAGTTATTTTCCTTTTTTGCCTGACTTATTTTGTTTAGCTCTCAAGAGCCATCCATGTTGTTGCAAATGGCAGTATTTCATCCTTTCTTATGGCTGAGTAGCTGTCCATATACAGACACCTCACATCTTTCTTATCCCATCATCCACTAAAAGACACAGGTTGTGTCCATGTCTTGACCACTGTGCATAACACTGCACCGAACACAGAGGTACATATATCATTACAAATAAACATTATCAAATGTTCTGGGTGGATACCCTGGAGACCAATTGCTAGGTCATATGGTAGCTCTATGCTTAATTATTTGAAGGACCACAATACTGTTTTCCGAAGTGACTGTACCAATTGAAATTCCTGCCAGCAGTGTTCAAGGGTTTCTTCTTCTCCACTTCCTCTCCAAAGCTTGTTATTGCCTGTTTTATTGATAATAGCCACTGTAAAAGGTGTGAGATGGTATCTGATTGTAGTTTTGATTTGCATTTCCTTTATAGTTAGGGAAATTGAGCATTTTTTCATATATGGGTTGGCCATTTGTATGTTTTCTTGGGAGCACTGCTCAGGTCCTCTGCCTTTTTAAATTGGATTGCTTGTTGTTGTTGTTTGTATATTAAGATACTACTCACTTTTTGAAGGTATTATTTGAAGAGAAAAATATCATCTCCCATTTGGTTGGTTGCCTTTTTGTTTTGTTGGACAGATTCTTTTGCTGGAGATTAGTTTTTTAGTTTGATGCAGTCTCATTCATTTATTTTTGCTTTTACTTCCCTTTTATTCAGGGTCAAATTAAAAAAAATTCTCTTTGAGACCAAAGTTCATGAGTTTAGCACCTATGTTTTCTTCTTTATATGCTACTGTTTCTGATCTTATATTTGAATCTTTAATTCATTTTGAGTTAAGTTTTGTGCATGGTGGCAAATTTTCATTCGTAGTATGTGGCTTTCAACTTTTTCTAATATCATTCACTGAAGAGGCTTTCTTTTCTCCATTGTATGTTTTTGGCTTCTTTGTTGATAATTAGTTAACCATATATAAGTGGGTTCAGTTTTGGGGTCTCAATTCTGTTTTCTTGGTCTGTGTGCTTGTTTTTTCTACCAATACCATACTGTTTTGATTATTGCATCTTTGTAGTATAATTTGAAGTTTGAGGGTGTGGTCCTTCAGCTTTCTTCTTTTTCGTTTGAGAATGCTTTGGCTATATATGGGGTAACTCTATACAAATTTAATAGGTTTTGGTTCCAGTTCTTTAAAAACAAATGCCATTGGGCCTTGACAGGGATTGCATCAAATTTGTATATTGCATTATATCTGTCTATGGTCATTTTAACTATGTTGATTTTCCCTGGATGGTGTAGCTCAATGGATTGAGCGCGGTCCTGCAAACCAGAGTATCGCGGTTCGATTCCCAATCAGGGCACATGCCTGGGTTGCAGTCCAGTTCCCGGCAGGGGACACACAAGAGGCAACCATACATTGATATTTCACTCCTTCTCTCCTTCCCTTCCCCTCTAAAGATAAATAAATAGAATCTTAAAAAAAACTATGTTGATTTTTTTCAGTCCAAGAATATAGAATATTTTTCCATTTCTTTTTGTTTTTTACAATTTCTTTCAACAGTGTTAGTAGTTTCCAGTGTATAGATTTTTTACTTCTTTGTTAAGTTTATCATAGGTACTTTTTTGTTGTACTTGCAAATGTAATTGTTTTATTAATTTTTCCTATACTGTTAGTATATAGAAATTTTGCATATTTTTACATTGATATTGTACCCTTCCACTTTAATATATTTGTTTACTTTTTCTAAAAGATTTTGATGGAATTTTTAGGATCATTTACATGTAGAATCATGTCATCAACAGAAAGTAATAATTGTACTTTTTCATTCCCAATTTAGATGCCTTTTATTTATTTATCTTGCCTGACTGCTGTAGCTAGAACTTCCAGTACTGTGTGGGATAACCATGGTGAAAATGGGCATCCTTGCCTTGCTCGTTATAGGAACAGCTCTCTGCTTTTCACCATTGAGTATGATATTAGGTGAGAGTTTGTCATATATGACCTTTGTTATGTTGAGGTAATTTGCTTCTATACACATTTTATTGAATATTTTAATTATAACTTCATGTTGAATCTTTTCAAATGTTTTTTCTACATAGAGTGATAGCATTATATTATTTTTATTTATGTTTTGTTAGTGTGGCACATCACATTGACCAATTTGCCTATATGGAACCTTCCTTGTGCCCCTGGAATGAACTCCACTTGATCATGATAGATCATCTTTTTAATGTATTTGATTTGTTCAGGGATTTCTATCCACATTCATCAGAGATATTGTTCTACAATTTCCATTTTTGTGTTTTGTCCTTGCCAGGGTCTGGTGTCAAGGTAATGTTGGCCTCATAAAAGGAGTTACGCAGTATTTAGGCTTCCTAATTTGTGAGAGAAATATATTCATTAGGTTCTCTCTCTTCAGAGTTTTAGACTATCACTTCATTTCAGATATATATTTGTTCAATTCTTTTATAAAACATGTCTGGGACAATGAGACATAGAATCTAATGTGGTTTCTAAGAACTATAAAGGGTGAGATTTCATCCTAATTGCAAACTAACAAGTTAGCCTTTGATAGTTTCATGGGTGCTGACAGAAGACGTGAGATCCCTCCATCAGAGATAATAGACTATATCATTCACTGCATCGCAGAGAGAATGAGCTTTTATGTTTTCATCAATCAACCTTGTTCACAAAGTCATACAAGGTTGAGAAGTAGCAGCCCAGGTGGATGCTGGGAAGGCAGTGGGTTTTTCTTACATCTGAACACCAAATCAAGAAAACCCTGATCTTTATATGAGGCTGCAAACAAACTTTACACTGGGAGAGACATTACTTTTATTATATTGAACAGAGAACAAACTTGTTTTGTACTCCAGGTGAGAATACTATTGTTTATCTACCAAGACTATTTGCTATCATCCTTGAAAAGATAGTTCAGAAAAAAGAGGTCAGTTACTTGATCTCAAGACATGAAAGTATATGAATTAGCTTTGAACAACAGTGGGTTCCTTATATTTAGAGTACAATGAAATTATAGATATCTTTTGAAATGAAAATTAAGTGATGATAATTCTCAGAAAGGAAATATGGTCTCATATATCTGTGTAATATAGTACTCAATTATGATTCTTTTTTGACCTCTCTGGCTCTTCCATCTACATGGCAGTGTGACCCGGCATACAAACACAACATTTTTGTCTTAACCTTGATTGCCGAAACAGAAATTCAATAGTGAAGTGCATATAGACCCCCAAAAGGAAGATTTCCCATTATATACATTCGATCACACAGCATTGTCACACAGGTTCAGTTTTGCAAGAACTCTGTCTTAGCTAGAGCAGAGGTGCGTAGAATTTGTGTTCCAGCATGTATCATTTCAATAAAGTGTTGACCAAAAATCTGACTGACCCTGAAGTGTGGAGGAAAAGGATGTGAGCCACCTGACCAGGAAGACTCCATGGTACCACAGTAGGAAATTTGATTCATTATATGAGAAAAATTGTATTTTTCAAATTTTTAACAATAATCATTTATCCTGTTTGTTTATTTGTATGTTTTGCATTGTCTTGACACCTTCAGAACCATGGAACAAAAAATATTTGCACAAAGAATATTTTAACACTTAAAAATAGTTAAATTATATGTATGATATTTTCTACTTAAGCTCTTAAACCAACATATAGTTGGTTAATAGAAGGCTCTGGGAATAGAAGGTGCCTCTAGGAAGTTAACCAGCCTGTTTCAAGGCAAGGATATTTTCTGTCTGTTTTATGTAAAACAATGTTTTGACTCTCAAAATCTTTCACAACATGCCTTGGACTTGATTGCTTTGCAAAAGTCTCAAATCTTTTGAAAATATTCCCTGATATTTAATTAACTGAAGCCTTCCTCTTTTCAGATGTAACTTTAATTGTAATTAGAAATGGATGTGTCCACATTTCTAATCAGTGGTGTAATTAATATTTATTGAAGGTGCACAGGACAGGTGATGATGGGGTATCCCACCTTTTGGCATCTCTGGGCCACACTGGAAGAAGAATTGTCTTGGGTTGTACTTTAAATACATTGTAACACATAATCACAAAAAAATCTCATAATGTTTTAAGTAAATTTATAATTTTGTGTTGGCCCTCATTCATAGCCATTCTGATTCTCACTTGGTCCACGGGCCACAGGTTGGACACCCCTGTTAGTCCCTTGGTAACATGAGCAGAACTGCCCAGAAAAAAAACATTACAGCTGTGTATACATGGTAAAGCACGCTCAAGGGCTGGGGAAAGGAAGGATGAGGAGTCACTTCAGTGCCTGTCATGCCACTCCAGCACGTTGATATTGACAGTGGAGGAACAGGCTGGGATAAAAATGGTTTGACCAGTTCCCCAACCCTCAAATCTATACTTCACTTCTCTGAATTTGATTTCTAAAGGCTGGAACTAATTAAGATTTATAACAAACTCATTAAGGCAGCTATTTGGACACGAAGAGATAACTTTGGAAAAACAACAAATAAGAATAAGATTTTTTTAAATAAAATCAATAAAAAAACATAATGGATACAGAAAATCTAAAAAAGTTATAATGGCAAACTATAGGTTCAACATGATACATTTATACTGAACTTTAATTTCTTATGGTCATTACCTGACATTACACCCTGGAGATGTCTAAACATGAAGTCCTTTGAGCTTTCTTGCATAAAGAAATATTCTGATACTATATAGTTTTAATGAAATTTGAATAGAAAACATAACAAAACACAGCCAAGACCAATGGTTATTAATATAAACAACAGAATCAATATTTATAATAAAATCGGATTATAATATATTATTAAATCAAACAAGATGAGTCTGATGCAACACAGTATAGATCCATTTGCTTCACAGGCCCGCACTCAGTCCACTGAGCTACACCAGCCAGGGCATGTAGATCCAAATAAAAAACATAAAAGATTGTGTATCAAAACAAGTTTGAGTTTAATCATTCAAGTATATATTTTAATAACAAAAATAATGAAAATATAAGAAAATTGCTAACATAATCTATAAATAGAAGAAATAGAAATATAAGGGATGACTTCAAATATTTTTAAAATCAGTAAACTAAGGAAAATATGACAATCTTTAAATATGGCACTTTAAATAATGTGTATTATGCAGGCATATGTAAAATTATTGTATATTGAATGAAGAACTATATAAGTGATACATAGGAAAATATGTGCAGAGATTATGAAAATATATAGATTATACTTAAAATACAAAATACTATTATTAATTGAAAAATAGTAACACTGAAGTGGGCAAAATGAACAAATAGCAATTATTCATAACCATAAAAGTAAAAAATGTAAATGAAGAATAAGCATAGAAACATGCAGTTGAGTCATTCAAGTTGAAGAAATACAAAATCCAAACTAAAATACCTCTATTCTTCTTTTCTTTAATCTATTAGATTAGTAAAGGTGAAAATGTTTGAAAAATCGGTGTCGAGTGTTGGAATCCTTACAGCTCACATGCTGTTTGTGAGGGGGTGAAACTGGACCCCACATCCTGCGTGTGTATTTGAGTCTATGTATTAGCGCCACTTCTAAACCTTTGTCTGGGAAGACGATAAGCAGCTGGCCATAAATGAATCAACAAAGACAGGAATAGGGTTTCTAGTAGCAAAAAAATAAATAAATAAAAGCAATCAAAATGTTAGTAAGATATTTGATAAATAAATTACTAAGTGTCCATTAACTGAATAATTTGTAACCATATTAAATGTTGAGAAAATAATGCATTTTATGAAAATGATATCAATGATATTTTATCTGAAGAGCAGATTACAGAATAATATTTAGTATGGTCTAAGCAGTGCTTTTTAAAGTATATTAATGGATATTATTTCTGCAAAAAGATGTGATTTATATAATCAAACTGTTTGAAAAATTGGGGGTATTTTATCTATCTTTATTTTTAATTTACAAGAAACATTATTATATTATAGGCTCCAAAAATCAGTCTGCAGGATAATTTTATTTTATCCAAATTATGTGCTAAAATTATTTAAAAGTTTTGCATAATTCCTTGGATGGAATATATCCAGTCTAACATTGTATTTTACTTTGGAAAATGTTGTGCATGCATAGAAAATAAAAATTGTCAAGAGAGATATCCAATTGACAATGGCTATACCTGGAGAATGAAAACTTTAATGATTTTAATGGTCTACATTGTACAATTTATACATTATTTCATACTCAATTTTTTTTAATTGAGTAGTCAGAAAAATAAAAGTTTTGTGAAGAATGAGAAAGTGAAAGTAAGCACGAGTGCAGACTTCTGGTTTCAATAACACTTTTAACACTGCTTTTTAGACTTTGTACTTGAATAGCTAATAAACTTTAAATTTGTTTTAAATACCAATTTACAGAACAGCAGAAACTATACCTTATACAATTTTTAAGCAGAAATTTTGGAGTACCCATTCGAACCATGAAGTCCGTAGGACTGAAAAAACATAACCGTGTTTCATTTTATGAAACATAATTGCTCTGTCAGCCTCTACAAGGTATACAGTGTGTTTCTTTCCCTCTGCATACACTCTCTCCTAAAGTCCCAGCACTGATACTGAACCAAATTTGCTGTTTCCCATGGAATACTTTTCCAGTGACCAGAGCAGTGGTCTTGTACTGCACTCACCTCTCACATGTTTTAAAGCCATTTGCACATTGAAAGTTCATGGAAACAAAGGTCTAGAATTGTTTCCTCAAGTAAAATATGGAGGTCCAAAAGGAGACCAGGGCATCATGGGAACTGAAAATTACCATAAATGGCATTAGCCCAGAGTACTGAAGAGCCAGTAATGGGGATAATAGGTAATACCATCTCTGTTCAGCAGAATCACAGATGAAACTGCACACTGAGTTTGTTGCTATATACATCTGTCATGACCCAGTTTTCCCACTAGGGGTGAGAGGTGCTAAGTAAGGTAAAAGACTAGCCATGCCCTTTTAATTTACCAAACACAGGGTCTATGAGTGGAAAAACAAACTAACATGGATCTTTGACAAGGGAAAGGAGACTATTATCCTCGTGTTCTCTCCCGTTCTCTTTAGGATGGTGTGGGACACAGAAGAAAAGTTGACAAGTATTTGGCATCATGAGGTGAAGAAAGCCAGGCACACTGAGGGAAGAAGGATGAGATGAATATGTCAATGTCAGCCCTGACTATACAAAGGTAAATTGAACTGGGTGAAACTAAAGATCCAAGGACTCATAAATCATGCCAAAGCCAGTTGGGTAGCCACCACCAGACCAGGTTCTGAATCCCAACACAAAGATGACATCTGGTGTGGTGTTACACGTTTTGGCTACATTTTTTCCAAATTCTGTCTTAGGTGCTGCTGCCTTCCCAGGGTGAAGGATATCAGTGACCATTTGTTTTCCCTGAAGTAGCACGTTGGTCAGGGACTTCCTACTCTAGATAGTTACTGTGTCATTCATGATGGTGGTCGATCTTCAAGTAGTCAGGGAGCAAAAGAGCTGAAATGTGTTCTCTTTAAGGATAAAACAGATAAACCTAAATGGCAAGACATGTGACTTCAAGTGAAGTAACTAACAGAATCCAACAACTAGCCAATAGATGCCCTACCTGGGGTTGTCCAGTGGGTTAAGTGCAGGCCTACAACCAAAGGTTCACCAGTTCCATTCCCAGTCAGGCCACACACCTGGCCAGGTCCCTAGTTGAGGGTGTGTAAGAGGCAACCACACATTGATGGTTCTCTCTTTCTTCTTCCTTTCCTCTCTTTCTAAAAATAAATAAATAAAATAGTTTTAAAAACCTAACTAATAGTCTGTTATGGCCTTTTAAAAACTAGCACAATTTAAGAACACATTAATAAAGATATAATTCTGGTGATCATAAAAAGGCTTAACTTCACCTGGGACTTTGGTCTGGTTGCAGAATGGTGGAAAGCAATAGTCCAGAAATCACAAGAAGAGAGTCATTTAGACTAATGAGTGCATTTTTGCTGAAAGATTAAATGGATAATAAGCATATGGAAACTTGTTCTAGAAGAAAAACTGATGAAATTGAACACAGCATTATATTCCTCCCCCCCAAAAAAAATTTTCAGGAAATATCAAAGAAACTAATAGGAAAAACTAATAAGAGTATAAAAAATCAGAGAATGGGGAATTAATTTAGCTTTGTATGTATGTGTGTGTGTGTGTGTGTTTACCTTTATTTTGAATACAAGTATTTAAACCAAGTTATAGAGCCATAGAATTAGCAAGACAGATAGCAATCTGTATTCTAGCACAGTTTGCCTCAAGAGATAGGAAAAAACGGAAGTAAAAGGTCATCCTCTTCTCGATTTATTACATGGTGATGTATATATTTTTATTTAATATATTATATGGTAAATTATTTGAAACATAGGCATGAATCCCTTCAAGTTTAATTCAGCTATCTGAATATATTTAAACAAATTGAAATCTCTTATCTAAATGTCATACCAAGAAGCACTATTAAGTCTAGGTTGTGTTAGCATAGGATGGTTTTAGGAAATTTTAGATTAATAATATATGTACCACTAAATATATATTCAACTCTTTACTCATCTCTCTACTCCTTTCTTAAGTACCTTAATATCAATTCTTCTTGTATGGCATTAAAGGTAGATTCGATTTTTTTTTTCTTTCATGAAGCATGCGATAAAAGCTAATCCACGTTTGGTTTTTCCCAGTCTATAGTAATGAAGAGATTAAACTTGTTAAAATTTTAGGAGCCCTTTATTATTAAAATATTTAATTTATTTAGTGGACCACTACTAACTATATGATCACCTTTTGAACCTAAAAACAATTTATGGATTAAGAATGTGTAAATTCCTTCCCAATAAAAAGTAACTATAGGCTGTGATAAAACAACAATAAACTTACCATATGTGCAAATTTCATTAATTATGAAATATAACATTGCATTTTATTCTACTTTATTAATCCTACATATGAGGAAAACTTCTATAAAGTTTATAATAGCTAAGAATTATTTGCCCCATGTTAAACTTACTGACATTTAAAATTAATGTAAAAAAATCCTATTAGAAAAACTAAAGAACATTCAATTTAGCTGTATATTTCTTTTGGGGATTTAGGAAAATTGACCTGAAAAATTCACTCCATGAGGTCAATGGTATAATGTGATAGAAAATATTTAATGAATCTGGTTTACCTTTAAATATTTCAACTGATTTGGCTTTTAAAATTTTTGTAAAATATTCTATATAAACTAAATTTAAATAAGAATTTAATACATATTTCAGTAACTACTTGTTGAGGTAAAAGAGAACATAAATGATATGAGCCATTTAAATTTAGAGGTTTCTCACTTGGGGATGACAGAATACACAAAATATTTAGCATGTACTGACATCAAAATGTCTTGTAATTTTGATATGGTTGAATTTCTCCCATTATATTTTTCTTTCATTAGTGCCTGTTGTTTTTTTGCTCTGCCTTTTCAATAAAACAGTATAAAATTATTTTTCTTTGTTATGCTCTCTTTTGTTTCTACAAAGATGTAATAAACCCTCATTATAGCTGAAGAAAATATTTTCAGCAAAAGCCATTGTTAAATCTGAAATAAATAGTTCAATAAACCTCACATGTGAATAGATTTATTGGGTTGTATTGCATTACATTTGTGGAAAAAAATAAGAACCTAGGTGAAAATGAACAAATCATTTAATTTAGGTATAAATATCATTAGCGAATAAGAACAAATTATGAAATATCTTAGCCAATTATAAACAAGTTGCAATGACCAGTTGTCTTGGCAGTAAAGCAATGAAATAAATGCACATTTTTGCAGTCATTTTTTATTAATTAAAAAAGGATATGAATAAAAACATTTGGATTGTTATCATCCCTCCATCACTGTTCCTACAATGTAGTTAGAAATAACTACACCAGGCAAAACCATCCTTGCTTTGCCTTGTCTTCTAGAACCTTGCTACTCAAAATATCATCTGTAGCTGAACTAATCAGAAATGCAGGTTCCCAGGGCCCAGGGATCTGTTGAACAGAACAGATTCTGAATTTCAAGAGGGTCTACAATTATTCACATGCACACAAAATGGAGAAGAGTTCAATTTAGAGTGTTCAACAACATTAATTATGTTTTCATAAGAAAGTCTAAAACACCTAAACAATGTCATTTTTTCATGTGTTACATTTAAAAATCATTTTCAGAATAAACTAATACTTTTATATAGTAGAAAATAATTTAATTATGAAAACATCCATCTTAACATTTCAGTAGCCTTCCATTCTCTTTCTACACCTATCTCCACTCTGCTCCATAGGGTTCTTTATGCATCCTATGGACTCATCAGTTTGAATGTCTAAGCTCTGTGCACCCATTCCTGCAAGTAAGCAAGCACCTAATGGCCATTGTCAGACCTCTGGGTGCATACTCCCAACAACAGTAGCAAGTTCAGACCTGGAAAATGGCTCAGGTTGCTCTTTCTAGGCTTGGAACATGGTTCAGACAGGTGTGAGATCATTGAGAACATGCTCTTAGCTTCAAAGACTGAAGCAAAGCACAGTTAAAGGTGGACCAGAAGAGGCCTTGGAAAATATGGGGTCCAGGTGAGAGGCTCCAGTTTTCTGGGTCTCTGGACAACACTGCATGTGAAAGTCATACAATATTTTGACCAATACTTTAGGATTTATTTAAACATTCTTTTTTTTAATCCAGAAGTGATTTGAAGAAGAAAACATACTTTTATTAATACATATAAATTAGTGTTCTAATTAAATGTATAAAGTCTTAGTGTATCATTTCTCTGAGAAAAAATAAAATTCACTTTAATTTAGAGCAGTGAGTCTGTAAGATACACTTTCTAATTTCCATATAAGTTGGAATCCTTCTTCCATCCCTTGTTAGATTAGGTAATTTAGAGAAAAACTCTTAAATTCAAGATTCTTTCAGTCTAAGTTTCCTTTTCAATAAGCATTTGATTCTATAATGTATTTCACATTTATATCATAAGATACCCCTCATACTTTACCATGGTATGCATGAATACACTTTTAATCTAAAGTTTGTAGTTAAGCACTGAGATACAAGAAGCAGAGAAGAAATCAGTGGGGAAAATAAATCATGTTTCACAAAAGAACAATAACAGTGGCACCAGAAACCTCTTCTCTCATGAATGGACTATTTTAATTCTGTGCTCAACATACATCATTTTTTTCCTAGACCTTTTGGGAAAAACACACACACATATCTAGATCTGAATATTAACATTCAGTAAATATGTAAATTAGTACTGAAGAAAGGATATTCTGTAAGCCCCATAGCTTGCATTCACTCATTCATAATTTCTTTCAGGCCTTTGTGTCTTATATCTAAACACTGATTTCTATAACTCAATATATGTACAGTAAATGAAAAAAAACTGGTTAAATAATTTTCCTTTTCTACAGGACTGAATTAATTTTATTTTGCTACAAAGAATGTGAAAGTGTTGAGAACACTTTTTGAAAAAGCATCTAAAGCATAATACTAATCATGATTTTAACTGAATCAAAATACAAAACAGCTACATTTACGATGAATTCAATCCCTAATTGACATTCAACATAATTACAAAAATTAAAAATCTTAGATGCCATAATTGCTTAATCTTTTGGCATTATGTATTACATATTTGACTCCATTGAAGTATTCATTGTTAAGTCACTTAGACACATTTTCAGAAAACAGCTTAATAAGGCAAAGAAGACAATGTGGCAGCAGGAAAAATTATTTAAAATTTTGCAGAAATTTTCCTCCATCCACTTCAAAAAATCAACAACTCACACATTTTGTTTGGTGCTTTAAACTATTTCTACCTGTTCTCTTCAAGAATTGAGCTCTTGTTTCAAGCCTCTATGTACTGGAAACCTTTGATCAAAAAAATATTCACCATTGAGTCACTTACTCTGTTGAGCAAAATAGATTCTGAATTTTAAGGTCTACAAGTGGTTCATGTGCACATTGAATTGAGAAGAGTTCGATTGAGAGTGTTCAACAACATTGTTGCATTCCCACAAGCAAGTCTAAATGCCTAAACAATGCCATTTTTGCCTGTGTTACATTCAAAATGTTTTTTTGCACACATAAACACAAAATGTTTGTGTGCCTTTCTTTCCATGTGTCCTTTCTGCCTGTATGATTTATGCACTAAATTGGTGATTTTCAACCATTTTCATTTCATGACACACATAAACAAATTACTAAAATTGTGCAGCACACACAAAGAATAAATATTTTTGCCAATCTGACCCCAAAAATAGGATAAATTGCAACTCATTCACCCTGAACAGCTAGTGTTGCTTCGGCTGTTGTCATTTTTTTATTTGGCAATATAAGATAAAAGATTTCAATGCCTTAACCAAATAATCAGGTATTGCATGTTTTAAAAATTCTTACAACACAGCAGTGTGCCTGCCGTGCCACACTCATTGGAAATTGCTGCTCTGAATGTGTGCACCTTGCAGCCTTTGGAACTAGGTCATGGGCTTGAGTTCTCAAAGGTTAAGTTCATGGCTGACAGTAATTCCTTATAAGTGTACTAGCCATACTGGTTTGGGATTATGAGCTTCTTTTGGCAGTGTTATGTTACACATTCATTCTGGGCATAGCATTTTAATAAATTATTTATTTTATAATAGCTTTAGATTTATAGACAAATTACAAAATTATTACAGAGAGTTTCCATATACCTAGTACATAATTTTTCTACTTTCATCATCTTTTATTAATACAGTCCATTTATTTTAATTAGTGGAACAATATGATACACTATCAAAATCAACACAGCCCAAATTTTCTTAGTTTTTACCCTTTCCTGTTCTAGGATTTCATCCAGAATACCAAATTATATTGTGTAGCTTTTAGGCTCCTTTGAGCTGAGAAAATTTTCAGACTTTACTTGTTTTGTATGCCCTCTGCTATTTTGAGAAGTAATGGTTACGTATTCTGTAGAATGTCTCAGTTGAGATTTGTATTGTGGTTTTCTCATGATTAAACTGGGATTATGTCTTTTGGGGGAGGAAGACTATAGAGGTAAAGCACTATTTTCATCACATTATATCAAGGGTACATACTATCAAAAAGACTTATCACTGTTTATGTTGACCTTGATCATCTGTTTAAGATAGTGTGTGTCAGATTCTTCCACTGTAAAGTCATTTTTTTTCTCTGTATTATATTGTGTTCTCTGGAAGGAAACCACTATGCACAGCCCACATTAAGAAATGGAGATTTATCCTCCACCATCTTAAAGCCAGAATATGCATATAAATTACTTGCAATTCTTCTGCAGAGGAGATCTGTCTTCTCTACCCATCATTCATATGTTTAGGTCAGTATTGACTCATGGGCATCTAATTCAAGTTTTGTCTTCTATTCTAATACTTTCTTATTTTATTGTTCAAATTGTTCTAGCTTCGCTCTAGGGAACTCTTCCAGTTGGCTCCTGTGTCATTTCCACTTATTCCCATCTGTATGTTATTTGTTGTTTGTTTGAGCACTTTCTCACTTTCTGGCACTACCCCTTCCTCAGGTCTGTTTTTTACAGGTACATTCTGCTCCACCTTTTTATCTGCTGTTTCTCCCCAGGTCCCTGGGTCCCTTTATTGGGGAATGGTATTATAAACCAAAAATCTAGAAGCTAGGTATGCTCATTGCCAGTGAGGTATATATCATTGCCTCTAGGCCTTCAGAGCAAAAAAATATATGTGTGTATATTAACTCATGTATACACACATCCATAAATATTGCTTTAAGTACCATTCCAATTTGTCCTAAACTAAACATGATCTTACAATGGTGCCTCCAGCTCTAGTCCATTATCACATGATGGATCATTGGAGCCCATTCTTTGGCTTATCTGTAAACTCTCATTCCAACAGTGGGAGAAACCTGGGTCCAACCATCTGCCATGAGTGTATTTGGTTGTTCAATTCCTGTGTATATGGTAAGTAGTATCAACATTTTTAATCTCTGCCCCTATGGAAAAAATATTTACTGTTTCCCCAAACTAAAGTACGGTGTTTTTATTCAGTTTCTTTTGCCTTAGGCTCTATGACCTCAGTTCTTTGATATGTCCGAGAAAAGTCATTGATTTTTAGTTTGTTTAGTTTTTAATTGTTCTAAGGGAGAGAGCGATAACTTCTCAAAATTTAATATGTTGAAGCTGAACATGCCAGTTATGTTTTTTGATTTTATTTAATTTCATACCATAGTATATGGTATAAAGAACTAAAGATTTTAAGTGAAAGTCCCGCTCATGGAGTATGCGCTTTTAACTAACATTTGCTGTAAAATTTGAAAAAATAACGTGCTGCAGTTTGTAATTTGAGGTACACATAAGTCGCCAGCACAAATTTTTCAGTAGTCTGCAGCACACCTGGAAATCATTCCTCAAAACTTCTGTTTAGAGAATAGGTAAATATTTTTGAACATACCAATTCTTTATTTATTAATCAATTATTCATTACATATTAAATGCTTAGTTACTGTCCCAAACTATTGAACTGAGGTATACAGTTCTCTTGTGAACTTGTCACTTCTTTAGTTCTCCTGTATTCACTGAGCTAATTGGGAAAGACACTCTTGTTTGCTGGTCAGTGGGTTTTCATAGAGGTAGTCCTCTTCAAATATGTATCACCTGTCCAGAAGGTATCCAGTCATGCAATACAAAAAAATGGACATTTAATGTAGAAAACAGAAGATGCAAGAAACATAGTACATAGGAAAATGATGCCTCAGTCCCTTTCAAAGTAGGTACCTTGGGATCTCACACAGTCCTTCCAGTCACCATCAGCTGCCCTGTCATATTTTCCTGAATCTCATCAATGGTCTGAAATCTCTTCTTTTTCAAGGGTGATTTTAGTTTTGGTAAAAGCCAAACTTTTCCCAAAAACCAAATCTGAGCTGTAGCAGGCCTGAGTCACCTCGATGGTTTAATATTTTGCAAAAAAAATCTGTACAATACGTGATATATGAGCAGCCACGTTGTTGTGATGAAGCTGCCCATTATCAGTTGCCATGCAGTACAAATTGATGTGAAAGCCATGCAGTACAAATGCTCACTCAACAGCATCTACCGCCCCCACTGACTAATATGGTAAAGTCACCATTGTTCACACATGCACATCCCAGTCCACTCTCCTTGGCTGCCAGGTTACATGGATGTTGCACAAACCATTCTCATTATATTAACAATGGCTGGAATTTTCCAGGCAGACCTCATCTTATATATATATGTGTGTATATATATATATATATATATATATATATATATATATATATATATATATATATATGAAGGGACCCCTCAAAAGTTATTTATAAAAAATTGTGTATTTGCCCTGGCTGGCGTAGCTCAGTGGATTGAGTGCGGGCCTGCGAACCAGAGTATCGCGGTTCAATTCCCAGTCAGGGCACATGCCTGGGTTGCAGGCCAGTTCCCAGCAGGGGACTCACGAGAGGCAACCACACATTGATGTTTCTCTCCCACTCTTTCTCCTTCCCTTCTCCTCACTCTAAAAGTAAATAAATAAAATATTTTAAAAAGTTTAAAAATTGTGTATTTATTCATTCATGTTTAAATTTCAGTTATCTTCAAAGTACTCTCCATTTGATGCAGTACCCCATCAAGACTTTCTTTCTACTGTTCAAAATAGTTTTTAAACCCATCGATTTTGATGCTTTTTAGTGATTCTGTCATTTTTTTGTTTCACTCCTTCCCTTTGAGGACACTTTTTGTCCAGGAAAAGAAGAAAAAAGTCACTCAGTGTGAGAGCAGGTAAATAGGGAGAGTGAGGCAGGGAGGTCATGCCATTTTTGGTCAAAACTGCCGTACACTCAGCATGGTGTGGGCTGGTGCGCTTGTGAATTCACCCACCATGATATGGGGAAACACGCTGCAGGACTCTTTAAAAATATTCACTGAGGCCCCATGCAACCTGTAACAAAAATGCCGGTTGGTACACTGATACAGATGAGTTCCTAGAACACTCACTTAGTGAAGGAAGCCTACACGACAAGGGACCTGCCCTCCAGAAGACAAGTCCTGTTTCTGGGGGGATTTTCCTTCATGGATACATCTATATCCATCTCTCTCTCTCTCTCTCTCTCTCTCTATCTATCTATCTATATATATATATATATATAGACAGATAGGTAGATAGATACAGATATCTATCTATATATAGATGTAGATATATAGATATATATAATCACATGATGGTCTAGGACTAAAGGTACAATAACTAAGGTGTCCAGGCCTTCTAAGAAGAAAGGATAAGCCTTATTTCGAGTAATCAATGCTTAAATTATCCAAACTATTTAGCCATTGAAAATATAAAGGATACAACAGGATGAGGCAAAAGTAGATTTAAGTTGTGAGTATGCAGAATACAATTTATTCTTGTATTATTGTAAATAATTATTTATTAGTTATTGTATTATTTTCCAGATAAATAACTATAAACCTACTTTTGGCCCAACCTGTATGCTTCAGGTGGAACCACCCTGTAAAGTAGGAAAATTATCTCTGAAAATAAAACTCTTTGAATATTTTTATTACATTTTCAGTGCTTTCCATAGGCATATATGTGTGTATTCATGTTTAATGAATTACATCCTGTGTCTCAAACTGAAAGATGACTTAGAATGACTTTAAATAAGAATCATGTCCATATAGTGCCAGTAGTGCTTGCCTACAGGGGCAAACATTTCAGCACTATGTGGTTGTTGGCTAGCTGGTAACTAAGATCTGACAAGTGAAACAGAAAACATGGTATCTAAAATATTCCATAGCACAATCCACAAATATTAGTAAACTCCATACTCTCTTTCTTGTATTGCAAGTGTTTCAGAATGCGAACAGTCTGGATGTGAGGAATATTTCAGTCAAATTATTCTACCATGGTCAGGTATGCAAACCAATCAATGTGAAACACTTTAAAAGGGCTCGGAAGGAATGTAATGACCTATTTTCTCATACTTCTGTGGTTTTCATTTTTTATTCTCCTTCACTTACACTCAATTTATAAACACTAGTCTTTCAAGTCATCATGATGAGAACACCAGGCATTTTATTACTGTTGCCAGAGTATTTGAGGTGGAGTGTAACAGAATTGAATGTTTTAAAATATCTAATGAAATTAAATGTGTTTGAAAAGATTATAAAAGGTCTAGCTAAGTTCAGAGGTTACACTTTGATGATAGAATATATTGCTTCAAAGTGAAAGTAATAGGCTTTTCATTTTTGGAGATATTAGAGGTTTTAGTCCTTTAACATATTTCTGCTTAATTTAGAAAAGTGGGAAACAGAGAGTCAGAGATACAAGTGAAATTTTCCTCATAGTATAACAAGAATTTTTGTCTTTAGTGTAGTTTATGAAAAAGTTGAGAGATTTTTGTCTTTTTTTATAACTTCAGGGAATTTAGCTTTAAGTTAAAAGCCCTTTTCACTGGTGAAATTGATTCTTTTTCTTAATCTGGGGGAAATGGAATAGGTGCAGCCCAGCAGAGGAGGGAGAGGAGGTCACGGGGTAAACAGTTTGATGCGGCACATCTTGAGCTCGTCCTGGGCATGTGATCTCTTCACACCCTGTCCTCCCAACAGGGAGAATCCAACGGTGGTTTAGGCTTAAAATGCTTGAGAAAAACTTCAAATAAATGTCTGAGAGAGTCCCTAGAACATTTAGGCTTTTCTGTCACAGTCTTTGCTGTTCAATTATTTTTCTTTTCAACAGTAAAGAAGGATACCGACACCACAGCCACGATTTCTTTTAAGGTAGTTTTTTTTCTTTTAATGGAGCAAATGGTCTTAAATAAATTAAACTATGTTATCAAGTCACACTTCCTACATTTAAGAGGACTTCAAATGCCAATTGGGGAAAACTTTTTTTCCACTTATTTTATTGTTGATAAAAGATTAAAGTAAGCACATTTTTGTAAGTCTTAGTAGTCCTTCATAGTTAAAAGTTAATATTTTAAACTGGTTGGTTTGAGATTCCATAAACATGGTCTAGGAATTGAGTCCTTCTCTACAATTTCCATATTGAGAAATGAATTATGGGCAGCATCTCTGCGATTTAAAATTTAAGGTGAAGGGATTAGTGAAAGAACATATATGAAGGATCCACAGACATAGACAATGGTGAGGGGACTCATTATGGAAGTGGGGGACAGGTTGGGACAGTGGCAAAAGGGGAAACAGTGGGGGACAACTGTAAAAAACAATAAAATAAAAAAATAAATTTTACAATAGGCTGAAGACTTATACTGTTTGTTTTTCTCCAATATATTGCTATCCTAGTATTATGTTCTAATTCTGGAGGCAACTGAAATGGGGCATTATTCTGAAATCAAGGAAACATTGATTATAATTGGAAATGCTCTAATATTCATAGCAGCACAATTCACAATAGCCAAGTGTTGGAGGCAACCGAAATGCCAATCTGTAAATGCCCATTTACACAATGGAATACTATGCAGCAGGAAGAAAGGAGCTCCTACCCTTTGCAACAGCATGGATGGAACTGGAAGCATTAAGTAAGTGAAATAAGCCAGACAGTGAGGGACAAACACCATATGATCTCACCTATAAGTGGGACCTAATCAACAGATCAAACAAGCAAGGAAAATATAACCAGAGACACTGAAATAAAAAACAAACTGACAGTACCTAGAGGGGAAGGGGAAAGGATCATTGAGGAATATGTATAAAGGATATATGAACAAAGTCAAAGTCAAAGCGGCAGGGGTAGGTGGGATAAGGAGATTGGTTAGGGGGAAATGGAGACAACTGCATCTGAAAAACAATAAAACATCATAAAGGTTAAAATGCTATTGCATTTTGTTAAAATGCTTATGTTTATTAATTAGGAAATGCATATTTTTCACTGTTATTGTTGTCTTTCACTTTAGTCCATCGAAGTTAACATTTGCTGAAAAAGACAGAGCTCTTCTGTCTACAATCTGACTACAAACAAAGAAACATATCAGGCAGTAACAATTCTATTGGGTGATGGCCATTCTCTGGATTTTCTAATATACTAAATTGTCAGAAAAAAAATTCATTTTCATACAAATGTTTTGCACTCTTTTGATCATAGCTGGATTACTCAGAAGCAAGATCTACTAGTATTGATTACCTATTACAGATCACAGAAACTTAAAGCAGGAGGCTGACATAAACATTTTAATCAACAAGCCCCTTGCAGTAAAATATTAAGTTAAAATAAACTTGCTGGGCAATAAACATCTTGGACTTGTCTTTATAAATTATTATAAATCAACATAGGTTAAGGCACAGTTTTTCATTCTTGGTTTTTTTTAAGTTCATGAATTAATGTATTAATTGTAAAACTATGGCTGAAGATTATCCTTGTTTTTTTCCCCCTCAAACCATTATTTTTCCTAATGTCCTTTTTGGTTCTTCTCATCTCCTCTCAGCATTCTAAATAATAAGTGTTTCTTCTCAATTAAACAATATTTATGTATCCCATCATCTAGTGTTCTACGGTTTTGTAGACTCAAAGTTTATTATATAGAAATATAGTGGAGAGGTGTCAGTAAAAATTGGGATAGCCAGTAAGCTTCCGTTTGCACCAACTGTACCTCCACGTGTCTCACAATCTGACTGGTGTTTTCCTATCACTAAACCAAGGAGTTATAACAGTTCTTTTTACCCCTTTTACTAATTTAGTATTTTGGGGTTTAGGAATGCAGATAGAAAATGAATGTAAAAGGATTCCATAAAACATAAATATTCATTATTGTTCCCCAAATGCTGCGTATTTTTCAGATCCTGCTGGGTCCTGCCAGAAAAACAGAGGGTGTTCAATGGAGCACACTTAATGGAAAATGCATTGCATTTTTCCTAATGTTTAAATTGGCTGTCTGTGTATCATATGCTGAACACACAAAAATTCACGTACGTGCGTGGGGTAGCACAATCTGGGAAATGCCCATAAACTTAATTTTCATGTGTATTTAATATCTGATAGGAGAGAACAAAGGGAATACATCTTTTTTATAAATAATTAGATCCAGCATGATTAATGGTGTGTGCATGGTATATATTTATATGTATACACACATACATATGTATTCATGTATTACATGAATTACACACACATATGTGTGTGTGTGTGTGTATATATATATATATATATATATATCACTTGTTTACCAAAATTTATTGACTTAAAATCTAAAAATAAGGTAAAGCAGAACCTGGTAACCAAAGACATTTTAAAGATTTCTATTCAACACATAATTAGATTTTAAATAGACTAAATATGTTTGATCAGCCTCCTACTGTCATAACACAGCTTTGACTGTTGTTTTCTTTTAATAATAACTATCAGGAGCATTTTACTTCCCTTTTGTAATTGGCCTCAATTATGCTAAGCTGTAAGTTCAAACTATCTTACAAAACCAAAAGATGAATCTCTTATAAAAAAGTAATAATTCTTTCTGAGAAAATTAGTGTTATTACTATAGAATTAAAGAACTAAAGTAATGTTACCAAGACTATGACTTGAGCTTTATTAGACATCATTACTAATATGATACTTCAGTTCTTTCATTATGTTTCAAAAATACATCTCACATTACTACATTATTCCACTCACTGAAAGACAGAAAAGAGAAAGATAAAATACTCCTTCATAGTGAATATCTCATTTTTTGATAGCATTGATTAGGCGGTAGTCAAGTGTGTATGAAATTCTCAATTCACAGTTTCTTAAATCTCATCTTAAAAATTGTGTGTAAAATATAAAAATACAGGACAACACAGAATTTTAAATACAAAAGAAAATATAGCACTTAAAAAAGAATGGACAAATGAATATCAAAAGAAAACTAGAAGGTTCTTTTTTAATATTAAGGTCTGATAGTAATTTATGGTTAAATCAGTGATTATCAACATGGCAGATGCCTTGGCTGGTTGGCTCAGTGGATTGAGTGCCAATCTGCAAATCAAAGGGTTGACGGTTCGATTCCCAGTCAGGGCACATGCCTGGGTTACAGGCCAGGGCCCCATTTGGGAGGCACATGAGAGGCAACCACACATTAATGTTTATTTCCCTCTCTCTCTCCCTCCCTCCCTTCCCCTCTTAATAAAAATAAATAAATAAAATCTTTAAAAAATGGGACATTTTCCACCCAGGGAGCATGGTGTGATGTCTGGAACTACATTTTCTTGTTGAAAATGTGCAGGAGAAGAGTGCTTTTGGCATTTAGTGGGAAGAGGTCAGGGGACTGGTGAAATATTCTAAAATGGAGAGCTCAGCAAGGATTTCTGCCGACCAAAATGACAACAGTACGGAGGTGGGAACACCTCCCTCCATATCATGTCATAATGACGTAACTATGGAGATGGCATTTGACACTGACATTGGGGAGGAGCTATTGTTAAATGGAAGGGCTGATACAACTGAGTGAGACTATGGAGTTTGAACTGGTTTGATAGATATAATACATGTATATTGCAAATTCTTAAATATGGAAACAAATTTGTGAAAATAGCTACTAAGAAAAAGCTCCTTTAGTCTTTTAGTAGTAAGTGTCAGTTGGTTTGCAGCAGCATAAATCAGTGAAGAAAGCAAAAATAACATTGATGCACAAAACAGGTGCAGAGGAATAGATATATCCTGGTTTGAAACATTTGAAAAAAGTTTTCAAATATGGTTTTCAAGGAATGGAAGATATTGATAGGCTTAATAACAAACAATAAAGACCTACTAAATAAATACAAAATTTTCATATATTTTTTTTGTGAAGCTCTTTATTTATACTGGACTTTTAACCCAGATTACATATTTCACTTAGTAATTCAAGCTGAGAAGAAAATACTGAGTTTATAGCTAACTTCTATAAAGGGAGATGCAAATACAGAGGCTCTTACTCATTCTCAGGAGGCCATCCTTTCTGTTCCTAAACCAATGAGCTATAAGCTGAAGCTGGAGAATCAGTAGAAGGAGGAGAGAGTTTTAAAAAGAGACCTACAGGTGCAGGGCAGTAAGGGAGATTTGGGGTGTTGATGCAAAAAAAACCAACTGGTCCCAACATCTGGCTATTGCAAGAGGTTGATGGCATTTAGAAAGGATGGCACATGGGTAGGAGGCATGCAAATGTGATCATGAAATGACAGAACATAATAAGTGACTTTTTGTTAAAGGATTCAGATTCATTGTGGTTTTGAGTATGATTCTCGACTGCCATAAGCATTTGAAAAACAAACAAACAAAAAAACCTTTAGATCTCAATTTTCTCATCTATAAAATAAGCATTAAAGACTACCTACCTCATTATTTTGATATGTAAATTATGTATGTAAAGTAAGTAGTATACGTCTTTCACATATTAAATACTTTATAGGTAACAACTATTATAATTTCTTTTATTTCAGGCTATTGTTAATATTAGGTTTATTTTGTTGCTGGGTTATATGTAGTATATTTTCATTTTCCTACTTCACAGAGCAATGTTAATGAGATAATTGTGTTTAGCAATATCCATGAGACTAGGTGTTCTGAATCAATCTCAGCTCATTGAACAAGACAGAAACAAATGAAACAAAATGCCTATGATTGCTAAAATGTTCTAAGGATCCACTTTTTCCTCTAATTCTTACAATAGGTCAATAAAAGTAGCCAAAAGAACAATTCAAGACATGTTGCTTAAACTAAACAGAGACTTTACTACAAATCAGGGTTTGCGGAATTTTTCTGTTGATTGTGGTGTAATGCTATACAAACATTGTTCTCCTTAACTATATCCTATACAAAATAGCTAATTTTCCGCTTAGATAAACTATTCAATTTTAGGAACTAAAAGAAGCAAGACAGAAAAATTCATCATTTTAATTGAGAGAAAATTGCAGAAAATAATATAAATTGTTTCTATTTTTTAAAAGATTTTACTTATTTATTTTTAGAGAAAGGGGAAGGGAGGGAGAAAAAGAGGGAGAGAAAAATCAGTGTGTGGTTGCCTCTCACCCATTCTCCATGAGGGACCTAGCCAGCAACCCAGGCATGTACCTTGACTGGGAATTGAAGTGGCAACCCTTAGGTTCACAGGCCTGCAGTCAATCTACTCAGGTCCACCAACCAGGGCTTAAAAGTTTATGTTTCTTGTCCTGGCTTGTGTAGCTCAGTGGATTGAGTGCGGGCCTATGAATAAAACAACTACAGTTCAATTCCCATTCAGGGAACAAGCTTGGCTTGCAGGCCAATTCCCAGCAGGGGACGCATGAGAGGCAACCATAGATTGATATTTCTCTCTCTCTTTCATTACCTTCCCTTCCCCTCTAAATATAAATAAATAAAATCTTTAAAAAATAAAATAAATAAATAAAAAGTATATTTCTTGAGTTGCTCATATGTACCAGTATCTTGGGGAGCAAACCTTGACAGGGTAAACTAATTTCTTCCCTATGGTGAGCTTCAATAGCCAAGTCAGAATTAATACAATGTTTGTGCTTAAAACAGTAGTCAAATAATATAAGACCTAAAATCCTTTATTAAAGTTAGATAGTCATTGATGCTGTTTGCTAGAGAAGCTATGTTGAAATATTCTTAAACTATAATGGAATGATGTGGTTCACAGGGAGAATGCTATCCAGCTCCCTCTTCGGTAGGAGTATAGTCAGCAGACATCCTCTCCCTCTCACTCCTTTCAAGGTGGCATTAACCTGTGAGAGCTACCTCAGCCCCGGCTGCACCCTTCCAGGGGCAGTGTGCACGAAGCTGCTGAGCACAGTGCATGCATTTTCAGCCCTATGTGGGGTATTCTGATGGACACACAATACAGCATCCAAGTTTCTTGCCTGCTCGGCTGAGATTTTGACCAGTTAGCATCAAGTTCAATTTATGCTTCTTTCCAATCCTCCCCCTACCTCCTTCTTTCATGGGTGTTGGTCCTTAATTATCAATACCTTGCATCTCAAACTCCATTTTAGCCTTTCCTCTGGAGATACCAAAATGGCAAATGAGTTGAGGAACTGAAGAGAATGAAGACACATTTAGAATTCTATTTCATTAAAAAATTTACCTTTAATGGGAAAAATAGAGAAGATAGTTACAAGAAGAGGAAATATGATTGAGGAAGACGTTTTTTTAAATCTTTTTTATTTATTTTTTTATTTTGGTTAGTTGGGTGAGGAAAGAACTTGAGAGAGTATTAATGTTGAAGGAAAGGATCCACTACACAGAGATAGTTCTTGGGAATGTCCCAGTAGTTCAAACTACACTGTAATAGTTTGACCCCATAAGAAAAAAAAAAGATGTCTTTCACTTCTTTCTCTAAAACCAGAGGTAAATGTATTTATTTAAATGAGCTGTCTCTCAGCCAAGATGGAGGTATAGGTAGAAGCACTGCACCTTCTTGCACAACTAAGTTTAAAAACAACAAAGTTTTAGCAACAAAAACGCAACCAAGCCACAGAAAATTGAACTACATGGAAGTCTGATGATAATGAACCCTTCAGCCAAACTGGTAAGGGGCAGAGCCAGCAGCAGAGCGGGGTAGGGCAGGAAAAATCCACTGGACTGACACAGGCACATGACCCAGGTGTGCCAGCAGCTGTGGGCAGATCTCAGGTGTGGAGAAGCAGGTGGACCCACTGAGGGCACAAGGCAGCGGACCCACTGAGGGCTGATCACTGTCACACATTCGCATGCAGATAAACCAGTGAAGGAGCTAGCAGTGAGACAAACCACGCAGGCCCCAGCGGCAGGAAGTGGCAGGGGGAACCGCCATTGTCCCTCTCTGACCCCACCCCCACATACAGCATCACAAACCAGCAACTGGGTGGCCCTACCCTGGTGAACATCTAAGGCTCCACTCCTCATACATAACAGGCACAAACAGATAAAAACATGTCTCAAAAACAACTCAGAGCCCCAGAGCGGATAACTCTAAGTAATGAAGAAATAGCCAAACTTTCAGATGCACAGTTCAAAACACTGGTGATCAGGATGCTCACAGAACTGGTTGATTTTAGTCACAAATTAGAGGAACATATGAAGACTAAACTAATTGAAATGAATGGAAATACACAGGAAACTAATAGTAATGGAAAGGAAACTGGGACTCAAATCAAAGGAGTGGACCAGAAGGAAGAAAAAAAATGACCAAACAGCAAAGGATGAAGAAACAAGAATTCAAAAAAATGAGGAGAAGCTTAGAAACCTTCAGGACATCTTTAAATGTCCCAACATCTGAATTATAGGGGTACCAGAAGGGGAAGAGGAACAGCCACGAGTGGAAACCTTATTTGAACAAATAATTAAGGAGAACTTCCCCAATCTGGCAAAGGAAGTAGACTTCCAGGGAATCCAGGAAGCTCAGAGAGTCCCAAAGAACTTGGACCCAAGAAGGAACACACCAAGGCACATCATAATTACATTAGGCAAGATTAAAATCAAGGAGAGAATCCTAGAAGCAGCAAGAGATAAGGGGACAGTCACCTACAAAGGAGTTCCCATCAGACTGTCAGCTGATTTCTCAAAAGAGACCTTACAGGCAAGAAGGGGCTGGAAAGAAGTATTCCGAGTCAGGAAATCCAAAGATCTACATCCAAGATTGCTCTATCCAGCAAAACTTTCATTTAGAATGGAAGGGCAGATAAAGTGCTTCTCAGATAAGATCAAATTCAAGGAGTTCATCATCACCAAGCCCTTATTATATGAAATGTTAAAGGGACTTACCTAAGAAAAAGAAGATAAAAAAAGATGAACAGTGAAAGGACAGCAAACTCACAGTTATTAACAACCACACCTAAAACAAAAGCAAACTAAGAGGACAGCTAAATCAGGAGCAGAAGCATAGAAATGAAGATCACATGGAGGGTTAGCAACAGGGGAGTGGGACAAGGAGAAGGGGGGAGAAGGTACAGAAAATAAGTAGTATAGATGGTAGGTAGAAAATAGGGGGAGGGCAAGAATAGTATGGGAAATATAGAATCTAAAGAACTTGAGACGTGGTCATAAACTAAAGGGGGGAATGGCGGAGGAGGGGGTGTGCCGGGTAGAGGGGAATGAAGGGGGGCAAATAGAACAACTGTAATGGCATAATTAATAAAACATATTTTTAAAAAGAAAAAATAAATATATGAGCTGTCTCTCCTTTTATTTTTAATCAAATGCAAATGAATTTTAGGATAAAAAATTGTTTATTTGATGAATCAGTAGTGAGGTCAATATATTTCTTTATATCCTTTAAATCAGCTTTTATATGTTCTATGATTAATTCAAAGTTATAAAGTTTGCTCAAAACTCCATGAAGTTGATGGAAATTTGAATCATCAAATCCATGAACAAAAGTAGGCATCTCACTTAAATTTTCTAAAACTCTTTTGGCAATTTTTCCCCCAGAAAGTAAAATTTAATTTGAAAAACAAAATTTCAAAGTGTTAATTATGACTTTTTGCTAGGTTTTTTTAAAGAAAAGAGAATACACAGACATCCTAAAGTATCATTCATAAATGATGAAGCAGACCTAGCAAAATATGGCATTGCTAATGGTTGTTTGCCCCTTGAGAACAATTTATTGATAAGAATATTAATATCTTTAGGCAATATAAGATCTAGAAACAGCCCAAGTGTCTATCAGTAGATGAGTGAATAAAAAAGCTGTGGTACATTTACACAATGAAATACTGCATGCATCTAAAAAGGAAGGGAATCTTAACCTTTTGCAAAAGCATAGATGGACCTAGAGGGTATTTATGCTAAGTGAAATAAGCGTTTCAGAGAAAGACAAATACCACATGATCTCAGTTATATATAGAATATAATGAACAAAATAAACCAATGAACAAAACATAAACAAAGACATGGACACATGGAACAGACTGACAGCTGTTCAGAGAGGATGGGGCAAGGAGTGACTAGATGAAAGGAAGTGATGGGGTTGGGCAAAGAACTTAAACCATGACCCATAGACACAGAACTCGGGGTGGTAATGGCCAGAAGGAAGCAGGGGCAGGAGCTGGGTTGAGGTAAGCAAAAGTGGGGGGAATGAGAACATTTGTGATAGTTTCGATAATTAAATGAATGAATGAATGAATGAATGAATGAATGAATGAATGAACTCTTCACCTAGAAGTTAAAAAGGGACTCCTTTGGCAAGAGATGAAATAGATAATAAAGTGCTTTCCTCTAATCAGGAAAATAAACTACATAATGAAAAATACATGTGAAGCTAGTAAAGAAGTGAGTACTAACACAATATATAACATAAGCAATTAAGAAATTAGCACTTTATTAATAAAGTTCTCATTCATAGTACTATTGTAAAAGTTAATAAATGCCTTGCTTTGATAGAAAACTTTGCCTAGCAAATTGCCCAGGAGATAAAAAAAAACTGGACATTTTCTATTTCTTGAAACCGGAGGCATTAACTCACATCAAAATCATTAATGAGAATAATCCATACAATATCTCTCTTCTAGTGATCAGATTGTTTTAATTGAGGCTCAACTCAAAACTACTGGTTCTTCTTAAGCATTGAAAAGTACACATATAACCAGCTGTTTCACTGAAGTAATCACAGCTTCTTACCTTTGCTCTTGCAACTGGCTAGATTATCTTGTCATCACTTACTGAACATATGACCACTAACAGAGGCAGACTGTAATTCAGAGTTCTGCAAAACAAATATCTACTTTGAGACTGTATGCAGGCAGTGCTTCCCTGTTGCATAAAAACCTAAAAGCCACTAATAGGCTGAACATCTTTTAAAATGTCACTAATTTGGAAATATTGAAAGCATATTGACATTTCTTAGACACCTTATTGCAGTTCACAATTATCTGAAATAGCATAGAAAAGTGGTTAAAAATCACAAGCCCCAAGTATTTTATACAGCGCTTGTCATTTATCAAGTTTTTATTTATGTAGCATGATAAGAGTAAAATAATCAATATCATTGCCATATTAAAGTGCTTTGTGTTATATTCATTGTTGGCAACAAATACAAATTCCTTATTTAGTAATGTACAGACCAAGATGTTTTCATAGTGCACATTTTAGTGTTGCAGATAAGTAGAATACCAAATATTCTGGAACAAGTAACCTATAAACAGTTAACTAAGCAAATATGTATATGTATATATAGTAGATGAGTACATATACCATATCCATGTATATATACATATATATGGATATTCACTTTTATATATTTCTGTATATATAGATTACACATAATTTCTTATTATATGTAGCCATGTGGCAATATTTACATTTTGTCTTTAAAAATATTTTTCCCAGGTTTTTTAAAGCAGATGCTATTTACCTATTCCACCTGTGTTTACAACTTAGTCTCAGAGGGTACATCAGCTATGCAATTTACGATGGTTGTGATAATTTCTTTCTACTTAAATGCCCCTTCTTCACATTGATTAGACTGATTGTGGAATCAATCTAAAGAAGTTTTTAAGGTGTCAGCAACACCTTTATTTTTTAAGTTGGTGTTTAGATTTGATGTTTTTGATCATATAAAATCAAGGCTACATACTTTGCTCAGTTCACTTAAAAAGAGCTATATTTTTATGACTATTAGTAGGGTGAATTTTGGCTCATTTTTTCAAATTCCCAAAAGTCACAAAATATTTAAAGTTTTGCATTTTTATTTAAACATATTCACATTTCTTAGATTAGATCATGAATATTCATGGCAATTAAGTTTCTTGATATCCCCTACTTTTTATTTGCCTACTTTGACACATGGCATCAATATATTTTCTACATTTCCTTTTATTAATATGTATATTTTTAAACAGTAGTAAACAAAACCACTATAACCCTGGGGTCTAACACATTGATTTTGCATAATATGTGTTCAGTAAATATTTGATGATTAAATAGTTATATTGTCAATCTAAAGTCTTAAATATCTTATCTACTCATTATCAATGTCCTAAGTAAATTTCATGATTGATTTCAAGATAATGAATTGGGATCATTTTGTGGTCTTAAGTCTCTACTCTTCCATTCCTAAACTGTACTTCTCATTTCAAAAATCACAACCTTTCTTGTCAACAAGTAGAAAATATGAAGTAGAAGAAGTAATGGAGAGTGTTTCATAAACACATTTTATAAACTCAGAATTTATAGACCCAGAGATAGAAGATTCTTGGAAATCTAACCAGTTACCTTTACATGACTCAGTGATTTTGTGTTACATGGGACTGGACTTAGTCTAAGTAAACTCATGTAATTATTTTTAAATTAAATATATTGGGGTGATCCCAGTGAACAAAAGTATACAGGTTTCAGGGGCACAATTCTACAACACGTGATCTGTATACTGTACTGTGCTTGCACCACTCCAAGTCAAGTCTCTGTCTTCCACCATTCATCCCCTCTATACACTTCTTCATGTCCCTCGCCCTGGCAGTCACCACACTGTTGTTCATATCCGTGAGTCTACATAAATTAAAGGGGAAAAATCAACCCCAAACTTATATATATTCTGTTTATCATATAAAAAAAATCTAAGATTTTGGTCTTTTAAAAATTTAATCAGTAGATAATATGTCTCTCATCATAGTAGAAGTTGGTAAGAATATTTTACATGACAAAAATATTAACTACCCATTGAACTAGAAGACAACCTCAGAAATACCCCTAAAAACTATTTGTAAATTCTCCTAAACTTAATCATGTTACTTTGCTTCTCCCCCAAAACAATAATAATATATCTACCTTCCAAATGTTGTTACTCCTTGTGTTTAATGGCATTGATAACTTCAGCTCACTTTAAATACATGCTCTTATCCATTCCTTTTCAAAGATAAGGTGATAGCATTTATTTTCCCAACTAGATTGGTTTTATAGTTTCTCTTGCCATCCAAAATTTTTTCAAAGTACTCAGAAGACATCTCATCAAGAATGTACTAACTGTAAGGAGAATAATCAATAAGCCAGCAAAAAATAAATAAAATAAAATAGGAAGAATGTACTAGGTACAAGAAGAACTTGTACCCTTAAACCTGGAGACAAGACCTCCTCTCTTAGTCCTCTCCAGCCTGCCTTCCCGGGCCAGCTTTTACCAGCTGTCTGCAGTTGTATGCTACTCGCTCTCTGGTTAACATTTTTTAACATTGATTTTGCATAGACACAAATCTATTATCTCTATATTCCAGACCACTCTCTATTTCTATGGACCTGTTTCTCTAATTTTTATTAATTTTTGGTCCCTATAAATATCTGAATAACAATAAATATTTATAGAAATCAGTTCATACCCTGGCAGGAGTAAAAGAGCAAAGTAGTACCATGCTTCCCTTATTGTCCCATTTTTACCTTTTATTTATTTAGAGGTATTTTTAAGTTTTTATGGCTGTGAGAATATTGTGGATGTTTTTTGAATATTTCATTTGTATAAAATAGTAGAAAAAATAAACTTAGGACTCAGTATACTTTATTATTAGTCCCCCACTCTGCTATGGAAAACTGAATAAACATTTTGGAAGCTCGATTTTCACAATGAATAAATTACAATTGCACTTTATGTATTTTTTCTCTAAATTAATATTGAGTTTATACTAGAGCATGTTGTAATAGTGCTAATCGGCAATTAGCTGTCATTACTATTGGCATTAGCTATGCTAAACAGCTTATAAATGCTGCCTTCTAGTTTTTAATTTTTAAAAAATATATATTTATTTATTTGTAGAGAGGGGGAAAGGAGGGAGAAAGAGAAGGAGAGAAACATCAATGTGTGGTTGCCTCTTACATGGTCCCCACTAGGGACCTGGCCTACAACCCAAGCATGTGCCCTGACTGGGAATCAAACCGCCAAACCTTTGGTTCACAGGCAGCACTCAATTCACTGAGCCACACCAGCCGAAGCTAAATGCTGCCTTCTTATTGTAGTCTCTGATCCTAGTTATTTACTTTATTGTTTATTTTATGTAGACCTAGTCAGACCTTTTGATTAATTTCTTCACATTAGGAGCTAACCATAGTCTGGGTATCCAAAAACCTATTTCTCTATAGCCCTTTTAAGGGTTGATAAAAATGATAACCCATTTACATACTTGAGGAATTCACTGTTAGAAAAGAAGGAGCTTTGTGTCAACATTTATAAAAATGTTTTGACATATTTAAAATAATATTGAAGAGATAACCAAACATTAATAGCACAGAGAATTTAACTAAACTGATTAGAGAATGAGATATCAATCATGAACTATTTTAAGTTAAGGCTACTAATTTCATTTAGAGTAATCTTATAAAACTAAAATATTGACAACATTTTACTATTGAAATAGAAACATTATTACCCTATGTTCTTGTTTGCAAAGTTATAAATTCTTTAAAATATATTCAATTTCATTTGCAAAATTAGGGTATTGTAAATATTATTACAGAGGGATCTTTATGATTATTGCTGTTACCTAGATAAGTTAGATGACTATTAAGAGCATCTTGCTTCTTAGAAATATTTCTCTGTCAATTATTTCAGCCCAATAAAGACAGTTTTATTGTTCTTTATTCAACAGACTTAAATTGTCAAAGACAGGGAGTTTACTACTTATTTTAATAAATAGTCAACATATTCATAAAAATCTAATTTGGCCTCCATGCATATTCCTAATTCATATGATGTGGGCTTTATGCAGAAATCATTTGAAAGAAGGTAGAGTAGAAATCCTCAGCAATTAATAATGTTTTCATTAAAATAAAAATAGTGATGAAATCAAAGGTGGATTCAAGCATAATAGAAAATGATTTTGTATAGAAATAGTAAATTAAACAATGGCAGGTAGAGGTAGGTCTACATGACAAAGGGTAAGAAGTATGTCTAATATTATAGCTTCTTCAATAAATGATACTGGCAGAACTGGTCTAGTACATGCAAAAAAACTGAAACTGGACCAGCAACTTACACCATAAACCAGAATAAACTCAAAATGGAAAAAAATACTTAAATATAAGTCATGACACCCAAACCTACAGGAAAACGCAGACAGGAAAATTTCAGATATCCCACTTAGCAATATATTTGCCCACTTATTTCCTAGGGCAAGGGAAATAAAGGCCAAAATAAACAAATGAGGATATACCAAATTAAAAAAGCTTCTGCACAGCTAAGGAAACCATCATCATAATGAAAAGGAAACTGACCATATGGGAGAACATATTTGTCAATGATACATCGGACAAGGGTTTGATCTCCAAAATATATAAAGAGCTCATACGACTCCACACCAGGGAGACAAACAATCCAATTAAAAAATGAGCAAAGGACCTGAATAGACACTTATCCAAGGAGAACATGCAGATGATCCACAGACATATGAAAAGATGTTCAATATCATTAGCCATAGGAGAGATGCAAATTAAAACCACAATGAGATACCACCTCACACCTGTCAGAGTGACCATGATTAATAAATCAAGAAACAAGTGCTGGTGAGGTTGTGGAGAAAAGGGAACCCCAGTGCACTATTGGTGGGAATGCAGACTGGTGTAGCCACTGAAGAAAACAGTATGGAAATTCCTCAGAAAAACTAAAAATAGAACTGCCTTTAGGCCCAGTGATTCTGCCACTGGATATATACCCTAATAATCCAGGATCACCAATTCAAAAGAAACGATGCACCCCTATGTTCATAGCAGTGCTATATGCAATAACCAAGTCCTGGAAACAGCCTAAGTACCCACTAGTAAATGAGCGGATTAAAAAACTATGTTATATTTACACAATTGAATATCATTCAACAGGAAGAAAGAAGGAACTCCTACCTTTTGTGACAGTATGGATGGAACTGGAGAGTATAATGCTAAGTGAAATAAGCCATCAATTAAAGATAAATAGCATATGATCTTACCTATAAAAGAAACTGAATGAATAAAATTAACAAACAAAATAAACCACAAGCATGGAGACGTGGAACAGACTGACAGTTACAGAGGAGTGGGGGGAGGGGGATAATGGTATAAAAAAAGGGAAGGGACTAGTCAAAGGACATGTATTAATGATCCAGGGACATGGACCAAAGTGTGGGTATTGACTAGGGGAGTGGTAGGTGGGATGGGTGGAAGGGGCCAAAGGGGGAAAATTGGGTCAGCTATGATAGAATAACAATGAAAATTTGTAGAAAATAAAGGGTGATTTTACTGCTTTGGATAAAGTTATATTAGATGTTTTGAGTTAGAGAAGTTACATAAATCTTTGAGTGTTTTAAAAATGAAACCATCAGCAATCATTTAGAATTGCTTGAAGATTTAAAAATGCTTGTATTATTTTAATAGAAATGTTTATATGATAGCAAACCTCCTGTCAAAAAAATGTAAATAAAACACAAAACTCTCCAATAAGAACAATCTAGATAAAATACAAAATTTAAAAAAAGAAGAAGACTTAAAGTCATTATCATTAGAGAACTTTTAACAAATACCATTTTTTAAAGATTTTATTTATTTATTTATCTTTAGAGGGGAAGGAAAGAGGGAGAGAAACATCAATGTATGGTTGCCATTCGTTCATCCCCTGCTGGGAACTGGCCTGCAGGGAACTGGCTTGCAACCCAGGCATGTGCCCTGACTGGGAATAGAACCACGATCCTCTGGTTCACAGGCCTGTGCTCAATCCACTGAGCTACACCAGCCAGGGAGCACTAGAGAACTTTTGAGGCAGCCAGAAGTTTTGGAAAAAAGATCCACCCCACAGAAGAACACACACTGAGGTGAAGGCAGATTTCCATATGCTGTGTTTTCCTCTTCAGTGTTTAACTCTATTGCTTCTGGTATTGCTTCTGAGCAATGACTGAGAAGCCAGGCAAAGGACAGATGTTTGCAGGCAGAAAAACCAACCAGCAGACTCTGTGGGAGAAGTGAGATGAAAAATGAAGTTCTGGACAATCTAGAGAGCCAGAACATGAGAGCCAAAATCATATGTGGAATTCCCCCTGAAATTATTTGCTTTTGAAGTTCCAAAGGGTAGTAGTAGTTTAAAACAGAACAGAGTATTCTGTAGTGTTGCCATATTGGGAATACAAAAACTGGAGTTCAAGACCTGCAAAAGAAGTAAACCAGATCCTAGTAATCCAAGATCCTCAGCTGGGAACCTTGGAAGCTATGTTTTAATAATAGGGCTGATTTGTTGGCAGCTCAGGTTTACATAGACTGTAATCTAGCCTTCAGTCACTTAAGTCCCAAATTGCACTGAGGTGAACTGTTACCTTGGAACTGCCAGACGTTAGACTATGGATGCTTTTTCTGTGGGGAGATACCATTCACAAACCCCACATGTTTCTAGCAACATGTAGAGCATTCAATAAAAAAATCTGTCTGGTGCAGGAATAAATGAAATGAAGAGAAATGTGGAAAACTGAAACAGACCCATTGATGATTATGCTACTGGAATCATCACACACACACACACACAAATGTCATTTATATAATTAGGAAACATTGATAACAAAACAGATAATTTCATCAGAAAACTTGTATTTACAAAAACATTAAAGTAGAAATTCTAAAAGTAAAATACAATAATGGAACATAGAAATACGTGAGTTTAAAAGCAAACTGAACACAGAAGAGCGGAGACTTTTATGATGGATGAAAATATCCTGATAAACGCACAGAGACAGGATAAATATCTAAAGGGAGAGAATAAGGGCACAATTTGTTTAATCGTAGACTCTCAATATAAGGGGGGAAATGGAAAAAAAAACTAAATGTGAAGATAATGGTTGGAAATTTTTCAGAACTGCCAAAATATATCAGACCAAAGATTTAAGAAACCCAAATAAAAACTAACATGAAAACACAACTAGATACACTAAAATTGTTTTAAAAAAAGAGAAAATGTTAAATACATCAAGGAGAGAAGACATTATTTCTAAAAAAACAATATAATGCTTCAGGTTGACTTTTCAATAGAGACAATGGAATCTGAAAAAGAATGGAATGGCATCTTTAAAACACTAAAAAAAAAAAATCAGACGTTAATGTTGAATTTGAAACTCAGTGAAAATGGTTTTCAGCAGTGATGGTGAAATGAAAACATTTTCAAATCACTAAACTGACAGAATTTTGCTCTAACAAATCCCAGTTAAAACAAATATTAACTTGCAGAAGAAACATGATACAGGAAGGAAACAAGCAAATGAAAGAAGACATTAAAAGCAACATAATTTGGAAATGTGTGGGTAAATACATCTTAATATTGATTACACAAAATAATATAATAGTCTCTTGCATGGAATAATAACAATAATACAAAAGGCAAGAGGAAGTAAATAATGCTTGATTTTCCTCGAAGGTCCTTGAACTGCCTAAGTAGTAACAGGTAGCAATTTATAATACAAATTTAAATTTGTATTATGTGTCTTATTTATTTTATATGAAATGAAAGATTCATGATTTAGGAACTGCTGAGACATAATAAAAGCATGTATAACCAGAAATGGAGGCAAAGGTATTGTAATAAAAATACTGATTGATACAGAAGAGGCCAGAAGAGTAAATACAAAAAACATGAGTCAGAAAAAACAAAACAAATTCTTGTATAGTAGATATGAATCCATATATTCACTTAATAGATTAATCTATTAAATACCAATAAGCTAAATATCCAGAAAAACATCTTAGACTGTCACACAGGAAAAAACAAACAAACCAAAATCTGTATGCTGCTTACAAGAGACACACTTTGAGTTTAGGGCCACAGACAGACAGAAAGTAAAGGAAGGAACATAACTTTCTATGCAAATAATTACCACAAATAGTATAGTTAGGGTATATGTCCTTAATCTTAAAATATGCATTTAAGTTAATAAATATTGCTAGAGATAATGACTATAAAAAGATTAATCTATGATAAAGATATTAGCATAACTGAAATGCAATATAGGAATGAGAATGAGTGAACTATTACATACACATACACATGTACAGTCAAATATGTCTACATAGAGTCTGTTTATTGATCTTCTATATCTATAGCTATATCTATATCTGAGTCTACTTAGACCCTTAAGCAATGTGGGGTTTAGGCTGCAACTCCTGTGCTGTTAAGAATCCACATATACCTTTTGGTGCACCAAAAACTTGCTTGTCCTTCAGTTCCCCGGGAACTGGTTTTAAAACCCTAGTGGATAACACTTGTGGATGATTGAGTCTCCACTATAAAATGGCATAGATCAAAGCATACTCTTGGCCCTCAAAATCAACATACTATCAACTGTGGAACAAAAACAGTACATATTTTCAATGAAAAAAATTACCTGTGTATAAGTAGACCCATACAGTTCAAATTCATGCTATGCTGTTCAAAAGTCAACTGTATATGTTTATATATACAATTTTATAGAGATATATATAGCATATACTTATATATCTTTATATATTCATATATATATCTACATATGTATATATCTTTTAAATTCATCCCAGAGGTTACCTTGTAACACCACAGAGTTGGTAAGAACTATGTAATTTCTCAACAATAAATTTATGTACATGGTTGAAAATATTTATTTTTGCCTGTGTTGGATCTCCCACCACCCTTTTTTTTATTGTTTTTTATCTTCAAATTCTTTTTCTTGTTCTTCTGAAGTTTAGAAAATGGGAATGGTCATTATACCAGTCTATGTGTGGTAATCTATAAAATGGCACTATATCAAATTATGTATTTTTTTAGAATTAAACAAGAAAACTTGGTATGTATAAAGTCTAAACTTGAGAGATATATTTTACCTCACATTAATTATGTTTTATAATACTTTTTCAGGGTGTATTCAAAATGACTAATAAAAATGAAAGTTAAAAAATTTTCACATTAGGAGTCCAATAACAGCATTAGAAGTCTCAATGAATATCATGGGGAGCACAATGATTAACTACAACATATTGAATAAATACTTTTTCTCAGTGTAATTTCTATTTAAGTTCCTGAATATTTATATAAGGAAAATGGATAAACTTATTTTCTGCAAAAGAATAAAAAGGTTAATTTTTATTTTATTTTGTTCTAGTATCACATCATAATTTTTCATTATTAACAGCAAAGTTAAATTTTTCTTTTTAAATATAAATTCCAGAGGTTTTTGCCACAAATTAGAAATGCAAATTGTCAATTGTTTACTTTCCTTTATTAAGTAAACCATTCTCTGCAAATATAGCTCTAAGTAGCTAATTAGATTTCCTAATAGCACTAGAAACCATCATGGGAATAATGTACAAGAATTGTTTTATCAGCAAAATTAAAGGGAAAAACCACCTAACACTATTTTTTATTTTGCTTTGCAGTTTAAGCTTCAATGGATTTTTTCATATTTTTAATATGGCAAATTATTGCCCTCTCTGGAGCATACATTAATGGGCAGAGGACCAAATTATAAGAGTAAGATAATTTGCACCCTTTTCATTTCATATTATGAAATAGATTTTTTAAATATCAAGGAATATATAACCTCCTTCAAGTCATTCTTTGTCAATTCCTAGTATAACAAGAAGTTTCACTGACTGAATTTTTTTCTCAAAACTTCTCATTAGATACAAGGAAATTATGAACATTCTCATGGGGGAGATGGTGCCAGTGGCTTCTGTGAGTATTTGTAGAGAGGTTTTTGACAATAGAAAGGAAAAGGAAAAAGAAAGAAATATAAATAAAAGATAGGAAGAGAAATTGCAAGACTTATCTAAAGGATATCTTTGCAATATTTCCACATGAAAGTGAAGAAAACTTCATTATGTGCAAATTGTTTAACTTTATTTAAAAACAGAAACATGTTTTCTTGTAGTGGTTGACAAATCATATAAACCATATTGTACATCTCTGTTTTCTTCATTATCAGCCATCAGACGGGCATTGTTCAAATACACAACCTCCTTAATGAGAAGCAGGCAAAGATGGGTGGCTTGTAGAAAAAAATACAGAAAAGGTAGACAGGCCTTCTTGTGAATTCCCCATCGCTGTACACAGAATGTTCTCTCTGCACCATATTAAGACAAAATGTTTATTTTAAGATAGGCATGCTCGCATATTTTTCTAAATAATTTTGAAGTGTGTAGATCAGAAGGATCTTATCAATGTTTGGCCCCATGCTTAAATGAACTACAAAATGAGCCTCTCTCTCCCTAGTATTGATTAATGTTTTAGTTCAAGAACAGTATAAAATTAAACATTATAGTTTTGATCATTAATACTTTGTACAGTAGCTCTTCATAACTGTAGGCCTATGTGAAGGAGCAATGGACTGGGTATCAGGAGACATGGGTTTCAGTGTCTCTTACAGCACATTCCTCTCCCCATAGAAAGAGGTGGTGATTAATGGAAGAGTAGTAGTCAAACGATGTGTAAAATTTTGCCAAGTGTGCAATATTAATATAAATTGCACATTTATCATTTACTCAAAGATTTAGTGTAAAACTCCTGTAACATAAGTTGCAACTCATTTTGTTGATAACCAAAGCCACTTGATTTTGTTAATTCTTCTAATTTACCACTGAGCTATTAAAATGCTAAATGAGTGTGTCATCAATTGCAACACACATGTACACACACTCATATGAATAAACTTACATCTTTCAAGTTCAAGAATTGGTATTGCATATAGTTAATACACAAGCTTCTTGTCTCTCATGATAGATTTTTGTTTCCTCTCTTTTTGTCAGGGACTAAATGGAATTTGTGCTATGCAAATTTCCCTTTCCTTGTCTCTGTGTCTCTACCTCTCTTGTCCTTCTTCTTCCCTTCCTCTTTATTAATAATTTATCTATTAATAGTGTCTATATAGCTGAACGATTATGATGAAACAGGACGTATGTTAAGTGGATAGTAACCCTAAGTATCTCCATTGCTTCAATAATCTTTTTGCTACCATCAACCAGAAAATTGAGTGTAGGGAGGAGGTTTTCTTCAGAAATAGTGACCCTAGGTGTATAACCTCTGAATACTTCCTTGTCTCATTCATTAACCATCACACTCTTGACCAAGATATGCTAGTCCCACAGATAACACAGGCAGAAAACTCACTGTGATTCCAGAAAAATGGAGTGCTGAGGAACATGAACTACGTAAGGATGCAGTACCTTACTAAGTGGATTAGATTTGCAGCACTTAGTGACATGATTTTATGTACTTTTGTAGCATACAGGTCCTACTCTTAACATCCAATTTTGCTTCTCTTTATATCGAGTAAATAAACTCAAATAAATATTTTATAGCCTTTACACTTTTTCTTTACATTTCTTTTCAGTCAGACTTTCTGAAGTCTTCATAATCTCCAGAAAATAGTGCAAACTGCATACAAGAAAATAAAAGCATTTTGATAATACCGTATTATATATTTGCGGCAAAAATATAGCCAACACCAAAGAAGACAACTCCAGTTTCCTGGAAAAATAGAAAAGGATTTGACCTTCCTTCCCCAAAATGGACTGATATTTATTTCATATCTTTTAACTGTAAGAAGAACAAAGTGCATCACAGTAAGAAAACAAAGCTGAGACGTGACCAAAGTTACCATGTGACCTAACTGAGGAATAATGCAAAGTCATTATGTTGCAGAATATAACTAGTACATGGGCCTAGAAGCTCAATGAAGAAACGCAAGAAGCTCAATGATGTCATGTTCTAATAAAGAAAACTAAGTGGAAAACTAATTGATAAGCAGCAACAATCACTGACAAAGTCCACTCTTCTGTGACAAAATATTCCACTATCCTCATTATCTCATGAGAGGTTATTCCAGGGAGACATGCAGAATGCCCGGGTTTGCTCACAGGATCGAGGTAAAAATTCAGAATCTCTGGATGATACATGATGTTTTTTGCATCAGACTTAAATGTGGTTCATTTTAATATGAAAATCTATGAGCTCAAAAAGTTAATTTTAGTTTGGGACTTTATGAACTAAAACCTCAATACATAATGGTGAAATAGGGTCAGGGTTGCCACATATTTTTCATCGTTGAAAAGGAAGCATCACTATGCCATGACGATTCTGAAATTCTGCAGATGAAGTTACACTATTCTGCAGGTAGGTAGGACCTTAGGCCACTTTTCGTTCCCTGGGAAGGCAACCCATTCATTGTTCTCCTTTGCTTTCAGTTCTTCCCTCTGAAAAGCACTTTCTTTTTCACTAACTTCTATGGCTCCATATGAAGTGGGCATTGGAGAACATGTTCCCTGGAAGGACTGGGCAGCTTTCTCAGAAAGCTTTCAGTAAATCAATCTCTTCTCTCTGAGTTATTTTTCCAACTGAAAAGATTTACTAGGTGCCACATTAATTCATTCCGAGGTTTAATAGTGGGTGTGACAGCCATGGTCTTTATTTGATCTCTGCCATACGGTGAGTTCTAATAGGTTTTTGTTACTCAATGACCATTTCCATTGCATTTTTAATGGGTTGGTATAAGAAGTAATTGCTTTAAAAACTATAAAATTGGAATTTCTGGACGCTGTTTTCTTTCTTTCCTGCTTGCTAACCAGGTGACTTTTTTTAAGACCTCTCATCATTCTTACGACACTTTGTCAGTGCCACCAACATTAGCCAGCACAGACCCCTTGCCTTCTGTTTTCCCATCCCTTCTCCTATAACATATCATTATATTTGTGTGTATATAGTCATATTTATCACTAGATGAATTACCTGCCTTGCAAATTATTATAGGAACAATTTTACCAACTGTTTTACCACTGCATAATACAACAATATGATTATTCATTATTCAACCATTCAGTATCAGTTTTCCTACCTAGTATAGCCAGGCTTGTAAGGCAATGAAATACATTTCAGGTTTTTTGTATAGTAGCACTTAATTTCCAGCTACTAATTTGTATATAGATCAAACTAGAGTAGCTTATGTTACAACACTAAACAGCTCCTAAGTATCAGTGTTTTAAGGTAATACTCTTTTCATTCTTATGCTACATGTCATGAAGTCATTAAGTCTCCCCAAGGTCATTACGAGTAACTGTTCTCCATGGTTCTACAGGTATCCATACCAAACATTTCCTCTGTAGCCATCTCCTATATCTCCAGCCTCTGTGTCAGAGCAGAATTCAACTTCGGAGATCTCCTATAAGCAATTAAATGTTCCAGTCTGAAAGTGATACTAAAACACGTTGTCCAGAACTGGTGACAAGGCTGCACCTAATTACAAGAGGACTAGAAAGTGTAAATCTACCCAGTGCCCACAAGTGATGGGAGTTTGTAATATTTTCCAGAGATCAGTTTCCTCCAATTAAAAAAAAACATTAAATTCTATCTATTTTGTTACTCTATTTTTTTCAGATCCACATTTACAGATAAACTCCTTTATTAGCCTAAAATTGTTGCTTCCCTAATTAATATTCAACCTCACAATTTCATGTTTTTAGTTGCAAGTTAGGTAACCATCATCTCCTCTCTATATTAATCCAAATACCATGCAATAGAACCCCAAATTTAAAGATTTTAACAGTAAAGATGTCACTATATGCAGAGGAAAAGGAAGGGACGAAAAGACAAGTAAATGTATAGACTGTCATGATACTTAGACCTTTAGAACACAACTACAAAATATGATTTTTATTTTTTTTACTTCTAGAGCACTAAAAGTTTCATTACTGATAGTTCCAGAAAATACTTAGTGAATAGAAATAAAAGGTATATTCCTTGTAACTAAGAAAAGCCATGTAACTAGTCATGTCTTCACTGACTAATATTACTCCTGATATGTTAGTCAAGTCAGTGTTAGTTGTAGTCCTGGCTCCTCATGATCTAAGGTTAAAACACGTTGTTCTGCTGCCACCTCATCTGTTGAAGCCAAACATTATGTTTCCAGTTGCTAGTGCATAACAGCATGACAAAATCAAACATAGTTTCTAAAATCATCGTATATTATCTATTAAATTAAAATTTAACTGATCAGATTAAAAAAATGTTGAGAGATAGTCAGTGATCCACTGACATTGCAAACCATTTCAAATTGACCTCAAGGCTTGTATTTAGATTTTACAGATAGTTTCTGGACAATTGTTTTTCATCAAATAAGTTATTTTAAAAATCACTGAAAAATAGTCAAATAGATGACTTCTAAACATTGGCAGGAAAATGTGATACTTATCATTTTGAAAAATTCATTTCCAGAATGTTTATATGCATAACAACACCAGGGTATATAAACCACATCATTTTTTTTCGGTTAGTTACCAGTGCTGATTTTAGGGAGCTGCCTTTTGATTGAGAATAAAGAAGAATAGCATCAGCTTTTATTCTAAAATTTGTTGCCTTAATAAGAGTAGTTCACAGTAATGCTTTCTTTGGTTTAGTTAAGCATATTGGAACAATCACAAAAGGCATTTTAAACATTCCTATTAAATACAGCATTTTTCCGAAGACTACGTTTATACCAGTTACAATGCTGAGAGAAGGAGAAACACACATGTGCTGTTTAAAATATCAGTCACTCTTTCCTTTAGAGTTAAAAAAGGCAACATTTTCTAGTAAAAAACAATTTATGTTTGGTGAGGCACTTTGGAAAATTGTGGATCTCATCTCAGCTTTGAATCCGATGGCGAGAGGTATAAGACTTGAACAGAAAAACACACAAAAGTTAAAACTGAACATGAAATTTGGGGCCAGGAAGATGTTGTCTGTTTACAGGTTGTGTGACCCAGGAAAAGGAATGTCTGAATCTCAATTTCTTTGCCTGTAAATTGAGGATCATAGTACATCAAATAGTTTTTTAATAAGGAGTGTTATTTGACACTTGAGTGTTATATGCAAAAACATTGGGTAAAGTGCATATGACATATTAAGAACATCAGTGTTATTCTACTCCCCTTTCATGCTTTCACTATAGCTGCAGTGGAATATAATTCCTTACATTCTGTCAATGTTGTATAAGATGACATCAAGTGTTGAAAAGAACAATAAAACCTGTTTGTGTTACAGTTTGCATTACAAGTTACCATCTTAAGTAATCACTTCCCATAGTCTTTTTTAAAAAAAATTATTGTACTTTTATTCTATTACCATTTAGTCCCCATCTACCTCCTCCTCACCCACCCACTCCTTGCAATCACCACACTGTTGTCCATGCCCATGAGTCTTTTTCCTTTTTACTCAATCCCCAATTTTATTTAGCAGATTCTAATAGTATTCAGGTACATGACTTTTAGTCATGTAGCTTAATTTAGATTAAAATAAATTGCCAAAAAAATTACAATATGCTTAACAACAGTTAAAAGCATGCAGGTACATATATTAAGTTTGTTTACACAAAGAATTTACATGTTTATGGATATGCCTGTACACATACAGACAAATTGAATATGAAGCAACATAACATAGTAGTGTGTTAAAATGAGCAACTCTGGAGTAAACTGGCTTGGTTTGAATACCTGTTCTTTAGTAGTTGTGTGACCTCGGGAATATTATTTAACCTGTCCATTCAGCATGTTTACTGATACAATGGGAAAGACAATAGTACATGTATATTAGGAAGTTTTAACATTCAATGAGTTATTATTTACAAAGTGTTTAGCATATGCTAAAAATAAGTGAAAAAATTAAAAAATGAGGTTATGTATTATTTTTTGTTTAATATATAACTTTTTTACTTAACATGCAACATGAAAATATTTTTACCTTTTCTCACAACACTATTTTGATGGTTGAATTATTTTTGATTAGACTAAGGAGTACATGGCCATGTTTTTTGGTTGGATATAGATGCTTTTAAAAATTTATTATTTAGATAATAAGATCCCCGTAGCTCACTTTGTCATAGTTTTCTTAAGATAAATTCCCAGGATTTCTGAATCGAATGGTATACACATTTAAATTTTTTGATATGGATTGCCAAATTTCCCTTTCTAAAGATAGTACCAATTTGCACTCCTATCAACTATATGAAAAATGTTTTGCATAGAAACTATGCACACTAGAGTTTGAGCACTGAGAATATTCTGGGTTATGTTAAATAAAACAAAAAAAGGGCTTGAAGATTATGTTTCTTGTAAATACACACAGAAAACTACTAAAAGAATATATGCTGAAATTTTAACAGTCATCATCCTTAAATACTGTGATGAAAAGAAATATTTAGTATTTGTTTTTTCTCAGCTTTCTACTTTTTAAAGTTTTGCCATTTTGTGATAAGACTTGTTATAAAGGTGTAGACTAATATATTCTGTTTACCTTCAGTGATACAGGAGTTCACTCATGCATGCAGGTAGTAGTGATGGTATGATCTATGCTCTCAATCTATAATGCTGATGCATTTTTTATAATTAGTCCCTAAATACTAAAGCTGCATCATTAAAAGAGCAGCATCTTTAAAATGTCTTTATCACCACATTTTATGGAATTTTAAATTAAACTGCTTATTTTTTGTTTGTTTAGGTTTCTTTGTTTGTTTTTCCATTTTGACTGTTGTTTCCTTAAAATCTGACTAAAAATGGGCCTGGCTGGTGTGGCTCAGCGGATTGAGTGCAGGCCTGCAAACCAAAGGGTTGCCGGTTTGATTCCCAGTCAGGGCACTTGCGTGGATTGTGGGCCAGGTCCCCAGTAGGGAGCAAGTGAGAAGCAACCACATATTGATGTTTCTCTCCCTCTCTGTCTCCTTCTCTTTCCCTCTGTAAAAATTATTAAATAAAATTTTTAAAAAACCAAATACATAAAAATAAAATTTTGATTAAAAATACCTAAGTTTTGAATATCTTTTCAAACTCATTCAATTGACAGGCATCTTGCTGTTACAAGAGCAGATGACATGAATTCTGTTAGCTAATAAAAACTTGTTGTTAGTAAAAACAGGCCAGCATATCATGTACTGAGTTGACTTCCTGTGTTGATTTCATTCTTCTTTAGCCAATTCTGAAACCTCAAGGCACTTGGAGGCTCCTGTGCCTTGTGTACTTTACTGCTGAAACAAGAACTCCAGAAAACCTTCTCAGCCCTGCACGTTTTCCTGGCCTGTAGTGTGCACAAGGGAGCCTAGACTCCGCCACAGAGCAGCAACGGTGGGAAAGCAGAAGCTGCAGGGCTGAGACCTCAACTCAGAACTCACGCGGCATTCATTCTGTCAGACTTCATCAGACAAGCAAGCCACACGGACAGCCCAGATTCAAGGGGTGGGGAAACAGACTCTACCCATTGGTGGGAGATAACTTAAAGAATCGGGGTCATTTTTTGCAATCTAAAATCTACTGTGTTTCCCATTCAGCGTTCTATACTTAATCTCTTTTCCTTTGTGTAATAAAACCAATTTTGAGATCTTGTAATACCAAGAATTTTATTTTTAATCTACCTTCCTTCTGTCTTTACTCTCCTTTCATTAGGATAAACTACAAATCTGAAGTCTATTAAATTACCTATTGCCTTTATTTCTTTTTTATTGTTTTTTAATTAAATTTATTGGGGTGACATTGGTTAATTAAGGTCGGATGGGTTTCAAGTATATATTTCTGTGATACATGATGAGTATATTGCATTGTTTGCCCCCCATCCAAAACCAAATCACCTTCCTGCATCATGCATTTGGCCCCCTCTTCCCTTTGCCATCTACCCCCTTCTATTTTACAACCAAGAATTTATGTGTCCTTTTTTATATCAATAATGATGTCTGTTAGTTAAGCTGATAAGTAGTAATTTATTTCTCACTAGTTGTTGATGATCTTATGTACTTATCTAAAGTACCTAAAGGACCTCATAACAATCAGTGAAAACAAATGGATCGTACATTTCTTCTTCAACACGGCAGCTCTGAGACCACAAATCTGAGAAGCCTTTTTGACTTTGTATCATTAATAATTCCACACAAGTTTCATCTATTGATTTTTGGGGAAGTAATTACTATCAAAGAGAACTCCAGCACTGGTCTGACTCCAGTTATTTTTAATGTAATATTGAGACGATGATAAAAAGATTACTATGTAGCTATATATGTGCACCCATGTCTGTTTCTTCTTGTTGCTGCTGTTTTCACAGTTGTAAACTGTAGAATTATCTGTTATGAGATGAGGTTTTTTTTTAAATACTATACAGCATCTAAGTGTTTACTTCCATTAACTCACATGTAGTGTTGATGTTTATGTATCTAATTGGTTTTAGGAATAATAATATTTATGAATAACTTCATTCTCTATTGCAACCTTTAATGTGCTGCAATTTTCAGCCCCTGACCTGTAGCTTAGACAAGACATACTCGGCCTGGTGGTTCTGTGATGAGTCATACTTGTGTATTGCTACAAAAAGTTTTGCTCTCTCTATATTGGTTTTTGTAGGTATTATATTTTCATGTCAGTGTTTCAGCTCATGCTGCCTTCTTCCTGTACATAATACACTTTAATGAAATTTCATTAAGTTGTTTCTCTCTCTCTTCTCTGGGTGTGTGTGTGTGTAGTGTGTGTGTGTATCTGTGTCTGGGTTTACACAGGATTCTGGTTCAACTCTAGTACCTGGCCACCATGTAGTCACTTGACTTCATGTGTTTAAAACATCTTCCCATCTAAATCCTTCCTGTTATTGACGGATAGAACAACTATGAAGTAACTTCACCATTTATCAACACACAACATGTGCCTATTTATATTGGCACATGTTTGGATGTGTCCTCTAAGTTATGGTGTGATGAAAGTGACTTTCTTCAGGAAAAAAATCCACCCCATTACAATTTTCCTTTGCATTGCAATGCCTTTTGGCAACTGTATTATCCTCCTCTGGTTTAATTGTGGTAGAATTAAGTGTCAGCAGGAAAATATTTTGTCATTTTTTAAATTTCCCAAAGTACATGTTAAGTTTATTTTTAAGAAACTACAGCATGATATTGTTTTAATTTATCTATAAAACAAATGACTCTGAAACATTCCATAATATAAAGTAAACAGCAATATCTGTTTTTCCCCCTAGCATCATAAGATATTTTATAACATAGGCAGCAAAATGATGTTCTATATTTATAGTATGGTGAAAACCCTTCTAGAATAATTGTTTATGGATTTAATGTCTTAGAAGATATAGCTTATATATCTCAATGTACACATGTCTAGCTATGCATAACAAAGAAAACTTACAGGTAAAACCTAATAAGGTAACACATGCTTCTTTTGAATGAACCCCATCATATCTTACAGGATCATTTGGCTCTGACTTTATCACCTGCTGTGAATTACTAACAGACAGAAGAGCTTAGATATCAATAGCAGTATATTTGAGACTTCTACTTACTTTTCTCTACTGGTCAAAACTTTGCTTCAGTTTCCATGACTGCCATTTATGAGATCATTTCCTTAGATATCCTGGGTAAATAATTCAGTTTTGATGCATTGGCCAATGGATACATATAGCATTAACATTAGGTAAAATTTTATGAGACCACATGGCTAGTAAAAACTGATATATGATTTTAAATCAGTCAAATATCCACTATGTTTACTTTTCATATGTTAGGCTATTTCTGCTTTAGGTTTTCATTCTGTGGAATGGGGTACCAATAATACCAAAATACAGGAATGTTGGGAAATGTAAAAGGATTCATGAATGTGAAATGCTTTGTACTTAGAAGCATTTCATATACATTAGCATTTCACTTAGTTACATTAGTTTCCATTTTCTCTTCCGTACCTCAGCTATCAAAATAATTTTATGTGCTCATTGTTGTTACAACATACTAATACAAAGATTTGTTTTTCAGAATGTGTGAGAATAACATATGTAAAATTTTGTATGATATCTTCTTTTTTAATACTAAGTTATATAAAAGAATATTAAACTAATTTAAGTCAATTTTGTCAAAGAGTAATAAATAAATCATAGTGAATTTTCACATAGCTAGATTTTTACATAAAAATAGTTATTTTAACAGAAAAATAAACTTGGAAATACATACTACTTTTAAATATTTTTAATTAACGCATTTTTTTCTTGCACCAAGTTTTATGATAACATACTGACATTGTGTTCGGCATTCACCTGCACATTGCTGTGTGAACTGGAAATCAGGCACTCGTGCCCAAAGATACGTTCAACTGTATTTCCTTCACCTGTCAACACATATGTGAGAGTTACATATAACATTACTACTAAGAATATAATTTTTACACATCTAGAATATAAAAGTACAAGGTTGGTGACAACGTTTATTTTTTTCCTATAAGATGATTCTAGTAGTGCTTAGTTGTCTTCAACTTTATTTGAAATGATTTTGTTAGATTGTACTGTGACAGGGGTCATCAGCGTGCATTTTAAAAAAAGATAAAAATTGGTCAATTTTTGTGTAGCCATCTGAATATAAAGATGGAAGAAAATACACATTTTCAGCATATTATGCTTTATTATTTTAAGAAAGGTAAAAGCACAACTCTAACACAAAGATCTGTGCAGAGTGTGGGGAAGGTGCTGTGACTGACCAAAGTGTCGAGTGGTTTGCGGAGCTTCCCGCTGGAGGCCTCTCACTGGATGAGGCTCCAGGATCAAACTCGAAACTGATAGTGATCGAACTGAGACACTAACTGAGAACACATAACATTATTCCATGCGAGAGGTAGCCCGCACACTCAGAATCCCCAAATAAATAAAGATCATGTGGAAAATGAAAAAAATGTGTCTTTTATTTTACAGGAAAACCGAATGGACTTTTGAGCCACCCCAGTGGAAGCCCGGTCTCACAGGCACTTTTCATAGAGCTGGAAGCTAATTCGGTTCACTGGCCCCTCTTCTCTGTGGCTACTTATACGATGAATCTGGCTTAAAATACTTAATAGTTCTGATTTCCTAACTGAGTACATTTATAGATAATAATTGGCATTTAAGAATCTTCTTCACGTGCTTCAGCTTTCGGTTTCAGATTTTTTCTCTAAGGGCCTCCCTATGTATACGATCCATCCAGACGGCCTGATCTTTGTGCTATTGCATCTGCCCTGCACGCCCCTCCATCTGTCATTTTACTCATGAATACCTCTCTAGATTATCCTACCCTATATTATTTTAAATATGATCAAATCGACCTCTTTTATAGGCAAAGCCCTAGTTTTTGTGTGAAATCTCTGAACCCCAGATTAATATGAAAGTAACTAACATAATGTGGTACCTATTAAATGCTCACCTCTTTAAATTAACTCAGTTAACCCTTAAAGCAGCTCTATAGACTACAGGTCTCCTCATTTTATTAACAAAAACATTAAATCTCAGAGATGTGTGAAAATTGAATTAAGTAACATAGATAATGTGATAAAACTTGACTGTGACCAAGTTTTATGTGATCTAATTTTGTTTTATCTTTCTTATTTTATATTTTTGCAGGAAAAACCTCCTCTCTTGGAATTTTTTAAATATTCAGTCTACCACTTACAATGCCCACTTCATCACACTGCTAAGATATAAAATTTTAAAAGGCAATAATTATATATTACACATCGAATAGAAGCTAAATAAAATACATCAGAAGAATAAATAAGCCTAAAAATTGTCACAGAGTTTGAGACAGCCCCAAGCAAAAATAATAAAACAATATGCAAAGTTCTTGTACAATTACTGCAAGCTCTAGAAAACAATCAATAATCAAGAATTGTTGACTTATAAAAAAAAAGAATTACTCTAAAAATAGAATGTAGAATGCAGCCTAAAATTTGTTAACATTATTTCAACAAAGAAGTTCGTAAATATGCATTTAGATGCTAAATATATCAAAGAACAACAATGGGAAACATTCAGCTTACTGCAATGCAGAAAGCACAAGGCAATGCAGAGAGGAAAAGCCATTTGATTGCACAGACAGTAATATAAGCTACTTTTTTGTTATTGTTTGATATAGAGATACACGGAAAGTTGCAAGGTTTGGGGGATATTTTTTAATTGCTTAATTTGTTATTGGTCCTAATATTTCACAAGACATATGGGTGATTCTTTGGTGCTACTTGCCTGGAGCTGAAATGTAACCTTTGGAAAGTGTACTGTCAAAGATCTTATGTCTTCGACTTTTTTCTATTATTTTTGTCAAAATGGTTCTCCTGCTTCTCCACTGGTTCTGACTTTAATCTTTGTATATAATCACTTCAGTTATTTGGATGAATTCCATTAAAGCCTTGAAAATATTTCTAAGGACTCGTTTGAAGTAAAGAGATTTAAGCAGAATAAATGTGTATTTTGATGAAAAAATACTCTTGTTTTCAATAATGTTTATTTCATGTTCTAAATCTTGTTACAGTGGTTGGTGAAGTGGGCTGTGAAAGAATTCACAAAGATAAGAAAGTGTAGAAAGTAAAGGTTTTTACATTCTTTTTTAATTGTTGTTAAAGTACAGTTGTCCCCATTTTCACCCCACCACCCCACTGCCCCACCCATCCCTGCCTCCCACCCTCTTTGACTTTGTCCATGTGTCTTTCATGAATGTTCCTTGATGGCACGCCTTTATCCTCTATTATTCCTCTCTCTCCTCCCCTCCGGTTACTGTCAGAATAAAGTTTTTACTCACTCTCCAAGAAAGGAAAGGGGCATGTGGAGAGATACGCCAGCCTTGAGGGGTGGAGCCTTTGAGTTTTGGTTGGATTATGATTGGATTAAAAAAGCCTGGGGGGTTGCTGTTGTGAGGCCCCTGGGCTGTGGGGGCATTGTAACACCAGGCTGCCGTTTATTCCAATGTTATCTTCTGCCTGTGGTTGTAGGGAGCAGTTAGCTCTGCTCTGTTACTGGAAGGGTTGTTCCAGTAACTTCTGGTCCTGAGGACAAGAGCTCAAAAGAGTAAAATGAGAGTCGTGTTTAACAAGGCCACAGGCCTGCTTGGCAAATAGTGATACAATAGCAGGTTCTGCCTTTACCCTTTCAGGTCTCAAACAACACCCATGTATGTTATTTAAGTTGGATACATAAATTATAAATGTGTCTCAAGCTTATACACCACTGGTTTAGACCAGAAAATCCTTCTCCTTCTCATACCGAGCGTGACTTGAATAAGCATGCCTGACTGTAAATGTGCGGAGGGAGTGTGAGAGATTGGATCTAGTTTAATTTACATAAATTAGATGAAAATATCTAAAACATTTTTGTTTATTTGTCTGTTTCCACAAAAAGTCAGAAATTTAGGTTAGAAGAATTGAAACCCTGTGGGCAACTACCGAGGTTTTGCATAAAAATATGTATTCCTTTTTTTAACATATCATCAATTAAAATTGTTTTTCTGAATTCTATTTTTCAGGCTTTGGACCTCTCTGGAACTCTAGAGTTCTTAAAGAGTTTTCAATTCGTGTTGAGAATTATCTGTAGATAGTAATCATTTGAATATATAAATGCATAATGTATATACATATACATCATATGCATATAGATGCTATTATGTTTAATAAAAAGAGATGAAACTGAAAGTTACTAAATTCACAGTCATCTTTTCTCATTTTCTAATTCCTAAATCAACAAATACAAAGACTACAACTACTGTCATGTGGGATTGCACTTTTTTTAGATCAAATTTTAAAAAGCTCCTCTTATTAAAAACAAGTAAAAGTTAGATAGAAATATACAGGTATTGAACTGTATTTTCTTCTCTGTAGGTATTTGTGGCTGTGTAACTCAGTTTCAAAAATTGGTATCTTTATAGTGTGTTTGCTCTTAGTTTAAAATACCCTTTGTCTCTCTGTACTATTTTTACACAGACCTCACTTGGAACTCCTTGTTTACCATTTGCAGGCATGCTCTCAGAAACTCTCTGTGCTCACTTCTGCAAAACATTCCATTCGAACATTATACATTTTTAAGGACTTAACAGAGATTCTAAGCATGTTGAAGAGATCACTTGACATTTTTTTATAATATCGTTACTGGACAGGGGTCTGGCCCTGAGTGGGTCTGCCTAAGGCCAGCTGCAGTGTATGGGTTCTTGACTTCATGTAGGAAAGATTTCACACCAGTCCAGGTGAGGATACATCTATTAAAGCTGGGACAGTAAAACAAGGAAGAGCCTACACAGAAAAAGCAACAGGAGAGCCTAGGCTGGGCTTCCTCACCTCACTGGGAAGGCAGGGGAAAGGGGGCTTTGGGGACAGGTTCAGGGGACTAGTCTGACAAGCTGCTGCTGCCCATTGCTTTAGAGGTTAGGAGACACCTGCTTGTGGAGAAAGAAGTGAGGGAAGAAGGGAAAGGGAATAGCACTGGCTGCTCCCAAGAGGGAAAGTACACACTGGGTCCTTTGTCTTGAGGCTTTTATCTTTTTCTTGCAGGTGGTAATCTTAGAGGAGGTCTCAGGGGAGGGTCCCTGTAGAATATTCATCACTTCTCCAGGTGTGCCCCTTTGGGGTCAAGGTCTCCTCTGGTTGGTCACTGACAGGGAAGGGGGTCTTTAGTCATTGCAGTTGGTTCTGGCTTCACCCACCTCATTTTGCTGGTCTTCTGGGCCTGTAGCTGAAACACAACAGAAAAGATAAAGCCAGCACCATTTGCTGTCATGGTGCCATTTGCCAGGCCTGCCCGTGACATTGTTAAGCACGGCTGCCATGTTAGGCTGCCTGAACTTATGTCCGCGGGACTGGGAGTTACTGGAAAGTAAGAACAGAACATGACTAACTACTCCCTACAGTCACAGGAAGAAGATAACATTGGAACAAACTACAGCCTCTTGTTAAAGGCCCCCAACATCCCAGGGGCCTCACACAGCACCCCCCTTTTTAAATCCAAGTATAATATAATAAAAGATCAGCACCCCTACCCTTCAATGCTGGTGTATCTCTCCACACTGTGCCCCTCTCCTGCCTTGGAGAGGAAATAAAAACTTTACTCTCTACATTTTCTTCTTTTCTTATGAATTCCTTTCACAGCCCATGTCAAGAACCAGCCTAACTATGGCCTCAGATGTTATGTCCACGAGGGAAGGCCAGGGGAGGAAAAGTTACCCTGAAGGTGAGGTCCTTGCTTGTCCAGTTTTCCCCCTGCCAAGCACTCTGTCCAGGTGACCATCTGCATTTGGATGTAAATTGCTTTGAAAGTTTGTTCAGCTATCTGTCTCAGTTTTCCTATTCCACTTGCCAAGGAATTTCCCTAGCTTTGTACTATCCTGCCTCAGTATCAAGAGTTAAAATACAAACTTCTGCTTTAAACAACAACGAACTAAAAGCAGCCAGATTTACCCTCTCTTCTTGGACAACAATATTTGGGAAAGAAATGTATGAAACAATGGTTCTAACCCATTAGACATCAGGTAACAATGGACAGAAAACCATGAGAGGTGGGAAATAGAAGAGATGAGACCTGTGATTAGGGCAATTTACTTTCTTGAGAGTTTTCAGGCATTAGAATAGAGGAAGATAAGCTAGACCGAGTCCCACAGACTTTCTGAATTAAAGAAGTTAAGGTGAGAGTCTTGTGAGACTAAAGTGGGTGGAATACACAGGACAAAGTGTGGAGAAGAGAGTTTTACAGGTTAATTACCACGTTCACATAACCTTAGGCATTCAGTCAAGTCCTGATTACCACATGAAGGTGAAGCAACTCCCGGAAGCTGTGAAAAGAACCACCCAGAAAGACTGGGGGGACAGAACCTGGTGCACACACGGGTCAGAAATAGAGCCTGACCAATTCTCATAATCTGCACTGAGCGAGGTGCTCAGAGGGAGTTGTTACAGTAGAGAGGAAACACTCCCCCCCTTCCTCCCATTTCCTCCCCCCCAGTCCTCATCCCTGTGTCTTTCATACTTGTTCCTCCAAATCCCTCCCCTTTTTCCCCCTTAATTTCCATTCCCTCTCCCCTCTTGTCACTGTCCCCTTGTTCTCTATTTCAGTGTCTTTGTTTTTATTCTGCTTGCTTGTTTGTTTTGTTGTTTAGCTTCCTGTTAAAGGTGAGATCATATGGTATTTGTCCTTCAATGCCTGGCCTATTTCACTCAGCATAATGCTTTCCAGTTCCATCCATGTTGTTGCAAAGGGTAGTAGCTCTTTCTTTCTCTCTGCTGCATAGAATTCCACTGTGTATATGTACCACAATTTTTGTATCCATTCATTTACTTACGGGCACCTAGGTTGCTTCCAACTCTTGACTATTGTAAATTGTGCTGCTATGAACATTGTGGTGCATAGGTTCTTTGAAACTGATGTTTTAGGATTCTTGGGATATAATCCTAGCAGTGGAATTGCTGGGTCAAAAGGCAGGTCGATTTTTATTTTTCTGAGAAAATTCCATACTATTTTCCATAATGGTTGTACCAGTCTGCAATCCCACCAACAGTGAACTAAGGTCCCCTTTTCCCCACACCCTCTCCAACATTTGTTGTTGGTTGCTTTGTTTATGATGTCCATCCTGACTGGTGTAAAGTGGTATCTCATTGTGGTTTTAATTTGCATCTCTCTGATAGCTAACGATATTGAGCATCTCTTCATGTGTCTCTGGATATTTTGTATGTCCTCCTTGGAGAAGTGTCTGTTCAAGTCCTTTTCCCATTTTTTTAATTGGGTTAGCTGTCTTTGTACAGAACGAGTATACAGATGAGATTTTCCATTGGAAACAATGAAAGGGAAAAGACAGTGGAGTAACATCTCTAAAGTAATGGGAAAAATTGTCAGTCTAGAATTCCATATTCTGATAAATATATTTCAAAAACGAGATTGAAATAAACTTTTTCAGATATACCAAAGTTGAAAGAATCCCTCACAAGCACTGAAAAACATAAAAAGCCTTTCAGGAGGAAGAAGAAGCACAGACCCACACAAAGGAATGCAAATCAGTAGGAACCAAGGCAACATGGAAACACATGTAAGCTTTTTTCCTTATTATTTAACTAAATTTCAGATATAATTGTTTAAATAAAATAATAATTTATAAAACATTAAGTGTAGTAAGTATGTTATAGAATAACTATTAATAAAATATATAAACCATATCATAATGTCATAAGGGGAGAGATCTAAAAATACCTAAATATTAACATATAAATGTTAATACAAATATGTAAATATATAATATATAAATATATAAATAAATATATGTAGTCTTAAAGGTAGACTGTGATAAAATAAATATATTTTTAAAAGATATAACAAAGAACCAACAAAGGAAGTAACAATAGATTCATAAAACTGTTGTATTCAAACTAATGCAGAAACCCCTATATATAGCAAACTTACATGGTAGCATATATCATTATAATAATCCACAAAGCACCAGAACTGTGCTGAGGTCACACAGCTAGTAATGAATTGGAGCCAAGGAGTCTGACTTCAGAACTCAGGCTGTTGATAGAAGACATACATTATTCCAATGGTATGCATCTTCCTATTGGAGAAATAAAATCATTCAAAGCATGTCTGTCTCATACTGACTCTGAACTTGGGATTAAAGAGACTTATGGCTCTTATGAAAAGTTGCTCAAGTCTTTATAAATGCTTTTGAAATGTCAGGTGCTCTGTCTGGGGCACCCATTGGGGTATGCTGCACCATTTATTATCTTTGAGGAACTCATAATTATAAAATTATAATTTTATAATTTTTAGAAGTCTGATGATAATGCAAGTGACTCATTTTTAGGATTTGCAATGAGTTGTGTCTACTAGATGCTATTGACTGTTTGCTGTAGGTACTGATCTGTTTTTTATCTGTTTGTAAATTCCTTTCTGTATTATTGAGGGCCTACATGTGTCTAAGGCTTTGAGCTGTTTTTTGAATCTGTTGTAACTAACATCTTGCCAATTCTCTTTTTAATTAGTTAAATAAAACCAGGGACACATTAATTTTATATTTTTATGAGAATTGTCACTTTACCTTTTTAAAATATTATATTTCAGCACTGTATAACTACTAGATAATAAAATCAAAGTAAGTAAGAGAGTTAACTATTGGATGGGATGTAAAGCAGGAAGTATGAGGAGTAGTATTTTTCTCCAGAAGGATACTGGCTTTTAAATAAAATTGAAATTTGATTCAATTGGTAATTATGGTAATACAAGTTTTCTTATTGTTTTTTTAATTTATGTGTTATCTGGTGACTAAAACTTTCAGATTTTGGCATTGACAAAATTCAGCTTCATTGATAGTGGGATACCTGTTTGCCAAGTTCTTTTGGCTGCTGTCTCAACCCAGCCCTTTGTCCATCACACTTATCATGTGCATGAAGTTAAGGCCAGCAAAAATCTGACTAATGTTCCAGTTCAGCCTCAGTGACCTTCATGGGAACTAACTCCTTATAGCATAGCCCCTGGCAGAGGGAGCGGGGTTAGCGTTACTGCTGACTTTGTATGAAAACAGCAGTGAGATCCCGGCATCCCTCAAAGACAACCTAACATTCCCGTGTGATTGGCATCGCATTGGGCATTGTTTATATACATGTACTTCTCAAAATATACCAGGTGCTAATGTTTAAGTATCCAGTTTTAGAAAATATGATTAGATAAACCAATGCCTATCTTTACATTTTATAAGGCATCTTCGCCTTGTAAAGTGAGTCATTGAAATTTCATCAGATAGTAAGTCCTCCAGTGTATTAATAGTTTTTGAAATAAATTATCTGATGATGAGTTAAGGAAAAAAATATTAAGCTGATGTGTGTGGAGGTAGTATTTAACTGAGGGTCAATAAAAATGAAAATAAATCATTTGGGACATTATCATGTAAACCAATGGAAAAATATTCAACTTCAAATGTTATTCAAAGAGAAAAAAATAAGGAAAGAGAGAAAAATAGGTTTGAGCCCTGGCTGGTGTAGTTCAGTGGATTGAGCACGGGCCTGCAAACCAAAGGGCCACCAGTTCAATTCCCAGCCCAGGGTACATACCTGGGTTGTGGGCCAAGTTCCCAGTAGGGGGCATGTGAAAGGCAACCACACATTCTCCTCCACTCTTTCACCTTCCCTTCCCCTTCTCTAAAAATGAATAAATAAAATATTTTTAAAAGAAAAATAAATTTAATATGAATTGTAAGCTTTATGGATTTTATAACTGTAAAAAGTTGCAAGATCCTCAACTTAGAAAAGGCCTATTTATTGGGCTTATGGCCTATCCCCAGGAATGCTACAAATTGCAGAGACTTTTCTTGCCTCCCTTGTAAATTTAAACTCATGTTAAACCCAATGTTTCCAAGAAAACACATTCTAAGATCCAAAAAAATGCTTCACTAAACCAATGTTAAAACTATGATTCACACCTAAGTTGATAAATGCCTTTGCTACTTTTACTGAAGGGAAAACATTTATTAGTTGTTCATCTTCCTTCATCATAATTATATCAAACAGGCTTCTTACTTTTCACTTCATAAAAAAGAATTTAACACCTTTTGAGTATGATCTCTTTATAAGATATTATACTTTTATAAAGGTAAATATGTCCAGGTTTTAGCTGATTTTGATAACACAGCTATAAAGTAATAAAAGTTCTTGTGGTTTTAAACAATGGGAATTTATTGTAAAAATATGTCTTAATTTGGTTATAAGTTTTAACAAGATTGTCTTTATAGCCAAGTTCAGGTACAAGTCGGCCTTGTCTATGGAGGTTCAGGACCCATACCTTTAAGCCATCTGTTCTATGAGCTTAATATCTTTAGGCAGATTAAATTTGTAAATTCTATTATGTTACTGTTTTAACCAAATAGTAACCACAGACATCCAGAATAGCTATTGGTTGGCAGGTAGATGACCTGCAGGAAGAAGAATCACAGAGGACCAGAGACAGCTGAGGGGGAAGTTTGCATCTGATGCTAATTGTATTTTACGTATTGACACTAATTATATTTTAGCCACCAGCTGTTAGCTGCCTTTTCCCCTCCCCTCATACATCCTGATGGTCTGTGGGCAATTGAATCAATTTGCCTTTCTAGGAGAATAACCATGCATACAATTAAAGTCCCATGTAATCAAGAAAATGAACAGTTTCTAATTGAAAATGAACACGTGTCCTATGTAAAATCAATAAACTAAACCAACCTTTGACATTTTTAACTGAAATTTTGTAAAAATTAAAAAAAAGGCTTACCAAAAGACAGACTCAAAGTTTTGTGGGGGTTTTTTTTCTCCTAAGGCAAAAGGAGTTGAAACGTGGCTGATGTGCTCAGTGTCTGTCTGGTCTTTTTATTATGTGCAATTAAGAATCAGGACTGATTTAACTGGCTGTGCTCACATTATGTAAACATAACAGAAGGGGACGTAATTCTGATCACTCCCCTCTGGAATGTTTTATACTAATGTTTCTTCTTACGATAATATATTTCCCCACTAGGAAATATTACCTGAGCCTCCTATCAATAGTTGCTCTCTCTTAAGCTTTATTTTTCTCATTTTATACTGTCAAAAACTGTCTTTCAAATGATTTTTCGGACAATGAATTCTGACTAACGGGCCCTGAGTAACTGTAAAATTGCCACTTACTATTTTAAATTAATTACTTTGATAGCAAAATAACTTGAAAGACTGCTTTATAATTTTCATCATTAAATAAAATTATTAGGGCTTGAGTCCTTTCCCTTTCGCTTTATTCTCTTTTGTCAGCAGCTTTACTGCTGTTCAGAGTCTAACACAAATGTGAAGAAACGAAATGACTCTGGCTGTTGTGCACTGAAATGTCATCATTAGAGTTTTTCTGGTGACAGCGCTGCTGTTTCATCAGCATCTTTGGAGCTTCTTTCCTCCTAAGTATCCTCACTTTGCTGACATGTATTACATTTCTCATTTATTCCCCAGTACTTACAATATTGCAAGGTAAGTCACGGGTGGTCAATAAATGAGCATCGGAATTGAATGGCGCTCCAAATGAATAATTTGAAGATTTTCATGTGTCTTCCAAATCGTGATCTGTGGTCTTGGGGAAGTCTCAGGATCTGAGGACAGCTCATGTTACAGTTCGTGGGTTCTTGGTTGACTGATTTGTCTTCATGTGCCTACTTTGGGGAGGTTACTGGCTGAGCTCCTCCTTTATATAAAGACCCTACCTTCATGTTTACCCTCTAGCAAAGAGGGAACATAAAAATATTTATTAATTCCCTCAGATTTCTTCTTGATTCAGAACTCATAACTTATCTAAACACAACTTTCCAGGACCCAAAGAAATCCTGGGGAGAAATCGGGAGGCAGGCCTTGATTCCTGGTCATTTTGACATGCTGAAAGAACAGCGGGGCCAGGACGGACTGAGGAAACAGCATCAAAGTGGTATCAGTTATCTGGATTGTTATTTTAGCAGAGGTCTCGATGAGAAATGTACTACTAAGTAAAGCACAGCCTCACCTGCATCCCCACTGAAATATGATAACTATCCCAGAAAGTCTGAAATAGCACCTCAAGAGGTCTTACAGAGAAGAAGGTCACCAAGAAGTTACACACATCTAAGAGAAGGTCAACAGTGCAGATGGCTTTTGCTCTCAAGTTTCCCTTCCACTATAGCCCTGTGACAATTAAACTCACACTGTTAAGGTTATTACTTCATTAAAAGTACCAGAAATCCATCTATCTTTTCTGAAGTACAAACATATTTCCAAGATGTCTATCTCACTAAGATAACATTTGCAAAAGTAACAAAAAGTTTACTATTTTCATAACAATAACTTGCAACTTATCAGCGGTTTGCAAAATCAGCTTATTGAGACATACCCAGCATTTCTAATTAATGTAATTCCAGTTAACAGAAAACATTGCCTTTTATTATGTATAATAAGAATAGGTATTAATTCTGGAAATGTTCTTCCAGTTATGGGAGGGGATGCACTGCATGGCAGGCAAATGTGCATTTCTCACTACGGGCAATAGTAAAATGTTTGAGTTCTCCTACATCAACATGTGTGAAGCATGGGATGCTAAACAACATCTCACTGTGCTTGGCAGTGAGAGCACTTGGCAGTATTAAGGTACTGGTACCTGCAGTGGGGAGGGAAATGTTAAAGATAAAAAAAAAGTGGCTCACCAGACATACTGTTGCTCAGTAGTTTTTGCCTGGATCAGTTCTACTAGGAAAAGGTTGTAAATGTGAAAACTGATAAGAAAAGAGAATGGTGCAAAATTATAATATATTTATTTGAAAGTTAACTGATAAAGTAAGCTAGCACAAGCACTCAATTAATTAATGCATGACAAAAATGAGTCTAAAAACTGTGACTTAAACAGTCAATGCATTGTCTGATTTTTTAATTCAATTTATATGTCTCCAACTAAAACACAAACATTTCACAGAAATAAAATAGTTCTTTGGAGGGGTATAAAGCAAAATAGGTAAGACTGGAGTGTGGCCTAGGAAGAGATCATTATAATAGCAGAGAGGGAAGATGAAGTCATCCCATCTCTAGATTCCAGTTATATACATAGTGGGGTGTTAAGAATAGTAGGTTTCTGAACTACCTGCATCTCAGTTTACCTTTAATTTTTCTACATGGAAAATATTCCTTAACATTTGACTCAATGCACTTTTGCCCTTCGATTTATATTTACTACATTTCTCTTGTTATAACTTGTAACTGATAAATCTGGGGAAAATAGGAAGTGATAGACTCTTCATGAATACTTCTTAAATGCACTTGACATCAAAATAGAATTTGATAGTCTAGGAACATTGATGATATAGTTTGCTAGTCAAATATACAGACTTTATGTTCATAAGTAAGTGGAGGAGAATTTATCAAAATTATTCTTTTTGTAGCAGGCCAGGGCTGTTTTGTCAACTAAAGCTCATAGGCAATCACCTACACATTTCTTTCTCTAGTCATCTAAGACTCTGTCACTGGTTCCTGAAACCCTGAATCAGTGCTTCACTTAAGCTTCCCGTTTACCCTTCAGGCATAAGGCAGCTGGACCTTGGGCAGGTAAAGTTCTCACGGAAGTCAATTGGAGTTTTTACTGCCTGAGGGCTACGGCATCAAGCTCCAAGTCATCTATTATAAATATTTTTGACACATCAGATTCAAGCACAGTCAACTCCAGCTGAAAAGGTATAAAGGTACAGACTGTTTCCAGTTATTTCATGCCTTCAAGGAAAACAACTCCACTTAAATGATATTTTTTCTTTACCTCAGATCCACTTGAGTGTTAAGGATGGTCACCAAAGACCCTGTTACAAACTGGAAAGAGATGAGGTGTTTCTCAGTAAAAAGAAACTAGTTTTCTGCTTAGGCAGATTGCAGTGGTGCCAGCAATTCTCACTCTTTAGCATGCATTATTCACAATATGAGAATATTTTAAGTAATGAGTAAAGATTTTATTGTGTGGCCTCTGATATGTTTTTGATAATATAACTATGAAAGCTCTCCATGTTTCTTGATAGTTTACAGAAAAAGAACATAAATTAAAGAACAAAACAAAACACAAAACATGAAACTAAACAAGAATGACTCTCATTTTTTAAATTGTTTTTTCATTTCTTTTCTGTTTTGGGGTTGTTGGGTTTTTTTTGCTGGAACCTTTCCTTCCTCTTTTAAATTCCTTTTGAGGTGAGTTAATGTACAACTGATTTTTTCAAACTATGTGATTTTTTATTTAAGCCATTCATATAGGCAAATTCTTTGGTGGTTTTGTCTATTTTGTACTACAATTTATGTTGCAAAAAATCAGGAAAAGTTTGGGACAAAAGAAATATCTACATATTGATTCCAGTGGTAAGGTTAACAATAACTCTTACAAATATGGGACTTCCACCAAGATGGAGGCCTAGGTGGAAGCACTGCAGCTTCTCGAACAACCAAGTTTAAAAACAACAAAGTTTTAGCAACAAAAATGCAGCCAAACCACAGAAAATTGAACTGCATGGAAGTCTGACAACTACGACCCCTTCAGCCAAACCGGTAAGAGGGGCAGAGCCAGCAGCAGAGCGGGGTCGGGCAGGAAAGATCCACCAGACTGACCCAGGCACGTGACCCAGGTGCTCCAACAGCTGTGGGTGGATCCCAGGTGTGGAGTAGCAGGCTGACCCACTGAGGGCACAAGGTGGTAGACGCACTGAGGGCTGATCTCGGTCACACATTCGAGCATAGATAAACCTGCGAAGGAGCTAGCAGTGAGACGGACCTCGCAGGCCCCAGAGGCAGGAAGCAGCAGAGGGAACTACCATTGTCCCACTCTGACCCCGCCCCCACATACAGTGTCACAAACCAGAGACCTGGGTGGCCCTGCCATGGTGAACATCTAAGGCTCCGCTCCTCATATGTAACAGGCACAAACAGACCAAAACAGGGCTCAAGAACAACTCAGAGCCCCAGAGCGGATAAATCTAAGCAATGAAGAAATAGGTAAACTTTCACATGCACAGTTCAAAACACTGGTGATCAGGATCCTCACAGAACTGGTTGATTTTAGTCACAAATTAGAGGAACAAATCAAGGCTAAACTAAGTAAAATGAAGGTAAATGCACAGGGAACCAATAGTGATGGGAAGGAAACTGGAATTCAAATCAATGGAGTGGACCAGAAGGAAGAAAGAAACATTCAACCAGAAAAGAATGAAGAAACAAGAATTCAAAAAAAATGAGGAGAGACTTAGGAACCTCCAGGACATCTTTAAATGTCCCAACATCTGAATTATAGGGGTACCAGAAGGAGAAGAGGAAGAGCAACAAGTGGAAAACTTATTTGAACAAATAATAAAGGAGATCTTCCCCAGTCTGGCAAAGGAAATAGACTTCCAGGAAATCCAGGAAGCTCAGAGTCCCAAAGAAGTTGGACCCAAGAAGGAACACACCAAGGCACATCATCATTACATTAGCCAAGATTAAAATGAAGGAGAGAATCCTAGAAGCAGCAAGAAAGAGATAAGGGGACAGTCACCTACAAAGGAGTTCCCATCAGACTGTCAGCTGATTTCTCAAAAGAGACCTTACAGGCAAGAAGGGGCTGGAAAGAAATATTCCGAGTCATGAAAACCAAAGACCTACAACCAAGATTGATCTGTCCAGCAAAGCTTTCATTTAGAATGGAAGGACAGATAAAGTACTTCTCAGATAAGATCAAATTCAAGGAGTTCATCATCACCAAGCCCTTATTATATGAAATGTTAAAGGGACCTACCTAAGAAAAAAAAGATAAAAAAGATGAACAGTGAAAGAACAGCAAACTCACAGTTCTTAACAACCACACCTAAAACAAAAGCAAACTAAGAGGACAGCTAGATCAGGAGCAGAACCATGGAAATGAAGATCTCAAGGAGGGTTAGCAACAGGGGAGTGGGACAAGGAGAAGGGAGGAGAAGGTACAGAAAATAAGTAGCATGGATGGTAGGTAGAAAATAGATGGGGGGGCAAGAATAGTAGGGGAAATATAAAATCTAAAGAACTTGAGAGGCGTGGTCATAAACTAAAGTGGGGGGAATGGTGGGGGAGGGGGTGTGCAGGGTGGAGGGGAATGAAGGGGGAAATAGAACAACTGTAATGGCATAATCAATGAAATATATTTTAAAAATTATGAATGAACCCATTCATATTTGGTATAACCAAAATAGGTATAATCTATTCAAATAGGTATAACCTACCTATTTGAATTCCTTTTAGTGACAACTTTTAGTAATTAAGTTCTCTATAAATTATTTTTCATATATTTCTATTTCTTCACTGATGTTATTGTACTCTTTCTATAATTCTGAGTGACAAGAATATCACAGTATCATGTTATTTAATGAATAAATATGAGTATTTTCCTTTTAAATAATTGAAAATATTTAATAGTATAGATAGAAAACCACATAGTTAAGCTTTAATACAGTGAGACAATTTCATGATTTGTCATATTCTTATAAAAATATAAGAGAATTTCAGGTAATGAGCATTATATACATACACATACATATATATATGCATATGTATTCACATAGCATATGTGTATATATATATTGTCTCTAAAATGTAATAAATAGTAAATTTTTAAAAATATTATATTGTTGTGGATGGAGAACAATTAGATACAGCAACAAAACATTCTTGATATTAAAATTTTCTGCTGCTTAACTACAGGGTTCCTGTGAATGGCAAGAAACCAGAAATAATCCTGTTGCTACTTATAGCTAATGAGTCATGACAAATCTAAACAACCAAATCATTCAGTAGCATCAAATTTGACCATTCTAGGCTCTATTCACCTAAAGTCCAATTATTTGAGCAATTAAGAAAAAAATGTGGTTAAACTAGATGCCTTGTACTGTGTAAACAGACCATTGGATGAATAATTACATTGTTAATTGAGTTGGTCTATTTGTGGCCGGTTGACACAGGTAAAGTTGTCAAACATCTGGTTATGTCTTCCATGTGGTTTTAAGAAACAAATCGAACTACATAAATTAATCAAAATTTTATTTAGTTTAATGAGTCTTCAAACTCATTATCTTAAATACCTTAAGTCAATTTGTAGTGTGTATATATACATATATATATACACACACATATAAACTATATATATATGTGTGTATTATATATTATACACTATAAATATATAAATATATTATATGTTGTAAATATATAATATACTTATAATATATAACATTATATATGTTATAAATATATATTTATAATATATATAAAATTGTGTGTATACATTTGCGACACAAATATATTTATGGTGAAAAATAATAGTTAATAGGCTTATTTTTTGTTGAACACTGTTTGAGCATATTGGCTACACTTCCTAATTCTCAGAATCACCCTAAGTTATTTGTTCCATGATTACCTCCATTTTACATGTGAGAAAACTGAGACAAAAGAAGATAGTGTTTATTTCCAGAGGATGCAGAATTGTGTAAGATAAAGTCACTTGTGTCCAAGATCCATGTTAATTATGCTGCAGCTGCCTGTGTACAAGCAAGTGCACAAAACAACCAGTGCAGTCAATCAATAAACTGAAAAATATTTGCCATTGTACCAAATTGATCAGTCGATGAGAATAGTCAATCTTGTAGTTGTGTTTATGTGCAGCCAAAAACTGATTCATTTGAACCTAAAAGAATGGCTCACCTTTGACTTTCCTCTGTGTTCACCCTGTAACACGTTACAAAAAATGCATAATGTGGCAAATTCCAGGCAGCTCACTGTGCTGTGGTAGGTAACAAAGAAAGCTTACCAATTTTTTCTAGCCCCACAGAACGTTTTCAAACTCTATGACTATGGCAGTTATGGGGAACACAACTATAACTCAATTATTCACCTTTAACCAAAAAACCCTAAAAAATCCCCCCCAAAATAAAGTCTCTCCATAATGCCAGTATTCATCTCATATTTTTATTACAATAATAAGCATTTTATGTCAAATACTAGGAGACAACGATGTCCATATTTCAGCTAAATATTCTTTTGCTGTCCTGCAACTGTCCCTGTGATGTAGCTAAAATTTTTGATACTATGTGAAAAAAAATTTTTTGCATTTACCAAAAAAATTCATGTGGCATAAACTAAATCGCTAATCATTTATTCCTGAAGGTGGACTCAATATGTGAAGGGATATGAATATTTTGATGGTACTTATATATGCTACATTCCTTCTTGGAAAGCTTCAACTAATACATATTCTCTCCAGAAGTATAAGAGGTTCTTCTTCTCATATACAGATATTTTTGCCAGTTTCAATACTTTTGGTAAATATGATATGCTATACATTGAGCTATCTTCCTTTGATTTATAAGATAGCACTTTGCTATTTCTGCTCCTTTCATCTTACCTATTTTTTCTTAATATAATGGGACTATTGTCACCTAATGTTTCACCTGGGTCCACTTCTACTCATGTTTTATTCTAGCTCCATGAGGTGTCTCACATTCACCTATTTCTTCAGTTACCACCCATACTTTGTTACCTTTTTCATAAAGGCAGACCTGCATCTGTAGGTCTATGTTAGATAGATGATGATGATTAGTTAGATAGATGATAGGTAGATAGATAGATAGATAGATAGCTAGATAGATAGATAGATACAGACCTATATCTATATCAACTATCACTTGTCCAACAGCACCATCTAACAAAATCCTTCATCACTATCAAACTACTTTCCTGTTGAAATTACACACTATCCTGAGGCCTCAATCTTAACCTTGTAGGGAGGCCTTATAAGTTATTATTTCCTTCTTTGTTCATTCTTCTGCATCCTGTAGGTAGTAACTATTTTCTTCCCTTAGAATTTTTAGATATTGCATAATGATGTAATAACTATTTTATTATGTGGAAGTTCTATATTGCAGTTTTAATTTTAAATGTCTATATTAATTTCTTTTCTGTCTCCTGCATGGACCCTGACTGCTTCCCCAGCTTGCTTGTGATGGGTGTGGCCAAGTGTCTCTTCTGTTCATCCTTCCATCTTCAACTGATTTCTAAATGTAAGGTGTTTTTACTCTTTCTTCACCAATGCAGGATTTTCCTTCTTTTGATTTAGGTAATTTAGACTTATTTATGTCTACCACTCTGTAAGGATTTTGAGAGAAGTGGGAGTTTTAGTTTTCTGATGTTTCCTTGTCAGGATGGGGGAGATGATCTATTGCAACCTTGTACATATTAACTAGAAAGGGTTCTTCTTTTTAATACTTTAATTGGTCTGGTTACTATAATCATAATTTAAAACATCATCCTCTCTCAGCTTGAAATCAAAATAACCAATTAATTGGTTTTTGTCTACTTTTTTCATAACTCAGTCCACCACACTGCTGCGAAAGTTATGTTTTCAGAAGCAACACTTCTGTTTAACAACCTCTGATGGCTTCTTCTTGCTGTGAACTAAACAGTCATACACAGTCTTTCACAAAGTGAGCCAAACCACTCTCTCTACCCTCTCTTAATATTGCTTCTCACTAAGTAGCCACACTTGTCCCCCAAAACACAATGCATTCCTGTTAGAACTTGTTATTTTTTCCAACCTTGATGCTCTTTTCTTCAGTAAAATACTCCTTAACTTATAAAGGGTATTTTCTAAGTTGCTTAAGTCCCTTAGTCTCTGTGAAGCCATCCTTGATCCCCTTGGTTGCAGCTAACCTCTCCCTTGCCAGCCCACCGCCAAAGTAGATTTCCATTATAGCACTTTAGTCTAATTCAGTCATTCTCTGACTTTACCCTGGGTCAGAATCACGCCGAAACCTTGTTAAAATACAGTGTGCTGGATCCCACCCGAGTTACTAATTCATATCTGTGGTGGTGCCAGAGATTTTGCATTTTTAACAAGTTTCCAGGCAATACTTCCACTGCTGGTCCTGGAACAATATTTTAGAAAACCACTGTTCTAAAAATTTTAGGAGACTATTGAAATACTTCAGATAAAAGATAACAGTCTTCTAAATTAAACAATTTGTTATAGATTTGGAAAAGGTAACATTGTTTTCCATCTAGATAATTTTACTTGTTTTTATTAAAATGTAACTCAAAAACATGAACTGAGTGGAACAGTTGAGGATGTGGCTAAGGGCACATTAAAATGAGTCTCGAATCAAAGGTAGTTTCTGCTTTCCAGCTATATGTTCCTGAGAAATCTCCCAATCCTGAATCCTCAAGGTCTGTAACAATAGAAAAACTTACAGTTTCAAAAGGAAATTTTAGCAAACGAAAGTTTCTTCTTAGTAATTAAATTGCTTCCTTGTGCCAGAAACCAAGGGTATTTTACAAATTGTTCCATCATTATACTGTGTAAAACCTTGCACATATAGGTATTGGGGCAATTATATTGGTTGTCAGGGATATAAGTGCATTTGAGATAAAGCCAATCTATGGGTAGATTTCAGGGTCTGTCGCATTTCAGTTGCCTTGTGTGATTCTTTGAAAACCTCAGCTTATTAGAAAAGAATGGTCCTTGCCATATGTGCAGCATTAAGAACATCTGGAAACACCATCAAAGCAAGATTTTTTTTTTACTTTCCATTGGCATGAAGAAGCCATTGGAAATTTCACAGATGTTTGAATCTCAGGATCCCTGGATAGTAGGAAATTGAAGCAGACTGCTGGCATTGACCAAGCAATTTCTCCGAAGAACTGCACTGATACTCCATGGAGACAACGAGAAGTTGTTCCAAGTGGGACTCGGTCTCTTCCTAAATAAAGCTATGACTGAATAATCTAATTTCTTCCTTGAATGTCATTGTAATGCATATGAGGCTCAAATCATTAATGTGCACACAGTGGTTATAATTAGAATCATATGAACGGTAGAATATTATGGAAACTCATGCATTTCTTGGATGTAACACAATTGGACATTTGTCTTGGAGATCTGGGGGCATTTCTTTTTTCCAGGGAGACTATCTCCAATTTGTCTCTCTATCAGAATCAAAATTACCCAATCTACATTCATCTCAAATCTAGTAAATCCAGTTTAAACTTGATTATATCATTACAGGTTTACATGTAGAATTTGAGGATTTGCATGTGACTTTTACAATTACCAAGTAATGGTTTAACCCCTGGTGAAAATACATCATATTAGAATCATTAGGTCAGTTTTTACATATTTTATATTTTGTTCAAACTATATATCACTAGGCCCCCATCTCTGAGATCACTGGTGAGCCCTGCTCTTTTTGGAGAGGTGAGGAATGAGGCAAGATGGGACTACTGAATGCTTTAGAAATAGTTCTTCAGATGATGCTGTCTGTGTCACGTAATTAGAGCCACCTGCTATAAAGCCTTATCACTAAAAATGCGGTCTATAGACCAGCAGGATCAGCAACAACTGGAAGCTTCTTAAAATTCAGGTTCTCAGGCCCTGAAGCATAACCCACATTTTAAAGAAGAGTTCACATGATTTATTTTTACATTAAAGTATGACTATAAAAATGGTTTTCATGTAAAGCTAATTATTTCTCATCTTATTTATGCTTTGACACTGAAAGCCCAAGCCCTAGACTTAAATAAAAATAAGAGGAATACCTATAAGATCATTACAATTTATGACATAAAGTTTGTATGCTCTTATCATTACAGAGTTTAGTTTAGTTTATAGGTCTTCATTTAGCATTAGTGGGTTCTTATTACTAAACATAGTCTTAGTGGGGCTGGAAATTTTACCTCATTCTACACTCAGAGAAATGCAGCTCCTTTATGTTATCTGTTTCTGACATACATTATAGCACAAACACCATCTGCAGGGTTGAGGGAATGAGAAAAAAATAATAACTAAATGTGCAATATGAGTTACAGCATAGTTTAGTAAGTTAAATCCATTAAGGGGCTTTTTTATTTCTCCTTGGCTAGAAAATGTAACCTTTATCATATCTTGTCCCTTCCTCATGCTTTTCACCTTAAGATGTTGCCATCCTTATTATGTACGCATCCCTCTGTATCTGGGGAGGTGGGGAGGTTCTTGACTACAATCCTTCTGCCTCCAAAGGTCTTCAAAGTGATACATTTTACCTCCTCAAGTTGCTTGCCCAGCTGGCTCTTGTATTTTAAATTAAAAGGTAAGCATAACTCAATTTCTTCTCAATTTCTGAGTCCAGTAGCTTTCTTGACTCCGTCAGAATCACTGCAACTTTCCCTTATTCCAGTTCCCTGACTATGCCAATTGTCTATAAAGAATATCCTGTGAAGAGATATTTTTGACACAGAATTTTATCAAGCAAACACTTTAATACTATGCATTGAAAAAATGGAATCTATCAAATTTATTTTACAATGTTAGCAAAACCCTGATGTTTAAAATTGACACTTATAGCTTAAAAGTAACAGCCTCACGACTGTGCATTTATTTTTAATTTTCTATGCAAAGCATATTAGTAAAGAAATTTAAATATTACATTGGAACCATTACTCACCATGACCAAGTAAGGTATATCCCAAGAAAGCAAAGATAACTAATATTAGCAAAATTACTAATATGAGAAGTGAATTCTAAGACAAAATGCTCAATTAAAAATGGGTAAGAATTTTAATAGATACTTCTGCACAGAGGATATATAAATGGTCAATAAGTTTATTAAAATGAAATACAAATTAAAATCACAAGATAACTCTTCATATCTAGTAATAGAGTTAAAAATATATAGTCAAATAATACAAATATTAGCCAGTATGAAAAAAATCAGTCAACTTGTTCACATTTGATGTGAATGAAAAGTGATATATCTACTTTGGAAAACAGTTTGAGAGATCCTTAAAAGGTTAAACACAGAATTACCACATAACAGAGCAATTCTACTCTTAGCCACTTATTCAAGAGAAGTAACACTTAAAAGTCACCCCTGAACAAAGACAATAAGAGGAGAGGAGAGGATTAAAGGTGTGAAGTGAGGGTAGGTAGGGAAGGAGAGAGTAATGAAGAAAAAATGGAGACAACTTTAAACAACAATAATAAATAAGTAAATAATTCAAACTCTAAAAAAATAAAATAGAATAAGATAAAATTCAAAGATAATCCCACAACTATTTGCTGTGATTCATTTATTTCTCTTTGAAATTTTCCTAATAAGTAAAAAATAGCATTTTATTGCATTTTTTAAAATAATCTCAGCCCTTCATTTAATAGACTTGAAGTCAGAGGACCTGTGTTTCAGTCTTGACTTCAGCACTTCTTAGTTGGAAGACTTGGGCCTTTATCCTTAGGGTGTTAGGTGTCTTAATCTATAAAGCAGAGTAAATATCTCTCTACTTACTTTGCAGAACTTTCATGGACCTAAAATGTAGCAACAAGATAAAAAGGCAGGATCCAAATATTCTTTGAATGATTAATAACTAGTTATCCAAAAATTACCTGCCGCCTTCTTTGAATTACTAAAAGTGGAGCCTAAATTTTTAGATTTTTAGAAAATAGGCTTTTGTTTGGTACCAGAGCAAATTCACCTATGAAATTAAGAGAACTTTGCCCTCTTTGTAGATTCCTATTATTCTAGTTCATGAAGATATATTCAATCATCTGACACCTCTTTAGTTGTGTCTATAATAATCTATGCTTGCATATTAATTTTAAGGTAATGAAGTAAAAGAAAAAAGTATTTACCATTGCAGAATTTTAGTTAATTCTTCAAAATAATGATTGATATGATGGAAAGTATTTTCTTCTGGTTGCAAACAAACAGAATGCTATCACATTTTTTACATTTACATTTGAAGAAGAAAACTCATATTACATACTTATCACTGTCATCTCCCCATTGAGCTCTCATTAATATTAAAGGGAGTCAGTTCAACACATTAACATCTCAGTGAGAATCTGTCCCATTATAATTATCACCGACCTTGTCAATTTTAAATTTTAGCTTAGGTCGAAATTAAATCTAAGCTATTAAGAACAAAGTAAAAACAAAGTGAAAGGCAGAGCATTCCTAACTACAGACTGATAAGTTAATGTATTAGTTACAGAACTTGATTATAAACATTAAATGGATGTGTATATAGTGGATGCACACATATTTGCATATAATTATAATGTTGAAATGTATGCCACTATCAATGATCTCATAGTTACATTGCTCTCAGTCCCGTGTATCATAATACCTGTGAAAGCTCCTAAAATTATAGGTACAAAAGTAATTGTTCGAGATCTGGTTTTATTTTTTTAATCATGTTTGTTGTTATTTTATTACAGTGGTCCCAGTTGTTCCTCTTTGCCCTTCTCCACCCACCGCACCCCCCACTCCCACAGCCAATTCCCACATTGTTGTCAGTGTCTGTGGGTCAGTCTTACATGTTTCCCTTCCCCTTCTATGTCTAGTCCCTTCCCCTTCTTTCCACCAGTATCCCCCTCCCTTCTGTTCAGTTTCCATCTGCCCCGTGTTTCCATGCCTGTGGTTCTATTTGTTCATTAGCTTATTGTTCATTAGATTCCTCATATAGGTGAGATCATATGGTATTTGTCTTTCACTGACTTGCTTATTTCACTTTGCATAATATTCCTGGAGATTTTAATTTAGTGGGTATGAATGAATCGCATGTGTTTATTTGGGGGGGGTTGGGTTAAGTTCCACAAATAATTTTGATAAACCCCCCAGGCTTGAAGACCTCTCTTCTATGCCATAGACAATCTCTGTACATACACATTCATAAATGAATTTGAACGCTAAATTCAATTCCACCTCCAATAAGCCTCTCTAATTGCACTCAGAATTGTCATTAAGGGCATGTATTGGCAATTGACTTGTATTTGGCCTTACATTGGCATGTTGGCCAGACTTTAAGGGCATGTATTTTCACACAAATCTTGTGCTGACCTCCATGGCATTTAATAAAGGTAAAATCTTCAACCATTTCTCTTAGACCAGATAAATAAGTGACATCTCAGAGAAAAAGCTGCTACAAAGCTACTGTTCAGGTAGACAATTTACCTGAATTTGAGGTATTAGAGACAAGTAGAATTCAGTAATAAATACTTTCTTGATTTCCCTTGCATGATAAATGTTTACCGATTTTATTTTTATAGCTATGTATAATTATGTGTCTTGTCCTTAGGGAGTTTTATGAGATAGTGAAAGAATATGGAAAGGAAGAGCAAGGGATGGCGAAAAGTGGGATGATGGGAGAGGGGCAGAAGAAGGAGAGGAAGAGAACAGAAAGGTACAACTTAGTTACGTGCATTTCTTTTTGTCTGTTGATTTTCTCAATTGTTCCAACCTAAACCTTGCCAAGCACTCCTTATATAATGCATATAAAAAGGGAGCTACACCCATTGAAGTGTGTGTGTGTGTGTGAGGAATATGGGGGAGATGCTGGGTGGAATGGAAATGGGGTGCAGAAAGACATCCAACAGGTGTGTGTTGAATGTCTCTAGGAACAGAAAATAGTTTGAGAAAAAATCCTTGTCTTCATAATAAAGCGACTTGTTTTAATATCTTGGTTGCATTATTTAATAATTATGTAATTTAGGCCAACTTTCTTAAAAATGTGTTGACTCACTTTCTTTTTTTAATAAAAGTAGCATTATAGCACCTGCTTTCAGCAATTTTGTGAATAGACCCAGTATATACAACGTTTCTAGCATATGATAGATTTTTAATAAATAGTAGCTATGGTTCTCACAAATAGGATATGACATATTAAGTATCATTTAACACAAGTCTTCTATGAATAGTCTTAGCTACTAGTATTCAAATATTATGTCATCTACTTTGTCCAAACATTAGTTTCTTACTTTTTTTAACATTATGCTCCCAGGAATGTATTTTTATAACAACATTTGTTACATCATTTACAATAGCCAAGATTTACAAGCATCTCAAATGCCCATCCGTAGATGAGTGGATAAAAAAAGCTGTGGTACATATATAAAATGGAATACTACTCAGCCACAGAAATGAAGAAAATCTTACTTTTTGTGACATGAATGGATCTGGAGAGCATCGTGCTAAGTGAAACAAACCAGTCAGAGAAATACAAGTACCATATAATTTCACTTACTTGTGGGACCTGATGAAGAAAACAAACTAACAAAGTGAAGGCAAAATCATGGATACAGAGAACACACTGACAGCTATCAGAGGGAGGGAGTTGGAGGCTAGGTTAGAAGTATGAAGGGACTAAGCAGAGAAAGAAAACAAAGACTCATGGACACAGAAAACAGCATGGTGATAGGTGCAGAGGGCGTGGAGGTGGGAAGGAGGGAAGGAAGGAAGGAAGGAAGGAAGGAAGCAAGGAAGGAAGGAAGGAAGGAAGGAAGAAGGCAGGCTGGGCTGGAGGTACTGAATATTTCTTCCTTCAATAAAAACAGACTAAAGAGCATAAATAGAGCTTTGTGCAAAAATATAATGCAGTGCTTATTAGCATATCCATTCAAATATTCATTTCTTGTAACTAAAATTTTAAAGAGATTTCTTCTTAGTCAAAAAAACATGATTAGACACAGTAAAATAGATACTATTCTGTATTACTATAAATTAATGGATGCATGAAAGGGGCTGTTATTTAGTAAATTCTAAGAAAGGTAATCTTATGTTTGTTTTGCTCAGAGAAGTAATGTTTTATAAATGTAGTTTCACTCTCATAAATGACCAGCTTTAGATGATGTGGACAATCATGCAATTAGAACTATGAAAAAATAAACAAACAAACAAGAAAACTAGTGAACTTCAGTTAAGACATGGTGACAATAGACTTAACTGGCAGAACCCACACACATACATTGAAGCAAGAGACTTAAAATGTTAAAGAGCTCTTTCTCACCCTTCATTCTTGAGAATTTGGGATGTCAAAAAGCATAATAATCTGTCCTGGTAAAGTCTCCAGACATGGTGAATCATACCTTGGAAATATACTAAGACAGTGCAGGGAAATTAAAGGAATCAAAAACTTCATTTGTACTGGAGTTTTTTGCAGGGAAGTACAATTTTCAAGGAGCATTTGAGAAGGGAGATGTGTAGGAGAAAGGGTAAGTTGAGTAATTAGTTTAAGCCCGCAGAAACAATTTGTGTTCCACTTATTTATTTTCTTATTGAACTCTGAAAAATTTCTCTATAGTGCATAACTTTAACTGTTCTTCTCATTTGTGGAAAAAATACCACAGATAGTATTTAAAATACATTTGCGTTCACTACACAACCAAGTGTGGGATCTGAAGGAGTGGAGCATTCTAGCAAAGGATATGCCTTCTCTCCAGCAGCCCGCACTATATGGAGCAACAGACCACACTCAGACTAATCAAGAAATTTTATGTGCTGTAACTTTATGATGCATTTTAAGATGCGATAAAGTAAATTCTTAGACATTTAACTGCCACATTGGAATTATTATAAATTTTTGAAAATTGAAGGCCATGATGGAATAATAAGGACTATATACACTTTTCCATTTGAAACAAAACAAAACAAAAATACAGGACATCACTATAGGAGTTCCTGAACATCAGGCAACAAAGAAGAGTGGTTTCTGAAAGGTAGGGAGCAAATAAGGTAAGATTTATGATTGCTTAGCTTCTGCCTGAAGAGGCTTTCCAGCCTGTGGCCTAAGAGAGAATCAAGGCAAAACACAGTGGATTCTCTAAGTGAGGAGACAGATATTAGAGCCCAGGGAGACTAAGATAGCTAAGCATCTATAGAATAGAATACAAGAAGAGACAGCTGTACAGAGAGAGCTCTTAGGATCTTCAAAGTATCCTCCTGGAGTATTTAACTGAGCAATGATCAGAACTTGTATGAGAAAACTGCCCAAGGTCAGGGAAGAAGCCATACAAGGATTAGGAGAAACATTGCCAAGAACTCACCAGAACCAGAAAATGTATCTATTCTCACCAACCAGATGGCAAAAGTTCAAGATTCATAAGGCATGGACACAGAAATGTCTGGCCTTAAAGTGCACAATAATTTCCCCTCAACTCTATACAGCTCTGGCCTTTCATAGTAAATCTTACAATAAGACCCCAAAGGATCGAACTTATCCTTATTGAATATAAAAACATCCGGTATTCAGTTAAGTTAAAATTTGCAATGTTTGTCATATAATCAAAACTTGACAGAAATGCAAAGAAGAAAACATGCCTTATAATGGAAAGATTTATCAATTAGTCAACACTAATGAAGACCTGATACTGACTTTAGAAGTAGCAGACAATGACATTAAAAGTCATTATAATTCTTTTGTGTGTTCCGAATTCAAGCAATGAGTAATAGAACCTCAACCTGAATATTTAATGATATTTAAAGACTGTAATGTTTGAGATGAAAAATACACTAGATAGGTTTATCAACCACCTGGATAGTACAGAAGAAAAGAAAAATGAACTGGAAGATATAATAATAGAAACATCCAAAATGAAACAGAAAAAGGAATATGATTAATTTATTTTAAAAAGAATAGATCATCAAGAGATTGTGGTATTTTATGGTGTGGTACATGTGTTACTCTGGTAAGTGAGGGAAGAGGGAGAAAGAAGAACAGATAAAAATTTGAAGACATATGATATGAAAATACTCAAATTTATTGAAGACTACAAATGCACCTCTAAAAATTTCAACTAACACCAATCCTAAAGAAAATCAGATAAAACACTAATAAGTCATGTCACAATTAAAATGGTTAAGGAAGTTAAAAAAATAGAGTAACTAGAGTGGGGGGAAAGGACATGTTATGTATACATTAGAGAATAAAGAGAGAGTGACAAAAGTTTTCTAGAAAATTATATAATTAAGAAAAAAGTAGAATCACATTTAAAGTACTAACATTAAAAAATATGCTCTTCCTATAATTCTATATCCATTGAAAATATACTTCAAAACTGAAGGAGAAATAAAGATATTTTCAGATATAAAAAAGCTGACTTTACCAATAGACATACTTTATACTATAAGAGACTTATACTTTATACTATACTAATGTTAGAGATAGTCCTTCAGGCAGAAACACATTTATAACATCAGAAATAAGGATCTATACCAAAAGAAAAGGTCAAGAACTGGAAATCGTAGTTACATGGCTAAAACTTATGAGGGTTTCTTTCTTATGATTTGTATATCTTTAAAGGTCAATTGATAGTTAACTGAGATAATAACAATGTAGTATGACGTTTATACCATGCAAAAGGTTTAATAATACTTTCAGAGGAGAAATGCCAATACATTATTATAAAGTTATTATAGTATAGGTAAAGTGAAATATAATATCCATTGACAGTAGAATAAGTTAAATATAGATGGTTATTTATTCTTTGCTTAAAATTTTTTTTATTGCTTGAAAACTGAAGGACCTAAACTGTTTCAGAAATTGAGAAGTTAGGTGCTAAATATACCATTTTAGCATGTGGATTTGGATTATCTTGAATGGGGTGGAAGAAAAAAAGAGCTCTCTAGTCTGAGCTGAATACTGCCAATTGATTTTATGCTGTAGAAAAACAATTAAACAAATGCCCTTAGTTTTTGGAGAATCAGATCTTGGGCACTGCAGTGCTCCGCCATTAGGTGACTTTGAAGGATACATTCAATTGTTGAAATGTGTTGAGTTCCTATAACCACCTTCAGTAGCATTAAATAAAAAAAATATCCAAGACCAAAACTGCCCCACTTCAAGTCAGAGAGGAAAGATAATACAACTTTAGTGAGATCACCCTGTCCTGCCTGTTTTGTAATCAAAATCCATTCATTCGTGCTGGAAGAGAAACATTCTATCTTAGACTAAGATAATCATTAATAGAGGCTGGTAGGTTGGACTCATAGTAGAACAAAAGATCTGGTCCTGGTAGAAGCCTTATCTACAAGCCTTGGACATGGCCAAGTGCAACCCATGTACCAATACAGCCCCAGGCCTGTTTGTGTACTACCCACAGTCAGCAATGCCTTTTATATTTGTGATGAATAAGAGATACAGAATTATGAGGCCAGAAAAGCCTCAAATAATTACTCTCTGGCCCTTTATTTGAAAACTGTACTGATCCTGGCAGATCTCTCTCAGAAATGTGTGTGGCTTTCTCTGCCAGATGAAGGGAACCATTGCTCTTCTTGACAAGATGAAATTGGAATGTACTCATGAGGAAAGGAATACATTGGTAGTTCCTTCCCACTCCAGGAATAAATAAATAAATAACTCCAGGATTATATATAAACACACATATGTTATATAATATACACTTATATATGTTTCATATTACATATATGTATATATGTGTTTTTTCCAGCTCTATATGTATGTTTTTCTCCAGACTGTCCTAAGGCCAAGGCTGTTTGACAGCATGTAAATGAGGGCTTTGGGATCAATAGAGTGTGGAGGCCAAGGCTGTTTTCTGGAAATTAAATATTTCTCGGAAATTTTCCATATGAAAGGGATCAACAGAGCCTTTGACTTTTCTTAATGGCTTCTGATGTTCCAAATATGAGAATTGATTAAAACCATACTGTTTTTAAAGAAGACATAGTATGAGAAAAACTTCATGTGTGGACAATGATGATGCAATAAACTATCTGGCTTCTCAAATCCATAATGAAACAAAATGAGCCTCTAAAGGAATAGAGGTCCCAGAGAAGACATTCTGCTGAAGGCCCATCTCTAATGGGCCCATTCAACATGGCAGGCGTAGCAGATTCTCCCAGAAATTATACTGAAGACTCGCAAGACTGGATGGTCAAGAAACTAAGTCCACTGCCAGGAGAGGGCTCCTTTTCACTATGTCTCATTTTATCACGTTTAAACTCCTCTTATTCTTCAATGTACATTAGGTGTGTTGGGATGCCCAAAGACTGCATGATGTGTTGAAATCTTTGCCATTTGTAGTTGTGCTGAGGAATGGAATGAGATTCCTACTTGTCTAGACTAGGGAGTTAGAAAATGCTTTTTGGAGATGGGAACATTTTTAGGTACACTTATGAGATGCCTGTGCATATTCTATGTATGTGCACGTATGAGTGTGTATATGTGTATGAGAGAGAGGATAAAAGAGTGGACTCTGTGAATGATTTCTCTCTGTGTTGCACACCATCTAGTGCTCTCCTTCATGTTACTTTAGTTAATTTATCTTTAAGCATCAATTTCATCCCCATTCTCATCTCTTATATTCCTGACAGAGTTGAACTTATCCCTGGTTATATAGGCCTAAACAACCAGAATACTTTATATGTCGATTTGATAGGGATAGGTATGTTACTCCTGTGCTTTTTTTTTTACCAATGAATTAAAGGAAATTTTTACTGGAGGTTCTGGAAAAAAGAGCCTCACTCTTTCTTCACTGAATGCCACCCTAATAGAACAATAGCAACAGGAGCTACAGAACTGGTCACTGCCTTGACACCTAAGAAGATTACTCAAACTGAGTAAATGAAAGGGAAAGAAAGATAGACAGATAGACAGATACACTAGTTCCCAGGGACATTATTTAAGCCCTGGCTCAAGTCAGCTGAAGCCAAACTACCTTGCGTTCTTCAGTCACTGGAGCCAACAAACCCATTTCAGTGAACAACCAGGTCCAGTTGCAGTTTTGTCATATCCAGCATATTCACTCCCTGATGAATGAAGAATCAATCTGGCCAAAGCACATAAAAGTAAATAAACACAAAATACATAAATAAATAAATATAACCATCAGTCAGCACACCCTCCTCCTTACAAAATCTAATATAATTTATACTCTGCATTAATTAGAATACATAAAATCCTATTTTTCCACTGTTTTAAATTCTATGAGCTCTTTCAATTAACTGCTTACAAGACTTACAGTTGTTATCAGAATGTGTATCCACAATAAGTACTGAGGAGCATTCAAAGGGATGTTTGAAGTCTGGTCTCAAGCCAAGAAAGGTAGTCTAAAAAAACTTCCTTAATTTTTGTCAATTGTGTTTAAAAGAGATGTTCAGAGCAGTCAGTGATACTGCTCAATCTTTCTAGTGAATAATTGTTTACAACTACTATACAGTTAAAGCCTTGTGAAAACGAACAAACAAAACCCTGTAATTATTGGGCCTTTCAGAAACACCCAGTGACCAAATATTAGTGTGATTTACCATGTCAAAGGACAAAATAATTTTCACATTAAAATAGTACCTCCATTAATAGTCCCTCAGTTAATTCTCACATTTGAGACTTGTTGAAAAATGGTGGAACCTGGAAGGATGGCCTTGAGAAAGTTTTCTGTGCTTTAGCCATGTTTATCTTGAGATTTCTATAACAATCTTATCATATGGGATGACGTTTCAGGTCACCAACTGTGTGGCTTTTCATCAGCCAGTGTGTACAGGAGTAAATATGCACTTATATATGACTGTCCACCACTGTCAACACGGGCTCTCCCTTCTAGCTCTTTGGTCTCTATACTATTTACAGTCCAATTTACCCAAGTAGCTATTCTTGTATTCTGTATATACTTAGGCATTGAGAGGAAATTTTGCTCAAGGCTTGAAAATTCTATTTCTATTTGCTTTTAAGAAGTTTAGGGTTAACCATCTGCCCAAGTTCTATCCAAATTAAGCAAGGGGATAGGAGGGAGAATTTATGAAGCAGCCCAGTGGTCTGGCAATATTCACTACAATCATCTCCACAGTGGGTTTAGGCTATTGGGTAGTTGTTTCAAATTTCACTGGGGGAGCCACCAAGGTTGCAAACCAACATATGCAGATGCTCAAGAGGTATTTGTTAAATGAATATATTTTCAGGATAGGACTAGATAACAGCAAATTTGAAACATGAGCTAATTTTATTTTTTAAGAAATGGTGTGTGAAAACTTACTGGTGAAGCTGTCCTCCAGTACAAACATGCTGGCAGTAACCGTCAGGACTGTAGCAAAGACACTCTGAGCCCTGGTTATCCCGAGGCTGTGTTTTCAGCCCCAGTCTATAGCTGCAGTGGTGCCTGGGACTCTTAACTCTTCCCCAAATGCCCAGCAAATGTTTGAGAAAGAATGACTGAAAAAAAAAAAGAAGAAATATGGTGGATTTTCCTCTATGTTTTAAGAAAATATGTAATAATAAAAATGATCTACAATCCCATTCTTGCTTTTTCCCCATCATTGCACATAGAGATGTTTATTTTCCTTTCTTTTTTAAACAGATTTATTGAATTCTCATTTGCATATCATGCAATTCATCCATTAAAAGTGTTTTTAGCATGTTTACGGAGTTGTATAACCATCATCAGGATAAATTTTAGAACATCCTCATCACCCTGGAAAACCTTTATCCATTAGCAGTGGCCACCATATCCCAGAGCCCCTGCTCCCAAGTCCTAGGCAACTGTTAGTCCACTTTCTGTTTCTACAGATTTGCCTAATCTGGATATTTCATGTAAATGAAAACACACAACATGTGTTCCCTTGTGACTGGATTATTTTATTTAACATAATTTTTTCAATGTCCTTTAGTGTTGTCCCATATAGTAATGTTTCATTTCTTTTCTTTGACAAATATTCTGTTGCATGGATACCATATTTATGTATTCATTCATCAGTTGATAGATATTTCAACTGATAGATGTTCCTACTTTGGGCCATTATAAATAATATTTCTTTGAACTATCAAGTATGAGATTTTATGTAGACATATATGTATATTTATCTTGGGCATATATACCCAGTTGTGGAATTGCTAGGCCATATGGCAATTCCACTTTTACCCTTTTGCAGAACTTCCAAAAGTTCTGCAAAAGTTCTGTTTTCCAAAGCAGCTGCACCATTTTAACTGTTTTCCCCACACCTAGCAATTTATATATGTCCTGATTTCTCTAAATCCTCACCGACACTTTTCAGTATGTATTTACTCATAGCCAAATGGGGGATTTGAAGTGGCATCTAATTATGATTTTGACTTGCATTTACCTAATAACTAATGATGTTGGGTACATTTTAATGAGCTTCTTTAGCATCTTTAGATGAGTGTATACTGTTCACCTTACATGTCGATCTCCTGGCTTATTGCAACATTCTCATTGTTTAAGCCATTTTTACCTGGACATTTTATTTCATATAGCCAGAACCCATTCTAAATAAAAAAAAGTTTTTGATGCTTCAAAGATGGTGGAAGAGAGAGAGAGAGATATACAGATAGAAGCTAAATCAGAGTTACCATATGGAGAAATAGGCTCAGGAGAATCAAGAAAGAATCCATAAAGGCTAATCACTGGATATGGGTCATATCAAAGCAGCCCAACTGCTATCAAGCATTTAAGGGTACTTCCTAATTAGCTCTGTCCCTGGTTAGCAGCAATTTTTATTTCTTCCCAAAGCTGGATTATACTACAACTATGGCCAGCCTGAAATCTGATTCCATGTGTCTAACTTTGAATATCTCTTAACTGTAGTTTCAGATCCTAATTCTTAGTTTCCATTGCATTTCTCATACATGTTAAATTCTATTAAGCTACTTCACACAACCTAGATACATAAAGCATGTAAAATAAAGCATGATTACAAGAAAAAGACTGATCTCTAAGTAAAACAAAAAGAAAATAGACGTAAAAGATATGCAAATATATTGTACCTTATATAAAGTACATGTAAAGTGTCCTCTTGCTTTACAGTGAGAATATATAAATGTATGCATATTCTGAATTATTTTTCAGCTTTAGTGGACTGGGAACATTTCTAATTGCTTCTTTTAGTATCTTTTGATTAGTTCCCAAATTGAGGAAAAGATAAAATTTATCTATTATTTTTATTTTATTTTATTTATTTATCTTTAGAGGGGAAGGGAAGGAGAGAGGGAGAGAATATCAATGCATGGTTGCTTCTCATGTATCCCCTGCTGGGAACTGGCCTGCAACCCAGGCATGTGCCCTGACTGGGAATCGAACCGTGGTTGTTTGGTTCTCAGGCCCGCACTCAATCCACTGAGCTACACCAGCCAGGGCACTTATCTATTATTTTAAATAAGATAGATGTACAGCATCTGTGTTTGATATCATTCCCATTTACTTTTTGCAAATGAACTCAGAGATTGTTCCATCAGTGCATATTGGTAAATATTAAAAAGAATTATAAAGTAAATAACAAATAGTGCACATTTTTATTGCTTTCCATCTCTGTTTCATTTGTTTCTCAGATCCACGTTGTATCGACTCCTGAGAAATCTTCCTGAAATGTACAGATTACACAAGCACAATGCAGAACGTATGTTGGGAAAACATTCTGTAGTCCTTTAGATGAATGCATCTGACAAAAACCATATTTATTCATATAAATGTTAAAATATTACAATGCAGGCTTAGCTAATGTTTAAGTAAAGTTGAATTAGTGAAAATAATTAGAAGTAGTCATTCCCAAAATGATAAATACAAAGAGAACAGAAATTCATTTAAACTTTTAAAATTAATGAATTATAACAAGTTTGATGTTTAAAAATCTTATTATGACTTAAAATAATATGTTAATACTTACTGACTAATCACTGTATGCTTTTGACTACCAAAGGATTTACATATTTACGTGTTTAAATCCATATTGCAAGAAATTATTTACCATTAAACTAAAAAAGATTCTGTATGAATGTGTCAATGTAAAGTTCAAAGTAATTGAGTAATTAAACTGACTTCACTTGAATCTTTTTAGGTAAATATACCCGATTTTGTCTGAGGGGCATTTAAAGGAGCTGTCAGTCAAAACATAATGAGCATGATCACTAATCATTTAGGGAAAAGAAGGTTTAGAAATCAATCAAATCCATAAAGAAGTTAAGGCTATTTTAATCAAATTTAATCTGAAAGTATATACACTTTTAAGGGATAGTATTCATATTCAATTAATTTCTTCACAGTTGTTAAGTATGTCCAGACTTTCTGTGTGTTTACATTTTTCTTTTTCTAAGCCACAATTGTTATTTTTTAAAGACACCTTAGCAATAGGAATTATGTAAGACAATCCAATAAAAAAGACAGGATTGCTCACATTGTCCAGAAACATTCACTTTAACATCTCCCACCAAAATACCTCAAGCCAATCTCACACACCCCCCCCCAAGGATTGTGCAGAACCTTAAGAATTGTTAACAGCAGCCCTGGTTGATGTGGCTCAGTGGATTGAGTGCCAGCCAGCCCCTGAACTACAGGGTCATAGATTCAATTTGTAGTCAGGGCACATGCCTGGGTTGCTGGCATGCCAGGCCCCCAGTTGGGGGTGTGTGAGAGGCAACCACACATTGATGTTTCTCACCTTCTCTTTCTCCTTCTTTTCCCCCTCTCTAAAAATAAATAAATAAATAAATGTTAAAGAATTGTTTACAGCATATTTATTTTTATTTCTTCTATTAACAAATTCATTGGTGTTGACACTAACATATCTCTAGTCCATTTATGAAATTTTATAGTGAAAGAAGTTACAAAAATAGTAAATTTTATATACTTTTCATTTTTGTACACATTTTTATGAGCATTTTGCAACTAAATACTATTCAATTATGGATATAATAGAATATAATAAAATGTAGTTTTCATAGTGTCTGAAATATGAGAATTGCAGGAAAATGAGTTACATATTCTTTAGGAAATTTAAAAATAAATGCATGTGTGTATATATATATATATATATTTATTTATAATAAAGAGAATGGTAGAGCCTTTGAAAATTAAAGGTTTGAGAGGACTGAGAAGCAGAAAACGAGACAGAAAAGTGGCCAAGGACATAGGAATAAAACCAGAAGAAAGAGCAATATGCTGAAAGCCATAGAATAAAATTGACCAGGCAGTAGAGAATGATAGATTGTGCCAGTGCAGCAGAGAGATAAGTAATTTGTGTAATGACAAATTACTACAGGGTTTAGCTTCATGGAGGTCTGTTTTGACCTTAACAAGTGCACTTTAGATAGACTGGTCAAAATATTTTAAGAAAAAATAAGAGGAGATGAGTTAGATGCATCAAGTATAAATGTCATTTTCTGGTAGTTTTGCTACAATGTAAGGCAAAGAAACTGTATTTCCTGAAACAAAAATAATTTTTAGGGACTGTGCAGTCTATAGGTCGACTTAGAAAATAAACATTTTACTAAGGGAACATGATTTTCAGAGTTACAAGGCTGCCCTTAATGAAAAAAAAAAGTTTGCATTATTAGACACAGTAGTTTATCTCCTTGAAGCTGCAGTGACAAGCTCCTTTCACTATAAAAGAATATCATTGCATTTCATTTTTATAAATGAAGACCTATTTGTTTCATAGTGATTCTGGTATAAGAAGTTTAGTTTATCTTAAAAGCAAATTTAAACTTCTGCTTTACAGAACACTAAAGACTGCTTGAAACTTCTAAATTACAGGTTTTCAAAACCAGTTCTCATTTAAAAAATGCAACTTTTTTCCAGAATTTTATTATCACATGGAAAGTTTTCTGGATTCTATATTATATGCTGGCCATCCAGTCTCCCTTTTCTATTTTCTAGTGCCTCATCTCTAGAAATACTCTCTGTGTGTGGGCAGTAGACTCCCACAGGTCCAAAGCTTAAGATGCTGAAGTTCAGTGGGAAGCACCTAAAGCAACAAAGCCAGACAGGCGAACAGAACCAAGAGCTGAGCTAGAGGCCAAGTGCAAAAAGGAATGAGGGTAATTTAGACATTTTACAACCTGAAGAGGCTAGAAGCTAGTATCAAAACTACCAGGAACGTTAGGGCCCCACCATAAAGTTTGTTGAAAGCACATATATGCTGACTGTAGTCAGAAGAGGAAGCAAAGGAGAGATATGGGAAATTCTCTCCAGCTTACCTGAATGTGCCAGCAAGGACATTTCCATGGGTAGACTGTCCTCAAATTCATTCTAGAACTTTATTTCAAACGCCAAGTGTTTACCATATTGTAAGCTTTGTGCTAAGCGTCCTATACAATTGTGGAAAAGGTGCATCTAATTATTCAATAAATATTTACCAGATGCCTACTACTATGTGTCAGAAATAAATGACGAATGAAGTGTAGCTCATGACTTTGAGAAGCTTACACTCTATTTAAGAAGACAGAGTAAGCAGCTCATTTCAATACAACAGTGAGCAAGCACACAAATGGAAATAACACAGAACAAGAGAAAATGTGTAGCAACAGCAACACTTTTGAAGCCTAGAGAATGCACTGGTATGTGTAATTATTTAATTTCAAGACTGCCACAAGACAGAACAGCTAAACAGCCCAACACAGATACGTTCTTTGGTAGGAGCAATTTACAAAAAAAGGAAATATGTAAGCTAATCATTGTTGGAGTGAATATGGAAATAGGGAGTCTTAAGATTTTTGAAACCCTTCATTCTGGTTCTCTATGTAATTGGTGAGGTGCAGACCTAACCCCTAAACACAAGGCTGCCAGAGAAGCTTGCTGGGCATCAAAATAAAGGACTCCAGGTAATTGCTTACAGCTATGAGCAGACATACAGAACACACTGTTGAAGCAATTATACAATTAGCTAAAGATAATTGCAAAAACAGGCACAAATACATACACAAGCACAACTCTGTAGGCAAAACACAAAATAACTTTCTGCAGCCAAAACATTTCTGAGCATAATTACACAACCATACAGAACTTCTAAGGGCTAGGTCATTTCTCTCTAACAGTATAATCCCAGTCATGGGACTCTTCAAAATAATCATGCAATTTCTCAAATAAAAAACACTGGCCAGCTATAATTAGGTGTGTGATTCCTCAAAGACCCAGGAATCCTTCAGACATAAAACACGGACAAGAAACCTATTGTACAGCACCTGGCTTCCCTGATGGAAACATCCCCAATATTAAATGACTTCTATCGACTCTGACTCTGAGTACTGGTGATATCCTAACTAAAACCATATATCCAGGTTCTTAATTTGGATTGGTCTCAAATTCAATAAGCCATAGGACAAACATCCTTAAGGTAGCCACAAAACTTTCATTAACAAAGACTCTGAAAATGAGCCAAGTTTGCTGAGTATCAGCAAAACCTCATGGGTTAATCTCAGCACCAGAAAAATTGGGAAACGAAAAGAATCTCAGTGTCAATTTTGTTGCAACTTTTTCCCTCCGGTGATGGCCCTGTCTTTATTTGAATGGGTCTTCAGGAACCAAGTATATATTTATGGGACTTTCACAATCTTTTAAATAATTTTGACAAATTATTTATTTTTTATGTCAAAATTTATTTCCAGTTTGTTTCAGAGGAAGAGCCCTATGCAGTCTTGTTTCAACATTTTGTCCTAGAAAAGACATTTCATAAAAAAAGAGGATAGGTCGATCATGATAGTTAGGTTGGAGACAAGGAAAACTAATGTGGATCACTGTCAGTTGAGAGTTAGCTGGATGGGCAAGTCATTAACTTATTAGGTCATAATATTATTCAGCTCCATCAGAGAATCAAGTATTTTATTAGAAATGTTAATATTATAAGAAAAATATTTGCAAAATAATTTTGTTTAAAAGTTATGAGAAACAAACGTTCAGATAAACTTTCCTTCATAATGGTAAGGGTACAGGTCTTCCATTTATTTCCTGCTTATTGAATCTACATTTTGTGCCACGTACTGTGCTAGGAAATGGAGCTGCAAGAGGAAACCAGACAGAGGGAAACTGGTAGGGGTGCAAATTGGGGAGGAAGATGTCATGTAAACATGTAAAGCATTTGAGAAGGCCACTTCAAGCTAAATCCTTAGAGAAACAAGCCTTAGAAGGATTCGGAGAAGGACAATCCAGTCTGTGCACTAGAGGGACAAAAGAGCCCGACCTGGAGAAGAATGCGTGGGACCTGGGAGCCACAGGCCGGTCTGGCCGGAAGGCAGAGAGCTGGGCTGCGTGACCCTGGTGCCAGGCCCAGATGCCCCCGGCGCTGCCAGCCTGGCCGGGAAACGGACTTTTTCTAAAAGCAATAGAAAGACAGGGTTCTGAGCCATATCACAGAATAATCTAATTTTGTTTTTTTATTCACTTTTTGATCACAAAAGTTAATTTTTCAAAAATTTTTTGCTGTCTTACTTTGGTAATATCATTTTTTCCGTTGTTTGAAAAACCAAACCAAGCCAAATTAAAAAAAGAAAATCTTGTGTTAAGTACTCACTTTCTTTTTTTTTAAATTTAATCTTTATTGTATTTTCCCATTAATAATAGTACTCACTTTCAAATATGAAAAGCCTATATCAGTTTAAATCTTTCTTCTCAAACTTTTTTTAATTCACAAACTCGCATGTCCTCCCTTGACTCCGAGTGACCTGCAGCTGGCTCGTGGAAAGCGGAGAGAGTTGCAGCTGCGGGGGAATTAGTTCCATGCATCTGAGACAGCTCCAGCCTTTTCTTTCCACAGCCCACCTTACTTCACTCATCCGTAGATTTTACTGATTCATTGGCCAACACGGACTGGCCCCCAATGCCTTCTCCAAGGCAGCACTTTAATGCTGGCTTTTCAGAGGGGGTACAGTTTCTTCAGAGGCTCCATGGGGCCTGTCCGCTGCATTATCCAGGCACCAGAGGGACCCCCTTCCTGCTCGAATCTTTCATCCTGCCCCTCAGACTCCCACGTCCTCATTCTCGCTGTATTCCCTAAATACATTCTCCCTCCTTCTTCCCCCCTCTCTTTATCAATCAATCAATCAATCAATCTTTAAAGAGAATAATATAAAATGTTATCGTGAACTGGAAAGAAATACATAGATTTGAGCTCTGTCAAATTTATCTAAATTTTGGAGTTTAATGTTGTTTTGGTTTGGCTTGTGATGGTCAAGCACACATCTTAGATTTGGGACCTGATCATGCCAGAGGTTTGAATGGCCATGTCATTTACTGAGAAGGGAAAGGCAGTGCTAAAAAATAAGGTTTAAGAAAAATTAAAAGTTTAGTTTGGGATATATTGAGTGTGAGATCTGTGAGACATCCTAATGAAGATCTCAATAAGGAATTTAGAGTAAAAACTATGCAACTCAGTGGAGTGTCCTCATCCTCCCAATGGTATTTAATGCTATGTAAATAGATATGATTACACAGAGCCAGACCAGAGAGAAAGAAGAGAATGTTAATCATAACAGGACAGTGGCAGGTCCTCATGGAAGTCTGTTAATAAGATGACATGGACAGAGATATCTTTCCCTTTTCCTTAAGGATCATATTTCACTCTTATTCTCCATTTCCTTCAGAAAGCTTCTTCCCAATACTTGCTTTGGGGGGGAAAAGATGAAGAGAATAGTACTGGTCAGGATTCTAGAAGCTGAGCTGGGGAAGACAAAAGTGTGTGTGTGTGTGTGTGTGTGTGTGTGTGTGTTGTGGAACAGCCTGTGGTTATGGAACTTTCAGCAGAGTGAGAAGTTAAGTGATTCAGTGGTGAGGCTATCTTAGCGATCACAGAGATGAGGTTAACTTTAAATCTGCTGGACTAGGAAAAAATACATATATTAAGTTAATACTGAATGGATTTATAAGCAAAGACAAAAATAAAACAAAAAGTAATGCTAAGATGGCCAACAAAAGGCAAAGCTGAAAAAATGTTCTGAGACAAATATAAAGGTGTCTCCATCCTTGCTATGAGGAGCCATAGTGAAAGGTCTCTGGGTAAGGAGTTGGATGTTGAGAGGATTCAATCAGTTAGGCAAACAGAAAGAAGTGCATAATCAAAGGCATGAGTTTGAAAATAGATGACATTTTCAGTCCCCTTTTTCTCATACACATTTTTCTAGTTGAGTTGCTTCTGAACATGTCTCCACCATCTTTACACCTATTTATACCTATTAACCACATTTACATTTGGTTCTCTTACATGGGAAACTAAAAACTTAACAAGAAGTGGGATAAAAGAAATAGTAAGAAATAGGGGGCACCAGATGAGGAATCTGAACCCACAAAATGCAAGTGTGGTATGTGTGAGTGGAAAATTTCAAGGACGTCTAGCTTTCAAGTATATATTAGGATGCCTTTAACAGTGAGAAGAAAATCAAATGGGTCACTATTTGGTTGTAAGGAATGAGTTTAAAACTGCTAGCTGCTTTGGGACCTAAATGAAAACCACTCCAAAGTCTGACCAAAATTTTAAGTATCTTCTATTTAAAAATGTGCCTTGAGGAGATTAATACTTATGCAGAATTTTTTGTGGCAGAAGAAATGCATTGATATGCACAGTTGAGCTGTGCCCAATGGGACTTTGTCTAAGGCTGGAGAAAGAGCACATGTGCTCTGATGTGATTGACCATTTTGGGTGAATGAGTTGAATCAATTATTTTCATTCCATCACTAAGCACTTACAGTACACGTCTTAACCAGGGACCACTGCTTGGTCAGTTAGGCACAAAAGTTGGTTAAGGCAGGGGATTTTTAGAAAAAAAGACAATGCATTCTCAAAGCCTTTTTTAGTTCCATCTTCTACATGTGATTCAATACCATTTATCGTTTTGTTTTGTTTTAGTGAATTGGTTTGTTTTTTCTAAGTCATTCAGATTAATTGAAATAACTTCCCTTTTCATACTTATATCTTATTAGTAAATTTATTTACATATATTTTCTTTATTATTTATTTGCCTAATTACAGTAACTACATCTAGTGTCTTTTTAGACTATAACTTAATGGCTACCAGAAATGTATAGCCATACTAATGAATTGCCTGCTAACTTCTTTGTTAGCATTGGGTAATATGCTTTGAATTAGGAACTGAGAACATTGAATAATCTGGCAGGTTGTTTAAATGGAGTTTGAATGAGTCTACTGTATTTACATATTCTAAGATCTGTTAAAATACATAGTGATACTTGTAAATAACATAATTGCAGCCCTTAAATGTCCTTTTTTTTAAAATCCCAGACACACATCTAATACCAGCACTAGTCACTGAGTGGTCAAGAGAGCTAGGCAATACTATGAGGGGGTAAGGAAAAGGAAGGTATATGAAGAGGCAAAAAAGTCTACTAGAACACAAATTGGTTTGTGGAAGTGCAAAGGACAAAGTTCATTTAAGAAGAATGGGAAGAAATAGAGTGACCAGTTTCCTGATCTACTCACTTCGTGAATTCTTAAATTTGACCTGCTTTTATCCTGACCTCTTTCTCGTGCTGAACTTCAAGGTTCTTAGTATTATAATATTAACTAATTAAAATATTCTTATTTATTTTTCTGGGGCCTATATTTGTAGAACTATAGCTACACTCATGATAGGAATATTCTCATCAGTGTTAATTTTTTAATTCCACAAACTTGGATTGTTTACCTCCTACCTACTAAACAAATATGATAATCACAGTAAAATTAGGCCAAGAAGGAAAAAATATAAGAAAAAATAATTCTTAAGAGAGTCAGGTACTTCTCTCTTGCTACCCCAACCCAAGTAGAAGAACTGTCACAGCGGCACCTCAGGCATTAGTTTCCCCATGAACCTGCTCCAACTCTCAGCGTAGTTATGCTCATTGATTGCTTATGCACTTGAACTATGTGGATTTGAAAAACAGTAAGTTATTCTGTACAAATGTCTCAGCATGGGTATTTTTTTAAAAGCCTCCATTTTAACGTTGAGTTAAATAATGCATTGGTAAAACATGCTCAGGAGAGGTTCATATTAGCTTTAAATATACACATGATCTGAATCTCTTTTTCTCATATTTTCTGCTCTTGCTTTATTATAGACAGAATTCTCAAAGTACATTTTAGCATCCTCTGCACAGTACAGGTCTAGGCTCTGAACTGCTCATGTATATATGTGTGAAGTTTCTCTATGTTTTTACCCCAAGTGACCCAAAAGAATTTATAAGACCTATCTGATTCAAAACAATAATAAATTGTTAAGTGAAATAAAGACAAGGAAACACGAAGACTAGAAAAAAATTGCACATAGTAATAAAAATTACGTGTTTAGTTAAAATTGTTAAAACTTGTTTTGAACTTTACTTTCAAGCATCCCTGTACTAAAATCAATAAACACACAATCAGCTTCAAGACTAACAGTTTCTCTAATGCATAACAAAATGTATGAGCAATTTTGACAAAGCCTGCCCTCCCTCCTCCAAAAGAAAAAATGAGGAACGCATTCTTAGAAATATTTCTCAAATTCAAGTATATTGGAAAGCACTCCAGTGCTACAAAATTAAAGGTCAGATCCATATCCAGGTACAAAGGGAAGGATGAGTGGGGATAAAGGCATGAACTCACACTGAGCATATTTAGAGATTATCAATATTATCCCCATTTTTAAAGTGATGAAACACAAGTTGGTTGAAACTCTTCTGAATGCATGTGTTTATTAAGTTTGAGTAACACAAAATGGTGGATTTCAAGTTCATATTTCTCTCAGTATAATGAGTTTCCTTTTCATGGAAGGCAATAATTAAGAAAAGGCAAAGATACCAACTTTTCAAAGTTATCTTATTTAATGAATTATTTATTACTCTTCTCTTTCTAACATGCTGGAACTCTCTTTACTCTAAAGCTTTCACTAAGAGATTTCTTTTGCTTAAGAAATTGGTTTGTAATTAAAAATTAAAATAAGCAGAAAGACATGAAAAATCAATATGTTAAAGGCTTTTTTTTTCAGTAAATTGTAATTTACTGCCCTTTTGGATGCTGTTCCATGTCTTAATGCTCTGAATTTGAGACCAAAGTTCACTCTAGTAGTTGGGATTTATAAACTGCCAAATACTTCTGAGGAGAAAAATGCATTTCAAAGCCTAGAGGGAAAAGGAACTCACTTTACTTTCTTTACATCAAACAGGCCTTGTAAAACAACACATTGATCAGTTAAATACAAATGAACTTGAATCATATGGATATAATTCTCTTAAATTAAATTTCCTTTAAAATTGGGATGGAATTAAACATTAAAAAGGAGAGGTTCACAAAGTCAGGTTTTTTTCCCTTTGACATCTGTCTTCGTAGCCTTAAACCCTAAAAGTATAAATCTAAGCAGTATTAAATACGTGACATGCTGTCTTAGTTAATACATAGTTGATACATTATTGTTCATGGGGGAATTCTATTTGAAAAATATCGTAAAGTAGTTATCATTTTCCTCTTTGTTTTGTTAGACAATTTAATTTTTGGTTTTCTCGTGTTGGGAGGATTGAGAGGAAATAATGATAAGGCCAGGAGGAGGGGTTAAGGATCCCTCTCTCAAGTTTTTAGTTCCCAAAATGTCAATGAAAACAAAGGCTACAGGCTTGGTGGGTATCGACAAGGCCTGGAAGTAGGCTATTTGGATATCAGGAAGAGGAGGATTGGCACTGTCAGCTGGGAGGCAGCTCAGGTACACAAATCTGAGTGGTGGCAACAGATGTCTAAAGGCACTCCTTGGAAGTGACCCCCAAAGTGGGATTTTTACCCATCTAGACAGACAGCGATAACAAACAGAACCGAGTAACTTCATAGTCAGTCATGTGAAATCTTTTAATTAGCCAGTTAAAGTTAGGAGTAATTAAAAGAAAAAGCAGCATACTTGCCAAAAGCGATAACATAAGAAACCATCGTGGGAGAGACACAGGCTAGAGAGAGAGATGGTGTCTGGGGCAAAATCAAAGCCTCCTCTCCACTTCTGCTTTCCAAATCTACCATTAGAAATTAAAGTTTTAAAATGGGCTTAATGTGCCTCAAAGTTATGAGATTTGATCATTAAAGGAGGTCACTGTTTATAAAGATATTGAAAAGAAAATGTATCCTTGGTTATCGACAGCATAATGTACATTACACTTTATTTCACTTTAACAAAGAATATACATTAGTCTCATAACACCCTTCCATAATTAACTGGAAATATCAGACCTCAAAAATGAATTTATATTTTTATAGTTAACAATTGTTTTTGACAACCTACCATGTGATTGATGCTGAGTATATGATATTAAAAAAACACAACATTAGGAACACAAACTGAAATGCAGGTGATTGACATATAAGCAAATGTATCAGAGGTCAAAAGTGTATTATCTCTACAATGGTTACCAGAATTCCTCTTGGAAGGAAAGAATGTTTGCTAGAGAACTAAGATAAGAAGCTTAGGATAAGGTGTTAGACATAGATGAATTAGGAGTGAGCAGCAATTCTTTAGTTGGGAATACGTTTATGCAACCAATTTGGGAGTCTAGCTAGCAGTGAACAGGCTGGTAGCAACAGCATGACAAGTTAAGAAAGCTTCAAGAATATCAAGAAAGTCTCAAGAATAATCCTAAAAGATGAATTGTATGTGGAGATAAGATTTTTTGAGGCCAGCATTATCCTGATAGCAAAGCCAGATAAGAACACTAAAAGAAAACAAAATTACAGAATGATATACCTGATGAATACAGATGAAGAAGATGTCAACAAAATATTAGCCAACCAAATTTAACAGCACATTCAATTTATTATGCACGCTGATCAAGTGGGATTTATCCTTGGGATGCCAGGATAGTTAATGTATGTGCATCAATAAATATGACACCACACTGTAAAATGAAAAATAGAAATCATACGATTATCTCAGTAGATGAAGGAAAAGCTTTTGACAAAACACAACATCCTTTCAAGATAAAAATGCTAAAACAAATTAGTACTGAAGGAATATTCTCAACACAATCAAAGCTGTAGATGACGAGCCCACAGCCAACCTAATCCTTAAGGATGAGAGGTTTTCCTCAAAGACCGAGAAAAAAACAAAGGTGACCACTCTCCCCACTCTTATTCAAATAATACTGGAAGTTCTAGCCAGAGCAACGGTCAAGTCAAGTCAAATGAAATGAAACACATTCAGATTAAAAAGGAAGAAGGAAAACTGTCATTCTTTGCAGATGACATGATCCTAGAAAATTATAGATGAAAAAAGGGGTCCCATGAAAATTAACCTCACTGGGCAATCTGATCATAAATTTATAACTGGGCAGGTGACGGGGGGTAGCCATGCCCCAGGCATATAAGTTTTAGTGAAAGGCTATCTTTGCCTTTAGTTAGCCCTGACCATGGTTTCCATGCATCTAGACTAACACACTTTTGAAATAAGCCTAACAACTTTCATGAAACCACGTAGTTTTGAAAACTAGCCTGTATTCTGTACCTTGCTGTTTCTACCTCCATGTAATCTTCCTTACTCCCCAGTTTAATTTCAAATGCATAAAAGAAGCTGCAAAACTGCTATTCTCCAGAGCATTTGAGAATTATACTTCACCATATGCCATCAAGTTGGCCAAAATGTATGCATACAAATTCTCTACAGGTCTGGACTCTTTTTTTTTACATTGACAGGCTTCACAAAACAACTGTTATACATAATCGACAAACTAAGTAAAGTTGCAGGATACAAAATCAATATACAGAAATCACTTGTATTTCTAAACATCAACAAGAAAACATCTGAAAAAGGACTAAAAAATATATTCATAACAGCCTCAAAAGCAGTAAAACACTGAGGAGTAAATTTAACCAAAGATGTGAAAGATCTGTACCATGAAAACTACAAGACTTTGATGAAACATATTGAGAAAGGCACAAATAAATGAAAAAATTAATCGTATTCATGGATCTGAAAAATGAACATCGTTGAAATGTAATGTATATTCTACTCACAACCATCCACAAATTTAAAGCAATGCTTATAAAAATTCTGATATTTTTCACAAAAATCAAAAAAATTTATAATTTATATGGAGCCACAAAAGATCCTGAATATCCAAAGAAATCTTGAGAAAGAAGAACAAAGCTGAAGACATCACACTTCTAATTTCAGACTATATTATAAATCTCTAGCCATCAAAACAGTATGGTACTAAATTAAAAATAGACATAGACCTGTGGAACAGAAGAGAGACTAAGAAATAAACCTATGTATATATAGTCAATTAATTTATGATGATGAAATCAAGAATATAAAATGGAGAAAGGATATCCTCTTTAATAAATAGTGTAGGAAAAACTAGATAACCACATACAAACACATTGGCATTACACACATAATTTAAAGTCTTTCTTACATAATGAGCAGAAGTAAAAGGAGGATGGAAATAGAGCAATCAGAATCTGTGCAGATTTAAAAGCTGGGTAACACAAGACATGGCCAAGTGAAAGGAAGTTGGCTTAAATGCTAGCAAAGAGAGTAATGCAAGATTCACATAAAGTTAGGTTCAAAGTATAAAAAGCTTTGAATACCAGACCAAGGCACTGCATTTATTTCATTTGCAATGAAATTCACTATAGATAGAATTATTGATATTTATATTTGAAGCCCAAATTAAAGTAATTGTCTTTTTATTAATTTCAGTTTTAAGATTAATTTATATTTAGTTCTAGTTGATTCAATCATCCAGTTTACCAGTGTTTATTGAACATATATAGTTTGTCATAATCCATTTTGGGAAAAGAGGTAATACAGAAAAAATAAGTATACATATACATATTAATATTTTTCCAAGAAATTATTTCTTTTCCACTTAAGCTATCTATAAATTGTCTTCTATACATATTTATAATTAGTTTTTCTTAATATTAACTTTAGTTCTAGTGCTATTTTCTTAATTTAAAATCTATTTTAGAAAAAAAAAGGCTAAGTAAGAGGAAATTCACTCTCTTCCTATCTGTGAGCTGGACGTTGGTCTTTTCCTGCCCTTGGAGGACCTGGATTTGGACTAAAACTTAGAGCATTGGTTCTTCTGATTCTTGGGCCTTTAAACTCAGGCTGGAATTGACACCATCAACTCTTCTGCTTCTCAGGCTTTTGGACTCAGGATGCAACTATGCCATTGAGCTGGAAGTTTCGATATTTCTTAGCCCCCACAGTCACATATGATCTAAGATGGTGGAGGAGTAATTAGAAGCTACACTAACCCTCTCCCAAGAGAAATCTGGAATTTACAACTAAGAAATCACCTGAAGTAAACAACTGAACAATAGTGAGAAAGAAGCTTTGTAACCATAAACCGAGAAACATCTTCATTGTAGCTACTTCACATTAAAAAGCTTCAGCACAGCTAAAGGAAACATCATCAAAATGAAAAGGGAATCTACTGTATGGGAAAACATGTTTGCTAATGACACCTTGGACATGTCAGGAAGATCAAAAATTTGATTAAAAAAATGAGCAAAGAACCTGAACAGACACTTCACCAAGGAGGACATACAGAAGGTCCATAGACATATGAAAGGATGTTCAGCATCACTAGACATTAGACAGATGCAAATTAAAGCCACAATAAGTTTCCACCTCAACCTGTCAGAATGGCTATTATCAACAAATCAAGAAACAAGTGCTGGCAAGGATGCAGAGAAAAGGGAACCCTAGTGCACTATTAGTGGGAATGCAGACTGTGGAAAACACTATGGAATTTCCTCAAAAAACTGAAAATGGAACTGCCTTTTAAACCAGTGATTCTACTTCTGGGATTATACCCTAAGAATCCTGAAACACCAATTCAAAAGAACCTATATACCCCTAATTTCATAACAGCATTACTTATAATAGCCAAGTGCTAGAATCAGCCTAAGTGCCCATCAGTAAATGAGTGAATCAAAAAAACTGGGGTACATTTATACTATGGAACAATACACAGCAGAAAAAAAGAAGGAACTCTTACCTTTTATGGAAGCATAGGTAGAACTGGAGAGTGTTATGCTCAGTGAAATAAGCCAGGCAGGGAAAGATATATGTTCTCACCTATAACAACAACTAATGAACAAAACAAACAAATAACAAAATAGAACCAGACAAATGGAAAGAAGGAGCAAACTGACAAGGACCAGAGGGGAGGGAGGACAGGGAATAAGAGAGGAAAGAAGGTGAAAGGTCTAGTTAAAGCAGGAGTATAAATGACCCATGGACATGGGCAATAGGGTGGGGATTGACTGTGGAAGTGGTGGGTGAGTGAGGCATGGGTAAGGCAAGGGAAAAATTGGGACAACTGTAATAGAACAACAATAATTTTTTAAATAATAGAATGGCTAAAAATCTTTTCTACTCACCCTAGGTCTACCATGAAACACAGTCTTAAGGTTGTCCTGTAGTATAACCAACTCCCAGATAAACTGGCTTTACTTATCCAGTGATCTATCTTAGCCTTATTCATTTGGCACCAGGTTCAACAAAATTTACTTCTCTAACCATCATTTTTAAAAGATCCAGATACGGAAGTTTGCATTTAAAAATAATTTATGGTTAACAATGAAGAAAAAGTAATTATCCTCCTCAGTATTATATATTTTTAATTGGCATGTAGTTCGAGCCATACAAAAAAGGGTGTCTCCAGGAGAGGAGATGAATCCAACGGTTAGATCTGTTCCATTGTTGCTCATGGTTCCAGTTCTGTCTGAGAGCAAGCTGGTTCTCTTTAAACTTGGTGTAATTTTCAAGAGTTTCTCAAATTTTAAAAAAATGAAAAAAATCTACTTTAAATATTCAAGTAATTTACTCACTTTAGAAAGATTCACAAAGAATATAGACTTTGGTTGAAATAAAGATTAATGAATTTGGACAAAATGACAAATTCTCTCTTTTCTTGTCAATATTTGTATTTCATCAAGATATTGATGATACTCTGTGGAGATAAAACAGCATTTACTCCTGGACCTCAAACCAGAGGTTTGTCTTCTCACTAGTATCTCAATGTTCCTGTTTCTTTTGCTGAAACATGGTAGGAAATAATAAAGATCATTAACAACTGAACAAATAATAATTATTGCCAACTCACTCATGGTTGATTGGCCCAACATGACTGACCTACACTGTTGCTTTAAGCCCATGTATGACCTTCAGTCCTCCAAGAATGCCTAATGAGACTCCATGTGTCTATTTCTAATTATCAGGAATAAAGACAGTGATTGGATAAGAAGTTGCCACAGTAATCCAGGTGAAAAGATGATAAGACTCAGATTAAGATGGGTATTCATGGGAATGAATGGGAAAAGACAGACTCAGAAATTAAATAGAAGAGTGATTTTCAAATCTAAATTGTGTACTTCCATAACTAACATTTTTGAACAAATGTATCAGCTGTAATTCAGTCAAATAAAAAAAGCCACCAGGAGTGATACAAAGGACTTACTATTAGAAATAATTTTCAAGAGATTCTGGGAGTTTGTTAGGCAACCTATAGAAGTCTTGCTGCCCCTGATTCTGAATGTATAATGAAGTGAATACAGACAAACTTAAACCTGCAAGGATGAACTGGAACTCAAGAGCATGGATCAAATCCTATATTCATATGCCCTAGCTTCTAAGCCTCCATCTTTGATGAAGTATATATCTGGTACATTCCTAATAGAACTCCACCTTCTCTTGACCTAGGTTGCAGTGTAGCCAAAGGAGATAATTTGGTCCAGTGGCTTGAGACCCTAGTTGCTGGTCAAGCATCTATGTAAATCTGTCGCCCTGTCATCTGGATCTAGTTTAGCTAAACTAACAAAATACAAAGGCAGCTATACAGCATAAGTAGGTGTGCTTCTATTTTCATTAATTAAAATAAATGTAACAAATAAAATTCAATATAAATAAGAGTCTATTCCCAAACACCCAGGTCATATTAAAATGACCTAGAGTCATTTCTTTTTGCTTTGTTAATTAGGAATGTAGTGCAATCACAAAACTGTCTATCAACTAGTTTTAAGAGGAATTTGATGAGTCACAAACTGTTGACTTTGAGATGAATGCAAGATGTTCAGTTGTAGTAGTTCAAGGCTATATTAACTATTAGAATGTGGGGCATAAAAGTGCAGTGTCAATGGGGAAATAGTTTGAAATAAGTGTGAACCTGGTGGTCATTACTTAAAGTCATGCAAGTTTGTGAGAATAGGAAAAGTGAAAAATACTAAACATACTCCAATAATGAAGCTTGGGGTTCAGTTTAAATCAAATATATTCAGTACTCTTTCCAATGTTTTTAAAAATAGGCTTAAACAAATATAAAATTATTGTTAAAATAGACTGTATTTTATTTTAAATTTTAACATATAAAAAACCTCAAGAGAATTTAGGAATTTGAGATTTCATAATGAATTTGACACACATATGCTTTTGAAACAAAAAAATAAAATTTTATGGGAAGTTCTAGCAGCAGCACTATGTTTGTTTCAGAAATATTACATAGAAAATGTTGCTTTTAAAATGTGATGGTTTTCATACATAGAAGATTATTTTCAAATGCAATTATATGTTTCCTCCTGTTCTCATCATCCTTTGTGTTGATGTGGTGACTTTTGAGACTATGTTTACACTAAACTTCAATCTTTTTTTTCTGCTTATGGAAAGTTTGTATGTTTTTGGAAGAATCATATTCATTATCAAGAAGTTCACTTTTGGGTTTTAAGAAGATCAATGTTTGTTTTGGCTTGCCCTATTTTTATAGCTATACAATTTAATCAACTCAGATATATGATCTTCAGTTTTCATTTGGAAAATTTGCTGGATGTTGAAGAATTGCTATAGGAAAAATATTTAGTTCTCAATACATGCTGAGAATAACAATTAATAGACTTTTCAACATGTACAATGTATATACAGCTGTCTGAATTATTCTATAGAAAACCCCTATGGAGACCAGATTTATTGACTTTGATAATTTATAGATATAGATATAGATACACATATACACACTAATATACACATATAAATTTTTACAATTTCCTTAATGCCATTTTAAAAGTAAGAAAGTGGATTTTATTGTGCACGTAAAGCATTATATCTTGCTGATGGACACATACAAAAAATCTTAATATAATCAGGAACATATGGGAATTTTCAAGGTTATAGACCAATTAGGTCATATAAAAATGAGTCATGCTGATAATATTTTCAAAAGAATCAAATGATAAAAATTACAATATATATACACATAGATATATAAATTTTGTACTGACCTTCTCTATACCAACAGCTTTCATGAAAAAATGGATAGTGAGTTCCCCAAGAGAAGCCATTCAAGAGAAAAAAGGCTTAATGCTGTCCCAAAATCATATTTTTACTTCCACGGTGAAAACAGAGACAGAATGCCCTGAGTGGCCGATTTTCTGAGACAACAGTTGTTGGTGGTAACAACTGTTGCCATTATTCATCACTTTGGAACAGTAATTATTAGTAGACTGCATTTATGCCATTTCATTCATTTGTTAGGTGTGTGGATATTAAAGAATAACATTATTCTTAGATTAGGTTATTCTGAGGCTGAATAACCCCCTCAAGCATAAAAGTCATGAACATATTTTACTTTATGTTTACATTTGAATTAATTAAAACCCTAAAGTTATATAATGGTTTTGGAATTTTATAAAGAATATTAGTGGCTGAATCTGTAATTTCTTAGAAACATTCAAAAGCTTTGTATAACAGTAATCTATTGTTTTTCTACAATTCATTGTTTTCTAAGTTTTAATTTTTGTAGCAGACCTCTAAAATAAAGAAAAACATTTTTCAATAATGATGCTGTATTCATATTTAAGGTGCAAAATTCAAAATACATTCTTTCTAATTAATAATATAATCTTTAACAGCTATAATATATAAAACATTTCTCTATTATTTTTGTGATGGATAAGTTAGAAGTATATTACTTTTCAGAAATGATCTAAGACAAACTACACTATAATTATTATTTTTTTTTAATTTTATTTAGTTATTTTTCAAGTACAGTTTTTTGTGTATTTTTCCCATCCCAGCCTCCCCCGCCCCTTGCTCCCCACCTCCCTCCCATTTCCACCCCCCCCCCTTAGTTCTCGTCCCTGTGTGTTGGGAGAACTGGACAGCTACATGCAAAAAAATGAAACTTGAGCACAGACTACACTATAATTATAATTTCATTCTAGTTCATTTAAATAACTATTTTCTAAAATGCTCATTGATGAAATTATGTATTAAGGAGTGCTTTTTGAAAGTATGACAGTGGTTAACTTATAGAGAAAATAGACTAATTCTTGTATTAAAAATATCTTAATGAATTCATAAGATATCTTGCATATTTGTGAGTATTTCCGATTTGCAGGATCATTTATAACTTACTATTTTATTAACTAAATTTTTAGGTTAATAGTTGCAGTTTTCTCTCCAGCATAAAAATTGCATATATTAGAAATTAAATTTTTAAATATATATTTTTCAATTATTATTATGAGAGAACTAAGGGAAATTCCTTTTAAAATATTTTTCTATGAACAAGAACATGATAAGGGTGCATATATTGATGCTCATAAAGATCACTTCCAAAGGAAAATGCCTATTGGATAATTAAAAGCCCGTTGATCATTGTAGTGGGAGATAAATTGGGAAGAAATAACTTAATGTTCATTAAGGTGTTCTGACATTTTTCTTTCTGCCAAGCTACTAGCAGCATGCTGTAGAACAAATGAGTGTGTGTATGTATGTATATTATATATATACATAAAATCATTTATACATATCTATCTATACACACACATATCCTTTCTCTTCACTTTCAACAAACCAGAAAATTGCATCCATGTATTGTTTTCTGGATGGGGGACAGAAGTTCAGAGAACTGAGTAAAATGGGTCGGAATATCACAGCCCGACCGCCTTCTTTACCACCAGCTGGCTTCGGGGTAACATGTGCGGAGAGTCCTGCTGAGCAGAAGAGTGAGGCAGTGTTTGTTTATTTCCCTGATAACAGCTTCTGTGTGTACAACTTAAATGCTGATTTAATATAACCCACCCAACCCCTTTATTTGCATAATTCCCCAAAGAGTAAAAAATGTTTAAAAATTAATACAAACCATTGTTAAATACATAGTTGAGTTTTCTCATGACTGAAAATTTAAGATGTTTCCGTTAACAAATATACTATTTGTTCCAGTAAGCTTTATGATCTCTCAGTGGCTGCAAGAGCCTATCATTAGAATCTATTTCTACAAAGACAATTGTGAGCAAACAAAATTCAGAATTTGGTACAAAGTATTTCTTCACCGTTTCTACAAATCACCTTTTAATGCATATAGACCTAGAAGGAGTTACTGGAAGTTTTTTTCCCCCCCTCTGGTCTCCCATTCCCCTAATCTACCTTGAAATGTTTTTCTTTTTCTTTTCCTCCCTACTGTCAGAGACCCACTTCCACTCTGTGTGGGAGAGGTGCTCTAGGAATTGAGCATTACTTTAGGCTTCATCCAGGAGGGAGAGTAGAATCTCCTTAGCGATGTCTCCAAAGCAATGGCTTGTGTCTGTTGGACTCTCCAAAAGCAGCATCTGTCATATTCCTGTTAGGAAGAGAACTTTTGCAAAAAGAGTAAGAAAATTAGTATGATAATCCATTGAACCTCTGCTATGGGAGATCAATATCCCTGAGTACAATAGGTAAATTGTAAAAAAATTTTAATTGTATAGTTCTTTATCTTAAATATCTAAAAATGTAATATAAATAGCTAAAATTGAAAGAGCCTCCTTTGATGAGGTACACCTGCATGGATTCAGAGTAGATTTGCATTTGTGTACAGTTACACTGGTGTTAAATCTCACTCCAGGATTCAATGTTCACTGGGGAGATGGCGGTGGTGTCTACAATTTGTGCTGTTATTGCTGTCGTTTGAATGTCCCGAAAGGGGTATTGCTCAAGTTTGAGATTATTTCAATCCAATGATTGCAGAGCCTTTTGAGAAGTTTGGAAGTATTAAATAACTGGGCAATTAGTATAAGACTTTCATTTATTCTAAAATATACATTTCCTTCACCAAGAAGCTGAAATAACCATGAAACTTAAGATTCTGACAATGCCTTTGGTAAAACATTTGCAGTTCTTTCATATGATTTATCCTGTGATACAAACTACCCATTTTTAAGGTAGTGCTCCTGGAACAGTATATAGCTGCCCAGATAATTTTTCAATTTTATATTGAGGTCACACTGATTTATAAGATTATGCAAGTTTCAGGTGTGAAACATTGCAAATAAGGATCTGTACGCAGCATATCCCGCTCACCGCCAAAATTCTAGTTTCCTACATCAGCACACAATTGACCCCCTTTACTCAGTTTGTGTTCCTTCTGCCCTTTCTCCTCTCTAGTAACTACCAACTTGTCGTTGGTAAGGGAAACAAAAGCAAACATTTAAAAAGGGACTGCTTCAAACTAGAAAGCTTCTGAACAACAAAGGAAACTATCAACAAAATGTAAAGGCCACCTGCTGAGTGTGAAAAGACATTTGCACATCATATATTTGGTAAGGGATCAACATCAAAAATGTAAAACAAACTCAGACAGCTCAACCACAACAACTAAAAACAAACAGCCTGATATAAAAATGGGCAGAGGATCTGAACTGACGTTTTCCCAAAGAAGATACATGGATACCAAAGCTGCTGTCTGGTTTAGGACGCAGGCATGTGAGGAACAGGGTTTTGTCCTCTTCCATCCGGGCCTTGCTCTTTAAAGGATAAAACGAAGCTAAAAACCTGCAGGGAAACAAGTTGCGCTTTGTAGGTGGATCTGATCATGAAAGCTACATTTGCAAGTAGAAGAATCACATGAAAGGATGTTTAACATCAGTAATTATTTTACTTTAAAAATGCAAATCAAAACCACCATGAGATTTCAAATTACACCTGTCAGAACGGCTATCATGGAAAAGACAAGAAACAGGTGATGGAGAAGATGCGGCTGAAGGCACCCTCGCACACCACTGCCGGGAATGTAAATCAGTGCAGCCACTGTGGAAAACAGTGTGGAGGTTCCTCACAATATTAAGGATAGAAGCATCGTATGACTCAGCTATGCTACTTCTAGCTATTTACCCAAAGACTATTCAAAAAATATACGAGCCCCTCTTGTGTTCGTTGCAGCATTATCTACAGTAACTAAGAAAAGGAAGCATGCCAAGTGTCTCTCGATGAATAGATAGATGATAAATTGATAAAGAAAATGTGAAATAGATATACAATGGAATACTTTTCAGCCATAAAAAGGCAAAATTCCACCATTTGAGACATTTGGTAAACTTTGAGGTTATTATGCTAAGTGAAAATAAGCTAGACAAAAAGAGACAGATGCTGTCTGATTTCATTCATGTGTAGAATATAAAAATAAAAACTAAACAGCTGAATAAACAAAACAATAATAAACTTATAGATGCAGGATTTTCCAGTTGCTTTAAGGGAAATTTGCATTTGAAAATGTATTTAAATCTAAGTTGAAGTTTGTTTTAGAGTAATGATATTTACAGTAATAATGACCTTAAGGAAATAGAGCACACACTTTCCTAGATTTAATTCTCCCAAGAGGTGTTACTTATAAATCACAAGAGGTCAAGTGAGTCTCCAATAATCCCTTGGTCAAGTTCACCCAACTACCCTAGGACTGGGGCAGGATATGAACCAAGGTTGTCTGACCCAGGAACTCACTCTCTTAAACCCTCAGTGTTGCAGGCAGAATAAAAAGTTCTTTATGCTTATAAAGTCCTTAGTAACTCAAATGAATGCCAGTCTCAAGTTTTCAGACTCTGAAAGTTGGGAAATATTCTTCCTATGATGATATTTAAAATTTCTTTTTAGTTATTTCTTCAATCCTTTTAGGGTAATTTTTAGTGGTTTCAGTAAAAAAATGATTTAAAAAAATGAAACCCTGAGCAATGTCACTGAGTTGGTTCCGCATTGTCCCTTGGAGGGAAGGGTCTCTGGTCGATTCACCGTGGGGGCACAGTTCTGGATTGCCCACAGTTGGGGGTCCATGTGCGAGGCAGCTGATCCGTGCTCCCTCACACTGATGTTTCTTTTCCTCTCTTTCTCTCTCCCTTCCCCCTCTCTAAAAACAAATATATATATATTGAAGTGTAGCACAACCTGCTGTCAAATCCCTGTGGCTAACAGGACATTGTGTTCCAATTTAATACCATGGTCAATGGACACTTTATCTATAAGAAAGGCTGTAGATTCAGAGAAAGCTTTTAATCCTAAATTAAGATTTAGGATAAATTACAAAGAGGCATTCTAGTCTACTCTAGAAAAAACCAAGATTAATTTGAGCTTCAGTTAATAACAGTTAAAATGGAAAAAGAATAGTTGTACACCTAGGGGTATAGACTTTCAGTACTGCTTTGTGGTTTTACATGTAAAGAGGTATGTCGAGTTGTTGAAGTAAAGAAATATAGGGATAGAAATGCAAGCTGACCTTCTTGTCGATGAAAAATGTCTGGTTTAGGACGGAGGCACACGAGGAATGGGGTTTTTCTTCTTCCATCCAGGCCCTGCTCTTTAAAGGGTAAAACGAAGCCAAAAACCTGCAGGGAAACAAGTTGCCCTTTGTACATGGATCTGATCATGAAAGTTACATTTGCAAATAGAAGAATCACATCATTCCCCCTTTTTCATCTATCATTTCAAATTACGTAATGTAGCACACAAAATAAACTCATTGTAAAAAAGAAACCACAAATGAGAGCCAACAAACAATAAAATGAATATTCCTCTTTATTCTTCTTGTCTCAATTTATATTCATTTTTCTCCTCACTATAAAAAGCTGCCTTTTCGCTAAAATATAAATACACTTATTTTTTTAATTTCCATACCACTCTCCATTAGAGAGATATACTGTAATTTATTTGATTGTTACTTAAGAGGCATTCTCAGTTGTTTCAAGTTTTTAATATTATTTCTGTTACTAAAATAACTCTACGTTAAAGATTATTTGATAACAAATCTGTAAACGAGTAAGCAATTCTTTAAAATATACTCTTAAAACACATTATCTAGGTCAAATGTTATGTATATTTCACAAAGCTTGATATATTGTCAAATTACTTCTACTGCTTTACTAATTTATACCCCTACAGTATTGCAACACTGGTTAGTATCTATCTTTTAAATAATCTCAGCCTAATGGATAAGAATGATTATTTCCTAGTTATAATATGCAACTTACTGGTTACTAGTAAAATAGAAATAATTTCCATGTTTTTATTGGCATAGGTTTTTCCATGTTTTTATTGACTGCTTCTCTCAAACGTGCTTGATTCCACTCAGTTTAGAAAAGAAAGCATTTCCATTAGGAAGCAGATAAAGGACCATGCCTCAAAAATTACAATTTGTAGTGCAGATGAACCTATGACAAGTATAATGGGCTATAATGTAGAGAAAAATATATTCATAAATTGTATTGATAGTTTAATGTTCCACAGAGGGCAAATATTTAAGAAAAGCCAATCACAAGAAAAAAGAATAATGTTTATGTTTATGGTATCAGGGAAACATATCTAAAGTGAGTGTGTGTGTGTGTGTGAGTGTGTGTTTATATTTTATACATTTATATTCCAGGGTTTCTCGGTCTTGACAGTGTGGCCATTTGGAGCCACAGAATCCTTGGTTGTGCTGTGGGAGGGCTGCCCTGTGCCTATATCTGTTTTACTTAGTAATGACTTTTTATATTATATACCAATTTTTCCATCTATTCTTTGTCTTTTCTCTTTATGTGTAAGAGTAAATATGTTGCATAAATATACTGATATTGACCCCTTTTACCTTAAAGCGTTACTCTCCTTTTGCTCATTGTTTTATTGTTAGGAAGTCATGGCCTTTTAAATAGGATTACTACTTTATAGATTAGAATTTTTAGAGTTCAGAAACTATGTCTTTTTAAACTGCTTAACACAGTATCAAGCATCATAATACATGCGTGTATGTGTGTGAAAATGATTGTAGAGCCCTAAACTATGCACTGATAAGGCAAATATAATTTACATCAAGTAAGGCATGTAACTAGATTTACGTGATTAAAGTGGAATCAACAGGCCTGCATGGTGCATGGGGCTCACGGTGTGCATTGGGTGCACCGCAGCTCTCCAGCTGGGTCATCTGGTCATGTTCCTCTCTGCTCTCCATAAGGTAGATCCACACGTTAATCAGCGCAGTGTGACATATATTTATAACCTATGATTAAACTCATAATGGACTGCCCAGAGCGGAGCAAAAGGTTGAGGAGAGAGTTGCACATACTAAATGAAAGTGGGGATGTATGGCTCTCGAACTAGAACATTTCCGTTCATCAAAATTAGTCTCTTCAATTAGTGGTTCAAATAGTTTATTTCTCACTGAATTATTCAAATAATCGCAATTACATAAAATCAGCCATATGGTTAAGCTTGTTTACAAAAGAAAAGGTGTTCCATTTGTAAATTTGAGAAGATATTTCTCAAATTTCAGCATGATTTGTCACAGAACTATATGGATCATGTATTTTAAATTGATTTTTAAGACAATTATATCTAGATATCTTTAATATTTTAAAAGAATTTGAGCCCTGGCTGGTGTAGCTCAATGGATTCACCACAGGCTTGTGAACCCAAGAATTGTGGTTCAATTCCCAGTCAGGGCACATGTCTGGGTTGCAGGCCAGTTCCCAGTAGGGGACACATGAGAGGCAACCATACATTGATATTTCTCTCCCTCTCTCCTTCCCTTCCCCTCTAAAAATAAATAAATAAAATCTTTTTAAAAAAGAATTTGAAGCACAGCAGAGGAAACTCTAGATATCAACACCATTGGAAATACAGAGATGTTGATTATTACACTACATATTTTTCACTCATGGACAAATAATTATTCTATAATATCAAGCATGTAGAAGAAATACACTGCTGGCTAGTTGTGGTCATGGTTATCTGACTATTACAGAAATATATAAAGTAAAAAATGTAAAAAAATCCCTGAGTTCTAACACCGCTTCTGTGGCCACATCCAGGACCTGAGTGTACAATATTTCCATCCCATTATTTCCTGAGTGTCTTAAAGTCCACATCACATTACAGCTGCTTCTCTCAAACCTGCTTGATTCCACTCAGTTTAGAAAAGAAAGCATTTTATTAGGAAGCAGATAAAGGACCATGCCTCAAAAAGTACAATTTGTAGTGCAGATGAACCTATGACAAGCATAATTGGCTATAATATAGAGAAAAAATTATTCATAAATTATATTGATAGTTTAATGTTCCACAGAGGGCAAATATTTAAGAAAAGCCAATCGCAAAACAAAGAATAATGCTTATGTTTATGGTATCAGAGAAGCATATCTAAAGTGAGTATGTGTGTGTGTGTGTGTGTTTATATTTTATACATTTATATTCCAGGTTTCCTCAGTCTTGACAGTGTGGACATTTGGAGCCACATAATCCTTTGTTGTCGTGCTGTGGGAGAGCTGCCCTGTGCGTTGCAGGATGTTTAGTAGCACCTCTGGTCTCTACCCACTAGATGCCAGGAGCACTCCCCCCTCCCTTGCTATAATAATCAAGTTTGTATCCAGACATTTTCAATTGTCCTTTGGAAAAGAAAGGGAAAAGATTAGTTGGTTGAGAATTGCTTAAATATTCAATTCGTGTTACTACTATAGAAGAAAGTTCTTTGTGGAAAGGGTTTATCTTCAAGGATATCCATTTTACTCTACTAGTCAGTTTGCTTAAAAGTATCTACTTGATTTCAGGTATAGAAATAATTTCAGACTGTTTTCTGTTTGCATAGAACTTTTATATTAGTTTACTGGATTAACTGAGTACTATTAAATAATTGACACTTAAAATTATATGAAATTATTAGTTTCATTGTAGCATGATTTTACTTTTGAAACATTACATGTGAAAGAAGTCAACTTGAGTTTGGAACTTGTACTTTTACAAAGTTTACCTGTCCCTCTAGAAGAAATAGATATCTTTGACAACTGTAATAACTGGACATTACTAGAACAATGCTAACACAGGGGGTTAACAGCTTGCACTTGTACAAAATACTTGAAGTCGGTCAGAAAGCCATTATTCTGACCTTGTGCTGACCACATTCTATGAAGTGTTACATGATCAGGGACAGGGAAGTTGGTTAATGGAAGTTATATAGTAGCTAGATGTATCCTTGTCACACTTCATCTAAACTGATACATTGCAATGGTCCACACTGCTCAGACCTGGCAATTACTGTCCAATTCCAATCTATTCCACACTGCCACTATAATGAAAAATAATTAGGAGCCTGAAAATGAGTTTTCACATGAAATGGTTTCAGCGCTTGGACACAATCGCCTTTGGCAGATGGCTTTGGGTTTGCTTTAATATAATAAAGACAGTTAATCATCTCTAAAGAGTGCACTGAATGAATAAACTTTTAACACTACTTTCTGCAATGAAACTCTTATATTGATCAAATGTTTAATGTTCAGGAGTAGAGGTTACTTTGGTCGAATTGTTTGGAATGAGCACATAAATCACTGAAAAATAAATGTGTTAGAAAAGAATGAAATTGGTTCAAATTGATTATCTATTATTGGTGGAGGAAAATAAAAATGCTGAACACTGAAATCAACTATTCTTGCTGAACACTGTTGCAATGATATATATAAAGGTATTTTAGATGTCTACATAAGCACCCTTACAGTGGTAAGACTAAAAAAATTACTTTATAATAAAAAAATGTATGTGTGGTACAGCAAAGATACCTTCTTCAACAAATGGTACCATGTATAAAAAATAATATAGAAACAAATGCACACAATTAACATAAAAAATGAACTCAAAATAGATCATAAATCAAAATGTAAAACTATAAAACTCCTAAAAGATAACATAGGAGAAAATCTTGGGTACAGTGATGCCTTTTAGATGCAACACCAAAGACATGATGCATGAAAGAAAGACTTGATAAACTGAATTTTAGTAAAATTAAAACTTCTACACTGAGAAACAGTGTCAAGATAATTAGAAGATAAACTAAAGACCAGGAGAAAATATTTGCACAAAAACATATCTGATAAAGGACTGTTACCCAAAATATACAAACAACTCAAAACTTAACAATAAGAAAACAAACAACCCAATTAAAAAAGTGGGCCAATGTGTTAACAGACATCTCACCAAAGAATATGTAGAGGTGGCAAAGAACCATGTAGAAAGACAATCCATTTCCCTGGCTGGTGTGTCTCAGTGGATTGAGTGCCAGCCTGCAAACCAAAAGGCCGCTGGTTCAATTCACAGTCAGGGCACCTGCCTGGGTTGTGGGCCAGGTCCCTGTAGGGTGTGTGTGAGAGGCAACCACACATTAACACTTCTCTCCTTCTCTTTCTCTCTCCCTTCCACTCTAAAAATAAATAAATAAAATCTTTTTTAAAAAGAGACAATCTATGGTGTACGTCAATAGGAAAATGTAAATTAAAAATTAATAATACCAGTACTAACTTATTAGAATGACCAAAATCCAGGGCAATGACTATAACAAATTTTCATGAAGATGTTGAGCGATGAGAATTCTCATACATTGCTGGTGTGAATTCAGAATAGTTCAGCAACTTTAGAATAAAGATTGATAGTTTCTCACACAATTAAACATACTCTTACAATATGATCAAATGACCCCAAAGCTTGGTACTCACACAGAGAAGCTAAAAACTCATGTTCACACAAAAACCTGCACACAGATGTTTATAGCAGTTTTTATTAATTGCCAAAAGTTGAGCCCACCAAGGTGTACTTCAGTAGGAATAGATAAATTAACTGTGGTACATCCTGTTAATTGAATATACTCAATGCTAAAAACATAGTTACTGAGGAATGAGAAGACATAGAGGACACTTAACTGCATAGTACTAATTCAAACAGTCAGTGTGAAAGGCTACATTTTGTATATATCCAACAGTATAATATTCTGGAAAAGACAAAATTATGGAGGTAGTAAAAAGAGGAGTAGTTGCCAAGAATGGGGTTGGGAACGGAAAAGGAGCAGGCAGAGAACTTGGGACTTCAGAGGCAGTGAAGCAGCACTGACAGTACAACACCCATAGTACCACGCACCATCAGTGACTAAAACGTGTATGTAGGCTCATCCCCGTAACAAGTATACCATTCTGTGCATGATCTTCAAAGTGGGGAAGCATATGCAGGTGTGAGGGCAGGGGGTGTATGCGAAATCTGGAGAGTTTCCTTTCAATTGTGTTGTAAACCTAAAGCTACTCTAACAAAATCAAGTCTTTAAAAAGTGTATGTATATATTACCCACCTACTTAGATATATATGTGTGTGTGTATATATATATATATATATATTTGTTTTTATATATAATTATATATAATTGTTTTTCAATTACATATAGTTATATATGTAATTGAAAAACAATTATATATGGTTGTTTATACATATAATTATATATAATTGAAAAAGAAATATATCTCTCACAAATGGAAAGGACTCCTTCTATTAGGAAGAAAAGTCAAATTTTAACAACTTACAAATAAGTTATTAATTATTTTTCTGAGACCAAGTGACAGGTGAACTTAAATTCATAGTTATTAATTAGAAAAATATATGACTGAAAAACTCAATGCTTTAGAATACAGGTTATTTATTAATTTTATACTCAATCAGCACTGCATTTCATTGTAAAGAGTCTATATTCAGAAATGAACTGAGTTATCTTCTGAAAGTATTCTTTATAAAAAATGTTTGTCATTGTAGTGACATTGGTTTAGTTAGAGATCTATTAAATAAACTGATAGAATTTAAGGGTACTCAGTCATGGTAAATTTTCTTCTTTAAGTGGTTTGATTTTGTAAACCAGCTTTGTGATCCTAGTAGTTTCTAAAACTAAATAATAGTTTGGAAATTACTGGTAGCAGAACATGAGACTATGTGTTCTCTTAAACTCACAGATATGCTCTGATCAAGTCTTTATAAATGTGTTTTCTGATTGTGTAAATATATTATATCATAACCAAATTTTACATTTTAATTTGTCATACTTTAATCACTTTTTATTGAAGGGTAGGTAATTAGTATTTTCTGAAATACCTAAACTTTAAAATGAATAGCAATGTAAGTCCACAATGAAACTATTTTCAGATCTTGTTGCTCACTTACCATGCTGCATTTATTAAAAACTTCATATAAATTTTGAAATGTTTATAAGTGTGTCTGTAAATAGTATTGCAAAGCTAGATGTGATTATTTACTATTGACTTTAAGTTTGATATTCTCTTTAGATATTTGACTGTTAGTTTTCTGCTGTCCTGATTTTGCACAAAGCAACAACTTTTGCTGTCCTGAGAACAGGATTTGTTTATTTTTTGGTTTAAGTTTTGATGTGCTCATATCCACAACTCATGTTTCATTTCTGCATTTCAGAGACTATGAGTCATTATTTTGATTAATAATTAGAATATTAGTTCTAATTATATGAGAAATATTAGTTCTAATATGAGAAATATCACTGATTATATTTAGGGAGCATTCATTTTTTAGCTGATCTTGGGATTACACCCTGTTAAGCCCTGATGTATAAAATCATAATAATACCTCTCACTTTGGTAGAAAGGAGATTACAGTGGAAATATTTTGAAACGTGTCATTTTCCGAAAACGCACAGCCTCTTCGCACGAGTCAGTTCTCCTTCCCGTAGGCAGAGTGGGTGGAGGCGCACTGGTGCCCTGCCCCTGACTAAGTCCCACTAAGCTGCAGCTTTAGAGTTGTATCCTGATTCTTTGTTGTTCTGTTGAGCTAATCTGAAAAGATTACTTTAAAACAATATCGAAAAGGTTACCTTTAAAACAATATTCAATAATCCACTTAGCAACTCTACTCACCACTTTCTAAAAGACCACAATCTGAAGTTAAGACTTTTCCTCACCTAGAAAAGTAAGAACAGCAAAAAGGCTGTTGCCGCGAGCGGCACTGGTTCACCAACTCCGAATTGAGTGCACATCTCCGATAAATATGGAATGTCCTCTTTTGTAGCTGAGAGTTTCACTTCAGAGTGCTTCAGCTATGGCTTATGTGAATGGGTGACATAACAGAAATAATGAATGGCGTGCGTAAGTATTAGAATAAGCTTTGAAAGCAGGCGAACATGCCTATAAATCTGAAATGCACTATTTAATAAATGTTTGCCCATAAAAAAAGATGTAAAAAATGACACTCCATTGGGTTTCTTAAAGTGTCTAATTCTATATGTTCATAGCAAACAGAAGACAATGCATGGCATAGTAAATCTAATCATATTCTAGCTACTATTTATTTAATAATATGGTACTTACTGAGTAATTTGAAAATACATTGTCTTGTTTCTGTCCATGTACTTCCTGGAATTTGATAAAATGAAGCACATCTAATAATTTGTGTGATAGTTTATATAAAAAAGAGTTAATAAGGGTGTTATTTTTCCTCCCTATACACTAATATGCAAATATTAAGTTAGGTTCAACTGACTTTATATACATGGAAAAGATAAAGCGGAAGATTGAAATATGAGAGGGTTATACTGAAAACACATTCTAGAGAAAAAAGACGTAATTACTAAATTTTCATTTTTTAGAAGAAATCAATATTAAATAGATATTCAGTTGTTGATTTCAATTAAACTATAGAACTTGAAATATATTATAAATAATACTTGAATAGTACAGAGGAGATAATTACTTAAATTTTAGTGTTCACTTTTTGATAAACTTTATTTTTTAGTATTTTTTCTAGTTGATAAAACATGGGACTTAAGTTTAGAATTTTGTCAACTCAGAAATCATGAGTTTTTGTTACATAAAGCTAAATTCTAGGTAAGATCAAAAGGAATTAGTCTGATTTATGTAAGTTTTCTCTGCTTTACTCAATACACAGGTATTCAAGCTATAAGGATATATTAAAGAATTCTCTTATTTTTCCACACAATATGCACTTATTCACAAAAATAATTGCAATAAATTATAACAAAAAGATGACACAAAATAAAGAATCCCATTAGCAGCTTTGCTTATTTACCAAGACATTTTGGAGAAATATAAATAAATAATTATAGAACAAAGATCAGAAAAGAGTGAAAGGGAGACTAATCAACATTACCACACTAGTTCAATCTGTTTTTTCCCTCAAACCATAGATGCAGAGTCTCTTCCTACCAGTGGGACCTGAATGTCTTACTTCAGAGGTGCGGTGGAGTGCTACCTTAGAGGTACTCAGAACAGAGGTTGCCATGTGAGCAAGGAGGCAGATTTCTGTGTCTGCTCTATTTCTTGTCTCCCCTGCCTAGAGATTGTTTAAAACCCCACTATTAGGTTATTTAAATATTAAATCTACTATACTCAAATGTAATGCAAATGTGACTTAAATACTGAGACTGTTTACACAGTACATAAAAATATATTTTATACATGTATACATTGAAATACAATGTATTTCAACAATGAAATAACAACTCAAATTGTAATTCATCTAAATTATCTCAGCAAAGTTAAGAATGGAGAAATGTAGGGAGTTTATCTACATTTTACCTATAATTTTTTAAATTTGTTTTTAACTTGAGTGCTTTTGTGGTCTGAAGTATGAGATCAAAGGGTTGCATTTTGTTTTTCCGTTTTTCTGGAGCCAACATCAAATATATTTAATTTCTACTCGTGCTTTAAGTAGGTTTCATAGACAACTTACTGACAGAGTCATTATATTATAATCTTATTTAGGCTCTATGCCTTTACGATTTTTGTCATTAATTGTTATATTATCAATACATCTCTTCACTTTGAACATCATTAAACTGCTTTAATTTATTTAAGAACATTCTAAATCTGATCCCTAAGATAGTCCAACATGGAGCTCATTTTACCTCAATATGTCACCACTTATCGTTGAGTCATGTTTATACTTGAGCAGCCAACTCACTCTTCCTGTCACAGTGCTCAGGTCCAGGTCAATCCAAATTAATTCTGCAAAGTGCACAACCATGAGATGTAGCATTGAATGGGTTTCTTCACTCCAGCCAGAAATCAGTTCCCCAGATTAAATTTATCTGGTAAAAGATGCTTTTCACAAGTTGAAAGCAATAAAACTATGAAGAAATATAAGATTATGCCTTTAAAATAAAATTATTCTTTTGCAGATGCATTAATGAAGATTTTACAATAAGCACAATTAAAGTGCTGGAAAAATTACAAATCTATTTTTATTTCTCTGGAACTACTTCTAAATTTTAGCCAAGTCCAGATAATATTTTTTTAAACAAGTAAAACACTGAAATTGTTGCACTATGAAGACACAATACATGTTGAAACTATAATACATAATATGTTTAGCAATAACCCTTGGAGTTGTTGAAAGATATTTATGTAAAAGGGGTTGATAAAAACAACTGGACAGTTACAAGAGACCATCTTGAGAATGGTCTTGCCTTTTATCCTAAGGAACCTAAACTTGAGCCATTAGGAAATGCATCTAAAATGGGATGAAAGATCTGCCCTATAATCTAGAAAGTTTGTGTTGTCTGTAGGGCAGGGGATAGATTTAAGAGGAGAGGAATTGAAGCAGATATATTAAAGATGTTGCTATTTTAATAAATAGACAAAGGATGATGAAAGCAATACAAAACAACTACAGGATGCACTAAATACTTAAAACCAGACAAATTTAACAAAAATAGTAAGAAGAAAATATAGGCAAATTTCAACATATTTGGAAATAAAAGAGATTTTAAGTACAGATATTTTAAAGAAATCTTAAATTGAAGATAGATCTATTTGACACACAAATAAATATGGCAACCAAACTATGGTGAAAATTAATGTGTTTCTCAAAACTGAGATGTCTTCTATAAAAGTAAAAAATGTTAATTGTATAGAGGAATATAACCATAAAAAAAGAAATATTATGAAGAACTTTTTAAGGAAAGCTAGCAAAAATTACTGTAATTTTCTCCAACAGAACACAAACTCATAATACACATAAAGTTTATCCATACTATTGAGTGAAAATATGCCAATTAAATTCAAAATAATGCACTGCTTCTAAAACTCAGTAAAATGTTCTGTCACCAGTATGAAAAGGCAATTCTAAATGGTACACTTTTGTGACTTTCATCAGTTTATCAGTTTTCACAGACTTTAGGGTACGTGGTACACTTTGTCGTTTTTTGCAAACCTCTGTTGACTGCACCTCTTATGGTGCAAGGACCCCCCCATGGGGGAAGGATATAAAGGTACACAGGATCAACATGGTTCTCACTTTCAGAAAGTATGTAATCCTGCCTGGATAAGTTACTTAATGGAGAAAATTGTATTTCCAGATCATAAAAGTTCTATTTTTTCAACTTCTGAGGCTGAGCCTGTTGCTTCTTGAGAAATTTTTACTCACATATATGAGTCAATATTTTACTTGAGGAGCAAGCAAAATTAAGCCATACCATTTCCCATCTGACAGTTCCCATGCTTTCCAAACCTTGTATAGATAGCCTTAAGGGCATCATAAAATATTTGGAAACCTTGGTGAACTTTCTGAGGACTTCAATATTGTAGCATTGAATTGATTATAAGCATTTGCTCAGTTTCTAACCTGTATCTCTTGATGATTATAAAAGAACTGGGGCTTTAAACACTAGCAAAAGGGCTAAGACTAGTAGGAATCCTCACATAATACTGTCACAGGAATACTTTTGTGTTCTCTAGTTTTATGTTAAAATATTATTCAAAAACAACAATAATAAAAACTACCATGTTTCTGAGACCAGGTCATGGGGGACACAGTGGAGAATATGAGAAACAAGACTCTTCTCAGGAAGCTAAGGGCCAGGCTTCTTTAAGTTCTACTCTTGAAGAACTTGGAACTTTTCTTCCTGACTTAAAACACAAATGAATGAAATTCTCGTTTGTGCTGAGGATATAGCTTTACTATTGGGCATAAGTACAATCTCAAAACTACAATACATATAGTCAAACCTAAGCCATTAAAGAGCTACAGAATGTTCCATTAAGGAAAAAGGTGGTCCCTGAGTTAACTGGTTTTGCTGAATTGAACTTTCTCATATTGGATTTAGACCAACTACTTTTAATCTAAAATTGTGTTTGGGTGGAAGCTATTCCCCTGATCCAATCATTCAGTTTCCTAGGAGAACAATGATATAGGGCTTAGCAAAAGCTACACTGATTTAGGAAAAATACTGTGAGTGCTAAGTTGAAAATTTTGTATGGCTATAGTTAACATAATTTTATAATTTTTCAGACTCTATTATGAATTTTCTAATGACTTATAAACGCAAAGCTCTTCTCTTTCCTATTTGGTGTGTTACTGTAGATGTAGGGCAGATTTTCTACAAGCTTTCTCATGTGTATGTACTAACTAGTTACGCTTCTTTGTACAGGCAGAGCAGCTACCCTAGTAGGTGCACTGTTTGGTTAGTATCATGCTTTTTAAAAAGAGTTTTAACCTGGCTTCTTATTATTTGTCTCTCTTTTAAAAATGCTTTAATGTATTTCAATAGCAAACTTACAGAATTAGCACAGAAGATGGAATTAAGAAGATATAGCTGCATGTAGGACAACTCAGAAAAATATAATGAATGGATGGAATCCACTGTATGAATAAAGTGTCACAGACATTATTTAAAATTACTTGTTAAAAAAAGTAAATGCTGGCATTGTCCAGAAAAATTTAACAATATTATTTATAACTGTTATAAAGTTGAACTGCTGAAACTTGTTCAATGAAACATTTTGACTTGTGTTCTTTACATCCTTGCATTATATTAAAAATTAACACAGAAACAAAATAAAAAATAATACTGAAACCTGATTTCTGTCCCCATTTTTCCATTTGCAATAATATAATTAGTTACCTTATGACCCCTTGAAAAAAATCTAGTGTTCAGAACAACCAATAACAAGTAGAAGATAATTATTTATTTGAGAATGAAATGCTTTCTATCACAGTAGATTCTTTTGTCAATTAAATTTATTGGGTCAGCATTGGTTCATAACATTTGATAAATTTAAAGTGTAGAATTCTGTAATATATCACCTGTATGTGGCATTGTGCGTCCACTGCTGAAGTCCAGTCCACTTCTGTCGCCACTCTATTTGTTCCTTTCACCCTCCTCACTGTGTCCCCACCTCCCTCCCCCTGCTCACCACCATAATGTTGTCTGTCAGTGAATGTGTTTGCCTTGGTCTTTTGTTGCTTTCTCTTTTATATCCCACATTTGAATGACATCTTATGGCTCTTGTCCTTTTCTGTCTGATTTATTTCACTTAATGTGATACTTTCTAAATCTGTCCATGTTGTTGCAAATGGCAATATTTCATCTTTTTTTAATTGCTGAGTAGTAGTCCATAAATATATGTACCACATCTTTATCTAATCATCCATCAAAGGTCAGTTAAGTATTTTCCATGTCTTCTTAATCACCATGTATAACACTGCAATGAACATATGGATACATATATCTAGTTTTCCTTAACTATTTTTATTATTTTTATTTTTCACATTATTTTTATTATTGTTCAAGTACAATTGTCTCCATTTCCCCTCCACTACCCACCCAGTCATCTCCACTTCCCACCCTTGATCCTACCCCCTTTGGTTTTGTCCATGTGTCCTTTATAAATGTTCCTGAAAACCCTTTCTCCCTTGAATAACTATTTTCAAGAATTTTAAGGTAGATATCCAGGAGAGAGATTGCTGAGACTTATGGAAGCTCTATTCTAATTTTTTAAGAAGCCTGCAATACTATTTTCAATGAAGGCTGAACCAATTTGCATTTCCAGCAGCAGTGTTTGAGAGTTTCCTTTTCTGCATATACTTTCCAACACTTATTTCTTGTCTTATTGATAATAGTTATTTTAATAGCTGTAAGGCGGTATCTCAGGATCTCATTGTGGTTTTAATTTGCGTTTCCCATATAGCTACTAAAGTTGAACATCTTTTCATATTTCTCTTGGCCATCTATATGTCTTATATAAGTGTCTGTTTATGTCCTCTGCCTAGTCTCTAATAGGGTTGTTTTCATGTTGTTGAGTTAAATGTTTTTAATGTATTTTGAATATTAGCCCCTTACCAATAGTATCATTTCTAAATATCTTCTCCCATTCAATAGATTCTTTTTTTGTTGTTGATGGTTTGTTTTGCTGTGAAAATGTTTGAGTTTGATGCAGTCCCATTCATTTATTTTTGCTTTTGCTTCCCTTTCTTTTGAAGCCAAGTCCATAACAGTCTCTCTGAGACCAAGGTCCATAATATTGTTTATTTGTTTTTATTGTTTATTGTTTATTTGTTTATTTTGTTTTATTTTATCATTTCAGGTCTTATATTTAAGTCTTTAATACATTTTAGTTAATTTTTGTGTATGATACCAAACAGTAAACTAGGTTAATTTTTTTGCATGTCATTTTCCAATTTTTCCAATGCCATATATTGAATACATTTTTTTCTATTATGTTTTTGGGTCCTTGTCAAAATTTAATTGCCTATATATGTGTGGGTTTATTTCTAAGGTCTCAATTTTATGTCATTGGTCTGTGTGTCTATTTTTCTACCAACACCATACTGTTTTGATTATTGTAGCTCTGCAGTATAATTTGAAGTCAGGAAGTGTGATGCCTCCAGGTTTGTTTTTTTTTTAAGAATTGCTTTTATTGTTTGAGATCTTTTGTGGTTTCATGCTCATAATTAAAATGTTTTAATTTTGTAACAATTTTTAAAAGTATAATTCATTTTTCTCACAAAAATGGAAGACAGTAATTAAGATATGTAGTATAATAAAGTCAGAGTGACGTATATAAAAATTAATGTTTTCTATAAAGCAAAATAGAAAATAACTGTTAGGCTGTGATCTGGGGACAGGAGGGTTGGCTGGCAGTGCAGCAAAGTGTAAGAGATTAGTAATTCAAATGATAATTATGCAAATTAGGAGAAAAATAGATAGATAAAAAATATATTTTGGTCTCGTCAGTTGAAGGTAACATTAAGAGAACCACGAAGAGTGATTCAGTGGGCAGTTATATATTAATATAAGATCTGAAATTTGGGAGCTTTTAGAAATAATTGGTGAATATTTGGACAAATTTTAAAGATTTCGGTCTTTGGCATTAATAATGAATCTTAGTGTTGCAAAATTGGATGTGATATTGTTATTAAAAGCATGTTCTATATTTTATAGCTCTATATAAGGAAACGGATTATGGCATGAGAATTTTAAATTAAAAATTAATAATTTAAATGGTTGTGTTAATTTTATGTACACTCAAGTGCTTTAACCTGAGTTCCCAGAGTATAGCACAGGGTTAACATGATTTCCATAAGGATATTCACTGGGAGTTAATGTCAGCCCCATAACTAGTTTTGCTCAATTTTCAGGGTTTATAGCAAGAAGGGTAGATTTTTTTTTTCATTAAAGCCATGCTTTCTCTTTAGAAACCTATAGATTAGAATTTGCATCAGATCCTTGCTTCTTTATTGTTCATGAACACAGCTATTAACAAACATGGGAAATCTCTGAATGAATTAATAATATTCCATTCTCCAGGAAATAAAAGTTAGTGACTCCTGGCTTAGAAAACAGTGAGGTAGTTTACCTGGGAAGTTTTAGCTTGGATTTGTTTTTTCCAAAAACAACTGTATACATATATACACACACATAAATGACTTATAATATATACAAATCTAAAATGCACCTTAATTGTGGATAAGTTACCCAAGATGGTCAAGCTCATTTAGGAACAACAGAAGGTGGGTATTATTAGCCTTTTTCAGTGGTACTTGAATGAAGATTGAAAGGACTGTTTTTCTTTTAATCAGTGTGTCGCATTTTACAGGACAGAATAATATGCAGCAGAGTCATGTTTCTTTGCTTGTCACTTCACATACAGAATCCCAGCATAACACCACCCAGCAAGTAGTGTTATGTTTGTATAAGCAGCAATACGATATTTTTCCTGAAGTTTAAAAGGCAACTTAATTTCACATTCTGTACATTCAATTTCAATTCAAAAATATGTTTTGAGTGGGAAAGGTTGAATATCAGATCTTGATTATTTTTTGTCACTGGGCCAAAGCTCAGAAACCATCTCAAGCGGACCTTTCTTTTCACCTGCAGCCCTGCAGCATAATTGAATTGCTTGCTCAGGATGTCGTGCAGGACTCAATAAGGGGGCAAAATGAACAATTGACTTCATCGTTTTCCAGGTGTGCACCACTTCTCTGTGTGTGTGGTTAATTAATGTATAAATAACTGCTAAAAGTCAGACGTTAGGTCAGGGCTTTATGGAGATGATTGCTATATATGAGGAAAAGCCATGTCCTTTTATAAATTATTTCACTCTGATGAATGAGGCACATTGAATAATTGTTATTGTGGTTCTAGAGAAAAAGAATCTTTAAATTAACATTTGTATTAGGTCATCTTTATAAATGCCTCTATTTTCTTGATTTTTTGTTTAATTAAAAATAGCTCTGAAAAGGTACTTGTTATTAGTTATTTTTTAAATGCACACAAAAAATTTTTGCAAAAAGTTGTTAACATATTAATTTTATTTTAATATCTAGCAAGAGAATAGGTACCCTAAATGAACATACTTTAGTAATGCCCTATGTAACATGTGGTAATCAGTAATTACTTCATGATAATAAAGTAGGAGAATGTTTTCAAGGAAGAAAGACAAGAATTAAATAAAAAAAAAACACATACTCTCTTATGCTTTCTTAGAAACCATTGCCTGATTTATGCTGGTGCAGTTGAAAGTACACTTTCTGTCCTGCCCATTTGCCATCTTGTATATAGCTCACAAGTATTTCAAGACAAAATTGATTGCTAATTCACACATTTTAATAGGTCTGCATCCAAGTTAGTGGCAGAAGAACCATGGGCATGGCTAAGGGTGTGCACTGACAGCATTGTGTAGTTATATACTTTTAGTAACTGACTGCCATTATGAGAGAGATTTTTGGGGTGAACCTGACCAGTGTGACACAGGACATGGTTTTCTCATGTTGGTTCCTTTGCTTGGGCCTTTGTATGCTATCAAACAAGTATAACAGACCTGATGCCTGTTATTTTAAGAATTTAAAATTTTTACAGTGGACCTATTGCTCCCATTTTTGGAAAATATTCACATTCTCTATTTGAAAATAATTTTGCAAAATTTTCAGAGTTAAAATTAAAACTATTGCAAACATAGAGGGCTCATGGGAGAACGAGGCAGTGATGCTCAGCTTAGATATAAAGACAGAGGTGATCACAGAACATAAATGTTGTCCCTGCTGTTTCAGTTCTGATGGCAACAGACTCGTGTTCTGAATTGTCAAACATAACTTGGAGTCACATACGTCAGTAGTAATTCTGGTGTCCAGAAACTATTCCTAAGATATTCGGAATTCTTAGCAAACATTGTAGAAAACCTGGTAACTTTGGGGGGGATATACAAAAACTAAAGAAAAAGTAGGTATGCTTTTTGAATTAGTCATGTTAGCTGACTCAGTTTAAAGAGGTGTTAACAATGTAACCATATGGATTGCTCCAGGACACTGAGGGTAAGAAATGTTTTGTTTTGTTGTTTTTCAAATTCACATTAAATCTGGCTCTGAGTTTCCACTTGGGAGAGTTACTAAAATTCCATATGTCAGTCCTGATTTCTCCCCTTTACCCACCCATCCTGTTCCAAATGCCCCCTCACCCACCTTGGCTGTCCACAATAGCCCACATGGCTTCCATTTCTACTCCTCCTAAACAGAATAGCATCCCTCTTGCCCTTTACCATACCTGAGACACTACTGCTCCACTTACCATCTAGAGTGGTCATGTCTTCTGCTGTCTCACCTTCTTCCTAGTTCACATAGAAGTATGTCCCCGCCTCTACCCATAGGACAGCTCAAATCCATGCATTTGCCCCCTTTACATGAAGGCCTTAGGTTTGACAACTCAACAAAAAGCCCTAACTGTTCTTCCTGTGGGCTGGGGAGAAACTGGTCTTTTCCTTACCTTTTACTGAGTCTGTAGCAGGAAAAAAAAGACAGACAACGTTTCGATTAATTCACCATCAGCACATTTAAAGTAAAAGTCAAGTGACTCTGCTCTTCTCACCTTCCCTTTGTTCTTCTGTTCTATGCAGAGCTGGGGCTGCTTATGTGAAGTCAAGAACGTACCCCATTCCCACTTTGGTGCTTCTGCAGTTCTCACATTTCTTCTGCATACAACTATGTTGCTGATTCCTGAGCCTCCATGAATAATATACACTGCTTCCCGACTCATCCAAAAAGATTTAGATTAATATGTATTTTTCTTTGTCTTAGTGTTCTTTTAAAATGAAAAAAGTAACTGTATTCAATTTCAAACCTCTGCTTCTTCTTCTGCTTTACATTCAAGCTCTTAAAGTCAGTGTTATAGCAAACAGTTCACTTCTGAATTCTTACTGATTTTTCCACCAATACCTTGCCAAACTTTAGGGTATAATATGGGGAAGAAAGACTGATGATAACCGAATAGGTAACCAAAGGTCTGTTTTAGACAATTTTGTAGCAATAAAGGCATTTTTCAAGGCTTTTAGCTTTTACTGACTAGGCAGCAGACTTAAAATTGAGACTTGGTCAGAAATGTTTTCATTCATTTTCAGCAAGAGGTAATATTTTTAAAAATTCTTTATTTCAATTTAAAATGAATGTAGTTAAAGAAGAGATTTAATTGTTGATTACTTATTAAGAGTTATAGCAAAGACAAACTTCTGCCAGTAGGCACATGAGGTTCATCTTAAAATGGTTTATCATCTAGCAAGGATCAAGGTTAATAATTAATTATATGATGTTAATTTGCTTATCAAGAACACACATTAACATTTATGGTTGAACATGTAAATAGAAATGAATGAATATAAAAATATGCTCAGTTATTAACAGAATCTTTATAAATTCTAAATGCAGATACAGCAGTAAAACAAAAATTTTACTTGTAGGTGTTAACTTAAGCTGAATAACCTTCTCTTTAAGAAGAAGACACCCAAATTAGTATTAAATTCCACAGGACATAGGTAGCAATTTATGCAAAGCTATCTGATTGCTCTCAAATGGTGCCTTAATGTAACAGTTGGCTCACTACAATCAAGTCCATTTTTCTCCAAATTTTAAGTTAAAACAGCTTTAAATTTTCAAGATTTAACTATGGTAACAAATAAAATAAAATATATTCTTATCTTCAACTCAATAACTTGGACACAGTTCTGTTGAAAAAGTAAATGATGCAATTTTCTCTTATAACTCCTTTGCCTCTCAGGTGATTAGAAAATAGCATTCAGACTGATCTGAAACCATAGACAAATGTGGCAAAGAAGCCTGAAGTAGCAGGGCACTCTTGAAGTTGGGGAGATTATTAATGGTGTGTGTATGGATTGAGTCACAGAGACTTCAAGTGTTAGTAATAAATGATAGCTTCCTAAGAGAGACTGAGAATAAATTGATGATGTTTTAATGAATAAAGAAAATATTGCCTCTTTTCCTCCAGACTAAGGTTTGTTTAGTTTTGTCTCTGCATAATACCCAAATGAAAAAAATTTTCTTTTGACTAGGACTCAGGTATGAACTAAATTGATTTATAGCCAGATCAGAAGCCAAAAGATTAGTGCCAAAATAGTGAGATAATAAAATACTGAAGTTGGACAAAAGCCAGATTACTCAAATATGAACTGAAAGGAAACTGCTGATCAGCTAAAACAGACCACAGAAGGCTGGTCCTGGTTCCACTATTAGCAAGAATCATGAAGATTCAGACTTTGTTGTTGTTGTTGGTTGATTTCATTCAACTTTCCTGTTTGCTTGTTCAAATGGTACAACTCAGATTGAGGATTTACAAATAATCTTCATGATTGGTGTCTTCTTATTTCCTACAAATATGTGTTTGGTTCAGGTGTCAATCCCCAGCTCTGAGGAGCAGAGAGCAACTAGACTTACTGCCAGGAGGCTAGAGAGGGTACCTCCGGCATGCGTGATAGGCCTTGATTCCACATGGAAAATTCTTGCTCATCTAAAACTATTTTCAGGCTCTATTTCTATGGCTTTATTGAGAGTACAGAAAGTCTAACTATGGGTCCCTACAGCTGTTTCTCATGATAAAACACAATTCAAATAATTCCCTATTTAAGACACATTCTCTTCACAGAAGGAGTAACTGAACCTTAGAATGCCAACTCTCAGCCCTTGAGGTTCCACTTCCTTTGACACCTTTCGATGATCAATTCCATCTCACCATTATTGGCTTCACATCAGCACATCCTGACCCAAGTGGGGAGCTGTGGCTTTCCCCCTTATTTCCTATTTCATTGTTCAAATAAAACTGGAATGCTTAAAGCTTAGATTTATAAAAAGTGGAATAAATAAAAAGAGAACACGCAGCTAGATAATGAATGTGCTTTACAAAATACTGGTTAATGTTGTCACTTTGGGGTCTACTTCTGGGGCACTCTCTCATCAGTCCCAGCCTGCTCAATGTGGCAATGGACATCTTTCCTCACTGCCAAAAGTTCTTACAAGCACGTATAGACTGCTCAAAATCCAGACTTCAGAAGAAAGCCGAGATAAATTATGGTTTTGTTTGAAAAAGCCCTTTAATCCCTTTGTGCTTCTATTCTATTGCCTCTCCTATAAAATGACATGGAATTAAATAAACACATTCCTTAGAGTGAAATAAACATTTCATGATTAAATAAAGGTTTTGGATGGTTTAAACAAAATCTGTCTAACATTAAGATCTTGCCAGATTCTTCAGTTAAAATAATGCTAATAATTACTTTAATGTGCATTCAAACATATATGCTTATTGTGAAAATTCTAAGTTTAATTTAAAAGATTAAATATAACCTCAGAAATGCATAAAAGTCTTTCACATTGACACTACCTGCTCATCAGCTGGTATATTCACAGGCAGAGATGTTGAGTGACAACTGGCAGCTTCAGCATCCAATAGCTGGTGTCGTTAAGTGAAAATCATGTCCAACTTAACTTTGGAGAGAAACTTAAAACCTTTTATACACAGAAGAAGATAGAAGGAAAGATGGTTGCAAGCTGGTCAGTCAGTCAACCAGTCATAGATGTCCACTGTGTACAATATGTGGCGCTAAGCAGTGAGAATGTTGAACATACCTTTGAATTTCTGGTCAGATGAAACCCTGCTTCTCTAACTGTGAGACTCTGTTTGGGGTAGACCTGGGGCTGGGGACCAGGAGCTTTCTGCCTTCTGCTGGAATTTAGGTTTCTATCAGCTCAGCCATGTTCCTCTGGCCCACATACTTGAGCACTAAAACAATATGTTCCTAATACCTAAAAGTTTAAATTGATTTCATCGACTCCCTTCCCTTCATCTTAAATATTCTGCAAAAGTTAGAGCCTGAGGCAAGCTCCCACCTGTCTGGGAAACAAGTCGTTCCAACATCTACCCACTTGCTCCTTGGATGCTACTCAAGAAGCCCTGGCTAAGCAAGCACAGCCAGTTAGTTCTGAACAAACAAATCCAGTATGTGGGGTGTGCCCCCATTTTGCCACTTACTGACTGTGATACCTAGAATATCATTTCATCTCTCTGATGTCAAATTTTATTATCTGTGAAACAGAGATTAAAACAGTACCCACCTAATAGTGTAGTGGAGATGAAATGATGACATAGATATAAAATACTTAGTATTGTGTCTAGCAGAAAGTAAGTCTCAATAAAGGGTAGCTAACATCTTGCAAAAAATACCTCCATGGTTCTCCTGCACATTACATTCCCCCTTTGATCTTCTCCTTCTGCTCAGTGGTCCAGATATGTCGTGCTTTTATGTTCTGAGCTATAACATGTGTCAGGAGACAATGACCAGAGTCACTCTGTAGCCTCAGGATAGTTATACTGAAGGGGTGGTTTTGAAAAATATTGTTAATTTTTCTACATTTCTTTCCAAAGAAGAAACATGCCTCTTATTTTCCCTTCCTTTTTTTTTCTAAAGGAAAACATAAGCTAGAACCAGATCTTGTCTGGCATTTTCTTTTAAATACACAAACATGTGTTTACTATTGTGTAGAACAGCTGTAATTTGACTGTAGTTAACTAATTCTGATTATGTTTGCTTTATATCCTTCAAGAGCAGTCACACACAATTACTTATTGGCTTTCTATATAATTTTAGATATTGTCCTCAGAAAGCCATTATGTGTGGAAATGTTCTTTTTCCTTTTATTGTACCTCCATTATTGTTTAGAAAAACAATTGTATCATTCAAAGTGGTTATCGAGTCTATAATCTACTAAATTTATGGGGATGGTATTATAATGTCTCAAAATAAGTCAAAATTCAAAGTAAATGATCTGTGTTGAATCATCTTTTCATAGCTATTTTAGTGCATTTATAAATACCTACCAATGGTTTCAATGCTGTGAATATGTAATGTGACAAGTATTATTATTTTAACCTTCAAAGAAAAGGAAAGGGCTTATTAAATCAGACCGATACACTGGAGATTGATGAGAAAAGACTATGTGATGCCATCATTTCAGGACAGCATTTTTCTCTCTAACACCTTTATTTTTTCCCTTGCTTTCATTCTTTCATTTCTAAGACTTACTTCTCTTTCTTTTTTAAAATTCTTATAGCTCAGTAATTTTTTTAAAAAAGGAAAGTTGCCGTTTTCACAGGGATTTTAGAACAATTAAAAGTAAATACATACAATATTATTTTAATAATTTATATGTTCATTTTCTGAGAGAGAAATAATATTGTTTATAAAGAAAGCACTGTGTTGTTCTGGCTACTGATTCCGGTGGGTTCCTAAAAGCAGAAAAAAAGAAGAGGAAACTGTGGGGTATATACCACATCTTAGGGTATGCACAGAGTCAATTTTAAGGGTATAAAATAGATGGAGAGCAGGATGACAGCCAATTGTGGGGAGAGTTTAAAAGGGGGAGTGACTGAGCAAAAAAGGACAAGGGACTCATGGCCATGGACAATAGAGTGGTGATTGTTGGAGTTGGGGGTATAAGGTGACTAAATGGTAATGAAAAAAATACAATGAGGATTAAAAAACATACATTTATAAAAATAAAATAAAATATAATGCTGCTGTCCTGCTCATAAAAGCAGGTAGCTTTTTAAATCACACGCCAGTCCAGATTTTTTTTGCATAATGCAAATATCTTCCAGGTGTCAGAAAGCAGATTTGATTATAGGTAAATACATGAAAGCACAGATATGTTGATAAAGTGAGCTTTATCATAAAATTTGAAATGAATTGTCTAAAGTACTTTCAGAGTAGGCAAAAGGTGAATAGGGATAAAGCATGTGAGTAAGAGGGCCATATGACTGTATAACTAAGATGTTTATGTTGAATTAAAATAGCAATTTCAAGTACAAATAAAACAAAGGTATATTTAAATGAGATGCTTATGTCATCACTCAATGCATTTTTCCCCTCACCAGGAATAATCAAGATTACTCTTGGCTAAGTCAATACTTAGGCTCACAAATACTTTTGTGCACTAAGAATTTTAGTATATGTGCTGCCAAAGTGAGCACAGTGCTCTAAGAATTTAAAGCATTTGGAAATGCGGTTGTTAAAATGGCTTATTTTTTTAATGAACTATGTCTTTTAAACAGTATGCTGTTTTATTTTGTAAATGCCATGTATACATAAAATTGGTTTCCACTGACTTGCATATCTGGGTCAGATTTGGAGTATTTCATTTAGTGTTAGGTGCCTTTTCAGAATGGGATATTTTCAAAATATACTACATGGTGGAGATATTGTATTCTCTTACTCTCCTTTTTAAGGGCATGAAATGGCCCTAGAAGGCAGCTCTAAAAATTATATATTGAAAATTCACAGTCAAGATGGAGCCGTAGGCAAACACACCTTGCCTCCTCATACAATTACAGCAAAAATTGTAACTAGACTACAAAACAAATATGACCCAGCATTGTCAGAAAATCGAGCTGTATGAAAGTTCAACAATGAAGGATTTAAAGCAGCTACATTTCTCTGGGCAGGCAGGAGGAGCAGAGACACAGAGACACACAGAGAGGTGGAGAGGTGCAGAGAGGCATGGAGATGCAGACTAGCATGAAGAGGTGCAGGTGAAACTGGCAGTACCACATCTACATGCGGTAGATAAAAATCAGGAGGAATACCTCGAGGGTGAGGGATTCTAACCCCAGACCAAATCACCCAGCCCAAACCACTCAGCCCAGGGTTCTAGAACCAGGAAGATAAGACCCCTTAATTTCTGGCTGTAAAAGCCAGGGGTGGTTTGGGGATGCAGAAGAAACTGCGGAATACTCAGGATGCTCCCCTTAAAGGGCCTATGACAGACTTAGGAGTTAGGCAGTGTCACCCCCTCTGGGATTCAGCACCAGGGCAACAGCAGAAAGGGCACCAGCGTCATCTGGGGAGAAATTGGAGTGACTAGCAACAGGGTGAGTGCTGGGAGACAGCTTCTTCCTGGGAAAAACTCCAGAGACCAGGCAGCGGCTTTGTCCCCTCTCTGAACCCTCCCCCACAGGGGCACTGAGTGTTGACATGGGTTGCCCCACCATGGTGATTATCGATTACCTAAGGTTTTTCCCCATACAATTTATAGGTGCACTTTTCTACAGTAGGCCACTCTGCTAAGACAGGAAGTCAAAGCAGCTCCAAACACAGAAACAAACACATGGAGGCTACCAAAATGAGGAGACAAAGAAATATGGCCCAAGTGAAAGAACAGAACAAAACTCCAAAAAAAGAGCTAAACGAAATGGAGATAAACAACCTTTCAGATACAGAATTCAAAACCTTGGTGTCCAGGATTCTCAAGGAACTCATTGGTTACTTTAACAGCATGAAAAAGACCCAGGCGAAAATGAAGTTTACATTAAATGAAATTTTAAAAAAATCTACAGGGAACAACCAGTAGAGGTTATGAAGCCAAGCAACAGGCAAAAAATTTGGAACATAAAAATAAAAAAGAAATTAATAAGAACAGAAAGAAAAAATTTATAAATAAATAAATTTATAAATAAATGAATAAATGAGGATAGGCCAAAGAGCTGCTGGAATAACTTAAAGCATACCAACATTTGAATAGCAGGGGTACCAGAAGGAGAATAGGTAGAGCAAAAAATTGAAAACATATTTATTTGAAAAAATGACAAGAGAAAACTTCCTTAATTTGACAAAGGAAATAGACAAATGGGTCCAAGAAACACAGAGTTGCAAAAAAGGTGGACCCAGAGAGTACTACACCAAGACACATCACAATTAAATTGCTAAACGTTGAAGATAGAGAATCTTAAAAACAACAAGAGGAAAGGAGATAGTTACCTACAAAAGAGTTCCTGTAAGACTATCAGCTTATTTCTCAAAAGAAATTTTGCAGGTTAGAAGAGACTGGCAAGAAGTATTCAAAGTGATAAAAAGCAAAAACCTACAACCTAGGTTACTCTATCTAGCAAAGCTATTATTTAGAATGGAAGTGCTTCATAGCCAAAGTAAAACTAAAGAAGTTTGCCATCACCAAGCCATTATTATATGAAATGCTAAAGGGAGTTATAAGAAAAAAAGATCAAAATGATGAATATTAAAATGGCAATAAATTCACAGCTATCAACAATTAAATGAAGAAACAAAATAAGCAAGCAAGAAGAACAACAACATAACCATAAACAGAAAGATCATTTTGAGGGTTTATCAGTTGGGATGAGAAAGAGGGAGAATGGCGGGGAAAGGTTCGGGGATTAAGAAGTACAAATTGGTAGGTACAAAGTAGACAGGGGATGTTAAGAACAGTAGAGGAAATGGAATAGCCAAAGAACTTCTATGTCCGACCCATTGACATGAACTAAGGGGTGGGATTCCTGGAGAGAACTGGGGCCAAGTAGAAGATGGAAAAGAGGAAAATTTGGGAAAAGCATAATAGCATAATTAATAAAATATATTTTAAAAAAATTCCCTATTGGCCTTTCCATAGATATCGTTTTGTGACTGATACAGTGAAGAATTTGGCACTGACCTCATCCTATAACTTTTTCTGGAGAACTGCTTCTACAATTCTTTTTTTTTTTTCATAGTAGGCCTTCTACCTAGTATACTTTTCTCCTATGGGTCTTCTCTTATCTTTCTCTTCCCTTTATTTTTTTTTTCATTCTTAAAGCCACTTTCCAGTGCCATCTCTTTAATTAAACTATCTCTGAACCTACTCCAGAAATACATATTTGTTTCTTAGAATTATTTATAGGAACTTACCCATATCCCCTCTTTCAGCACATATTACTGTCATATTTCAGTGCCTTAAAAGTTTATAACCTTCAGTGGAGTGTGAAGTTCAGGATGGGTAATGCTCTGGTACCTTATGTATGGTAGGTATGCTATAAATACATGTTCTGAAAATGTTGTTTGAATATAGTATCATTTTAATGTGTAATAATAAATTAATAACAAAAACTAATAGCATGAATACATGCACATATAAAATGTTACAAACCAACCATTTTACATGGTAACAGAATCAGGTGAGTAGTATTTAACTTGGTCGTTGAAATTGATCAATTTAATAATTGTCATCATTTGGTCATTTTAGTCATACTAAAATGAATAGTTTGTTTTAAAACTCACGTTTTTAACTCAAACTCAACTTTGCCCTTCCTACTCAAGTAAGAAGAGCAAACAAATAGTAAGTAGATCTTATTTTTGGTTTCATGTTTAGTATGCTGTTTGACTGGACATAAAATTTCCAGAGTTTGCACATAAATAGAAGTAAAAAACAAAACAGAAAACATACCAGAATAATTGTAAATTAATACTACTGGGTCCCATAAGTAGTGGAAGTTATGGACCTTTAGTGAAAAATAATATGTTTTAAAATTACATAAAATTGTAGAAATTTCAACATTGAATCCTCAGGAATTACATAAAAATGGAATATTGAGATTCCTATTTTGGATGTATCTTTTGTTACTACAACAATAGTTCAGTCTTATATAGTTATAGGAAAGAATTTTATTTCAGTGAACACACAGCTACTTTCTTAATCCATTTTTCATTCTTTACAATTATGCAAAGACAGTACCAGAAGTATAATCAGATGATGTTACTGAAAGAACATCATGCAATAACACAGGCTGTTCATCTCTACAGGGTTCTTATAGTTATCTGAAGCCTAAGAAGGGCAGAAATTCTGTCACACACAGAAGCTGAAATGCCACTGAGAATGTTTCATGTTACCAACTGAAAATAAGAAAATAGAAACCAGCATCAGTACTTCCTCTATATCATCTGCACTCAATAAATACTGAGTCAAATTCTTGTTTTATTTTTTCCTTATGACAAATATACTTAAGTAATTGGATGTTTCCATTTTATGGAACTAGGAATTTTACCCATATTGAAATTCACAATTGTGGCTTTTCATATGGAAATTACTAATCCTCAAGTATACCAGGATGAAAGTCTAGCTTTTATTACTTCAAACTTTGTAAAGAGAGGCTAAATCGTGCTGTTACGTAATGTATCATGCATCATTTATAAGCATTCCAAATTATAGGAAAATTTATTTACCACAAATATTATGCTGGTTCCTTTGAAAATAGCACAATATTTTACAATTGAATCATGATAGATCTAAATATTTGTAAAGGACGTTTTAAAGTAACCTATTAATGCCTATGGGATACATTGCATACAAATATAAATACATATTTTTCAGGAATAATTTTTGTACTCTGGATTTGGTGACTTCTTACCAATTTTCTTAATTTATTACTTGATACATAAGCAAACATTAGGTTAAGCCTGCTTTATCCTGAATACTGTATTTGCCACATTGTCTCAAAACTTTACTTACTATTTTTATTATATGATGCTATTGGAATAAGGAGTTATTAAACAATAAATTGAAGAAATGCCAGACCTACCTTTTAATTGTTTCTAAACTTTTAAAATATTTTATATTGAATCGTAGACACCTAAAATCATATTACAGAATTATTGAGATGAAAGGGCATTTAAATGTCATCTAGTCTATTGTGTTACAACTTTAACACCACCTTAATTTTTTCCAAGTAACATCAAACATGCAACCCTGAAACACAAAACAGATGGAAAATGTGGCAACTTTGGTTTAAAAGGGAGACCTAAGCTTATTCCTATATCCCCTGTAAGAGAACTCTGAATTTTCCCAAAGCACAGATTGATGACTATTGTTCTGGCTGATTTGCCCATCTGTTCAAAATCTCTTCTAAAATATTTTTTGACTATCTAATCACACTATCTCTCCTATAATGCTTCCAGGGACAGGGCATGATGCCTTATCATCAGAGAGGCCATTTCTTTTTGGAAATGTGTCAATCTTGACATAAAAAAAAGTATCCCTTATAGTAAACCTTCAGGTAACATTTCCCTGTTAAGTTATTCTTGTTCTCTTCAGTGATTATTTTACATATTAGCCCCTCAGGTATTTGAAAATGGTATAGTCCAATAACCATTATTACTCAAAGCAGAAATAAACTTGGCTAAAAAGTATTCACATTTCCTTGCTGGAGGAGTGAAGTACGCTATGGCGTTTTCTTTGATCTCCCTGGGTGACGCTATGTTCACAAGATAGAGTATCTCTGTCCTTTTGTTGTGGCCTTGAGCAAAACGAAATCATATAGCAAAAGCTACATAAAGTTAAAGTTCTGATTAAAGCAGCCCCAGGAAGATATAAAGAATCTAATATTTCCATGTGTTTGGAATCAGGCAGATATAAAAAACAAAACTCAAAACAAGAGGAAGTGAAATGGTAAATAGACCAGAAAAATGAAAGTAGTTTAGGTGATAGAAAATAGATTCATAGTTGAAAGTTTGTATACAACAGCAAGAACATTTAACAGAGGACTTTATCCCATATACAGGGAATTCACTAATTAAGCATAATATTAGGGGTATGTGTTCCAACTACTCTGAGAACCATCGACCTAAACATGTCTCATGGAATCTTCCAGGTCCATGCAGCTATCAGTAAACATACCTGTCATCCATTTGTTAGGGGTAGTAAATCCAACATTGAGTTCTCAACCCAATATTTTTCCATTGTTTTTCAATTGTAGTAGTAACATTGCAAGTAGAATACTTATTACCCAGCCGTTAAACCTTACAATTTTTCAATCAGTTTTGTGGGATCAAGTTTTGTTCTATTTATTTTCCATTATGCCTTCAATACTTTCTTAAGTGTCAAGGTGGGAGGTCACCCCAAATTGGAAAATATACAAAAACTGGTTACATTTTCAATGTTTAAAGTAAGTAGTAAGTAGACAGGTAAAAAAAGAAAAAATAAATAAAGTAAGTAGACAAAAACCTCAACCACAAAAAATCCAGGAGCCATGTAGGGCCTCAGGAAGACACTGTAACACAAAAGAACAAAAGCCAGAGGAGGGTATGGAAGGGCATTACTAATGTTATGTAGCACCTACTATCTGCCCAGCACAGAAAAAAACTTTTGGGTTTATGATACCTAATTTTCTTATTAGTAATCTGTTTTATGAGTAAGTAAGCATAGACATCCAGTATCACATAATTAGTAAGTGATAAAGCCAGAATTTTAAAATAAACTGTATGATACCGGAACTCAAACTTTTAAAAACAGCTTTATTGAGGTGTTATTGATTTACAGAACTGCAGATTTCTTACATGCAGTTTGATGTAGGAGACTGTTCTGCGTGGCGCGGGCCCACTTCCCACTTAGAGATGTATAGGACCCATGCCCACGGATAGGTTCTCCCGTGGGGAATCAGGCCTGCAATGTGCCTAGGCCACTTTGAGTCTTGCTTTTTTGCTAAAAACTCCCTCACCCAGCTTTGTGGCAAACATTTACTGCAAAGTAACTTCCTAAAACCCATGCTAAATCTTCCAAGGAGGAGTGTAACCAGTTCAACCACTTTTGCCCTTTTCATTTGCAAATATCCCTCTTTTGTGATGTGATTAGCAGCATTAGCTCCTTTGTTTTCTGTAAAAGGTAACCACCTAAAGCAAACCTGTGCATAGTAAATGAGGACCATCAGGTAATGTGCCCAGAAACCTAATAAAGGCCAGTCATGGCAAGAGCCAAAGTTTTTGTTCCCCTTGAGAGAAAAACCATGCTGTCCCTTTTCCTCCACCAGACTCAGTAGTCCATGTGAATGTCTCATTTCATCCATAATGACTTGGACACTTCAAGCCTGTGTCCCCATCAGTTTGATAAGTTTAGACATATGAAAACAACTGTGTTATCATCACCACAATCAAAGAAATATTTAACATCACTAAAGTTGTTTTATGCTTTTTATTTTTTTATGTGTGATAAGAACACATAACATGATATTTCCCCTATTAACAAATTTTGAAGTTTATAATCCCATAATGCTAACTGTTAGGATGGGTACTATTAAAAATATCCGAAGAAAGCTCTGGTGAAACTGTGGGGATTTAAAAACTTTGTGCAATGTAAGACTGTAAAATGGTACAGCAAGTATGGAAAACAGTATAGAATTTACTCAAAACATTAAAAATAGAACCATCACATGGTTTTACTTATTGGGAACATACCCAAATAATTTAAATAAGATCTTAAAGAGATATCTATACTCCCATGTTCACTGCAGCAGTACTCACAACTGCCAAGCTATGGGAACAGACCAAGTGCCCATCAATGATGGGATAAAAAGTGGCATATGCATACAAGGGAATATTATTCAGTGTTTAAAAAGAAGAAAATCCTGCCATTTGTGACAACACGAGTGAACCCAAAGAAAGTCATGCTAAGGTAAATAATCCAAGCACAGGAAGGCAAGTCCTTTATGATTCCACTTGTATGAGGTTTCTAAAATAGTCAGACTCATAGAAGCAGAAATTACAGTAGTTGTTGCCAGGGACTAGGGATTGAAGGAACTGGGAAGTTGTTAGTATCATGGGTGAGAAGTTTCTGGAGTCAACCTTTTAATTATAATATTTAAATTTCCAAAATGAGTTAATATATAAAAGGGAAATAGTTGAATATAATTTATAATTTTTGGTCTTAAAGAAAGCAAAAATTGAAATATAAATAAGGAATAAAAGATTTGAGGAAAACAGAGCCTAAGAACTAGGGAAGAAGTAGGCTAGAAAAATAAAGGAGAAAATATAAGTAGAGAATATAAAGATGAAAAAAGCTCAATTTCTGAATTGTTAACTGCACTAAGGATTGTTAAAACAAAAATGGCATGCATAAACCTAAGTATTTGATGAGGGGAGCAAGGGAGATGTCCTAGGATTTAAGAGACGTGAAAAAATTGGAAAAAGAATAGAAAAGAAAAAGAAAACAGAAATCAATCAACATTAGCATAATTGCAATACCTGACAAGAACAAATGGAAGTGATAATCAAATATATTATAGGAGGAATCTCTCCTGAAATGAAAGGATACTGAGTGATCAGATAAAATTTTTCACTGTATATCATCAAACAAAAGAAATTTACTTACACCAGAAGGAAATATTTTAATCAAGTCACAAAAAATACAGAAATCAGATTGACTTGTTTCATTTGAATTAAAACATTTTGAGATCCAAGATTTATTAAAAACATTGATTTTTATTTACATAGGAAAGCAAAGAAAGATAGTAATAGATGTATGGGATCTGGGAAAGTAAACGTTAATTATGTAGGTTTCCTGAAATGAAAGTGTTATTTAGTCACAGATAATTGTAGTCAGAGCAGGTGAGCTGTAGTACATAGGATAATTATGATTAAAGTAATTTAATGTGGGATTGAAGCTATTTTATTTTTATAAATATGGATAAAAAAACAAATGTCATTTGTCAAATATAATTGTAGTTACTGAATAAATATACTGATATAATGAGAATTAGTATACTCTTCCAGATTTTGGTACAAACACATGAAATTCAAAAAAATCTGTTAAATCCAAAAGAGTTATATTTTTAGATGTGCTAAGAGAAAATAGAAAGTGTTTATGTTTTGATGTTAATATTATGAAAATTATAGACATATGACTGTCTTTAAAATTAAGAGAGTCAGTAGTTGAATTAAATAAGTAAGGATTTATACCTCCCCAAATTATGAGAAAAAGAGAATGTAAAAAAGAAAGAAGCTCAAGAACAAATGCCATTAACAAATCATTTTAAAAGAAAAGAAAAGCACCCTGATGCATAAAAAATCAGAATATATAAGTGAAAATGAAATTCCATAAACTCTATCCAAGTTAAAAAGCAGAGTCTCAGATTTGGTTAAAAAGATAAATTAAAAAGAAAAAATAAAGGGTTAACTGGAGAAAGATGAGTGCCAACAAATTAAGCAAATATTCTGTTTAAAAATGTTCATATCCAGCCCTGACTGGTGTGACTCAATGGATTGACCCCCAGCCTGTGAACCAAAAGGTCACTGGCTCAATTCCCAATCAGGGCACATATCTGGATTGTGGGCCAGGTCCCCAGTTAGGAGTGTGAGAGAGGCAATGACTGATGTTTTCTTCTTCCTTCTCTCTCTCTTCCTCTTTCTCTAAAAAGAAATAAAATCTTTACAAAATAAATAAACGAATACATAAATGTTAATGCCCAGTATTTGCCAGGGTATTACCAAATGAACACTGTCATGTAATGTTTCTAAATCAGTTACCTTTTCCTTGCCTATGCTGTGGTAATGACACTAAATTTTCAGTGGCTTACAAAATTTATGCAAACGACAAACCAGAGTTCTGCTTTTCTCCAACTGGCTGCTTCATTCTAGGATGAAATAACAGACAGTATCTGGAACATGCCCATGTCCTGGAGGGAGAGAATGACAGGAACAAGGCAATGGCTTATAGAACCTTTCGCTAATCCTTATTATTCACAGTTAATCGCCAAAGCAAGTCACACGTCTAAGTCTGAAGTCAGTGGGCTTCAAAGTATGCACTTCCCAGTGGAAGAAGTACTGCACATAAAAACAGAAAAATCAACCAAAAACTGTTTGTTGAAAAAAGATAAAAATCATGGTAATTCCAAACACATAATTCATGGCGGTGTGTAGGGATATAGAATCCTGTTACTTGAGAGACTGAATAATTTTCAACAATAATGAAATCTTCTGCAGTAAGAAGAATGTGAAAAAAAACCACAAGCTTCATGGAAGGCAACTTATCAATGTAGACCAAAGTCCTTTTAATGGCTCATCTCTTTACCTAGTAATTCCCTTTCTACCACTTCATTCTAAAAAAAAAAATTGCACAGATATTTCGTGTATGACATTTCTTCATAATTTAGGGGCATATTCATAATAATAGGTTCTGGGTTAAATAAGATCTAGCTCCATGTGACTATCCAATCTTTAAATGTATTTAATGATGTAAAATATTTATATTATCTTTTGCAAGGAAACCTAAAACATGCTGTGGTTTTCACTATTAAAAGTGTGTCTGTGTGTACTCCCATATAACCATCATTTCAGTGTTTGTTTACCAATAGATACATTTTCAATCCTGCTTCTTTCCCTAAAGGAAAATTATTTGCTTTACAATTTAGAGTTGGAATTAGCAAATAAGGGGCTCATAATAGTTATTTCAGTAAGTACTTGAATGAATGAAGGCATGAATAAATGAATAAAAGGGCAACGGCATAAGAATCATCTGGGTTGCATATTTAAAATATTAAATTTCTGCTCACCGCAGAATATCATGAAACAGAATGTGAGTTATTTTAATTATATTTTATTGATTATGCTATTACGGTTGTCTCAATTTTCCCCCTTTGCTTCCCCTTCCCCCTCACTGTCTCAGGCAATCCCCACAACATTGTTCACATCCGTGGGTCATGCATGTAACTTTTTTGGCTACTCCATTTCCTATATTGTACTTTACATCCCGATGGCTATCTTGTAACTATATATTTGCGCTTCTTAATTTCCTTCCCTCTTCAGAATGGGATTTAGATGTCAATGTCAAGGGGCTAGAGTGGAATATAGTAGACTATACCTTTAGACAAGGTAATATAATAATAATAGTTGCTAATGATTACAAAGTGTTTTTCATTTTGCCAGGCATTGTGTTAGGATCATTAAAATAGCTCATTTAAGTTTCTCACTAATCTTGTATGTCAGAAGTTCTATTATAATTCTCCTAATGAATAACTAAACTGAGGAGGTCCAGAGAGATAATAGTAATTTCCCAAAGTTTTACATTTAGTGAATAACAAAGCAAAGATTTCATCCTAGGCAGTCTGATTCCAAAGAGTCACTGTTAATGCTCCCTTAAAATTTAGTCATATTCTATTTAGGGAAAATTTCCAAATCCGTGAATTTTCACATTATTTTAAACTACAAATATATGTTCTTTGGTACCTTCTTAGAAGTGAATGTTAAATATAATTTTAAATAATTTTATACTTCAAAGCTGTTTTTGCAGTTTTAAGGTTGTGAGCACCTTGCTGTGGCCCGCATGCATGTGCCCACGTGGTAATTCTTCCGTTCTCTCCTCCCACAGCCTTCCTGGGTCTACTGCTTCAGTTTAGAGACCCCTTTAGCCCTGCTTATAAATCAAAGTATTAGTGGAGAGATTATAGAGAAGAAACAAATATTCTTGAATTTTATCTCCGGGTTTCTGTTGTTTTTTTTTTTTCTCCATTAACTTTTGCGTCTAAGTCTCTGATGGTTAATACACAACCAAAGAATTGGGAATGAGTCCACCGAATCTCCATATCAAGAAAACTTATGCATGGCTTAACAAACACCAGTAATTCTGGGGAGCTTGGCTGGCTGCAGGAACAAACCATGCTGTCTTCTTTTTTAGTTTAGTTATGCCAGGGGGTGTTGAAATATCTTTATTATGGCAACCAGTGATTTTCTTCCAAGCTTTACTTATGCAACAGAAATAAATCAATGAGTTGAGTCAACCAATTAGACAGGTAGTTTGGGTTCATGCAAATGAAACGGCTAGTTAATTAACTATATCATTCAATTTTATCCAATTGTTTTGGTCTTAAAAAGTCACAGCCTCTGCTTTTCCAAAGCGACATGTGCCTTTGTATGTTATGAGTGAACTTTTATCTTTCAGATTGGAAACTAAAACAACAAAGCCCAAACACATTTCTTTGTGGTGTACTCTGTGTGAGTGACTGATATTATCATAGCTAGAGCTGGGCAGTCCAGAATATATAATTTCTTTTTGTCAAAAATTATTTTCATCTTGGGGAAAGCAGTATTTGGCAGCACATCAATTTCTCTGCTTTTGTTTGTCATTTGTTTGAACAAAAGTAATTATGTTTACAACAAATTAAACATCAGAATTTTTTGTTGTTGTTTCTGGTAAGGTCTTTTATACTCAACTTCTGGTCTGTTTTTCATAACTGTTATCAGAAAATCAACATTCATTTTAGAATTTTAGCTATAGCATGCCAATACTTTTGGTTTATTAATGAAAAATAGCAATCACTATATTTTAAAAGTACAAAAGTGCCTTAAAACAAATACTAAGTACCCGTGAATATTGATTTTGAGGTTAATTTTAAATGAGTAAAACTTTAATAAATATTGACTACATCTTGAATATATTAAATGTGGTAAAATTATTTTATCGCCACCATACTTTGCCATCAAACTGAACCTAACATATGGCAAATAATAGACCCCATTAATGAAAATCTTATAATGTTTGAGAAGTTCAGGTGCTTCTCAGGCACAGACTGTGAACCAACATGTGCTTCAGGGTGCCTCACTTCTAATATTCAAATTCGACTAATAAATGTCTACTAAATTTTCATTGTCTCTTTAATACAGATGGACCAAAAAATTTCTCAATTGCATATCACAAAATAATTGGCATTTAAGAGAAAAAGACAGGTAATTGTCCCATAGTCAGTTGTTCTGGAAGGCATCTATGTAAAGGTAATACATCATGTATTCATTATTAAACTTCATCACACAATTTATTACTATGTTTCGGTTTTCTTAAGAGATAGGTATGAAAGATAGCACCTCCTTTTATGTAAAATATTGGTTGGTTTCATTGATATTAATTTTTGTGAGTTTATTTTTAAGTGGTAGACTCCAGAACTTGATTTTGAAGTATAATCTTGTCTATTTAATTAGAGCAAATATTTTAAATACTAGAAAATTGTCTTTTTAAAAAATATATATATTGTTCAGGGCAGTTTGAAATTCATAACAAACCTGAATAGAAAGTGCAGCAGAGTGCCCGCGTACCCACGGTTTCTGCACATGAATAACCTTCCTCACCATCGACATCTCACACCACACTGGTATACGTTATAATTAATAAACCTAAACTGACACGTCATTATCACCCAAAATCCACAGCTGATATTACAGTTCACTCATGGTGTTCTGATTCTGAGTTTCTACAAATGTATACTCACATGTGTCAAGAGTTGTAGTATTGTACAGATAACTTTTATATAAGCCTTGAAATCCCCAGTGCTGTGACTGTTCATCCTCCCTAACTCGTACAACGACTTGTCTTTTTATAGTTTTTATACTTTTGCCTTTTTCATAGTGTCATTTATTGGAATCCTACAATGTGTAGCCATTTTAGACTGTCTTCTTTCACTGGTGATATACATTTTAAGTTTCCTCCAAATCTTTTCAGTGCTTGATAGCTTCCTTCTTTTTTTTTTATCCTCACCCGATATTATTTTTTCCACTGCTTTTAGAGAGTGAGGAAGGGAAAGAGGATGGCTGAGAGAAAAACATCAGTACAAGAGAGAAACGTTAATTGGTGATTGGTTCATAGATAGATTCCTCTCAGATGCGCCCAGACCAGGAATTGAACTTGCAACTTAAGCATGTACCTTAATCAGAAACGAACCTGAAACTTTTCAGTTACAGGGTGAGTCTGTTGTGACCTTTCAAGACCAGGCAAGTCCATGGTATTTGCGCAGATGGAATAATATTCATGGATTCCCTGGGATGTCTGGCATGCCTTTGTTCACGAGTGGGTGAGCCACGCACACTGTGAGCTGCGTGTCTATCTGCTATGTCTCATGTCATGGTCTTTGCTTCCTAGCATGGCACCCATTGTGGCACCTTTCCCCTTTTGTGTACCTCTCATCATTGCTCCCAGCAAGGAGTCCCTACCTGTTTAAGTACTAGAGGGGAACAAAGATGGCAAGATGCCAGAAATAATATAACCAAACATAATTCTGTGCATGCGAGCCCACTTCATGTTATGGGAGCAGTTTATCAGACCCGGTCTCAAGGCTGTAAGAACACTAGTTATATAGGCTGGGAACACTAGTTCCCATAGCCTTGGAAGGGCTATGGAACTAGTGCTTCCCTCAGTTACCCAGACACATGGGTGCGGGAGCCAGGCTACCTCCACTTATCCTACAGTGAGTCTCCAACCAACTGAGCCACAGCAGCCAGAGCAATAGCTTATTTTTTAGAGCACTGACTAATACTAGATAGTCTGATGTACCACAGCTTATTTACCTATTCATATACTAAATGGTTGCTTCTAGCTATTGGAAATTACGAATAAAGCTGCTATAAATATGTCTCTAAGTTTGTGTGTGAATATGTTTTCATCTAATTTCAGTAAATTCCAAGAAGTGTGATTGCTGGATCATATGTTATTATTATATTTAGATCTGTAAGTAACTGCCAAATTGGCTTCCAAAGTGGTTATACCATTGTGCATTCCTGTCAGCAATGAACACAATTTCCTTTTCTTCAACATCCTTGCCAACATTTAGTGATGTCAGTGCTCCAGTTGTGTTTATTCTAGTAGTTGTGTAGTGGCATTTTATTGTTTTGTTTTAATTTGCATTTTCTTGATGATATATGATGTGGAATATATTTTTGTATGGTCACTTGCCATCTGTAGATCTTCCTTGGCAGAATGTCTGTTGAGGTTTTTGGTCCATTCTTTCATTGAGCTGTTTGTTTTTGTATTGTTGAGTTTTAAGAGTTCTTAGTATGTTTTGGATAACAATTTTTATCAGAAGTGTCTTTGGCAAATATTTTCTCCCACTTTGTGGCTTGTCTTTTTATTCTGTTTACATTATTTTTCACAGAACAGAATTTTAATATTAATAAAGTCCAGCATATTAATTCTCATTTTCATAGATTATGCCTTTGGTGTTATATCTAAAATGTCACCACCATACCTAAGTTTTCTCCTGTTATCTTCTGACATTTAGGCCTATGATCCATTCAAGTTAATTTTTTTAAGTATACACTATATACAGCTATTGTCTTTACTTTTTAATGTATATATTCAGTAATGTCAGCTCATTTGTTGAAAAGACTGTTTTTGCTTCATTGCATCACCTTTACTTTTTTCTCAAAGATCAGTTGACTATATCTATGTGCTCTAATTTTGAGCTCTCTATTCTGTTTCATTGATCTATTTGTCTATTTTTTTTTTACCAGTACCATACTGTCTTGCTTGCTGTAGCTTGATAATAAGTCTTGAAATTGAGCAGTATCAGTCCTCTAAATTTGTTCTCTTTCAATATCTGTTGGCTAGTCTGGGATTCTGCCTTTGTGTATAGACTTTAAAATCAGTCTGTCAATATCTATAAAGTAACTTGCTGGTATTTTAACTAGGATTTCATTGAGTCAACAAATTAATTTGGAAGTAAATGATGTATTAACAATATTGTATTCCTACCCATGAATATGAGTTATTTCTCTATTTAGTTCTTTGATTTTATTCATCACTGTTTTGTAGTTTTTCTCATATGGATATTGTGCGTGCTTTCTAAGATTAATACTTACCTGTTTCACTTGGGGGAGTGGTAATTTAAGTGGTATTGTGTTTTAGTTTTAAAATTTACTTGTTTATTTCTGGTATATAGGAGAGCTGTTGACTTAAGTATATTAACCTTGTATCCTGCAAATTTACTATAACCGTTTATCAATTCTAGAAGGTTTTTTGTCAACTATTTTGGATATTCTACATAATGATCATGTCATCCACAAGTAATTACAGTTTTGTTTCTTTTTCCCTATTTTGTAAACATTTATTTCTTTTTCTTGTCTTACTGCTTTAGCTACTACTTTCTATACAATGTTGAAAATCAGTGGTAAGAGGAGACATTCTCCAGTTGTTTTTCTTTTTACTTTACTACCCATTTAATGTCCATGGGGTCATTAGTGATAGCCATTTTCATTGATACTAGTAGTTAATGTACTCTTTCTTATTTTTTAATTATCCTAGCTAGAGACTTATCAATTATATTAACTTGTTCAAAGAACCAGCTTTTGGTTTTATTAAATTTTCTCCATTGATTTTTCATTTTCAATTTCACTGATTTCTATTTTAATATTTATTTATTATTTATTTTCTTCTTACAATTGATATATTTTTCTAGCTTCCTAAAATTGAGCATAGATTATTTTAGGTCTTTCTTATTTTTTAATATATGCATTCAATGTTATACATTTTCTTCCAAACACTGCTCTGGTTGCATTCTACAATATTTGATAAAGTTGTATTTTTATGTTTATTTGGCGTAATTCTTTGGTGTAATTTTTTAATTATAATTTTTCTTGATTCATGACAAGTATATTATTTAATCTCCATGAATTTAGAGACTTTTAAGTTATCTTTCTATTATAGATTTCTAGCTTAATTTTATTGTTGTGTAAGAGCAGACATGGTTTTATTCTTTTAAATTAGTTAAGGTGGAATTTATGATCCAAATGTGGTCTATCTTGTTGAATATTTCATGTGGGCTTGAGAAAAATGTGTATTCTTCTGTTGTGGGATGAAGTAGTAGATAGATGTCAATTATATCCAGTTGATTGATGGTGCTCCTGAGTTTAGCTGTGTTCTTGCTGATTTTATGCCTGTAGGATATGTCTGTCTGAGAAAGTGGTGTTGAAGTTTCTAACTATGGTAGGGATTCATGTTCTTAGAGTTTTATCAGTTTTGCCTAATGTAGTTCGATGTTCTGTTTTGTACATATACACATTAAGGATCATTATGTCTTCTGGAAGAAGTAATATTGTTATCACTAATGTAATGCCCTTCTTTATCCTTGCTTACTTTTATTGCTTGCACTCTGCTTTATCTAGAATTAACATAACAACCCCTGCTTTATTTTGATTAGTAGTAATACAGTATATTTATCTCCATTTATTTACTCTTAATCTATCTTTTTGTATTTAAAGTGAATTTCTTTTAGAGAGCCCATATTTGGGTCTTGTTTTTTATTTACTCTGATAATCTCTGGCTTTTATTTGGTGTATTTAGATCAATGATGTATAAAGTGATCATTGATATGCTTAGATTGATTTCTACCATATTTGCTACTGTTTCTTTGTTACACTTAACATTTGTTTCTATTTTTGTATTCTATTCTTTTTCTAAATTTTTGCTTTAAATGAGCATTTTATATATACTTTTATATTCTCTCCTTTCTACCACATCAATTATACACCCGTTTTTACTTTTTTCAATTGTTCTCCTAGAATTTGAAACATACACTTACAAATAATATAAACCCACATTGAAATAGCACTATACCATTTAATGGATTGTATAAGTACCTTATTAAATTAATTAATCTTAATTCCTCCTCTGCCATCCTTTGTATCACTGCTGTCATTTAGCTTACTTGTATATAAGCACATATATGTATATAAGCATATATAAGCATATGTATATATGTACATATGTAAAATATACATATATATCCTTTTAATACAATGCCGACATTATTTGTGAAAAAGTATGTGTTAGTTCAGTCAAGAATGAAAAAGGTGGGCCCTGGTTCAGTTGGCTTGAGCACCATCCTGAAACATCAACCCATCAGGGCACAAATAAAAAGCAATCAATGAATGTGTAAATAAGCGGAACAGCATTCTCTTTTTGTTTGTTTCTCTTTCTATATCTCTCTCTACCCCTCCCTCTTTCTCTCTCTCTAAAATCAATAAATAAAAAATAAGAAAGCTAAAAACATCTTATTTTATCTTGACTTATTTCTTCTCTGATGTTCCTGCTTTCTTTATGTATATCTGAGTTTCTGATCTATGTTTTCTTTGTTTCTCCCTGAGGAATTTATTTTATATTTAATGAAAGTCTGGTCTTATGGCAAAAGATGATTATCTATACATAATGACATTGGAGAGTATTCTATTCAGGAAAAATGAGAGAAGTTATACTTTTTTAAAGAACAGAAGCATAAGATTTGAGTTCTTCCTTCTCCAAAGTTCTTTTTCTAAGGGAATTTTCCAAATCACAGATCAAAAAAATTGAAGCCCACTTAAAAGAAGAGTCTCAGTATAGAAAGGACAGTGTTTATGACTGGCAAAGGGATTGGGACTTGAGACTCAATATCTCAAAAAAGAAAGACTGATAAATAAGTAGCCTGCAAATCTGCATATAATGTTTCCAAAGTCATTCATAAGATCCTGTAATACTCATGAGGCATGGTTCTGAGGCCCCCATAGAAAACTCTTGTACAACCAGTAAAGTGACCAGTGATTTCAGCAGTTGACCGTGCTGAGCAGAGATTCTGGAATTTAAACTTCCATAAGATAGAATGACCTTGGTAAATATTTAGGATTTCAAGTGAAATCTCAGAACTAAATGTTTGAAACGAAGACTACACCCTAGGAGTAAGAACTAGAACCCAGAGTAAAAGGTGTGCCTTAAGAGTAAAGACAAAAATAAAATAGAACAGTTTTAACAAAGCCAAAATCTAACCCTTAACACGATCAAGTTGTTTTATAAGTATTCTATCTGCTGGCCAAAAGAAAAATTAACCATCATCCAAAATCTCTTCAATTTTATTCATAATGTCCAACCAGACTTGTTAAATATCAGAAACCCATGACCACAAAGTAAAGTGAAATAAAACAGATACTGGGAATAGATAATAGAGTTGATAGGCACTTTAAGCATGATTAATATGTTTTGGAAAATCCAGTAGACAAAAGAATAAAAATTTCAATGGCGAACTTAACTCTATAGAAAAGAATCAAATAGACATTTTAGTAATGAAAAATAGATATATCTAAAATTAATAATTCATTGATGGGTTTGTGAGTTTAACCACAAACTGAACCTGGTAAGACAGAGGGTTAGTGAACAGAAAATAAACTTAAAAGAAAATATCAAACTTAAGGAACACAGGAAATAGAATGCAAATAGCAAAAGAAATATGTGGAATACATTTAATAGTATATATACATACGCACACACTATTATACACTATATCTATAGTATATATAGTGTATAATAGTGTGTGTGTGTATATATATATATATATATATAAAACATATATATATACTATATATATGGTGAAGTCCCATGGAATGAATGGGAAGGAGCAATATGTGAAAGGATAACTGAGAATGTCCCTACATTTATGAGCTGCATTGACCACTGATTAAAGAAACTCTGTGAATTCTAATCAATAAGTATACCAAGATAAGTTTATCTTGTCACATCATATTAAACTTCTGGTTGAAGAATAAGACGATGAAGAGAATACAGATGCTTTAAAAATAAATGCATTAGCTTCACTGTAGTAGGAATAAATTGATCAATGACCTTTCTATTATATTAATAAAAATGAAGACAAGAAATGATATCTTTAAAATGCTTTAAAAAAGAAAGACCTTATTCTCATCTGCAATTCTATACCTAGCAAAAATCCTTCCAAAATGAAGGAAATATTATATTTTCCAAAGCTAGTTTTTAGAATTGAAGAAGAATAATGCTAAACAGAACCCAAGAGTCAATGGGAAGAATTATGAGCACTAGAAGGGTACTGATGCAGCTAAAATAAGGTGAAATAAATTATTTGTTGAAGCAATAATAGTAATACTCTTAGAAGTTTATTATATATCTATGTGAAATAAAATATAAGTCAAAAGCACTAAAACTGAAAAGATTAAATGTACTTAAATCCTTCTAAGGTGCTTTCATTCTGTGGAAGTACTTAAGGAACTAATTTAAGGTACACTGTCATAATCAAGAATGCATACTGTAAACTCTAGGGTAACCATTAAAAGAATAATAAAAATGATACCTAAAAGGCTGTTAAAGTAGAAAAATGGAATAGTCATTCTTGATAGTTTTTCAATTAAAATAGGTGAACAGTGAAAATACTTCATTGTTTTAATTGAGTATGTGTAAAATTTAGTTTGTTCTTTTCTCTAATAAAAAGCATTAAACTTTAGTAAAATTATACCAAAATTTTAAATGAAGCTATTTAAACCTTTTAAATAAATTTATTTAAAATACTTTATGTTGTATTAGAGCAAAGAGCTCCCTCTAAAAGTTGCACATACTTATATAATTAAATACTGCATTAAATTTGCATACTAAATTGTATCTTTAGTCCTGAAAAATACCAAATACAACAAAAAGATTTGGCATCCTTTATTTGTAACCACTTGTGAGCTAAAGTGCTCTACAATATATTTAAAACCTATTGGCCCTCATTATCTTATGTATGATATACCTGAATAAATAGAAGGGAGATGATAACTTAATGATGTTCATCAGGATGGGGTAAACAAGGATGAATTTACTTACCGCAAATGATACACTTAACCATAATGCTTAGTAGTAATATGAAACCATCATCAATCAAGTTCAGAATAACTAAGAAAAACATTAAATATGAAGAAGAAATAACATGGTTTTGTGAAAAGTAAAATCAAATTTAACAGCAAGGTTTATTTTTGTGAATTCGTTTCATTACTTAACACTTCCCAACTCCCTATTTCAATACCGAAGTTTACCAGTCACTGTAGTTTAAAATGTAACCAAAATACATTTCTCTAAAACAAGTATTTTCACCCAAAGCTAATGGTAGAAAGAATCTTATTTTTAGTTTTCTAAATATAAATTAGGACTTTGGATTTTAACTCCAAACAACCCTAACTTTCTTAAATATATTTTTTAAAGATCCTACAAATAATCTGTCCAATATTAAAAGCAATACAATATTTCAGTTCTGAATAGAGTAGACAATTACAGCTGGTGACAATGCATCAGGCAGGGGAAATGGACCAAGCAGGAGAAAGTGCATTTAAAAGTAGTCAAGTGAATCTCTTTCGGAGATTGGGATGGATAGAGAAATAAGCAGAAATATAATTCTGATCATTAAAATGAATACTAATAAGTTATAAATCCTGAAAGCAAGTCATAGGATGTTAAAATGCCTCCTTGTGATTTAAAGAAGTTGGGCATGCGTTGTATAGTTGAGATAAACTAGAAAGAGGTTTAAGATACCTGCCAGGAATGGGACTAAGCCCATTTCATACTCGGCACAAAATTATCTGCTATTTTCTAAGTAGGGAAATTGAGCCTTAAAGAAACAATTTTTATCCCATTTCCACAGCAAGTGAAAGTGCATCGAGAGCCCCTCTGGGCCTTCTGAAGAGTTTCCACTCTGCAACCATACCTGTGATGTGGGAAAGTTTCACACAGCAGAAGCCATCTAATTTTTTTCTCAAATACTTTATTGAAAAGAAAAAAATTAAGCCCCATGCAGTAAGTCTAGAGAGAAGATTACTAAATAGTTGCACTGTTACAACTGTAAGAATATTACCTACATTCCTGGCTCCACCAATTCCGTTTCATGCCTGTGAGCAATGCATTCTGTCCTTATATTCAACGCCAACTGGTTTGCCTTCTTGTTGGTTTACTGAGGAAGTGGAGACTGCCTTAGCTTCTTTACTCGGGCTTTCAGCAGCAGCTATTGAGGGGAGTAACTGAAAGAGAAGGCCCACTTCGCCTTTCCTGTTGTATTGCCTGCCTTCTTTCTCCCACCACTAATTGGGTAGAATCATTTATTTTTCCCTAGTCATAATGATTCGTAGGATACTGTTTTGAATTAATCAGAGGAAATGACTTTCACTCCACAGAAAGCAATAGAGTAGTATCTGAATGAAAAACATTCATTTTCTGTTTGATTTGTCTTCCATCCTCTGAAGTCTCTGATGAACCTTCAGGCTGAGATTCTTGTAGTAGAACTGTAGTCGTTCTCAGAACTCATTTTCCCCTTATGCCTGTGTAATTTATAAGCCCAGCCTAGTTCCAGTGCCTTTTCAGGGTAATGAATGCTTTAAGAAAAGCAGGGTGATTCTAGGACAGTGTATAATTCTGCATAAATGTTCTCTCATGAACCATGGTGTCATTTACAATGGTCATATTTGGCATTCTTCATCTCATGGCCAAGGAAATGAGATTGCCGTTAGTATAAATAGAAATATCATTATGATTCACAATTACATCATATATAAAGAGGAATGCACTCTACTTTCTACATAATTTATTTGTTTTTAGCTCATTTCCTGATGCTCTCACCTTCCTAGTTCATATTTATTCACATTAGCAATGTAGCAAATGCTGGAATGGGAGATGCCAGTTTCCTGGCCTCTGACTCAGAGTCCCATTATAAATATTGGGAGGCACTGCAAGCCAAAATGTGAACAAAGCTTTAGGTTTAGTAAACTGTAAGAGCAAAATTATCAAGGCACTGCTTTTTAGTGTAGTACAATAGAAAATATTTGATTAACTAGTAATTAGGTAGTAATAAATTTATTATTAAGTAACTTTTAAAGATTATGATAAAGGTAAATAATAGTTAAGCATCTCTGTTTTTATTTATTCTATTTTATTGAAAACAACCCTGAATCAAAAGTTCATGCCATTTAAAATTTCAAGATAGTAAACATATAATAAAATTTCTGCCTTTCCATGGGAACTATAGAAATATTAGAAGATGTACATTAGGGTCAATAAACACATAGCTATGTCAAAAATTCTGTATAAGAAATCTAAGAGGCATGCCCACGATTACAAGCATAAACCAGAAGGCAAAAATTAGCTAGGAGAAGTTAAGGAGGTCACTAGAAAATTATAAATACATTTAAATAATTATTAGAAATATCATTAGAAAGCTAAAAGATCTATCTTAATGAAACAAAAAGCATCAAAAAATAAATCTGTTAGAGATTTTGAGAAAAACACTACTGAATAAAAACTCAAATAGATGGCATGAAAAGCTGAATACACACTCATAATTAAAACATACAATTATCATATTAAATATATAATTAAATATATTAAAATACAAAATTAAATATAATTTAAGTATATATTTTTACTAATATAAATACAATAAATATTTATATTTTAATTTTTCTTAAAAGCACCAGCTCTGGCTGGTGTAGCTCAGTGGACTGAGTGCTGGCCTGTGAACCAAGAGGTTGCCAGTTTGATTCCCAGTCAGGGCACAAGCCTGGGTTGCAGGCCAGGTCCCCAGTAGGGGGCACATGAGAGGCAACCACACATTGATGTTTCTCTCTCTTTCATTCTGAAAGCAGATAAAATAGAGTGACTCCTTTTATTCTACATCTGTTTGGGTATACATATTATATTTTTCTAGGGTGCCTTTGTACCAGTAGGATCAAAACACATGCTTTTTGAGGATCAATACTTAAGAGCGTTTCTATGGGAAGATTTCAAAAAAGACAAGAGTTCTACTCTGTTTCTCAAGGAAACTTACCACAAAAAATAGAGAAGTCTGCTTGGGGTCCTCCTGATACAGTTCTAGGGTGTGAGCTCAGACAGAGGAGAGCTCCTTTCTATAAAAACCCAAGTCTTTTGAGAACCTCTCCCAGCAAAGCCATTCTGCATGAGCCTTGCGGTAAATGTGTATAAGTGTGACGTGTCTGGCAGGGGAGCCCAAGCCCACCTCGTGTGACCTGATCATGTGTCACCCTGGGAAGAGAGGAAATCTTCCTCAACGAAACAAGAGACGCAAAACTCACACCATTTTCTGGACAGGTATTCTTCTAACACTAAAACATCTATTTTTCATTCTGTGCATATGTATGTGTGTCTGCATGTACTGTGAAGCAAAAGATTTCATATCTCTCACTTTGTGTGTTACAATTAATAGGCAAGCAAAAGAAAAGACTTGACTGAACAGGATGCATGTTGGAAAGTTGTTTAAAAACGTAAATATACAGAATGAAGCTAAATTATGGAGGACCTTAAAAGAGAATGAGGAAGGTTCAGACTGAAGAATTATACAACTGAAGGCAGCAGAGATTGGTAAAGTGTATAAAATAAAGTTAAAGTATTTTTAGAGAAGGTGAAATTGCTAGTGGTATTAAGATTCTTTAGGAGGAGGATAAATTACTTAATTTTTATAGACATTAATGTTCTCATTTATAAAAATGGTCAATAATAAGACTTCGTTTTTCATAAAGTTTTGGAGACAATTAAGTAATTGATATATTTAGAGCGCATATATCTAAAGTGCTCAAATAATATTTTCATCATCAGTTGCAAACACCAGGTCTACGATCCTCACCACCATCATCATTTTCTTCTCTTTCCACAAAAGCACATGCAAAAAGAAAAGATGCCTTACAACAAAAGGCATAATCCAGGTTTATGCTTCTTAAAAAGTTTCACAAGTAATTAAGTCCACTACCGCAGCCAGTCATGAACAGGAGGAGGTGAACAGAGCAACATATAACTTTGTCTGCAGCAGGTGATTTTTCACATAGAACCATGTGCAAATATAAGCATTGAAATACAATCAGAGGTTAAATTATTGTTGATTGTTATTATAAGGTATACTATCCATACCCTTTTACTCTGACCATATTCAGCTGTGAAAACTTTATTTTTTCTTTTAAAATGTAGTTATTTTTGAAAATATAATCTATTTAAGTCACTGTTTATTACTACAGCCTTTAATACCTATTTCCTCCTATGTGTTGTGTACTCAAATTACAAACTTTGTCCCTTAACTGAGAATACAAAAAATATTTCAGAATTAGTTTTAAAAGAAAATATGAATGAACATGGAATTTTAGTTATGTAAAATCAAAATAATATTTGGATGCTCTGATAGAATATCTCATGAGTATGTGTGTGTCTCTATCATGTCACTCTTGATTTTTAAAATTATAATACAAATATTAACTTGGCATAAAATAGTTCAAATGGTAGAAGAAATTAAGAAAATTTTATTAACTATGACTTGTTTTTATAGCACCAGTTTTGCGGATTTTTCCCTTTTCTCCCAAGTGTCCATTTATCTGCAGTGATAAAATGACTCTCCCTCAATGGTATCCAAATTCTTCGCATAAAAAATTTTGCTTTTATAACTACTTAGTGTAAATTAATAGAAATTCAAATACATTATCACATTTCTATACTCTTTTTTATTATTAACTGCTCAGCATAACTATAACAGAATAATGTATTGTCAGGGGCACAGAAATTAGCTTTATATTCTAATACCATGCTTCGGTCAAGCTCAACAGACCTTATTACCTAGATTCGCCTGTGTACCCTCAGGCATAATATGAACCACATGAGCAGATGATTGAATGGGAAAAAACATACCTCCATTATGAAAAAAATTGAGATTTTGAATTCTACTCACTGTCCATTAGTGACATAAAGCTCTGACAAGCAGGAAGGACAGTGAACAATGTAATGCCAAGGCCTCTGGTGAAATGAAGTTTCACAACTACACTGGGGTTGACGGATGGGCAATAATGACGTTTTCAAGTTTAGAAATACACTCTGTTAGGAACATCATAGAATTTTTCTGCACAAGGTAGTTGTTCTGGCTTCATTATTCAGAAAGATGGCTCTATAGCAGCAGTTTTTTTCAACTTTTTTTCATCTTATAGCACACATAAATTAATTACTAAAATTCTGCGGTTACATTAAATTTTTTGCTAATCTGAGAAAATAGGTCTAATTTTGATTTATTCACACCAGACAGCTATTGTTGTGTTGGCTCTTGTCATTTTTTTTTAATTTGAAAATCTAAGGGAAAGAGGTCAGTTCCCCTGACTAAATAATGAGGTACTGCATGTTTTAAAATATTTTGAGGCACACCAGTGTGCCACAGCACACGGGTTGAAAATCACTGCTCCGGAGAATAAAAAAGCAGTCCTGTGTTTATGAATGTTTAATCAGATTAGTATTCTGTTGTTCTTTACCATGCCAAAGAACGTCACTTTGTTGTAGTATAGGAGTTTGAAGTAGAATTCTCTTAGTGAAAAGATAGTGGAGAATTCTCTGCAACATCAAATGCTAAAATATTTAACATTAACAGCATTATAAATGTGACATGAACCATTTATCAATTTACATAAAAACTACAAAAATGCATTACTGAATGTGTTATCTGAATAATAGATAATTCTTTAGGTCTTGGCAAAATGCAATCTTCCATATTCTTTATAGATAAAATCAGAAACCCAGCTATTATCTTCCAGCTAGTCAATTACAAAGGAACTGTGTCACTAATGTTTGTCTTAATCTCAGAAAAACTGGCGTCAGTAACATAACAAATAAAACTGGACAGTTTCTGTAGCTACATGTTTACATTTTCAAATTTAATCTTTAAGAATAAACTGGGAAATTTTGTTCTTTTTGAAAAAGGAAATCTTGCTGCCATCAAGATTCACTTAAGGGTATGGCAGAATTATTTCTCAAAAGCATAGAGTGCCTATTTTCTAGCGTTACTTAACTATTAAGAATTTCCTGGAATTTCCAGCAACCACAGATGTTATGAAAAATCATTTGATAGAAAAATTTTATTATAGTTCTAAATTTTAAAAGTTAAGTGGTTATTTTACTCTCAATTTTTCAGCAGGTAATTTTAAGCAAATTACCATCTATTATAGAAACTAAATAATCCAGTAAAATTTTATTGCCACAAAATAACATCTTCCAGCATAGACCAATCATTTTTTAAATTATTTATTCAAATTAAAAATGGAAATAATATTGTTTTTAAGTGTATTCCTAAAATGAGATTGTTCAACCACTTCACGTGGTTTATTCTTGAGCTAAAGGTAGAATAAAGATCTTTCAAGAACTTTAATTTCTTTCTCTTTCCGTCTCATTTTTCTTTGCGCCTGCCTGCCTTTCTTCACCCATTCCTTCCTCCTTCCGTCAGTACCTCCTTCCTTTTTTCCTTCCTTCACTTTTTTATCTTTCATTCTCCCTTTCTACTATGGGTACAAAATGTATTAGGTACTTTCCTAATGACTCCATTTGAAATTAAGAAGAGATAAATCTATTAATGGTAACTAATAGAGTTTTAAGTTTTATTTACTTGTTTCCATTTTGCATTTGTGAAAGGCATCTTTATATTGAAACTTCATATTAAAATTTGGGATTGTCTGCAATTTAAATTTATATTATATATTGATCAGATGATTCTATACAGTTGTGGTATCTATTTTTCTATATTACCGCACATGCCAAAAATACATTTTTCAGCATGAACTATATTCTCAAGAGAAATTTAGAACTGGAACTGCCTCAACTATTGCAGGCAAATGTTCATTTGAAAGGGAAATTGAGAAAAAAATTTTTCTATTTCCTAAATAAAGTAATTGATTTTAAGATATGAAAAGGAAAAAGAAAATTTAATTTATTCCTCACTATTTAACTCTTTCTTGAAGAACAGAATTAGAAAACTAAGTGTCTGAATTTTTGACTTTGAGATACATAGCTACTTTCTCCTTGCTCAGGAAACCATATATTTGACATTTATTGCTGGAACTTCACACTCTATTTCCTTAGCAGGATCCCTAAACTAACTTTTTAGCAATAGATGTAGAAGTACTTCTATAGAAAGAGCAATTTGGATCCAGAGTTAGTTTTTGATGTAATGAAAATTACGACATACCATGGGAAAATCCATCTCCTAAAGTCTACTGGTATTGACCACATGTCTGCTGCTGTCCCTTACACTTGCAGCTGCTTTTATATGTTGACTATGTAATACCTTTACACACGTCAAGCTACTCAGAGCAGTTAGAGGTTGAGATTGAAGGGAATTGCATGGTACTTGCAAAAATTCACTCCCCTGTGAAAAGCTTATTTCAAAATGCAATGTTCTAGGACTACTCTATATATGACTGTATATGTATGTACATAATATTTAAATATTTTTGTTCAAGCACTTAATTCACTTGGAGAATAATTGTTTGTAATCTTGATAAACACTTTTTCTACATGTAAACAAGGTACATGAAAGCAAAAGATACAGATACAATTCCATATTTACCAAAATAAACTTTCATATCAGTCTAAACTCTAATATACAAAGAAAGCAAGTTCAAAGTTGTTCTGTAGGATAAATGAAAAATAACAGCCCAGATAATTTAAAAATCCAGGAGTAGAAAGATATCTGGCTTTAAGCTTAACTGGTCCAAGGTATTTATTTGTTATCTTTCTCCCATTCACTCTCTTTTTGGAATTTTTTCCAAGATTCACAGTTTTATTTATTCATATGCTAGAGTAGATCGTAATTGCTTACTATAACAGATGCTAAGACTTTCATCACTTCTCATGTGAAACATTTCTCTACTTCAAAAGCAGATAGTATAAAAAATTTACTCAGGTGATTCAGTCTTGCATTTCTGTGTTCTTTACTGAGTTTCGGTGCACCATCCATTTTTATCACCAGCTTGGTGTTATCCATTTCCTGTAGGTTTTAGAACTTATTTGCATAAAACTGTATAAAGTTGACTTATGTGATTTTTAGTTGCTGTATTTTAAATATTATCTCCTTTAATTTCTTATTTTTTGTATTGTTCTCCTATTTTGATGATTAGTTTAACTAGCACTTTCTCTTATTCTGCTTTTTCCCAAAAGCCAGCTCTTTAATTTACATATTAGTGTATTGTTTTTATGCTTTCAATCTCCTAGATTTCAGATTTGAAGTCCTTACTTTCTTTACTTTGTTTAACTTTTTAAATTGTGTTTAACCTGTTTGATTTCAGTGTCTCATTTTATTACTATAATTACTTAAAACAGCACATTTCTAATGAGCATCGTTTTAGTCGTTCCATCAATTTTTATATATAAAAGAGTTCATGATCATTATTTTCTAAAAAGTTTGTAAGTTTTGTTTGTATTCACCCTTAACCCAAGAAATATTTAATAGATGTTAGTTTTCTTTTAATTACCAGGTGAAAGTATCTTTATATTTTATTCTGTTCTTATTTTCTAGCTTTTGTTACATGGCTATCAGAATGTCATTTACATGATTTTTATGTCACTGGCCTTTTGGAAGTTTTACATAGACATAGGTACATGAAAGTTAAATAGATTGATTTGTACAAGTATTCCATAAGCACTTTTAAAAAGATGTATTCATTTATATACATGCAAGTGTATACATACTCAGGCATATACCTCTGTGTGTATATGAATACTTGAAATGATACATACATACATACATGAGAACTAGAAAGAATATTCAGAAATATGTGTTCCTCAATAGTATATATTTATACATATATTAACATACATGTTTATATACGTGCTGCATATATATAGGTGTACAGCTGTGTTTACATATTATTTACATATGCCCATATATAAAATTTTTCTTATTGATTATGCCATTCAAGTCTTCAATATGCTTAAATTCTTTAATAAACTTGTTGATCTTAGATTACTAAAATGAGTACATCAAAGTCCTAGCTTATTTAGTTTGTTTCTATTTTGTATTGCATCTCCTTTGGTTACAATATTATTACGGTGGCCACCCTGTTATTTGGTGCACAAATTCATTTATTTTATATCAGCATTGTGAGATATAGTCTTTTTTACATTGTAATGAATCCTTTATCTTTCTTGTGTCTTTGTGCTGTGTCAGACATCAAGATCACATGTTCTGGTTTTATTTTATTTCTCCATTAGGTGGCCCTGGCTTATTTCTTCATTGTTAGGCCTTGAAATAACTCTTAGATATACATACTCATATAAGGCATATAGCTGGGTTTTGCTTTTTGTACCAATCTGAAATCCTGCCTTTTTTAGCTGTGTTATACCAATTATATTTATTTATATAATGCATACAGGCTTGACCTCAATTTTTGTGTAATGTAATATTTACTGTGGGTCTTTCAAATATGGGCCCTTTCCCCTGTTTTGGGGGAGGGGTGATTGGAGAATGGGTTTTGTTTTGTTTGAACTTCTTCTGGTGCTTAGGAAGCTGAATTGTTTTATTCTAGTGGTTACTTTTATGTTACTGTATTTACCTAACGCTTATAAACCTCTTTTCCTTACAGCTTCTATATGTTTTCTAAGCTTTAAGGTATTTCAATGATTTCTTTCATCTCAGACACAATCAAATAACTCTGTGTTCCCTTTCTTTTTTTAAAATTTTATTTAGTTATTTTTCAAGTACAGTTTTTTGTCTATTTCTCCCATCCCAGCCTCCCCCGCCCCATGCTCCCCACCTCCATCCCATTTCCACCTCCCTTAGTTCTAGTCCCTGTGTCCTTCCTATTTGTTCCTCCAAATCCCTTTCAAAGGAAGACATACAGAACATCCAGAGACACATGAAGAGATGCTCAATATCGTTAGCTATCAGAGAGATGCAAATTAAAACCACAATGAGATACCACTTTACACTAGTCAGAATGGCCATCATAAACAAAGCAACAAACAACAAATGTTGGAGAGGTTGTGGGGAAAAGGGGTCCTTAGTTCACTGTTGTTGGGATTGCAGACTAGTACAACCATTATGGAAAACAGTATGGAATTTTTTCAGAAAAATAAAAATCGACCTGTGTTCCCTTTCTTTTTTCTCTTCTTCCATTTCTTTTTGCTACAAAATGTCTAATGTGTTGGACTATGCAACAAGCAGCTCGTTGATCTCCCATCATTCAGCCCTGTTTATTTTAGTCTCAGATCCTCAACTGTACATTATTTAGAGCTTGCCACCAGCTTTTTTGCTGAAGTTGCCTCCACCATCTCTTGGATGGATGAGAGTCAACCTCTACTGAACTGCTAGCTCTGCATATTTTGGCATGTTGCTTCGAGTTTGTATGTGTGTGGATGGGGCAGGGAAGAGGGAAGGCTGTTTCATTTTACTTTTATTTTTTTACTTCCCCTGGCCGCTGATCAGTTTCACTGGTTCTCAGATTCGTCCCTGACTTGCCACACATGCCCCAGCAGTTCCTACCATGGCAAACCCCAGTGAGTGTTGTTCGTGTTCTACCATCACTTGGATTCTGCCACAAGCCGCTGTCCTCTGGGCAATCCCTAAGGAGGGAGATTAAATGATTGTTTTTTATTCTCTTAAATTGCAGGCTGCTGTAAACTTAAAACTTTCCTACTTCAATATGAAAGTAACCTGTTACAAAGGCTTTCACATACAGTTTGACAAAAATTTAATTAATAAGACAAAAATAAATGGAAACACTCAAACTCAACTGTTTAAATGTAAATGGCATAAATATGGTTATTTGACAATTTAAATGTTGATGCTTTCAACAATAATTCATATCCAAAATATTCTGAGTGTTTCTGGCACATCTGTTTACCTATGAGGGAAGGGAAGTCTACATTTTCTTGTGTTTAAATGTATAGTACACTGATTTAAAATGTGTGTCACCAATCTGATGAGCAAAATAAACTAACACTCAAAATAGAAACAGACTCATAGATACAGAGAACACACTGAAAGCTGTCAGACTGGAGGAGTGGGGGGCAAGACTAGGTGGAAATGATCAAGGGATTAGACAAAGAAATAACCTCATGACAGTAATGTAGTGGTTATTGGAGAGAAAGGGGGCAGGGCAAGTCGGAGAGGGTATAGGGGGCATAAATGGTGATGGAAGGAGATTTGGCTTGGTGTGGTCAACACACAATACAATGTACAGATAATATGTTAGAGAAGTATGCACCTGAAACCTATATAATTGTATTAACCAATGTAACCCCAATAAATTCAATAAAAGTAATAAGTAAACAAAGAACCAAACAAATAAGTAAATTAATAATTAAAATGTGTTTCACAAAGACAAGGTTGTAACATCCCAATTTAGATTCCAAGATAGTTTACCCTCAAGTGTTTCTGAAATAAATGTGAAGGGAGAGAATTTAAAACAACAAAAATAATCTCAGTGCTCTTTCAATATAGGTGTAAGTTAAAATGATTTCAAGTTTCTTAAGTTTCCAAGTTTTACCTTAATTTTCTATAACACTCATTATTTCTATTAGGCACCTATAAATTCTCATATCTACTAAGAAACTTCAGGATTTAAAAGGAAACAGAAAAATTCCTGAAATCAATGACATTGGATGAAATTAAGTCACTTTTTTGACATAAAAAACTCATTTTTTGTCAATGTAGGCAATTAGAAACCGTCGCTTGCCTTTTACAGTTCACACTTCATTTTCTCAATTGGGTGTTAAGAAGATGTATGTGTGAATAAAGTGCCTTTCTCTTTTGTTTGGAAACATGGAATGAGGAGAAACGAATCTCCTATGACCTGGTGATGGACATCATATTGCCTAAGATTAGTGCGGAGTGGGAAAAGGTAAATAAATACAAGTGTGAATTATGCAGTTGAGTACTCTCTGGAGAATACATATAGATATAGATATATATAGATATAAATAGATATAGACATAGATGTGGATATAGATATAGATATAGATACAGATAGATCATATGTCTATGGAGATCATATATATCTGTGAGTATATGTATATATACATATATACATATGAATATGTGTATATATATATCAACATGGTATCATTAGAAGAAAATGTTTTTAGGAGAAAGTCTTTGTATTTTCTTTAAAATCTAGTATTACAAGCCAAATTAATTATAGTAAATTATATTTTAATATACTTCTTAAAATTATAGTTATTGTTTGTAAAATAGAGTAGTCTTTTTATAACTAACACAAATAGTAGAATAAATTATATCAAAGGTGCACAAAGCAAGATTACTTCAACTATATCAAATGACAATGACTATTACTTAAAACATGTTACTTTCATTTTATATGCAGGAATGATTTTCCAGGGTCAGATAACTATACAAGAAAACTATTTGCAAAGACCTTTTCAATGTCATTTTCTATCTTGCTCTTCTCTTTCAAACCTAATAAATAAAACAAATACAATATAAAAACAGTTAAAATGGCTAAATATACATATGTCTAATTTTTATTTTTACTTTGTAAAAGTAATTGTGAAGAGATTGAATGCTGATAGCCAAATTAGTGACCCACAACAGAACAAGTAATGCTATTTATAGGATATGTTAGTACAAAAAAATTAAGTTTTAATAAAACACAAAAAGCATTTACTGGTGCAAATGAGAACTTGCAATTGGGGCATAGATTCAGGAAGTAAGCTAAACTGCTCTCCAAAGAGAACAAAGGCTGAGAATATAAACAGCATATAAACAGCACAGTCAGAGGAGCTGTTCTCATTAAGCTCTTCCATTTATTTATTTATTTATTTATTTATTTATTTATTTATTTATTTATTTAATTTATTTCTTTTCTAAATAGAAAGGCACAAGTAAATACTAATATACACGTTTAAAATATATAATAAATGTAGTACATTTATATGGAAGATCCCAAATTATATTTGACATTATTTTCCAATACAAAGAGATATAATTAAAACCAGGTCACATATTTAAACAGAATACTAAAAATAATTAATACAAAACACTCAAGAATTGAAAAAAAGAGACAAAACAGGAGAATAAAAGCAGGGAAAACAAATACAAAATTAATTAAAACTGTGGACACTAACCAAAATATGTATGCTGTGAGCGAGGGAGCGTCCCCAAGAGGAGTGGCTCACATATCTGCATCTTCCCGCGATGCCAGGTTTATGAGGGGAGACCTCTCCAACAAGACAACAGAGTCACATGCAGGTGACACACAGAGAAGGCGAGCTGATGGGACAGGAGGAAGCAGAGCAAGTGTCCAGTGTGGAAAATGTCAGGCAGGTCAGCTGGGAGTGGTTAGGTCCATTATTTCAGTGGAGGATGTTGAGTATCAAAATAGATTGGTTCCTTTCCAATTGAAAGCTGCAGATGGTCTGGTCACTGTAACGAAGTGGAAATAAAGTCCACATACATCTACGTAGCAATTACTGATCCGGGGAAGGGGACATAGGGCTCCTAAGATACGATAAATTATTTCTAGGAAAGATGAATGAATCCCAGGAAGAATACATGAGAGGTGTAGGACAGTTTGTGACAAAATTTGCCTGGGCGTGATGCTGACTCCCCATCTTCTCTCCTGTGGGGAGTCTGTCTTCTAGGCTGAAGAAATACCTGGGGAAGACATTTTTGAAGACTGGGTTTGTTTTGGAGGGTCTGTCTTAGAGCGATAACGAGAGTTCAGAAAAGGCCTCTCTGCATTTATTTTTTTAAGATTGTATTTATTTATTTTTAGAGAAAGGGGCAGGGATAAAGAAAGAGAGGGAGACAAATATCAGTGTGTGGTTGCCTCTCATGTGTCCCCTACTGGGGACCTGGTCTGCAACCCAGACATGTGCCCTGACTGGGAATTGAACTGGTAACCTTTTGGTTTACAGGCCAGAACTCAACACACTGAGCCACACCAGCCAGGGCTGCATTTATTTTATTTTTTTATTAAGAGACTAGAGCTCAAAATAATCAATATGCCAAAGTAGCATATTTTAGGTCAGCATGTTTTTCTATCCTTTACATTCTAAGAACACATTCCATGGTGGAGTCTGATTCATAAAGCAGAACACTTGACTCTCAGCCCAGATCAGCCCTTGCCATGAGCCATGACCATAAGCCAGACACCATCACCTCTTATGTCTCATGTTCATCATCTGTCTCTATGGTTATTAGTCCCCTGCATACCCTGCCTGCTGGTACAATTCAAATAGAATGACAGTTCTCAAAGACCAACACAAATGCTCAGTCACATTTGTGGAATCCTTGGTTTTCTTTTGCAGTAGCTGCTAAGGGATAACACTATCCAGCCCCAGGACCTCTGTCTGTATCTTGTTTGCTCACTTTATATATACAAAAAGATGTTTGGAGTAATGTTTAGATAAAGTGAAAGATACTTAACTCTGGATAGTGAAATTGTGGATTTAAAATTTTTTCCCTCATATTTTTCTGTGTAGTTAGATAGTTTTATGTGAAACAAATTATTTTTACATACATATTTTTATTACGCAAAAAACTTTAAGCACAATTGAAACACAATTAGAAAATTTCTAATATATTGTTATACTTATGACAAATTTTATTTACTATAAAATATTCATATGTATCACAAAATTAATTGTCCCGATAGCCAATCACATAAAGCATAAAAGTTATAAAATGCTTGCCTTTCTAGTAATTGAAAAAAATATCTAAAATATTAGGTTTGTCATTGTAAACTGTTGAAAAGCAAAGTCAAAATGACAAAGCTCAGGCACTGGGGAGCGGGGATAGCAGGGCGCATTAACAGCAAATTAGCAACAATTGGAGCAGCGGCTGGCTGTTCCACATAAACAATGGAAGCCACACATTAACAAGCTGGCTCTAAAATTCCTATGGAAATGCAGAGAAGCAACAATTACCAAGGAATCTTAAAGAGAGAAGAACAAAACTGAAAAAGATTCATGCTCCCAGGTATTAAGACTAATTTCAAAGATGTAGTAATGTGTAGCCTTAGAACAAGAAGGAAAAAAGATGGACTGGTAAAGGAACGGACAAAGGTCCATGTCTATAATCTCCTGAGTTTCTTTGTGGTCTCAGGGTTTTTGTGTTTTCACCAAGTGCATCTGTAATGTAGTAGGGAAAGGATGGAACTTTCTATAAATGGGGCTGCAGCAACTTTAAAAATTTAATAACCATAATGTCCTCCTATACATCAAAAGAGTCTTAATCTACCCCACACAGTGCACAAAAAATAAATTCCACATGGACTAAATCTGATGTGAATGGTATAACAATATAGATTTTAGACAAAAACATAAAGAGTATCTTTGGATACCACATGGAAGACTTTGGAAGAAAAACAACATAGTATCAACAATAAAAATTAAATGAGACTGATATCGTGGACTTTCCTAAAATTAAGGACTTTTATTCATCAAAGGATGCAATTAAGAATTTAAAAACCATGTCATTAAATGGGACAGATATTTGCAATGGATAAATCTTACATAAGACTCATATCTAGAGTAAATAAAAATTCTTATAAATCAAATTTAAAAAGTTAGGCAATACAGTAGAGAAATGGGTTCAAACAGATGCTTCATAAAAAATAATATCTACATGTTCAATAAACATATTGAAAAGAGTACTAAGAATATACACACTACCATGACATGTAACAGCATGAATTAATTTTATAAATATCATGTTGAGTGAAAGAAACCAGGACCAAAGAAGAGCACACTATATGATTTTACTTTGTACGAGTTTAGGTTCAATAGCAATAAAAATTAATGGAACTAGAAGTCGGAACAACCATTAGCTCAGGGGCGCCAGCTGGGAGGTGGCACAAAGGGATGTCTTGGAGTAGTCTATATCTTGACCAGAGCAGTGGTTACAAAATGCATTCACATTGTAAAACTCATGCAGCTATAAGGATATTGTTGGGCATATGTAACTTTTTAAAAAAGAAAAACATTCAGTAAGAAACTTTTCAGCTATCAAGTTATATTTTTAAAGCAATTCTGGAGTTAGCAATGAAGCAGGAATTAATTTATGTCCCTTAATATAATGGAAATTGATGTAGATTTTCTGGAAACGCTTGGATGATGTATATCTAGCAAAAGTTAAAAAAAATAGATACCATTTTACCAAGTAACACAATGTCTAGGACTTTCTCCTGTGGAAATAATTAGAGGTATAAAAATAAACTTATGTCAAAGAATGTTTTATCCAGTGTTATTTCTATATCAAGAAATTTAAAACTAATTACCTAGAGATTAAATAAATATCAGAGTATAAATTTTGATAAAGTGTCCAAAGCCATTTAAATTCTTGCATTTAGATGGTATTTTTGGACTACTATACTTTAATATTAAAATATTAAATTATAAACTGGTTATAAAGAAGTATATAAAATTATTTTTGCATACTGTATTGTTTTCTGCATATTATTTTTTGTTCTTAAACATATAGTGCTTTTTATAGTCAATCAGCATATTTCTAAAAGAAGCATTCTAATAACATCAAAACAGGTTTTAAATCAGTCATTGATAAACATATCATTTAAACAAAGCATCACTTTTTGAATTACTTTTTCAATTTTAAATGAATGTATGGTGTTATGTTTTTAGTCCATTTCCATACTGTTGTACCATAATTAGCTAAATTTTTCTTTATGTTGTTTGCTGTTGAAATTATTTCTAGTTTATTTTGTTATTTCATATAACACCACAAAAAATCTTCTACATACAGCTTCTGCTACTGTTAATCAGCTCCTTAATATAAATTCCCAATCATGAAAACCCCTGGACAAAATATGTAAATAAAATATTTGGCGAAATTTTATTTACTGGAAAAATATTTGTTTACTACTTGGAAAGCACTCAATTGTTTCCTAGGCATACTGGGGATTCGAATATCCCAGTGTTGTGATAGTTCAAAGGATAACAGTGGAAAAATAAAAACGAATATTTAAGGGCGTGCCATCAGGTTACAGCTCCTCACCATAGCCACTGTGCCCATTGCTAGATCAAGCCCTAAATGATTAGTACTCTCCCTCCATGGGCTGCACACACTTATTAGATATTTGTCTCTGTTTGTTGGCTGAGACTTAATTCAGGCCAACACTCCAGGCACTGTGTAAAGAAAGCTATTATCTTTAAATCTTGGTAGGACGCATCTGCCGTTGTAGCACTGAATTGCACTGCCTTTATTGTCACCATGTATCAAGTTTGTATCAAATTTGCTATCTACTATTTTCACTTCCTCATCTATATCATTAATATCACCCAGGTCCAAACTCCCAGTTTAACTCTTTCCTTCAAATTAGTTTTCCCTAAGTATATTACCTTGCACTCTCTAGGCTGTGACTCATTTGGTTGCGTTATTTTATATCTCACAGTAGCTGAGCTCAATAAGTGTAACATATTGTTTGAAATCTGCTGCTATGCTTTGTTTTAGAATAGTTCCCTGAACTCTAAATACCTCAGCATGAAAATAATTAAGATGAAATACTGAATATAATTGATTCTCCTGTACAAAGTACTCAATATGCTCTTTAGATTAAGGGCACTAAAAAGACTTCCTCTGGGTGGTATTAAAAGCTATTTTGTTGTTTATGTAGATTCTGCAGCTTACACAGTTTATTTTCATTGACAATAGCGTGAATTTATCCTACTCGTGTTATATAGAACTCTTTCAAGTTAGAAATAAATTTGAATTATCTTAAAATGAGAGTTTTGATAAACATAATCATAAGAAATACTTGAATTTCTGTAGATGAAACCCAAGTTTTCAGAGTCCAGTCATGTAGCTCTGTCAAGGAGATGAATGTAACTCCACTGATTTGATGAGCTTATGATCCTGGACCAATTGATCTATATTGCACAAGAATGAGCAAGTATATTTTTAAATCCTCACCAGAGAGAGAGGATGGTGGGGAGAGACATCAGTGTGAGAGAGACATGGGTCAGTCATCTCCCTTACATGCCCTGACGGGGAATCAAATTCAAATCCACAACCAAGCTATGTCCCCTGAACAGAGATGGAACACACAACCTTTTGAGTCGTGGGGTAATGCTCCAAACAATCGAGGTGTCCATCTAGGGCAAGCAAGATAATTGTTTGTATTAAAGAGCAGGTAGGGTTCGTTCCCTGTATGGGTCAAGATGAGGTTTGTCGTATAGAGGACACATGGACAAAAACTAGTGAGGGTAGAAATGGGAAGCAGCTGGGGAGGCCTGGGTGGGTGGATGGAATGGGAGTAAAAGGCAGAAAACTGTACTTGAACAATTAAAATAAAATTTTAAAAAAGAGGCAAGTAAATTATGTCTATAAATTATAAAACAATAACAAGACATTTCATATCATCTTGTAATAAATACAAACATCATATTTTTATGCCATAAAATTTTATTCTGTGTTGATACAGTATCTACTCCTTATTTCTATATTGTTGTTTTAAGATCAATGAGGCTAAAATAGGACATTGTAATAATTGTAATGAACATTGATTAAATGCCTTCTCAACTCTCTCCTTCCAGAAATGTTTACGTTACCTAACTCAGAATCCAGGTCCACCGCTATCCCACATTTCATCCACCAAAGAAGCCTCTGACAGGAGAAAAAATATGGCAATTGTTAGGAAAAGAGAATTCTCATAGAGACCCTGACCCTCTGCTCCAATCACTAATCTACATCTGTGAAGTTCTACTTCAGATCACAAATGAAATTGGGAACTGAGCAACTCCTATACTCCGCTTTCCCTTTTGTTCTTCTTATATAGAGATTGGAGGTAAAAAATTATATTAAAATGTTTCTGTCCTTACTTCCATAACACTCTAGATGTTGTTAAAAATCATTGTTTTTATAAAAGGGATTTAATTATAAAATGAGAAGAAGTATATAAAATGGTTTTGTTTACAGTGTTATTCCTTAACAAAGACAATTAGGGAAAAATATCAACATTTCCCTTCAACAAAAAGAATTTTGGAAAGCATTGCTGTAATTCTCGAGTTAAAAAATCAAATTTTTATCAGATTCAATGTAACTGGTTTTTCTATTTGGGTATCCGATGCCACAATAAATAACTAGCATGTTCAACTGAGAAGTTCTTTTTCTAAGAGAGACAATATATTCACAGTTATTGCCTCATTTTTCATATACACATAAGGAAACTTGGAATGAAAATTGACAAAATTAACTTGGAAGACATCATTTGATCTAAATAAAAAGTCATGCTTCAGAGAGTGAAATATAACACTTTCTGCAGCTACGCATTTTTTATTGTCATTTAAGGACACATTTCTAAAATAACTATTAATACCCTGGCTGGCATAGCTCAGTGGATTGAGCATGAGTCTGAGAACCAAAGGATCATGGTTCAACTCCCAGTCAGGGCACATGCTTGGGCTGCAGGCCAGTTCCCAGCAGGGGACTCACGAGAGGCGACCACACATTGATACACCTCTCCTTCTCTCCTTCTCTTTCCCTCTAAAGATAAATAAATAAAGTCTTTAAAAATAAAAATAAAATAACTATTAACTTTTAACTTTTATAGTAATGTTGCTGCTACTTTATCAAATTTTTGTTTTATTACTATTATTTGTGTAGCGACATCAACATGCTTTTGCTGGAAGTATTGGTCAGCTTCTACTTCACCTCCAACCAATAATTTACAACTGACCGTGCTTGCAAGCTTCATATATCTCCCCAGCATGGCTTGGGATCACGGCACTGTGGGTTGGTATGTACTTAGTGGCTGTCAGGGACGGCAATGCCTAATATTTCTCCCATTATCGCCTGAGATCGGAATTGACTCTTGTTAGCCACTTGTGTTCAAGGGCCTTTCATTTGATTAGTGAACCCCTTACCATGTTGTCCTTGAAGAGACAAGTTAGATAAATTGCATCTGGAAAGAATTGGAAAGAGACAGGTTAATGCTGGTTGTCTTTCAGATTTAATCATGTGTTCAAGTAAACACTCTGTTCTTTGCACATATGTTGCACATAATAAGAGAGAAGACAATGGCAAAAACGAAAAATAAAAAAAATATCACAGCCATTTTGATGCCCTTCTTTAAAACTATTAATAAACTTTTTTAAATGGAAAATCTAAGCAGCCGCTGAAAAGCACGGGAAGTCTTGCCGATAAGTATCAATGGGAACTGCCCTTGGAAAACGAGGCCCGCATGCATTCCATCCAATGGCCATGGAGCTTCTAGTTTAAGAAATTACTGGTCTTCCTCTAAGACAATTTATAGTTCATCCCATTTTGCTTTTCATCCTGCTCTCCCAGTCACCCGTTACCACTGGTCCCTGAGTCCTTTTCCCACACGGCATTTGCATGCACAACCCTGCGGATCATTTCACCTTCCACATTTCTCCATTCTCCGGACTATCGCCCTGTGCTCTCTGAAATTTAGTCAGTCCTTAAACTGTCTTTGTTTAAACTGTCTCTGTTTATTTCACATTTTTTTCTGTGATATAAACTGGTCTTTCAGTAAGACTATTATATTACTCTTTAACTCTCTGGCAGTAATGACTTTTTTTTTACTCTTCACTTCCCATGTAGAGAAAGATTTCAGGTCCTGCACTGGGACAGAGGTGTCCTTTGCTTGTTTCAAACATATTTTTCTCAACAACTTTCCTCTAAAATTTCAAATTTTTAAAGTTCTTCACCCCATCAAATTGTATCACTTGCTTTTCTTTCTTATGGCCCTGGATATACCTCATTCACATCTCAAATAGCCCTGAACATGTACATTCTTCTAAAGGATAACTTGACCCAGGCATCTCATACCACTTTGCTCAAAAAAAGAGGGATAGAAGATTTGGATAAAGAACTTGTGACTTTAATATCTTTGAATCTTAATTCATAAGATAAGAGGGTTATGATTTCAGACTTTAATTCCTCTAATGTTAATGTTTTTTGCATTTTAACCCAAAAGGGAATTTAATTTCAAAGTTTATTTTCTTCCTGAAACACATTGCAGGACATTACACTTGAATCTGAAGCATCCCACATTATTGCCATTTTATTATTGGAGAGTCTTTATGCATGTGGAGAACTGTTATGTTGTCATTTAATTTTAGTTTAGTATCTCTGAGAAGCTCTATTGGATAACATGAATGGTGACAGTTCATGATGAAACATATAGTTAGGAATGGATTTCAGCTTTGAGTAATTTAACTAACACTGTATGTTTGATCCATACAGGAGCCCCCTAGGGCCAAAATCGACATTGCCTTGATATTATTAAACAAGAAAGAGTTGGTGTTAGGGAGGCACTTCATGAAGGTGAGAGAAGGACTTCCTCCACACTGTTGATTTTCTGTGTTTTAGGAGGACATGTGACTGTCATTTTCTCAGACATAATTGTGAAGTCCACGTTAATAAAGAACACAAAGTTAGGACTGCTCGAGAACCCTCATTCCTCTCTTCTCATGATTCCTTCTGTGGACACTGACCTATCTATCGTCACAACCCCACTGGCTTCTCCCTGCTCAGTGCATAGTAATGCCAAGGACTGTGCTAAGTGCTTTCCATGAATTAACCCACATGAGCCTTTGAGGTACGTTGATGGCAACAGTATGTTGTGTCAATAATGTGGAATTATATTACTTTTAACTATTCCATAATGAGACAGTAAGATAGAGGAAAAATAATTTGTTCAAGACTACTAGTGACAATTATGTTGCCAAATCAAATATTCAGTTCTCAGTCTCTATTATACTCAACAAGAGCTTTCATAAATAGTTGAATACTTCCTTTTTTCTTAAATATGTTTTCATTTTGGTTTCTGTTACCTCACCAACATCGTAACCACCTTATTTTTCCAATGACCAGTCCCTCTTTATTCTCTTTGGAGGGTTCTACCACACTATTGATCTGTTAATTTTGGAATTCAATGGGTCCTTGTTATGAACCCGACTACTGTGTACGGCATCTGTCAAGAAGTAGTCTAGCCATTGTTAATATAATGAGAACAGTTTGTGTGACATCAGTGTAACCTGGGAACCAAGGAGAGTGGATTGGAATGTGCATGTGTGAACAATGACGACTTCACTGTACTAGTTAGTTGGGGTGGTAGACACCATTGAGTGAGCATTCATACTATGTGACCATCACATTCAAAATGCCTGAGCAAGTGGAGCAACAGATCTGTATCAAATTTTGCATTAAGCTTGAACATTCTTCTGTGGAAACTATTCAGATGATGCAGAAGGCCATATCTCGTGCAGAGTTTTTTGGTGAAACATCAAATCACCCAGGTGACTCGGGTCCTTACAGTCCAGATTTGGTGCCCTGAGACTTCTGGCTTCTCCTAAAACTAAAATCACCTTTGAAAGATAAGAGATTTCAGACCATCAGTGCAACTGAGGAGAATATGATGAGAAAGCTGATGGCAGTTGAGAGAACTCCACGGGATTCTAAGGTCCCTACTTTGAAGGGGTCTGAGGTGTTGTGCTATCTGCAATGTTTCTTATATTTTGTATCTTCTTCAGTAAATGTCTCTATTTTTCATATTACATGGCTGGATACCTTCTGGATAGACTTATATATCTGTATTCTGTCCCTGAGTAATCTCATCTGAGAATATTTACTGAAAAGCCAAGTGACATTTTAAATAATGAATTAAAATAATTTTATTCTTTCAAATCTTTTATAATCTAGACATCAAAAGTTCACTCAAAATTTAAATAGCCAATAATTTGGAATTAAAAGTTTTCTAGACCATAAGGTATTTTTCTAATGTAACTTTCTTTTAAGTTTAGGAATTTGTAATTTTAACACTCTGTTTCTATTAATAAATAACTCAAGTAAAATAATTAAAGTAAGAGAATCCATTATTTAACTATTATTGAAAATCACCTCAACCCTGGCTGGTGTGACTAAGTTGGTTGGGTGTTTTTCTGCCAACTGAATGGTGGGTTGCCCATGTGAGTCCAGGTCAGAACATATGCCTGGGGTAGGAGTTCAATCACCAGGTGGGCTATGTGCAAGAAGCAACCAATTGATGTTTTTCGTCCTTTCTTTCTCCTTCCCATCCTTTCTCTCAAGACTTAATAAAAAGGAAAAAAGAAAGAAAAAAGAAAATCATATCTCACAGCTACTTAAAATGCACTTATTGTGCTTGTTTCAGGAATTATCATCACATTGTAAGTAAATTTTTTAAAGCAATAAATGGATAATACTTCTTCAGAAAAAGAAAATTGTATATTAGCCATTATATTTAATGAGACCTCTATGTTACATCAGATTATTTGATTAAGCTTTAAACTGAATTTTGAGTAATAGAAAAACTCATCTGTTAATTTTGTATGAAAGAGGTGATAAAGAAATATATCTAAACATAGTTTTTTTCTTGTAAGGTTTATCACTGTAGTGTTCATATGGTCTTAATTTTCTGCTTTGTGGAAGGTTTGAAAAGATAGATGAATTTGAATGATTACAGATAGGTTGGCTATCCTAAGACAAAACTGGGTGAACTTTTGTAATTTTGGTTCTCATGTTTAGGCCTTATGTGAAAGCTAAAAGAAAAAACAAATGTTGACTGTTAAAAGAATCATTGAGGCAAATACTACTTTACACATTTTTGTAAACCTCATAGTCAGTTGGTAACAATTAACTTAAACAGTTATAGCATCAAGAAAACCCAAAGCGATATATTGCAATATATTGCTGTTGAAGATAATTGTTAAGAAAAGTGTCAGGCTCTTTAACTTTATATATAATATGCTTTCTTATAATTTAATTTTTTCTAAATATGCATTCCACCTCTCTTATTTTGCCAAAGTTCTGCAAAACTAAATCTCAGAAATAACTTTTTCATTTCTAAATACATATTATACAGTTATTCCTTTTTTTGTCCTTGCAAAAGTTTTCTGTGGAATGACCCATACTTATTAAGTCAAAATTATTTTCTGGTTTAAATTTAGGACATGGGTGTTCTGACTGAAGAGTTACAGTAAATATTGTCAACCCTCTTTCTCTTAGATGTGGGTATACATTTTGACCTTATCATCACTGCCTCACATTCACTCTCGTTCCTCTGATTTGTGAGTGTGTGATCTTTATCCCCTTCTCATACTTTTCCATTCAGACCTCCTCTCTGTGTTTTATAGACCATATCTCCACGTTGTTGGAATTATTCTCCAACATTTTACTCCTTTCTCCAATATTATACTCCTTTCATTTTCATACTAGCTGCTCTACACTATAAAATGTAAAAAGCATGCATGATATTTAGAAAGTTTTTAAGGAAATGTCAATGCAAGGTGTAAGATTGAGCACATATGTTTATTTTTTCCCAGAAAGCATCATCAAAACATGATAAAGGGAGCGATCTCTAACAGGAGCGGTCACAGGTAGCGGCAGTGAGAGAATTCAACAGCTGTCCTGAAGACGCAGTGTAGATGAAAGGCTGATAACAGGTGGGAGGGAATGGGGGAAATGGAAATGGAGGGCGTATGACCCAGCTCCTGCAAGGGAGGCAGAATATTCTTCTCTGGAAAAAAATCTGGTAATGACCCAGATTCAGATGCAGCAAGTAGGAATGGTAGCAAAGAAGACTTGTGGAAGGCAGGGCTTGGTCAGGCAGCCGGGCCCCACTCTCCTGCCTTACCCAGACCTTAAGTGAGATCAGTCTCCAAGCATTTCTCCCATGGGAAAATCCCTACGGGTGCTTCTCTAAAATACTGATTAAACTGGTGAAAGATTAACAGAGCTTTAAGGAGACTTTCATTCATTCAACACATATTTGCAGCCTATCTGCTCTGTGCCAGGCCCTGATCTGGTTACCAGAAATACACTGTTGAACAACACGAAGTTTCTTTCTTAATGAAGCCCACATTCTAGTAGGAATGACCAAAACAAAAGTAAAATAAAAACACACAAATGATTGTAAACTAATTATAGTGTTATGAAGACAGTTAAGCAGATTAAGGTGCCTTGAGGCTGTGTGTGTATGTGTGTGTGTGTATGTGAGAGAGAGAGAGAGTTTTAAATAGTGTAATCAGGGTAAGCATGAATGAGAGAGGGAAAGTTGAACAGGAATTCCCTACAGAGATTAAAAAAATAATTAAGACTACGAAATCCTAAAATAAGAATGAGACACTATTTTTAAAAAACAGAGAATAAAATACTCTTAAAATTAAAAATAAAAGATTTAAGAGATAAGGCAGAATGTAGAGCCAATACTCAAATTAAGGACCCAGACGATATGAGATATGGAGACTCACAGGAGGTTGAAGTGAAGTTCCAGGTGATTCCAGGGCTCAGACTTTTTGCCTCTTATATACTGATCCAAAATAAACGTTTGTTTGTCCATAAAACCAGTATGCTGCTAAAACTCCCAGTATTCTTTTGAGTTGAGAGTGCACATAAAGAATAATGCACATAGAAGATAGTAGTTGATAGATATCCATGTTTCATAAAGGCTAGCTGTTATTACTATATTGCTAGGTTCTGTCTTTGAGAGCTATCATTAATTTTAATGTTGTCAAGTTGCACATTCTATGAGTCATCACCAAGTCTTTATTTTCAACCCTGATGTATCTTAGGTTTTGTTTTAGTATTTCCATCTGTTGCCTTAATAGTTCCTCTTTAATTTCTTTGCTTTTAACCTACTCTCACCATTAAGAAATGTTGTAGGGTAATGAAATTTACACTAAAATCAAAATCAAAACATTGTGCTAAAAAATAAAATTGTGTTCAAATCTACTTTAGCCTAAGTTGTATGTCCCTGGCATGCTATTCAATTTCTTCCTTTTTAGTTATCTGAATGGGAAAATTAGAGATTTTTAACTCAGCAAAGTACTAAGTGCTTTTTAATCTAATTCTGCAATCAGATTACGGATTTATGAATCATCTATTCCCCATCCTAAACATTTTGTCTCAGACCAAAAAAAAAAGCAATTGAGCTTCAATTCTACTGATCCTATTCTTATTAATTTCCTTCTATTCTTTCTTAATACAATCTTACCTCTGTCTGTCATTGCTTAATATCTGGGTTGTTACAGTACCTCTCTGGCTGGCCTCTGTCTAAACCCTCGATTCCATTTAATTAATAGCACACAATGCTGCCTGGTTGGTTATCCTAAAATATTGCTTTGGTCATTTTATCCCCCTCCTCAAAAACGTTTGACTCACCATGACTTTCAGGAAGAGAACTCTTGTATTTGTCATTTGAGACAAAAAATGCCAGGTCTAATTTTTAGCTTTTTTTTCTTCACAGTGCACTACTCCAAACAAGCTGTTTGTCAACCTCAGATATGGCTTATTTTTTACCTCCAAGACTTTTCTCATATTTATTTTTAAATTTGTTTTAAACTTTGCTCCCCACACCATACTCTGAATGCCACCCATCTCTCAAAATCCAGCTAAAGTACCTCTTTCTATCTAAAGCCTTCTTTGAGCTGCTTTAGAATGTATTTCAGTGCAACTAATGTATCATTTTTAACATATCACTCTGCTTTATAATTATTTGCATCTATATCTTAAGATTTCTCTTTGATTTCAAGTTTTTGGATGGAATAAATCATCACCTTGGCACTTAGCATGAAGCCTGACATGCTGAATGTCCTATAAATATATATGACATAAATGAGTGTGTTTTTCCTTGGGCAAAACAAATGGGACTTCTTTCTTTCATTTTAAATGCTATCAACAATATATGATGAGGCCATTGACACTTTGCAGCTTAGATTTGCCATTAAAATGTATCTTGTTGAAAAATAGCAATAACGTTGAAATGCATTCACATTTATTAATCTCAGTGTTCATGATAGAATGAAAACAATGCTGTTAAAGATGTTTCCTCAGAGAAAAGCAACCAAAAAAGAAGGTATTCATCAACTATTTCTTATGATAATTTTTTTCAAAATACCCAGCAATCAAATAATTACATAAATGTCATTTTTTTCTGCAATTAATCACAAGGTAATAAGGTAACACAAGGAATAGCACAAAGTAACACAATTGTATATCTTTCAGAATTACATCAGATAATAAAAATTCTAGAGTACAGTGTAGAAAATCTGCTGGAATAATCATGTTAGAATAAACCTTTGGCCTGGAATTCTATAGCTGCAAAGAATGATACTATGATCCATAAGTTGATATATAAATACAATAGCCTTCATCTATAAAGATAAAATTAATGATCTGCTACCAGTAAAATATGTGGTTAGGATTTATACATATTCTGCTTGCGAATGTTAATATTCACTAATAAAATATTTGTTTGGCTTCAGATGACACATGTTACCCAAACAATATCTACTTTTTTGTAGAAAGATGTAAGCCATAAAAAGAATTATTGCTATTTAAATATACATATTTTTCATCAAGGTTAAAATAAAACAAAAACATCTAACCATACTTTTTTGTTCAGGGACCCACCTTGAGCTGGATGATTGCTGCCTATTTGGTGATGTTATCTTTTCTTAATCACAATTTCTCTTACACTTTCATGAAGACTACTGGTTAATGTACTCTTATGCTTTGGAATTCCCATGCTATTAGAACACAATTGTTACTGATGAAACTGGTTCCCTTAAGGCTGGCCATCCCAGAAATATTTAAAAGGGTTACTAAGAAATAAATAAGATGAAATAAAAATATTAGGTCTGAAAGCATTTTAGAACATTGTATAGACATATTGGAAGATTATATGTGTGATATGTATAGCAAAAATAATATAATATTGAGAACACTTCCTATAAACAGTAGAAAAGGAAATGACATTGGCTCCCAATTAAATAAAAAATGTCGTATTTCAAATTCTTAGACATTGCTGTAATGTTCCTGGCATGTAGGGCAACAAACAATGAACATTCTCTTGACGAATGAGCGTACTGAAGAGTCTTCCTACTGAACAAGCTGACCTTGTTTTATGTCTCCCATGCCCCTTACATGCTCATCTGCACATAGAGTTCTCATTGTGGTAAATCTTGTATTCTAGCAAATTTTAGAACCCAACATAACCATAGCTTAAATTTTTACATAATAATATAGTTTTAATAGACACTTACACTCAGAAGATATTTACTACTTTCACATTAATATCTATTTTTCACACACAGACCATATAGAGCTTTAGACTCAGAACCAAAATCTTCAGAAGCCGGCATTGAATATATATAGCCTGATGTCATGGTTACTTAAGAAAATGTTTCCTATTTTCTTATCTACATTTATTTTATTCTGAATCCATTCTTACCTAAACCCACAGGTTAAAATAGCATAATTTTAGAGATGATTAGGGTCTGAAGATTAGATCACACTACCAAAGAACAACAGACTACTTAAGATTAATTTGACTTTTTTGCTAGAAAACTGTGGATATTGTATCACTGAGATTTTACAGGCTTTTCTCCCACACTTCACAGTGGCGTGACCCAAGGTGGCAGGATGGAGAAGACAGTGAATCTTCTTGAGACGTAATAAGGATGCCTAAGACAGCAGGCCTACCCCTCCCTCAAACACAGCACCACACAGCAGCACGTCTGAGTCAGACAAGAGGGACAGCAGATGCTCATCCCTCAGACAGAGGAGAGGGTCTTGCTCCCAAGTGTCCAGTAACAACAAAAGCTTATACATGAATCATGTGCAAATTTCAGTAAATCCTAAAACTGCTGACAATCGGAGAATTAAGCCACAGGTAAATCTGAAGGTCTTCAAAGTTTCAAATTATTTGACTAAGAGAACAATGAGCTTAAAGTCTTTTTTGATCACCAACAGCATAGAAGTATCATTATGTGTGGAGCAGGGTAGAGAATAATTTTTGAACCGTTACCTATTTTAAAAGCTAGAGAATATATAAAGATACACTTATATTACAAAATCCATGGCTTTCAGTTTATCTAGCTATTACTAACATCCAGCTATTGACGTATCTATTGATCCTCTATCCATCCATCTCTCCATCCATCCCTTTGTCCATTAAAGAGGTTACTCAAATCTAGCATTATGGAGATATATATGTGACATTCAAAATTTCATTACTAACTATACCTGTAGTCCTAAAGAAACCATGTTCTCCTTGCAATGAGTAAAAGTGGTGATTAGAATTATGCTCAGATAAATTTTCTTTGACATTCAGCTCCAAGCTTTCTATCTACTTCTCCCATCTGTATTAATATTAATATAATAACCTAACTGACCCTGCACTGCAGGCATTCTATACAAATCTGCATCTTCTTTGCACAATACTAGCAATTTTAGACATATAAAATTAACAGTAGTTGCAGGGGAAATGGAGATCCATCATTCTTCACTCTACTCTCTAAACTCTTCTCACTGAATCAAGGAAAGGGGTCAGGAGAATGGGATAATCTAAGAATAAATTTCTATTCTTAGTCCCCTTTATACGTACAAGATAAAACCATCAACATTATGATAATTTATTTATTTATTTTTCTCTTTTAACAATCTATTGTGTGTGTGTGTGCTAAGTAGACTTCATTTTTAGAGTAGTTTCAGGTTCACAGCAAAATGGAAAGGAAGGGACAGACGTGTCCCATGGACCCCATGCCCTCACACATACACAGCCCCTCATTCATTGTCAGTGTTCCCCACCAGAGAGAGTGGTACCCTTGTTACAATTGATGACTCTGCTCTGACACATCCCTACCACTCAGTGCTTGTAGTTTCCATTAGGGCTCACTCTTGGTGACGTACATTTTATGGGTTTGGGCAAATATATAATGACATGTAATTGCCCTTACAATATGGTGCTAGATTAACACTCTGTCCTGAAATGCTCCATGTGGAAAGAGGATGCTTTTCTAATTTCACTGAAATTTAGCAAGATGAAGTGCAATATTTCCACTGATCACTTTCACATATTTCCAGAAAAAAAGGCATGATCAATATGAAGTTTAAAACAATTGTTTAATTAAAAAATTACATTAACAGGGCATGTTTGTCTTTGAATAATCAGGATATTTAGCTAATGAAAAGAAATTTTAAAGCATAATTTAGTATAATATGATAAGAAATTTTTAGATGAAAGGGAAAAAGAACTCTTTGTCATCAGAACCAACATCCTTCACCCATTATGTCACATCATGCCACCCTGGCTTTATCCACCAACCTGTAGGTGGTCACCATGGGCAGGTTGTGCTCTCACTGTGTTCTATTCAGTGCAGCATCTGCACTGCCAGCTATCTCTGCACAGGATCTGCAGGCGGTCCATTTTTTCTGGAGCCATACGTGCCCTGTCTTGCATGTCTGATTTCTAAAAGCTTCCAGAGATTTATCTTTATAGTAGACTTACATGTGTATGTGAAGTTTTTCAGTTAATTTATTCGGCTGACCTTAGTTAATAGAATTATATAGGTTTCAAGTGTATGATTCATGTGTACATACATCATGTAAACCCATCATGTGTATATTATGTTGGGTGCTCACCACCTCAAACCAAGTCTTCTTCCATCATCTTTTATCCCTCCTTTACCCTTTTCTGCCTCTCCCACAGCCTTTGCCTTTGGTAATCACCACACCATAGTCTATGTCTATGAGTTTTTTTTCTTTGTTTAATCCTTCACCTTTATTCCCAGTCCCTAACACCCTGCCTCAAGTCAGCTATTAGCCTGTTCTCTGTCTCTATGAGTTTGTTTCTACTTTGTTTATTCATTGTGCTAATTAGACCACATATATAATTTAGATCATATGGCACTTGTCTTACTCCTACTGTCTTATTTCACTTAGCATAATACTTTCCAAGTCCGTCCATACTGCTGCAAAAAGTAAGATTTCCTTCTTTTTACGGCTGAATGATATTCCATTGTGTAAATGAACCACCAATTTTTAAATGACTCCTTGCTGTGTAAATAGTCCTGGTTGTAAGTCCAAGATTTTCATCACTTTAGATATTTCATGCCAATTCCATCTGGCCAGAAATGTTTCTGTTCAGAAATCAGCTGGAACTCTACAATCTTTAAAAAAATCCTTGTCAGAGTACATACTTATTGATTTTGGAGAAAGGGGAAGGGAGAGAGATAAAGAGGGAGAAAATCATCAATTCGAGAGAATCGTCCATCAGTTGTCTTCCACACACACTCCAACATGGACCAAATTGGCAATTTAGGCATGCGTCCTGACTGGGAATCAAACCCATGACCTTTTGGTTTACAGGACAATGCTCAACTGACTGATCAAAACCAGCCGTGGCTCAGCTGACAGTCTTATGGCATCTGACTTATAAATAGCTGTCTTTCTCTTGTGGCTTTTAAAATTCTCTCTTTGTTTTAAACTTTGCCCTTTTAATTATGATGTGTCTTGGTGTGGGCCTATTTGAGTTGATCTGATTTTGGACTGTCTCCATTTCCTGGACTTACATGCCTTTTCTTCACCAGCTTAGGGAAGTTTTCAGTCATTTTTTTCCTTAAATGGGTTCTTGATCCCTTGCTCTCTCTCTTCTTTGGGTACCCCAATTATGTAGATGTTGTTATACTTCATGTGGTCCCAAAGGTCCCTTAAACTACCGTCAATATTTTTAATTGTTCCTTTTTGTTGCCCGGATTGTGTGTTTTTTTCTATCTTGTATTCCAAATCACTGCTTCAATCCTCTGCCTCAGCCAAACTACTGTGTCCTACTTCAGATGCACTCCTGATGTCAGATATTGTGTTCTTCATTTATGACTGGTTCTTTTTTACCATTCTATGTCCTTGCCTCCATTTCATTTAGCTCTTATAATGAAGGTTTCTCCTGTCCTTTTATTTGGGGTCTGTGTCTTTTTCTCCCCATTTTGGTTGCCTCTTTGTATTTATTTCTGTGTATTAGATCTGCTATGAATCCCAGTCTTCTCTGGGTATCCTCAGGTAGCAGGTGTCCTGTGGGATCCAGTGGGTTCTCCAGGACTGTCCCTCATGTGGGTCATTGACCCATCTCTGCATGGTAGTGACCCTCAGGCTGGCTGACTATGAGGCTCATTGCTGACCACAGTGTAGGCTGCTGTGCAAATACCAACCACACGAAGTAGGAGTTGCCTCAACAAGGTTAGGTACCTGCCAATATCTTCCTTTGGCTATGCCACTTGTGAACCTTATTAGATCCTGTCCTAATGTTGTCTAAAGCTTGCCACTGAGTGTATTTTTTAGCCTCTTGGGAGGAACTCTGTTGCAGGCCAATGTAAGACACTCCTGTGATGGGCTCTCAGTAATCTGTTGGGAGCTACAGGTGATCCACAGTTTGTGGCTGCCTCTGCTGGGCTTGGTGTATGTAGAAAAAACCAAGTGCACATTACTGCTGGCTATTATAACCATTGGGACCAGGGGCAGTTCAGCCACATCCCAAGACCCCCTGAGATTGCTTCTACCTGCCATTGCCCATGGGCTCCTTCTAGGCTCAGTCACTGAAAAAGCCTCTGGCAGAGTCAGGAAGTTAAGGTAATGGATCTTGCATGAGGGGAATGTGCCAATGATGCTTTAAGGAATGTGGTGGGTGTGGACTCCACCACAGAGCCACACCACTCAGTCCATCCCAGATTTTGCTTCCACCTTGGGAGGGCAGGGAGGAACCATTAGTACTTAGGGGTGAGGGGGATCCAAGCTAGAGTTAGATCCAAGAGGGTGGGTTTTCTGGAAGCTGGGAGTGCGTTTCTGTGGGATCTCCATGAAAGAGAGATAAGTAAAGAAAACGGGAAGGGTGGCTCCCATCCTGAAGCCAAATAGTCACTGACACCTCATGAGTTTGTCCAGACCTCTTCACCCTGGCCAAGGCAGCTGACTCATCCGCAGGGCTTAAACTCTACAGGGTAGTGAGACAGGGAGTCCAGAGTGTGAGGCACTTGCTTTCCACCAGGTTGGTGAAGATAGCCCCACCCACAAAAAGATGGCATCTACAATATTGGTAAATGATTCAGCTCAGGTATCCTGGTGGCTGTCCCCTCAGCCTTCTCCTCAAATAACCAAAGTCCAAACTCTTCTCACGTGACTTTACTCTGCTCTGCCCTCCCTCTGCCAGAGCCCAGGGTAAGTGGTTGTGAATGAAATTGTGTGTTGGCCTTGTAAGAGGTTTCCTGTACCTCTAGCTGTCCCTCTCTGGCAGACAGAAACTTTGTTGCTTTTCACAGTTGCATAATATGTAGGTGCCTCTTCCCTGCTCTGTGGTCTGGGCTGGAAAGCCCAGTTTGGGGTTTAGACCCTACGTTTCTCAGGGGAAATCCCCCATCACAGTTGGGATATCCCTCCAAATCCTCAGCTCCCATGGGAGCAGAGCCAGCCTTTTTCATGTCTCTGCCCTTTCTATCGATCTCGATGTGACTTCTTCTCTAAAGCCTTGCTTATAAAACTCTGCTTCAGCTAGTCTTCCATTGATTATTCAGGATGATCTTTCTTTAGTTATAATTCCAGTTTGAACCTGGGAAGAGATGAGTGTAGCTTCCACCTACTCCACTGCCATCTTGAAAATGCATGGGTGATTCATATTTTGTCAAACAAGGTAAGAAATAGACATAGTGATAGATTTTTTTATGAAGGAGGAAGCAAAGTCTCATGAGTAAGAAAAATATATAGATAGAGCTGACATTTTTAATAATTCAAAAACAAAAACATGATTCTCTTTACTCCATACTTCAACTGTGATTTTCCTCATCTCACATCCCCAGAAATATCAAAACATCTTACTGCATTCCATGATAACCAGAAGAACATTCTCTAGTTTCATGAGTCAGGTATAGAGGGAGATATGATAGCCTTTAGCAGAATTTCAACTATGTTTCATAGATTTGGGGACAATAATATATTTCATTTGTATATACTTATATTATCATTTGTCCTTTGATACAATGGTTACATGATAAGTATAGGAGAACCACCATATAATTCACCATATATTTCTTCAATTGATAGATAAATTCCACCCTTTAATATTGTGTTTTACCTTGACTGAGATTTTTAAATGCCTAGGATTGATTTGGTGTAGTTTGGTCACAATAAACCAATAAACTAGAGAGTTCATTCACAATAAGACTAAAAACCAATGAACAAACGAATATGGGACTCAATATCTCTTTAAAAAAGAAATGCCCACAAGGTCAATCTCTCATAAATTGATACATATAGGCTGCTCCCTCACTCACCAATGAGGGTTTTCTATTTAGTTATTGCCTAAATAACAGACAAAATAAGGGTTTCCAGAAATGACTATGTTCTAATCCTCAGAATCTGTATATAGGTTACATGACAATGCAGAATTAAGGTTGCAGATGGTATGGAGGTTGTTAATCAGCTGATCTGAGAAGTAGAGAATTATTTTAGACTATGTAGATGGGCCCGGTATAATAAAAAGGGCCCTGAGAAGTGGAAGACTAAGCAGAAGAAGAGGGTGACAGACAGAGATGTGATGACAGAAAGTGGGTGCCAGAGAGTCGGTATTCCTGGCTTTGAAGATGAAGGAGGGGCTCTATGAGCCAAGGAAAGCAGACAGGCTCTAAAAGGTAGAAAAGGTGGAAAAGAAACCTGGTTTATTCCTCCAGTTTCCAGAAAGAAAGACCCACCTGCTGAAACATGATTCTAGTCCAGGATGATTTCAGCCCAGTAAGTGTTAGATTTATAACCTACAAAACTATTAAATAACACATCTGTGTTCTTTTAAGCTGATAAATTTTAGTAATTTGTTAAAGCAACCTCACAAACTAATACAACTATTTTATCAAAGACATATAAAATACGCTTGCTGATATTAGAATAACAGTATAATTATGGTAAACAATTTAGGGCACCTATTCACAAACCAGATATTAATATATCCATGTCAGTTGGTAATCTAATCAGTAAATTCAATTTCTCATAAAAAATCAAGATCTTCATATATGTGTATTAGTTAAAAAGCACAGCATTTCAAATTATAAATGAATCAGATAACATTCATTAATCCAGTATTTTACTTTTTTTAAAATAAAGGCATAAAAACTGAAGCAGAGGGCATGTAAACCTTGATGTAGATTGACACATGATACAGATTAATGCACTAAGCTTGCCACTTAGGCGAAAAAGATCTACGTACTAGTTCAGCTAAAACTAAGAAGAGATATAATTTTCTACCTATATTGGAAACATTAAGTGTTCAGCAGGGAGCAGAATGATTTATGAGAGTAAAGCAGCATAATGTTCTGGAGAAAAATTAAGATAGAAATTAGGCTGGATATCAGAAACTCTCTCAACACAATGCAGTAATATCCCAGATAAATTGGTGGGATCTTTACTGCCTGAGAACTTAAACTAAGACTTTTTAAATAAAATACCATTGAAAATATTACTTGAAAAAAAAACATTACTTATATTTTATGTTTAGCATGAAGGCACATCTGAATATTTATACCAGAACACACAAGTTCTAAAAATATATTGATATGATACATTTTAAAACACAATCTATTTATCTTTATAAAATTGCAAATTCTAGAAACAATAAATTAAGACAGCTAGAGAGCTCAGACATGGAATCAATCAAGAGCTTCCTGTTTACCTTTCCAAGTACAAATGTAATTGTAAATTGATAACTATGTGTTATGGCACATAGTAATATGTTACATCATAAATACAATAAAACACAATACAATACATTATTTTTAATGTTTGAAAATTTTCTGTAATAAAAGTTTTTCTTTAAAAATACATTTTTGAAAAAAGATGATGTAATCAAATTTATAAAGTGATCATGAGCAAATGAATATGTTCTACAGATGTTTCTAGCTGTTTCTTTGTGTTAAAAGAACATTTCCAAAACATGAAGAAATTATAAACCATGTGCAATATAAAAATGGGCAAACAATGAAGAAGAGTAAATACTAATGCATAACAAATGTGTAAAGTTTATTGTTTTTACTTAAACCTAAGAAATCTAAAACAAATGAAAATCATTTTTTACATTTTTGTTAGTTACAGTTGACATTCAATATTATTTTATATTAGTTTCAAGTTTGCAGCACAGTAGTTAGACATTCATATAATTTATGAGGTGATCCCCTTGATAGTCTAGTACCCACCTGACACCTACATAGTTATTACAATTTTATTGACTATATTCTCTACTTGGCCCTTTACATCCTTGTGACTATTTTCTAACTACTAATTTGTACTTCTTAATCCCCTCACCTTTTTCACTCAGACTGATGCTCACCTTCCCATCTGACAAACATTGAACAAAATAAATGAATGAGCAAAACAGAAACCATCTCAAATATACAGATATTACTTAGAATTCTGGAGTCTGGAAGTGGGATACCATGGAGCCAGCATGGCTGGGTTCTGGTGAGAGTTCTCTTCTGGACTGCAGATTGATAGCTTCTTGTTGTTGCATCATGTGAGGGAAGGAGAGAGAAAAGAAGCATTCTCATGGCTCTTAGAAGAGCACTAACCCTATCCGTGAGGATTCTATCCTCATAGTAAAATTCAGATGAGATCATGAGGATAGAACCTCTCCACCCTAATATGATATTAAACATAGTAAAATTCAGATGAGATCATGTTTAATATCATCATATTAGGGTGGAGAGTTTCACCTTATGAATTCTGGGTGGAATACACATTTAGTCCTCAAAATCACTTTTCATTCATCAAATTGGGCAATATCAGAAACATTGGTATTATTAATATTGACAAGTAGAATTGCTATCTGTCTAGTACTGAATGCAGGCTTTTAACTTTATGAATCTTACAAATTTCTCTCTAAAGTTACTGTTGCAATTTACATTTTCAACAACACTTTTAAAGAGCCTCTCTTCCAAAATAATCATCAAAAGTTAGTATGGAGACTTAATTTAATTTACATTTTCTCTATAACTTGTGTTGATTGATCAACTTTTCACATGTTGTCTCCTATAGAAACCTCAGCTTTTAAACTACTTCATCGTAATCCAATTTGTTAATCACAGAAGCATGAATCTTGCATTGAGTAGTCCATATAAATATTTTCCAACCCTCCAAATATTGTTAACAATGGAACAATTATTAACCTGAACATTAGCACCAAAGCATATACCAGTCATCAGGTAAGCATGCATTTGTGCAATGACTTCTCACGCCTTCATTAAGGTGACCTCATCATAGCACTTAAAAATATTTGAAAATCACACTGAATGTTACTTAAATTTTTAATACAATGGCATAATGTTTTCTGATGAAGAATAAAACATTGCTCTTTTAATTTACGATAAATACTTAAACCCATATTATTGCATTTAAATAAATATAGCTTAAGCTAGTAGTATAGGGTAAACACCTTGGGACCTCTCATCTGTAGGATCTCTGGTACCAAGTGTTTACATGCCATCATCATCTAACAATCAGGAACAAAAAAGAGCACTGGTTGGTGTGGCTCAGGGGGTTGAGTGCCTGCCTGTGAACCAAAGGGTCGCTGGTTTGATTCCCAGTCTGGGCACATGCCTGGGTTGCAGGCCAGGTCCCCAGTAGGGAGCACACTAGAGGCAACTGCACATTGATGCTTCTCTACCTCTCTTTCTTTCTCCCTTGCCCTCTGTCTAAAAAGAAAGAAAGTCTTTAGAAAATAAAAAAGAAAGAATTTGTATTATATATTCTTCCAATAGAAATGTAATTTTTTTAAATTTTATTTAGTTATTTTTCAAGTACAGTTTTTTTGTCTATTTCTCCCATCTAAAAGCCAAAATATGTCATAAATGATACTAATGAAATCTTGCTTTGTGCAGTAAGTTTTTTACATCAGAAGTACACAGTTGGCCCTAAGTTGGTCACTTAACAGCACTTTCATTTCACACTTTCTTGTGTGGCTGATGAGAAGAGCAGGGAAATGAGCAGAACAACTTGAAGGTAAGTTATGCTCCTTCCCACTATTCTTTTCTACACTTGTACAGGCTGCTTATATTCAGCATGATTCATATATGTATTAACAATTCCCCAGACTGCAGCATTCCCTTGTTTATCTCTAGAAACTCTGATGATCCTTTTGATTAATTCCAAATTCAATTTACAGAAAGCTTTTGAGATGCAAGGGTAAAGTTTTGATTTTTTCAGATCCTATTTGTGAAAAATATTGTCTAATCTTTGTGAAAATATCTAGGCTCACCTTTGATAGGTAATTTAGGATCAAGGTCACAGTGAGAGCAGTACGCTCTGAGGGAACACCCTCCTCAGGCTGCCTAGAGTGATATACAGTGAAAAATTATCTGAATTATGCATGCAGAAGTACAGGCATGACACTGTCATTTAGTTGATGCTAAAAAAAATGGTGCACAGTAAATACACTGATTTTTCTGTATCTTGGAAGATGACACTTATTATAAAGTATGTCACAGTCATTCTCTCACTGGGAAGACATCTAAAGTCATGTTGGTTTTACAACCTTCCCTCCTGATTACAATTCTGAAGGGCGGTTAGTGACAAGTGTGCAGTGTTTTGTCAAGCTATTCAGTTTATACAGATGGAATGCTGTTCCGCTCACCAAATCCATTACACGTGCAAATATGTGGCTAAATGGACCAGCGTTTGTTTTAGATGTGAGTGCAGCCAGTAACCAGAGTGTTTTAAAGAGCATCTCCCATGACTTTACTGAAGGCAACTGAACATTCCACATTTCTTTCCAGTGATCATCTGCTTCTATTAACCCCTTTGTAGCTACATTGTTTTCAGTGTAGCACGGAAACAACCAATTTCTATGGAAACTCTCCTAGATATTCAAATCTATTTGGTTATATATATTGAAGTCTATAATGTATCTAGCAGTTCAGTATATGGCTCGCCTTCTTTTTCTGTCTGATTTCATAGGCTACTTAAATTATCAAAGGTCTAGTTATAAGTGAAAGTAAGAAGACATGTTCTTTAAACCCCTGGGGAATAGAAATTGTCTCACTTCTTTCAAGTCAAAATAGTGTGTTTTAGCAGACCTGAATCATGAAGGAAAAATGGCAGTAATATCAGCTATTTAAAGTCCTGTTTTCATTATTCCGCCAACTAAATTAAGGAGCGGAGAGTAATGCAAAAGAGAAAACAAACAGTTTGTCCCTTAATATAGAAAACTCACAGCAAGCACCATGCTGGCGAGTTCTGGTGCCATTAATCTTTTCCTACAGTGCAAACTGTCATCATCCGGACTCCAGCAACACAACCGTTCCCAAGTCCACATTAGCGACGAGGAACCACTTTGCAATGTTTTGAAATCTGTCTAGTTTCATGGGTAGACTGTCTTTTCTCCATTAGATAAAAATCAAAACAAATCCATGATAATGGATAATGGATTTGAATAGGAAAATGTTTCTTGATTAAAAGTGATGTAGCCCAATTTATGTCTTTCTGAGGTAGGGCTAAGATCCCCCTGTCTTAAAGGAAACTTACATTAAAGCTTGGCAGGGTCTCAACTAATGGTGTTCAAGAAAACCAGAAAATGATCGTGCAGATGTTTTATCTTTAGACCATGTAAATGGAATAAACTCTATCTTCTAAACCCACATATGGCCTGGTTAATTTTTCTTTAAATAATGATAGTGCCAAAGATTTCCCAAAACACAGAAAGCATTTTCCAAATGTGATCACATTTAAAAGATCTTTCCATTAGTAAAATATTCTTAACCGAATGATAATATGAAAGTGCCATAACCAGAAGGGTTTTGTACAGAGCACTATAATTTGTCATTTGTTTCTTAGTTATCTGTTTCTTTCTCTATTTCAACATTCTCAGTCACCAGAAAACCATCAGGGTGAGGGAGAACGTCCTGAGTCAGAGCGATGAATCACAAAAAGCCTCATAAACCCCTGCCAGAGGATATACCGTTTCTCACAGGATGACGAGCAAGTGCAACCATAGCCAAAATGGCCAGTCTTGCTCCAAAGCACAATTGCATAAATCCAGCACATTTATTTGTCCAGGAAGTTAACTGTGGAAAAATAATGTGACAGTAAACTGGCAAGAAAGCAGAACAGTTGTGGAAAGAACTTGAATTGAAAAATGACGAAGATAACAGAACATTTATTATAATGTTGTAACAATATGAAATCCATTGGGGCTATTAGCCTCAGGAGAAGGTGTCAAACGAAGCTCCAGATTTCTTCAAACAGCAAATTTGGAAGTCACAAGACTTCTAAGCTTTCATTTCTGCATCTTAGTATGTGTTCAGTGAGAGAGAAAACTGGGGGATAAACAAATGTTGAAAGCTCTCTTAATTGAATTAGATCAAATTATGCAAAAGATACCTATTTGTCTAGTATTCTAAATGTAAACCAGCCATCAAATACAAAAAGAATACTTTTGTTTGTTTGTTTTCCCCATGTCATGGATTAGCTAGGATGAAATTTGCCCAGATTTGAATGCTTGGACAGTTTGTGTTAAGAGTGTAATGAATGAAAATGTGTATATAGATTTCCAAAGATTGTGCTCTCCAAGAAAAGTAAGAAAATACAATAGGCTTAATCTTTAAGAAAGGTAAGGTACTAAAGATCTAAGTATACAGCAAAAAAGAAGCAAATAATAGTAAAGCAAAAGAAAAATGATGTCTAAATCTTTTCTTAGAGTTGGGTTTAAGTAGCTTGTGGAGTGCTTTCACGTCCCCTGCAGAAGCATGGTCAGGTGTAACACGGGAAAAGGGCAAAGGAAGCATGGCCTTCCGTGCAGTTCAGCTGAGTTCCAGCCCTTCCAGTTGTGAGTTCAAAGGGGAAAAATGAAAGTATCAGGTACATAAAAGAGAGATTTGGGTTACAGAAGAGAAGAGCTATTAAAAGAAAAATATTTTAACAGACTTGAAGCAGAAAGGACTTCACAGTAATAAGAAAGGGCAAACAAACCACATTTACTTAACTGAGTTTTGTATATAAAGACAACCAGGCAGGGGAGGAATGCAGCACCCAGCCTGCTTGTGCCTGTCAGCAAGCACTGAACCTAAACAAAACCATGCTGCTGGACCTGAATTAATAAGGAAGGAGAAAAATGTATTTCTCCCAAATCCAAATGAGTTACATGTTGTTAATAAATGTGAGCAGGTGCCCTACAGCACCAGGCTCCACAAGCATTGCTTTGATGTTAGGAAAACCACACGTAAAGCACTTGCAGCTCTGTATCTACCAATCACATGCGGTGGATCTATTTCTGACAAAACTTGGCCAAAACAGATTACCCAGAGAGAGGTGGTCTTCAACAAGTGCCAAATCTCCCTTTGTTCCTCCTTTTTCTGTGGCAATTTCCTTCTTAAACTGCTCTTTATGGGCCTCTCCATCTTAAAAAGTCTTTTTCAGCAAGATGCAGAACTGCACTACACCAGAAAATGAACTTTGCTGAGTTGTAAGTACATTCAAAATGCATAGAAACTTCTTCCTGAACCCAGCAATCACCGCAGACCTAACTCTCAGATGCTTACCACACTCCGAAGCATGCTGACTTTGTTGACTTTAATTATTCACTAATACCAATCACAGTAGACTAATTTTGCTATTAACATACACCAATTTCTCATCACTAACACATCACTTAACATCTTTAGCCTTTTGTCTTTATGTATCTATTTGGCAAGTGCTGCTTTCAGCTTTTAGACAGTTTTGAACAGTAACTCATTTATCCGTAGACTGGTGTAGGAATAAGAAAGACGATATGTGTGGCGTTAAACCAAATCCTCTAAATGAACTCCAAATTTTGAGGAATCCCTAGCATAAACATTTCAGTTTCCCCAAAGATCCTGCCAAAGCAAAAACAACAACAACAAAACCCATAGAGTGATGTTTTTAAATATATATACATTAACATACATCACACAGAGTCTGAGTTGACTGAATCAGAAGTATTTTAAGTCTATAGTATTACACAACCCAATGGGTACTGTTCTTGAATTCCAGTAAAGTCACATTAAACTACAGTAATTACCTTTAGAGGCATTTCGCTGTTCAGGCTTAACATCAAACTGTTTTCTAATTTAACCACCTTCCCGAGCAACTGCCTTCTAATTCCAAACACTTGTGGATATCTCTAATAGGATTTCCTGCCACAATCTCAATTTTGACATAAAAAAGAAAAAGCAGCCATCATCTTTAGAAGTTAAACCTCCTTCTCCTCCTTTAATCTCTGTCTTTATTACAAGCAGAGTCACTGTCCTTTACTTGAGACTGTAAATGAGTATAATACTGTCTCTCCTTTTTTTTCAGTGAATTGTAACTTTTATTGTTTTTGACATAATTCATTTACAGTCTTATTCCTTTTTTATTTTATCGATTATGCTATTACAGTTGTTTTATTCCCCCCTTCATTCCCCTCCATCCTGCACACCCCTCCTCCACCATTCCCCCCTTTAGTTTAATGACCACGTGTCTCAAGTTCTTTAGATTCTATATTTCCCATACTATTCTTGCCCTACCCCTATCTATTTTCTACCTACCATCTATGCTACTTATTTTCTGTACCTTCTTCCCCCTTCTCCTCCTCCTACTCCTCTGTTGCTAACCCTCCATGAGATCTTCATTTCTATGTTTCCACTCCTGATCTAACTGTCCTTTTAGTTTGCTTTTGTTTTAGGTGTGGTTCTTAATAACTGTGAGTTTGCTGTCCTTTAACTGTTCATCTTTTTTATCTTCTTTTTCTTAGATAAGTCCCTTTCATATTTCATATAATAAGGGCTTGGTGATGATGAACTCCTTGAATTTGATCTTATCTGAGAAGCACTTTATCTGCCCTTCCATTCTAAATGAAAGTTTTGCTGGATAGAGTAATCTTGGTTGTAGATCTTTGGTTTTCATGACTTGGAATACTTCTTTCCAGCCCCTTCTTGCCTGTAAGGTCTCTTTTGAGAAATCCGCTGACAGTCTGATGGTAACTTCTTTGTAGGTGACTGCCCCCTTATCTCTTGCTGCTTCTAGGATTCTCTCTTTCATTTTAATCTTGGCTAATGTAATTATGATGTGCCTTGGTGTGTTCCTTCTTGGGTCCAACTTCTTTGGGACTCTCTGTGCTTCCTGGATTTCCTGGAAGTCTATTTCCTTTGCCAGGTTGGGGAAATTCTCTTTTATTATTTGTTCAAATAAGTTTTGCACTGGTGGCTGTTCCTTTCCCCCTTCTGGTACCCCTATAATTCAATGTTGGAGCATTTAAAGATGTCCTGGAGGTTCCTAAGTCTCTTCTCATTTTTTGAATTCTTGCTTCTTCATATTTTCCTGTTTGGTCATTTATTTCTTCCTTATGGTTCACTCCCTTGATTTGAGTTCCAGTTTCTTTCTCACCCCTATTGGTTTCCTGTACAATTCCCTTCATTTCAATTAGTTTGGCCTTCATGTGTTCCTCTAATTTGTGACTAAAATCAACCAGTTCTGTGAGCATACTGATCACCAGTGTTTTGAACTGTGCATCTGAAAGTTTTGCTATTCCTTCATCACTTAGAGTTATGGGCTCTGGGGTTTTAAGATCTTCTTGAGCCATTTTTTGGTCTGTTTGTGCCTATTAAGTATGAGGAGCGGAGCCTTAGGTGTTCACCAGGGCTGGGCCACCCAGGTTGCTGGTTTGTGATGCTGTATGTGGGGGCAGGGTCAGAGTGGGAAAATAGTGGCCCCCTCTGCTGCCTCCCACAGCTGGGGCCTGCTTGGTCCCATCTCACCACCCACTCCTTCACCAGTCTATCTGCGCACAAATGAGCGACCATAGTCAACCCGCCACCCTGCGCCCTTGCTGGGTCCACCAGTCGCTCACTGGGTTGCTCACTGGGTCCACCTGTTGCAACCCCACACCTGGGATCTGCATGCCTGAGTCCATCTGACTGAGTTTTCCTGTGCAACCCCGCTCCTCCAGCTGCTGGCTTTGCCCCTCTTACCAGTCAGGCTGAAGAATTTGTTGTTATCAGACTTCCGAAAAAGTTCTATTTTCTATGTTCTGGCTATGTTTTCTGTTGCTAATATTTTGTTGTCTCTAAACTTGCTTGTGTGAGAAACACAGCGTCTCCACCTATGCCTCCATCCCCACAGTCCTAAAAGTTATATACCTTGTACTTCTGGATCCTCCATTTTTATACTTGTTCCTTTTCTATTTCCAAAATAGCTCTTGGTGCCTTACGGGCCACCCAGCACCTGGTTCCCGGCTTGTCGGTGCACCTGGGTGTGCCAACCTCCAGGAGTAGAAAGAGAATTCCCTGTCTCTTCTTTTTAAGGATACAATTGCTGAACCCTCTGGATATTATCTTAGTGATGTCACTGAACGCTCATTTTAATTCCCAGTGTTATTTTGTATCTTAAATAGGTAGAAGACTTCTCTCCGAAAATGTCTAAAACCTCTTTTATCTCTGAGTCATCATTCATTAAATGCAATGGTTTCAATATTCAAATATTCTCTGAACCCCTACTATGTGACACCAATGGACTACATGTTGAATAGGACAGAGATGTTGCCTGACTTTATGAATATCATTGTCTAGTGGGAGAGACAGAACTCCATGAACCTACCAGCTAATTATCCAGAAAATAAGTGAATGGCTACTGACATTGATAATGAATGATGGTCAGGATGGGTTTTCTAAGGGTGTAAATATTAAGTTGAACAATACAAATTAAACAAACCTAGAGACAACCAAACAAAGAGCATGGAGTAGAGTATTACAGTGAAAGAAAGAAAATATACCAAAGCTTTTAAATTTGAGAAATTAAAGGAGGGTCAGTATGGTCAGAGTACAAAGTAAGGGAGGAACTATAAATAGAGAGGAAATGTTGAGAAGGACTGAATCATGCAGATTTTTATTGTCTAGAGAAAGGAGTTGGTTACGCTATTAAAAGCATAATAGCAAACCATGGAATATATACTTCCATAGGGAAAGAAGTATAATCTCAACTTTTTCTCTGAGGCAAGAGGATGTGAATAAGTGTAGAAGTCAAAGTCCCAGGCAGATCTATCAAGATGTTCAATATTTCAAGTCATACAGTCATGTCCATTGTGCCAGCTTACGACAATCCACTTCCCATCTCTGCTTGCTGAAGTTAAACCCACTTTTCACAAGTCAGTCCATAAAAATTACCTGACCCTAAACTGTAATTAACATTTACATTTCTGTCTATATTTTAATTTTAGCATATATTGCCTTCTGCCTAAACATTGCTGTTTATATCTTAATCTCCATACAAGGTTATCCCTCCATTCCCCCCCTTCCCTCCCTTCCTCTCTGTCTCTCCTACCTCCCTCCCTTCCTTCACTGAACACCCCCCCTTCATCCCTCCCTCCCTCAGTGTTTTATTGAGCTTTGCTATAGTTTGGGCACTGTTAAGATGAAAGATCCTTCTGTAACCCTATTAAAAAACCCTTATTTCACCAACACAGTGGTTTGCCCATTATAGGTAAAAGGATTATTTATAATGGCCTGGTGAAATTATCAAACTGATTTCCTTTTAACTTAACTGCTATTTATAAAATTAAATTGTGTTTCCCATCAGATAATATTAAAAGCAATCCAAGTCATGCTATAAAATTAACATTTAAAGTCAATATTTCCATATACTTCTATTTGAAAACTACATTTAACTTTCTGATAGGTGACTGTTGCCTATGGTTGAAAAAGTAAACAAGTGGAGAATATTTTCAAAATATTTTTGAAATTTAAATTTGCCCTAGCTGGTGTGGCTCAGTGGACTAAGTGCTGGTCTGTGAACCAAAGGGCTGCTGGTTCAATTCCCAGTCAGGGCACATGCTGGGTTGAGGACCAGGTTCCCAGTAGGGGGTGAGAGAGAGGCAACCACATATTGATGTTTCTCTTCCTCTCTTTCTCCCTCCCTTCCCCTGTCTCTAAAAAATAAAATTTTTAAAAAATTTAAATTCTATAATAAATCATTGTATTATTTCCTTTTGACTTTATACATATAAAAGCATATATGTATTAATGGTTTTGTCAATATTAGGGATATAAGTTTTTATTGGTTGTTTTTTTAACATTACACTTTGAAAATGTTTATAAATAATTTTAATAGCTATATAATTTTAATAATATATGAATCATAATTTACTTAATATCCTTCTTGTATTGAGTTTTCAGTTTATTTCCACATTTATTATAAATAATGTCACAAGGAAAATCCTAGTATGTAAATCTTCTTATCATATATCTGACTTTCCCTAAAATTCAGAAGTGTGATAAAAGTAGGACATATGTTTTCAAGTTCCTCATCAGAAAGGTTGACTTAACATACATTCTCACTAGTGTATGAATGCTCTTGTCCCTAAATTTTTTGGCAACACTAAAAATATTATTTCAGATAAAGTGCTTCTTAGATAAGATCAAATTCAGGGAGTTCATCATCACCAAGCCCTTATTATATGAAATGTTAAAGAGACTTATCTAAGAAAAGAAGATAAAAAAGATGAACAGTGAAAGGACAGCAAACTCACAGTTATTAACAACCACATCTAAAACAAAAGCAAACTAAGAGGACAGCTAGATCAGGAGTGGAATCATAGAAATGAAGATCACATGGAGGGTTAGCAACAGGGGAGTGGGAGAAGGAGAAGGGGGAGAAGGTACAGAAAATAAGTAGCATAGATGGTAGGTAGAAAATAGATATGGGGGAGGGCAAGAATAGTAGGGGAAATATAGAATCTAAAGAACTTCGAGTTCATGAACTAAAGGGGGAATGGTGGGGGAGGGGTGTGCACCGTGGAGGGGAATGAAGGGGGGAATAGGACTGTAATGGCATAATGAATAAAATATATTAAAAGAATGTTATTTCAATGTTTGCCAAATTTGAAAAGAAAATTTTAAATTATTACTGCTTTAGTGTTTACGTTGCCATTATGCAGAATCATACTGCCTCTACTTGAATCTCAGCTCTACCCTTAGTAACTGGCCTTGGGTAAGTTTTTTTGATGCCTCTTTGCTTTCATTTTCCCATTGGTGAAATGAAGATAATAACAGTGTTTTGCTCATAACGTTCTTGTGGAAATTAAATGAGCTAGTGGACATTAAGTTTTTAGATCAATGTTTAGCACATAGTAAGCTATATTGTGAATGTTTGCTGTTTTCATTTACATGATTTAAAAATTTTAATAATATCAAATATACCTGCCATTTCCACTGTGAATTCTTTTATGACTTACATGCTTCAAAATTTACTTTAATATTAGTTTATACTTTTATAGCTTCATCCCCTTCCTATTTCTTAAGAATTTTTTAGAGGCTCTATGTTTCTTCTTTTAATTTTTATTTATTTATTTCTCATTAGTTAGCCTTAAAAGGGAAGCTATTCATTGGTGCAGGTTAGGCATTTGCTAAGCAGTTCAAAGCATAGAACATTCAGCGTTGGCTTGCACTTCTGCACTCACGCCTGAACCTGGAGATCACACGAACGTGCACACTGGAGCTCACTGGAGCTGGCACAGTGAGATCACCCCTCTTCCACAGACACTGAGAGCCTGGGGAACAGAGCCCGAGTGTGGCCCTTTGTCTCTCCAGCCTCTTGGGTTGCAGTCCTTTGGACAGACTACTCAGTCTTAATGAATGAAGGATAGATAAATACATGTTGGTCCATTAAAATGTTGTGCCTTTTTCTTTAAGTAAGCAATAGAATAAGGTAAATTGGTTCTATACACCCTGACTGTATGGTCTATAAAATTGGAATACTCCTCCCTAGTTTCCCAACTGGTCCACTGCTATCCACGCTCTTCCCATTTCAGCCTTTTAGATAATATTTATTCTCTGGAAGAAAAATATTCCAGGTGTATGTTGGTTGCTCTCATCCCTGGGACAGTACAACATATGATCTTGAAGTTAAATTGATATGTCTTCAAATCCAGGCTTTGCTTCTCTCTAGTGGCGCAAGCTTGCATGAGTGACTCAATCTTCCTAAGTCTCAGTGTTGTTATCTGTGGATACTGATGACATCTAATCGATGGGTTGCCTTTAAGAATCTACAGAAAAGCCCTAGTGATGAGATACCTGTCTCACCAGAATATCTTAATAAAGTGCTGTTATTATTATTATCATTGATGAATATAAAAATGTTCTCATAGAACTATGTTTACTGAATTGTGTAAGCACTATCTTGGAAATAAAAAGTCACCATGAATTTTAAAGTATAATCTTTAATTTCTGATTAAAATGTGTTTTGTAACAGCACAGAATAGTGCACATGTATAAAAAGTTTTTCTCTTTTGATGTTTATTTTCAAGTCTATCTTTTAAAAAAATTCCTAAGAAAGAGTTTCAAATGAGGTAAGAAGTAGAAAATATATACTGCAGTACAGATTTTGCATACAAAATGGGCTAATAATTCTCATGCAGAAGAAGAAGTTACTGTATATGGATATCAATTAAACCTTTATATAATAAAACACTATAAATTTGAACCAGTGAAAGAAAACGTGTTATAAATCAGTTTTCATTATGTGGCATCTAACATGTACCAAAAACTGTGTTGGAAAGGATAAGGTGAAAATCTTATTCTTCATTAGCCTGCACTAATTTTTCCATTTTCTTGCCTCGAGGGAAGAAGAATCTTATTAGCATGTTTCTCCATCCACCATAACAATATTTTTAATTGTCAAGGAAATGAAGTCTTGCTGCCTGCTAAACCTTCAAAAAGATCAGCAGCATCCTTCCCATTCTTTGAAAAGAAAGAAAATCTAAGCTTTTTTATTAAAACAAAAGGGAATTTAGATTTAGACAGCTAATTTCATACATAATATTTTTGACAGATGAGCACTCTTTCTGCTTTGTAATATATCCACTCTTAATAAGGAAAGGTGGATTAGGCTACACTAATTGCAACATGAGTAACAAAGACAATTACAAAGAAAAGCAGCTACCATTTTTTTCACTGTAAAGTGGAATTGAAGGGTAATTTTCTCTTCTTCGATAAAATTAATTTTGACAGAAGACAAACTCTCTTTAAGTTTTCTACAAACAAAAACAAAACATTAAAACTTTCCCTGCAATTCTTGTTCTCACAGAAAAACTCCCTTTCTTATTTTCTTGGCCATGTGTGTGATCAGTCATTGCCTACAAGAATGCCCCCATAGGATCCCCCACTTCTGCCCTGCCCACCCTGCCCTCTAACTTGCTGGCACTCCATTAGAGTAATAATGACACTAACAAACAAAACCTTGAGCAAATCTCTGTGTTAAGGGAAGTGGGAAGGGAAGTGACACGTGCCTATAAACCAAACCAAAACAAAACAAAACAAAAAAAAAACATCAAGGATAATTTAGACAGACTCACCCCCCAAACAGAAAAATCAAATTGAGCTAGAATGTGTACTTCATAACACCACTGCACCCAGAAATACCTTCTGACATTCAGCTTGAGTTACCTGCATCCCTTTGCTATACTGCTATCTTTTTTAAAGCATGAAGGTTCATTTGGTATAACAAATCTTTTGGTTGAAAATAAAAATATGGCAGGATATTTTTCAGCCATTCCCAGTTACATATATTAGAATCTGCCCAATCAGGTTGCACTCTTTCTCATACTTAGCTGAGATAAATACATAGAAAAAGTAGGAACTATTCAACATAAAGAAGTATATCAGGTTAAATTAAATTCCTGGTTCATTGAATAAGAAAAGAATAGTAGGACACAAATTCAGTTTCATCTGGGCAACTACAAGATACAGGGTACCAAAATCAGGTGTGAAAAGAAGTTAGACTAATTGAACAAGGAGGCCATGGAACTGAGGTAGCCCAAATGCTGTGCAGCCTACATAAGCAAACCTAAATCTAAGCCTGTAAATACATCAATCACAGTCATCTAGTTTCTCAGCTCTAGCCAATCAAGGATTTCCTTACTTTACTTTTGTTTTTTTCTCTATAAAACATCCCCCCTGCTCTCATCAACACTACTTCTCACCACTTGGGTTTGATGCTGACCAATCTGAATCAGTTTTGGCTCAAATTCTTAAACTCTTAATATTCTTCAGTTTACTTTTTGACAAAGTGATAGAGAAACACAGAAGAGAAGCAATGGTACACACCATGATAAACTTCTATTTGTCACAATTTCAGGTTCAGACCTATGCCCAGGAAAAAGAGAGACATTCTTTCCTTATCACCTGGTTACTATAGCATTTGTCTCTGTCATTAGAAATTTAGGTATTAATATAATTCATTCGAGCTATAGATTAGATATCTTTGGATTAGCATGGGAATGATTCAACTGATTATGTTATGTGTAAGTAAAAAATGTGCCTAATGTTCCAGACAACTTATTATGTGAAAAATGTTATTTTTCTAAAGTTGTATTATAGTGAAATTATCTGCAATTTATCATTTTGTGATATTTTAACTGAAATATATGTTTTTAAATTTCTATTTATTTTTGATTTTTATTAAGAAATTGTAAGAGCAAGTTCTTAAAAATTAGAGGCTTAATTCTCCATATTGTGAATAAAGGAGGATGTTTCCCTCCCCTTCTTTTCTCAGAGCATTTAGCTTAGACAATTCACAAGTGCTTTTTCCTCTTGTTAAAAGGTATGTACCTTTGGAAGATTAGGTGGGCCATTTATATCTTTACGCCCCAGGGATATCTTTCTCGAGGACTTTGGAGCCATCTGTTTGAAATATGAAAGTTGAGGGACACAGTACCCCTGTCTCTCAGTTTCTGTGAGAGGGTGGAAGCTTAACTTTGGTGGGCTTCTTGCTCCAAGTTGCAAAACTGTCCCCTGTCATGAACATATGAAGATTGTTTTTCCTCTGGATAAAACTAATTAGCTAACACAGATGTCACTCCAATCACCAGGTAAAGTCAGGAAGAACTATGAGTGACAAATGGTTAAGTCTTCTTCTGTGAGGACTAGTTATGGTTTATCTAGAAAACAGGTATGTAATAGGTTGTATTTGCTTGGTTACACAGAGAGTGTCTTTAGGATTTTTCTGTTTTGCAATCTCTTATTGGATTGCTTGCAACACATGTGCGATTCTGGTTTAATAGAAAATTCAAAAATAGAAGTGTGTTGCTGTTCTCTTCTTTACTACCTTTGTGGAGAGAATTCTGTGTTGAGGGGAGATTGTTTTTTAAAGTGTAATTCCCCAAAACACTAAAATCAGTGATATTATATGATGGCACCATATTAATTTATTTATAATTACTCTCTTGCACAGTACTTAAAGTCACTTATAACTATAAACCATTTTTAAATATTAACATTAATAAGTTATCCATTTATAATATGAGAGACAATTTTGTACCCATAAATGTTTTTAGAAGGCCAAAATATTAAATAAATTGGACTTTCTATGGGCAAAGATTAAGGAAAATATGATTGCTTATCAGATTTCATAGTGTCCATGAGCAACATCAAATCAATTGCTCAACAAAAGGGAGGATTTTCCTGGAAAATTGCTCTGGCTGAATGGCATACCCGGTCGGAGCCACCCAACAGCAAAAAGTTGCAGGTTTGATTTCTGGTCTAGTTTGCTGGTTCAATGCCCAGTCAGTGTGTGTCTTGGAGGCAAACAATTGATGTCTCTCTGTCTCTCTCCCTTCACCCACCCCTGTCTCCCTCCCTCCCTCTGTGCCCTTCCCTCTCTTTCTCTCTCAACTCCTTCCTCCCTCTCTAAAATCAATAGACATATACTCAGATGAAGATTTTTAAAAAGGATTTTCCTGTCAGGGGATTCTGAAAAGCATTTCTCTTAAAGATGTATAAATGGCATACTGAGTAATCTTGTGGAAAATAACCTCAACATCCTGTCTATATATTTTTTAAAAATCATTGCAGTTATGTTTATAGTGTACATCAATGCAATTGAAGAGCATGATATCAAAATCAGATGTAGTAAAAGCTGAAACAATGAGTTTCAAATTGTAATCCCTGATGGTCTGACTTGAACTGTGTGGTTAAATGTTTCAATTTTTAGCACATTGGATTGCTTTTCACGCATTCATCCTTGAATGTTGTTTCTTCCAAGCAGGCAGAAGTAACTCAACATTGTATTTTCTTGCAAGAAACTGGATTGCAGGCATTCTTTGCTAATGTTAACAGTCAAATCTACATACTTTAAAAGTAAATAAATATATTAGAGGTTCATTTTTTATGGAAATGACATGACCAAACCAGTAGTCCATATATTCAAATGGATGGCTGAAGAAATATTTCCAAAAGGCCATATATTTGAGCAATATAGCAAAAAGGTAACCTATACATCTTTGTGATACAAAAACAAATAAAAAAAGAATAGAGAAAATAAAATAAATAAAGTAAAATCTAGAGAAGCTGGGTAAAACATAACAAACATCTTCAAAAGCATAGATGAGCTTTTAGGAAGCCATGTCCCAGGGTCTCCAAGTTAGAGAGAACTGCAAAATGGAGAGCAATCACTGTCACCGAGTCAGCCCTCGGAGGTCTGCCTTTCTCACGGTTATTGGGGCTTTAGTTCAAATGCCATATGGGAACAGGAGATGAGGCAGCTTGCTGGACCAATATCATCATATAAACCTGTGACACTTGAAGTGCTTTCCCACAGTGATAAAATAAACTAGAAAAGTTGTCTGGTTTACAGTGTTTCTCTTCAAGGCATATCCATAACCACTAGGTAAGTTCCCATCCAAAAAGCAAAAGAAGAGTTGGAAAAAATAATGCATCAAATGACTTCGAAGGCAAATACCCTACTGGTAGATAGACAATTATTTTCTAATTCCTTCTGACAAGCAGCTGGAATTGCCTCCTTTTTTTTCATTAGTATCACTGTTTTTCATGACACTAAATTTAAAATGTAGGAATAATCCTTTTAATCTGCATACATTAAAATGTGTATCATAAAGAACTATTCATTATACATTTTTTTTTCCTTCAGACCTAAGGACTTAGCACCTAGGAGATTTTATACACACACACACGCATACATGCACAAACACACATGCATACACACTACACAGAGAGTGAAGATGATAATCTATAATTTTAAGGACTGTTACATTGTTAAAAAGCATTGCTATTTTTAAGTAATAAAACAAATTTCAGACACTTCTAATTGACTGGAAAGTGTGCTAAATAAAAAACATGGAAGGAAAATTATATTCATCTATATAATTTACTGAGCACAAAATTTCCATTAATACATAGTGTTGGAAGATCTTACCTGAAAACGTACATTTCCTTGATATAAAGGAAATACAATAAAACATTTAAACTTGCAATTGGCAAACATCCTTCTGAATATTTTTCTACTTCTAAATGTTGCTAAATCTATTTCTTTACACAATTCAATGTTTCTTATTATAGGGTCTACATAGAGGTACCTTCACCAGAGCCTTCTATGGTACTAGCCCAAAGCTGCCATGCTAGAACTGACACCTGAATTTAATAATCAAAGAATCTAATGACATTGGAAATATTCTACCATGGGAGGAAATGCAAAAATGACACTGGTATTGAAGAGTTGAGTTTCTAAAAGGAATCTTAGAACAAATGCAAAGGAGTCTATGAAATTAGTGAGTTCAAATGGGGTAACACCATTAAAATTTAGGAATTTAATTTTTTTAAATTAAGAAAGCTATCCATACCTTTTATTTTCAAACTTCATGAGAGATGGTGATCAAATTCATAGTCTTTTTTATTACAAGTACTCAATGTATAACTTCTTGATTAAGAATTCCTTTTTTTTAAGTACATGTTGAAAATAAAGCTAGTATCAGATCAGTTATTATATGTCAAGAAAGTCTCATTGACTTTTTGGAGAGAAAAATATCAGACCCTTGCATCTTAAAAACAGATAAAGTACCAAGAGCAAGCTTATGTGATTCTAAATTTATAGTCCAGTTTATGGAAGGCCTTTATAAAGTATACTATTAAAATTTTACAAATTTAACTAAAATGTAATTGACAACATTTATTTTACATTAAATAGAAATTTAAAAATAAGACTTGAAGATATATAATACACTGGGTAAACATCCTTAATTTTTATAAGCCTAGTACCACAGACATTAATAAAATATTAATTGCAACACAAACAATGAACAAAGCCATGAATACACCAGTCATGGATGAAGAGATGTCAATAGCTAGTAAACATGAAACATATTCAACCTCCATCAAAAATCATCAGGAAAATGTTTTTTTTAATTTTCTTTCTCTTTTTTTTGCCTTTCAAATGAAAGCAAATGGAACAAAGGAAACTAGACTATATAATTTTTACAAGAGTTCAGTGTGGTAGATGCTCACACACTATCAGCAGGGAGAAGGTAAGAGCTTTCTGTAAGAAATTTTGGCAAAGAAGATATCTTCTGTTTAGTATTAGACCTCACATTGTGGATTTGTGAACTTACTTGTTTCTGAATTATTTTCCTCAGGATGGGGAGAAAAAAGATAAATAGCTACATATAATTTTAGATAGCTGTAGATATATCACTTAACATATTATTATATATTTATTTTCGTACTGTGGGTGAAAATAAATTTTTTCGTACCTATGCTCTGAGCCAATGACAGCATGGCAGACACTGCTGTAGACAAGGTCTAATGAGTAGTAGAACATCACAAACACTATTACTCACAAGTGCTCTGCATTAATCTATCCCGAGCTGCATGTGATCTCAAATTAGCGATGTTTACTTCAAGGTGGCCTTTCATTTTGATTTTTAATTTGTCTTCTTCTGTATTGGCTGATAAAACTGTAAAAGTATATGGTGCAAAAGAACCAAAAAATGTACAAATCTATAAATGTTCATAAATTAAGCTAAAGATCAACTCAGATGCCTTTCAGGAAATGGGGAAGGAAACAAAAGATATGGATTAGTAAGTGATTAGGATCAGTGATCATTCTTTAATATTTTGAAGCACAGCCTGGGAAGACTGAGCAATGATTATATAAATAAAAGTTGGGAGGCTCTGACCTGAGGCATGTAGAATGGAAGATGAGTTGCTAACCCAGAATATGAAGGAAGGGCCCTGCCTGTTGTGGCTCAGTGGATTGAGCCCCAGCCTGTGCATCAAAAGGTTGCTGGCTCAATTCCTAGTCTAGGGCACATGCCTGGGTTGCAGGCCAGGTCCCCAGTAGAGCATGCAGGACAGGCAACCACACACTGATGTTTCTCTCCCTCCTTCTCTCCCTCCTTTCCCCTCACTGAAAATAAATAAATAAAATCTTAAAAAAATAATAAAATAAAATGTTAAAAGAATAATACCAAGGAAGAGTTTCTTATGGGTCTATGCTAAAACCCATGTAGCTCTGATTCAGTTGAAGCCCATATCTAAGGATATGTACCATGAGCTACATTTAGAACATTAAAGTATATATGAAAGTCCTTAAAAATGTATTCAGCTCAATATATTGACAGTCACTTTTACTCATAGAAATCTGTAAGAAAATAATCAAGAGCTATATGTGAGAATTCTTTTTTCAATATATATTTTATTGATTATGCCATTACATTTGTTCTATTCCCCCCTTCATTCCCCTCCACCCTGCACACCCCTCCCCCACCTTCCCCCCACTTTAGTTTATGTCCACGTGTCTCAAGTTCTTTAGATTCTATATTTCCCCTACTATTCTTGCCCTCCCCCTATCTAGTTTCTGCCTACTGTCTATGCTACTTATTTTCTGTACCTTCTCCCCCTTTCTCCTCCTCCCACTCCCCTGTTGCTAACCCTCCTTGTGATCTTCATTTCTATGTTTCTGCTCCTGATCTAGCTGTCCTCTTAGTTTGCTTTTGTTTTAGGCGTGGTTCTTAATAACTGTGAGCTTGCTGTCCTTTCACTGTTCATCTTTTTTATCTTCTTTTTCTTCGATAAGTCCCTTTAACATTTCATATACTAAGGGCTTGGTGATGATGAACTCCTTGAATTTGATCTTATCTGAGAAGCACTTTATCTGCCCTTCCATTCTAAATGAAAGCTTTGCTGGATAGAGCAGTCTTGGTTGTAGGTCCTTGCCTTTCATGACTTGGAATACTTCTTTCTAGCCCCTTCTTGCCTGAAAGGTCTCTTTTGAGAAATCCGCTAACAGTCTGATGGGAACTCCTTTGTAGGTGACTGTCCCCTTATCTCTTGCTGCTTCTAGGATTCTGTCCTTCATTTTAATCTTGGCTAATATAATGATGATGTGCCTTGGTGTGTTCCTTCTTGGGTCCAACTTCTTTGGGACTCTCTGTGCTCCCTGGATTTCCTGGAAGTCTGTTTCCTTTGCCAGATTGGGGAAGTTCTCCTTTATTATTTGTTCAAATAAGTTTTCCACTGGTGGCTATTCCTTTCCCCCTTCTGGTACCCCTATAATTCAGATGTTGGAGCATTTAAAGATGTCCTGGAGGTTCCTTAGCCTCTCCTCATTTTTTTAATTCTTATTTCTTCATTCTTTTCTGTTTGGTCATTTTTTCCTTCCTTCTGGTCCACTCCCTTGATTTGAGTCCTGGTTTTCTTTCCATTACTATTGGTTTTCTGTGCATTTCCCTTAATTTCAATTAGTTTAGCCTTCATATGTTCCTCTAATTTGTGACTAAAATCAACCAGTTCTGTGAGCATCCTGATCACCAGTGTTTTGAACTGTGCATCTGAAAGTTTGGCTATTTCTTATTTGCTTAGATTTATCAGCTCTGGGGCTCTGAGTTCTTCTTGAGCCATGTTTTGATCTGTTTGTGCCTGCTACATATGAGGAGAGGATCTTTAGGTGTTAACCAGGGTAGGGCATCCCAGGTTGCTGGGTTGTGATGCTGTATGTGGGGGCAGGGTCAGAGAGGGACAATAGCAGTCCCCTCTGCTGCTTCCCACCACTGGGGCCTGCTCGGTCCATCTCACTGCTCGCTCCTTCACCTGGTTTATCTGTGCACGAATGTGTGACCAAGATCAGCCTGCTGCCTTGCGCCCTCAGTGGGTTCACCCGTTGCTACTCCACACCTGGAATTCATCCTCAGCTGCCTGTGCACCTGGGTCACACACCTGGGTCAGTTGCTGCATCCCTCCTGCCCGACCCAGTCCACTGCTGGCTTTGCTCCTCTTACTGGTCTGGCTGATAGGTTCATTGTTGTCGGACTTCAGTATAGTTCAATTTTCTGTGGTTTAGCTGTGTTTTTGTTGCTAAAACTTTGTTGTCTTTAAACTTGGTTGTGCAAGAAGGCACAATGTTTCTACCTACACCTCCATCTTGGTGGAAGTTCCTATATGTGAGAATTCTTATCAAACATTATTCATAATAGTGACTATTTAAACATAAATATCTAACAATATATGTATACTTAAATAAAATAATAATGTGCATATGACCAATTATTATAGCTTGTTACAGAGTATTCGGGGAAATAAATAAACACAGGAGACTGTATATACAATGTATAATTAAGTAAAAACCAAAGCAGAGTATATAAGCAGTATGATATTATTTCAAATTTGTCAACATTTTCTATACTTATAAAACTACACTTTCTATGGTAGAATAAAACCAAAAAAAAGTTAAGTAACCATTGGTACTAGATGAAATTATTAATAATTTTATATGTTTTAATTTAAAAAAATTGAAACCACACATTTTATAATATTACTTCTCTATTTGGAGTAAAACAATAAGACCATTAGAAATGTTCAGTCAATTATCCAAATGGTGAATTTAATAACAGATTTCCTTGTGGTTATTATGAAGTTCATTCTACTCAATGGTAATAATATTCTAGAATAGATAGAATCAATATATTTAAAGACACATGTCAATTCAGTGGTTCCTCGGTATCCAGACTTCATTTTCTTCATTTACTAAATTTGACTAACAATATAATTCTAAGTGAATTTCTTTGCATATTGTATGTGCTATATGCTGAGCTACCACCACCACTGGCATATTTACTATTTTTTTGAAAAGCTGAAACACTAACTTTACATAACCATCACAAGCAGATCAAATATAGTGCCAGACTTTATAGTACTGTTATCATTTTGGGAGAATGCTTGAGATTTTCTCTTAGAAAGAATGGACTGTGAGAAAAGTACCAGTTTTAAAATAACTAACCACTTATAGTTTTCTTGACCTTCCAATTCAATAGAATATAATTTCTACTACCCTTCAGTTTTGAGGATCATTCAAAATTTGAAAATATTTGTGGGCAATGATTTCTTCCCTTTGTCTCTCAGATACATTCTGAAGATATCTGACCACTTCACCTAAAAACAGTTATCTCTGCTAAACGAAATTCTCGTGAGAGAGTGACTTCCTTCATACTGACCAGTAAATTTAACATTTCATCTTTTCATAAGATAGTAAATCCCCCAGTGGTGGCTGTGGTGATCATAGTGTGGTGATGGCGATGGCTCTATGTGTATAATAACCTTTCAAAATTAAAAAAAAAGAAATTAAAACTGTTCTTTAAATGTCAACATTTTAAAATAGAGACTTAAACTTAGTGATTTTCTCCTAAACTCATGTACAAGGAGACCTGTTGAGTATTTCATAGTTGAGTATTATCGAAAAATTAACTTGTCATTGGGAACTTCCCCCCAAATAACCACCAATATCAAAGTACTTTGTTTCACTTCCAAAGTAGAGTTGTTTTCTGCCAATGCACTTCCTCTCACTATTCAGTTAAACTTTCCTTCCCCTGTCTCTGCCTAACTCCCAACATCCCCGCCTCAGACAGAAAATGAGATCTGACTGTGTTTATGCCATTTCGCAGAGCAGTGCCTGCTCCTTCACTGACCTAAGCAACAATAGCAATAATGACAATAAAACCACTAAGCAATTTCAAATTACATACAAGCTTTAGTAAGTACAATTAAATGCAATCCACTATGACTTTTCAGTAAGTAACATTAAGGCCAGAGAGATGACTGCTATTTATTTAACATAATCAAGATCTAACGTAAACGACATAGAAAATGCACACAAACACAGCCTCCACTGGGGTATGACAGGGCAAATGCCCTTATACTGAATAAATGCACAGAGAAAAAGAACTCAAAATATTTTCCCTGGGAGTTTGGCAAAGACCAAGAGTCTTGCTGTGTATTTTCCATTATTCTGGCATAACTCACTACCAACCATTACTAGTTGGCAGTATCACAGATATGCATTAGAATAAAATTATTTTTCTCCTTCTAGTTCATAAATGAAATCCATTTAGTCAGTAACTGCTATAAAAAGGAACTGCCACTTTTTAATATAGTGTGTTATTCACTAATTTTAATGAAATGCAGTCAGAAGTAAATTAACTGCATGCCTTCTAAAGCCAGGTACATAAAAAAGGTATCAGGACTTTTATTTGCAAAGAGAAACTAATGTTTCTTAATGTTTGTTATGTGTTAGGCGCTGCTTAAAATATGTCAAATACATTAATTCATTTAATGCATTCAAAGAGTTAAGTACTATTATTATTGCTATTTTAGAGATTTAAATAACTGAAAAAGTCAAACAATCCAAGGTCACACAGCTTGAAAATAGCATTAAGAGGAGTTTTAGTGTATAAATTACCAAAAGTGACAAAACAAAAAATCCAGACCATAATAGACTTGTCCAACAACATATCTTTTTTTGTAATTTTTTTTATTGATTAATTTTCTTGAGAGGGAGAGAGAAATATCAGTTTGCATTGGGGATCAAACTCACGGCCTTGGCACATTGGGATGACCCTCCAACAACTTAGCTGCCTGGACAGGGCCCCAACAACATATCCGTATGTTGTAAATTCAATCAAAGAAGTTAGTAGAAATGATGACTTGAGGCATTAAATCACCTTGGCCAAATAGCAATCATTAAAATACCAGCAGTATATTACGTACTATATCCTAGACACTAAGCACTTTTTTTTATTTTTATCAAGTCTCTCACATACCCTGTGTTATGAGAAATGTTATTGTTTCTATAGATAAGACAAGGAAGATTCAGAGACAAGCAAACCTGCCACCCTGACTAATTGGTGTACGATGTTTAAATACACACAAAGAAGTCATGGGCACAGACAGCAGTGTGGTGATTGCAGGGGTTGTGGGCAGGTGCGTGGAGGTGGAAGACAGTGGAGGTGATAAATTGTGATGGAAAAATATAATAAAAATAATGTAAAAGAAGAACTATGTTCAGAAACTGTTTTCTTTAAAAATAATAATAAATATAAATAAATATAAAGACCAACGTAAAATGTGGTAGGGAACACTTAGAAAGAAGAAATGATGGTCTCCAGAACTGGAGGTGCAATTGAAATCACTTGTAACACTTCCTATTGGTATTAGTCAGCTCAGACAACCATAACAAAATATCATAACAAAATACCATGTTGTGCTTACACTACAGAAATTGTGATTTTTTCACAGTTCGGGAGGCTAAGAAATCCCAGATCAAGGTGACAGCCAATTTGATTCCTGGTGAAAACTCTCTTGCTGACTTCTAGACATCTGCCTTCTCTCTGTCTTTATGTGGATTTTTTTTTCTGTGTGTTTGTGGAGAGAAGAAATAGCTAGAGAAGGGGAGAGGGACAGGGAGAGGGAGAGAGAGAAGAGAGAGAGGAGATCTGGTATCTCTTCTTGTTATAAAGACACCAGCCTTACTGGATTTACCTTCCCCACCCCATTATGGTCTCCTTTAACTTTGCTTCTCTAAATGCCCAAATACAATCACATTGGCAATTAGGGCTTCAAACATATGAATTTGGGGGAATGTGATTCAGTTCATAGCACTTTCCAATTGCCTAGGTTACAAGGATACCAGGATGTGGGTGTGATCATTGTCTGGCAAAGAAACCCTACCAGCTCCTCTGGAGAAACGGATATTTTCATAGACGTTAGGTATATGTCCTGCATAAGTTCACAGAGTAACACAACAGGCTATTTCTTTGACTATAGATCTGTTGAAAATACAAAGGTTTTTCTCACAGGGTCATTTCTTATTCTATGTATCAAAAGTTACAATATTAGGAAGATAAGAAATTAAGATTCAGACATGGAAAGCTCAATGACATCTGAATCATATCTTGAAAGTTATAAGAAGCACATATTTTTACTTAGAATCTAAATAGTAACATAGACAAATCTCATTAAGTACATTTACAGATAAATGAGTATGCTATGTTACAGCACTAGTGGAAAACTAAGAGCATTCACTGAAAATGTTAATGCTATGCCATTAGCTCTATTTTTAAAGTGTTTTTATTTCATTTTCCTTTTTACAACTCATATCATACATCTGAGAAAACCAAAATCAGGATATTAATTACATCATTTATCACTGAGAATCTGAAGGCTGATATTATCAACCTAATAATACAAAAGTAATAATTTCCTGAGAGATAATTCTTCTTTATGTAGTATTTTAAAATAAATACCTGTTTATGTCAGACATTGCCTGGGATATTAATTTAGACTTTGTCCAATTTTTTCAACAAATTTTTTTCTTAGGTATATATTGATTATGCTATTATTGATTATGCTATGTCCCATTTTTCTCCCCTTTATCACCCTCCACACTGCAAAGCCCTCCCACCAATATTTTCTCCCCTTAGTTCATGTCCATGGGTCATACATATACGTGAGTTATTTGGCCTCTCCACTTCCGATACTATTATTAACCTCCTCCTGTCTGTTTTGTACTTATGATTTATGCTTCTAATTCCCTGTGCCTTTCCTCCCATTCTCCCCCATCTACTCCCTGCTGATAGCCCTCCATGTGATCTCTATTTCTGAGATTCTATTCCTCTTCTAGTTGTTTGATAGTTTGTTTTTGTTTTTAGGTTCAGTTGTTGATAGTTGTGAGTTTGTTGACACTTTACTGTTCATAGTTTTGATCTTTTTCTTAGATAAGTCCCTTTAATGTTTTATAAGGGCTTGGTGATGATGAACTTCTTTAACTTGGCCTTGACTTTATCTGGGAAGCACTTTATCTGCCCTTCCATTCTAAATGATAGCTTTGCTTGATATAGTAATCTTGGGTATAGGTCCTTGCCTTTCACGACTTTGAATACTTCTTTCCAGATCCTTCTTGCCTGCAAGGTTTCTTTTGAGAAATCAGCTGATAATCCTGTGAGAAATCCTTTGTAGGTAACTCTCTGCTTTTCTCTTGCTTTTTTTTAGATTCTCTCCTTATCTTTAATCTTGGATAATTTAATTATGATGCACCTTCCTGCGTGCTTCCTTGGGTCCAACTTCTTTGGGACTCTCTGAGCTTCCTGGAGTGCCTGGAAGTCTATTTCCTTTGCCAGATTGTGGAAGTTTTCCTTCATTATTTTTTCAAATAAGTTTTCAGTTTCTTGCTCTTCTATTTCTCCTTCTGGGACCCCTATTAGTCAGAGGTTGAAATGTTTAAAGTCGTCCCAGAGGTTCCTAAGCCTTTCCTCATTTTTAAAAATTCTTGTCTCTTCATTTTGTTCTGGTTAAATGTTTATTTCTTCCTTCTGCTCCAAATCATTGATTTGAGTTCCAGTTTCCTTCCCTTCATGGTTGGTTCCTCGTATATTTTTCTTTACTTTATTTTGCATATCCTTCACTTCTTCTATTTTACATCCACACTCGGTCATTTCAGTGAACATCCTGATTACCAGTGTTTTGAACTCTGCATCTTATAGGTTGTCTATCTCTTCATCACTTAATTCCTTTTTTCCTAGAGTTTTGATTTGTTCTTTCATTTGGGCCATATTGCTTTGTCTTGGCACACCTGTTATGTTGTAAGGAATGGAGGCTTGAGTATTTGCAAGGGCAGGACAACCTACTTCTTGCATTGTGTTGTTGTATGTCGGGGAGAGGTCACAGAGGGAATAATGCTGCTTGCTTGACTCTCACCCTCACTTTCAATCACCTCCCCTATTACCCACAAGTAAATTTGACCAGTCTGGTGCTGATTCCTGGGTTGGTGGGCTTGTGTACATTCTAGAACTTCATTGGTCTCTCCTATAAACTCTCCCATGAGGTTGTGAGTTTCTTTTAATGTCACAACCCTCTCAGATATTTACAGCCAGAGGTTTTGAGGTTTAGCTTCCCACACTGGAACCCTGGGTTTGGAGGTCTTGCTCCCCAGTTGTTCCTCTTGGCTTATCTCAAGCAACTGCGGGATCACCTGGTCTGCTATCCACTGTCTTTCCCACCTGCTCTGTCACTTTGCCACTCGTCCTCTCTACCTGTCCTATCAGTCTGGATGAATGTTCTTCTTTAACAAACTGGACTTCCATACAGTTTGATTTGCTGGCAATTCTGGCTGTTTTTTGTTTTTAAATTGGTTGCTGTCCTTGTTTTGGTTGTGTAAAAAAGTAAAGTGTATCTATTCACACCCCCGTCGTGACCAGAAGTCCCTCATTTTTTTTCCAAAAAGTTTTGACCACCTACTACATAGTAAGTTTGTACAATCACATACATAAGTATTCTCTCCAATAATGTACTTGGCTTTTGTTGAATAAAGTGATGACTTTGGTTTCTCATATCGCATCTTATATTGAAAAAGGTAAAAACAAAAAAGCAGTCACATTTATTAAGCGTGTGTTTTGTCAAGTTACAAGCATTTTTTAATACATAGCACCTCAATTCAGCTTGATGAGTAACAGTTCTATAAAGTTAGTTACATACTTATAGATGCAAAAGTTGGGCCTTAGAAAAATTAAATAACTTACCTTGAAAACATCACTAGTAAATGTTTAATCAAGAATATTTTTATTCTACCCTGGCTGGTGTAGCTCAGTGGATTGAGCATGGGTCTGTGAACCAAAGGGTCACCAATTTGATTCCCAGTTGGTGCACATGCCTGGGTTGTGGGCCAGGTCCCCAGTAGGGGATGCATGAGAGGCAATCACACATTGATGTTTCTCGCCCTCTTTTCCTCCCTTGCACTCTCTCTAAAAATAAATAAATAAAATCTTTTAAAAAAGAATATTTTTATTCAAGAATCCAAGTTCTTTACCACTATGCCAATGCTTGAAATTTGAAAAATTATTGTAGTGAACTGAGCCATATCCATAGTTACTTTTTCTGAGCTATTGTTTTCATTTTGTTTTTATCTTTTGGTTAGAAATAAAACTTTATTTTCACCGTTTCTGCCATCAGACAAATAAGAAAATAATTTGAGGGTTTTTTTTTACTTTGTACAAATAACCATTACAATGATATACATATAGATATAATTTTTATGGAATTAGGAAACAATAAATGAATAGTGGGAAAATTTATACATTATTATGTTGGTTTATGGATTGTTTATATGTAGTTTATACCAAACATTATTTATAGGCAATACATTCGGTGGTCAGATAACCATTTAATTTACACATGTATCTGAAATTATTGCCACAATGCCTGCCTCACAATATGTACTTCATCGATGCTCAGTGGTATCAGAGGCTGCGATGATGATGACCTGAGAAATAGCAGTGCTGGCCAGGTTGTCTGGTGGATATTGGAACACCAGCAGAAGAGCTGCTAGGAATCAGCGGTGCCCTTAAGAAGGTGCTCAATCAGTCACCCTAGTATTGTTCAACACCTCCAATGAAACAACATTTGCCTGACCAATTTAAACCATGCAGCTAACAATTTAACAAAGGCTATAATTGACAGTTACCTCCTTGCCTCTCTGAGAACTATTTTAAATATTTAAGTCAATCTCATATTATAAATTAAAAAGAAAAAGACAATTCATAAGTAAATTATAAGTGAAGAAGTGAAAGAGTTAAGAAATAGTCCTACTGTCAAATCATTGTTACAAGGCAAAGTTTATCACTATGCACAAAATTCATTCTTGTACTTATTCAAAGGTTCTAAACTTTATTTTTGCTTAATTTATTCACTAATCTGGTATTATACTTCACTGATACTATTAACACATATTTATTGAGCTCTTACTCTCCCTCTGGTATCCTTGTTGATGTTAGGAGTACAGGACTAAGAAACATAAATGTCTGCTGCTTATATTCTAGTGAGAGGAAAAGACATTAAACATGTAACAAATAATGTCGAATAGAGATAAGTGCAAAAACAAGGCAAAACTGGTCATGGTTAACACATTATAGAGAGCAGCTACTTTTGAAAGAATGGTCACCCAGTGCATCTTCAAAGTTAGGACATTTGGAATGAATCCTAAATAAACAGGCATGGAACTATGGGTTGTACCTTCAAGACAGGAAAAGGCCCTGAGATGGTGCTCCGACCCGCGGAGCAATCAACTGAGGCTCCACCACCTACCTAGAACAAATGGGTTGGGGGGACAAGAGGCGCGAAGAATGGCAGCAAGACAAAAGATTCTGATTAAGCTGCAAACTTTATTTTTCCGAACTGGGTATATACATGGGGGGGAGGGAGAGATTAGGTTGCTTGCTATTGGCTAGCTTGAGACAAAGAAGGGCCTGCTTATTGATTACTTGGGTGCAACTGGTACTCGTGGACACCTCATGTGCCTGTAGCTGATTGGCTTGTGGAGCGCACAGGTTCCTGTAATCAATGCAATGTTTTTAGCTAGAAGCCAGGTGTAAGGTTCCCAACAAGATGGAACTGATCATAGTGTGTTCGAGGAATCGATAAAATCCAAACTTTCTGAAACAAAAAGAGGAAAAGAGTGAGATGGCTTGGGTTTGAAGACATAAACAATAGCTAGAAGTAGGCATAATGTGAAGTCATTATATTATCTTAAAAAACTGATGTAATTTAATCTATAACTAAAAAAATTGTTTTCACTACTGTGAATAAAAAAAAGGACTATAGAGATCCATAAGGGCCAACAGTGGGATTTAGGCTTGCTCTGTCCGATACACATATGGCTATTTCAATTTCAGTACATTAAAATTAAATAAAATTTCAAATCCAGAATCTCAGTTCCACCAACCACATTTCAAGTACTCAATAAATACATGTAGTAACTGGCCAATAATATAGGACATTTCCATCCTTGCTGCTCTTCTATTTAGGTAACAGATAATAATGCTGATATTGAAGGAAAAGTGGAGAGCACATATTTGACATAGGGCTTAAAGGCAGAGTTCAAATACAGCTATGTATACAACCAATGTTAAAGCTAAATGCAGAAAAAAATTGTCTTACATATTAATATTTGGTAATGTCCAGTAGTCACTGATGTAAAATAAAAAATACAATTGTATCCATGAGTCAGAATAAATGCTATCAAATTATCAACAAATTATTTATGAAGAGGTCCATGTAAAGTGACAAAAACACTTCAAAGTCTACAGAGACCTTGTAGCTTACTTAGTCCCATCTTCTGGAAATAGAGGTCAGTAGACTCTGAATGATTTGCTGTAGTATTACATTGTCACACACTGGAACTTAAAGCAGAAAATAGTCAGCTCTGCTAAATCCCATTAGATGCTATGACAATAATATGATTCCAGCTCTTTTAGTTTTGTGATCTGGTTGCTTCTCACCAGCCTTCCTTCCTTAGAGACACAAGCACCTATCAAAGTATTTGGTGCTTAATAAATAAATGCCAACAAAATTTAGTTTATATTCCCAAATCTAAATTTCACTGATGGAATAAAGAAAGAAGGATAAAACACTTTAAAGACTTTTTAAAATTGTGTGTCTGCATGGAATGTGTAATATATGGTGTTGTTGACTGAATGTTTGTTCCCCCCCAATTCCTGTTTTGATAACCTAATGCCTAAGCATTAGGAGGTGGGGCCTTTGGGAAATGATTAGGTCATGAGGGCAGGCCCCTCATGAATGGGATTAGTACCCATGTAAAAGAGACCTAGGAGAGGTCATGTGCCACTTCCACCATGTGAGAATACAAGAAGTCTTCCACCCTCAAAAAGTCACTCATCTGACCATGCTGACAGGCTTATCTTGGACTTCCAGTTCCCAGAACTGTGAGAAATAGATTTCTGTTGTTTATAAGCCATTTAATCTGTTATATTTTATTACGGAATGGACTAAGACAGATGGCAAAAAATTGTAGTGATTAAAATAAAGTCAGCTTACACATGTATGTGAATCTTATGTGTTCATTTATTTGCACATCCTTCAGTAAGAAACAGTTTATAACTGATGTATAATTAAAATATATGCCATAATATCAAAAGATAAGATTTTAAGGTTCTTATACCATATGTGAAATAGCATAATATCTCTTTTTAAAAATATTTTATTTATTTATTTTTAGACAGAGAGGAAGGGAAGGAGAAAGAGAGGGAGAGAAACATTAATGTGTGGTTGCCTCTCATGTGGTCCTCGCTGGAGGACATGGCTTGACACCCAGGCATGTGCCTTGAAGGGGAATTGAACTGGTGACCCTTTGGTTAGCACCCTGTGCTCAATCCACTGAGCTACACCAGCCAGAATATGTCTTTTTTATAGAACAGAGATATAAGTCATATAACATGCAAATCACCTTTTTAAAGTGTGTAATTCAAAGGTTTTCAGTATGTTACATATATATATAAGAAATTTCATACTTATTATTGATGACTCTTCATTTCCTTTTATCCTCTTCCTCTGGAAAATACCAATAATTTTTCTGGTATCACACCTTATTGATACTAAGAGCTGTATTGAGCTCTTAGTTTATCTTAGGTATTCCATCCTGTCTGCATGAGTTTGATTTTTATGAACATTTCACATAAATGAATTGTACAATAGGATGGTCTTTTGTGACTGGTTTCTTTCACTTAGCATAATGTTTTTCAAGATCTTTTCATGGTGTGCTTTGTATCAGTACTGCATTCCTTTTTATTGCTAAATAATAGTCTATTATATGAATATACTATATTTTATTTATATATTCAGCAATTGATGAACATTTAGACTGGTTCTATTTTGAGCCATTATAAATGATGTAGCTATCAGTATACATGTTTTTATGAACATATGTCCACATATCTCTTGGGTATATATATATATAGCATTGATATGGCCACTCTCTTTAGCCTTTTGAGAAACTGTTAGACTGTTTCCCAAGACAGCTGTATGATTTTACATTGCAACCAGCAGTTATGTAGGTTTCAATTTCTGCACATCCTTGTCTTATTATTGTAGCTGTCCCAGTGAGAGTGGAGAGTTTGATTTCTTGATGGTTAATGATGCTTAGCACCTTTCCATATATTGATGACTCTATTTTTTCCCCAAGATTAATTGAAATCCATTCCTTTGGTTACCAAAGAAGAGAAAGAAGAAAATAGAACCTTTGAGAGCACTGTTTGATGTGACCAAAAACAGAATTACATTCTTGTTGACTATATATCTTGTACCTTTCTTGACCGTGAGTAGCCAGTAAAGTTTTCTAAAGGTAACAGTGAAAGACGATGGACAAAATTACCCACTGTTAGCTTTGCACTGAAGCACTCACATTGATAATGACGTCCTTTACCTGAAAGCTGTCTTGTTGAGCCTGAATCACAGAAGCAAGTACTGAGATGCACATTGGCCTGTTCACGGTGCCACATACTTATGCATCACCTGTAGATGTCAACTATTCTGAAAAACGTAATCATAAGTAGACTTCTTATTACTTTCCTTTGGACAAGAAACTAGGCTGAGTAGACTGTATTTAAAAAAGGAAGTGCAGCCCCCGAGACTAGTGATTTCATGATGACATGGTGCTGACATTCTGAACAGGACCATGGGCTTTAAATCTTGCCAAGGTCTAGTAGGTGAAGTGCTGACTTGAAAGCCAGTCAAAATAAAGCAAGAAGGAAACGCAAGAAAAAACTCAGCACTAAACTGTATAGCATGGAAACATACAGAAGCTCAGGGAAAGTGGAATAAGGACCATAAATAAGACAATAATAATCAAGGCTGGTGCTTTTCTTGTGGTCAGGGTAGCAATCAGACACGAAGAATTAAGAAGTATACTGGGTATATTAGCTATAAACCAGGGAGGCTCATGGTATATTCCAGGGAACAAGTAACTTAAGGTTCAGACACAGAAGATATACAAATTTAAAGAAAAATCAGGAAGGACGCTTTGTCTCTAATTATCCTTGGTTAAAACATTTGTTAATGAGAGGGGAGGCTGATGATTAAAGAAGGCCACAACCATGCTACAAACATTCTAATTGTTTGTTAAATAAACCCATCTATCCATTCTCAGTGCTGGGCTTTATTATACAATTTAAAAATCATGTTTAAGATGTTTATTTTGGTCACACCTAAGTAAACACATTACCATTTTGTATAGAATGTAACCAAGATTTGAAACAGTGTCTGGGAGTGAGTCAGAGACATGTTCACATGAGTAACTACTTTGAATGTGAATGTCAAGCACAGAGGTCCGTGAGTATGGGACTGCATCTCTTTCGCTAACAATAATTTCTCCCATGCCTAGCAGAGTGACTGGCATTCGCAAATTTATATATTAAATGACCAGGACTGAGAAAATGGCAAACACATGTTGCGTGTGGATGAATTAGACATTATACATTCACAAATGCACATTCGTTTTAATGGTAAATCCCCAATAATATAGCACAAAGGTAAAGATAAATACTGTTACAGATATTGTAAGACTATTGTTCAATTAATTATATAGACCAGAGTACATCAACCATGTCACCAGGTTTAGAAGCTAATTTATAAATTATCATATTGTGATGGTTTGTTTTATGCTATAAGTTGACTAAGCTATGGTGCCCAACTATTTGGTCAAACACTGAAAAATGTTTTTATAGAAAGTCTACGTGTTTTTGTAAAGGTAATTTTTAGATGTGATTAATGTTTAAATCAGTAGATTTTAAGAGATTATCCTTCATAACATGAATGTGCGTCATCCACTCAGTTGAAGGCCTTAAGAGCAAAGACTGAGGTTTTCCAAAGAAAAAGCATTTTTTCTGAAGACTGCAACATGGATTCCTTGCTGAGTTTCCAGCCTGCTGCCATGCAAGTGCAGATTCAAGACTGTAAGTTCATCCTGGACGGGTAACACAGTTAGCTAAAGTGTGATCTCAGTACACCGAGGTTGCAGATTTGATTCCCAGTCAGGGCACATACAAGAATCAACCAATGAACATATATAAGTGAAACAACAAAGTGGTACCTATAATTGATAAAATAATTTTTTTAAAAAGAGTACAGCATTAACTCATCTGTATTTCTAGTGTGACAGACAACCCTCTGGGTTTTGTGTTGGCCTGATTCCACAAAAATGGGAGCCAATTCCTTCAAATAAGCATCTATCTATCTATTATCTATTTCCAACTAGTTGTGTTTCTCTGGAGAATTCTGACAAATAGGCGTTTTACATTCTCAGGTAACAATCATCACCAAAATGCCTCAGTTTCGATCCTGGACCTACCCATTTAAAGTTAGTCATTTTGTTTCTTTATACAAATAAGCAATGTTAAGTACTATATTTTCCAATCACTGGAGATAATAAAAATTAGTCTCATAACATCAATAAGATGTTATAAAGAATAAATGTGAAAATATCAAAATTTTGTTCTACAGTTTCCAAGGAAAAATTATTATATATAAATAGATAGTATCATCACATTATTCAAATACATATAAATGACCTAGTATTTCAAGTCAAATAAAAATTGAGTATTTCCATAGTATGAGTACATTACAAATTACATTAGTAAAATAATCAAAAAAGCAAGATTAGAAGATAAATATCCTAAACTTTTTATTTGTAACATTTAGATGACTTAATAAAGGAATTTATTTGTTTTCTGTCTTAAATGAACTATAAAAATAGTATAAATAAAGGGAAAATGATGGTTGTAAATGTACATTAAGGAATTGAGATATTACTTATTAATGATTAGTAATCATTGTTTTCCATGTAATTTGAAGATAGAATTAGAATTGCACCCTATTGATTAACTCACATCGATACCAGAATATGTTTTCTTTGAAAATGAGTGTTAGTCACTCAATACATCATGTTCTCATTCATCTGTACTTTTACTGAGAACACGAAACTGAAACACCCAAAGTTCTTCAAACTTATGACACCTACAGCATGCATGTTGCTAATAAATAGCGTGCACACACACAGACCTTACCGGATGGATAAAGGAGACTTTTTATGTAGAAATAAGTGCATCGTAATGAAAAAGTAACATAAAATGTGCCCATTTTTCCTGACAATTATACAATACACAAAATGACAAAAAGACATTCAGCATATCTCTATTATTTTATTAGAAAATTGAAATGGCAAATCTGCAATAGTGTAATGTCTATGAATAAAACATATTGATTAGTAACTAGGGTATGAAAAAGAACAGATGAATTGAAAGTAAATAATTATAAAAATACCTAAAGTATCAGAAAAGATCTGACCTTTTTTACCCCAAAGCAAAGAAATTTAGAAATACTGGATTTCTGTTAAGAAACAAAATGAGAATTAAAGCCAAATCAGTGTTGAACATCATTAAAAAAACAATTATTTTGAACTGAGAGGTCAACAGGAGAGATGAACTATATTAAATGAATATTAAAATATTAAAATAGTCGGTGCCAAAGAAATAAATCTACACAAAACTATGTAAAGTCTAAAACTATGGGAGAGTGTTGAGTACTAGGTAAGGCCCTATGTTCAAATAACACTCAGCAAGTGTGAGTTGACAGTGATGGTGGAAATCATCTGTCCCTTGCAAGGCAGAATCATTTCAGAGATGGGCCAAGTGAAGCCAAGATGTTATAGAAGAAAATAACATTTACACCAAGCCCATCTTCAACATTGTCAAGATGGATAAAAAAAATCACCTAAGATTAATGGACTACATGGTTCCAAAGAAAGTTGAGAAACAAAAATCTATAAATTCATTAAGAAAACTTGTGGTTTCTCAAAGAGATCTGTAAATTAAAAGTGTAGCTAAAGTTGTATGCCAAGAGCAGACAGATATATACAGACAAAATTTAGATGTTTCGATTTTGTAGAATACATTAAACAAAGATTGAACTCTAACTTTTACAGCCTAAAACAAATGTTTAGTATGTAAGTTAGGGACATAACAAGACTTATGAAGCCCAAAATAAGATTTTCATTGCATAGTAGCCTTATTATATAAGCTAATTCAAGCCATTTTTAGAATGGGGATATTACCACTGACTCAGAAGTTTTGACAGTAATTATCTGATAGCTATAATATGTCATTACACTCTGTTGCAAAAACACAATCTATAAAATACAATTCAATATACAAAAAATTTGGAATTTCTGAATTTATGTATTTTAGACTGTACTTTAATGTACAGAATTTGACGATAATGTGTATTATCAAATGTACGTAATTATTTATTTTAGGGAATGGCTTATCTTTATTTTTGTTGATACATTATAAAATGTAATCTCCACGTTTCTAATTTCCTTTAACTCATTTATTGAAACAATCTGGCTAGAAATAACAGAAAATGGGCAATTCCAAACCCATTATGATACAATTAAACAAACTAAGGCTCAAATATATAAAATAAATTCACTCAAATTCTATGAATTTTAGTTCATAACCAAGATTAGAGATCAACAGAATTTCATTCCAGTATAACTTCTTTAGTTTAAAAAATGCTGTCACTTTCAAAAAGTGAGAATTCTGCTTGTCTTAAAATCGAGCCCATGTGCTGACTAGCTGTGAGACAATGAGTGAAGTTTCGTTCTCCAAGGCTCAGTTATTTACCTGCAAAATCGGATGACCCAGGTGCTCGCTCAATCCAGGTGGCTGTTCCTAGTCCTGCAGCAAAGGCCTGAGCACCACGCTCTGTATGTGTCCAAATGCTCATTGTGTTGTTAGACCTTTTCATCTTCATCACTGTCATCATGAATGAAATGACTCCTGGCAAATGGCCACATGACCAGCATTTGTTATCTGTTGACTAAAAATAAGATAAACAATTTTAAAATGTACAAAAAAGTGTGCTTTTCCACAAAAAAAAAATCATATGCAATTGAGCAAAATGTGAAAAAAGAATCCCTAGCTACTTTACCTTCATAAATAATTACCTTCCCACTTTCAGGTTTTTTAGAACAGCTTTTTTATTTCTTTAAATATGTGACATTAAAATATCTACAGGTTATGACTGTGTTCATTTATTTTCCCACTGAATCTCACATCCAGGGTTTCCGCCAAAGTAGTGGGAAAAGCTACTCATACGCTTGTTTCAGAGGAAGGCTCTGGTCATGATGTAAGTGACCTGTACTGCCATCGGAACTGCTGTTAGACTCCTCCAAAAGCAGGGCCAAGGCTTTTTACCAAAGTCATTTGAAAAGAAAAAGGACTCAAGTGTTCCTAAGTTTATTATCATACTCACTTTCATCCACTTTATTTTCTTCTGTGATAAAGTAGAATATAAAGCCACAGAGTATAAAGGGAGAGAGGTAAGTAAACAATCAAGATATTTTATTTTATTTTACTACATTTAAAATGTAGTTTTCTTTATTCTCCTATTTTTTTTTATTTCAACTTTTTTGTCTTTCTTTTTTTCTTCTCCCCAAAGCCTTTCTTATTCTTTTCTTTCCATAGAAGTAATATAACCTGAGGAAAACTTCCTGTGGTAACTTTCCAGAGTTTGTAATTTAAAACCATTTTTCTGTTGCCATTGAGCTATTTGATGCTTTAACAGTTCATATTCAGGACAAAGACAACAACCCCCCTCTCTGAGCAATTTCAATTATTTCAAGTTATTGAATCTTCTTTTGCTGGGAGCCACCCGGCCTGGTTTCAGAAGCTGTAACCCCCCCATGGCTACGACTGAGTGAGCGACCTTCAAACCATAAGCCACTAAGGAGACAAAGCTTATCTCCCTGGCAGGAGCACCACTTCTGCTCCTTTTTCCATAACTGGCCCCCAGTGCTTGATCACCTAGCCAATGACAGTTAAGATTCCACAAGAGGGGAATGACCTAAACAGGCAAGATCATGTGGAGGCCCCAGGGAAGCACTTGGGAGGCTATGGAGAAAGGGGGTGATGGACCCTCACTCCTCAGCTTTGACAAAGCCTGAGTCCTCATTTCTCCAAATTCCTTGGCTATCTGCCTCCTCTGCCTGACTTAAGCCTGAAACAATGACAGAGGGTGGTGCAGCCCTGTGCTGGAAAGGGCAGGCTTCCCGGGTGATCAGGCCTGAGAAAGGATATGTAAAATCCTCTGAAGCCTGCTTTTCTAAGAATGCTCTTAGTTAAATGATAAAGGCCCAAGCAGGAAATGAGTTTGTTTCCCAAAGTTTTGTAGCCTTTTAGCTGATATACCCTGACTCAGAAGAAGCTCTGATAGTTCTTTGTATGCTGTCTATTGTTTGATCCATACTGCCTGACAATGATTAATGAACTTTACCTGTATTACTGTGCAAATTGAAACCCATTAAAAACTTGTCAAGGCAAGGGTCGGGCTCTCTCTCCTTGAACAAGTGGCTGTTCCACCCCTTTTCCTCCACAGAACTCAGTAATCCATGTGAATTTGTCTCATGACTCATCCTTGACGCTACAGAGAGCCGGTGTCCACAACCTTCTCTCACCAAGAAAGTCCATATGTACTGCAAAAATTTCTCCATATATATTCACTATTTATTTTCCACATTTTTAATATGGAAAAGTAAATATATAAAAGAAGATCCACATATTTATTCTCTTATTCCAACACCTATACAATTGAAATACAAAAATAACATGGAACTTTTTAAACAGAAACCCCAATATGGCTGCCCAACCAACTTATCTGCAAAGTTAATACAGATAAAAGTCAGTTAATACTGACTTTTTTAAAATCCAGAATGCATTTTCTCTGAGCAAACATAAATACTAATGCCAACAAAAATTATCCAAACACAAACATTTTAGAAAGTACACAGTTTAGTCATAGTTCAAAAAATAATCAAATGTATCTCAATTTTTCAGTTTTGAAAACTGCTGATACTCCCCACTTGCTTTAATTTACCTTTTTGCACGGTGCAGTCGACCTGACCTCCGGCAAACAGCTGAGGGGCACTGTGTGTGCAACAGAGCCAGCCTCTCGGCCAGAGGGCCACCAGTGCTTTATTCATAGTGTGTGTCCTGTGGCCAGTGGGTGGCACCTTTACTGTACAAAACCTTTATTCCAGATTCCAGGCACTTCCAGGTTATTCTAAGTTCTTTATAAAATAAAATAATAACTTTCAAAGGGCTCACCTACTTTAGGTTTTCACCCACTGTCCTGAGATGTAAATGGGCTTGCTCATATTTGTGCTCAAGGCAGAGGTAAAAAGACAATCTCCAGGGATTTGAGAGTGGAAGCAGAGGTGAGGTCTCACACCAAACAGAAGCTTACACATACACACAGCTCAATTTTTATACTCAGTCCAACCCGGCCACTATTGGTCAACTGACTTTGTAGAACTAGCCACCCCACAGTTCCCAGCTGAGTTCAAAGAGTGTGAGTTGAGTCACAAAGAGAAACAGCATAAACTCGGGAAAACTCATCACCTGCACTGAAGTGCCAATGCCAAGGACAGTGTGGGGGTCAATAATTCTGGCTGCATACAGAAACGAAATGGCAACACTGATTTCACTTGGAGCACTGACAGCAAGTTAAAGACACTGGAAACAGTTTTTTCTTGGTGCCAGGAAGAAAGACATTGTGGTGAGAAAGACTCCTGTGAAGATTTTGGAGTTCCGGTCATGGCTCTATTCCCCCTGTCATTCACCTCTAATATGAAGTGAGCACATCAAATTATCATCTCCAACCACGACTGTCTTGTGTTCAAGTGAGAAAGACAATGTGATGTCCTCTGACTTCTAGGATTCTATGAGATATTTATGGGCAAAGAAAACCAAGAGCATTGGATTGGGGGTTTATATCTGAAACTATCTAAGTATGGTAAAAGAGGCCACAAGAAACACTCTGAATAAAATCTCCTTTACCAACTCATAACAATAACAAATAAAAACGAACATCGCTGCATTCAAAGGAGGAAATTGGGCCAGTCTGTGAACACACACACATATACACACACCTGAAAACCAAAAACAAATATTCTGCGGACAAAGACATAAATTCCAAGATGACTTTAGAAACAGAGCAACATTTTTCTCTACCTGGGTTTATATGTTTACTGAGGATTATATTTACTTTACATAACGTCAGATTCACTGTGGTACCAAAAGAAGCGACCAATGATAGGACACTAAACAAGTAAAAAATTTTTAAATATGCTATGAATTTTCCCACATGTCTTAGAGGGAAACATCTTCTTCAAGCTCATGCTTCTAATTTTCATTACAGTAAATAATTGCACCACAATTACAATTATTTTACTTGCTCTAAGATCAGTATGGCAAAATGTAAAGAAACTTTTTGCTGTTTATTCTAGACTCAGAATTTCATAAAAATTTAAAAATATTAAATATCACAATGGAGTTTAGTTTTATAAAATTTAAAAACAAAATTAAGCCAACATCACTACATTGTAGTTACATGGGAGATTCAGCACTGGTTCTGAGTAATTTTTCTGATGTATCACATTTTTCTTTCAATAGAAATACTACTCAAGTAGCATACAGTCATAATATCTTAGCTACTTTATAAATAATACTTGTATATTTTTTTCTTAAATTTTAGATTTGGTTATCTAAATCACAAAGTACACAAACTTACTAAGGTAAATGATAAATATAACCACTCAGATTTATCATGGCAGCAATTGAGCATATGTCTTTTTTTTACTAAAATAGAAGCTTCTTAAAATCAAACTATAGAAAATAAATACAATTTATATTTCTTTTAAAATATTTGTCCCTGAACACCTGGACTAACCTATAGATCATGCAACATCAAGAGTACCTCTGCTTAAGAAATCATCAATATGCAATAATAGATGCATATTTCAAAACTTGAAGGAAGTTTGCCTTCATCACCTTTGTAATTTCGTCATTGGTCCCAGCACTTGTAGGGAGCTAATGCTTATCCTCACAGTTTCAACAAAGAGTGCAGTTTTTAGAACATATCAGATATTCAAATAGCAATTAGTAGTTGTGGACTTACAACTCTTAAGAATAAATTGTGCTGCATATGTTTTAAGAATGCAAAAATTCATAGAAAAAAATAGCCTCTCAGAGTTTAGGCAGCCAACTTAAGATTCAACTAACCTATAATCCAGAATATTTATTTTAGCTAAATAATTACTTATTTGTTCCACCATCATCAAAGCTTCATCTGTTTCATAATGCAGAATTGCTATGTGGGCAAACTATAAATGAGAGAGAAGGAAAACAAAGGCTGGAACACTGGAACTTCAAGGGAACAATCACAGAAGAAAATTGTAAACAAAATTTAGGTTATTACTTGTATATATGAAAAACTTTAAATAAAAGGTTTGACTGGAAATCAAGAAGCTCTTTTTTGGTTATGATTTAATGCAATACCAAATAGTTGGAAGAGAACAGGATAAGTAACATGCCATTACCTCAAATACTAGCTTTATTTAGTCAATACATCCATAAATAAACATTAAGTGTTTGGCATTTCTAAGTTTTAAATTATATATTTAAGAACTTTAAATAGTGAATCCCTTTGAGCAATAGTAAATATTTCTTAACCTCAACAAAATATTTCAGACCTCAGCATCTGGTAAGATTTAATGATGCATATTTATTATTCACTTAAAAATAATTTTCCTGGTTTCATTTGATTTTCTTCCAAAAGGATTATACCACTATGAATGTTTAGGTAGATTGCCGGTATCCTCATGTTTAGTTAGAAACTGTTTTCTTTTTCTGTGTGAAACATCAAGGCATGAGTGAGTAATCTGTGACTTTTCTATTAGCATTCCCATGACTAATAAAAGTGCCTAAGTGGGTATTGAATTCATAGTTTCACATTTACTTAAAAGGAGTTAAGCTTGAGAGATGTGGAGGATTCTGGGAAGATTCTGCCACCTGATTTGGAAAAATAAACAAACAAAAATTTTTCTCCACAAGTTTCAGTGTAGAAAGATCTTACTAACGACTGCAGCGTGGTTCCTCAATAGTCATCTAGACTTACAGAAACATCAGCAGAACGGATGCTATTACAGAAAATTACTCAATTTGGAAAATGCTGAGTGGATAACACTCTAAGATCTGCTCGATGGATATGAATTAGATGAGAGTAAAATGTGAAATTGTGTGTCACCCACTGCCCTCAACTTTCGTTGTCCACTTCTGATAATCATAACTAATTGAAATTTATTCCACTTGTCAAAACACCTCAACATTGAGATGACAAGTGATGGAAGTAGGAACAGAGAAAATGACAGTCATTGCTGAATGCGCCGAGAGGAGCTGAGTGAACTCCAGTATCTCATAAGGGAGGGATCAAGGAGGCCAAGTGGAGAGAGCTGATAGACAGATGAGCATGATTTACTCTTACTTTTCTATAGCAGCCAAAAGGCAAGGAGAGGAAGTGACAGGCCACTGTTTTTTTGGAGAACAAGTGATTACAGCAAGTGTAAAGGATTTGCACAGATTTCTTGAGAGGGACCAAAGTAAGTTAATGAGGTAACAGGACAGAGGGACATCACCAGTGTGTATTACTTTAATGGAGTATCCCAGGTCAGGGCTGGGATGAATTTCAATGTCTGAGGTCTATACTCCAGTTATTTCCTCCAAGACATACTCCTAAAGTGTCATTTCCATAAGGAGTAACTGCCATTAGAAACAAAAAGAGAGAAAAAGTGTTCCATTCAGAAAAGATTTGTTGTTTTTTGTTCTCGGGGTAACAACTCTAATATAATTTTATTTGCGTTAAAAGATAAGGGAAAAAGAACTAGACTATAAAGAATTTCAGTTCATAATTTCATAGCCATTTGCATAAACCTTAGTTCACCCTCTTTTCCATTTCTTTGTGACTATCAATAGTGTTTAGAGTAGTTATTATTCTTAAATTTGTATCTGATCATTTTTATGAACAAAATACAATAGCAACTTTTCAACCATGAACTCCTTAGCAACTTAAGAAGCAGAGGAGAAAGAAAATGTAATTAGCTAGGTGGAAATTTTCTACTTAAAAACCAAAGCACACTGTAAATGCATCTTCTGGTACATCTGCATCAGTATTATTTCGATTTACCTGTCAGTCATACAATGCTATTTCCTCAACCCCAGTTCTCTTCAATTGACTACGGGTACCACTACTTCTAAACTAGGTACTGATATAGAGGGTAGTTCAAGAGTACTTGGCTTAACTTCAGATTATGCTTTTAAGTTTATGTTCAGATTCAAATTCAGATCAAGCTAATAGACATGTCATCTGATGGGAGGAAGCGTGGAAAGTACCTAGTTATCAAAGCGTTTACATGATATACAGTGTGTGGAAGCTCCTGAGAGTCTTGTTTTTACCCATTTTCATGCACAATAACAATACCTGACAGGATTTCGACTGGCACAAGTATATTGTCTGTCAAAGGTGCTTGAAGATTTATTTGGCTCTTAGTCGACTCACATTATTACAAGCTCTTTGATACACAGAGCACAAAGCAGCTTAACACTGTTGCTATTAGTGTTCAAGCCACACTGAAAACACTTCATTAAACAGCCTACTGCAGTGTAATTGTTTAATAATATTTTGATTAGGTTGTTTAGTAGACAATCCATGCTGTAAAACATTCTCTCGCTGTCAAGTGAATCACTGGTAAAAAGGCTATAGCAAAATACTTAACTGTGTCGCTTAGAAAAAAATTAAATGGAAAATTAAAAACCAACCAAAGTCAATCTGCTCCTAGTATTCACTGTATTAGTTTCCTATAGCTCCTATAACAAAGTATCACAAACTTAGTGGCTTAAAACTATACAAACGCATAACCTTATAGTTCTGCATGTCAGTAGCCTGACATGGGTCTCCCAGGACTAAAATTGGGGTCAGCAGGGCTGTGTTCCTTTGGGGAAGCTCTAAAGGAGGACCTGCTTCCTTGGGGTTTTTTTCCAGCTTCTCAAGGTTTCTTGCAATCTTTGGCTCATGGCTGTCTTCCTTCATTTTCAAAACCAGCAATGGTCAATTAAGTGTTTCTCACATCACGTAAGTCTGACACTAACACTTCCACCTCTCTTTTTCAAATGGAAGGACCTTCGGGTCCACCCAAATAATCAAGGATAATCTATTTTAAGGCCATCTACTCAACAACAACCTTAACGTCCCCTTGCCATGTCACATGTATAACCCCAGGTGCCAGGAACTGGGATATGGAAATATTTTTAGGTGAGGGAAGTGGGAGATTATTCTGCCTACCACCCCCATCATGTTTCCTCATGAAAGTTATAAAAAACTCGTATTTCACAGAGAAACTTCCCCATGAGTGAGTGGATTGGGAACTTTAAGAAGAATGTTGATACACACACACACACATATACACACACATATACACACACACATAAGGGGCGGCCTGTTGTGACTATTGGAAACACAGCTTTTTCTTGTACGTTTAGTTGTTGATTGTTGTTGATTTATTTGTATTTCAACAGTAAGCCTACTTTTGCCCACCCTGTAGTTGTAGATATTCATTCTTTGGTCATCTTTATTTCAGCACAGAATCTGATTTCAAGGGTTAATATTAAAAGTATACATGTTCTGCCCTAGATATTGTGAATTGAGCACTGGCCTGCAAACCAAAAAGGGTTGCCAGTTCAATTCCCAGTCAGGGCACATGCCTGGGTTGAGGGCCAAGTCCCCAGTAGGGGGTGTACCACACACTTATGTTTGGTATACCCCCAAACATAAATGACAACCACACATTTATGTTTCTCTCCCTCTCTTTCTCTCTTCCTTCTCCTCTCTCTAAACATAAATAAATAAATAAAACAGATAAATAAATAAATAAATAAATAAAAATTTAAAAGTATACACGTCCTGTACTTTATTTTAAAAGTATATTTAAGTCCTCAGTCTGTGGGAGATATAATTCTGTGACCCTTAGATACAACAGTGACAAGGAATTCCTATGCTTGGAGGGAAAATAGTGGCCATGATGAGTAATGCATTCATTTTCCCTACTGGATACAAATGAGGACGTGGGCTTACACCATTTTTATCAGTTCTACTTTCATGGCGATGATAGCATTTGGACCTTCTGTCATTAGGGTTTTTCCTAACTCTGCTTGCTGGCTTCAAAGGGTAGTTAGTATTCTTCAGTGTCCTACACAATACTCATCAGTTTCCCAAACATTTCTCAATGTCAATGTGTGTTTCCTGAAAAAGTCTGAATAATTCTGTTGAATTTTTAAATTTGGATGTCATTTTTCTTAGTGAAAAGATTTCTTAATTTTTGAGACAGTAAGTAAAAAACATACACATTTCAAAACCTAATAATAACATGTTTCCATTGTAGCATCATAAGTTTCATGATTTAAAAAGAAAGCTTTAAATATTAGGTACAATAACTTCATTGCATCCCAAATGCTTGTTTGAATAGTAAAAACATCTTTTTTTTTATATGAAGACCAGTTCTTTCACTTTGCATGGTATTTTGAATCAGTTTGGTGAAGTCCAGCTTCTTGATAGCTACATAGAGCATTTGCAATTTCTGTCTTTGGGTCACTCCTACAAATATTTTTAAAAACTACAATCTGAGCCCTGTGGCAGAATAAACTCCTCCAGTCTGTGTTATACCTTGGTGTCAGACCCCTTCATTGGCTGGTCATGTTCATTTGCGTAGAGTCCAGGTAATATCAATATTTCCTTTGAAGCCTTGTTCCTGGATGGAAATAGAACCCTCCTGGTGCAATCTGATCTGATTCTCCCCACCCACTTGCTAAGATACTAAGTTGCCATTGTTGTGGACAAAGACCCTGTCTGTGGTATAAACCCTCACACTTCACTTTTTATTTTTACAGTATGTTTTCATTGAACCTACTGGTGTTTTTATTTTGCTTTTACTTCATTTAGATTGTTTTAGTAGTGCTGCTCTCAAGTCTCTCTTTTCCTCTACTGGTACTATTAGTTGCTCTTACTAATCTATTTCTTAATCTTGTATTTTAATATGAAAACGAAAACTTTAAATATGGCTTCATTTACCTTCACTTTATTTGATGTAGTTTAAGCTGACTGAGAGCTGCTGAGATATTGATTCTCTAATTCAAACCTATGCAATTTCCTTCCTTGGGTCATGTCAGCTGCACAGTTGGGTAAATACCCTGGGTACCTTCAGTAAAGTAATGGAAAAAGTTGAATGAGATTAGTCCAAAGAATGCCAGCAAAGGTGGTCTCCAGGGCACGAAGCAATACACTTCAGGCAAGGCTTTCTCACTCACCTGACTGGAATGCTGGCTATTGCAGTAATTACTGCATACCAATTTATTTTTCTACTTAACATTCTTAGTACTTTTCACATAAAACTGAATGTAAAATACTGGTGTGTGGAACAAATAAAGCCAGCATTCTCTGTTGGACACTGGGCCAGCATCCCACAGCTCACTGCCCCGTTTCAGCTTTCCTGGGGAATCCCTCCATTGAGCCCAGAGCCCCAAGGCTTGAAAACTGATAGCTTGAAATTTTTGACTTTGTAAGACAACAACAGAAATCTTAGTTCAAACTGCATTAAATGCTGTGAATGTAAACTGCATTGTATGCTGTGAATCAGTCAGCTTCACCATCAAGTCCACTGTGTTTTTTTGTTTCTGTTTGTCCTTTCAAAATGTCAATGACTACTATCTACTTAATTATTTCTGGCTGTCATATTTCATGCTGGGGTATGAAACTGTGACATTATCATTGTTTATTAAGCAAAATCTCTAGTCCTTTGTCCAATTATGCATTGCAACTAGAGAATAAAATATTTAGAATTAGACAATTATGTGAGACAGAAGACATTTTAGAAATTGTTGATTTTGATTTTACATATCTCATTTTACAGATGAGAAAACCGTATGGCCCTGGGAGTTTAGAGAATGTTGTTCATGACAAACAGCTAGAAATTAATAGAACAAAACCCTCATTTTGAATTTGGTGATCTTTCTCACATTATTTTCAGACTAATTTTTTTAAGGAGATGCACTAGATATGTGGAAAGGGTAAACCCTAACTTCATTCGAATGCAGCCTGTTCTAACTGTTGACTCACAAGTCCTGTATGGCTATTAGTCTCCACACTTCCAGGAAATTATAAATTTCAACAATGAATTTGATAAATGCTTGTAAGAATTTGTGACTATTTTAACTAGTAGTACATTATCCCTATATAGTTTGAATTTTTATGTAAAATGTTTCTGAGGAAAGTAAGGGTGTACGAAGAGAAGATCTGCTCTCAGTTTATATGAAAATGCACTGGTCTCTGAGGAGCTTCCGAGACTTCACCTGTCATTGAGCTATGCCATGAGCAGCATATTTTTAAAAGATTTGAATGACAAAACCACTTACTGACTTTCATATAATGACATCCATCTACATATGCATATATTAGCATGTCTTCATGTGACAAAGGGGCACAAGGCCATTTAAAGGCATTGTTCAGGTAGTAATCTTGAGACCAAACACATTTTGTGCCAATACCCTTAGTACCTACTGGACAAAAATTGTTAGAGTTCTTAACTGTACCTGAGAAAATATGTAGTTATCAGTTATAAAAATAAAAAAGACATTATCTGTCTAATAAAGTAATACCTTCAATCTTGGGCAACAAAAGTTTAATGACAAAAGTAACCCCAACGATTTTTTTTGATCCTTTAATGTTTCTCCCTCGTTTCGAAATGCTGGGCTCTCCTGTGCCAAGAGGGTCTTCTAGACAAAAGATGTGCACTGAGTTTCTTGTTATACCAATTTCCTTAGTACATGAAACACATTCTAAAGAAGTAGAAAAGTATGTGGGTCAAATAAGAAAAGTTCTATAGCTAAAAAACCTCTAAGATTTAGAATTTAGAAAGGAAACTCTGCTTTGCTTGTGAGAGAGGTTTAAATGCAACTTTTTTCCTGGAAATTTTGTATTGGAATCTAAGTTACAAGAAACATGACAGGACTTAGAGTCATCATAATTATGCTCCTTCTAACTGAAACTTCTTAATTATTTATATCCTAAAAATTGCTTTAGAAATAGTTTTATGTTGGACACATCTGTTTAAAAGGGAGTAAGTGGGGGTACATTATTTTTGGAAGGTTAATTAATGAACTTGATTTTATATATACACATACATATGCATAACATACAATTATAGGATATTTAACATACTTATTATCTTCATTAAACTTTTTTTTCCGACATGATTTTCACCAAATACCATGTCCTAAACCAGAGCCAATCTCATTATCCTGTTAGATAAGAAACTTGAAGAATTAGATGATGATCCAGGTCACTGCCTGAATGAAAAAATTGCAATGAATGGTATAGGACAAATTAGCCCTAGATATATAATTATCCTTCCAAACTCAGGAGCTGAACATTAGCTATAATGGTTTTCAATTGGGAGTCTTTCAATGATTGTGGCTCACAGTTACAATAAAATTAAAATCATAGAACATATCTTTGTTGCTTTCAGAATCTTAAACTAGTAGGACAAAATATGCTACAGTGTTGTTTTTTTAGTTTACTAGTCAGTAAGCAGTTAACCATATTTAAAAATAATTATGTCTTATAGTGCTTCACAGAATATACTCAGTCAAAATCTAAATCAAATTACAACAGGTCATTTTACCAAAATAGAACAGGGAAAATGTTGTTGAGTTAAATGACTAATGAATATTTTATTTTATTTTTTTTATTTATTTTTTATTGATTATGCCATTACATTTGCTCTATTCCCCCCTCCCCTTCCCCTCCACCCTGCATACCCCTCCCCCACCATTTCCCCCTTTAGTTCATGAACATGTGTCTCAAATTCTTTAGATTCTGTATTTCCCCTACTATTCTTACCCTCCCCCCTATCTATTTTCTATCTACTGTCTATACTACTTATTTTCTATACCTTCTCCCCCCTTTCCCCCCTCCTACTCCACCTGTTGCTAACCCTCCCTGTGATCTTCATTTCTATGGTTCTGCTCCTGATCTAGCTATCCTCTTAGTTTGCTTTTGTTTTAGATGTGGTTCTTAATAACTGTGAGTTTGCTGTCCTTTCACTGTTCATCTTTTTATCTTCTTTTTCTTAGGTAAGTCCCTTTAACATTTCATATAGTAAGGGCTTGGTGATGATGAACTCCTTGAATTTGACCTTATCTGAGAAGCACTTTATCTGTCCTTCCATTCTAAATGAAAGTTTTGCTGGGTAGAGCAATCTTGGTTGTAGATCTTTGGTTTTCATGACTTGGAATACCTCTGTCCAGCCCCTTCTTGCCTGTAAGGTCTCTTTTGAGAAATCAGCTGACAGTCTGATGGGAACTCCTTTGTAGGTGACTGTCCCCTTAGCTCTTGCTGCTTCTAGGATTCTCTCCTTCATTTTATTCTTGGCTAATGTAATTATGATGTGCCTTGGTGTGTTCCTTCCCGGGTCCAACTTCCTCGGGACTCTCCGAGCTTCCTGGATCTCTCGGAAGTCTATTTCCTTTGCCATCTTGGGGAAATTCTCCTTTATTATTTGTTCAAATAATTTTTCAACTGGTGGTTGTGCCTTTCCCCCTTCTGGTACCCCTATAATTCGGATGTTGGAACGTTTAAAGATGTCCTGGGGTTTCCCAAGCCTCTCCTCATTTTTCTGAATTCTTATTTCTTCATTCCTTTCTGCTTGATCATCTTTTTCTTCTGTCTGGTGCTCTCCCTTGATTTGAGTCCCAATTTTCTTTCCATCACTATTGGTATCTTTTGTATCACCATTCATTTCAATTAATTTAGCTTCCATATGTTTCTCTAATTTGTGACTAAAATCCACCAGTTCTGTAAGGATCTTTATAACCAGTGTTTTGAACTGTGCATATGAAAGACTGGCTATTTCTTCATCACTTAGGTCTATCGGTTCTGGGGCTCTGAGTTGTTCTAGAGCCATTTTTGGTTTATTCGTGCTGTTAAGTGAGCGGAGCGAAGCTTTAGTTGTTTACCAGGACGGGGCGACCCAGGTCGCTGGTTTGTGACGCTGCGTGTGGGGGCGTGGTCAGAGAGGGAGCGATGGCGTTCCTCTCCGCTAGCCCAGCGCATCCAGTCACTCAAACGCCTCGGGCTTGCTTATCCGATCCTAATTTTGCGAGCCTGCTGTACCGCGCGGGTTTCCCTTCTCACTGGTTTCTCCGCACGTAAATGCGCGCGACTGAGCGACCCACCGCGCCTATTCCCTGTGCGCTCCGGCAGCCAGCTCGCTGGCGATCAGCCCTCGGTTGCCTGCGCGCCCCGCCCGGGAATTTTTTCTTGCTAACCTGCTCTGCTTCTGGCCTCGCTCCTCGTACCGGTCCAGCCGAGTATCTAGTTGTCCTTTGGACTCCGTATTGTCGATTTTCCGTGTGGCTTGGTTGTGACTGCTGTTAAAAATAGTTGTTCTTAGATTTGGTTGTGCACAGAGGCGAGGTGGACCCTCCACCTACTTCTCCATCTTAGCGGAAGTCTCCACTAATGAATATTTTAAATGACTACTCTGAACATTATTTAACAAATATAACAAATCAAACATAACTCTTAAATGGGGCAGGTTTGGAAAACTCAGATGAGTCTTATACGCATTTTGGGGTATTCTCATTGGATAAAAGAAAAGGTTTTAATTTTTTAAATGAAATTATTAGAAAAGCCTATTTGCCACTTAGTTCATTACATTTGGATTCTTATCTAAAAATTCTATAATACAATGCTGAAGCATAATACTATGCCTTTGTCACTACTTTGCTTAGTAGAACTTGTTTCAAAATATGTATTTTAAAAATGCTTAAGAGAAATCAAAAGTTAGTATAATCTAAAATGCTCATGTGGCTAGGACTTAAAAATTGGATTAGTATGCATTAAAAGATTTATAATATTTTCCTGAAAATAATTTAAATTGTTGGTCACTGAGTAGCTTTTGCCTACAATCATAAAGATGCAAGTCCTTCCACACAATCCAGGTAAATGCAAAAGACAATGCAAATTTTTTTATATCAACCTTCCATTATCATGACCCAAATATTGCTGGAACATGGTAGTGATGAAAAGTTAGCAACTAACATGAAAATGGCTGCTTTTTTGTGACATGGTTTACATTTACTTTATAGCATCTATCTCCAAATCAAGTCTCCCCCTGAAATCATGGGCTCTCAACCCTTCTCCATAATCATCCTCCCAATGATATGTGGCAATATTAAGCAAAGATAAGCCTAATAAGGTTAATCTCAAAATCAATCTGTTGACAGTGAATTTTTTCCTTTTTTTAAATATATTTTATTGTCTATGCCATTACGGTTGTCCTATTCCCCCCTTCATTCCCCTACACCCTGCACACCCCCTCCCCTACCATTCCCCACCTGTAGTTTATGACCACGTGTCACAAATTCTTTAAATTCAATATTCCCCATACTATTCTTGCCCTCCCCACTGTCTATTTTCTACCTACCCTCTATGCTACTTATTCTCTGTACCTTCTTCCCCCTTCTCCTCCTCCCACTCCCCTGTTGCTAACCCTCCATGTGATTTGCATTTCTATGGTTCTGCTCCTGATCTAGCAGCTGTCCTCTTAGTTTGCTTTTGCTTTAGGTGTGGTTCTTAATAACTGTGAGTTTGCTGTTCTTTCACTGTTCATCTTTTTTATCTTCTTTTTTTTAGGTAAGTCCCTTTAACATTTCATATAATAAGGGCTCGGTGATCATGAACTTCTTGAATTTGACCTTATCTGAGAGGCACTTTATCTGTCCTTCCATTCTAAATGAAAGCTTTGCTGGATAGAGCAATCTTGGATGTAGGTCTTTGGATTTCCTAACTTGTAATACTTCTTTCCAGCCCCTTCTTGCCTGTAAGGTCTCTTTTGAGAAATCAGCTGACAGTCTAATGGGAACTCCTTTGTAGGTGACTAACCCCTTATCTCTTGCTGCTTCTAGGATTCTCTCCTTCATTTTAATCTTGGCTAATGTAATGATGATGTGCCCTGGTGTGACAGAAAAGGATGAAGAAACAAGAATTCAAAAAAAGTGAGGAGAGGCTTAGGAACCTTCAGGACATCTTTAAACATTCCAACATCCGAATTATAGGGGTACCAGAAGGGGAAGAGGAAGAATGAAAAGTGGAAAACTTATTTGAACAAATAATAAAGGAGAACTTCCCCAATCTGGCAAAGGAAATAAACTTCCAGGAAATCCAGGAAGCTCAGAGAATCCCAAAGAAGTTGGACCCAAGAAGCAACAGTGAAATTTAATAGTGATTTATCTACAAAACTAGGAGGTTGAAAAAGAAGGGAAAAAATCATTCAAACAGCACAATTTAAAATATGCCAGTATCTGTATCAACAATTAAAAAGTTTTGTTAAGCCCTGGCTGGTGTAGCTCAGTGGATTGAGGGCGGCCCTTCAAACCACACAATGGCGGTTCGATTCCCAGTCAGGGCACATGCCTGGGTTGCAAGCCAGTTCCCAGCAGGGGATGCACGAAAGGCAACCACACATTGATGTTTCTCTCCCTCTCTCCTTCCGTTCCCCTCTAAAGAAATAAATAAAATCTTAAAGATAAATAAATAAAAAGTTTTGTTAATTAGGCACACATAGAGACACAGAGAACAATGGTTCCAGATCAAATGCTCTTCAGGGTAAAATGATTTGATCTTATAGGAAATGGAAGAAGTAGTTAAAGGAAAGGTTGCCAACAGAGATGGGCTTCCCCTTCCCCAAGGCCCCCAGAGAAAACGAGTTTCAAATATTCTAGATACCACAGAAGGCCCTCCTTCACTGCCCAGCTCTGAGTTCAATTTACTGGCTTGTTTTAACTTAGCTTATGTCAGAAAAAAAGGCAAATAGATGTGCTTAAGGGTTAATATAATACATTTACCTGATCTAATGAAAAATTCAAAATTTATTTTCACCATGGTTTTGAATTCAGGTAAATTTTCCACTATCTAGAATTCATGAAGAGGTTAAGTCATTGATTTATTTTAAAATTAAGCACCCCTGGCTGGTGTAACTCAGTGGATTGAGTGCGGGCCTGTGAATCAAAGGATCAGGGTTCAATTTCCAGTCAGGGCACATGCCTGGGTTGCAGGCCAGTTCCCAGTAGGGGGTGCACATGAAGCAACCACACATTGATATTTCTCTCCCTCTCTCCTTCCTTTCCCCTCTAAAGATAAATAAATAAAATCTTAAAAAATAAAAGAAAATAAAGCAGCTGACTAGCTTGTTTGAGAGATTTAAACAAATAAAATTTTCTTCCTAACCATGACTCAATTGCATTTCTTGTGTATAGTCTATTGGTTTGAAATCATTTAAAAATTATAATTTTAAACTTCATGTTCTCCATCATCCACTGTTCACCATGGATGCCTAAAAGATAAGAGAAATCAAGCTCATTTTAAAAGTAGCAGTAAAGATATTCCTATGCCCTATTAATGTAGTTTAGCCCTTATTAATATTTGTAAAAGATATCAAAAATATTCTAATATCTATCCTATCTACAGGGGATAATTTCTAAGACCACAACAGATACCTGGGCCCTCAAAGAGTAGCAAACACTATGCATACTGTGTTTTTCCTGCATACATGCACTGCCATGATAAAGTTTAAATTACAAATTAGGTACAGTAACAGATTAACAATAAGAAATCAGTTGCTTCTTTTTAGCATATCTGAATTGTCAGCATTACTATTTTTGCATTTTGGGACCATTATTAAGTAAAATAAGGGTTACTTGATCACAAGCACTGAGATGCCTCAGTAGTCCTTCTGATAACTAAGACGGTTGCTAAGTGACAATTGGGTGAGTAATTTATATGCCTTGTGTATAGGCTGGAAGAAAGAATGTTTCACATCCCAAAAAGTGTGAAACAGGATACAAAAGATTTCAATATACTGGAACCACAGAAGGTGAAACCATGAATAAGGAGGGACTACTTTATTGTCACTTCAAGACTTTAAATTATCCTTTTCCTAGATTGAGTTGCTTTCTAAAGTACAACTACCTCATATAGACACCTAGAGCACTACTAAGTATGTTAAAATGCCAATGTTCTACTACCAAGTTTTCTATGATTTCATTGTCCCAAGTTGCCATGATACTTCTTATTGGCAGAAGTAGTTTATGCATGAGAGATAAAAATCATGGATCAATGAAATGAGCTCCCAAGGAAAGCATTATTTAAGAGATACATGTATTTTTTTTCTTTTAAAAAGTATCATTACTAAATGCTGAGTCTATGAAAGTATTCAAATGTCTGTGTGTGTGTAGGTATTTGACCAAATGCCATAAAAAGTCATCAACCCATCACTCAGTTTAAGAAAAGAATATCACTATTAGCTTTTAAATAACTTCTGTGTCCCTCACCAAACTGATAACCATACTTTGATCCTCTGAGTATGAATATTCTTGAGTTTGTATAGTATAAATTGTTTCTCTGCTTCTGTATAGATGGTACAAATATGCTTGTACCATCTATATTTGTATTCCTTAGTATACAGTTTTGCTTGTACATAGTTTTTTACTTCATTCGAATGGAATCATACCTCTTATAGAAATCAGTGGCTGTCTTTTTATATTCAACATTATGATCTAAGATTTTATCCATGCTTTTCTTATAGTTAAAAACAATTTATTTTAATATTGAATAGTAAACCACTCTATGAGTGTGCCAGGATTATTTTTCATTTCACTATTGATGGCCACTTGTATTTTTAGTTTTGATTTATTTTGTTTTGCTCTCCTTATTAGAATTTTTGCTATGAACATTTGTACTCACGTCTTCTGGTTCACTTTTGAGAGTGTTTTAGGTCTGTAATTTGGAGTGGAATTGCTCAGCCTAAGGTTAGACAATCTTCATATTTATTAAATAATATCTAATTATTTTCCAAAGCATTTGTATTGATTTACACTCCACGAGAATTATATGAGTTTGTTATTGTTCTATATTTTCTTAACATTTGATATTGTCTAGTGTATAATATTTTTGCAAATATAATGGGAGTGAAACTATATCTCATTGTAGGATTCTTTTACATATCTCTAAGCACTAATTAAACATCTTTTTATAGGCTTATGTGTCATTTGAGTTTTATCTTGTGTGAAATGACTATTCAAGATTTTTTCTATGGAGCTGTTTGTTTTAATTATATTGACTTGGAGGGACTCTGCATGCTAATTCTTTGCCAGTGATATAGGTTGCATACTTTAAATTTTTATGATCTCTTTAGATGAATGTAATTTCACAATTTTAATAAAGTTCATTTAATCAACTTTTTCTTAATGATTTGTATGTTTTCCATCAGGTAAATATTTTCTTACTTGGAGAATATAGAGATAATTTCCTGTTACAGAACAAAAAGGGCATTTTGTGTGCCTGCCTCCAAAAAAGCCAGACTCATGAGGCAGTTGCTGATGCAAAAGGAAAAAGGTTTTCCATTCAGTTGCTGCACAATCCGGGAGAGTGACAGGCTTCTTATCTCAGAGCTCATCTCCTCCACAAAACCAAGATAACGCCTAACCATCCTCAAAAACACCAATATAAAAGCCAGGACCCAGAGTTTCTGCTCCATTTTATGGCACCATCCTTTGGAGACCACAGACATCTGCTATGTGGTCATCCAGGTAGCTTAGCTTGTTACCAGCTACTGTCCATTGCAGGCTGCTTCCTGGATGTCATGGGCCATTCTGCTGCCAGGGATGCAAGATCACGTACTTCTGGACAAGAAAGCACAGAAGCTCCTTCCTGGAGGTCATGGGCTATGTGGTTAACAATGCCAGAGGCCCATGTACAGGACAAGCCAGTGCACTGTCCAAGTGTAGGTCCCCAAAATGAGCCACAATCAAGATCAAGAATTTCATTATTCCCCCGAAACTTTATTAGCCTGGGAGTGGAATGAACCAAGTTCTTTCTCAAAATGACCTACCAACTTCCCAAACTTCCAGGCATTTTGGGTGGATCCACCTCTCAACCAATCCCTTCCTTCCTCAGGCCTAGACTGACAGGCCTCTTTGGTCCAGAACCTCCCCTAGTGCCATTTTGATTTCAGTGATGTATGTGCCTGCCTTTCCCTGGTCCCACCCCCAATCTGGTGCCAGAGAGGTAAGGGAAGGGCTTTTCATGTGCTCAATGTAAAAACCTCTCCCCGACTCCATCTTGGCTGGTGGGAGAGACTCCACTGACTCCCACATTCTAAGGCTGCCAGCATCCCTGCCCTTGGGGTCTCATCCCTGTTGCCATGGCTCTAACATCTCCAAGCCAATGCTCCACTACAGCTGGGCCCAACTATTGCCCTGACAGTGAGTGGTGGTGCCCTGCCAATTGTGGTGTTTGCCAAGGTTCCTGTTGCCTCTGAGCCAGGCAGTCATGTGAGCAAGATGCCTGACATCCAGACAGTCCTCTACAACAATCAGCACAGCCTCAGCATCCTACAGAGTGAGCTCCTTGCGCCATTACATAGGAGCACACCCTCCTCCTTTGCAGCTTCATACAGACTGCCAAGCACTGGGCACCCTGGCTTGCCAAGAAGGGGCAGACTGAGGGTATAGGTTCATCCACCAGTAACATTCTTACATTGTATTACAAAAGTTTTACAATTTTTTTCTTTCTATATAAATTTTAGCTTATCTTTTATATTTTTGGGTGTGTGATGTGAGGTTAGAATCTAATTTAATGTACTTACATATGATTAATTAATTTTACCAGCATCACATGTTGATCCGGAAAGGCAGAAAAGACTCAATTAGTTCCCCTTTGATTTTATGCTTTCTTTTTACATGTGCTTTGTTTAGGTAAGACTATTTAACATGAGATCTAACTTATTAACAAAAATTTGCATGTACAATACATTATTGTTGACTGTAGGTACAAAGTTGTATAGCAAATCTCTAGGGCTTATTCATGTTGCCTAACTAGGACTCTATGCCCCTTGATTAGTAACTTCCCACTTCCCCCGCCCTCCAACCCATGAACACCATCATTCCATTTTTTGATTCTACAGATTTGACTGTATAAGAATACATCATAGAATGGAATCCTGCAGTATTTGTCTTTCTGTGACTGGCTTATATGTTTCTCAGATGAGTGACCTCAGGACTCATCCATATTGTTGCATAATGGAGAATTTTTATCTTTTTTAAAGGCCGTAAAATATCCCATTATATGTATATACTACATTTTCTTTGTCTAGTCATCCTTCAGTAGGCATTTAGATTATTTTCACATCTTGCTATTATGAATAGCAATGCAATTAACATAAGAATTCTAGTATTTCTTTAAGATTCTGATTTCAATCCTTTATGATAAATAAGAGTGGGGTTGCTGGATCACACGGTACTTTTGTTTTTAATTTTTTGAGGAACCTCTATATTCTTTTCCATAGCTGAACACTTACTGTTGAATTTATTGGCTTTCTACTGCCATTTAATTTGTAAATTATCCAGTTCCAAATCCCATCCTGAGGGTCAGGCTTTTAGAATTATTTCTGATACAAATGATCTCACCCTGTTTTCCAAAATAACACAGCTTTAGATAAAGCTAGATGTATCAGCAGTTGTTATAAAAATATGATTCCAGAGAACAGGAAGGATGGGAAGAGTGCATGAAGTGTAAAATAAAACAAGTATTATCAATTTGGCTGTAGCAGCAGGTTATGAGACTATTAAAATGTCTTATGAAGCCTCTCATGATGATAATCCAGCAGAGGAAGAAAGAGGAAGACATTTATTTGTTCATTGGTTCCTGTTATCTACTGCTGACTAGATTATGAGTTCCAAGATAGTGCAGAGAGGTTTTCAACTGTTTTATTCATTGTTATATCCTCAGTTCTATAGAAGGTACTGAATAACTAGTTACAGGATGGCTGAATGAATTTTTTCAAAATTATAATCCATCCTCCACTCACTTGTAGTTTCTGGCTCATTCTTCCTTCCCTCTAATCATATAATTATACATAAGTTAGAGCTTTTCATTTCATATTCTATATATTTGAATAACTCTTTTGAATTTACTATACCTCCTCCCCACTACACAAAGAAAAATTTCTTCAGATATATCTTTTAGTCCACTAAGGCACTACGCCTATGTCATAACTTAATTTTTCTTTTTAATGATTATATCTTATTAATAGAATCAATGTATTTTTCTTCAAACCTATGTGGTTGCTTTATAGCATATTTTCCATTTTACACATATTTTCAATTTGTTTATATCCTTAAACTTATCCAATTATATTCAAAATGACTAATTATTATATTATTTGTCACTTTTGAGTCTTTTCTGTATTTTTCTGCTAGTTAGAGATCATGTTACCTTATTTTCTTTTTTTCTCTATCAGCTTCTATTATGTGTAACAACATCAATCCAAATAATCTGACGATTTTTGAAGGCATATTTCTGCAAAGAATATTTGCAATAGCTTCTGTTATGTCCATTGGTAGTGTTGGTCAGTAGGGACAGCTAGTTTTAAACTAAATGAAAATACTTTCAATTTGGGATCATTTGAATATAAGCAAGAGGCTAGAGCAGAGTCATTTGAGTTTGATACTGATAAGGGAGATCTCTATATTTCATCTCATTGCTAAGATTTCAAATAAGCAACTTTTTTATGATTTTGTGAAGTAAATTTGTTGGATTTATTCTCATATTGGTGGCGATGCCATTTTGGCTCTCAGGTGGGACTCAATTAGATTTCATAGTTTTGGCTAATTCTGGACTTTGAGTTCTATACTCCAATTTCTATATATGATCAGAAAATTAAAAACTGAAGTTCATCTTCTTGGTTCCTAATACAGCACCCAGATTTAGTATCAGCTCACCACTTAAGATACTGGTTATTAAATTTTTGGTTTCTCAATGATACATCTGCCAAGAGGCTAATATTTAAAATTTATAAAGAACTTAAAAAATTCAACACACAAAAATATCTGATTAAAAATTGACAAAGGATCTAAATAGACACTTCTCCAAAGAGGAAATACACATAGCCAATAGACACATGAAAAGATGCTCAGTGTCACTAACCATCAGAGAAATGCAAATCAAAACCAGAGTGAGCTATCACCTCACAACTATCACAATGGCTATCATCAATAAATCAACAAAAAATTGCTGGCAAGGTTGTGCGGAACAGGAACTGTTTTGCACTGTTGTTAGTAGGAATGCAGATTGTGCAGCCACTGTGGAAAGCAATATGGAGACACCTTAAAAAGTACAAGTGGATCTGCCTTTTAACCAAGCAACCTACTTCTGGGGATATAAAGGAACCCAAAACACTAATGTGAAAGAATATAAGCACCTTTATGTTTATTGCAGCATTATTTACAATAACCAAGATTTGGAAGGAGCCAAAAGGCCTCTCAGTAGAAAAAAATTAATAAACTTGTATCTTAAGTGCTGAGCTGACACTGAATCTGGGTCTTGTATTAGAAACCAAACAGGTGAATTGAGCTTTTATTTTTCTGGCTATATATATAGAAAATGGGGTGTACAATTCAAAATTCAGAACTGGTCAAAGCTATAAAGGTTAATTGAGACCAGCCTGAAAGCCAAAATGGCATCATCATCAATATGAGAGTAAATCTAACAAATTTACTTCCCAAAAGCATTAAAAATTACTATCAGATGTATCATGGTGAATATGTTCTCCTACTTAGTGAGTTGCTTTTTCATTTTGTTGAGGGTTTCCTTTGCTGTGTAAACCCTTTTTAGTTTAATGTAGTCCCATATGTTTACTTTTTTGTTTGTTTTCCTTGCCCAAGGAGATATATCAGGAAAAATATTGCAACAAGAAATGTCTGAGATTTTACTGCCTAGGTTTCCTTTTTTTAAATTTAATCTCTATTGTATTTTCCAAGACTATTGAGTCCCTTTATAGACCCCTCCCTGCAGCAAGCACCACACTGCTGACCTTGTCTGTGAGTCCTTTTTCCCTTTTGCTCAATCACTCTACTTCCTAAACCCTACCCTGTATCCGTTATCTGCTCTCCATCTCTGAGTGTCTTTCTGTTTTATTTGACTGTTCAATTGGTTCATTAGATTCCACATAAAAGTGAAATAATATGGTATTTGTCTTCCTCTGGCAGGCTTATTTCACTTAGCATAATGTTCTCCAGGTCCACCCATACTGTTGCAAAGGGTAAATGTTTCTTTTTTTAATGGCCAAATGTAATTTCATTGTATAATTGTCTCAAAGGTGTTTTATCCACTCATCTATTGATAGACATACGGGCTGCTTCCAAATCTTGGTGATTGTAAATAAAGCTGCAATGAACACAATGGTTCTCCTGTTATTTCAAGTTCATGTTTCAGTTTTTCTTTTGGGGGAGATATATTCTAAGAAATGAAATCACTGGGTCAAAAGGCAGATCCATTTTTAAATTTTTGAGGTATCTCCATAGTGCTTTCCACAGTACCTGTACCTGTCTGTGTACCTACCAACAGTGCAAATGGGTTCCTTTTCCTCTACATCCTCTCTAGCACTTGGTATTTGTTGATTTATTGATGACAGCCATCCCAACAGGTTTGAGATGGTATCTCACTGTGGTTTTAATTTGCATTTCTCTGATGGTTACTGACATTGAACAATTTCTCACATGTCTATTGGCCCTGTGTATGTCTTCTTTGGTGAAGTATCTATTCAGGTCCTTTGCTTATTTTTATATTGAGTTGTTTATTTTTTTTGGTGCTGAGTTTTACATTTACTTTATAAATTTTGGATATTAACCCCTTTTCAGACATATTGGTGAACATGGTCTCCCATTCTGTAGGTTGTCTTTATATTTTGTTGACAATTTCCTTTGCTATATAAAGTCTTTTTAGTTAGATGTGTCCCATTTGTTAATTTTTCTTTTGTTTTCCTAGCCTTGGGAGATATATCTGAAAAAAATTCTATGAGCAACATCCAATATTTTGCCGCTTATGTTTTCTTCTAATATTTTATGGTTCTAGATCTAACATTTAAGTCTTTGATCAATTTTGAATTTATTCTTGTGTATGTGGTAAGAATATTGTTTAATTTCACTGTCTGTATATATTTGATTTTTCCAAGATCAATTGGAATTTTTTGTCCAATTTTTCCAAGATCGATAAATTTTCCAAGATCATTTATTGAACAGGCTATCTTTACTCCATTGTATGTTCTTGCAAATATGTAAAAACATACAATGCACATTGTATGTTCTTTGTCAAATATTAATAAACTATAAATGAGTGGGTTAATTTCTGAGCTCTCTATGTTGTTCCATGGATTTACATGTCTGTGTTTATGCCATTGCCATGCTGTTTAGATTACTATGGCCTTGTAGTATTGTCTGATATCACCATGATTCCTCCAACTTTGCTCTTTTTTCTCAAAATTACTTTCACTATTTGGGTTCTTTTGCAGTTACATATACATTTTTGGAGTATTAATGTATTGAATATAGTCTATATACCTGGCCTGTAGCAGGCCTTTTATATATACCATCTCAATTAATTACATTACCAGCATTAGAAGATAGGTATTTATGGGGATTCTCAGCTTAGAAAAGTATATAATGAAATGCTCAATATCACACAGACTGGAAATAGAGTTTGCATTTAATAGAAGCTTGACTTCAAAAAATGGAGTATAACTGAAAATTTATTATTTTGAAAATGATTTATTTTTTCAATGGTACTGCTAAATTATTCTAGGAAATATAAATTTACTTATAGGCATCAAGAAAGTAAGTACATAAACCAGTTTTAGATGGACAATAAGCGCATTTCACTTTGATGCTGCTGTCCAATTTTTGTTCTAATCACTACTTAGCAATTTATGACTCCAGAAATCCAATCACATATCATTTTGCATCAGTCAACATGACAAGTCTATTATACCCTGGCAAGTAACTCCTCAATCCTTATTTCCCAAACCAAGTTGTAGTGAACACTCATTCATCAGTGATACCAATCTATTATATAATTCAAGAAAAAGTAATTACCTAGTGATGTTACAAAACATTACAACAAGGTGGATAGCAAATAAAAATAAAATTTATAGTCAGTTTTTCAAAATATTTTTTCAAATCTTTTGAATTTTTTTCAAAATTTTATATACTTTTCTATAGGCCATATCATCCTTTAAAAAGCTAACTTACCTGACATCATATAAATCATTTAATTTATACTCATCACCTTTCTGAAGTATAGCATCAAGAGAAAGAGAAATTTAACAAAATAATAGCTTCTTCGTAAAAAAGCTTTTGAGGTACCATTATCTATGTTATAATAGATTTATATACCCTTATTTTAGAAGTTAAACACTTATTTTCAAGCATTATTCTTTACATTTTTCTATAATTTCTTAGCTTACATTTAAGGAAAACTTGAAAATGTTCACTGAAAAAGTCACTGAAGCATAAAAGTTACAACATATTTTTTACAAACAATAAGCTAATAATGTTTTAAAATCATATACAAACAAGCACTGAATTTTAAGAAAGGAAAAAAAAACACCTTAATATCCTTTGAATTTATCAGTAAAATAATAAATTTTACTATCACATTTTAAGTCTCTAAGAATACTTTTTAAATGAAGATTTATAAATGATTAAGTTCAATTTAAATAAAAAATTCAAAGACAATCTTTGTATTGATCTTGATAAATGAAAATAATATTATTCATAGCATGTTGATCCTTTAATTATACTATATGTGAATTGAATACTTACATTGAAACTTTCCATCAGTTCCTCTGAAAATATTACCTTTAGTAACAGCTTTTCAGCATGTCTTTGTTTATTAAAAACAGCACATTCTTTCATCTGACTGCTGCCTTCTTCTTCTACCCCAAACTTAATCAATGACTTATATGGCTTTGACCCACAAAAACTTGATTGATCTTCAGTGGGGTCATCTCATTTTAAATGAGTTTATAATATTCTTCCTTTAGATTTTTCACTGTGGGTCCAAAGAAAATATTAGGTGTATCCTTGCCAACCATAAACAAAAGTCGACTATGTATTTTACCATCAAAAAGGCTTTATTCAGGGAAAAAGGACTGCAAGCAAGTACTTGCAGACACGGGGGGGGGGGGCACTGCAGGAAGAGAGAGCAAGAAGCGGTAGGAAGACCTTTTTTAGAGAGGAAGAGGAAGTTAGGAGGAGGAACGGGGTTTTGAACTAGAGGGTCTCAAAACAGAAAAGTCTCCCACTAACCTGGCTGGAGCGGGGGCGGGGCGAGGCAAGGGGAAGGTGGTAAAACTCACCAAGACTGCACGGGAAGCAGGAAGCCCCATGAGAGGCAGGAGGTTCTGCTGGTCATGAGGAGTTTGGAGTGAATATTTAAATTAAACAAAGCGTAGGAGCCATTTCACTCTCTCTGCCACCTGTGCTTAGCAAGGAATAGAAAAGCGGGATGTAGCATCCGTGCAGAGCTCTCTCCCATGCAGCTTAGAAAGGAGAAAGAGGGTTTCTGCCATGTAGGCTGCAGCAGGAAGTAGGCCATGCACGGCTGCTGAGATCATGTTGCTCTAGCTGACTCTGAAGCTGTAAAGGACTTCCTCACAAAATCCTGTCCTGCTGCACCTGGGTTTTACCTGGACTCTTAGACCTGTGCCTTTCCTGAGTTTCACCATGATCCAGGATAACACAGCACATGTTTTCCTCAACTATTATATGGAGGTTGATGGCAGCATATTCCATATCTTCACAGATAAAGACATGGGAAATTTGGGGGGGCTTTTAGCCTGGTGGGGAGCATGGGAAACATTGTCTCTTGGGAAAGGAGGGCTCTGAGCAGAGGTACTCTGAGTCCCCCACCCCAAGGTTGGAATATTGTAAATAAAGATCTGGTCCTTCCAGCATTCATTAATTGCTGGGTCCTTCACCAAGGTGCCAAGTGAACAGGCCCTGGTCTGCTCGCTTATGGTTTTGGTGAGTTCTGTAACAGAGGGACTATTATAACCATCCAAGCTCTGTTGTAACCATAGCGTCCTTCCTTTAGGGCTTTTGCCACAACTGAGAGCTCCTCCCACAAGCCCTCTGGATTTCTGTCTAGGTTAGGGTCTTTGTCATAATTCTGATACCTTCTTTCCAGATGGTGAAAATAGGAGGTAAAATTTGGGCACTTTTGTTGGCCATGTTTTCTATCACATGAAGGAAGCCAGTTGTTGGTGAGAAAGGATAATTTAATACTAGTAGGTCAGTAAATCTTTAATAAATGGTGAGTTATAAATTGTCTCCTCTTCTTTAAGTTTTCTGTTTTGTTTTGTTATTTGTTAGTATGTGGAGAGCAGGACCTGAAGCCGTGTTTAGAGCAAGGAGGATAATGCAGTACCTCAAACATGCATGAGATAATGTGGTCAATAAGTGCTCATCTGAAGGGAAGCACCACACTCTCACAGAGCAAAGTAAACAACATGTGCCTATTGGGACTGAGGAGAACCTGTGTTTATTGAAATTGAGAAAAATATGTTTATGAGACACAGTGAAAAAACGAGGTTACTTCACAACCCAAAGAAACATAGAAGCAGAGGCCTCAGAGCAAGGATGATGCATCGGGTGAGGAGTCACCTTGAGACATCCTGCACTGCACATTGGGCCTTGGGAGAAAGAGCTCTGCCATGTTGCCTTCCCTCTGACTCTGCTGTGCAAGCTGCCACCACCCCTGGTTGCCTCCTGAACCCAGACCTGACTGGGACTCCTGAGACTCAGGTTTGTTATCCCCCAGTTTTCTTGCGTGATGTTATTGCTGCTTATTCTGAGTATTACTGTTATTAGATTACTATAGACTTAGATTGACTCTGCATTAATAAAAGCAGAGTGAAAAGCACAGTCGTCTGGGCTGAGTCACTGTTATTCCTTGGTGCTGGCATTACCTGTAGGGCTGATGGTGGTACAGGAAACTCAGCACTTTTGATTGTTAAGGTCAGGATCAGACAACATGAGCAGGGACCAAGGGCTGACTTATAGGAAAGACTATATCAAAAAACATTCTCTTGCTACATGGTGTTTATTTTACATTCTGTAAATCCTTTATCATGGTATAAAAACATTCTACAATACTTTTGTATGTGGGATTTAAAAATGTTATCCTTTCAAGTAATAATGCCTTATAAAACCAAAATTACATCTTAAAGAGCACTGGAAGCAATGCCAGCAAGAAGCAGTAAAATCAGTGTATCAGGAGACTTCCTATTAAGCCTGTTGAATTGTCTACATGCTGTAAATGCCTTTCTTCTCAAGGCCTTACTAAAAAGAGAATTTAAAAAATTTAAGCTACAAAAACCTACAAACAAAGAGCAAGAGAGAAGATATTGGTAGACAGCAGAATTAAACTATCTTTAAAAATATTTAATGGTGAAGTAATTAATCAGCAGAAACTATTTCTCATAACCCAAAGACACACAAGTTTCCAGATTGAAAGGGTCCATCAGATGCCAAGTACAAAGAATGAAACACACACACACTGAAAAATATATTTTAGTGACATTTCAAAACATTAAAATAAAGACATCTAACAATATAAAATAAATATCCAAAAACATTCAAAGGAAAAGAAATATGTATAAGAATGGCTTCCACCGTCAAATTAGAATGCAATAGTGTAATTTCTTTCAAAATCCAAAAGAACATAATTTCTCATCATATAATCTTTTTTTAAGATTTTATTTATTTATCTTTAGAGGGGAAGGGAAGGAGAGAAGGAGAGAAATATCAATGTATGGTTGCTTCTTGTGTGTCCCCTGCTGGGAACTGGCCTGCAACCCAGGCATGTGCCCTGACTGGGAATCCAACCACGGTTGTTTGGTTTGCAGGCCTGCATTCAATCCACTGAGCTACACCAGCCAGGGCTCATCATATAATCTTAAACCAAGTCAACAATCTATCAAATTTGGCCACTTATCTCCACTGCTTCCAATCTCCTACCATTTTTTGTCATTCACACTTGTGTGATTTCTTCCTAATTTGTATCCCCATACCATTTTTGGTTCCTGTTCAGTTTGTCTTTCACAAAAGAACCAAAGCAATATTTTTGACATACATATATAAATATGTGCCCTCCATGATGAACATACTTTGATGGCTTCTCACTATTCCATACATGCCCTCCATGCTCTGCAATTGTTAGGTCCAACCTCTCTCTCATTTTATCTCAATCTCTCTCTTCCTTCCTCCCTGCCACAGGTTTGCTGCTCTCAAACTTTTATCTGTAACATACTCCTTCCTCCTGCAAGATTTGTGAACTATATCACTCAGCGAACAAGCTCTTCAGTTCCTTCTTCACATAGTAAATTCTTATTTATCCTTCAGACTCAACCTGAGAATCACTCTCTCATGAAAATTCTTTCTTGATCTCATCTACTACACAAACCTGCCTTACTTTACAACCTAATGTATCAGGTACCTCATATGTGAGGCTTTTTTCACAGCTGCAATTTTATATTTTTTTTCATGTAGCTAATTGGATAATATTGATTTTGATATAATAAAATAAGTTCCATGAGAACAGAGGGCTTGTCACATGTAATATACCCAATAAATAACATAGTGCCTGAATCTCAGTAAGGCCGAAAATATTATTTAAAAAAGAGGTATATTGGTGGATAGATGGATGAAAGAATGCATGGATAAAAGAATGAATGAGTTAGTTAATAAATCAATTAATAGCATGTCTTTCCATACAGAAATGTTTTATATGAATGCATTTATCCAGTTCTCTTAAGTTTCTTAGCTGAATTTTGTTATTTTCTTGATAAATATCTTAGATATTTCATGTTTCATCTAGAATATGTTAACATATTTTTGCTATAAGGAATGAATGTTTCTCCATACAGGTTGTCCTTGGTAATTATTTATGAACCCAATCAGTAAACGAACTAAACCAATTTTCACCTGACTTTATACATAAAGTTTTATTGGAACACAGTTGTGCCATTAAATATGCAATTAATATGCTGGTTAACTGAGACAGAGACTTTATGGCCCCAAAAGTCTAAAATATTTAGTAGCTGTCTTTTTACACAGAAAGATTAGAACCCCTTGGACTAGAGGATATATAAATTTAGAATTGTAATGGTGATGAAAGATTTTCCATTTTTCTCAATTTTAATGAGAAAGCTGTGGTGGCAACTTTGCCCCCAAAGTCCCCCTGTCTCCCACAGATGGAAGCGAAACTACCAAGACATCATCTGCTTGGGGAGGAACAGTGGCCAGTCTCTGGAAGGAGAAGATCCAAGAGCCCCTTCCTCAAGGGGCTTTTATTGGGTTCGTTTGCACAAGAACACAGGCAAGGATCAAACAATAGATAGCATTCAAAGAACTATGAGGGCTTATTCTCAGTCAGGGTCAGATAGATAAAGAGCCATAAAACTTTGAGGAACAAACTTCTTGCTTGGACCCTTATCATTTAAATGAGAGCATTCTAAACAAAGCAAGTTTCACAGGATTTTACATATTTTCTTAGGCCTGATCACCCCAGATCCCATTCTAGCTGCCAAAGGGCTGCCCTGCTTCCCCCACCATAGTTTTTCAGGCGTAAGTGGATTAGAGCCAGGAAGCACTTCTCCCAGAAGACATGGGGACTCAGGCTATGTCATAATAGCCAGGGTGTGAGGGTCCATTGCTCCCTCTTTGTTGCAGCCCCCAAGTGCTTTCATGATGGCCTCCCAAGTGATTGTATCTGGCTTAGGTTGCCCCCCCCACCTCTGAGGGGCAGTACCCATCATAGACTAACTGACCAAGCACTGGGGGCAGGGGACAAGCTTTGTCTGCTTAGTGACTCACATTCCAGAGGTCACTCACTCATCCTTAGCCATGGGGGCTAGTTACAACTCCTGGAACCTGGCAGAGCAGTTCCCAACAAAAAGCCTCTAGAATTACCTGAGTCAGTTTCTTTTCAAATGTGAAATTTGAGGTTATTATGTATTAACTTCAGTATTTTGAACACATTTCTTTAGTGTTCTACTGGTTTATGTTGCTGATGACAGGCTTTTATGAATCTAGTTTCCATTTGCCTTCAAGCAGTTTGTTTTTCCCCTCATATAGTTTTTGTGATTTTTAAATTTATTTTTTTCTCCAAGTAAGTAAGTTTATTCTTCTTATGCCTTGGGACATAGTAGGGCTACTTTAAGCTAAATACAATATCTTTTATATTCTCAGCAATTAGCTCTTTAATCATAGTGTTACCTAACAAGAGGTCCAAGGGAGGGGGCAATATTTGGCCCACCTAGGGATGCCCAAAACTGCTATACAACAGGGTCCTCTCCCAAGGACAGAATACTAATATCTACTGGGCTCTTCTGTCCGCCGCCAATTGGAAAGACATCAATCAATGCCAGAGACTTGTGAAAAGGAAACAAAATGTTTATTTAATGCTATTTAGGCTTAATGCCTCCACTAAAATAGCAAAGTCCTTTAGGGTATACACCTACACCCACACAGCGCTCCCTTCTCCCACTGTCCCAACTCCGGGTACCGTAAATCAGGAAAAGAGCACACGTCCCTTTCTTAGGCCCCTGGCACCGTCAGCTGTGTCACTGTGCAGGATCTCTAGTTAATCCAAAGTACTGTGGTACCCTCTCACAGTCCACTGGCAAGAGTCCTTTGTACCCAGTTCCAGTCAAAGTCTCTCCTGCTTTCCAGGCCACATGGCCAAAGGGGGCACCCCAAAGCCGTGTGGGCCTCTTCTACCAAAGCTACAGGGGTTCACACTCCACCAAAAGCATGTGGCTTTCTTCTTCACCTGGCTGCAGGGATCTCCATTCTGGAAAAGCTGCATAGTTTTCCCTTTCACCTGGGCAGTTATTCCCTCATGTCCCTGAGCCCATCTTTTCCAAGCTCTCACATAGGCTCTTCTCACTCAGGGGCACAGCCCCTACTTACATCCTGGGTAGAAGCCACTCCCTTCTCCCTGGGTCAGAACTTGGCCACAACTATTTAACATATCTATGAAACCAGTTAAAGGTTATAGATATGTTAAATAATCATTCCAGAGGTTAGCTGCAAAACTGTTGCTATGCAAAATAGCTCTCAATGGCCCTGGCTCTATTTGTCTCTTCCCCTTGAAGGGGGTGGGGAGTGAGGACATCTTATATGTCTCTCCAATATTCCTATACACTTTGCATTCTGGACACCACTCCAAATCTTTTTTTTGCCCCCCCCCCCCCCCCCCCGCTGAACCCTGTATCAATAGCATCTTCCTTGTTTTTCTTATCTTTATAACGATGGACAGAATTTTTTGTTCCTTGACTCTCTTCATTTTAATTTCTGTTTTCTTCCTTCTCTTTACATCTTTATGCTGTATTCTCACATTTTTTCTATCTCTCAATTTATATAGTTTTTATCCATCTCAATCAACAGTATTACAGTATTATTTTTCTACATTGTTGAATTTTTTATTTCAATAACTATATATATATATTTTTTAAGATTTTATTTATTTATCTTTAGAGGGGAAGGAGAGAGGGAGAGAAACATCAATGTATGGTTGCCTCTAGTGCATCCCCTTCAGGGAACTGTCCTGCAGGGAACCTGCCTGCAACCCAGGCATGTGCCCTGACTGGGAATCGAACCATGATCCTCTGGTTCACAGGCCCGTGCTCAATCCACTGAGCTACACCAGCCAGGGCTCAATGACTATATTTTTTTAATTCTGAAATCATAATTAATACTTTAACGTGTCTGGCCTATTCCTATTCATAATCTTCTGTGTTTGTTTCTTAATTGTTAATAGGCTTTGATTTCTTGGAAGATTTCAAATATACATTTTTAAAGTCATATTGTTTTATATTATCAATTTTCTTGACTCACTGAATACTTTTTAATGTTTCAGAAGTGACATTTCAATTTTTTGTGTGTTTTTAGTTTTCATTTATTAATTTCTCTTCAGAAATTCATAAAGTACAGTGGACATTTAGAATATGTCCTCTTTCCCAGAGGATAAAGTACATCCTTTAAAAAAATAATGCGGACCAATATTTTTTGTACTTGGGTACCTACAATTTCTAATTTTAAAAATTATTACAGACATATAGTGATTAAAAACTTATGGCATTGGCATAAAAACAGATTCATACATTAGTAGAATATAATAGAGACCCCAGAAATAAATCCATGCAAATATGGCCACTTAGTTTACAAAAATGGAGCCAAGAATATACAATGGGAAAAGAATAATCTCTTCAATAAATGGTGCTTGGAAAATTGGATAGCCACCTGCAAAAAAATGAAACTGAATTTCTATCTTATATCATATACAAAATCAACTAAAATTGACTGAATCTTGAATAAGACCTAAAACTATAATACTTCTAGAAAAAATAGGACTATGATCCTTGATATTGGTCTTGACAATTATTTTTTTGTATTTGACACGAAAAGCAAAGGTAACAAAAGCAAAATTAAACAAGTGAGACTATATCAAATTAAAAATTATATGTTATAGCAAAATACTCATATGTATTCATTTTTAATATATCTTAATTTTTTTAAAGATTTTATTTATTTATCTTTAGAGGGGAAGGGAAGGAGAGAGGGAGAGAAACATCAATGTATGGTTGCCTTTCGTGCATCCCCTGCTGAGAAGTGGCCTGCAGGGAACCGGCCTGCAACCCTGGCATGTGCCCTGACTGGGAATCGAACCGCGATTGTCTGGTTCGCAGGCCGGTGCTCAATCCACTGAGCTACACCAGCCAGGAATATATCTTAATTTTAAGTTACATTTCTATTTGTTCAAGCAGAGGAAAAGTGATTTCTATTTTTCTCTTTGTTTAAGGGATCACTTTTGTAAATCTAGACCTAAAGTGCTAAGTTTTTCCAATAGTCTTTTAGCATCCTCACTGAGTAATTACTTGGCAGTTATAGAAGTAGCAAGAAATCTTAATATAAAATCAGTATATTTTCTATAAACATGGTATATTGGTTAAGATAGGCTACATACTATAACAAAGAACATCTTAAATTTTATCTCAGTCTGTTACCGAACAAGAGGAGGTCTGAGGGAGGGGCAATACAATATTTGGCCCACCTAGGGATGCCCAAAACTGCTTTACAACAGGGGCCCCTCCCGAAAACAAAATACTAAAATCTACTGGGCCCTTCTGTCCGCCGCCAATTGGAAAGACATCTCTTAATGCCAGAGATTTGTGAAAAGGAAACAAAATGTTTATTTAATGCTACTCAGGCCTAATGCCTCCACTAAAATATCAAAGTCCTTTAGGGTATACACCTACACCCACACAGCACTCCCTTCTCCCACTGTCCCAACTCCGGGTACCGTAAATCAGGAAAAGAGCACACATCTGTGTTGCAGGCCGCTGGCACCCTCAGCTGTGTCACTGTGCAGGATCTCGAGTTAATCCAAAGTACTGTGGTACCCTCTCATGGTCCACTGGCAAGAGTCCTTTGTACCCAGTTCCAGTCAAAGTCTCTGTTGCTTTTCAGGCCCCGCGGCCAAAGGGGGGCACCCCAAAGCCGCGTGGGCCTCTTCTACCAAAGCTGCAGGAGTCCGCACTCCACCAAAAGCATGTGGCTTTCTTCTTCACCTGGCTGCAGGGATCTCCATTCTGGCAAAGCTGCATGGTTTTTCCCTTTCACCTGGGAAAGAGGGGGTCCACACCCTGCCAAAACCACGTGGCTCCCTCTTTCACTTCACCTAGAGGGGGTCCTCACTCTGCTGAAACCGCGTGGCTCTCTATCCCAGGCCTTCTCACTCAGGAGCGCAGCCCCTAGTTACATTCTGAGTCCAAGCCCTTCTCCCTCAGGAGAGCAGCCCCTAGTTCCCATCTTGAGTCCCTGCCGCAACCTTCTCCCTGGCTGCTCCAAACTTGGCCACAGCTATTTAACATATCTATGAAACCAGTTAAAGGTTATAGATATGTTAAATAATCATTCCAGAGGATAGCTGCAAAACTGTTGCTATGCAAAACAGCTCTCAATGGCCTGGATCCATTCATCCCTTCCCCCTGGGGGGGGGGGGCGCGGTGAGGACATCTTATATGTCTCTCCAATATTTCTATTCACTTTGAATTCTGGACACCTTTCTAAATCTGTTTTTTTTTTGGGGGGGGGGGCCCTTGGCTGCACCCTGTATCAAGTCCAAATATAGTGTCTGGCAACAAGATGACCATATGCTGATTAACAGGCAGAATTTCCTTCCATATAGTAGATCTGCTACCCAACAGGGTCTGTAAATCTCCCTTTGAGTTTTGTGGTTAATAGATATGAGGAAAGAGACCAACTTGATTTCAGGAAGATTTTAAGGAGCAGGGTCTAGAAGTACCACACATTACTTCCACACACATTAGTGGCCAGAATGTAGTTATATGATTTTACCCCATCTGAAGAGAGTGTGGGAATAACTCTGTGCCAAAAGTGAACTTGAACTTGATTACCTAGCCACACAGCTTAATTTTTACTACTTAAGATAATTTTTAATTTGGTATGCATTTTAATGGGTCCTTTGTGGCTTTAAATAATAATCTCCACTTAAATAAGGTAATGCTAAGATAATCAAGATAATTTCCTGATCTATGTAACAATTTTTAGTAATATATAGGCCATTTTATTTAAATATTTTTTCTCTAAAAAGAGGTACCATTTGCCTTTTTTTCAAACTTATACAATAGAATTAGAGAAAAAGTACACCAGATTTAGAACATGTCCACTTTCCCAGAGGATAAGTACACCCTTTAAAAAAATAATGTAGACCAAGTTTTTCATTTGTGTTAAATAGTATTTTTTATATTTTTAAACAAAATGAAGACTTTATCTGTGCACAGAGATATAGAAAAAATATTTTTAAAAAAAAACACTGCACTTTTTTTTTAAAGTGGATAAAGAATAAAATGATTTGGTCAGATAATGATTTTCCAGGTTTGTTGGGTTGCTATTTACTATGTCTCATTATTATTTTTAACAGAAATTAACATGCTGGAGGCAGTGTCTTATAATTGTATATAAACCAAGGAAATTGGATAATTTTTATTTTATGCAGAAAATTTTATCTAAAGATTTCACACATGTACAATGTCATTATTCTAATTACAAAATTATTCTCTAGAATTTAGCATAACATTTGAAGATGCCTGAAATATTCAGGTTTTTTTCAACTCTCAACTTCCTTTGTGTATTCAACTATAGACTCACTAGCATATCAAACTCTGAAGAATTACATCAGCAATACCTACAGAATAATTTATGAAGTTATCATTCCTTTTGGACTTGGTGTATAACCAGTGAAATGATCTTCCTAGTCCTCTTTCCTGTAGGCTGTTTCCTAAGGTGGCAGAATGGGTCTATTATTGTTTTACTGTTGCTATTTTTTAAAAAAATCTAGGCCCTTAGGGTCTCATTCAAACTTTTGTTTCCAAATACTTTAGGTGAAATCAAATATCATGAAATATTTACAGTTTGTACTTAGCTATGAAAGAATACTTTGAGAGAGGAATAAGGAAATAAAGACTCAAGAGAAGAGAGCAGAGAATTCTAACCACCATTCTGCAAAGTGTAGGCTTAGTAGAAATTGTCTGCCTGGCCCAGCCAACTTGCTTTTGGCAGTTTCTGTTTAACGTCACCCTTTTCTGTGGGACCTGATTGCCAGTGACCAAGAGGAGAATTCCTGGTTCCAGGAGGCATGACTGCTGTTGTTTCTGCTTGGAGGACAATTTAGAAATTGGGAGTTGATTTGAAGCTACAGAACAGGGCCTCTTGAATTGAAGCTAATAATCGTTATGTTTGTGGCTCCCTTTGGAAATGCCGATATTGAATTAATGTATATGTAAAGGAAGAAAAAAAAGAATAGTTCATTTACTGTGTCATCATGAAAAAAGGATATAGTGAGTTCATTACATCGTTTCAGATTCTGTTAGAGTACAAATTGAAATTATTGCAGCCCACAAACAATAAAAAGTACTTAGATATGATTGAGCAACACATATTTTTTAATTATAAGGAGTGAAAGGTCATAATTACATCTATTCAAAAAGTCTGGACACATAATGTGTCCTCAAAAAAAGCCCTGTTGGAAGTTTGGAATCTTGAATGCTTATTATTCTGTAGATAATCAAGCTAAGTTTCCACCCAGTTCTAAAACTAAGATTCTGTGAAAGTTTTATTTCAGTACATTGTTAGTCAGGATTCTACAACAGAAATATAATGTGAGTTACCAAGCCAAGCCACCCATATAACTTTACAATTTTTAGTGGTCACATTAAAGAAAGTAAAAATAAAAAGGTGAAATAATTTTAATAATATATTTTTCTTAACCTAATAGATCCTAAGTATCATTCTGACATATGATCAATATTATAAAGTATTAATGAGATATTTGTAGCCTTTTTTATCCCCAATTCTTGAAAACCCTGAATTTTACACTGAGAGCCTTTTCCGGTTCACCTAGCCACATTTCAGGAGCTCATGGCACACGCGGCAGCAGACTGCTGTATTAGCACAGCTATAACCCATCTGGATAGCTATAGTTTTGAAAGACATGAAAAATATTTTATCATTTGATGGTCATATGAATGAATAGGGAACATCAAATCTGGCAGTCTCATTCATCCAGATTTCAATACTCTCACAATTTCATCAGTAACATTTGAATATATTTTAAGAACACACATTGTATGCATATCATAATTAATCATTCTTTTTTCTTATGTTATAAATATTTTTTCAATACCCTGTTTTTATTTTGGTGCATCATGACCTCCAAATGGTGTTTTTTTTTCTTAAAAAAATCAACACTTCAATTATGAAGGCTATGATGCATTCAACACTTGAATTAGCTTATCTCTTAAGGTATGAATATTGACAAAAATAAAAAAATGTGATCTAATAAAACTAATATTTTAAAGTATCTCCATAAAAATAGTAGGTAGTATATTTCTTTACAACTGATATTTACCAAAAATAAGAGGAGGCAGAAGTAAACGGGGAAGAGAGTGAGAAGGAAAAAAATGAAGAGACAAGAACGAAGAGGAGGGAGTAGAGGAGGAAGCAGATAAAAACAAAGAGGGAGGCGAAGAACAAGAACACCATAAACAAGAACAGCAACCACTTTCACCAGCAAAAAAAAAAGGAGGAGGAAGAAGTGGAGAGAAACAGGAGTGGAAGTGGGAGGAGGAAGAAGCCATATGGTAGTGAGGAGCTTGAAATCCTGTCACTGACAGAAGTTGTTTCCAAAGGTACTCCATTTCTTGAATTCCACCAAATGTTTCTGTACATTTAAAATCCTGAAGAAGGCATGGCTCATGCTGAGAGTAATGGCAGACAAAAGAACAGGTAGCTAGATCTGGAAAAAGGCTTTACACAGTGAAAAAAGATTCATACACTGAGAAATTCCCTTGCTGCATTCTGACAAATGTTACCTGCTTAAACGCTGTCACTAAACAAGAATTGACTACCTCTGAGGCAGCACATTTTATTCGTAGAGCCTTGCATTTACTCTAAACTTCCCTTATAAGGACATGGTAGAGCATTCGTGTGTACATTGTTCTGTTCTGGCCTCAAGAGACAACATAAATCTGTCTATCTGAGTTTGTAAGAGAATCCTCAAATATTTAAAAATGTTTTTATCAACATATTTTTATTTTTCTTCTTTCTCATAAACTGTACTGTTAGCCACTTTGCCATGCTGATCTTTATACTTTAAATGTGCATTTAGTGAATTCTTATTTTTAATTCTTTTGCTCAGAACTAAATGTTCTGGAAACAGTCAGTGGTAAATGTATTGGATCATAATTTTGTCATGATCTTGGCATTATAAATCTATTCAAGTGGTCTAGGAATGTGCTTACCTTTTTATTAGCCACATCATAAATTCAGTTAATTCATTACGGGTAATTATTGACTATCTACCATGCACTGGACTAAGTGCTGTGGTTACAAAACTAAATATAACACTGTTTCTTCCTCAAATAGGTTGTGGTCCAATGGGACATACAGCAACTACTTCAGCAACTGTCAATGTGCTGTAGGTATAGAGGAGGAAGGTGTATTGAATCTGGAATAATACTGATCACCTATTTATTAATCATCTAAAATCATACTGTTTTACCCACAATGCTACCAAGCTGGATTACTCCCAATTTATAAATTGTCCAAAAGTATTTATTGAATCTACATGAAGAAATCTACATTTATTCTAGTTAAAATAAATCTTTTTTAAATTTATTTCTAGGATAGTTTGGGGTGTGAATTGTTTCAGACATCTTTTCTAAGTTTCTTTCTCTGCAAAGTGGGTCCTGTGTGTTTTAACCAAGTCATTGACACAACACTTGGAAAGCACTGGGAAATGGCACACTGCTAGCCACATCTTGTCTATAGGCATACACAAATTCATTAATTCCCATTTATTAAAACAGGTACTCACATTCTCATAAATATATACCATAGGTCTCTCATCCAGGTCACCTTTTGCTACCTTATTCATAAGTATAGGACAGAATCCTGTCCCAAATATTTTCTAAAATAACACAATATTCATGTCATTCTGTGTACCAAGCAACCATACATAAAACAGGCTTGGATTTGGTTTTGAGCCAGGATAGTAAGAAGCTAAGAAAACTCCTTGGCAAGTGAAACAGGGAAACCAAGACAGACAGCTGACACAATGGCTGAGCTATTTACAGCCAAGTGCAGAGATGGTCACCAGGGCAGAGTGCCTGGCAGAGGTCAAAATTAGGAAAACAAAGACCTCACCCCCAGTTTAACCTTTCTTCCCCTGGTTTTCCTCCCTGGAGATAATAATATCTAGGCCTCAGTTATATTTCAGCTCTAGGCTCAGCAAAACTAGGTGGGAGATGCCAGGACCAACTGCAAGACATAAAGACCCCCTTGCCTTGTCACTGACCAATCAGGAGAGACCACAACCCTAAAAAGACACACCTAGAAAGCTAATGAATATTCAGCTGAAACTTACCCCTGAGACCTCCGTGGAGATTACTGCATGTAGAAGAGAGATAGAAGACTGAGGATAAAGAACCCAGTACGCACACTCTTCCTGGGGTGGGGGCTTTGGAGGGTGCAGCCTGTGTTATTCCCTTCGCTTTCTTCTTCCCCCCACTTCTTCCTTCACAGGCACGTGTCTCCAAAACTCCTAGGATAATACCCCAAACCTCTGGCAGCTTGTCCCCAGCTGATCCTCTGAACAGCATAGGCTGTCCAGCATAGGCTCTCCTGCTGTTTCTTCTGTGCTAAGAGCCTTCGTAAACAATCCCCAGCTTTAGTAAATATACCCTCATAGTCACCCAGTCCCACGTTGTGAAATCTTTCCTACATGAAGTCAAGAACCCACACACTACAGCTGGCCCTAGGCAGACCTGCTCAGGGCCATCCAGGACCCTGTCCCATAACAGCTTGACATGATTCTTTCATATGAATTTATGATGCATTCTTGTGAATGTCTGGCAGAAATTATGTCGCCTGACTATTAAACCATGAAGGTTAATTCATACAAGGGACTGCCTTTTGTTGTATTCTTTAAATAATTTTAAATGAAGAAAGAATTAGGACATTAATAATAGATAATAGATAATATATAGCATGATATGTAATATGTGATCTACCTAAAATACCATAAATAATATAATAATTTACTTCAGGGTTCAGTGACTTTCAGCTGTGGGAATCATATCCATGGTCAAAACAACAAAAAATGCACATTTCTATGTCTAAATCAGGGAATTAGGAGTCAGTTTTCTATCAAAAACCTGTTATGTAATGGTGAGATATATTCAACATGGTTCAGCTAACACAGTATCTTAGCAGTATGACAGGTTGAAAGACTTTTCAGAGCTGGTCAGGGAGTTTCACTACAATTTATAGCATTATTTCAAAAAGAAAATGGGTTCTAAAATCTCAATAATGGATTTTTTAAAATAACTCTTTTAAACACAATCCAATTACAGGTTTAAATTGCCTGTGTGTAGTTTCACAGTTTCATGAAAATCTAAATGTACATGTAGGTGTGTATTATGAACACTAGTTTGCCTTATATGAATTATCATAAATCATAGAAATCAGCAAACCTTGCATAATGATAAATGTAAAATCAAAAATTAATATTTTAACTGAAATTTATACCTTTTGATTTTACTCTACTCGTATCCACAAAATGAAATGTTAACATCTATATGCAACCTTAAAAAATAGGCGTGCTTCTTCCTATAATTATTAATAGCATCATTTACATATAATGCCATATGTCTGACACTGTATAATGGTGCACATACTTTAGGTAAGCATCATTATTCCCACTTATAGCTGAAAATCTGTGGCTTGGAGAAATAAAATATTTTTCCAAGATTGCATAACTGGGTGGAATAGAGTGAGGGTTAGATCCTCCTTGATTTCAAAGCCTTTGCACTTAATCACAACGATATATTACCTTCTAAAAATACAAGTTAGTGAGACAGGGAGAATTTCATCATAGTGGTTATGATAATTATTTGATTGTTACTATGACATGGAACTACATTATTAGAAAGGGTGTTTGTCACTTCTTTAGCACTAGGCACTTAGCATTTGATTTCTGGGGTCAAGAGGCATTTCACAGATAGAAGCTATAATCACTTAATGATTGAATCCACAGAGGACAATTATTTTGATCACTTCCCTTAGCCAATGATAATTGTTCTTTTGCTCCGTTCTTTATATTTGTCTAACCCCTCTGACAGGCACTTGCCTGTCACTAATTTCCAGTAGGAGCACTAGTGGCATTGCAGTTTTTCAAGACTTTTCAAGTCTCCCGGATTCTAGGCATGACATATGGTTTCAGTAGGGAACTACTGATTGCATGGTGAAGCCTGTTATTTCTTCCACTTTTCACTGCTCAGCTCACAGCATGCTGGCAGCTGAGCTGCGAATAGGATTTTAAGGTTCAGCATGAGATCCAGGAGCCCTGAAACAACAACAGTAATAAAAGTGGGCTCTGGTTTTGTGCTAGAGGCAAGTTCTGCTTTCTGTATTCAGAACTTTTTGAAGGGGGGCACTGGAAGGCAAAGAGACAGGAAATGAAAATGCTACCCAGACCCCTGCTTACCACAAAGAAATCTCTTGCTCCTTTGAAATTACATTTTTTCTAGGTACTGATGTAAGCAAACTACAATACAGCTTTATTTCCTTTCCTGTGATGTGAAATGCCACCATCCCAGCCAAAGTTTTAAGAAATGCCATGACACACATAAAAACACTCAATTATGTTGCTGAAATAATCCAGGCACAATTTTTCTTTCCAAAAACCCTCTGTTATATTTTACATGAAAAATTACTACAAATACATGTGTCAAAAGTCCTCCCCAGTGCAAACCCTGGGTCTTGTGACATCGATGGATTAACACTTGTAACCTTCAATTCTAATTGGAATAAAGTCAATGTCTGCTTTAAAAAAATGATTTCAAGAAAATCAGTGCACTTGCACAACAAAGGCCAGATTCTTTATTGTTACATGGACATGAGAAGGTTTATTTAGGTCTCTGTTTATATTGGCTATATTAAATGATCTTACTTATTTGTTAAAGGTACAACACTGGCGCTTAGAAACTACCCAAAACAATCAAAAGCAGTATATTCTTGATGGCTGGGAATTTAACTATTTAGAAACAATTTCTGACTGCTAGCTATGTAACTGAAAAGGAGACTGGGGCTAGGCTACAGGCATCAGTATTAGCAATAAGCAGTGAACATCTAAGAGACAGCGTGATCAAGTAAAAAGGCCTGGAGTGATAGGACATGAGGTCACATTGTATCATTGCTACTTACTCTTTGATATGAGGCTTTTTTCTTAAACTTTATGAAGTATTGTTTCTTTATCCATAAAATAAGGCTTAAAATTATCTACCTCATTTTGAGAAATAATTGTTCATGGGTCTCTCATTTTGTTGCACATCTTCCAAGCAAAAGTAGAGGCAGCTTTTGTTCTGGATTACCTTTTCATGAATGTCTGTACACTGTAGAGTTAACAGCACTGGAAGTTAAAAGATAGTGCTTTTTTGTAGGCAAGAGGGAAGATTTGTTTGCTCTTCAGAATAATAATGATAATGTCTCCTTCTAGGGCAAGGGTTAGACAATTTGGCTAGTGGCTACCTTTTCTTTTCTTTTTTTATCATTTCAAAAAATATTGTATTTTTCTATTACTGTTTAAACCCATTAATGCCCCCTGCCCCCTGCAAATCACCACACTGCTGTCCATGTCCACAAGTCCTCTTTCCTTTTTGCTCAATCCCCTCATGCTGTAACCTGCCCCACCCTGAGCGGTCAGCCTGCTCTCTATCTATGAGTCTGTCTCTGTTTCACTTATTTGTTCAGTTTGTTTATTAAATTCCACATATAAGTGAAAAAATATAGTATTTGTCTTTCTCTTACTGGCTTATTTCACTCAGCATAATGTTCTCCAGGCCCATCTATACTGTCACAAAGGGTAAAATTGTCTTTCTTTTTTTTTTTTTACAGTCAAGTAGTATTCCATTGGGTAAATGTCCCATACTTGTTTTATCCACTCTTCTACTGACGGGCACTTTGGCCCTTTCCATATCTTCACAATTGTAAATAATGCTGCAATGAACAAAAGGATGATTATTCTCTTTAGACTTAGTGTTTTGGCTTTCCTCAGAGATATTTCCAGAAGTGGAGTCACTGGGTCAAAAGGCAGATCCATTTTTAACTGTTTGAGGTATATCTCCATACTGCTTTCCACAGTGGTTCCATTGGTCTGCATTCCCACCAACAATGCACAAGAGTTCTCCTTTCTCTGCATCCTGGCTGCACTTGTTTTTAAATTTATTTATGGTCGCCATTCTGACAGGTTTGAAATGATAGCTAATTGTGGTTTGAATTTGCATTTCTCTGATAATTAGTGCTATTGAGCATCTTTTCATATGTCTATTGGCCATCTCTATGTCCTCTTTGAAGAAATGTCTATTCAGGTCCCTTGTCCATTTTTTAAATTAGATTATTTATTTTCTTGGTGTTGAATTCTGTAAGTTCTTTATAATTTTTAGATACTAACCCTTTATTAGATGCATTGGCAAATATGTTCTCCCATTCCATGGGTTGTATTTTAATTTGTTGATAGGTTCCTTTACTGTACAAAAACTTTTTAGTTTGGAGTACTCACATTTGTTTATTTTTCCTTTCATTTCCCATGCCTGGAGAGATATATCAGATAAAATATTGCTATGAGCAGTTAGAAAGAAAGAAGTAAAACTGTCTGTATTTGCAAATGACATGATACTGTACACATAGAGAACCCTAAAAATTCCACCCAGAAAATATTAGAATTGATAAATGAATTCAACAATTTAGCAGGATGCAAAATTAGTATCCTGAAATTAGTTGCATTTTATATGCCAGTAATGAACTAACAGAAAAAGAAATTAAGGAAAGCACCCCATTCACAATTGTGTCAAAAAGAATAAAATACTTAGGAATAAACCTAACCAAGGATGTAAAAGACCTGTACTCAAAAAATTATTAGACACTGAAGAAAGAAATTGAAGAACATACAAATAAGTGGGAGCACATACAGTGTTCATGGGTAAGAAGACTTAACATCATTAAAATGTCTATGCTACCCAAAGCAATGCATATTCCTATTAAGGAATGCAATTCAGTGCAATTCCTATTAAGATTCCAATGTCATATTTCACAGAACCAGAAGAAATATTTCAAAAATTCATATGGAACCACAAAAGGCCCTGGATAGCAACATTGATCCTGAGAAAGAACAGCAAAGTTGGAGAAATCATGCTCCCTAAAATCAAATTATAGTAAAAAGCCATAGTAATCAAAACAGCATGATATTGGCATAAAAACAAACACCTAGATGAATGGAAAAGAATAAAGAGCCCAGAAAGAAACACACACCTTTATAGTTAATTACTATTTAACAGATAAAGCTAGTGGTTTCTTTAAAAAATGTTGTTGTTTCTGAAACTGTTTCTTTTCTACTATAACACAACCCAATGAGTCTGTAGATGTTGTATGACCCTTGTGTTGCCTGTAAAAAGTTAAATTCAAGCAGCTGGTGCATTAAAGTTACTTTGGAAATTGCTATTTCTTTGACCAATACACTGTCCTTTGTCTCTGAGCCAAGAATGTCATATGTATGACCGGTACCCATCCAGCAGTCCACAGCCTTTGTCACACCAGGAACCAGTTTCATGGAAGACAAATTTTCCACAGACAAAGGTAAAGGGTATGGTTTTGAAATGATTCAGTGCATTACATTCAAGCTCATCTCCTGCTGTGCAGTCTGGTTCCTAACAGACACAGATCAGTACGATGAACCAGTACCAGTCCATGGCCTGGGGACTGGAGACCCCTACCTTAAATGATGGAAGGCTAAGCAGTTAGCTTAAAGGTAGAGCAAAATCTCAGGCTCTTCATAGTGCTTGACATTCATAAAGTTTCTGTGAAATTTAAAAATTTAAATTCTTTAGAAAGACTTAATGAAGTATCCTACAAAATAAAAAAGTATTTGAAAATATTGGTTATCATTATCACCACCAATATGGTGGTAACAATGATTTCTATTTTGAGTGAGTATGTTATTATGGGAAACAAAAGAAATAACATACATTGACAGTTAATCACTTTAGGATATCTTCTAGAACAATAAATTGAGTTGTACTATATTTTAAATAAAGCCACATTTATGTCAGTTATAATATAAAGGCAATGTAAGCAATTGACAACCTGTGGAATAGGAGAAATTAATCACAAACCATCTATCTGTTAAATAGTTAGTATTCAAAATATGTAAGAAAGTCACACAACACAATAGCAGGAAAAAACAATTTGATTTAGAAGTTTATAGAAAAACTGAATAAACATTTCAATAGAATGAAATAGTCAACAGGTATATGTAAAGATGTCCTACATCACTAATAATCAGGGAAATGCAATCAAAACCACAACGAGATATTATCTTGTACCTGTTATGATGGGTATCATCAAATAGACAAAAGACAACAAGCGTTGGTGAGACTGTGGAGAAAAAAGGAACCCTTGTGCACTCTCAGTGGGGATGTAAATTCATACAGCCACTAGAGAAAACAGTATGAAAGTTCCTCAAAATATTAAAAATAGAGCTACTATATGATCCAGCAATTCCATTTCTGGTTGCATAACTAAAGAAATCAAAGTCACTATCTCAAGTAATTCCTGCACCTCCATGTTTATTACTGCATTCCTCACAATAGCTGAGACTTGGAAAAGTCTCTGAGTGTCCATCAATAGGTGAAAGAATAAAGAAAATAAGGTATATGTATAAAATAGAATATTATTCAGCCATAGAAAAGTAAATCCTGCCTTTTGGGGCAATATGAATGGACTTTGAAGGCATTATATTAAGTGAAATAAGTGCTGACAGACAGTGTATGATCTCACTTATATGTGGAATATAAAAATGATGAACATACAGAAATAGAATAAAAATGAGATTGGTTTTCAAGGGCTGAGAGAAAAGAAGAAAATGGGGAGATACTGGTCAAACTGTATAAACTTCTAACTACAAGATTAATTAATTTTTGAGATCTAATGTATAGCATAATCAATGAAAAAATGAATTAATAAATTATATAGATGATTTAAAAATCCCCTGCCTTCAGTGATCTCATTTTATGATTTGAGAGGCAAGACTTAAACTTATGAAAAATGAAGTAATAATAAAAATTTTATTTAGAATAGAGTTGATAGAATAAAACAATGTGTTATTTATTTGCCAAATAAGTGATATATACATAGTAAGTGATTTGGAATTTAGACAAAAGAAAAGTTTGTATGCTTGCTGTTCCTGAAGTCCCTCCTTATGCTAGAGATTTCCTCCTTAGGTTAGTCATTTTACTTATTATCACAAACTCATTACCTTGACCATGGATATTTTAAAAACTAGATACTTGATTCGAATTCTTACAGGGCTTGGACAGTAGCTCTAATTACTGTATTATTGATGGTGATTTATGAATCCAATAAATTTCCTCTCTCAGGGAGTTTTATTATGATATATACAGAGAGAGTCAGATTACAAAAAGGTGATACAAAAAAACATACGAGTTTTCTATTTTGTACATAAAGGGAGAAATGAGAAGAAGCAGTCAGAATATCTAGGAATGAGAGAAATAACGTCGAAAAAGAGTCAAGAGTCAAGAAGAGGCAGAGGCAGGACAGTGATAGACCCTTGAATTAAAGATACTCGCTTCTTAGGAAACATAAAAATTAAGTTGCTGCGTTGTTGTGTGAGCTTTTGCCTCTTCCATATGAGTTGTTGCTGCTGTTACAATCTCAAAAGTCTAGCTATTAATGGATTCTGTTTCTGAATACGGTGGTATTTCTTCTTGTCTCCCTTACTTGTCCATGCACTCTTATAAAATCCTCATAAATTAACATAGTCTGAATTACCAGTCTGTGGTAATCTGAAAATGTCTAACACACAGGTACTAAGATTAGCAAAGTCCTCAAAAAGACTTCCCAGGCAGGATGTTGACATAAACCCTAAATAAGCAAAAGCATGTGCAGAGGACAATGAGGAGCCCCATTCATCTGGGGCAGAGCTTCAGAGAGGGGAGAAGTAAGAAATACAACTCTGTGCCAAACAACGGTCAACCATAAGAGCAAGCCTAAGGATTCTGAATATTGTTCAATGTATAGTTAATTAGGGAATATATGTTCTGTTTGTTATATAGAAAAAAAGACAAGATCAAAGACTTCATCAACAGAAATGATAGGGGTACTAATGTACCAGTCCATGACTAAAAGCAATGATACTGACAAGCTACTACTCTCCACCCTTTTGCACATGTGATGGTTGCATAGCTAAAGGAATCAAAGTAACTATCTCAAGTTACTTTGAAAGGCAGGTGAGTGGCCGAGATCCGCTCTCCACGAAAAGTATTGTCTTAGCACTTCCCTTTCCATCTTCGCTTCTCCCGAGTTTTGGATCTGTTTGTGTCTCCCCTCACCTACAGGCTCACTCTCTCGTACATGCTCCCCATCCACGCCTACCCTCAAAAAATGAGTGAGGCAGCTTCCGATTTAAGTTCTCTAGTAGTCACTGATACAATGGTGAACATTTTCGGTATTTTTCTTTTTAACCCATTTAAATTGAGTTGGTTTTTAATTTTCTGTGTCTTTGATCAAAGCTTCTGCTCTGAAAGTATCCCTGCTTCCCCCAAGCTTACCTGAGCAATCTTAATTTTGAAAGGGGACCTCCATACTTCCATATATACTTTGCTTTAAGAAAGATTTGCTCATCTGTCTCATCTGCTAATCTATAAACTCTTTTAGGTTAAAATTGGTTTTTAATCATCTATATGTTTCCAGAGACTGGCACAGTGCCTGCTGTATTCTATGTACTAAATAATTTTTTAATAAATGACCTAAATCTTTCTCCTCTATTTTAGCATAAAATGTAAGCTATTCACATGTAATAATCTGTAAGAGGCTATGTAATTTGCCAGAATCAATCATCATCATTTTTGTTTCTGTTACATTAAATGAAATTGCATTGGCTACTCCTGTTCCTTCTTGATTTGTATCTTCCCACATGTCATTGTCTCGCAGTGCCCGAAGCAGTACATGAGATTTATGTCTTTTCCAAAGGCATAAAAATTAATCTGATTTTTAATTATTTTTCCCAATAGCATATAAGCTTCAATTTAGTTTCTACTTAGGATCAATGTTGAATTAATTCACTTTAGTAATTTCACCTTAAAAATGTTATAGCTAACCACATAAAATTATGAGCTAGTTCTCATTAATATTAATCATAAGCATTAAATTTGGTTTTCTCTTTAGGGTTTGAGAAGCTATAAGAATAGTCAGGGAAAACAAGTCCCTCTTTCCTAAATTTTTGTTGAGATCACTACCTAGTGGTCAGCATGGTCCACAATAAACTGCCAATTCTATTACTAACCAACAAGCTTCATGGGTGCTCATTCTTATTGTTTATCATGAAGTATAGTTTGAGTCCTCATATAAATATTCAAGAAGAATAGAATGGTTTCAGCACAAGGATAAGGGCATAACTTCCTATCTTCTTACATAGAAAAGTAGCCTGACCCTAACTGTTGAATGAGGCATGCAGAAGATGTAAAAGCATTGGATCTACCTACCTTAAGGAGAACAAGGCAATTTCCAGGATTACAGGAGGCAAACCTGTATCATTCATGCCACCGATTGTCTTTTCTGTATCTCTAACCAAAACGCTCTTTTCTTCTAAGCCTGGACTCAGCTCAGAACCCTGCACAAACTGCAACTTCATGTACTGTGACTATTCACCAGAATTAAGTATATAAACCTCATTACATACTTGCCCTATAGCATCACATGTGCAAAATCCCACTCGACAAAGATTAAAACTCTCCCTTTAATACCAGGCTATAGGATACCATCACTGTATATAAACATGCCTCTGATTTGCTGATATACTGGTGTATCATGGAAATCACATGTATTTTTTTATTTCAAAACATATGCTCAGATTTTCACATTTCTGAAATTGAGGTATGCACATATAATGTGGTAGTGTTTGTTGTTTATCATGTTTTATTTTGTTTTTATTCACTTGATTTGGTATTATTTTACTTGAAAATCTTATTAATTTATGATCCTTCATATGATATAATAATATCAAATTTGTGAATTTTCAACCCTTTTCAGGGGTAAATATTTGCTGTGATATTTCATTGTAAATATATTTTGAAATAGTGGCATATATTAATTTTAAGAAAATAAGCTGTATTATAATTAACCAATCGTATTTCAGTAGCACCTTGATTATTTGTAGTTTTGGTTGCCTCTGACAGACAGTATAACTTAGCCACAACTGTAGTAGAAATTGATGTGGCATAATTTCATCAACATCAATCAAAATCAAAGTTATATAGCTCCTACCTTAACATATAGTAAAGTAACAATAGTTTTGGCATCATAAGAGTAATCTAATAATAAGAAGGTATGTGACAAAATAGAACATATGAAGCAAGTTTTACAAAATAACATAGGCAGGCAACTTTGGAAGAATATAACTTGTGTCATTCTTTATATTGGCCTAAGTCTTTGTTAGTAAGAGAGTTACCTGTCTTTAGGAACTCTAAACCTTTTTCTGCTTTTATCAGTAATCCTATATGTATATATGTCACTGTTTTGAATAAAATGTATATGTTCTCAATAATATACAAAATAAAAATTATAAGCTAAATCTCTTATTTAGGTAATTATTGTTTTATTTGAGATAATGGCAAAATTAAGTTTATTCTTACTCTCAGGGAAACTACAGTCAAATCAGACCAGAATATTTATAGAAAGGGAGAAAGCCAGATAGCTACAGTATATACTCTAGTTACTAAGAATAAGTTAGATAATGCATTTGAAAAAATATAGGAAAGTGTGAAGGCTAGATTACATATTTGTTAACATCTTCCTGCATGAGAACATCTAAAATTCCAAATAGAGCTTTATAGAATATTATTGCAAATGTATACTTGTGCCCACAAAACAGAAAGGAAGGCTACAAGAATTACAATGTAAACTTTTTTCCTTTTTTCTTTTTTAAAATTTATTTAACTGTTGTTGAAGTACAGTTTTCTGTTTTTTACTCCCATCCCAGCCCACCCCTCTAGTGCTCCCTACCTCCCTCCCATTTCCACCCCCCTTAGTTGTTGTCCATGTGTCCTTTATACTAGTTCCTGTAAACCCTTTCCCTTTAACAGCAGATTAATAAGTACTCTGTGAAGTCACAGGGACCAGGGTACTTGCAGATATAAGAAATTTAGAACTTTACGTTTCATGGCTGCTTTGGGTTGGAAGATAAGCCCTCGATCATTATTTGGGGAGTTGTTGTTGAATTTGGGTTCTTGTCTCTTCACATAAAAGAATTTAGACCAGGGACACTGGTAAAAGCAAGGGTAAATTTATTGAGGATCTGCAGACAGCAAGAACCTTGAGACAGAGTCCCAGGTTCTGTATGTCAAAAGAAGGTTTATAGGGTTTTATAGCTTTGGGAACACGGAAGTTGCTGGGGTTAATCAATCAGGATAGCAGGCTTCTCCTTTTTTGGAACACTGATGTCTGGTTAGAGAGTATACAGAGCGAAGAAAGCGTCCTGGGATCGTGCAGCACTTATGAGTATTATGAGATGCTGGAAGGGACTTTCCCACCAGGTATTGAGTTTGTCTCTGGTTTGTGTCTTGGCTTTAGATCTGAAAAAAAAATAAACTTAAAAGAAGTCAAGTTAGTTCCTGGACCATTGTTTTATATCCAGCTGTTGATAACTGCCATAGTTCTGGCAGGGCTTAATTCGATGGAGCCATTTGTCCTGGTAAGGCTTGACTCTATGGAGCAATTTGAGGGAACATTTATTCCACCTGTTTCTTTGTGACAGACTTCTATATAAAGCCAGGATCCTTTGAAAGGATACACATTTAGAAAAGAGAACATTGGATAAAGTATCATTCATAAGCAAAGGAGATTTATTTTCTCTATCTAAGAAAACTTCCTTTGAAAATTTATTACCCCAGGCTTGCTCTCATAGAGTTGCTAACTCCTCATATATTCTACCAGAATGTTGGTCTTAGGTACCTCAAGAGGAACATTAAATTTAAATTAAATTGATCTTGAGTTGGTATAGTTTTTGTATGCCAACAGAAATAAATTATTCCTGGAGGGATATACCCTCAAAACAAGCATTGGTATTCCCCCAAATAAACCGGGCTAAACTTGAATTCACAATTCAAAATTACAAATACTTTAGGAAACAAGTCTCCATAAAGAAAATTGGAAAAAACAATTGAGTTAAAGCAGATTTCCACCCTGCGTGACTGCAGATTATTAAAATTCCTGGATCTTGAATATAAAATCATATACTCAATATGTTTAATAAAATATACCATTCAAATGAGCAAGAAAGCAGATACCACTAAAACAAATAGAACTAGTCACATTTTAGAAGAATTGAATATATGTTATACATATATATTTAAATCAATATAATAAAATTTAGTGAATCAGATAAATATTTAGAGTAAAGCTAATGTGTGCTCTGGAATAGAAACCTGAAGAAATACAATAGAATACAACATAGAAAGACTAAACAGGAAGAAATATGAAAAGCTATTAATAAACTAAAGGTATAAAATGAGATGTAACAAAAATCAAATAGGAATTAAACATAATTGAATAGAAATAATAAAGGGGATATACAGCCAACACCCTATTTCTGTGGGTTGTATATCCACAGATTCAATCACTCACAGATCAAAAATATTTGAAAGAAAAAAGTTATATTGCTCTTGACATGTACTATGTAGCTAGACCTTTGATGGCTGCATTTTAGTAAATATATTTGGACTTTTCCCCTTACCATTATTCCCTCAACAATACAGTATAACAGCTATTTAAATAGTATTTATACTTTTTTAGGTGTTAAAAGAAAACTAGAGATGGTCTAAAGTATACAAGAAAATATGCATATGTTATTTTCAAATGGTACATTATTTTATGTAAGGGTCTCAAGGGCCTGTGGATTTTGTTATCTGTGCGCTAGGGTATGGCAGGGGAGCATCCTGGAACCAATTCCTCCGTGATACCTCAGGACATCTGTCTAAACAAAATACATTTACTCTATTACCATATAAATATGCTTTAAGGAAAAAATGTGGTAATACCCACAGCATACTAATACTTGGTGAAATATCTGAATAGAAAGATTCAGAACATATAAATAGTATAAAAATTAAGTAGAAAAGGAAAAAATAGAAACTTATAATGAGACCTGTCAAAATAATAACAGCAAAGATAAAAAGAAGAGCTCAGTTTCCAAAAAAAATAAAAAGTTTCCTTCAAAGACAATGCAAACTATTTTCAAAGTGTTTCAAGGAAGTGGCCATCAACCATCTTTCACTAACATTAACAGATAAGTGCTAATTATGTAACTTCAAAAACAATAAATATTTTATCACCACATATGATTAATAAAAGTTATATTTTAAAAAAGAAGTTAGTTGTAAAAGGAATGTCTAAGAGGAGAAAGACATGTTAAGCAAATAAATTGGGACATCAAAACAACTATCAACAATATGTATAACAATGATAGTACGTACTTTGTGATATTAAAATACAGATAAAACTAGTCTACTGGATGACTATGTAAGATAAAGAGGATACCTAACAGAGAGAAGCCTTTTCATGTTTTTGGGTAATTCAAGAGGAAGGGCCTGCCATTTTTTCTACCGTATGTATGATTAAAGTAAGTTTCATGTGTTAATATTTTTCAGGTAACTACACTAGAAAAACAGTGTTTGGAAAAGGGAACTAAAATTTTAATTAACCTATACAGAGGAAGAACAGCAGAAATACAATAGAAAAAGTAGCACAAACACAAAATATAAATTACTATGGTAGAAATGAATACACATTTATCGATAGCTCAATAAATAAAAGAGATTAAAAGGGACATACCCAAAGACAAATGAATAGAGTATGGTAGAAAATAAAGTGATAAAAGTAGATTTAAAAAAAACCACAAGACAAAATGTTTTTACTGTATTATCATAAATATACTTTTAGAAAAAAGTATCATTAATCATAAGGAAGATAAATATATAATGACAAAACCTGAGTTCAGTAGAAAAACAGACATTGTAACATTAATGTATTCAGTAACAACTGAAATATATATAAATAAAAAACTGACATAATTACAAGAGGAAATAGAAAAATTCACCACATAGAATGAAAATCAAACTCTGTGACATAACTTAAAAGCCAAACAGAACACAACTTTGTAAAGCTATAGATTTAAATCACACTAATAATAAAGTTCATTAAGTAAATATATATGCAACCTCCAATGCAACAGTTACCACATTTATAAACACTAATGGAACATTTTTTTAAATGACTATATACCCTAGACCTATACTTTCCAAAATGATAGCTACTAGCCACATGTGGACACTTAAATTTAAATCTAAATTAATTAAAATTAAATTAAATTTAAAATAATTTCATCAGTCACAATTGGTCACATTTCAAGTGCTCAATAACCAGAGTCGGCCATTGACTGCTGGGCAGAACGATACAAACCATCGACATCACTGCATTTTTACTGTGCAACACTGCCCTAGGGAAAACTGTAGACTTTTCTGTAGTGCTATCCATAAAGAAAATTACTGCACATTTAAAGAAATGAGTATCAACTTTGAAGAATCAAATATCTCTTTATATCCAAGGTACCTTTTTAAAAGTGATATCTCTAGTGTAAAAGTTAGTTCATGGATTTCAAATGAAACAGAAAAACAAATGAGTGATTGAAAAAAAGGACTGTATTAAAAGTAAAATTCAACAAATAGATGATCAAATGATCATTGAATCACAGATGATTAGAAAGAAATTGAATTATACATGCCAACTAGTGTTCCTTAAAGGACAAAAACATAATTGTAACCCTCAGACAGAAACAGGAGGCCCATTCTAAATTTTCTTGTCAGAAGTATATAGATTAGATGTTTTTTTATAATTCTTTAGCACTACCATATGAAAGTATCCAGACATAAACCCACACATGCGATCAACTGATCTTTGGCAGAAATGGCAGCAGTACACAATGGGGATTAGATAGTATCTTCCACCCATTATGTAAGGAAAACTGAGTATTCATGGGCAAAAGAATGAAATGGAACCCTTACACTATGCACAAAAACCAACTCAGAACAAATTAGAGACTTAAATATTAGAACTGAAACTATAAAACTCCTAGAAGAAAACATTGGGATAAAGCTTCATGACATGTCATGACATGGCATTATTCTTGTTGATTTCATATATATGGCAACAAAATGACAGACAACAAGCACAAAAATCGATAAGTGGGGCTACATGGAACTAAAAAGCTTCTGAGGATCAAGGGCAACAATCAAGAGAAGGAAAGGTAACCTACAGAATGGGGAAAAATATTTGCAAACTGTGTATCTGAAAAGCAGTAAATTTCCAAAACATAAAAACACCTACAACTCAATAGCAAAAAAAACCCAAAATCCCCAAAACAAAAATAAAATAATTAATAACCTGATTAATAAATGAGCAAAAGCCTTAACTGAACATTTCTCTAAAGAAGATGCAAATGGCCAAAAGATAGATAGAAAGATGTGCAATGTCACCAGGCTCTAGGGAGATACAAATCAAAAGCACAATGAGAAATAACTTTATCACCTCACAACTGTCGGTGCAATCATTATTAATAAAAAAGACAAATGCTGATGAAGACGTGGAGAAATTGGAACCCTTGCATACTCTAAGTAAGATTGAAAAATAGGGTAGCCACTATGGAAAACATTATGAAGTTTCCACAAAAACTTAAAAGTAGAAGTACTCTATGATCCAGCAATCCCACTCTTGGATATGTGTCCAAAGGAATCAATATCAGAACCTTGAAGAGAGATCAGAATTTCCATGTTCATAGCAGCACTATGCACAATGCACAAATGGGCTATGCACAATAGCCCAGACATGCAAATAACCTAAATGTTCATCGACAGAAAAAATGATTTTTTAAATGTAGTATGTGCATACAAGAAAATATTATTCAGCCTTTTAAAAGGAAACCTTGCAATATGTGATATCAACAATGTGGATTAACATTGATGGCATTATGCTAAGTGAAATAAATGAATAACAGGAGGACAGATACTAAATGATCCCACTTGTATGAGGTATCTAAAATAGTCAAAGTCAAAGAATAAAATGATAGTTGCCAAGGTCTAGGAGGAGAGGGACATGGGGAGTTGACAATCAAAAGTCACAAAATTTTAGTTAGGTCAGATGAGTAAATCCTAGACATCTGCTCTACTCAGCTGTGCCTATAGAAAACCACACCGTTGTGTACTTAAAATCTGTTAAAAGGTAGATCTCATGTAAAGTATTCTACCACAATAAAAGAAAATAATAATTTAAAAAATACAAGAAGAAACTCAGATATTCAGTGAACCCAGTGGAGCTTGAGCTAACGTTGAGTCCAGTTCTCTAAATGCCCACAGATGATGTTCCTCCTCACAGGCTGAATACACACATGCCTGGGAGACAGCTCCTCCAGGTCCTCACCTTGCTGACTCCTGAACTCCCCTTTCAGGTTCCAGGGCTGGGGTGGGGGTGGGGAAGAGAAAGAAACTTTGCCGCATCCCTCGCTGTCAGAACAGGGCCCGCCATGCAGTAGGTACTAGGAGAATAACGACTGAATGTAGGAAGGGATAGATGCATGGGTAAAAGTTTTCTGAATCCAACATCTCATATCCCATGTTCTCTTTTCCTTATTGAAACCGAAAAGATGATAAGAATGGTAGGAGAAAGTGAATGAATTTCTGGAGAGAACCAACCTGGGAATTAACCCCTATTAAATTGGAAAAACTTCAGCTTATTTTTCAGTGAAAAAAACTGCCTTATATTTTTAAACAAAAAAAGATGGCTGCCTATTAAAAATCTCCTTTGCCTATTACTCACAGAAGAAATCACTAGTGGAAATTTGCTTCCTACCAAGATTAGTTGGGATTCTTTTAACCACAAGTAAAAGAAATACTAAAGTGCATATATATTTATAAATATGCAGGGCAGATGCATGAAATAATGCATAAGAGATGCGGTTGCAGAAATGCACTTGCTTAACAAGGTTTTCAGTACCATTATAGTCACATTTCCTTTTGCATCTCTGCTCCATTCTTCCTCTGCATTGGTTTCCATCCCATCATTACCAAGAGGAGAACTTGGTCAGCTTCAGTGAACTGCCAGTGCCTGCACCCGTTAATTGTGGCCAAAAGCGTATGTGTAATTTATAAGGAAAAGTGGGCTACTCTGCAACTACATTGAATGGCAGGGTGAGTTTGCCTGTAAATCTGGAGGGAGAGAACATTGCAAAAATAAAAACAATGGTGTCTAATACTGTCCTCATTCATGGGTTAACTATTTTCCTGGGCTCATTGATATAGAAACCAACTGGGTCTGAATAAAACAATCCAAAAGCATCTTGAATTCTTTTTTCACACTGAAAACAAATAAAACTAGACATCTTGCAACATACATCAAAAATGTTCGTTTTTGCCATTTGTAATATTTGAATGTTCCACAGGTCTGCAGTTTTCCCAACTGCTTTGACCTGCTTCAGCATCTTCACTTCCGATGGCCATTCCAGGCTGTGTTTCTGCTGGGTTCCTAAAGTCCATTTATCTAGTACTAATACCATGAGCCTCAAACTTCACCATAGTCCCAAAACTTTTGTTTAACTGTAGTAATAAGAGACCAGTTACTACATTTGGTTCATATCAAGCACCCCTGAACATAGATGATGAAAGGAATACAGATAATTTGAGGAAAAAACAATAAATTCAATAAATAAAGTATGTGCGGGCCAGAAAAATATTGAAGATATTGTATAGAGAATGCTTTTAACATCATGGCTATAGGATGCAAAGAGTCTGATTTGTCTGATACACATATACATGTGTATGTGTGTGTGTATATATATATATATATACATATATACATATATAGTTAGAATGAAGTAACACTCAGTAACTGCTTGTTTATTCAATATGTTTTGTATGAATACAGTTATATGAATATTTAAAAACATTGCTTTTCAGATATAAAGTGCAAATAAATGCTTGCATCATAGAAGCATGTTCTTAGTAACCTTGGGGATATTTATTTACTTCAAAAATAAATTAACTACAGGAAGAAATAGGTCTCAAACAATTCAATAAAAAGGAAATGATTCTCACTAATTTTTCTTATCAATATACACCCTTTGATAATTCCTCACTATACTGCGGTCAATATTCAGAAAGAAAAGATCAATGCAAAACGAACTGCAGAACCTGCAGCTTCAGGAAGATGTGTGTGCCACGTGAAGACATTGCATTGCTCATAGCAGATTGGTATGTTTCCCTCTAGTGGTTAAAAGGCACTTAACTCCATCAACCAAGTCACCTTTGCGAAACAAAGCAGGGATTGAGAACAGGGAAGCTTTCAGTGAGGGAAAAAATCATGATTTCCAAGTGGGATCAAGCTGGTTATTATGGAAAAAGTAATTCATAGTTTAAATACCTGATCAGTTTCCCCGGGACGAATAAGGACAAAGAATAATTTGAACTCTGGCTGATGAGAGATGCTGATGATGAGTAAGGAAATGAAATTCAGAAAGGGAAACAATTAAAATACTTAGTAAAGCCAATTCATTTTAATGTGGTCTCAGACTGGTAATGAAGCAAGATTAGCAATTTTTAATACCATGTTGCATTATTTATTTAAAAATCCCTTATTAAAGTAATTTTATTTTTGAGAAATCAGAATTCCTGTGCTGGGTTCATGCCCGTGATGACTGACTGCATTTCTCCCTCGACCCTGAGCTTCAGAGTGGGCAGTGTTACACTTCACAAGGAGGAAAAGCAGCGGCACTCTGATCACAGCAAGCATTTGCCGAAAAACGTCTCCAAGTCTAAAATATTCCATTAGAGGTGGTGAGGTCATTTATTTGTGACACTAGTTGCATTTAACTCTTTAAAGTGCAGGCAGTTACATGAAGGGCTCTCTATCTCTCCTTTTTCTAAATACTATGAGTGTGTTAGGAATATTGACAATCAACTCAACAGCAAAATGCCACGTGAGCTCCAAATATGCACACTGGGGTTCCTTGAGCAATCAAACTTGCTGAAATTAAGGGTCGAAAGATCAGTACTGTAACTTTAGGCAACCCAGGGGAAGACAACAATCTTCCACCTTTGTTGAATTCTGTGAACTGGCCATGATCACAGAAAGTGAAAAACAGCTATCAGATCTCAGGATCATTTGTGCGCCAGAGAGCACCTGTAGTTATTATGTACAAAAGAAGCTCACAATGCCAGGCTTTCAGAAGCACATAAAGCTAGCTGTCCTTCCAATTTCTCATAGGGAAATATGTGCATGATATAAAGCAAAGAAAATGCCCATGATTCAGACACACACACACCCAAATCTTTCCCAACTCCACTATTCAGAGTTTGGTTTACACTGTGAATAATTGAAGAGGCATGAAAGAGAAGAGCTAAAAACAGAACCTTGAAATTATCAGCTCATCACCCATAATGAAGCTATAGATCCATAAGGGGGAACACTGAACAACAAGAAACAATTATTCTACAACTTCTCTTTGTGTTTAACAGGTTATAAACAATGTGGCCATTAAATTAATCTTGCCTTTCTAAGGCAAATAAACAAATGGAAATGAACTGCATTCAATTATTGATCATTTACTTTGTATATTTATTCATTGTCTACAATAAACTGTAGAAAAAATACAAGTAGTTCTAACTTTCTGGGAGATGGAATAAATATGACAGATATGCAAATATGCTATTTTAGCTTATAATTATGTTGTCTATATTTAGTAGCAACTGTACAAAAATTAAAGAAGATTGAACAGAGACTCATAGGGTTTTTTGTGTGCTTTTTTGGTTTTGTTGTTTTAGACTACTTAGAGGTTATCAACTGTGAAATCCAAAGCATGAAAATTCAAAATACCTTTTTTCTATATCATGGTCAGCTGAAATAGATTAATCACAAAACATGTTAATTGCTGGATTATGTCCGAACAAAGCAAAGGGGAGTATAAGAAACTAATTGAACCTTGTGCAAAAGATAATGTGTGAAAGTCTCTCTCCAATAACAAAACACCTTAACATCTGAAGTTATTTTTATTTTATTTTGATTTTGTCTTATTTTCCATCAAAACTGGGAAATTTATAATGTCTGAAACTTTTGTTGACCTCTTTGACAAAGATAGGTTACAAGATGGGGAGAATTTAATGTAATGTGTTCAGATACCTATTTAATAAGCTGTTTCAGTGCTCATTTGGCCTTTCTAGCTGACGTGACATTAAAAATGAAGCTTCTGTTTCTGCATACAGGATGCCTAATTTAGTCATTGCACTTGCATCGACTCTGATAGGTATTTATAAACAGAAGGCATCACTGTGTATGTCATAATCATCCTGGGAGGAATCCTCCCGTGTGCTTGAAAAGTCGAACTTTTAATCTGGGAGTTTTCTCTTTTTGGATTGTAATATCGAGCCAAGCCAGATATGGAGCTTAAGTTTCTCGACAGAGTCCTGTTCAAATGAGAAAACAAGGAGACCATGTAAAATGCTATCTCACTGGAAGACAGAAGACGGGTGATGAGAAAGGAGGAAGCTGTGGGAAAAGGAGTAAACGGATGAAAGAAGTAAAAGACCAGAAAATGAGAAATGGAAAATGGAGGGCAGACTGAAAGCCAAGAATATCTTTCATGAAAATAAAAGACCAATTGTCAAGAACACATATTAGAAGTGTATCATGTGTTTTTCTCCCACAGCATACTAATTTCATTTTTTTGAAGCATGTGGGAGGGCCTTTCTCTCTCTTCACCTCCTATAAATTATCCTATATTGAGTGCTGACTTATAGACACACAAAGGCACACAAAGAGTCAGGGCATTAGTATTTCCCAGGATGTACACAGGGTGCCTAATGGAGGTAATGAGCACCCTGGCCGGGAGCCAGGATGACAAGCTCCAGACACAAAGCAATGAGTCAAGTGTAAGACAACCTCACAGACAAATGCAGAGGCCAAGAGATTATTTTTGGCTAAACAGAAATATCTATGCCACAGTAGCCAGTTATCTCCTTGTCCCCTGTGCTAGCTGGCTGTATTAGGGGCAATTCTCTAAACAGAGGCATGGAAATGCCATCTATCATAGAATGCAAAAGTGGGATCAGAGGTTTTAAAGTGCTTAAGTATAAAATCAAAATGAGAAGAACTATCCTTTCTAATTGTAACAAGATGCTGCTTTTGCCCCTACCTCTTTACATTGAGATTGGAGGAATGCTAAAGAGTCAGAAAGGTTTTTCAGCATGTCAAATGAACCTCTAAATTTCCCCCAGCACTGTGAGCACTGATCAGTTCTTAACCAGTGCCAGTAAATAGCATGACAACTATAAAAGCGAGAAAGCATTTATTCAATTATCTCTCTGACTTCTAATGGAGCTTAGTTTGTGGTTTATTATATTGTTTAATAAGATATCTATTTAAAATATTACCTAATATTCCCATCCATATGTTTTTTCTTTCATACATTCTAAAGCACTCTCTCTCTCTTTCTCCCTCTCTCTACCTCCTCTCCCACCCTTATATGGCAGCACAGATAGAAAAAGTAAAATAACATATAGACTAAGTAGATAATAAAACAATTAACACCAGTGAAAGGGCACGCTCATTCTTTATTTATACTTTAATCATCAAAACCAAAGAATTTAATAAATTGGAGAAATGCTTCTGAAAGTTTATAAAGAAAATGCATTCCTTGTATTTTATAGGATTTGCTGACAATACATATATTAGGTACCCATATTAATTATGTGGTTCTCCTAATTGGCCATGCAAACCTCAACTATCCTAAGTGTAATTTAGATTAATACATTTATACATAGTTTTACTAGTAAATCCTGAAACCTTCCCACAAGTTTCTTCTCACAAAAATTTTATCAGAATTTTTAGTTTTCCTGGCAAACCCAATACAGCGTAATTGTATTTTACTACAAGCCTGAGAGTGCAGGACAAAGAGATGAAGAGCACTTGCAAAAAATTTAATTGGGCCAGAGATCAATCTCCTGATGGAAAGATAAAGGGATATGGAGGATAAGTGAAAACCAGATGCCTATTTCCAAGCACAGGAATTAATACTACATTCCACCTGTTCCCAGTCCCATCTTCTTTCTGAACCAGTGCAGAAGGTAGAAATTTCTGATGATTTTCCTGACTGTAGGACTCTTATGGCTTGGGTATAAAGCATGCAAGAGAAACTACATTTAGAGCTGAGCAAGTTTTCCATGCTGTGAAGAGATCACAGATTGTTGTTACCTGGGAGGCAGAACCAGCATTATTAGCCAAGTATGCAAATAAAGGTGGCACTTCAATCCAAGCAAAACTAAAAAGGGATTTCCAACTTTTCCCAAGATCCTACATGGGCATTTAACATTCCAGAAAGGTCAAGAATTCTGAACCCTAGTCTCCTGTTTCCATGCAGGAAAAGGAACAAAGCATTAAGTGCCAAGAGAGAAGTCAGTAGGTGAAGCTCAGTATCATCCTTGTGGAGTTCTCAATGTCTAAATGCAATCTACATTCTTATTGTTGGATTATATATGTTGTATATTTTCTGTGAATAAAACATCTTAGCAAAACTTTCCAGCAGAACTCTATGTCCCATAATTCACATGTTTCCAAGAGTGCTACAAAACAGCAAGAGCTGAATCTGTCACCCAGCAATATTCCAGGAAACTAATTACTAGAAGAATTCATGAAAGATTGCATAGATTGCTGTGCCTCAACAATAAAGTAATGAGACTGGTTTCCACAAGGCATACATAAAAATCACATCTATCTGCTGTGTATTGATTTATGCACACATTTTAGAAGATCTATGCAAATTTCACCTGGCTCAATTCTTTTCTCTTTACAAAGCCTTCCCTACCAATCTAGCTGAACATAATATTTCTCTCTCCTGGAATTATTTTGCATACCACACATTTAGAATCTAGTATTTATGCAGCTATTGGTAGTTATTTTATTATGTGTGTGTACATTATGATTCAAAACTTCCTTTCCAATAATATGGAAATTCTATTGGGTTAACCAAAAAGATCATTTAGTTTAGTTTTTTTTTTTTCTGCCTGATGGCTCCAGTAATTCTGAGTTGTCTTTAACTCCATCCTCAGCAACTTTGTTAGACTGTATCATGACAATAGTCATATCAGCATGCATTTAAAAAAATCAAAATTGGTGAATTTTTGTGCAGCTATTTTAATATTGAAGATGAAAGAAGATATGCAATATTTGGGGTATATTATGCTTTATTTCAAAAAAGGTAAACACACAACTGGAACAGACAAAGATCTGTGCAGTGTATGGAGAAGGTGCTGTGACTGATCAAACATGTCAAAAGTGGTTTGTGAAGTTCTTTGGTCCTATTGATATTTTGGCCAAATAATTCTTTGCTGTGGGGCTGTCTTATGCATTGGAAGATATTTAGCAGCACCCCTGGCCTCTACCCACCAGAAGTCAACAGCGGGAGATAGCTGACCTATTCAAAATATTCAAATCAATAAAGTTATTTGTGAAAAAATGAAAAATTTTTATTTTATTTTACAGAAAAAAACTAAATGAGATTTTTACCAACTCAATATAATAACAGTTTTATTGATACATAACAATTGATGCCCCAAAACTTAGCAGCTTAAAGCAAAATTGTTAAAGCTTCACCCACCTTTTGAGGGTTATGCATGCAGGAGAGGCTTGGCTGGGCAGTTAGCTCAGTGTGCCTTGTGGGGATTGAGTCCAGCTGCTAGCCATGGTTCTAGTCTTCTGAAGTCATTACCTGAACCGGAGAATACTCTTGATTTAGTTCCTTTTTGGTTGGAGACTTCAGTTCTTCATGTAGGTCTCCAACATAAGGCTGCTCTTGCCTTGCTAGAAAAGCTAATTGGGCCAGAGGTCAATCTTCTGATGGGAAGATAAAGGGACATAGAAAATAAATAAAAACAAGATGGCTATTTCCAAGTACAAGAATTAATACTACATTCCACCTGCCCCCGCTAACATCTCCTTTTTGAACCACAGCAGAAGGTAGAAATTTCTAATGATTTTCTTGACTATAAGACTCTTAACTCTTGGGTATAATGCAGGCAAGACAGGCTACCTTTAGAGCTGAGCGTGTTTTCCAAGCTGTGAAAAGGTCACAGACGGATGATACCTGGGGGAAAGAACCAGCATTATCAGCAGAGTATGTAAAGAACAGTGGAATTCCAATTTAAGAAAAACTTGGAGAAACATCAAGAAAGTATTGAAGATCTCAGTTTCTCAACATGGAGGCTTCTCCAGAACAAGCTGGGGGGGGGGGCGGAGAAGGAGAGGCAGAGGAACACCACCAAGATAAAAGTGTCTTTTATAACCCAAAATCAGAGGTGACATTATTATAACTTCTACCATATTCTATTGTTCACGTAGGCCACGTGGGAAGAGATTACACAGTGGTATGGATACAAGAGGTGGGATCCCTTGGAAGTGTCTCAGCAATCAGGTACCACAAAAGCCCTACTTTGTGCCTCTTCACTATTTGTCCTTTCAGAGATCATAACATGATACATTGTTTGGGATAAAGAATCAACCAATATTTCTTAAATTTAGTATTATGCTTCCTATACTTAAAATATATTATTTAATTACTCTTTTATTCTTCTCCAGCTGTCACTCCATTTAAACACATTGATAACATAAGAATGTTAGTTACTCTCATTCTATTTCTCAACAATTAGAGGAACAGACCAGAACCGAAAAGATTAGGTACATTTCTTACACAAACAAACACTTGTGTGTTTTTATTCAAATCATTCAGCCACATTTTGTCTTTACTTCTCAGTATTTATTCACAGAGTAAATATTTATTGACCATTCACTACCTGCTTGGGACGCAGAACTGCAACACACTTTGATGACTATTACAGCAAGGGAAATAAAGAATCATGTGGAATTGTGAATCTGAGAACATTTTTCTCTGTAATGTTTAGTCAAATTTAAAGATAGGAAATGTAAGATATAAATAGGTAGAGCAATATATGAGCATACAAAGGAAAAACTAAATTATGTTTCTATAAGGTTGTGAGAGTGTAGGTTACACTAAAATGATAATGGTGGGATGTAAACTAGATCTCCTAGTAGAAACACAGAAAATATGCAGCGTTATAAAAGAAGGGAGCAAAATGAGCTGGCAGTGTACTGCAGAAGCTGTTGGCCTGCACTGTTGCCAATACATCTATCTTCTCTTTGTCGTATCTTCTTTCTTAAGAGATCCAATGTTCAGATTTCCACCTCTCCCTACCAAATTCAGTGCTCCAAGGGTTATACTGGTTAAGTCCTAGTTAAGTGATTAGTTCAAATCATTTTTCCCCCATTTTCCCTGAAAAATTCATGGATATAGTGACAAGGTTAGCTTTAGGAAAAATTTGGAACTAAGTGAAGTAGGTGTTAACTGTTACCATCTGCAGTGGGTTTAACAGTATCTTTCAAAAGATATATCCATGTCCTAAATGACAAGTCTGCGTATAAGAGGCGTGAAGAGAGAACACAGAGAAAAGCAGAAGGTGGCGTGAAGGAGGCAGAGACTGAAGTTATGAAGCCATAGCAGTTAAGAAACTTGCAGATGCACCAGAAGCTGGAAGAGGCTGGAATGGATTCTCTCTTGGAGGCTTCAGGAAAGTACACAGCCCTGCCAACTACAGAACACATCTGCCAGCTTCAGACTTCTAGCCTCCAGAACAGCTAGAGAACAAATCTCTTTGTTTTAAGTCACACAGCTTGAGATACTTGTTACAGCAACCCTAGGATATTAACACACCCTTGAAGCTAAATAGTATTCCAGCTCTAATTTACATGCTCTTTTTTGTTTTTTTTCAGTAGGCTTAGCCTGTCCCAAAGCAAACGCCTGCTCTAACTCTCCCAATGCTAGCACCTGCACCACTCAGGACTCTCCGAAGGGGTGAGCTAGTTCATCAAGAAGCTAAGTCAAACAATTTGTAAATAGCTATGAATACATTAATTTATTCATTATTATATTACCTTCTCAGGATGACATAAGCACAAATGTCACCTTTCTGATGCCTATTTCCATTGTATCAATAGTCAGACTATTGGTCAATGTTGACTATACTCCCATGCTATAAATAGGCTTAGCTCTGGCATTGAATATGGGTAACTTACAGAAGATAAATGGAAGAAAATATTTCTGTAACAAAAATATTATGTGTAGAAAAGTTGTCACAAGAGTAGAGAAGGAGACAAATAATATAAATGTTAATAAGAGCTTGCAAATTAGTGTTCTCCAGAGTGTGGTTTAAAGAACAATAGTTCCAGAAAAGTCCTTCAGGAAAAGTGTTGTCTGGTCAAACAAGCTACTATGTAAGCCTCTATTTTGGAGGTAAATGGTTATAAGCATTTCAAAATGTTATGTTGTGTGAAAATTGGGGGGGGGGAAACAAGGAGAAAGAGAGGATCTCTGGTTTAGTTGGGGTTGTTGTATCAAGGTAGAAGACCTTTGGAGTATTACGGACCAATCTCTTTTACATCCTAACTAAGTAATCTTCAGCAAATTACTTAGTAGTTTTAGTGTCTTCATAAGTAAAATAAGGAAATGATACTTATTAGGTTATCTCGTGTCCATTATAATTCACATAAAACACCTATACTTCTTAAATGCAGTGGGCCTTATAATCATAAGTTCTCCATAAATGGTCTCTATTTACTTGCTTATTATTGTGGTTATTATGGTGAGCAGTCAGTGAGGCCATGGTAGCCAACATCGCTGCTGCCATTCCACCTATGGAAATGCAATTATCTGAGATATTAAATTTTAAAAATAAAATAATTCCAGCAAAGATAGCACAATAGAGATAGCTATTCATTCAGCAAGGGAAAACTCCTAAGAAACCTGAAGGAGTTTATTAGCATGACTAAAGAAAGCATCAATCTATCAAATAGAGCATTGTGCAGCCTTGAAAGCATAGAAAAGGAGAAACATAAAGATAAAACTTGGCATTAATATTAAAGAAGGAGAACCTGGGGCAAAGTTCTCAAGTATTCTGGTGCTTGAGGCAAAGTCAACCAGATTGTAGAATAACTGTGGAATCATAACCACTCTACTAAAAATGCCTTTGTCCTTTTGACAAAATAGTTCCAAGTTATAAATGTTTATATCGAGCTGCCAACCTATCATATCCTTTGGCGTTAAATGCTGAATATGTCTAACTCTCTGTACTGAGTTGAATAGTATGCCCCCCAAAATTCATATTCACCAACAACCTCAGAATGTGACTTGATGTGAAAATTGAATCATTGAAGATGTAATCTATGCTAAAATGAGGGCACACTGGATTAGTGCAGGCCCACACTCCAATATACTAGTGTCCTTATAAGAAAAGGGGAATTTGGAGGCAGAAACAAACAAGGAGAATACTATGTAACAGTGAAGGCAGAAATTACTGACACATATATAAGTCAAGGAATGCCAAGAATTGCAAAACAGTATAAGCCAGGAAGAAGTAAGAAGGAATGCTCTAGTATTTTTAAAGAGTATGGCCTTGCCTTCACCTTGATTTCAAACTTCTAAATTCCATAACTATAAGAAAATAAATTGTTTTAAGCCACCACATTTGTGGTGATTTGTAAGGGCGGCACTGGGAAACTCATGCACTCCCTTCTGTTAGGACATTGTGTTCACCCAGCAGTTTTCAGAATAAGAGTAACTTCCCAAGTAGGTGAACACATATATGGAAACAATAATATTTAAGTGTACGTATCTTTTTCAATTCCCATCTCTATAATAATTATTCTGTATTTGCAAATTGGTGTTATAGCCTTTATCAACCCACTTTATGGATTTATAGAACACAGACTTCTACAGAAAGGTAAATCTGCCCTTACAAGGTAAAGACAAAATCAGTTTTCTGAATACACTACCCAGTGGGGAGAGAGAGAGAAAGAAGCCCCTCCTAAGGCCTCTCTAGGCCTGGTGATCTCTCTGTGCCTGATCCAAGCCCCTTACCTGGCACCATGTACTCACCATAATGCCTTTGTTAGCAGAGCAGCAAGAAAATTTTCTTCAATAATGTTTTATTGCTACTTTTCACTAAGAAGCCACAGGCTATTTCAATTGCCACTAATATCCTAGAAAAGTGCTCCATGACTAAGAAATCACAATAATAGTAACACTAACAAATTTTAGCATTCATAAACTTAATCAGACTTTTGGAAATATTTTTTTAAATAACATAGTTTACATACTAGAAAAGTAATGGGCATTTTGGTATTTTGAACATAGCTAAGGTAATATGATTAATAAACACTAATAATAGTACCAATATTTCATTAAACTACTTTTCAATTAGACTAAACAAAATAATACAAATATACTAAAATTTAACATGAAATTCCCCCAAAGAATTATAGTCATGGTATACGGAAAACATTTTTCATTCATTAATTTATTCACTCAGTCAATTTATGAGACATTTCTTGAATAATCATGATGGTCCAGGAAATATGCTAAGTGCTGGGAATATAAAAATAAATGGGACATATGATTCATGCCTTCAAAGAACTTATTCTCATAGGGAGACAAACACAAACAGATAATTACAGTAGATTGATTTGAGCACTGTATAAAGGGTATAAACAAGATTCTGATCAGACCTTGCAAAAAAAGAGAGCTAAAAGCTTATTGAGGTGGATAGGAATTACTCATTCAGTTCTCTGGCAATGTTATGCTAAACAATAAGTATAACAAAGTCTATTTGGCAATATATTCATAAATTCTAACTAATTTATTTAAATCAATATTAGTCCTGGCCTTTTGAATAAATCAAGTTCTGAGCATATGTTTTTTAATTAAAAAGTAAATTCCAGTAAAATTCACATCAATTGAATCAATCTTCCTTTCCATACTCATCATTTTCTTTAAAAATCTTTGATAACTCAGTTGATTTATTCCATCAATAAATATTTTGCCCTGCACACACACAATGGCAAAATCATGTATATTCAGAAGAAAACCATTAAAAATTGAAACAAGAGATTTCCAGTTTCAGCTCTGACATATAAAGTGATTAAAGGTTGTAAGTGCCATTCTTTTTATGGTTTTTGTTGTTGTTAAATATTTTGTAACTGCAATTCTTTTTTTAAAGATTTATTTTTTTTTACAGAGGGGAGAGGAGTGAGAAAGACAGGGGCAAAAACATCACTGTGTGGTTGCCGCCCACGTGTCCTGCAACTGAAGACCTGACCCACAGCTCAAGCACATGCCCTGACTGGGAATTGAACCTGTGACTCTTTGGTTCACAGGCAGACACTCAGTTCACTAAGCCACACCAGCCAGGGCTTTTTTAACTGCCATTCTTATACAAGTAAAAATATGAACAAATAAAAAGCCCCAAACTCTTATTGAATCTATGAAAGAACTCAGGCCACAAGGCAAACCACCAGTCACTCAGGAGTCTGGAGAGACAGGCAAATGATAGCCATGGTCTGCTTACTTGGAGCAGAAACCATGAACTGCTAGGAATTCTTAAGTGGTAATTTGGACAAATTGTTGAAGATTGAGTGTTTACTACTTCGAGAGTGAGAAACTACTGGGGGCCACAGTCATATGGAGCAAACACATGTGTGTGTGGTTTTTACCTTCATGAATTCCACCTACCAAGTTCTCGAGGTGAGAAGGCAAGGAATGTCCCCATCCCGGGTCTGCCCTCCAAGGCATGTTAAAAGAAGCTGCCCAGGGAGAAGAATAATGCTGGAGCTCAAAAAACTCAGACCTACATTTAAAAAGAGCATTAGAAAAAGTATAAATGAAAGTCAACTGTAATTATTACCTGTGATAATACAATGGTAGGTACATGACATTGTGCGTTTGTCAATTCCCTCAAACTTTACAGATAAAGAGTGAACCTTAACCTACCCAGAAAAAAAAGAAAAGAAAAGAAATAACCAAACAAAAAAAACTTTTAGCAGATTGAGGGATCCTAGAAAGGACTGCAGACTGTTATCAGAGAGTCAAACTCAATTATAAACATGCAAAAGTATCCCATGGAAGGACCTGGGGCCAGGGAAGGTGAAGACCTGATTAACTGGAAATGAGTGACTTCTCTAAAACTGAGGGTAAAGGAATTATGACATTGTCTTCTGTTTAATAAAGTTGTTTCCCATGCAGTTTGACAATTCTAATACTGCTATACATTTGTACTGGAATTGAAGAATTATATTAGTGAATGGTGGATGGTGTGAGTCAGATTTCTGACTGTTCAAGTAGGAGTTTACAGATAACAGGAAAGGAGATTAGAATAATCCTTGTGGTAACAGACTAGAGAAATCCACAATTATTTACCTGAACATTTCAGCATTAATTGAATTCCTATAGCAGTTAAAACTCGTAGCAGTCATCCAGGAAATTGCTATGCATTTTTAAAAGATTTTTAAAAAATGTATTTATCTTTAGAGGGGAAGGGAAGGAGAGAAAGAGAGAAATATCAATGTATGGTTGCCTCTCATGCATCCCCTGCTGGGAACTGGCCTGCAACCCAGGCATGTGCCATGACTGGGAATCAAACTGTGATCTTTTGGTTCACAGGCCCACGCTCAATCCACTGAGCCACACCAGCCAGGGCTGCACAGAAACTTTTTAATGAAAGCTTTTTCATTAGTAAAATGAAAAAGGAACCCACTGTATGGGAGAACATTTTGCTAATGATGCATCTGATAGGGGTTAATTTATAAAATACATAAAGAATTTATACAATTCAACACAAGGAAGACAAAGAATCCAATTTTTTATTTTAAAAAGTATGAAAAAATTTGAATAGATACTTCTCCAAAGAAGACATACAGAGGGACAATAGACGTGAAAAATATTCAACATCACTAATCATCAGAGAGATGATTAATTAAAACTGTGATGAGCTACCACTTCACACCTGTCAGAATGGCTCACATCAATAAGTCAACAAGTGTTGAGGAGGATGTGAGGAGAAGGGAACCCTCATGCATTGCTGATGGGAACACAAAACTGGTACGCCACTGTGGAAAACAGTAGGGAGTTTCCTCAAAAAAAAAATTGAAGTGCCTTTTGACTCAACAGTCCCACTTTTGGGATTATTTCCTGAGAATCTCAAACCACTATTTTGAAAAAAAATGTATGCACTCCTGTGTTCATAGCAGCATTAATTATAATAGCTAAGATATAGAAACTGGCCAAGTACCAATCAGTAGAATAGTGGATAAAAGTTGTGGTCATTTACACAAAGGAATACAATTCTGCTGTTAAAAAGTAGATTTTTTTAAAAAGCTGTGGTACAAGTATGCAATGGAATACTATATGACCATACAAAGGAAATCTTACTGTTTACAACAATGTGGATGAACCTGGAGATTACTATGCTAAGTAAAATAATAGTCAGAGAAAGACACATTCTATATGATCTCACGTTTACGTGAAATTTAATGAACAATATAAACTGATGAAAAATAGAAACAGAGGCATGGATACATGGAATAGACTGACAGTTGTCAGAAAAGGGGAGGGACATGGACTTGGTGAAAGAAGGTGAAGGGATTACCAAAGACCATATTAGGGGGTGTCAAACTCATTTTCACCAGGGGCCACATCAGCCTCGCAGTTGCCTTCAAAAGGCTGAATGTAATTTTAGGACTGTATCAGTGTAACTACTCCTTAACAGTTAAGCAAGAGCTCAGCACTGCTACTAGGTAGAAACAAGGTGCTGGGCCAGATAAAACAAGGTGGGTTCAGCCCACCGGCCTGTGTTTTCCACCTGTGTCATATGTGTATGATATACAGACACAAACAATAGTGTAGTGATGGCCCGGGGGAAGGGGGTGTCAGGGCCTGGGCGGAGGTGGGCAAAGGGGGAAAATGGGGACATCTGTAATTGTATCAACAATAAAAATAAGGGAAAAAAGATTAAAAAAAAACTAATACCTATTCCTTCTCAAACTATTCCCCAAAAATCAAGAGGAAAGAAGACTCCCAAGCTCATTTTACAAGGTCAACATTATTCTAATTTCAAAACCAGATAAAGATTCTACAAATAAAGAAAATTATAGGCCTATATCCCTGATGAGCATAGCTGCTAAATTGCTCAATGAAATATTGCCAAATCAGATTCAACAATGCATTAGAAAGATCATGCTCCCTGATCAAGTGGAATTGATTCCAGAGATGCAAGGTTGGTATAATATCTTCAAATAAATAAATGTGATATATCACATAAACAAAATGAAGGATAAAGATGAGATGGTCATATGAATAGATGCAGAAAAAGCATTTGATAAAATTCTGTGCCCATTTATGATTAAAAAAATGTTTTAGCAAAGTGGGAATAGAGGGAACATTCCTCAATATAATAAAGGCCATATATGATAAACCCACAGGCAACATCACACATAATGAGCAAAACTTAAAATGTTTCCCTTAACATCAGAAGTAAGAAAGAGATGCCCACTTTCAACTGTCTTATTCAACATAGTACTGGAAGTCCTAGCCACAGCAATTAGGCAAGAAGAAGAAGTAAAAGTCATCCAAATTGGAAAGGAAGAAATAAAACTGTCATTATTTGCAGATGACAGGACAGTTATACATTATTAAATATTGTCATTCTTAGGAATATTTTAATGTTTAGGAATTAAATGACTTTTTAATCTAATTGTATATTGCCAAAATATCATATTCATGTTAAAAATTAGTACTTCTTCAATCTAGTTTACATCACCTAATAAAAGTACCAAACACATGCAGAGCATCAACTATTTTTTGATTAATGAAATAAGATTATGATCAGATCCACTTATTAAAGCAAGAATTCATAAACAATAATGTTTATTTCAATGTTTGGTTTTATCTAAGAGCCACAGTTGAAAACATTTTGCTAACTTTCTTAATGGAAAAATCGCTTTCATAATGATTTTTGCAAGTGTAAAATTATGTTTAACAATTTGCTCTTCATTTTAACATATAAAAGTTTATCATTTAAAGAGGTTGCACTTAAAGAACATACTTATTTTTTATGAATAATTTAAATATTTACAGAAGACAACCTGGTATTAGATCATAAATAATGCCTTGATAAATTTGAAAATTTTAACTTTATTTATATTTTGTTCTCTGAAAATAATAGAATAAAATTAGAAATCAATAGTGAAAGGATTGCTGTAGTAAAAATATTCATGTCTTTGCTGGTTTCAAAGAAAGGTAGGTTATTTTTACCAATTCTTCTACCAAAACCAACTGAAAATAATGGATAAAATAAAAGAACAATCTTCATAAAAGATACACAAATTTGATGAAATATTAAAGGTATTCCTATCCTATATGTAAAAAGAGAACAAGAACTAGAGAGAACGAAAACTCTAACTCACTTCGACATGGGGAATTTTCTCTGGCTAAACCTGTCTTTGGTGTGGAAGGACTTCACAAGGCATAGAGACAGCCAGGGTGAAGACTTTGATTTGAAGCCTACCACATTTATTTGTGACACTGAAGTCTATGTTGTCATAGTAAGGTGACCTAAAGCAAACCCTCTATCTCTTTGGAAGAAAAGAAATCCATCAAGTGAATGTAAACACATGTAACACTCATAGTTTTATAGAGCTCAGCTCGTCTCTTGGGATTGTCCCAAAATAATCTCAAGCAGTAAATTTAGTTTATTGTGATTCTGTGATGTTAGTGAGCACTGGGAGGAAACGGATGCACTTCTCTCTGGAGTCAAATTATCTCTATTTCACCTTTTGGAATTCTCACAAGAAAAATTTTGTGATAATAAATTCAAACTGAAGAATAATCAAGCACACAAGGTAACAAGCCAATGTGTAAAATCTACCAGAAGCAACAGAAAACAGAAATTGAGGAAAAGACTTAAGATAATCAATTTATCAGATACAGGTTGTTAAAATAAAGAAAGAAAAGCAGGTTTTATTATTTGTTAGGAGGAAAAAATGAAGCTTAGAGTTATCCACATATAACAGGAAATAAGAACACATGCACTGTTGCCTGGTCAGGTAACTCAATTAGCAAAAGCATCAATCCAATATGCTAAGGTTGTAGGTTCAATCACCAGTCAGGGCACATAAAAGAATCAACCAATGAATGCATAAATAAGTGAAACAACAAATCAGTGTCTCTCCCCCTAAAATCAGTAAGTAAAAACATAAAGAAATACATACACTATTGTTAGAGAATTAGAGTAATAGGGGTGAAAAATGTAATAAATTTAAACTCAATGAATGAGTGTGGGAGCAGAGTGTGGAAGCAGATTAGTTATAAAATAAAGAGAAAATTAGCAAAATGGAAGCAGAACCATGAAACAAAATATGTAACACAAGAAAGGAAAACATGAGAAATAGTTTAAGAGGTATAGATAAGAAAGTTAGGTCTAAGATATATTTAATTTCAGTTCCAGAAAACAGAGAAAGCAAGAGGCAAAAATGTATTTACAGAGAAAATGCTTGAGAATATTTAATGAACACAGACATAAAAAATTAAGTATGTTAAGTAAACACAAATATAAACATTGTCATATATTAGTGAAACCACAGAAAATAAATGACAAATACTAATAAAACCATTAAAGACTGTAGGAAAAAAGGAGAGTGAGATTTAGATTTATACTGAATTCTCAAGAGCAAAAATGGTAGATAATGATGTACCATGCACATATTAATCAAAAGGCAGTTGATATGAGACATAAGGTTTTAGAGAAATAAAAAAAGTTTATAACATATTAAATTTCTAATTTATCAAAGTAGTGTAACAGTTTGAATTTGTATACTTTGATACTCAGGAAGAGTAACTTTTGTTACGTTTCCCTTTATATACGAATTTTTTTATCCTAAGGAAGTTAACCTTGCAATATTCACATAGTTTCTTCTGTTTTACCTGCACTATTTCAATACTGTACTTCTGCCACTATTACCATCTTAACTGAAATCTGACCAGCCTCTACTCAGGAAGTGTTCCAGCAAAGCTGATTGAATTAGTTTATCTATATCCTTTTGGGTCTGTTTTTTTTTAATTAATTTATTTTAATTTTTATTTTTTTACTTTCTGGTGAGTTACCTTTTCAGCATTATAAACTCAGCTTAGGTATTAAGCGCCAAAATACTAGCCAATGCTGCACTTACACTTTCCCGTAGAAGTTTCTGCCTCTTAGATTTCTTCCAGAGAGTGCCAAAGTTCCCTTACAGTAGCCAGGACCTACTGAATAAAACTCTGAGGAAAAATCAACTTAACGTTAGCATAATAGACTATAGGAGGTACTGGGATATAAGATGGCTCATTATCATCGTTCTTCTATCATTCTTCTTACCAAACATTTTGTGCCCAGCCCTCTCACCTTCTAAGCAAACTAGTCTATATTCTAATACTTTCCTGAGTTTCTGCTACAGAGGCCATGAATATCTCTTGTTTCCCCTGTGTGGTTTATGTCTCTGTAACTGTTTTCTTAAGAGAGTCAGAAATATTTGCCCTCCCTCAATGGTCAAACAAATATTAGTACCAGTTGTTACAATGGGCAGTACTTGAATCTGACTTCCCAATTGATGAGAAAGTCCTCCGTACTACCCCCAGCCTACAGGACAATTAGTGAAACCCAGACAGTGTTTGGGCAAGAGCGCTCATTGCCCTTACAGTTTTGTCAGCATGTCACTACTGATTCCCATAGATTGTTCTCAAATCCCATTAATTAGCCTACAAGGTCCTCATTTGTCTTCTTCCAGAAAGTCACGTATCTGTACGCATATCGCCTATATTGTCAAAAACCATCAACAAAAATCTGAAAGGTTAGGCTTAGCTTGCCAAATTTCATGGATACTGGCAGATGTCACAAGACTCCAGGGGCAGAGATAAGGTTGGTTCGTTGCAATAGCATTGCCAACATATCAGCATTTGTACTCTTTTCCTGACCTCCAGCTCTTAGCAGGTGACATAAATTGGGCCAGATGGTCCCTGCCTTGTACTACAGGAGAGGGATCCTGAGTGTAGCGAACCTGAATATTTTATACTGGACAATGAGCATACCTGCCAAACTTTCCTCCAGAGGGGGACAACCATCTCTACTTCAAGGGCTGTAAGTAAACCTGTTACTTGCTTCAGAGAGAGATAATTAACTCTATCCCTAAGCCTATTCTCTATTTTAAAATATTATTTAAAGCTAGCACAAAATGAAGAGCAGTCAGTGCCTCTGCTTGCAAGATGTACACAAACAAACGAGACCATGGAGAGTTGTGTCCCGACAGATCGCGAGTTAAGGAGAGAATTTCAGGAATAAATGGCTTTACCCAGTTAAGTTTTTTCCACCAGGGAGCTGTTTCACCTTATTCTTTTTGTTAGATTATTTGGTGTAACACTAAATCACACACACACATATAACACACATTGTGCTAATACCTTTTTCATGTCTCTTTCAAAAAGAAATGTGAAACCATTTTGGAAACTAAGGTTCTTCTGGGACGGATATGTAGTATATACTGTCTAAATCAAATATTAAAAAGGGAAAAAAGTGAAGAAAGTATAAGAATAGTGTAATGAAATAACGGCAAGTAAAAATGTAAAATGATACAGAGACAAGAATAGCAGAAGAAAATGAACACTCGATTAAATCAGGACAGTAGAGTGAGAACCAGGTGTACTTGGAGCAAGAATATGTTTTGGCTTTGCAGCTAAAGTAGATTTGGGCAGAATTAGATTTATTACTCTGAATTGTTCCTGTCTTTTGAAAATAAATTTTGGAGGTGATTCTATAATGCTGACTGATATAAAGGAAATAAAACAAATTTTGAAAAAGTAGAGATAGCTCAATTTTACAATAAGTTTAGGAGATAAGAGAGACAGTATTAAGACAGAACAAGAAAAACAAAGGGATGCATATAAATACTATAAGGCTAGTCTTTTGGGGGCAAAAAAAATTATATGAGAAGAAATTATAAAAAAGTAAACAACTCTCCATGATTAAAACAAATAAAGACATACTTAAAATGTGCATGAATTTAGAATAAGCGGGCAACTTCAGATTCAGAAAACTATTAAGGGCCATCACTCTAGTCACATTGTAAACTCCATATTTGAGTTCTCAGTAATGCAAATGGAGAAAGAGACAGAGAAACAGGAAAAAAAGGAGGAGGAAGAAGAAAAAGGGGGAAATAAAGTGGAGGAGGAAAAAAGGAAAAGAGAAAACGATCGGCACAAAGGAGTAAAAGGACAAAAGGAGAGAGGAGCAGAGAGGGAGCAAGAGACCTTGTTCAGTGCCAGAAAACATAACCTATCATTGTGTTGCAGTCAACTGATTGGATAAAATAATTTAGGGTTTTTGTACATTTTATATGCTCTGAAACACTAATATATGATTGGTTTGGTTGTTTTACTATTAAAAAATCAAAGCAGCCTGCAATTGTACACCAGTAGCACAAAAACAAAGGCAGATTAAAAGGCAGCTGTCATTACAGTAAACACTCAGATCCACTTTCTGCAGCTTCTTTCCATCCAACTTCCACACATACCTCAGACGAGCCCCACAGGTTGTCAGTATTTGTACTGACTCCTGTTTTCAGGCTTCTTAAAGGATAAATAATTACATGTTTCAGATCGAATGAATTACTGAATTACATATCCACAGTTTCCAAAACGTATTTGATATTTTCTAGAATTGTAGCACGTTCACTTAAATGCATTTATTTATTTTTAAGGACATAGGGTTCAATAACTTAAACTGCTTTATTGCTGCTCTCTCTTTGGGGGAGGAAGGCTGTAAGTTAAGTAGTGAATATCCATAAAAATATCTTAGAAAATAGCTTTTTCATCCGTGGTTTTAGAACATCAAAAGATTTATTTATAGAGCTAAAGTTTATGTCAGCATTTCTCTTTTCTTTATGTACCTTATAAAAGCAAACAATATAGTCTGAGAAAGTTTGGGTTAATACTAAGATCAGAATCAGGTTGAAAGTTGGACTGTATTACTCTGATATTCCTTGACTATACATTTGAATTTTGTAGTGCTACCCAGATGATACACAATATAAGCTATTTGACATAAAATCCCTTTAATAATTTGAGAGTCTGTCAGAATTCATTCATTTTGGATATTGCCTGCTGTTCAAAGGAAAATGGTCTGTATCATATCGGTGTATTGATCTGTGGTGGTTGTTCGTTTGTTTCCTGGAGAGATTCTATTCAATGGTCACTTTGCTCTGATCCTCAATAAGAAGTAATTGTTTCAATATAAAATAAATTGAAGAGTAAAGTAAAATATGACATATCTTTCTTGGTCAGTCAACTCTGGTTATGTTTTTAATTGAAACTATCTTCTAAGAAATTACAAACAAAACACCAAATATCTGGGCACTTCAAAGTTGCGGGGGTCTTTACATTCCATTCTAAAATTAACAATTTTCATAAAATATTTCATGACAAACTTGACATGGACTTAAGTACTTAATACTTTGAGTCATAAAATTCTTTGTCACATTATTCAACATTGGGTAAATAAGACTGAAAATGTTGGTAAATTTGAACACATTTGTTTGATTCCATGTGCTACTGTACAGTTAAAAGTATAAGGGATTATTATATATCCTTGTTAGGTTAGGGTCAAATTCTCTACCAGGCCATGCTTCATAGAAATACCACCTTTGTTTTTATACCTTCCAAAATCTGGATACTTCGGGCTTGCTCCACTACACCAGACATGATCATTTTAAGAATCTTTCTTTTTATACCCCACTATATGTTTCCATCATTTCTCTACTAATATTTAAACAGCCTAATAGAAAAGCAGAAAGAAAGAAGAGATAGAAATGTCCTTTTAAGGGTCATGAAGGCCTTGTCACCTTTGAAATAGATTGGTGGGATATAAGCTACTCTGTCCCTTCATCTTTCTATCAATCTAGCAAACAGCGTGGCAGCAGCCATTTACACACCAGGAAGAAATAAAGTCCCTGAAGAAGCGCTTGTTCAGTGTGTTATTTAGCTCTGCCAATGTCAGTCCTAAGTGTTTTCATCCTTCAGCGTTTTCTCGGCCTGGCAGAAAAATGGATAATGGATGATGATGTGGATGACAAAGTGCATGGACTCTAAAACCGATGAAGAGGAGAGAGAATTTGATAAGAAAAGCACTTCTGGGACACAGCATTATGAAAAATCTCACATAAATACACACGTGGAGGCTTATGCTGCTGGTCTGTTGCTGAGCGCTTGCTTCTCTCATGCTCACGCCACCTCATCGCCTTGCTTAGATACGGTGATAAAGAATGCAGACACACAGAGTATGCTAGCAATAAGGACTATTATCATTTCTCCAGTAACTTTTTTTGGTTCAGTGTTTTTGCTTTTCTAATTTTATTTGTATTGTTTAGACTATTACAAGTGTCCCCATTTTTCCCCTTTGCCTTTCTCCACCCAGAGCCAGCCCCCCTCCCTCTGGCCATCACTGCACTGTGTCTATGCGTTATATGCATAGATGTTCCTTGGGCTGATCCGAACTCTTTAGATTAGATTTATAAATCCATGTTTTTATAATTTTTAAATTTTTTAATCTTTTAGATCACCATGAGAAATGATCACTATTAACAGTAATCCCTAATCTGTACATAAAAAACACCGTTGCATAAGAAGTAAACTAAATTTATATATGCTAACATTCTGGTATCTTATCACGATGGCATGTGTTACACATTTACTTATTAATGAGAACAACATAAAGTCTTTTTGGTGATGAATGGTGTAATATCATGAACCCAGGATAAGTAATCAAAAGAAATAGAAAAGGGTGAAGGCAGGGTGTTAGGGAAGCAAAAGGAACAGAATGTGTTCAATGAATGAAGTGAAACTTATTTTGTCCACCTGTCCATTGCTTTTACTGTTTCTCTGTAATTCTTCCCATCACCACCCTTTCCTCCACCTCTCTTTCTCAATTAGTTTAGTCATTGTTGTCATGGCAGTTTTTCCCAAATATTGCTGACCTGCAGTAAGTACTTAGTATTTTTATTTTCAGAATGAACTGTTTGTTTCCTTGCCTCTAACCTGCGTTCATCCACTTTTCTTTGAACTCTTACCAAGCGGCTGCTACAGTGAACACAGGGTTGTGTTCTTTGTACATTGTCCTAGCAGGACAATGTACAAAGAACACAACCCTGTGTTCACTGTAAGAGGACAATGTACAAAGAACACAACCCTGTGTTCACTGTAGCAACACACCATGGGCCGTCTTAATGTTCCCTAAAGATTCACTTTGCTCCTATCCCCCTGTGGCTTCCTCTCAAACAATTGTTATTGTTTGTATCAATTTTGCCCAGCTAATTCTGTTTAAACATTATTTACTCCAAGAGAACCTCGTTAAACCTCTGAAGCAGGTTGGATATGCTTGCTACTTGCTCCCCTAAAACCTTGTCTGTACAAGGTTTGTCCTGTAATGAGCTGTATTTCTGGTGCCTAATACTTTTACCAGGTAATGGGTGTTCAATACATATTTGCTGTCTTAATGGAATTCAACAAACCTAAATTGGAAAATATTAAAGGTCATAATGGTCATTTTTATCATAGGTTTATTTTCATGTTTCAAAGAAAGCATTAAGCATATTTTACAGCTAAGCAGAATAAGTACCTACATAAAATAAAAAGGAGGTCAAGACCCTGTTACATATAGTAGATTAAAACACCATTTTTCTCTCCTCCATTTTTGGCTCATCAAATAAGTAATCAAATTGCAGAAACTAAAACAAATAGAAATCCATTATAATACCTTTTTTCTACTCTTTGTTGGAACATACATATAAGAGTACCCCAGTTGCTGAGGCTCAAAACTGTAGGTGTAACTGAGAGAAGCAAAACACATATTGATTTTACCTAACAAGTTAGAAAAGCAGCATTTCTCCAACCTGGGAGTTAGAGAATTAGTGCAAAAAGCTTTATAAATCTCATGACACTGAGCTCTATGTTTAACCCAGGTAACCATCTGGTCTTCCCTGGCCATTCGACACAAAGCAGATTTCAACCTTTGCTTGTTCACTCAACAGAATCTAAGGCAGCCTGGTGACTAGAACCTTGAATAAGACACATGGCTTTAATGATTTTAATACTAAAATGCTACTTAACTGAAAATCTTGTGCTAGTAGAATATTTCTAATTATTATTCCTGCTTATTCTGACCGTCAAAACAGTGATGTGTGCTTCCTAATTGGAATAGATTTTCTGCCTGTCCTTTCTATCTTCAAATAATTCTTAGAGTTTATTTATAGTCATTTTTCTCTTTAGATCATGTTTTGAGGTACAAAGAAGCAAAAAAGGCAAATAACCCTTTTGTCATTTGTCCAACATAATTGCCAGTAAGACAGGAAAGGAAAGAAAATGCTGATTTATTATTTTTCACTCTTCTATCTTCTGAGATTTAAAAAAGACATAAATAAAGCACTCATTATATAGTTACACTTATCCTACAATTATTAAAAATAATGCAATAAATGTGAAATTAAGTCACTTATTTTTTGCAAGTCAAATGAATAATGTATGGTGCTCATGTATAGCAGCATAAAGAATCATCTATTTTTGGAGCCATGATGTTTTTAAAATATGACTTCTTCACTTTTAACCTGAGATATAGCCCTTTAGCTATATATTATAAGCAGGCATTACTGAGAGAAAAATATTTCTAATTTTGAATGAATGTTTTTGTATTATAATAATTTCCCAGGAATATAAAGAAATATAACTGGATATAACTGTAAAGAAAAAAGATTAGATTTCTTATTTGAATCAGTACAATAACCAAATTATTCTGTATTTGTAATTTCTCTAAATGTTCATAAATGCTCATAGATGTTTAATTAAATCAATATTTAAGATAATTTTCTAATGCATGAGTCTCTTGGTTTTCAAAAATGTCTAGTAAGAATTTCAGTCTAAACAAAATGAAGATATGTGGGTGGTATGTTAATTTTCAACTAAAATCTTCAGTCCTTTCTCTTTGGAGGCCTCTTGATTTTTCATATTTTTCAAGGGAGATTTTTAGTTTGCATGCTAATTATTTTCTAATCATTGTTTTGTACTTTAGCATAAAGTACAAAATTACACCTTAATATAAGGTGTAGTTAGTGAAAAAAATTTATCATCTTTGGAAAAGTTTTTCTTAAATTATTTTCTAAAAGATTCTTTTTTACTTAATAAGATACTTTAAAATTTGAAATAAATGTTGCCCTCTGAAAATAAAAATTAGCATATAAATTCAATATCCTCCTATATTTTATAAACGTATGACTCATTCCGCTGAAAATAAGATACCTGAAAATTAAAAGTGTTTAACCTCACAAAATCTTAATTACTGGGGGAGGGGAGAAGGAGTCATTCAATAGTAATTTTATACAGAAATTGTTTTTATACTTCAGGCAGCCACTGTGTTTAACAACTACAATTCTTGTCATAAGCTGGCACTGCAAATAAATGTAAACCGATAAATAGAAGGTCCTAGATTAAAGGAACTATAATACTCACAGGGGGTGGCATTCTTATGTTTTCTGTCCTGCCAAAATCTTTAATCAGAAAAAAAGTATGGAAGATCATTTATCTAATCATACAGAATTAGGAACAAGCTTAGCTGTACCATGAGTACAAAACTTGTATGGGAAGGTTACTTGTGCATAACATGTGCACAGCTGACATTATTTATATTAACATAGACTAAGCAAATCCCTGTAGTTCCCATATAACTCTGAAATGCTAAAAAAAAAAGTGAGAGCATTGTTTCATAGTTGCTAGTGTTGGCAAAAATGAAATGTTACTTCCACAGCATAAAATTGACAGTGCCTTCGCTTTTAAAATTGCAGACTCTCATTAACATTTTGTGTATAAATGTGCAAAATTTGAGAGTGCTCTGAACATTTCTATCTATAGGTATGTAAGCATATAAATGATTGCAAACTGTACAAATTGCATATCAGATAATACAGTCCTGGAAGCCTTTGTCACTGACTTCTATGCTATGACCACCTCAGAAGTGAGTGAAAAGTTTATACACATTTGCTTTTCTAACATTTCCATTTCTCTCCCGTGTTCTCATTTGGAGTTATATAGTCTTGCCCACTTTGAGTGACAAGTGCCATATTGTGAGGAAAATTTTTTCAGGTAATTTTTGTTTACCTTCCTAATGAAAAAGTATGATAAATAATAATCCTGGAACCAGATCATAGATTTTAGTAAAAGTTGAGATGCTTCTAGCAATTTATTTGGATCAAGTCTTCAGGGGTCACTCTGGTTTTACTCAAAGCTGGTCTGGATTCTCCAAAGTGGAGGAATTTGTTGTCTCCTTATACAGATACTCTTTGTGGCTAAGGCGTTCATCCAGGGGCAGGACGGGGTGTGTGTGTGGGGGGAGATGAATCTTTCAAGTCATAGTCACATGAAGCTAATAGGTTTTTGAGGATTAAAATGGAGATAGAAACTTAAAACATTGATATTTTCTTAGTGGATAGGGGATTTAAAATATGTTTGACATAACGATCCAATTGAAAGGGAAATGCTATCATTTCAGAGGTAAGATAGCAGACTTTTCATCTTAAATACATACTAATCTCAAAGAATACAAAGCAAAGTGTTTCCAACGACTAAACCTTGATATTAGAGTATTTTCTTATTAAGCTTTCTTTTTTCTCCTTTGACCGTCTCACATGCTGAAAAGGTGCCGTAAGGAGCTAAGAACCCTTTAGGATGATAATGGACCAGTCCCTTAGAAACCGTCTGAACACATATACTTTCATAAACATATGGGATCACCAAATGCAGCCATCGACATTTATTTTAAATCTCTAAATAAATCACCCTTATTATTGCAGCCAACAGTAAAGAAAAGGAAAAAGTTTAGGTTCTCCACCAACTTTTCTTGTTCACTACAAGATCAGTAGATGTAGGTGGGGAGCTATTTTGGCTTTTCAGTGTCCTGATTGCTCTAGCTATATCAACTATTCACCTTCATGTCAGTGACTTCATTAAATTCTGATTTAGAAACTAATTTGAAAGAAGCCTGACCTTTGAAATACAAAGGGTGACAAGAGAGCAAAGTAAAGAGGTAGAGAAGACACTGCTGAGCAGATCTCAAATCACATTCATGTTTTAAAAGCTACCTTATGAGCTATTCACCACTCACAATTTAGCTTTTTAATCCAAATTTTAACTTGAAAGTCGCCCCTGCTGACTCAAAAGTGTTATAACATGCAGTGGCCAGGTGGGGGAGAAGTGCGGCCTCAGCCCTTTGAAGCTTGGTTGCCCATGATCAGTCGGAGCTCCCAGGTGGCCACACTTCAAAGAGGGAGGCATCCGGTCTCTGTTTCGGTCGGGCCAGCCATGTAACAGTTATTTTCCCCCCCAGTGGCTTGGAATTGGCTTTCATGTTATACTTTCACTTAGTAAAGTAAATGAAGAGCATTACAGGCAGATCTTGATTAAAAGATTTTTTAAGGCGACATCTTGAGAGAACCAGCTACCTTTTAAAAGCACCTGTTAATGCAATTGCTGGGTAGAAGGTAAGGTAAGCCTGCCGGGGAGGTTTTTAAAAGCAAACCCACTCACAAGGTTGAATCTGACATTTTAGCAATGAAGCCACATCCCTTCATCGAGCTATCATGGTTGCAAGTAAATTTTTATTTAACATTTTGTAGAGGGGTGTCTATTTCATGGTGCAGTTAGGTTGAAAAAACACAGTGATATTAGCTGAAAAATAGCAATGACCAACATTGAGCCATTAAATGTATTCCATACAACCAACACACAGGGATGTTGCTCTTGATAATATTTACACATGCCATTGGCCGAAACACATATTTTCTAGTAGTTTTTATTCTTACATATAGTATACTTAAGTAGATCTTCTATACTTCATTGTATATAAACAAGAATCTGATATAATTAATAATGTTTCTCTTGTCATAAATAAATCATGTGAACCACGCAAATTAGTATAAATAATATAAAAACTAGAGAAATTCTTTCTACTCCAGAAAAGTGGTCCTCCAGCTTGGCCACATGGTGAAATCATCTGGAGTGCTGTAAGGGCAAAAAGAGATGCCTGCACACACTTGCAGATTTGCATTTACTCTGCCTGGAGTGGCCCTGGACATAGGAATTTGAAAAGCTCCCCAGGAGATTCTCATGCGCACCCTGACCTTGGACAGGTTCTCTCAAACTCTAGCATGTATATAACCATTTGGGGATCTTGTTAAACTGAATCGTATTGTGATTCAGTGGGTCTGGGGTGGGGCCTGAGACTCTGCCTGTGTAACTACTCCCAGGTGATGCGAAGCTGCTGGTCCCTAAACCATTCATTGTGGAAGAATAGTTTTAATGTTTCACAGCTCAGGAAAAAAGCATAGATTGTAATCATTAAGATATTTGTGCTGAAACTACCTATGTCCTCATTACTTCCGATCTAAACAGCTACCCACTACCCCACCGACCCCCAGTTACCCCAACTTCATCTACTACTACTTCTTACCTTTTAGTGTAGTCTTGTTGCCAAAGGTCATTAAACCTGGTTGTGGAATAATCTTTGGAAGACCATGCTGGCTGGGGCTTTAAAATGCAGCCACCAATAGATGTTGCATGTTGGGGTGTTTTAAATGAAGGAACTGCTTTCGAAGTAAGCAGTTTGCTACTACAAAAAAAGCAGTTCTGCAGTGTTAAATTGCTTCTGTTGGTATGTGGATGTAGAGCTTGATGCCAGCAAGAATGCCAAGTAGGACCTTTACTCTGACTAGACCATATTCATGGCATCTATTCAGGGAGAGGATAAGCTGAGTAAAAGGCCATTTGAACCTAAGGGCCCACGTTGGCAAGAGTCAGGCAGTTTTGTACACAGAGCAGAGCATGTTTCACTGTGACAGGCATAGATATACACCTCCCGAGTGGTGTGTGTGAGTCCCAGGCTGCTCACTGCAGGGTGCACCAGCCAGGCCATGAAAGTTTCAAGTTTCTGACACTGGTCATCAAATTTACCTTTGAACTTATCTCCCCTGACCAGTAGAACTTTGAAATAAACCACGGTATTTGAAAAGTATAAGCAAGAATTTTGTATGTCATCCCTGAAATCTTATGTTCTATAACAAGTGATGTTTTAGAAATGTCATGAGTTTTGAATGTGAAAAACTTGAGTTTGAGGAGGGCTGTATTTGTTTAGCTTCTGGATGTGGTATATGAGTGGAGGCACAAAGTGTAAGGAGACAGCCAGACAGTGAAGGAAAGGGCTTCACAGGCAAAGACAACAGCAGGAAAGGGCCTTCCCTGACACAGGGCAGCATCTGGGGACCAGACAGCAGCAGCCCAGCAGGGGTAGCACAGAACAGAATGAGGTCCAAGAGAGAGAGCTGCTGGGGCAGGATCATGCAAAACCTGGAAGGGCATGCTGAAAAGGTTAAACTTATTTCCGGAGCTGTGTGAAGCTACTCAATCATTTAAAAAAGCACCATGATCTAATTTTTGTCTTGGAAAAAAAATGTGTTTGTGGCTGCAGTATGGAGACAAGGCTATAAGATGGTAGGTTTGGAACTAGGAAGGTCAGTCAGCAGACAATTGGTGGAGTCTGCGTGAAAGATGATGGAGCTTGGAGTCTTTCAGAGGCATCACAGAATATCCAGCACAATGTAAGTGCTTAACAAATGGCAACAATTACTATCATAGTTAATCCAAGGAAGATCTCTATAGTGCCTCTCTAGTGCTCTTCCAGAGCACGGTTAGGGACCACAGCCACTGCTGTAACTAACTTGTTGCTGTGGCCCTTATTTTCCCAAAGAGCAGGAAGCATGTCTCCAACTACCACTGGCTTGTCCACAACTATAATTTTTTTCTGAAAAAAAAGCATTTAGTGTATTGCTGAATCTTATTAGCTGATATTAACAATAGAACTCAAAATATTCTGATATTGGCAAAATTATTTAATTGTAAAGTGTTTAAAGTCAGGAAACAATTTATAATTGCTGTGCACAATAAAGGGGATAGGGTCTATTTTCCTGAAAATTTGTTATTAAATAGGTAGCATATTCTTCAATTAGTACATTCTTGAAATCACAAGAGTATTTTAAAATAAGAAATATGTAAGCAAGGAAAAACAAAACAAGAAAACCTTCATAATACCCATACATTATAGCAAGACAGCTTTCTAAACAACAGTGAGCAATATTAAACAGGACTTACCACTTTGCAACTTACAAAGAACATCACAGATAAAAGTTACGTATGATAGAAAGCCACAATACTGAAACCTATAGCTGTAACAGAAGATGCAATACTATAAAAATTTAATTCTGGACTTCCGCCAAGATGGAGGCATAGGTAGAGATGCCGTGCTTTCTCCCACATCCAAGTTTAGAGACAACAAAATATTAGCAACAGAAAACATAGCCAGAACACAGAAAATTGAACTTTTCGGAAGTCTGATAACAACAAATTCTTCAGTCTGACCAGTAAGAGGGGCGAAGCCAGCAGCTGGTGGAGCGGGGTTGCACAGGAAAACTCGATCAGATGGACTCAGGCTCGTGGATCCCAGGCGTGGGGTTGCAATGGGCAGGCCCAGTGAGCGACCGGTGTACCCAGTGAGGGTGCAGGGCGGCGGATTGACTGTGGTCCCTCAGTGGTGAGCAGATAGTCCAGCCAGGGAGTGGGCGGTGAGATGGGACCCAGCAGGCCCCAGCTGTAGGGGGCAGCAGAGGGGGCTGCTATTTCCCCACTCTGACCCCGCCTTCACACACAGCATCACAAACCAGTGACCTGGGAGGCCCCGCCCCAGTAAATATCTAAGGCTCCACTCCTCCTAATTAACAAGCGCGAACAGACCAAAAATGGCTCAAGAAGATCTCAAAGCCCCAGAGCCCATAAATCTAAGCAACGAAGAAATAGCAAAACTTTCAGATGCATAGTTCAAAACACTGCTGATCAGGATGCTCAAAGAACTGGTTGATTATAGTCACAAATTAGAGGAACATATGAAGGCTAAACTAATTGAAATGAAGAGAACTGCACAGGAAACCAATAGTGAGGAAGAGGAAACTGGGTCTCAAATCAAGGGAGTGAACCAGAAAGAAGAAAATAATGGCCAAACAGGAAAATATGAAGAAACAAGAATTCAAAAAAAATGAGAAGAGACTTCGGAACCTCCAGGAAATCTTTAAATGCTCCAACATCCGAATTATAGGGGTACCAGAAGGGGGAAAGGAATAGCCACCAGTGGAAAATTTATTTGAACAAATAATAAAGGAGAATTTCCCCAATCTGGCAAAGGAAAAAGACTTCCAGGAAATCTAGGAAGCTCAGAGAGTCCCAAAGAAGTTGGACCCAAGAAGGAACACACCAAGGCACATCATAATTACATTAGCCAAGATTAAAATGAAGGAGAGAATCCTAGAAGCAGCAAGAGATAAGGGGACAGTCACCTACAAAGGAGTTCCCATCAGACTGTCAGCTGATTTCTCAAAAGAGACCTTACAGGCAAGAAGGGGCTGGAAAGAAGTATTCCAAGTCATGAAAGGCAAGGACCTACAACCAAGATTGCTCTATCCAGCAAAGCTTTCATTTAGAATGGAAGGGCAGATAAAGTGCTTCTCAGATAAGATCAAATTCAAGAAGTTCATCATCACCAAGCCCTTATTATATGAAATGTTAAAGGGACTTACCTAAGAAAAAGAAGATAAAAAACATGAAGAGTGAAAGGACAACAAACTCACAGTTATTGAGAACCACACCTAAAACAAAAGCAAACTAAGAGGACAGCTAGATCAGGAGCAGAACCATAGAAATGAAGATCACATGGAGGGTTAGCAACAGGGGAGTGGGAGAAGGAGAAGGGGGGAGAAGGTACAGAAAATAAGTAGCATAGATGGTAGGTAGAAAATAGATAGGGGGGAGGGCAAGAATAGTATGGAAAATATAGAATCTAAAGAACTTGAGACACATGGTCATAAACTAAAAAGGGGGAATGGTGGGGGAGGGGTGTGCAGGGTGGAGGGGAATGAAGGGGGAATAGGACAACTGTAATGGCATAATCAATAAAATGTATTTTAAAAAATAAATTTAAAAAATTTAATTCTTGTATAATTTAGAAAGAAAACTTCAGGTTTCTAATTTAAACTGTGGTCTCAATAAAGACATCACAAGAGGCAGAAAATTGTCTAAATTTGGCAAAAGAATAAAAAGAATGAGCACCACAAAATGTTGAAATAGTGTGATTAACCTCTGGTTCAGAAAGAGACTCTGAGAAAGACTGTATTTTTGCATAGATTTCTTTTAGTTTAAGGCTCATGAAGAGGTTCTTCGTCTAAACTATCACATCCTTTAGGGATTAAGAGGGAAACTTGTGGGTAGAGCAAGTTAAATAGTACATTTTATTCTGTCTTGTGGTAAAGACCTGGAATATAATGAATCTATTGGAAAGAACATAGGTAAACTCGGGCCCTGTTTTTAATAAAATCTAAATGGAAGAGGACTGCCAACACATAATGATTACATAAAAATATCAAACAATTTGTATAAGGAGACAGGCATATCTGTTTTGCATATTAAATGTTTCTAAAATTTGACCAGTAAAACAGTCATTGAAAAAGGTGGACATTTCTACTTTAACTTTCATTTTATTAGACATGTAGTTTTTCCTTTCCATTGCTTCAACTTTATTTCATCACTTTAGCTTAGTTTCTTTGCTGTCTGGTCTCTTTTAAACCACTAAGCATATAAACGCTTTATCTAGAAACTTGTCACGAATTCTTTTTAATACAAACAGGCACCTCTAGTTAAATTTCTTGACTCACTTGTAACATTCAGAGACTCTCTTAAAGAAGCTAGCAAATATGTGTGATACCTGGGGGCAGAGCACCTTCTCTAACACAACAATTTGGATTGCATGTTCAATGAGAGCAGTTCTTGTTATATGTATTCAATGTTCTAGCCATAAGCAGGAATCACAAAAATCATCCCATTACCATCAAAGATTGAAAAATAATGCTACCTCTACATATTTTTATGGAGCGCTGAATGTTATTCAGAAACTTTGCCTGACTGTAAACTCCTTCTTTTCATGTAGAGATATTGCAAATGATCACTCTTCATTTCCCTCCCCAATTCTGTAGCTTAATATAAATGATCAATTCATTATTTAGTATATATCATAAAGTATATACAGCTTTTACATTTTCATTTGTGTGCCTCTATGTCCAAAATGTCACTGTAGGGATAAAAAATGAATGGCCTTTTCTGCTATTCTTTTTATCCTGGGTTTGAATTTTTCCTTTTATTTCCCCTAGAGAAATTCAGAAAATATAAATTAGAATGCTGATTCCTAGGATAATGGGCTTCCTGCTTTGATTCAGTCAATAAATCAGTGCTTTATCTGCAAAAGAGTGTGTATCCTTAGAGAAAAATAAATGGGCTCACTCCTTATGCAGTGCTAGGCAGGAATATAACTGATAACATTTTGACGTGGGGTATAGCTGCTGGTTGAAATGCCTACAGAAGCTTTAAGGAGTTGAGGACAGAAAGTAAAAGAGAATAAATGAAGAGATGAGGTGAACAGTTATATGCTGTAGCAGAAACAGTGTGGAACAAAAAGCTGTTTGCACGTAGAATAGAAAACTGTACACTTGAATATACAATTTAGCTTCCTTTGGTTCCTCTTTATCTACCTCCACTCGTTCAGTCAATGAGGAAGACCAAGATGTGTACTCATCTCCAAATCATACTCCTATTCTCACTCTTCTCTGTATTTTGTTCTAAATGATCTGTGGGTAAATCATCATCATCTCCTAACTGGTCATCTTTCCTCCACTCTGTCTCTAAAGCACACCCAATCCAACACTATAGCCAAATCAAAACACAGAAGCCAATTATCTTCACCTCGCTGGACCTTTTTACTCCCCCTGAATTAAATCATTTCATGTCTACTGATATAGTTCAAATAAAATCTAGATTATTTACTAATTTCTCAATCCCAGTATCATCTGTGCTCATATTCTTCTGTTTTCATATCACGCAGCCCTCCTACACCTTGTCTCTTAAAGTACAGCCATAGCCGGCCTCTTAAAAACTTGTGTACCCTGTTTATTTAATGGCTGTGTGTTTCTTCTCTCAGACACTCTTTCTGATTTTTGCATCCCCTAAATATTCTTCCTTTAGCTGTTTCTTATCATCCAATTTTAGCTTAATCTTCACTTTCTGGTAGAGAACTTTCCCGATCCTCTGATCTTAAGTAGCCTTCTTTTTCAATCCAGAGCATTCCTTTATTCCTCTGTGTAATGATCATTAATAAAATACATTCTTTATTATTTCTGGGGTTTTTGTTTAATTATCAGCTGCCTCTTTTCTTCCATTAACTCCATTAAAAGCTCTGTGACAATAGGAACCTTTCCTGTTTCACATACTATTCTACCTCCAGGTTCAGAATAACTTATATATGCCCTGGCTGGTGTGACTCAGTGGATTGAGTGCTGGCCTGTAAAGCAAAAGGTCACCAGTTTGATTCCCAGTCCAGGGCACATACCTGGGTTGTGGGTGAGGTCTCCAGCTGTGTGTACACAAGAGGGAATCGCACATGGATGTTTCTCTCCCTCTTTCTACCTCCCTTCACCTTTCTCTAAAAATAAATCAATAACAGGAAAAATAATACCTTATAGAAAGTCCTCAGTGACTATTTTCTGAATAAATAAATAGAGCATTATTACCCCAGGTCTTCACCCCATTATAATAGGGCTGTGGGTGACCTGCCAGATTTTCCCCTAGTTAACTTCTCTGAGCCTTTATTATTTCATCAGTTCTGGATGGAGATGCTGGGTAGGCTCAAAGAGTATTTATGATTTTTAATTCAGCCATTGTTATTTGCATTAACTTATTGCAATTAGAATTTACTAAATGTAGACATATTAAACATATAATAAGAATGAAAAACAACCACTAACTCATGTGTAATTTTAAAAATCTAAACAAATGGAAGAAATATTTAGTCCACACACTTGAGAATCATACTGATGTTACCTAAGTAATCCTCTTCTTTGTTATTTTCACTAGAGCTTGTTCTAGTTCTATGCATCTCTGATTATTTGTTGTCCATTACAGGAAATCTTAAACATTTTGTATTTCACTTATGTGCATGCCTAGTGCTATAACTAAATATTACCAAAAGTGATTCCTTTTATTTACTTTTCTTGTTTAGACATTTCAGAAAAGTTTATTTGGAGTAAGACTGCCTGTCTGAAATTTTTTAATTAAATTTATTGGGGAACATTAGTTAATAACCTTATACATACATGAATTTTAGAATGGCTATTACCAATAAGACAATAAATGACAAGTGTTGGAGAGGATATGGATAAAATGGAATTCTTCCTATTAAGTTTTTGACCCCTGAATTTAGAAGGCTGACAAACTACAATATTGTCTCCTGTAGAGGATAGTTAGAAATAGACTGACTATACAAGTATCTAATGTCTCTCCAAGTATCCACCAAATATCTGTGTGCCATTGTCTGTACTCTTACCAAATATTACTACAATCAGTCCTTTAAAGAGGAGATGCTATGTATTTCAGGCAAACTTTATACCTGAAAAAAATTCAAAATTACACACAATATAAATAGGGATATAATTATGTAGTAAATAGTTCCAAACAAAATGCAACTTCGGAATTTTTTGCTTGTGAGTTTCTGCTGGAAATCATTTGAAAGTAAAAGTAGATTTGGGGAAAGTAATAGAATAATATCCAAAAATTAAGTCATTTGATGTTTATTCCCCAAACCCAGGACTATTCACTGGCTTGGCACATACTAATACTCAATAAATAGCTGCTGAGTTATTGTTAATGAATCATCTTGCCTTTTTTCTATGTCAAAGCATCACAAGTATGTATCAGATAAAGAAATTCATGAATGTTTACAGTATTGCATTATAACACTGACATTTATTTTTAAAATATCTCTGGGTTCTAATACTGATCTGCCAGTGTTACATCTTGAACATGCCAGGACTCTGTAATTCTATGTTAGCTCCTCATTATTAATAGTTAACAGTTCCCTTTTTAAAAGAATGATCATAAGTGCACTTGAGGCTTGAATGGAACTGACCCACAGGGATATATTATCCTTAAGTTCAGAGCTATCACTGTTCTCTGCAGAACTTGGCACCGTTTGCATCTCTGCCTTTTTGAATCGTGGTCAGTGCCTTTGCTCATAAAGAACCACCGCCTTTCTGGTTGCTCAGTGCCAGATTCTTCCTGCTGCTATAGTCTCCTGGCAGGCCAAAGCTATGTAGCATCTTTTAACATGGATAGAGTTTGTTGACATTGTCAATCCTCCACATTTATGAAGCATTGCATTGGTGGGGATAAAACATAGCCAAATCTGTGTTGTTTTCAGCCTGCCTTTTCTGTAACTGTCATTTCTTTGGCTTGATGCTTTCTTTCCAGGGAGCATATTTAGCTTCTTTTCAGAATGGAGTCTGGAAGGGATTTACATTCTCCTGCTAAACAGACTTCTTTTTCTAAGAGTATCAAAAATCAGCAGAATTACAAGAAAGAAAGAGAGGGGAGAAAGGATGTAAAAAAGTTAGTTTTTTAATTCTTTCAAAACACGGTGGGATTAAAAGTGTTGACACATTAGCTCACGTATATGCCATTCACTATATTTGAGATCAATTAAAAAATAATACCTGCTTTAGTACATAAATGTGTCACCAATTCATCTCTGCAAATGTTATGACATTCAGAAATATATGTTTTTGCACAACATGGAGTTCAAAAACTACCTGCAGTGTGGTAACAGAACTGCACAAAATTATAAGAAATAAAATCCCCAAAATGTATATTCATCAGCAGGAGCAGGAGCATCACAGGTCTCAAAAGCTTCACCCATTATTACTTTCTAACAGTAAATTCTATGTGAGTAAATATCACAGAGAATATGTGTATCTCTTTTTTAGGATTTTACTTATTCATTTTAGGATTTTACTTATTTATTTTTTAGAGACGGGAAAGGGAGGCAGAAAGAGGGAGTGAAACATTGATTGACTGCCTCTCACGCAGCCCCATCAGGGGACATGGCCCTCAACCCACACATATGCCCCAATCAGGAATTGAACCTGCTAGTTTTTGATTTGTGGGACAATGTGTAATCCAGTGAGATACATGAGTGTGGGTGAGAATATCTGTATCTTAAGATAACAGTCCAATAATGCTCAATCACAATAAAGCCATGAACACGTGTAAGGACCAAACACACAATTGATATTTTTTCTGTTTGAGGTTGATCAGGAGTAAAAAAACTGACAGCTAACAATCATAACTTTATGAATCAAACTCTATTTACTATTGCTTCAAAATATTACTTTTTATTTTAATAATAAAACACAGGCTGACAGCTGTAGAGAAAGTTGGATGAAGGGTGGAGGGGTTGAGAAGAAAGAAAAAAGCAAAAAATATTATGGACACAGACAACAATATGGTAATTGCTTAGGGAGCAGGATGGTGAAAGGTGGAGGAGGAAAAGTGGAGGATAAATGGTGATGGAAGGAGACTTTACTTGGAGTGATGAACACAATACAATATACGGATGCTGTGTTGTAGAATTGTGCACCCGAAACCGGTATAATTTTGTTAACTGGTATCACCCCAATAAATTCAATAAAAAGGAAAGTAAATAATAAAAAAGTGTTAAGGAAGGATAATTAGCTATTTATTAAGGATACTGTATTGTTGCTACTTAATGGGCTATTTCATTGGCTTCACAGGAAATTTTGTATTGCAGGTTGAATTTGCAGAAAGTCCAGTTACTTAGTGAAAAAAATAAGTTTCTGTTATTACAAAGAAAAAAACCCCCACTGATTCAAACAGTGTCTTTAAAAGTAAATTAAGTTAGAATTAAAACATTTTTAAAGTAATCTGATTGTTATATATTATCACACAGGTGGTTTTATCTCGTTTTAGGATAACTGTTCTTTCAGATGTTCTACTTTTCATTTTATAACATCAAGGCTGTTTTTATTTGCACACACAAAGAGCTAAAAACATACAGATGATGTAGGATAATAAGAATGCAAACATTATAAGAGCATTAATCATGTAAACAGTTCAGCAAACAACTACTCATTCCGTTGCAGTCCATTTGCTCTTTTTTGTTGTGTTTTGTATAACTGTATTATGATGAACTATGGTTTCACATCATTCATCAGCAACTGGATTATAGCTGTATTGCAATTTGCTTAATTGGTATCAAAGCAAAAATTATGCTGTACTGGACAGGTTGTTAACAGAATGTAACAAAGGGAAAAAATGTCATCTCTAACAAATCTGAACATCACAATATAATGCTATATCTATCAAGGCAAAGGGATAGGTTTTTAAATGTCACATTGAATAATTAGGAACTGTGAGCATGATCTGTGATCATTCAGAAGGCGTTCTATTAAAGTCCTGTGCACTTCTAGATAGGAATTTTGAATTTTTAAATCATATATTAAAAATACTAAAGAAAAGAGATAATACTGTGCCATCAAAAACAGAAAGTTAAGTTTTCATGCCTTGGGAGCAAAAGCATAATTTTTTTTTAATTGAAGCACTCAGAATTAATATACTTACCTCAAGATGAATAAGAGTTGCACTTTTCATCATCAGAACTCAAATTTCTATCCACTCTGAAATATAAGATGAAAAAGTAGTAGCTGATTTATAAATGTCCATATTTTAGTTGGAGTCTTGACCCTTTTTTTCATTGAATAATTACAAAAAGAATTATTAAAATTCGTTAATTGGACAAAGTCACAGGCTTTCAAAGATCTATTTTATTCACACACATGCACACACACCCCTGTTCCCAGGTCTCTCTACTCATGTTCATGTAAATATAGAGCCTAAAGCAAACTTTCTAAAATTTACTTGAAAATGGAATATCAGACTTGAAAATGAAATAATAGATTTCTCATGCATAAGTATAATTATTTATAAGCTTTACTTGCCTAATTATATTTTCAAAATCTTATCTTAAAAAGCAAATGAATTCTTTCATCACATACTGATAGCAGAGAAAGATATACCAATTAACTAACAACTGAAAATCAACTTGCATTTTAAAAAGAAAAGATAATTTATAAAATGATACTTCCCATGCAAAACCAATATAAGTATAAGGTGTATTATATGCCTCATTAAATATGCTTTTCCCTATACACTCTGCATCTGCATTAGCATCTGTGTCCAAGTACACAGATACAAGTATGCTAAAGCAAGAGTAAACACTCTCATTCCTCCAATAAGTAATAGTTGAGTTTCACTAACATGGTTTTATGCTATTCCATCAGACAAGTTCAAAAAGGACATCACAGATTCATTGAACATTATGGCCAAAAGGGAATTTTGAGGTCTTTTAGTACAAACTCATCATGCAGTTTAAAATGTCAATCAAAATATATTTAAATACATTATAAATGAATATTTTCATCAAGCAGGTCTTATGATAATATATATACACATTGAGACACACATTAGTCATTCTCAATTTTCACTGCATATTACAATCACCTGAGAATTTTTAAAAAATACCCATACCTGGCCTCCCTATCTCCAGAGAGTTTATTTAATTTGATGAAGTCTGGTCATTAGTGTGTTCGAAAATTCACCATCAGTATATTTCTAAAGTGCATACTAATGTGTATCTGGGGTTGACAACCACTGACCCACATAAATCATATAAGTAGTCACTTTTAGAAGAGGATATCAAAATGCAAATGCAAAATGTCAGAAATAAGCAAAGTCTATTTCCAAGTTAAAACAAATTGTTAATATTGCAAACCAGATTCATACATGTAAATTTATATAAACAGTTTTTCCATGTTTATTAAATGAATCATTATGCATACATATTTTTAAATTTTAAATTAAAGCTATTTTATATTACTATGACATAGAAGTTGTTAAAAAGCACTTTACAAATATTAATTGTGCTTTGCAATATCACTATAAACTACATACTATTATTTCTGTTTTACAAATGGGAAAACATAGGCATGAAGAGGCTAAACTAATTGTCCACGGTCATGCAACTAATGAATGTTACAGCTGGGAAAATAAGAGGAGATTTTAATACTTAATTTCCTTATCTAATGACATTTCTGTAAGAAATGGGATGAAACACTGCAAAAAAATCTTTTCAATGCAGTGCTTTTTCTTTTAGAAGATGCTCTGCCACGATCTATAATATTTATTATGCGGTTTCTATGGCTAGGGTACCATGCCAGACACAGTGAAGGTGAAAGAGTACAGAGCCAAGAATCTCCATTTCATCTACTGAATCAAGAACCTTCATTCTACAACCATGCAAAGGCTTCATTTCTTTAATAGGAATTTTTAAATTTCTTTTCTTAAGATTCAAAAGGGCCTCATTCAGCACCCTGACTGACCTGCACCTCTCTTCCTCCTATGCCCACTCCTGTAATCATGAAGCCCTGAGAACAATGAGGTTCTGGTCAGCATCAGATACTCTTAGGAAAAAAGTCTCAGGTCTGTTGACCATAGAGGCAGAGTTTTAGTCAAACTAGAGATAACATCCAGGCTTCAGCTGTGTTTCATCTCCCAGAAAAACAAAAGGACCCCACCAACCACACCAGTGTGAGACCAGATGAGGTGCTCCATGGCTGACACCAGTACCAGATGCAATGATCAACTAGCACCCACCAATCAATGACCTTTACCAATCAATAGAAACCATGACCCTAACCCTGACCCAAACTCCCTTAGTCCCCCAAAACCCATCCCCTAGAAGCCATTGGGGAGCCAGGTTTTAGAACTCTAGTTCACCTATGCCTTTGACTTTGGTGCCATGACCATCAAAATAAACTTTTACTTCCTTTGCTGTAAACACCTGTTCCTTACTTATTGGGCTTTTATATGCACAGGCTTCAGTTAGATAACAATGTCACATACAGGTGTGGGAGCAACTTTGCCCGCAAAGTTTCCTTGTCAGCCAGGGATGAAAGTGAAACTACCAAGACATAATCTGCTTGGGAAGGAGAGGTGGCCGATCTCTCAGAGGAGAAAGACCAAGAACCTCTTCTTCAACGACTTTTATTGGGTTGTAATACACAGGAATACAGGCAGTAAGGATCAAACAGTAGATAACATTTCAAAGAAATCTAAGGACTTAGTCTGAGTCAGTGTGTGTCAGGAAAGGGGGTTTGTAGAAACTTTGGGAGACATACTCATTTCCTTCTCAGACTCTTATCATATGAATGAAAACACTCTTAGCAAAGCAGGTTTCACAGGACTTTAGAAACTCTTTCTTACGCCCAATAACCCTGGATCCCACTCTAGCCCGCAAGGGGATGTACCACCTCCCCATTCATAGGTTTTAGGCTTAAGTGGATTAGAGCTAGGAAGGGCTTCTCCCACATGGAACTGGGGACTCAGGCTATGTCAGAATAGCTGGGGGGCAAGGGTCCATCACTTCCACTTTGTTGCAGCACCCCTGAGTCCTTCCTTGATGGCTTCCCAGGAGATTGTGTCTGGCTTAGGTTGCCCCCCCTCCCAGGGGTCTTACCTGTCATAGACTAATCTACCAAGCATTAGGGGCAGGGGATGAAGCAGAAGCAGCACTTGCTGCCAGAGACAAGCTCTGTCTCCTTAGTGGCTCGCATTCCGGAGGTTGTTCACTCAGCCTTAGCCATGGGGGACAGTCACAACTTCTGAAACCAGGAAGAGCAGTTCCAAACATACAGGACCAGGAGCATTTTTTCTAAATATAGGACAAGTTGGCCAGGCAGTTCTAAGTTGGTTAGAACATTGACCTGACAATCAAGGTTGAAGGACAAGTCTCCAGTCAGAGAACATACAAGAAGCAACCAATGAAGAAATGAATAAGTAGGTCAACAAATCAACAATCATCTCTCTGTCTTCCTCTCTCCCTCTCTCTTAAATCTATTTTATATACAATTGATTTAAAATCCATTTTATATATAAAATGGATTTTAAATCAATACATAATTGATTTCTATATACATATATTGCAAAGAAATCCCATCTGAGGTGAATACTTATGAAGTAAACATACAAACATTGTATGTGCTAAGAGCCAAATTTGTGGTGAAGAAAGAACTATATGGATTCAGAGGTAATTTTTGGAAAAGCTTGAAATCAAATTTAAATGAAGAATAAAATAATTCAAGGCAAAAATATGTACAAAATGTTTGGTAACAATTAGTTCCTTTATCTCTTTTGATGCTGGTAGCCTTGGATGAGAGTGTAGATGAAAAGGTTGGGAAATGTGGTCAGGGCCAAGGATGAAAAGACTTGAATAGCAGTCTAAGAAGTTTGAATATTACCTCCAGGCAAAAGGCAAAACTATTGAACATCTGTAGCAGAGGTACATCAAAGGCAAAATACTACATAGAAATATTAATCTAAGATATAATTTGTAAGAAAGATTCAAATGGGAGAGATTAGAGGTAAAGAGACTAATTAGGATATAAATTTTGGGGTGAGGTGGACAAAGACCTGGTCAATAACAGTGGTGCCCTGACTGGTGTGGCTCAGTGAGTTGAACATCATCCCACAAACCCAAAGGTCACTGCTTCAGCTCCGGTCAGGGCACATGCCTGGGCTGGGAGTGTGCAAGAGGCAACCCATTGTTTCTCTCATGCATTGGTGTTTCTCTCCCTCTCTTTCTACTTCCCTTCCCCTCTTTCTAAAAGTAAATAAATAAAATCTTAAGAAAAAAACAGCAAGTGTGGGAATAGAAGGAAACACATGAATTAGCAAGGTCTTTAGGAGAAAACAACAACAACAACAAAAACCATTCAGAGACTTCATGAATAACTGACAATAGGAAGAGATGAATTTTAAAATGATAAGATCCGTCAGTGTATGAATATTCTACATAGCATCTAGCTGGTCTTAAATACATTTTGTGATGGAATATTCCCTTTAACAATTGGCAGCTCATTTCATAGTAGGATGGTCTTGATTACTACAAAACAGGTTTCATTTGGCAAAAATTTCACCTAATGAAACTTTTGTCTTTTGGTTCTAGGTTTGCACTTGTACTACTCTAGTTCACAAACACAAATTATTATTTTTTCTCAAAAGAATCTGGTAGTAAGTATTTTAAGCTTTGGAAGACATATGGTCCCTGTCACAATTACTCAGCTTGCTGTTGCAGGGAGAAAGCAGCCCTAGACAATACACAATGTGAATGAACATTGCTTTCTTCCAGTGAAACTTTTTTTACGCAAACAGATGGCAGGCAAGTTTTGGCCCAACAGCCATAGTTTGCGGACCCCTGCTGTAGCTCATAATTATGTTTAACCTATTTTAAGGCACATTTTATCTTTCAAACTTTTGACAAAATTCTCTTCTCCAGCCTAAACACACCCAGGTCCTTTGACTATTTCTGATATGATGGGATTTTGAATCATACTTCTGAGCTTTCAACAATGCACCCATATATTTTACAGAGTGTGACACCCATAATATAATAAATCCCTCTCAAAATGGTCAAACAATTGAGAGGGATTATTGACTTCCTTTATGGACACTGTAGTCCCCTGACAAATTCTATGACTAAATAAACTATTCATGACAGCTGTATTTTTCTGTTGATTCATGCATCAGCTTAAGACACCTTTCCACACTTTGAGAAGATGAACTATTGTTGAGGCTGCTATCATTGCTGTCTAGTACTCTGACTTATGCTTATTGTGCACTGTGGGGACAAGAATAGTATAGGCTGACATGTGCTCAGAATTCTAGAAAAGGGGATATCTCACGAACTGGCTCTTTTTTTCCAAAAACCTAGACCAAGGTCTGACTTCTCTGTGTCAGATTTTCAGATATTTTCCAGTTCTGGTAGTTCCTAATTGTTTTGGGGGCTAGAAAGGATCTGTGGGGTAATGATCATGTAGCCTGAGCTAAGACTAATCCACACTGTGTTTAAACTGGCCAGAAATAGAGGAGACATTTGCTGAGACAAGAGTTCCATCCCCATTCTCTGGAGATCATGAACTCCTAGGAGATTTAGCTCAAGGATATCTGCTATTGAATCTGCATCCTTTGATCAAAGAGTAAAACTTAAAATTGTCAAAGTCCTTTATTATGTAGGCTTTTTAAAAATCGAGCTTTAGCAAACATTTTCTGAACAACTGGTGCTGTTACTACAACCAACCATTTTATCAAATCAGCTTTTCTATTTGTCTTTGTGGCATTTATCACTACGTGAAACTATATTTCTTTCCTTCCTCCCTCCCTTTCTTCCTTCCTCCATTCCTTTGTATCCTTTCTCTCTCAGGAGAGTGCAAGCTCCTAAGAGCAAAGGCTTCTTTGGTCTAGTAGCTGCAATGTTCCAGGAACTGTTTGGATCAGTGGCGAATAAGACCTATGCTTTTCCTTCAAGGATCAAACGTTGGGCAGGCAAGAAAACTATGAATAAAATGATAAAATATAGATATTTCTAGCATGCTTGTCTCTAATGTAATGCCCCTATATTTTTTGTTATTGTTGTTGTTTTTGTATCAACCACTATAAAATTTCCTTATTTTTTAATTGATAAGCTTAACTCTTTATGACTATTCTAGTTATCTGATGCTATGTTTCAAAGGTCCTAAAACTTGAATTGAAACAACAGGTATTTTTCTACTCAATCAGTAATTCGGACAAGCCTCTGATCCTTTTGGTGTCAGCTAGGACTCAGGCAGACCAGAATCAAATGAAGTCCAGCACTCTCACAAGTCTGGAGATTGCATTTGGCTTTTGACTAGAACACAGGCTAAGGCTCTTGGCCAAAATTCCTAAATGCAATCTCTCCATGTGGCCTCACTTGCCTCATGATACAACACAAAGACCAATTTCAAAAAGAGCATCCTCAGAGAGAACTTAGCAGGAACTGTGGTACTTTTTCTAACCCAGCCTCTTAGTCATGCAGTGACAATGGTGCCACCTTTCATTCCTCAGAAAAAGGATTAAGGCCAGCCACTCTTTCAGAGGAGAGGCAACAGTCTCCAATTTTTTATGGGAGGTGCCTAGACATGTTTTAAAGTCACCGTAGTTTGTGTTCTGTGCACCACAAATCACTACATTTGTCCAACAAGAAAAATATTGCATCTCTTCATAAGGCCTCTCAAAAGGCCCTACAACATTGAGCTTAAGCTTGTTTTCTAGGGTTTCATCACCTATCATAGGTCAAGTCGACTTGAGGCTCTTGTGGTGCAGTCACTTGACTACAGCTCTTCAAGAACTTCCTCTTAATCTGAAAAACCAAAACTAACTGAAAGTCATCTGATACCTCATACACTGAACAAACAGTGGTGGAATATAGGCATAGGATAAACACTATAAACATACTCAGTCAAAAAAAAAAAAGACAAGAAGTATATAGCAGTCACTGACCCATAGTGATAGCAAATTTCAGCCAGGCACTTGTTGCTAGTCCTAGTTTCTGGAAATAGTTCTCAAAATGTCTTAGTGCTTCCCTCTGGGCTCTGGGTTCCACCCTTTGAGTCATCCTTTCTTTCATGAGAAACGTGGCTAGTGTTTGTAGCAGATTATTTTCTTTAGTCTTCTTACTGCCCATAATAGTTCCAGAGCCCAAAAGACTCTTCACTTTGTAATGTCTCTGCTTCTTTTAGTTCAAGCTGGTAGGATTTTTTAAAAAAATTTAAAGAAAGTAACCAAACCCTTTAAAAAATATCTTCAAGATTAATCTGCTTTACCTTTGGTTCCCTGGAATGCTACTGTGGAGACAGTTCTCTCAAGATTCTTACAGGGCCTTTTGCCTATTTGAAAGGGTCTATATGGTATCCCCTTAAAACTTTCTAAGGTCTTAAGAAATGTTTTTATAGTTACCTCCTTGGTTTTATCTTTAAACCATGTTTTTCTGAGAGTGCCCTAGATTTTAACTTTGCCTGGATGCTGTTATTTAATTATAGCATCTTTTGTAATCAGGAAAGTCTGGGAATAAAACACTATTTTATACTTGAACTCAGCAAGCCCAGTACTTTTTCTTTCCTTTTCTTTTCTTTCTTTTTGTTTCTTTTTTTCTTTTCTTTTTGCTTTTCTTTTCTTCTCCTTCCTTCCTTTCTCTTCTTTCTTTTTTTGCTTTTCTCTCACACATTTTACTATTCTCTCTCACATTTTACTATTAAGCAACTTGAAGAAGCTGGGTGGCACTTTAAACACTTCTAGCTGGAAAACTGCATCATCTAATTTCTTAGGTATATATTTTATTTTTACCTTTTGATAAGAGGTGTTTTAAAGAAACTATAAACATTTGTTAAAATACCACAGTATCCAAGTGCAGTGACCATCATGACATTAAGGAAAGATTACTGAGCCAAGAGTATAAACATACTTTAACTCCAACTTTATTGTTGGCTTGTAGTATCTTATTTATTTTAAAATTTAGAAAAGAGTTTATAACAAATAAAGCTATTTATGATGGTATTCAGAAAAATTAGGCATCTATTAGGTAAATCATTAATAAATGGAAAAACAGAATGACGTTAAGTCTGAAATATGTTTATGTTGAAGTCATTATGACTTCTGTCAATATTCTTATTTTATTAAATATTTACATTCAATTATAAGTATACCAGAAATTAAAACAAAATCACTTTTTTTGAAATTATGAGCAACTGACCATTTATAATTTTCTAACAACTCTCCAGAATTCCGATGGCCCTCAATAACAGAAATGGCAGCTCATTTTATCTTAGTGTAAGCTCCCCAACAGCTAAATTGGAACATTTCATATACAGTAGGATTGAATTTAGGTAATGTAGCTAAACCTTCAATTATCACCTCACCATCAGTCCTGATGCTCAACTCTATTTCAGGGAAATGAAATTATATCATGTTAGCATTACAAAAAAAAAAATGGTGTTCAACTAGGAGAATGGTATGTCAGTACAAAAGACACATCGACTATGAAGCCAGACAATGAAATCATGAAGACCGGTGAGAGCAAAGATGAATTTTAGGTATTAACATTAAACAATAGAAAAATAATGGGAGAATTTCAAGCATCGAAGTAGTGAGGGTAAATTCAGTAGGCAATTATGTGAACTTTGAATGATAAAAGTGACAAACTGTTATATTTATTAAATATTTAATAGGGTTAAGGCAAATACAAAATCACCTTTATATAATTTTAGATACTGTCAAAGACAAGCCTATGATAATTGTAACAATATAATGGGTTTAAAAATGTAAGCATCTTTTTTGGGGGGTGAAAATCTTTAAGAATTCCTTATACCATATATAGTCTCTACTGTGCCAAAAAGAAAAAGTATTTTAGAAGATTTTTCAGGACCTGTCAAAAAATGAGGAATTGTGCTACCACACATATGAAATTTAAACCAATTATCACTCCTGGTGAATCAATTGGAAAGACTGACCAAATGCTTTTAAAGCTGCTGGCTGTAGTATATACAGCAATGAGAATAAGTAAGAGATAACTAAGAATAGGAGATCCTCCTAAAAAAGCCAGTCAGGGTCTTTGAGAGAAAATGAAACTGATTTTGAATTTATGGTAATAGGCTAGAGTTTGGGGTATAATCTGTTGCTCACTATTTGCAGTGTTAACAAAGATAACAAAGAAGAGGTAGGAGTGACTGTTTTACTTTTAAAGAAGTTTTAAGTAATTATTTTTTCTAAATTAAAAGAAAATGCATGTGAAAAACACAACAAAAGTGACTTTCCAAAAGATATATATGGATATTAGTATCAGAAAATGAAAGTATTTGCACGACTAAGGGAAAAAGTTTCCCAAACAAGTTCAGTCCAAAACTAATTTTCAAATGACTATTTTTGTCCATTATTGATATGGTATAATTTTTTGTAAAAGTACAATTTAACACAATTAGCCATTACCTGAACCCAATATAAACCACTAATTTTGGTGTTCTTTACAATATCAAAAGATTAGAAAACTGGAAAAAAGAAACTAAGAAATAACATATGGTGCTAGATAGTGTAATCAAAAGCAGTAAAATTATGCTATATATAACCACAATGTGTGTATAGTAATATTTTGTGTTAATAATTTTAACATAATGTAAAATTCATGGTTCATTTCTGAAGTCCACTTGCTATAACATCAGCTGATTGAAGTTTCTTCCAATTTGAAAAATAACTAAAAATTTACAAGAAAGCTAGTGTAATTTGATTTTACTAACATTGAAACACACATTGTATTAAATGTCTTATTATAACAACTAATAACATGAATTGGATAAATGTATACTAGTTTATTAAGTCCACGTATGCTTGTTATATTGTTAATTAAAGGTGTTGAACCTTCAACAGAATATCCAGACATGCACAGTGACAATGACATTCAGTAATTTTGGATATTTTGCCAACTGTCATTTGTTTTTGATATTTTTATAAGTTTCACTATTTTAAAAATTGTAGCTTTATATACTTTTATATTTTGTGATTAGGAAAGTATGTTTGTCCAATTAGGAAGAAAAACACATATTTAACAATATCCTAATTTGATTTGCACATACACATTCATACACACATACTATGTGGGTCTCCATTCTCCCCACTGCCTTTGTGAATCTTCTAGGTAGTACATTTTAATTTCTCCAGTCTAGACTCTTTTTTGCATCTCCCAACTTTAGTTTTCCATTTGTCATTTCTATTTGAATGTTTCACATATATCTCAAACTTACCATATCAAACACAGAACTGTTGCCATCCTCCCCAATTTGTTAATGTACTCCATATTTATATCTCTGTAGAAAGCACCTCTAGTCACTTAGTTATCAATATCATCTGGTAGTTGAACTCAACACACCCAGTCCATCATTCAAATGATTCTATGTTCAATGTATATTTTAAAACTCTATTTAAGCTACCAATACTTAATCCAAACCACAATCATATTTTAAAATACGTATATTTAATTTCTAATTAAGTAAATATTGATATGTATAATGGGCATATCAAAAGCTCTTTGGGGTCATCATATTTAAAACCAAAACATTCAAATAGATACACTAGGCTCTAAGCTCTAAAAGTGTGGACATCATCTGTTTTTCTCACCTGTTTTTATACATCACCACTTAAAGCATAGCGTCTGATGCCAGATATTTGTTGAATGAATTAGTGCACAGCTGATGAATTTAGGGTGAGAACTAGGTTGCTGGAAGTTAGATAAAGAGCAACTGACTAGGAAATATCAGCAAGGGTAAACAACTTTTATAGTGGTTAATCAGCAAATTAAATGAGATAAACAGGAAGGGTGTTAAGGAAGGAAGAAAGGCCATAAGATTTGTTTCAAGGTGTGAGATTTGGTCCTGTTTAATTTGCATGTCCTCTTATTTAAGTGTGCAAGATTGTGCTCTGCATGAATTATTATTTTTTTTAGGTCACAATGTGTGTACGCCATGTTTGGGATCCTTAGATAGTCCTTTTCTAGATGCCCCTCCCACACTTCTGATATAAACTCATAACACATGGATTAAGCATTTTTAAGTCTGATTGCCTTTGGGATGTCTTCAAAACACAAAGTGTGCTTCTGGCTCCATGTGTACCATGGCTATAAAAAAAGACATACTAGTTGGACAAGTAGAAATGTCAACATCTGTTTAAAGATAGTCATAAATGAAAGGAAATTTTCTTCCTCCATTTTGCAATGGAAAAGCAATAGCAATTACTTATTTCACTGCCTGAAAAAGCACCAGTGAGGAATGGGAGTACAGTGGGAGACCCAAATTCTTCCAGACGAGTATGTGCAAAGCCAAGAAGGGAGTAGTCTGGGTGAGCAGTCTCAAGGGTGCAGTGCCATTCACTCTAGAATAAACCTGTGCTTTATTCTACCAGGTTTAAACCTGTGTGTTTAAACATGTACTCTTCCCTAGGTATTTTTATCTGAATTTCTCTCTGTCTATCTTTCTGCCTCTCTCTTTTAAGATCTGATTTGAACTGCCAGCTCTGATATTTTTAGGCAATTTTGTCACTGCCTTAATTCTCGTTAAGGTCAGTCCTGCCTGGCCATGTAGAACACATGTGGCTAGCTCTCTGATGGCTCCCACTTCTCAACTAGAATTCGGAATGTTCCTTTTGAAATGAAGAAGAAAGAAAAATACTTAAAGATGACAAGTAAAATCCATGGTATAGATTTAATAAGGACACTGAATATAAAATAATGGATGTACATAAAATCGGTTTTGGGGAAATTATTTTAGTGTGATAAGGACTACAATTTTTACCCTGATGAAGAGTCTGCCCTTTTTATCAGCATAATTGAACTTAGATGTTGTTGTGGGCCAAATGGAAGCCCCCCCAAAATATGTCTTAATCTCTGGAACCTGTGAATATTACCTTATATGACAAAAAGTAAATATTACTTTTATATAGTAAATGTGATGGTTATGTGAGGAGGAACTTATCCCAGATTATCCTGGTGGGCTGTAAATGCAATCACATGCATTCTCACACAAGGGAGTTTTAAGACAAATACACACAGGAGAATAGAGAAGAGGAAAAAGCAATGGGAGTGATGTGGCCACAAGCCATGGCATGCCTGCAGCCACCAGAAGCTGTAGAGGCAAGGAACAGATTCTCCCCTAAAGCTTCATGCAGGAATGCTGCCCTGACATTGCCTTGGGCAATATGTGACCTCCAAAACTGTGAGAGAATACATTTCTTTTTTTAAGCCTCCCAGTTTGAGGTAATTTGTAAAGGCAGCCCCAGGAAAGTAATACAAGTATAAAAGATAAACATTAGAGTAAGATTGCTTTTGTTTTCTTCAGGTTCAATTTATAGATAGATAGATAGATAGATAGATAGATAGATAGATAGATAGATATGTATATCTAATGATGCATGTAATGATTGCTATTTTCTCATTAGGCTAAAAGAAAATTAAATTAAAAACTGGCAAAACCCAAATTATGTGGCACCTAAAAGTAAGGGCTGAGCAGTGAATATGTGCTACATCTGTCTTCGGTACACACACACATTTGTAGTATGAGATGCTGAAATTGGCAACGAGTGAGTATTTCTAAGGTTGAGGGAACTGTTGATTACACTCATGTAGACATTAAACTCCTTTCATAAAATACATATCCCTTTGCAGCAGAAGGCACCAGCACTGTATGAATGTAATAAGTAGAATGTGATCACAATCATTGTACGGTAAACATCTGTTTGCATTTCCCTGGATCTTGCCATGATTCCCACTTTTTGCCCAATTTGTCACTATACCATCTGTTTGAAGATAGACTGATCACTGGTGCCTGGCTTATTGGGTAAATAATGCTTATGTTCATTATCACACGCATAACAATACCTTAAAATTGTATTTAATGTAAATTAATCTGTAGGTGGCAGTGGGTGTCCCAGAGGCCCTTTTGTTTACAAGCAATGGGAGCCACAGTAGAACTGGGATGCAATTGTATATTCAGCTATGTTTAAATATCCCCAGAAATGAGAGTTCAGATCTAATTGCAGGCCTCTTTAAATATAAAAAGTCTCAATTACACCTTTGATAGAACACATCCCACAAGCCTTGCAACCTTTATATCTGGTGATGGCAGACAGAGTAAGTTGCTGGCTGAAAAAAAGCCTTCTGAACCATGGCAGAAGCCTGGGAACACTCAAGGCTCAGGTTTCTCAAGACCCGAGTTTGCTAAAGAGATACAATTGTTAATAGGAACCACTCTTGGATCTGTCGATTACAAATATGGTGCACAAGAATCATAAACTCTGCCTCGACTGGAGCAGTATTTCAGTTTTTGGAAGTACTTTTCAAATTAAAAATGTTTAATATAATGTTAAGAATAAAACATATTTTGATTACTATGCTAAACTTTCAAGTTATTTTAATTCAAATATGAAGTTTTATTTAATTACCAAATTAGTTTAAATAAAATTAAGGTTCCTATCCTATTGTATAACTTGCTATCATAATCTGCTTAGTCTTAGAATCTCTGTGCACCCTTTAATCCTACAGTCTTAAAGATTGTATATCTTCATGGGCATAATTAAAAATTTATTTAAAATAAATTAACTTTGAATAATATCTGTTTCAATATGTCAGTATGATAACATTTGAAGGTAAGATTCTACATGGTGCTGTATCACATAATTTATTTATATAAAGAATTTGTTTATACTGACACATATAAAAACCAATTCAAAAATATAATATACATAGACACATTTGAGCATTATACCAAATGATTATACTTAGCTATTGATTTACCTCAGTTTAAAAAACCTTCTTGCAACCAGCATGAAATCCCACACACCTAAATAGTCTTTGCTATGTCAAGTGACAGAAATACTTTTTAAACATAATTATAAAGCATAACAAAAGATGGGTGTGAGCAAACATAGAACACATTCATTTAAAACACTGTTGAGGTCGGGGAATTAACACTTCTGATAGAAATGATGGCTGAGGTGTCGATCCATAGGAATCTGCACAGAGACTGCAGCTGGTGGTTTGCTACACTGGGAATGGAAGAAGAAGCAATCAGTCTCAGCTAGATTCCACCTTCCTGCCAGGCCGTGGTTGAAGGAGTGTTGGGTCAGTCACGAAAGCAGCCACCCTTCTAGGACAGGAATTTGTTTTTAAGAGTTAATCAATAAATCCAGTCAAGATAGTTGCATAGGTAAACACAGCTCGCCTCCTCACGTGACCACATGAACATTACAACTAAAGTATAGAACAACCATCACTCAGAACCATCAGAAATTGAGTTGAACGGAAGTCTGACAACTACAGAATTAAAGAAACCACATCCATCCAGACTGGTAGCAGGGAAGGAGACACAGAGCAGGTTGGTCTCACATCCATGTCTGGTGGAGAAAATTTTGAGAGGGATAAATCAGGAACAAGGAGTCCCAGCCCCACACAAGGCTCCCAGCCAAGGGTTCCAGTGCCAGAAAGACAAGTTCCCATAACTTCTGCTGCAAAAAACAGTGGGGATTGAGTCAGTGAAAGAAACTTACCAGAGTCCCAAGCAGTTCCCATTAAAGAACTCACACACAGACTTACTCAGACTCATTCCCTCTGAGCTCCAGCACCAGGATAGTGTCTTGAAAGGCAATGGTGACATAAAAGGAGTAATTGAAGTATTTGGCATCAAGGTGAGAACTAGGGGATAGTTTTCTTTTAGACAGAAAGATGGGCAAAGGCCATTGCCCCTTTTCTGAACCCCCCAACAGAGCCACATAGCTGCCAGGTGAGTGCTATATCTGAAACTTCATCAAACTTGCTAACACTGTTTGCCCCACCTTGGAGATCCCCTAAGACTCCATCCCACCCAATTAATGGGCCTACCCAAGATATGAATGGCTGGTCTTGGCTCATACTTTACAACTTCCTAAGTCCTATCAAGCCAGAAACAACCAGCCTCAATAAGCCCCCAGCCACCAGCCATTGTACATTTTGCTATGTGGCCCCAGGCCTGGCAATAGCGGCAGCAAGCCTGGATTCACAGCTTGGATTTGCCTGGGAATCTCCAAGCCCAGTACAAGTAGTAGTCATCTCAGATTGCTTTATAGCTCATGTAGGGTGGCCTTAGGAAGAAAACAGGTTGGGGCTGATATTGGCTGGCACCACCCAGGAAACCCCAGAGCATGCACACTCAGTGGACAGCTACAGACCATGTTGGAGCACCACCACCTTACCCCTACACAGCTAATTTCCCACAGAGGGGGGAGGTTGGTGGTTAGTGGTCACAGCCAGTCCTTGCAGCTGACTGGCCAGGGTAATCCCTCCCATTGACCTGCCAACAGCAATCAAGGCTCAACTACAAAGGAGTGTCACTCAGCCCACATGAAGGGTACATCTCAAGTACCCAGCTTGGATGAGAATGGAGGCTGTGCTGCTGGACCCTATAAGACACTTACTACAGTAGGCCAGGCTACCAAAACAGGGAGTCATAACAGCTCTATCTAATACTTAGATACAAACACAGGAAGGCAGCCAAAATGAGAAGACAAGAAAACATGGCCCAAATGAAATAGTAGATAAAAAATCCAGAAAAAGAACTAAACAAAATGGAGATTAGTGATATATCAAATGCAAAGTTCAAGACACTAGTTATAAGGATGCTCGAGGAACTTATGGAGGACCTCAGCATCATAAAAAAGATCCAGTCAGAAGCAAAGGATACATGAGTTGAAATAAAGAACAATTTACATGGAAACAACTGTAGAGTGGATGAAGCCAAGAATCAAATCAATGACTTAGAACGTAAGGAAGCAAAAAACAACCAATCAGAAAAACAAGAAGAAAAAAGAATCCAAAAAAAAAATGAGGACAGTGTAAGCATCCTCTGGGACAACTTCAAATCTCTCAAAATTCATATCATAGGGGTGCCAGAAGGAGAGAAAGAGCAAGAAATTTGAAGGTTATTTGAAAAAATAACGAAAGAAAATTTCTTTAAGTTTTTGAAGTAAATAGATGTGCAAGTCCAGAAAGGACAGAGAGGCCCAAACAAAATGGTTTCAAAGAGGCCCATTCCAAAACACATTATAATTAAAATGTCAAAGGTTAAAGATAAAGAATCTTAAAAGCAGCAAGAGGAAAGCAACTAGTTACCTACAGGGGAATTCCCATAAGACTGTTGGCTGGGTGAAGAGGTGAGGGGATTAAGAAGTACAAATAGGTAGTTACAGAATAACCATGGGGATGTGCAGTATAGTATAGCAAATGGAGTATGCAAAGAATTTATACACATGACCCACGAACATGAACAACAGGGGGATTGCCTGAAGGATTGAGGGTGCTGGGTGGAGGGGAGCAAAGAAGGAAAAATGAGGACAACTGTAAAAATGTAATTAATAAAATACAATTAAAAAATAAAACAATGTTGACTAAAATAATAGTAGATGATGTTTTAGTTAGTCACAACAATTTATAACCAGGCCTTATTTTCTATTCTACACTCTTTTCCATTAGTATCAATATCAAAATGACATTTTTCTTGAAAATACTATGACTAAATACTATGATTTTTATTTCCTTTATCTTCCACAACCCAACCACGACCAACACAGCCCAGTAGATTTTGTAAGGGTTTATTCTTATGGTCTGTATGAAATATTCCCATAACCTCCTAAAACTATGGCCGAATTCAGCCAAGCACAACTCAGCTCATCAGGCCAGCCATGTATACCTGTCTTCTTTGCCTTCGCAAAGACTGCTTTATGGCTGGGTGTAAGACGTAGCTAATCATGATAAAAAGACATTCTTGCTGAAAAAGTGAAAGTAGACCTCTCCGAAATAATGGGGGGGATCAGTTTACTACCCACCCTTGCCCCAGGACAGTATGAGGGGTGTTAAACAAACTTGTCTCTCTCTGTGAGCACCCAGTGAGGAATATCCTTCATGTGCCTTTTCTTACTGGGGATTAAAAGATGCAGGGACAAAGGCCAGATGTTCCAGATCAGATTGCTACCCCTAGACTAACTAAATTGTTCTTAGCCAATCAATGGGGGAAACTACCAATTAATTCCTTTCTAGGAAAAGAAGAAGAGGTGTATCTTAAAGGAACAGGACGGTCGGCATTTACAAGATTTTTGTGTAGATGATGCAAGAAGGGACCCATTGGATCCACCACAGTATGGTGACACCCAGATTAGGAAAATTGGGGGAAAGGGGACTTTTTTTGGCATCTAAGTGTCACAAATAGCACCTCCTTGCGAAGAGAAAGAAGAGTTTTGAAGGATGTTTCATGGATTCTCCGGGAAGAGACAAACCCTAAAGAATTAGTCCTCCAGGGCATGATGGACATTGTCACTTGAGGAAAGTCACTAAATTGTCAAACATGTGAGAAGGATAGACATTTAGGAGTGATGTGTCACCAATGTTAAGTGTATTCAAGAGGCAGTATGTCTATATCACCATTCGAGTTCCTGCAATAGTCTGCTGGGTGGCTGTGGATAAGTCCTTCCTCTTGCTGGTTCCATAACCTCAACAGTAAATCTGGGCTGAGTGATAGCTTCAGAATTTACCTTCTGCAAGTGTTGTAAAGGTTCACTGAGATCTGGTGTGTGCCAAATTTTAGCACGATGCCTGACATAACTGAAGCATTCAATAATTAAGTAATAACTTTAATACTTTTATTATTATGCGGTATTTAAACCAGGAAAAAAAGTTAGGTGATACTACATGTTAGTGACTGGATTCAGGCTTTTCATGGTGTTACATGGCATTATTATTTTGCTGTGAGATGGAGAGGATTTTAATTCTATTCTAGCCCTACCCCAATAGTTAGCATGAACTTTGAAATTAGACCAAGTTTTCTGCCAGTGCTTGTCTATCTTGGACTCATTACTGAACTATTTTGAGAGTTGATTACCTCGTCTGTTAAACAGGTATGTTATGGAAGTGCCAAATACATAGTAGGAATTCAGTACAGTTAATTTTCCTGTGTTCTCCCTCTCAACTTTGTACTTACACTAAAAAAAAAATAACAGCAAGTGACAGAAACTACAATAGACCCTTAGAAACAGAAAAATTCTTGTTCTAGGACCAATTTACATGCTAAATAGCTACAACTTCCCTTAGCCTCTGAGTAAATTGTAGGTCCTTGGGGAGCAGCCTAGGTTACTTAAGGTTAATCACTGGTGCTTAAAGTTAGTTGTTATCAATCCCTTTGTCAAAGGTTGTTTAATAGAGGTTTTCCATACATAACAATCAGTTCAAACAAGAGCTCCAGGCCTGTGAGGATTTCTTATTATAGTAATCCCCGTAATCAATTATCAAAACACAGATACCAAACAGTAAAACTGAACCTCTTATCACCACACTTGCCATCTAGGTACATTTGTAGTTTTCTTCAAATTTGAGAGCGCATCAAAATCACTTGGAGAGCTTCTTAAACACAGATTGCTGAGCCTCAATGTCAAAGTTTCTGATTCCTCACATCCAGGGTGGAGCCAGAGAACATGCATTTCTCAAAAGTTTCCAAGTGCTGCTGATGCTATTCACTCTAAAAAGCAAACTTGCTGGGTGGTGGGGGGTTGTTGTTTGTTTGCATTTTCTTTTACTCTTTGGGGCATTTGTAAGGAAGAAAGGCTGATGAGCAAATTGACCCTGAGGGATGTAACTTGATCACCATGGATGACCCGCTTTGTCCTGGTCAAGCCTTAGCTGGCCCCACACATTCCTACCTGCACAGCCTAGTCTCACCTACAGCCCTTTCAGCCCTTTTCTTCTTCTCCACAGCGCCTGTGAGGATGCTTCTATGCTCAACAGAGATATGGAGAATATAAAATCAACCCACCTCCACAGCAGAGATACCCAGTACCTGTCTTCTGTTGCAGATAGGTCACTGTCAGAGACTTTTGCAGGAGTGGACCATGTTCTCTTCTTCCCTTGTGGGTTCTGTTGGTAGGCCTGATAATTAAATTGGCACAAGACAGATTAACAGGAGAAAACCAAATTTAATTATGTATGTATAAGAGCGCCACAAAAACAGGAGACTCAAAGGCTGTCAGGTAATTCAGGGTTAAATAGGTACCATTCTGATCTAAGAAGGAGGAGGAAGGGCCCTGGGGCTTCAAAGGGAAGGAAGGCTACTCGTAGGAAGATAAGAAGAGCCAATGTCTGATAAATGAAAGCTTTCCCTGCCACACAAATGTCCTCCTGATAGATAAACTTGTCTCTGGCAATAGCTCTCCTCCTGGTACAAGCCCCCATCTAAATTGTGTTAGGCAGTTAAGGGGAAGGTAAACATCTTTTCCTGTGTGAGCTGGGTCGTGATTGTGTTTAGCTCAAAATAATCCACATGCCAACTTTGCACATTTTGAGGTGGTGTATTCTACCCTCTTCAATTTTATGAGCCACTCTGCCTTTCCCTGCCACCATTAAATGCTGGTGGCCACAGAGCCTCTTCCCCTCTCATCCTATAGCTTTAAACACTGATACCGTTGTTCAGAATGTGAGAAGTGACTAAAATGGCTTTCAGTTCCCTTTAGTTTGACAAAACTTTGGATAGGCCTTTTTCTGATTATAGGCCTTTAATCTTTCTTTTCTTAGAACATTTACTTTAGAAACACACAATTGTAAACTTTTTCTCTGCCCCTTTGAGTTATAAATCTTCTATGAACTAAAAGTATTATTCTCAGGGATCTAGAAGCATTGAAGTGTAATTATTAAGAAAGACTGTGCCCGAATCCATCAGGCATAGTGCAAGGGCAGAGGCCTAACTTTAATGAAAGACAATTGGCAAACAGATGGCTGCCTCTTAAAGTCCCCAGGTACTTTCTCCATTAGATTACCCAAGAGTTTAACACCCCCACCTTTTGTGTCAGTGGAGTTGAGTTCTTTCCCTATCGCAACAGCCCTAAATAAAGTCTTCTTTGCCCCTTAATTCCATCTGGTGCAATTTTCCTTTGACAGAAATATCTCCCTACCTGACTTGAATAAGTGCATCCCCCCATCTGCTTGTTTAATGAGCATGTTTCCTGCCCCCAATCTTCTACCACCTTCCTATCCAGTCGTCTCCAGACTTGCACCCATAATCCTCATATGCCCATCCCAGTAGTGAACAAGCAGGCAAGTTCAATAGTGCACCGTGACGCTTGGGGACACAGCACTCCTCTCCTGTCTCCTGATGGCATAAAGAGACCGAGGCATTTCTCATAAATGCAGTATTTTCCCTTGGCATCCAGTGCTTGGCTCCTGTGACATAAAGACAATTAACATATGGCCTGATTTTCAAATATGTTTCCTTGAGCAGCAAAGATAACTAATATACTCACATGCTATATCCAGGTACTCTAGCTACTTGTAAGAGAGAGGTGACTACTCAGGTTTCTCTGGTAAACAGAAGGCAAGGGGCACCCTGAGCACATCCTGAGGACACCGGCTCAGTGCCATTTATCCACAGAGGGAGAGTGACTGCAGATTAAGAGTCCAGACTTCAATGACAGGCAGTCATTGATTCCACAAAGAGCTTTCTACTTATTCCTTACAACTAAAGTGACCTTTTAATTTACTAACAATCATGACACTTTTGAGTGACAGTTATGCTCCTAAACACACTGTGATAACGTGTATAACCAGGATCATTTTGGCCAAACGGGGGTTTTAGGTCACCCTTTTTAACACCAATCATGAAGATATTTGCAGTAATTGGAGGTCAGAAAGCAAAAGTTTAGTTTCTATCTTTACCAGTGCACCTTAAACACACACACACACACAGCGAATCATGAAAAACATAAAGTCAGGTCTCATTTCAGGATCCAGTTGGCATCAGGAGGGCACCTTATACTTGCACCTCTAAGAGACACACAGCCTCAATCCCTCAGCACACAGAATTCCTCCCGACCCTTCTTCTTCCCGTCTACCCCTCCCCCACCCCTGCAATCACAGCCCATCTGACTTAGGCTTTTTTTTACAACTGGAGGAGGAGTGGGCTGTGTTAGGAAAAGTAGTCTAACCTCAGGAAAAAGTATATAAAATAAATAAAAGAAAAATCTAAAAGAATGGCCATCTCATATTGCCAAGTTGTATTTTCTAATCCAGGTTGTCTCTTCTAATCTCTGAACTTTACTGTCGTTGGCTATTGAAAATATGTGATTAATACTATTTGCATTGATGAATCATTGTGAAAATTAAAAATATAAGGAGTCTACAGCATCTGATATATGAATGCCAGACAAATTTTAGATCTCATCTGCATATCTAATACTGAAGCTAAACACATATGAAGATGATGACATCTTTAATAAAAATATTAAATAATAAGGAGTTATGAATAGATAAAATTGATGTTAACAGGTCAATGAAAAAATTACCATATACTAATTAAAGAGACAGTTTTTGGCCCCTCAACTTGATGCTACATAGTTGATTTCTAATCACAATTCACAGATTTATTCTATTTTTAGATCAAAGCAATAACCTCTTTCCCTTTTTTTATCATTTGGGCAGTAATGCTAATCAATATCTACAAATAAACAGTCTTCCTAAATTTCAAACTTCCTAAATCTTACAGATCACAACAAAAGAACAATGTTTTCATTTCTATTTTTACATCATTAAAAAAGATTTGACATGAGGGTGGTAAGAAAAGCAGATCAGTAGCCCTAAATGTTTGGATTCCTTGTTTTGCTAATTTGGGACAAGTTGTTACAAAGACTTGTGTTTTCCTCTTTTCCTTCAGACAACCTGCATTGACTGCTACTCTTTCTTGGCCTCCCTGCCTTTCTGCTGTGCATACCTACCCTAAGAAGCGAACATGAGATGCAACATCTCATCCAGAAAAGGTTGGAAATGTGTCACAGATAATTATCTTCTCCTTAGAGAGATGAATTCGGATGCTTCTAAGTCAGTTGTAAATATGACATTTAAGATTTTTATAAATAGAAGCAACGATTCCCAAACAATGCAAAAATAAAGCATAATAAGAAGAAGCCGGTGGTGAGAAACCAAAGGGGAATTATTATTGTGATTATTTAATAAACTGAATGTCAACTAAGAGTGACACTCAAGATACACCTATTACCATATTTTCTATTAGCTACATGTCATCTTCAGCAGTATTACAGTTATCCCATTGCTAATTTTAGCTTGAATAATGTAACTTATTTTTATGTTCAATTTACTTATTTGATATGACAACTTAAAAGAAAAGTATACCTCTGAACTTAGTGTGAAAAATGATGTACAATATTCCTATTACTGGTGAAAGCAAGGGTGCTTCAGTCCTCCCTGTCACCTTGGTGGTAGTTGTCAGTTATTTTCCAGGTTTTGTATTTTGCTTCTTGTTTAAATTAGTGTTGCTTTTTTAAAAATTCAGTTTATTCTGCATAATTTTTAAAACCAGAACAAATTAAGGTTCCTGTTAAGAAAAAACTATTGAAAATGCTGACAATTGATGTGATTATTTTCCAGTAGGTAATTTTAGTGCTCTGGTGAATGTTTTTATTTTAGAGAGAAAAGCAATATCCACTCTTTAGATAGGCATTGAATTACAAAACAACAAATTATTGAGATATTAATTTAAATGTTCTGTAAGTAATTTGGGTAAAGATTGTATTTATTAGAAACAGAATTTTGGAAAAAAGATGTCAGCATTTTTAATATGTCTACTGGAGAATAATTTAACAACCTTAAATATAGTCAAACTTCCTTAGTAAATAAGTAGGACTTCATGAAAGGAAAAAAAATTGCAGGATTACATTTATCCTATGATGTTATAAATATGGTCCTAATAATGTTGTCATTTTATTTTAAAATCTCAACTTTCAAAAGATTATATTACAAAGAATGTTTTTTTCACATAAATTAACTTTTAGGTCCAGCTTAAAATAACATGCCTACAGTTAAATTTTATTTAGGAAAGAAGCACTTATTACTTATCTTCTTTAAAAATATAAAGCCAGTTACAGAAGTGGCATACTTCTTTACCATCAGCTCAAAACCAAAACTATTTGTTTGGGGAAAGTTCACAGAGTCATAGCAGTTTATGTTAAAAGCCCTATTCAGTTACAGTGGGTTTCATGTACACTGTAAAATGGCTGTTTGAAAAAAATTGTTGTTGAACTTTAGTTCTTATAAGTGTCCCAAAATCTTAAATTGCACTTTATATTTTATAACATTTAATAGCAGTTCCCCTTCTTTGAGCCCCAAAGTTTCAAAATTCTTTAAATGTGTTCAAATAGAAAGCCTTGTTTACTGTAGATTCCCTGAAACATAAACAACCATCTTTAAAACAAATGCTTAAGAACAAGTGATTCAATGAAAATAAGTTTTTTTGTATATTTGAAAGTCTGTAAACTACACGAAATAATATTTTAAATTAGTTTGTTTAAAACTTTTAAATGAAAATGTTTTCAACATTCTTTGTATATGAAAATTGTCATTTAAAATGCTAATAACAGTTATATTCACAACCTAATTAGGAGGAATTAAGTAGCGTACATAAATTCCAAAGACTTAACTTATATTTTCTACAGCCATTTTATTTTATTTTCGGAATAATGATACATGTTGTCCATAGACCAAGACTAGATACTGCTCCTAGAGCAAGGCTAGATTCTGCACATATTTTCTCACGGGTTCACGCTAGATTTCAACCCTTTTTTGATTATAAATTATAAAGCAGCGTCTACTGCAACTCTCTGAAGAGAAGACCAGAATGACATGTTGATCAAGAAAACCTAGTTTTTCACTCAAGGAAAGCACCATTTTGCTTGAGGTTCAGAAATATCTTGGAAGAATAATTTGAAGCTGGTATTTTAAAGTTTGGGATCTTTTTGTTAATGATTTAAGGCAAATCTTTCAATTGGATACATTCTTAATTTAATGGTTTAGAACTGAAAGAGAGAAACAAGGAGCACATCTTTGTGAAGAAACCATTGTCTGAGAGGCAGCTGATTTTGACCAGTTGGTGGTCCACAGAAGGGAGTTTGTTGAGTCCTTCATTGGTTAGATAAGTGACTTTTTCTGAAATTACAGAAGAAAAATTAAAGTTATGTATTGTGTTACAGCCTTATCTTTCTGGGTAAGAACTTTCTAGAGCAAATGGTGAAGTCATGTATGTAGACTTATACCTGCGAATTAAATTCTGGGACTCCAAGGTATCAGTTGTCAGTACTTGGAAATTGCTTTTTAAAAAATTACTAGATACACACACTAGGAGCAGACTAAGAAAAAACAATATGAAATACTTTCATATAAATGTAAAAATAACCTTATACTCTGATGCTATAGAACTAAGATGAATGCATAATATTTCATTGTGTAAATGTACCATACATTCATTATCTTTTTATAGAATCAGAAAGAAAGAAGGAGCTACTACCTTTCATGGTAACATGGATGGAACTGGAGAGTATTATGCGAAGTGAAATAAGCCAGGCGGTGGTGAAAGATAAATACCATATCATATCACCTATATGTGGAACCTAATCTGCAAAGCAAACAAGCAAGCAAAATAGAACCAGAGACATTGAAATTAAGAACAAACTGACAATAACCTAAGGGAGAGGAGAATAACAGGGGAAAGGAGGGGAAGGGTCATCAAGGAGCAAGAATAAATACATAGTCTCAAGGTTTTCCTTATCCAAGTTAGTGGAGATGACACACACAGCCTTTCAAGGGCTCCCCCTCCCAACCCCTGCACTGTTATAGTTTTTCTTATTGTTTGGAATGACTGGCAGCCTTATTGGACCAGGCTCAGGACTACTGCGTCTATGGGTGAGACATTTCTTCCTTTGCTTTTAGCCTCATGTATTAAGTTCTTTGTTAGATTGCATTGGTGAGGGCCCTGACTTTATTTCTCTTCTGGCTGCTCATTCCATAGGCTACCTAACAAAAGGGAAAGGTAAAATGTGCAACTGATGTGAGGCTATTTTTCTAATCATGACCTTGTGTATCACCCATAATTCAAATAAAGCATTGATTGAGTTTTCTTGTTTATTTTACTGCTGTTACTACTATGACCAAATTAGAAATTAGCTCTTGTCACCTGAACTGATGTTTGTTGGTTACTTGGTAGAAGAAGAGGAGAATTGTAACAGTTCACTGGATGTTAAATGCTAAATTGTACATTATTCAAATAGAATAATAATCACCCTCATTGTTATAAACAAGTATATCAATAAGGATTAAACAAGGTATATATAAACAAAGATTGAAAGTCCCATATTAATGTATATTTTTTCTGGAAAATTCTACATGTTTCCATGAAGGGAAACACTTCACTGTGATCAATTAATATATTTACGTCATTTTTTAATTTCAGAAATGAATGCATTAAAGGCATTGTGTTTGCTCAAATAAATACATTTATGTTAGTGTTCCTATTTTTTAAATATAAAATTCTAGTCCTCTATAATGTAACTACTCAAACATTTTGGTGTATTTTCTATGTTGAGTTTATATACGTGTCCATGCTGTATAGATATGTGGGTTTTATTTTTACAAATTAGGGTCAGGTCTTTTATTTTCTTTTTTTTCTTGTTGTTATTTTAGCCTTGCTCTTATCTGTCCATAATTTCTTTTTCTTCATCTGCTCCTGTTCTTTGTCTCTGCCCAAACCCTGCATCTACTTTAGGAAATTTGCTTTCGGTAAATAGGTAATTTAGTTATGTAGTAAATTGGATTCTTTTAAATATGCTCTTTGGCAGACTTAATTCTTTTGCGTTCCTAAGTTTTGCTCCTATCTTCTGGTTCTTAGATAAGGAATTGGTTTACCACCATCCCACTGCGATGATGCTTTGGGTACCCATGTGTTGTCTTGCTGATGAATGGTACATATCAGCAACACAGTGTCTGCTGTAACCAAGTGTATATAGATGCATAAAACTATTTAAAAGAGCAACTAAAAAGTGCAAGGTACACCAGAGTTTTATGGTTATGTGAGCTTGAACAAATTGCAATCAATTTGGGGTAAAAATAAAGTTAGTGCTATATTCCCTTCTTTCCCCTTTACAGATGCCAGGAAATGAACAGTAAATGCGTTAAGAAAATGACACTTTATAAAACACAGGGTATCATTATGTTTTAAAATAAATGAAAATCATATTTTCAAAAATAGAGTAAATTTCTAAACATAAGCACATTCAAACTTCAGACATCTGTGGCCTACCTATATAATCAAGGAAAATAATAAGGAAAATGAATATTTCTAGAGAGTCAAGGAAATCATTTTCATATATGCTATACTTAATAGCATAAAAATATGTAGGCCAAGATTCATGAACCACAGGGAAGCATGACTTTCTGTCAGGTGGGCATGAAAATCACAGATATATAATGTTATTGAAATAAGCAAGAATTACTAATATTGAACAGTCTCCATGTCACCAATAAGCTGTTTTTAAAAAGAAAATTACAATCACATTTTTATCTACAAGGCAATACAATTAAAACATAATAATATAAAAATATGTTTGAAAATCCTAATCAATTTTAGCAGCTTACAAAAAGTCTTCAATTTAAAAAAGATGAAACTATGTGCAATAATGAAAAAATAAGTAGTAAGTTAGCAGGCATTCACTACATAAAGTGAAATATCTGTAACTGTGTAATATTAGACATAGTGAGAATTGTCAGCAAAGAAATGTTTCAGGGTGGACATTTTTGCTAGTATCCTTTTCATTCCTTATAGGTGAGCATCTTATGTGTGTATGTACATGTGATGGTTTGGCCACAGGTCTTATTTACTTTTCCAAAGTAGAGTCTTCTTTTATGGTAACCAGCGAGAGGTAGCAAAAGATAATTTTTTGATTGGGAACTGTTCATCTTTGGCTGGAGAGACACCAACATATTCCAGAGGTGTCGCTCTATCCTCTCTGACCAGTTTAGCAAACATTTCCTTTTGGGATGCTTTAGTTCTATCAGATGGGGCCAGAAGTACCAATATTCCCATGATTTGTATTCACTCACCTAACAGCCTCCTTCTCAGCTACATTCTATGATATAAATTCAGGATATACCAGACCTTGAAATTAAACCAATAAGCACATAACCAGAGGATATGACTGATTACATGAATACGTATTGAGTTCCTGAAACAACCTATGTCATGTGTGTGCTTATCCCTAGGAACACTTTAACAAAGACACCAGTGCCTGTGTTCTTATTGCTCCAAGTCTGGTAAACACTCTGTTTCACCAGCTAGATCTCTCTTCCTACCCTAGCGATTAGTGATCTGACAACATGAGTAGTGAAACCTTCCTCCTCATTTCTTCTAAGAAACGGGTCTAACGAAGAACCCCGTGTGTTCTAACATGTTCCTCTGTTTTTCATCATTCCAGTATAAGAAGAAAGGAGCCAGTAAAAGAGACCTTCTCCCCAAAAACTTAAAACAAAGATAGTTTACACCACCTCCTACCTTGACATTGTTTTATGCCCCTAATTTTGGGAGGCAGGTCTGCAGAACTAGAAGCAGTTTTATTCCCTTTATACCACTTCAGCTTCCTGAGCTAAAAAACAGTGAAGGAAAAGAAGCTGACTGTGAGAATGAATAGTTTGTACATCCTATGTTTGTTACTGTTTTTATATAACTTTTCTTCTTCCACCAAACTTTGACCACTGTTGTCAGTTTCTTTAGTTTACTCCTGGTGCATGTCGGGTCTGAGCAGAGGAGAGAAGACAATGGGAAGAGAAAGAGCAGAAGGAGCAGTGGCCAGTCACAGGAACGTCCAGCCTCACTCTGGCTAAAGGCGGCTCCATGTGGACCATAGCATGTAGTGTGCTCTGAAGGCAACTTTAGAAAAGATGCCAGGAAAGTGGCAAAGATCATTTCTTTCAGCTGTATTCTAGACAGTACATTATTCACGTTGTCAATGGCACCAGAGGATAAATTATACTGTCTGAATCATCTTCAGCAGAATAGAAGTGATAATTGCAAACTGAGTTATACAACATTCTGAATGAAATGCAATAAGGCATGTAATAGGCCAAATCAACTCCGAAGTTTGACTTCAACTCAAAAGTCTTAATAGCTATTCTTAAGAAACAAAACAACAGCAAAACCTAAAGCAAAGTGAAAAGCCATATTTTGCAGACACTGACTTTGGACCATTTAATTCACTTTCATCCTCAGTGGGAACACACTGACAGGATGGTGAAGGTGTTTTTTCGTGGCTGCTTTGTGCAGCGGGGAATAAAAACACAGGGGTCCTTCACAAGTCAGAAGAAAAGGAACAGCAAAGAGAGAAAAGTTGATTAGTAAATTCATTTTTAGGTTTTATTGAATTCATTAGTGTGATAATGGTTAATACAATTATATAGGTTTCAAATGTACAATTATGTAATGCATAATCTGTATATTGTATTGTGTGTTCACCACCATAAGTCAAGTCTCCTTCCATCACCATTTATCTTCCCTTCACCCTCTTCCTCCTCCCCATAATGTCTGTGTCTATGTTTTTGTTTGTTTTTCCTTAATTTCCCAACTTTTTCACCTACTCTATAGCCCCCCACCTCTGATAACTTTCAGTCTGTTCTCTGTATCTATGAATCTATTTCCATTGTGTTTGTTAGCTCAGTTTGTTCATTAAATTCTACATATGAGTGAAATCATATGGTATGTATCTTTCTCTAACTGACTTATTTCACTTAGCATAATACTCTCCAGGTATATCCATGCTGTTGCAAAAGGTAAGATTTCCTTCTTTTGTACAATGGAGTAGCATGCCACTGTGTAAATGTACCATAGCCATTCATTTGTGAGCATTTGGGCTGCTTCCAAATCTTGATTTTTGTGAATAATGCTGCAATAAATATAGGGGTACTTATGTTCTTCCATACTAGTGTTTCAGATTTTTTAGGGTATATTCCCAGAATTCATTTTCAGTGCACATTTCAACTGTCTATTTTTCAAGGAAGTTTTCGCTTAGGTAAATAAAATAACTGTGTTGGAACTCGTGGAAATTCTTCTGAAGAGCAATTACCTGAGATCTATGTAGGAGGGCAGGCTTGGAACAGTTCATGGTGACCAAATAAAGCTGTTTTGTTATTTAGTTCTAATGTGACTTGACATTAGGATGTGGCATGAATTTTTAAAAAATATACAGTCAGAAGCATTTCAGAGATGGAATAGTAGACTCAGCAATAAATATCAAAATAAATGTTATCTTTATGTGTAAAATGCAGCTGCAGACTTCCATGTTCAATTGGACAGGCACCTCAAGTTCACCATGCACCTCATTTGTGCAGTGATAGGTAATAACTACACTTTTGAAGGTGGTCACTTTGTAGAATATACAAATGTTGAATTATAATGTGCACATGAAATTTACATATGAAATAACTTTTATATCCATAAAATGAATAGATCATTTCCCCAGAAAAAATTACTTCCTCTCATAAATTATTGATCTCAATAAACAGAATCCACAGTCTTTCCTGTGCCTAGCCCAGGAGATTGGAGGTTATCCTAATCCCCACACTTCCTCTCACTCTTATACACAAGCAGTCACCATCTTAGAAAATAAAACTCTCCCCCAAATCGTTATACCCTTACCACTTGCCCCTATCCCCATTACACCTCTAAGTAAAACCATGATCTCTCTTCTGAATTCTTTTAATAATTACCAGACTGGTTTCCTTTTCTCTGCTCTTGTTCTCTCCCATTAAACCATTTTTCATATTGCAGCCATAGGGATCTTTTCTAAATGCAGATCTGATCCTCTCAGTGAGCTGCTTAAATGCAGTACTCTGGATGAGAAAAAACTCTTCTATTGGGTCCTTCCTAACGGCCACACCTTCCTTCCTCAGCAGTACTACCCTCACACTGCAAGACATCCACTCCACTAGTCTTCCAGGTCTTTCAATGTGCTATGAGACAATTGACAGAATTTACCCTGTATCTCTATTATTATTCTTTATTTTTATTGAATTTATTGAGGTGACATTGGTTTGCAAAACAATATAGGTTTTAAGGGAACAACTTATTAACACATAATCTGCATCCTATGTCACATGTCCATCGCCTTAAGCAAAGTCGCTTTACGTTCCTGTTCTCACTTTGCCTACGTCCACCAACCACCACTGCCCTTTCCCTCTGTCACTACACTGTTGTTTGTGATATCACAGATGGTGTGTGTGTGTATACACACACATATATATATAACGTATAAATATTTTATTGCTTAATCCTTTCACTTTCATCCAGCCCCCCTCAAACCCCTTCCTTCTGACAGCTGTCAGTCTATTCCACGTATCCATGCCTTTGTTTCTATTTTGCTCAATTTATTTTGTTCATTAGATTTTAAACTGTGCTGTCACAAAAGGTAAGAAAACTTTTTATGAGCAAATGGCATTCTATTACGGAAATGCACCACAGCTTTTTTATCCACTTGTTTACTGATGGGCACTTTGGTTATATCCAGGCCTTGACTATTGTAAATAGTGCTGCAATGAATATACGGGAGCTTATGTTCTTTTGAGTACACGTCTTAGGGTTTCTTAGAATATATTCCCAGAAGTGGGATTGCTGGGTCATAAGGCAGTTCCTTTTAAATTTTGTGAGGAAGTGTCACACTGTCTACTTTTTAATAGTATGTCATTTAAAATATTCTATATTTACATTCCGGTTAAATCGAAGAAACTGGTGTAGGTGTGGTGAGAAAATTCTTTTCTATAAAGGTGTCACTTTGTTTAAACTTTACATATAATTTACATATGAGCCTGTAACCTATTAGGACCAGTCTCACTGTGGAATTATTAAATTCAAATGAGTACAGGGTATGAAGCAAAAATAAAAGTAATTTTATTGTTGCTTTCTTCTTTCAGAGGATTCTGACAGTAGATTCCATTTGTGACCACTAATTCCATCCATTTTCCTCCTCCCATCCCTGAAAAGCTACGAGCAAACACTGAATATTGCCTCATTTCTGCAGCCTGACTTTCTCTAAACTGCACACTGTGTCAGTAAGCCTGGTCTCTCTGGACTCCTTTGGGTTTCAATTTATCCTGATTCTCTAAAAATGCATGCAGTCCCAGGATATGCTGGAGCAAGCAGGTAGGGTGACTAGGGAAACTGGTGACGCGGTACATTATGGACTTTTCTCCACTGCACATTTATAGTTTAGCCTCTATTACATAACTATCACAATATTCCAGTGGTGCAATCAAAATGCTTCCCACGAGGAATAAATGCATCAAGAAGCAGTCTAAAATTTCAATGGAGCATGAGAGAAACTGAAACTTCACCTTGTTAAAAAAATGTCAGCTACAAAATGGAAGAAAGGGTTGACAAATACAAACCAGTGGCACCCAATTGAAAAAAGGTTATAAAGGCAATTCAATCTCTGAATGAGTTGAGGTCTGCCTTAATGATAAGAGGAACAGCAAGCATTTCTATTATATTTTTCCCTTTCCCTCAGTTTAAAAATATGCTTGCTTATTGCTTATTGCACTATAGCAGATATGATAGATAGACTAAGTCAGTACCTGTTCCATCCTTCTCTCATGTGTCTTCCTGTGCTGCAGAATCTGAGAAACTAAAACCCACATTTCCCAGATGCTGTGGCAGCTAAGTTTTAGGATGTGATTTAGGTTCTGCCAATCAGATGCTTTCATGTGAAGCTCAAATGTGGAAGAGAGGACAAGTATATATATCATACTATTATTTTTAAAAGCCTAATCTGGTTGCATTTTATGTTCCTAGCCTTGGCTATATTTAATCCTGTGCTCTTATATTTATTTATACTCTTTTTTTATTTCTGTATTTTGAAAGCCATCTTAAGAACTTTCTAGAACAACCAGCTTTGAGCCTACACTTTTGTAGAATTTTGAAGATCTTTTTGTTCAATAACATTAAATAGCTATCTCCTACAGATTATAAAATTAAAAAAAAACTTTGATAGTCTTACTTCTAATGAAAGATATTCTCTTATAATTTGTATCTATCCAGTTCTTGGACATTTTAATATTTTTATACGTTTTTAAGCCATTTATAAGTCCTCATTTGAAAATTGGAATTCATGTCCTATGCTCATTTATCAATTAGAAGTTTATGTCTATATTTTTAAAGCATGTTGTCATTATTTGGAGGATATTGCCTATTGCTTTATTTATTTCATATATCTCCCCTAACCTGTTATTCAGCTTTTAAAGTATCTGTTTTTTAAACTGGCTTTCAAAGGAGTTTACGTGGCAATATGAGAAGGCACATTGTTAAATGCTACAGTGAAAACATGTAAAGCAAAACTGTTCAACACTTAATATGTTAATTAGAATAGTCCTTCATTAAAAGATAGAGTGAACACTAAAAATGTTAAAACTCCAGCCTAAAAAATGAAGAAGAAAGCTTGTAACAACACATCTAGCAATTTTCAATGAATATAATTTAAATTTCCCAAATGTTAAGCTTTAAATTAGGTTTTACTACATAACTGGTATTAGTATGTTTTAAAGAACATAGGAAAAAGAGAACGGCCCTGATCAGTGTGGGTAGGTCGGATGGGCATCATCCAGCAAAATGTAAGGTCGCTATGCTGCTCAATTCTCAGTCAGGGCACATTCCTGGGCTGCTGGTTCAGTCCCTGTTGGTTGGGGCATATATGAGGCAACTAATTAATGTTTTTTTCTCTCATATTGAAGTTTCTCTTCCTCTCCTTCTCCCTCCACTCCCTTCTTTTTTTAAAAAAATAAAATCTTAAAAATAAAGAGAAACAACAAAATTCTAAAAGTGAGAAAATAGTGATCCCAGTCAAGAGAAGAAAAAAAAATGTGAAAACTGCAGAGTGAGCTTGATACTATGTCCTGGAAAAATCCAAGTCATGATAACTAAGTAGATAATTTATAAATATTAAGAAGTGTGATCTGTGGGAACCATGACAATTCAAAATTAGTGTATTTTCTTTTTTTATTCAGATAAAAAATTAGAAAATTTTACCATGTAGGGATTTGGCTCAATATTTGACAAGTCTCTCAAATATTATTGTCAGGAAAAATAAATATGGACTCCTGGGAAAAAGTATATCTGCTAGAACAATGTTTGCCATAGAACTACAATCCTTTAATTGAGAGACGTTTCTTAGGCTTATTCACCAAACTTTGTTGGCTGGAATATTAAAAATAATATAAAAAATAAGTCTGAGTATATCTATATTCACATATAAATTATTTACACATCCCTATGCTAAAATTTTGTCAATAATAAAACCCACACAAAAGGCCAAATTTACAAAGATGTTATAAAGATTGAACAAATGTTACTTGATTCATGAACATAAAAAAGCTATAACTAAAAAATGTATTATTAATGACATTCTGTAAAATGTATTATTAATAATAGCCTAAATGTTTTTTTTAATGTTGCTATTAGTGATACTTTAATTATTAAGTAATACCCTAAGGCACAAAGAACGTTTATTTTTCTGTTTACCCCCAACAGTGGAGGATATCTGAAATAATCTTGCAAATTACAAAACCTCTGGCTGGCACTGCCGAGCAGGCCTGGGTTCTCATGACGTGTGCCACGTGTGCCTGGTTAGAGGTTTCACTGGAAGGGAAAGTCTGCTCTGCCCTCTTGTTCCTTGCTTACATGTACAAAACAGTATTATTTTCTTTTGCAGTTTTTAAACTGAAATTTTAAGCCACTTGCACATTTAAATAACCAGGATATCCACCAACGGCACACAAACTGCAACATACAGCAGTAGGCAAAATGAGAGCAAACACTTCGGGCTGCCATCATCAAACCCTCTGTGTTAGCTGGCTCTCATTCTTTCTTCTGTCAAAACCTAGTTGAAATGGGATTCAATTAATAGATAAAAATATATAAAAGTCATATAATATGATCTTCTTCATCTCAATGGCTCAAATCATCTCATGAAATCCCAGGGATGAGAACACCACTCTTTATAGACCATCATTTTTTCATATTAATGACCCAGCTGAGACACATGAAAGATGATCATTAAATTTGCTGCTGAGACAAAATAGGAGGGATAATTAACATAGTAGATGAGCTCTTAATTAAATTCAAGCACAATATCTCTCAAGAATGGGAATGGAAATGGGGATGGAAGAATAGAGGTGGAAACTGCATGAGATCGGTGGTTCAGTCTTCATGATGTTGAAAATTAGTAAGGAAAGATAAATCTCAGAAATGAATGTATCAGGGATGTTGGGTGACAGGTCAAAGTGGTAACTGTGTATAATGATGGATATTTTTATTGATATTGAGATATTGAGGAAGTAGATATTAGGGTAATGGGAATGTTTCACTATCAATAGGAGCCATTCATACTGGCTTTGTAAATCCAAGCATATTTAACTAAACGATTTTTTGAATTTTATGATGCAATCAAATTGCCTGAAGGTAATCAGGTCTTACCATGTACAGGAGGCTCCCCTGATACCCTCTAAACACCTACATCAAAATTAAGAGCCAAAGCTGTTTTTTTTGGGAAAAAAATGAGAATATACAAAAATAGTCTTAAAATATATGAAAGAGTACATAATTTAGATATTTCCAAGGAGAATAAGTAGCATAGACAGTAGGTAGAAAATAGATGGGGGAGGGCAAGAATAGTCTGGGAAATATAGAATCTAAAGAACTTGTGACACATGGTCATAAACTAAAGGGGGGGAATGGTGGGGGTGGGGGTGTGCAGGGTAAAGGGGAATGAAGGGGGAAAATAGGACAATTGTAATGGCATAATTGATAAAATATATTTTTAAAAAAGAATTAATATCAATGAGTGGAAATTATTATTTAAGTAAATATAAGGGGGGAAGAGGGTTTTCTAACATTTATCAAGCTACCCCCAAAAGCAGTGCTCTGCCTGTGAGGTAGAGATAAGTGTCCAAGCAGAAAGAATGGTCACTTTGTCATAGGCTGTAGGGCAGAGGCCAGAAAAAATGTCCCCTGAACCGCCACAGCCATGGCTTGGAGCATAGGAAAAGCAGAGCACCGCAATTGAGAGATTTTTCATATTACTGCAACTTGGCTAGCTTAATGGTTATGTTAAAAATCTGTGACTGGCTGGGGCAAGGGAGATAGATGTGACTTTCTGATTGTATCCTGGCTGGAGACTTAGCCCAGCAGTTTACATCACATTCGTCAAGCCAGGAGGTGGTTCCCTGGAGAGACTCTTGCCCAGCCTGGGAATGGCAGCTGAATGAATGTAAGATACTGGAGGACGGGCAATATGTGGCTCACTGTGGGATGTGTCAGGAACGGGGTGGTGCCAGAAGCTCCGGGAGGGATTTAAACTAGGAGGGGCAGCCCTTTCCTCTCTTGGCCATGGGGAACGAAAGGGCACATTTTAGATGAAGAGCTGGAGAACATGGTGGCACAAATGATGCTGATACTGAAAAGTGTGGAACCTTCCTAGCCAATCAGGATTACTGGGTGCAGGGAATGCTTACCTGCTACCAAAGGAGTGTTTAGCCATGGACTTGTGTTTTCTCTTCTGAAAAATGGTACCTCTGATTGGTATATTCTGAAAGTGATCTGATTTTGCAAAAAGGGGACAGGGGTGTATGTGCATTCATGGATGTTTTAAAGGGAGTGGGACTTAATGGCAGAATTATCACCATTATTCTAAACCTGTATAACTTTTAAATAAACAATTCCTTTCCTTTTAAGCAAAGTCTGGCATTGGGAGTCACGCTTCTTTGTGGTGAGCAATTGGGACCACACATCTGTTTCAGAATTGCATAGGCTGGGATTCTGTAACAACTTGATCACAGAATTTATGTTATAATTTGCTCTGCAGTGTGTGGATTGAATTTACTCATTTAAAAAAAATTTTCCTCCTGTAAGTTTCTGTGATTCTACAAACCATTGTATACTGTAGAACAAGTTTGTTTAGTCTTTGGACTTGTGAAAGTTCTCATTAACTTTTACATGTTTAAAAGATACACAAAAAGAATTTTGAAATTATATTGCCATATGCATCAATTAAATATTTTACTTAATGTCATGTACACAATTCTAAGCAAAATTTTTATTTTGCTGGTTCAAACACTGTATTCTCTCTGTCACCTGAATCTACTTCATCCCTTTTGCAGGGAAGAGGAAGGAGAAGAAGGGGAAGATTATGTTCAGATGATACAAACAAAAATGAAATAAATAATATAAGCAAGAATATATTTGTGGAGCCCTGGCTGGTGTAGCTCAGTGGATTGAGTGCGGGCCTGCGAACCACATGATCACGGTTTTATTCCCAGTCAGGGCACATGCCTGGGTTGCAGGCCAGTTCCCGGCAGGGGACACACAAGAGGCAACCATACATTGATATTTCTCTCCCCCTCTCCTTCCCTTCCCCTCTAGAGATAAATAAATAAAACCTTTAAAAAAAGTGCTCATTTCCTTAAAAAAAAGAATATGTTTGTGGAGATGGTTGTTTTATATTAAAGAAATCTTAGGAACAAGAGTCAAAAGTAATTTGTTTCTGTTTTTCTTTTTTCCCTAAATACACTGGTATCCCAAATAAGTTTTTTTTAAATTTTTTTACTTATGTGATTCTATCTCAGTATATATTTCTATATAATACGGAAATGAAATTCAATAAATTTCATTCAAAACATTCTTACTATAGGTAATTTATTAAGGTACCTTTCTACAGTATTTATTCTAGAGTTATATAATTATACTCTGAGGAAAAAATCATAAGTACATTAAAAATTTTGAAATCAAAGGTATGTCTTCTGGGTTAAATCCTTTAGGTGGATTGTTTTATTTCCTGTATCTAATTCTTTCATAATATATTTTAGACATAAACAAAGGGGAACTTTGATCAAGTTTCATACATGGGTTCAAATAGACTATTTGTGACTTCCAGCCAAGATGGAGGTGTAGGTAGACATGCTGTGCCTCCTCCCACAACCAAAATTAAGGACAACAAAAATTTAGAAACAAAAAAGCAACCAGAACTGACAGAAAATTGAACTGTATGGAAGTCCAACAACCATCCAGACCAGTAAGAGGGGCAGAGTTGGTGGCCAGTGGAGAAGGGTTGTGGCAGGAAAAAGTGGTGGCTGGCAGACCCTGGCACAGGTAGGCAACAAGCGGACCCAGTGAGGTATGCAAGGCAGCCCCGGGCAAAAACGGTCAGTGAGACAGATTGCGCAACCCAGGGCTTCAGTGTGGGGAAATAAAGCCTAAAAGCTCCCACTGAAAACACTTGAGGGAATTGAGGTGCCTGGAGGGACACCTAGCTTCATAGGAGAGTTCCTTGGAAAGACCCACAGGGTCCTAGAACTTATGCAAGTTCACACACCTGGGAACCAGCACCAGAAGGGTCCAATTTGCTTCTGAAAAGCAGCAGAGGGGACTGAAATCTGAGAGAGAAAATAAAGAAAGGGCCATTGTTCCCTCTTGGACCCTGCCTCCACATACAGCATCACAACCCAGTGACTGGGTTTCACTTCCCTGGTGAACACCAAAGGCTCTGCCCCTCACTATGTAACAGGTGCAACCAGAGCTCCCCCCCAAAAATGACTCAAACAGAAGAACAGATCAAAGCCCCAGAGTCAATACTTTTAAGTGACCAAGAGATAGCCAACCTATCAGATGCACAGTTCAAAGCACTGGTGATCAGGGTGCTCACAGAATCAGTTGATTTTGGCCACAGATTAGAGGAAAAATGAAGGCTACACTAAGTGAAATGAAGGAAAATGCACAGGGAACCAATAGTGATGGAAAAAAAAAAAACTAGGATTCAAATCAATGGAGTGGACCAGAAGGAAGAAAGAAACAACCAAACAGAAAAGAATGAAGAAACAAGAATTCAAAAAAATGAGGAGAGGCTTAGGAACCTCCATGACATCTTTAAATGTTCCAACATCCAAATTATAGCAGTACCAGAAGGTGAAGAGGAAGAGCAACAAGTAGAAAACTTATTTGCACAAATAAGAAAGGAGAACTTCCCCAATCTGGCAAAGGAAATAGACTCCCAGGAAGTCCAAGAAGCTCAGAGAGTCCCAAACAAGATGGACCCAAGGAGGAACACACCAAGGTACATCATCATTACATTACCCAATATTAAAATGAAGGAGAGAATTCTAGAAGCAGCAAGAGATAAGGGGACAGTCACCTACAAAGGAGTTCCCATCAGATTGTCAGAGGATTTCTCAAAAGAGACCTTACAGGCAAGAAGGGGTTGGAAAGAAGTATTCCAAGATATGAAAGGCAAGGACCTACATCCAAGATTGCTGTATCCAGCAAAGCTTTCATTAGAATGGAAGGACAGATAAAGTGGTTCTCAGATAAGGTCAAGTTCAAAGAGTTAATCATCACCAAGCCCCTATTATATAAAATGTTAAAGGGACTTATCTAAGAAAAAGAAGATAAAAATATGTATAGTAAAATGATGGCAAACTCACAGTTATTAAGAACCACACCTAAAACAAAAGCAAACTAAGCAAACAACTAAAACAGGAACAGAACCACAGAAATGGAGATCACATGGAGGGTTAGCAACAGGGGAGTGGGAGGGAGAGAGGGCGGGGAAATGTACAGAGAATAAGCAGCATAGACGATAGGTAGAAAATAGGGGAAGGCAAGAATAGTATGGGAAATGTAGAAGCCAAAGAATTTACGACCCATGGACATGAACTAAAGGGGAGAAATGTGGGTGGGAGGGGGTGTGCAGGGTAGAGGGGGAATGAAGAGAGGAAATGGGACAACTGTAATATCATAATCAACAAAGTATATTAAAAATGCTAAAAAATGATTACTAAAAATAGAGTATTTGTAAGTATTTGTTGCCTGCAAAGAACATAATAAATATTTTTTTCAAAATAGATTCACTTATGGTTCTATTCATTGTATAATTAACCTACATTGCTAGTACAAGCAAAACTTTTTTAAAAAATTAAATGAGAATTAAGTTCTAATGTAATGGTGTGTAGGATTAATGAGCTGTACACTTAAAGGGACATAGGCTGAGAGGCCCCAGGCCCCCTATAAACCTAGTTTGAGGGCTGGGAAAAGCAGCAGGACAGAGATTGAGAGTTATTTTGCATATCAATAACAGCAGACTAGCCTGCTAGCTTTGGAGGTGCCAGGAAGGTAGGCATGACTTTGACCCGTGATGTAACTGGGAAGCAGATCCCTGCATTACAGTGCCTGCAGGAGAGCTTGGAGATGGTTCACTCCTTCCCACGGGGTCGCACCTGCCAGCACTAACTGTGGCAGCCAAGAAAGGCAGAGGATATGGGAGTGCCAGCAGGTGTAGTGGATTGTAGGAGGAGTCAGAAATGGGGTTACAGAGGAGTATCCCTGCCAGAATTTAAACCTGGGCAGGCAGCCATGAGGGGGCTTTAACTACACAGTTTTGGGAGTAGAGAGGGGGCTGTCTTGACTACATGGCTTAGGAAACAGGAAAGCAAATTGTAGCATCCTTGTAGAGCTCTCTTTCTTAGTGGTTTGAAAGAATGCAGAAGGACTCCCACCCACCCACCAAGAGAATGAAGTATTGCATTAAGAATGGGAATCTAGCCAAGCTATGGAGTTCTATTTCTTTTCTTGAGCTATGGTACCTCCAACTGACCTGGTTTGGCAGGGAGGCAGGACTGTGTGTGTGTTTGTGGGTGTATATTTGTTCCTAAAGTGAGTGGGATTTAACAGTGACATTCCACCATTACTCTAAACTTGCATATCTTTTGAATACATAGTTCCTTTCCTTTTATCAAACTCTGGCATTGAGAGCCCCAGTTCCTAACAGGATGGTGGGGATCAAAGAACCATAGTAAAAGAAAGATCCCAGGGAGGTGGGGGTTGTTTCAGTGACACTAATTATGAAAATGAGTTAAAAGCTCCATTTCAACACAGGGGACATTAACAAATTGACTTCTCCTTATTATTCAGAAAACAACTTCTCATTAAAAGAAAATAAAAAACACCTTTAAAAGTATATTCTGAACAATAATAAAACCACATTACTATGTATAAAGTTCAAATTTCAGTGAAAGTCTACAAAGTATGCATTAAATTTATAATCGTTGGAGAAGATACTTAACATTTTCTTTTTATCAAACTTTTTTTCCTTTTGAGAGTTAATCTCTAGGAAATTTAAGAACTTTACCTTAGCCAAATTCTTCAGAATTTGCTTCCTTCAATTCACAAAATGACCTTTAAAAAGTGATTTATTAAGTGTACATATAGTTCACTGCTCACCAGTAAATTCTGTTTTCTGCTAACTATAGAAATGTAGCTTAACCCCTTAAGATATCACCATTAGATGATATCAGATTATTCTAATAATCCAATCACATTTACTGATTAGAAGATTAGAATCTGCATTGAGCATACGAAAGCTTTTGGTATATTCCCGGGAGCACAGCGTTGATCCTGTTTTAAGGTGTTGTTCTAGGTGCCGTTTGCGTGATTACTCACAGGTGGTTTTCTCCTACTGAAATAAATATATTGAATGTTGGACCCCAAGCTTTTTCGTATTGTCATCTTTAACTGGAAAAATTCAAATTCAGTCATTAGATTTAAAAGATTCACATTGGCAATTTTCTATTTAATCAGAGAAATACCTTTTGTTTTCACTTTTAATTTTTAATGTCATGAAAAATAAATTTTCATGATCAAATTCATTAACATATTATGGCAGTTATTAATTTGCCCGTTCACAGTCCTTTGCTAAATAACTTGCTTTGTTATTAATAAGTTTTATTTTAAAAAGTAGTTTAGTTCATTTTAATGATAAATTGTTCATTCTTCAGGAAAATTAGGTTGCCGTGGCTGCTGTGGCTCAGTGGATTGAGCCACTGCCTGCAAACCAAAGGGTCAATGAGTCGATTCCCAGTCAGGGCACATATGCCTGGGTTTGGGGCCAGGTCCCTAGTAGTGGGCGTGCAAGAAGAAACAACACACTGATGTGTCTCTCATTCTCTTTCCCTTCCCCTCTGTCTAACAATAAATAAAATATATTTTTTAAAAATCTTAAAAGAAAGTAAAACAAGACTTAAAAAAATTAATACTGTGAAGTTGACCAAAACAAAAACAACAATGAAAAAAATACCCAGCAATCTCTACTCCCTGCAAAATAACTAAGCTAGGCATTCAGATTAAAATTTGGAAAGCTTGAGCCTAATTTCATGGCGATACTTTAAGTTCTGATTAATATTTTTGAATCTTTTTTAATGGAGAGATAAAATGAAGTTATGTATTGTGTCCATAGAAAAAATATAAAGGAATTTAAGGCTAATAATTACAGCCCATTTATGCAATGCTTTTGCAAAAGAGAAAAAGTGACTTTTGTCCTCAAGGTGAGAGAAAAGAAAGTCAAGATCTGAAGGGCTAGACTGTTACAAATACAAGAGAATTGGTGCCTTTAAGGGTGCATTGACACTGAAAGTTTTAATAAGCCCTAATCAATCACAACTCTTGAAAGTAGCTATTATAATACAGTTGAAAGTCATACTGCCTGCCATGGACTTTCCCCAAACCAGGACTGAGAGCAGCACTCTCCAAGAACACTCATGTTCTCCCCTGCGAACCTGTGCTTGAAAAAGAAGAGCAAGGATGTGAATTATTCCAAAAATGATATTTTACATATTAAGCAATTTGAATATGTAGGATTAAGATTTTATAAATAAAAATATTTGCAACCTGATTTAATATACATAAAATAGACACAAGATAAAGTCAAGAGTTACAGATCAAAAATGATGAGCATGACCCCTCCTTTTAAAGGAATTCACCTAGGTTAATTTTAACATCACATGAATGTAAATAAAGAAAGTTTTACAGAATCAGGTATAATAGAGCTCATAGATGCAGGATCAGTTTAAAGGTGATTGGTACTAGGATGGGTACACATGATGCTTTGCACTTTCTATTTCTCTTTATTAGTCAAGGAAGATGGTCACACTGCTTACATAAAACTGGGAGGATGGGGATGTTTTGGAGGTGGTTATATGTGACAATAAATGGCCAGCTTTAAAGGAAGAAAAACAATTCTAGCAGGCTATCCTTATAAATAATCAAGCAGCTAAGTAAAATGTCCACAAATAGTAAATCTCAAACATAAGAGATGCTTGCTCTTCTTTTGGCAATCCTGCTAAGGTCTCTGATGATTTGAGATACACATACTCTTTTCTTAAATATCGTTACATACATTGGGTACATAAGTGTGTTTGTATGTGACTAATCTTAAGCCATAACATCAAAGCTAGTTATGACCTTGAACCTGTGCACCCAATGTATATAACGATATTTAAGAAAAGAATGTGTTTGTATCTCTCAGATCTGCCATAACCTCTGCTAGTTATGAGGGTACCAGTGGTTTGTTTCCTGAATTGTGCTTTTTCTCCCCTCCATGCCTCCTTGTTCTACCTGTTCACATACATAAGTGAGCAGGAGGCAGATGAGATAGATTACTTTTAAAGGGTTCAGGATATGTCATCCCCAAATATGCTACTTTAGCAAAGCATTGTTTGAGCCGAAGGCAATTGAGAGGTGCTTTCTGTCCTTCCCCTTTCTGACCAAACACTACATACTAAAAGCTAGGCATACATTTCCCTGTGTAATGGTGACATAAATTTCCATTTGTAAAGATGTCCCAGGAAGGGGAAAACAGCTCTGGAGAAGACTCATTATCGGAAATGACTCAAGTCTGCCTGACAAACCTCACTGAACAACCTCACCGTACCTTTGCTATTCAACTTTCCGCAATGTATTGACTCTAGTATCCCAAACTCCCCTGTCCTTATCAAGTCACAATTTATTGCCCTTTGATAAAATGACATAAAATCCCATAATCTAACCGCTTCTGTGGTTTTCACTTCTTTTCTATGATGCCCCTGTGCACATAAAAATGTTAATAAAATTTGTATGCCATTTCTTTCTCTTGATCTGTTTTTTTCAGTTTAATTCACAGGCCCCAAGTGTACACCTAAGAACGTGGAGAAATAGTTTTTCCTCCCTTACACTATCGATGTTTATCTATGGGGAGGCGTATCAATGTCATGAGAAGATCTGAGAACACGTTCAGTTTTTTATATTTAAAAAATTTACCAAGTAGGTTCTAGGTTAAATATCGGAATGTTTCCTGATAAATGTTTAGATTTAGAAACATTAATATAAAGAATATTTTGATTCATAGGCCTATAAAATTATTTCTTCATGTTCACTTACAACAAAAATAATTCTCAATTAACATCAAGGGTATAGTTAATATAAATAAAAATCACAGAATAAATTTGGTTGACATATTTCCAAATTGTTTTATCTCTGATGAGTCTATATTATGCTTATTTTTTATTTTATTTTTTTATTTTATTTTTTTAAGATTTTATTTATTTATCTTTAGAGGGGAAGGGAAGGAGAGAGGGAGAGAAACATCAATGTATGGTTGCCTTTTGTGCATCCCGGGTGTTAGCTACAAGCAGGGTTGCTTTTTATAAAATGCTGACTAAAAGAATACGATGTAATAGAACCTCAAAGATTAATTTTTACCTCAATAACTGAATATTTCAAGGAAAATTTGTATTAACTTCATAGCAATATATCCACATAATATAGGGGGGGTGGCAAAAGTAGGTTTACAGTATGAGTATTCAAAACACAGTTGTTATTATTTATTGATTATTGTATTATATATTTGTATTTCACTGCAAACCTACTTTTGCCTACCCCTGTCTGTGAAAGTATAAATCATTAATGTTTGCCACATACATAGAGGTTTATATTTGAATGATAAATAATTCAACTCAAACATAGTATTGGACATATGTACTATAATATATTATGTTACATATAATTATAATATATAATATTGATTTCTGTCAACATTTTAATCATCATGTAAAATAAACAGAAGTAACAAGACAGATACTAAATAAATTATCTGAAGTTTAGCAAAAGTCATTAAGGTGGATATTTATTCTGAAGCGTTTAAAATTCAATCATCCTAAGAAAATTTGAGGAGAAGGAGGTAACAAATACATTTAAATTCAGGAGGAGAACGAGGGGGGGACAGAAGCTCTATATCACTAGAAACAAAATATTGAAAATTAAATGTTCGCATCAATGAAAACATAAGTTCACAAATCTATAGAAAATTTATTCCTAAGGAATGACTGCTTGAACAGTATTTTATCAATTATATTTAAGCAATGATAATGATCCTGCCTTTGTTCATCTTCTAGATGCTTTTTATTTATTTATTTATTTTTTATTTTTCATTGCTTTTAGAGAGAGAGTAAGGGGGAGAGAGGGAGAGAAAGGGAGAGGAAGAGTGTTTCCCTCAGAGGGAAACACTGATGTGAGAGAGGAGCATTGATTGTTTGCCTCTGGCAGGCTCCCTGATCAGGGATTGAACCCCAAGGTACGAATGTACCCTGACTGGGAGTGGAACCTGCGGTCTTTTGGTGCATTTGACAGTGCTCCAACCCATGGAGCCACACCTGCCAAGGCTCTTCCAGATGCTTGTTAAAATCAGGTCTACATCTCTAAGATTTCTAGGAAAGTAATTTTGATATACTGTAGTGCCCTACCCCCAGTGGATGTTTGAAACCTTGCAGAATCATATATATATATATATATATGAAGGAAGTAAATTAATTAAGCTATTAAGGAAGCTATTAATTAAGAAGGAAGTAAAGGTAATCAAGAATTGTTGAGTCTAATGAGCTGGGGAACATAAACTTGCTTCACCAGGAAGCTACCGCTTCATACACTCCAAGGATTGGCATCTCTCCCTTCTCCCTCCACTGCCAGATTGTAGGGAAGAGCAGGGAAACATAAGCACATGTACAATAGAACTCAAAATGGCACAGGGAGAGGTGCTTGACCTTAGAGGACTTTCAGTCTAACCTGAGAGAAGGATCAGTTGGCTAGGAGTTGGACCCATCAGAAGCTTGCAAAAGCTTGCAAAGTTGATTGGTTATTTTGAAAAATCTCCTAGTCTTTCCCAAGCCTGAGCTAACATAATCTCAGGGGAATTAAAAAAAAAGTGTGCTTTCTCTCTCTCTCTCTCTCTCTGTCTCTAACTCCTACCAGCCCTGTGCACCCACGCATTCTTTCTCCATAACCATGTGGCCCTAGCAGCCATGTGGCTGATGGCCACACAGACAGGAGCCTGGATACGGCAGCACAGCCTTATCTTGCAGCAGGGAACACAAGTTAAGCTAGTCAGATAATGAGAAAGGCTGAAAGTTAAGCTTTAATGTGGCAGAAAAACTTCGGACACCCGCCTTTCTCTTGGCTTTGTTGAAAACACAGTTGGACGTTTTCCATGGCAAGATGAATAGAAATGAAACACAGGGGCATCCTTCTATTTCCACCCTAATAAATCTTGCCACAACACAATCACCTGGGCATAAATTGGTGAAATGCTTTTCTCTCAATCCCATGAAAAAGTCCCACTTCCACTGTAAACATATACTGTTTCTTCCTATACACACATATCTATAATAAAGTTGAATTTATAAATTAGGTATAGTAAGAGATTAACAATAATAACTAATAATAAAATAGAACAATGAAAACAATACAGTATAATAAAATTTGAATGTGACACCTCTCTCTCTCTCTCTCTTGCTCTTTCACTCTTTCCCTCAACCAATCTGATAACTGAGAAGGCGACTAAGTGACTAACAGACAAGTACCAGCACATGCTACACAGTTACTCTGGACAAAAGATGATTCACACCCTGATTGGTGTGGCTCAGTGGATTGAACACAGGACTGAGAAGCAAAGGGTCACTGGTTCAATTCCCGATCAAGGCACAGGTTAGGGTTGTGGGCCAGGTCCTGGGTTGGGGATACGCAGGAGGCAACCACACACTGTTTTTCTCTCTCTTTTTCTCCCTGCCTCCCCTTCTCTCTAACAATAAATAAATAAAATCTTTTAAAAAATAACATAATTCATGTCCCTGGCAAAGTGGAGCGAGAAGGCAGGAGATGGCGTCATGCTGCCCAGAACAGTCCATGATTTAAAATTTATGAATTGTTTATTTCTGAAATTTTGCATTTAATATTTTTCAACTGTAGTTGACCATGTATAACTGAAACTGAGGAAAGCAAAACCTCACACAGTCAAGGGGATATTACTGTAAAGCTATAGTTAACACTAAAATGTTTTGTATCCAGTGGAAATTATTAGGATCTAAAGCCATACAGGAAAGATAGCATAGAGACATTTTGATTTTACTGGACATGGAGTTCTCCCAATACACGAACCTATTCTCTAAGAAATTGTGCACAGGTTCTACAACACATTCCTAGTCTGAAAATCCAGAAGTTGTGGTCAGTATTTTACATAATTGAATTTTGGTCAATCTTTGCCTCAATTCCAAGAACTCACTTTTTGTATCCCAGAATATCTCTTTTCATGGAGGTTCATTTTCTTTATAGAAAAATTGTTCATGATGAAAATATAGCTCTTTTATAGTTGATGAGTTGATTATAATTTTCCTTTAATTATTACTGCATTGTGTATTGAAAGTTTATGAAAACTTCAAAACAAACAGAGTCTAAATTATCGTTGCACCGAAGCCCTGGAAAGCTAGTATGTGTGCACAGTCAAAATCTGATCTTGAGTGTTTGTATCACAATAAGAAGGCACGATCCCCCCAAAGAACATTGTGTCATTATCTTTGAAATATATCTTTTAAAGTATGTGTAATTAGTTAATTCAATCCTGCTTAGGAATCCCTGCAGCTCATCCTCTTCTTGAGATCCAACCCAGGAAAGACCCGTCACCCCTCACACACACAGGGTGGAAACTCATAACTTTTCCTGTAGAGAAAAGGTAGTTAACTATGCATGGCTTTTCTTGGGCTGTGCCTACCGTCAGGCAGGTACCTAGAAGCCATACAAACACATCAACAAAAGAAACAAGTAAGTAGAACAATTGTTCATATAAAAACAATGTTTACTTAGTTTGAAATAGGAAAACCTATGCAAGACCTGGGGCTTAGTTTTTGGGTTTCTGTTCGTGTACTCTTCAACATACTAAGAAAAAGGAGAAGAGATCTTTAAGTCTCCACGGACAGGTGCACATACTGATACTCGGGAAGGCAAGGTATTGTTACGGAGAGCACGAGACAGGATTTTGGCAGGCAGGACACCCACATTCTCATCAGCTCTGCCTGTTTTGTTCTGTGTGTCAGCGTGGCCACAACGGCCCTAAGTCTGAGTTTACCTCAGAAATTCCAGGGCTTCCTCTGCATGATCTCCAAGAGTCTCTCTAGGACTAATAGATCCACAATTTATGCACTGAAATGGTCCATGACTGATTCACTAAAATCTATTTTTGTATCATAGAGCAATCAAACTACTGGGAGCATCTTTTCTGCTTTTCCTTTATTCTGAAATGCAATTCTTGTCTTTTATTTACCACATAAGAATTTTCATTACGGTATTTGTCTTTCACTGAGGTGAAAGACAAATACCATATGATCTCACCTTTAACAGGAACCTAATCAACAAAACAAACAAGCAAAATATAACCAAAGATGCTGAAATAGAGAACAGGGGGACAGTGACCAGAGGGGAGGGAATTTCAGGGGAAAGGGGGAGGGGTTTACAGGAACAAGTATAAAGGACACATGGGACTAAAACAAGGGGGGATGGAAACAGGAGGGAGGTGAGGAGGACTGGGGGATGGGCTGGGATGGGAGTAAAAGGCAGAAACTGTACTTGAACAACAATTAAAATTTTAAAAATCTCTAAAAATTTTTATTACACTCAGCAAAACTAAATATTAATGAGATTAATCCTTCAATTTGTACAAAATGTAGATGTGGACTGTCTTACCTGGGACTCACAGAAGATCAACATGATGGTCAGAAGGGCTTACAATGGTAAACCAGGTGATTTTTTTCTCCAAATACTGATGTGATGAAACCAAATTTTGTACTAAATGAGAATTATAGAAGTGAGCATTTGATTTCTAATAATGTATTCTACTTTTTAAAAAATCTGTAAGCAAGGGTACAACAGTTGCTGCTTATCTGCAGTAATTATTACAGAGACTTTTTTCCAAATAGACACTAAACAAAACTACAAAGTTTTCCTATTTTATATAACTATATTTTTCCAACAACACACATATTTTTATACAGATGTCTTTGATTCTAGTAATAATGCTAGAGTCTAGTTACTTTTTTTTATTAGTAAAGCTTACACAATTACATAGAGATAGTTTGCCCCGGATATACTAAAATTTGACAAATAGGATTCAAATGGGTTTTTCCCATCTGGACAGAGAAATCCTCACAACGAAAGAAAGAGCCACATAACAAGGTTTCTTCAACAAAGATCAACTTAGTTCATGATAATCATACCAATATGTTACAAATTGAATACTCTTCCTGCTCCAGTGAAACAAACCACAAAATGTATAAAGGCCTCAATGCTGATGACATTTTGGTTTAAATTATTTTATTTTGTAGACCATGTGTGTTCCTTGTCCTGACAGACTGCAGATCCCAGGAAGGCAATTATGTCTTTAGATTTGTCTTCTTTGGGGTCAGTGATATAATTGTGAGTTTGCACAGCTAAGTTGGTAAATGGTATATTTATTTCATTGTTTACCACTTGAACTTGAGCCAGCTTTAGCAGAACAAAAGCCTGAGATAAGTGTATAGTCAGATCCATCCTAATTTATGGCCAGCTGGATCTGCTGCAGCCAAATCATCTGGCAAAACCCTGCCCCACTGACCCAGCAATGCCCAGCCCTCGGACGACGTCTTGGACGTATGAGCCAGTTCTAAGAATCAAAGCTTCCTGCTTTGCAGACCTCTCAGTGTTGATTCCCCACATGCACATTTAAACTGCCCTAGTCACTGTTTTCAAACCTCGGGAATATTGTTTAATTATGAAAAATCAAATATCAAGTGTATGTAATCTTATTTATGAAGTAAGCAATACTTAGAGTACATATGTGAATAAGGGTTTCCTTTTAAAATCGTGTTTCCACTGTAGCAAGCATCATAAATGTTGGCTTCTTTTCCTCTTCTTTCTTATTTTTTTGTTAGATTTCTTCTCTCCTCACACTCTTTGAACATATAAATATTTATTGAGCTTCTGTTTAGGGCACATAGCGGGCAATCAATAAATATTGTCTCTTTATCTTTCTATCATCTGTCTATTAGCTATCATCATCTAGGCTACCATCACAGTGCACAAATGAATCATTGCAGAATGAATGAATTCCCTCAGTCTAGAATACTAGTTTTAAATAGTCATGGACAGACAATTGGGGGGGCTGTAACCTACTTTTAGGCTAAATTAAGCACCGTAAGCAGCTACAATGACAAGAGTACTTAAATTAGATTATTTTGGATTGCTTGATTTCAAAATGAGTAAGAGGAACTCACAAATAAAAAGGCAGGTGAAATCTTAAGGTTAATGTAAAATATTGTGAAACTTTAAGAAGCTATTTTTTTAAGTCTGATTAGGATTTGGAGAAAGGTTTTGGGAGATGGTTTTTGCCAACTCAAATTCAGACTGATAAAAAATTGCATATTGTTGATAATGGAGGATTTGGATTGCTGCTTTGTGGTTTGTAGGAATTGTCTTATTAATGAAAGATAGTAGTGACTGGTTTTCATCAAGAGTGTTCTTTTCAAAAACTACAGACATTTTTGAAAAAATAGCTACCTTGGTCATTCGGTTAGAAACATACAGCCATATCGTTTTTAGCCAATGAGAGGAAACATGTGCCAAGAAAACTAGATCAGTAATAGAGGCCTATATCATGTTTAAAAGAAAATTGAACAAACATAGTCAAATATCGTTCCTTCTTTGCCATTGCCTAATTATTTGGGGGGCCTTGTTTCCGAAGCATGATAGAATCATACGCACCTGGCACTAACAATCTGGAAATAAAAATCCACTGGAAATCACCACCGAAACAGGAAGTTGAAATGCTCACCTTCCTCCTACCAAACCGTCCTTTGTATTGTGCCCCACAGTGTCCACATCCCCAGCAAGCAGGCCCAAGTTTCCGCAGTCTTTGCATGCACTCCACACATATTTCTGGTCTAATTTCCTTCAGGAAACTCATGCTTCTGTCCTTTTCTCACCCAGGTCCAGATCCTCTTGCAGCAGAATAACAGGAACTTCATGATCCTTTCTTCCTTCCTATAGACATGAATTTCTTACTACCAATTTCAAATCTCAGCCTGAGCCATGCTCTCCACTTCTCACTTGTTGCTTTTTCTTAAATTATTTACTGATGTTTAACATGTACACAAAAGTGCACAAAATGTAGCTATGCCTCTCTAAATATTTTCACAAAGTAAACACATTTTATTCTTTTTAAGTTTATTGATTTTAGTAAGAGAGAAAGGGAGAGGGAAAGAGACAGAAATGTCAATATAAGAAACATTGATTGTTTACCTCTCATATGTGCCCTGTCTGGGGAGGGAACCCACAACCTAGGTATGTGCCCTAAGCAGGAATCGAACACTCCAGCATGTGGTGTACAGGAAGATGCTCCATCCAACCGACTTAGCCACAATGGCCAAGGCAAACCATATACAGAAATAGACTTTAGTATACAAAAGCGAATATACTTCAGTATACAAACCACATATAGAAACAGAACATAAGTAGCTATTCTTTTACCCATCTCTAGAACTACACCTTTATCTATTCAGGTGTATTGGTATCCAGTTGTCCTGGTTTTAATTTACCTTCTTCTGTTGGCTAATGAGATCAAAGTCCTTTTCTTATGTTCAGAGCCCTCTTACTCTAGTAACCCTAACTCTTTTTCTTGCCTAATTCTTCTTCAGTGGTTTCACTTAAATTGACAATACAATTTTTAAAGATTTTTTAATATATTCTGGGTCAGAGAACTTAATTAAATGTACATTGCAAATATATCCTCTTACTCTGTTGCTTGCTTTTGCACTCATTTATTATCTTTTGAGGAACAGAAGTTCTTAATTTAGTCATCTTTTTTCTCCCGGTTAAAGAAACAAGTTCATACTTTTTGTTCCCTGTTAAGAAAAATTTTGCCTGCTAAAAATTTAAAGATAAATAATATATTCTTTTCTATTTTCTGCTTTATTATTAATGTCATCTAAATATAATCACTCTCTTATTCTTCCTTTCAAATTCTTCTGACCTCTTTTTTCACTGTGCTCTAGTATTAATTGCACATATTCTTGTCTAATTGTTGATCTCAGAGTAAAAATTTTCAATATTTTAGCATTAAATGTGAAGTTTTCTAAGAGTCTTTGTTAAAAATTTTTATCACAAAAGGCTATTCTCTTGTATCACTTGTATACTGAACTTTAAAAAGTAAATGGTGATTAATTGTAGCAGATGTTATTTATGCGCTTATTAAAATAAACATAATTTTTCTCCTTTTTTAGTGTATTACATTGATTGATTTGTAAATCTTAATCCAAACTTGTATTCGTGGGTTGAAGCCCACTGATTTTTTTTCCAATTTATTTTCAAGAAAAATTGGTTTATGAGAACTGTAGAGCCTCTTCCACCAGAGGTTTCGCTTATTCACTTGTAGGCAACTAGAAGATGGCAGGTCACTAAAACCCAGTTCAGGACAGAGTCAAGTACAGGTTAGCATTTTCATAAGACATGGGTTATTCTGGCAGGTCTTATCCCCCAGAATGCTGTCTGTATTTCCCTAGAGCAGGGAACCTCTCCAACAACAGCCTCAGGAAAGTGGCAAGATCCAAGAGAAAAAATGGGTCTTTTCAGACAGCCTGTCAAAAGATTCACATTTATAAAATGTAGCATAGAAATGGCAGATAATTGGGTAACTTAAGGATGTCTTTTCTTATTAATAATTGTTTTAAAGAAGCTCTGGCCAGTGTGGCTCAGTTGGCTGTAGTGTTGTTGCATAACTAAAGCTTCCTGATTCGATTCCTGGTCAGGGCACATATATCTGGGTTGCAGTTTAAAACTCTGGTCCGGGTGCCTACTGGAGGCAACCAATAAATGTTTCTCTCTCACATTGATGTCTCTCTCTCTCCTCTCCTTTCTCTCTAAAGGCAATAAAAAGTCCTCAGGCATGGATATAATTAATAATAATAATAATAATAAATAATAGTAATTTGAAAGAATATGTGTGATTTTAGAAACTTTGAAATCTCTCCAAGTTTGTAATTATTTTGGTCATCCCTTTTTTTGTAGTGAATGGTAGTAGGGAAACCAATAATTGGGAGAAGCTCCATATGCAGTAGTTTGGGGAAATGAGGGTGGGGAAAGTGAGAAGAAAGGGTCTCCTTCCTGTAGACTGTCAGGATCTATGGGGTGCACATTCATCAGAGGCCTAAGATTTGCTCCCAGGAAGAGAAAAGGTCTGACCTGAGCTCAGTAAAGACCTGGGACTCGACATCCCTCTGTATTTGACATTTGTTCTCATGACACAGTACTCACTAAAGATGCCACACATTCAAAATGTAGACTCACGTAAATATTCCCTGAGAGGTCTGTAGCAACTTTCTTCTGTCAAGCTAGATATAATCAGATAATTCTGAATGTGACACATTTTGTTAATTTAAATTGCATAGGATGCAATTCTATCTAGATATCATACTATATAATATAAATTTATGTTTATTTGTTAGAATCATCTAGCATAATACATATGTAGGTGCCTAATAAATTGATTGACATATGTTTGAGACTTTTTTTTTCTTACTGTGATATCTCCTGATTTTATAGTCAATCTCTGTTTTTATGGGCTAATTTGTCAGGTTATGAAAATTTCAAAGGTATTTTTCTCTTATTTTTAGTACCTACTGCTTTAGGACTCTTGCTAGTGGGATTGTCATAGAAAGTAGAGAAAGCAAAACTTTGGACTAGGTACCTGGGGAAAGTGTGGAATTGCCCTGTGGGAGTTTCATTGCTTCATGTAAAAACTTCTGTTAGGTGACATGAATGACTTTAATTTCCACTTGACTCCTTCTAGGTAGTCTCCTGCAAGGATGTTTCAGTCCCCTATTAAATGCATCTGTTCCTTCAGGAATTTTTTCTCTTCCCTGACTCTTGCTTTCCATATCTGTGCACCTTTGCTCTGAGGGTCATATAATTAAATGACAACCAGGCACCCTTTTCCGGAAATTTTGCAAATAAAAAAATGCAAAGTTCTGAATGCAAATTTATTTATACCCTAAATTTATGTATCTCTATCTTCTCTCTAACTTCTGTCTGTGTACCTATGATATATGTATATGTGTATGTGTCATCTATCTGTGATCTGCCATATCTCAGTTATCTCCTTACCAATTGTTAATACCTAAGTTTAAAACTTATTGTCCATCAAGTGGATTATTCTTGTAGTTTTCCCAACCGCTGGTTTCTGCTTTTAGCCTGAATCCAACTACAAATCATCCTCCAAGCTGCTCCTACAGTGACCTTTTTAAACATTCAAATATGATCATATTAGTAGACACAGTGACTCCCTGTGGCTTTCAGGACAGTATTAAAATGCCATTGCTTAACACAGAATATTATTTGTTATTTGGAAATTTCCTATTTTATGCTTCTTCTTATTTGGGGCAGGGGTGGGAAGTTCATAAAGGTCCTCTCTCCTGAACCCTTACTTCATTAAATAATATTTACTCAATTTCCCAAAACTCAGTGCAGGCTTTCCACATTCACCTGTATGAATTTAGAAGTCTTTACTCAGTGTTTATAGAGAACTCTATTAGAGCAATTACCACACTTTATTAACAGGTATTTCTTTTTCTTACTCTCAAATTAACTTTACTAACTTTTAGGACATTCTTTGACATTGTAGTCCAGAGAAGTAGCTTAATACCTAGCGTATAATTGATGTCCAATAAATATGTGCTGTAATCATGGATAAAGAAATTAATGTTTGAATGTGACATATTTTAAATGAAAAAATAATCAACTTAAAGTTCAAAAAATATTAATACAGACAAGAGAAAATATTTTCAATGTATGGAATACTAACAACCACAGTCCCTTTTTGGGGTCCTCAGGGCATTGGTTCCAAGACACCACCCCTCCGAACTCTGCACACTCAATTCCCTTACATAAAATGGCATAGTGTTAGCATATAAATGATGCCCTTTCTCCTATATACTTTGTCATCTCTAGATTACTTCTAATACATAATACAATCGAAATGCTACATAAATAGTTGTTACAGTGTATTATTTAGGGAATGATGATAAGAAAAATATCTATACATGTTCAATACAGACACAACCATCATAGATCTGATTACATAGTACGTGTCAGCAACAATTTTTTGTGTGGAATATTTTCAATCAGCATTTGGTTGAATTCATGGGTGCAGAACCATGGATATGGAGGGCTGACTGTATAAACCATACAGAGTTGACAAATCAAAAGAAACTGTTTACCTAATGCGACCACAATTTGATGAGTAATGAAGAAAGGATATTTTCTCTGAAATGCTATATTTAATTGTACAATAAAAATGCATAGGGTTATAAAATTTAATGTAAGCTTTCTTATTTTAATAACCAATGCCAACTTTTTGATTTGGTAGAGTTGTTTTATATAGTTCCTTTAAATTTACCTCTTAGGTTAAGTCTGCTAATTGATTCAATAAGTTTTGCAAATCAAAAAATAGCCAATGAGAAGTTGAGTTGTAATTGCCTCTTAATTATGGTGATTTGGAGGAGTCTGGAAGATGACCCTGAGGGCACTTGAAAACACAGATTTTCTTTACTGCGTTGCTGCAGTTTTGTTAATGTGGCTTGTGGTTATTTAGATAATTAGGAAGAATAGTTTCTATAAACAACAGGCTTTCTAAATAAAATATTTCCTTGTAACTCTAAAGGCAGGGATTTATTGCCGTTGTTTTCAAAGTCAGAACTCTACATGATAATTAAGTTTCTATTAATAGTGTATTAAATTGCAGTAGTAGGGATGAAGGAAATTTATCTTTAATAAAGCCCATACAGAAAATAGGAAGTCCTGATGTCTGGTTTTAAAATGATTTTCGGAGGATATATGTATGTGTGTGTACCTTCATATGTAAAGGATCAGAAGATTATAGGTATTAAATGACTACATATTCAATATTGCCTTGTCTGTGTATTGTTATAAACTGACTCTATAAGGCTATTCAAAATAAGATTTGTTTTCTTGTTCTCCACTTAAATTTAAAATGCATGGTAAGCATATTTACATAAAAATGCTATGATTTATTATCATAACTTTCATTTTTGCCACTTAGCCTGCTTTAAAATATCAGAACTTAAAGTGTATTCATTTAAAAACATCTCCCCTAACAGGATATATTATGAAATGTGTGTGTACATTTCTCACAGCATCATTTGTCCTGCAAATGCCTTCGAATTTAAATATGTCAAAGTTATAATTATAGTAAAATGAGAGCAAATGCAAGAATGGCTCTGAGAGGTTTATCCCTGTAAACTGCAAATTTTGCTCTTGTACACAGGCAGGTTTAATTTCAAAGATTTTCATTGCAGGAACTAATTAATTAGTTAATAATGCATGAAGCTAGTAGAGCATTATCAGTGCTGTATCCCAGATGGAAATCTAGAACAAATGAAGAAATTTACATTTAATTTGACCCTTTTAAATGTGAAAATGTTAGGCTTTTCTTGTTGTCTTATTACATTTCTATCCCCCTGCTCCACTCACATACAACTACAGAATTTTTAAACTCTTCGGGGTGAGAAAGGGAGGTAACAATAAATTATTTAATGGGCTTGATAAAGCTGATTAAATACTGAAGTTATTCTTCACTGTAGTAGCACATATCTTGTATGGGTTGCTAGTGGCCATTTGCACAATCGTCTCCATGATGAAAACAAATGGAAACCTAATGGTCTGAGGGAGATAGTTCCCCCCACAGCTCCTCTTCCCCGACACATACATACTAAAAAAAGTAACCTGGACTCTTCATCCTTTTTGGTCATATGTATTATTCCCAAAGGGTTATATAAAATCTATATAGTAATGTGATTTTAATCATCAAATACGTTCTTTTTTTATGTCTATTCTTATCTAGCCATGCTGCTAATTAGGTAAAATTTACTTCATGCTGTAAAGTATTATAACTGTTCCTACCACTTATGACTTTTATAATTTTTTTATAGACAGAGGCAGCTAGAAAAAATCTGCAGATTAAACTCTGTGTTACTTTCTCAATTAATAAATTTCTTCTTTAGGTTTAAGGGGAAATTCAAGCCGCCTCTGCTCTGTGGCTCATTTACCAGCAGCAAGTAAGACAATGTGTTACGATGGAAGTATAAACTCTTTCTGTATTTAAGGAGTGATTTTTTTCTCTGGAAGATGTAAATAGAGAAAGAACAAACTTCCATTCTTAGGTGTGGAAGGCAAATTTGTAAATTCTTAAATGGCTCACTACAAATAAAAGAAATGAAAACAGAATCATAGGCATTCTTTCCTGAAGGCACCCATGTCTTATCCTATCATGTGAACCCTGAGAATTACGGAGTCACTATTTGAAAGCATCATTATAATGATGCAATTATTAATAAAATCCCTACACATTACAACAATAAAAGTAGCTAAACTCCTTCCCCAAATGATGGAGACCGATCCTGAGGAGGTGTCAGCCCACTGGCCCCACCAGGCCCATGCTTGGCTAGGGGGATGGAGCAGAGTCTGACTGCTATCAGAATGCAAGCTCCAGATATGGAGTCAAGGAAAATGGTACACAAAGTACAATATCTTAAAATGGTGATAATTATAAAGTGGGTAAATGCTTATTAAGGACTCAGGAAACTGAAAAGAGAACTAGAAGGGCATGCTAATGAAAAAGCCTTCTGAAGAATTTAGAGTCCTCACATATTCTTAACCAAGAAACTAAAACTGATGAGAAGGTTATGATGTTACTTGTGGATCTGTAACACAAAGAACAAACACAAATTTCAGGTTATTTCCTATTAACAGTCCAGAAAAATTGTAGTTTTGCATGTCTTTTATAAAATTGGTGAATAATTCATTCTGCACTTGGAAATTTCCTTTAATTTTACTACTTCATGTAAGAATTACTCATTGCAGTTGCCACATTTGTTGCTGGAGAAACAAGTGCAGGTATAAAGCGCAAGGTGCTCGTACTCACTGAGCTTCCGATTTAGTGTGGGAATGAGATCATTAAAGGTGTAATGACCATAGAGTGCAACAAGTACAAGTCATTGTGATGGAAGAACAGAGTGTTCGAGGAAGCACAAATCAGAAACTATAAACTAGGTTTTAGAGGGCATTGAACGTGAAGAATACAATGATATGACATCTATGCTATAATCTGAGAAATGGATGAAGTGTTAATGAGATGCAGAGAGAGAATATTGTATTACAGCTTTGTGTGGGCTGTTGATGGTCAAAGAGGAAAGAAGTTATATTCAATGAAGAAAGTCGTGATAAAGGACTGAGGCAATGAATCATAGGATTGACAATGAGAAATTATATATATATATGTGTGTGTATGTTTATATGTGTATATGTTTATATACACATATATGCACACAACATATATGTGTTTAATTGTAAATTGGTCTTTTGTGGTAGTAACAAAATTGTATGTGTATATTAATCATAACTGCTATATAATTTCAGCAAGATCATAAACTGGGAAGAGTGAGGATTGTATGCTGAAATATGGAGAAAATGCTAAAGTAATCTCAGGCAGACCTTGAAAAGATCCTTTTATCTGCACTATAAAGCATGTTCACCATAGGCCTTCATCTCTCTCTCTTTTCTGTCTTTCTGTCAGTTCATTTCAAACTTTTTTAATTTTGTGGAATTTCAAAATAGTATCAGCTGCGAAGGTAGATTGATTGCTTTTTTCCAACCACCTAATTTACTCTAATTCTAGATTTCTTTTGTAAATTTTAATTTACTCCAGGCAAATGTTTTATTCTGAAAATGAATACATTTTGCAGATACCTTTCCCATGTCTAAGTGCAAGCATTTGATTTCTAATGTCGTTGCCCAATATTTTACTGAGAGTTGGCCCCTCCCACAAGCAGCAAAACCACAACCTTTGGGGATATAAATTGTAAACTAATACAGTGAAAGCAACAACAGAAGTATTTTCTGTACATTCAGCACTTGGCATTTGTAGCATTTTCAAGCAAAGTTTATGAAAGAAATAGGATACCATTTGGCAATAGTTCTTGAAGGGAGACTTGCATTTAACTATTGTGCTATTGTTTTAATTGTTTCTTTCAGAAGTTGGTGAATAATGATTTAGCAAAAACAGCAGCTTATATTCACAAAAATAAACTAAAGCTGTATTTTTCTCTTCAGCCAATATTACAATCAAATTTTAGTGTGACTTTTCTGAATCAGGTCTTCCCATAAATGGGTATGCTGGATAAACTTCATAGAAACATAGCCTCAAGTCTAATGTAATAGATTTGGGTTTTAATATTATATTGTTTATGTTATTCACAGTTGTTCCAATTTTGCCCCTTTGGACCCGTCCTTCCAAGCTGCCCCCTTACCCACAGTCAGTCCCCACACCTGTCGTCCATGTCCATGAGGGATGCATATATGTTCTTCACCAATCAACTTCTTTCAGCTAGCCCCCACATCCCCCCTCTCCTCTGGCTGCTGTCAGTCTGTGCCACGTTTCCATGTCTCTGATTCTATTTTGCTCCTTAGTTTATTTTGTTCATTAGATTCTACTTATAAGTGAGATCATATGATATTTGTCTTTCACTTACTGACTTATTTCACCTAGCATAATAGTCTCGTTCCATCCATGCTGTCGCAAAAGGTAAAAAAATAATAAATTCCTTTTTTATTGCTGTGTGGTATCCCATTGTGTAAATGTACCACAGCCTTTTTATCTACTCATCTAGCAATGAACACTTAGGATGTTTGCATATCTTGGCTATCGCAAGTAATGCTGCTGCTATGAACATAGGGGTGCATATATTCTTTTACAATGGTGTTTCAAGATTCTTAGGATATATGCCCAGGGGTGGAATAACTGGGTCAAAAGGCAGTTTCATTTTCAATTTTTTGAGGAAACTCCATACTGTCTTCCACAGTGGCTGCACCAGTCTGCATTCCCACCAACATTGCACTAGGGTTCCCCTTTCTCCACATCCTTGATTTATTAGTGATAGCCACTTTGACAGATGTGAGGTGATATCTCATGATGGTTTTAATTTGCAGCTCTCTGATGGCTAATGATGTTGAGCATTTTTTCAGATGTCTATGTATGGTCCATCTGTATGTTCTTGAGATCCCTCGCTCATGTTTTAAATTAGATTGTGTGTCTTCCTGATGCTGAGTTGTGTGAATCTTTTATATCTTTTGGGGATTAAACCCTTGTCCAATGTATCATTGACAAATACATTCTCCCATAAAGTGGATTCCCTTTTCATTTTGATAATGGTTTCTTTAGCTATGTAGATGCTTTTTAATAGAATATAGTCCCATTTCTTTATTTTTTCTTTGTTTCCCTTGCCCTAAGAGACATCAGCAAAAATATTGTTACATGACATATCTGAAATTTTACTGCCTAAGTTTTCCTCTAGGATTTTATTGTATTTTGACTTATATTTAAGTCTTTCATCCATTTTAAGTTTATTCTGGTGTATGGTATAAGTTGGTGGTCTAGTTTCATTTTTTTTTGCAAGTACTAGTCCAATTCTCCAAACACCATTTATTGAAGATTGTGTTTACTCCATTGTGTGCTCTTGCCTCCTTTGTGAAAACTTAGTTCACCATAAAGGTGTAGGTTTATTTCTGGGCTCACAATCTGTCCCATTGACCTATGTGTCTGTCTTATGCCAGTACCAGAATTCTTAGATTATAGTGGCCTTATAGTATAGTTTGATATCAAGTATTGTGATCCCTCCAAACTTGTTCTGCTTTTCTCAAGGTTCCTGAGGCTATTCAGGGTCTTTTTTAGTTCCATATAAATTTTGGGAATATTTGTTCTAGATCTCTGAAATATGCCATTGGTATTTTAGTAGGAATTGTTTTGAATCTATTGATTGCTTTGGGTAGTATGGACATTTTAATAATGTTAATTCTTAATCCATTAACATGATATATGCTTCCAATTATTTGTATTTTTCTCTGTTTCTTTCTTCAGTGTCCTACAGTTTTCCAAATATAGATCTTTTTACCCCTTGGTTAAATTTATTCCTAGGTACCTTATTTTGTTTTTGCAATAGTAAATGGGATTATTTTCTTAGTTTCTCTTCCCGATGGTTCATTATTAGCATATAAAAATGAGTATTGATTTTGTATCTTGCTACTTTGCTACATTCATTTATTAGGCCTAATAGTTTTTTAAATATATTTTATTGATTATGCTATTACAGTTGTCCCATTTCTCCCCTTCACTCCCCTTCACCCTGCACACCCTCTCCCACCCACATTTCCCCCCTTTAGCTGATGTACATGTATCATAAGTTCTTAAGCTTCTACATTTCCCATCCTATTCTTGTCCTTCCCCTGCCTATTTTTTACCTACTATCTATGCAACTTATTCTCCGTACCTTTTCCTCCTCTCTCCTCCTCCCACTCCCCTGTTGCTATCCCCCATGTGATCTCCATTTCTGTGGTTCTGTTCCTGTTTTAGTTGTTTGCTTAGTTTGTTTTTGTTTTAGGCGTGGTTGTTGATAATTGTGAGTTTGCTGTCATGTTTTTTATCTTCTTTTTCTTAGATAAGTCCCTTTAGCATTTCATTTAATAAGGGCTTGGTGATGATGAACTCCTCTAACTTGTATTAGGTCTAGTAGTTTTTTGGCGGAGCCTATAGGGTTTTCTTTGCACAATATCATGTCACCTGCAAATAATGACAGTTTTATTTCCTCCTTTTTAATCTGAACTCCTTTGATTTCTTCTTGTCTGATCACTGTGGCTAGGAACTCCAATACTGTGTTGAATAACAGTGGTAAAAATGGACATCCCTTTCTTGTTCCTGATCTTAAGGAAAATGTTTTTAGTGTTTGCTTATTGAGTACAATGTTGGCAGCAGGTTTTTTGTATATGGAATTTATTGTATTAAAGTATGCTCTCTCTAGTCCTGCTTCATTGAGAGCTTTTATCATAAACAGTTTCTGGGCCTAGCCACCATGGCTCAGTTGGTTGGGCATCATTCCACAAAGCTAAAGGTCTCCAATGCAATTCCCTTTGAGACACCTCCTTGGGTTGCAGGTAAAACTTCTGTCAAGCACATACAAGGGGCAATTAATTGGCATTTTTCTCTCACGTTGCTGTTTCTCTCCTTCTCTTTCCCCCTTCCTTCCCCTCCCTCTATAAATAAATAAATAAATAAATAAATAAATAAATAAATAAATAAATAAATTTAAATGAATGAGAGCTCATTTTATCAAATTTTTCTTTATCTATTGATATGATCATGTGATTTTTACCTTTCTTTTTTGTGTGTAATGTACCACATTGATTGATTTGCAAATATTTTACCAACCTTGCATCCCCAGGATAAATCCCACTTGATCATGGTATATGATCTTTTTAATGTATTGCTGGATCTGGTTTGTTAATATTTTGTTGAAGATTTTGACATCTATATTAGCTTATAGTTTTATTTCTTCATTGTTTCTTTGCCTATACTGGCTTCATAAAAATAAATTGGAAGTCTTCCTTCTTCTTGATTTTTTTGGAAAAACATTGAGAAAGATAGGTGTTACTCCTCCTTTGAATGATTGGTAGAATTTGGCTGTGGAGCCATCTGGTCCAATACTTTTGTTTGCTGGGAGTTTTCTTATTTTGCTTCAATTTCTATTAGTTATTATTGATCTATTTAGGTCTTCTGCTTTTTCCTGATTCACTGTTGGAAGATTTTATGTTTCTAGAAATTTTTCCATTTCACCCAGTTTGTCCAATTTCTTGGCATATAGTTGTCCATAGTATTTTCTCACAATACTTTGTTTCTGTGGTGTCAGTTGTTACTTCTTCACTTTCATTTCTGAAAGTATTAATTTATATTTTTCTCTTATTTTTTTCTGATGAGTCTGGTTAAAGGTTCATCAGTTTTATTCATCTTTTCAAAGACCCAGCTAGAGGGAACCTATATACCTGGCAATGGCAAATATAGCCCAGCCCTATTGGAGAGCCCACAGGCACAGCAGCCCATGGGATGCCAAACACACAGATCAGCTTTACTATCAGAAACTGGGCCTGCATTATACCTAGGCTGCTTTGAGGCTTGCTCTTGCTAAAACTCTCTCACCCTGAGTTGAAGCAGAAAATGCTTACTACATATCTTTAAAGTAACTTTCTGAAGTCTGTGCTAATTCTCCGAAGGACAAAGTGTAACCATACCCATCACATTTATTGTTCCCTAGCATTTGTAACATTTTTCCTTGTTAATCTGTAAGAAGTAATCAGTAACATCCTTTCCTTTGTTATCTGTAAAAAGTAATCACCTACAGCAAACCTGTGCATAATGAATGAGAACATTCTTTGATGTATGCTATTAGAAAGTCAATAAAAGCTTGTCAAGGCAAGGGTTGAGGAGCTCTCCTCTGGAGAGAGTGGCCATGCTGTCCCTTTTTCTCCACAGGACTTCAATAGTTTGTGTGAATTTGTTTCTTCTCATTCACAGCACCCAGCTCCTGAATTCATTTATCTTTTGAATTTTTTTAAGTCTCTATGTTTTTTATTTCAATTCTGGTCTTGATTAGTTCCTTCCTTTTACTCACTCTGAGCTTTGTTTGTTGTTTTTTTTCTAGTTTTTTTAGGTGTAGAGTTATGTCGTTTATTTGAAATTTTTCTATCTTCTTGAGGTAGAGCTGTAATGCTGTGAATTTCCCTTTTAAGACTGCTTTCATTGTGTAGCATAGCTTTTGGACTGTTGTATGTTCATTTTCATTTTCTTCCAGGTACTTTTTTATTTCTTCCTTGATGTCATTGATGGCCTATTCATTATTTAATAGCATGCTATTTAGCTTCCCTGTATTTGAATAATTTTACATTGTTTATTGCAGGTGATTTCTAGTTTCATGCCATTGTGATTTGAGAAAATGCTTGATATGATTTCTATCTTCTCGAATTTGTTAAGACTCATTTTGTGTCCTACCATGTGTTGTGTCATTGAGAATGATTCATGTACACTTGGCAGGAATGTGTATTCTGCTGCTTCAGGATGAAATGTCCTATGAATGTCAATTAAAACCATTTGATCTAGTGTGTTGTTTAAGATTGCTGTTCCTTGTTGACATTTTGTCTGGAATATCTATCCACTGGTGATAGTGGGATGTTAAAATCCCCTACAGTGACTATTACTTTTCAGATCTTCCTTAAAGTCCATCACGATTTTCTTTATATATTTAAGTGCTCCTGTATTGGGTGCATATATATTTACAAGGTTTATATCCTTGTGTTGGATTGATCCTTTCAGTATTATGTAATGACCTTCCTTGTCTTATGTTATGGCTTTTCTTTTGAAGTCTATTTTGTGAGATATAAGTATTGCTACCTCAGATTTTTCCCATCTTTATTTGCATATCTTTCTCTACCCCTTCACTTTCAAACTATGTAAATCTTTTGTTCTGAGGTGGGTTTCTTGTAGACAGCATACATATGAGTTATGTTTTGTTATCCACTCAGCTACCCTATGTTTTTTAATTAGAAAAATTAACCCACTTACATTTAAGGTTATTATTCTTAGGTACTTATTCATTGACATTTTATTCCTTTATACCTATATTCCTCTCTCTCTATTTTCTTCTACTTAAAGCAGTCCCTTTAATATCTCTTGCAATACTGGTTTGGTGTTTATGAACTCCTTTATAGTTTTTTTCTTAATCTGGGAAGTTTTTCATTTCACATGCAATTTTAAATGAGAACCTTGCTGGATAGAGTAGTCTTGGTTGCAGATCCTTGCTTTTCATTGCTTTGAATACTTCATGCCAATCCCTTCTGGCCTGAAGTGTTTCTGTTGAAAAATCAACTTATAGTCTTATTGGAACTCTCTTGTAAATAACTGACATTCTCTCTTACCGCCATTAAGACCCTTTGTCTTTAAATTGGCCATTTTAATTATGATGTGTCTTGGTGTGGATCTCTTTGGGTTCATCTTGATTGGGACTCTCTCTGATTCCTAAACATGTATTACTTTTTCCTTTACCAGCTTAGGGAAGTTTTCTGTCATTATTTTGTCACACAGATTTTCTATTCCTTGTTCACTTTCTTCTGGTATCCCTATAATGCAGATAATGTTATGTTTAATGTTGTCCCAAACTTCTCTTAAACTATTCTCATTATTTTTAAGTCATTATTTTTTTTGGTGCTGTGATTGGTTTTTTTCTACCTTGTCTTCCAAATTGCTGCTTTGATTCTCTGTTTTATCTAGCCTGCTTCTAATTCCTTCTAGTGTATTTTTCATTTCAGATATTGCATTCTTCATTTCCAAATGCTTCTTATTCATAGTTTCTATGTCCTTTTTCATGCTGATGTAGTTCTCACTAAGTTCCTTGCAGTTCTCATTAAGTTCTTTTAACATCATTCTGAACTTACTTTGACCTTTTTGTCTGATAAATTGCATGCCTCAATTTTGTTTAGGGGGCTTCCTCGTTTTCTTTTGTTTGGGTGTTGTTTCTTTGTTTCCTAATTTTAGCTGACTCTCTTTGTTTATTTCTATGTATTAGATAGATCTGTTTTGACACCCTGTGTTTATGGAGTGCCCTTATGTGGTAGGAGTCCTATGGGATATAGAGGCCCAGTCTTATTGATCTCCTGAGCTTAATGTTCTACAAATGTCCGTTGTGTGGATTATGTGGGATCTCCCTGTGTTATGGGGCCCTCGATTGTTGACACAGACAGCTGTGATCTCTCCTCCAGCTGTCTGACTGTGAGGCTCTACCCACAGTATGTCTTGCATGCTGCTGTGCAGTTGCTGACAGAACAAAACAAAACAACACACAAAAAAGAACTGAACAAGCAAAACAACAACAGCAAAATCAATGACAAAAGAGCAAAGAACAATAAAGGTGAAAAGAGAAATAGAATAGTAAAAGAAAAAAAGAATATGATAATACAAAAGGAAAGAAAAAGGTCATGAAAGAAGAGAAGGAAAAGAAATATGAGAATAAGAAATAGAAAGAAGGGATTGGCAAAAATAATAAAGGGAAAAATGAAAAATTAAGAAAAATAAGAGAAAATGAAATAAAAGGGAAGAGTAAAACATGAGATATGGAAGAAAAATAGAGAACTAAAAAATAGAAAAAAAGTAAAAAGACTTAGCAAAAGGAAAAATAATAAAAATAATGAAAGAGTAAAGTAGAATTTATCTCAGCAGTTTAGTGCTTGCCTGCTGAGTTCTCCCTTTGGATATGGCTCTGTCATTGTGGTGAAGTAGGTATAAGCCAATGTCAGATGCTGTGCATGTCTAGCCCTTGACAATCTGTTCAAAACTATAAGAAATTCACAGTTTGTGGCTGTGTCCTCTGGGCTTGGCTGCACCTGGGATGGGCCAGGCTTCACTGTAAGGCTGTCTTTTATAATGTAGAGTTCACAGATGTGTCAGCAAATGTCCAAAGGCACCGATGATCTGCCTCCCCCTGCTTCTACAGGCCGGCCCACTGTCACTCTTAGTCTAGATTCTAACCCGACTATTTCTGAGAGAGTTTCTGACAGAATTAAGAGGATGGGACCCCTGGATCTCCCACGGGAGGTGCTGCCCAGACTTCAGCGAAGATGATGAGTGTACTTCCCTATCTTCATGCCAGAAGTTTTCAGGACGTCCTGGATTATTTCTCTGAACTTGGTGGGGCAGAGCCCCTAGCAGGAAAGCAGGTATGGCCTGAAGAACCTAGAGCTTCTGTCTCCTGGAAATCAAGACAGTGTTTCTATGGCTCTCCCATGATGAGGGAAGTGGTGGTCTTGTTCCCAAGAAAGTTCATAGAATGGCCATGCCCTAAAGCCACTCTCTGATACTCCCTAAGTCTGCCTGTGTTGCTATCTCCTCAGCAAGCATTAGATGCAGGATGGAGGAAAGTAACAAAACGATGATACAGGTGGGGTGAGCAGAATCCTGGAGAATTTAGTGAGTGGTTTCCCACAGGGTAGTGTAATTGCTTTTCCCCTAGGAGTGACTTGCTCTTCTCCAGAAAAACGGCTGCTGCAGTAATGAGGTACGTTCCAGCACAGGAAACCCAGCAGCTGTTCCCCCACATCTCTCCCCAAAGCCTCCACTTCAGACTCTTTTCAGGCATCGCCAGTCCACTGCTCTCCCTTTGCTTGAGCCTAAGTTGAGTGGCTGCAAATGAAAAACCTCTGCTTCATGCCCTTGAAAAATTAGTGTCTTTTTCTCCAGTGGGCTCCATCTTTCCCCACCAGACAAAACCCCAGGGCCTTTCACCACTGGATGCTATATGGGTGGCTCTTCCCTGCACTCTGTGCCTGGGAGCCCCATCTGGGGTCCAGACTTCACCCCTTCAGGGAGAACCTCCCACCGCTGTGCCGTAACCTCAGCCTGCTGCCGGTGGGAGCCATGCTGGCTCTCTCGTGTCCTCATCCTTTCTACTGGTCTTGAAGTAGCTTCTGTCTGTCTTTGGTTAAAAATCTCCTCTTCAGGTAGTCTTTGGATGTTTATTTCGGGTGATTGTCCCCTCTTTATTTTTATTTCCAGTTTGGTTCCAGGAGGCAGTGTGCGAAAGATCCTCCTACTCTGCCACCATCTGTCCCCCACCCCCAAATTTGTGATATTCAGAAACAATGGAATCCATCAAGCTGTTCCATTTACCACACGAACAATAAATAGTTGTCAGATTCAAATGAAGCAAAGGATGGAAAATTATTGTGTTTTATTTTTTGGGCCACAGCCTAGTGTCCATATGTGCCACACATGTAGAAATGTATATTTGAACATATCGCCACTTTATTTTTTGATAGCGTTCTCGGTACAATGAGGCAAAAATAATTTCCTTAATGTTCTACAAATATGACATAAATACAATAAAGTCTGAATACAATCTGTCAGCAGTATTTATTGTGTTACTCAGTTCTCTTAAAAATATTTAGCCATAAAGTTTGGATATAAATTGCAGTCCTTCAATTTACAAAGACGTATTTTGTGAAGTGGAAAAAACAAAATTTAAAGCAAAAATATATTACTGGCATGATCCTTTACATTTTTTAAATGTGTTTATTGGTTTTAGACAAAGAGGAAAGGAAAGAGAGAAAGAAACATTAATGCGAAAGGAAAACATTAATTGCTTGCCTCCCATAGGTGCCCTGACTGGGCATCAAACCCACAAACCTAGGCACGTGCCCTGACTGGGAATTGAACCCCCAACCTTTTGGCGTATGGGTGACACACCAACCAACCGAGCCACACCAGCAAGGGCTCCTGTCTTGATCTTCAACAGACATTAATAAGAAATGAAAAAGACAAAATAGTATCTCTATTTGAAAAAAATATTTAAATTTCCCTTCCTCTCATACACATACAAATGTATCATATAAGAATATTTATTATAATATCTAGGTTTAATTGATCAGGCCATCTAAAGTATCAGTTGACAAGGACTTAATAGTCTTTACCAATTTGGCATTTATTCATCCCTTTTATTTTTTCTTGAGTTGGAGGATTGGGAATGAACAAATGGATTTTCCTTATAAATTTACCACGTCTCCGTCCACCTCTATGTAGTTGAGATGAGCCTGGAGCTACCTAACATCTTCACAGGTAGGCGTAATTCCCAAAGCCAGGTCAGTGGAACTCAGTTCCGGGACTTGTATTGAACCAATTGGGAAAGAAAATCACTCTTTCCTCTTCTGCTGCTCAGCTTTGAGACTGTAAACCTAGAGCTATGTGGGGCTTCTAGAGTAGGAGAGCATGCCTTAAAAGTAAGCCAACAATGAAGAAATAAATAGCCAACAGGGGAAGAAAGATAATTTCCTCACAATATTATTTCAGGACTATGATCTGGCCATGCCTAGACTTTACTAGCTTGTTGTGTGAAATTTTTCAGTTTTTGCTTAAGGCACGTTAAGTGTATTTTTTGTTAGTTGTAATTTAGTAAGTCCTGATGAATATACCAATTCATTATGATGAAGTAAGTAAACCAGAAACTCCCCAGAAAGAACTGCTTTCAGCCAAATATACTAAATAAGTCTCTCAAAAGTAGTTCTAGAAATCAGAATTATAATCGTGCATATTTTTATGAAAATTATGAGAAGCATTGCTTGAAAATATAAATTTAACTATGTGTAAGTCATATCTTGTTTATCGTTGTATTCCTGTTACCTTGTATTTGGTCTAGCATATAATTAACGCAAACATTATTGATTGAAGTGTCTGTAAAGTTTCATAAATTCGTTGGGCAGTAGAGACACAAAAAGATAAAAGACACAAACAAAAAAGTGGTTACATTTTTTGAGGACCACTCAAAGTCATTGCAATAATGATTACAATTATTGGAATTATTATAATCTACATTTTGATCTTGTCCATAGATATTAAAAGATGTTCTTAAAAATTAAGAAGGATTGTAGACTGAAATAAATTTGAGAAATGGCCTCCTGTTATTTTAATTTAAACAATCTCCAAATACATTAACACACTAAAGAACACTAGAAGGCCTGCAATTGGAGGAGTCAGGGCCAGTCTGCCAAATTTGCAAATGGAAACTTTTAAAAAATGAAACACCTATTAATACCTCACATGAGCATTCCATGTGCCACTGTTAGGAAAGCTGAAGCATAGCACGCTAAGGACAATGCACTGGGACTGGATGAAGGGACAGGGGTGAGGGTGTAAGAAAACGATATTTGACATGGCTGGTGAGACCGTGTAGAAAGTGCTATGAGAAGAGGCTGAGGGAACAGTGTGTGCCACGCCATATACTTCTGCCAGCACCATAGTACAGACGAGAGCAAAGATTCTTGATACTGATTCTCAGTATGGACTATCCTTGTCAATGGTAATTATTAACAATTTCTTCTTTTTTTCTCAATTCTTACATGTCTATAAAAACTCTGATTCCTTCTTCCCTTCTTCATTTTCTTCCATAATAATTAAATACTACCAATTATAATATCATATTTTGCCATGTGTAATGCACATGTTTTTGCCCCAATTTTGAAGGAAAATTAAGGATGCACATTATACATGGGTAGAACCTGAAATGCCTTGTATCTGTTCTTGTGTTTTGTAATTATTTTTTACATAAATTTTCTTGCACCATAATGTGCTCAAAAATAAATGCCAAAATTTCTTTAAAATACAAAAAAAATATCTAAAAACAAATAAATGGTTGAATTAAAATAAAAGATTTTTTTCCTAAAAGATGGGGCCAAAAACATGGGTGTGCATTACACATGGCTAATGCGGTAATAATAGCAGAAAGGAAAGCAATACATGTCAGGTAGGTTTCTAAGAGCTTTGCATGTTTAAATCCTTTAACTTTGACAAAACCTTGCAAGATAGGAACTATTACTATCTTCATTTGGCATCATAGTCTTAAAGAGATAGTCGATACCTCATTGAACTGAGACAGATGTTAATTAGACCCAAGATAACAAAATGGCAGAGCCAAATCTAACTCAGGACACCTGGCTACAGCACCTTCATCCTATAATGTCATTCTTTACCACATGCAGCACTAGCCTGGTGCATATGTTGGTAAAGATAGACAAGTGCCCTACCTGGTCAATTTACAATCAGTGAAAAACATTGACCAAAACAAATCAAATAAACAAACCATAACTAATCTCAAAATAGAATTCCACATCTCCCACTTTTTTTTAAAGACATTTATTCATTTTTAGAGAAGGAGAGGGAGGGAGAAAGAGTGGGAAACATCAATGTGTGGTTGCTTCTTCAAGCCCACTACTGGGGATCTGGTCCACAATCCAGGCATGCACCTTAGTCTGGAGATCAAACCAGCAACCTTTTGGTTTGCAGTCTGGCACTCAGTCCACACAGACACAACAGCCAGGGCCCTCTCCTACTTCTTACTGAAATTTTTAAGTCAATGAATCAAATTTAGCACAGTAAAAAGTGGATAGCTGGTGATAACCAGGTAATACAAAATCGATTGTAATGTACTTTGTGTGAAAAACAGCTTTCATTGCTAATGTCAGGATTTATTTTTATGAGTTTTAAAATGTTTTACCTTGGTATTTTATGATAACTGAGTCTCTCTACTTAATGTGATGAAGATATTAAAATGAGGCAAAGCAGTTGGGGAAATAAGAAGTAACCTTAGCAAGCGCTAGCATTTTACTCGGTAGATGTCCTTCCCATTGATTTAACTCTTTTCTCTGGGACAGAGAGGAGAAGTTGGGGAGTGAAGCCCAAATGACTAGAGTTAAATAACCACTTAAATTGGTCTCCAGATACTTGACACCCTTATAACCTACATTAATTTTACCTACATCTTCCCTTTCACTTTCTTCTTTTGAGTTCTGAAATAACCTTTCTCTTCCCATCCTCAACAAAACCACCATCCTTTTAGAATAATTAATATATATTACCATAAAAAGTAAAACTTTTTACTTACTTCCAGTTCCAATATTTCTGGTTGTAACAAAGTCTCCAGTGACTTGGTCATCTTTGCTGTTTCCCTTATTAGAGGAGATCATTGACTCTCAACTATTCTCCTAATTAGTCCAAGAGTCTATTCCATCTATTTTCTTTGTTTCAAGGGACCAAAACCTAATCTCTTTTTCTTCTAAGCATTGCTGAGGATAACAAAAACTATTGTCTGCAGAGTAGTCTAAATATTGCAGCATTAAAACAAGGAATGATTGTGATACACACAACCTTGAGAATTGCTGTTTGAAATCTCCATATTTGAGTAATATTCATAGTAATGTAAGTTTAATATTAAAGAATCAGTTTTTAATATAATCCATGTATGCTCATTTTTTATAGTCAGATCTAAATTATGGTTGGTAAGATAAAAATGTAAGATAATAACCACAACATTGTTTAAGCAAACACACAGGACTTAACCAAGAAAGTTGAATTCCTTGAGCTGATCCACTCATTTACCTTTGAGAACTTACGAAATAGCCTATGTGCCAGGCCTGAGAATGCTTTAAAAATAATTTCATCCATTTAACTGAAGCTATTCAATCAATTATAAATTTGCTATCAGATTCTCTGCCCCAGAGAGCAAGGCCTCAACACATATAAAAGAAACCTAAACTTCAAAGAAGTCCAAAGGAAAAAATGAATATGACACTTTCTTAAAAAGAAACTTAAATGTTATCTCAAGAACATAATTATTATTTTTTAAATTTTTTTCTTGGTTAGTATTTTTATTTAATTATTTTTTAAGTACGGTTTTCTGTATTTTACTCCCATCCCAGCCCACCCCATATTGTTAGAAATGAAATTTCCCAAGTAAAAGATTGTTCTCCCCCCACCTTAAGAGCACTGTAAAATATCCCCTGGTTTACGTCAAATAGATTCACAATGAATTAGGAGGAAGAGTAGAATAGAGTACCTAAGTAAGGAGATCTAATATTGACTATTTTTAATAATGCAATGAATAATCTAAGATTAAAATTGGATTGATAGTATCAGAGTATTTAAATCTGATGATTAATCTTTACTGGTCAGTTAATTTACTTCTAATATCAATCATTCTCCAAATTTTATGATACAAAAGTCAACTTATTCAAAAGTAATTCTTAAGAGTTGTAGAAAATACACTTTAAAAAAGCTGAGTAAGAACCATTTCAACATTTAATCTTCAGAAAAATACACAGAATCTAATAATTAACATTGATTAATCTTCAGAATGATGTCAATAGAGTATGTAAACCAACTGAGTTTGGCACAACATACTGGAGGCATTTTTTTTATTTTATGTAATTCAAGGTCACCTTATGGAATTAATACCCACTACTCAAAGGACAAAAAAGATGACGGAATGTATACATGTTTAGCTATTCTTCAGCATATGACATTTTACAAAAATAGAGAAAGAATGTCCATGCTGACTCACTAAGTCTACTGAGTAATTTAGGTCAAGATAAATGAAGTACATAAATAATTTATATTTTCCACTGAAGTACTTTGCAATGTTATCCAATTTACAGAGTGCAGAGCATCATACATAAATGTTTGGAATCTCATTAAAACATGATATGAGTCTACTGATATATCAGCCAGATTATGAATTCTAGAGAATCTTTTCAATTTTGAACTATAGAAATAGACTAATGTTATAAGGAAAGCTTTAGTGATATATCAGCTCACCTGCTTCTCTTCACCCATGAGTTTATACTGTTTACAGTGCCTTTCTACTAATAAGACAAAATGAAATCGAATCTCTCAAAAGATTTGAAGCTTTTCCTCTAGAGTCTATGATGGTTTAAATTTCATGTATAGCTCCTATGCACAAGCATGGGAAAATGCATTGTGGAACAAGAGAACTTAGAAATAATCCCATTCAAAGCTGTCACTTTAAAGATGAATACATTTAGCACTGGACAACTCTCCAACAGTAGTCTTTAGAAGCATTATGATCTTTTAACCCATGTGCCATTAATGAAGGACTTTGCAAGTCATGAGATTATGTCAGTTGGTGTAAAATCTGCATCATCTTGGGTATTCTTTAAAGATTCTAGTGACTCATAGACGACTTTTCTGGTTCTCTTTATCATCTTTTATGACATACCAAAGGAGTATGCTATATTCCACTGTTGATTTTAATGGGAGAAAAACTGAAATTTAAAAATAAAAATGTCAGGCAACAAACATATAGAACGCCAAACAGCCTCAGTCATACATCTGGGAGACGTTTGGTTTCTTACCAGAAACATAGTGTGAGATTCTAATTGCAGTTATCTTCTTTGGAGAAATGGATGGCAAATGACAAAATAATACCTAACACTCATAACACAAAGTCATGAAATTTATTGATCTACCTCAAAACTGCTGCAGTTTCCATATTTCAGGCCTTTTGAGTAGTAGTGTACTCTCTGTATATCATGCACATTAAGGTTTTATTAAAAATTCAATGAAATATTTATATCTCAGTTATAAATCCCTGATGGGTAGATGAATGCAATTAAGACTCAGTGATTTTGCAATGTGAGTTTTATACATAGAACATCTTGTCATGGCAATGGATGACTTTTACTTTTAAAAAGATAACAGTGGTTAAGTGCCCTACTTGTTACATGGGAACAACTTATTTGACCGCTATTTTAATTCTTCTCTTTCTTCACCCCTTTCCTCACCCTATTCCTGTCTGAAGAGTAAAACTGGTTTATAAGAAAATTCCCATAGAGACTATTTCAAATTTCCCTGGGCAATTTAGAAAAAAGTTTCAAATTTCCCTAGGTAATTCAGAAATAATTTTATAATAACGCATAATAAATTTCATGCAGATTTTAAAGTTATAATTCTTTCTATTAAAATTCCCAAGATAATATGTCTTACAGTAATTCCATTGTGTAAGTACAAAGGCAATTGTCAGTAATTCCAAACGATGTCGATATTTGAAGACAAAAATATCTCTCCCTCCTGAGCTGCCATCATGCTCATCTCCAGGGGCAGCATTCACAGAGAACAGAAAATGAACGGGAATAAGGACACCGACACCCAGGCCAAGGGACTCTCTCCTGAAATAATAACATCTGGGTGGCTCAGTTATAGCTTTAACATGATTTAAATGAGTATATCATTCTAGAAAGTCTCTTCAGAATTTAAAGTGAGGTTTTTGTTTTGTTTCGTTTGTTTGTTTTCGTAGTTGCATTTTGTTTGTTAGTTTTTCATTTGCCTGGAGTACCAATAAAGTCTGGAACAAATCTTACTTCCAACCATTTTTCAAAAATTTATAATTCACATCAGTATTTGACCTCAGAAGGTTTTGTTATACTTTTAAGTACTTCTAACAATATTTACCAGCATAGATACTAAGATAGAATATAGCATAATCTAAAATAAGAAAAGCAAACTCAATGTACTTTTCCAAATTATTTGATCCTGAGTTTTTTTATAACACACAAGTTAACCTCATCACCACCAGGGCCTGGGTTAAAAAAGGCAACAGAATAGGAGCCACTATACATGATGATTGCTTATTCCTGTCTCTCCTATGAATATCTCTGCTGAGAAGCTTTCTCTTTCAGATTTAAAATGTTAGTAGTCATTTGACAAAAACGATATCTTGAATTATAATATCTTTGTTAAATAATTTACAGTGCTATTTAGAAATTTTAAGTCAACAAATTATTCACACATAAACAGAAGTTTAAAAATACATAACTAAGATTACATTCTAACTTACATTTTTTAAAGTTATGTTTTCCAAAATAAATAAAATGTTAAAATTTAATAGCCCCAGGCTCTCTTCTAGAATATAGTTTCATTTTTCAAGTGTACTTTAATAAACAGTCTTTATAATTTTGCAAAACATTAATTATACCCCCCATATTGTAAATCTGCCTTCACACTTCTATGAGGTAGAAATTAAGCAACTCTGAACAGATGGCTAAGTGGACAAATCAGACTGCCAATACAGCCATACTGATGTACAGACTTTCTTCAAAAACACGTAGGGTTTTAATCAATGACATTCCAAAACACTCACAAAGAATATCTTCTATCAGTTGTTTTCTTTATTTCATTCTTGAATTTTTCTAATTTTTGTTAAGTTTAAGGAAAGTAGAGAGTAATGTGAAGGGAGATAATATCATACAACTGTTATCAGTATTGATAAAAACAGCAGGCACATTTGAACTGGGGGATGTTCCACATCCTGGGAAAGAAAATTCAAACCAGATAATTTTTATATCACAGTTTTAAAAATCAAGCCCTAGGAAGAAATAAGGGAGGACAAGAGGAATCTAGAAAAGAAATGTCTTATTGCGACAGTAAAACTTACCCGTCTCAATAGTTTTACCATCTCTTATTTTTTAAACTTCCCAGGAACTGAAATCTGTTAAAAGCAAAACCAAATATTGTGTATCAGCCGGTCCCTAGGTTGTTCTACCATTACAATAACGTCATGGCAGAACAGCAAAGGTCTGACATTGGCTGGTTTTCCTCAAGAGCCATGCTTACCCTCCGAAAATGTTGTTGATGTGTCTGTCCTTCCTTGCACTTCTCCCATGTCCCCTTCAACCTGCATTATAAATTAAACTGATTTCATCTCAGGTCTTGCCTTTCTAAGCAGACTTCTCACAGATTAATTCTAGACACAACAGACCACTAGCTGAGACCTTGAAATAAAACCTGAAAGTGGTGGGTGAAATGTATGATACCAGATTTTGCATTTTTTTGTTTTTTCCTCCTTTTGACTAAAAATGGAACAAACTCTCAAATTTCCTTTATCAAATGCTGGTATCAAACAATTATTAGAATTTCTCTGAAAACATGAAATCACAATTTATAACTCAGATGAATATTTCTTAAATATGATGATTTTTGATGCATATATTATTTTATGGTTGCTTTGTTAGATATCCCTATTACTCTACTAATTATTTCAAGTCTGGCAGAACCTTTTAATCTAAATAAATGTGTAGTTGCTGTCTCATGAATGATTTTGTCAAGGTCAGTACGAGGAAAGTATATTTGCTGGAAGTACGCTTGATTGTCATTTGTTTAGCTTAACGGATAATGAAGCTTTAGAGTATAAAAGCGATCCCTGCATTCATTTCTCAGCATTCACTACTGGCAGAAAATTGGTGGGAAACTTGGCTGTTAGGACAGCCAGTATTTTCCTGGACAATTTCCAAAATTTAGATGAGTTGTTATTAAAAGTAAAGTCTACCTGTTGTGCATAGACATATAATTTCTGATTATACACTCAGGACAAGAATTCCCCTCAAATTCTATGACCCTTCTGAATATTTTGGCTACTTTTTAAAATTAGTTGTATTAGGTACAAGCTAAATAAAATAACTTTGGTTTTTCTCAATGTTTCCTTTATCTAATATATATTATAAAATATATACATGTTAGAATATAAATGAGGACAAAATGTGAACTCATGACAGTCAGGAGTATTAGCTAGGTAAAGAAAAATAGGCTTCCATGAAGTAAAACACTTTTTTGTGTTCTATGTATTTTTTAGATCTTCATTAAGTATTTTCAAACACTTTTAACATTCTAACTGTAAAGCACAGTGACAAACTTTGCAAAGGCGGCAAAGTACGATGCCTGGCCTCAAGTCTTTCACATTCTGTTAAAAGGTAACATGGGTTATAAAAATGTTGTAGGATGCAATACCACCTGCACAGCAAAAAGCAAAACAAAACAAAAACTATTATTCAAAGGGGGAACTATGATTTTCAGTAGGAGAGCTAGGGTCACCAAGGCATATTTTGTGACTGAGACTTAAAGAATACACAGAGTTTTATAATAGGGAGAAATCTCAGTGGGTAGCATTCCAGGTGAAGAAAGGAGCAGGAACAAAGGTAAAAAGCAAGGGATGCACATAAAATAGTGAGTAGTCAAGTTCAAACTCCAAAGCCTGACATATGACATTGTTCAGGTTAGTATATTGCTATGTACTATGTAACAAGTCACCCCAAAACTCAGTAGCTTAAAACACAAATCATTCCATTGTCTGTTAAGGTTTCTGTGGGTCAGGAACTGGGGAAGGACTTAGCTTGACAATGCAGGCTTAAAGTCCCCCGTGCAGTTGCAGTCACATAGTAGCTGGCGCTGGAAATGTGTAGGGCTGAAGCAGTGAGCGATGCCTGAGCAGCAGCCTCTCCTAACAAAGCGTCAGGTCCTGTCCACGCAGCTACCCTACCGGAGTGGGTGAGGGCTTCCTCACAGTATGGTGGCCACTGGGCAGTGTGATGGTCGACAGTGAGGCTAAAGGCTCCCAGAGCAATCATTCTAGGGAAGTGGGTGGGGTTGGTTCCCCTTTGTGATTTAGTCTGAGAAGTCTCGCAGAAACCCTGCCTGTCACTTCTGCCACATTCCATTGTTTACACGCAGATCACACATCTTCCTAAACTGCAGGGCGAAGGATGTAGAGGCCCATTCCTGATGAAGATGTGGCAAGGCACTATAAGACTGTGAGGCAGGAAACACTGTTACTGTCCTAGGAAAATACAATCTGTCACAGACATTATTCATGACCTGATCCCAGCTAACCATTTCCAGGTTTAATTCTTTTCATTTCTTCATATACAACCTTGTGTCTCCTGTCATAGAGTACTATTTGGGATTATAAGACATTATTGTACCTTTGCATATCTCCCTGCCGTTGAGACTATTGTTTCTATGCATGAATTACCCTTTCCATTTGTTTCTACCTAGAAAAATTATACTAATAAGTACCATAATTTTTTTAAAATGTCCTTCTGTGTGTTTTATTTCACTTAGCATAATGTTTTCAAGGTTCATTCCTGCTGTAGCATGTGATGAAATTTTATTTTTGAAGACTGAATAGTGTTTCATTGAATGTACATACCACATTTTATTTATTCATTTATCCACTGATATACACTTGCATTGTTCCCACCTTTTACCTATGATGAATAATGCTGCTATGAACATTAGTGTATTTCAGTGGTATTTCACATTCTCTGAGGAAATTTATCACAATGTACTGTAAGCATTTCGTGCATGCCTGTTAAGCATCGCTTAACCTCCCAAACTCATATATTGTAATAAAACTTTTCATGATTAACTTCTATATCTCCATATCCTAAAATACAATAAGTGTTCAATAAATATTATAGATTAAACAGTATATAATTGGATAATATACATTGTATAAGACCCATTTTGAACTTCAATCCTTTCTTGCCAAAGGCTTTCTCACTTATTTTATCTACAGTATTTTTCAGACCATAAGATGCACCTATGTTTTAGAGGAGGAAAATAGGGACAAAAATTTGAGGCAAAAAATGTGGCAAAATATTTAATGACATAAATAACATAATATTTCACCAATATAAGTGTAAACAGAACTCAACAGCAGCATTAACAACCATTATTCTTGCCAAATTTGGGGGGAAATAGTGTGTCTTATAGTCCAAAAAATACAGTAAATTTAAAATTTTCATTTTATAGAGGTCAACATGTATTAGATGCTATGAAAAACACAGCTAAAAGAAGGCCTGATTTTCACAAGCTTATGGTTTTACAGTGAAGTTTGTTTTCTTTTTAAAAATTATATTTTATTGATTATGCTATTACAGTTGTCCTAATTTTTCTCCCTGTGTCCCCCTCCACCCAGCAGCTCCCACTCCTTCAGGCAATCCCCCCACCATTGTTCATGTCCAGGGGTCATGCATAAGAGTTCTTTGGCTACTCCATTTCCTATGCTGTACTTTATATCCCCATGACTATTCTGTAACTACCTATTAGTACATCTTGATCCCCTCACCTCTTCACCCACTCCCCCAAACTCCACTACCATCTGGCAACCGTCAAAACCCTCTCCGTATCCATGATTCTGTCTCTGTTCTTATCTGCTTAATTTGTTTTTTAGATTCAATTGTTGATAGGTATATATTTATTGTCCTTTTATTATTCATAGTTTTGATCTTCTTCTTTTTCTTAATAAGTCCCTATAACATTTCATATAATAATGGTTTGATTATGATGAACTCCTTCACATAGTTTGAAAAAAAAGTTATTCACAGAAAACAAGAGTAGATTTTTCCCTGAGAGGTTTTTTTTTTTAAAATATTTTCTTTATTTATTTTTCGAGAGAGGGGAAGGGAAGGAGAAAGAGTGGGAGAGAAACATCAATGTGTGGTTGCCTCTCATGCCTCCCCTGCTGGGAACTGGCCTGCAACCCAGGCATGTGCCCTGACTGGGAATCGAACCGCGATACTCTGGTTCGCAGGCCCGCGCTCAATCCACTGAGCTACGCCAGCCAGGGCTGAGAGGTTTAAAATACTATAGCTTTCTGGAAATTAGATTATGATGAATTAAATTCTTATGCTATGTTAATTTAATTTGTCATTTTCTCCATAAACATATTATAGTAATTCATATATTTAAGAATTATAGTAATTCATCTATTTAAGTACGTTTATGCTGTAAGCATAGGTACTTTGAATTTAAAAGTTCTATGATAATTGAATTCCAGTATTAATAGCTATTTCTTATGTAAAAATAAAAAGGCAAATATTAAGTTCTAAGACTCTAAGAGGAAATTCTTGTGCTGGCTGTAAGATAATCTGTATAACATAATGGGCCACTGATTAATAATTATTGCAAAACAACATTTCGTAGAGTTTGTAGATTCATGGAATTGAGAGCTCAACATATTCACAATTTTATTCACATATAAAACACATACAGAGTGAAAAAAGAAGGCATATGCTTTCTATTGGATTTGTTGAATGGGAAGGAGAAAATATCTTCAAGTGCGTTTTCAAGAGATTACTTGTTCTCTGAGTTTCTGAGTTATGTTGATTAAAATATTCTGGTAATCTATTTTATAGAAAAACATAACAATTAACAGTAGGTGGCACTTAAAAACTTTCAGACATTTATTCACATTAGTTTTTAAAGCATTTCTATATATTTTTATTTGTTTCTACAGTTGTGTACCCAGCCCCTAGCAGACTACTTGCCTGAAAAATCAAAGGCATTTAATAAATGTATAATTTATAAATGCATAAATCTAAATTTGACTTTTAAAATATACACTTGATTATTTACAGAAGTAAGAATACCAAAATTTGCTTAAATTCCCGACAACAATTGCCAAATAAATTGTGGTACATGCATAAACTAAAATATTACAAAATCATTAAAATTACCTTCCTGAAAAATTTTAACAATCTACAAAATTGTCCCAAAGAAAATAATAACAAAAACAATGATAGTAATTCTAACTTTGTTTTAATGTACTGTATACACACAAAAATACTTTAAATGCACATTGATATATAGTATACTTTTCATATTCATTTGTATGTATACACACATATGTTTGCCATATACTTGTCAACATGTTTAATTAAACCTGTATAATTAAAAAAAATTTGCTCTGACTGCTGTGGCTCAGTGGATTAAACTCCAGCCTGTGAACCTAAGGGTTGCTGGTTCTATTCCCAGTCTGGGCACATGCCTGGGTTGAGGGCCAGGTCCCCAGTAGGGGACGCATGAGAAGCAACCACACATTGATGTTTCTCTCCCTCTTTATTCTTCTCTTACCCTTTTCTAAAAATAAATAAGTAAAACCTTTTTTAAAAATGACAGTTCTTACCCTGGCCTGTGTGGTTCGGTGGGTTGGGCATCTCCCACTGGCAAGGAACCACTGGTTTGATTCTGTAGTCAGGGAACATGCCTGGGCTGTGGGTTCAGTCCCTGGGAGGGATGCATAGGAAAGACAACTGATCGATGCTTCTCTCTCACATTAATGTTTCTTTCCTTCTTTTTCTTTCTCTTTTGCCCCTCTGTCTAAAAATAAATAAATAAGAAGGAATTCCTACTTTTTGCAACAGTATGGCTAGAACTGGAGACTATTATGCCAGTAAGTGAAAGTCAAATACCATGTTTTCTCACTTACAAGAGGAATCTAATGAATAAAATAAATTAATAGTGTAATAGAAGCAGAGGCACAGATTCATGGAATAGACTGACAGCTGTAAGATGGGAGTGGGAAGGTGGGGACTGATTGAAAGAAGGTGAAGGGGTCAGTCAAAGAACACATATGAAAAACACATGGACTGGACAAAAGTGAGGGGATGGATTATGGAAGTGGGAGGCAGGCTGGTAGGAGAAGGGGAAAAAGTGGGACAATTGTAATAGTATAAACAACAAAATGTTTAAATAAAAATCTTTAAAAATTAGTTTTGTTAAAGATTTTATTTACTTATTTTTAGAGGGGAAGGGAAGGAGAAAGAAAGGGAGAGAAACATCAATGTATAATTGCCTCTTGAGCACCCCCTATTGATGACTTGGCCTACAACCCAGGCATGTGCGCTGACTGGGAATTGAACCAGTGACCCTTTGCTTTGCAGGCCAGCACTCAATCCACTGAACCACACCAGCCAGAGCAAAAAAATTAGTTTTATGTTTTATAACAACGTGCCATGTAATCAATTTTCATATTTAAAAGCATGTATTATTATCATTATTTTATCTGCCAGTAGGAAAAAGGAATAGCAATGTACAATATTTATGTCAAAACAAAAATCCTCCGAAGAGATAGTTGTGCAAAAGCATCTTTTCAATGACATTCTTTTTCTCATTGTTGTTTAAATACAGTTGTTGCACCTTTTTCCCTGTTGCTGTCTGCTGCCTTGTACCCTGCCTCCAGCTCCCACAGTCAATCCCCACCCCATTGTCCATGCCCATGCATCCTCTATTCAAGTTCCTTGACTTGACACTACCCCTTCCTTCCCCTGTTACCCTCCTTCCCCCACCCCACTATCACTGTCAGTTTGTTCTTTTTTTCCATGTCTCTAGTTTTGTTTGTATGTTTTGTTGATTAGGTTCTATTTATAGGGGAGATCATATGGTATTTGTCTTTTACCACCTGTCTTATTTCACTTAACATAATACTCTCTAACTCCATCCATGCTGTCATGAAAGGTAGGAGTTCTTTCTTTCCACTGTACAGTATTGCATTGTGTAAATGTACCACAATTTTTTGACCCACTCATTAGCTGATGGGCACTTAGGCTGTTTCCAGCACCTGGCTATTATAAAAAACACTGCTATGAACATTGGGGTGCATAGGTTCTTTTGCATTAGTGTTTCAGGATTCTTAGGTTATAATTCCAGCAGGGAATCTCTTGACCAAAAGGCAGTTTCATTTTCAGTTTTTTGAGGAAATTCTATATTATTCATAGCAGCTGCACCAGTCCACATTCTCACCAACAGAAAACAACCATTTTTCTCCACAACCTTGCCAGCACTTGTTGTTTGTTGATTTGTTTATGATGACCATTCTGACTGGTGCGTAGTAGTATCTCATTGTGGTTTTAATTTGCCTCTGGCAAATCCTACTGATGCTGAACATCCTTTCATATGTCTCTGGGCCCTCTGTATGACCTCCTTGGTGAAGTGCCTTTTCAGGCCCTTTGCCTATTTTGTAATTGGATTGTCTTCCTTGTGTGGAGTCATGTGAATTCTTGATGACATTTAGAATGGACAGAGCCTTAACTAAATTGCAGGTAGAATTTCCATTTAATCACTCGAAGAAACTTAAATCACTTCCACTGATAAGTTTATGAGGAACAAAACAATTTGCTATACTGAAAATGACTTCAAATTTAAAAATAAACCAAAGTTACCTGATTTCCAGCAGACCATTAGCATAAAGTATATTTGAACTACTCCTAAACATGTGTTTTTACAATGGAAGTTATGATGTTTCCTATTATCATAAGATAATCTTCTGTCAGGATTGAATCTTTTAAATATTCTGTTTATGGTATTCTCATTTAGGCTAATTATGAACCTAAAGAATTGCAACTCCTATTTTCTTGTAACAGTGAACAATTGAACACAGCAACCTGGCATAAGTTATGGAATAGAATAATGTAATGCAAGTAAATGTGAAATAAACCAATGTTTTATATGACAAAACTGATGCGAGCCAAAGAAATCCTGTAGCAAGCCATATCTATAAGTAGTAACAGAGAAAATTCAAATAATACTGCCATATACTTTTATTGACTTGTAAGCCACAAATTTTATTGTATAAAAAGAGCATAGCATCTTTTATTTGTCAGTTTGATGGGCTTTAATGCATGGATTAACTTGTGCCCTGAAAACAATTATACATATTAGAAACCTAGGTACAATTTATATTTATAATTGTAAAAATAAATATAAATTTTAAAAGACTATAATCTTTCTACTTAAAATGTAAATAACAAAAATAAAATATTACTCTGATGTTTGTAAATACCTTTGAAACATTAGAATGAAAAGCAACAGTAAACAAAAGAGGGATCTACATATGTCATTTACAGTAATGCAATTAAATAATTATTATTGTCTAACATTAAATTTCCCAGTAATACTAAAAGAACTTTTCATTCTGTCTATCCATTAATATAAAATTTTTATCACTTTTTAAATAAGAGCTTTTTTAAAATGAAAACTCAGATGATAATTATATTCTTTATATATTAAATTTTATTATACAAACAAGCTTAAAATTTTGGTCATTTGTCAAAAGACCAGAAACTAGGTCTCTACATTTTGATATATAAGATTACGAAGCCTACCCTGGCTGAAAGATCATGAGTTCAATTCCTGGTCAGGGCACTTACCTAGGCTGTGGGTTTAGTACCCCCATTGGGAGCCTAAAAGAGGCAACCAAATCGATGTTTCTCAGTTGCATCGATGTTTCTTTTCCTCTATTTCTCCCTCCCTTCCTCTCTCTCTAAAAATCAATAGCCTTGTCCTTGGTTAAGAATTTTTTTAAAAGAAGAAAAAAAGATTATGAAGCTACTTAATGTTTATCTTCATAATTTTTCATGAACTTATTAAACATCCACCAAAGAACTATTTTAGTGCAATTTCACACATACCTTTTGGATCATTAGAATCTATCTCCAAATTTAAGTCATTCTATAGAGAAAGTTACATTTTGATCTTTGGAAGATAATGTGCACCAACAAGTTAATCCTCTGTACTAACAATGGCAAAGGAAATCAATACCAGCCAAAGCACAAGGTTCACAAAGAATTTTAAAAGAACAACACTGCTAAGCTAGTCATCATCTGCTAGGTTTTACCATTTTTATATGAAAAGAGAGGGTGTGGGATAAAAAAAAAGCCAGGGATGTTGATGAACCCAGCTCCTAGGTTTTCACAGCATCACCACCAACAAGACTGAAATATGTCAAAGTCTGTGTGAAAAATGAAAACCAGTGGCAATGAAAGCATTCAGCTTGAAAGATGGATTACCTCTTTCCCATGTTACACTTCAGAAGCAATACAAAACATGATCTCTAGTCCCAGAGGAGGAAGGACCCTTTACAAGTGATATTACCATTTCAAAATATCTTTGTATAAATGCAGAGCTAAATAAAGACTCTGAAACATCAGAACTTCTGCAACAGAAGCTGGAATTTCTGTAAAGAGATATATTCCTGGATAGAAGGATGGCCAATGGGAGTGGAAAAGAGTCAGTTTTTACATTGCCTGTCCATGCTTAGTTGGGCAATTGTCAAGGGGATAAAAAATTGTAAATAAAAACGTGGTAGATGTAGTATTATTGTGAATAGTGTGGGATTTTATTAAGCACAAAATATAAATCAAATGTTTCTGTGTTACTGTCAGAAGGGTCAGTTCCCCCAAAGACGCTCGTTCAGAGTCTAAATCGCTAAGTGTCTGCACATCAGTTGAAAATTAACACATGATCTACTTGGTGAGGAGCTTCTGTTTCTGATCTTTGTTGGTCATTTTCTAAGACCTAGAGGAGGCTAAATGGAAAGGGGTAATATTCCATTTCAAGTGCCACTTTCCTTTACTTTTTTCCTTAGTCGCCATGCATGCAGTATGAACTTACTTCTCTAAAAGTGAGAACTTTCCATTGAACTATGAAAAAAGTTCAGCCTTTTTAATGAACTCCTTTTGTGAGCTTGGGCTGCCATAACAAAAACCACAGGCTGAATGGCATTGCTTTAATTCATTTTCTCAGAATTCTAGAGGCCAGCAGTCCCAGGTCAAGGTCCAGCGGGTTCTGTTTCTAGTGAGAGCTCGCCTGGATTATAGATGGCTGCTTTCTCGCTTTGTCCTCACGGGAGAGAGGAGAAGGGAGGGGAAAAAAGACGTTGCTCTCCAGTGTGTCTTTGCCTAAGAACCCTAATGCTACCAGATCAAGGCTCTTTAACCTTAATTACTTCTTAAAAACCGTGTGTCCAAATGCACTTATGGGAGGGGTTAAGAATTCAATGCATGCATGTTGAATTTTTGAGATTTATTAGGTTAGGTTATGTAAGACTTTGGCTTTATTTATGCTGTCCAGAATGTAAATAAAGCCAAAGTCTTACATAACCTAACCTAGTAAATCTAAAATAAGAGAAATGATCACTGTAAAATCACTTACTAATTTTAGTGTTTCAAACTTTATTTGAGTGGTTTCTCCCCCTACTTTATCCTTACTCTCCTTGCTACTAAATGTGAAAAATGTCAGTGCGAGTAGTCAATATGTAAAGACTATTCATTGTGCAGGCAAATAAACCTGTGTTGTAACTTAATTTTTATTGCTAACATCCTTTAGGAACTATTGTTAGCACTTAAGAAATACAATCTATTTTTATTTTTATGTGCGTCACATCCTAAATTATTTTACTTTAAATATTTTCTGAAGAAAAAAAAAACTGTGATACATTCCATAGCTAAGATAACAAACTAAGAAGCTCTTTCTGAAAGTCTGCTGGTACCCACTTTCAGCCAATATGTCCAAACAATGATCACACCCATGAAATACTTTATTATGTCTTTTATTCATTCTAATAGGACTAAGAGAGATTACGTCTGTGGGAACTGAGCAAATAAATCTTAAATTATTTTCTGGTGTAACACAACAGACTGTCTGACTAAAATTACATAAACTATTTCCCCTAAATTCAAAGTTCATAGCTTAATGAAGGAAACACTACTTACAAAATATTATTTTAAGAAAATTGGTGATATAAGGTGAGATACAATTACTTTTAAAATCCCAGATAAGTATTATTTTTCCCTTACAAATATATCCTGTATATCTAAGGCTTCTTACAATTTCTTCATTTTAACTGTGAAGATGGTATGTACACCTAACTTTGTTGAAAAACTATTTCTACTTTTACTCACTTGGCACAGGCTACATGAAATTGCATATCATTTGTATGGATCATTTTTTCTGCCATTCCAACCACAGCCAGGTTTTGATATAGAGGCCCTTCCAAACATTTCAGCTTTCTCAATGACCTTCTCTTTCTGGTGTGCTGGTGCCAAGTGCACGTCACAAGAGCAATGGTTGTCGTCTATACATTGTTCCTGAAGAGATGTGCATTTTTCAGAAAACATGGTAGAAGGACAATGGGAGGAATCATTCACAGGCAGATGTTTCATTAATTCCTTCACACGATTTTGTCCATGGTCTACAAGTTCAACCATCAGACTTCTATCGAGCACTGCTGACTCTATGGTATTGAAAACACAAACCTTACAACTGCTTTTTAAAATTCTCTGGCAGTATGTACAGAAGCTGAACCTGTGCTACCCCTAAGACTCTGAATAAGACAAGTACTAGATGGCCCGTAGCAGCACATTGCCCCTGGGCTCAGACTGGTAGCTTCCAAAATGCTCTTTATTTTTTAGCATCAGCAGTAGAATAAATCATGATGCTGTGGCATATCAACAGAATAGAATACTGTAAAATAAGAGTGGATAAACTGCAAACACAATTTTAAAATGGGAATGAATCTCACAGGCAGAAAACAGAAGCCTGAGCCCTGGCTGGTGGGCTCGGTGGATTGGGTGCCTGCCTGCAAACCCCATGGTTGCAGGTTTGATTTCCAGTCAGGGCACATGCCTAGGTTGCTGGTCAGGTTCCCAGTAGGGGGCACACGAGAGGCAACCACACACTGATGTTTCCTTCCCTTTCTCCCTCCCTTCCCTTCTCTCTAAAAATAAATAAAATATTTAAAAAAAGAAAACAGAAGCTTAACCCAGGATTTCAAACTGTATAATTCCATTTATGTAAAGTTCCAAAAATGGCAAGATTATCTGTAACGTTAGAAGCCAGGGCTGTGGGATGAAATGAGAGACTAGAAGGAACATGACAGAGACTTCTGGGCTGCTGATGGTACTTTGCAATCTTGGTGCTAAACAGTTACCTTCAGCTTGTGAAAATTCAATGTGCTGCATACTTATGATTTGTGCACTTTTCTGCGTGTATTTTAGGATTTAATAAAAAGTAAACACAAAATGAAAAAATGCACAATCCCCTTGGGGTAAGTATGAGTAGAGGTAGTTAAGGTAACTTGAAATGACACAAGCTCAGTTTAAATTGTGTGAACAGTGAAGCTTTTTTACGCATCTGGCTTCCGTTTCTTGTAGATGCAATTTTTTTTTAAACTTGAAAATTTCAGAACCAGTGATTGGGCCTCCAATACAGACTTGGTATTATGTCATTAAATCATGCCTCCTCAGCTGATGGTTTTATCCGTCAGTCTTTTATCTTTCTAAGAGGACTGTAGCAATGTTCTCTATGAAATGACTAATTTTCTCTTCCTAATTTCTGCCTTATGTTTATTCACTTTCCCACTTCTTTTTCTTTCATTATAGCTTCAGATTTCAGAAACTGATTTTCTTGATTTTGGCTTCTTTAAAATTACTCTAAAATAAACTCCTAGGTAAATACATACATACATATATATATGTATATATATATATATACACACACACATGCAATATATGTATATGTATATATATAGCATATGGCACAAATTCAAAAATATATATAGCATATGGCATAAATTATATATATAAAGAGAGAGAGAGAGCATTTGTCACGAATTCAAAAATTCTAAGCAAACATTGAATTCAATGATCACCAGCTTACCCATTTGCACGATTTGGACAGTAAGTGCCCTTCCTCCATCTCCCTTACCCACATTCTATCAAATTTGTATTTCTAAGCCTCAGCACAGTAATAAACATTCTAAAAATGAAGGTGATATAGACAATCCTCAAATTAAAGTAGAGCATTATAAACAGAAGGAGCCAGTATGGTATGTCAGATAATTCAGGGTGAAAATTTGGGCTAATAGGAGCTGCACGTGAAGTCTCAGAGGAGTCCATCTGGTTTCCCTGAACCTCAGTGATTACAGACCAAAGTAGTGTAAGTGGATGCAACTCCTAGAACATACCACTTGGAAAACTTCAGTTAATCCTTTACTATGGTGCAGGGGAAGTTCATGGCACTGCTAGACAGAGAGAGGAGACATTCAATACACATAAAAGAAATTCCTTGGATGTATTTTAGACCATGTCTGTGTTCCACAGACAATAGAAATAGGACCAGCATATGAATCTAGGTCATTCTTTGAATTGGTATACTTTTCTCTTTATTCTTTATCTCTGTATTCCTACAGCCTAGCCTAGTGCATATAGCATAAAACAGGCAACACAAATACGTGTGACTTGAAGAATGAATGGAGTCAAATGGACCGGAGAGTGGGTAATTCTCTCTGGGTAATGAGCAGAACTGTGAGTGGCCCGTTAGAGTTAGAGACATGTGGGTGTGCATTAGCAGCTTCTTAATGAGCAGTTTAATTACCATGCATTTGAGTGAGGCCTATATTGCAATGTATTATTGTGAAGCGATAAATTATTTACATAGCTTAAACGTGTGTATCTGCTTTCATTCTCTTTTTTCCTAAGTACTTTGTATTAAGTAGCATCTTGACAAAAAAGTGTATGTATTTCCTCAAGATAAGGGAGAAAATATATCTCAAATGGAGAAATCAATTTGTTAAATCTATATTTTCATGTTATAAAGTATTTTCACTTTGAGAATTACCAGGATTAATTGCCCTCATTTGTTCTCCATGTGGCAGTATTCAGGCCTTCCAATAAACGTATTCCCCCTGCTCCCGATGAGTGTACAAAAATGTCTTAAAGCTCCTTTTAGAAACATTCTCAGGTGTAAGTAAATATGTTGAAAATAATAGAACTGAGAAAATAATGTTTTTCAAAGGGAAATTTCATAAAGGTAACTTTTAGATGGAAACTACTTTTTGTTGCATTAAAGGGGAATGTGTTACCAGAAGGCCTATGAAATACCAGCACAATGGTATTTCACAGGCTCCAGTGAATGAGTGTACTGCTCATCAAGACTGCAGCAGGAACTTCAAACGGTACTTTGAAGGTGAAAGTGGCTGTAATTCCATAAAGTTCTTAAAAAATAAACACACTTGTGTCCTTTGTATGGGCCTGAGTAGCATTACCCTTAGTAAAAACATAGGTGAACTGGGACCCATCAACTTATAGCCACAATTGAAAGAAAACCAATTTTGTTAATGCATACGGGTTCCCAGAAAGAGTGCAGGAGATTATAATTAACTATTTAAGAAAGACAGGCAGAATGTTAGTAAATGTGGTAGGTTGAACTCCAAAATAGTGACAGAAGCAATAAGTAGTCAAAATAGCAAATGACCCGATGACTTTTTTCTTATTTGAGGGTAATAGTTTTCCTGAGGTCTGAAAGTCAAAGAAAAACATGAAGATAAAGTCCACATTTGTTACAGCAAACTCTTTGTGTGTGATGCATAGAAAAAAACTACTCAAAATGTATCCAGGAAATTTCTTTTATGTATACTTAATGGCGGCCTCACTCTCTAGTGTTTGAATGCACTATGCTAAGAAGACCAAAGAAGCAATCTCAGTGTGAGTCACTTAGCTTCAGAGGGTTTCACAGTCATGAATTAAACACCCCTATATACCTAATAGTAGTGACAAGACATGATGGATGCACCAAAGTAGAAAAACAGGTAAGTATATACGGCCACTCAGAGTTTTCTAACCATAACAACGTACTCATATGTGCACCCACATACATGAACCTACTCAGCCCCTCATCCAACATCCATCTGTTGAGCACCCACTATGTAAGGTCTATGGAAACTTTCTAAAATTATAATAAAAATATCATTGACTCTGTCTCAGTATATAGCATTATAGTAGGGCCATAGAGCAGGAAATCACATATACATTTAAATACCAAACAAAAACTATAGCCTTTTTAAGAGAAAAAGAGTGTGCATTTGCATAGATATCACATAAGTCCACAAGCAGTTTTGGGGCTCACATATCTCTAAAGCCTACCTATATACCCAGGGATTCATGGGTCACAAATTACAGCTGCTGCCTGGATGGTCCTCCCAATCCTAACTACCATGATTACTCATTTGATAGCTGCCTGACATACTGAATAAACGTTTTTACTATCACATTACACTACTTAGATTGCTGCATAAACCTGAACTGTTCTAAAATGTAACAGCTAAAAACACAAAAATTTAATATGTCACATAGTTTCTAAAGTCTGGAACCTTGGAGTAACTGAGTTCAGTGATTCTGTTATAAGGTCCCTCATGAGGCTGGTGCTCCCATCATCTTGAGGTTTGCCTGGGTCATGGATCTCTGCTTCTAAGCTCGCTCACATGGCTGATGGCAAGAGGTCTCAGTTTCTTGCTAACTGTTGGCTGCCTTTCTCAGTTCCTCATCATATGGGCCCCTTTATGAGACTGTTCAGCCATGGTAGCTGGCTTCTCCCACAAGAATCAAAACCAGACTGAAGAGGAAGCCATGGTAACATTTATGACCTAGTCTCAAAAATGAAATAATCTGTGAATCTATTCATCACACACACCTACCCTTGATAGAATGCAGTAAGGGATTTCACAAGGACATGAATATCATGTGGTGAGGATTCACTGGGGACCATCTTGGAAACTGGCTACCACAACATTCAAACAAGAATGATGAAAATAATAATGAAGGGATCAAGGCACTTGGAGCATAGTCCACTTTCTAAAATTAGTTTAGAGCAAGATATTGACCAAGTTGATTACCTTTTATATATAAAATGAAAAGCCTTAGTTAATAAACTCTGAGAGCTCTTCTAGCTTGAATATTGTATGATTAGATAAATTTTCCATTTTAATTTAAATGTCTAGTAGCTACACAGCTATTAGGAAGAAAATCCTAACATTCAGTACAATCCAACATCGATTAATAAATGCTCCCAATGTATGCACTCAGGAAGACACATTCTTTTTACCATATTATGAAAAGTAATGATTATTGATGATACTGCTAGCCACAAACACATTGTTTTTACTCTGAATTTTCTTATCCGCCTAGTAATTACTGTTAAAATTACAAAGGAAAAATTGTCAGCAATGCTTTCAAAAAGTTTAGTGTTCTTGACCTGTTGTAGAATTTTCTTAGTAAAACCTGGATTGTATTAAGTCATCTTCAGCTTATGGACAACTACTAACATAAGCCTTACAAAGTTTCCTGAAATCCATTTCACGTTGTGTATATTGTCACCAGGAAGCAATAGTTCATGAACAACTGCCTCAAGGGCTTTTGAGGAGGATTGCAAGTTATTGAAGTGGAAAAGTCTTTTAGGAGATCAAAATATATCCTAATATCAACCCTGAGGTCCCTTGTTGCATAGTCAAGCATGGGTGCATAAAATAGATTGAATAAAACTGGAACCATCAGATAGTCCTACTTCCCAGGACTGGTGATGGATGGCTCTGGCCAAAAGCCATCAACACTAACTTGACCAGTCATTTCATCATGAAAGTTTCAAGCTGTTGGTAAACTTCTCTGGCAAACCAACTTATTATTACATTTGTCAGTGCAAGATTCTCTGCTGTCAGTAAAAGTTGTGGTAGATTAATAATTATAATGTTGACAGCTAAGGGGATGCAACATTCTGATTCATTGTAAGATGGTATCACTGAAACTAAGTGGCATAGCCTTATTAATCATAATGCGAACTAGTCTTGATTTCTCAAAAACAATCAAAATCAGTAAAATACACATATTATGCCATGTGATTCAATAAATATTTAATGAGGAGACTTTAGGAAATAAGATCAGCAGGATCTTTGTCTCCAGGCAGCTTACTATTTAAACTGTGAAGGAAAATAGAATGTAAAAATTTTCAACATTAATAAATATAACTACCACAGTGTCCATAATTCTTGTAATGAAAGCCATTCCTCAGGCTCATAATTACAATTTTGACAGCCACCTACTTTTTCTCTCTCTTTCTTCTCTTCTCCTCCTCTTTTCTTCTTCTCCTGCTCATCCCTCTCCTTTTCTTCTTGCTCTTCTTTGATATATGTCTTTGTGTATTTTACTTTTGGATATTGTGTTTTGTGGAAGGTTAGGTTCTTCTCTGTTTTTATTTGGGTTGGGGGCGAGGCCATACCAGGAGTAGAAAGAAGGAAGCAGATTGAGCTCAGAGTATTTTCCCCCACTTCCCTACTTGGCTGGGTCATCTGCAGTTAGCCATGTCCCTTAACCAACACAGTTTTTTTCTTCATCCCTTTATGCCTAGCATGGTAACAGCCCCAACTAGAGTATTGCACTGTGGTTTCTCTGCACAAATAGACTATATAGACTATGCCTTTGAACATAGTTATTTAATATCTACCACCTCTTGCATTGTGCTTATTTGAGTGTTTGGTTTCCTGAAAGGAAACAGAATATTTCAACTTCAGCTATGAGAAATCCTTACCATTTTGTCCTTTCCCTTGGATTAGCATTACTTCTGGGTCATTTGTCTTTTTCTCTTCTTTAAGGCAAATCATATATAATTTCAGAGATCACATAAACAAACAAACAAACATACAAATCAAACAAAGAACTAGGGTCTGCAAACCAGCATTTGCCTGAGAGACTGGTCATTTGGCTCACTGGCAAGTTCCTCTGAATTTTTGCTCCTGCTTCCTTGCATTTGCTTTGTTGAGGACTGACACAGGGAACTGGCTTTGAAGTGCCAGTGAGAGGGAAGAGGCACAGGTGAATAGGGAGCCAGTAAGAGAAGTACTAGAGATACAAATCTTTCATAAGAAATTAATTCCTAGTCTGTAAAATTTTCTAGACTCAAACTCGGGGCAGAGGAGGAAGGAAAATAGAAGAGCTGGGAGGGACAGGTAAATTCCAGGGGCACAGCAGGAGAGGATAGCTCTTCTTCTCCGTGGAGACAGAAAAAATGGGGTGTATTCACCTTTACTAAGACAATTAATCATTGGATTCATTTTGGGAGAAAACTGAAAAAAATAAATAATTATTTAAAATAACCCATAACTTTTCTGCTTTAATTTTTTTCAGTGCGATATTACTATATACAGTGTGGAACATTACATCATTAAAATGCTGACTGATAAAGTTTTATAAGAAATAATTTTAATTTTATTAAATCTGCAAATACACAAAGATAATGTAATCTCATATAAGGTGATTTACTCATTGTGCACATGTCATTAGTGCCCACTAAGTAAAGCCATTTGTGCATTTTACATGCATGTGAAATTTTGCATCTACAGTAGATCTCTTTGCAGAGAGCGAAACTCAGTCAAAACCTTGTTTGTATGTTACATGGTCATCCTAACTAACCAGTAATCACATGCCCATCGAAGATGCCAAAGGCAGTTGAACAGACTGGTACTTCGTGATAGAAAAAAGCCTACTACCTATTAATTTTTGTTATTATTCGTATTAAATCAATGACTGCCTGTAATAAAATATTCAAGTAGTAGAGTGTATTGGATTCTACATGGTCACAAATTTCTTACTGCTCTCCTCATAAAGAAATGGAGTTTTATAGCTAACTATCAGAATTTTCTCTGTTCTAATACACTTCCCTTTACTTTCCTATTTTGTGTGCATTTTTCCTCACTTTCAAAATATTAATATACAAAGAAAAACAGAAGAAAGTAAATGTTAATCAAATATCTTAAGGATAAATTCTCCCAGCAAATGTCAATGGCAGATATCACCAATGAAGTTTAATAAAAGGGTCGACTACATTTTATAAAAAGGAAAGAAATGAAAGAAATGGAGTCAATGTCCCCATTCTTTAAATCTGGGTGGACCTTGTTATTTGCTTTCACTAATAAAATACAGGAAAAGTGATTCTGGGTGAATACCAAGCCTTGGCTTCTAGATGGCCTACAGGTTTTTTTTTTTCTTAAAATTTTCCCCTTTTTTTAAAAACTGCTGCTGTGAACAAACTGAGAGAGAGATCAAATGGAGACAGAGGCCTAGTCATCTCAGCTATTTTAGCCACACCCCAAACATGAGATTAAGGTCATTCAGGACTAGCCAGGCCCTTGCTAACCCCCAGATTATAGACAGAGGGGTGAACCTAAACATGACATCATGAAGACAAGCGATCCCAGCTGAACCATGCCTAAGATGCTAACCACAGAATTATAAGCAAATAAACGGTGGTTCTTTGACATCATCAAGATTCTGGGTGCTTTGTAATATAGCCAATAGACAACTAATACTGACAGAAAAGCATAAAACAATACGTAAAAGTTTTCCTCACACTGATTCTTTCTACCTCATTTTCCAGTAATTATTATTGTTAATATTTTGTTGTTGCTGCTCATCTTTCCTGACATTTTATGTGCCTTGGACAATAGTTAGATAAAAAGATGGGCAAATAGATAGGTAGGGAGGTAGATAGATAGACAGATGACAGCTAAATAGATACATTTTATGATTGTCATTCAATAAGATATCCATGTACAACCTTGCTTGAAGTAAAAATGATGCATTTTTATACCAATACATACATATATCCCTCACTTTTTCCATAATTATGTAATATTAATATTACTATATAATACTTTATTTAATATCTCCTTATTTGCAGACAGTGAGGTGGTTTACATTTTCCTCCAATATAAAATTTTATTGAAAATAATATTATCAGTCTTTTTTTAACTTGTGAATATCTGAAGAAAAAGAGATGATAAGAATAATTGCTAGGTAGAAGATATTTACCTTATAAACTTAAAATAGAAAGTTTCAGGTTGTGATTCCGAACATTAGTGCTCATTCAGTTTATTTTTCCCTGAAATTTTTGGGATGCTTTTGTCTATTGTTGACCAACTTGTTGGCAGAAGTATGTCTTCCTCCCACCATCGTTGTATTTCAAGCCACACTGATTATTGTGGAGGTGACTTCCTGTGATACTTGTACAGGACCTCAACTTTTAGAAGATTGTATGTTCGCTTTTTGTGTATTTAGAAGAACCAGTTTACTTAGTATAGGTGACCCATTTAAAACTGCATTCTAAGTGAATGTAATTCACTTACATACGCTGAAATCTGCTGATGGCCAGGGAAACATTCAGTGCTCTGCCAGATCCATTCAGCTGGACCAAGTCAATCAGCCTGCTGTCATTTTCATTGAGTTCTAATGAGATAATGCATTATGGAAAATGATCAAAGGGGATATGGAAATGTATATGAATGTTGAGTAAAACAAAGAAAGAAACAAAACCCGGGTTTAGTGAAGAACTCTGAAACTAGACACAAACAATTGTTTTAAACTTTTCTTGAGGGAAAAAGAACCCTTTTCACATCTACACTGAAATATAGCACAAAAACAGACAACACAGTAAACCTTCTGAGATTTAAACTGCAGGTGTGTGGGTTCCTGCTGCTTCCCTTCCAGATGTGTTATCCATCAGAGAGCTCCCCTATCAACCCTGGTGGACAGGTTGGCTCTGTGAGACTGGGAGGAGTCATTTCCTTGGTTATCTGGGGATGCCTGGTATGCAGGTTAATGGGCCCTGTCAGTGGCCGGGTCTGAAATGCTCCTCACCAAGCAAACCGCTCCCTCACATAGTCTGTGACTCACCAGGTCAGGAGCCTCAGAAGGCAGCTGCACAGAAGAGATGATTCTCTGTCTGGCTGCCGCTGCTCAACCCCTGTCCTGCTCCCACTCAGTTCATCTCCCACAGAATTGTTAGGGGTTCCTCATAATTCTTATCTAGGTGGCTTTGTGGGCTACCTGCAGCCAGGGAGCAATATCACCATTTAGTTAAATTTATATTATAAGGTCAAGAATTTAATTCCAATTATAATGCTTGTACTGGTTTTTCAGTTATTCTGCTATATTTTCCTGCCTTAGACACAATCTAGGCTTGTGAGAAAATGACTGCCTCGTTCAGTGGTAAACTACATACATCACCAAGATATCTCGTATATGCAGGCAAAAATAAATAAGAAGCAAATAAACTTACCTCTTTGGGAAGGGTTTTGTTTAATTTTCATAAATAAAAGTTAGATGTTATTTAATTTGGAGAACTCTAGACTTATGTCAATAAATAAAAACATAAAGTCATCTGAAATCTAAAACACCAAAAAGTACATATGCAGGCATACCTTGTTTTATTGAGCTTCCATTTATTGTGCTTCATAAATGTTGCATTTTTTCAAACTGAAGGCAAAACCCTCCACCAGCAAAAAGATTATGAGTCTCTTTATTGCAGTGGCCTGGAACTTGAACCTGCCATGTCTCTGAGGTATGCCTCTAACCTCATCTTCTTTTAGATATTGTTTCATCAGAAAGAATCCAAGAAGTAGCTAAAACTATCCATTCCTTTCCTTCAAAATAAACATATCCTAAAATGTGTCAAGGAGTCAAGTTTAAATGAAATCCCAAACTCTTAGGGCTATTTAATGTTCATATTCATGAGTATGAGGGAATACAAAGTCCTAAATATTTAAATTTAGCCTAAACATCATCAGATTTTTGGATGACAGATAATGGGTGGGGAGGTTAGGGAGTGAAGGTAGGAGCAAAAAGGAGAAAGGACTCATGGACGTGGACAACAGTGTGGTGATTGCTGAAGGGAGATGGGTTTAAGGGAACTAAACGGTAATAGAAAAATATAATAAAGATTTTATACTCAAAAATACAATAAAATAATTAAGTATTAAATAATGCTTCATATATTTAAGCAATGTATTAAACAATTGTCTAAACATATTTGGTATGTAATCTTAAAAAAAAAACAATTCTATCCCTGGCTGGTGCAGCTCAGTGGATTGAGTGCTGGCCTGCAAACCAAAGAATCAGCAGTTTGATTCCCAGTCAGGGCACAAGCCCAGGCTGCGGGCCAAGGCCTGGGTTGGGGGCATAAGAGAAGCTACTGATCAATGCTCTTTTCACACACCAATGTTTTTCTCTCTCTCTCTTTCTTCCTCCTTTCCCCTCTCTCTAACAATAAATAAGTAAAATCTTTAAAAAAATAAATAAGCAAAATAAAATTAAGAATAGAAGATACTGAATTGTTACAAGTTCACTACTCTTGTTAACCACCAATGTTTCTTTCCACGCTAATCTCCATATTTGGTGCATCTGGTATGCCCACGTGCCATGGGTAATTTTTATTAGTGAGAATCAATAGATTTCCTAAGCATATAGATTGCAACACAACTTCAAGGCTTAGATTGAATGTAGAATAAATTCAGCTTATAATGCAGGATCCAATGATTATAATAACAGCTTAAGAAGTCAAAATACTAAATCATTATGATTATTTTTTCTGTCAAATACAAAAATACGTATAAATAAAAGTGAAATATTCAACCACTGTCCAGGTATAGGTATTATTAGTGCTGATGAATCACTCTAATAAAAGATATTCACAACTTCAATTTGACTCTACCCACAGAGGTATCATGTCTAAACATCAACTGTCACTAGTAGCAGCTGGATAAAAGTAAGTAATATAATCTTGAATATTGGATTCTGTTGTTCAATGGCTTGCTTTTATTGTAGTTGCAATGGTTCCAGCCATAAACTGTACAATCTGTGAGACATATGCTATGTGATTAAACATTTGGCTTGTCCAAGACCAGAAAGCCAATGTGTCATATAACATCTAAATAAGCAGCATACATTACAACAACCTGCTTTAACCAACAAGCCTGAGGAACATGGGGGGAAGCTGTTTTATTCAGTTTCAAATTTAATCTCTGAAGATCTAAAATTTAAATAGTTCTCTGTGGCTCATACCTTACTCTGCTTTTTCTTCTTTTCTTAATTATGGATTTACATCACCTCAAACTTTTGTACTAATTGCTCAATGCATTTTATATCCAGCCTCCTTTTTTAAAATTAAAGTTATGACAACAAAAACTCTTTGGGAATGTTATAAAATTATAACACATTTGTTTATTGACTAATGACTCAAAATTGTCTTTCCCTCTAAGAAAATTTCAGCAGTTGTAATTTTATTGGTTCACTCCACTGGCATCTAAGGAATAACATTTCTATCTAGCCAAAGGAATATTTTGAGCATTATGGGGTTAGTTCATGTGAAGTCTATGTTGCTCTCCTGAGAGTGATGCAATATACAGTAAGTCCTTACTAAATGTCATTCATAGGTTCTTGGAACTGTGACTTTAAGTAAAATGACATAACAAAACCAATTTTACCAAAAGCCAATAGATCTAAACAGGAGAAGTTTCTAGGTCATATTTCTGGTCACCAAATTTCTAATAAAACCCTCAAACACTCCTAGTATTAAAAATTAAAATAAGTGTGAGCTATGCATACAATAATGATGAATAAAAACAGGTAAGATCATTCTTTTCCAACCCTCTTCTTCCAGTTCATGGACTCAGGGCAGGAGGAGCCTCTTAAGGCATCAACAAATGGTGGTTAAGATACCCTTCTACCCCAGGATGCATTCATACTCACCACACACTCACACACACACTCAGACTGGAAGAGTTTAGACACACCAATTCATCCGATGTGCACATCTTTAGAATGTCAGAGGACACTCGAGTATCTGGAGAAAATCCAAGCAGAAAGTGAAGAATGTGCAAACCCTACACAGACAGTGTCGCCAGCCAGAAGTAATTTTTTACAAACAGGCTGTAACAAAATAACTTATTCAAGGACCTGTTTTCAATGCACTTTACCTAACTTAGTCAAGTTTCTCAAGTGTGCATCTCCTGCTTTTCTGTGTTTCTGCTTTTGTAAGTTTCCACTTTTGTAAGTTTTCTATTATATTCTAATTATTTCTACTTCTTTTCTTATTTCTCTTGTTAAAGTCATTTAGCATCTCGATCATTTGAGGTTATCACTGATTTATTTAATTTCATAACTTTCTGAATTTATTAGGGAGCTTATTTTCTATCTCATTTTTTACTGATATGATTGTAAAGCCTCATCTTTTCTCCTCAATACCATTTTGCTTTCCTTATCTCACACTTTTTTTCTTAATAACTTTCTGCATCCTATTAACTTGCCTGCAGACTTTTTTGATAAAACATATTTTTTCTTGGTTCATATTCCACTTCTTTGATGATAAACCTTTAAAGTGTGTGTGTGTATACACACAAATGTCCTTAGAAAGGAGACATTTGAGACATTTTGAATGAACACAATTCACATAAATATAATTAACATCACAATCTAGTTTTTTACCTCAAGCTGTATTTTTCTAACTACAACATATATGTATAAATATACCATAATAGTCACTATGGTTTTGCTCATATATACCTTTACTATTATATTCTATTTCCTTAGTTATTAAATGTTTAAGTAGAGTAATGAATTGGACCTAATTACTTATTTATATACTTTGAGAAAACAAGAGTCAACACTGTAAAAATAATAAAAACCATAGCTTGAAAGAATTAATGAAGCTTTTAAAATATCAAACTTCCTTACAGAGAGTAACTTAAACTCTTGTTTATCATTTTGAAACTATAAATACTCTATGACTAGAAACACATATAGGGTAGAACACTAAGTTGCCTGACATCTTCCATTTTCAAATAACATGGAATAGAAAGTATTGGATTTGACATCCTATTGAGATATAGGACCATGATTGGGTCATTTCTATAGGAGAGGTCTCCATCAATGGTGTCAGCTGAGGGACTGTCACATGCGGACCACATGAACACCCTCCCTGCCCCTGAACAGAGAACATGTCACCAAGGAACAGCCAAACCATAGGTTGTCTAATATTATGTGTGTATGTGTGTGCATATATATATGATCTCCATTGTATATTTATAATCTCCATTATTTATATAGATGATCTCCATTATCTGTAGATCAGTAAGGTTTGAAAGCTCTGCCTTAAGTTAGCAGAGCCAATCAACCCTTGTTCTTGAAAACTATTAATACAAAGAGAATCAAGTAGTCACCTATAAAATGTACAGTGCAAAGCCTGCATTCTGAGAGGCAAGATGAGTCAAAAATCAGGAAAACATTGTGTACAAACTAAAACAATGAAATATTGAAAGAGTATACATTGTAACGGTGGTTTACAATGGGTAAGGGTGTGCAATGCATTTTCTGTGAAAGATTCTGAGGGCAAGCATGAAATTGCTTGGAAACATCTTGCAAGTGACACAGAGCAGGAAGTGAGAAACCCTCAGAGACAATGCACTTTGGAAAGTTATTAAGAAGCAGTAATAGTGAAATACTAGAGTAGATTTTTATGAATTCCTGCTGTTGAAATTGCAAGAACTGTCTTAGAAATTTCACTTACTTTGAGTGACTCTAAGATTTTAATTAGATTCTCTCTTATTGTCATACTTATCTCTATAATAAACTCACTAACCGGGGCTTTCTTGAGTGAGTTGCTTTTCCTTATATACAGCCAATAGAAGCCCAGCAATATTATTTACTCTGGTTTCATTGCGTAAGTACTTTCTGATCACATGGAATGTACAGTGCACTGTGGTTGATGGTATGGAATACATACATTAAAAAATAAGTTGTGCAGTTCTATTCTCAAGAAGCTTACCATACACTAGAGAAAATAGCTTTATAGAAATATTTGTGAAATTAATATTAAACAAGTTATAAAACACCTGAAAGAGGAAAGGTCAATGATCAAAATAATTGGTTTCCTATCTTTTCTATATTATAAACTGTTGATTAAGAGTGTGTTCCTGACATGGCTGGTGTGGCTCAGTGGATTGTGTGTGGGCCTGCAAACCAGAGGGTCACCGGTTCGATTCCCAGTCAGGGCAAATGCCTGGGTTTCAGGCCAGGTATCCAGTAGGGGGCATGTGAGAGGCAACCACACATTGATGTTTTTCTCCCTTTCTCCTTCCCTCCTTCTCTCTGAGATAAATAAATAATATCTTTTTTAAAAAGGTGTTCTCCTTTACTCGTCATAAACAGAGACAAAAGTAGGTCTATAGTTGTAAGTAGGCAGAACAGTTTATTCTTGAATTATTATTTATTAATTATTGTTATTTTCCATGAAAGTTGTAAATCTGCTTTGTCCCACCCTATGTGATAGCTAAAAGTAGTGCTTAATCCCAGACACTAAACTGAGTAATGAATATAGAAAAGTTTTAAAGAAGAAAAATTTGGTTTTCCCCTCATACCCAGTTGTTAAAAGTAATAGGAAACTGATTAAATAGCCTGATAGCATGATTGTATTTTCCAGAAAATAAATGTGATCACTGTCCCAAAGCAATTTAATGGCAAACATATCTAATTTTTACATATCAAAATCATTACCTTTAATTGTTAGAGATAATATTTTGCAAATTATATCTCTCTTCAAAATCAGCCTTCAAAAAAATCTCTTTCACAAAACTAGAAAAAGACTTCAGTGAAACATGGCAGTTGCTCAAAGCTTGATATTGTCTATCTGAGGACACTGCAGGAATTATCTGCTGTCATCGCAGACATGAGTAATTACAAATGAAGACCATTCTGATTGCACTGACAAGACGAACAGAAGCAGGTTAAGAGACTAGCAGATGGGATTCAGATTAAAATATTAGAATGACATTTCAACTCTAACTGAAACACACTTTTTTGGCAAGAACAAAGAATCCTCTTCTCCAGAAATGTCTGAGGACAATGAAAACTACAATATGGTGCTTCTTCACAGCAAAAAGAGTGAAAGTTTTCTCTCTGAATTAACTTCTGATTCTGATTCTAAATGTATATTTTTTATAAAAGCTACTTACACACTTGAGCAAATCATACCACACTTTGCTTCAATAAATTAAATATATATGTGTGGACACCTATAGATACATATCCACAGCTATTTATTTAGCTTTCAAAACAGCTTTGCAATTATTTCATGAAAGTACAGTATCTGTTTTAGATGTTTACTAATCCATTCATAAAATATTCATTGAATACCAGATATATGCTATGCACTGAGATGGATGCTGTAAAGATACAAGGGTAATCTTTCCTATATTACAGGGAAGGTATCAACTAAACTTATTGCCCTGAGATACTGTTTTTATGCATCACATCTGGCAGTGGCAGAGCGACCAGTTTTATTAAAGTAATTTGTCTTTTTTTATCATTGTTTTTTTTAAAGTTATGTCATTCAAACAAATAGTCCTATATACAGACACAAAAGATAAAACCCATATACTTTTTCAGTATATTTTATTGATCATACTATTACAGTTGCTCCAGTTTTCCCCCTTTGCACACTTCCACCATGCACCCACCTCCCCTTGAGCAACACCCCCTTAGTTCATGTCTGTGGGTCATGTATATAAATTCTTTGGCTTCTCCATTTCCTATGTTATTCTTTACTTCCACCTGTCTGTTCTTTACCTACCAATTATGCTTCTAAACCTTGTGCCTTTTCTCCATTCTCCCCTTTCCTCCTTCCAACTGATGATTCACCAAATGATCTCCATAGCTATGATTCAGTATCTGTTCTGGTTATTTGCTTAGTTTGTTTTTTTTTAATTAACTTGTTGATAGTTAAGTTTGTTGTCATTTTAATGTTCATAGTTTTGATCTTTTTTTCTTAAATAAGTCCCTTTAACATTTCACGTAAATGGCTTGGTGAAGATGAATACCTTTAGGTTTACCTTATCTGGGAAGCACTTCATCTGCCCTTCCATTCTAAATGACAGCTTTGATGGGTAGAGTAATCTTAGTTGTAGGTCCTTGCTTTTCATTACTTTGAATACTTCTTGCCAGTCCCTTCTTGCCTGCAAAGTTTTTGTTGAAAAAAATCACCTGATAGTCTTATGGCAACTCCTTAAAGCTTTTCTCTTATTACTTTTAAGTTTCTCTCTTTCTCTTTAACCTTTTGTCATTTTAAGTCTTGGCATAGTTTTATTTGGGTCAAACTGGTATGGGACTATCCTTGCTTCCTGTACCTCTATGTCTATTTCCTTTTCCAAATTAGGAAAGTTTTCTTTCATTATTTTTTCAAATAAGTTTTCAATTTCTTGCTCCTCCTCTTCTCCTTCTGGCACCCATATGATTTGGATGTTGGTTCATTTAAAGTTATCCCGAGGTTACTAAGCCTTTCCTCAAATTTTGAATTCTTATCTCTTGTTTCTATCCTGGTTGAATGTTTATTTCTCCCTTTAATTTCAAATTGTTGATTTGAATCCCTGCCTCCTCCCCTTCAATGTTGGTTCCCTGTATATTTTCATTTATTTCACTTAGTGTATCATTCATTTCTTCCTTTATTTTGTGGCTGTACTCAATGAGTTCTCTGAGCATCCTGTTCACCAGTATTTTGAACTCTGCATCTAATAGGTGACTATCTCTATTTTGTTTAGTTTTTTATCAGGGGCTTTATCCTGTTCTTTCAATTGGACCATATTTCTTTGCCTCCTCAATTTGGCAGCCTCCCTATGTTTCTTTCTGTGTATTAAGGAGAGCTGCTTTTACTCCCTATCTCAGTGTGGCCTATGTAGAAGAGGCTCTTGTAAATTGTGTGGGGAAGATCCTTACATAATTGATTCTGGAAGCCTGCCTGTCACTTGCCCCACTTCCAGTCACCTCACCTACCATCTGTATGTGATTGGCATCCTTCCAGCTGCCACCATAATGTCTGCATACATTGTCAGCCCACAAAGACCCCTTAAGTTACAAGAATCTGGCAGTTACTTCCTCTACCCCAAACCCCACTGGTTTTTGCAGCCAGAGGTAATGGGGTTTATCTTATTGCAAGAACCCTGGGCTGTACACTCTGGCCTGAGGTTCAGAATTGCTAGCTCCCAAGGTATCTCTCCTTATTTTTATCCACCACATGTGAATATGAGACCATTCATTCTGCCATTGTCACTGTGGCTGCCTCTCCATGCTACCACTTCTCTGCCCCATCTCTGCAAATCTACCCCACCTACCCATCTGCATGAATGTGGCTTCTTTAGATCCTTGGTTGTCGGACTTCCATACAGCTTGATTTTCTGACAGTTCTAGGTGTTATTTGTTTTTGAGATCTGGTTGTAACTCTTTCTACAATTGCATGAGGAGGCAAAACATGTCTATCTACATCTCCACCTTGACCTGCAATGAAACCCATATACTCTTTATTGTACAAAGTTTCAGAATGTTTCACGAGGACCTCCTGCAAGTGAAACAAATGGACTCAACCTAAGTCATAAAATTAAATAATGCCATTATTTTATATAATCAATACTTCTTTAAATTTAATCTATTGAAATGCCTAATTAAAATATTATTAAGTTGGGTCAATAAGTACAAAGATTTAAATGGGCTTTAATAATACTAAAATTTTATTTCATTGAACAATAAAAAGTGAAAAATGTAAATGAATAAAAGTGTACTCACACACTTTACAGTGCAGAGATTTGGGATTAGATAGTTTATGAAAGCAATCTAACTTTATATAAATAAAAACAATAGAGATGATGAGTTCCTTAAAAAGAATGTCAGACAGATAATCATAATTTAGCATTCAGAAATGTAAGCCATAAAAAGAATTAAATGGATAAAATGGTCTTCCGACTGAGCATCATATTTTGTATTATCTTGTACAGAAGATGTAATTTACAGAAGAAACATTTTACCTTTAATAAACTCTAGTTTTGGTAAATGAGTTGCCAATTAACAAAGTAATTGCTAGGGTAGATTAATGTCACAGTTCTCACTCAGTTGTCTTATAGCCACTCCCTATGCATGCAGTAAATATTCAGAGCACATTTTTTCTTTAGCATTCCCTCAACCCAGATTTTACCTTAGCATAACCGACAAATTTGGAGGGCACTTTTTATTACAAGAGCCCGAGGACCTGATCCTATCATTAAAAGCACCCCAGGAAGAAAAATTCAAATGCAAATTTCAACTGACCTTTTCAAAAACAACTCATATTATTTTGCATCAGTAGCCACTAGAGATTTGTCTGGCTATATATGGATTTCCACATCTGTCAGCTATAAGTGCACTTCATCTGTCTGCTAAATCAGAGAGCCAGAAATAGATGACAGTGATCAAGCCTTTGAGCTTCTCATAAATTAGCCACCTCATGAGGTAAACTTAGTTTCTCCACAGGGCTTTCATTCTAAAGGTTTACTCCTAAGAAATTTAGAAAAAGAATATATCAGAAAAGAAAAGCAAATCTTCCTTTCTGTGATTGTTTTTTTTTCCTTCTTCTTAGAATGGAGTGCTGACCAAAGAGCCTGTTTGTGGGTAGGACCTACTAGGAGAATGGAGTATAAATTACTCTTATTTGCAGCTACTTAAGCTCTGCAACCAAAGCACAACTGGAGCAGGAGAGTTACAATGAATTTCACCTGAGCCCGGGTTCTCCTACAGATACCCTACTGTTTCCTTCCTCTGTGAACTGCTTTAAGAAAATAAAATCTTACTTACCCTTGGACACAAGTTCAGGGCAATTAGGCACAGTGGCTGCTAGTGTGGGAAATGCTTTGAAGTCTTTTCCTTATTCCTTTCCATCTCCGCTCTTCATTAAAGAGTCTATATGATGAGATAGGGGAGTATAGCCACATGTATAAAGGAAGCACAGTTTTGCCTAACATTTGGCTTCCCAGTTTAAGCATTGCACTTCAAAAATATTGTCTAAAGTAAGGTTAAAGAAAAGTCAAACATCTCTGAATCATTCTGTGTCATCTGGGTATCCTTTTCCACAGTGTGGCCACATGGAAACAGAGAGACCCATAGGAAGAAAAAAATGTAAAGAAGTGCCTTTCTGCAGGAAGGTCAAGAAAAAATGTTTTTCACTTAGCCTTATAACTAAATTCTTCTTCCCCCATTTTGGGACTGTATTATTAAGGTAGAAACTCTATCATTAAACACAGAAGAGAGCAAAATAAAAACCTGGTCCCTGCCATAGTGTTCACCGCTGCCTAGCTACAGAAACCTGACCCCAGGGGTAAGTGTGTGTCTCCTGTGTCATCTGACACTTCAGAGGTGCTCACTGTTGACTATTATTTGAACAATTACAAACTGCACTCCTTAGATGGATGCCTTATATTTTTCCTATATATATACAAAAGTGAACAATTTCAGTACATAAAGATTTTGATCTTCACTCTTTCAAAGATGTTTAACTTATTACTAATGGTCTTGACTTTATGGTGGGTTTAGGGAGTTTCAAAGAGAAATATGGGTATGCAGCATATTGCCAGCTTATTAGAATTCATTATATGGGTGTTAACACTGCACTTTGCCAAGGAATTTTTGATGCATGCCAATGTCATTCTCTAGCCAAAAACTCTTAAGGTAGTGTCACCAACTCCTTCTACATTAAGGTTAATAATTAAACGAGGCTTCCAAACTCATGGTAATATATTTAATATGATTAATCAGAGCAATTGCATATGAACCCACTGAGTGGGTGCACTCAGTACCCACTGCCCTTATAAAGTTAATATCTACATTAATAATATTTCTGCCTTTTCTCTAGCTGTGAGATAATCTAGTATTATTGTGTTATTAATAAAAATATCCAAATGTCTACTTTTTAAGCTAGGTGGAATTTAACTTGGATAAAATAGAAGAAGGAAGAGGGGAAGAAGATCCTTTTGATGATAGCATCAAATACTTTGTGAAATACAGTTCTTTTTGTTTCTCCAGGAACATTTCTATTAAGATCCTCTTTATTTCTATAGTATTGTCCCTCAGAAACAGATCTGCAGTTTCAAACAAAGTCCAAGATATGCTTTTCAGTTCCACAAGGATGTATGTCTTCACCTAGGAGAGCTGGTTGTTCTAGAATAATTAGGAAGAATATGGCAATTACATTTGCTTTGGTTTCAGGAATGAGAAATGAATGGATATATACCAGAGCCCATGTTCAATTTACATAAATATGTCTTATGACTTTATTTTATATTTAATAAACAATATTTCCTAAACTAATGTTACCAAGTAGAAAGAATCCTGCCTACTATAAGTACTACAGGATGCAGTTGACATAATCTATTGTTGTAGATCACAGACTGGAAATAAAGGCAGCTCTGTGATCCCATATAAATTATTTAAATTATATATCCCTCAGCATTACATCTGTTTAGAATGTTATTGTAGAAAATGAATGGAATAATGCCTGTAGGACTTAGCACAAAATAGTCAATTAATATTGAGCAAGTATGTAAAAAAAGACAAAAACCTATAAACAATTTATATTCAGTTCATTAATTGCTTCTCTCATTTCTTCTTTTTCTAATTATTTACTTTATTCTTCTTATCTAAAGATATTCTCGTGTTAGGACTTCCAGTCAAGATGGCGGCATATGTAAACATGCCTGGCCTCTCTAACAACCACAGCAAAAATTACAACTAAACTACACAACTGCTATCACCCAGAAAAATCTGAAAATCAAGCTGTATGGAAGTCTGACAATCAAGGGGTTAAAAAAGTCATATTCATCCAGATACATAGGAAGGGCATAGACAGGGAGACACACAAAGACTCAGGATGGGAAGCCCCACCCCCACATGTGGTAGATAAAAATCAGGAGGGATACCTCAGGAGCAAGGAATCCCAACCCCACACCAGACCACACAGACCACGGTTTCAGCACCAGGAAAATAAGTTCCCCTAACTTCTGGCTGTAAAAACCAGCAGGGGTTGGGGCTGTGGAAAAAACTATAGGATTCTCTAGTATCTCCTCTTAAAGAGCCTGCAATTCCTGCAATGAAATTAGGACTTTACCAGACTCACTCCCTTTGAGCTCTAGCACCAGGGCAGCAGCTGGGAGAACACCAGTGGAATATGAAGAGAAACTGAAGTGTCTTGCATCAGGGCAAGTGTCAGGGCACATCTTCCTCCTAGAAAAATTCTAGAGGACAGGCATTGCTATTGCTCCCTTTCTGACCCCTCCCCCACACAGAGCCATAAAGCAGTGATACCATATCAGAGACTCCATCAACTTGGTTTGCATAGGTTGCCCCACCCTAGCAATTACCTAAGGCTCCACCTCATTGAATTTACAGGAAAGTTTTTCTACAATAGGCCACACTACTAAGACAGGGAGTCAAAGCAGCTCTACCTAATACATAGAAACAAACACAGGGAGGCTGCTAAAACAAGGAGACAAAGAAACATGGCTCAAATGAAAGAACTGGACAAAATCCAAAAAAAGAATAAACAAAATGGAAATAAGCAATCTATCAGATGCAGAGTTCAAAACACTGGTTATTAGGATGCTCAAGGAACTCATTGGGTACTTCAACAGCATAAAAAAGACCTGGGCAAAAATGAAGTTTACACTAAGTGAAATAAAGAGAAATTTATAGGGAATCAACAGTGGAGTGAATGAAGCCAAGAATCAAATCAATGATTTGGAACATAAGGAAGAAAAAACATTCAGTCAGAACAGCGAGAAGAAAAAAGAATTCAAAATAACAAGGATAGGCTAACAACCTCAAATGTACCAACATTCAAATCATAGGAGTGTCAGAGAGAGAAGAAAAATAACCAAGAAACTGAAAACCTTTTTGAAAAAAATAATGAAAGAAAACTTTCCTAATTTGGTGAAGGAAATAGACATTCAAGTCCAGGAAGCCCAGAGAGTCCCAAACATGACACAAAGAGGACCACACCAAGACACATCATAGTGAAAATGCCAAAGGTTAAAGATAAAGAGAGAATCTTAAAAACAGCAAAAGAAAAGTGGGAAATTACCTACAAAGAAGTTCCCGTAAGATTGTCAGGTGATTTCTCAAAAGAAACTTTGCAGGCAAGACGAGGCTGGAAATAAGTATTGAAAGTGATGAAAGCAAGGACCCACATCCAAGATGTCTACACCCAGCAAAGCTATCTTTTAGAATGGAAGGGCAGATGAAGTGCTTCCTAGACAAGATAAAACTAAAGGAGTTCATTATCACAAAACCATAATTATAAAAATTTTTTAAGTTTTTAAAATATTTTATTTATTTATTTTTAGAGGGGGTGGGAGGAAGAAAAAGAGGGAGGGAAACATCAGTGTGTGGTTGCCTCTAACGTACCCTACCAGGGACCTGGGCCAAAACCCAGGCATGGACTGGGAATAAAACCAATGACCCTTTGTTTTGCAGGCCAGCACTCAATCCACTGAGCCACACCAGCCAGGGGCTAAAAGAACTTATTTAAGAAAAAGAAGATCAAAACTATGAACATTTTAATGGCAATAAATTTACAATTAACAATTGAATCTTAAAAAACAAACTAAGCAAACAAGCAGAACAGAAACAGAATCACAGATATGGAGATCATTAGGAGGGTTATCAGTTGAGAGGGGGGAAGGGGCAAATGGGGGGAAAGTTGCCAGGATTAAATACAAATTGGTAGGTACAGAATAGACAAGGGGATGTTAAGAACAGTACAGAAAGTGAAGAAGACAAAGAACTGATATGCACATGCATGTAAGGGTGGGTGATTACCAGAGGGAATGTGGGTACCAGGTAGAGGGGGCAAAGGCGAAAAACTGGGACAACTTGATAGCATAATCAATAAAATAAATTTTAAAAATGTTTTAAAAAGGATATTCACAGATCAAATCCTTCAACTATAGCCCAATTAATTCCATTTTTTGTTGCTGTTATTATTTGGGGGGAGAATCTTTTTATTGTTGATCCTGTTAAAGATGTCCTCCATCCCCCCCCCTTTGTCCACGTCCAGGTGTTAACCACTTTTTATTCGGACTCATATAACAGCTGAATGCCAAAAAGCAGTTTGTAATAGCCCACAAATTCATGCTCTTCTCTCTGCCTCATCTACCTCTATCATTCTTATGTTCTAAGGCATGTCTTTATTTTTCTGAAATTAAATATTAATTTCCTTTTAAGTCAGAGTTGGACTCTCATTTGTGAGTTGTATCTCTATAGAACTATACAATATAGCATCTCATAATTTTTCATGAAAAGCAAAATAAAGAAAAACCCCACATAAATGTAATTAAAAAACCATGAGACCTCAGGAAAGAAGATAAAAATCCATATTTGTTATTCTATGCCACCTTTTATGTTATGAAGAGGTGGATAAAAAAACTTAATGCCAGAATCAGGAACAAGAGTAGAGAAGGGCACCTTTGTTCATCATCTTAGAGTCCCCAAAATTATGAAGCAGCCAAGGGTTAATGCGAGCCCCACACCACATCTTTGGAGGATGTCCCGTATGTATAACCTGTTCTGCACAGAGACCAGCAGTGAAGGGACGGGAGCCTGCCTCAGCAGAGTGGAGCTGACTGGTGAGAGCATTGCTCTCTGGGAGTAGACCAAGAGCTGTGCGCATCACACTGTATCCCAGCTCCTGTGTAAAAAACATTTGACAGTCACCCAGGTTGAGAAGCCTGACACGTACAAGCTGTATGCCTTACCAGATTCAAATGTCAAGCCTGCATAGAAATGATTCACATAAGAAGTTATAAAGAGAAAAATAAAGTGACACAAATATTAACATAATAATATGCTAGAAAGAAAACAAATTTTATAAGTATGCATGTTAAAAACTTTAAAGCAATTTCATGAAAATAGAATCTAATATAAGCAGAGATAAGCTAAAATTAATAGTTTAAGAATAAATAACACATGCTCACTGAGAGTAGGCAGCAAAATCACATTTTAAATTTTAATACTAAACAGGAACATGATTAGGAGAAGAGCATGTAACAAAGGAAAAGACAGGAATAGAAAAGATATAATTTCAAAATGGATTCCAACAATTAGGAAAATAAACATTTTTAAATGTATTTGAAAAATATAAATCTAAGCAACCACATAGAGAATTTAAAATAGGACCCAGTACTTCCAAAACATTAGAAAATATGAAAGCAAAAAAGAGAAGAGTGATTAGGAAAAATAAGAGTAGAACTAAATAACAGATTTTAACAAGCCAAAGCTAAAGTGAGAAGGAAAGTGCACTAGGCAAATGCAAACTAAAAGAAATCAGGAATTACTACTGAAAAAAATAAGCAAGGAAGAAATAGTAATTTCATACCCCTCAAAATGGGACAACCATGAGCAAGTTTAGCATCTCCAATGCTACACTGGAACACATAAAGGAAAAGCTGTCAGGAGTGAGAAAATACGGAGTGCAAGTCAAAAACAGAACTGGAGTGGGGGATCTTAACACATGTCTTGCCTTCACTAGGTTAAGGTAGTAAAAGTAATTGAGGATATAAAGGATTTGAAAAATATCATTATTAGATCAGATTTTAATAGTTACAACTTAAAATCTTTACCCCAAACCTAGAAAATACTTATTTAAAATTTGCAGACCATTTTCACTGAAGTATACACTCTCAAATGCATGAAAAGTACATAAAGCTCGATGACTTAGCCCACCTGGCATCTATATAACCATTAGCAAGCTAAAAGTCGAAGCTTCTCAGTGGCCCAGATGTCCACCTCATGGTACCCTATAGTCCTTACTTCTTCCTTCCTCTCAAGGAGAACGATTAGTATGGCTGCTAATGCTATAGATTATTTTGCTTATTTTTGAACTTTGTCTTAATGGAATCATACAGTAGGTACTCTATTTTTGTCTAGCTTCTCTGTGAAAACATTGTATAATGAGAATTATAAATGTTGCATAAAACTGTCATTCATTCATTTTCTTTTTGAAAATTGTTTTTCAAGTACAATTGCCACCACTTTCCCCCACACCATCCACCCCCACCTCCCACCCTCAATCCTCCCCCACTTCGGCTACACTCAAAAAAGTGGAACTTGACCACCAACTTACACCATGCATTCAGTTTCATAGCTGTTAATTATTCTCTCTGATTGCTTGGTTGAAAAACGACACATGAACAATCAAAATTTATTTTTTATTCTACTATTTATGTATATGTGAATTATTTCATTATCTTTGGCCATTATTTTTAATGTTGTTACAGATATCATTTTACTTCATCTAAGTGCATGCATGTACCCATTTCTGTAGGCTATATAATTTTAAATTAAACTTTTGAATTAAGTTGTACCACATGTCTACATACAACTTCAGCAAATACTGTTAAATTTTTCTGTAAGTAGATGTGCCAATGGAAATCTCCATACATTTTAGTGAATAGTTGTCTCCATTGTTCCCATCCTTTTCAATACTTCACAGTGCCAACCTTTGATTTGAGCCATTATAGGTGCATAATACTATCTCATTTAATTTTAACAATTGTATTTTCTTCCCAAGAAATTTGAGATTAAATACCTTTCATATGTTTATTTTATCAACATTTTATAAAAGATGCCTGTTTCCCCCTTGTATCCCTTTTTAATCTTTTAGATATTGATCTTTGAACTTCTTCATGTAATTTGTACATAGCCTTAAGTCACTCATACACTTTACAAATATCATCTCTTATTCCACTGGGTGACATTTTACTCCCTTAACTTTTCATAAAGAAATAATCTTAATTTTAATTTACTACAGCTAAACAATCATTTCCTTTAAGGTAGGTTGTTTTCGTGTTCTGTGGAAGCAATCTACATTTATCCCAACATCATAAAAGTTTTTTATTTACTTATAGGTATTTTATTCAGAATGTCAAGTCACACAAACAACTGCTAGCATTGCTATTGGAATTCAATTGAATCTATACATCTATTTACAGAAAATTGAAATTATTTTACATAATGAGTCTTATAAACAGTGAAGATGATATACCTTCCCATTAAATTGGGTCTTCTAAAATTACTTGATATTTTATCATCTTCTTCATAGGAATGGGCACAAAATTTATGAATTTTGATATTGTTAAAATGGCAACATTTAAATTTTTATTCCCATTGTTATAGTGAAGTAGAATAAATATTGAAGTATTAATCTATCTAGGAATCTTCCTAAAGTCACATATCAATTTCTATAACTTATCTCTAAATTAATTTGGATTTGCTACATAAACACACACCAATAACAGATAATAGATATAATATTATTTCTTCTCTAATTCACGCACCTTTTATATTTTTTCTAGTTTAATTGTAGTCGATAGAACGGAGGTTCTCAACTGAAGGTAATTACCCCCACCCTAGTCCCATAGGTCATTGGCAATGTCCAAGAATATTCGTCACAGCCGGGTGAGGGCAGAGTGATACTGGCAACCAGAGGGTAGAGCTGAGGGATGGTGCTCAACACTCTCAGAGTTCGGAACAGCGCCCCACAGCCAAGACATGCCTGCCTCCCCATACTCAAAATGCGGGGTGTGAGCTTCCGTGTAATACTGAAACAAAGTTGAAAAAAAAGTGGAAGTTCTTGTTTTATTCCCATCTCAGAGGAAAATAATGCAATATTTCACCTTTAAATAGGGCATTTAGGTTGTTTATGAAGTTAACATTTGTAAGATTGAAAAAACTCCTTCTATTTCTAGTTTGCTAAGTTATTCTTAATAGATATTAAGATTTCTCAAATGCTTTATATGCAGATATTCTGATAATCACATGACTTTTCTTCTTTATTAATGTAGTCAATTGAGCCAATTTTTCAAATGTTAAACTGATCTTGCCCTCTTAGAATAATAGTTCATCTCTGAGCTGCCAGATCATTTTTACCACTTTGGGAAACGTTTAGTTATAGATGCAATGTATTTAATATTATATATTAAGTATTATATATATATATATATATATATATATATATATATATATAGTCAGTTGCACTTCCTTTTTTTCTAAAGTTAGTTTTGGCCAACTACCATTTTGGCAATTTAAGCAGATAATCTATATTTTTAATTCATCAGCATTGAGGGTTTATAACCTTATGATCTCTTTAATGTAAGATTTATTATCAGAATTCCTTTTTTTACTGCTTTTAAAGGTTACCAGTACTTTAAATTGTTTTAATCACAAACCAAAATTAATTAGAAAAGAGTCAACAAAACAAAAAAATTAACAAATTTTTAAGGATAATAGAAAATCTAGAACAATAATCTGTGTTAGAAGGTCTCTGTGTTAGTAGAAGGAACTCAAACCATTGAATCTCCAATCCGTACTAAATTATTTTAGTTTAAGCAGTAAAAATTCACCACAGCAAAAGTCAAGGAAAAAGGATACAACCTTATGCCGTAATTCAAAAATTGATAACAAAATTTAAAAAAGAGTCTGGCTGGTGTGGCTCAGTGTACTGAGCACTGGCCTGCGAACCAAAGGGTAGCCAGTTCCATTCCCAGTCTGGGCCCATGCCTGGGCTGTGGGCCAGGTCCCCAGGAGAGGATGCATGAGAGGCAACCCCACGCTGATGTTTCTCTCCCTCTCGTTCTCTCTCCCTTCCCCTCTGTCTAAAAATAAATAAATAACATCTTTGTAAAAAAATTTTTTAAAGAAAAATTCTAGTATCTAAGTTTTAGTGGAACACAGCAGTTCTTGTGTAAGAGAGAAAGGAAATGACAAAGTACAGGGAAACCCCAGTGAGCTATTCATTCTCCTCTTCCCTCCGCACCTTTGCCAACCAAGCGTAGAAGGTAGATTTAAAGCTGTACCTGCACCCCAAGTAATATTTTAATTCTCCTCTTAGATGATGGGTGTCAAAGAAAATTCATAAATATTTCTATGACAATGAACATATCTACCCATTAATTAAAACAAGGAATTTAAAGCACATGATACTGAAACTTTATAATCATATAATATGATGCATAAACATTTTACAAAGTATGATACAAATAACAGAAAAATAAGCCTACATAACCTTCATGCTAAAAAGAGTTTAATAAAAATATGAATTTAATGAAGCAGAAAGATTTACAAAGCAACAAATTAGAATGCAACATTGTGATTATAAACCTAATTAGTAATTGGATACAGCAAGGCCTTGGGTAGATATACGCAGAGGTAAAAGGCTTGAGGTAATAACAATGGGCATAGAAAAAAGTGCAATTATTATATAATTATAGAGGTTGTTGACACACATGTTCATATGTGCATTGTTTATGTAATATATATTAAATTTGCATATATATAAACATCTATATGTGTGAATAAATGTGGAGAAAGAGAATTGGAGACATATGAAAAAATCAACAGGAAACTCAACATTTTGAACAGAAAATATATTTAGAGGCATAATAGAGTGAAATTTCGCTTAAATAAAGAAAGAATGAAATATACCAAATTTAAAAGTATAGAGAATAACTTGGTCCTCGCTGGTGTGGCTCAGTGGATTGAGCGCTGGCCTGTGAACCTCAGGGTTGCTGGTTCGATTCCCAGTCAGAGCACATGACTGGGTTGTGGGCCAGGTCCCCAGTAGGACACGGGAGGGGCAACCATGCAACCATGTTTCTCTCCCTCACTTTCTCCCTCTCTTCCCTTCTGTCTACAACTAAAATAAATACAATGGAAAAAATAACTTGTATGCAAGCAGAAAAGAAAAATACAAAACAATTACTTAGGAGACATATCATGTTTGCTTTTCAAATCCAGAAATAAAAAATTGTTTAGATATTTGATAGAAAGAAAAAAAGATCAGCTGCGGGAAGAAAAAAAATAGAGTTCACTTCATACTTTGGCACAGCAATTCTCTATGCCAAAGAAAATTGAACAACGTCTCCCAGTTTTGAGAAGACAATTTGATCCATGAGTATTATGCTTAGTCAAATTGTCATTCAGTGTATAAATCAACAGACAGACATTCTGAAGATGAAATAACTCAGGGAAATACCACCCAAGGGTCCCTATTGAAAAACCACTTGGCAAGTAAGGAGTTGAATCAAAATATATAACTCAGGAAAGTAGAAACCGTGGCTGAAGCTGAGAGTAAAACTAAGATTCACTTTACATATAGAACTTAAATAGAATAGCAGGTGTTGTGTTTGCAGCCAAAATATAGATGTGATACATTTTGAAAAATCGTTACATATCTGGATTGCAGAAGGAGAGAAAAAAAGTATCTAAGAACTAGAGGTCAATTTTTATGAGCAAGCGGTCGATTAACATAAAAAAAGGATCCAAGTACTGAAAAGATCAACAGAATGATCTCAACCCATTATGTTCTTAAAATAGTTTTTAACTTCACCTATGATAGTTTAGACAGTAATATATTTTCTTAGTAAAATACTATCTAGATTCTTTCGGTTTCTTATCTGTATCTTTTTATCCCCCCCCCAAAAGAAAGTGTTAAATGTAAGGCTATATTAAAATCCATGTATGTATAACATGCTCTTATTTTGTGTCATTAATTTGGTTTTTATGCATGCCTGTCTATAGTGCAATATGTAAGTTTGTAGAAATAAGTGGCTGAAATATTGCTTACTAAATATTAGGAGTGGTTACTATTTGTGGTAAGGGAATAGTGTGTTATTTATATTTAAAACTTTTTTGTACTGTCCAATTTTTAATAATAAGCATTTGACACTTCATAGAAACAATTACCCTTAGGATAATATAACAAATATTTGGTCACAAAGAGAGTAATATAAAATTACTAACAATATCAAAGGCTACTTTTTAAGAAATAGAATTTTACTTTAGGGCAAAACAGAGAGAATCATGTGATTTTATCAGATGATAAGGTTTAATTGCATAAAAAGTTAATTTTTCACACTTGACTCATGTAATTAATTAAATACAATCTTAATTTAATCTGTTTGGAACTTGGGAAATAATTCTTCCCCCACCCAAAGAAAAGACAAGTGAGAGAAGCCAATAGATACAAAAAAAAAGACTATAAAGGAGAAAATGTTTAGCATTATTTTTAACAAAAAACAGGCAAAAATTATAAATTAACAACATCTAAGAAAGTGTAATAGTGATGTAGTAATAATTAGAAAAGTGGAATAGTACTTAAGTAATTTTTGAAATGTAATTTTTCTAATCAATGAGAAACATTGGTGTCATGTTTTGATATATGAGGCTTTTCAAAAAATATAACCGATTTCTTACAGCATACAGGCAAAATACCATCAACACAGATTTAAGAACTAAAATTTTAAAATAAAGTCATTAAAGGACTATTAAAAACATGCTTGGTTGGTTTGGATATGATTCAGAGCAATCATAAAGAAAAATACACATTCTGTTTTTGAAGAAATATAAATGACCTTATGCTACAATGGCTTTGAATTCCTCCCTCAGTTTTAAACATACAAAAAAAGAATAATATTGTTAGCACAGGAAAGATATATAACCTTATTCAGAGAGGGAGGTTTACATTTCTAGAACATAATAGAAATACAGAGTGTTACACGGAGGCCCTAGCCAAAAGCATTGAGGCCTCCAATATCACTAGTGGAAACAATCGGCAGATTTATTCTATATGTGTAAGAAAAGCAAAGGCATAAAACCGTTATCAGCTCAAGGAAAGTTCTTGTGGTCTTGCGAGGAAAAGAATTTCCTGAGACCCCCATGGGAGGATGTAGTTCCCTAGTAAACCTTACTGGTGATGTAAAATTAAGGGGGTTCCCCTCCTGACTTCCCAATGTCCCATCTCCATCCATCTCACTATGAAAAAAGTCCAATTCTCTTCAGTGGGGCCAGAATCAAGGCCACTGCTTAGAGTTGCTGGTCCATATTAAAGTACAGTCTAGTCCAGCATCTGGCTAGGTTAGCAAGGGTTTCCAGCTGCAGTCCACTGCAGTGCTGTGATATTCAGGCTCTCTCTTGGAGCCTGCATGTGGAGTCCTCACAGCCATGGGCCATGCATTTGCTAGGGCCACATGGCTATGGAGAGAACAGGTGAGTGTAGGCCATCAGGCAGGAGAGAGACAGACAGACAGACAGAGCTTCATTGTTCCCCTGGGATTATATTAGTTTGGGTTTAAGAAAGACCAGAAGCTTTTTCACGTTGGCCAATGAACTTCCCAAGTTTTTGTGGGCTTTCAATAGGCCCACTCTCTAGTTACAGTGACAGGCCTCTATGGTCCAGAACCTCCCCCAACCCAACAATTCTGTACTGGAGTAGGGAAGGGAAGAGCATTAATCCCCCTGGGAGAGAAATGCTGTAATCCGGTAAAGTGTGAAGCTATAGCTTCCTGGTAAAGGAAACAGACCCATGCTCCCCAGTTCATTAAGATCAATGTCAAACTCACTTTGCTTCTCTTTTCTTATTAATAATTACCTAAATGCTGACAGCAACAAAACCTGGGACTAAGAAGGGTCTATGGGGCCTGCAAAATGAAGCCAAAATTTCCTTGAATGCTGCTGTGAGGTAAGAACCAAAGAAATAATTTCGGATAGTATGGGACATGAACCATTCTCTCTGGTTCTGCCCTGAAGATTAATGGAGCTAAGTGGAGATAAGCAAACTACGACCAGAGAGAAAGTAATCTGTGGGAAGAGACATAGTCACCCAAAATGAACTCGCAAACAAACACATCAAAGCACTGGAGGCAGAATTTCATTAGGAAGCACATCCATCAAATTGTACAATTGAAACATAAATCCAATTCCAATGAAATGTAAACAACATCAAAATCCTTCTTTGAGGTAATTATTTGTTAGAGAATTAAAAATTTAAAAAAAACAAAATAATTAAATATTTATTAAGAAGCTGACATAAAAAAGAAAAAACTAGACTTAAAAGTAAAAAAATGTAATTATTAAAATTATTATAATATTGAATATATAGGATATATTCCACACTCAACAAAGCTATAGAAAGAATAAGTGAATTGGAAAAATATGCCTAAATATTTTATAGTTAAAGTCAGCACAAGCCAAAAAATAAGTAAATGCATGAAAAAGACTGAGATAGACTATGGATAGACTAGACTAGAGACTGAGATAGACTGGAGATAGACTGACTAGACTAGAGATGGTCTAGAGTCTATCTCTAGAGACTAGAGATGTAGTCTCTATCTAGAGATAGAGATAGAGTCTCTAGAAATAGACTAGAGATGTAATAAGTAAATGTATGAAAAAGACTGAGACTAGACTAGAGATCCAACACAAAACAAATGATAGGAAATTAATATTTGAAGAGATAATATTATTTTTCAGGATGGATGAGAAAAATATTATAATAATATTTTATCATAAATAACTACCATATGTACTCTCTCATTCAGTCAATCCAAAATGTGCCCATGATGTATTTGTATTCCAAGGCAAGAGTCATCTTTAGGATACTCTTCTTACTGGTTTATTATAATAAAAATGACAATGAACACTGTAAGTCATTCAGTGAAGACAAAGTAGTCAGTAAACCTATAAAAATTATGTCCAGCATCTCTAGTAAGCAGAGAAACAAAAACTAACATATAAGTAAACCAATTTTACTACGAGAAATTGCACTGATACTTCAGGAAGAATCTATAACTGTGGTGAAGACCTAAGATTAGAAAAGAAGATTTAGTATGGATAGGCATTTGCTTTTTCCCCTAATTCTCCTTTATCATAATTAAAACCACAAAAAATAGGTCTGTTTCCTTAGGAAGAGTATTTATTATGACACCAGCAAGAGATCAAGGACTAAATTTTGTGGAATACCTGCAATTAGGTGAAGGACAGAGACTAGGAAAAAGCAAACACATTGTTGACAAATGTGTTGGAGACACCTTTGGAGGAGAAAATGGAGGACAAAAAATGAAAATGTAATAGCAAAATTTCTAGGAAAAATGTAGTGATAAATTAATATTAATATTCCCAGATGACAGAGAAGAAGAACTTTGAGGAAATGGCATTAAATGTAAAAACTTTCTAAGTGGAAACTTCAAAGAAGAGTTTTACCAGTTTCTTGGATATAACGTCAAATTCAAGAAATATGCAATCATTTAATGAAGAAATAAATGTATTGTAGTAATTTCACTCATTTAAGACATTTACCAAGGTTGTGAGTTTTTTGGGAACATAGGTTAATTTATCGTATATAAATTCCCAGTCCTCTTCATTTTCCAGCATATAGCAAACCTCAATAATACTTTATGAATGAAAAACTATACTCTTTCCTTTCCCTACAACTTATTTGTCAGCCTCCTCTGAAGGGTTTTCTGCCCAACCATTGCTCCATACACAGCTTTTGCCAAGGCATCCAATGACTTTCAGGTCACTAAGTCCATGTTTTTTTTCATCTTTATCTTGACCTTTCAGCAGCTGGCCAACATTTAAACACTCTTTAAGTGAAACAACTTGATACTTGGTTTTCAAGATTCAACACTCTCCTATTTTCCTTCCTCTGAGCACTCTTGCATCCTTCACAGGCCCACCCTCTTCCAAACTGTTGAATTTGGAATTCCTTAAGATCTTAGGTTTAAACACAACTGATTTGGAAATTTATGTCTATAGTGCAAACTTTTTCCCTGAGCTCCAGACTTATATATTGACTATTTAGTTATCTCTTTTTGGGATTATTTAAAAGAACTTCCGAAACATCTTTAAACCTGGAGCTTTATCTCCACACAAAGTGTTTCTCTTCCAGAGGTCCTCATCCTGCTGAACAGTTTAACCATGCATTTGACGAAGACAACTAGATGCGTCCCTGGCACCTCCCTCTCCATCACTGCCCACATAATCCATTCTTTAGGTCGTTTGATTTTACCTCTTATACGCCTTTACTACTTCCGCTTCACTCCGAATTTATCAGTTTTGTCTAGGTCCAAGCTAATATTATCTTTTAACTTGGAGTGCACTATAGAACCTCCTAATTGTTTTGCTTTTATACTATCTGTGAAACTCTCCAATCCATTCTTCATATTGTAATCACCATGACTTTTTTCTCAAAATAGGAGTTTAGTCACCTTATCTACATATAATGTTTCAATTACTTCCACTAATCTTATGTTAAAAAATAACAAAAAAATGTAATGGGTTTTTAAGAGACCTAAATGAACTGACCCCTGTTTACCTTTGTAGTTTCTCTCACGACCTCATCTGCTTTCTGTCAATTCCTAACATTCTCCATACTAGGCCACATATAGCCGTGTATGAAGGAGGCCTTTCTGATAGGTTTTTTAAAAGTATTTCTTCAATTGTTAAGGTATATCTTCCTTGAGCTCTCCTCTCAACTTTCATTTCTTATTTTATATGTGCTTGTAGTATCAAACTCTTGTTTGAGGTGAGCACCATTGTAACATGGCACTGGTTTATATAACTAATTAATCTGGTTGTTCAGTTAGACTGCAAACTCTGTGAGGGCAGAAGCAGCATTCATATTTGCTCATCACTATATCTCTAGCACCTAGAACAAAGATTCATTAAATGAACATGAAATTTGCTAAATTAAATAAAAGTTTACTTAGATAAGTTTCCAGACAGGTGAGGGATCAACCAATATGTGAAAAACATACACAAAGTGGAAGAAAGGCAAAGGGAGGACATAGTAGGAGAGGTAAAGAGGACAGAGATAAGGAGTGCAGGAGGGAGGTCTGGGCCAACCACAGAAGGGAAGTGCGATGCCTGGCACTGTGTATTAGTGAAGTTGCCTTTTTGAAAGTTGAATAAGTATTAGCATTGGTGACTAGAAATTTTTTCTTTGGAGATAAAAGAAAAGAATAATGATAAAGACAATTTCTAGTTTGAAGTTCAACAATTCTCTTAATATGGTTGTCCTTAGAAGTGGGAGGTCCTTTGCTGTGCGGGTTGCACAGCCATACTTCTGCTTCAGGTCATAACTTGTGTCCCTGTAGCTACTTGCATTGCAAATTGCTAGCACCTTATTAAATGTTCTACAAGGAGCACTGTAAGTGAAATTTCTCGCTCTGGGCTCTTAGCAACATGTTCTACTTTCCTGAACTAAGCACTTCATCTCATTTAGCACATTCCAGCTTCTCCCTGTTCTTTTTTTTTTTTAGATTCTATTTATTCATTTTTAGAGAGACGAAAAGGGAGGGGGAGAAACATCAATGTGAGAGAGAAACATCAATCAGTTGCCTCTTGTATGAGCACCAGTGAGCAACCAAACCCACAACCTAAGTATGTGCCCTGACCGGGAATAGAACAAGCCGCCCCTTGCTCTGTGGGATGACACCCAGCCAACAAAGCCTTTCTCCATTCTTATTTTCTAACTCATATTACATCAAACAGTTTTACAGTTCTAACACCCCAACTCGATTATCAGGGACTCCTATTCCCCGTTTATAGATTGTCATCATCCCACTATACCCACCCACCACATTTGCATATTATTCTTTCTCTCAACCATTAAGAAACCCAATAGCTGTTCTGCACCTTGTTTATAATACAGCTTCTTTAGTCTCATCCAGACTTGACATGTCTCTTTAAAATGACTCCAGGGAAGAAAAATTTTATGTCCTTCAAGTCCACATTCTCTTGGCAAATTAATAGAGCTAGGACAGGATATACATGCTGCCCTTCTTGATACTAAGTGACGTAGAAACAGCACACACCGCTGGCTATTTCATAGGCAGCATTTCTTAAGGTTAAAGTCACATTAAAACTTCAAATTTTCCCATCTTAATATAAATTGAAAATAAAAAACAACATATGATGAAAAAAGTAACTGGAAAGCATCTTTTCCTTCATGTCAATACAATTTCCCTATTTTTTTCCTGGGAATATTCTGGCATACAGGTCTCTGGCAATATAATGCCTCAAGAGAGAAAATACCCACAAGTGTTTATACTGATTACCAGAAGCCATGACAATGAAGAGAGTGAAATACCACATTGCTGATCCTAAGTATACAGACTCCAGCCTGAAATGCCAATGCAATCTTTACAACTCACGGAAGGAGATATTCATGTTGTAAAACTTTCCTAATGGGATCCCCATTGATGCAGGATTGAGATTTTGCCTCTGTTCATCAGGTTATAATGAATTTCTGGCTTTCTGGTAATATACAATTTTTATCAGCTCCAAAAATAGTTTATAATGTTAACAATTTAAAAAAATCTATTACATGTAGACTGACTGTATCTCCTAGTTTGCCCAGAACAATACCAGTTAAAGATTCTTGTTTCTGTGAAATCATTAGTGGTCTCTTCTATTCTCAAATGTTGCATGATAAATTGTGTGGTCATCTAATTACATGACTTTGATGACTAGTGCTATATGTTCCAAAATGGCTTGCAGAAATAATGCTCCATGAACCATATGTTGAAAAGTGTAATATTTACCTATCTGAAGGCATACAATGTGTTTGTCTATTCAAAGAGCACTTTTTCAAAGAAAAAATCTCTCAGCAGAGGCCCTGGGTATGAATATTTAGAATCCATGATTAGATTCCTTTGAAAATGTCACATTGGTTATTACCGTCGCACTGTGCAAATTGCATTCATCTCCCTAGTGGTCATGAAACAAGAGGAACAATAGTTTATCATCCACTTCACAAATAGATGTGGTACCCAGCTAATAATTTCCCAGGGACTCTTCTCGCATACTTTGTGTGGAAAAGATGGACACATGTCAACCCTTGTCACCTCTCTTGTGTTTGAGTACAAAGTATAGCCAACCAAATCTTTGGTTTTTCTGGGGACAAATAAATATAATATTATGGTAGTGGGTTAACAGAGAGACATTTAATTTCTAATTTGCTAAACAAAACTGTATCTGTAGTAAATCCTAGCACGATGGTATTCAAATCATATGTTAATGGCTTGAAACATCTGCAATACTACAACTAGTTCTGAATACCCTGCTGGTTTTGAGCACTGATGGGAAACAGCGTGTAAGCTGCAGGGAGAACTGCCCTTTGACAAATAGCACCTCCCCCTCTTAACAGTTTACTTTCTCCCCCTTTAGAATACCCACGCTGTTCACCAAGTGGTGTTAGAAAGGAAATTCTAACTCCTCTCAGAATGTGCCAACCTATCAAGAATCTAATCAGAACAGGCTACCCTGTAAAGCTTCAAAAATTCTAACATAAGAAAGAAAAGTTGAGAATAACCCCAAGATTTAAAAAGAAAATTATCTAATAGTCTTTTGTGATTGATTCATCACTGAACAATGAGTTAATATTTTAAATCAAGTTCTTTTCTGATAGGAAATTAACTATGCCTATGTAGGTTGGTAGAATCAGGGAAATCACACTTAGATAAGCACAGAGAATTGTGAAAGCTATGAATAGTGTATAGTATAGTATATTTATTTATTTTATATAAAAGTATGGCTTATTTACAAAACTGCAAATGAATTCTGAACTGAATGGCCTATAAACTAGAAGATGACACATAGTTTACTACATGTATAATCTAATGATTAAGGCAATATAAAATAAAAAGAACAAAAAAACACAAGGCAGGCAATGAGATCGTATAAAGAATGATTTGGATATTTGAAATAATTTAAAATTATTTCCAGGGAATTTAAAGAATCCGAATAAAATGCTTGTGGAATGGGGACATGCCAGAGGATTGGAAATGTCCAAATGTGTCCTGGTTTTGCAACTGCAGCAAAGGATCAGTTCTGGAACTTGCCAAAAAATACATGATTAAGCTCCTGGCAAGACTCTTCACTGAGCTACTGCACATGCACAAAATTAGAAAAACAAAAGCATAAATGTCAAGGATGGCCTGAGGTTTTCTCTTTGGTGGTTTTTAAACTAACTTGAAGCCACACAAAATACAACTAGGTTGCTGAGCAAATTTATGCTTTTATTTATAAGGTGCCCCTTCAGTCCACACAGAGTTGAAATTACATCACACTTTCCACATACCCTTAACCGTTGCCTTATTCTACAGAGCTGCTTCTGGGGAAAACAGAGAGGAGGAGGGAGAGAGATGCAATAATATGCCAAGCCCAGAACCATTCCATCTTATATAAGTGGTTTTCACCTTGTCTCTTTCACAGGATGCATCTTTTGCAAAACAAATGGAAGGCACTGTTTACACAAATTCATTTTTAAAAAACCTCAGGGCCTTCCTCCCTGAGCGTCAGTTTTCTCAGTGACCAATCATAACCCAGCTTTTAACTACCCAGTGAATTCCTGATATACTTTCTTCTCATTACCTAAGACCAGCTGCATGCTTACCAGCAATCCAACTTGGCCCTTTGGGTCAAGGCTTTCCATCTTCCTGTTGGTACCAGAGGTTTGGAAATGCATGCTAATGGCTTCCTTGTTGACCTCATCCACAAATCCAGCCTTTCCACTGGGTGTCATGCTTTGGAGGACTTACAAAATATGTTCCCTCTGGTAGGCCAGTGCTGGAATTTCCCAAGGAGTTTCCTGTATTGGCCAGTTATACTAGACCCTCCTGTTTTTGAAGCAACTAAAACCCAATAGAGATTCTAACTTATTTTCACTATTCTTTCATTCTCCCTAATTCATTCTCTCTCTCTCTCTCTGAAGAAAGGAACCTTTCCCCTAAAGTGTCCTTCATTCAAAAAGCAGATACTGACCACTTATACTGTTCCAGACATTGTAATCTGATCTTGGAATAACATTACTTTGCCCTGTGTTGAGATAGCCACCAATGTGAAGGTGTAAAGAACTCCAAGGCAAAGATATTACCTGGGAATTCAATGCATAATTTTTCTGTGATTATGCCCAAAGTCAAAATAATGATAAAAAACTTTGAGCTTATTGATGGCACAAAAAGTATTCCATGGCTATCTGGCATCTTTGAATAATAAAGTTACAAGGATTCAGGGCATATAACAAAGATGAAGCTGTTATGAGTAAAGAGGAGCTCAGAGCTAGAGACTAGTTGTAGAGAATTAAGAGTAAAAACAAGGGGTACTTCCACCAAGATGGAGGCACAGGTGGAAACACTGTACCTTCTCGCACAACCAAGTTTAAAGACAACTAAATTTTAGTCCAAAAAGGCGCAACCAAAACACTGAAAACTGAACTATACCAAAGTACGACAATAACGAGCCCTTCAGCCAGACCAGTAAGAGGGGCTGAGTCAGTGACTGGCGGACCAGGGTTGCACAGAAAAACTCGGTCAGACTGACCTAGACGTGAGGTCCTGGGTTGGTGAATCCCCAGGCCTGGGATTGTAACGGGCAGACTCAGTGAGGGGGCAAGGGGGCTGGCTGACCTCGGTAACACATTCTCTTGGAGATAAACCACCAAAGGAGTGAGCATTGAAACAGACTATGTGGGATCCAGTGGTGGGAAGCAGCAGAGGGGAATGCTATTGCCCTTCTCTGACCCTGCCCCCACATACAGCATCTCAACCCAGCAACCTGGGTGGCCCCACCCTGGTGAACACCTAAGGCTCTGCTCCTCACACATAAAGGCTCTGCTCCTCACACACAGACCAGACATGGCTCAAGAAGAACTCAAAGTCCCAGAGCCCATAACTCTGAGCAATAAAGAAATAGCCAAACTTTCAGGTGCACAGTTCAAAACATTGGTTATCAGGATCCTCACAGAACTGGTTGATTTTAGTCACAAATTAGAGGAACATATGAAGGCTAAACTAATTGAAATGAAGGGAAATGCACAGGAAACCAATAGTGATGGAAAGGAAACTGGGACTCAAATCAGGGGAGTGGACCAGATGGAAATAAAAAACTATCAAACAGAAAAGAATGAAGAAACAAGAATTCAAAAAATGAGGAGGGGCTTAGGAACCTCCAGGAAATCTTTAAATGCTCCAACATCCAAATTACAGGGGTACCAGAAGGGGAAGAGGAACAGCCATGAGTGGAAACTTGTTTTAACAAATAATAAAGGAGAACTTCCCCAATCTGGCAAAGGACATAGACTTCCAGGAAATCTAGGAAGCTCAGAGAGTCCCAAAGAAGTTAGACCCAAGAAGGAACACACCAAGGCACATCATAGTTATATTAGCCAAGATTAAAATGAAGGAGAGAATCCTAGAAGCAGCAAGAGCTAAGGGGACAGTCACCTACAAAGGAGTTCCCATCAGACTGTCAGCAGATTTCTCAAAAGAGACCTTACAGGCAAGAAGGGGCTGGAAAGAGGTATTCCAAGTCATGAAATTCAAAGACCTACAACCAAGATTGCTCTATCCAGCAAAACTTTCATTTAGAGAAGGACAGATAAAGTGCTTCTCAGATAAGATCAAATTCAAGGAGTTCATCATCACCAAGCCCTTATTATATGAAATGTTAAAGGGACTTACCTAAGAAAAAGAAGATAACAAAGATGAACAGTGAAAGGACAGCATACTCACAGTTATTAAGAACTATACCTAAAACGAAAGCAAACTAAGAGGACAGCTAGATCAGGAGTGAACCATAGACATGAAGATCTCATGGATGGTTAGCAACAGGAGTGGGAGAAGGAGAAGGGGGGAGAAGGTACAGAAAATAAGTAGCATAGAAGGTAGGTAGAAAATAGATAGGGGGGAGGGCAAGAATAGTATGGGAAATATAGAATCTAAAGAACTTGAAACACGTGGTCATAAACTAAAGGGGGGGAATGGTGGGGGAGGGGTGCTCAGGGTGGAGGGGAATGAAGGGGGGAATAGAACAACTGTGATGGCATAATCAATAATTTTTAATGAAAAAAGAGTGAAAACAAGGTCTCCAAGTAGCAACACAAAGTGTAGAGAATGAAGAAACTTTATGAAAGTTATGTGAGTCTTAAGGATGGCAGCGTTTGACTCTTTCATGGGTCCCACTCCTTCTGTAGTCTTTATTATTACATTTCTAAATTTCCCCAAATATTTACCTCTTTTGCATCCTTATTTATCCTTACAACTAGAACTTTACTGAAGCAATACCTTCCACAATTATTGAACAATCAAAATGAATCATATAGGAGTTGTGTGTTTTACATGCATTATTTATTCTAAATTTACAGTTTAAGTTGAATATTGTCACCCTCACTTTTTTAAAAAAAGATTTTATTTATTTATCCTTAGAGAGGAAGGGAAGGAGAGAAATATCAATGTATGGTTGCCTCTCGTGAGTCCCCTGCTGGGAACTGGCCTGCAACCCAGGCATGTGCCCTGACTGGGAATCGAACCACGATTGTGTGGTTTGCAAGCCCACACTCAATCCACTGAGCCACACCAGCCAGTGCTGTCACCCTCACTTTTAATAGTGGGAAACTGAGGGTCTGGCTGACTAGAAATAGTGTAGTGCTGAAACAGCAGTATTTTGCCAGACATTAATTTTCTTCTCTTTTTTACTGAGAAAATTACCAATTCATTTCAATTTCAGCTAAGATACAAAATCATCTTTAAATTTCTGTAGGTAGTATTCAGAAAAGGGAGAGTAACAAAACCTTTTATTTTATTTTTTATTCCTTTATTTAGAAAAGAAAAAGAAATTTTCTTGTTTCTGAAGTGAATTGATTTCCAGAAAAGCAAAGGAATTCAATTCTGTGTCTTCAAGGTAAAGAATGCTTGAACTTGTCCAAAATTCATAATCCTATAGCTGGTAAAGTCCCTGATAGGTGTAACATGTGTGATGTGAGGGACTTGTAACTTAGATGTAGTCCCTCTTGATTGATTTTGGTTCAGAAGGAATAGAATCTCTGTACCTTTATGAGTCAGTCAGCTCTGGGAAAGTCTCTAAATTAGAACCAACCATTTCAAAAATCATGGCAATGCACCACAGATTGAATAATCAAGGAACAAATTTTGAGAGTGATAAACACTAGGTAGCTGACTAAACTTCAGTTTTCTGTGTAAATAACTAGCATGAAAAAAATTGTTGATCAGAAAATTTTTGGGAAAATTGAGGAGGAGTGGCTCAAAGGCAAGGCTCTGAAAAGAATGTCAGTGAACTAAATGGTTAATTAGAAAAATAAAATAGTTTTAATGAAATTCTTCTCCCAACTCCAATTTGTATAATAATAGATACTGATTTTAAAAATAATTTTTCTAAGTATACACCCAATAAATACTAAAGCTAGGATTAGTTCTCCAATCTCATGGTTTCCAAATCTTAACATTTACATCATGCTGTATTATCTCTCATTAACTTAAAAGTAGTGGAAGTATTTTGATACAAATATATATGTAAAATTATACATTGTCACTCATTTCATTTGGTGAAATTTTCAACTGGTTCTTACTGTATTTTATCTATATTCTTTTTCTACCCTTTATTTATATTTTGCTTATCAAAATGCATGAATCATATTTGTTCTTTCCTAAGCATATTAAAAATGTAAACATAATAGTCTTTTAGAGTCTATAAGTTTATGGGAGAAAAACATAAAACTGCATATTGATTTCATTTACTTTTCTAGCTCTTTATCTTCTAGTAACAAAACCAGGTTGCTGGTAAATAAACATGAGTGAATTCTTTCATATTAAATATACTCATATATCACCCTCCCATAATATTTTGAAATTATCTTGTTTAACAAAAAAAAATAGAGTTGAGACAGTTCCAAAGGCAGAGCATGAGTTGAAATGGTAGCTGGGGTAGGGTGGAGGAAGAAAGGGACAGTTAATGATCTCCTAGTCCCATTGTTCCAAAATTTAAAACTTCTTTTTGGAGCTCATCCTGATGAAGAAATAATCATAATAGTTATCCCATTCTGTTGATTTGGCCAATGAAATGTGAGAGGCAGTGGCATGTGACACTCTCCTTCGAAGCTTTAAGAACTATTGCACTTTTTAATCCACTATTTAATCCACTATTGCACTTGTCCACACCCAAGATAAGGGATGCTCTGATGCTCCACAACTCTGGGCTCTGGATTAAAGAGCTAAATGGACTCAAGGTGGAAAAGCAGCACAAGTAAGAAACAAGACATTACCGTGAAGCCACTGAGATTGGGGGTGTCATTTATCACCACAACATGATTTGGCTAAGCCGACTACATAAAAATTGATACTCAGAATGAAATGCTGCTCTAACAAACAAACAAACAAAACAAAATATTGGCCTTAGAGTATCAGATAGTAGGTGGTGAGGAAATTATTAATGAAGGCTGGAAAGATGGTGACATGTTTCCAGTGGCAAAACTACTAGTAAAACTCATCTGCTGTGTCTTAGAAAGCAGATGATGTATCTAATATGTGTTTTGGCTTTAGCTGTAGAAATGGGAAAATAGGGCATTAATAGATTCAGTGGGCTGTATTTGACAAGGCATTACAAAATTAAATAAGTTCAAGAAAGACTTGAACAGATTGCAAACACATTTGGAAGACAATTGAGAAATTCCAGGAAATGTGGGGTAGAAGATGAAACTGTTGTCATTTCCAGAATGATATCAGTTTAATTCCAAAAATTAAAAGATATAACCAAGAAGGACTTTGGAAAACAATGGCTGATTAAATCTCAGTCTCCTTGTAACTCAAAAAACAAAAAAGGAGGAAGAAAGAAATGAAAAGAGAAAGAAAACCTATGGGCATCTAGGCACCCAGCAAATCATTTGAATTAAATTCAAATAACTCAAGTAAGAAGCTAACAGTATAGGTATCCTTAAAAAATATGATAGACTAAAATTATCAGCAAAATATATTAGGAGAGAGAGACAGACTTGCTTTATTAAAAATGTGGGTTTTGCCTATTTACATGCAGAGTTTGTTGTAATCAAATATGTATAAAAAGCTAACTCAAGTTCTGAAGAGAACTGTGTGGTCAGAAGAACCATTGACTAAAAGACCCAGTAACTGATTAACTCATAAAATGACTGTCACATTGTCAGTCTTGTACTGGTGAAAGCAGGTGGAGAAATCTGCTTAGCAACCAAGGAAGACTATTTTCTAATTTCCCTTCAGACTTAACTATGCAAGCAAATCTAAATAAAGGAACTAACAGTGAACAAAACCCAAAGCCAAGAGAACAATTGGTGAGAGGCCACTGCCAAGCTTGAGCAGAACAAAAGCCTACCCAAGTGGACCTACCCCCTTTCCTTCCTTGGTGCCCACTTTAATCCAGTTTGAAGCTGAGGACTATGATCTGCCCTCTAGAGGCCTTTAGGTGTGACTGCAAACACAGGACAAACCAGGACAAACTTGGTTTGCATCAGGTGTTCAAGCATAATTATTAATAACATCCCCTTTTACTTTGATGATTCATTACACAGTGCCCCTATTCTGAGTTGGGGCTAGCCTGTTCAAACTGTTTTACTCCCAATTCCAAATAAAGAAATACAGTTTACTCCTATGAGGATCTAGAGAGTGAAACAAAGGCAGAACTCCAATTAATTACAGGATTTTTTTCTGATGAGTTATGATGGTTATTTAATCCGGCCTATGAAAAATGAAAGCAGTTAGATACAAATCCCTCAACTTTACAAAAAAAGAGGTCAATATCAATAATAAATTATGAGTGCCAAATTGCTCTCCATTTTTAGGACCTAAGACTGAAAAGTTTCCATCCATGGCAAAAAGATATATGGGAATTTATCTGCCTTACAGAGACTCCCACACTGAGTTCCATTGTGATGTCTCTGCATTAGTGGTCTTTATTGCTAGAGCAAATGAAAATGCAATCTGAGGGGAGTGAAAAACTTGGAAAATCCCACACTGTTAGTAAATTAGGTCTTTTAAGAAAGGAACATCCTGGCAAGCCCAGATAAATCAATGTGACTCTAAGAAACAGCACTGAAAAGTAAGTGCACTTTCAGGGTTACACCTTTGTTCTCTCTCTTTCTCAGCTATTTGACTCCTGGTGAAGAAAATTTCTTTTGACTTTTTTTTTTCTTTCATGATCTACAAGTCACTACAAAATGGACTTAACTCACTGGAGTTTTAATTACAAAGCAACACAGTTGCTGCCCAGAATGGCAACACCGTGTTACTGAACTAACTGGGCTCAGATGTGGCTGGAATCCTGTATTCCCTTTGCTTTATAAATATGAGAAACTGACCAGATGCCCTACCAGCAGGACTGCTTTCTGATAAAAGGTAATTAAACCTTATAAACAAAGGCAATGATTTGAGTTCGTACAGAACCTGACTAGTTAACATAGGGGGGAATAGCATAATACAGACACAAAAGCCAAATGAGTCACTGATGGAATTTGCTAATATTTCTTTTCCTTCTCATTATTTCCCCAAGTAAATAATTAGTTACTCTACTCTTTTCCTTGTCCAAATGAAAGAATAGCTGAAAATTAGAAAAATAATGTACCTGGTAACATATGTGAGGAAAAGGAAAGCTCCCTGGAGATTCAAACTGTGCATACTATTTCGGACGGACAACTTCCCCAGTTTACCCAAGGACTGTCCCTTTGTCACCTGGTGAGTCCTGTGTCTCAGGGATATTTGGTGGGGCTGGAAGGGGGCATATTCTTTAGCTTGGAACTTTATGAACAGTATAGGTATCTAATCTGAGTTATTTAAAACATGAAATGAGAAATACGTATCATAATACAATTAGTTTAAGCATAAATATATATATATGTATAAAAAGCTAACAGGTATATATATAAATATACCTGAGGGGCCAAGATGGAGGCATGAGTGGAAATATTGTACCTCCTCACACAACCAAATTTAAGCACAACAAAGATTTAGAAATAAAAACACAACCAAAACAGAGAGAACTGTACAGAAGTCCGAAAACAACAAACTATTCATCCAGACCAGTAAGAGGGGTGGAGTCGGTGGCCAGTGGGGAGGGGTCCTGGCAGGAGGAGGCAGTGATTGGCAGACCCAGGTGTGGGGAGGAAACGAGCAAACAGTGAAATGCCCAAGGTGGTTGGCTAACCGCGGACACACATTCGTGTGCAGATAAACCAGGCAAAAATGGGCAGTGAGACAGACCACACAACCCAGGGCCCCAGTGACAGAAAATAAAGCCTAAAAGCACTGATTAGAAAAACTTTGGGGGGTTGAGGTGCCAGGAGATGTATCCAGCCTCACAGGAGAGTTTGTTGGGGAAAGCCACACAATCTTAGAATGTACACAAGCCCACACACCCAGGAACCAGCACCAGAGGGGCCAATATGCTTGTGGAAAGAGGCAGAGGGGACCAATATTTGAAACAGAGTGAAACAAGCACCATTGCTCCCTCTTTGACCCTGCCCCCAGTCACAACCCAGTGACTGGGTAGACCTACCCTGGTGAACACCTAAGGTTCTGCGCCTCATATGTAATAGGTGCAAACAAACCAAAACATTATGGCTCAAGCAAAAGAACAGCTCAAAGCCTCAGAGTCAATACTTCTAAGCAACCAAGAGATAGCCAACCTATCAGATGCACACTTCAAAGCACTGGTGATCAGGATGCTCACTGAACTGGTTGATTTTAGTCACAAATTAGATGAAAATATGAAGGTTACACTAAGTGAAATAAAGGAAAATGCACAGGGAACCAATAGTGATGGAAACAAAACTGGGACTCAAATCAATGGAGTGGACCAGAAGGAAGGAAAAATGACCAAACAGAAAAGAATAAAGAAAGAAGAATTCAAAGAAATGAGGAGAGGCTTTGAACCTCCAGGACATCTTTAAATGTCCCAACATCCGAATTATAGGGGAAGCAGAAGGGAAGAGGAATAGCCACAAGTGGAAAACTTATTTGAACAAATAATAAAGGAGAACTTCCCCAATCTGGCAAAGGAAATAGACTTCCAGGAAATCCAGAAGCTCAGAGAGTCCCAAAGAAGTTAGACCCAAGGAACAAACCAAGGCACATCATAATTACATTAGCCAAGATTAAAATGAAGGAGAGGGGGGAGACCGGGCGGGGGGGGGAGAGAAAAAAAATGTACTTGAAAAGTAACTAAATAAAAAAAATAATAATAAAATAAAATATATTTTATTGATTATGGTAAAAAAATAAAATAAAATAAAATAAAATGAAGGAGAGAATCCTAGAAGCAGCAAGAGATAAGGGGACAGTCACCTACAAAGTAGTTCCCATCAGATTGTCAGCGGATTTCTCAAAAGAAACCTTACAGGCAAGAAGGGGCTGAAAAGAAGTATTCCAAATCATGAAATCCAAAGACCTACAACCAAGATTGCTCTATCCAGCAAAGTTTTCATTTAGAATGGAAGGGCAGAGAAAGCACTTCTCAGATAAGGTCAGGTTCAAAGAGTTCAGCATCACCAAGCCCTTATTATATGAAATGTTAAAGGGACTTATCTAAGAAAAAGAAGATAAAAAATATGTATAGTAAAATGACAGCAAACTCACAATTACTAACAACCACACCTAAAACAAAAACAGAAACAAACTAAGCAAACAACAGGAACAGAATCACAGAAATGGAGATCGTATGGAGGGCTAGCAACAGGGAGTGAGAGGAAGAGAGAGGGGAAGAAGGTGCAGAGAATAAGTAGCATAGATGGTAGGTAGAAAATAGACAGGGGAGGGCAAGAATAGTATGGTAAATGCAGAAGCTAAAGAACTTGTGACACATGGACGTGAACTAAAAAGAGGGAATGTGGGGGGGAGGGGGTGTGCAGGGGGGAGGGGAATGAAGGGGTCAATGGGACAATTGTAATGGCATAATCAATAAAATATATTTAAAAAAAGAAAAAATAAATAGGCAATATGAATATATATATATATATATATATATATATATATATATATATATATAAAACAAAATGTGGCTATTAAAGTCCTAATGTCAATAACTGCTTCCTGGTCACTTACTTAAAAAACTAGAATGAGCCACTACTGCAAAAAAACTTTTCTTTCACTTTTGTTCCATGACTATTTCTTTGCTTCTTTCCAAGTTCTGCTGTTATCTCCCTGCATTTCACATTGCTTTCATCTCAGAAGCTTTGTGCTTTTCTCTTTCTGTTTATGAGGCACATTGGCTTCCTGCCTGTCTGTCTCCTCCCAAACTCTCGTACTCTGTGATTCTGATCATACCATAGGGGAAAATATATGTCTTATAATATTTTGAGGAGCAAGTAACTTTCTGATCAGCATCCAAATTGAAAACTCATTTTCTCCATTGGCCAGCATCATGGAAACCACTGTAAGTTCTACAGAACTTGTATGATAGTCTTATACACACTTTTGGCCTCAACAATTTCAGATGGAGCTCTTCCTAATGATTTTACTCAGCATCGTGTGAGACACATGTGCTAACCTTTAAATGTGTGTTGTTTGTTAAAACATCCATGTGTACATATTCATCTCTGTGTTTTCTTTTTAAACCAGTTTTTATAGTATATATTTCAGTGTTTATTCAAATTTTTAGGTAAATTTTATAATTTTCTATTGTTTTTTGTCAAAGTAGCTTTTGGCTTTTTCTCTTTAAGAAAAAACATCCACTTTTCACAAAAAATAGTCTCATGTTTTACTACTAATCAAGAATGCAGAGCCCTGGCTGGTGTAGCTCAGTGGATTGAGCACAGGCCTGCGAACCAGACAATCACAGTTCGATTCCCAGTCAGGGCACATGCCAGGGTTGCAGGCAGGTTCCCTGCAGGCCAGTTCCCAGCAGGGGATGCACGAAAGGCAACCATACATTGATGTTTCTCTCCCTCTCTCCTTCCCTTCCCCTCTAAAGATAAATAAATAAAATCTTTTAAAAAAAAAAAGAATGCAGAGCACTTTATATTTTTATCTTAGACTGGTTTCATCAAAATAAAACTCTGTACCAGATACACAGTGCCTATTATCAATAAATATTAATTATTTGAGTATTCTATAATTAATGGGAATTAAATTTTTATTTTATCAAAGGTAATTTTAAATAAAGGTTACATCTAACCTTTTTTGTTTGTTCTATGTCTTGCTGATTTCTCATGATAAATATCTGTACCATGTTACAAAATTTTAATTGGGTTTTAAACTATATTTGCATAAGAAAAGTAACTGTGATAGGAATTTAACTGGAAAATGAGATACATATAGAAATAAACAACTTTAATAGAGAAATTTGGTGTCAGGCATAAAAGTTTCAAAATAAAGTCAGTGTTCCATATAGCTAATGCTGTATTTTGCCATGTGTAATTCACACATTTTTGGTCACATTTTTGAGGGAAAAATAAGGGTGTGAATTATATAGGCATAGTACTAATTCCATATCTATATAAGTGTTTTTAATTTTTTATTTATGCTTATGCATTAAAAGTCTAACTCCAGAAAGTAATAATGATTTGTAATGAATTACAAATTTAAAACAAAAGATGTTTTCCTGAAAGTTTAGACCAAAAATGTAGATGTGGATTATATATGGCAAATTATGGCAGTCATTTAAATAAAAAACATAAAAATAAAGAAGCAAACTGACAAGCAAGAAAAATAATAGTAAACTCTCTACTTAACTCTCTCTATATATCATCATGAACAAAATAAACCGACAGAGACAAACTCATGGATACATAGAACAGATTGACAGCTGTCAGAGGGGAGGAGGTTGAGGGCTGGGTGAGGAGGGTGAAGGGACTAAGCAAAGAAAAAAAAGAAAAACTCATGGACACAGACAAGAGCTTGGTGATGGCCAGAGGAAAAGAGGGGTGGCGGAAGGTAGAAGAGGGTAAAAGGAAGATAAATAGTGATGGACGGAGACTTGATTTGCGGTGGTAAACATACAATACAATATACAGATGCTGCAGTGTAGAGTTGTATACCAGATACCTATAAAATTTTATTTAAAAACTATCACCCCAATATTTTTAAAGAATATTTTTAAAAAGAATATTGATCAAATCTGGGGAATAGATGGAGTATTTCTGTGTAGTTTGGAAAGATTTAACCAAATGCAAGAAACCTTTCTTTAAAACAAACAAGCAACCAAACTCTATTACAAATATTCTACACATCAAATCAAGAACACACACACTCTCATCTGCATCAGCCAATGATCTGTTCATTCTCACCATACACAGAACAATACATTTGGTTTTTGTGTTCCAAGGGATACTGGTCGACTTGAAAAACAAAACAAAAAAAGTAAAAAGATGGCGATAATGTTTCCCAGGTTAAATTGCCATCTTGAAGTTTTATGACTTCTTTTGTTTATGACTGAAGATTTCTGAGGCTCTTCAAGGGAATAGTCCACAGAACACAGAGCTGATCTGCAACTTGTTGAAGCTGTCAGTCTAAAGGAATTACAAAAACAGAGAAGGCATCAATACATGAGATTTATCCTCTCAACAAATTTTTAAGTGTATGGTGTTGTTAACTATAAGCATAATGTTGTAGATTTCCAGTACACTTTCATCTTGCATAACTAAAACTTTGTACCCTTTTAATGGCATCTCATTTTAATCACTAAGACTTCAGAAGGCCTTTCAAACCTTGCTACTCAAAGTGTGATCCTTAACCCAGCAGTTCCAGGCCCAACCTGGGGCCTTATAAAAAGACAAGGTCTGGGCCCCGCCCTCATACTTGCTGAATGGGAATGACCTGCCATGTGAACAAGATCCCCATCTGAAAGTACATTGAAGTTTGAAAACCCTGTCTTTAAAACACTGCTTTACTTTATGCCTCTCAGGCAAAACAGGGAGGGAACATTTCCTCTGCTGTGGGATAGTATGATGAAATTTGTGAAAATAATGTCTAAGTCTTTAAATCTGCGATTTGGGGTTACTGTTCTTGTTGATGAGTCATTCTGAAATCGAAACACAAACATTGCCCTTAAAAGAAGAATTTTTTTTTCCAGAAGACCTCAAAGTTGTTTTCTCCTAATGAGCCTGCGTGTTTGTAGAGATAGTTCTGTTTCTGTGGATTCACCTGGAGAGTGCCCTGCCGGTGAGTGTTTCAGAATGTGTTGGTACTGCCCAGTGTGGCCATGCAGCTCTTTATGTTCATTATTTTTGTTGCTTTTTTGATCCACAGTTGTATATACTGTTTGCCCTGTAATACTAAACAATCCGGTGGGCAATTCTAAAAGCATCCTTCACAGCAAATAACTGCCTTGGTCCGATTTGAGAAAAATACCATAAATGTGCTCTCTTATTCCCTGAAAGAGATAGAAGATAGGAAACACCACTGAAGGTCATTTTCTTCAGGAAGCATTTATATGCAGATTTAGGGAGCTTTTTGGCAGAGAAAACTAGTTAGAATATGAATGTCACCAGGCCATTCTCTGAAGTCAACAAGTAGGGAAGTATGATGAGGCAAACACATTCCCCTAATTTTGCACCAAGCTTATATGTTGCCTCAATTCCCCTGACAGTTCTCCGATTTGTGACTCTAGACAAAAATATAACAAAACGAGGTATAAATTCTAAAAAAAAGTATGACTTAAAACATACTTTCCCCCCTTAACTTTTTAATTTTTTTCCTAAATCTATTTTTAACATTCTATCTCCAAAGTGATTTGGGGCAATAAAATGAGCAAATTCAGAAAACTTATGGTGCATTATTAGCCTACCATATTCACCACAATTATGGTTTATCATTAGACATTTTGCTAGTCTTTTTTATTTAAAAAAAAGGTTCCCTAAAATTACTGCTCAAAGGCGGACTGTTCAGGTATAACCATATTTCCTAAACTGAAAATTGGACATAAAAACGAGTGAGAGGAGTCTGTTTCTGCCTCTGTTTAGTGGTGGGAGGATGACCTCGGAAAGACATTGCTCTCTGAGGACGGACACCAGGGGAAACGATCCGTGTTTACACCACCCATTGCTTGGCTAGACTGAGCCTACGGTGAGCCTGGCCCATTTTCTAATCCTTTTAGACAGCTAAATTGCTGGAAACTTTTCAAGACAGCCCCATGATCCTACTCTCATACTTTTAGCAATAGGAAATAAGTTGTAGTGTTAAGAAAATCAGAAACTAGTAATGGCTATGCCTACCTAGGATAAGAGTTCACCAAAGTTGAAAAAAAGCAGGAAATATAAAAAATAAGTATCCAGGTAATCATACTAATTTAATAAGCAAAACTTAAGTAGCATCATTGCAATGCAGTTCAAACTGCTAGCATTGTATCTAATCTCTCGAAATTACTAACATGCTCAGATTTTGAGTAAAGATGATGCTACTCTGTGTCGAGCAAAGAGTGCTTTAAAATAGGGTCTAGAATTAGGGCAGTGACTTCTCTTTCTCCCATTCTGGACGCAACTATTTCAGATGCAAGCATCTTACATAAACATCCATGCCTTACAATGTAAAAAAAAGGCGCATGTGCATGTAATATCCACAGTGCGGGCTTTCTTGTGTTTTTAATAAAAGAATTAAACTTTGCAGAAAGTGAAAGGAAAAGTTGTTCTTTAAAAAAAATAAAATATCACAGTATAGGTAATACCTGTGGGGATTCCACAGAACTTGAAAGACTACTTTTAAGTATTCTTGATCTAAATGATCTAAGGGGATTGCGAGAATTAATGAATAGTAGGTTGCAGGCTAGGTCAACACAGAACTTCTCTACCCTATTACCCCAGAAAGTTTTTATTGTAGAAGCACTTTCTTATCTCACTGTCTGGGGTTGATTCAGTTGGATATTTGCATTTCAAATGGTCATTTAAATATAAGATAGTTTACGGAACTCTAATGGAATTACAGAAATAAAGGCATTTATTTTTCAAAATATGCCAGAATTCCTTCTATTAGAGAAATTAATTTGAAAAGTAAATTATATAGGACAGAAAGGGAAGGGACTTCCAGGAACACGTATGAATAACCCATGGACATAGACAACAAGGTGAAAATGGACTGTGGGAGTGGCGGGTGGGCTGGAGCTGGGAGGGCAGAGGGGGGAATACCGAGACAACTGTAAGAATAAAAAAGAAATGTAAACTATAGAATTTCTTTATATATTAACAGAGCTCCTGTTTTGTGTAAAATACAATATTAGGCCCTGGGGAAAAGGAAACAAAGTGGAAGTCTCAGCCATTGCTGCTCTGCTGTTAATATCAGTTAATCAGCAAAAAAGACGAGCAAAATTTATTTTTAGTCAAATTACAAACAATAACTCATAACCAACTTATAATACTTAAATATATCTCAGTCACTACCTGTGAAATAAAAAGAACCAGTAGTAACATGAAGTCCCATATTTTGAGTAGGAAGAAATTATGTAGTATACAAAGATGCAATATTTTGGATGAGACAAGCAAGCCAGCCTGGACTCTCTTCAATTAGTCCACAAATTTGCTTTCTGAAGGACCAAAGTGCACATACTTTGGCTTTGTGGGTCACTCAGTTTCTGTAATAACCACTCAGCATTATCACTGGAGTGCAAACGCAGCCATAGACAACAGGTAAATATTGACGAATGTAGCTGTGCTCCCATGAAACCGCATTTACAAAACTAGGCAGTCGGCTGCATCTGGCCCACTGGCAATAGTTTGCAAAGCCCTCTCTACACAGGGTTTAAATGCCGTCCTGCAAGACTATACTTTCAGGGATCATTTCTCTAGTTTGTTAAATTACCTCTTGAAAAGTGAATTCCTGCATGACAGTGTCTGTTGGTTCTGCTATTCGTATATATGATAAGCAAACCACCTCAAAATGTGGCGCTAAAGACTAGAACTTTTTCATGAGTATATTTTGTGCTGAGTAGTTATTTAAGAGGATATTTAATGGCTTAATTGGGGAATATGAAATACTAGAGGATATATTTTATATGACAATTTTATATAGCTTAGGGAGATAAACTAGATAAGTTACAGCATTTTTCCATTTCTATTTTCTGTTTTTTAATGATTTATTCAAGATGAATTAATAATACAGTTTCTTACTTAGATTCCATCTATTGAAGTTTAATGTGTTACAACCACTAGTCAGAATAAACTATTTCTTTCAAATGACAAAAATAATTTATTTTATACTTTCTTAAAAGAGATGTATTACAAACACATACATGCAAAAAATCTAACTAAAGATACTAAAATCCATTGAAAATACCAGCAGCTTCCCTAAATTAAAAGCTATATTTGGCATATCTGATTTAATTCCGAGTTTACCACCACAGTGCATTTTTTTACTCACTAGAAAAGTATAAGACTAAAATATTGTAGCTTTTATTTAAAGATAAATGATCAGGAAGGGTGAAAGGAAAACTGTATGAAATACTTGCAATAAAGAACTAAATATCTACTCTGTAAGTGGAGTAATAAAATTGTGCTTTGCATTGCAGATGATATTCTTTGTGTTTCTTATAGTTAATTTTCAAATGCTGAAAAGGCAACATTGTACTTTGAATCTGTAACATTTGATTAGCAAAAAATGTAATTTCTAAGTGAATAACTGTAAAGGTTTAGTACACATAAATTTTACAAATAACAATAAAAGTTTGTGATATATCAAGAGTGACTTATAAATGGATGAGATATATGTCTACTTAGATTCATGGCTTTTGAAGCTTTATAGTTACAGCCATTAACGAATTTATGAGAATGAAACTATTTTAAGCTCTTCACTGAAAGATCCTAGAGCTTTTAAAATAAGTTTAAACAAGATGTTTTTTACCATTTATTCTTCTAAATAAGACAGTGAATTTAAAGAAGTTTAGTAATATGCATTTAAAAAACTAAAAAAAATATTTAAAGATGCTATGCCTCTAGAAATGTTCCTGTGTGATCTAACCTTTCCCATTGTATATTACAATTGTACATAGTCTTTCTTGAATATCAGCCTGCTCTGAGTACTACACAATGAGGATGCTGGGCTGTGTTCCAATTAGAACTGTCTCACCAATATTCTTAACATTCAACCTGCCCAAAACTCAGAACATGGGTAGGAAGTCATACTGACCCACTTGAGATTATGTTAGGGTTTAGCATTCAAATAAACTTCATCTAATTAAACCTAACCGTACCTAACTAAACATATTATTAATTAAACCTTATCGAAATGTATATTTATTTCTAATGTATCTTCAGTATGGACATTAATCCTGAATTTAAAAGAGTAGAATATTTCAAAGAGATATAGTATTATTATATTTTTCTCATGATTTCCTTTTCCATGGCGTATTTGCTTTTGAGTTTTCATGTGTTATAAAACCATCCAGTGGCCAAACAAGATGAATATATGTAGAAAAACTGAGTGTGTCATGTGCTGCTGTGAAAAGTATTAGACTGAGTTGGTTAAATGGATTCCACAATGTCAAAATGCAGTTTGTGATGAATGTATATTTACCAGGCAGAATTTTATGACTTTTGGATGCCTCCAGGACTACCAACTTCATGAGGTAAAGCAAAGTAAATTATTGAATTTTTACAGTTAACTATATTCAACAATGTATGGAGTTTAAATTCAAATTCCACAGTTATCTTTGATTTTTAATCTTGTTTCCAATGCAGATCTGTTTCCTCAGCTGGCCGAATGGAGAAACTAGATGGATAAATTTTGGCAGTCTCTGTTACAGTCTGAAAATTCTGTACCTTTAAAATCAAGTATTATCAATTCAGTTTCTGGTTATTTATAACTTCTTCACATAATGCAGATAGGGATGCTTCATTATTAGGGTTTTATGATTTAATTTTCTTGTCAATGACCTCCAAGTAAATCACAATACATATTTTATTAAGTAAGTCCTAATAAAACTAATTATTCCTTAAGAAACCAATTATTCCCTATTGTATGGGGCCAGACCATTAGTGAAATATCTTAAGTAAAATATTAATATAAGAATAGACACTGGCTTATATAGGCATGTATTTTGAGATATGGAAAAAGCCTTTGCTTATCTGAATACTTGAACACTTTGTTTTAATTTAAATACATTATAAATAGTTCCAGAACTAAAGATAATTTGCTGGATAAAATAATCATTAAATACAGACATATTATATGCAATATTGGGGAAAAACTATTATATGTGGAATGATCTTTCCCTATTTTTAAAAATGAGTTGCTTCTACTCTTATAAGCTTCAGCTCATGGATTATTCTTGGAGAGAAACACTAGAAGTCTTGTTTTAAATTCATTCACTTACTTATATCTCCATTAGCATTACATGCTAACTTATAAGAAAACTCTGGCAGCTTATTTTTGTCAAACTTAAGAAAACTCTATTAGATTATAAGCTACTTTTATTTTTGTTATTATGTCCACAGTATGTGTTGGTGTCCTTCTTGAAATGAATTGTCTAGAACAGATATATAATAATTATATAGGAACTATCCAGAATGAAAAACAATCATTAAAGATATCTGAAAAGAAAAAAAATCTTATTACAAAGCCTAAGGAAGACAGTATCCAGAGCTTAAGACCAATACAAATGTTTTCTTTTCAATGGTTATTAAATTTATTGTGTGTTTGTGTATAAGCAAGAAAGTAATTTGTTTTATAACAGTAAAGAGTACATTTAACTCCAACTTTTAAATTATTTGAGAGTTTTCCCACTTTTTTCAAACTGGTACATTTTACTAAATTGATTAAATGTGAATATGATTTAGCAAATGGAAAATATAATCTCAAGGACTAAAAGAAAACCTGTGCCATATCATTGTTTCCATGGTTGTCAAGATTTCATAATTATTCTCCATCATTTCATGAAAGTGAGCATCAGCAACTTCATAATGTGGAGCACCTGTATGAGGGAGGTATATTTCATGTTTCTCCAAATATGATTTCTTTAGAAGCAAATTATAATACTTCAAGCCTAGTTAAAAAATAGAATTTTCTTAAAATATAACATAGTGTGTTCAGCTTTTTACAGTAAAATTGGGAATCGTAGAATTCATTTATGAATGAATGATTAGAGAGAGGATCATCCTGAAGATGCTATAATTGGAAACTACTACAATAGTCAAGCTGGCCTGTATCCGCCAGCGAGAGAGACGTCCTAATGATGCATGCCAAGAGCACCAGGGCAGCATGCTCCAAAGGGAAACTGGCACGCATTTGATTCATTCACATTGGAACAAAAATTGGCATCTGGAAATAACTTAGAAGCAAATTAGTTGTGCTTTTGGTATGAGAAATGCTTTAATTCAAACTGAGCTAAAGTTGAAACAATTTAAATGGACAGAGAGAATGCAGTTGTTTTGTTATTATACCACTTCCTATTGATGATGACATTGTGTTAGGATATCAATTCAGAGCATAGAAGCATCATTGTTTTCATAGAGAGTTTCCAATATGTTTACCATTTGTCACATGTAGCACATCTGCTACAGTCAAACTATGGCAAATTGATGCTCCCCACTTCATTAGGGACCAGGGTACGGGCAGGTGATCTGTGCATTATCATGAATCACAACAGTATTGCATTTCATGGCTTCTAATCACCAAACAAGAAAATGTTTTAAGGATAACTCCTCACTCTACCTCGTCTCCTCCATACAGTTCCACACATGAGCAGATTACAATTCTCAGAGACACCAATGGATTGGGTTACACTGTAAGGCACTGGTACTTTAGTAAGTCAAACACTAGCAATTTCATGTAGTTCAAATTTAGTCTGAAATACGTTAAATTCTGAGTGGGGTTCTATTTTCAAGTATCACTACTCAGAGATCACAGCTGAGGACAAACAGCGTGAGGAACAACACAGTTCAGGTTCTGAGACTGGCCGGTCCTTGCTGAGAGGGCAGCCAAACCAAAGGACGGGCGCTGTCCCTGGTCCCCACATTCCTGGGCAGCACAGGAGGATGACTGAGAAGGAGATCAAAGAGCAAAATCACATTTTCAGTCAATTCAGTGTTTTCTAAAAGAGAATATAATATTCTTTTTCGTCATGTTGAATATAGTGCATCTCCTCCCTATACCCAGTCGAGTATAGAGCCCATAAAAAAAAAGAAGCTATTCATCAAATTAAGGAGTAATTATGGTAAATGTTATTTACTTTTTGTTGACTGAATTGATATCATTAAGATGCCCAACTTGCTGCTGGAAGAGTGCCCCCCAAAATAAATATGTCGAAGCCATAACCCCAATGTGATGGGATTTGGAGATGGAGCTTTTGGGAGGTGATTAAGTTTAAATGAGGCTATGGAGGCGGGGTTATCTTGATAGAAATAATGTCCTTGTAAGAAGAGACATCAAAGAGCCTTCTCTCTCTCTCTCTCTCTCTCTCTCTCTCTCTCTCTCTCTCTCTCTCTCTCTCTCTGCCTGTCTCTCTTTCTCTCTCTACATGTGACAACACAGACAGATGGTGGCCTTCTGCAATCCAAGATGGGAGTTCCCACCGGAACCTAACCACATTAGCCACCGGATCTAAGACATTCAGCTTCTAGAACTGTGAGAAAATAAGTTGCCTGTGGTGTTTGATACAGAAGGCCAAGCAGACTAATACAAAAACCTTCAAAACAGATGATGAAAACCAGAGCCACATCTCAATTTTTCAATTGTTATGGAAGATAGATCTTACCTTTGCTGACTGTATGGGACTTTGAGAGTAATGGAAGGCGGGTTAGATTGGAGGCTACAGTCTTTCCTGGAATCATAGTCCTATGAGGCTCCAGGCCTTATGCTCGCAGGTCAGTTTCAGTCAATACATCTAGCCACAGGAAGGACCACCAGTGCAGGAGAAATCAAACAAATGGACAATGATTCCAGCTGGTGCCAACACAGGGAAGGAGATATATCTCAGAGCAGGAAAAACCCCACACCCAAGTCTGGTAGGGTTCAAATATTAGATTGATGATCTTAAAGCATCAGGAATAAGTTTTATAAATGGAATTATTCTGTTCTTGGAAATAAACAAAAAAATAGAGACTCAGACTGATATATCCATTATCAATGAAGTCTGCTACCCAGAGTGAAATGAAGCAGCCACAAGGTTGGTGAAAATTATTGGGGAAAGTAAAATTGCTACATGCTAATAAACTCATAATTTGAAGCTCTATCCTAAAGCATATATACTAAGGTTTTAGAGCATAAATATACTCGGATATTACAGGTATTTTTAGGAACATTTATTGTTTGTCATTCTTTTAATGTGTAGTGCTCTGAATTCTATAAAAACAATTTCTATAAAAATATTTCTTAGAAGTTTGATGCTAGACAAATAAAAACATCTTTCAATGTTTTGCAGCAAAAGGTATCACTGAGTCAGTTTCTGTATCCAACAAGCATTAGTTGAGTGCTTACCTTCCACTAATATTTCAAAGAAGAAAAAGAATATAATCCCTGACATTAATAAGTTCAAAATCTAGTAGGAGAGACCAGTACTCATTCAAACAATGGATTTTAATGATGAAAGATTTATATTATACACTTTATTTCTTTTCTAATTAAATACATTTTGTTACCATCCTATTAATATTATACAAAAGAATGCATTTAAATTGTCTATGCAAGCATGCTAATAACACATATATTCCAGGAGAGAAATTATATTCCAGTTAATGGATTTTCTTAGAAAACCAATGTTTTGCACACATATATTTTATTTAATATCTCATTACAAACAATTTCTAAAAGAAATAATAAGAATCATTAGGCCCAGAATGCATGATCAGGATCATAATTATTTACTCTCACTTCTATTTATTCTACTTCCTTGTTTACTTCACTACAAATCAAAAAATTTGAGAGTGACAATTTGTGACTTTATTTATGAAGTTTATGCTATTAAATTACATATAATAATTTTCTAAATCAATCCTACTGTTGGCATATAAAATTATTTGCATAAGTATCCCAAAATTTCCAAAGCTTAGGCTTTCAAAATCATAAACATTTGGTTGATGATTCTCCTCTGTTTTACCTAATTCATTAACTTCATTAACACCTAACTAGTCAACTGAGCACGAAATCATAAATGAATTTTTTTGTTTGTTCCTCAGCTCTTCTGTATCCTACAAATTAGAAAAAGGAGTGGTAACCATCCTGTAAATAAATGGTTTGGACTATCCATGTAGGAAAGAGACTCTGTGAAGCCTGAATTCATACTTATTGTAGAAATCTTGTTAGACTTTGCTTACGGTTAAAATATGGCTGACTCTACTGGAAAAGCAGTAATGCCACTTCCTCTGGGCTTCAGTTGGTCAATCCTGAAAATGCAAAGGAACAAGGGTAACTCAAAAGGATTCAGAAACCTCTACAGGTGCCATTTTAGAGTCAAATACACAATGGAAGTGTGTCTCTATGAGGCAAGTTGGCAGCCATACTTGAAATATATTTAGTTGCACTGGTTTTTAGCAGCCCATTTCATGTTACATTAATTATAAATAAATATCAGTAGCAAATAAAATTACTATTCAGTATTGTTCTGTACTTCCTGTCATGCCTGTCAGTAAATGGGTTAGAGTTTTGATAGTGATTTTACACAAAGCTTGGTTAGCACCAGTACAGTTGGCATGAAAGTCCCGAAATTACATCATAATTTTAGAAGCAATACAGCCACTGTATGCTTGCATTATAATATAACTGTTGGAGTTTTTTGTAGGTTACATATATCCTAGGCATTTTTAGAGTCATTTCAGTTTATGTAGAGAAACTTCTACATGAAATCTATTAGGATAATGCTCAGTGAAAACAAATTTTAATAGCTTAATTTAACATTTATATCTATATTTACTTTCAAAATCAATGATCAGGAAAAACAAAGTCCCTTAACTTTTTCTGATAAATGTATAGAGGAGTAAACAGAAAAGTCTCAGTGTGGAATATAGAAAACTAACCAAAACATAAAACATTTATAGTTTTCTATAGAGGTCATTTATTTGCATGATAACAGAAATCAATTTTAAAGTTACACTAATCTAAAATATCAATAGAACATTTTTTAGATTTTTTTCATAACATCAAGCTTCACATGGAAGAGTCAGATCAAGATTGTCTATGAAGATTAAAATAAGTTGGATTAAGAGTTGACACACCCATGACCAAAAACCCACAAAACTATGAAACATTTCTATGGATTAAAATTTGGATAAGTGATATGCGCTTTGTCCTGGAATCTTTTTTTTAAATAATCAGAGTCTTTATAAATAGTTACCAAACATTTGAAAGCATCATCGCAAATATTATGACATAAAAAGAGAGTGGAAATTTTTTGTCAAAGCTTCATAATACATAGCCTTATACTTAAAATGCATTCAGCAGAGTTATTCAATATTATAATTCATGGGATCATTTATTGTTTTGCTACCTCACAATTAGCTCTGTCAGAGTCATTTATCAAGGACTCAAAGTTATACATGGGCAGCCTACTAGTGTGATTTCAGAGGCATACCTTCTAGGCTAAACCGGGCTGTGCAAAAATGTTTGGAATAATTCAACCAGAAGACAAACAACTCTGAATGCATTAATAAAGATAAGGCTTAAAATGTAAATATTAATGGTGAAGGGAATACATTAGATGAGGTTTGTAATAAGGTACACATGATGGCTCTTAGATTTCCCCCCCAAGAGTCCATTTTTATAGTTGAAGAGAGCAATGGTAGATTCAAAATGAGGCCAGAAGTACCTTGGACTAACCTGGGGTTGAAGCTGGGGAGTGAATGAAGCTGTCTATAAAACAACATCAGGGAAGTTAAAAGAAAGATGGACATTGAAATCTAAAGATAAAGAGGCACATAGAAATTCATCTACTTATGTGACTTCAATGATCACCTCCATTTGTGTCATTCCCAAATTTAGTTATCATTTATTATCTCTTGCCTGTATTCTAGTTGTATCGGATGTATCTACTATTAACTCAATCTCAATAAATAAAGGGCATTTTGGTATAAAATTATGATAAACAAACAGCATTTTTCCAGCTCTTAGAAAACCAGTTTGATCACAAGAGAAAAACATTCACCTTCTCATTTTAAGTCAGTATTCATACAATTTATCCTATTCCTTAATCACTCATATGTATTTTTATGTATAAATTGCTCAAATACATATGAGTGATTACATTTATTTCTCTAAAATTTAGTTTTCCATTCCTCTCCATGTTCACATCCATCATGTTACCCAGTCTTCATTCCACGTGTCCAAATCAGTGAACCGTCTCCTATTTGCTCTTATGTTCAGTACCCTAAAGTTACACATGTTTAACTACTCAGTTAGGTAAACTGCCTTGAAACATTCTTTTCTCTGGGTTGGCTCCATGCTCAATAATGTGTGATAGCTTTAAATTGTCAACTTTTTCCCATAAATATTGTTTTTACTCCTCCTAATATAGAGATCATACTCTTACTATATACTGTACATGATGTACATTATATATAACACATCTTACATATATAAAACTGTTCCATTTATTCGCCTATGAAAATTACTTTCTTTAAACTATTTAGCTATTTAAATTTTACAATACTTAAAGATCTGGTTTCTCTTTCTCCTTCCATGATATTCTCTTCACTCAGCTTTTCCCCTTGAAGTCCTGTTCCATTTGCTGTCAGCACTTACCCACTGTAAGCAACTCTCTCTAATGGCTTCACATGCCAGTTCCCTCTTTGTTTTCTTTGAGGCCAAGGGTGGTATCCACATTATTTTTTGTATATTGTACAACACAAAAGCAATAATGGCTACATATCTGGTGCTGATGTTTATTATCTTACATACTGATTTCTGCTGAATTTAGGGCTAAATTACTAGAGTAGATAGAAATCAGTTGTCAAGTAGATTAATAACTTTTTGACTTCCACACAAATGTTAGATCCCAGTAGATAATCATGTCTTGTCATTTATTTAGGATTTATATCCTCACTTTTACCTCTATTATCTCCAAAATAGGAGACCTAGATGACCACTAAATTTTCTCCATTTCCTGAGATTTTATGATTCTGAAACTGGATCACTCATGTGAAAAAGCAAAACTAAAGTCAAATCAGCTTTATAGGCTAACATGATCCATATAGAAAAATTTCGATCCAGGTTGCTGGGAAATTTGCAAAACGAAAAATATACAAATAAATATATAATACATTTATTGTACTATTATGTATAATAATCTGAAATTTAGAAATGATATGTTGGTAAGATTGGTAGCAAGAATAATTATAAGGAGCTAGACTTATGATACAATATAAGCATCAGACTGGTTATTAAATGCAAAGAAAAAGTTTAATAAAAGCATTTAAAATTTGATTCAAAATAAAGGTAAAACATAGTCACCATTATTACACATTTGTGTTCCTTCAGAATTGCATGTGCTCTAATGAATACTATTGCTTTAGAAGCTGAGGAGAGAATATCATAGTAGGAGTTCAATTCTGTTATGGCATATACATGATAAGTCATGTAACTTATTAAAGTTTGTGTTACTTTAGAGAAAGTTATAAGAACTTTTTTCTAGAAATCTCAGAGGAAGTTGTAATAACTGGTAAGACCCCAGCTGCAGCTTTTTAGGGCCAGGCATTGAAGAGGGCATGCACTTGGAAACACTACATCTGGCAGTCGTTCTTGTTCTACAACCAGAGAGCAGGCTGATGAACTACAACAGGATCTTTCCTAAGGTCAAGGATTTTAGGAAATCAGTCCCTCCCTGGCTGCCCTCATCCTATACCTGGCTGGTAGAGATTCTTGAGCAAGAATGCCAGTGAAAAAAAAGTCAGTCTGTTCCTTTTCTTCTTGATAGACAAAATTAGAATGTCTGTTTTCTCCCTTTATATTCTAGCACTGGGCCATGCCTTGCTTTTCTTCCCATTCTACCTCATTTTCCCTCTTCTGACTCTTCCTTCTCATTTCCTACAGAGGAAAAGATTTATGAAAAGTTATCTATGTAGCCCTGGCTGCTGTAGCTCAGTGGATTCAGCGTGGGCTGGAAACCAATGGGTCACCAGTTCAATTCCCAGTCAGGGCACATGCCTGGGTTTCAGGCCAGATCCCCAGTAGGGGGCACATGAGAGGCAACCACACATTGATGTTTCTCTTTTTCTCTTTCTCCTTTCCTTCCCTTCTGTCTAAAAATAAATAAATAAAATCTTTTAAAAAGTTATCTATGTAGATTTTAAACCTGTGGGGGAGAATTTAAATTTTTTAAGGAAATAATTATTTTCCTGTGTAAAATTAATTCAAACCCATTTGGGGCTAATAGGGGGTGAAAGTAAACCACATGCTTGTGTGTGTCCCTCCTTCACATGACTCCTGAAGGCAACACTGGGGTAATTAACATGGGAAATCCATAGGAGTGGTTTTAGAGATGGACACCCAATGTAGGAATTCCTGGTTAATCATCAAAGTGCTTAAGCTTTCAAACTGCTGTCTAAAATAGTCTACACAGCATGCTAAGACAAAGCAATGCTACAGATAAAGTGCTATTCATATTTAAGGCCACCTGAGATTTTTTTGTACTAAGATTTTTGGATTCTTTCAAGGAGGAAGAAACTCACACCAAATTCTGAATGAACAAGTCTCTGGGGCAGTTTGGTTAAAACAAGCATCTGTTTCTGAGAGAAACAGATCCATGTGTATGGACATGGGATTACTCTTTCTGTGTCTTGAGCGGTCTGCCCACAGTCATGGGTGTCAGGAAGGCCCTCTGTTCACTAGATTGTGGGCCAGGAGTTAAACTCAGGTTCTGACTGGCACACTCATGCACGTGGTCATTAACAGAGTGGATGCAAAGGCCGTTTATGGAGGCAATCATTGCCCTGAACTCCAAATTAATTCTTAGAAAGGGCATGATGAGTAGCCAGACTGTTAGAAATTAAACTTGAAACTACATTTAAAATATTTAATAAATGTATAGAATATTTAGCTTTTTGTGGTTCCATCTCTCTTTTCTTACCTCTATGTTTCAGATGATAGGTCTGTTCTCACTGATGTATGGAAAAATCTTATTATTTTATTTCACCTTAGAAGAATAATAGAATTGATTAGAACTGCAGACAGATAGAGAATGATATCTGAGCAGAAAATAGTGTTAGCCTTTTTCCTTATGTAGGTTTGAGCCAAAGCACACACTTTTATTGACTATTTCATCTTGTTGTGCCCTGTTTCTGATAAGGTAGGAATCATGAGAAAAATTACTATTAAAAGTGTTTACTGTACAGCATGTACTTTCTGGACATTATTTCATTTAAGGTATATAATAATCCTGAAAGGTGGGCATGATTATACCCATTAATAAATGAAGAAGTTAAAGTTTAGAGAGCTTGAGTCATGGTCAAATTCACACCCTGTTACAGCAGCAGAGCTAGAGTCAAAGGCAGGCATCCTAACCCCACACAGAGCTGGAGTTCCTACTCCTCTGCTCTGCTCCCCCAAGATGCTAGAGTTTATTATTTCCTGGAGAGAAACAAAGGGAAGGACCTCTATGCTCTCACAGCCACAGAAACACTAAGGTTAAACCTGTGAAGATGTTACTCGGTCCTCAGATTAATATCATTTGGTCTCCCAAGATTTTCCAGCATAACATATTTAGAATTTGATTTTAAAATTTCCCTCAGAACTTGTAATGTCTTTGTTAAGTTGTGCATGTTTATTAAAAAAATGTTCAAGTCAAGTCTTTTCAAACAAGTTTTTCATATTAATGAGCTGCTAATAAGGGAGCATTTGGAATTTGTAGACCAAGATATCCTATTATATCATAAAACCTAGTTCTAGTTTATAAATATATGAAGAACACTAAAAGGAGAATGATTTTAAAACATGTGTATCTTCTTTTTTTTGAGATGAGAGTTGTCATGCAGATACTTATTGCCAGAATTTATTGACCCGGATATTACAAATTGCCAGGTATTATCCTCAAATTCAAAGAAGCACAGAGGCTTCCACCAGAAGTTCAGATTTGAATGGTTTCTAAAATGAAGTCGACTTGACAGAGAGGAGATGGGGGTCAGTTGTCACAATTGCTTAGTGTGTTGTTTGGGATCATTAGTAATGTCCACTGATTTTCAAGGCATGTTCAAAGGCTTTGTAGGAACAGCAAGGTGATGATGAACTATAGAAGTATTAATGCATTCTGATATTAGATTATACATTACAGTGTATCTGTAGAGGTGAATCTAATCCAACAGCATAATATTTGCTAAGCAAAAGTACTTTAATGTCCTTTCTAGGCAAGTAACTGACAGAATAAGTGTACCTGATTCTCAACATGGACAATCAGGTATATTTCACTGCTACTGAAAGAAAAAATAAAGAAAATCCAACTTAATATGACAATGTTCTAGCACTTACCAGTAGTGAAAATGGAACTCTGAAATAAGAAATTTCTCAGTGTTTTCAGGAATATAAACTTGCACAATTTAAGACAGTCAAACTAGCATGTCTTTCTTCATTTAAAAAAATTATCTTCTATAAATTATTATCAAACAATTTTACTTTTATCTATGGACAACAGTGGTGGAAAAAGATGCTTTTGCCACTAAATGATGAGAATTTCATTATCTGAGCATTGACTTACTATGTGTGAGATAAAATTATATGGATTTAACAGATATTATCTAACTAAAACCTGTTGACAGCCTTATAGAGAATGGCATTTTGTTGGCATTTTACTGAAGACAAACGTCTACAGTTAGAGCTTCAACAGGCGGACCAATGGCGCACAGCTGGCAAACCGCGGAACCGAGAGTCTGGACTCTGCGGCCTCACGGCAATCAGTGCCCAGAGCTAGCCGCCACAGTCACTTGTGCCATAAAATTTTCCTCACCCTTTCTATCATTTTATGCAATAAATATTTTGCAATTAATAGTATTCTAAGGGAAAGTTTTAAATGATTTTCTTCTGTCAAAAGGAAGTTGCAGTAGACAAAATGCGGTAGTTTCTTTATTTAGGAAATTCCCTTTAATATTTTACTAGTATTATTTAACAAATGTTTTTGTTACTATAAGCCAAGGATAGGAGCAGGAGCAAATATAGAAATATAGCTTGTTTCCATTTTACCTTTTAAGGTCACTGGTAACTGTAATATTTCCTTATATAAATATATGTATACATATATACATTTTAAAACTGAGGTTAATAAATAAATAATATATATATTTTAATAATTACTTTATAGTTGAAAAACTTTATAGTAGAAAGAAGTATCTTAAATCAATATTACCTTTTAATTTTTTTAATAACCAGATTAAGTTTAGTTCTATTAAACATCATAGAGAGTATCTTGGAAAGGATTTGGAAATGAACCTGGTATCTCTAGCTATTGGTTTTGCAAAATATTTAGCTGTCCTGGATATGTAAGGACATTTTTAATTAGAATAATAATGTATTTCCGGGCAAATGAATGTAACCCAGCTTACCCAAAACAAACAAACAAAGAACCCAGGTCATGGGAACAATCTCTGTAATAAGATTGTTGGTTTGTTGCTTTCTTCCCTTCTTTTTCTTTGATTGAATACAAGGTATCTTTATTATCTGAATATTAATTAGCAGGAACTCCACTAAAATATCATGATACAGAAAATCAAAAGTTACCATATAATGAAAATATTCTCTAATATGAAGTCAAGTATCTCTTCCCAAGCTAATTTGTTTCTTTATTATGTTAGTATCTCTTTCCAACTTCATAGGAAATCAAACAGAATCAGTTGGTGGTGACCGCTGATTAAAAAAATAGAATTCACATGAATGTTTTATTGCAATTTCCATCATAGGCTATGTAACACTGATGTCTGAATTATTAACTATTCAACCTCCCTATACCTTGTGGAGAATGCCATAGTTGTTTTTCTCACCAGTTTCTTACATTAAAGCTAGAAACTCAAGCTTAACTCAGGGGTTTCATTTCCCTTACACAAAAAACAGTATGATTTTTTTCACACCCCTGCCAGAGGCAGTTATGGCTGTATTTAATTCCTGAATGTACAGTTCTTTCAAATACTATTCAAAATCTCAGAAGGGGAAATTAACATGTTTTGTGTCGAAATGTAATATCTTTCCTTTCTCATTAAGACTTTATTGTTTAGACCAGTGTTTTAGAGCACAGCTAAATTTAGGAGAAGTTACAGAGATATTTCTTTTATTTTTTATTGTAGTTTAATTACAATTGTCCCCATTTTTCCTCCATTACTCTCCTCTGCCCTGCCCACCCCCACCCCCTGCATTCAATCCTTCCCCCTGCTGTGGTCTTCATCCACGGGTCCTCTATACATGATTCGTGACGTGATCCTTCCCCTTCATTCCCCATTATAACCCTCCCCCACCCCCTCCGGTCCCTGTCACTTTGTTCTTTATTTCCATCCTACACACGCATAGCCTCCTCCATTATAAACGTCCCCCACTAATGTGGTATATTTGTTCTAATCGATAAACCTACACTGACACATCAAAATCACACAAAGGCCGCAGTTTGCACCATTTTTCATTCCTGATGTTATACATTGCATGGGTATGGAGAAATATATAATAACATGTTTCCATCACTATGGCATTATGAAAAAACTGCACTGCCCTAAAATCCTCTGTGCTCCACCTATACATCCCTCCTCAGCCCCCAAACTTTGGCAACCTCTGGTCTTTTTATTGAATCCACAGTTTTGGTTTTTCATGAATGTTGTAAAATTGGAATCATGTAATATGTAGTTTCTTCAAACTAGCTTTTCTCACACATGCTTTTAATTTTTCTTTGTGTCATTCATTGCTGGATAGCTCATTTCTTTTTAGCACTGTATAATACTCCATTGTCTAGATGTACCGCAGATTATTTATGTGTTCCCATACTGAAAGGCATCTTGATTGCTTATAAGTTTTATGACTTATGAATAAAGCTACTATAAACAACTGTAGCCAGGTTTTTAAGTGGAGATAACTTTTCAGCTCCTGACAGTAAACGCCAAGGAGAGTGATTGCTGGATCATATTGTAAGAGTGTGCTTTGATTTGTATGGAACTGACAAACTGTCTTCCAAAGTGACAGTATGAGTTTGCATGTCCACCAGCAATGAATGAGGTTCCTATTATTGCTGTTCTTTTAAGTGTTGGGTATTGTCAGCATTCTGTATTTTTGCCATTCTAATAGGTAGGTATATCACATGAGGCACATTTTTGAATATTTACCACTCGAATATCTTCTTCTGTGAGGTGTCTGTTAAAGTTCTTTAAAAAAAAACAGAGTTGTTTTCTTACTGTTCAGTTTCCAGAGCTCTTTGCATATTTTCATAACAGTCTTTTCTTAGATGTGTTTTTTTGCAAATATTTTTTCTATTCTGTGGCTTACCTTCTCATTCCATTAATGCTATCTTTTGCAGAGCAGATGTTTTTAATTTTCGTGAAGTCCGGTTTTGTTATTTTGCCTTTGGTGTTGCATCTAAAAAGTCTTCTCTATATTCAAGATCATCTAGGTTTTCTTCTATGTTATCTCCTAGGGATTTTTAGTGTTGCATTTTACATTTAAGTCAGTGATCCTTTTCAGTCAGTTTTTGCGAGGAATGTATAGTTTGTCTCCAGATTCATGTTTTATTTTCATGTTTACAAAAAAATGTCTACCTAGTCTAGTACCATTTGTTGAAAAGACTATGTTTGCTCCAGTGTATTGCCATTGCGCATTTGTTAAAGTAGAGTTGGCTATACTTATGTGGGTTGGCTCCAGGGCTCTCTATTCTCCTCTATTGATTTATCTTCTTTTTGCCAATACTATACTGTCTTTATTACTGTAGCTTTATAGTGAGTCTTTAAGTCAGGTTCTATCAATCTTCAAATTTTGTTCTTCTTCAATATTGTGTTAGCTCTCCTGGGTCATCAGATATTTCCATATAAATTTTAGGATGAGTTTGTTGATATACACAAAATAAATTTCTGGGCATTTTAATCAGGATTGCATTAAACCTATAGATCAAGTTGGAAAGAACTAGAATCTTGAAAACATTGAGTTTTTTAATCCATGAACATAGAATATCTTGCTATTTCTTGCATTCTTATTTGATTTTATTCATCAGAGTTTAATAATTTCCTCATGTAATCAAGTACATATTTTATTAGCTTTATACCTAAGTATTTCACTCTGGGGTGCTAATATAAATGGTATTTTGTTTTTAATTCCAAATTCAACTTGTTTATTATTGGTACATAGAAAAGCAATAGACTTTTTGTATATTAACCTTGCATCTGCAACTTTGCTATGATGATTAGTTTCAGAAGTTTTTCTGTCAATTCTTTTGGATTTTCTACGTACATAATTGTGTCATCTGTGAACAAAGACAGTTTAATTCTTTCTTCCCTATTTGTATGCCTTTTATTTCCTTTTCTTCTGTTACTGCTTTAGTTACGACTTAGTATGCTGTTAAAAAGGAGCAGTAAAGAGGGAATACACTCATACTGTACCTGATCTCAGTGGGAAAACTTCAAGTTTCTCACTATTAAATATGGAGTTACCTGTGGGGTTTTTGTAGATAGTCTTTATCAAGTTGAGACACTTTCCCTCATTTCTAGCTCACTGAAAGCTTTATCATGAATGGATGTTAAATTTTGTCAAATGTTTGTACTGTTTCTATTGATAAGATCATGCATTTTTTTTCTTTTTTAGCTTGTTAATATGATCATGAATGACATTAACTGATCTTTGAATGCTGAACCAGCCTTGCATACCTAGGATGAATTTCACTTGGTTGTAGAGTATAATTATCTTGGTACATTGTTGGAATTGATTTGCTAGTGTTTTGTTGAGGATTTTTACATGTATGTTGATGAGAGCTATAGGTCTATAGATTTCTTTTCTTGTAATAATTTTGTCTGGTTTTGGTATTTGGGTGATGCTGGCTTCATACAATGAGTTAGAAAGTATTCTCTCTGCTTCTAACTTTTGAAAGAAATTGTAGAGAATTGTTATAATTTCATCCTTAAGTATTTTGTAGAATTCACCAATGAACAATATACATACTGGTGCTTTCTCTTTTGGAAGATTATTAATTATTGGGTCAATTTCTTGTATCGGTAAAGGCCTATTCAGATCATCTTTTTCTTCTTGTATGAGTTTTGGCAAATTTTTCAAGGAATTGCTGTATATTGTCTGGATTATCAAGTTTCTGGGCATAGAATCATTCATACTATTCCTTTATTATCCTTTTAATATCCATAGGATCTGTAGTGATATTTCTTTTTTATTTATGATATTAATTACTTGTGTCTTTTTTCTTTTTTTCTATATTTGTCTAGGACTAATTAATTTTATTGATCTTTTCAGAAAACAAGCTTTTGACTTTGTTGATTTTCTCTATAATTTTGTTTTAAATTTCATTAATTTCTGCTCTAATTCTTATTTCTTTTGACATTTACTATTCTTTTACTAGCTTCCTAACATATAAACCAAGATTATTGATTTTAGATTTTTCTAATATATATATTCAAAGCTATATGTTTTCCTCTAAGCACTGCTACCACTGCATCCCACAGATTTTACTGTTTTGCTTTTATTTACATTTATTTCAAAATAGTTTGTAATTTCTCTTGACATTCCTTCTTTGACTCATGTCAAAGAAGTTATTCACTAATGTATTCTTTATCTGTATATATTTTGAAATTTTCCGGTTATCTTTCTGTTATTGATTTCTAATTTAATTTCATTATAATCTGAGAGCAGACATTATATGATTTATATCTTTTAAAATTTTACGGTGTTTTTTATGGCCCAGGATGTGGTGCATACCGGTGAGTATTCCATGTGAGCTTGAAAAGACTATGTACTCCGTCACTGTTGGATAAAGAAGTCTCTACATGTCAAATAGATCCATTGGCTGGTGGTGCCATTAAGCTCGACTCTGTGTTTACAGATTTCTGCCTGTGGGATCTGTCCATGTGTGACAGAGGGGCATTGAAGTCTGTCACTGTAATAGTGGATTTATCTATTTCTTCCATATTTATTCTTTAAAGTAGTCTTCCTAAGCTTCTATCCATTTCATTCACAAATATATATTTTTATAATGGTGCATAATAATCTTTCAGTTGACACTTCTAACTCCAACCAAATGTATAATGGATTAGTACCCTAAAGTTTTATTTCATCTAAATTTTCCAGTTGTCTTATGATAAAATTTAGGAGTTTTAAAAATTAAAAGTACTTTCATTTGTAATTTCCTTTGTATTTCACAAACACAAAAAAGATAAAGCTTTACTTTTTCCATTGTTTTTAATCGCCACCTTTGATGTTACCAATCTGTTCATGCATAAGAAATGTAAAGATAATTTCATACCCAGACTCATCTGTTGGCTTATTTTACTACCTGATTGGACTCTACTCAATATGAAGCACTAGTTCTCAGCACTCATTTCCACATATCTCTAAAGAATAACTAGAAATATTCTCTCCTTCTACTTTACATGTATCTTGAATTAGGTAGCTCCTCTCCCTATACCACTGTATTTATTCTTTATATATATATGAGGTTTGTATATATATATATATATATATATATGAACTTCATATATATATATGTTCTTTATATATAGCTTGACAACTATATATGAAGAGTAAATATATACATACATACAAATATATGCATATATACACACATAAATATGACATATATCTGCAATATTTATTACAATTTTATACTCAAATATATTTAATACTAAGAAAGATTTTACGCCATCAGTCAATACTTCAAAGCTCACAAATATTGAATATCTAAAGAATTGTACAGTTTTGTGAAGTTTTTTCCCTAAAGCAAAACTTTTATAGTCTCTAAATCTTTTTCCTAAACTTTCCCCTGGTTTCATACTTTATTGGTATAATACATTTTGTTATACAAAGGAATTGCCAGTAGAGTCTGTGGTTTATGTCATTTTTTATCAGGTGTGGGCAAAAGAGGTGTTGTTTTTCCTACTACCAAAGTAATGTCCAAAAGATATTGTAGTCCCAGGGTAATATTTTCAGTAGTGAGACCAAACATTATATTCATGGTTAAGGAAATAATAAGTTCATTTGAAGATTGATGTATTTGCTTATTTTCTTGTTCTTTATCAGCACTACTAAAGTTAAACTTCTTTTCACTATCTCTGTGAAATGTAAATGGAGTTTAAAGAGAGAAAGTCAAGAAAAGAAAAAATATTCTCCTTAATAGTATAATGTTGGCAACCGATGACAAATTCTATAATTTTAGACAACTATTTAAAATCAGCTATTGCTCCAAGTATAAGTTCAGTCCACATACATAATTTTCTTTTGTTTCCTTCCAAAAGCAAAATGACTCAAAGTTGGACATAAACTGATTACAGAATATCACTGTAATATAGCAAAGCTTTAGAATTAGCAATCCAGAGTGTGCTCCTTGGAGTCACTTCATCTGGATTTGCTTGTCTGTAAAAGAAGACAACCACGGGAGTTTGTGGGGATTAATGGGTCCACACTGTTAAAGCATGCCAGAGAGGCATAGAAAATATTGAGTGCTCAGTAAATATAGATTTTTCTTTTGTGTTACACATGCGGTAAAGGTTAGGAAAAAGAAGGAGAAAGCCAATAACACCCACACTTGGTGCAATGCAATATGGAGATGCTTCAGATTAATCTCCACAAACAGGGATATCTCTTTCTGCTAATAAGAATTGACATGACAGAGGTTGCCAGCTGCCACAGGGAAAAAGCTGATTCAAAAAAAAAGGGGCCCAAACTGTTGACAGCCAGTGAGAACTCATCCTGTGTTCTTTTGCTACTAGGTAAAGCAGGTAGCCATCAATCTGTGAGCCATATATGAAAAAGCAGTTGACATACAAATTGCAGATAACAATTCAATTCTAAAACTTTATATATTGAGTACGTGCACATTTAAGCTTTCTGTGACTCATAATAGAGGACTACAATAAAAGGAAATGCTCATACCTTTGGTGTTATACATAGAACTTTGGCCTTCAAAAATGTCCATATCTTAATCCCTGAAACCTGTGAATATACATTAAATTAAAAAAAGACTTTGAAACTGTGGTTAAATTAATAATATTAATATAGGAAATTATCTTGTATCAGTCATGTAGACCTAATGTAATTAACCACAAGCATCCTTTTAAGAGGGAAAAATGGTCAGAGTCAAGGAAGGGGATGTGGTGATAGAAGAACAGAGAGAGAATTGAAGATGCTACAATTGGCTTTGAAAACAGACAAAGTAGTCAGTCACAAATCATGTAAAACATATTCTTGCCTAAAGCATCCACAAGGAACACAGTCCTTCTGACACATTTGTTTTAGTCCTCCTGGCATTTAAATCAGTAAAATAATAAATTTGTGTGCCTTACTCTGCTGAATTTTTGCTCACTTGTTATAGCTGCAGTAGAATAGGAAACTGACATACTGGTCATACAAGAAAAGCGGCTTGGATGTACATGCACACACACCCTCTCTTTCTCTGTTCGGCTAGGACTATCATGTCACTGAATAATGCCAATTACCAATTATTTTGTTTTTCATTCCATCATCAAAGTATTGTGTTCTAATTACTTTCACCAAGTCACTATTTTCAGAAACCGATGAACAATAACAAACAAGATATAGTGTGTGTAATTCCTGAACAGTGAATCATGTTTCTAGTTTTCAAGTGTGCATTGGACTTAAGGAATACAAAGCTAGAATTCATGCTTTCTTACTCTTCCTACCCCTAAGAGCTAGAACAGATTATGGCATCAGATAAGGTCTCATTCAAAGTCTGTTGTGCTCAATTGAACAAGATAATAAAAACTAAAGAGCATTTCTTACATAGCTTTTTGTTGAACAGTTCTGAGCAAAAGTTTAGCCATTGTTAATATAATGAGAATAGTTTGCACAACACTGATGTAACCTGGTGGCCAAGGACAGTGGACTGGAATGTACATGTGAGAACAATGACAACCTCACTGTACTAGTCAGTGGGGGTGGTAGACACTGCTGAGTGAGCATATGTACTGTGTGGCCCATGCATTCAAAATGACTGAGAGAATAGAGCAATGAATCTGCATCAAATTTTGCATTAAGCTGAAACCTTTCTCCACAGAAACTATTCAGATGATTCAGAGGGCTTTTGGGGTAATGCGATAAATGCAGCTCAAATAAAAATATGGCACAAATGCTTCAAAGATGGCCAAGAATCTGTTGACAGTGATCCACATTCTGGAAGGCCTGCAACAAGCAAAACACCTGAGAATGTTGAATGTGTATGGGCTGCAATCAACAAATATCAGCAACTGACAGTGGGAACACTGGAAACTGGTCTGGGGATTCCAAAATCTACAGCATCTGAGATTTTACAGCAGGAGCTTGGCACAAAAATGTGTTTTGGCAAAATTTGTTCTATGACTTCTGCTATCAGAGCAGAAGGAGCATTGTGCTGCAGTTACTAATGACTTGATTCAAATCTCTACCAATGAACCAGATTTCCTCAAGAAGGACATAACCAGAGATGGATCATGGGTCTATGGTTATGATCTGGAAATGAAGACCCAGTTGTCCCAAAGGAAATCACTTGGTTCTCCACATCCAAAAAAGGTGCAGCAAAGTTGCAGCAAGATCAAGACCATGTTTTTTATTGGGAAGGTGTTGTTCAACACAAGTACATCCCTCCAGGCCAAACAAGTGCTACCTCAATGTTCTTCATCAGTTGAAAGATGCAGTATGATGAAAACGGCCTCACCTGTGGGCAACTGGTGATTGGCAGCTTCATCACAACATGCCTGCTTATGCATCATATCTCGTGCAGAGTTTTTGCAAAACATTAAACTGCCCAGGTGACTCAGCCCCTCTAAAGCCTAGCTGTGGTGCCCTGTGACATCTGGCTTTTCCCAAAAGTAAAATCACCTTTGAAAGGGAAGTGATTTCAGGCAGTGGATTCTGGAAAATACAACAGGGCAGCTGACAGTGATTGGGAGAATTGTGTGAGGACCCAATGTGCCTACTTTGAAAGGGAATGAGGTGTCATTGTCCTATGCACAATGTTTCTTGTATTTTTTTCAGTAAAGATCTTTCTCATACATAGTACACTGCTGGATACTTTCTGGACAGACATCTTGCATGTTCTTGTGTGTGTCTGTCTATATAAATGTGTCTGTGAAAGTGTATGTGTATTCTCTCGGCAGATCAAAATGTTTCTGTTTTTCTTGTTCTGTAATAGTAGAGGGTTTCTTGTATTGTGACAATATTTCACATTTATCTGATGCTTGGCCAAAAGTATGAGTGAGGCCTCTGTTCATAAGTTACCAGAAAGAAAAACTGGTCTTCACCAGAATCTGGCTCACACAGCACCAAGAACAACATAGTGATCTCTGTGTTTATCATAAATTAAATAAGATTTTATTATGGTGGTGATGATGGTGATGCAATAAAGTTATTCTTCTTATTTTGTACTATAGTGTCTATGAATAAAAAGTCAGCCCCTGAGTTTGCATTTACAGTGAAAAAATCTCATTAATTCAAAAAAGAACTGATTAATTCTATTAATATTCAGCAAATATATATTCTAATTCACACTAAACTAATAAACAAAAATGCCAGGGTTATTAAGGCCACATGGTGGTAAACTGTGTGCATGATCACTCTCTGGTAATCTGCCCAAATCGCACTAAAATGGAATTTAACAAATGAGATTAGCATCCTCATCTGAGCGCTAAATATCTCATTGCAGTCCACAGCAGCCAAGAAAACTTCAAGGTCTGCTACTTCTGGGAACTGAGAGGGGTTAGACTAAATCCAAAACATGTACATTTGTAGTGCATCGCTTCTCTTGTACTAAGAACCATGCAACTGCTGTCTCATTTTCTCCATTAAAAATCCCACTTCTGGTCACTCTATTCTGTCTTCAGCAATAAGCAAGTAATTGATCAAACTCTAAGGAATAGTTCAAAGAATTCCCTTTATAAGCCTATATCTGTCGTGTGATTTTAGGTCTTCTCTGTCCTGCCATTTTTCATAGGCCCTATGAACTCACATATGTGCAGGGACGGTCTCACTGCCACCATGAAGAAGCTGGAACAGGTTTCTGAAAGGATTCCAAGACATTCTGCCCTCCCAGGCCCTTTCTAGCTCTGTCGCTCTCCTTGAAATTCTGTTTGGTTCCTCTTTGTATTCTTTCTTCCTAGCCTTTTGAATACAGCATGATAAAACATTCTCTAAATGTCACACTCTCTTCTATGCCAGAGTATTCTAAAGCAAAAACTCTAAGGAAGGAAAGAATTGGCACTGCTTTTGCTACTTTTGTTTGCATTTAAATCAATTTTACAATAAGGCATTATCCAAATAGCTTAAATATAAATCTATAAGCCATTAAAAGAAGTGAAAAAATGAGAATGAAGCTTGTTTTCAAAGAGACCAAAATAAAGCACAACACAAATTTAAAAAGCCAAATGGTAGTCAAACTCTCCCCAAAATTTATCTTGCCATTGTTATCTGGATTGACAATTTTTTAAACTAGCATATATGTGGGGAAGTGGGGGAAGAGAAAGAAAGAATAGTTTACCTAGTCTGAACACAGACATGTGATTTGGTTGATGAAAGTTACATACAGATCCGCAGAGGCTGTAAGAATGAATTAACCTATATGTCAGGAAGCAGGCAGATGGCTCTGATCTACCCCCCACCCCACACCCCGCTCACTCATTTCCGTGCCAGTAGATATTTAGTCTTCTTTTATTTCTTTGTCTAATTAACCTACCTAATTTGGAGCACAGTGCAAATGAAATTTTTTCACCGGATCTTTTATGTACAAAAGCCAAAGCACATATAATGTGTAAGTCACACAAGATCTAAAATAATAAACCTTTGCTACTATTTCCGTGTTCAAATGACCATCAGGCATGTTTAGGTATGCTTGTGTCATGTGTCATATATGCATGTGTAAGATATCAGTGCCCCGTAATTCACAGGAGATGTGTTCCCAGACCCCCCAGTGGATACCTGAAATCACAGATAGTACCAAAGCCTATATATATTGTTTTATTTCCTATATATACCTACCTAACACAAAGGTTAATTTTAAATTAGGCACAGTAAAAATTAACAAGAACTAATAAAACTAAACAATTATAATACTGTAATAAAAGTTATGTGAATGTGGTCTCTCTCAAGATATCTGACTGCCATCTCCTCACCCTTCCTGTGATGATGTGAGGTGATAAACGAGTGACCCTACGTGAGCGAAGGTTACTTGAACACAAGCACTGCAGGGCAACATGAGGGGTGGGGCGTGGGGTGAGGTGGAGAGCTATTACATACAATTTACATCTATTTGATACTTTTTAAAGTTATATAAGAAATTAACAGGTGGGCCAATTCTCAGCCCACTCCCTGTTCATTATACTCCACAAGCATATGTTCCCATATCAGTGAGAACATGTTGTCACTCTGAAAATGAATCTAAGGTTTAAATTACTGAGTTTACATAAAGCAGGCCCTTACATACCACCCAGCTGCTTCTTTTGGTGCATCGGTTTAAAAAAAAGAAGCAAATTGGTGGTTAATTCTTGAACAGACCTACACAACAATGGCATGAGGGTCCTTGAGGCTCCTAGCATAGCTCAGACTGGTCACCTTGTCTGTCCCACTTGAGACTCAGTGGGACAAGACTCCTACACAAACTCTCTTCCTAAACTTACTCAAGTGTCCCCATATTCCCAAAGAGCCACTGAAGACAATTTCTGGCAATACTAAAGAACCACTGGTAAAGAGCAGGAGCCACACCGTCAACAGGACTGTGGGGTGGGCTGCTGCAGCTCCCTGTCCAGAGTGGCAGGGAGGCAGTCTACGTGGGGACAGTTGCTGAGAAAGCCCATCTGAAGCAGCCAACAAAGAGCCCCAGTGAGGTGGTGGTTAAGTAAGATTCCTCCAAGATGGCTTGCTAGCTTTTCTCTGTAGCTCTTCAGTTTCACGTTTTTCCTCTGTGTATCAGGAAAAACATTCTGTGATTAGGACATAAGGAAAGTTGCTCTAGTCCTCAGGTATTTCTAAAATACTTGCTTAAAGGTCAGATAAAAAGATGCATGGAACTGTTTTTATATGACAGCACAGTCAGCTGAAGAATAAATGCCCTCTTTATGAGGAATTTCTCCAGGACAGAAGAAAGGCCATACATATCCTACCATAAGACAAGCAATAGAAAAGCTGTTAGAAATGGAAAGCATCACTGTGTGACAGTATGGACATTCCATTAGCATCTGGGCTGAGCAGACTGTAATGGTAAAATACAAGGCTGAAATGCAATTAAACATGTCTACAAAACTCAAATACAAGTGCAACTTCGATTCAGTAATTTAAAGTTCCACCTCCTTGCAAATCAGGTCTGCCTAATATTCATAATGACAGTGTTTTCTTTCACTCAAATCAGGGTTTTTCAACTGCAACACCATAGACATTTTAGGCTGGATAATTCTTGGATGTCTTGGCTGTCCTATGAATTGCAGGATATTTAGCAGCTTCCCTGGCATCTAACAAGTAGAACTTGCATCACCATCAGTCCTAGTACTGACAGCCAAAAATGTCTCCAGACGTCACTTTATGTCCCCTGAAGGCTAAATCACCTCAGTTAAGAACCACTGTGTTAGAGGAAGGACCATACCCATGCAGCTTTGGTCAATGTTTGCCTTAACTTGTTCCATGTAAACACATTGCTTGGACTCAAAATGAGAAATAAGGAAGACTGATTTCAATTTAAATAGTGTTTGCTTTAAGAAAAAAATAGAGAGAAATTTAAAGAAAATGCTAGAATCAAGCTATGCTAAGGAATAAGACTGCAGACTGCATAAAATGTTTGGGATTGAATCTCTTTGAGAGAGACTCAGTGGATTGTGGGAGAACAAAAAATGGCTTGGTATGCGGTCCAGGTTGAATGGCTAGAGCAGAGCTGGGGTCATTTGAGTTCACCTCAGACCCGCTGCGTGGCTCTTCAATGGGGAAGGCATCTGAATGCATCTATTACGAGGCAATAATAAAACCAGTTGACTCCCACAATTATGTCAAATTTTAGTTATATGTGTGTAGATTATTGAACTCATTTAAATAGATGCACAATGTGCATCTATTTAAATAGATACAAAATGAGCATCTCATTTAAACAGACAATAAGCATCTATTAAGTGCTGATAATTATAAGGCATGCTAAGAATACCAACTTAAATACAAAATATTTCTGACCTTTAAAGACTTCACATACTATTAGAGTAAGACCATAATTTAGACTTGAAATCTCTATGACTGGGTAATTTTAAAAATATAGAATATGAAGTTCACTAAAATGACATGAGGATTTAATCAAACTTCGAGAAACTGGATTTCATGATGCTATTTTCCTGGCAGCAGAATTTGGCCTCCGACAGAAGGGCCAACGTCTGTTGATCACCTATTTGCTGTGCTCCAAAGAGCAATTCCTATGGTTATTATAATGTTGTGAAGTGATGTGATCGCCTCTGTTTTAAAGAACCGAACACTGAGACACAGAAAAGTGAAGTAGGCTACCTAAGATCCCTCAGGATTTCAACCTTTATTTTTTTATATCAAACTTATGATTTTTTTAAAAACAATTTCATTTGGAACTAGTTGCAAACATATATAAAATGGAAAAAATAAGTAAGACGTGGGTATTGCAAACATGAAATACTCATGTAGTTATAGAATAGCCACGAGGATGTCAAGTACAGCATAAGGAATATAGTCAATAATATTGTATTAACTATGTGTGGTGTCAGATGTGTATGAGATTTATTGGGATGATCATTTAGTAAGTTATATAATGTGTAATCACTGGGTTGTACACCTAAAGCGAATGTAATATTGTTGTCAACTAATTGAAAAATAGAAAAGTGTTTAAAGTAAAAAAAAACCTACATATCATCAAATAAGGAAAGAAATATTCATAATATATTATGTATTGTGTTAGATTAATAAATAATACATTGTATGTATTATATTTATACATCATATATTAATATATATCATAAATTAATATATAGCACGCATACAATATTTTTCCTGAATCATTGGAGAGAAAGTTTCACAAATAATGTCCATTTATCCTAAATTCCTCAAGATGTTATTGTTCTTAATCTTAAGAATATTCTTTTATATAACCACAACACAGACATCTACTATAAAGTAAATTTCAATATTAATTCAATACTTTTATATAATTTTATATACATATTCTAAATTTTTTAATTAATCCAATAATGTTCTTTATAGTAAAATTCCCCTCCAGTATAGAAACCAGTTTAGAATCAAATATTCTATTTAATGGTCATGCTTATCACTTCTCATTTGAATTAGAAAAGTTCCACGATCTTCTTGTCTTTTTTTTTAGGTTTTATTTATTTATTTTTAGAGAGAGGGGAAGGGAAGGAGAAAGATAGGGAGAGAAACATCAATGTGTGATTGCTTCTTGTGTGCCCCCTACTGGAGACCTGGCCCACAACCCAGGCATGTGCCCTGACTGAGAATCAAACTGCTGACCTTTGGTTCACAGGCTGGCACTCAATTCACTGAGCCTCGCTGGTCAGAGCCCTGATCTTCTTTCATGTGTGTGATATTGGCATTTTTGAGGAACATAGCTTCCTCCCCTCTTCTTAGAATGTTTTTCACTTTGGGTTCCTCTGAAATTTCTTCATGATTAGACTTAGATTTGCTAATGGCTGGAGTGCTGGATTTGCTAGGGCATCCTTACCAGGGCATTCACAATGCCCTTCTGCCCTTCACTGATGATGTTAATTTTGTATAAAATTGTCGATGTGTCATCCCATTTTTCCACCGTACACTTACTGTTTTTCCTCTTAGAATTTCTAGTCAGTCTCCAGAAAGACACCTCATGACAATACAAATATCCTTTTCTTCAAAATTTTTTTCTAGATTTAACACACATTGATCCTTTCCTAAACTAGCTCCAGCATTCCTCCATGTTTCCCATTGGGACCTTGGCCCTCCACGGTAAGTAAAGCCATCCCCTCTCTCTCATTTATTTGTCTATTTACTTTTGGTTTAATATTATGTTTATTTTTAGAGATAACCCACAATTTATTACTGTCAGTCATTATTTGGGGGCACAAATTGTTCTACATCTGTAACTGAACAACAATTAAGAAATAAAATAAAAAGACAAAAATATATATGCACACATCTTAGATATCACGAGCCCACATAAATATTTACAATTTCATTCCTCCACCCACAGATTCCTTGTTTCCTTTCCCAGTCCTCATTTAAATGCTCCTTCTTCTATAGTTAGAACTCTGACTCCCAACAATACCAACATATTACTTATTGGCTTAATCCTATAACATCTTATATAGCTTCAGAGTTGTTTTGTCCATACCATTAAAAAAACTGTTCAGTGCCCTGGTTGATGTGGCTCAGTGGATTGAGTGCTCACCTGCAAATCAAAGGGTGGCCAGTCAGGGTACACGCCTAGGTTGTGGCCAGGTCCCCAGTAGGGGGCGCATGAAAGGCAACCCCACATTGTTTCTCTCCCTTTCTCCCTCCCTTACCCTCAGTCTAAAATACATAAATAAAATCTTTAAAAAAATGAAGTTCAGGATTTGTGTGCAGTTTTTCTCACCAGTATACCACTAAAGATTGAAATATATTTATAAACTACTTGAGTTAGATTTTTTCCTTTCCTTTCATTGTGGTTAAGATTTATTTGTGTTTGTTTCAGATTTTCTCATTTTTATTTTTCCCCCAAACAAAAAATCTATCTAGTATAAAATTACTTTATTATAAATAACCCTTTACAATGTGAAGAAATACACTGTTTTATTTAGAAACTATCGGTTCTCCTTTGTTTTAACATAACAAAATAAAGTAACCTATTATATTAAAATTTTACTTTTTGTTTTAGGAATAAGAAGTAAGTTTCATCCCTGCTGCTCAATGTTTCAACTGCATGAATCAGGATAATATGGAATTGACTAAATATTCAATTAAATAGTGTCTTCTGAGGCCCCTTTTCTCTGAATGAAAGTATTTCGCAGAAAGTGCACTTTCCAACCAGGACACAAGGGGGTCTGACCCAGGAATGTCTGCTGACAGGCTGCGGGTCTCATTGGCCCCACAGGTTCTCCACATTCAGAAAACTATTAATAATGTAAAGTTAATTAAACTGATGGAATGTTATAAATGCAGCTGTTGTGATTTCTGAGTCTATCTGGGATACCGTATAATCTGATATATCGTAAAAGGTTGCGTACTTGGCATCTGACAGTCTTGAATTAAATTTATTTTTGTCTGCACATCTTTAGGAAATATCCATTCCTTAACTAGAATTTTTGAAAATAGAAGACTAATGATGTGTTTCTTTCTCTTATATTCTTATTAATGTGCATATGCTCCTATTAGGCATATGTTGGTAATATTTCTTTCCTTTTCATCATCACCTTATAATAATATTAATTTCTCTTGGCTAAATTTATGGCACACACACACACAAATGCACACATAAAATTACATACTTCTAGGCCAAACCTTGGTAAATATTTTCCCATATATAAGTAATTAGCTCAATTTCTGCTCAAGATGGCAGCATAGGTAAACACAGCTAGGCTCCTTGCACAACAACAACATAAAAATTACAACTAAACTACAGAAGAGCCATTATTCAGAACCACCAGACATAGAATTGAATGGAAGTGCTACAACTACAAAATTAAAGAAACTACATTAAAACTGGAAGGAGGGATAGAGATGTGAAATGGGCTGTCCCACACCCACATGTGGTAGATAAAAATTGGGAGAGATATCTCGAGGGTGAGGGGTCCCAGCCCCACACCAGGTCCCCCAGGCCAGGCTTCCAGTGCCAGGAAGAGAAGTCCCTATAACCTCTGCCTGTAAAAACCAGTGGGGATTGAGGCTGTTGAAGACAAACTGCTAGATTCCCAGGAGGTACCTCTTAAAGAGCCCAAGCACAGATTTACTTGGTCTCACTCCCTCTCAGGTCTAGGATGTGGGCAGCAGACTGAAAGACACTCGAGACATATGGGGAAGACCTGAAGTGTCTGGCATCAGGGCATCAGTGTTGGGGGGCAGTTTTCTCACAGAGAAAAGTGCTGGAAGAGGCCTTTGTTCCTTTTCTGAGCCCTGCCCCCCACCTGCCCAACAACAGAGCCAGCAGATAGGCAACATATCTGAGACTCCATCAACCTGGCTCACATCGTTTGTCCTACCCTGGTGATTCATTGAGGCTCTGCCTCACCCAACTTTTGGGTGCAACCAAGCTGTTTCCAGTGGCTTTTCCATACAAATGGCTTGTCTTGGACCATGCTACTGATTTTCCTAAATGATCTCAGACAAGTATCATCTGGCCTCAGCATGCCCCTTGCCTATTACTAAGTGGTCCCAAGCCTGGTACTAACAACATCCAGCCTTGGTTCACAGTTTAGACTCACTTGTGCACCTCCAAGTTCAACATAAGTAGCAGCCAACTGCAGGTTGCTTTGTAGTTTATGCCAGGTGGCACTGAACAGAACATAGTGGCTGATATTGGCCTGCACCTCTCAGGAGGCACCAGAGCATTGTGCACCCAGTGGACAACTATAGACCACATTAGATCACCACCCCCTAACCACCTCCACAAGCAACACACTCAACGGGCAGACTGAACATGTACCAGACCCCTGCTAAAGTAAGTCTTGCCTTGTATAATGGGCCCTGGCACAGCTGATTCTCCATGATGGTTAGAGGTTGCTGGTTAGTGGTCACAGCCAGCCCTTGCAGCTAATTAGCCTGGGCAAATCCCTCCCATTGTCCTACCAACAGCAATCCAGGCTCAACTATAAGCGGAGGCTATACACAGTCTACATGGTGGGCACACCCAGACTACTCAGCTTGGGTGATAGGGAAAGATATGCCACTGGAACCTATAGGACACTTACCACTTTAAGCTACTCTTTCAAACCAGGGAGTCATAGCAGCTCTGCCTAATATACAGAAACAAACACAGGGAGGCTACCAAAATGAGGAAACAAAGAAATGTGGCCCAAATGAAAGAACAGAAAAACTCCAGAAAAATAACTAAACAAAATGGAGACAAGCAACCTACTAGATGCAGAGTTCAAAACACTGGTTATGAGGCTGTTTAGTAAACTTAATGAGAAATTAAATAGCATAAGAAAGGGCATAAAAACCATAAAAAAGAACCAGTCAAAACTGAAGGATACACCAACCCAAATGAAGAACAACTTACAGGGAATCAACAGAAGAGTGGATGAAGCTGAGAGTCAAATCAAGATTTAGAATATAAAAAGGCAAAAAAAAAGCACCCAAACAGAACAAGAATAAAAAATGAGGATAGTGCAAGAAGCTTCTGAGAAAACTCAAGCATAATAACATTCACATCACAGAGCTGCTAGAAGGAGAAGAGAGAGCAAGAAATTGAAAACCTACTGGAAAAAATAATGATAGATAACTTCTCTAACTTGATGAAAGAAATAGACATACAAATCCAGGAAGCACAGAAATTCCCAAACAAGATGTACACAGAGGTGCACACCAAGACACAGCATATAATTAAAATGTCAAACTTTAAAGACAAAGAGAGAATCTTAAAAGCATCAAGAGAAAAGCAGGACTTCCGGCAAAGATGGAGGCATAGGTAGACACACTATACCTCCTAACACAACTGGAATAAGGACAACAACAATTTAGAACAAAATAACAACCAGAACTGACAGAAAATTGAACTGTATGAAAGTCTGACAATCAAGGAGTTCAAATAGACACGTTCATCCAGACTGGTAGGAGGGGCACAGTTGGTCAGCTGGGCAGAGAGGGGTCAGAGAAAAAAGTGGTGGCACCAGGCACACAAGGCAGCAGATGGCAGACCCCGGGTGCTAGGTAGCAATGGGCAGACCCAGAGGGGTGGCGATTCTGAAGCTGGGCATGGTGTGGAAGGTGGCTGGCTAAGCGGGCGGTCCCACATTCAAGTGCAGATAAACCAGGGGAAACTGGGGAGCGGGATAAACTGCACAACCCAGGGTCCCAGTGCCAGGAAATAAAGCCTCAAAACACCAATTGAAAACACTTGCAGGTGTTGAGGTTCTGGGAGAGACTCCCAGCCTCACAGGAGAGTCCCACAGGGTCCTAGAACATACACAAGCCCACCCACCAGGGAACCAGCACCAGAAAGGCCCAATTTGATTGTGGGAAGTGGCAGAAGGGACTAAAATCCCACAGACAGCGGAGCAAGTACCATTGTTCCCTCTCGGACCCCACCCCCACATACAGCATCACAACCCAGTGACTGGGTTGCCCCACCTTGGTGAACACCTGAGGCTCTGCCCCTCATACGTAATAGGTGCAACAAGACATTAAAAAAAAAGAATGGCTCAAATGGAAGAATAGATCAAAGCTCCAGATCAAACACAACTAAGCAATGAAGAGATAGCCAACCTATCAGATGCACAGTTCAAAGCATTGGTGATCAGGATGTTCACAGAATTGGTTGAATTTGGCCACAAATTAGATCAAAAAGTGAAGGCTACACTAAGTGAAATGAAGGAAAATGCACAGGGAACCAATAGTGATGGGAAGAAAACTGGGACTCAATTCAATGAAGTGGACCAGAAGGAAGAAAGAAACAAACAGAAAAGAATGAAAAAACAAGAATTCAAAGAAATGAGGAGAGGCTTAGGAACCTCCAGGACATCTTTAAACGTTCCAAAATCTGAATTATAGGGGTACCAGAAGGGGAAGAAGAAGAGCAACAAGTGGAAAACTTATTTGAACAAATAATAAAGGAGAACTTCCCCAATCTGGCAAAGGAAATAGACTTCCAGGAAAGCCAGGAAGCTCAGAGAGTCCCAAAGAAGGTGGACCCAAGGAGGAACACACCAAGGCACATCATAATTACATTAGCCAAGATTAAAATGAAGGAGAGAATCCTAGAAGCAGCAAGAGATAAGGAGACAGTTACCTACAAAGCAGTTCCCATCAGACTGTCAGCGGATTTCTCAGAAGAGACTTTGCAGTCAAGAAGGGGCTAGAAAGAAGTATTCCAAGTCATGAAATCCAAAGACCTACATCCAAGATTGCTCTATCCAGCAAAGCTTTCATTTAGAATGGAAGGGCAGATAAAGTGCTTCTCAGATAAGGTCAAATTCAAGGAGTTCATCATCACCAAGACCTTATTATATGAAATGCTAAAGGGACTTATCTAAGAAAAAGAAGACAAAAAATGTATAGTAAAATGACAGCAAACTCACAATTATTAACAACCACACCTAAAACAAAAACAAAAACAAACTAAGCTAACAACCAGAACAGGAACAGAATCACAGAAATGGAGATCACATAGAGGGATAGCAACAGGGGAGTGGGAGGAGAAGAGAGGGGGGAAAGGTACAGAGAATAAGTAGAATAAAAGGTAGGTAAAAAATAGACAGGGGGAGGGCAAGAATAGTACGGGAAATATAGGAGCTAAAGAACTTATGGACATGAACTGAAGCAGGGGAATGTGGGGGGGGAGGTATGCATGGTGGAGGGGAATGAAGGGAGGAAATGGGACAACTGTAATAGCATAATTAATAAAACATATGTTTTAAAAAAGAGAAAAGCAGTGAGTTCCCTATGAGGAAGCTCCCATAAAACTGTCAGCTGATTTCTCAGGCCAAAAGAAATTGGCAGGAAATATTCAAAGTGATGAAAAGCAAGTACCTACAACCAAGATTACTCTACCCAGCAGAGCTATTATTTGGAATTGAAGGACAGATAAAGAGTTTCCCAGACAAGAAAAAGCTAATCATCAAAAAAGTTCATCATCATTAAATCAGCATAATGTGTCTTCTTTAGAAAGTAAAAGAAGATTAAAAATATGAACAATAAAATGGGAATAAATACATATCTATCAATAATGGACTCTAAAAAGCAAAATAAATGAATGAGTGGAACAGAAACAGAATTATAGATACAAAGAATGTTTTGATAGTTGCCAGATGGGAAAGGGTCAGAGGGATGAGAAAAGAAGTGAAAAAATTAAGAAGTCAAATTAGTTGTTACAGAACAGTCATGGGGATATAAAGTACAGCACAGGAAATAGAGTAGCCAAAGAGCATACACACATGACCCATTACATGGACATTGGTGTGGGGATTGCCAGCAGGAGTGGGGTGTGTTGGTGCTGGGGGGAGGGGCAAATAGGGAAAAATTAAAACAATTGTAACAGCCTAAATAATATAATATAATTTAATTTTTAAAAGTAATAGATAGTTCTGCTCTTTCCTGGAATTGTACATTATAGACAGACCTTACATTACCACTATAATATTTAATATCTAGTAATTACATAATCAACTAAATAATTCTCACCTACTTTCCTCCTTGGTTCTTCCAAGTCCCATGATGAGTAATTGTGGGGACATCAGGGCCATTGCAAGTTCTGTTGAGAAAGATGTGATCTATTCTCTAGATGCTGTCTAAGGTGAACACAACATATCTCAAAATGGTGTTATCTTTTCAGGCATTCAGCTGATAAACCCTGAGTGGGACACTCCTCCAGTGTGCAGATGCTGGGGCAGACTGACTGGCAACAGTCTCAACTCCTGCCCATTACCCACAAAGCAGAATCCCAAGATGGGGACCTCACACACAAAGCAGAAGCACCAGAACACCATCCTGTTCAGCTGAGCACCGCACCTCCAGCACCAACCATGGCAGCTAACCTGGAGCACAAATAGCAAACTCAGATGCAGGAAGCCTGTGGCCACATTCGGAGGCATTGCTTTCCTTCCTCAGAAGGGACAGAGAAAATCTGGAATCTCCATTTCTCCTACCCCAGTTCTCATCCTCAGGAACTTTCCTAAACTCTGTGTTAAATTCTGTTTGCTGCTTGTCAGTGAAACATTTTGGTTTTTTATTTTTTTTCCCCACTCAGTGTTCAATTTTTGGTGTCCACAACCTTTTGTTGTTGTTAACAGATCTGTATACTAAAGGCCACCCACTGGGAATACTGTGGTTCTCCTGGCCCCAAGGCTTTTGTTGGCCATGGGAACATGTTCCTCTTCCACGTGGGGCAAGCCCAAAATGCCAAAGTATTAATGCTTAAGAAAATGTACCCATGACCAGCAATGGACAAGGTATTAGTAATATACCTTAAGTCCTATTCCTTGGGTAATTTCAGCAAAAGGATCGAGCTCCCATTGCCCAGTGGTCATTGGTTCCCTCATGAACCTTCTGTTCATCTTTCCCTCTTCTGTGCCTCATGCCCTACTCTTTTACTGGTGCTTTCTCAGATTTGGCTTCACTCACCTTCAAAGCCTTACCTCAGGATCTTATTGACAACAGGTGACAAAAAGTTAAAAGTTTATTCTAAGAATAATTAATAATCTTCAGGCATTGCAATGTCTTATTCCAAATAGAAGAAAGGAAAACCATTTGGGTGCTTCAGAAGTACCCAATTTACTTTTGAGGCTGATAATATATATTCCATAATCTTCATTTGGGAAGACTTTCAGAAAAAATAAGTAGGTATTTTCTCTACAGCTTCATGAATAAAACAATTTCATCAGTATTGGAGAAAAAGCTCTATCCCAAAGGTAAATCCCAATCTCCACTTTCAGAGGCAGGAAATTGCTGCAACTCTTATAACTAACCATCCTGCCGCATCAAACTCTCCTTTGGACACTGCTGTCTTTGGTGTGTTTACAGAGAGGAATTCAAACGTAGCCATCTTTATTCAGCTAGCATCTTGCCGAGCCTAGTGTGTTTAAGAAATATTTGTTTATCTCAAATTCAGCTGGAATGCCTCCTCTAGAAAGTCTTCAGTTATGACTTTGCCACCCTACCCAGTGCAACTCTGAAATCCTTAGGTGAAATAACAGCTGAATTTTGTTCAATTCATTTTGAAGCCAGGCTAATAATGAATGAATAAATAGATGTCAGATCAGATTGCATTAAAATCAAATATAAAGATTAATAATCCAATTGGATACAGCAGTAGTTTGTGACACAATGTAAATGAAGATTGTATACAGTTTCAAAAATCAGATTCTGGAGGGAGGTGTGTAAAGAAGGTTCGACCACCAGGTCTTATTTTAGGTGACCTAGTCTGTCAGCAGAATTAAATCAGTGATTTCAATAAATGAAAATGCACTAATGAGTTTTGTGTGAGTACAGTTAATGCACATGTGTAAATAATTATTCCTTTATTTACAAAACTGAAATGAACTTGTTATTAACTCATAGTATGGTATATTCGTATAGAATCACTAGTATTAGTCTATTTTTGGGGAAGATAGCTTGTGATATGATGTCTGAATGTATTGTAAATAGTAGTGATAATGAGGTTTCTGGTTTATAGGGTATTTATAGTATGGAACACAACCATGTTCTATGAAACCATAAATGTATTTTATCTAATTATATCTGTTTTGTTATAGCTACTCTACCAGAAACACATACTATTTTACTTATATCCAAACTTTTACTACATTTATATATTTTAACTTCATTGCTTTCCCTGGCTTATTAATTTCATCAGGTAGAAGAATGCTTGGTTGTGTGGCTACAATTGGTTGATCTGTAACTATGGTTATAATCTGGAGTATTTTATTTCACTTGCCATTACAAATGTCTTTAATGTTAATAAATACTTTTAAGAATACACAAAAAAATACAGATATTATGTTCCTATGAAAGGAAAAGAGCTATTTAGGTACAAGTCTATCTCAGCCCTTTAAAAAGGCTCATCATCTCAAACATTGTCAATAATGTATTCAAAGAATACACATCTTTAAGGAAATAAGTATAAAGGAGAAAACATTATTCTTTGAAAAATATAAATCAGGGTCAAATTAGAGTGAATTCATAGGAAATGCATCAACACTGTAAGGCTATTAAACTGGAATTTATTTTCATTGAAATTCTGTTATGAATAGAATAGACTTTCTGATGGAAAAGTATCATTAATCAGTGGCAAACTCCAGGAAGGATAAGAAATATTGATAGTGAAATGAAAATATTTTATGTGAAAGGATACCTCTTTGGTAGGAAATAAGAAAGGGGTATGACCCACTGTGGAGACATCTGGGGCTGTGCTGCTGTAAAAGACACGAAAAGACAAGCGTCCCTCCCTTTTCCCGGCTTCCCCAGCCCTGTGTGCATAGGTGTTGTGCGGCATCCCCATCATTAATGTTTGCTCTGGAGAAGAGCCCCGGTACCGGGCGGGCGGGGGGCCGATGGGCAGGGGGGCGGGGAGGGCAGCGCGGCAGCAGTCATCTCTGTGTGCTGGTCCCGGGAGCGCGGGCTGTGTTCAGGCTTCCTTGACTGCTGAGAGCAGGGTTGCAATTATTTTCCCAGGACTTTTAAAATTCATGCTTTCATAATGCTCAATGTGCACTCTAATCTTAGAATATCACAAAACAGATGTGCACCGTTATCCTATTAGCATGAGAAAAACCTCACTGAAATTAATTTTGAAAAGAAAATGACAGGTCTGTATTTGCAAACCATAATGTACTAAAACTCACTGAAAACAGTGTCTTAAAGTCTGTTTTTTTTCTTTTAAATTCAGTCTAACATACAAAATTACTTCCTCCTATGCTGTTTTCCTTTCATCCCTTTGAGTTGTATTATTCAGTGGCACAAACGAGGAAGAGGTGGGAAGAAGAAAATGTATTGCCATCTCCTGAGCCAAATCAGGTGACTTGTAGGACAGTGTAACACTAAGTAGGGATATGTGATTTCACCTTTGTGTTGTGTTGTCTAAACGGGTCAGAGCCTACCAACAATTTTGCTTGGTTCCTATTAGAAAGACCTCATTCATTAAGCAAACAAACTAACTAACTAAAACCCTACATTCTTGTTTTTGTTCCCTATTACTTTATTTTCTCAATTGTCACTGTCAAGAATTTTTAATTTTATATTTATTACTTATTTGAGAACATGCAAGTAAAGCACTTATTATAATGACTGTAGTCTTCTTGAAATTCAGCTCTCCTTTAAAAGGAGGAAACAGATTTATCTACATTATATGTTTGATTTCTTGACCTCTTTTAAAGTCATAGAATGGAATGTATAAAAATTAATACTGGTTTTAATTATTATTCCATCTTCCGTTGTCAAAATAATGTAATCAAAGGGCCTGTTTGGAAAGTTGATGTGTCCAATAGGGTTTTGTGTGTATGTGTATGCTCTGATGGGTTAAAGAGAAAACCGTAACCCTGGAATGGCTTGAAATCCATGATACCAAACCTAGATTTGATACGTCATCTATTCGATGTTTTAACCTCAGCAGGAAACATTATCTGAACCAGTCTAGAATTTTCTGGTCAACACCAACGATGTAATCTGTCACTTGAGCCCTCCCCATCTACCCCCACCTTCAACCCCCCCCAAAGAAAAAAGAGGCAATCTGCAAGATGAAAACCCTTGCCATGTTTTCCTACCAAAGGTGTCCTGTTCTAAAAATAATCCTTTATTATTTTACTTTTGTTAACAACTCTCTTTTTCCACCCTGCTTCCCATAAAATCTTTCATGTTGCACAACCCCTCAGCACTTCCTTCTTGTTAGATGGGATGCTGCCTGATTCAGGAATCCCTTAATGAAGCCAATTAGATCTTCAAGTTTATTTCACTGAATCTTGTTTTTTAACAGGTTCCATTTGGACTTCCCATTGGATAATTTAGCACTGGTGACTTAACAGGAAAAATAGTTTCTAAATTTTGACAGAATTTCCCATTCTCAGTACTTAAAGCCACATCAATCATTTCATCAGTAAAAGGGGGAATTATACTTTCGAACATGAAATTTGTTTTGAAGACACAGTAAAGAGAATTAGTGCATTTAAGGATTCTTTCTTCCATGTGTTTTGTAAGTGTAAATTGTTGACATGCAAAGAGAAGAGATGCCACATTGCAGAGTATTCTTGTTGGCTGAAGCACTACTGAAGTATCACTTTCTAACAATTAAGAAATTAGTACTAACAATTATGTGTCATTTCTTCTCTAGAGCTCACAGCATGATTAGTTTATGCCTAATTAAGGGCCTAAATCAGCAAAGAATGCCTGGCTTCAGCCGGAGGGGGAATTCCTGTAGGCTACTTTCTCAGCTTTCTCAACTTAAATTACAATGTAATTCAATTTTATGTGATGATCTAAAGTCTCTTTTGTTATTTCACAATTCTCTCATTTCAAACACATCTTTGATTTCCATCTCCTATCTTTTTTCTGTGTTGTCCTTTTTTAGTGTGCCAAATAAAAAAGAGAGAAAAGAGAAAGACAACATAAAGTTGAGGAAATATTCCATTAGGTTTGGATAGCTTTTCTTTTTTTTATTTGCAACAGGCTATCATTCTCGATACAGTCATGAGCTGCATAACCATGTTTCATTTGAGGGAGCCCACGCGTGATAGTGATGGTGGTGTCTAGGTGTATAGTAGGCTAGACCATCTAGCCTTGTGTAAGTACACTCTACGATGTTTGCACAAGGACAAAATTGCCTTTCTCTGAACATGTTTCTCAGACTGTATCCCTGTCGTTAAGAGGTGTATGACTGTAATTTCAAAACTCTCAGAAAATCTTTTAAAGCTGAAACCTGCAACTGAGAACCAGAAGCCACAGTCTTTCACCCGATAATAAGAAGAAACATATATTTTTATATATTGAATGTGTTTTATTGATTCTGTAACTAGATAAAGGCTTTTTCATACACTGTATTTAAATATAGAATATAAGGAAATTATTGGACATAAGATGATCAGAAACATAAAGAAAAATTAATAAATTATACATACACATACTACATAAGTGTGTATGTATGAGTGTATATGGATACGCACATATACACAACTATTTTTATACATACATACATGTATTTATACGTGTATATACAGTATTTGCACATCCACATATGTAATTCATAATAGTTTATATTCTTACATGCATTATATTCTAATATTATCTCTATTTTACAGCCGAGGCAACTGGAAACTGAAGCATAGAGTGTTTATTAACTTTCACGCAGTCCTACAGCCAGTGACATGGCTGAGGCACAAGGGAAAGAAAACAGGACGTACTAATATAAAGTAAAGGTCAAAAGAGTGCAAATAAAATTCCTAATTTAACGTTGCCTTTATGATTAGTTACACCATTTCAAACCTAATTTAACCCTTAAGGAGCTCCTTATTAAAAAATGTAAAACAAATGGCTCTTACAGTTTATCAAAACTAAGAAAAGGTTTTTAATGCAATTTTATTTTTCTTTTGACCTTCCTTTCCGTGACAAATTTAGAAAATGTGAACAAATGGAAGCTGTTTTCTCTAAAAGAGAGAAATTTAAGAAAAACCCTCTTATTACATCACTACAGTAAAAGAAAGAAGCCAAGAAACCTCAATCTGGTAGACATATAAACAGCAATGCCTGTGCATTAAAAACTACCTACATGAAATTTTCCATGTTTAACTAAAACTAGTTTTATGTTCCTCCAATTTCCAGAATATAAATCAACAACTTCTAAGGAACAAAAACAAAAGAAAACTAGAACGGCAAGCCAAAAAGAAGCAAATTATATTTTCTTAATGAGAAGGCAAACTTGGAAGAGGAAAAGTGTCTTTTATACACCACATATTAATCCAAGAGTCTACTTTTCACTTGAATTTATTTATTTGTTTTGCTGGAGTATGCCTGGGTTAAATGCACCCCCACCCCTGTGCATAACTAAGCAGGAAACACTTTGCTTCTTTAGTTTTGCTTAGTATTGCAAATATATTTGTTATTGAGGAAACATAGTTAGAAATAGTCTTAGTATTTTTAAATTGATGCGCTAAATCAAAACATGTATCTGTACATGTCTATGCACATGTATTTATGTACAAGTATTTACACACACAGGCACACACGCATATAGTCAGGTTTTGTCATGGACAATGCTTTGATCCTGGGACTCCTAATGAGCCAAATAGTTCACAGTACAAAACATACCCATATAAAATCACTAACAAGTATTCAAATAATTAGAATAATAAGTCAGAATGGATCTAAGAATATCAAGAATTTGACCTGAAACAACTTCTGTACTATTATATTTTATTTATACCCCTGGAAGAGGGGTTTTACCTGGAGAACATAAAGCCTGGATTAGTTTTTATAGGCAACACCACCATACTTGCCGAAAATACAAGCAGCAACAGCTTATTGTAACATATATTTTATCAGCTTCAAACAATTTCCTGCCAAGGAAGAAATAGGTCCTTTTTTTCAACTCCATATATGTAATATATCAACATAATAGAATACTTATTCTACTACCGTTTTTTTTAAAATTTGATAATAATACTCATGAAAATGCTGATTTCTTGGTATTTATTTTAAGGAGTTATAGGGCAATTTTCAGTTTATATTGATAACCATAAAATAAATGGATTCTTATATCTGAGAAACAGACTTAAAATATCATATACCAGCTTATTTCATACTTATTTACAAATTATACGGCTAGAAAATATTTCTACAGTGTTTTGTTGTTTTTATGTCTTCAGAAAATATCCTATTTTGTAAACCAGCTCAACAAAGCTTATCTTTGTTCTCCACAAGAACTGTAATTGTAAACTCCTTTCTTTCCCCTTCACAATACCTGTATTTCTATCAAGTTTTTAAAAGGGAAGGAGAGGTGGGGGAACAATGGCTTATTTCTTTTACCCAAAGCCTTTCACCTATTATAAAGTCCCATAGACTTGACCCTGAGGATTAGGTTATAGCAAAATTCCAATGGACCTATTTTGTTTCTTAAATCAGGAGTTTTGCTATGCAAATGATTGCTATAACTATTATATATGCTTTAACTGAAATATATATTTTAGGTCACAATGCTAGAGAAAAAGAAATTCTAGAAGGAAAGGAGAAAATACTTTTATTGAGACTATGGGATTAAATGAACTGTAAATAACTACCTCTCTTGGCATTTTTAATGTTATTTTTGTCCTTTTCTCAGTCTGATTAATAATGAGGCACTGGGCACTTTAGGGCATCCAAATATAAGGCCTTTCAATGACAAGTTTACACTACATGGTAGTATTCAATATTCATTTGATTTAAGAGCATTTCTAGTGAACATAACTGCTTTATAATGGCTGAATAAATGATTTATGTTGGTCCAAAATATTCATCAATTAATAATAAAGAATATTGTCTGTTCTTTCCAAAACAAAATGAACAAGTAAACACACACACGCAAATGTAAACCATTGAAATCTGGCCCTTCTTGTCTCTGTCTGACAGTGGGGAACTTCTCAGATATTAAAGAGAAATATTAATTCTTAATGAGGAGAATAATATGTTTGTGAAATGTAAAAATAAAGGAAATAGTCTCTGGCCCAGGCTACTTATCTGAGTATGCTATTGAAAAAAAATGGTTGCCTCTTCAAATATTAGTCTAACTAACATTACAGTTGTCCAAATAAATGGATAATCACTTGTCTGAAACTGCTTGTTAAAAATTTATAGAACAACAAATGTTACAAAGTTTTCCATAGTTACACAGCCAATTGTTAGAATTTAAGAAAATATTTGGGTAATTTTTCTTATTTTATGAAGTATATATCTGTAGGAAAAAAATGGCTTGGAACCCTAGATAAAATGGGAAATTCCATGAAATACACAGTAATATAATTTAATTATCTAACTATAAATAAACAACTTCTATAAAGTGAGTTGTGGCTACCTTAACTGCCATGTTCTAGGACCCAGAGGTAGGCCATGTGTCTAATAAGAGAACACAAAGGTAACACAAGCATTTGCCTGTCTGACTTTGGTCCTTAGGGTGAAAGAAATTAAGTTGAATACAGGTAGAATGACCTTTACTTGAGTCATAAATTGAAATTCTGTGAGATAAGGAAGCTTTTCTTTTTTACATTTGTTGCTTTCCCTGTATCTAGCACAGTGTCTAGCACATGATCTATAGACCAAGAGGTCTCTATGGTCAATTATAAGGCCCCGAATTAAGAACACCTCCCAGGACACAATAGAATATGTGTGGGGAGAGTTCCAACCTTGACAGAGAGAGACTTGAGAGGACCATCTCACAGGGGGTCTCAGAGCCTCACTCAATATCCCTTTACTCTGGAGCATAGCAATTAGCAATGTCAAATGATAATACAATTCGATGTCTCCTATTCAGACATGGCTATATATGTAGGTAGGTAATGCAAATAAATATAACCTTTTGAATCATGAGGCCAGACAAGAATTCCCAATAAATCTGTGTCTTTTTATAGAAAGCCCTGAGGTATTGCTAATGGTGTAAGTAGTTCCATCCAAGGGGAAATATCAAACTTTGTGTTTTGGGGCAATTTACTTATCTCAACCTCAGTTTCTCATCAGTAAAATGCACAAGTATGGAGCTTGTTGATAGTGATGTGAGAATTAAATGCCTTAATAAACTTAACACCACATTTGCAAATAATGCCTACCATAATTAAGTGTTAGGTATCTATTAGCTAGAGTTTGAGACTTGAGACTAGAACTCTAGAGAAGCTCAAGAGTATGCAAATAGGTTTAAGATTCCAAGATGTAAAGCTCAATGACAACTGGTGAAGCTATAAGAATAAATGGGTTATGAAAGGAAAATGGCACAGTGGGAGAAGCACACAGTCTAAACTCTGAGATATACAGAGCTTTATTAAGGAATCAGAAAGCTGTGTGGAGAAGTAAGTGGGTGGTAATGTACTGAATGCTGCCAATGAAGTTGAACAGAATCTAAATTCAAATTTTAGCTCTTATTTTCTAGCATGGACTTAGCCTGTTATTTATTATCTCTGATCCTCAATTTTCTATTCTAGAAACTGGGAATAATATCAATATGTCAGACTTACTATGAAGATAAAAATACATTAAGTATTTAATGCATGTAACAAAAATATCAATTATTAATATGTGGTAGTTATTATATTCAGTTAGTAGACAAAGAAAGGGCCAAAATAGATTAAAAAAAGAAAAAGAGGAAGGGAGGGAGGAAGAAAGAAGGAAGAAAAAGAAAAAAGGTAAGAGAAAACAAGGATAGAGAAGGAATGAAGAAAAGGCAGAAGGAAAGAAGGAAAAAACTCAAAAGAAGAAAGATAAAAAGCAATAAGGAAATAAAAGTAAAGAAAAAAGGTACATTAATGGGAATTTTTAATTGTGAGGTAAACATGGCAGAGTGTTTCAAAAATATGGTCAGTATTGCTGGGAGCAGTGAAGACGAGGCTGGGGCAGAGGGCCCTAAAGAAAATGTTGCTACACTGACTTTTGTTTCCTCTGTTATTTTTGCCCTTACATGAAAAATGTGATTTCAAAGAAAGTAAAAAGATTGCATGGAATATCATAACCCAGACATAAAAATTACTATTTTCTACATAATTTTCCATATTTCATATGGCTTCATATGATACACATTTCATGTGTACTTTTTTCAGGAATAATATGATTGATATTTTTATGTTATTCTAAATAATTGCATGGGATGTGTATGCTTTCTAAACTATGCTCTTATTTTTAAATAATTACATTTGTTCCCTTATTTTACCACTGAAAACAAAATTGCAATGAGAAGCCCAATATATAAATTATGTCCACAGAATATACTTTTAGAAATAAAATATTTGCATCAAAGCATTTAAAAAGTAATTGTAAAGCATAGGCAATCATTAAAGTTGAATCAACTTAAAGTGAAAAGAAAGGAAAATTAATACATCAAGTAATACGTGTCATTATCCAAAATATTATAAATTAGGGGAAAGAAACCTCCATGAGCACAATGATGGAAGATGATTATCTCATTTTCTTCAATAGAATTTGAGGACAGCAAGGAAACAGGCAGCATAAAGTTGTTGGTCAATTTTGTTTCTAATTGTTTTTACCATATTCCTTCTGGGCCTGAGTGGAGAAGAAAAAAAATGTAATTGGCTCCAGATGGTGATACCTGTATATCCCTTGCTTTACTTTACTGTGAAGTCTGGCTAGGGAGCCAAGTGATAGGACTTGAATTGTGGAGGGAAGAGCAAAGACATGTGACAGGTGGGCAAAGAAGAGGAGAATCAAAAAAAAAGGGGGGCAGGAAAGTGGGCAGTGAGCGGTGACAGGAGTGGCCCACCCCTGCTGGGAAGTGGGAGTTTCTCAAAAGGTTAGGTAAGTCCCCTCCCCTACACACTTTGTTCCGTCTTGATTCGAGAGAAGCATATTTATCTGTTTGAAAAGTCTTTTTCGAAAATTTGGAATCCCCTTGAGATATCAGCACTCTAGTTTCCCAGAGACAAACAGATTCTTTGATAATTTTAGTAAATTCTTTGCTTTACTAAAAAATGTTCTTTAAAATAAACTTTAGGTCCAATGAACTTCACAATTTTTTTTCTAAATTTTATTCACATATAATTTAATGTTATATGAAGATAAAGTTGGAGTTCAATAAGCATGGAAAAGTTATTAGATGCACAACAGGGAAAGTGCGAGATTGTGGCTGCTCTGGCACTGTGGTCTTAGTGTGATGACGAGGACAAGGATGGACAGAGCCCCAGTCAACCTATCAGGACATGTAGCAGGAACAAAAACACAAACAAAAAAATGATAAAAACCTTTGTCACTGAGAACTACTGCAGCAAAACCTGGGCTAGCCTGAATGGTGCACAGCCCAAGAAAAAACAAAGGAGAGAACCAGAATATTCACATAAGATGAAATATAAGTGAAATGTTGATGTACAGATAAAAGAGCTTTTCCCTCACCAGTAACAAAAAAGTTAAATCAATAATTGTGTGTGTATGTATTATGCATATAATTTAAAATAGGTTTCAATACAAGGATAGTAGGGATGACTAGCTAATGACATAACTTTCTAATATATAATGAACAGGCTTAAAATAATAATCAGAACTACCTTCAACTTTTGTACATTTCTTCATAATGCTATTTATTTATTTTTTGTGATTAAATTCTTTTTTAATAATTTTATTTAGTTATTTTTCAAGTATGGTTTTCTGTCTATTTCTCCCATCCCAGCCCCCCCGCCCCATGCTCCCCACCTCCTTCCCATTTCCACCCCCTTAGTTCTCGTCCCTGTGTCCTTCCTGTTTGTTCCTCCAAATCCCTCCCCTTTTTTCCCCTTAAATTCCCTTCCCTCTCCCCTCTGGTCACTGTCCCCTTGTTCTCTATTTCAGTGTCTTGGTTTTTATTCTGCTTGCTTATTTGTTTTGTTGTTTGCTTTCTGTTAAAGGTGAGATCATATGGTATTTGTCTTTCAACACCTGGCCTATTTCACTCAGCATAATGCTTTCCAGTTCCATCCATGTTGTTGCAAAGGGTAGTAGCTCCTTCTTTCTCTCTGCTGCATAGAATTCCATTGTGTATATGTATCACAATTTTTTGATCCATTCATTTACTGACGGGCACCTAGGTTGCTTCCAACTCTTGGCTATTGTAAATTGTGCTGCTATGAACATCGTGGTGCATAGGTTCTTTGAAATTGATGTTTTAGGATTCTTAGGATATAATCCTAGCAGTGGAATTGCTGGGTCAAAAGGCAAGTCGATTTTTATTTTTCTGAGAAAATTCCATACTGTTTTCCAAAATGGTTGCACCAGTCTGCAATCCCACCAACAGTGAACTAAGGACCCCTTTTCCCCACACCCTCTCCAACATTTGTTGTTTGTTGCTTTGTTTGTAATAGCCATCCTGACCGGTGTAAAGTGGTATCTCATTGTGGTTTTAATCTGCATCTCTCTGATAGCTAATGATATTGAGCATCTCCTCATGTGTCTCTGAATATTCTGTATGTCCTCCTTGGAGAAGTGTCTGTTCAAGTCCTTTTCCCATTTTTTAATTGGGTTAGATGTCTTCTTAGAGTGGAGTCGTGTAAGTTCTTTGTATACTTTGGAGATTAAACCTTTGTCTGAGGTATCATTGGCAAATATGTTTTCCCATACAGTTGGTTGTCTTTTTAATTTAATACTGTTTTCTTTAGCCATGCAGAAGCTTTTTATTTTGATGAGATCCCATTTGTTTATTCTTACCTTTATATTCCTTACTCTAGGGGACATATCAGTAAAAAAGTTGCTGCGTGGAGTATCTGAGATTTTCTTGCCAATGTTCTCCTCTAGGACTTTAATGGTGTCATGGCTTATATTTAAGTCTTTTATCCACCTTGAATTTATTTTGCTGTATGCTGTTAAGTTGGTGCTCAAGTTTCATTTTTTTGCACGTAGCTGTCCAGTTCTCCCGACACCATTTGTTGGAGAGGCTATCTTTACTCCATTTTATGTTACTGCCCCCTTTGTCGAATATTAATTGACTGTAGAGAGTTGGGTTGATTTCTGGGCTCTCTGTTCTGTTCCATTGGTCTATGTGCCTGTTTTTATGCCAGTACCAGGCTGTTTTTATTACAGTGGCCTTGTAATACAGTTTGATATCAGGTATTGTGATCCCTCCTACTTTGTTCTTCTTTCTCAAAAGTGCAGCTGCTATTTGGGGTCATTTATGGTTCCATATAAATTTTCAAAGTGTTTGTTCTATGTCTGTGAAATATGCCATTGGTACTTTAATAGGTATTTCATTGAATCTGTATATTGCTTTGGGTAGTATGGACATTTTGATGATGTTAAGTCTTCCAATCCATGAACAAGGTATATGTTTCCATTTGTTTGTGTCTTCCCTGATTTCTTTCTTCAGTGCTGTGTAGTTTTCTGCATACAGGTCTTTTACCTCCTTGGTTAGGTTTATTCCCAGATATTTTATTTTTCTTTTTGCTATATCAAATGGGATTTTTTTTCTTGATTTCTGCTTCTGCTGATAATGCTATTTATTACTGTGAGGAATAAAGCACACACACACAAAGTCTTTGTTTCACTATTCCCAAGACTAGGACAGTAAGAATTAAAGATATTTTTGTATGTTTATCTTATGATTATCATATAGACATTAAAGTATAGGTTTGAAGATGAGAAGGTAAATTATAAACATCTATATACTTTCCCATAATTTCTCTGAGCCTCTGGTGTATAGACCATGTACATTCTGTGGGGATGGTTTGTGACTTTGGGTGTTAGAAATAAAGACAGAACTGGGCAATGAGACATGGGAGAAGCAACTTTGGAAGAGAACATCTACTATAAATGGACTCTGCAAAATGCTATGTCCTGTGCAGTGGGACCCACCACTGCAAAGCCATCCATCTTTAGTACTGTTATAAAAATTCTTAAGGAAAGTTTTCTGCATATTCCCTTAAAAGTTTATTGTAAACAGATGCTCCTTAGATTTGGGATTTGGAGTATGATTTTGAAAATACTGAATTTGCATCAGAATTTCAGGTACTCCAAAAAGTCAGTCAAGAAGTTAATGGAAGTAACTTCGGAAGAAAAATGACAGGAAGTGAAAATTTTTTTATATTAACAGTAATAGCTCTGGGTGGTGTGATTTTAGGGAATTATGTGTCTTCCTTATTATCTATTATAATTTCCAAACATTCTATAAACTGTATTCTATAGGCTGTATACACTAGTTAATAATCAAAAAATGAATGTAACATTTTTAAAGATTTTTATTTATTTACTTACAGAGAGAGGGGAAGGGAGGGAGAGAGAGAGAGCGAGAGAAACATCATGTGAGAGAGATACATCAATCAGTTGCCTTTCGCACACCCCCAACTGGGGACCTGGCCCACAATCCAGGCCTATGCCCTGACAGAGAATTGAACCAGTGACCTTGAGATTTTCAGGCTGGGACTCAATCCACTGAGCCACACAAACCAGGGCTGAATGTAACTTCTTAAAGCAAGTTTTTGGAGACAACTGTACTTGAACATTTTAAAAAATCATCCCTATTAAGAAGTTCTTAGCATACCCCAGAACTTTTTATTATATATATTAACCATTATGTTAAACAACTACACATAAAGACTCATGTCATAAATTCTTGTTTAGATTTAGTATTAATGAAAAGTTAGACTTGTTTAATGAATTAATTCATTGTATTCTGGTAAAGAAGCATCATCTTGTGTCCTTCCTTTATATATACACACACATATATATATTTATTTACTGCCAAAAAAACTCCAAGCTGTTTTATGTTTTTTAGAATCAAATTCTTTTTTTCTGAATGTTCTGTTCATCTCTTATTTAAATCACACTTTAATATTATTTATTCTTATATTCCTAGTTTTAGTGTACATTTATCATGTTGTAAGCTGCTTCCACTTATTATGAAAGTGTTTTGCCACACTCCTCTTCACATAGTAGTAACTAAGAATACAGCCCTACACACCTCCCTGTCTGTTCAAGCATTGTTTTCTCTGTTGCCAGATTACTTTTCATTACGGCAGGACTGGTGAAATCCTTCTGACTCTACATGGTCCAAATTGATTATTAGCTCTAATGGGTCCAACAACAGTTCGTATATTACTTCCACAAAATTTGTTACATTAAGTTGCAATTACTATTATTATTATTATTATTACTATTTGACCAGGCTTTGAGTTATTGATGACTATAGTTACTGTATTCATTTTCTCAGCATCACTGCATACCACCACACAGTAGATGCTCAATAAATAATGTTAAAATAATGAACTCAGTCAATAACTCAATTACATTCAACATCTATTTCAGGAATTTATTTACAATTTTTGGAATTACAGATAGTTGTCAAAACTATGTTGCCTTTTTTAAAAATCTGGTTTTAGTTATGTGATTTGATAGCTATTTTCTTGTCCGTTTATTATTTGTTCACTTTCCAAGTGTTTAATAAGATGTACTTTGTGCTTACTCTTGAGCTAGGAACCAAGAAATCAAAGGAGAATAACACAGACGTGATCAGTGCTCTCATGAAGTTTCACCAGAGCAGGAGAGGCAGATATTACATAACTTATTGCAAATTTTCTTTTTATTTTTTACTCGTGACTATAAAAATGCTATCAGAAAATGGAGCATGCAGAAGGAGTTCACCACAGGGCCACATGGGCAGTGGGAGATCAGTGTATGCAGATAATGAAGGTGGGAGGGTAGAGAGGTAGGGGCTTCTAGGGCTGTGGGAACATTAGTGTGAGTCCCTGAATCTCTCAAAGTTTTGAAATGAAGTGGTGGCCAAATTACAAATAATACATTTTTCATTCACCTGATTATGAAAACAAGTAAACCTGATGCCTGAACCAACCATACGGACAGCTTAGTTTCACAGTAGAATTCCTCCCACTGGACACCTGCAGGAGTAGAGATGCTTTTCTATCTTTCCCCACTTAATGCCTTGCACAGTGCTGGGCACATAACAGACACACAAATATTTCTTGAATTAGTTAATCCATTATTAATAGGAAATTATTCCTTCTTTCTAGATAAAACTAGGAATTTTTAATTTTTTAAGGAAATGTTACCATGAAATTCTTTAATAAATCACTACGCTGAGCAACTGGAAATGAACATTAAAAGAAAAGATCTAACTAAAAACTGTATAGTATTTGAGACATGGAAACAATCTAAGTGTCCATTGATAGAAAATGTATGTGTATGTGTGTGTGCGTGTGTGTGTATAACGGATTATTATTCAGCCATTAAAAGTAAAAAAATACGATCATTTTTTTGGATGGCTATTGTTAAGTGAAATAGGTCAGAGAAAGACAAGTGCTACATGATCTCACTTAAATATGGAATCTAATTTTTTTTTAAATCAGAGAAAGAGGAGACTTGTGATTACTAGAGGCAGAAGATGGGGAGATGGGGGATTGTAGGAAGATGGTCAAAAGGTACAAATTTCCAGTTATAACATAAAGAAGTACTAGGGATGGAATATACAATGCGATGACCATAGCAAGCGCTGCTGTGTGATACATAGGACAGCTGTGAAGAGAGTAAATCCTAAGAGTTCTCATCACAAGGGGAATCTTTTCCTTTATTCATTTTTCTTTTCTCTTCTATTTTTTCTCTTCTTCTCTTTTCTTTTTTATTGTCTATATGAGAAGATGGATGTTACCTGAACCTATTATGGAAATCATTTTACAATATATGTAAAATCAAACCATAATACTGCACACCTTAAACTTATACAGTGATGTATGTCAATTAGTTCTCAATAAAACTGGAAAAAAATTCCAGAAACACAGTCATTTAAAAAACAAAAGGGCAAATACCTATTAATGACACATGAGAACAAAACAAAGTTTTTACATTACATGCATTTCTTTTCTAACATAGCTTCCCCCCCCCTTTTTATTGTATTTTTGGTAGTCTGAGTAACTTTTAAATACTTCCAAGTTTTGCCCTGGCTGGTGTAGTTCAGGGGATTGAGCGCTGGCCTGCAAACCAAAGGGTCGCTAGTCCGATTTCCAGTCAAAGCACATGCAGGCCAGGTCTGCAGGAAGGGGTGCAGGAGAGGCAACCACAGATTGATGTTTCTCTCCCTCTCTTTCTTCACCCCTTCCCCTCTCTAAAACTAAATATACAAAATCTTAATAAAATAAATACTTCCGATTTCTTTTTATAAACTCCTAGGAGAATATGATTTACATTAAATCAAGTTTGTGACCACTGAGCTAGGAACACCTATATTTTATTACATTACAGCCTGATTATTTTGGATGCTCACTATTTTGTCTCTAGCTCTAGAAATTGTATCTGCAAGTGACTAAAAATACTCTTCCTCACAGAATTGTCAACCCATAAAAATTTGCTGAATGATTTATTGATCTTAGTTATATTTCATTTCTGCTACCACCTTGATCTGATACAACTCAATTGATATATTTCAAATTTTGAATTTATTTTGGCATAACGGGTTTTCTTCCTCACACCTTTCCACAAACCTCTATAAGCCTATCAACAAGAAAATTTCAATAAACTTATTAATATGTACAAGATTAATCAAAATTAAAACATTGCTAGCCATTTAGATCTAAGTGAATTTGCATATTATGCCTATTTTTAAATGCATTAATTATACAGTAGACCATAATAACTTCTTCAAAGTCCCTTCAGTCTATCAATACACATGCTTATATTAGAACTAATTTTGACAACAGATTATTTATCCATTAGCCTGAAGGAGCTCAACTGCAGCTGTTACTCTTGAGTTGTAGAGTCCCATATTTTGGCACTGTTTAATAAGAAGGCTTTTGACCTAAAATATAGCAAGAGCTTTTTTTGTTATTTAGAAAGGGAAATATTGGCAGAATTCTTCTAAGAATAGTGTGAAGATTTGCAATATGTTAACTAGCAACACAATAAGCAATCTGCTTTCTGTGTCAATGGAGAAAAAAACTCTCTAAAAAAACAAAAGACTGATCCAATGGAAAATAATCCCTTAGGAGGTAAATTTTTATTGTAACTCAGTAAAAGATCATATTTAATTGCAAAAAAAATGAAAACCGCAATACATACATATGCAATTCTTTTTTTAAAGGTTTAATTTATTTATCTTTAGAGGGGAAGGGAAGGAGAGAGGGAGACAAATGTCAATGTATGGTTGCCTCTCGTGGGTCCCCTGCCGGGAACTGGCCTGCAACCCAGGCATGTGCCCTGACTGGGAATCAAACCCCAATAGTCTGGTTCACAAGCCCACACTCAATCCACTGAGCTACACCAGCCAGGGCACATGTGCAATTCTTACTTAGAAGTTTACTAATGAACAACGGCAAACAAATTTGGGAAACACTCCTAACTTCATTAACTATTTGGTGTTATCAAAAATTGAATTTGTACTAGAAGTCAAGCCATTTATTCTAAAAATTCTTTTGCAACTAATACTGATTATACATTCTGCATCCCAATCAAAGAATTTGTTATCCAATGCTTTCTGCATGTATATGAGAATTTTTTAGAGAATTGTTCCTATCACCTCATAGCATTTGATATTGATAATATAATGATAATAAAATTAGCAACCACTTGGTAGGGGGGAGAGCATAAACCAGACTGTACCAGATCTCAGTTTTAGTACACCACAGCATTACCTGAAAATCATTCAATCATTTATTAATTGCCTCCATTACTATTCAAATAATTCCTCACATTTGCTAATCTCCTATTTATCCTCCAGAATGCATTCTGGGTGATTTTTTTCCAAGACACAAATGCTATTCTGTCTCTTCCCTATTCAAAATCCATCACCTTATAATATTATCAGGACAAACTGCCAAAATGTTTACCTCTTGCCTTTTGCCTGCTTGCCTTTCCTTTCTAAAACGTTCTCACTTCTCCCAGTCTTTACCTATTAACATGTCAGCTCAAACATCCCTTTTGGTGTATCCTGTAGCTTTGAGATGAGATTCTTGCCTATATCACAAGGTACCTCTTCTTCATTACACCTCTCACATTTATCTTTGATTTTGCTTTTCCTTTCTACCTCCCTTACCAGATTCATGAGAGTAAGAATACAGTCTAGTTTACTTAGGATTATATTCTGTTTCCTAGTAAAGTCTGAGGCATACAGTTATTGCTTATCATTCCATTTGAATGACAGTTGAACCAGAAATTGAAATCTCTATTCTCAATCTCTACTTGACTTCTTAATAGCAGTATGAACCTGGATTAGTGTGTGTGTTTTACCCTGAGACCAGAGAGGGGGCATTTCTATAGACTCACAGATGCATGAATAATTTTACCCATTGGTACATTCCCCACATTCATTGGCCAGTCTAAAGGTCACAGATTTTCTTACCATAACTAGAATAAAGGGCTTTATTCAAACATAGGAGGCTCTAGTCAAATGAAGTCCATCAAAGCCCAATTTGGATCCATGGCAAGGCAAATAAACCAGGAAGCCAAAGTCAATGAGTAATGCAACCAAGAGAAAGCAGAATTGTTCTTAAAGAAACAAAGAAACAGGATAAGAGGAACAGAAATAAAAGAGGATGGAGCTGGGGGAGGGAGAGAGGGAGATACAAGTAGAGTATGTGATTAGTTACCTTATGATTTTCCAATTTCCATAGTCATGCTCAATTTCCAGCTCCATTTTCCCCTATATGTTCTTGTGTCCTTGGAAAAACTTGCATTTTTGTCTGAACTAGACTCAGTTTCTCTTCATTTTAACTAACAAATCCTAAGACACTGAGTTTCTTAAACTAGTAGACTCTCATTGCCTCATTGCTAAAAGGAATTAATAATAGGTCTGCTGCCTATCTCGTAATGATACTCTTAGAATAAAATGAAATGATGCATGTGAAAACACATGCATTTATACACTTTTAATTGATTTCTTTATATAGCCATTCAATAAACATCAATTATTTGCTAAATATGGGCCAGACTGTGAGCTTGTTCAGAGTAAGTCTCTAATACCTTTAAGAAATTCATCATCTAATAAAAAGCACTAAACACAATTATTTACTATTGTAATTTGAAACTATCAAAAATATTTTACTTTCTACTTTTTCTGCAGCAAACTATCTAAAAACATTTTGTGTCATTTACTCTCTAGTCAGTCAAGGACAAAAACATGAATTACTTCAGTAAAATCTATTTTTTCAATACTGTAAAATTTATTATCATTGCTATTTAGAATTTCGTATGTAACTTAATATAAATAAGTAGTTAATTACTCAAAAAGACTTAATAAATCACTAATGCAAAGAGCTGGTTATAATTTTTCCAATATAAAGCACCTATAGAAAATATTATCTTTACACAGAAACAATATGGAGTTAATCCTTCAGAAAAGATCATAGCCCTGTTCACTGTCTGAATATTCCAATGTAACACACAATTTGAGATTCAATTCAGTGTTGCTAAAATTTTGCTACAAAGACCCTAGTGTTCTGCAAGATTGTTAGAGAAATGATGTGAAAAATAGTTTTGAAGTAAACAAATAACTAGGCTGCACTCTCTTCTTTCTCACTCCTATTTCCTGGTACATGTATCCCCTGATATTGCATACAGAATATACAGAACACAGAATACTTTGTATACAATACAGAATATTGTATCCCCTGAATAAATTTTGGAAAGTGGTAGTCTAAAAGTCATCTTGTACTTTTTCCATTCATTCTTACCGCAGTGGGGTGCCAGCAATAAGGAACGGTGGGTTAATCATTCTCTCAATTGTTCAAGCCCCTGCACTAGGTAGGCACCGGGACAGATATGTTGGCAAAAAAAATGGTCATTGTTCTTGCCTTGTTCCTCAAAAGGCAAAGAAATAAATAGTACATGACAAATATAAATATATAATGACAAAGTGTAATAAGCAGTATGAATGGAGACAATAGAGAGCATCATGTGAGAACTTTTCTGAAAGGAGGGGCTGACGTCTGTGCCAGAACAGACAGAGAGGAAAGTGCTGTCACAGGCAGTAACACTTGAACTGACACCTGAAAAATAAGGTTAAACTGGTGTCACAGATTACATTCTCTGCAAAGCAGACTTTGAGATGGAGATTATCCTCGGGAAAGTCAACATCTGTACAAGGCAAGGGAGGGTGCCGGATTAGCAGAGTGAGAAATTGGGCTGACATTGTCTCAGCGAAAGCCTTTTCCACCCCCACAAAGACACCTGAATCTGAAGTGGCCCTATGGAGTTTTCCACTACTGTGGGGGAAAGAGGAGATGAGTTAGATGGTCAGGGAAGTTGCCTATTGGATTCAGTGACATGAAAGTCATTTGGATGTGCAGAAGAGAAATGAAATGCAGGACTGTTAAGTAAAGTGTTAAGACTCATTTGAGTTTAGAGAGGTTAGAGATCATGAATGATGTCTATACGTATTATTTTTCTCTAGAAGTGCTAACTGTACTCATAGAAGATAGATGTTGAAAAGATACAGAGCTGGAATATTTTGCCAAGTATAATAGAGGAAAATGAGGATACAGATGTATTTTACATGGATTAATTATAATGATAAACCATGGAATTTAAGAGTAATGAAGAGAGAATTAAAAGCAGGAGTAGCCTGAAAAATAGAAAGGAAGTAATTGTGTTAATTGATTAGAAGACTCAGCAATGAGGTCTAAGACTTTAGTAATCAGGAACATGTGGTTGGAGGCCACATATTTGGAAGGGTGATATCCTCTCTTGCTGGATATAATTCTGGTTCATGCCTGTGGTTCCAACATATGATCAGTGAAATGATTAATAACATGTCCTCCCGTTTTCAAAATTTTCCCAGTTTGAGTAAGTTACATGACTACTCTGTGAATATTTAAATACATGAATTTTAAGGTAGACTATATTCTGGTGTTGACAATCCACTGAATGAGACCATGGAGTTGTGTTGATAATATGGTTTAGAGCAAAGAATGATTGGCAATGAGATGGCAAAGAATGTGAGCCAATATCATTTCTGTGATCAGTGAGGCATCAGGAATGATGGCTAAAGGAAGTTTCTCAGACTTAAATGAATAAGGGAATTTTGTAGCTGGACAAATTTGGTTTAGATTTTTTTAATAGGACAATGGAGATATGTTCTCTGGGAGCTATCTTCCTAAACCTCAATCTTCAAAATAAATATCTAGGTGCTCTTTGTGGCAATCATTTATCTCTGTTATTTGGAAGGGTATATTGTATCTTATGTGACAGAATAATATAGAAAACATTTTTTAAACTTTTCCCATTGTTAATTATCACCAGTAGTGATTAACTTCTTCAAATAGGATAAGCAAGTTTACTACTTATTATTCTTTTCCATTTAAATATTGGAAAAATTTAGGATAACATAGAATAACAATGTAAAGATATGTTTAATATCAGCTAGCAAAGGAGAGAGAAACAACTTGCCCAAGCAAAATAGAGACATTTACTACTGATTAATTTACATATATATATATATGCTGTCCAACATTTCCCTGACCCTTTCAATAAGGTGTAGCTTTTGTGATCTTTTCTGTGTGCAAACATAATGTGTCATTAATGAGTCAAGGTATTTAAGAGAAAAAAATATGAGGAGAAAATCTGTCCATTGAATTAAAAAAAAACCAATTAAGAGAATGTGTGAGTTTTATTCTCACTCTCTTCTCCTGCTATGGTGACCTGAAAGCCACATGCTGAAGTCAGAGAGCCAAAGACGGAGGTAACAAGCTCCTGAGTCATCACGTGGAGCTATCCTAGGAGCCTCTAGATATAGAGCATTACACATGAGCTCCTGTGTGCTAATTTACTGAGATTTCAGCATAATGTTGCCTATTGTGACTCATATGACAAGTTAACAATATTTTTGCATTAAAAAAGGAGCAAACAAGAAAAGTGAGTCATCATGATTCCCATAAGTAGTTATTTTAAATACAGGCATCTCTCAGAGATAAGGTGGTTTTAGTTCCAGACTTTCACAATGAGGCAAATATTGCAATAAAGTGTATCACATGAATTGTTGGGCTTTGCAGTACATACAAAAGATAGATTTACACTGTATTATAATTTAAGTGTGCAATAGCATTAAGTCTAAAAAAGCCCCAAAGTATACAGCTTAATTAAAAAATACCTTATTGGTTAAAATGCTAATCATCTGAGCTAGCTGTGAGGGAGTTATGATCTTTTTGCAGGTGGAGGGTTTTGCCTTGATGTTGATGTTTGCTGACTCATCTGGGGAGTGGTAGCTAAATGTTGGGGTAGCTGTGGCAATATCTTAAAATAAGACAACAAGGAGATTGGCCACATTGATGATGACTCCCCCTTTCAGTTGAACATGTAGAGGTCATTGCGAAGTTATTAATTAGCCTAATTTCAAAACTCTTGTGTCTCAGGGAATAGGAAGGTACAAGGAGAAGGAGAGACATGGAAGAAGAGGAGAGACTGGGCAATGTCCAGTGACTGGAGCAGTCAGGACATATACAACGTTTATTAAGTTTGCCATCTCATATGGGCATGTTTCATGGGGCCTCAACACAATTACAACAGTAATATCAAAGATCACTGCTCACAGATCACCAAGACAAATATAATTGTAAAAAATTGGAAATATTGCAAGATTTACAAAAATGTGACAAAGACATGAAGTGAGTACATGCTGTTGGAAAAATGATGTCAACAGACCTGTTCAGCACAGAGTTATCACAAATCTTCTATTTAGGGGAAAAAAAACAGTATCTGTGAAGTACAATAGAGAAGTGATTACTATGGTGTATTTTAGGACATTCACGCCAAAACTATAAAACATATGAAAGAACTCTTTTTAAGGATGTTAGGCTAACAGACGTCTATCCCTGTGTCCTTAAAATCATTCATCTTTCAAAAGGGAAGTCCTTGAAACACCCTTCCTTGCGGACAAGGAGAGTTGGTAAACCACACACTGAAGCCATCCAAGAGGCTTCTTTTAAATACTCATCAAACACATACTCAGACTTTTTTTTCCAAATCATTCATTAAGCTACATCCTCCTGACCTTTCCTGAATAACTCTGCCTTTGTAAAAAGAGAAATGCCCTGCTTTCAGTCTGGAGAGATTATGGGAACGATGATTTATTGTCGTCCTGAACCTTGTGTTTCTTGGATAAATTGTGCAATCGGAGCTTCCTAGCACTTCCTTATATCTTCATGCTCATTTGAGAAGCCGCTCCTTAGGTGGGAGAAACTAATCATAGATTCCTTACATTTCTAACATCCAGAAAATAATGGTCTTTTTGGCTCCAAGTCTTACACATTACTTATTTGAAGAATGACTGTGGGTCATGCCTATAAAAGCAAAGGACAGTGGTAAGAGTAGAAAAGGAAAGGCAAAACAACGTTGATCTGTGAAGCCAGGAAAGACCCTGTTGGGACTTGTCAAAAAGCCAGGAAAGACCCTGTTGGGACTTGTCAAAATCGAGAAGTAGATCTGCATGTCGCCTGTCCACTGAGCCCTCTGACTGCCCTTCTCAGAAATGTCATGGCGTGGTGGCAGGGCCAGGACAACTGTGGCAGAAACCAATGAATATCCCTTTAAGGAGGACAAATGGCCAATAAGACAGCATCTGGAATTGCTTATCCTGCAGTTAATCACATATTTTATCTGTGCTACAAGGTATCCTTTCTAATAAATCTAATAAATCTCTTGTTTTAGAGCAAGGAGTAGGGACTTTTACTTTTGTTTCGGCAAACTTTACAGAGGTAAATAAACCCACATGCTTTGAAAGGGGTTAAAAGGCCAGATATCAGGATGGGAATTCTTAACCCCTCATTGGTGGGGCAAGAGTAGGAAAGGAGGTCCATGTTTGAAAAGAAGTTCACATGTGGGCCTTTTATGGACTCAGCATCCGAAAGAATTCAAAAGGGCAATGTGAACTTGGTAAAGCCTATATTCAGCGCTCTCCTTGCAACCATCATGGCCCATGCTGCATTTCCTTTCTCACTTTGTTACAGATTTTTAGCTTTTGTTATTTTTCCTCTAAACTTCAATGCCTTCAGGATTCCCTGGGTCTCCACAGACATAGAGATAGTAACATAACAAATCAATTAGCATTAAAATGGGATTACTAAATGCCTCCAAATTTCATTAAATATTTACATTTTGTAAAGAATACTATGAGTGTGCAAAGGCAAGGCTTAACACAGTAGTATGAGCTTGCACTATCCTACATAAAATATAAATACTATTTAGTAGATATCTACATACAATAATAGGGAAGTAGGCATTTTCAGTATAACCTCATATGATCCTGGATAGCTGATCACATTTTATTATAGGAAAATGGCAGGGAAATACTTTTTTAAAAAATTTATCTTTAGAAGGGAAGGGAAGGAGAGAAGGAGAGAAATATCAATGTATGATTGCTTTTGGTGCATCCTCTGCTGGGAACTGGCCTGCAACCCAGGCATGTGCCCTGACAGTGAATTGAACAGTGATCTTTTGGTTCACAGGCCAGTGCTCAATCCACTGAGCTACGCCAGCCAGGGCAAGAAATACTTTTTATCTGTTGACTTTACAACTGAATTTGTGTGTTTTCCTTTAAGTAGAGAGCAATTAAAGAAATAAAACTCACTGATAATGATGGAAGAAATATTTTTATATGTATAGCACAGTACTGGAGGATTAAGACAATTGAAATTCATTTCTAAGGAGCCATCATTCCTCTATCTTGAGAAGATTCTTTTCACTGACCCTAGGGGTTTGTAGAAATCTACAGAATTCTGAGAGGCTGAATTGCAGCCTGGGAAAACGGCTTAATTGTTTGATACAGACGTAGCTCTGCACTCACCCAAGGCCCGAAGCAGCTGCCATATTGTTGTTGTCCATCTCTCTGCACAGTTAAGCTTTACATACTTTTACCTGAAGACAAAACATATTAAATGTTTATCGTACTACCCTCAAGTTTCTTAATCCTTAATCTCATGTACAGTCAAGTCTTTAATCCAGTTCTGTAGTTAGAAGCATTCTGAAGATAAAACTCAAAGAATTTCAGGCTGGAAAAAAATTACACCTAAAGGAAAAACCTTGTAAGAATTGAAACTTTGCGGCAAAAAAATAAAGAAGGTGTCACCTGTAGACTACCAAAAGAGGTAATAAGATTCAGTCTCTAGCACATTTGGAGGTGAGACAGACTTGGAAACAAAGGCAAAGGGAGAGACCACGGCACCCGATTTGCACTCTTTGGCTCCTCCAAGGTGCTAACTAATTGTGTGACATTGCTCCTTTAATGTAACCTTTCTGAGATAAAATTTTTATTTTCTATAAATTAGGGTAAATAAGACTTACCTAAAAATGTTTCTGGAAAGTTTTAATGACACTTGGTTTCTGAATTAATGATAAACCATGTAGGTGATAAATACAAGGCTTCCCCTGCCCAAAAGGCTGCGCAAAATGAAATATGTGTCACAATGAATCACAACAGATACGATTTTTAAAAATCGTCTTTGATTCAAAATCAAAATGCTTTGTGTCCTTTGTTAGGTGACAAACCTAAATCAAAATGAACTGTACATACTTAGTATAGACATTTAGTTTAAATTATGTATGCTGGGTTGTATTATAAAAGGAAAACATTTTTAAGAGTATAAAGCATTTAGTGGTATTCCATAATACATTATGAAATGCATTTTTGTGCCAACCACTCATCTGCACATGAGGAAAAATGCATTTTTGAGAAAAAATGAAATATGTGAAGTTTAGTGTTTAATCTAACCCACAGTCTCCTATGAAATTTGGTGATGGGACCAATGGGAGAGATTCACCTTGCCAGTGTCATACTGACTTTGCCCGACATTTGTTCTACTTCCTTTATCACAATCTTTAAAAAGTTTATTTTGTTAATCATTTCTATTTTTTTCAAGAGATGTTCTTGTTTAATCATTTCACACAGTTAGGTTCTTGTGAACAGATCTTATATCACACTAGTCAAGGCAATTGTCTTCAAGTTTTTTCTAGAAAAGCAGCAGGGAAGGTATAAACCTTCTCAGACTGCCACTCTGAGCTTTCCTCTGACTTAAAAGAAAATTACAACCATAAGATAGAATTTATTGTATCTTCACATTCATGGAACAAGAAGAAATAGCACTTGAGATATTACTTGAATATTTATACTTTTGTTCAGAGAGGCTACGTACCCTCTTCAGTAACATGTGCAGATGAAAAAAATTTTTTTAATTGAGCAAAAAACATCACAGGTAGTGCAAGAAGTCTCAGATGCAACCACAGCATGTATTAATTTTATTGGTAATGGAATTCAAAAGTCAGCATGATTTAGGGGTTTGGTATTCTGGCTTTGGATTCAGACCAATCTGGGTTCGAATTCAGGCTCTTCTATTACCATGTTTGTGACTACAGACAATTTATTTAACCTTTTGAAGCCTCAAGTGTCTCATCTGAAAAAGAAATGTGCCTACATGTGATATGGATCCCGGGGTCTGAGGTGTTATGGTTGAGACAAGACAAATTCACACAGACTACTGAGTCCTGTGGAGGAAAAGGGATGGGGCGGCTTCTCTCTCAAGGAGAGTAAAAGCCTCGGAGCTCCTCCTTGGAGCTCCTTGGCCCCTCTCTCCAGGAGAGGGCCTCGACCCTTGCCTTGACAAGCTTTTATTTGGTTCAGTTTACACAGGAATACATGATGTATACGTAAAACTCATCAGTCATTGTCAGGTAGAAATGATTAAACAATAGATAACATTCAAAGAACTCTGAGGGCTTATTCTGAGTCAGGGTGAGATAGTTAAAGGGCAATAAAACTTTGGGGAACAAAGTCACTTTCTGCTTGGACCCTTATCATTTAAATTGAGGGTATTAGCAAAGTAGGTTTTATAGAATTTTATGCATTCTTTCTTAGGCCTGATCACCCCAGGGAACCCTCCCTTTCCAGCACAGGGCTGCACCCACCTTAAGGCATTGTTTCAGGCTTAAATCAGGTAGGGAAAGAAAAGCAGCCAAAAGATTAGGAGACTTCTTGCAGACAGAATGAGGACTCAGGCTAAGTCAAAGCCAAGGGGCAGGGGTCCATCACTCCCTTTTTCTATAGCTCCCCCAAGTCCTTTCCTGAGGGCCCCTGTGAGACCATGCCTGTCTTAGGTGATCCCTCTTTTGAGGAATCTTACCTGTCATTGTCTAACCAGTCATCTACCCGGGTCCAAGCAGGGCGAAGATACAGGGGGCAGAGGTGGTGCCCCTACAAAGAGGATAAGCTTTGTTTCCTAAGTGGCTTATGGTCCCAAGGTCCTTTACTCAGCCTTAGCCACAAGGAATTACAGCTTCTGAAAACAGGCAGGGCAGTTGCCAACATACATGAATTGTGATAATTACTGAGATGATGCATCAGAACTTAATAAACATTAGCTAATATTCACACTGTGTGTATGTGTGTGGTGGGAAAAAAAACTGGGATAGAGGGCTGGGGTAATGGCACCAAAATATTCAATTCAGTTGTTTGCTTTTTAGCCTTAAAAAAAAAAAAAACTAAACCTAAGGAATCAACTTCTTAATAATGTCTCTTTTCCATGCATTGGAAAGAAAGCCATTAAATGAGATACAATCTAAGGAAGGCACTCAACTTTTCTTGTAGCTATTAATTTTGCCATTTTAAAAACAATTACTAAGTAGTATTCTTCTCTTTTTAATAGACACATTTCTGAACTTGACGCTGATCTACTCCATAGAGTTGACAGAAAAAAACCGTTGATTAATGTCACACCTAAGAAACAAGTTGTCTACCTTAGTTTTCTTACCGAATACACATGCGACACTGGTAACATTCTCAAACTGACATACCTGATGTTGAAGGTTCAGGGGCCCCCATAATAATATTCCTTTTCTTCATTTGAGCTGAAAGCTAACTTAGAAATAAAGCAAGAAATAAGGAAGAGGAGAAAAAAGATTCTCCATTGCTGGTAACCCTGAGATTAGACAATGTGACATATAGGTAGCATCATTGAGCCTCCTAATGCTGAACATTGGCTCAGCTCCTTCCCCCCATCCTCCCTGGTCCCTGAGCACCCCCACCCCCTTCACTGTCTGCTCTGAGGGCGCCCAATGTGTGGTATAGTATAGCAGGAGCTCTGAGGGCAGCTCTCTCCCAAAGAAAAGGAAGAGAGGAGGGACCTGGCCACTTTCTCTTTACCAGCTACATCTCATAGGTGTCTCTTCCTCCCCAGAGAAGGAATGATGAGGGGGTGAAGAGAGACCAAAGTGTTCTAACGATGTATGTTTCTAATAAGAATCTGTTAGAAAAGGGAATTTAAAGAATGTCTCACTAGGATTTCCCAGTTTAACCCATTGATTAAGTTGTTGTCTCATTTGGCATACCATCTCCCAGGAAGGGCCTATTCCATTGGGGGGGTCTAATGGAGTCCCATATGCTATCAGACAGGCTTACTGGTATCTCCCTACATCCATGCTAACCACTACTTTCCGGGGTGTTCTCCTGAGGAACATATAATAGAAAATGAAGACTTTTCCCCCAAAGAGCATCGGATTATTTTAAACACTACATTTAAATCAACTGCAAAACTACTCTGTACCTAAGGCAAATGTACATTATCTGTTCTATTTCCTATCCAGAATTATGCATTTTCACATTTTCTATTATATTTCTTCAGAGATTCTGCAATATGAAATGTAATGTCATAGATGTATTTCAGTAATTACATGAATAAGCACATTCTAATAATATAATGTCAGAAACAGAAAGAAACCCCACATTTAAATAAAACACTTCTCTTTCTCACTTTCTAAGACGGATCAAGTTTAAAAGCTACTTGCAAAATCAAATCCAAAGACCAAAGGGAACTAAAATAAAAAATCAATTTTTTTTAATCTTATAAGCTAAAAGTACAAGATATTACACCCACTCCTTTCTCACACACATATTGTCTTGTTGTCCTGTTTCAACCAGAGGGATTCTTGATTCTTAGGTGGGCTTCAAGTTTCTTTGGTCAACTGTATACTATATTCCATGGTAATGAATGTACTTCCTTATATTCATTACCATGAACTTAAGTTTTGAGAAGTTGAATTAACTCAATGCCAAATCTCAAAGGCCACGTGTTTTAGAGACTCTCATAAGTTAATGGAATTTTTAAGATGTGCATAGAATTGTCCTCAAAGAAGCCATTTCCCAGCCTCCACGGTGATTATCCAAGATGCAATTATATTCTTAGAGGACAGTACGTATGTTCCCAAAGACGCAGCAAAGACTCAGAAGTGTTTGGGTAAAATAGGACAGGTATACATCTTCCTGGTTATAGCCTCATGAGAATGCCAGTCTTTGCTAATTGCCTGTGAATTTATTTATCTGGGAGTATTCTAGGAGCAAGATGTTAATTTTTGCACTATTTTTGTTCCACTGTCTGGGGAAAATTCCATCCAAGTATGTGTCCTCTCTCTGACAATGGCGTTTGAGAGATTGAAGATATCTTGCAAGGTTTATAAATTTGCAGTGATGGCATTTCCTCTCTAAGGTGCCTTTCTTTCTCCATCAATACAGTGAGAAACCCTCAATTTCCATTTCCTCTTTGTACTGCCTACCTATGGTTGGTACTAACAGCTTCATTCAAGAACCTCACCTGTGCTCTGTTTCAAACACAGACGTCAGCATCTTTGTGGCTTAAAATTAATAAATTCTGTACCCCCCATCAAAGCACAAAAACCTGAAGAGAAAGGGGCTCTTTCTATTACAGATCTTTTCCTCACATATTATTGGAGCCCCTACGCATATTTGGGTCTGAAAAGGTTCCTGAAGAGCTTGAATATGTGTTAGTAGACTAACATTCATGAAGTTCAGAATCAAGCCATAGAAAGCCATGATAAAGTTATCATCATTGAATTAGCCATTTTACTGTGACCAGTGTTATTCAATACAAACTTCCTAAGTCCCACAACACTCTGCCCAACCCTTGCAGGTAACTGTGTGTGTGGTCTGGGGAGCAGAGAGGACAGGGAATAAGACATCATGTGTGTTTAACTAATGGATGTCCCTCTTCGTGGAAGAAATGATCAGAACCATGAACAAATCATTCCCTTACCCTTCTTGATAACATATACACTTTTTAAAATAGACTTACAGAAATTACTTTAGTTATAAATTGTCAGGTAGGGTATACTCACATACTTAAATACTTCACTCAGTGGATTGAGCACGGGCCTGCGAACCAGACAATCGCGGTTCGATTCCCAGTCAGGGCACATGCCTGGGTTGCAGGCCAGTTCCCTGCAGGCCAGTTCCCAGCAGGGGACGCACTAGAGGCAACCATACATTGATGTTTCTCTCCCTCTCTCCTTCCCTTGTCCTCTAAAGATAAACAAATAAAATCTTTAAAAAAAATACTTCACTCAGAAGTAAAATTAGTTAATAAGAATTACTGTCATTAAAAAGTAATTTTTTATTAAAAGACAGTACCAGAATTGTGAGTTTAAAAGCCAAATTAAGTTTTAAGTTTATTGAACTGAAGAACCATTTAAAAAAATTTAAACCATTAGGAGTTTTATCAACTTAATTTTGTTTTACCTTGCCTATTTAAACTTAGTAATAATAGACTTTTCTTTTAATGTATACAATTCCTGTTTAAATCCTGTACCTGTCTTATGATGAACACGATCATACTAGTGCTAAATTAGTCACAATCCTAAGGGCTAGTCCTACTGTGGGAGCTTTCACAGATGGCTAAAGTTAATAAAAAATAAAAACCATATCATTTTAAATTGTTGTCTTTCAATTAATGTTTCCATTCAGTGTTATTCTGTATTAGCAGACCATAGTGTTTAGACAATCGTATACTCTACAAAGTGTACTTTCAGATATTTCTAGTACCCACCTGATACCACACATATTTATTACAAATTTTTAACTATAATCCCTATGCTGTACTTGACAACCCTATTTGTGTAAAGAAATCCACATTCTGCCCTAACAATAGTAAAATATTTTCATAGACAACATAAGAAAAATGTTACCTTTTTTTTCTTGTACTTTCAGTGAATTGGGTAGGAGTTTGGTTGCTGTATTTACATCTATCTTATCCAGTACTGGCCATGCTTATCTATCTTCTCTGAAGCCAAACACCAAGGGTCCTTGAGATCTAGGCTTGGCACCCATTAATGATTTAAGCACATCTAATTTTTCTTTTTCAGCCAATGTGCCACTTTGGAAAAAAAATCAAAACCACTTTATCCCAAACCCAAAAATGTTGTGGAGGAGGCAGCTTACTACATGTGGAAGATTGTGTTGCTGTGCTTATCATCATCATTATTAACACTCATTAGGGCTTTTCATCTTCAAAGTGTTCTGTGTGCACAAGCCCCTCCCTCTCCCCTCTTGTCCACCTTTCCTCTCTCCTCAAAGGACTGTGATGGACCTTTAACTTCACATGACCTTTGAATTTTTATAAAGCACAGTCATTGATGACCACTACCCTTTTGAGGTCAGTCTTATCTCTTGGTAAGAAAGAACATGTGCCTTGAGGTTCAAAATGAGTAAGAAGTAAAATGCCTTCCAAGTGGAATTCGAGAACTCCTTTGAAACACATCTTGCTTTGCTCGCCTCTCTCCATCCACCCCCTCCTCCGTGTCTTTGAAGGAATGCACACTCGCCATCCTGCTCCGACACGTGCGGTTGTACACAAACACGAGTGTGCGGCTGTGCCTGGGCCCAAACTTTTCCCTGCCAATAAAAGTTTTTAAGAGTAGGAAGAAAACTCAACCAAATGTTCAACCAAATGTACAGTAGGTTAATATCAGAAAATGTAATTTGTGAAAACAGGGTATTTGAAGGAAATGAGGCATAAACTGAAACTGCAGAGGGACTGACTGCTGTTCTTCATCCATGTCTCCCTCTAAGGGTTGATTTATACAGGAGAATTAGTTACCCTGCAGGAAAGACTGGTCTGGAGCATGTATACTCTAATCAACTAACGAGCTAAACGTGTAGCAGCCAAAAAACAGAAGTAGATATTTAAAAAACGCTTAGGAGGCACTCCTGAAATATAAGCGAATTTTGTTTTTGTCACAATTTACAGATTCTCACTAAAGCAGGGATAATAACCTTGTCAGCAAAGTAAAGCCTCCTCCTAGGGGGCAATTGAGAAGACAATGAGAGAGGGAGAGTGTGGCAGAGTTGTTGGTGGGACGCTGTCACGTAAATGGTAGCTGCAGAGGTAACCTGAAAGTGTTCTGCAATTTACAGGTTGAGTGGTGTAAAAAATTTGGAACCATAACTGTCATTGCAAGGGCCCAGAGAAAATTCCTGATGTCCCGTCTGAAGTTAGCAGTTTTGCATTTTCTTTACTTCTTCCCTTAATTCTGAGAAGATCATTTTGTACCAATGAAAGAATGAGGTTCTCCTTCTGGAAAAAAAAAAAAAAAGAGGAATGGGCCTGTTTTGGTTTGTTTCTTTCTTTCTTAACTGTTTTAATCTGGGCTAGGTTGGTAAAGGATGTAAAGTGTTTGCCTTGGGCAAAAAAAGGAAAAAAAAAGCACTCACGTTGTTTGTAAAACTCTTCAGCAATGAATTAATGTTTAGCAAATGACAGTTAACTTTTGATAAAGTATTACAGTGTTTCAAAGAACACTCACAATTATAGATTTTGTGTCCTTTGTTTTGTTTCCAATGTCCTTTAAAAAAATGTTCTCATCCAGGGGAAAGTATTCAACCTTTGTTAAAGTCCCTTTGATAAAAACCTATTGCAAGTTAATCAGTTCCACATTTCTAATTGTTTTCTCAAAGAAGCGAAGGATTATTAATTTGGTGAAAGTTGTAAATGTTTGGCACTGGAGTTTCTGGGGAATACTTTGGTAAGACTCCTTGGAACCATGTGTTATAAACTATGGTCTACACGCCGCCCTGACACACTAACAGGACCTGATGTTTTTAAGCCTGATTGCTCTGCGGGGATCAAAGACATGTTACTTACTCATCTTACTCTAAGTTTGGGGATCAGGAAGAAAAGTAGCTTGATTCCCCCAAAAAGCTGTTATGAGGCAAAATAGAGTGTAATAACCCATTTTTGAGCCAGGAAAAAGGGGGAACATACATTCCTGGTCAGTTTCATACGATGGATGATATAGAAAATATGTGATCAGTAGGGGAAAAAATGATTGTAACACATAGTTAACTTGGCAATTATGATCAGTGGATTTATAAGGACACATTGGAAAGTATTATAAAAAAACATTTTTCAAATCACATGGATTAGCTGAGTTTTAGATTAACCTTCTGAAACATAATCATTAAAAGGGGAAAAAAAGGGAGGGCTTTCATCTGGGTTAGAGTTTTGCTCAGTTCTAGACTTTTAAAATCACTCCTTTACTTGTGTGCTTGTATATTAAAAAGAGTCAAAAAGCACCTCATTAGAAATGACATATAAACAATTCGTAAGATATTGGAAGAAGTGGAATGGTTTGTTTCCTAAAACTTAACAAACAAAAACAGAATTTATTAGCTAACCTGAGAGCTGGCACCATCTCCCAGAACTTTCCACTGAATTCTTCAAATAACTCTTCCTTCTCTTTCATACATGTCCTACCAGAGTCATGATTTTCAACCCCCAAAATGAGAAATTCACATGGTGTATTTACTTAGGTCCAAAAAAATCCACATTAATATAATAGCAGACATTTATCGAGCAGTTGACAAATTGTGACACTGACTTAAGAACTTCACATTTCTAATTTCCCTCTAAAACAGAACAGGTCTAGGTAGGAGAATTATAATTATTTTCCTATTAAAGATGAGGAAACCAAGCCACAGAGGGTTTGAATGACTTGCTCCACGCTCACCAAGGTGGCAGACTTCAGTGTCCTGGCTCCGTAACCCATGACTGTAATTGCCACTTTTATAGAATCGGAGATGTTATTCCTTTTACTTGTGCTAGTTATGAATCACATGCGGATCCAATTTCACCTAGTTTTTCCTTTCACTTTGACCTTCTTCCCTGACTCTACCTTTACTGATATAAAGCATCACTTAATATCTTGCTACCCTGGTGGAATACAAAATACTTTCTCACTCAAATCATACACTGTGAAGATTATACTGATAATCACTGTAAACAGGACTCCATTCAAGAGTCTCTGATACCCAGATAATAGATTTTTTAAATAAAAGAAGCCCCCTTCAACAAGTGAGAGATTGTTTTTATCTTTTTATTCAAAACATGCAACTTTCATGATTCCTTCCTTCCTTCCTTCCTTCCTTCCTTCCTTCCTTCCTTCTTCCTTCCTTCCTTCCTTCCTTCCTTCCTTCCTTCCTTCCTTCCTTCCTTCCTTCTTCCACACCTTCTTGTTTTCTTTCTCTTCTCTGTCCAATAAATTTATTTGCTAGTTCCACATTACAAACAACAGTCACTGTCTACTTTATAATAATGTAGAACTGGACTGAGCTGACCTTTACACAAGTTAACTACAATAATTACTTAGGAATTAACAGATATTAACGGGATTTCACTGAAAAAAATTAAAAAGCTAACATACCAAAGCAAATGTTTGTCTACTATACACATCTACATATAAACATATTGGCAATCATGGCCTAATTTAAAAGTAAAGCAGAGTCCAACAGACTATTACCATACCTTTAATAGGGTTTTAAGTTTTGGTTTATACTTGAAATAAACTCATTTCTATTAAAAATTTAGAACCTTAATTAATTCTAATTGGTAATTTGACCCTGTATTGTTAGACTGCCTTGGCTGTGTTTCACTATCCTGTGGGTAATTTTCTTTAGTAATTTTCCATTTCTGTTCCCCTAATACATTTAGTGATTCAACCTAACATCTGTTCAACTGTAAATATTCCAGATGAGGTTTTCATTTTTACTTATTAGACTACCATCGGGCAGGCCTGGAGTTTTAATAAAATGCTTGATATGATGATTATGTAAATGACAAAAATGACAATGATAATGTAAGTTTGAGATTTTAAATTTCTGAGTTTCTTTTATGAATGCAAAGCAGTAAATGTAGAACAGAATGCAAAAACCCCACAAAACAAAACAAAAAATCAAAAACATTCTCTACACTGCCACTTCTGCCTTTCTAATACAGTAATTATTTATTGTTGAAGTATTCTGATTATAGATGTAGTCCCCTTATTTTCAAATCTCTTCTCCCCCAGTTTTTTCTTTCTTTCTTTCTTTCTTTAAACTTACAATCACTGGCTCCATGGTTTAAAAATGGAGGGCATGTTTTGTAATCCTCCTTCAGACAGGAACCACTCCCCCACCACTGTCTTACCACTGGCACTATCCCCCTTCAGGTGTGGAGATCTCTAAAACAATACAGACCCACCCAGCATCCCTCAGGTTTCCAATAGGCAGCATGTATTTGGGAAGCATTATTGATTTTTAAAAGGCTCTGGGTCTTAGAATTTTTCTTCTAAGATCCTTTATATTTTTCTTTTCAAAGAGCTTCAATATGGGGATCTGGTAAAGAAGGATTAATGGAGTTTAACAAAGTGAAAAACTAATTGAATCATTAACTCACTATTCAGATTCAAGTAGCTTCATTCCAAACAGCATCACTGTTTACACTTCTGCTTTGCTCCTCCGCCTGACTCTTTTCCTCTGCCTTATTGGTAAAGCTTCTTAGTCGGAGCCCTAACCCTGAAAAGGTCATGTGAAAGTTCACACCACGCATGTCAGAGCGAGCCCGGGCTGCTACCGTGGAAGCCAGGAAGGCTTGTGCCCCACAAGTTTGAAATCTAACATTTCAGTTCCTTTAAACATTTTAAAACCCCATTAAATTCAATTAAATGGACACAAAAACACAGCTAGCTATCACTTCTTTTAAGTTAGTATTTGATAGTGTTGAGTTGCTCTGTGTACCGTTTTGAAACATCTTACTCCTTCTTATAACAGAATTTGAATTCAAAGCTGCGATTCAGTTTCTCTGAAATTTTGACAGTAATTTCTTCACATAGTAACACTCCTATGCATTTACTATCACTTTTTTTAAAACTGTGAAGAGTAATTTATTATGTGTTTACAGTGTGGACAGGCAATCATTTTATACATAGAGAAATCCGGGATGGGGGAGGGATGCTGCGTTTGCTTGCAGGAGGCTGTTTAACTACCCGCCACTAACCAGACCTTCCCAGTAGTTACTTTCTATAGTTCACCCCTCAACAGTTATTAGACTTCTGGCAAATTTTAATCTTAAATACCAAACCAGTGATAATAACATAACATCTTAAGTGGTGTGTTCATTATTATACAAAATTACTACATTTCTGTTAAGTCTGATCTATTGTAGGCTCAATGATTTTTTTTTAGACAGACACACCTTCATTTGTACTGAGGACACCACACAACATTTTAGTTGACTGGAAATAACATTAACTAAAAGAACAGTTCATGGACTTTTACAGATAAGCAGCTTTCTCCTGAAGCACTAGTAGACTCAAATCCATTCTAGTTCGTAGATCTTCACAATGGTAGTTATAAAACAAACATTAAGAGCAATTACTCAGATTTGTTTTAATCCCATAAATGGAAATAGTTAGTCCCGAACTTAGATTTAAAACGAAACTCACCTTCAGTAATGTTTAAGCATTTGAAGTGAAGGAAAAAGTATTGCTTTCTTAAATAAGATCATGGTAGATAAAAATTAAGTCCTAATTAAATGCAGTTCCATTTGTGGAAGCACCTAATGCAGTTCCTTGCATATGGGAGGTACTCATTGGGTGATAATTACAGTTATTAGCAGCCCTGGAACTCGACCAAAGGCTTCAAGACTCCAAGTCCCTTTTCCCCATGTTCTGCTTCCCCCTGTTAACCTCCAGCACCTCGTCCTATGCAATTTATCATCCCTGTACAAATCACACCTAAACTGCAGTTTCCAAGAGCAGGAGAGAAATAAACAAATCAGGAAGGCTTGTGTGCAGTGTTATCAGAGTCTGGACTTCCCTGAAAAGGCTCTGCTTTAAAATATTATTTAGCATTTCAACTACAAATAGTCATTCATTTTTTTTACTAACACCACCAGAGGCAAAATTTGTACCTGCAGATGAGCACCAAAAGAACAATTGAAAAAGTTAAAGTAGTCTTGTGTTTAATGAAGTAAAGCACCAAAATGGGCCTAATCAGATTTTGATAACGATTCATCATCAAAGATAATGACACCTATTGCCTGTTTTGCATATTGGAGCAAAGGACAGCCAGTCCAGTCCTCCACTGGTTCCCTTCTAGATGCTCCTCACACCCACTGAGAAGAGGGAATAGAGATGCCAGTCAGCTAAAAAAACACAAGGATAAAACTCAAGGATAAAAATGGGAGTTTTCCTACAGTTTTTCAACCAACACAGTATTTATATATTGTTCATTTGTTCGTGTGTTTATTTCTAATCCCCCCTTTTGTAGTTGGGTATCTCTCACTCTACAAAAACAAACCAAAGAAACTTCACCCTAGCAGCGAACTCTGAGGAGGCTCCGCCTGCTTTCCCACACTACCTTGGGCTGCTCCTGGCGCTGAATTCGACCACAGGAGGCCAGGCCAGGAAGGGGGCCAAGAAAGGGTCCCAGGGTTGTAAGTCAGGTTTTACAGCTTTCGTCTCTCCCCAGCTGAGAATGTTGCTTCTGAGGGTGGGCCCCCGAGGTACCTGTTCCCTACCGATGCTGCAGGAAGAAAATGAAACGAACTGCTCCCTGCGCTTCCTCGGGCTTGGCTGCCTCGTTTAAACAAAAGAGAACACAGTTTGGATTTACTTCATTCTCACCCTCCTTGCCGAGGCAGATGTCTTAAGCACTCTATTTTAAGGACTCAAAGACCATAATATTACTAATAACTCCACATACTTGTTTGCATTTCCCACATTACCTATAAATGTCAAAAGCAATGACTTGCAGCCCCCTTTAATCTTGTGACAGCTTTATTATCATTGGTTGGCTTAACTTCAAGAAAAGTTATGACAGTGGCGAAGTTCTGCAAACTGCAGCGCATATTTCGGTAATTAGGTAAAGGAGGGTGAGCTACATTTAGAATGCACAGCTGAAATCATTTGCTAAACATTTAAGATGCTGAGGTATATCACATTCCTCCCAAGACAGCTTTTGAAGGATGATTTACAAAGCATTTCTTTTACCGTTTACCTGCTGCCCCAGAGTTAGGCTGTTGCTAAAGCAACAGCTCTTACTTGAAAGTACATCTTCTGGAAACATTGTATTTGCGATGTGAGAAGGTGGGAGGAAGGCGTGGTCTGAGAGTCTGTTTTTTATCTTCTTTTATTTTGAACTCAGCTTTCTTGAATGACTGCCTCTCTCTTATGAATGTTTTAAATCATTGAAACTGATTTGTCCCCGTCCCCCCCCCCCCGTTTCTTGCATCAGGCCAAGGTTTTCCAATTTTGGATAGAGGTAACATAAAAACAGCTTAAAATACATTTTAATCCCACCCAAACCAATCCATTTGTCTTTTTTTTCCCCAGAATTTAGTTGTCAGTTAAGTCAGTGTTAACAAATACCTAATACAGACCCTGGTGTTTATATTTTGTTAAAAGGTCATATACTTCAACAATTTCTTAAAGGAATTTTTTCCCTAGCACAGTAATGGATTTCAATGAAAAACCCCTTCATTCAGTTTTCTTTATAACAAAAATTGTGGACAGGAAGAGCCTGTAAAGTCTGTGACTGAAAATAATGCAGATTTTGCTTAAGTGGGTAAATTTAGTCTAATTAACACCCAAGTTTAATTCCTAGAGTTAGCCTGCCCAGACTCATAGTTAAGAAAAACCTATCTGTCAACTGCTAAAACCTTTAATTTTTGTTTTGATCTTAAGTTCGAGCTATCTTCATCAATCCCACAAATTTCTTACAAGTCAACCTGAGTATCATTTAACAAGTTGACAAAAGTTGTTTAAATTTCCACAGGAAAATATGTGCTTATTGTGGTGGAGAAGAAACTACCAGGCCTATTTGTACCATGCACTCTGATCCTATGTTTCACTCTGTCAGGAATACAGAGCAAAATTCCCTCATTCTCATTCTTCTTTCTTTTCTTCTCTCCTGTCCTTTCCTCACTTACCTCTTCTGCCTTCCCCCTCTTACCTTCTCTCCCAAACTATGTCTTGAATCTCAAGTTAGATGCTCTTAGATTTGGAGAAACAAAATATATATATAAGATAAAGCAAAATTTTAAAACAATTACAAGTACATAAAGAGATTAAGCCAAGGAAAAAAACAGACCTAGAAGTGAGAATCTCATAAAGAGTATGCCATCTTCCGATACAATTGCTGAACGTTGGCTGCATAAGCAGGATAGAGTTGGTTGGTTGTCTTTGGATCCTCAATGTTTTTAAGAAAGAGCAAATCCAAAAATTGGGAAACCACAAGTATCTCTGATCACAGAATGAACAAAATTTTTCTTTCAACAACACTGTGAGAGAGGAAAAAATTTTTCTCTGCTGTTCTGGGTATGTTCATCAGGGCTAATAATTAATTGACATGAGCCTCATGAACAAGAGAGCATAACCAAATTTAATTGCATGTGTATATATAGGAACCCTACATACATGACTGTCACAGACAGAAAGGTAATAGGAAGTACATGAGATATCCTGAGTTACAGAATGGGGCAAGAGGTCTGTCCCGAGGTTCGGAGGGGAACAGGATAATTTCCTAGGAAGATAAGAGCAGGTTTTTATTAATTAGATGCTTTCTCTGTCCTATAGATAGGTCATCAAAATAATTTCTGGCAATAACTTTATTATGAGCAAGGCCCAAATTTAAATTCTTTAAGGGAGCAGGAGAAGTTTCTCAGGAGCCTTCAGGGTCTTGATTGTCTTCAGCTCAAAATATCCACATGTTCAAGTAGCACATCTTGGGAAGGCCTGTTCTGAACCCCTTCAGTACTTATAAGAAGGACACTTTATAATATTATGCAACAAGCAGGGTCAGTTACCACAGAGTAAGCAACACTCAGAACTTCATAGATTTATTTATCATACTTTCACTTTAGCTTCATGCCTTCTCACTAAGACCCAATTCAGAAAATGCTGTCTTTACGATTCGGCTAGCAGGCTTTCGGATGGCCTGGCTTACTTCAGGAGTATATTATATACTACCTAAAACAATAAATGCACTATATATCTTTCAACAGATCCCACTAATACTTTGTTCAGTTGAGCTTTGTCAGACACTGGCAAGCACTGACTGCAAGATTATGCTTCAGACAGAAGTCTAGACTACAGCAAGCCTGTGCTTCACTAGGTACAGATTTTTGTAGTCTAAAAGTCGGAATTCCAAGAGATTTCATCCTGTCTTTGTTGCATCCTAAGTGGATACCATCTAGAAAGGTAAGGGTGTCTGCTGTACCCACATTCAAGTTTACCATTTGTAAGATGACCAGTAAATAGGGGAGAGAGAGACAGTAATAAAAACATGACATGCTTTTCCCAGAAAAGAGATCAAATTCGATATCCATGTTACTTTTGCTTCAACTTTTACATGAATATCAAGAATTTGCATAATTTTTGTAATATTTGTAAGTTCCAAATAATATTTGTTTTTATAAAATATAGACATGGAAAACTGTAAGTTTGCCTTTCTTCTCTGAAACATGTTTAAAACAATGTCTACCCACCACACTTTATCTAAATAAAATGAGTTCTGTCAGCTATTTTTATTTTGTATTATTCGGCCTTCAGAAGAAGAATTAGAATAACTTAAATGCAATAAATATTGATCTGTATTTATATCAAAAGTAAATATGATACAAGTTATGCACGGATAAGTATTTGATTTCTCTAAAAACCATTTATCTAAAGCTTAATCTAGTGTGTGTTTTGTTTTTAGAACTCATTTAATATCCAATATTTTAAAATTATAAGTCAGAACTATTGTAAAAATCTTTGGAAGTTACAGGGTCCTGGAAAATTATGAGAATTAGCTTGGTAAGTAATTTAAACTCTCAGTATAACCTTGAAAAAAGAGAACTTGCCAGTGAAGTCTTTCTTTAGTTTTTTTCAAAAAAGGAAGAAAAATTAGCAACAAAAATATCTAAGAAAAAATATTAGTGTAGACCTATAAATTTGTACAAGAAAATAAGCAAAAAAAAAAGATATGTCATTTATTTCATATCACTCAAGTAAATGTTGGCAACATCATTTTAATTTCAAATTAGAAACTATATTTTTTAAAAGGCTATGATCTTTTTTTAAAAAAGATTATTTTGTTGCATATAATATTATTTTTAATGGGGCACCTAGAAATTTAGCTATGTGACTCACAATCTTTTCTACAGCACCAAAACAATTAAAAGTCAGCTTTTCTCCTATATTCACCTGGCTAATACCTCAATCTCCCAGCCATGCATAACCTCTTCAAGATCTTCTGAAATCATGGAACACTTCCTTTTCTACATTTTGGGAGTAAGTAGCAGCGAGCAAATTGCCAAACACCTGAGGATAGGTTTTTTTTCACAGTGGTGTATGAGGAAAATGGTGTAACAAAACTGCGGAGTATCATATAAACTAAGGTTCATTTACTTTGTATCCTTCAAGTGCTAAATGCAAGGCATGTGGAAAAGAACAAACCGAGCACTAAATTGAATCCCAGGGCTCCAGCTATTTGTGCTTTAGGACTGACCTCCCAGCAACACCTAATTCAAACAAAGCAGCTTTAGTGAAGTAGATAAAATAGAAATTTGGAGCTAAGGTTGGTTGTGCATTCTCTAGTCACTGTTTCTTACTGTGATAGAATAAGAAATACTATTAGTCTTTGTCCTGAATTTCTGGCACATAATTTCTGAAACCCTTGGAATTTCCTTAGTGATAGGAATGTCTTTCTTTATTCTTAAGGACTTTTTTTGGAGTAACTTGAGTTTATGCTAATGAGGTCATTTAGGATGGATCCCCTAGATAAGCTCAGAGTGAGACTGTTCCTCAAAAAGATGGAGTGATTAGTGGTTGGAAATTTCAGCCCCACCCATCAACGTTTGGAAAAGGGAAGGGGCTTGGGGGTTTGTCCCCTGGAAATTGAGCTCTATAGAAACTCCTAACAATGCCCTTTGATGAGCTTCCTGGTTAGAGAAAGCAACCACAGGCCCTGACGCACCTCAGTTCCACAGAAACAGAAGCTCCTGTGCCTGGAGGACCATTCTGGACTTTGCCTCATCTAACTCTTCACCTGGCTTGTGTTTTTGTATCCTTTATAATATTGTTTATGTAAGTATATGATTCCCTAAGCTTTCTGAGCCATTCTAGCAAATTATGGAATCTGATTTATAGCTAATCAGTCAAATGTGCAAGTGACAATCTGCACTTGCCATTAGTATCTGAAGTGGCACAATTTCATGGGCCTTGTGGTATATGATGCCATCTTCAGGTGCAACATGTCAGGAGTGATTTGAATGTGTAAGACTCGCGTTCCGTATTTGTTAATTGGAGAATCGTGTGGGGATGCAGGAAAGTGGCAGACTTACCATAAGACTGTGCCTACCAGGCACCCTGAGTTTGCACAGATATTGGACAGCTGTCTGTATCATGTCTCCTCCCCAGTTTCAGAAGTAGGATGTTAATTAGCCTGCCAGTCATTTTCAACCTTTTTCATCTCATGGCACACATTAAACTAGTTACTAAAATTCTGCGGTGCACCAAAAATATATATATATATTTGCCAATTTAACAAAATATAGGTGTAATTTTAATTGATTTACAAAAATGTAATATCCATTACCTACACTCTTTGCTTCAAAGTGGCTTTTTAAAAAGTGACTTTACTTGTATATAAGGATTTCTGTTACAAATAATTAACCAATCAGCAGCAACCTTATAATATAACCTGACCAATACGAAGCAACTTTATTGTATGACCTATATATGTATAATTCAGGACACAGCATTCACACCACACAGCTATTGTTGGGTTGGCTGTTGTCATTTTCTTATGTGACAATCTGAGGGTGAAGAGGTCAGTGCCCTTGACTCTTATAGTTCCATTTCACTTTGACATTTAGCATTAGATGATATAAACCAAGCAAATAAGATGTTAGGAATACGTGCTGGAATTTTTTTTTAAAGAATGCCAATGGGGTGTTCATTTACTCTGAACATTTTCCTGTGAGTGTAAGTTGCCTGGGTCTGCTTCAGCTTTTTGTGCTTCAGGACTGAGTCCCCACCCCTGGGAAGCCTCATGACAGAGATATTCTCAGTTCCACCAATCTCGCAGGACGAATCAGTGTGATAAAAACCTGTTGGTGTTAATTACATTATTCAAAGATAGATCTGCAACTATAAACTCACAACATCAATCATTCTTACAGTAGAAAATTATGAGAGTCTGACAGGCAATGAAGGAGACATTTTAGGTGATTCTATAAATACCAGCATTTAGGTGATTCTATAATACTTGCCTTCTCATGTAATTGAGTCTAAGTCTCTTTTTGTGTTTATTTTTTAATATTTTCCCTAAGTTTACTTTTTCCTTCTTTGCATGACTTTTTTCTATACCTTGAATTGTATCCTTCTATGTCTTTCTCCATGCCCATTCAAGAACATCATTTGCAATATAAAGGGATTATAAAGGTAAAGATTTTTAAAAAATCATCATAATTATTAAATTGTATCATATATTTGATCTCTGTACCTTTCCTTTCTGAACAACTTGTACATAGCTATATGTCATTATATATCCATATGAAGAGCTGCAAAATACTATAGAGAGGTAATATAACAACTCGTTTAGCAATTTTTCTGTTGAAGAATATTGAGAACATTCCCTTTACTCCCTGTTTATAAGACTGCTACAGTCAAAAACTTTTGTTCACGTCTACTTATGTGTCACCTCCACCAATACAGGATCGATTCCTAAAGGTGGCACTACTGTGTAAATGCTAATCGATATATACATATGTCCGTGTTCCTTTTCTGTGTCAGAAAAATAAATTTAAAGAAAATTCTAATCCCACCAAGCCCCACTTTACCTCTTAGAGAGTTCAATAACATATATTCAAGTGGATTTACACATGTTTAGTTAACCATAATATGTATTATGTTATTATATATTATATATAATATCATATTATATGATATATATTATATATGTATGAGTACTTACCAAAAAGATTGTTATCTTCTTGAGATTAGCCTCTTGAATTTTATTTTACTTGTTTATTTGCAAAGTTAAATGACAGAAGGAAAAACGAGTTTCTAATACTGCACTTCAAATTCCCTCACTCTGGGATTGCACTTGGTTACATATCTTACTACTAAATTATTCTGCAGTCACTGCTTTGCTATAATAAGCCCACAACTCAGAGTTCAAGTTCTTTTTGATCATTTCATTTCAAAACAAGCTGACCTCAAATCTTCTTCATATTTAATCATTTTTTCCACTTTACAAAAGAGGCAAAATAAAGAAATATTCACTGATGATAAATAGTGCAGTTTCTTTTTTTTCATCTCTTCAGTTTAAAAGTCAGCCCTCAGAACCAGCACCACTTTCCTAAGGTAACTATTCTTCTGAAGGGACAGGTGTGAAGCAGCAGCCGACCAGCTGTGGCACAGGCACTCTTTCTAAAGTGGTTGCTTTGTTAAAACAGAAGGACATAATGATAGCTATACTGGAGTCCAAAGAAGTCTTGTTTATTAGTTTACTCCTTCTGTATTAGCCCTGGAGCCAGAAACTAGCAGACACATAATTGCAGCTGGCATTTGCTAAGACACCACTGGCAAAGGTGCTGCGGTGGAGCGGCTCTCCTTTCCTGCCACAAGCCGCCAGGTGGGCAGGCTACCACATAAAGGGTCGCCTGCCTCTTTTATCCAGCCTCGTGACAACGAGATCAGTGTCATCTGTCAGTCTGGCATGTTTCACAAGCACAAAATCAGAGTTTGAGAAGGATCTTCATTAGAAAATGAGTGTAGCAGTAAACTGGTGGAGGAGTGGGTGAGGCTTCTAGAAGGTGCAGGACCCAGCACAATGAAGAAAATTGAAGCTCCCTGGTTGTTGAAAATGCTCATAATTAATGCTGAAGTGACTTATGATACACTATATGAAATGCAAGACCAAGATATATGCAGCAAGTTACAAAAACAGAATAAATACTTTATTCCTAACAATGTGCACTTCCGTCCGTGGTTTTCTTTATGGCTGATACAGCTTACGGCAATGATGGTTAAAACTGAACCTGGCTGGTAACAGAATACCTCGGATTATGGAGGAAGAATCATTTACTACATATTGCCCTATTAAGCATAATAGGCAAAGGAATACTAACCCTAATATTTTTAATATTGACATAACTGCCAGAGAGCCCTGAATTATAGGAAAAACTTAACATGTATCTACTCATAACCCAGGAAATTGACACGGTTTGTCTGTTTTTTTAACACCTATGAAATTCAAATAGTACTTCAAATTACAGAAATAAAACATAACTATTCATATAATTCCTAATAGGTATTTATAGGTTATCTAAATTCATTCTGACATTTCTATGCAGTGCATTACATGAATATTAAAAGCCAGTTTTTAACAGTCCATAGAGGTCAAGGTGTAATTGTGTGTTATACACAGGAAAAAGTAGAGGGTAGTAGTTCAGATATCAGATTTTAGAGTGAGTCACTCTCAGTTAAATAAATAATAAAAGTGGAACTTTTATTATTTATTTTCCATGGAACTCTAAATGAGTGCCCTTTCTGTGCCCTGATTTCATCATCTGCAGAATGTGGCTGAGAATAATTATAACACCTACATTAGAAATTGTTATAAAGCTATAGGATTTGATTCATGTTAAATCTTAGAAAAAGGTCCTAGACATAACTGGTGCTTAATGAATATTAGTGAATATTGTTGGACCATTTATGTTCGGCAGGTTCTGCCTGCCTCCTCCTGTCTTCCATCCCCTATCGCTTATGTACTGCTTATCCTGTATCACCATCAACCTCTATAAGGAAGAAAGTTGAGAAAGACTCTTTTTGTCACCTTAAATTTAAGTTACTGCGTTACCTTTTCCTGTGTTAGTTAACTCTTGAGGGTATTTTCCCCTCTAATTGTACAATTAAAAGCTCGCCACCTGTCATAGATATGGCAAAGCTGTAAATGAATTTGAAGGTATTTCAGGTCCAAAGGTGTTATTTCATATCGAGTAAATAGTCCTACGTTACTCATTCCATCTACATCTAGGGCCTGTCTTTTCCAAACACTCACAGGAATGTAAAGTAGAAATTAAAGCATTAAAAAATAAGCATTTATGTGTTTTTCAAAAACAATTGTTAATATAAGTTCTACTGAATTCCCTTTTTCTTCAACTTTCTAAGAGATTTAGAGAAAATAGAAACCAAAAAGTTAGTTCCCTGAAATATCATAAAAAGTAACAAGTTCCTCCCAAATAGGATTAACTCATTTAAAAATTTTTTTCTGATTCAATCTATTTATTCTTGTCTTTCTAGATCTTCATGGCCTTATGAAATAGCCACTTAACTATAGGTGGCTACAGAGCTTGGAGCACAGCTAACACTAACTGAGATCTAAGAGTAGAACACACCCTATATTTCACAGACTTAGCTTGATAAATTGTAAAGTATATCACTAATTTTTATACTGACAACATGCTGAAAATATTTATTTTGGATTAATTAAAATACATTATGTAATTAATCTCTATGTACTTTTTAATGTGGCTACTAGAAAATTGAAAATTACACATGAGTCTTACATTTGTGGCTTTCATTCATTCATATTGAACAGTGCTGGTTTAGACTGATAGAATGGAAATGTTGAATTTATTAAACACACACAGATTATTTGGAATTTTTAAATAAAATTTTCAAAAAGAAATTTAATCTCCAAATCTCATTTGTAAATGTGTGGATATTTTCCTTATAAGAACAACTATGGAAGTCAGATTTATTACTCTTCTACAAAAATAGTTGTTTGAAGCATCAGAGAGCTACTGAGGCAGGCCATACTTGAGAGAGCAGAATCCCAAGAGAAAGGCCAGTGCAGAGATGTGCCTTTAGTTAGTGGAGTTAGAGAACCCAGTGGCGTCTGCTGGGAGACAGGGGAAGCCAACAGATGGAAAGACAAAAATTGGAGTTTAGGACTTCCAGGAATTTAGGATTTGAGGTCAGATTTTTTAGAGAGAAAACAAAGAAGTTCAACATTAGTAAATTTCCACTTCAGATATTTTCCAAATTCTAAAACTGTTCAAAAGCAAGACTAAAAAGTTAGGCAGAAAATGTCTTTAAAAAGTAGAATAAAGTTTTTAGCTTTGTCATGATTCTGAGAAATTAAAAACTGGACTTTCAGGAGATGCTAAGTAGGAGTTGTCATAATATAGAGGCCAGGCTGCCAACTGAGATCCCTGGGAGACAAAACTCTGTTGAGAAGAACCAGAGTTTGATGGAGTCTTATGAAAACTCTATGGCTCTGGGTGGCAGAGGGGAGTGAACTCTCTGAGAAAGATAGTACCATTCAGATCCTTTACATTTTTCATATACAGTGTCAGACATTTGATTAAAACTGACTGAGCATTTGAAAAAACAGAATCCAAAAGGGGGGTGGGGGGAGGTAATCAACATACCTACAGATGACCCATGCTGTGGTCTGAATGTGTTCTCCCAAAATTCATGCATTCAAACCTAACCCTTAAGGCAATGGCATTAGGAGGAGGGCCCTCTGGGGGTGATTCAGTCATGAGATCAGAGCCCTTGAGAATGGGAATGGGATTTAAGCTTTTATAACAGGAAGTTGAATTGCCAGTATTAACATTCCAACATGCATACCGCCTGACACCTGACAGCATGTTGAGCCTCATTTTCATATCATGTATATTCTTTTGCCACTGAATATTGAAAAATGACCCTATTAAAATAACTCATCTCAGTTGATCGGAAGGTTGTGGGTTATTGTGAAGCTGATTAAAATAACTCATCACATTTTATTGTAGTCATTTTTTAATACTTAAATGGAGTACTGGGACAGAAACAAAAAACAAAACAACAGCAACAAAAATCTAGCCTCTCCCATCATGTGAGGACACAGTGAGAAGGTGTCCTGAAGAAAGCTGAGTCCTCACCAAACACCTGACATGTCGGCACTTTGATCTTGGTCTTTCCAGCCTCCAGAAGTATGTATAAATAAATTTCTGTTTTTTATAAGAAATTTATTTATACATACTTTATTTCTTTATGAGAAATTCTGGGTAATTTCTGTTACCTAGTCTGTGATATTTTCTTCTAGCAGCCCAAACAAGCTAAGATAACGCAGTTACTAAAGGTATCAGATATGGATTCTGATTAATGTGTTTTAAAAAAATACATGGCAAGTATAAAAATTAAGAGTTAGATGGAAACTCTAGAACTAAAAATATAATTACAGAAATTTAAAAACTCAGTAAGTGGGTTTAATAGCTTGGAGACCAGATTAGTGAACCCTAAAATAGGTCAGTGGAAAATATCAGGCTTACTCAGAAAGCAAAAGTGATGGAAAATAGGCAATAAAAAAGGATAAGAGACATATGGGTCTCAATAAAATGTTCCAATAAGAAATATGATTTGAGTGTCCTGGATGAGAAAGAGAAAGACAACAGGCAGTAATCATATTGTAATAGTCACTGGCTGAGAATTTTCCAAAACTGCCCAAAGCAAACAGACCTCAGAGTCAAAAAGCCCTACAACCCCAACTAGAATAAGTATAGAGAAAAATCACATTAGACACATCATAGTGAAACTTTGGAGAAACAAAGACCAAGGGATAAGCTTAATAGCATGGGGTTCAGGGTTGGGGGCGTGGTGGGCAAGAGCTACAGACTACTCACTTGCTAAAAGAAGAAAAGGATATAACTTGGCAAATTGTGAGGCTGGATGAAATTAGGCATCAAAAGAGTCTGTGAAGCTCATAACCCTCGGAAAGGCTGCTGCAGATTAAAATATGACACAGGCAATCCTCTCACTAACCATACAGGGAAAGGGTCAGTTAGCTGTAACAAATCATAGTGATTACATGGTGGGCATGATTGTTTGTTCTCAGCTAACTGTGGGCACAATCTCTACCAGAAGAAAAGAGCAATAATATCAACATATGGAAATAAAGAGAGATGAACAATTTAAAAACCTTTTCGTTAGGATTTAAAATGGCCACAATTTTGGCTTACATTACCATGAATAATGTTGGGAAATTTCTTTTGAGAGTTGTAGGAGAGTGATTGTAATAATATGACCTTAATTCCTGTTTAAAGAAGGACCATAGACTGGTTAGGGTCAGCCTTATAAAAAACATCATAACCACGGTCCTTTACAAACTGTCAAATTTTTCCCCGAATTTACTTCTTTCATTCATATTTGTTCACATCCTCTTCCAACAATAAATATGTGTGCTTATTGCCTGTGATAAGTAAATAGAGACAAAAACAGCAGTGCGCATGGCCATATATGTACATGCCTGTCACTCACTGTACACGGTAAGAACATAACTCCATCACTGTCCCAGGTGCTCCTTCCTGAGGTGAATTTACTGTTCTAGCGGCCTGAATCCTAATTTAACAACCTTTAGTACTTCTCCTTCAGCAATGTATTCACTTCCTCCCATTTATTTTGCAGGTAGTTATTGAGCACCCACTCTGTGGCAAGTACTACTTTAGGCTGGGTACTTGAATGGAAGAGACAAGGTAATTAAGCAAAACATACAGATTGTTAGACATTGAATAGTGCTATGGAGAAAAATTAGGTAAGAAAGAGGTCAGCAATTGATGGGTGACGCAATTTTAGGCTAGCCAAAGAAAGTAAAGGGAAAGACTTGATGAAAAGAAAGCAGTGTAGAGATCGGGGGCAAGATTTCCAGTCAGAGGGTCCAGTAAGTGCAATGGCCATGGGGCAGAAGCAGGACTGATGTGCAAGAAAAAGGAGGCCCATGGGCCTGGAGCAGAGGATGCTTAGGGATTGTAATAAGGGGTGCCATCAGAAAGGTGCCTGGAAACAAGTTCTTAAAGGGCTTTTTAAAAAAAGAAATATTTTATTTATTTTTTTTTGAGAGAGGGGAAGGGAGGGAGAGAAACATCAATGTATCATTGCTTCTTTCGCGCCCCTACTGGGGATCTGGTCTGCAACCCAGGCATGTGCTCTGACTGGGAAAATCTAACCAGCGACCCTTTGGTTCTCAGGCTGGCATTCAGTCCACTGGGCCACACCAACCAGGGCCCTTAATGGCTTTTTTATGTCATTGAAGAACTTTGACTTTTACTCTGAAGGAGATGGAAAAACTTGCGCACAGGAGTTACATGACAGAAGTTGAATTTGAAAAGATCATTAGGATGCTGTGTGGAGGACACTGAGTGAGGAGCCAGGAGTGGGAGCAGCGAGACTAGCTAAGAGGCTATAACAATAACCCCCCACCATAGAACAATGGCGCCTTAGCTTAGAGTGATACGGATGCCAATGGTGAAAGATCACTGGATTCTGGATTCTGGCTGTGGTTCATCCAAAGAGCTAAAAAAATTGTTCTGAAGGAGGAGGGTTGTCAAGTGATCTATAATTGAAATATTTTCCACTGTAGTTCTCGCCTTGCTGGGCATTCCACTAATATTCATGCCATCTATGATGTCAGGAGAGTGGTACCAGCGACACTGCAACCCACAGACTGGGCAGACCCCAGGATCTCTTTAATGGCTCTGGAGAGTTCTCTACCTAAAGATCAAGGCCGCATTTGTCGAGCAATACTGACAATTCATCAAAAGTAATACTTCCATGGTTTAATTTTATATATATATATATATATATATATATGTGTGTGTGTATGTATGTATTCAACTTCTTTCTGTCTTTTGATGGTCCTTTGAGGCCTTTGGTGATCAGGGCAGAGGCAGAAGGCACTGCCTCAATCTGAGTCTGCCTGTTCTGAATGGTCAGCTTCATTGTAATCAGACCCAGTTGAGTTAGCGATATCATTAGCACCTTTTTTGGAGACAGATCCAGGGGGCTGATCTTGGGGGTGGGGCAGAAGTAACTTCAATTTCCCCACTGGTGCACCTCAGGTATATGACTTGGATTATTTTTTTTAGTTGAACTTTTGATGGCACGTAAGAGGCAGCAGTTGTAAGATGAACCTGGCTTTGGGACAACCGAAAAAAATCACACCTAAGTCTCCTCTGAGCCCAAAGCCAAGAAAGCCAAAAAGCCAAAAATTGTCTGATTGATCAGCTATGATGAAAGAAAAGAACCAAGGATACCCATAGGTTTTTTTTTTTTTACCTAAATCAGTGATTTTCAATTAGTGTGCCATGAGAATTTTTAAAAGATGCAATACCTGACTATTTAGTCTGGGGCACTGACCTCTTTTCCCTTAGATTGTCAAATAAAAAAGTGACAACAGCCAACCCAACAATAACCATCAGTGTGAATGAATCAAAATTATACTTTTTTTGTCAGAAGAGCAGAATTTTAGTAACTAGATTATGTATGCCATGAGAGAAAATGTTGCAATAGCAGGGAAAATGTAGGAGGTATCCACTAAAATGGAGGTGTGGGAATGGCAGACTTAGGAGATCTGTTTTGCACATGTTAGGCTCAGAGGCTACATTTCTAAGTAATGAGTCTTATTCTGCATGTCCTATGGAAAAATAATTCAGGAGGGAAAGTCATTTACAGTAAATACTCTGTAATTTTTCACCACTAGTTATTTAGATTCATAATGTTTTTGGGAGACACTTAGCTGGATTTGACGGCTCAGGACACTGTTTTCTCCACCTTCTTCTCATGGTACGAAACTGTCTTTCTGCACCAGAAACAAGGTCCCTGTGACCCAACCTCGATGAGTCATGACCATGATGTCCTTTGACAATATGATGTGGTCCAAACAGACTCCTTCCTGCTACTGATATATTGGTACTGACACATGGAGTTAAGAGAAACACTCTTTCTCTAAATCCACAAATTTGGGATTATGTAAATCTGTGGTCGCCAGTCATCACCTTCCCTGACTGCAGATCGTTCCATGGTAGAAGACCTTGGGGACAATACCTCACCAGAAAAATGACTGAGAGACAGAGGGCAGCTTCGAGGTCCTGTATCAGCCTCCAGGAAAATGAACTTCACCCTAGGACTTCACCAATACTTTGCCAATAAGTATCCTTTCTCCTTCCTCTTTGCCTCCATTTCCTTCTTTTCTTCTACTCCCCCCTCCTTTTTCTCCTATAATTAGAACTATTTTGAATTGGCTTCTTTCAGACGTAACTAATACAAATAGAATTTTTTCAAGAACAGCAGAACCAAAAGTCTTCAGATATTCGCTCATTTTCACCATGAAAGCAGAGGCATATCAGGTTAATGACATGTCTTTTGCAGCATTTTTTTTGCAGAATTTCTTTGAAAAACAACAATTAAAATTGTGCTTTATAAAAAATAGGCACTGTGTTTGAAAGTAAAATTTAATAATAATTAATTCAGATTCTCCTTAAAGCCAATTTCAAGGCATTCATATAAGTAGAAGATGAAACCATTAAAAGATAAAATGATACCCCCTCAAAAATTTCCAATCTACATTAAAATCAACTACTTTCATTCACTATCCTAGATATGTTTTACAGAAATTTCAAGCCATGCGTGAGTCAGAGGTTCATAATTTTGCAAAACTACAGTCGCTCTTTGTTTGCAGAAAAGATCAAATCTAAAATTGAAGTGACCGTAGAAAGAAGATATGCCCAGGGTTCACTAAAATCATCAATTCTATAATTTGCCTTAAATGATTAAGAATTTTTTGTAGTAGCAACCAAGAGCCCAGAAAACAACCCAAGACCAACTGAGTTAAAATTAAATCAATAATAGATTCTTGGCTGAACTCTGGATTGCTATTAATATTTTCAACCTCCGGTGTACTCCAGTTTATAATTATATATTATTTATTGTATCAACTGGTAGACAGCTTACCTTCTAAACTGAACTATTAAGCACATATTTGAAATTCTTTTGTATCTCTTGATTATTTTATAAATATAACAATGGCTTTGAGGTTGGTCCAAAAACTACAAATTTTGTTTCATGTTCTTCATAAACTACCAAAAGAAATGCATTTATTTCTATTAGTAAATTCAGTATTCAAAGTTAAAAAAAATCAAATATGTAATAAGAAATTTCCTTAAAAATGACATTTCTCTTTTGCCTGGGGGAGGGGACCTAATTTTTAGTTGTAAAAAGAAACTTGCCTCACCTCCAGAAAGAACTGTTGCCAGAGGATAGCAAATTAAACATAAAAACTTTTAGGTAGTATCTGGCAGAGAAAATATAAGCTCTAAAGGAGGGTGAATGCTTCCCAAGGTTCCTCCCAGCAATCAGAATGAAGATCATTCACAGTGTTTATAGTGAAGATACATAACACACATATGATAAAACAAGATAGCTTTTTATCTTAGGATTTCATGACTCAGAGGCAACAGCATTTTTTTTCTAATTTAGTTTATTTAATTCTCAAGTAGATCTGTAAGTCTAAGGATTAAAATGCCAAAAAGAAAATGAGGGGCGTCCTCAGACAGTGTGAGCTGTAATCTAAACGAGAAGCGGGGCCCTGTGCATTGTCGTCCTGTGAATGGAGACTCCTTGGATAATGCCTATAGATCGGGTAGGAAAAAAGCCTTTGCACACTGTCACCCATTGTTCAGTCTTTGTTAGAACCCAAATGAAGTAGAAACTCACTTTTCAGGGCCACTCTGTGGGGACTGAACAAAGGAATGCCATTGGGTCCCAACAGCGTTTGATGTCTTCATTTTCCAGGATTCCTCTGGGAGAGACCTGGCAGCATGGGTAGTCTCCCAGGAGAAAAGCAACTTCTGAACCAAGTCGCTTTCCTGGTAATGAGCACTGGGGCACTTGTGTTATGATAATGTGCTTTTATTGTCGGGGTAGAGCTAATAGAGCTGTGATGACATCATAGGTTCTGTAATGAAAAAAAAAAAGAAAGAAAAGAAAAATAGAAAAAGGAGAAGAGGAAAGAAAGTCCCCAAAGACCCATGGAGGTCCCCAGAGAGTCACAGCTAATATTGGTAAAAGTGCTACAGACAGGTAGGTGACATATTGCATTAGCGCAAGCATGAAGAAGTTGGAGAAATCACTAAACCTTTTACATTTACTATGTTCAACTTCAACCCAGCTGGCCTTTCCTCTAGAAGGGTAGAAAACAAGGAATAAACAGATGAAGATAATTAAATATACAGATTTATTGAGTTGGCTACTTGTCAGGGTTTAGCAGTTTCCTTAGACATAGGATTTGGACATGCTTTATCCTTTATATGACTATTGGTGTATATGCAAATATTTTTAGATTTAGAAATATGATCATATTGTAATTTAAAATATATTCTAAGGATCCACTTCTAAAAGCCAGGAGGTTGTGCCAAACAGCTCTCTAGATTTTACAGCTCTCTAGATTTCCACAGCTCAGCAAAAATTACTGGTCTTAGAAAAAGCCAAGTTCATTGTCTTGTAAAATACTGCAGGTATTTATCACAGCATGATAAATCTCGGAGAGAAAAGAAAGCGGGTATGAGATTTTTAGATCTATTACACCATTTAACTCCAAGAATGTTTATATGACCCACTGCACAAAGTTTAAATACATGAGGCAGTTTTGATTGTTAACTCCTTGAACTTGCTGGCTGAGCAAAGTGAGACAAGACATTTCTAAACAATGTGTGTGCTCTGGTACTGTTATCAGCAGCAAGGCACTCTCTGTCTTTTCAGCTGCTTCAGACAGCTGCTCAGCTCCGCCAAACCTGCCTACAGTGTGGTTGGGACTTTTGTTTTGGGTTTTGTTTTGTTTTTGTTGAGTTGGGGAGTATTCCTTGATTATGAGTTAGGTCTGTTACTCAAAGTTACATAAGACAGGGGAATTTTAGTGATAAATTCACTTTGCCAGAAAAAAAAAGTTTACTTAATCCATTCAGTCTGTTTCCTAGGTATATTTTCATCTAAACAAAGTATATATTATATAATATGCCCATAGCACTTTGAATAATAAAGAAAATAAAGGATAATAAATAAAATAATAAAGAAAAGATTGTTCTATCTTAATTTCCCACATAATGTAACTACTAGATTCAGAATACTTTTCCAGATTTTTATATAAAAACTTATACATAGTTTAAAGATATAGTAACACAAAATATTGCACTGTTTTTTCCTCTAATATGTTATTTTATATATTGTTTTATTCCTTTATACTTATCATTTAAAATTGCTGCATCATATGAACATAAGAAAATTCTCCTAACTGTTATTCTAGTATTGATTACTTAAATTGTGCAGTATTTCTGCAGGGCCAAGTTGTGAAGTTAATCCTATGCTTGCTTCAGTTTGGGGGTATTGTTTCCCATCCTACATGACCCAAGCAAGGTTCTCTTCATTCTACTGAAAGAAAAATAAAGCTTAAATTATATATATATATTAGTAGTTGCACAGATTTTTGTGTTTTTCTTCATGAACATAAAAAAATATGTAAATGATAAAATAAACCCAGATATTCCAATGCTATGGTTGTGATACTGTTTTGTCCTGAGGCCCACAAATACACCCACTGAGTACGTTCATTCTATCAGCATAATTGCCGCCAGGCACAGGAGTTAACTGTTTAGGAGGAAGGGAACAGGATTATGATAACCAGGGTCTCCCTTCCAGGTTTACGAAGAGAAGGACTAATCCAGCTGCATTTCCAGGGCAAATTTGCAAATGTAAAGACTCTAAATTTAGATTGGGTACGCAGAATGTAAGGAGAAGCTAACATTCATCTTTTGGCCTCTTTCAAACCACCTCCTTCCAGTCTTCCTCCTGCATTCTCTTCACTGGCCACTTACTCATTTGTTGAATCCTTGGCCCATCTATAAATGTTCTAAGGGAATTGAAGGCTTGGCAGAGGTGAGTTCTGACTCAGTCATGATCCTATTGCTGCCAAGCCTTCCTCAAACTCCCTCTCCACTGAGAAAGGTCTAAATTTAGCCTCCTGATGCTCTTGCTATTTGTTCAGAAGTGACTAGCCACTAGGGACCTTGGCAGTAGGGACAGAGTAGAGCTGGGTGTTATCCTGGAGACTGACAGCATAGTTGCATCTTTATCAGAATCTAGTTGTAAAAACATAATAGACCCCAGACCTCCTGCAAACAGGGCTGAGCTCATATATTTTAAACAAAGACACAGACTACAATCTTTGAGGAGTTGTATTAACCAACTAAGATAATTCTGAATTAAAAAAAAGATATTTAGTATTTAAAATTACTTTACAAATGTAAAATGCTCTAACATAAAAGCATTAATTATGTAATAGTGCAAGACATTTTGTGCTCTCTACCAAGTTGGCAATATGTATGTACAACCCAAAGTTCTGCCTCTGATATTATAATAGTATGAATTTCGTATGTCAGTTCTGGTTTGCTTCAGTAAGATAGCCCCTCAAAATTTGTAAATATAGAAAATGAGAATGTGCCCTGGCTGTTGTGGTTCAGTGGATTGAGTGCTGGCCTGTGAACCAAAGGGTCACCAGTTTGATTCCCAGTCAGGGCACTTGCCTGGGTTGTGGGCCAGGTCCCCAGTTGATAGCCTTTTCATCTCTCAAATGTCCTACTCTAACCTTAGAGCATACTGTGTTTCATCCTTTGATTTGCTAGTTTTTTTTTAATCAATACTTACTCATGTGTAAATCTAAAAACTTTAAACACCATACATCTATTGATGACTCCCAAATTCACAACTGCAGCCCAGTTCTCTTTTGTTTTCCAAGCGTAACCAGTCTACTTGGTAGAACATCACATAATTCAAAATGAGTTCACCCAAAGCCAAAATTCTGATATTCCTCACAAAGCATCCTCCCACTCCCATATTTTTCATGATTTTAGTAAATGGCAACTCTCTTTGCAGTGATCTAGACTAAGCCTTTGAAATCATCATGGATTCCTCTGTTTCTTCCAGTCACAGAAACCGTATCTGTCAGTAAATCATTTAAATCTATCTTTAAAATGATTCAACAATATACCATTTCTCATGACCACTATTGTTATTAACTGCTCTAAGACATCAACATTCCCATCTGGATTATTGCATAGTTTCCCACGTTAAAAAAATTCACATAAGAGCCCTGACCCGTGTGGCTCAGTTGGTTGGGCATCATTCTGCAAAGCAAAAGGTCACCATGTGCACTCCTGGCCTGTGCTCAGGCCTGGGTTGCAGTTCAGTCCCTGGTCAGGGTGTGTACTAGAGACAACTGATTGATGTTTCTTTCTCACATTACTGTTTCTCTTCCTCTATTTTCCACTCTCTTCCCCTCTCTCTAAACATAAATAAATAAAATCTTTTTAAAATTTCACATAAGTGATATAATACAGGTAAGTCAGATAATATCACAACTCTACTCAAGCCCATCTTACCCAAAGTCTAAATTTATTACAGTGGCTTAAAATTTTTCCTGCTCAGCCTACTCCTTCCTACTCCTTGAGAGATTTCATGCTGTTTCTACAACTCTCTTCTTACAGAATTTCACTCTTGTGGTTTTCTTGTCCTGTGCTACTCTTCTCCCAGAGAAACACATGGTTTATTCCCTTTACTCCTTCAAGGCATTGTTCAGGTGTCACCTTCCCAGGAAAGTCCTCACTGATCACCATCTAAGATGTATACTTCCCAACAACACTTCTCGGTTTCCTTCTGCTTTATTTATCGCTCTTACTCACCTGTCTATGTTATACTCACCTGTCTCCCTCCACTTAAAAATAGGCTCCATGAGTAAAGGACTTTCCTTTCATTCATTATCATATCCTCACAGTCTAGAATAGTCCCAGGTACTTAGCAGGCACTTGATGAATACTCATTGACTAAATATATAAATAAATGAAAGGTAGAGGTAGGGAGTTAAGAGACTAGCTCAGTAGTTCAAGTGAGAAATTATGGTGGCTTGAACCTGGGTGGTGGCAGTGAACATACTGTATTGATAGATCACAGAGGTTAAGCAATCAGGAGTAATGGGATTCCTGTTACTGCCATTTTTGTCATTATACAAGTAATAAATCTATATTGTGCTTGAATGTATTGATATTGAGAGCTCATTAATGTGAAGCTCCCCCCAAGGACTTGATCTGCTCTCCATGTGCCTATAGTATTTTGGTCTAGGGTCGCTGCTTAAAATACAGGATACTTAGATATATCCGTGCATACATCACCTTTGGCTAATTCCTTTACCTTCTTTCTTTCAGTCACCTCCTCCCACAATCCGCCTGACAGCTGTCAGTCTGCCTCTGTTTCTATTTTGTTCATCAGTTCGTTTTGTTAATTAGAGTCTACATACATGTGATAGCATATGGTATTTGTCTTCTCCTGACTGGCTTATTTCACTTAGCATAATAATCTCCAGGTCCATCCATGCTGTCACAAAAGGTAAGATTTCCTTCTCTTTTATGGCTGAATAGATTCCATTGTGTAAATGTACCACATGGCCAGTTTGGCTGTTTCCAGATCTTGGATATTGTAAAGAACACTGCTGTGAACTTAGGAATACATACATGCTTTCAAATTGGTGTTTCAGGGTTCTTAGAATGAATTCCCAGAACTGTTATTCCTGGGTCATGAGGCAGTTCCATTTTTAATGTTTTAGAAACTCCATAATATTTTCCAACTGTGTTTTAATTTTTATGTCAGAATTCTTAAAGACTTGATGGGGCAGGATGTGCCTTTACTCTTTCTGACAAAATTGGGGCTAACAGTTAATGCAGCTACATTGCCTGGTGGTAAAGATAGCCCATTCGTTTTGTACCAGTGTGACCTTACCTTGTACTAATGGGCATGGACTGAGGGGGTAGCGCTTTCTAGACTAGTATTGCTGCAAGCAATCTAGACCAGCACAAGGGCTGAACCTAATGTCTTCCTTAAAGCTAGAAGAGACTGAATATAAATGGAAAGAAGGAGGAATAGTAGGTAAGGGTAAAATAATTAATAAATGATTTGCATAATAAGGGAAATTCAATATTATATTAACACTTCAAAAGTCACAGAGCAAGAGATGATATCATCTCTTAGCTTAACTGTATTAAGTGCCTGAAAGGATGAAGCCCTCTGCTGGCCTAGATCACTTCTGCTTTGGGAACCTGACAAGATCAGACAGAAACCTACTTGCCCTGGGACACATTTTCATAGGCTATGGCGATGGACTGGAATGATGGCTAATGACTGATTGCTAATGGGATTGCTAATGGCTAATGGGATTCTAGTCGTTTCCCCACATCATTTTGTTATAAAGGGTCTGTGGCCAGAGACTAAAGGGTGGACTATAAGATAATAGAAAGTATATATTTGTCTCTGCCTCCAGTTCCTGGCGCAGAGCTCCTAAAACCCTAGTATTCCTTAAATGGCGAGAATCCAGGAAATCACATGTTCTTATCTTGTTCTCTGATCTCTGTTCCTGACACCAGGCTCCTGAAACCCTGTACAGGACACTGAGCTGGATTCACAGACAATTGATCTGTGTGGGGGAAAACCTTCACATAGTTGACAGCCAGAGGTGAAATGTTTTGTGTGAGTATTAAAGGAGACTCAGAGGAAAGAAACACATAGTTCTTCTGGGGAAGAGCAAGGGAAAGCTGAGTTTTTCATTTTCAGATGCATGTTCAGAATAGGAGTTAAATAAATATTTGTTGAATTGAACAGAATGTACTTAGGACCCGACAGATGAAGCCAGCATCATTAACACTCCTACTCAGAAGACCGGCAGCTCAAAACACGAAGCCTCCTGTCTACACTTTCAATCATTTTTTCTTCATAAGAACAAAATAATCTCTAATTAAAGTGAAGTTTATTTACATTCATGTAGAAATAATATGCAACTCTTCCCTCCCTCCAAAAAGACTAGTTCCATATGATTGCAGTAGCATCTAATCAGTTACAATTTGTATGATTTCTTTTTTCCAGAAAGCTAACTACATTTATATTATCAGCGTGATACATATAAAAATATCTGTTAATGTGAATTCAATTTGAATAATACCATGTGCTATAAGTTTCATGCAGCAGGTTCAGCCAGTGGGGGTGCTTGATGTTTTCTCCCCTTGCAAAATTTTAAAAAAACATTTTGGGAACTTAGGAGCTAGTGATAAGCTTAATTAAAATGAAATAGGATTTAAAAAGTATTTCAAAAAGTTATTTTAAGATACCTAAATTTTAGTAATTCATTATACCAAATAATTATGAGTGCTGTAAGAATTTTCAAACTCTCTAATGTTCACTTGGTATTTTCATTCTTTTTTTTCACTTTTTTCTATTCCAGAATTTAAGCTTCTTTTGAAGCCTACAAGTAGATTGTTGGATTTACTTTGTCCCCCACTTTGAGTTTTTTAAACAAACACTTCTAATCAAGACTGTACCTCCTAGAATAATAGGGGATGCAGACATTACTAATTGTCCCCAGTATTCATTCTCCTTTTTTCCTTTTTAGCAATAAGACAAAATCTTCTGGCTACATCTGTGCCATTTACAATTGCATTTCTCAGTCATCTTTACACTGAGATATGGCCATGTGACTAAATTCTTGCCAATGAGATGTGGGAGAAGGGATGGGTGCAATGACTTACCTGGACTTCATCTTTTTCTCTTGTTGTGTGGCTGCAATCCAGTTCTCATCATGACCCAAAAGTAACATCTTAGGAAAAGTTGAATCAGTAAAATAAGAAACCTAGATCCTTGAATGATTATAGGGAACATGGTGCTTTCTGAGTAGACCCAATCATCTTTAGATTTATGTGTGAGGGAAGTTAACTTTAAGTTATATTGGAGATGCTGCATTTTTAAATCTCTTAGTTAACGCAGCTTAGCCTCTGATCTGATATTATTTATCAGAATTCATAGTATTAACTTTAGAACTATAAATTGATGACTTGCTTTTCTGTGTACTTTTTAAAGTTTTTATTTATTGTTTTTGGAGAAAAAGGAAGAGAAAAAGAGAAACAGTGATTTGCTATTCTACATATTTATGCAATCGTTTGTTAATTCTTGCATGAGCCCTGGCTAGAGATTGAACACACAACCTTAGCATATCCAGACAATACTCTAACCAACTGAGCAAACCAGCCAGGGATGCTTTCCCATGTGCTAATTGACTCTTCTGGCCTAGGTCTTTGTCCAAGGATCTGTTCTCACTGTGTAAGCCTCAATCATCTACCTATGGTACAGGCTTTACTATCTGGCATCAAAGGAATTCTTGAAACATTAGATAGATGATAGATAGATAGATATATAGATAGATAGATAGATAGATAGATAGATAGATAGATAGATAGTAGATAGATATAATTAGATCATTCATTAAAATGAGTTTCATTTATTCTTTTCTACTACTAATTAGATATCTATATTTACCTATTTATACCTGCTTTTCTTCTAAGTTTTAAATTCTTTTTTATTATTTATTTTTAATTTCAACAATATCCTAAATTAATTAATAAAAATATCATGTGCAGCATGTTTCTGTATACTTAAAACTTTAAGATAAAGGCTCTGAACTACTTCCCCATTTAAGGAGTTTTGAGTTTATTTTGTCATATGAACACCAAATATGTTAAAATATTGTGGTAATAATCATTGTTCAGAGCACTTACCTGGTTGCAGTAGATGCCCTGAGTTTAGCCTTCTGATTTTTTTTAGTAGTCTTTACTATTAAGTTGGATGACTAACATACAGCATTTTCAAAAGGATATGCATTACAAAATCCTCCCATCTTTAAATAATTCAATCCATCTTACATTTGTTCCTCCAGACCAATTTAGAATCTTCTTTTCATCAGTCAATGGTTTATAACATATTATGCTTCCTCTTTCTCAGAGGGGAAGGGGATTCTGGTAACCGACATTTATTGTGTACATTTATTGGTATGAATGAGTTAACCCCAAGTTCCCTGTGTAAATATTTATTTCTATTCTCTAAATCCATGTTTTTATGTTGCATTCTGTGGAGCCTTCATGGTTCTTTGGAGAAAAAAAAGTGGATATATGAGCAGGCTATAACATGGCTTTACCAAAACACGTCATCTTTTAATGCGTCTTTATTTTGAATTTGTTATGAGTTATCTTAAGACTATGTGGTCCAAAGCCAAAACAAAATACAAAGAGAAAATGAAAAAAAATACATACCTCTAATTGAATTTCTTTCTCTTTTGGTTGGTGGATGGTCCTTTTAAAGATGCATTGCTTTAGACTTATATGCATTTTCTTAGTAAACCAGCTCCAGTCCCAACTGGATGTAGTTCAGATGAAATAGAATATATGGAGACAGCGTATATCTCATTAGCATGTCACTTTTCTACCTCTACTTATTACAACTAAATGTTATTGTTTTATTTATATATCGCTGGAAAACATACAACTCTTAAAACTCGGTAACTTAAACCAACATTGTTATCTCTTGCAGTTCTGTGGGTTGACTGGGTTCACCTAGGCAGTTCTCCCAGTTCTACTTGGCACCATCTGAGGTTGCATTCAGATGTCAGCTGAGGATGAAGTCATGTGAGCATTTGTCTGGGAGGCTTCAATGTCTGGGCCTCTCTAGCTCAACATAGTCTCAGGGACTTTCTCCATGTTCTTTTTACACAGTGTCTCAAGCAGGGTAGCCAGACCCCTCATATGGTGTCTCACAGCTCCTAAAAGCACAAAAGTGAAAGTTGTCGGGCTTTGACTGGACATGACCTACAAAGCTATCTGAGGCATTATCTGGAACTGACACAGCGTTACTTCTCCCATATCTGCTGGTTAAAACTAATAACAGATTCAGCTTAAATTCAAAGGGTGGGACAATACAGGGGCATAAATACTAGGAGGTATGGTTTATCGTGGTCTGTCTTCTTCATGCACAATACTCTGTCTTACATGCAGAAGTTCAAAACCAGAAAGAGATAATTTCTCTTTAGTTCTACTATTTTCACAAAACAAACTAATCTTTTCATGATTTCCTACTTCTTTATATGTGTTCTGGTTTATTATGTGCTTCCGTTCTGTGACTTCTTACATTTCATTTTAGAATTGTTTAGGTTGCCAGAACCAATGGCCAAACAATGAATATTTACTAGGCAAGATTCATTTTCTGTAAAGTGTCTTTTAAGGTAGAGGATGCATTCCAAAACTATGTCTTATTTCTGATTGTTTTTAGTATAAGTAGAAATTATATATGAGTCAAGAACATTGACATCTGGGAATCTGTTTGTTTGTCATTGCATCATCAACTTACTAGACAGCAGGTGATAAAACATTCTTGTATTGCAATGAATTCCACAGCTAAATTCTTGTGTTCCACATTTCACTTAATTCCTATGAGAAACCTGGCCTGGACAAGATACAGCTTTGTCAGTAATTAATCCCTCCTGAAGAGTGGGATGAAAGCCCCTTTTTTAGGATATGATAGCTCCCTGGTCCTAGATAACTTGGTGTGGAAGCCCTGGAAAGAGATCTTCCCTTCAACTTGGAAGTCCATGAAAAAAAGTTCCCCACCTGCATACACCCTGCTCTTTGTTGTCAGCAAGCACTATCAGAATCATTCCAGTGCTGACTCCACCGGCACATTTTGTGCCTGAACAAACTCCAGTAAATTTCATTTCCTGATGATTCATTCATGTACTGAAAACTACAAAATAATTAGTTTAGATTTTAGTTGACAACTTGTCCAAACCTTATTCTTTTAATCAACTGTAATATTAAGGAGATACTTCTTGAACAGTTCATTTTACATTTCATTTTCAATCTCAAAAATCTTGTCCACAGATTAAAAAGTTAGGGGTATGTTCTAGCTAGATTCTATCTGATGGCTAAATTTGTAGTATATTTTCTATTAAATCTTGATGTGTGCTTTGTGGCTCCTTTAAACAATGGGGTGCCTACCAGGAACTGAGCTGGCAAATCCTCTGCTGAACTTGTCTCAGTCGGCTTTTTCTCTCCTGAACATTTCACAGCAGCCCATCATCCATCGTGTGGGCATGTGCCTACTTCAGCAGTTAAGACCTGGTGGTATTTAATAATATAAAAAATAACTTTCAAGCAATGTTAACTTAGAGTATAAGTTATATGTGAGTTTTCCACATAAGAACATTTTCCCTATGAGCATAAACAAGAACGAGCAGCTATCTTTCAACAAGGAGAAAGAACGCAGCTACGTGGATCATCTCTCCCTCCTCGGTGGTGGTGAGCCATCCTTACTCTGCCATCCATCGGCCTGTGTAAGCCTTTTCAATCCTTCCTTTGTTTAGCAAAGGCAAACATAAATGGGACAAGAGCTAAAAATCACATTGGCGAGTGGGTATGTATGACAAGCTTCACTATTTAGAATACCATGGTATATACACTTATAACTTTGAGGTTTCATTTACGTAGCTGTGTAAGTTAATCCAGTATAATTATTTTAGATACTTTAGCTAGATACCAACTAATATAATCACTTAGCTGGAATCTCAGGTATAATGCATGCCAGTATCTGAAAATTTGTTACTCAAAATGAAAACTTCAAAACAAGTCTGAAGATGCTAGTTGACCCTAATTAGATATGCCAATCTGTACATACGTATGAGGGGAGATCCCCCCAAAAAACTGGTATTATCTTCTGGAGGGTAGGCCCCTTATACTACCGACTTCTCCTGCTAGGTGGGTGTTCCAGGAACCCATCTGTTTCAGTATACTTGCTAGCATTGTGTGAGAGGCTGCATTCGGTTCGAAAGCAACATTTTGGGAAGACTCTTTCAAGGTGTTTGCCCACGTCAGGATGGGTGATTTATGAGCACACCTACCCACACCGAGCTGAGTGCTCAGCAGTTTTTGACCAAAAATGGAATGACCCTCATGTCCCACCCTCCCCAGTCACCTGCCTTCAGCCTGAGATTCTTTTTTGTTTTTTCCCCAGATGAAGAAAGTCCTCAAAAGAAAAAGTTTTGCTGATGTGGAAGAGGTGAAACAAGAAACAGCAGAAGCACTAAAAGGCATCAAAATTGACGAGTTCAAAAACTCTTTTTAGCAGTAGAAAAAACATCATGATAGGTGCATTGTATCAGATGGAGAGTACTTTGAAGATGATTGAAGTTTAAACATGTAAGAATACATACAATTCTTTATAAATAAATTCTGGTTTGTTTTTGGTACCCCTTGTATACACACATATACACATACTTTCTCTGTCATTTTAACTTTTTTCATCTTGAACTTTATTCCTCTTAAGTTTGATGAGAGTTTTTTCTTCTTCCTTTCTAAACTAATATGATCTTCAAAGCTTCTCTGAGAGCTTTATCCGGTGCTTTGACTCTGGCTAGGCTCCCTGATCATCTCAATTGATCATGAAAGAGGTAATTTTCCTTTTGTGTCCACAAGATCCTGCTTCTCTCCAACATTTCTCTATGTACCTTTTCCCTTGTTGGCTCAACTCTATTTCTTTGAATCAATAATTTTAAAAGTAAGAAGAATAAAAAGAAAATCCACAGTGAAGGAAGGAAAATTATTACTAATCCATATTAACTATACTCGTAGAATGCTTCAGATACACCCATCAAACTAATTTCTTCTGTATTACTTTATATCGAGTCACATCCCTACAGACTAGTAATGGTTAAGAAAGAGAAGTTGCATAAGTAACTACAATTAAAAGGGAAAATAAGTTTGTTCCATACTCTTATAAAAACATAGGCAATTCTCGCATGGTATTTCCTATATGCTAGGCACAGACTTATGTATGGCCTTTACTTTTATTCAGTAGTTTAATTTTAAAAACACTTCTCTGAAGCAGACTCATTTGCTATCTGCCTTTACAGGTGAGAAAACTGAAGTACAGAAAGGTTAAGTAATTTGGCCAAGGTCATAGAAGAAGAGCTGAGAGCTGAATCTGTGTCTAGGGAGATATTATTACTAGGGATAGTAATTAAGTGAGAACCAGCATTTGTTTAATGGCATCAGATACTTTGCTAGGTGCTTGACACATATTATCCCATTTACAACTCACAACAACTATATTCTAAAAGTATTGAATGACTCATTTTGAAAAGAAACATTCATAAACATTAAAAGAAAACTTGACTAAATGCAACAACTATTAAAATGTAGAACCATGTTTAAAACTTGGTTCTCTTTCATTTAGAAACTTCTTTCTACTTAACCTTGTAATATTGATGGCTTTTTAAAAAACATTTTGTTTATTTATTTTTAAAAAGATGGGAAGGGAGAGAGAAAGAGAGGGAGAGAAACATCAATGTGTGGTTGCCTCTCATGTGGCCCACACTGGGCACCTGGCCCACACACCAAGCATGTGCCCTGACTGGGAATCTAACTAGCAATCCTTTGGTTCCCAGGCAGTGCTCAGTCTACAGAGCTACACAAACCAGGGCTATTGATGGCTTTTGAGCTGGCAATGAAATGAGCTCTGCTCAGTACACAAAATATATATTGATGAATGTATTGGGTGGAGGAACCTGAAAGACAGAGGAATGTTATGTTGCGGTGCGGAGGTGCAGACCTGTGGATGATACACCATAAACATTATTCTTTGTGTGCTTTTTCTGTTAGGTGGTGTAGTTACTAGATGCTTTCAAGGAGCAGCCTGAAGAAACATGACATGTTTAAGAAGGCAAGTGTAGAACACTGATGAGAACAATGTGGTATTAAGGATGCTAAAGATGGCATATCTTCCAGAGCTGAAGGCTAAGTAGATATAGATTGTAAAAGAAAATAAATTATCTAGTGTGAGTTTCATTTTTCTGAGCGGGTTACTGGGTAAGAAGTGGGACTATTGACCAAAGTAGAGTATCTAGGTAGGAGCGCAGGTTTGGGGCAACAGATGATGCATTCAGTTTATATACGTATCAGTTTGAGGCACACACGGAGCACAGAGATGCCCACAAACAGTTGGATGTGTAGATCTGGCACCGAAGATTAACATTTTAGAATTACCAGAATAGAGAGGATGGTTGAAGTTATGGGACCAGATAAGTGTGCTTAGGAAAGATATGCAAAATAGATGATCTGCTGGGTTAAATACAGCAAGGGAGTCTGAGCAAAGTTGAAGAGTTAAAAGGCAAATCTTAATAGAGTCCAAGATTGTCCAGACAATGAGAAAAATGGATATTTGGAGGAGATTAATTAGACCGGGGTAAAGGCTGAGGATAAGGGTCAGAATTTTGTTTTTGTTAATTTTTCTCAGTGGTAATGGTGATGGTGCTTGTTTGGCCTAAATTGCCATTTGAGTGGGAAAAAAAAAGAAAACCCTAAAATTATTTATGATGTATCAAGTAGTAAATACAGAGTGAAATGTTGAAAACTAGAACGATAGGGGAGAGCTCATGAAACAGGAAAAAAAACACCTATTGGGAGACCAAGTCAAATTGCAGGTTGAGGCATTAGTTTTTAAAAGAAAATTAAAGATTTATTCGCCTGAAACTGGAAGAGAATGAAGGAACAAAATGGATTTTAAAGAAATGGTAATTATAGAAGTAAAAATTGATTTAGTTCAAATCATCCTTAATTTTCTTGGAAGAATTGGAGGTGAATTTATCTTCTAACAGGAGCTAGAGAATGAATTATTCTATAATAGAACACTAACTATATTCAATATAAGCAGCCAGAATAAGGAAGCCGCAGCCCTGTGGCCTGGGTGCTCTATCAAAAGGCAGTGTGGCTTCCAGCGATGCATACCTTTTCATTAAAGGGTTAGAAGACCTCGTGAACTGAGAGGGACTCTGAATTCCTTATACCCAGCAACTAGTGTTATTCTGTAGTGCAAGGAATTTGAAATACTTTAAGATAGAAACTGAAAATGCAATAATTTTTGGTCAATGAATTGATTGTTGAAAAGCTCTCTATATATGATTCGAACCACTTTCTTTTTTTTTTTTTTTTTTAGGTTTTTAAAAATTTTTATTGATTATGCCATTACAATTGTTCTATTCCCCCCCTTCATTCCCCTCCACCCTGCACACCCCTCCCCCACCATTCCTCCCTTTTAGTTTATGACCACGTGTCTTAAGTTCTTTAGATTCTACATTTCCCACACTATTCTTGCCCTCCCCCTGTCTATTTTCTACCTACCATCTATGCTACTTATTTTCTGTACCTTCTCCCCCCTTCTCCCACTCCCCTATTGCTAACCCTCCATGAGATCTCCATTTCCATAGAAATGAGATTCCTCTCCTGATCTAGCTGTTCTTTTAGTTTGCTTTTGTTTTAGGTGTGGTTCTTTTTTTTAAATTTTTTTATTGATTATGCTGTTACAGTTGTTCTATTCCCCCCTTTATTCCCCTCCACCCTACCCCCCATCCCCACCATCACCCCCCCTTTAGTTTATGACCATGTGGCTCAAGTCCCTTAGATTCTATATTTCCCATGCTATTCTTGCCCCCCTTCTATTTTCTATCTACTGTCTGTGCTACTTATTTTCTGTACCTTCTCCCCCCTTCCCCTCCTCCCACTCCCCTGTTGCTAACCCTCCTTGAGATCTTCATTTCTATGTTTCCACTCCTGATCTAGCTGTCCTGTTAGTTTGCTTTCATTTTAGGTGTGGTTGTTAATAACTGTGAGTTTGTTGTCCTTTCCCTGTTCATGTTTCTTTAACTTCTTTTTCTTAGATAAGTCCCTTTAACATTTCATATAATAAGGGCTTGGTGATGATGAACTCCTTGAATTTGATCTTATCTGAGAAGCATCTTATCTGTCCTTCCATTTTAAATGAAAGTTTTGCTGGATAGAGCACCACTTTCTTTTTATGGGTTAACTCCATATTAGACTGTTAGCTAATTTTACGAAATCAGATATGAACCTATCATACCCAAATCACATTTATCTCAGAATTTTTACTCTTTTTGACAAACTTCAGTACCTGCTATTAAAATTCTAGTCCTTATACAGTTTATTATGTATTTTTTTTCTGTGAAGTGTATTCTAGGAGGACTTTCACTTGGAAACTGACATAGATATTTGAATGGTTCCGAGTTATTAACAAATAATGAGCAGCATCTATAATTCATTAAATGGAATTTTCCACCAGACACAATTGTGACATTTGTGTAAGTCTTTATTTGACTTTGTAACTGATAAAAACAGTCACATCACCATTAGTGCTTAAAAACACTTGGGTGACTCTCTGTGTCTTCAGATACTTAAGAGGAGGGTACATGACACAGTTATCCCTGGTCAGGGCTGACCCAGCCAGTATGGGAGCAGGTTTGATCAATTATTTCTTAAAGAACTACACTTTAAACATAAATTTTTAGGACCTTTCTGATTTTCAACACAGCAGGATATGTGTATGCTTGTATTAATTTCTGAGGATTTTGATATTTACATCATCAATATGTCACTGAATTTTATTTAGTAGTGTTATTACTTAATTTGCTGGATAATTTGAGGCAAACATTAAATTTAACTGTAATTTTCACTAAATTTACATTTTTTTACTTATATGACTGGTTGTATTGACATTGGGTATTAGCAAATGCTTCCCTAGTGAGTCCAAGATAATTTATAACATTATACTTTTCATGTGTCAAGCCAAATCTTACTTAGCTAGCTATTTAACATCTAGTGATAGCAGTAGACATTATTAACTCATTAAAATTCACTATTGTGCCACACATAAAATCTCCTCATTCCTTAACTTTAAAATAGCTATGACATATAAACACATAAGAACATATATGTGTATGCTAGTGTTACAAATTCTTTTGCAATGATTTTTCTAAGTAACTAAACCACATAGCGGCCAAAAAGAGGCATTTTCCTGGTATTATTTGGAGAGTGTACATAGAGATGACATTTCTTACAAGAATGGAGACAAATTGGTTTTATGCTCTTTCTGAGTGTATTCCGGAATAAAAAAAATGACAGGGTCAGACTTGGTCACTGATGTTACATGATCTAAAGCCTGGTTATTTTTATCCTCTAGCTTGTGATAGAAGCAGTTTTTATTACAGTTTAGCATTAGAATATATATACACACACATATATATGATATATTTTATGCTCTTTGTTCCATCTGCTACAGATTTCATTACACCATTCTTACCAATAGTGTCCATTACTTTGGTCATAAAGTCTCAATCTCTTCAAAACACATGGTGAGAAAGACAGACAATTTAACAATGGGCATCTCGTTTTCATTGTTTAGGATCACTTTAAAGCAAATCATTTCCTTGTCAGCCTTTTTGCCTAGCACCTAAGTTATATCTACAAACAGCTTCCATGATAACCATTTGTTTACATGTCCACTTGAAGAAAAATGTAGAACATTTTCCAGTTGAATATAGGGAGACTCCAAAGTAGAAAGCAGAAGTTTTTCTGTTATCAGACTGTCTGACTCCTATCTTCCCCCTTAGAAAAGACCTTTTAAGTAAGCCTATTTCTGTCTGTAATCAAATTCTCAAGAAGTGGCTCTTCAGTAATGTACATGTGCTTCCTTCCCTGGTTAACATTCTCTCCCAAAAGCCAAAAGTCCTCTGCTGCTTTTAGCTCTACAACCTTCTGTAAACTGTAACTCCCATTCTGCTGTTTCAGATTGATAGTAATCTCCCTGCGTATGTATTCAAGTACACAGTGACGTGCTGGTTGCCAGTGTTTCCAATGCCAGTGGGAATGCAATCCACCATGACAAGGAAGCACTTAGGAACCGCAAAGAATAGATGGCTGCCATTGTGAATAAAGGCTTGTTGTATCAAAGGTTTGGCAAACAGACATGCTTCGAGGACTTAATCTAGTGACTTTCATCAGCACTACTAGATGTGAGACCTAGAAATTTGCCAGGCATTTGCCCAAATATACATTGCCCCAAATATTGTAGGAATAAATGGGATTTAATTTTCAAATTAAAATTTTATTTTAGTAAATAAGACTGGTTTATAAAAAGATAAAAACACTTATGCTCACCATTGTTACATTTTGGTCAAATCAATAATACTTTAACAAAAATTACAATTCATTTATAAGATATTTTATACTGGAAGTTTTCACTATGCTTGCAGTACGGCAGTAGTAAATAGAAAAAGAAGAAAAATACACATGAAAGATCATACTCATGAGCTATTTCCTTTCCTAACAAGCATTTTTTTTTATCCTAGAAGTTTTGGTTTAACTTTTTGATTGTCTTTTGAACTTCTCTTTTTAAGAAAGATCAGAAGATGCTTAAATTAATAGGTTTTTCCTCAACTCAAATGCTAAATTGGTTTCTTGGATGCAGTCTAACGATATATCCAATAATTAGAAGAGGAAAGGGAAAGTAGGCAGTCTTTTTTAGGTGTTAACAGCAGTGAAATTTCATCATCTAACCAAGAAAAGAAAAGAGTGTCTAGAAAAGACTTAAGCTGAATTACCTGTTGCCAACAGTTCAAAGAAATCAGAGTAGGATTGGTGTTAATGACAAAACAAACATGTTCCATTGTCTTAAGCATAAATGAGGTACAGAATATCTGTACCCACTGAAGATCAAAGGATAATTTCAATGAAAGTGCAGCATTCCCCCCCGAAAAATGAGAACCCTAAAAGGAAAGAGTCCGAATTTCATTTTCTCTCACTTGAATCTTTAATGAGGGCACACTAAAATACTTTTTGTGAAGGTGTCATATTCACGTGTTGAAATGTGGAATCTTATTATTATAGACTTTGCAACAGCAAAGTATCTATTTTAGTGTGTTCTGACTTGTTAGTTTTTGAATAGAGATATTGTAGGAAGAAATATTTAAACTTTCAGAGTAGAGTTCCAGGAAAACAATAAAGGCCTGCAGACACTGTTGTAACTTGAATTCTTCCCCCCATCTCCAAAGTGGGCAGCTGGAGATAAGGGTATTTCTCAAAACACCCTCATTCTAAGAAAGCCAAGAGAAAAATATCCCTAAGGAGATGCCTCTGGTGTACACTAAGATGAAAAGGTTTAAATATGGAGTAGGTTGCTTGATCTTGAGATTTATATTAATATTTTGGAACACATTTTCATTTTATATCACCAGCTCTTGTCTGTCAGTGAAACCCCACTTTCCCACATGTGTCATGGTCTTCTGATTCAAGGGGCCATCTGTCAAGTTTGTTCTATTTCACAAGTACTTACTTCTCTACTTCTCTTTTTCTTTTTCTCACACTTATCTCATTATTTATTATTTCATTACTTAGACTGTCTTGACTTTAAGGTACCTTTCCCAGACTGGGTTAGATACTTCTCCATCTTCTATCCTACTTACTAAGCGATATTATCATGATATGCTCACTTAAATCTTCAAATTCTTTTGGTGTTATAAGTAGGCTAAAATGTTGCTGAATGTCATAAGATAAAACTTTCAAGGAAGTTTTCAATCCTGGTCAGCGAGTATATTCATTTCTACCTAATCACCCCAATTTGCTAATGGATTTTTTGGGAATCACTGAGGACTAGAAACTGGGCATATTCGTGTGTTGAATATATGGGTTCCTTTGAAGACCCTTCTTGACATGCTAAGTCCACAAATGATAGTCACTATGTACTGTCCGATAAGGTAATAGCAGATATTGTGAGAGACAATGTGTGGCTTTGTCTCAAATGTGTGGCTTTAGTTTGATATGGTCTTGTTGCTCTGTGACTCCTTCCAATGTTTTAATGTGTACATTAATAGAGACAGAGGTGAAGACTGAAAGGGAAGGCAGTTGTGTCCTCTTGTGAGAAGAACTAATATTAACGTCATCCCAGTTTTACTTCAAAAATTCCCTCTTCAGTATTCTTGTGTATCTAAGGATGCAAAGAGAAAGAAGAAGAATTTTACAAAACAAATTCAAAATGACTTTCCTAAATAAAGTACTGTATTTCTAAATATACAAGTAACCTGCAAATGTTTGGTACCATATTTTCTCTGGTTCTTCATTCAAAAGAGCACTGTGGCTTGTGGAGAGTGGGTGAGTTAGTGGAGATGGGCAGAGATAAAACAGGAGAGCTTAGACAATACCACGTCAGGAAGGACCTCGTAGATCATGGCAAACTTTTAATCTGAGTGTTTTAATTACACTCAAAATACAATGGGAAACTATCCATGGGCTTCAAGTAGAGGAAGATAGAATTTTATTTGAGCCTTAAAATGAATACTTTGAGTGCTACAAAGAACATGAGTAGAAGTGGAGGGAGTAGTTAAGGGGATATTACAGTCCAGGAGAAACCTGTAGCTAAGATGGGTAAAATGGCAGTAAAGGTGGATGAAGTGGGTGGATTTCAGTTCTCTATTCAATTAAGTAGAATAATTAATGTGGGGGATTGGGGAAGAAAAAGAATAAAGTTTTCTAACTTGAACAACTAAATAAACACTGATGCCAGTTTGGCATCAGTGGTAAGGGGGAAATTGAGTAGGAACAGATTTGGAAAAGAAAGGTATTGGTCACATTATTGACTGGACATGTTACATTTAAAATGTGTTTGAAAAATATAAATGAAGATGTCAGGTAGGACTTCGCATGCCTTGCTTGCACTGGAGATATACAGAAGAAACATCTATTCTCTTTACATATCATCTGAGGCCGTGAAAAAGGGGTAATATCACAAAAAAATAGAGAAAAAAAGAAGTGCTAGAAACAAATAGCAAGGTTCTTTAAAACATATGCCGCAACCAAACACTTCTCCCCACTTAATCTTTGCTACCATAGTCATCTCTCAGCTGGCTTATTTCAAGCCACTACCATCTCCATCTATTTTCACTCTTGCCTCCTACAATTTATTTTATAACATAGGAGAAAGATGATCCTAAGAAAAATTAGGTCAGATGAGCTCTAAACTCCTAAAAAAAAGGTAATTTAGATTGACCTGAACTGGCCTACAGTTAGATCTTGGACTCAACCTCCTTCCACCCTCCCCTTCCACCAGCCAGCCATGCTGCTCACCTTGCCATTGCTTACACCAGCAGATGTCCTCCTGCTGCAGTGTCTTTGTGCTTACTGTCCTGTCTAGAAGAATATTGCTCTCCTGTATATGTGTGTGCCTCAACTTTTTGCCTCCTTTAGTTTCAACTCAAATATTATCTCAATGATTTCTGCAAATCCAAACGACCATTTTTATGGGCATGTGACCTGTGTAGTTATGCAGGACAGCAATTTTAAAAGAGCTTATCCCTTGTTTTAATGCATTGCGCCCGCTGTCCTAAAATGCTTAACACTATTTAAACAAGGACCCCCGAATTTTTATTTTGCATAGGGTGCAGAAATTATGTAGCCAGTTCTGGAATGACCATCTCTAATCCTTTCTATGTTCCTACCCTGATTTCTTTCATCATCAGAGTATATATCAACTTCAAATTTGCTGTATTTTATTACTTGATTATTGTCTCACTCCATCAAAACCTCATAAGAACAGGATATTGAAAATATTGTTCATTGTCATGTCTCCAGTGCCTCTATGACTCTCACACTGTAGATGCCTAATAGGATTATTGAATAAAAGGATAAATTAATGATTGGATGAGCTCTGATGCCAGCAGTTAAGATAGAGGACATAGAACAAAGAAAGGAGACCATGATGGAGTAGTCACAAGTGGGAGAAAAGTCAAGAGTTTCAGATGGAAATGTAGGGGATAGTGCTCCAAAGGGAAGTATAGTCAAATGTGAAAACTACTAAAGGCCGAGTGGCCAATGAGGCCACTGTGGCATTTGCTATTGATCCTAGAAAGAGCAGTTTACACAAGCACAGTGGTAGGGGTCAAAGACAAACGGGAATAAAGGGAGACAGTAAATAGAAGAGAAGAAAGATTTGCTTTTAATGTTAAGAAATCTCTAAGGTGTTGATTAAGTTATCATGTACTTTCCATGTATCTATGTATCCAAGGTAGAGAACATAATCATAAAAACTGACCTCAACAAAATTTATTTTACCCTATACCTATAAAACTCCAAGTAATGCAGTACTCTTTCTAGACTTTACTCAATTTCCATTATTTTTGAACACTCCAAGGGGAAGAGATGAAGAAAGTATAAAAATTTTCTCTGCACTTAGGAGCTTTCAAAATAATTTAAAAAATGAGATAAATAGCAAGTCAAAAACCTGTGCTTAAATAATATTTTGAGGCCACATAGAAGAAATAGCACAAATGTCATACGTAATAAATGATATGTAGCTAAACATTATTGGAGTTAAGGTTTTAGAGGAGAAAAATATTATTTAGACTGTGATGATTAACCAATATTTTAGAATTGAGGCAGTTATTAACTGTAATCTGGAAGAATGGATATCATGTTTGTAGACAGAAAATGTTAAAAAGTAGGTTCTACATCTTTGGAGGAATCCAGATTAGGAAAAATTAGAAGATCAGAAAGTGTAAGACTCATTAAGGGAGCCAGGTTTTGAACTAAGTTTGTTTGGACTGGAGAGTTTAGAAAGTTAGAGGCTTCACGTGACTGTCTGAACACGGTATAATAGAAATAGTATTTGCTTTGCAGTCATGGAGGCATATATTTTTATCCCGTTGCTGCTCCCCATTAACTGAGTAATCTCAGACTGTGTAGAAACTCAGTATCTTCAAACTAAAACACATTAACAATAGCGTAATGTTATTGAACATATAAGTGTGACATAAGGGTTTAATTCACTCAAGTAAGCAGTTTAATGTACCTAATATAGAATCATTTTCCGATTCATATTGGTTAATTCCCACATACATTTCACGTCATGTTACAGGAACTTTAAATGTTTAAGACTTGCTGTTTATTATCTAGGTGGAGGGAAAAAAAGATTTCTAAATAGGCAGGCATAAGTTCAAAAGTGGGCATTAAAAAAAAATAATCTGCTTTTATTGTGGAGAAAATTAGAAGAGAGACTGGCTAGGAGCCGTATAGGAAAGTAGATATAGATTAATAAAGATTACTTTCTCTGAATTTATCTCTTAATTCTATCCTTTCTGTTAATGATACTCTAATACTTACATTGGCCTAAAATATTAGGCCTATGAAAGGGCAGATGTTACATGTACAATGTGATAATTTTTTATGGAATGTACAATACACACTACCAAGGTCTAGATAGAGAACAATGATCAGACATACAGACAACCTCTTAGTGTTTTCCCTCAGCCTTAACTTTCACTTCTCCAATAGGTAACCACTATTCAGTAATCATAGCACCAAATGTTTTGCCGGTTTTTAATTTTATGTCAATAAAATTGCATGGCATTTACTCTTTTGTGCATGGTGTTTTTCACTTTATAGGTATAAGATTCACCCATGCTGATACACACAGCAGTAGTTCAGTCCTCCTTCCGGTATACTATGCCATTAATGAATATATCACAGTCCATTTTATAACTGAGGAATAGGTGCTTCCAATTTTTCGCCACTATGAATAATACTGCTGTAAGCGTTCTTGCACATCTTATTTGGTGTACAAATCTATACACCTCTAATATTGGCTGTATTAGTTGAAACTGAATTACCTGAATCATACATAGTATGTGTTAAGGAGTATTTACTAGCTCAATCCAGGGAGTTTATAGACAGAGCTGCTAGAAGATTAAAAAGGAACATTTTTATAACCTTATGGGAAGCAAATATTTTCTTAAAACTTTTTAAATAAACCATAAACTGTAAAGAAAAAGAGTGGAAAATTGATCTTGGCTACAATTAAGACTTTTAGTTTATCAAAAGTCACCTTTAAGAGAGTAAAAAGCAGGACATAATGGGAAAACATGCTTTGAATTAATTTATCTAATAAAAGACTCATATCCAGGATATCTAAAGAACTCATTAACACATCAAAAACCAGAAAAATCAAGTTTAAAAAACAGGACAAAAGAAAAAAATCAAACAGGCTCTTCACAAAAGGAGCCATCCGAATGGCTGAGAGACATGGGAAAATGCGCTTCCCTTTATTAGTCATCAGGAAAATCAAATTAAATTCATAATAAAATATGGCTACTAACACAGCAGACTATCTAGAATGAAAAAGGCTGACGATATCCTGTACCGGTAACAATATAGAGTAACCGGGACTCACATGCACTGCTGATAGGAGTGTAAGTTGATATGACCATTTCATTCATTTTTTTTATATGTGGGTCATGCAAAACATATCTTCATGCTGAATCTAGCAAGGACTGCTGATTTTCAATCTCTGAGAACTCCTCCATGTAACAGATATGGACCCTGAGGCACAAAGAAGTTAATTGAAGTTTAATTCAAGGTCAAATAGCTAGAACGCATGTCTCCTGCTGCTCAATTGGTGTTTTTTTTTTTTTCCCTGCCCCACAGTGTGGCTTTCTCTAAATGACCAGACAGGAAATCAAGAGTAAAGTATAATGCCTTGAAATTTAACATATTTCTCATTGTGCAAGTAAAATCCATTTCATGCAATCTTAAATGAACAAAAGGAATTTAAATCAAATGCATTTCAATTCTGCTAAGGAAGTTTTAGGCTTAAAATAATAATAATAGTAAGCCTAGAACCACCTATTAAAGATTAGAATTTAGAAGGTTCAAACACAAAAGGCTTTTATGAAAAGATATCTGGGTATTAGTCACCATTGTTTTCATACATTTGAAAGAACTTAATAACCCACTTAATTATTTTTTTCTGGAGTACAAATGAACTGTTCCAAAAAGATCAATTAAATAATGAGAGTGAGAGGCATCTTTTTATTATAGGGTTTTTTGAGAATTTACTGCATTAAAGTTAATTCCCTTGCCATTATTGAGGAAATAGTATGGTTGTGTTGAGGTTTTAAAATTTCTACTGATGTAGGAAAAGAATCTTTTGGCAGATTAAACAATAGATTCTTTGGAAACACTGAAGTAGTCTTAAAAAAATTATCTCCTTTAAAATTGGTCCATCTTTAACCAGAAAGAGAAGTTTTGTGTGTTTTTTTTCACTGCAAGAAAGCTTTTAATTTCACATTTAGTGAGATGAATCATGATTTTCTTTATGTAGGAATTCTATCTATAAACACTTGAATTACATGGTTATATTTTAAATACATAGATATAAAATTAAGTATAGTTAGAAACTACTGCTTCTTCAGACATTCTCTAGCTAAATCTCTTCAGAATATAGTGTTGAAGTTTCATCTGCTTTTAATTAAAATAAATGATCTGAAGCTCATAAATCAGAGGGATGATCTAAAAGGCTGTAAAATGACCAGTGAGCTTCTCTAAATTTCTCAGAGAATGTTTAAGTATTTCAAAGATACTGAAAAGTTTCAGTTCATTGATGAAATTCTACCAATTTATGTGAACAATAAACACAAATCGTGAACAATTTGCTGGAGCCATTATTTTGGGGGGGAAAAAACCAAGTCGCCATAGAGTGCAACTCTTCCTGTGGGACAATAAACGAACATACACTTTCCTACAAATATTAGTTCACATATAAAATGACTGACTGTGCTCTCCCCCAACTGGACAAAACTAAATGTGTTAGCTATATAAAGGGCATGGAGCCAAAACATCAGGGAGAGAGCTAAAAGAAGAAGGAAATGAATTTTTGTAGCACATTGTGCAAAACTTTGTAGAAAACTTTTATTCGCTGCTATTAATCCTTCACTTTGATGAGGAATGTGTTCAATCATTATTCCTTTTTAAGAAAATGTTCTCAGCTTTTTAATACAGTAATTGTAAGACTTTTTTTAGACTTTAAATATCTGCTTTAAAGTACTTAGAACAACTAGTTACATTCATTTGAATTCATCTATTGCCACAGAGCCGAAGGAAAGAAAAAGTGACCTGGCAGAGTTAGATTATGTAATTTATTTCTGCAGAATATTTGAACCACAAGCAGAGATCTGTCTTTTAGTTTTTTGCCAGGGTTTTTAACATGTTAATATTACTATGATATCATTTACATGGTTTCAGATAGCTATAACTGATCAATGTACTAAAAGGAGCATTACAATTTTACTGTGACCCAAGAATCTGATCCTTTTCTATTTCTTCTTTCACCCTCAAGAAGTACACAAATATACAGCCAGAAACAGAGAGTCACATATTCAAGACAGGACTCATCCTATTACCATTTCATTCCCTCAGTCCTTTCATCAGTGTTTTTTATGAGCTCATCCAGACTCATAAACTGGTTTTCAGACAAAGCTTGGTGAGCAAAACTAAGTAGACTGAAAATGATCTTGTCATTCTCTTTACTCATTTTGTTTTTAAACTGTAAGAGTTTTTTAAGTCATAATTCAAATCTATAACAATAGAAATAAAGATTTAATTGGGAGTGACTTTTTTGGAAGAGCCACACCAAAGAAGAAGAAAAGAAAAAATGAGTTTATTTGCACATAAAATCTTCCCTAATATTTGGAGTTAAGCCTTAGAGTTGGGGTTAAAGTCAAGCCAATTTATCATAGATTTTACTTGAAATGTCTCCATCAAATTTATAGGCTGTAAGCATCAAAGGATCCTTAAACATATAGTAGTAACCTGGGATCTTCTTAGCCTGTTTCGAAAGTGAAAAAAAAACCTAAAAAAATACTGATATAATGCTCTCACTCAAGTCCTTGGAAGTTCTGAGATAAGTATGATTGAACTCTCAAAAGAAACATGGATTATTACTGGTCTCCTGAAGACCTACTAGGTTTCTAAACATGGGCTTTTCCTTACAACCAACCCTTTCTCACTGAATCACTCCCTATTCTTGGCTCCCTTTTACCTCAGTTACTGATAAACCTGTCTGTTCCCATCACAGTGACAAAGAGCAGCCCTGTGTTGCATTCATCCTTTTACTCTCTATGGAGCTTCCAGTATTTGAGGAGAATGCCACACAGGACCCCATAGGTGTTTGGGAGAACTGAGTGATGCACTTTTCATTTAAGTTATATGCTATTCTTCATGCTTCTGCTGAAAGAATTTGTTATACAAGCTAGTTATATTCTTGATATTTTTATTGAACAGCACATATAATAATGCTAGATGATTATTACATTAAAATATTTTAGTTACTCTCACCTTATACTAATAACAGTAAGGAATCACCTGTTTTTAGAAACCTAGTAGGTCTTCAAGAGACCAGTAATAATCCAGGTTTCTTCTGAGAGTTCTATCAAGCTTATTTCAGATCTCCCAAGGGGTTGAGTGAGAGGAGTAGTAAATCTGACCCTCCCAGCATTTTCTCACCATGTTCTTCAAGTTGTGTGTGTGGTGGGAAACATGATATAGTAAAAATAGCCAGAGCTATTCTAGTTTCTATTTGCCATGTTCCAACTCTAGGCCCTTATACCCATCATCTACTGACATCTCAAAAGGTGTTTGCTCAGAAAGGACAGATAATCTTTCACAGGACAGATATGAAACTCACAAGAGTATGTAATTACTAATGAGTAGTAAGGAATATAATGACACAAAATTGTAACATACTAATGGTACAGCTGGGTGGTTTTGGGGAAATCATTTGAGTTTCTTTACCCATTTTCTTATGCACAAACATGAAGTGGTTGATCTCTATGGCACTTCTTAATACCAGCTTTAAATTTGTATTTATTTATGCTTCATAACTTGATTAAAATCAAATTGAAGGGCAGAGAATGGGGCATATGGTTGGTCATTACTGCAGTGATATCACTCAGGTCCCATGAATGAAAGCGGAGGCTTAGGGAAACTGGAAAAATAAGAGAGATTATGAGAGGCTGCCCAGACACCAGTCTGGGCTGACACTGAGCAAGGATTAAGAGACATCTTATCTTTGGATTTTTCCATCTACTCCTACTACCCACTAGATTTGTCCCATTCTTTCAACATTGCATTTACATTTTTCCTGATCCCTTTGGCAAATGATTTTGTCTTTGACTGCTCAAGAATAATGTTTTCCATACCAGCTGCAAAACTATGGTTCTAGACATGAAATCCAAATTGGTTTTCAAGATCTTCTGCCTCTCCAGTACAACAGAGTCTCCCTTGGTTCCCCTCTCTAGAAATTTTCTCACATCTTCAGATAGTTCTTTTTCATGAACATTCAAAATTTATCCCATGAATCCTTTCTCATATATCCCTAAACAACAAGACAATATGTTATTATAGAAGAACCAGCAATTCCACATTTAATGTTTATTTGTCGAACATTTAATGTGTTATTAGTCAAAAAGACAATGTGTCATCCATTGATAGATAAAAGTTGGTAACAGAGGATTAAAAAAACACAGAGAAAAAAGGCTGTTGACCTTCATTTTTTCAACACAGAGCAACACCGGATCAGATAAGTAAAGTATGAATCAGCTGGTATAGGAAAGAAGACAAAATACAATAGGAAAAGAGGAGCAGAAAATTACTTTTGCAAACTAGTTCAATTAAAACAAATATGTGAGACCATACTGTCTTATGCTACATATTATTGACCTATTAAGTAATTATTTGGGTGGTTGGGATGGATTTAAGTACCTTTGGACTAGAAAAAGAGGTATATGAAATACTAGAATGTACAAAAGAAAATTCGAAACCTAAATGACCAGTTCTGTTGTACAAAATATTACTCCTCATCTCAATATGTATGTTTGTTGGATGAGAAATTCATATTCTTGCAATGACATAATTTGTAGTCCTGTTTTTCACAATATTTTGCTGCTTTATGTAGCATCAAACAGATTTTGTGAGAGTGAGAGCTATTGATGGCCTATTTGTACAAGCATCTCGTAAGGTGTTGGCACAGCAAGTAATGTGCAAGACTCGCCAGTGATGACATCAGGCAGGGAAGGAACTTCCCTCACAATTAGCCTCATATCCAAAAAGAAGCACCCACATCAGAATCTGACACATTAAACTGTGCCAGAACATTGGTTCGAAAAGTACTATAGGTGGAAGAATAACCGTAGCCACTGTTGCCTTCATCTTTGCCTTGACAACCTTGGTTTTCATCCTGGAATAGTCAATACAGAACAGTCAAACTGATCTGCCTGCTTGGGCCCACACATTTCTTGATAAGGAGATCAAGTGGACCCTCTTCCGCAAGAGCCTACTTGTGTAGCCCACTGCCCGGGTCTGCATACTCTTACATGCAGCCAGCCAGATGATCTCCTGGCACTTTTCCAACGACTCGATCACTAGGAAATATGTCCAGTGTACTGGAGAATTTGCATCTTTCTGCTCCCATCATGGCTCTTCTACACAGAGTGTTGCAGGGGTTTTAATTAAAATCATCTAGCATTATGTCTACTGACAGCTTTTTATTATTTGTTACAGGCACCTTAAATATATAAAATTGGGCATCCATTTTTAATGAAAGATAATGTTTTGAAAGGTGATAATGTGTCAAGAAAATGCATACATATTAAATGTCTTTTTTTTAAATCAAATTTTACATTTTTCTGCTTTTGAAATATCTCCACCTTTCTTCAAAAGTTAGCATGTCAGTAGGTAGGACAAAAGTGTATAGCGGTCGTGACAGAATGAAGTAGGTTTTCTAGGCAGTTGAACAAAGTCACTTGAAACAGGATTTATCTGAGTGGGGCAATTCTCAACAACTTCACTCTTGCATTCCTATTTACTTCATACATACACAAATTGTAATGAATCATGCATATTCATTGTCCATGTACTTCATCAGAATGGTGTCTTTAATATTAAAGTTAAAAGTGTGTAATGGAAACTTTAAGTCATTTCAATATATTTCTGCAAACTTAAAGCAGAGCTTTCTTGTACAGGAGACATCGTACTAGTAATCATGGGATTTGCCGCATTGTCACGTGGGATTTTTCCGGTTAGCGCCTCGATGTTTTAGTTCCTTGCTGAATAAAATTACAGACCTACATTGAAAATTAATAGTTAATATTAAAAAGTATTTCTTTTTGTTAAGACTCATTCTTTACATAATTTCCTCCAACGTAGTGACTGCACACTAGTAACTTTCTTGTGTGTACAGTACAAACATAGTCCAAAAGGTTATTGAATAAACACAGGTAATCAGTAATTTTCTGTTCAGAACTGAAGTTTGGTTAAAGTATATAGTATACTTTGGTTAAGGTATACAATATGTTTATTTGATATATTTACATATTACATGTTTACCACCTACACTAGTGGTTTTATCATATGTTTTAAAAGGCAAACAAAATTAATCCCATAAAAAAGAGCAAAGTTGGTAAAGAGTATAAATATTTTGAAAATATTATAATTTAAAGTAAAAAATTTTTAATATAAAATATTTTAATTTAAGTTACTAGGTAACAATATCCATATTTACAAACAAAATGCAATGTGTTTAAATGTGTTTAAATCACATTATGTTAAAAAGATCTGTGACCAGTGATTTCAACTGTTAAGTAAAAGCATCAAAAGTTATATATTTCTTTAAGATTGAAAGGCACTCAGATTCTTCATTTGTTAATTGGTGTTGATGATTTTTTTTATGTTAGAGCTTTCTGTTTAAAAGTCTGTGTTTTCTAAAATCTAAGGCAATAATAAATTCCAATCAATAATAGTTGCTATGCTAGATAGTGGAAATCAATGCTGTTGTCTGCTTTAAGAAATGAAGTGATTACTAACTCCATGCTAACCAGTCGTGTGAGTCAAACATAAGATACCCAGACATATTTATTTCAACTTCTGTTTCTTTTATCCTAATTAAATACAGAATTCCACTCCCAGTGAAATGACATTCTTTTTCAAAGTGAACAAATTTAGAGAGAAGAATAAAACTACAATGAAACTCAATGGCAATAATATTTAAAAATAAAAAATTATGAAGACATAGAAGTAATATGAGGAGAAATTCTCTCAAAAATTTATTTTTAACTTCTGCTGTGTGCTAACATATTATTTGGGTTAAACCTAAACTCTCTTCACTATTGGTAGAGATAGATGGTTTTGGTAAAATTCAACAGTCTATCCCAGTTATGAAGACTATAATCTCCAAACCTGACTACTGAGAATTATTAAAGGTATTTAACTTAAGAGTTCTTTAAAACTGTTAAAGAACTTTCTATTATACTTCTTAAATATCAATATTACAAAGTCATATGTTTACAGTAGTCTAGGGAATACTACATAGTCATAAAAATATAAAATTATACTCACTTTTAACTATGTCTATATAAATGAGATTCTTTTAGTGTAAAAGCAACAATTTTAAAATAATTAATATATTTCTCTATTAAAAAAAAAACTTTGTTCCTAAATGTGTCAGTAGACAAGTATTCTAGATCTTAACAAAAAATAGCAAAAATATTTTACACCTTTTTTTTGTAACATTCAAGCATATCCCAAATTTTACATAAATCTCCTTACTGCCAAACTATACTTTCTAATTTTTTCAGTTAAAGGGGTGAATGAAAACAACCACAAATAAACAGCCATTCAACCCAATTGACGTAGTCAAAAGGGTCTCTGGGAACAATATTGTCCAAAATATTTACATTGGTCATCTGTTTGTAAGGTCTTACTTTTCTTTTTTTCTTAATGTTTAATTTTAAAATTTTACCACTTTCTGAGAGAAATTTAAACTAAAAAAATTCAGAATAACCTTTTTATTTTCTTTTTCTAGCGTTCCTTTGGCATGCACTGTCTTTTCTGCAGGCACCGACCCAGCGAGTGCTGTTGCTCTGGCCTTTGGGACCCTTTCTGCTTGCAGACAGATCAGCTCTCAGACTTTCTTAGGCCTCAGTCCAGCCACCAAGAGACCCGAAATGTGTAGAACTGATAGGAAACAGAACTCGTTTGGGAGTTGAAATCATTGAGATTTTTCAAAAGGATGTTATAAAGGATAAAGAGGCTTCCTTGAAAAGTCTTAAATTTTAAAATAGTGTACAATTTAATGAGTCTGGATACTGAAGAAAGGCTCTTGCAATTAAAGGGGGCAAAAGACATCTTCTATGGGAGAAAATATAATGACTGTGTTGTCAACCTTGTACAGAGACCAGTGGGAGTGTATCAGTTGCTAAAAAAGAGTAAAATGTAGTATATAATATACTAGTTAGCTAGCTCACTAACATCTTTCCGAGCTGTAACCTTATCCATTTAGCCAGACTCAAAAAACTCATTTCTACATCTCTAAAAAAGAAACTCTACACATACCTGTGAAAGCTTTTGGCTCTTATTTTCTTCTTTTTTAGGGGGGAGAGTGAAGGAAAAAAATTGGTCAAATAATGTTAGCTAGCTCTAAAAACCATTAGACACCTTCCAACAGTGATGTTAACATATATTATTAATATATATTGTCATTCTTACAGTTCTATTGTCTTTATTAAGTATAGACAACAAAGCTTAAGTTTTATAAGGCTGATTACAGTATCTGCCTGTTGTCTATTTTTATAGACTTTAGACTTTCACACCTTATTTACTTAAAATAGTCAAGGTTTTTAGAGTCTAATATACATAGTTGTAACAGCTATTAAATTATGAGCTTTCCCATTCGATGGCCAGTCTTTATCAATTTATACCAGACTGTAGCTATCTATCTGCTACTCACATACCGCACCTTCTGGTTCCCAACTTTGTGCAGAGCCCCCTTTCTGTTAAGTAGCTAAAAACTGAATAGAGCATTCACACTTTGGGGACAAACAACTTACCTCTTAATCGGAATTTCTGAGATTTCCAGGGGGATGATCCTACACAAATTAATCTCTCCAGCCTTGTCTCTTAGAATTATATTCCATTAAGCATGTCTATAAGTTAGGACTTTGTTAGCAGAAATTTTAAAATAACACATAAAAAGTTAAATGGTTAGAGGAGAAATTGATTCTGTGTTTAAAGCATGAAATAATTTTTAACAGTCAAATTATCTTCCAATCATTGCCATTCATTTGTCCTAATACAATTTATTGTACTGTATGTAGTCAGGTGGTTAAATAGCCCAAAATCAAAGCTGCAAATAAGTTACATTGTATAGATTATTTGTTTATAATTAAAACATACAAGCAACTTTTAGCTAGATTACAACTTGAAAAAGTACTGTCATTAAGAGTGTTTCCGAGACAGGCTTTTAAATATGGCCTGTAACCACATTGCTGAATTTATTTCTATTATAAATGCGCACTCAACATGTTTTCAATAAGTTAGCATTTGGGGTTTTCTGGGCACATAGCATTGTACTTACCACACTACCTCTGCAGCCAACCTCATATTTGAAATATTAATCTCTCATAAGAATGGCTTATTCCTGCTGTTGAGATCATTTTTTATTTATTCTTTTTTAATAACCTCATGAATAGTTCTACTTGGCCCTTGCTTAATATCTTTCTAACCTGGCTTTGGACCTTCTTCTCTTATGTACTAATGGAATAACCATCTTGGTCCCCTCCCCCTCATTCTCTGTGTTCAAACAACGAAAACCACAGGAAAAGCTGAAAGTTAGAAGATAAAAATTTTGAGAGGCCAAAGATGAATCATGCATTTGAAAACATGCACATTACACATTTGAAAACATGCAGTGTTTCAGACAGTACACACACATTTGAACTACTTATTCACATGAGAATTTTACTTTAAGAATTCAAAAATTAATGGAAAAGAAAAAATTGATTACGTAGATTTTCCTTCCTGGTGCTTTTAGGCACATACCTCTCCTGCCCCGAAATTGCTGCAGTCTTAAACACAAGATGCCGTGTTGTTGTGTTTTCATTGCCTTCTCTGATCTCTGTTGAAATCACATACGGATCTCATCAAGATTAATAACTGTGCATCTGCTCATTTAACAGTGCAGCAAGTTTGTGATCAATGGACCTATACATACAGCTGAAATGATCAGTAAGTCTGAATGAAGCTAACCATGTAATTACAGAAAATGTCTTTTTTACAAGTCATTTATTTCTTTGCGTTTCAACAATGTTTACTACTACAGTATTGAGATTGTTTGAAAATAAATGCAATTGGAAAAATCAAACTGTCTCTTCACAATATTACTTTTAACCTCTAATTATCAAGATGGGAAATGCAGTCTTGTTAACAAAACTGTCTTGTAAATAGAACATTCTACTAAGGGACTATATTTTTAGAAAACAGTCAGAATGTTCTTCAGATATTGCCTTCGGATATTCTTCATAGTAAGTTAAAGCCTACAAAATATCAAAAAGGAGAATATCAACAGGCTCTTCTGGAGAAATTTGGGCACAACTTATGTGGGAGGTAGGGGGTGAGCAGGGAAGGGGAGAGTAATAGAGGGAAAATGGGGACAACTGTAACTGAACAACAATAAAAATAAACCAATATAAGCAAAATAGAAAAAAATTAAAAAAGCTTTCAATCATTCTTTCCCAGCCTTGTTTAAACTCCCAGCAAAAAACACAGGACTTTTTGTTTGTTTGTTTGTTTGTTTTATTTGTTTATTTGTACTTATTCCAATATGAACTTCAATAAACTCATCTATAGAGGGTTCTCTTATGGAGTCTACTCTCATTTACTAAACCCATCAATTTACTAACTTTGAAAATAAGATTTCTTTAACTTTCTTTAGTTATATGTTATATTTTTACCACATTTTTGCAAACAGACAATATAAACTAAATTTTAATTACTTCATAAAAATGAATAAAACTTTATGTATATGTTTTGGAAAATAGGTGTGTTTTGATTAATTTAACATAGTTTAATGCCATGTTCCTTTATATGTCACTGGGTCTTTTCATATACTCTAATGATTTTTATTGCTATCTTTGAACTAATGTTAATCGCAGTTTTTTCCTGTCATTTTCACCATGACTCTGGACTAAGAACTCATATATATCCAACTGCCTACTGGATTTCCCAACATCCAACACTGTACACGTGATCTTCATAAACCTGAACTAGTTCCTACCCCATCGGGTCTAGAATTCACGAGTTAGACACTTGTAATTTAACCATGACTACTTGTTCTTTTTCTCTTTATAAAAGCCAATAAATTCTTATATTATGCCATATTTTCTCTTAATTATGTTGTATAATTTATTATTGTATTTATAATAATTCTTGCAATTGTCATCTTGCGTAGCTCTCCTTACACAAGTCGCTCCACGTATCCATGCACTCGTTGAAGTTACTTCCCCTGACTAAAATGCTGTCCCCGCCTTCCTTCAGCTGACTGTTAAAGAACACATGCTGGAAGTCAAAGCTGGTTCCAACTCTGTCACTGATTTACTGTACGTGACTTGCAATTTTGTTCATTTTTTTAGCTTAGTTGGCACATCTGTTACAAGGGCATTTAAAAAAAATAACTATATACTTCATGAAGTTTTATAAGGATCAGATTAGATAGTATATGTAGGACATAACAAAATAATCAACATATAGTAAGCAATCAGAAAGTTTATTTTATTATTACTGTTGGTACAACTTGATATCATCTCCCCCACGGATCTTTCCATGAATCCTCAGTACCTATTACTGCTTCTATAGGCTCCCGTACAAATTTGAGCCCATTTCTGAAATCACCTTCTACAATGTATTGACGTTTTCTCTTCACATGCTACTTTAAGTTCCTCTGGAGCAGAGATTCCTTTATTTATTTATTTATGTTTTTAGAGAGGGGAAGGTGGAAGGAGGAGAGTGAGAGAAACATCACTGCGTGGTTGCCTTTTGTGTGCCCCTCACTGAGGACCTGGTCCACAATCCGGGAATGTGCCCTGACTGGGAATCAAACCGGCAACTCTTTGGTTCATAGCCTGTATTCAATCCACTGAGCCATACCAGCCAGGGCCAGAGAGTCCTTTTTAACCATCTATGCATGCATTTAACATAATTCCTCGTACAAAGTCAGCATTCAGTAAATAGTGGCTGAACATGATTGCATAAAACCACAAAGTAATCAAGATATTCTGAATGATCTAATTAATATATCAAAAATTAATAAATGAATAAATGAACGTTTGTTAAATATCTCTGTGATAGGTACAATGCTAGATCTATACCAAAGGAAATACAGTGATCTTGTGACACAATAATTATCATCCCCAATTTGCAAGTGAGATAATTAAGATTTGGAGTTTATATGCCCAGATCATATTGCTAGTAAGAGTTCTAAATCAAATTGCAATTTTCAGCTCCAAATTGAAATATCACTTATGAAAAATATAGGTATATGTCAGAATCAAGTTACTGGTAAAATTCTTAATTTTTGCTTTACTCCAGATCACTATTTTTTAACTCAACATCTGAGGATAGCCTTTGAAGGGTCCATAAATCTCCTGTGAGGCCACATATGATTGTGTGTATGTGTAATTTGCTGGTAATAGCATCTGTGGCTTTTATCGCATACTGAAAATAGTTCATGGCCTGAATGAGATAGGTTATGAGGCAATGTTCTTGATGATTCCTTTTCATTATTCAAAACATTGATTAAATCAGTATACTTTATTTTTTATTACTACTGATTCGCTGTCAGATTGTATGTAAAATCAGTGCCCAGTGCTAAGAGTATATGAGTAATACAGCTTAGTTTTTCATTTCATAAGTATAATAAAGCTAATTAAATTGATGCCAATTTTTGAAAGTGATATAAAATCATAAATTTTTCTTGGCTCACTAAATAATAGTAACTTTCAAAGAAAAAGTTTATTTAAGGTAAGCCAAATAATTTTTAAATATTAAATATTTACGTCAAAATATGCTAATTACACAGCATATCATTTATGGAGGATGTCCCAAAGAAACTTATTGGACAATGTTTTGGTAGTTAGTGGTTATTTTATATATATATATATATATATATATATATATTATATATATATATATTATATATATATATTATATATATATGTGTATATATATATATATATAAACATCATCATTATCTATTTCAAAGAACATTTTAAATATTTTAATGGAGAAGTTTTAACTAGTGGGCCTTAAAGTTCCCTTCTGATATGGTAATATTATTTAACTTCTGATTCATGTGGGTAATTTAGACTTTTATTTTAAAACCAATTATTACTCAAACAATCATAATTGTGCTACTAAAAATTTATGAAAATCCATGAAATCTATGAAAAATGATACCATATGCTTTTATTTTTTAAATAGTATTTTTAAAAAAATTTGTTTATTCATTTTTAGAGAGAGGGGAAGGGAGGAAGAAAGAGGAGAGAAACTTCAATGTGTGGTTGCCTCTCATGTGCCCCCAACTGGGCACCTGGCCTGAAACCCTGGCATGTGCCCTGACTGGGAGTTGAACTGGCAAACCTTTGGTTGTCAGGCCAGAACTCAATCCAGAGTCACACAGCCAGGGCACCATATGCTTTTTAAAGAAAAAGAGCCCATCCGGGACTGAGATGCCACATGTACATTTATTTGACCATCATTTCACCTTTAGCACCTACATGTGTATCTCTTCCCCTTCCTGGGTCTGCAGCATCTGCAATGACACTGTTCACGAAAACTTTTTTTATCTTTTGTCACTATTTCCTTGCCTTGGATTAGTCAATGGGATAGGTAGTGTGTGTCATGCTCCTACTCATTTCCAATCTCCTTTTAACTTGTCATATTCTAAATGCTGAAGAACGTAAAAACTAAACTTTTCTAACTCCCTTGCTGATTAGGGCCTGGGAACTCACCCAGTTCTCCCAAAAGAAACCCGCAGAGAAGACCTAGAAGCAGAAAGTTGTCTGGAAACTTGAAGTGCACCTTCTGGCAAGGAAGGTGACAGAATCATTTGATTCTTCTGGAGGTGCTGTGGTGGATTGTTTTGGTCTCCACTTTGCAGAACCGTAGGTGTCATGCGGCAGGCGCTGAAGGCAGTAGCACACCCTCAAGACAGTGCTACCTAATGTACTCAACTCAGACAACAGGATCTTGCACCTGAATGCAAATTAACACACCACTTCTCATTGAAAAGACCTCACTAGGAACCAATTAGCAACTCAACTAAACCGTGTGCCTAGCAACACAGTTCATTTGCAGTCTGGCACAAGGACTTTTGCTCACACTAACTAGTAACAGAATGTGGATCTGCACCTTGTCCATAGACCACACCTTGAACAGAACTACCTTATGTTGTTGGGCATTTTTCCTAGTTGTGTCTTTGTTTCCTGTGCTATACTAGTGTCTAAACCTGATTCTTTGAGTTTTCAAAAGATTTTGTTAAAATGTATAGTCCTTTTTTCTTGTATTAGCTACAAGGAAGTCTTTTTTCTGTAACTAATACAGCTCTTACATGGGCAATTGTCCCTGGTAACATTATGCAGTGGTCGGGGAAACACCAGTCTTTAAGTCACACTATTATTTTAAATGCAGTCTTTGCTTGCAAATTGTTTGCACTCTTGGGCCTTCACTTGCTTCTCAACAAATCCTACACTTCCTCCCATGGTTACCACAGCTCAACGTTCCTTTTGTTCGTGCAAACAATCCTTTAAAGGATATTGAGTTCTCAAATTTCCCCCATGATTTTTTACCTTCAGTGTATCCTTTCTTGCCTGGCTTTATGTACATTTTTTAAAGCTTGGGAATGGCAATTGTTTAATAATTATATTATACTTTAAATAACTATGGTTATGTAACACTTGTTAAAAATCATGTTCATATAACAATATTCATGTCTAAAGTGTTCATAACATGTGTCTAAAAGAATAACAAATTAGATACCTTTAAAGTGAACTAGGGGAACATCACGACCCAGGATGATTAGGAATAAAGCCTAAATGGTATACAAGATGCTGAACTAATCCCAGCCTTTTGACAAATTAAGTTAAAGAGAATTTCCCTGCTCTCTCAGGTGTGATTGCAGGAATTTATAAGTTTTAAAATGTTTTAAAACAAAACATAGAATTGTTAAAAAATAATTTAATTCGAATAAAATAAAAAGTGACTATTTCTTGCCATTTCTCTCCCACTCCCCCAAATTATCTATTCTTAACAATTAGGCATATCTCCTTTTAAACCTTTTTTAATCAAGGAAATAACGGATACTCAGTATTCCATGTGCTCTCCCATGTTTTTTCCTCAGCCTCCTGGCAAGTCCATTTGACTAATTACATCTATAAATAAGTAGAAATGATTTGTGTCCCTCTCCAACACACACAGGGCTCGAAGTCCTGTACTGTCCTCAGTTTCTTTTTTTCACCTGCAGGATCAACCAATCAACCTTTGGTTTAGGCAGCAGAGCAGAGGGTGGAAGGGCCAGGGTCGCTGAGTCACTGGGGAGGACAGCCACCCTGTAGAGTCAGCCTCACTCACCACGAACTCACAACAGTGAGCCGTATGCTTGTTGCTTTAAATCACCGAGATTGTAAGATTGTGTCTTACCACAGAAAAGCATTTCCTCACCTGACAATTATATCTGTCTGTGCACATAACATACATATAGAGAGGTAGACAAACAAGTATATATAAAATACTTTCATTTGTGTTCCTTCAAAATTGAGATGGTGGTATAAATACTAATTTAAAACTTGCATTCACAAACAACAGTATCTTTTGGTTAACAATGCCAAAGAGAATGTAATATCTTTAGTATTAACAAAGCATGTAATGGGTCGCTGATGCTCAGAGCAAATACTTTAATAATGGATAAATATTTATAACTGTTCTATAAAATCCATTCAGTCAAATGATGATCTGTGAAAATGTTGATAACCAAGATCTATTTTATAGTTTCTATAATTAATTATATTAAAATAAATAATACATTAAAGTTTATTTAAAAGACTTGTTTTCACCATATAAGGTCACCATTAAAATGTTATTCTTTCTAGCACACTTGTTTTATGCAGAGAAAGTAAAATTAAAAGAAATTTTCTTGTTTATGGCAGGTACTAGTTAGGGCGAATTTTGTTCCCAGATCACACAGGGCTGTCCAACCTGCAATCCACAGGCTGCATCCAGCTTAGGATGGCTATGAATGCGGCCCAACACAAAATTGTAAATTTACTTAAAACATTATGAGACTTTTTGTTTCATTAGTGTTTCTGTATTTAATGTGTGGCCCAACGCAACTCTTTTTCTCCCAGTGTGGCCCAGAGATGCCAAAAGGTTGGACGCCCCTGAATCACAGGCATCCAAGAGCAGCCACAGGAGAAGAGGGTGAATGGGGAGAGGTCAGGACTTAGAGGCCCAAACACACACACACAAAAACCCTACCTGTCTCCAAATTTAAAGATCGAATCCGTGTATTGAGATGAAGTTGTCTTTGGCTCCTATTTCAGGAGATCATGAGGAGAGCATCACTGACCATTTCTATCGGGTTGTCAAATGGGGAAAACTAGAGAATATGTTCCATTAAATGTGAATGGATTTTGTTTAATTCTGGGAGAATGTTTGATAGGTTTATCTGCAAGTAACTGTTAGCTTTATGTTTGATTGGGCTAGGCCAAAAAAAAATGTTTTTCTCTCCACACAAGTGATTCTTTTATCGAAAGTGAGAAGCAGAATTCACAAAGTTACCCAACCAACCAGTTTGGTTAAATGGTAGCCTTTATATCTGCCATTCATATGACTTCAGCAAACATTATTGCAATTGCTAGTATGGACTTGACCTTGAAAAGTAAGTAGCTTGAGGATTATCTGGTGCATTGTTCACTAAACTCTGTATCATCGAGCCACCCGGACATTAAAAGCAGGAGGATGTCAAAGTGTTGTTTCCATATCCTGGCTTTAGTGTGATCAAACGTTTCACAGACCCTGCTCAGAGAGTTCTTCCGCACATTACACCCCAAGTATGATTACTTCATTCCAGACGATTGTATTTTATAGCACTTCTCTGTTCCATAACTCTGGATGGGTTACAATTCTGCCAACACAAAACATTTACTTCCTGTATGCTCATACAAAAGAAATTTTGATCAGCTCTGCCAAGTTCTACACTCTCTAAAATTTTCCTAAATAGAGAAATCTTATTCAAATAGATAAATGAAGTAAGGCACAAAAAAACAAATTTTCTAGATTGTGGGAAGGAGAAGTAAGTGAGAACCTAAAGCATAAACCAGCTATTTTGTATTAAAACAGAGAGATTGTTTTATTGAGCTCATCTGAGGAAATAAGTGTACAGGTCACAGTAGGAGCCACCAGTGAACTCAACTGGCAGCAGCTTCAGTCCGTTTCCCAATCAGGACTCAGACCCCCTTTGTTGAAAGGAACAGCACACTTTCTCTGTGGCTTTATCATCACTTCAAAGCTACACAGTTCTATTCAGCAAAGTTTCAAAACAACTATGAGCTATCATATGACATTGTACTTTATTTACTGTAATATCCCCAACATAGAATTTATTTGCCATTTTAATAATGTGTTTAGTTGTCAGAGTTACAGTGTAAGAAGGGGTGAGGGCCAGTTTCAAGCAGAAATGAGTAAATACCTTCAATATTCAAATTATGGCTCAGATTCCAGCAACATTGTCATCAGCTGAGGGCTAGCTAGAAGTACAGAACTTCAGGTCAGGCCCCGGACCTACTAAATGAGAATCTGCATTATAACAAGATCCCCAGTTTTTAAACAAATCACATAGAAGTCCCAAAAGCATGACTGGACTAACACCTTCATGCAGACTTCTCCATAATGGATCTCCCTTTGTGTTCGTGGTTCAGCGATTCGTCTTCTCATGGAAGACTCCTCCTCAGTGCAGGCAGTAACTCAGTGCAGCCAGGATCACTTACTACATGCCAGACACTCTTCCAGGCTCTTCTCAAGGCAGACAAAAACCCTTGCGTTAGCATAGCCATTGAGCTTCATTGCTTTAGCACGGCCATTGAGCTCAAATCTTGGTGTCCTTAAGCAAATAAAGCATATAATTTTCACAGAAAATGTTGGTGTGTCATCCTTGTTAATTCTTTGGTGAAGCAGCATAATTTAAACAAATAGTAGAACATTGCATCCAATAATTATTTATTGATGGTTTACATAGTACATTAAATCATTGGTCTTTACCTATTCAGAATGGGTAAAATGGTAGGTAGTATTACCTAAATAGCTATGAATAATTTCAGTATTTTAAAGTTTTCTTTTTCTCTTGATATCTATTTTAAGGGAATCCTTGGAGAAGCATAAAAACATTTAATCAGTCACAGAGCTCTAAATAAGAAAATAATTGCAAAACTGCACTTCATAGAGAAAATGATTAGTTCCAGGGCAAAACATGTAGTTATATAAATTGTGAGTTAACTTATCTGTCACCTTTAAACATTGGTCTTACATCTCTAAAAGTAAGTCCTATCTATTGCACAGTTTAACCCATAAGGAAAACTAGAACAAATCAATGGTGCCATTTATTAATCTTAATTACGTGGTACACAGAATTATGATGGCATTGTTAATATCTCAATTAATATTTCAGTATTCTGTAATGAGCTAGTCCATTCATAGTTCTCCTTGTCAAACTTCAAGAATAAAAATCACATAGCTATAAAAAGATAAACTGTTCAACATCATTGTATATATCTTTATGCATACACACTCACACACGCATGGGCACATGGTATCCTGAGTGAGACATTGGTGATTATGTTGTTAATGGATAGAAGAATAACAACATTAAAAATGATGTATCCCAGATATAAAATTATGATATATATGAATAAGAGCTTCTGGAGGAGCCCTTTCCCCCACATTGGTTAGGCATGCACATGGCTGTTTCTTTTACTTCTGCTCTGAAATTTTCAGGAACCCTACTTTCAGAAAGCCTAACTCCCTTGCAGTTTCAACAAATGTACCTTGAGCATCTACTGGGAAGCTGATGAGAAACTCTCGGAGATGGATGGATAAAGACACGTACAGTTTACCAAGTGCTCCCCTAGGCTCCGTTATCAACTATATTTCCAAAAAAATTGGGACAGCGGCATGAAGAAGATCATGGTTCAATGTGTTGGCAGTGTATTTATGACACACAAATATAGATTTGATGGTGAAAATAAAATAGTTTCCTCAAAATTAGGAAAAGACTGATTTTTCTGTAGCCATGGTAACAAGTGGCCATGAGCTAAGCATCCACGGATGATCAACCCACTTGCATTTGTGAATGTTTGTCAATGCCTGTGCTCCACACTTCCCCAGAACCCTTATGAAATCAGTCCTCTGCTCTTCTCAGAGAGGCTGGGCCAGACCAGCGTGGCTTTCTGGCAGTAAGTTCAGCTTCCTGCTTTTTATTTTAGGTATTGTGTGATGACCTTATCACTCTGACGGTGGGTAGTGTACCTGGTTAGAAGAGAAAGAATTCTCTGGCTGCTTGCTTTCTTTCAAGCAGGGGATCCTGTAATGCCCTGTTACTAAACTATGAACTCTCCTCAAATTGTGTAATGTGCAGCATCAAACCTAACCTAGGAGCTTGCTAGAAATGCAAATTCTCTAGCATTGCCCAGTTTTGCTGGACTAGGAGTCCCTTTAACAAGCTCTGCCAGCGGTGTTTGTACTTGCTGAGGTATGATGTGCACAAACAGGAGGCACATAGCCTACAAGTTATTGAGCCAACATTCAAATCCTAGGTATTTGACCTTGGAAATTTACCTAACAGTTAATGTAAGACTATAGGACATAGTGATTTTAAATCATTTAACCTGGCATGTCATATGTGCTGTATAATTGCCAGCTATTTTATTATATTTATTATTAGTTATAAAAAGTCTATGTGTAACTTCATAAATTTACTAATAACTATACTTAAGTACATGCAAGTCATTTTCAAACATAGATCACATTTTGTATAGCTACTTAATCTGACTGATCATCAGAAGCAGTTTAGAGAATTGTTTAAACAAATGCTAATAACAAAACACATTACCGGACCATAACTTGGTAATAAGATGTAATGCATGATAACTAAGTGAACAATAATATATACATTTCATATATTTCTTCTACTTTGGCTGAGTTGATAAAGTTGCTATACATTTTCAAATTAATTTAGAGTTCCTGGACTCATCTACTCCCTCAGGAATCTCAGCCCCTCTCCTTTTACTCATGACCAGACCATGTGACTTTACTGTTAGTTGTTCCAAGGTGTAATGTTTCTTCCCGCTGCAGTCCTTTAATTTTATTCACTTCTCTTCCCCAATCCTCCCAGGACAAGGCCCTTGGAATGCATTTATTTCCCTCCCTCTCCTCTCGTCCTTTCCCCTGCTCCTCAGGAGACCATTACAACATCTTCAGCCTCTTCTCTCACTCACACCACTGCAGCCTCCAACACCCAGGTTTCCTGGGATAATTTTGCACTTATTGGAATTGCTTTTTCATTAAGTCTCTCAGGGTTCAAAAGTCCTCATACCCTAATTTGCAGAACTCACACATGTTAAGTTTCACTGCTCACCACTATTTCCTCTTTCTACATCCTGTAGTCTCTCTTATATCTTTCACTTGTTTTTGCTTATTGTTTCTTCTCAAGTGTTTTCCTTGGATAAAATATTTGCATGGCAAACTGAGTTTTTACATTAACCAGAAAATGACTGAGTATAGGATTTTTCACATGCTATTTTTTTATTCCCCATAGATTAGTAAAGAATCTCTTATTGTCTGTTGGCTTCCAATGCCAAATAATAAGACTAATGTCAGTGTGATTATTCTTCCTTTGTCCATAACTTGTCCTCTTACATTGGAAACAAACATTATTTTTCTTTACCTTTATAGTTCACGCATTTTGCAAGGATTTACTTGGCTGTCTATGTCTTCTTACTAAATCAGCCTGGAACTCAGTCAGACTTTTTAATTTCTAGACTGAAATCATTTTTAGTTCAGGAAAATTTATCTCTAAGAGTTGATTAGTGTTTACCTCTCTCCCATCCACTTTTTTTTCTCCTTCTAAATCACCTTTTAGTGTTCTTTTCCTTAAAATTATCCTCCTAGTTTCTTTTTTCTTTGTGATTTCTCTTTATATTTCTTATCTGTGTTATGAAATATTTCTTGTACTTAAATCATCTACAGTAACTATTCTCCCTTTGAATACATTTAATTTGTGAATTCTAGAACCAGGGACTTTGTTTCTGCATGTGTGTTTGTGTGTGTTTTGTCCTTGTACATCTTTCAATTCCCTCTCCTTTCCTTATTTTTTTAAATTCAGTTGTTCATTTACCCTTATGTTACTGGGCATGAATTCTGAATTTCAAGCTGATCCTCTTTTCTCTGGCTGCTATGACTCCTTAAGTAATCAGTTATTTTCTCAAGCAATCCACTGCACTCACTCTGGTGGCTAGAACTTATTTAGAGCAGGAATTCTCTAGAAGATAAAAGGCCAAAGGGTTATCTCTCTCTCTCTCCTTTTAGCCTTGTCATGTCTTCCATGGCAGGCTATCAGCCTCTTCCTGAGACACCAGAGTGGCCTCCCCTTTTTCTGGTTTCCCTGCTTTCTCACAGATATAAGATTAGGGGAGACTCAGCTACACCTCTAATTCTGGCCTTTAGAGGGTCAAGTTGACCAGGGTCCAGTTAAACAGAGTGATCATATACCTTCTTGGATGACAGAGTCCACTCGTTCCCAAACACTGAAGTCTTTCCTGGATCCACCACTCAACCTGTCCATTTCTCTGGGCTTTGATGCTGTTCTTTAGACAGTTAACTGAGTAACCTACATGAGAGCCAGGCAATCCATCGACCCTTAGTCACCTACAAGTCTCAGGAGTTACCCAGGTCAGAAATGGCAAACGGCTTACAACTGAGACAAGGAGGAAAGGGGGATTTTTAAAGTTGTTTCTTTGTTGTTGTTTAACTTGGGGGGATATGAGCTAGGAAAAATATCATGTAAAAATGCCAATGATATATTAATTAAATACATAATAAACTAGGGTGCTAGTGTTTCTAGGAGCATGGTAATTATAGGAGGCAGATAAGACAGAATAGTGGACAAATTACTTATTGAAGAAGCACTGCTTCTTCTCCTTCTCTGTGCCAGAGCCCCCACTTTTCTCAGGTGATCACCCTCTCACATGCTTGGTGCAGAGGGCCTCTCCTCCTCTCAGGGTGAGTCACGACCAATACAAGTTGCTCATGGTGGTGTCCATCCTTTGGCCAGTGTCTGGTCGAGCCTGGCCAATGTGACTCTAGCTCCAGGGGAGAAAACCTCTTTGGTGGCTCCTGGAAAAGGTTTCCTCATTAACAACTATAGCTACATAGTGGGAAATACCTCTTTGTCTCCTGCAACTACTTCCTGAGTTTACCGATCTGGTTGCATTTTTCTTTTGTGAATTATCTAACTTTTTATTATCTGAACAGCTTTATGGGTCTTTCTGACACTTGCTGCTAAAACCCCTCTACATATTGTGAAAACATGTATGTATTGTAAAAAAGAACTCTGGGGTCAATTTAAATTTAAATTGAAGTGCAACTTATTTAACCACATTACGTCTGCTCTTTCATCAGTCGCTCCCCTCCTTCACTGGTCTGGGATAAATATCACACTTGACGGTTTATGTAAACTCCCCGCAGATGACTGTGTATACTAAGTGCTACCTGTGGTTGTCCCACAGGGGGTGAAAAAAGTCAACTTTTCTCCAAAACTTTGGTTCAGCTATTGAAGTAGATGAACCATACGTGCACTGAGAAGGTATTAAACGCTTATACTCACAAACTGAGGTTTTCTGGGGAGGGTAGGATGGAGCCCAAGCAAGTTGAAAATGATGTGTGAGGGGCAGGAGGGGTAGCTGAGTTGGGGATTACTTGTGTTTAGTGGGTGTGCCCAGGCTCAGGGTCCCCAGGCAGCAGACAGGGAGTTTGGGAGATTAAACTTCCCACTGACACCAGACAGGAAGGGTGAGCACCTTCTTAAGGATGTTCCAAGAAGTGGGGTAAGAAAGAACAAGAGAGGGGGTTTTGGGTTTTGAAAGCTACCAGAGGCCAAACATGAAAAAATGAAATCAGAACCATTACACGTGCTCATTTAATGTCCCCTCCCCACTTTGTCATTTTCAGTAACACGTCACGAAACATTGATTAGGTATTCCTTTTACAGAGGTAGAGAAAAATAGGGTCTTGATAGAAAAAATAACCTCTATCGCCATTAGTTTAAATGTACTTTTTGCAAGGAACATAAAACACACGAACTCATTTACACGTCTCCTAATACTGACGTTACACTCTCATCAGATCCCACTTTAGAATAAAATCAATGTGTGAGTCATCAAATAGATAGCAGACAAGTGAATAAATGAGTAAATGCTTTCCTGTTGGTTTGAAGTAGCTTTGGTGTTTAATTTCTAGCAGTCTGAACATTTACACGAGAAGGGAACTTCCTTTTTCTTGATGTGCTTTTGTCTGAGATCTGTTTAGTCTTCCTCCATATTGACAGTTAACCAAAATCTTTGTGAACTTAAAACCAAAGTAAACAGCATGTTAAGAGCACCGGGCTTTCTTTCTCCTGCCTGTAGATTTATCCCATTACACTCCAGCCAGTTCTTGTGAGCACACAGCCAGCAACTTTGTGCTGCAGACACCAGGCTCTTGCTGCCCGACTTCTCACAGAGGCAAGGGGAGGAAGCTCTGTTTCACATGTTCTTCTCCAATTCCTGTAAAGATCAAAAAGAAGCATGCAGCAGCACTGTACATTAAAAGGCACAAAGGCGAGTGATTATGAGCTTTTGGTTTTCTATTGCTTTTAAGATTGAGCGCATAAGATATTGGGTATTTAAAATATCGGTGACTTGGTCAACTATTCCTCACTCAGTTCAGAAAGAGATGAAGACTCATTATAACCATCTCTTCCAAAACCGACCAGGTGTGCTGTGCAAAGATTTTAATATCTGCTTCTTTCTAAGCTATTGCACATCCTTGGCAGTGTAATTTTATACATTGTCCTTTTCCTCTATCTCAACAAATTTTCATCTTTCAGTTCACTGCCATGAGCTTTTGAAATAAAAAAAAAGCAAGTGGAACAAACTCATTCGACTTATTATGCTCTTGACCTCAGGCAGGTCTTTGTAGCCAACACCACCCTCCCCACCCCACCACGCCTTTTCTGCATTACTTCATAAACCCTTCTAATACCTGCTTACTAGTCAAGCACAACACACAGGCCCACTATATTGCCAGTTACACAATGTGCCACAGTCTGTTTCCTTTTTCATTAGGAAGAAGCAAACATTAGTTTACTTTCCAAGCCAACCTTTAGCCACTCAATCAGTTACCAATAGTGCGTATTTAGTTCGGTAGCCTGTGGACCAAATTTTCTTTAGGTTATAGTGAACCATGGGACTGGACCATTAGGCTGGAGATTTGCTCTCAGCAGTGACAGGAAGAGGCAAAATCAGGTTTTGAGAGGGGACATTTTAAAAGCCTGAATATACTCTACACCATGTGATTCCTCCCCTCCTTCACATATTAATTAGAAGTAGACACTAGGCAAAGGGCAACCAGCTCCATATTGGCCCCCTAGTTCAATTCTTGTGTGAGCAAGCTACTAAAAGACTCTGGACTGCAGTTTCTTTAGTCCCTTTCCTTTCTACCCTTCAACATGACTGCATCTTCTCGTCTCCATTACTCCCAGTGTGACTTTTGAGCTTCAGTCTTTTTAGTCCTTTCTTTCATCCCAGTTCCTCTGTAATGCGGTATCTATCACAGATACATGTGGGAGAGACTGGAAAAGGGAACCAGAGTCTCCCAAGGAGCAGCTCTGCCTCCTTAGCAATGGACCAAACACCAATGTGAGATATAAAAGAAAGTGTTAGCCTTTGAGATTTCATTGTTGAAAAACAGGAGAAAAAATAAACACAAGTACTTTCACCTTTGCTCTAGAGTATTCTAATATTTTTCACAGATTTAAAGAGGCTGGTAGGATTTATAAAATGTTTGGACTTCTCTCCTCTGAAAAAGAAATCTAATAAAATCCTAAAGTCAATATTTGTTTTTCTCAGCAAGCGTTCATAGACAGAGTCAGCACCTCAAATGAATACACATGCATAAACCAGGGAACAAACATCAAGTTTACATAGATATCTTGTGATTTCCACGTTTTCCTCACTTATTTGCTTAACTCAAACCACAACATGTGGTCATTTGATTTTATTTGACTTTATGATTATTGCAACTCTACATAACCAGGTACAAACAACTGTGCCAAAAATCCCACTCTCTGTGGTCAATGCCAAAATGTTTGCTACCATTGTTTTTGGTCTAAATATAGTTTTATAGGCTTCTACTTTAATAATTCCATATTTTTGCATAACACAAAACAGTATTATTTTGAATTCCAAAAGTTACCTATGGAAAAATACTAAAGGAGTGTCCAAACAGAATTATATTTATATTATCTCAGGTACCTGGGGCAGTTGATTTAAATTGTTCAGACTATAAGGAAGTTATGCATCCTAAACAAATCTACATGACTTTCCAAATACCTGGCTGTGTAGTCGCTTGACCTATCAGAAAAATTAAAATTTATGCTTTTTATTGCCAACTTTGTCAAACTCCTCTTGCAAACATGCATCTTCTTGAGACTATGCCCTCAGAGAGTCTTGTGGAGACCACCTTTGAGCAGTTGTCAACTGATATTCAGCTATGATCTCCCTGTATCTGTCAATCCCCAAATATATAGTGATAGCTATGTCTATGGGCAAAGAACTATTCTCAGTGTTAGAAAGACATAAAAGAATAAAAAGATGAGTTCCTATTCTCAAGGAGATCAGAATCTATTTGGAAAGACAAAATTCAGATAGATGGAACAGCTAAGGACTGGTACCATGTAATTTATAGCTAAGCTCCAAATCATGTAGTTCAAATAATAAAATATGCTAAGAATTTGGAAAAGTGCGAGATCAATAAAGAGCTTTTAATAATCCTTTCACTAATCCTAAGGGATCCAAGCTTGAGGTAGAGAAAAATTGCAATGTAGGTAGTTATGTGTATTATTTAATGGTCAATTCCTGTTTGACTTACCTGGGTCATGTGAGATAGAATACATATTTAAATTTAATGCTTTCCACTATAGACCAGTTTCTCCTCTCTTTTCCTTCCTTCCTTCCTTCCTTCCTTCCTTCCTTCCTTCCTTCCTTCCTTCCTTCCTTCCTTCCCTCCCTCCCTCCCTCCTTCCTCTCTCTCTCTCTCTCTCTCTCTCTCATCTGACAGAGATTAATCTAGGGGCATTTCAATGACTTTTGCTAGCTGGGTCATAAGGATAGCAGTTATTTTCAGAAAAACAATTTTAAAACTTCAAATGCTTAAATTTTCTCTATTGAGGTGAGCAATTTTCTTTCCTTTACTTAAAGCTTTACTGTCATATAGAGGATAAATTTTATAGTAAAACCATTTGAGTCATCACCGCTGTGAGGTCTATGTGTAAAAGGCTAACCAAGCAGGATGGGGTGAAAATTAGGATATCAGTGATAGGAAAGCAAGGGGAAAGTATTAGAGAGGAAAAAATGCTTTACATAAGAAGAAAATGTGTTCCTTAAAAGAAGATATCCAGGGACAGAACAAGAACCAGGGGTGTCCAACCCATGGCCCTGAATGTCTATGAGTGCAGCCCAACACAAAATTGTAAATTTACTTAAAATCTTTTTTTTTGCTCATCAGTTTTTTGTTAGTATTTGTATATTTAATGTGTGGCCCGAGACAACTCTTCTTCTTCCAGTATGGCCTAGAGAAGTCAATAGGTTGGACACCCCTTACACCAAAAGAGGGTGGGCTTCTCTTAAAAAAGAGAGAAGAGACAAAGAGAAAAGATGGTGATTGAGAGTAGAGGTGGTACAGGAAAACTATCTTCTAAAAACAAATAGGCTGATAAAAATTAAAAACAGTCTCCTAAGTTAAACAAACAGGACTTCATTGCTCTTGCAGGCTTAATTTATTTTACCATATTTGTTCTCCATTCTTGTGAAAAAGCCATTATTATCACCAAAAAGAAAGCAGAGTATTCTGTTGTCATTTGTTTACTTGTATTTTGTTTGTGTTTCATTGTCTTTTTATACTTAGTGAAGGAAAGTCTATCCACCAGGAATCTGACACATGAGCCTACGAACTGTGTTTTATGATGTTTGAGAAGAGTTGAACAGACCAAGATGAATACGCACATACACACCCATTCCTTAATGCTGCTTTTTAAAATTTTTGTGCCTAGGAGCCAAGTAAGGCAACAGCTATTGTTATTTCTAAAATCAAGGTAATACCAACTTTCCATTCACAGCATGATTTACTCGTGCCATAAAATGAAGAACACTCTTGCTCTTTTCCTTAAAGACTTCATTCCAGGTATAGAGAAGCAAACAATTTGGTGGCTCTGCTGAATTCTTGTTATGAACTTCCATAAAGAACAATGAATTATATTACCACAGAGCTGGCTACCAGTAAAACAAATGTGAAAGTTCATAGTAGAGTGTGGTGATACCTAAGGAGTTTGAAATTAATATCCAAAAGCATGTTGAATGTGAGTCAAATAAACCTTGTACAGCTGATCCTTGCATATTGCAGGGTTAAGGGCACTGACCCCTGCAAAGCTGAAAATCTGTGTGTAACTTTTAACTCCCCTAAAACTTAACTTATAACAACCTACTATTGACCAAAACCCTACTGATAATATAAACAATAAATCAAAACCTATTTTGTATGTTATATGTATTATATCGATATCTTGTAATAAAATAAGCTACAGGAAAAAAATGTTATTAAGAGAATCCCCCTGGCTGGTATAGCTCAGTAGATTGAGTGTGGGCTGAGAACAAAAGGGTCGCTGGTTTGATCCCCAGTCAGGGCAGGTTCCTGGCCAAGTCCCCATCAGGAGGTGCATGAAAGGCAACCACACATGGAGGTTTCTCTCCCTTTCTTTCTCCTTCCCTTCCCCTCTCTCTAATAATAAAATTTAAAAAATCTTTTAAAAAAGAAAATCATAAGGAAGAGAGTATACATTTATAGTATTTATTTTAAAAATCCACACGTAATTAGACTTGCTCAGTTCAAACCTGTAGAGGTGGTACAGGTTTGTTTTAGGGTCACATATAAAACAAAAACAACTCTTTCAAAAGAATGTGCCTACCGATAACTATAAAACTATGAAGTATACTACTTGGCTAATGACTTAACATTTATCTTCAAGGTACAGGCTAATAAGTTAAATCTCAACTTAAATTTAATTGTAAATAATCTCTAAAATAGCATAAACTAATCTAGATTTTTTAAATTGTGATACATTAGAAGAATAAATTAAGAGAGGTTTTAAAATTTATATTTAGAATAACTTGCAGAAACAAGTACTTTAAGAGAATCAGCTTTCATATATGAGGAAGTGTGAGCATTTCATTTTCAACTTAAAACACGGTCACTTACCTTATATTTCCACAGAAGAATAAACAGCCATTTGAAAATCCACCTACACAGTGCTTTATGCTGAAATATACTTAGAGGAAAAAGAATTACAGAATTTTAAAAAATAGATATTTTTCTTTTTCATCATTTCTGCCATTGGCAATAGCTTAAGGGGAGAGCCTTTAACTAGGATTAAAAATATCAAATGTTCTACTAGGTGACATTAAGTGTAATGGAATTTCAAGGCTGAATTAATTTTGTAGCTTCCCTATCACTCCAAAGATTACTATCTCAATAACTGGCATCAATAGTCAACACAAGAGAACTTGAATAATTGGTGATCCATCACGCTGACTTTATCCTTTCCAGGTCTTGAAACCTTAGAGATTTTGTTTAGGGAAAGTACATAGAAAAACATAACTATAGCTAGATACAAGTTTAATTCGACTGTTTGAAAGTACAGTCTAATCTCGCACTTCAAATTTTCATTATACCATGCTAATAAGCACATGAGAATTTTATGCACTTGGTAGTTACTCATTTGGGAATGCTTCATATCACTGAAAGTAATACATTTTACTACTAGTCAAACAACCTCATAAAATTCTCAGATATAAGATTTCATAAAAGTTGGACAGCAGTCGAGATAAAAAAAATTTATCTTAATGAAATTCCAAGACAGGCATCATATTTCTATGTGAAATAGTTTCACAGAGAAGACATTTTACATCAAAGAATCTAAATGAGGATGAGTGCAACTTGGAGCAGAAGCCCACCACCACGAGAGGTTTTCACAAATTCTCTTCTCAAGACCAGCCTTCAATGAAAATAAAAATATTTACACATCTATTTAGTCAGTGGCAAATAGAGAGGAAACCATCTGGCCATTCGAATCAGTGTAAATTGCCCAGCCACTCTTGTGAAAAGAGAAAGCTAGACAAATTAAATGCTTATTTTGTTTTGGAGCTAAACAATTGTCCTAAACCGTAATCATAAAATCCACATTTGCAGTATCAAATAAACAAAAGCAAATCAGGGAAGAAAACTTGTTTTTGTGTAGTAATTGGCAAGGGGATTAGCAATTCAGTGGATCCGATTTCCTAAACCTCCTCGGTCCTGATAACAGCCTCAGTGGTGAGGTGACGCACCAAGAGGCATAAATTATCTAAAGCTGGAGATAAGCAGAGGCCATTTGGGGGTTCTGAGCACAACATAAATAGATGCAAAACAGTAGGAGAACCAGCCCATCCAAAACCTCAGAAGGATTAGCTGCGTGAGCTCTGACTCCTTTGCCATTGTTAGCTGTGATTTATCATCAGACAGTAACAGAGACTCGGCCTTATCTGTGATAATTCAATGGCTTAATGGCACTACCTTTATCTGGAGGTCATAATTAAGCTTGTTTGATCAGGCCGAGAACAAGCACCTATGCTGTGTATTAGCCCTAACTATTGCTTTTGGTGTCGGGGGTATAACATAATAAGAATATCATTGGGAATAACATTAGTAATTTTGTTTAAGTGCTGTGGCAAGTTACTATTAACTGTAGAACAGAGTCCCCTAAATGAAGAACAATGCATTCAAAATTTAGGAATTTCTGTGTAATTTTTTTTTAAGTTTAAAAAGTAGCTTTGGTCTTTGGTGCTTGAACCTAAAACCAATTTAAATATAAAACATAAAATGAGGAAATACTGTAACATTATCTTTGACTAATAAGAGGAAATGTTTATTAAAAGAAAAAAATGAACATTTATTGCATCCTACAATGGAAACATCTTAACAAAATTCAGCATCTCTCCAAATGTAATAGAAATTATAGGCATTAATTCAAAAAGACATAATAAAACCTTATTAAACCTGAAATTACTGGATGATGGTTTCATTTGATTTTAAGAAATATATGAACTATTAAATATTTTAAAATAAATTATATTTTATTACTTTAAAGTACTTAGCTAATTTGAACTAGCTGTTATACATTTTTAGAAAGAGATTATGTCAGCTCTAAATTTAATAAGATGTGTTGAATTTAGCAGTGCCATTTTGTAGCAAATCATGAGTATATTAAAACACACAGAAAAAGTTTTTTCTTTAACTTTGTTAAAATGTATTTCTGGTTACTTTATGCATAATCGTTTTTTTACTTAAAATTGTGCACAAGTAAATTTTATAGAGGTTAAGTATAATTATTTACAAATTCTGAATTAAGGGATGTTATATCTAAGATGTTGTTCAGCAGTTGATTTTAGGTATATGTCACTTGAGTATTTTATGAAATTAAATAAAAACTCCTCCATAAAATAGTTTCTCATAAAATTTAATTGATTTAATGGATACTTAGTTCTGCCTCTTTTTATATGTGATGTGAAATTTTTTTAAAAAGTTCTCTCCTGCTGATGTTTAGCAAGTTTAGACAAACAAATATATCCACAGCAAAGTCGGATGCTTTGGGTTAAATTCACATTTCTGTCACAGGCTCTGTGACCTTGGGCAAATTATTTAATCACCCTAAGCTTCAATTTCCTACTCTGTTAAAGGGAGAGAATAGTAACACCCTGTGGTGGTGTTTGGAGACTCCAAGAAGAGAATTCATGTGAAGTATTTTGCACAATGCCCCACCATAATTCACACTGGGTGTTAACTCTCCCGTTAGTCCTGCTTCTCTATTTCACCTTCTCATCTGCACCTGGCCAAGAACTTGAAGTTAATTTCTCTAAAAAAGAGCATGCTAGGAAATTTAAGAAAACTAGATGTTAAGGATGATTAAATAGATGAGATCAATATGATAGTCAAAAGTAACTAATCAAGTCAACTTCACAGTCTCTTCTATTGATTAATAACCTGTTTCAAAAGCTTGAGTCTTTCGGGAGGCTCAGATACCTTAATTTCCTCCCCCCAGAAGTATATTTATAACCTCCTGGAGAAAATTATCAGAAGAAAACATATATGTACAATGAATTAATATTATACATATGTTCATGTATACGCATATATGCCAATTGAATATAAATTGTTTCTTTTTACTAAATGTTAAAAGGAATTTTTTATGTTCTTAATAAGAAAATAAGTAGTATATAATAATTAAAATATATTATTATATGTTTATATATTAAATTATATATTTGTATACTTCATATATTAATATGCATTTGTATATTATAATAATTGAAATATACATATCATGCAAATGGGTTGTTTGAATGATGTTGTATGATTATTTGCCTTGAAAATTATTCTTGTCAGACCCTAAGTAAAGTTTCAGCACATAGAAGCAGAGCATTCAGTCACCTTTGTTTTCAGTAAATAATTGAAGCATCCCAAATGTGCTTTCTTAGATGCATATTGGTGAACCTCAGGTCTGGTGTGAGAGTGTGCATGTGTGCCCAATGCTCCAAAGACTCTGGTCAGTGGAGGGATCACCATAAATCCAATCTCAGAGAAGGAGCCCTGTGTAATCCAGAGAGGTGGCAGAAAATCCCCACTCTCTTCCCACACGGACAATATTTTGTTAATTATAGCTTGAAGGATATTTCTATTTTGTGTCTTACTCCTTAATTAGAAAGACCAATAAAACCATGTAGGAAGTTGAGAACACAGTCACTGCCTGGGTTATACTCCCTCCAGCCTCCTGGGAGAAAGGCTGAAGTCAGGAATTCTTAAAGGTAAAAGGAAGATTAAGGTTGAACTGTTACCAGCTTTTCAAGTATCACATTTATATGGGTCATTTTAAGGTCATCTATTCCATTTACCAGTCTAATAACCTGAACTTTTTCTCTATGAACTGTACTATGTTGTAGGTACCATGTACTTGAACAATTCCAGCTTTCTATCTTGTAAAACAGGTCCTTCTTTCTTCAGACACTATTGCTAAAACTTTTTCAAAGTTTTCTGCAACTTCCATTTGTAAGTACGATTTGTTCATCCATTTAGATCCATATTAAGCAATCCAACATCCATCTTCTATCTAACATTCATTTGAACATTTGAAATTATACAGCATGTCTCACATGATATGTTCCTACAGGAAGATAAATCATAGGCTTGGTTTTGAAAGTCTATACCAAACAAATGAGAATTGTGGGGTGAGAGCCAGGGGTTGGAATTTTTCAAAGATGCCCAGGTGATTCCAGTGTGCAGCAGTATGTGAGAATTGGTACCCTGCAGCCTCGTCAGCACGTTAATAATGCCAGGCTTCACCATTTTTAATCTGATTGGTAAAAATGCTATTCCACTGGTGATTTTAAAACTAATCTCTCTAATTAGCACTGAGGTTGACCACAATTTCATGTGCTTATTGGCATCCTGAGGTTGTATTCTGAGATTTCGTCTTCCTATTACTTGACCATATTTCTCATGGGTTGCTTTTCTCTTATTTATTTATTAGAAGCCTTATACTTTATTGATACTGAGTCACCTTATTTATATTACAATTATTTTCTGCCACTTTGTCTTTAGATTTTTACTTTAAGTGAGGCATTTTGTTTGGTGATGTAAAATAAGTGCAGATTTTTCTTCAGTTTGCTTAAAAAAACCTTTCCCTACTTCCAAAGAAAATTCACTTCTTCTTGATGTCAGGTTGGCCAGTTTATGGACATAATGTAATTCTCCATTTATTCAGGCTTTATATTGCGTCTTATAATAGCATTTTGTTAGATTAACTTCCATATATTTATTGCACATTTTCTATCTTATTTTTGGTGATTGCTGGTAAAGGATACTGTGGACTTTGGGCTACCTTTTTGAATCCAGCCATCTTGCTGAGGTTTTGTTCATTTTAATAGCTTTTCTGTTTATTCACTATGGTTTCTAAGAAAATTGCCAAATTATCTGGAAATAATGACAGCATTACCATTTCTATTCCATATACCTTATTATAACATGCTACCTTTGCCAAGACCTTTCATAATACATTGTACAACAGGGGCAATATCAAGAATCCATGTGAATTCATCTACTGATGGGCACTTGAGCTGTTTCCAGATCTTGGCTATTGAGTGGATAAAAAAAGATATGGTACATTTACACAACGAAATACTACATAGCTGTAAAAAAAGAACTCTAACCCTTTGTGATAGCATAGATGGATCTGAAGATTATTATGCTAAGTGAAATAAACCAGTCAGAGAAAGACAAATACCATATGATCTCACTCATATGTGAAATCTACTAAACAAAATAAACTGACTAAAACAACAAAACTAGAGGCATGGATACATGAAAGAGACTGACAAATCTCAGAGGGGAGGGTGTGGGGAGGAGTGGAAGAGATCAGCCAAAAACATATATGAGTATATATACATAGTCCATGGACAAAGATATGGTGAAAGCTGGGGGTGGGGGTTGGGTGGAGGGAAACAGAGTGGAGGAGAATGAAAGGCATCATAATACATGAAAAATAAAAACAAATGAAACCACATCTTCTTCTAAACCTTAAAGATAATATTTCTGAAATTCTTTGTCTAATTGTTTTGGGTTAGGTATAAACAAATAATTAAGTTAAGAAATTTATTTTTATTACTGTTTTTCTATGTGTTTATCATAAATAAGTGCTGAAAATTTTTCAAATGACTTTTCTGCAGCCATGAAAAGTATGAAATTTCCTTTTTATTAATATGCTATAAATATTGAGAAATAACCTGCTATCTAACTACCCTTACATTTTCAAGATAAAGTCTACTCAATTGTAAGGTATCCTGCTCTTTTTTATCAACTGAAGGTAATTTAGAATTTTTGAATCTATATTCATTTGAAATTTGCCTATACATTTGTTTTAATAGATAGTTTATTATCAAAGTTAGAGTTATATAATTAAATTAGTTACTTTGCCCAACTTAATATATGAATTTAATTGCTAAAGTATGTTGAAGAGAAATAGAATTTGTTCACTGCCCTTTTGATAGTATTTACCTGTAATATTTTCTAAAACTAGAACTCTTTGAAGTGAATGACTTTTTATTACATTCAAACTTTTGTATTGGTTATCAGTCTATTTGTATTTGTCATATTTTTATGCCAATTTGGGCATATTATTTTCCCCAAATATACCCATATTTTCAAGTTTATCGACATGTAATTATACATAATATTCTTTATGATTTTATGTACCTATTTTACCTAAGGTTATTTCTCTTTTTTATTCAATATTTGGTCTATTAAATCTGGTTTATGAGGTGCTTAGCATATTAACTCTGCTTCATGGTGCAGTCCATGAATTTTTTAATGTCTTTTTCATGATATTGACCTTCTTTAGTGAGGCTGATGATTCTTGATTATAGGCTAATGTTCTGCAACAGTGTGATCATATCTTGGCCTCCAGCCAACACATACAGGGCATAAAGCATACCCTTGTAAAATGAGTTTGGAAGATTTCCCTCCTCTTGAATTTTTTGAAGTAGTTTGAGAAGGACAGGTGTTAGTTCTTCTCAGAACATTTGGTAATATTTTCCTGTGAAGCCATTAGGTCCAGGTTTTGTTTCTTGGGAGTTTTTTGATTACTGCTTCAATTTCACTAGATGTAATCTGTCTGTTCAGATTCTCTGATTCTTCCTGATTTAGTTTTGGAAGATTGTATGTTTCTTCCTAGAAATGTTATCCTAGGATGTTATCCATTTCATCCAGGTGGTCCAGTTTGTTGGCACACAGTTGTCCATAATATTTTTGTACAATCCTTCATAGTTCTTTTGTATCAGTTGTTATTTCTCCTCTTTAATTTCTGTTTTTATTTATTTGAGCCTTCCCCTCTTTTTCTCGATGAGTCTGGTTAACAATTTGTCAAATTTGTTTATGTTCAAAGAAGAAGCTCTTGGATTTATTTACCTTTTATAGCATTTATTTAGACTCCATTTAATTTATTTCTGCTGTGATCTTTATCATTTCCTCCCTTCTACTTACTTTGGGCTTTGTTTGTTGTTCTTTTTCAAGTTACTATAAATATAAAATTAGATTGTTTATTTGAGCTTTTTCTTATTTTTTTTAGCTAGGCCTGTAATGCAATGAATTTTCCTCTTAAGATTGATTTCCCTGTGTTCCACAGATTTTGGATTGTTGTGTTCTCATTTCCATTTATTTCAAGGTATCTTTTGATATCTTCCTTGATCTAATTGTTGACCCATTCATTGTTTAATAACATGTATTTAACTTCCATGTCTTGTGTGTTTTTCAGTGTTTTTGTTGTGATTAATTTCTAGTTTCATAACATTCTTGTCAGGGAAGATGCTTGATATGATTTCAGTCTTCTTAAATTTATTAAGACTTGTTTTGTTTCCTAACATGTGATCTATCCTAGAAAACATTTCATGAACACTTGAAAAGTATGTATATTTTGTTGCTTTAGGGAGAAATGCTCTGGAGATATCAATTAAATTCATTTGATGTAGTGTGTCATTTAAGGCCATTTTCTCTTTGTTGATTTTCTCTTCGGAGGATCTAACCATTGAAGTCAATGGGATGTTAAAATCCTTAACTATTACTGTATTTCTGTCCATCTCTCCCTTTATGTCTATTAAGATTTACTTTACATGTTTAGGTGCCACCATCATCTTAATTTCAAATAAAGACATTATAAAAAAGGAAAATATAAGCCAATATTACTGATGAACATAGACAATAAAATCCTCAGCAAAAAATTAGCAAACCAAATACAGCAATGCATCAAAAAGGTCATACACCATGATCAAGTGGGGTCTATTCTGGGAATGCAAGTTTGGTACAACATTCATGAATTAATAAATGTAATTTACCACAAAAACAAAATGAAGGAGAAAAAACACATGATGATACCAATAGATGCAGAAAAAAGCATTTGATTAAAATCCAGCACCCATTTATGATAAAAAAAAAACTCTCAGGAAAGTGGAATTAGAGGCAACGTAGCTAAACATAATAAAGGCCATAAATGAAAAATCCACTGCCAGCATCATACTCGATGTACAAAAACTACAAGCATTCCCCTTAAGATCAGGAAAAAGACAGGGTGTCTGTTTTCACCACTCTTATTCAACATAGTACTGAAGTCCTAGCCACAACAATCAGACAAGAAGAAGTAACAAAAGGCATCCAAATTGGAAAAAATGAGTGTAAAACTGTCTTTACTTGCAGATGACGTGATACTGTAGATAGAGAACCCCAAGGATTCCACCAAAAAAACACTAGAACTGATAAAGGAATCAGTAAAGTAGTAGGATTCAAAATCAATATCCAGAAATCAGTTGCATTTTTATATGCCGATAATGAACTAACAGAAAAGAAAATTAAGAAAAGAAGTCTATTTACAGTTTCTTAAAAAAAATTCTAGGATTAAACATAACCAAGCATGTAAAAGATTTATATTCAGAAAATTATTAGACAATGAAGAAAAATTGAAGAAGATGCAAGTAAGTGGAGGCACATACTGTATTTGTGGATAGAAAGAATTAACATCATTAAAATATCTACACTACCCAAAGCAATCTGTAGATTCAACACAATTCCTATCAAGATTCCAATGATGTATTTCACAAACTAGAACAAATATTCCATAAGTTTATATGGAACCACTAAATGCCTCACATAGCAACAGCAATCCTGAGAAAGAAGAACAAAGTTGGAGGAATCACACTACCTAATATCAAACTATACTATAAGACAATAGTAATCAAAACAGCATGGTACTGTCATAAAAACAGACCCCATAGACCAACGGAAAAAAGTAGAGAGCCCATTAATAAACCCACACCTTATAATCAAACCCACACCTTATAATCAACAGAGAGCCCATTTTATTCTCAAATAAAAAGAATCCTTATTTCCTTTTATTTGGGAAAGGAAACAAGCAATAAAATGGGTTAACATTGGTTTATTCAATAAATGATGTTGGGAAAATTGGATAGCTACATGCAGTAGCTGAAATGAAACTAGGCCACTTTCTTACATGACACGCAAGAATAAACTCAAAATGGATTAAAAACTTAAATATCGCACCTAAAACTATAAAATCTAAGAAGAAAACATAGGCAACAAAATCTTGGGCACTGCTCATAGCAATATTTTATGGGATATATCTCCCCAGGCAAGGGAAAAACTAAACAAATATATCAAATTAAAAAGTTTTTTATAAAAAAAAGGAAAACCTCAACAAAATAAAAAGACACCCCACAGAATGGGAGAACATATTAACCAATATATCTGATAAGGGCTTAATATCCAACATTTATAAGTAACTTACAAAATTCAAAACCAGAATAAGAAATAATTCAATTAAAAGTGGGCAAAGGACTTAAATAGACATTTCTCCAAAGAGGACATACAGATAGCCAATGGACATATGAAAGATGCTCAATGTTATTTATCATCAGAGAAATGCAAATTAAAACCACAATAAGATACCATCTCGCACCTGTCAGAATGGATATCATCAATAAATCAACAAACAGCAAGTGATGGCAAGGATGTGGATAAAAGAGAACCCTTTTGCACTGTTGGTGGGAATGCAGACTGATGTAACCACTGTGGAAAACAGTATGGAGATACCTCAAAAATTAAAAATGTATTTTACTCTTGACCCAGCAATCCCACTTGTGGGAATATAACCAAAGGAACCCACTCACTAATTCAAAAGAACATAACCACCCCATGTTCATTACAGCCTTATTTATAATGACCAAGATATGGAAGCAGCCCCAGTGCCCACCAGTAGATGAATGTATAAAACAACTGTGGGATATTTACACAATAGAATACTACTCAGCCATAAAAAAGAAGAAAGCTTTATCTTTTGCAACGGCATGGATGGACCTGGATAACATTATACTAAGTGAAGTGAGCTAGTCAGAGAAAGACAAATACCATATGATTTCACTCATATGTGGAATCTAATGAACAAACTGAACTAACAAGAAAACAGAGACAGACTCATAGATAGAGAGCGGGAGGACAGTTAAGGAAAGGTGGGGTTAGGGGTGGAGGGATGGAACAAAAAGGAAAAAGGACTCAGGGACATGGACAACAGTGGGGTGATTGTAGGAGGTGTTTAAGGGGACTAAATAATAGTAAAAAAGACAGTAAAAAGATTTTTTTTTAAAAAAAGCATATCCATTTTCTAGGATACTGGAAATCCTTTACTTTGGAAGTTAGTTTTCAGGAACTCTACTGAAAGTACTTTTATCTGGTTTTGCAAAAGCCTCTGGAAAACCAATCAGGGACTTGATCTGCTTTGAGAGATGCCCACAGTCTCTGTCTGACACGAACTGAGGACTGAGGACCAAGGGGATGCTTGTCAAATTTCCTTTGCTTGGAGCCACTGTGTTGTAGAAATCAGCAATTTCAACTTTTTTTCTTCCTTTAACTGCTTCAGCAATTAGGAATGAGGATGCAGTTGAGGATGAAAGTCTTTGTTTCAGTCAGGGAAAACTTGAGAACAGAATGGAACTTTACCTGGACCCTCTCAAAACTGCTAGAAGTCAATAGATTTGTTATCTGATATAAGTCTGTGACCTCTGGACTAAAATTTCTAACCTCAGTAAGAATATAGGCACCTAATTATTTTCATTCCTTAATCAGCTTCCGTGTAAGTTTTTTGGACATTTTTCTAGAAAGTTTTTGGGGGGTATGCTCAGATGTCTCTTTCAAATTTATAAACTATTCATCCACAGTTACTAAATTATTATCTATTTTATGAACCCATTCAGTTAGCCTGTGCTGCTCAGATTACATTTTATTAGGTGGGACAAATTTACATAGTTGCCTTTGAGGAAGTAGCCCTACCATTCTTGCTAACTTTCAAACTTCTCTGTGACAGGAGTTTCCCTCTCAGAATAGAACTGTATAGTCTCTTTCCAAACTTTACATATTTCACAAAGGTTATGATTTCTATTATAATATTAGCCTAACCCATCTACTTAGCTCTGATGAAAGCTTCAGGGTATGGGTCCAGGCAGTAGGGTTGTTCATATTCCACAGAACTCTGGTAAAATTATTTTTTGAAGAAATTTTGAATCTGAGCTTTGGGCGTTCCCATTGCTTTGGGAATACTAGGAAATTTAGTATCATAGAAAAATTCTAACAAGTCTCTCTTCAGCCACATACTTACCATACCACATAGGCCCAAGTATTTTAAAGCATTTTGTTCACTTTCATATTCATATCTGTTCTCAGTATAATCATTATATTTCCAAAATTCATAACTAGTTCTGACAATCGCAGTTATCTTTGCACCATGATTCCTAGAAGAGAAACCCCAGTCAGTGTCCAGAGATGATAATTGGGCATCGACAATAAAATGCAGTCAAGGAGGATTGTTAGCAAATGCCAAGCAGCACTTCCCACACCTGAGAGCTGGTCCACAGCCATAAGTCTGCAACAGAATGTATGCTCTGTGCAATCGAAGATTTCTGCCTCTTTTTCCTTCAGCTCTTTCCCCAGTCTCTAAAACTGTGCCTAGAACAAAGGAGACTCAATAACTTTTTGTCGCGTGACTAAAACATCACTTTATTTTTTAACACCATCTAAATTCTAATTTCAAATAAGATAGCTGAAATTTAACCTCAATCATGCTTCACACTTTTCTGTCACTAGATTTGTGTCCAGGGGCTGAAATCTACTCAGATTCCAGCTATAAAGATCTATGCTGAGCCAAGGAACGTTTGTTTGTTTATCTTGTCGGTTTGTTTTGCTGAACTAACACAAGAACAATTTCTAGGCATGCACATATTCACAATTCAACTAAAGATAAGTGCTTGTCAAGTTCAAATCTGGCGTGGGAAGGGTGTTACAAGCAGATTAAGACTATTGGTGGAGCCAAGGGAGAAATGTGGTTCCCATCCCTGCCGAGTGGGGCAGAGGGGCCTTCTCCATACAGAGTGGGCTGGATGGCTACCCAATTACTGTACTTAAAAATGGGCTCATCACACAGACAGTCACATATCATTTTCTAGAACATTTGCTTATTTCTTTGTAATAGTCAAGGACAAAGAATCTTTGTGGCAGTTAACTGTTTCTTGAAGTTGAAGGGTGTAGTCCTGACCCAGTGAAAGTCAAAGAAGGTGATTTATGACAGCTTTTTCCCTCCATGGCAAAATTTAAAAAGAAATAAGAACAAAGTGCTTTGACACCTCTGAGCGAGTAAAACACTCACAATTTACAAAATAAGTGCTTCAAAGTGACCTATGACCAAACTGACAGCCTCTTTAAAAGCAGATATAAATTGCCAAGATAGAGAGAAAAGTTATGACTTGTTCAGAAGGATACAGGTCTCTGTAGCAGAAGGGGGTGACATTTTTGACAACAGCAACATCAAAGGTATTGCCCTAAGTAAAGACCAATTAGTTTTCTGAAACATGTCTAAACTCAAGTGGAGTGATTGATTGGCATCAGATTTTTTTTTTCTTAACTCCTAGCAGTCTCTGAAATGTTATGGGTCAAAAATGGAAAAGGTAAAGGTGAGAATTTGTGATTAAGGTTGCTGGGGACACTGAGCTTGAGGATGGTCTCTCCAAAGCTTTCTTTGAGGAGAATGTTTACACTTTTTTAATTTTTTTATTGATACTGATTTAGTTAATGCAGGTAACAGGCAAATCCATTCCATGTATTCTGATTTGGTCACTAAATGAACAAATAAATGCTATTTGAAGAGGAAGGAGGAAAAAGGGCAGAAGTAGGAGAAAGCAGAGAGGAAGGAAGAGGTGGAGCAAAAATGATAATAAAACAAGGAACAGGAGGTGAAGAAGGAGAACAGCATGATCTCAATCAGCCTTACAGCCTGAATTTCCTTGGTGAATATCAAAAGTAGAAGATGACCTTCTACTCTGTTTGGGGGCAAGGGGTCAAACTAGGCAGATTAACTAAAATCATAATAACTAATTAATGCATTGTCTTCTTTTATATTGTTGGATTAGATCTTTCACATGAATGGTTGCAAAAAAGAAAATAATAGTAATATACTTGCTCTTATCGTTTAAAGAAGACTAATTGCCAATAGTAAAATTGCTTCTTTGTATAAACAAATTAAACTTTTAAAGAAAAATGTATCATGAGAATATTGATTCTTTCTAAACAAGTAAATCACTGATTTTTCTTCTGGTTACCATTGTGCACTTGGAGACTTGGCTTAAAGAAGAATCCTTCTATTGATCATAATTTGAGTGCTTGTCCATATTTTACTTTAAAACCCCATAATTAATATTGGTGTTACTTTTACTATTAAATTATTTTTATTGTATTTTTTCTATGACATTTATACCCCTATGCCCCTCCCCCCAATAATCATCACACTGTTATTTATTCCAGGAATCCTTTTTCCTCCTGATCGATCTTCCTGCCCTTTAACCACCATATCCATAGCTTTCATTCTGCTATGAATCTGTCTCCATTTTGCTTGTTTAATTCAGTTTGTTCATTAGATTCCACACATGAGTGAAATCATGATATTTGTCTTTCACTGACTGGCTTATTTCACTTAGCATAATGCTCTCCAGGTCCATCCATGCTGTTGCAAAGGGTAAAATCTAACAAGAGGTTCATATTCAAAATCTATAAAGGACTTATAAACTCAACACCAAAATAACAAACAATCCAATTAAAAAATGAATAGCCATTTCTCTAAAGAGGACATACAGATGGTGAGTAGACATATGAAAAGATACTCAACAGCATTAATAATCAGAGAAATGCAAATTAAAACCACTATGAACCCTGGCTGGTGTGGCTCAGTGGGTTGAGTGGATTGAGTGGACTATGAACCAAATGATTGCTGGTTCAATTCCCAGATCAGGGCACATGCCTAGGTTGTGGGCCAGGTCCACAGTAGAGGGTGCACAAGAGACAACCATACATTGGTGTTTCTCTCCCTTTCTTTTTCTCTTTCTTCCCCTCTCTAAAAATAGATAAAATCTTTAAAAAAAACCCACAATGGTGAGATATCACCTTACACTGGTCAGAACTAGTATTATTAATAAACCTACAAACAACAAGTGCTGGTGAAGATGTGGGGAAAGGGGAACCCTAGTGCACCATTAATAGGGATGCAAATTGTTGCAGCCACTGTGGAAAACAGTATGGAGATACCTCAAAAAATTAAAAACAGGTCTTCCTTTGGATCCAGCAATTCTACTCCTGGGACTATATCCATAGGAACTCAAAACACTAATTCAAAAGAACATAAGCATCCCTATGCTTACAGTCACCAAGATATGGAAGCAGACCGAGTGTTCATCAGTAGATAAGTATATGAAACAGCTATCTATTTATGCAATGGAATACTACTAGGCCATAAAAATAGAAGAAAATATTTTTATATCAGCTAAAAATTTAAATCTCTTTCCAACTGGTATCAATCTGGATATTAGAGAGTATTTTTAAGGCAGTCTGTGTTCTTAGAAGCCATCTTCAAAGTGATTAGGAACTGCTATAAAATGTCTTGCTAAAATCAAGATATACTTTGCACACAGAATTCTCCAGTTTACCTGTCTAAAACTTAATATCAAAAGGAAGCAAAGCAAGCCTGTTCATATCACTCAGTATAACTGGGCATGTGATAGTTCCTTTTTCTTGTTTCAAAGACTCAAATCCATTTTCTAATTTCACCCTGGCCTGTCACTGGCATAGAGTGTATGAATTCTGCTTCCGCCACTGCCTTTAAATATTGAGAAGGAATTTGGCATCTCCTGTCGTCAGACAGTTTCCCATTTCCTGTCACATTTCAGAGTGGAGGAAAGCTTTTGCAATCAAATTACAAATGAAAGCACTTAGAGGGCAGGATCTTTTTCTGTCTGCCCCCCAGCCCCCACTGTGGTGTGAACATATGCTTAAAACAGTGCTGGGTAGGCACTCAATAAACATTTACCGAACCAATGACTGAATTGTTACACTAAACAGGGATTTAACTTATGGCTAAAGATGTGAATTTAAAATATTCGTGTGCCATCTTACCACCATGGGTCGTTTTATTTTCTTTTCTGTTCTGAATTGAAATGTACTCTTAACACTATTTCACTATTTCTACTTTGAAGGCTTTCCTTTTGTAGAAAAGACTTGACACAGGTATTATGACAGAATGAAATCATGTGAGAGATCTGGGAGGATTACAACCCTGTTTGCTGTCCCAGGTGCTCCTTCTACGAGAGGTTTCTCAGTCCCAGAGCTACACGGGACCGTTTTTTTGAAGTAGGCTTTTATCCTACTGAGTTCAGTGTCAGAGACCAGGCCAGAGTCATTTATTTTGCAGACTGTCAGAAAAGTGCAAAGTTAAACTTCCGCTGCTGACTCTTGCCTTACCTTTAAACTGAAGGGCCATGGTGGCCGTGAGCACAGGCACACCTCTCTCGGGTAAGGTGATCCGGAGGACAACGTGCAGGGCCCCTTCAGGATCTCTGCCTTCCCGAGGTGTCCCACGGAGGTACTGTCACTCCAGGTTTCCGGGCCCTAAAACACCTTCAGAACCACGCAGAAGGACTGCGAGTCATTCAATCCAAAAGACTTCATATTTTTTTAAAGCTGTAAAAGATTTTAACAATCAGGAAACTAGGGCTAGACAGATATGTTACCTATTTAATTATAAGAGTGATTAATTAAGCCTATTACTCTTCTAGGCTTAAGATATGTCATAAGTATAAAAGAAAAGTTAAAGTAGGTATGTTCATAACTTCTTTCTCAAACACACGAAAATACACAATCACATAACAATTTATTGTTTTTGTTTGTACATCTTCTGAAGGGAAAGCCTTTTTAATCTATATCTGTGAGGTGAGTACAGAAGAATTTGAAAGACGCCTGCTAAGTCTGTATGGATTTACATTAGAAAGGGAGATACGTCAAACAGTAGAGGTGGGGAGAGAGAGAGACTCCTACCCAGGCGGGGTCTGGAGGAGTTCCAGGGCATAGTTAGTGTGGGGGTCCAGCTACAAGGGGGCTTTGGGGAGATAAGTCAGTTATGAATGGAATTCTGTCTGGTACATTCCACGTCTCTCTGTAGAAACGTTCAACATGGGTTTACACTCTCTTTTAAACACTGGTTAATATTAAGGTTTATATTGTTTTCTTAATATAAAATAGATAAATGACACTTTACCTAGACTGGATAAAGGTGGGGACAATATTCTAACTTATTTAAAAAAAACAACTTAGACTTATACTTCCAGCCAAATAAAACAGCAGGATAAAAATGTATGTTTCCACTACAGTAATCCAAAAATAAAGAAAAATATACAAAACAATGGGTTTCAACATATTGGACCACAAAGAACAATGATCTCTAATAGACTGGAAACCAGTAAGGGGAAGCCTGCAATCACCCGGGCTCTCTACTTCAGAGAGCTTTCAGGCTGTGTTGAGGAAGGGACACCAGGCAGAGCCTGGTGGGCTTCCTGAGTTGGAGAGAATGAGCTGAGAGTCTGCGGAGACCAAAGTGCCAGAGTCTGTAGATAAGAAAGTGCAGCACAGCGGGGGGACTTTGAGGGTCTAAAGAAGGTTCTTCACTTCTGAATAATTGATAAACACATCTGAGTGAGGAAGGTACCCAATGCCAGGAAAAGAAACACTCCAAAAGATCGGAGACATCAGTACTGGGTGTTATACTAACTGGGAACAGTTCTATTTACAAGATGTTTTATATAAGCCTCATGATAACCACAAAGAAAAACTTGATAGTAGACATACAAAAGATAAAGATTTTAAGATTTATTATAAAGCTATGGTAATTAAGATGTCGTATTGGACAAATAGATGAGTGGAACTGACTAAAAAGCTTAGATATAGACCCATACTGCCGAATAATTGATTTTTGACAATAATTAAAAAAACTAAGTGGAGAAAAGAAAACTTTTTACATAAGTGTATTAAAATAATTGAATATCCATATGCAAAAATTCAAGACACAATTTGTACCAGATAAAAATTAATTCAAAATGTATAACAATTCTAAAAGTAAAGCCTTAACTATGAAACTTCTAGAAAAAAACAAAAGAAAAAAATTTTGTGACATTGGGTTAAGCAATAATTTCTCAGAAACAATACCAAGGCATAGCATATAAAAAAGAAGTTGATAAACTGGACTCAAAATTTTAAAGTTCTCTTCAATAAACACTGTTAAAAGAGAATGATAAGAGAAGCTACAGACTGGGAGAAAATATTTGCAAACTCAATATCTGATAAAGGACTTTTATCCAGAATATGGAGAACTCCTTCATAACTCAACAATAAGAATAACCCTTAATAAATAAAATGGGTCAAAAATTTAAACACATACTTCACCAAAAAAGGCCTATGGGTGGTGAATAAGCCCAAAAGACACTCAGCATTATTAGTCACAGGAGAAAACCCAAATGACCTACCAAGAGTACTGCACATACATTAGGTCTACAGGGAAGTGTCTGGGCGCGTTAAGCTCTGGTGTGGATGAGAAGCACCTCGGACTCTGATATATCGCTGTCGGGAATGTGGTACGGTGCAACCATTTTTGGAGAATAGTTTGTTGCTTCCCTAAAAAGTTAAACATATTCAGACTATATGATTCAGCCATTCCACTCCTGCATATATACCCTGGAGAAATGAATAAATGTATTCATACGAATTTGGTGTACTATTATCCAGAGCAACTTTACTCGTAATAATGTGAAAACAGCTCAAATATCTTTGAACAGGTGAGTGAATAAATAATTTATGGTATGCCTATACTAGAATGAAGGAATAAACTATTGATATAGGCAATGATACAGAGAAAACTGCAAATGATCATTCTAAGTGATAGAATCTAGACAAAAAAGATTACATTGTATAGGTTTCCATTTTTATAAAATTCTAGAAAATGCAAATTAACCTATAGTGACAGATGGCAGATCAGTGGTTGACGGGGCATGGGGAGGTGGCTGCGGTTTTGGAAGGATCGCAAAAGTGCGCCAGGAAACTCCTTCGGGTGACACAACGTTCGTTATTTTGACTGTGGTGATGTTTTCATAGATACGCATGCCTGCCAAATTCTTCAGATTTTTCACTTTAAATATGTGCAACGTATGGTGTGTGAATTATATGCTAATATAGCTATTTTTAAAGAAAAATTAGAAAATTTTGAAAACCTTTTATTAAAGTTAAAAGAAGAGGAGGAGAAAGAAGAGAAAGAAGAAGAGGAACACTATAAAGATGAGAAGACCTAGAAAAAATGCTACTAACTCAGTAAGACGAATGACAGAATGTCTGGCATTGTGTTTTCCGAATCCCAGCTGCTCCCCACTTACCTTCTAACGGAAGTATCTCACCCCTTACTCCTGTTCTGGTAGCTGGTCCTGCCAGCTGCTGAACTGCAGTAGCCTGGTCCTTTACTGGACCACGGTAAAATTCCATTTGCTTCTAGAATTTGTGCACATCAGTCTATCATGGTTATATATAAAATATTTTTCATCATTCTTGCTAGTGAAGCCCACTATAGAGTAGCAAATTCCAATCACTACACCTTACACATGGTGCTTTTCTTTAAATAACTTCAAAAATACAATTTTCAGAAGCAAGTGGCCGAGAAGAATATTGTTATGAGAATAGCTATTATGAAATAAGGAAAACAGTATATAACATTTAGACATTCAAGCAAGAATGAATGAATCATCATCAATAGACAAAAACCCAAATTTGTACAAAATTTAATTCATTCTTGCGTTGCTATAAACTGTTAGCAACATATTATAATTAACAGCGGGAAGTGTTAACCTATCTGTGTCCACTTCATAGGAACATTCACTTTCAGGCTCAGATTGTGTTTTGTTTCTATGGCAAGCTTATATCATTGTCTAAATAAATTGTTCTTAAAAGCACAAGTTGAGAAAATCAAAAACTGTGATGTGAATTTACCATAATATATGCAGATACATGCTGAGTCCTATGCATTTCACAGATTACTTGGCAATCATCTGATTGTTAAAGTTCCTTCAGAAATAAATGCAGATGGCCAAATTGTATCAATTTATCTTTTCATACTGCAGTTTGTAAATATTTTTTTACTTCTCACAATAATACTACATATACCTAAAGTTAAGAAAAGACCTGAACTCTTCTCATTTAAACTGATAATCCTTATGTTTCCTAATGTTCGTTTTACTTTTGGGAGGAGTTACAGATGATCAAGTATTTGATGGAGCATGGAATCTGCTTTTAACATATAAATTTTATTGTTTTTAATAAATTTTAACATTTTTTCTTTCTTAAAGATTTTTTTATGTATTTTTAGAGAGAGAGGAAGAAAAGGGAAAAAAAGGGAAAGAAACATCAATGTGCAAGAGAGGCATCAATCGGTCATCTCTCACACAACCCCAGCCAGAGACCCGGCCTGCAACCCAGGCATGTGCCCTGACTGGGAATGGAACCGGCCACCCTTCTGTTTGCAGTCTGGCACTCAATCCACTGAGCCACACAAGCCAGGGATAAATTTATTCTTAAAAATAAAATTCTAAGTTACAATAAAGTGTTGATTTGATAGTGAATACTAATTTTCTTGTTAAATGGGGTAAGATAGCATGAGTTTATCAGTATGGTTTCAAAGTGGAGTAGACAGGTGTGAGGATGTGCCCATGAGGTGCTTTGGAGAGAAAGCTTTGGAACAACGAAGAGAGAGGGATGGACGGTAGGTGCACAGGTGCTCACAACTCGATTTCCCAGTCCATGTGTTCTTCTGCAACGACACCTTGGTCTTTTCAATCAAAAAGTGGAGTTTATTTCTCCACTTCGTAAAAATGGTTGCAGAAAAAGTACTGTGCTAGGGCATTGACCTTATCCAGCCCGGGGAACTCTGGCTTCCTTCCTCTTGGAATCCACGCGCTGTGTCATCAGTGGAGCTACCTGAGACCACCGAGCACTAAAACGCCCAAGTCATGTGGCGAGTCCCTAAAGAATGAGAAACCATATGGAGAGAGAGGAAGGGGACAAGGAGCATTGAGACACCAGCCATGTGAGTGAAGAAGCAAACTCGGAAATGCTCGCTGTAGCCCAGCTGCCCTGGAAGACATCACATGGACCGGAAACAAACCCTGCAACCAAGTGTCTTCCCAGTTCCTGACACACCAAATTGTGAGTAAAATGAAATGGTTGTTATAAGTCACTAAGCTTTAAAGCAGTGTTTTTTTTCCAGCAAGAAGTCACAAAAACAGAAATTATATCTTGAAACAAGGTCTTGCTGTAACAAAAAACTGGAACAAATAGCATTTGTTTTGCAACTAGAAGCCGGGCAGACACTAAAGGAGCCTTTAGCAGACTATTAGTTAAGAATGGGAACATTGTTACCAGATCTGGAGAAAAGACACCCTCTGTTCCATTGTGGAGGAAAGTCTGGCAACACTGTCACTGTTGATAACACAGAAAATAAAATATATCTACCTGGTTTATTTTGCTAAGGAGATTTCCAGGCACAATGGTGAAAGTTATAACATTTTTTAGTGGCATGGTAAAGAGAGAGAGAAATGAAGTTAAACTGGAATTATAGAGGTTCTGACACAGCCTTTCCAGGCAGGGAAAAGTTTTTCAAAGTAAAAAAAAATGTCTTCAAGGTAAAGGTAAAGTCAAAGGTACAATGCTAAGATCCTTTTGCTGAGAACTCAGAAAGGTTTAAGGGTATGTTCAAAGACTCTAACAAATAAACAATGAAGCTTCTAAGAATCTTGAGGATATATGCGTTTTAGACACTGGGCTAGACAAGGATTTTTATGGATCCTAAAGGTGTTGTCCCACAGCACCTTGACTCTCAGGGTAGAAGAACCTATGTCTAAGAGATTGACAGATCTGGCTTTTGTCTAATAGAGTAAACCCCAGTGTGATTTATAAGAAGCTCATGAAGTTTGTAAGAGAATTTTTCTTGTTAGCTTGGATTGAAAAAGACGGAGACAGGTCAAAATGGGGGGAGGGAAAGGCCTCTGGGATCCCAATTGCCTGGGGCTGGAAAGCTACACAGTTGCAAATACAGACCAAAGACAGAAGTCTGGAGAGCATAGCCTGAACAACAGAGATCACTCCCAGGAAGCAGCATCAAACCTGTTTCCAGGAAAAGGCAACATGAGCCTGGCAAGATTTAATGTTTTCTACCAGCAATTGCTACATCTGTCCCATTTCATACTCCCTCACTTTTTGGCATTGAACCATTTATTACATTTATTTTATTCTTGCTTCCACATTGGGTGTGCTGCAAGGTGATAACTTGACTCCTTAGTCACAGGTCTCAGACTGAGAGCAACGACACATAAGAAACCTCTGCCATACCTGAACCTGATTTAGATGGCGAGTTCCTGGACTTTGAGCTAAATGCTGATACAGGGTGCAGCCAGGGGGCCCCCCAAAAAAAAGATTTAGAAAGGTGTCCAGAATTCAAAGTGTATAGAAATATTGGAGAGACATATAAGATGTCCTCACCGCCCCCCCCCCCAAGGGATGAATGGAGTCAGGGCCCTTGAGAGCTATTTTGCATAGCAACAGTTTTGGAGCTAACCTCTGGAGGAATGGTTATTTAACATATCTATAACCTTTAACTGGTTGCATAGATATGTTAAATAGCTGTGGCCAAGTTTGGAGCCAGGAAGAAGGTAGTAGCTGGGACTCAAGATGGGATCTATGAGCTGTTCTCCTGAGTGAGAAGGGCTTGGACTCAGAATGTAACTAGGGGCTGCGCTCCGGAGTGAGAGCGCCTAGGTGAAAGCTTGAAAAAGACTGGCTCCAGGACATGAAGGGTCCCCGCTTGGCGAGAGAGCCACGCAGTTTCAGCAGAGTGAGGACCCCCTCTTGGTGAGGTGAAAGAGGGAGCCATGTGGTTTTGGCAGGGTGTGGAACCCCTCTTTCCCAGGTGAAAGGGAAAAACCACGCAGCTTGGCCAGAATGGAGATCCCTGTAGCCAGGTGAAGAAGACAGCCACATGCTTTTGGTGGAGTGCGGACTCCTGCAGCTTTGGTAGAAGAGGCCCACGCGGCTTTGGGGTGCCCCCTTTGGCCGCGGGGCCTGAAAAGCAACAGAGACTTTGACTGGAACTGGGTACAAAGGACTCTTGCCAGTGGACCATGAGAGGGTACCACAGTACTTTGGATTAACTCGAGATCCTGCGCACAGTGACACAGCTGACAGTGCCAGCGGCCTGAAACACAGACGTGTGCTCTTTTCCTGATTTACGGTACCCGGAGTTGGGACAGTGGGAGAAGGGAGCGCTGTGTGGGTGTAGGTGTACACCTAAAGGACTTTGATATTTTAGTGGTGGCATTAGGCCTGAATAGCATTAAATAAACATTTTGTTTCCTTTTCACAAATCTCTGGCATTAAGAGATGTGTTTCCAATTGGCGGCGGACAGAAGGGCCCAGTAGATTTTAGTATTTTGGTTTTTGGGAGGGGCCCCTGTTGTATAGCAGTTTTGGGCATCCCTAGGTGGGCCGAATATTGTATTGCCCCTCCCTCGGACCACCTCCTCTTGTTCGGTAACAATGCCACACTGGAGTGAGAACGTGCAGGTCTGGAGATGGGAATGAGTGTGTTTTGCATGTGGGGGAGACGTGAATTGTAATGGCCAGAAGCTGACTGGTGGAGACCCTTGCTCCCTGAACAATTGCCATTTCTTGGATCAAGAGGTAGAATCTAATGTCCTTCTCTGTGAGTGTGATCTGACAGATGAGACTGACAGATTAATGAACTGACAGATTATACTGGAAATGACATTCTGGGACTCCTGAAGTTAAATCATAAGAAGCCTTTTAGTTCTACTTGAACTTCTTGGAATCTCCCCCAGTGACATCACATCCATCTGATACAAACCTCTCACCCAAGTGCCCCCCAAGTTCCCAACATACAAAGTCGTGAGCAAAGGAAAATGGATGTTTATAATACATTAACTAATGCACGTGTTACCATAACTAACACATTATATATTATAATGTAAAATTATTGTTACAATCTCTCTTGAACCTAGGAGGCATGCAGTTGAAAGTCCAAAAGCCTCATCCAAAATCGAGATGTATGTGTTTTGGGCAACAGCCCTAGAAGATTTCTCAGCCAGCAGCCAGCCTGGGCTGCCAGGGTGTGAGGAGCCATCCTGGATTCCAACCCAGCTGCCTCTTGGGTGACTGTTAGTTTTAGTCACTATCTGCCTGCAAGACAAAAGACTCCGAGCAAGAGAAAATAAATTGTTATTTTAAGCCCCTGACGTTTGGGATACATAGTTCGTTACATAACACCAGGTAGCCTCTACAAAAAGGTTTTGTTTTGTCAGAAGAAAGAAATTGTTACTTCAGAAATGTGGCAGTTTCACATCTCAAATTATAACAGACCCTGGATATCACCCGACATTCTTCCACTCCCTTTGCTAAAAATCATTGATTAAGGAGCCAAATGCTTTGCAGTATGGAAGATAACACTTTCTCCAGTTGCACAAATGAAAAGAAAAAAAGAAATAAAAAATTGTGAATTAGCCCCATGACTTGTGGTCTGTGATGTGCAAATGCTGGCATATTCAATACTCCTAAAGATAACTATAATGTATTTTATAGACACCTGCCTTGATTTTTATTTTAAAATAAGACATGTATGGAAACATGTGGGGAAATCTTTTCTGTATACGTTGTTGAAAGGAGAAATATTTAAATGCATACATTTTGAAAGAAACACTTCCCATTATCTCTTTTTGGAATTATGATGGATAAAATGTTTAGAATGTGTCCCTGTGGATATTTCCAGCACACAAAAACTCACTCGAGATGGTTACAGTTCTTTAAGAATGAAACCAAACCAGCCTTGGGTAAAGCATTTATTTGTGGTCTTCAGACTTCTTAGCAATGCTCTTGTTCCTAAAACTCCTGCTATGTTGGTAGCCCAACCACACTGCTCTTCCTACAAGCCACTGAATGGTGAGGAACCTGCTTCTTTGTATTCCTTCCAGAATATGGTCTAGTGATATGCTCAAAATAGCTGCTCAGGTGGTAGCTGAATGAGAGCCTATCTTCAAAGTACAGAGAATAGGCAGCCACCCGGCATTTCATTTCCTCCTTGGGCCAGGGATCTTTCCTTGCATTATACCTGTTAGTCTCTGTTCCCAGAGAAGCATTTCACATTAGCAAGCATCAGTGCTTTAAAAAAAAATCCATAGCATTAGTGACATAGTTCCACCTAAAGAACACAAGTGAAGGTTGGGGAAGAAGTCACAGGAAGGTGGTTTTTCAAGGGAAAGATTGTTTTGGTCGCTGACACCTGGAAACCTCTTTAAGGTGAAGATTGTGAGAGCACAGGTCGGGTGTTTTAAGAAACAGGGAGGATCCCCTTGTTCTCTATTTCAGTGTCTTTGTTTTTTGGTTTTTTTTTTTTTCTGCTTACTTGTTTGTTTTGGGGAGAGGGGGATTAGGGGGGGGGGATTTGGAGGGGGGGGGGGGCAGTGGGTGGGAATAGAATTCTTGAAATCTAAATGAAACAGCAGGAGTCAGAGATTAGAGAAAGCAGGAAGCCAGAGGCGGAAGCCTCAGCCAGGACCAGAGGAGGCATAAAAAGTGACACGGAACCAGCTATAGGTGGATGAGAAAGAATCAGCAGGAACTAGCCAGGTAGCTTGTGAAAGCCACAGCAGCAGAGAAGGCCCGCAGGTATCTCTGCAGGAGCTTCTGGGAGCCAATGACCAGCCACTGCAAATAGAAAGCTTTCCATTTAGCTCATCTATTCATATAAAAAATAAGTATTTATAAATTGCTAACATTACTTCAATGCCAAAGTGCTGGGGATATGACATATTTAGACAGACCGTTTTTGTTTTTTTTTTTCATAGACATCACATTCTAGGGCAGATGTACTGAGCTGACCAGCCACACAAGTTACCCAAATCCTCGAAGGTGGGCAAAAAGAGTTCTGGGGCGCTGACGTATTTCCCCCCCTGCTCAGGGGGCCATTTCACTTGCCTTTGTCCTGTTTAGAGTTGACCACCCAGTAGTTTCCAAGTGGATGGGATTGGAATGCTCACCCGTTGTGACGGGAGCAAAGTGAGGAGTGGAAGCCAACCAAGGATTGCTTCTCCACGACAGCTCACACTGCACAGCACAGCACAGGGAGTCACACTTATCTCTGTGCAAGAGGGTGTTCGTCACCTGGAGGGGAGGTGCGGCTGCTCGGGATGCTGCCTACCATGGAATGCGGAGTGGATTACAGGGGGCGCTCTCTTTAGGATGTTGAAGCAGAACTTTCTCTAGACATTTCTGCATGTGGAATAGGAACATGACAATTACAAGTCATTTGCCAAGACAAGGAGAGCAGAGCTTGTTGCCCTCTGTGCGAGGTCAATTGTATCCTTCCCTGATTCAGAGGCTCATTCTGTGCACTTGGCACTCTCTCTAACAGCTTTCAGGCTCTACGCTCTTGTTTCAACCCACCCAGACACTACCGATGCTCTCCACACGTTACCACGCAGGCAGAGGCTGCTTCTAAACGAGTCCCTTGTTTAAAAAGCAGCAGCAACAACAACAATGAAAGAAAAACGTAGAAGCAACCAGCATTGACTGACATTTCTCATAAGCTCGGTGTATAATGACAGCCTTGCCTCCTTCATGTGTATTGTTTGGTAGCTTCCGCTCACTGTAACCTGAATACTAATGAGAAACCTGTTCTCAATATCACTGCAGTAGAAATTTTGAAATATAAATAGGGAGTAGAAAGAGTAGCTGCCCATAGCAAGCAAGATCTAAAGTAATGAAGCAGAAAAAAAACGAAACAAAGAAAAATAAATGCACACATCCTCACATCTTATGTGCGGACCAAGTGTGCTTCCCTTCTTTCTATTTTTTAAATCATAGTTCTGTAAGCCTTGCAAGTACTCATTCAAAGAAAAAACTGGTGGTTAGAATTTAAAATTTAGAGTCAAACCTTGATTTGACTCTCAGTTCTGCCACATGCTAGCTGTGTGATTTTGAGTGAGATCTTTAATCACTATTTATGTCTCAACTTTACCGTCTACAAAATGGATGAAATAACCTTACTACTCTTCAGGCAAGAAATTACAAAAATAACACAGAAGCCTCTGACGTATATGAAGCCCTTAAAAATGGCAGTGAAGTTGCCGGCGAGGACCCCCCTGTGCTGGTGCCAAAGGCAGCTCCCCAGCCTGGGGGCCTTTCTTCTGATACCAGCACCTGGCATTGTGGCGAGCAAAACCCGGCAAAGAATCCTGCCTCCTGCAGGCCTGCAGACCTGTTCATGCTCTCAGGTCTCCTCTCATTACACGTCATAGATCATCCCCACTCTCTGCATGGGCACCAGGAGGAAATAGAATTTCAAGGAGTGTGTGCATCCCAATAAATAAGACAAAGATAAAGAAATAGGCTCTGCTAATATTAATAGGCACTCTGAACTGGCACCTCCCCCACTCGCATGGCACAGTCACATGTGATGGAGGTCCTAGGAGGCATTTGAGAAATGGGTAGATTTCCCCAGGGAACATTTTTACTGATCTCTTTGCTTTTAGCAACTTGTGTTGTCTACAGTTTATCTGTGGACAAGTGTGTGAAGTTTTGCCTTTACCAAAATCAACACTCACATAATAATGGAGCTTAAAAAGATTTTTGCCAAATCGGTCTGTTGATCAAACTTATCTTGTCAACACAAGAGAACAAGAAGAATGACAAGGATAAGACCTCTAATGTGAATCCCCTGAAGGCCACCCTCATGGACATTTTGGCGGCGACTTCTGTGAGAGTGGAAGGCATGGCTTGCCCCTTTTCTGATGATCCTTTGAGTCAGGGCTTGCTGTGTGTCTGCAAAGAGCAGTGAGCTGACTGCCTCTGGGCTTTTGTGCCGAAAAGTGGACCTCTGCTCTCCTTTGGCGGCTTCCAGTGATGGTCCAGCCCTGCGGGAACAGAAGCCTCGCCATTTCTGCTCAATGCAAGGCTCTTCTGAAGGTGCTCTTTGCTCTGGAGCTTCCTTCTGAGGTGCTGGAGACATTTTCAGATCAGCAAGTCAGTCAGAAGTGCTCCCAGCCCAATCCTCGGTTTCCCCACCTCACTGGCACCTCTGCTTTCCCTTTACAGGTGTCAGCTTTGCATTGCATTGTGGCCTGAAGTCTTCTTGGTTGTCTTGCTTTATTTTTCTGACTTTCACAAGTGTTACCCCCAATAAAACTCATGAACTCCAAGCTCCACCTCAGCCTGTGTGTCCCAGAGAACCCACATGAGTGAGAACTGAAACTTGAGACCTGGAAACAGAATTTCCACAGGAACTGAATTAAAACAGTATTTTCTCTTTTCTTTTGCTTATTAGTTGTCTACTTTTTTCCTTGTACTTTTAACAATCGAGATTTCACTTAAAGTTTTATGCATATTTCTTTATTGCTTTATTGCTTATATTGCATTGCTGGTGGTTCACATAGAATCTTGGCAGACATTATTAAAACATGTACGTACATACATTTTTAATTTGTAAAACTGCATTTTTCTGTCATTTTAACTTACTACTGAACTAATTTTTCAAAAGATAAATATTTTTAAACTATTTAGTCAAATATTTATTACATTTTTACTCTGTACCAAGCACTGCGAAAACACTGAAGTGTCGACATTACCTGACAAGCAGTGTTGCCGGTATTTGTGATACTTAGCGTTCTCCGGAGGAAAGAGATGGCAGCAAGCAAACCGGCTGCCCGTTTGGAACCCTGCTCCAGCCTACCAAGGCGATGCTCCGCACTCTATTCTGGTTTCTGTTCTAATATCATCTTCCATAAGGCGTCTATGGAAATTTCAACTCAAACAGCTCTTCTTTCTTTGTCTTGCTGTTTATTCCTTACCCTCATTGCTTTAGGTGCTACATTTATTGCCTTAGGTGTTGCCTGCTGGAAGGTGTGCATCGTGTATGCAAGGACTTTGCCCAATCCCCAGCTACTAGAATACGGGGTGCTGTTCACCCAGACTGGACTTCTTCTCCAGTCAGTCATGAGCTCAAAACGATGATAATTTGACTAGAATTGTTTCCCCCTAAAATTAAATAGACAAGAATTACTCGAAATGTAAAATTGTATTTATTATGGTTGTGATAAACGTTTTCCTAGAGAATTTTGGTCCTTGAGAAATTAGATATATTAGTATGAACCTATGACAAAAGGAAACATTTAATGTATTTAATCTTCAGGTAATTCCTTAAACTGTCCACATCTGTGTATGTTTTAGATGTCCCAATTTATAAATAAATAAACAGATAAACATTGTGGAAATGTATTAAAAGGTTTGTTTTCTGATAGGGTATACATTTAAACACATTTGGTGGTCACTGCTCTAGACATGAGTTTTAAATTGTTGAATATGATAGAAAATGTTACAGGCTGAATTGTGCTCCCCACTCCAAATTCTTATATTGAATTCTTAGCTCCAGTACCTACCTCCGAATGTGATGGTATTTGGAGAGGACTCAAGGTTTTTAAAGAAGTGATTAAGTTAAAACAAGGTCATTAGTGTAGGCCCAATTCAATATGACTGATGTCCTTTGAAGAAGAAGAAATTTGGACGCAGGGAGACGCACAGAGGAAGACCACATGGAGACCCAGAGGAAGAAGACGGCCATTGCAAAGCAAGGAGAGAGGTCTCAGAGGAAATCAGCCTGTTGACACCTTGATCTTGGATTTCCAGCCTACAAGACAGTGAGGAATAAATTTCTCTGCTTAAGCCACCTAATCAGTGATACTTTGTTATGACAGCCTTAGCAAACTAAGACAGATGATACAGATTTCTATACAATTCTACATAAATTTGTTCTTAGTCTTCCCATATATTTGTTTTTTATATATACTCGTTGTACATATTTAAATTCTAATATCTTAAAATTATTGAACAACACAAATGATACATTTACTTAAGTTATTTATTCCTACATCTAGAAATCTGCAGAAATAAACGAGTTAAAAGTCTGAGACCACCATGTATGTATAGGTAAATATAGATCTATGTATCTATAGATGTAGATACAGATACATGTATCTATACATGTAAATATCTATATACATGTGTATCTATACATGTGTATAGATCTGTATCTATAGATCTATAGATCTATATACATGTATAGATATACATGTATATAGATATTTATACATGTATATATCTATACATGTATAGATATATAGATACTTAAATATTTGAGTTAAATTCTTATAAGTTTTATAATTATAAAGTTGTATATCCTTAGTAATTTTTGTAAATGGAAAAATTTAATGCTGAAATGAAACAGTTTGGGGAAAAAAGTAAATATTCCTCCCCAAATTACGGTGTTTGTTTTGTGTATGCTATTGAAATCCGTCTGCTTCTACTGGAATTGAAACTAAATAGATTGCTAGGGACAGATTACTCATAAAAGCCAACCTTTCCCAGTCTGCCTGGTGATACACTGGGTTGAGGATTATGAATGAGTTATCAAAAATGACTCAGCCTCAGCTATGACCTGACATCGAGCATCTTGTACATGCTGTTAAAAATAGTAGCATTGCCAGATGAAACTGATACCCCAAAACAAAGAAAAATATTAGATTTTTTTCTACATTCTGTAACAAACCAGCTACAAAATCTGTAACACAATAGCGCTCTAGAACTGATGGATTCTAGCCATATATATATATAGCTAGTATTCTCCAACTAAATTATTTGCAAATTCCTGGGTAAAAAGCAATTTACTACAGACATTGAGATGAGCCAAGTCAGCACTAATACTAAAGAAAAATAAACCAGCTGAGAAATGTTCTTTTATATCCACCAATATCCTTAGGACTCAGTCCAAGGTATTGGTTGACTTTCTGGCTCGCAGATTAGAAGGTTATTTAATGGTGTGAATCAAAGAGTGGATTTTTATTCAGAAGGATAACATTATTAATAATTTTATTGCATGCCATACATCTCAATCACCACAGTGGACAAAAAGGCACAGATGTTTCATTAGATGTTAAGAAGGAATTTATTAAGTTAATTGCCATGTAAGTATTACATTTAGTAAAATGTCTAATAGTAAGTAAATCTTTCCAAAAGATTAAGATATAAACTTCACAAGGCAGGCTGAACATCAATATTCACTGTCTTCAATTTCTCTCCTCTCACTGCCCCCTTGAACCTACTTCAATAAATATTTCGCTACATCACTCTGCAAACATGGCCATTATCAAAATCACCCTTGGTCGATTCCCAGTCTTCATTTCATTTACCTTACCCATGACATTTTGACAGAATTGATTACTCTTTCCTGCCAAAAACCCCTTTATGTCCTGTATTCCAGCACAAGACTCTCTTCTGGTTTTCTTCCCACCTTTTCATTCTCCTTCAGTGGCTCCTCCTCCTCCTTCCAGACTCATGAATGCCCCAGGCTCATTCTTGGCCATTTCTCTAGCTACTCATTCTTGATAATCTCATCCAGTGTCCTGACTTTTCTTGCCATGTGTGTGCTGATACCTCAGAACTTAGATCCCAGCCTCAGTGTCTGCCCTAAACCCCAGACCCATCTACAACCAATCAAACGATGTTTTGCTATCATCCACAGTTATCTGTGGATATCTAATGGCCTCCCTCAGTTAATATCTCCAAAACACACTGACTTCTACCTAATCCTAAACAAACTTCTCTCCCAGTATTCCTCATTTGTTAGTAGGGCCTTCCTCTTTTTCATTTGTTCAGTCCTATGGGTCACACTTTATTACTCTGCTTCTTTAGCTCATACCCTACCTCAGTCAGTGTAAATTAAGTGGTCTGTGCCTTCAAACTATACCCATAATCTAACATTTCTCACTGACTCCACCATTGCTACCTGCTCCAAACTGCCATCATCTCTCTCTTGAAACTTATTTCATTAGTAATCAGGCTGTGCCACGGGATCAATATATTATGAATGCAGCCAAGATCAAAGGCAGTTAAGTAATGTCCAGAGAGGAAGGAGACCGGTGCATGACTCGAGGTCACTGAGAACAAACAACATGCATACCAGGCTCCAGGGGTACAGTAAGAGGAGAGAGAGTTCAAAAGATCCAGCCCCTTGCATTGTGTCAGTCCCCCATGGCCAGATCATTTCTAGGTGAGATGGGCATGCACCCTCAACCCTAGTGCAAAGACTTCAACCCTGGCCCTGAAATACAAAACTCCGGGGTCATTTCTGAGGGCCACTGATGCAGGCATAGCCAAGCAGCTCCAAGGAGAGTCTATGTGGGCCTGCTTTGAGCAAACAGGGGTGTCTTGACTGTGTTCTGAACTCTTTGCATGCAGTTCAATTTATGAGCTTCCCAGGGAATCGTGTGAAGAGCACAGGATTCTTGGAAACACAGGGGGCATGTACGGAGCTGTGCTAAGATCCTTCCCTCAAAATATAAGTGACCTGCTCCTGCCTGGATACTAGTCTTCGCTGAGTAGCCAGAGCAATCTTAAAACAGTACCTCAGAGCACAACCACGCCGTTCGTCACCACTTCACTCAAAATGAAAGCCAGAGCTGTTCAATGGCCAAGAACATTCTACATAATCTGTGCCCCTGTTACCTTTTATATATTCTATCAGCCTCTGTTTACCTTTTCTTTTCTGTTCCTCAAATTTATCAAGCTGGTTCCCAAAGAAAAGCTTTACATTTGCTCTTCCTGGAATGTTTATCACTTGAATGTCCTTGCTCATTCACCTCCATTAAAAGTTTACTTAAATTTGGCCTTCTCACCAATGTCTTTCCTGACCTCCCTGATCACAACTGACACACATTCCCAGACCCATCCACAAAGTCTATAGTCCTTTCCTCTTTCCTAGTGTGTGTTTTCTCCACAGCATTACCAATATCTAACAAACTACATTTTTCCTTTAATCATTTTGTTTGTTTGTCTATTGCCTCTTTAAAGACTAGGCTGTAAAGTTTATAAATTTATGTGGACTGTGACTCACTGTTCTCATCCAGCCTAGAATACTGACGCTGGCACATAGTAGGCTTTCAAAAATAGTTGTTGAATAAATGTAAACAGAAATGTGTTAAGAACATGTGACTCTATTATTATACTCAATTCTGTCAGATGGAAATATGGATTATGCCAGAAACCCTTTATAATAATGGTTTGAAAGATATATTAATACTTATTTAATATCATTGAATGTTTTAAGAATGTTGAAATTTATTTATAAAATTTATTCATCTCATTCTTACAAAAGCCCATGGAGAAGACAGCATTATCGGCCCATTTTACAGATGACAAAACCAAGGCACAGAAAAACTGAGTGTGCAAAGTTTCAGTATTAATAGGTGACATGTATGGGATATTTATCCAAATTGTCTAGTTTTAGCATTTACATTCTTAAACACTGAGATTCATTACCCCTCCATGGTAGGATAGTAAACTTTATGTTAGATATTAAGAACAATTTTGTTTTCGAGTGACAATAATGCAAGCCAAATTAGTATACAAACCAAAAGAACTTTATCGTCACATTTAACAGGGATAAAACTGGTCTCAGTCTCTCAAGGGACTCAAATTTTATCTTCAGGATTTTCTTTCCCCTTATCTAATCTTTGCTTTTCTGAGCAAGTTTCCTGTACTATTTTTTTTCCTGTAGATATATATATTTTTCACAAGGCAGCAGGTGAGGGGAGGTTAACAACAGCATAACAGTCATAAAATCCAGTTTGGGAAGTCCCAAGGGAGGAAAGGGCCAGTCACTGTTTTTCAGTATTAGTGTATAGCATTCTGATTGTCCCTCTGGTGAGATGTTCATCCCTGGTCCATTACAGCGGCCAGGTGGTGGTTTGCCATGATTAGTCAGGCCGAGAGCGCAGACCCGTGGCTGGCTGAGTGGGGTCTTTTGTTCGGCAGACCAGAATCGCACAAAGTTCCCCAAAGAAAGGCTGTGAGCAGCGACAAAACAAAAACTATTTGTCCACTCTCACCTACTTTAATAGGCAAGATCAATATAAGAAATAATGACCAACATTTTAAGCTTCATAGTTAGACCTTGAGAATATTCAATCCATGTTTCTTATTACAGTATTAAACTACTTAACTAGGTAAATTAATGTATCTTAAAAGTGGACCATGGTTAGACCAATGAAATAAGCATATCAAAGCACAGGATTATTTATTTAAACCTGTGTACCTAAAGTACTAGTAACAAATTAAATTAAAAAGTTCAAATAAATAGGTAAAAAATTACAAACTAAAACAATTTTTTGAATAAAAAATTATTCTTAGAGTGCTGTGAGGTTGAGACAGTGACAAATACCTGGCAGAAAATCACTACGGGTTCTTCACTAGGGAAACTGAGGCATGTATGGAGAGAACTTGAAGTGTGGTAATTAATGTCAGACCTTTGCTTTTCCAGCAGACATGTATTCTCATGTGCTTCCGCCCTGTGCCATCTCTCTAGGACAGTTGCTCAGCAGAGGGTTCAATAATGAGCCACATATACAAGGTCTGTCCAGAAGGTATCCAGCTATGTAATATGAAAAATAGAGACATTTATTAAAGAAGGTACAGGATACAAGAAACATTGTACATAAGACAGTGACACCTCAGTCCCCTTCAGAGTAGGCACCTTGGGACCTCACACAGTTCCCAGTCTCCATCAGCTCTCCCATCATATTTTCCTTAATCTCATAGGTGCTCTGAAATTTCTTCCCTTTCAAAGGTGATTTTAGTTTTGAAAAAAGCCAGAAGTCACAAGGCACCAAATATGAGCTGTAGTGGGGCTGAGTGGCCTGGGTGATTTGATGTTTCACCAAAATACTCTGCATGTGACATGATGCCATGATGTATGAGTGGGCACTTTGTGATAAAGCTGTCAATCATCACTTGCCCATAGCTGTGGCTTTCTGAATCATTTGAATAGTCTCTGGGGAAGAATGTTCAAGCTTAATACAAAATTTGATGTAGATTCATTGTTCTAGTTGCTCATTTTGAATGTAATGGGCACACAGTACACATGCTCACTCAATGGTGTCTATCGCCCCCACTGACTAGTACAGTGAAGTCATCATTGTTCACGCATGTGCATTCCAGTCCACTCTCTTTGGATGTCAGTTTATACTGATGTCGTTCAAACTGTTCTCCTTATATTAATAATGGATGGACTTTTTCCACACAGACATCATACATTTGTTTTGTTAATTCCATGTTTTGCCTTCTCCAGAGTGCTTGGAGTCATTAACTTTATTTAAAATTGTAGACTGAATATCTACACCCTCTTAAATTAACTGTAAGAATATTCACAGAAGTATAGGAGGAGTAATATTTCATTTATGAATATTTTCTTAGCACAGTAAAAACATTAAAAATATGCAGGTACACATCCATGTGCATATATGACTAGGCTTACCTTTTGATCCATATGATTGTATAATGTTTGGCAATTCTCTAACTAGTTCCATCCAGACATCAAGAGGAATCTCTAAAAAGTCTTAAGTTAGAAGATTCACTCCCCCAATTTTCTACTTAGTATGAACATTCTCTATAACCATCTTTATAATCAACCCAGCTTATTTTTTAAATAATTAAAAGCATCTATTTATGTAGTCTGTACAGGTACTTTATAAACTTTAATTTTTATTTTTATTTCTCTCACCCACTTTGTGAGGCAAATATTATTACCCCATTTTTTAAATGAGAAAACTTTGACTCAGGGATGCTACACAAATTTCCCAAGGTCTCACAGTTCATTGGTTGTGTGGTTGAGATTTGAACTTTTAATCTCCAAACACCATTTAAATGCTTGTAAGTGAAGATCAATATATTATGGAGTCTTCAGAGGAGAAAGAGGGATGTTTAGTTATGAAGGGCACTTTTTTAAGCATTCAGGAAAATTCATTTTATTTTCTGTTTTTGAAAACATTTCATTGTATTTTTTTCGATTGCCATTTAGCCCCCTTATACACCTCCCTGCAATCTCCACACCGCTGTCCACAAGTCCTTTTACCTTTCTGCTTGATCCTTCTACCCGCTAAACTATCCCCCTCAATAGCTGACATCTTGCCTCTATGAGTCTGTCTCTATTTTGCTTACTAGTTTGATTTGCTCATTAGATTGCACAGATGAGTGAGATCATGTGGTATTTCTCCTACTGTGATGGGTTATATCACTTAGCATGTTTTCCAGGTCCATCTATGCTTTTACACTCTTGGTGGGATTGCAGACTGGTGCAACTACCATGGGAAGCAATGTGGAGATATCTGAAAAAATTAAAGCTGGAGCTGCCTTTTGACTCAGCAACCCCACTTCTAGAAATTTATCCAAAGAATCTTAAAACACTAATTTGAAAAAACATAAGCACCCCTATGTTTATTGCAGCATTATTTACAATTATCAAGACATAGAGACAGCCCAAGTGTCCACCAGTAGGTAAGTGGATACAACTATGGGGCGTTTACACAGTGAAATTCAACTTGGCCATAAAAAAGAAAAAATTTACCCTTTAGGACACACTTTCACAGGACCAGTGTGTGCAGGCCACATATGATTAATACTGGGCAGGAATGGGCACATCTAGTCCAGAAATAAAAGTAAGTCTTGTATGGTTGCTGGAGATTTCAGACACTGAGATAGATTTGTGAAGGGGAACACATAGGGGGAATTAATACTGAGGGGGAATGGGCACATCAAGTTCAAGGGCCTTTTGTGAGGAATATATTTGGCTGAAGTATGGGCTGTGCATTAAGGTGATATTTAGTTTCATTATAGAGGATTTTCATCACAAACACATGTGTGTGACTAATTTGATAACCATGGTTATTGACCCCACTTATTAAACATTTGCTCCAAGCCAGGCAATTACTGTTTTTACTCACATGATGATAATCTAATGGGAGTATTTTCTGACAACTGAGCAGCATGAGTGGAGGTGTCACTACTTTGGCTCTCTGCTCTTCATGCCACCACACCAAGGTCAGAACATACCTGTACTTGAGGGACATTTAAAGACCTATGTGGTCCCCTTCACAAATCTGTCTCAGTGTCTGAATTCTCCAGCAACCATATAAGATGTACTTTTATTTATTATTATTTTTATAACATTACTTATAATAAAGAATTTTACTAAACTGCCAGGAGCAGAGTTTATGGCAAAGGCCAGATGAGAAACCATGGATACCAAAGTATAAAAATAAGTGTTCAAGCCAGTGCTCAGGAGCCAAGTAGAGTACAGAAATGGTAGATCAAGTACAAGAGCAGCATGAAGACTGATGGACTGAATGCGGCTTTCTTACTCTTTGACTCCGGGGAAGGTTGGCACACCTCACCACCCAGCCCTGCTGCCTGGGCTGGTCCAGGATGGGAGACCAGACTAGTGGAAGTGCAGAAGTCTCACAAATGGCTGAGGAAAATAGAAGACATTTGTTGTTTGTTGGTTTGTTTATGATGGTCATTCTGACTGGTGTAAAGTGGTATCTCATTGTGGTTTTAATTTGCATCACTCTGATAGCTATCGATATTGAGCATCTTTTCATGTGTCTCTGGATCCTCTGTATGTCCTCCTTGGAGAGTGTCTGTTCAAGTCCTTTGCCCATTTTTTAATTGGGTTGCTTGTATTCCTAGAGTGGAGTTGTGTAAGTCCTTTGTATATTTTGGAGATTAAACCTTTGTCTGAGGTATCATTGGCAAATATGTTTTCCCAAACAGTTGGTTCTCTTTTTATCTTAATATGTTTTCTTTAGCCGTGCAGAAGCAACAAATGTTGGAGAGGTTGTGGGGAAAAGGGGACCCTAGTTCATTGTTGGTGGGATTGCAGACTGGTACAACCCCTATATAAAATAGTGTGGAATTTTCTAAGAAAACTAAAAATGAACATGCCTTTTGACCCAGCAATTCCACTGTGAGGAGTATATCCTAAGAACTCTGAAACACCAATCCAAAAGAACCTATGCACACCAATGTTCATAGCAGCACAATTTACAATAGCCAAGAGTTGGAAGCAACCTAGATGCCCATCAGTAAATGAATGGATCAAAAAACTATGGTACATTTACACAACAGAATTTTATGCAGCAGAAAGAAAGAAGGAGCTCCTACCCTTTGTAACAGCATGGATGAAACTGGAAAGCATTATGCTGAGTGAAATAAGCCAGGTGGTGAAAGACAAATACCATATGATCTCACCTTTAACAGGAACCTAAACAACAAAACAAGCAAGCAAAATATAACCAAAGACACTGAAATATAGAACAGGCTGACAGGGACCAGAGGGGAGAGGGGAGGGAATTTCAGGGGAAAAGGGGAAGGATCCACAGGAACAAGTATAAAGGACACATGGACAAAAACTAAGGTGGGGCTGAATGGGAGGGAGGTGGAGAGCACTGGGGGGGGATGGTCTGGGATGGGAGTATAAGACAGAAAACTGTACTTGAACAATGATTAAATAAATTTTAAAAAATTAGAAGAGAAAAAAGAATCTTGCCCTGATGAGGTATCCTAAATTATACCCGTGTTTCCATGCAGAGAAGACCTGGTCTAAATCCAGAAAGCAGTCATTTCTATGGATTGATTCTAAAAGGGACAAAAGGTAATGTAATCTTTTCATGTTAATCCACAAAAGTGAAAAAAAATAATTTGGATCCACTGCGAGGAAACTGACCAAAGCATCCCGGGCCCCACAGCTGTTGTGACAGAATAACCCTCTTGGTATGTAAGTCTGTCCTTGGATTCCTCCTCTGGCTCCTGGCTGACAATGATTTGCTAAGCACTACAGTAAGAGCTGGGTGACAGAGGAGCACAGAGTTATCAGGCAACAATATAACCTTGTGCCAGCATCATGCCTGCTAAAGAGCTCTCGTTGAACTTGTCTCTTTGAAAGAAAAAAAAGGCATTATGAAACTGATATGTATGCCCAGAACTGATATCAAAGCTGACATATCAGATACACATTCAAACTACTATGCCGGGCTGTGGTAATAATTATTCTGACTGTCGGTACATCGTGTTCACACTATTATCAAGAAAAATTGCACCTTGAGACTGTTGTGTTGATTCAGATTTGAATCTATTCATGTTTAGACCATATAGAGATACTAAAATAATTTAAAAATCTTTCCTTAGTAGAAAATATAATATCAGATACATCTCTAAGGCAAAATTGAACTAAAATGTACGTTAATGACTCAGGAGAAAAGAACTGAGTTAAATTTGTGTTTTTTCACTAGCAAGGGTTTGAGAAATTTATTTGACTTATTTGCCTTCATATTTGTTAATGTTAATAATAACAACAATAGACAAAAGACAAAAGGTGTAGTACAGGTTTCATTTCCTAAAAACAGTCTCAGAAAATACTGAAGCACATCTATGAGTGTTTAGCATAGAGATATGTTTATTCTATTATTTGTGTAATAAAAACATGGGAAGGCCACCATTATGATATTGTTGGACAAAAAAAAATGGGAAAATAGTTTGAAATCTCACGTGGGAAAATCAGAATGTTAGCTACAATAGGGACTTTAGACCATCTAGTTAAGTGGTTCTCAAAGTGTGATCCCTGACCAGCAGCATGGTACCATTGAGGCATTTACACAGGTGAATCCCTCCTGCCTGACCTCAAACCCAGAGAAACTCGTGTGGAGTTTATTGTGCAAGGGAAACTTCCATCAGTTGCCTCTTACACACTCACATGCTCCCATCTGGAGACCTGGCCTGAAACCCAGGCATGTGCCCGGAGTGGGAACTGAACTGGTGACCTTTCACAGGCCAGTGCTCAATCCACTGAGCCATAGCAGCCAGGGATATTGATTCCTTTTATATCCATGCATTGAACTTACGTCACAAATTAAGTAACACTTTGACAAATGCCAGTGAGAAATTAGAGGATTGACAGGTCTGTAGGGTGGAAGTAGAGAGTGGAACCGCAGTTTTGGGATCCCGTGCTTTTTAAACCCGGCAGTCTTGAATCATTCTTAGGCAGTCTGGTGGCCCTACCTGCTGTTACAGCTCAGGGCACTGATGAAGTTGATCTAAGGCATCTGTAACTCACGACTGTAGAATTATTATAGTCTTCTGTACTCTCTAGAGTTGATTATAGTTTTTCTCATATTTTATGCCACTTATGCTCTTATTTTCCAAATCACATAAAATATCCTCCCTCCCGACCCCGGAAAGACTCGATCAGGAAGATTTTACAATGTTTACTGAGAAGATAGTCATTCTATTGGTGATCACTTTTCAAAGTGTTTTCGGGTTGCTTATTGAATTTTATTACAGTTTCCTTTCAACACTTTAAAGCTATATTTCTAATTTGGGAACAGCAAGATAACAAACCTATCCATATTTTCCCAAATGTAAGGCATCTATGAAATAAGACCATCACTAAACAAGCATAAAATAAATATCATTTTAAATAAAAGTATTTCTTAAATATATTTAAATATAAAATTCTCACATTCTATGGTTCTAGAAAGCTCTTATGAAAATGTTCTAAGGATATACACCTGAATTTTTTTCCCATTCAAACAGAAGACCACTTAGAATCAGGAAAGCAGGAAAAAACCCAAATAATTTTAGTTAATGTATGCAGAGAAGAGTATGACATTTCAGAGTGAAATATAGCCATCGAGACTATAATGCCTATCTAGAACTTGGTTTTCTCATTTGTGGACTGAAAATGGTACTAACATCTGCCTCATGGAATTATCATGATAAATAAAAAGAGACCACATATTGAGTCTAGCAATCCATTTCCCTACAAATGGCTCTGATGTAATGTTCAGCAGTAAATATCTATAGAAGTTTAGCTACTAGATTTATATGCTTTTTTCTCTCATCAGGAATTACATAATCCTATGTGTGTGTTCCTCACGTGTTTGAATTTGTGTGTGAGTATATTTTCAGCAACATCTTCTCTGAACTGGGGGAAAGTTTTATCCTGCAATCCTGTTTATACTTATTAATACTTTTGATATTGTTTTTAAATTCATATCTAAAATGTAGTACAAATATATTCATTTTTAAGTGGTGACTCTTCTTGGAATTTATAGATGATTAGCTTATTAGGGATTCATACCATGGAATTCTACTCAGCTGTAAAAAAGAAGAAAATTTTACGCTTTGCAGCAATAGGGATGGATCTGGAGATCATGCTAGGTGAAATAAGCCAGTCAAAGAAAGACAAATACCATAAGATTTCACTCCTATGTGGAATCAACAAACTGAACTAACAAGCAAAACAGAGACAGACTCATAGATGGAGAGCAGATGACGGCTAGTTGGGTAGGGGGAGGTTTGGGGTGGAGGGATTGAGCAAAAAGGAAAAAGACTCATGCACATGGGCAACAGGGTGTTCAAGGCTGGGGGGAGGGGTATAAAGGACTAAAAGATAATGGAAAAATACAATAAAGATTAAATATGTAAAGAAAATAAAATGGATGTCAACCTCTATCTGCAATTATAGAATGGCAGTAATTTATGAGAGGATGTGATGAGTTTAAGCATTGCCTTAGCACATCAGAATGCATATCACCTTGTGAATGTAGCTACTAGAAAACTTAACAGCTGTTTGGGTTATTTATTAAAAGTCCTTGAAAAGAAAGAGTTACGAGGTAAGCTATTTGAGTTTGATGTGCTGAAGAGGCTGGTATCCCATACCATGAGGCTGTCAGATAATAGGACGGAAGAATCTAGGGTTTATACTCCAAATGGGCAATAAATATTCTCCTAGTCAACTGATAAGTTCATATTTCTTTAAGAAAAGAAAGCCTCCATGCAGATGGAGTCTTTAGTATTAGAAATGTACTTATTCTGAGAAAAAAGTTGGAGTTTGTTCATGATCAAACCATTTAAGTAAAAATAAGAACTGCATGTAAGTGAAAACAGGTATTTGGTTAAAATGAACACACATCCATGTTTCTAAATATCTGAATAAGACATTACATTGACTGGTAACTGTGACTGGATTTTAAACTTTTCTTCAGGATGTTCAGAGGTTATGTACGTTGCTCAGGTCTGGTCTTATTTTCATTACATGCATTGAGCCTGGGTTCTGGAGCTCATGCACCCAGTTTTGAGTCCCGGGTCTCACAGTTGTTCTCTGCATGACCTGCGGAAATCATTCAAATCCTCTAATCCTGTTTCCACATCAGGGAAATGGGAGTAAGAAATCCTAACCTTACTGAGCTTTAGAAGATGTAGTTGAAATAATTCATGCATCATGTTTAGTCGATTTTTGGCAAAATGTTAACTATTACCAGTAACAGAACATTAACCGTTATTATTTTTATTATTGAATACTTAAATATATTTGAAAAATGTTTAGTTAATACTAGTTAAGGAAAGAAGAACAGTGTACCTGACATGGTTAATAAATTAAATTTGTTAGCCCTGGCTGGTGTAGCTCAGTGGATTGAGCGCAGGCCTGCAAACCAGACAATCGCGCTTCGATTCCCAGTCAGGGCACATGCCAGGGTTGCAGGCAGGTTCCCTGCAGGCCAGTTCCCAGCAGTTCCCAAAGGCAACCATACATTGATGTTTCTCTCCCTCTCTCCTTCCCTTCCCCTCTAAAGATAAATAAATAAAATCTTAAAAATTAATTAATTAATTAAATTTGTTATACATACATATGAATTTATATATGGCTTCTAATATTTAGAATATCAGATATCACAAAATGGAAAGAACTATAAAGTCTCTGGAAATATCTAGCTCATTTTTTAGCCCATTTAATATAAAATGGCCCGAAACATATTTATTTACATAGCAAGTGTGTAATAAAATTTCACCAAATTTTATAAGCATTTTCTGAAACTTTCTTTTTTAAATTTTTAAAAAATATTTTATTTATTTATTTTTATATATAGGAGAATGGAGAGAAAAAAAAGGAGAGAAGGATCAATATATGGTTGCCCGTCACACACTCCCTTACTGGGGACCTGACCTGCAACCCAGGCTTGTGCCGTGACTGGGAATCGAACCAGGGACCCTTTACTTCATAGGCTGACACTCAGTCTGCTGAGCCACACCACCAGGGCCATTTTCTGAAATTTTTTTGTAAAGAAATTATCTTGTAAAGAAGTTACAAATCACTATTACATCTTTGAAACTGCCAAAAAATTTCTATTAAGAAGTATAATCACAATGACTATTTTAAGTTAAATTGGTGCACACTTACACAGAATTACTTAGAATTCCAAAATAATAACATTTGTGGGGGGGGGAGTCATAGCTCTTCCTATCCTACATGGTATAGAGTGACCCACAGGGAAATACATAGTGCTATTTCATGAATTTTTTACAAATCCAAAGGTTATATTCAAATCACCCCCAAAACAATTTTGTAACAATAATAAACATATTCTCTGTTGATCCAGACGGATGATCTCAAATTCCCATTTCTTGGCTAAGGAGAATTAACGTAATTAAGATGAATATCCTTCTCCATCCCTATACATTTCTCCATTGTAGACATGTCTAAAGTTTTATGAAAAATCATGAGACAGGCAACTGTTTCATTTTCCTTAAGGTTATGAAGGGTGGAGTGGAAAGGAGACTTATAAGCAATCATCGTTTATATTATTTCTTTTAAGTAAGGAAGGGGCGGGAGGTGGGTTACCCGGGCCTGTGCCAAAGCCTGTGCATCCTGGTCCAAGTCGGAGGTTCCCAAAGTTTGCTGCGTAGTGAAACCACCTGGATTTAAGAGATGAAAAATCCCAATGTGCAGGGTGTACCCAGAGGAGCTCTATCAAAATGCTGCAAACGAGATGGAGGCACCAATCAGTATCTTTAAAAGGCCCCCAGTGGATTTTTCTGTGTGTCCAGTTTGGGAGTCAATTTGATTAAATGTGAGCTTGGAGACCTCAAGCGTAGATACTACTCTCTTATCTCATATATCACATCAGTGTGAACACTTAAAACTTTTACATTAAAACAAACATATAGGCAAAATCACTCGGAGTTGGCTCATTTCTACACAATTTGGCTTTTCTATGAAACAATACTCAAGTCTTGTGGGAAATATACAAGAAAAGTTTCTAGTATCTGGCACATCTTCAAATTTTGTGAGCAACGTGGTAAGGGCTGCTGGAGAAAGCGTGGGTGGGGCACCCGCAGTTGTGAAACTGACAAAAGAATTAGAATGTGCAGGTCTAGGTAGTCATATTAAGCCTTAATTTATAGCTTATTAAGCAGTGGGAACTCTATTTTCCAATATAAACAAGAAGACTATTTTCCTAAATATATTATTTAAAATAAAATTATTTGTTAAATGATTCCCATCCGATAACGGTGTGAGAAAGTGTTCGTTATCAGAGGAGTCTGCACAATCATGCTTCTCTTTATTTCTAAGGACTAATAACAATTCACAAATGTCTCTTGATAGTGCCATAAACACTATTTGGCATAAAATGGAAATTTTATTTTTCTGAAGATGATCTTAGATTGTCTAATACTATGCAGTTCATTTGCTTTCTGTGATTTTTTTAACTTAAAAAAAAAACAAGGTCCACTTTTATTTCTCATCTCTAAAATCTGTAAACTAAGTCAGTGTGGATTTTCCCTGAAAAGTAGTTAAGACATGAAAAGTTGTAAAAAATAAATTATATCAAGAAAGTTTTAACTACTACCCTCCAAGTGGAAGAAAGAAATCAGAAATCACGCAATGTTAATAGCTTGATAAATAGGGGGGAATGCCTCCAAACACTTAAAAACTCACTGCTGGAATTCTAAAACATGGAAGTCATGACGACATGTTTCAACTGTTTCAAAGTCCTTCATAAAAGCAGGAAAAGTCCAACTACTAAAGTTGAAAGACAACTTTTATGCTTTTCTCAATATTGTACATGTCGATTTTGCCCAGCATAGCATTCGTCTGCCTAGGACAGTAAAGTCAGTGACTGCCTGCTATCCAACTAAAAGTTTGCAGACTTCCACTGTAAAACATTCACATAAAGACGGGGCATAGATACTTTCTGTATTTGCATTTTATTGTTTATCTGAAGCTCTTTGCATACTTATTCAAATGGAGTCCCTTTTATATGCGAAACTATGCATGAAGGCAAGATGCTGTTTTTCCTACTGGTGACTACTGCAGTGTAGAGTGCCCATTGAGATGAAGTAGAGGAAGGTGGTGTTGTCTGCAACTTTTATGATTCTGCTTACAGCCATTTAAAATAGAAAAGAAATGGGTTTTCTAAACCTATGCAGTTTTAGAAAGGCAGGCTGTTGGTTTACATTCATGAAAATTAACTTTCAATAGGTTGTGGGAGTGAAAGGAAAAGGAATTGGGGCAAAATTGGAAATTCAGTTTTAAAAACAATAATTAGGTATTTCTCTTTCTTGGGCTCATGCTTCTTCACTATTAAATATCATCGGTTTTGAAAGGTAATTAAGCTATCGTCGTACCCACACTACCTGTGGGATTGGATTGGATTATGCTTGTCAGCACTGGGCTATCATTTGTACTCACAGGCGCTTCATTCAACAAGCTTATTTCGGGCCTGTGCACACATTTCATCAATATACCTACCTCTGCTTCAACAACTAATTGGTTTTTATCTATTTTGCCTTGGCTTTTATTTTTATTTTTTCTATTTAGATTTTATACATTGGTGAGATCATCTGAGTTTTAGAAAATACTGTTAACTCTGAGTAATTCAAGTAGTTTCTATACTTCTTTAAAAACCTGGTATCCTGATTACATCATGGGTTTAGAGGCTTTTGGTCGAGTATGGATGTTTCATTTCTGCTTCCCTACAGAGAGACTTCTGCTCATCGTAACAAAAATTAGATGTGTACTAATGAAGGACTTTGGCTGTGTCATACCCTGGCTGCTGTGCACCAGGGAAGCAATTTTGCATGGAGATAGACTGAAAAAAATTGCTCCCTCAGCTTTCTTGGGAACAGTAACCAGCCAGGGTGTTCACGTAGGCTGTGGAGATATGGCCAACACCATACCTGTCCAAATGCCATCATCTCCATCTCTGGGATAGACACTGGTAAAACGAGGGAAAGGCATAGTTGCTACTTAAGCACATACTATTTCTTCGTGCAGTCAAGAGGATAAAAGAAACATTGTGTAATTTTAGCAGACAGTATGCTACATTCTCTCTCTCATCTTTTTTTTTTCTCTCAAAAGCAGCACTTTGAAGTAGGCATTTTAGCCTTGCTTGGCTGGTGATGAAAGAGGCTGAAAAAGTTTGAGGGGTTTTCTGAGCATCCCAATTAGCAAGAGGCCATGTCTGCTCTATAAGCAAAATGTGTCTTACTCCTTGAGATCTATGCAATTGTCTCTTCTGCAACTGATTAGGACGGGATTTACAAAACCCACAGTTCACATTTGTAGCCTAAGGCAGTGTCTGAGCAGGTTTTCTTTCATTCTTTCTGGAGTCAACACTTTGCTCCAGAAATCCACATGTTTAGTTATAGACCCTTCTTTTAAAAGTTTTCTGAAGCTATATTCTGGGTTCTCCATATAGTTTATCAGTAACTTTTCTGTAATCACAGGGCTCCAGCAGAATCTGATGTTTAAGTTACTCTGCAGCAGAATCTTCCTGGTTGTTTAAAAGGAGGTGTCTCATCCCTTAATGAGTTTCTGCCTCTTAACTTACAAATACTGAGGGGTCTTTAGTCAGAGCTTAATGATTAAAATAATAGCAGCCAGGAACATTTCTAAGCTCTTTAGACATATTTATTTAATTCCAAGAGCAATTTATAAAACAGGTACTATTTATCATTCCCATTTAAGAAAGAAGAAAATGAGGCAAAAAAATGTAGTTATGTAACTAGCCCAAGTTCACATCACTAGTAATTGATAGAACTGGGACTTGGAAGTAAAACCAAAGGAGTTTCCTATCTTGTTGAGATACAAACGTTGCTAACCTCCTCCCCCCAGCGAAGCTCAAGTATTTGTGGATGTCTACCTTGCTAAAACTTGTTATAATGTGAGAACAGAAGAGACTTTTCATATCTTGGAATCTCACGAAGATAACAATTTTATACATCTACTTCTGAAATGAGAAAAGGACTACTCTCCACCTTTTGCCATCAGATTTTAAAAAGTTAAATTGAGAAAGGATTTTGCGAACATGATAACCAAAGGTGTGAGTTTGGGAAACAGAATTGCAGAAGATTTAGAAAACAGCAAAATGCAAATCAAAACATGTCATATATTAGAAAAATTATATCAATACATATGATAATATTTATAATGTTATAGTCCAAGGCGGAGAAACTACCAAGCAAGTCCAAGTTTATCTCAATAACTCTTTGAATTGTGTATCTTTAGTCTTAATAGCTTTTATGTATTTTTAAGTATTAATTTATTCAGTCATCATTTTGAAGTGGTTAGCTTGAAAGCATTGCTATTTATACATATGCATACATATTTCTACCTGTCTGAAATATATTAAAATAAAAAAAATAATGCAGTCTATTTTATTTTCAGTGAAGTGAGCCACTTGAAAAATCCAAAGAGTCACAAACAAAAAAAAAATCTCAAATATACCTGTCATCTTCTTACCTGATTTTCAAATCATCTAAAACCTGGTGAGAAGGGTCAGGAAAGGCCTGCTATGGTGAGTCTGACGTGAATATTTACCTCCACGTTATAAACCTCTAAAATTATACAGAGCCTAAAAGCAATGCCAACCCAACCTGAGTCGTGTTGTTTCAGTTCTACTTGTTCTGCTCTGTTCCTGTGGCCGATATTTCAAGATGATCAAACCCTTGATAATAACATCACCTAACATCCTCACACAGTGCGAAACCAGCAAGCATGATTACATGCATACAAAAAGGATTCAAATAAAGAAGTCAAAATTTATTTACTGTACCATGGAACACTACCAAACAAACAAACAAACAATTTATCCATGCAGAGGTTACAGTTGTTAAATTCAGGCAGCTTACACCTGTGCTGGGTGACACCCACCTCCTGTCACCTAGGGGCCAACAGCCAGACTTCATGATGGCCAAGAAACTCCAGGGGGGGCTGGGCTGTAAGAGCAGATGAATGGTATGTAGTTTGGAGAGCAGGGGATGTGATTTAGAGTTTATGGGATTAAGAGACCTTGCAGGTTACATGCTGCACACCCCAGGAAGATTTAAAAGCTGAGGAGAAAAACCTTGAATTTGAACCTGTGTTTGACTAGAAGCCACTGAACTGAAAGCGAAGCAGGTGAATTCTTAGACAATGCAATGTCCAAGTCCTAAAGCTTGAAAAGTCACAGTGGAGTTAAAAAATACCAACCAGATCAAAAAATATACCAAAATCATTAATAAATTTAAAAATAGCAATATATTTTTCCAAAATATATATTTTGATTTACCAGGCTAAATCAAAATTGCAGAGAAACATTTGGTAAGAAGATAGAAAATTCAATGAAAAGAAATAAAATCATCATAATATTATTTTAAATTTATTCCATATTATTTGAAGCTCATTTGTCTGTTAATTTCATGTGTTCTTCACTAAATTACTATTAAAAATGTATGGTTGACATGCCCAATCCAATGGATAAAAACCTGAGTTTCAAAGAGTTTAATTATTTGGCCAATGTCAAGGAATCCCTAAATGATGGAACCAGGACTAATGCCTCCACATCTTAAAGCTTCTAACTTTTCCTTCCACCCTGGTTATTTTTATTCTCTCTTAATGGTGGAGATTCCGCTTTGATGTTAAATTTATATAGAGCAACATACAATGGCAGTTAAAGCTTAGTAGTAAGAATTGTAATATCACTAAGTAAGTGAAAGTCTGTATTTCAGTTGCATTTGAAATGTATTTATTTAACCTCAATAGTAGCTATATAGTTCTTTCAGTCAAGATTATTGATTATGTACCTACCATGTGAAAGGCATTTTTCCTCCAGCCTCTATGCAGTGTCTGTTGAATATACAGAAAGGAAGATCCATTGCAATAACTTCATGGCTGTAGTTCATGCACAGAGAAACTTAGCACTGGAAAATTAAATCTTTATAAAAGGAAAGTAAGTAAGAAACATGATACTATGTTTACTTTTGAAAAATGGCAAAAAATGCAATTAAATGCACATCTCTAGCAGCAGATTTTGGTTCTTATAATTACCTTTAATGTATGAAAGCAGTATAGGTAAAACCTCTTCAACCCTATCCCTAAACACACTGCCCAGCAGGGTCTGCTGCTCTCTGGGAGCAGAAAATAGAGGTAGAGGAAGAATTATAAAAGCATGTGTTTGGCCTATTTAAGTCAGCTTATGTACATAAATAAATGAAAAAAGCATGAAGGTATACATTTTAAAAATATGCATGTCAAGAAGCATGCTAATTCCTGAGTGTGATATTGCCTTGTATTAAGACCATGCAGATCTCTTGCTGAAGGAAAGAAGTAGCTATAAAGTAAGGGAAATGCATGAAGTGGTTAGCTTGATCACTTGGAAAGATATGTGAGAAGAAATATGCAGATATAGGGCAGCAGCCATATTTTAAATAGTCAGTATAGTATTTGGAACAATGAATTTATGATTACATATCTGTTTTCCAATCAAAAACGTGTGTGAGCAGTTAATCGAATATAAACATGCTGCTTTTATACTCTCAGAAATTAAGATGTGGCCCTCACATCTTATTTGCTCATATAGGGTGTGTGGATCGCTGTGGTCTTGAGACTTCAGATGGGCTTGTGCATATTTCTCAGGCCAGTGAAGATGGGGCCAGGTGAAGGATGGCACAATATGGCATCTGGGAAATCTTTGTGACATTGGAAAGAGACATACGTCATTCAGTGGAATGAGAGCCCTTATTCCACTGAATCAAGGATTCCAGTCTGGAGAATGGTCTTCATGCAGTAGGTTAAGACTTACTGCCAGAGTACCTGAGTGCCTGGCTCCGGGATCACGTGATTTCAATCACTCAACACACTCCTGTTCAGAACCTGCAAGCTGGTAGGAGCTGACCCAGGCTTTGAAATAGAAATGTGAGTAGGACAAAACTTCTACTTCCTATCAGTGAGACAAAATAATTGACAGATAAACAATGTAAAATATTATATAATGTAACTGGGTAGTAAAAAATCAGAGGTTTTTTTGACATTTTGAAAAGATGATAGAATAAAACCATGCAGAAATCTGCCCACAGCTTCAACGATAGCAATGAAAAATAAAATTGAGGACATATATTTAGACGAGATAAAATATAAATTAGCATATAAACATGTAGATATAATTTTCCATAACTAAGGATGCAATGTTTATTAACAAAATCATTTGCTTTGTCTTTTATTTTTCAGGGGTATATTCAAGTCATTGAAGGAGATGCATACAAACTTAAAAAAATGACATTGTAATATTAATTATAAATTGAATAAGGATTGTGTGTTTTCCTCAAATTTATCTTTCTTTTGTCCAGCATTTGTTTTAAAGATAATTACATATTTTGGCTTTGAGGTGTAGGAATAGAAGCCATTCCCAGCCTTTAAATCTGTGTTGGGCTCAGTAAATTCTAGGAGACATTAGATAAATTCACTTGTTCCCCTCACAGAACTTATAATGACATGGGAGTGGGAGAGAACTTTGCATGTCAAATATACAAGTAGCTGCATCCGGCACAAGGGGTAATGGCCCAGGTCACGCAGGCAGGGCCCCAGCGGTCGATGTTATGTTACACAATTGAGTGCGACTCTCCATCAGGGAAGGGACCATGACTTAGTCTTTCAAACTGGGGGAAAACAGGATCCGATACGTGTTAGAGAAGTGACTCTGAAAGTCATGGCTCAAAAGGATAACGGGAAGAGAAACATATTAGATAGAGACTGTGGCATCAATTTGGGTGAGAGGGGACAATGAAAGACATTAGGGCAGCGGTTGAGAGAGGGCTGGCAGATTACAGGATCCCGAAGAACCCAGGTCATCAGCTGGACATGGAGAGCGATTGTTTGTGGCCAGAATAAAGTTTGATGGTTTGGGGTACTGATTTGAGAGATATGATTAATAATGATTAAAAAACTGAGGAAAGGATAAGAATGAGATTCGGGACAAAAACATATAACCTGTGTTGAAAAACTCATTTGTAAGAATTCATAACAGTGTGTTCATGTGTTCGATAAATAGAACAAAATGCAGAGAAAAACATTTCCCTAAGAAATTGTGAGAGCTAACATGTATTGAGCATTTCATATTGTTATAAGTACTTTCCAAGTGTCAACTGATAAACAGCTCTTGAAGTTGGGTGCTGCTTATGCCCATCTCACAGGTAAGAAAGAGGAAAAAGCTAAATCATTTTCCCACGTGATCTGGCTTCAAACTCTGCAGTCGCCCAAGACAGGATGCTGCCCCTTCATGTTGTGAATATGAAGCAGATTTACAGGCAAGCCTGCAAAAAATAGGCTTTATTATATATATTTTTTAAGATTTTATTTATTTATAGACAGAGGGAAAGGGAGGGAGAAAGAGAGAGAGAGAAATATCAATGTGTGTTTGTCTCTAGCACACCCCCTACTGGGGACCTGGCCTGCAACCCAGGCATGTGCCCTAGACAGGCACTCAAACTTGAGACCCTATGGTTTGAAAGCCAGGTTCAATCCACTGAGCCACACCAGCCAGGGGCTTTATTCTATCTTTAATTAACTACAAAATCACTGATGCTCTCTTGAGGTTGAAAGTTGGAATAAGAGACATTTTCTTACAGAAAAAGAAAAATATTCTTTTCCATCGTCTAGGACTAATTTAAAAATGAATAGTCACAATCACAACTCATGTATTTCTGCAGACTACGGCTCCTTTAAAAAAATTCTCACCATGTATTTTCTTCATTAAACAAGATATTGGTAAATAGCCCTTCATTGTTTCTCTCATCCAGCCCAATTTCTTCGACTTGATCTTAAATTCTTCTTTCACCTTGTTCTGTTATTTATAACCAGTGATACCTCTTACGTTTAATCTCTGGAAGATACTGCTATTTGAAGCGTCCGGGTTTTGTTTACTAATCAGCTCCTCCCCTCCCCTTTCTCACACAGGTCCACAGCTCTGAGCTCCTCCGCTCAGTCCCCTGGGGCCCTCCTACCGCCCCAGGCCTATCACGGAAGCATCCATCCGTGCTCTGAAACTACTTTTCTCCCTCAAAACCCCCTTTTGCTACCACCTTCACAGCACCCCATTCATCCTTCAGAGCACCTGATTCTCTCTACTTTTTAAGACAAAAAGCAATTTGAATTAATTTGCACTTCAAGGATTCTAAAATATTTATAGAGTGTCTACTGAGTGCCAAAAACTGTTAAGTCCCAAAGGACACAATGCAAAGATTTCCACTTGGCTTCTGCCCTCCAAGAGCACTTGATCTACTGGGACACGCACACACAGATCTTCAGACCCAGCGCAGGAAGATAATCACAGCACCAGTAGCATAAACAAGCACAGGAAAGCTTTGTGGCACTTGGGTGTCAGTGAAGACTTGGAAGAAAGAACTTTTGAGTTGTGTCTTTAAAAACATATTTATTTATTTTTAGGGAGAAGGAGAAGGAGGAAGAGAGGGAGAGAAACATTGATCAGCTGTCTCTTGCTCACCCTGAGCTGGGGACCGGCTTGCAACCCAGGCATGTGCCCTGACCAGGAATTGAACCGGTGACCCTTCAGCTTGTAGGATAATGCCCAACCCATGGAACCACACCAGTCAGGGCTTGAGTTGTGTCGTGAAGAGTGGAACTTCTTCCGTTTAGGGAAGCTAGAGGAGATGTGAGGATGGGGAGCGAAGGTATGAAAGCATAAAAATGTGTCTTCTATTGCTCTGATCCAGAAATGCAGTAATTATGTCACACTGCAGGTACAGTTGCCAGACCTTGCTTGGTTCCTTACACTTCATTTCCATCCATCACTTTTCTGGTTAGAATTGCTAATAGCTTGTCTTTGCCTCTGCCTTTAAACTCAGCTTCTATCTGACTCTACAGATTTCCTGTTATTTATCTATGCCTTTTATATACACTTCTATATAAAATGTTATTTGTTCCTTTTCAAAAAATGAAAGTTATTATTCATTGTTTGCTGGCTTTGTTTTGTAAGTAGATCAGAAAAGGTTTGATTCCTTCTTGTTTTGCTGGCCCCACCCTGCACTTAACCTATTAGGTAGTCCTTTACTTTGAGTGCAACCATTGAGATAACAGCAGCAGCCCATGCTTCAATTCCTGTCTGTTTCTCAGGTAAAGCTAAGCAGGACTGTTTGTCCATCAGGTTCCTGCTGTGTGTGTGAAGTTGGATTCTGGAACTTGGAGTGCAACCTGCGAAGACCTCATGAAAACATGGAATAACAACGGGGCATGGCCAATAGATCTTTTGCCCAGTAGGTCCCCAAAAACACTCGTGCTGATGTCAGAGCTGGAGAGAAGTCTTGGTCTCTTTTGTCTGGAAAGAATCCATGTTCGCCTCATATTTGGTCCAGTTTTCAGTGTTAACAGTGCATGTCTCTGACAGATTGATAGAGGCATGTCATATTAAACTTAGGACTTTCTTTTATAATTTAGATTATAAGTATAATCTATCTACAGTCTGTCCCATCAGTGTAGTACAAAACATTCTTGGCTTGCCTCATTTCTTTTAATTGCAAATTATTTTAAAAAGCAAGCGATTGATATGAACAGTAACCAGTTCTGCATATGTAGTTTAATTGTTTTTCTATTTTTTTCTAGAGTTTGTTTTCCAATCATTCACTTTATTTTGTTTTGGTTACAGAGTGGAATGAGGAGACTTGAATAGTATATGTTTGTCCTTTACTACACTAGAACCAACACTACTTAAACCAAATGTGCCTGCTGCTTCCTATGCAACTTTCTTTGAGATCTGATTAATGTCTAAAAACATATTGTGCATTCTTAGTTATATATATATAAAATCTACAAATATACTTAATTGAAGGCCATGAATTTCAAAAACAAAACATAACTAATCTTCAGCAGTAGTAACTTGGGATATTTAAAATAATGACATTCATGTGGTTTTATCTGATTGAGCTTTATTTGCTATTCATGGAGGTTTAGAATAGGCAACACCTCACTGGTTAGTGTCCCCAGATCATCAAATGCTGGCAATTTAGGAATCCCTGCCACTGTTAATATACTTGAAGTGCTCTCACATGCCTATAGAACACTAGAGCTACTTATTGCTGTGTACCAAACTGTGCAATAGTCCTAATAAAATCAATTGTTTACATTTATTTTAACCTCAGGTCAATCAGAAAAGATTTTTTATTGATTAATAGTAGATTTAATTATGTTCAATCACTGAACTTGAAAACACACCCCTTTATAGGACTTAAATCTAATGAGGCTCACAGAAGCACTCCTGTTGCATTATTTTATTCTCCTGTTCAATTTTCAAGCTATGTGGAGATGCATTAGACAGAACTGAGACAGCGGCCTGGGCGGGGCCCCTGAAGGGAACTATGCAAAGCCAAGAGGTTGTGGTTTCTCTCTGAGCAGCTTGAAAGTTTGCCACTCACCATTCACAGTCTTTCATCTGTTAGAAATTCGATCACTTCTTTCTTTATGTGTCTTGCTTTCAGAAACTTTCCTCAAAACTGATATTGAGTATTTATTGCAGCTAACAATATAAAACAAAGGGTAAAGCAGGAGATAAAAGTCCTTCGACAAAAAGCTGTTACTGATGATTACATAAGTATTCAATCTAATTTTTACTTAGTGATAGATCTTATACCCCTAATACATAAAGCCAATAGTATAAAGCCATTATACCCCTAATAATGGCTTTATAATTTTGGAAGAAAAAGAATACTGGTAGAATAGTATATTTTTGTGCCACTTGTGAATCCAGTACAAAGGAGATCATTCAAGTGCCCTTTGGTGTTTCAACTTTGTGAACTTAACAAAGGCGTTACTTGTCGAATGTTCAGGAATAGTCAAGACTTCAAGATTATCTTCGAATTTCAGTTTGGCTTAGCCTAAACCTCGGCATCACCACTGTGACAACTGGCAGTAGTACCTCATCTGGTATGTTGCCTGGTCTCATTTTTTGAAATATGTTTGGACATTCACTAAGAGCTTGTAGAGCTTAAGATGATGGTGCTGTAGGAAAAGTAGTGTATGGTTTTCTTCATTTCAGGTGCAATTTGAAATGATCTTGCAGTCGGTGTCAGTGAAACACTCTACCAGACCATCAACTAGCTCACTTTTCCATTTGCTCCATACCCTATATTTGCGTCCTGCAGAACATTAAATGTGAACGTTCAAAGTTATATATAGGTCCATACACACACATGCACACACATGCACATCCATTTTACCAAATGGATAAAATATTCATCAGGATCCAGTGATGAAATATTACCTTCCCCATGGAAATATTCTTGTTAGTTCAAATGTAGCTGTAGTTTCAAAAGGAGCAAAAAAGGTTTTAACAAAAGTGTCTGACAGTATGGCCCTTTAAAGGCCTTTTCTTAACCTGTTATTCTTTAATAGTTAGAGTGGAGTAAAATCAGAGGGCAAGAGGATGAGGGGAAGCAAAGGGTATTAATTCTCTTCATAGTCAGATGGGTCCACAGAAATATTTCAATAAACCTTTACTCTGAATATCTCCCTTCATGATATTGTATAAGAAAATAAAGAATAAGTCAGGGGCATAAATGAATCCGCCAATGACTGGAGACAGGGTTTTCTTTACATTGTCTAATAGACTCGTTTATTATTTTAAGCTGGTAAAAAGAGACTTATGATTTGTGTTGAAGAAAGAGTTATTTGTGCTTGATACATTGAAGACACTGTTCAAAAGCAGTTGGTCCTTATAAAAAGGATGACCCCTGTAATAATTCTTAGGCAAGGAGGGACAAATTCAACCAACAAAAAGCACATCTCGCCCCAAGTTCCCCATGATTTCTCCACAGATAAGCAAAAAAAATACACATCAGTAATTTATTTGAACATGCACATCTGTGAGCAGCACAGTTCTAAGCTACTCAGGAAACAAAAGGGAGAATATCAGCATTACCTAAATTAAAAAAGAGGTGAATTACACCATTTTAATTGTCTTAAAATCACGGATAAGAGGAGCAATTAAAATATAGTCCTAAATAGCACTAGCTAATGTAGATTACATAAGTGTACAATATGGTTCAACTAATAGCGCTCTGACAAGCATAAACCACCAGTCCTAGTAAACGAGGCCCAGGTCCATTGCTGAGAAAACATTCGATCCACATGTCATAAACATCACCTTTATTTCAGTACTGAATGCAAAAGACAAGTCAAGTGTGAAGACAGTGTTCTAAAAAAGGTGGCTCTATTAAAGTAAAGAGGCCATTTTTTTGCATTTTTATAATTTTTGAATTCTACTTTTGACATTTGCTTTCTTTACTTTTCCTCCCCTGAGCACTAATTTATCAAAAAAGAAAAAAAGTTCAAGGTGCAAGTTATACATTCTTATTGTTATAACCATTTCATCTCTTTCTGGAAGAGAGTATTACAATCAGCATTACAATGTTAATCCTTTTTTTCTCTGAATATCTGTTTCACACATGTTTCAAATTATAATGTCGATTGGGAAATGAAACTTACAAACGAGAGAGTGATGTCATCATACATTTCCTATTGTGCTGTGTCTTTCCCATCCCTTCTCCCCTTTCCCTGTAAAGAGCTGTAAAAAATTTAAGGCAGATGAGGTATATTGCTGAAGAAAAGTTATTTTTGAAAAAAAAAATCAAAAAAACTTTTTTATTCTGCCCTTCTACTCAAGAAAGACTACTCGGCTATAAATCTAGTGCTAGAAAAAAGCAGGAAAGACACCGTTTGCATGTACCATACTCTATCTTCTATTTCTAGAATGGCTTTTTTGTTAATTTAATTTTAATAGAAAAAATAAGCACCTTAAGCTATGAACAGGAAAAGAACTTCGTTATTAGTGAGTCTAGAATCCACATGGAATTAAGAACACTCACTCAAACTCTTCCATTCATTCTCACAAAGGCCAATGCTACTGATTAGAATCGTAAAGTGCTGTACTTAGTATAAACACTTGTATACACTGAAGACACTGAAAAATAACCCTCAAGCACATTGTGTTATAGTTCCAAAAATATATTTACAGTCTATTACAAAGATTACAAATGGAAGTATCTAGGTGACTGTATTATGCTAATTAAAATTATTTTACAGATTATTTTTCCTTAGGGACAAAAACATTTTAGTGAAATTAAAATGATTTTTCTAGTCAATCAAAAATAAATAAAAATATCAAATAACACTGTACAGCGATTTAAAAAAAAGGGGGGAGGCGGGGTTTGGGAAGCAATCCATTTGAGTTTTTCTATAGCCATCTTTGGTCCTAAATGTGGGAAGACACATTATGTAGCACTGAAAATACCTGTTCTTCTGTGATGCTGTGCAAGTAAAATAGAAAAATATAGTGCATTTTCAAAGTATTCAGAGCCCACTACAGAGAAATGTGTGTACAAAACAAGACAGTATAAATAAAATTTACAAGTTTTACAAAGGAACATTTACAGATTTTGTTTCTGTTGTTTGTTTGTTTGTGGATGCCCACGTTATCAAACAAGACCAATTATGACCGACCGTGGGATCTTTCTCTATTAAAATCATTATAAACAGCCCAATTCTCTTTGGAAATACAACAGTTCAGTTCTGGGGTAGTTCATGATTTTCGTAACTTTTGAAAGCAGTACTCACAATATGTATACATTCCTGAAATAGCTATAAAGATATTTAGTTATTGCTTATGAAATTCTAATATGTAACCAAATAATATGGAATAATAAACAAAGCTGGAAGGAAGTCAGATTCTTCACCTCTTTCGGCCATGGTAAAAAGGGTTTTTTTACTTAAGTTTCTCAGTGTTCACAAATAAAATAACTTTTTTCTTTAGCTGCATTGGCGATATTCTGTGCAGCAAATTTGTTTTGAACGGTGAAAATTGTGAACTGCCCCTTGTATCATGCTTCAGAGTTCTAATATAAAACTTAATTCTTTCCACTTCTGTTTGGACTGCATTAAACAGAACAAGATATAAAATTATATGCCAACTATTTACCCTAAATTCCCTAATGTCACAATATTGAAAAAAATCTTGATGTGCTCACACTAAATTTTAGGTAACACTGGATGGTTCTCGCTTTCAGAGACTCACCGCCACCAACATTCTTTAGATGATGTACCTCATATTTTTTGTGGTCATAAACCTACAATTTGATTTTTTTGTTTAGTAAATTCTGTCTAGTGAAATCACTTTATAAACAATCAGTTAAAAGTGCCTTATAGTATTTATGGATCATTATTGCTTGTTTCATTAAAAAGATAGTGTTGTCTGCTCTTTACAAAAAAAAAATTTCTTTTTAAAAAATATCAGAGCTCCTGGCAACTTGCATTTTCTTGACTACCTGCCAATTAGCAAACAATATCAAAACAGCACTGATTAAACAAAATAAAATGGCACAAGGATACCAATGTTCTGACAGAGATATCTTCAATCATGCTATTTTTTTCTTTTTTTTAAATTTGAGATTCTTTCAAAAGTACCCAGTGTAGTAATGTGTCATAGAGTAACACTAAAAAGGTCCAAAGCTATAAACACCTTTCTAAAACAAAGTCCTTATGAAGAATAAACACAAATGATTTTAAAAAGGAATAGTCTGAAATCACATATTTGAGGAAAATATTTCATTGATTTTAACAATAAGATCATGATTTTATTTGACAAATATATTCTTTCTTAAATTCTTTATGTACATTTTAAAAAGTCTATAAGATAAAAAGGAGGTTAGAGAGCTCAAGGTGTTTGGATGTTTTTCAGGTAGTACTTTGTTTATTGTCACTGCTGTTTTCCTGGCCACCAGTGGTGGATCCTAAATTCCCTTTTTATGTGTTCTGGTGGCACTTAGGAATTCAAGTCTGTAGGTGCTTCATCAATCTTCTCTTCACTCTAAAAAGGACCCAGGACTCAGCTGTCTTGTAGCAGCATCCTATGCACACACCAAAGGCCAGCACTGTTCTCTCCAGTCTGCAGCCTCCCTGGAAAGGGAGAAGCACCCGTCACACCTGGATGCCGGTCCCATGTAAGTGAAGCATTTGTGCTCTCATAGTCTGAATGCTGCTCATAATTTTCTTCTGATGGCCAACCAGTGTGATCCCTAAACTCATCACATCGCTGAAAAAGACAGATGCATTTTTTATTAGTTAGCTTACCGAGACTTTATTTGGTAGCAGACTGTCATCAACTCCTTAACTGAATAATCCGTGTATCTTATGTGCACAGATCTCGTATTGGTGTTCCTGGGTATGTGGTCACATTCCTGCAGCAGGTCAGGTCAGCGACCTGCATTGCCTTCTCCTTTGTGAAAACCTCGCTGCTTCAGCTCTCAACTAGCCGATAAGATAGTTTAAAAGTGACTTGAAATTTTATGTAGGAAATTATCAAAGTGTTAAAATTATTGTTAACTTAAGATGACATTAGGAAATGTTAGATGAAACATTGTGATCTTGAACCTAAGTGAAATTTAAAATATTTTGGTATTCAAATATGTGTATGGTATGAACAGATACAGTTCTGGCTTCTAATAGAACAAGAATTTTCATTGATTGTATAAATTTGACAGAGTTTAATTATATGGTAGTTCTGAGCATATTATTGGTCATATACTTACTTTCAGTTCAGTTTGATCATTTCTTAAAGAGTACAATACCCATTGCCCATGTTTAATAGCTTAAATCTGACATAAGCTAACTGGATCTGTGTATATGTTTTTTGTCTTTCTTGATAGCCAGAAAGACTGAGGTTAGGTATTCAAGCAGCTAAAATACAGCAACAGGACAGTGTGGTAGTATTTTGCAGCAGTATCTAATAAGACTTGGAGAGGCAAGGTCTTTAAGGGGAGCACCTTACTTTAGAAAGACAAGGATCATTGTACCAGCTCTGCCCACATGGTACCTAGCAGAAAACTAGGCAGATAGCATGCACATTGTTAAATTCATGTACATGACATTTCCTGACACCGGGAAGGACTGCTGGCCTTCATTTCATCTGAAAAGTGTAAATCCTTCTCACAATAGTAGGTAAAAAGGACCTCGCTAATGGAAACTTGATAATTGTTTCTCATTTTCAAACACACTGACTGAGAGAAACAGCATCACCCATGAGTTATGTAGCAGCCAAAGAAGGCAAGGTTGGGGTAGATTAAATTGTTTTCCTAAGGCCACACAATCGGTGATGGAGCCAAAGCAGAAAATTAGTTTTTACTTCCAGATCACAGCAATTTCTAAGTTGTTTTATCAGGTGACTCTTAAGGTTAAAAAATTTTTTGACTCAATCCACACTTTCCAATAGGTAAGTTAAACTAAACTGTTACAATAGTTACAGTGAATTAAATGGTTTCCTTTGATCTCTTCAGAAAATAATCGTATTGAAAGTCCTAATGCATTCTGGTGTTGGGTTTGAAACTTTGAGATTGTAACGTCTGACACAAACCTGGTGAAAGAAATCCTCCTTTGCAGTGAAGAGTAGGAACCTAAGGATACCATGGTTAATGAAAAAAGAAAAGTCTCACTGAATGGTGTTTAGCACACTGGCTGCAGAGACAGATTAGCTACCACTCAACTGAGTCAGTTTGGGGAAAATACTTAAGTTCTCTGAGCCTGAGCCTTGTTGTGGGTGAAACTACCGAGTTAACAAAACTGTTGCTGTGAGGATTAAAAAAGATACTATACGTTAAAAGGTGATTTAGCATAATGCCTGGCACATAGAAGGCATTTATTAAAGAGATACTTTTCTCCATGGTTTTGCGGTTCATACCTCTTTCATATACCTTGAATGTATGGATTGTACCTAATACATTCTTAAATATAATTTTTAAAGTTTAAGCTTACTCAATAGTCATTCTGGCAACTGATTCAAGGGTGTTGTAGCCAGCTGCTGTGAAGTTGTCTTTATATCTTTCCATCTTAATAGCTTGTAGCCATTCTCCGACTGAACAAAATGTAGTGAAGTCAGGAGTGTTTTGATCCAGAAGAGGGCTTATTGGCCTAGATAAAAATAAAACAAATTTTTTTTCATGAACTTCTAAGGGAACAGATCTTGTACCATGCAAAAATAAGGGTATAAGGAATAAAATTACATATTTAAGTTAATGTTATTATAATACTTATAAAGTATAAAAATGAATAGATATGCTAATAAAATGTCATACCTAAAGCTTACCCAATAATTACAGACTCCAAAATTTATATATTTTTATATACGGACCCATTTTATGCATTTTTAAAATATAGCCAACAGTATTTGTAATCAGTAAATATTTGTTCATTTGCTTTTCCACACATAGCTGGGAGTAAAGGAAGCACATTTGGCTGTGGACTGACTTGTTCAGAAAAGGAGGCTGCTGTTAAGACATTCTGAGCCCACTGCACTGATGGCGGCCGTATGAGCACCTGGTGGCTCACATGCTTTTGCAAGGCTTAAGGGACAACCAGTGCAGACTGGAGAACAGGCTTACCTGGCCTCTGAGGCTGAATAGCTACTACTATGCATTATAATGCAGGAAGTCAAGTGTTTCAGACTTGTTTAAAGCTGGCATACTTTAATCATGTACTGAATTACTTTTATAAATGTTAATGTGAGAGAATAATTTTACTAACTACAAGCAAATAATAAAATTGATACTATGTAACAAACCAGGGCAGCAGTGATAAAAAGTCACATAATAATAATCGCAATAATAATAGTAATTTGGAAATGTGAAATGCCACCTAATTACAAAATTTCAATTTAAAAAGTTTTCTAAATGACAGCCAATGATATCTATTATAACTTTTAAGGGAAAAAAGCAATAATAATTAATAGATCTCTTTAAACACTAATTCAGTTAGGGATCTGAAAAAGTAAAATCTTCTGCAAACACAGTATATTTAATATGGATTTATAATTTAACACAAATGCCAACTTGCCAAGGTGGTGGGACTGAGATGAAAAATCATTCCCATGAACACTTTAATTTCTCCAGATTCCCTTCCTTTAGGTTTTTCTTACCTACTACAGGTTCCCAAGGGTGTTTTCAGACTATTCGGGTTTCGAATCATTTTGTCTAGAATTCCAACTATCTGTTCGAACTTTGGCCTTTCGGAGCGTTCCTTCTGCCAACAATCCAGCATCAGCTGGTGGAGACCAGCTGGGCAGTCCATGGGTGCAGGTAAACGATAACCTTCTTCTATTGCTTTTATAACCTAATAGCCAACAGGACATTAAAGATATTACCGAATGAGATTCAGGTATAATTAAGTAAATTGCCTAGTAGGCAAAGTGATTTATAAAAGTGAAGCACACTGCTTTGCAAAAGACTTATTTTTTCCCAAAATATCCATGAATATTAAGCATGTTATTAATGGGTGCATAAAGTGCAGGATATGATGACATTTTGCAGTTAATTCAGCAATAGAGAGCAGCAATTAAGTTCACTCAGAGGGCAATAGATGGAAAATTTTTTAATGTCATCCCAGAGGTTTTCAAAAGGAAAGATGTTATGGAACTATTTTACATGTACAATAATAGTTGCACATGTACACATTTCTCCATAGATTTATACATTTTCCGAGTTGTAAGAGGAAGTTCTATGTTACCCAAAATGGAACCCCCCAAAGTTTCACTTTTTACAAAGTTCAAATAACACTTTTAAGCAAGATATTAAAATATGTGAATGTACCATGACAAAATATTACCAAGCACGATACTGTATTAAATACTATGAAGCTTACATGTTAGAAAGTCTATAGTGTGTCAGATACAGTGTGTGGGAACCAGTCTGTGCTAGTCCCCAAGGTGACTGAATCACCTTGGGGCTCCAAGTTTAGTGGCCTCACAGTGGCAGATTAAACTAGCCTTCGGGGAGGCGGGGGGAGCAAGGGCTTCCACTAAGAAATTGAAAAAGGTTACAAATCAGGGCTTTCCTACTTAGAGTTCTGGCTGTTAAACTTTTATCAGCACATAACTGCATATTTATATGTAATAACAGCCTAAAATGCTATTTACATGAAGTTCTGAATGTTAATGAAAAATAGACTTTTATAAGCATTTGTATGTGGCAATCAGAAAGTCTAAAATTACTTATTCAAACTTTTTTTTACTTATATGGAAAGAAAAAAACAGATTCTGAAAAGCAGACATTGCCACAAATCTGAGCAGCACAAGGAAAGTAACAGGAAGGCAAACAATACAAAAGAGAAAAACTCACGAAATATTGTAACATTGATAGGAGGTTAAAAATCCTTTGATACTGACATAATATAGCAGAAATATAAGGAAAAATGATTGAAAAAAAAGGTGACCTTGAGTCTGTGAAGAAAATAAAGTCAAAGGTGGGCAGACAATAAGCTGGCTTTAAGAAATGTTGATTAACTTATTATCTGTAGGAAATCAGATCCTTAAGATGCTTGTTGACATTTATGAACGGCACATACAAATGTAAAAGGGTGTAGGATGGAATGAATACAGTAGCTGTTATCAACAATTTTTAGAGAAAATCCTTTGTTTAAAAAGAGTCCATTTGAATTTTTAAAACACCTGTATGTGCAAAATGATAAAGTTTAGAAGGTAAACAGATTAACTTAATTACAGTCATTTTTGAGGAGTGTTGTAAGTATAAAGTCCTCGGTCCAAATTCTCCCCTCATCACTGTGTTTTATTTTATACATCAGTTTACTAGACATCTTCACCTGCATTTTCCATAGGCACTTTATATGTCTTATAAGCAAAGATACACAAATGGTAACTGTCAAGGTCACAAGTAACTATAGGGGGAATTAAATTGAAAAAATACATTAAATGCAAACAATTTCATGTGGCTTTGTGCACCACTCCAGGGGGGCACTCTGTTCAACGATGTAGGAGAAGTATGAGGAATGCACTCTGGAAAGTTGGGTTAAGTTTTTAAACAAATTGTGCATAGGTAAATAAAAACTTCTAAAAACTTTATTATTCAGAACGACCAAATAATAAACAAGTGGGGGCGCTTTTTCATTGGGAAAGGAATGGCTTTCCTTGTATTCGAGTTTGCTCGTGTGGGAACGCACGCAGTATCTTCTGATTGGGTAGGGCTCCGTTCCCCTGGCCGTAACATTACTGCGGTCCTATTACTGCCTCGAAACCGGTTTCCCTCTCGTAGCTTGTCTTCCTTCTGATGTCCAGAAAGAAGCAATGCAGGTAAAAGGGGCTTTCCTTTTTCGTTTCTCTCTACACAATCTTTTAAAAGGTACACCTAAATCTTACCATGATCCTCCTGACCTAATACTCTTCAACAACTCTCCCATAAGTTTCTCTAGTTTTGAACATGAGAAGTTCTTGTCTTTCCATCAATGAACACAGTGTAGTACCATTTAATGACTCTTACAGAAATGAAGGAGTTAATTAACCCCACAGCTTCTTATCGCATTATAGGAACTTCATGCTTCTTAGGATAGCAGAGAAACATTTATTGCAACACAAAATAAAACTTCTAGCTCTCAAAGCTTACAGTGGTTTACACATTTCTCATGGAGCAGATGCAATACATAACTTTTAAAGTAAGATGTTATGGATTGGGAATCAATTTTGGGACCATAATGGTTCAGTTAACTCTCATGCCCTCACCTACAGGAGCACTAGCGGTACTTGCTGGGAACCGCGGCCTGCACAGAGCAGGGCTGGCATTAACTGTGCATCCCCTTTGAACACTGACCAGCCAACAGGAGATAAATTGGGCACAAACCAAACCTAAAGGGTCTGTGGTTTTTCATTTGGTTAGCTTCATTGTTTCCAGTGAGGAAAATAAAAATCACTATCTGCAGACTGTTCGGAGTGTTTGGAAACAGTACAGCTCACAGACAGGTAAGGTAAGAACTTTGACTTCTTAGAGCATTACATAATTATTCATGCAATTCATTAAAACATCCTTTTGTGAAATTCCAAAAATACCTTGATTTGGCCTGTCCATATCTAGCCTTAGGATTGTAATAAAAGTCAGAGAAAAAATTTATAAGCCATTTCTAATTTTAGATAGGTCCCTGAGGAGTAAGAAGTGACTAGGTAAATGCCATCTATAAAAAACCACTGGGATACAATAGGGAGTGTTGGTATATTCTGTAAAAAGTTACTTAGAAATAAAACCAGAAGGTGCTTGTTGGTAGTGTTTCAGTATGATTAGTGTGACCACTGTAATTAAGAGAAAAAGAAGCACAGAATGACCCATGCTAATGGGCCTGTATTAACTCACAATGGGATGTAACGCGGTTGGCCTCTGTTCTCTGCTCATGCCCCCTTCGCTTTGCTAACCTTACATGACATAACCCACATTTCATATAATTAAATATTTTGGGCCCAATTTACAAGATTATGGTAAAGTTTTACAATAAGTCACAATTCTGTGTCTCTCTTAATATAAAAATATAAAGACATACATTGGTGGTGGCTTTTAAAAAGTTGAGGGCTCACAAAAATTTAGTTAGAGCTTGATATATTTTCAAATCTCACAAATGTCTTAAAGCGGACCACTGTAAGAACTTATCTTTATGTCCCATGTACTGACAGAAGCTTACTTTTCATCATCCTATGTCTATCTACTAATAAAATAAAAATTGTATTGGCCTAACCTGAAGTGAGGAAAAACAACTTTGTAGAGTAATATATACAGAAAAAAACCCCTAATCTGTACAATGAAGAATTTCAAAATTTGGGAGTAATAATGTTATTTGACTTAATTAGGACATAATTGCAATTAAAAGACAGCTGATGTGAATGCTAATGATGAGTATTTTCAATTTCTATAATATTTATTACATTAGACGTCATTTTATATAAAGATTTTTCTTTGAGAGAGCTATACATCTGCAGATTTTTTTTTTTTTTGATGAACAGGAACTTTATTTCTTACACTTAAAGGCTGATGAAAATCCATTAGGAATTATATTAAAGAAAATACAATATATCTCAATTAAAAACTATAGTAACTATATTTACTCATTAAATACTATTTAAGTTTTCTAAAACACAACTTGAAAACGCCCAGCATGCATGTATAATTTTAGTACAGTGGATTCAAGACCAAGTATACATGTTACATGCATCAAAGCTCATCTGCAGATTTTTAAGAAACAAGCAAGCAGAAAAAAAAACAAAGACACTGAAACAGAGAACAAGAGGACAGTGACCAGAGGGGAGAGGGAAGGGAAGTTAAGGGGAAAAAGGGGGAGGGATTTGGAGGAACAAATAGGAAGGACACAGGGACGAGAACTAAGGGGGGTGGAAATGGGAGGGAGGTGGGGAGCAAGGAGCGGGGGAGGCTGGGATGGGAGAAATAGACAAAAAAACTGTACTTGAAAAATAACTAAATAAAATAAATAAATAAATAAATTAATTAATTAAAAAAAGAAGAATGAAAACAGGAAATTTATTTAGAAAACGCTGCCTTGATTTTGATTGTAAATAATTAGATTCTAACTGCTTCTATTCAGTAAAAATTCAAGAAAGTTAGAAGTACATGAAAATAAAACGGGCTTTCAAACAGTGCTAATCAAGTCACAAAGCACTGGGGTGTGGGTATCATTATACTTATGCATATTATCTTTTTCCCAAGCTTTTCTTGCTCCCAGACATGTCCTGAGTTTGACTAAATTCTCCTGGCAACTATCTACACCTCACTGCCTTCTATAATACCCTTTTCCTATCTCTTCCGTGTGATCAAAGAAACCTCCCTTTATGCAGCATTCATCCAGGAATTTTGTGAACTTGCATATAAACAGAACCATCAATTTACTGATTATTTTCATGGCATTTCATTAAAAGTGTTTTAAAATCTAAGGCATTTGGGATAGTTGGGGGCTTTCCAAATTCCTGACAAATCCCTAGCAACTTCACTTAAACACTATAAAGTGGATTGATTCATTTAGTAAATTAATCTAAGTTAATTAAAACATTAATATATTTGAAGTTCTGATGAAAGCAAACTTCACAGAAAAACATAATGTATTCACTTATATACAGGATTTCCGTATACATGAGGGGGTTCAGAGATGTCAAGTCTCTCCGTGAACTGTTACTGGAGACCCCAAGTAAAAAAGCATCTTTTATCTAGAGAATCGTTTACCAGACTGGAATTATTTTAAAATTACTTGGGTTTTTCATCATTCAAAATGATGCATATATAATTGTTCAAATAGCAGTTCAACAATACAAATATGAAATAATGAATACTACCCTATAAGAGGAATATTAACATCTACTTCATTACAAAACTGAACTGCATAGGTAATCTCTTACTACTGCACAAACTTGTCTCAGAATTTAATAATTCAGACCTCAAAATGAAAAAAAGAAAGGTATTAATTTTTCTATGTCAGAACTCAATTTCATTCTATACATATTTGAATTTGATCAATAAAAATATTTTTTATTCTTGATATACTAATTATGCATCCATTGTATTTCACTTTCAAGAAAAACAAAGGAACAATATTTCAGGAATTCAAAAAAATGAAAACTGAATACACTTATTTTCTTTCTTCATCATTCCTATTTGTTTCTGGAAGCGAACTCTGAATTTAAGTTATCTGATATTCCTGTCATTCCCTTTATGTATGAATCTAGTACAGAAGGAAGGTGTCAAAAAAAATGAAACTCCACTGGGTGTCTGGGGAATGTAAATATTTCTCTGTCTCTGCCCCAAGGATGTTTGTCCTCGTCTTGACAGTCCATGAAATCTTTGACACCAAGACCTGTCAAATATTAACAACTTTGCCTCTGCCAACAGAATCATCATTTAGACTTTTATCTTTGAAAAATGAAAACAAAAACTAAAACTAAAAAAAAGTTTCATGTTGTCTCAAATTAAAATACCAAAACATTTAAGTGATTTAAAAGCTTCACCTTGTTAGGGCATGAACTTCTCAGGTGATGCGCCAGTTTGTAGGAAAATACACTGCAAAGAACTTGACCAACAGTCTGACTTGACTTCAGTTGCCTAAAAATAACTCTAAGTTTCAAAAACCGTAGACACTTGATATGAAAATTCTAAAACCGAAAACAAAGCTATTGATTTAATAGAACAATGTTCATGATCTCTTTTTGAAAAATATTGTAATTTTAACTTTGGTCAGCTTCCATCACTGTCCATGTATACAGAATTGACTAATCCAAACAGTCTGTTAGTCACATCCGTCTTCTATGTGGCAATACAAACTTTCCTCAAGCACTGACAACTTTTTACTCTATTCCTCAAGAACATGCATTTGTAACATTTTAAAATTCCTTCAAAAATGTCTGTCATGAATGTATTCCAACCTAATCCTCATTTGGAATGACTACCAATGTGCACATCTTTGGTATAGAAAAGAAAATCTGTTTGCTAGGTCCTGACACACCTCACTAAACCTTTGCTTCTCAGCTTTCCAATGTGTTCCCTTCGAGAATCTTCTCATTAGCTATAAACCAAGGTCTTCTTCAGATTTCTAGTCCCTGGATTTACACTTTCTCTACTTTTATCTAAATTTCACTAACATTGTCAATAACTGAACTCTATAAATCTGCCAGTATTTCAAATTCTGACCTGTAAAAATGTCAATTTCATAAAATTCAACCTAAGAGAAGCTAAAATTCACATTTACTTAGCTTGTATTGTTTTATAAATGGTTTCTTAGTGTGAGCTAAGAAATGCTCTCAGCTTCTTCTGTCAAAAAATAACAGCATGTTTTACATCTTTGTACGTAACAGGACACACATTAATGAGAAGTATCTTTTTAGGTATTTCCAAAGACACTTCCATTGCGATTATGTTCTAATTACAACTATGAAACCCTTACTAATCTTGGTCATAAATAGGTTTGTCTCATGAAATTAAAATTTAATTAAATCAATCAATAATAATTCAAACATATTTTCTCAGAACACTAAAGAAAAATAACCTTCAAAGACAAAAAACCCCAAACCAACCCACAACCACAGCCTTCCTTCCTCTCCTTTCTGTGAAAGGTTCCTTTACTCCCGTTATTCTCCCGCTACAGCTGCTCTATTAAGGAGGAAAGATCCTGTGAAGGCCTATTATAGCCAGAGAATTTAAGTTTTAAAAAAAGCAATCCTTCAAAATGAAAAGTAAAATGAAATTAGCTGACCTACTAATTTATTATTAATTATTGTGGTAATTTGTGCTACTGTGTATACCAAGCAATTGTGTTTTTATAATCTACAGAAGTTTCTTCTTATAAACCATTACCTACATGTTCCAATAATAGTGAATATTAAGGCATTACATCCTTTTTTGTTTAAATAGTGTAACACCTACATCTTGATTTGACATGTCCCAATAAGGTCTTTCTCCGTAAGACATGACTTCCCACATGACTATTCCGTAGCTCCACACATCGCTGGCTGATGTGAACTTCCGGTACTGGATGGCTTCAGGGGCTGTCCATCTCACTGGAATTTTCCCACCCTGTTATAAGAAGAAACCAACATTTTAAGTATGTACAATAACTTATTTAAATACATCACTTATAGCTGAACCATCAAGCTGTCATTAAACATCTATATATTTGTTTGGCGATTCAGCAGTATCACCCATATCCGTCTCGAATCTCCCTTAAGTGCATTTACATTTACTAATCTGTTTTTTAAAACCATTACAAGACTTCATTTTTTAAGGCAACTCTATTTAATGGGTCTTATGTGGTCTCAGGGCAAGAGTCTAGTCAAAAGACAGTGACAAATTAGGTAAAATAATTACTAAAATGGAATGAAATATGGGGTATTTAAATAAACACGCACATATTTCCTTTTAATCTAGTCTCACAAGAGTTACAAGAATTACTGTAGTTAATATTTTTTTAAATCATTATTTAAAAATTGAATTATATTTTTCTGCCATAAGTGTGAGGGCTGGTACATATATGATCATATATTATTTATATGAACATCCTGGTATAAGATAAGCATGTTGCCATTCTTATCATTATTTCTTGTCTTATTCTATATGTAGGTTGCAAAAGCAACAATGATTCTTCCAAAGGAAAACGGTAACACAAAAAACCTGAGCTCCGTTTGCCTCCTTTGTCCCTGTTAGTTTTGTATTACTAAAGCTTTGGCTCTGTTGGCGGGAGAGTCTCAGGCATTGTGAAGAGACGCGGGGCTAGACTTTTTCTTACAGTCGTTGTGTAGACGGCTTCTGGATCATCCTCTATGACCCGGGAAAGGCCGAAATCTGACACTTTACAGACAAGATTGCTGTTGACGAGAATATTGCGAGCTGCAAGGTCCCGGTGAACGTATCCCATATCAGCCAGATATCTCATTCCAGCAGCAATTCCTCTCAGCATCCCCACTAACTGAATGACTGTGAACTGCCCGTCGTGTTTCTGCCGGGAGACAACAACAGAAGTCCAGGTAACTATAGTTTGAAAGGGAAAAAGTCCCCACGAAAACCGCACACACACTATTCATTTACTGTTGTATAATAGGAACTATTTCCATATAATGCAGGCATTTGTGAAAAACATAACAAATGCTGATTTAACTGAGATCAAATATGAAATAGAGTTTTGCTAATCATTTATATTGGTATGTTATTTATATTAATTAATAATAGCTTCAGATTATACAAATTCAAAAGTATGTGCTAATTTTTAGGTGAAAGTTAGGGAATGGAATTCTGAGCATATCCCTGACAGCTACATGTTTTCATCACTGGCTATAAAATTATATAAATAATCTAAAATTATAAAGATATGAAGACACATATATTAAAATATTTTCTCCCAATGGTAAAAAGAGGTGGTAGATTTTTGAGTAAAAAAAAAAAAGGAGGGGAGAAACTAAAAAAATGGTTATATCGTCTGACTTTGTTCTCATTTTACACTTTTCCTTGTTTTGTTATTAATAGAAACATTACTTGCAACTAAGAGTCTCCAAAATAGACGTACATACTAGCACGTGGGATTGAAGACTATTTGCAACTTGACTGACTATTATATATTTTAACCTGTTTTTAACCCATAGGTTTCCCCAACTGCATTACAAATAGGGTACATGAGGCTGCTGCTCTGAGCTGATTCACTTTCTAGGTGACACATCTCCCCAGAGAGCCGCTAGGCGCAGCAGAGGCCACGAAGATGCAGCAATGCACACTTCTCTAGAGCTTCTGGATACCCATGCATCTGGGTCGAATGTATCATTCCAGATAACACATGGTAACTCTGCCTGTGCTCTTATTGCTTAGACTATTTTATCTTTGCCATTAAAAATGTTAACATGTGTTCTTAGGTAAAAAGTCTCTGAGAATAAAAATATATATGTTTATACATTTAGATTACATCGTTTACAAAAATAACCACATGCTGTTAATTAAAAAAAGTTAACAGCTCTGTGCTCAATATTTACCCCAAAATCTAAATAGTTCCAAAGAGCAGAACTCAGATCATTAAGTGGTTAGTTCACACTCCACTTTTCTTTGTACCTATCGCCCCTGCAGGTGTAGTTGTGCTACAAAAGTAAAATGCTACTCCATGACCTGCATTCAAATTACAGGGCTTCAAATAGCCTCTGTTACTTGAGATAAACATATGAATAGAAACTGTTTCTGTTAAGTACATTGTATCACTTAAAAGATCAAAAAGATTGTAGTCCAATCCAATCTAAAACTCTCATTTTAATCTGCTTTTCAAGGACAACTTTCTAACTTGTTAAAGTTTCTAATGTTCACATTTTGCACTGCAAAAAGAAAAGTTCAGGAAATTATTGCGGTAGCAGGCATGTAATATATTTAGAATGGAAGGATTTGCTACTACTCACTCTGAGAAATGCATCTAGGGCTCCATTTTCCATGAATTCTATTACAATCATGACTGGTTTCCCTAAAAGTAAAAATACACATACGTAAGAAAAGAAAAGTGTTGCTTCAGAAACCACTGCCTCAAGTTCAGGGTTATTCCTCTTTTATCCCAGATAAAACACATGGTGCCATTTCGAAAGACTCAGTGTGTGAGCTGTGAGTGTTTCAAATATTTCTAGTGCTGCTGCTGAGGTCGAAGGGTCGTTAAATGTCTGGAGCATGGTCATGATTCATAAAATTTAACAATAAAAATCAGTGTGTTCTCCTGACTCCTGCTTTGTGAGCAGAACTCAGAGAAAATGACACTTTATATATAAAATGTGAAGACTAAATGGCATTACTTTTATGGCTTTTTGAGCTAAATGAGAATATCAATTGCTCTATTGGATGTATTCTTTAGTTCTAATCCTGCACTCATTTGACTTTTTTTTCCTGAGGAGGTGACACAAAAGAACTGTTTAGTAGGTTCACACCAAGTCCAACATTCATTTAGAATATGCAACATGTTTATAATAAATTTTTATTATATATAAAATGACAATAATTTCTGACAGTCCACTTGATAAATGAAAGATGTAATCAGTATCTACCTCTTGTAACAACCCCTTCCAAATGGACAACATTTGGGTGGTCAAACTGCCCCATGATGCTTGCTTCACATAAAAAGTCTCTCCGTTGTTTTTCTGTGTAACCAACTTTCAGGGTTTTTATGGCTACGGCAACGTCTCTTTTCCCTGGAAGTTTCAAACGACCACTACAGACTTCTCCAAATTCTCCTGAAGTAACAGAACAGGCAGAATCATTTTAATTTCAGAAATATTTTATCTCTCAGAGAAAATGCAAATAAGTCTTTAAAAGTACTTTTAAGCTCTTCTAAACTGTTTGCTACACAAGCTACTATTTTACTTGTTTTTTTCCATCACCATTTATCTGCGTTTTCCTCCACACCCACTGACCCCCTTCTCCCCGAAATCACCATACTGTTGCCTGTGTCCATGATCTTTCTCTTTTTTTTCCTTTCTTGCTCAATCCCCCCACACCCAGCACATCCCCCAGAGCTGTCAGCCTGCTCTCCATCCACGAGTCTGTCTCTGTTTCACTTGATAGTTCAGTTTGTTCATTAAATTCCACTTACGAGTGAAATCATACGGTACTTGCCTTGCTCTGACTGGCTTAGCTACTATTTTTAACTGAATTTAAAAAAAACTTTAAGAAAAAAATTAGGTTTGAAATACATTGTATAATATACATACACTGCTTACTAAAGAGCACATCAGCAAATTCTAAACATTGCTACTGCTTTTATGGTTTAAGGAGCAAATAGTTTGTAAAGGTTTACGAGTCTGGAATTCATATGCACTATGCTATATTGAAGGCAGTTGGACTGAAAAATGGGAAATTATGTAAGTACACTGTATACATATAAACTGATATTCCTTTAAAATAAGTCATACATATTAGTTTTCTACATAAAATTAAATTGTACGAGGGCTACCTAATACCTACAAGTACAAGAAAAAAAGTGTAACAATGAAAGCTTAGTAAAATGGTAAATTAAGAAAGATGAAATGTATTCCAGTATAATTGTGACATTTTAATTTTTTAAAATGCTACATCATTTCTTGAACAACAGGCCAAAACTTAATAAAACAGCTTAAAAACAACCCAGTATTTTAAACATCCAGCAGAAGACAAAAGATACACAGATTATTTGTGCCACATGCTTGTTTTTTTTTTACTTTTTTTCATAAGATTTCATAAACAAGTACAGCCTCTTGCTTCCAACAGTTCAGGTAAATGCAAAAGTTCTATACTTGAGGGATAATTATTTGCCTGTCATTATGATGTATGACTTGCGATCTTGGCTAAATGGAAGAGCTGAATAAGGAAGCTACAACAGCCTTACCTGCACCAATCACACGCTCAATTTTAATACAGGAGGCATCTAGCTCCTTGGCGAATTGATGGACAGCTCTATTTGGGTCTTCATAGGTTTCAGGGTCAATGTAGGTTTTGGTGCCTGGAAATTTAACTGTAATGATGTAAGAAAGCATGACTGTGATGAAGCAAAGCACTTATTGTGCAGTCAGCCCAGGAATTTCATTATGCAGAGTGCTCCTCGGAACAGGGAACTTGCTTCCACATCACCTGATTCACAGCACTTTTAAGAGACTACTTCAGTCTGCTGGTGTATAGGTATTATCTGCAAGCTTCTATAGGTAACATGGGATCCAGCTCATAGGTTACTAACTGAATTGCTTCTCCAGTAAATCAACAAAAGACATCATCAAAATTCTCTGACATGACTTATCAGACTGGAGGTTTAATTAAATTCACTGCTACCACAGCACAGTTCAGGCCATATTGAAGTTTGTAATGGACTTGGAAACACATTTGTAAATCTGTAAGTCAGTCAATCAATCAAATACATACACTGAGAAAAGATGACATTTCATATACAGGTAGCCTACTACACTGAGAGCAATATTAAAAACATTTAGACATCTTACTTATTCTTTTGATTTATTTTTTAAAAGACCAACCACCGTTGACATATACATAAAATTAATACAAGATATGAGAGTTGCTATCACAAACTCAGAGAGAAATCTACTAAAAACACAGTTTCATCTTTACCTTACAAGGCAATAGAAGCCAGATGTACAAAGTCCAGAATATAGTTAGAAAATTTACAATATTCCTGGGATCTGCTGACCATGTATGATACAATTTGAAAGAGAAGTGGTTTATATAAACTTTCAGTTATAAGGCTCTGGAAGGAGGCAGCGAGTATGCCTCAGAGAAGGTAGTCAAGATTCAAACAACATAGAATCATAAAAGTTGCAAAAGTTAAAACTCTTCTTAAAATGCACCCAAGAAGCATGCAGGTAACAGAAAATACTGTGTTAACTTCAAATCAAATTCAATTACAATAATGTACTCCAATCAATCATTTGGTTAAAGACAAAGATAAGATAAATAAGCATATATTTGGTTATAGTAATGCAATGAAAAGAATTACACTATAGCCTCAAAAACACTTTATTATTTTTTAACAAAGCCACTGAACAATCTTTTCATTAAATCTTACTATTTGGAGAACAATATATTCCTCTATGTTTTACACTGCAGCCTAACTGTGCTTATGCCATCACATTAACTTAAAACTATATTTTAGAAATAAACACATAACAAACAAAAAGAAGCAGAATGTATAAAGGAAAATGGGATTTAAAAATCTTGATTTATTCTGCTGTAGTTGGTTGTTTATCCAAAATTGATTGTCTTAAACAATTATTGTTGCAGTTTATAAAACTGACAGATGCTCATTTGTTACTAAAGCTGAACATGAAAAAAAAAACACAAGAAGAAAAGAGAGAGGGGATAGAAAGAGAAAAGAGAGAAGAAGGAGTTCGGGGAAGGGGGGGAAAGAGAACAAGAGAGAAGGGAAGAAAACAATAGGTTAACCTCCTAGATTGGCAGGCAGATGGAGAATGAGCCATCTTCTCTCTTTTTATTCTCTTTCTTTCATAGTTGTTTTTTTCTGTTTGTTTGTTTTGTTTTGTGCTGTGGTAAGGGAGCTAGGGCGGAGGTAACCTTCTGCATCTCAAACGGGGTCTCTGATGGTTCTTTATTCAAGCTGTCATAAAGCATTTTGACAGGCTAGAGCAATTTTGGCATAAAAACATGAAATACTGCCCAGCTTGGATTCAAAGACATTGTTAGAAGGAGCGGTAGGAGGAAACAAAATGTAAATTGGAATTGCTTCACTAAACTCCTCTACCGTGTTTATATCTTTAAAGGTAGCACTTGGGCCATAGAGAGTTGAGGGTGCCGGGTACAAATGGCTGGACATTCTATTAAATTCAGTGCTCTAAAAAGGTGGTGAAATGGTTGCTTTCGTGTTTCCATAAAAATCCAATCTGGTGTTTTAGCACCTAAGGAAATTGTTTGTATACTAAAGGAATGAAAGGACACCAACTTGTAAATAGCCAGTGACCACAGTGTTGCAGTTTACGTTTTTTAGAGACAGTCATAAAATCAAACAAAACACCTGGTCTCATCAAATGATAAGAAAAGATATCCCGTAAAAAGGGAGATTCAAAACTATCACCCTTTACCAGGGATTTACCAGAGTAGGACATGTTAAGTGCACTTTGTTTCGTTATTCATTTAAATGGATTTTAAAAATAAAAATATCAACATCATTTCTGAATATTCTAGTCTGTTGCTTATCTCAATTTAAGACCGTGAGCTTTTTTGTGTTTTAGTAGCTCATTTACATTTCTCATGAGTGCTAAGTATCTTAAAACCACCAACAAAAATTTTGCTCTTAGATGAAAACTGTGTATTTATCAAGCTCATCTTGTCTATGGTAGCAAGTAAAACACGCAACTCTATTTTTTTCTAATTACAAACTGAATGTCAGATGTAAAAAAAGCAAATGGCATTAAAATATTAAAACTGAGTGATGACAAGCATAAGGCTATACAAGTTTTACAGAAGCCATATTTCAATTTAACTTCTGCAATAACCTGCAAACTGAAACCAAATAAACTAAAATGTGTTTGATAATTCAGCAATATGTCAGATATACTCAGTAAAAGAAACAAAAGTGACATACTGATTAAGGCAATATTAAATGATTCTGCCATCAAATTATTCACACGTGGGCAGAATCAGGGATTCCAGAAACCATAGTCTAGTTACTCTTCTATACACACATTAAAGTAGAGATAAAAATGTAGGCATTGGAGTTTAGATTCTTTTTCCTGTCTGTGGAAGTGTTAAAAATGATTCTCTCTTGTCATGACAGAGGCGAAAAAAAAAGTAACTTGCATCTTTTTCTGTATGTCCTCTAACTAAAACCTGTCTGTGGCACACTGTCATCACTGAGGCGCGCTGGTCACGGGCTTATCAGTCACTGCTGTGTTCACGAGGGGAGGCACAAACTTTGGGGGTGTATCAAATGCTCCCAGAGGGGTGCGGTGATGGGATCATATCTATTCAGTCAGAATCACAGGAAGATCCCAGTTTTATGAGGGTTGGACTTTCTACAATTGGGATACCCTCTTAAAGAAAGATCACACCACAAAATTGCTAGCACTTTACAAGGTCCTTAAGGGGGGGGGTGGTCTGTGAAAGTGAGAGACCCCGAAGCCACCTCTGGTCAAATCCTTACTTTGATTTGCAGTATCCCTAATAGTTTCCCTGCCTTCAGTGGCTGGAATTCTAAAGAGTGTAATAATTAATTTAGATATTGATTATCTAAAGCCACTTTTATTTTGAAAACTAAAGACATGGTAGCTGCTGGTTCAACAAATAAAAACTCAGGAATAGTAGTAATAGCGTTTACAGCTTTTGTTTTTGAACAACACATTTTCTTGGTTGATGCTTATGTAAACTTTTAATTTTACAATGGAAACATGACAATATCTTCTTAGATACTGACACCATGATTTAATAAATAACACAAAAATAGATATAATTCTTGTGCCATTTAAGAAATTTATTTATGAAAAGTTCTAGTAAAGATTATTGCTACTAAGAAAAATAATAAATAAAATTGGTCTTAATAGCTTCAAGGATTATAGTAACTAATATCATTTGTTTTTAGTTTTTTACTTTGGCTGTCTTTTTTATTCTTTCCATCCACGTTAAACAAGAATAAGAGTAATATAGATGGACATTGATTTTCTTTCGTTCTCTAAGCTCTCTTCCAAATATGATTTTTAAAATGAACGTTTAAGAATCAGGTAACCCAGATCCAAGGGAGAACATTGGAGGATGACATCTTACTTTTATACCTTTGATTTCTGGTAAAAGCATCTACCAGGGATAGAGAATGTTTAGCAGCTGAAGAGAAAGAGGTTCCTTAGCCTTGCAAGGTAGCAGCATTCACTGGGTGGGAAATCCTTCCAAACTGATATGAACTCCTTAGCTAAACGTGGGCCATGCAAAATTTAGGTCATTATTAGAAGAGTATGAAACTGTTGGTCGAGGTTTGTAAAAGGAAAAATTGTGACAGTAAAGCAGCTTAATATCCTGTAGTTATATTAAAATTTCTTGTGAGGTTACATTTCGGAATATATATATATTTTTAAATTCACATTCTGTGACTTTCATTTTTGTGAAATGCTTTAAAGCAATAGTTTGAGTTCATTATATAATTTCAAGCATGATGCATTAGGAATTTTTATTATGCCAATATTAACAACCACGTTTCTGTATTAACTGGGATATATAAAAGTAAAGAAAAGCCAAACACTTACAATGAAAGTAAAGCTCTTCATCTCCTTCTTGGTCAGCTTTGCTATAACCACAGTGCCTGAAAAAAAATTATCAAGTTTGTGACAAGCACAATCAACAATCTCATTTTATATATTTAAAATTAAATAAAATATACCTTAAGTATTTTTCAACATGCTAGTTAGATCTATAAATAAAAGATAAAAGCTTCCTGTCCATAGGTATAAACTTACTAATATATTCATTCATATGATTTTAAAAGGGATAGAATATAAAATATTCCTGCAAGACAATGTAGAAGGAACATATTTTGTAGCTTTAGATTTATCAGTGAATAAATATTAGCTTATGCCTTTTTTCTGGAAAACAACAGATTTTAAATGGTTTCCACAAACATTAACTGAAAGAATTAATTTACCCAATCGAAACTGCAATACTCATCCACTTAAACTAAAGGCAATGATTAAGCTGAAAGTGTATTTTTGCCTTGGGAGAATAAAAACTTACTGACTTTTAATGTTTCTTATCAGACAAAGAATATTTGCATATACTGTTCTGATGCACTAAATAATAAATAGTGGGTAACATAATTCTGAACAATGTTATCTCAGAGATTAGAAGAAGCTGGCATTTTACCTTCTTCCGATGATGAAGCCAAAGACCATGAACACCAGAATGATGGTCCCTGCCACTGCCACCACTGCGATGATGATGACGGGGTTCTGCTCGCTGGAGACGGCTGTGGCTGCAAAGAGGGCAGAGGCTCAGAAACATGCCTGGCCAGGTAGCACTCCAGAGGCTGCACAAAGTCTTATCAACACCAGCCATTTCTGCTATTGAATTCAGCTCTAATTTTAAATATATGCATTATATTGTCACTACACATTTAAACATTTATTTTTGCATGTTAAAGAAGCGGTAAGGACAATGTTTTCTTCTATTTTGTATCTTTCAGCTGTAAGAAAAGTGAGCCTATAAAATGCCTTATTGAATGCCTATCTTCTGCTTATTTATTGGAAACTTACTTATGAATCAGAAATAGAGATCTTTGATCTATAATTGCTATTAAGTCCTTTCTTAGCAAGGTATGTGATCCCTCTATGGCTGTTTTTCTGTTGTATAATAAATCAACCAAAATACATACTCTCTGCATTTTTCAAAGCACCTTAAGAGCTTTATATTTCATATTATCGATGTAAAATAAAAATCATCATGTGATCATATTAAATCATCATGAATTTGCAATGTACTATAGTTAAGGAAGGAGGACGGAATTACTTTTTTAATTTGACAAAGTATGCAATATACACATGAGAGTTTATAGAGGAGGTTTACTCAAGAGGAAACTTTCTCCAAGTTCTTTAAAAACATTTCAGCATTATCTAATTGTGGACACTTCCCGTCTTCTATGCTCATTGATGAAGGCAAGCCCAGCGGGCCTTTCTGAGAGTCTCTCTGGGGAGAGCACATGTTCACGTGTCCTTTACAGCAGCCTCTGATTCCAATTCTTCATCACGCCCCACGGCCTTCCTTCCCACTTCCGTTTTTCCAAATTAGTGAAGTTGCACTTATAATGTAATTTTCAATTGTCATATTTCCTGACTATAGTCTCAATGCCAGTATGCACTTCATAAAATAACCAAAGCAACATAAAACAATAAAAATGTATGGTGCAGTACATGAATCAGTTGCAAATATCATATATAATGTCAAACTAATAGTTTACTTATTTCTGAAACGATCAATGGCTATAATCTTTAATTTGTGGCAGGATGGAAAATACTAGTCCTTCTTTCTGGTGACAAGGGACTGGGTCTCTGGAGTGGTACTTACAGGTGGGCCAAGTTATGTGATGCCCCATAGGCAGCATAAAGTTTTTTTTCCTTTAGTTTATCTACGTCTCCCTCCATTTGATAAACCAACTCCTAACTTTGTATACCTATGCTAACTCTGGATAGCTTTTACACTGAAAAACAGTATAAATAGCTCTGGTGTAATAGTTTCTGAACAAAGGTACCTAATTCAGCATCTGCTGATTACTCCCCAAGGCAACTAAATGAAGGTGGGGGGAGAAAACTTTTAACCTTTATTTGTAATTTACAGCTTATTATCATTCAACAAGAAACGATAACTTCAACTATATTTGTTTTGGTTTGGTTGTTTATTGTTTTTACCTGTGTTTTTATGTATATTAAGAAAGGAAAAAGAATGGAGTAGTTTGTTCATGAGCAAGGAAAAATTGCATACATATGTGTTGAACTTATTTCCATTCAATGGATATTTCTCAAGGGTCTAATCGTCTGCGTGGTTAGAGGATTAGAGGTTCAGTTTTTCCTTAGCTTCAGAAACTGAGCTCCAATGAGAAAACTAACTCAGGTAAGTGATGAAATAGAATGTGTGAATATTTATTTCTACCTTTATGTATATAAATATACATGTATTATATGTATTATATATTATATGTACATGTATAGTCACACTTTAATCTCTCCATAGTCAACATTTATGGTTAATATTTTCACCTATTTCATGGATAACAGAATTTAAAACTAACTTATAAGTGTCATAATGAATACCCCATGATTTAAAAATTGTAAAAACAGTAGTTGACTTTGGATAGAAGGGGCTTTTAGGGTGATGTGCAGTGAAACAATCTGTTTAACTTCTCTTGTCAAACAGTGCTCGACAGGCTTCTCTTTGGTGGCTTCTTCCCTTCTGCCCTCTCCCAGCACAGTGAGTCGCTATTCCTGACACTCTGATAGCACTGGGCCATGCACTCCGCCAGCACTTAACTGCATACGAGTCTGTCTTTCACTAAATTTTAAATCAACTGTGGCACGTGTCTGCGCATACAGTTCCTCGTGCTAAATCAGTGTTTTTTAAAGGATGGTCTGGGAACTCTTACAGATCCCTCAAGAGCTCTCCAGGGGATCTGCAAGGTCAAAACTATTTTCATATGACATGATGTTATTTGAGTTTTTCATTCACATATACTCACAAGTGCAAAGAGTTGTCCAGAAGTTATATGACATGGGATGATGTCATCACTCTGATAGCCAATGAAATGTGTGCTGTGTGTTTTAAATAATTCTAAGTTTTAATTTTTAATGGGGTGAGTAGTAATAGATATATTCCAAGTAATCAAAGCCTCTTTGGGGATTCTTAATATTTTTAATAGCCTATAAAGGTTCCTGAGACCAAAAAGTTTGAAATGGTTGTGCTAAATAATAAAAGCTGACAGTTGAGACTGTGTTCTGGGCACTGTATTGGGACTTTGTGTACATTAATTCAGGGGTCCCCACCCCCTGGGCATTGGCCGGTACTGGTCTGTGGCCCGTTAGGAACTGCAGCATTCGCTGATTAACTGAGTCCTCAGCTGCTTTGTGAGTTAGGTACAGAGAGCGGTTCATCAAAGTCCCCCAGCTGGACATGGCAGAGGTGAGATGTGAAACCAGGGATATGTCTGCTCTCACTAATTGATACTGGTTATCTGTTCTAAATTGATGACTGCGAAATACTCATTCTTTGCTTATTTACTGGGTGCTTTCTATATGTCTATCACTGTAGCAGGTACTGGCAAGCCAATAGTAAGAAAAGGAGATATGATCATACATTCCAGGGAAAGAGAATATTCTTATGTTAAAAATCCCCACATTTTTTCTAATGCAAAAATCCATTTTTAACATTTATTTCATGTGTTCATTCAGGTTTCACTATTTCATTTTAATCTCTTTGAGTCTTATTTACTTTATTTTAAAATAATGAATATAATATGTATGGATCTCAGCACACAATAAACAATAGTTTAGAAAGTTTTCAAATCTATTAGGAAAATATTCTGAGACCAATTTTCAAACCTATTTTGAAAATATATTTAAACATATTATAAACATATTTTACAAGTTTCCACACCTAAAGTTTTAATTGATAAAAAAATGTGTAGGAAAATGTGAGATAATTACTTGATGTATTTAAGTTTAAATTATTTATTAGAATGTGGAAAACATCATTTGAAGTGTTTCGTTGTATTACAAATCACAAACATCATGAGATCAGCCTAAGTTGAAGAGTACAAGAACACATTTAACACAAGGTCACTCAGATGTTTGAATGATGAAATCTTGTGTAAACAATAAAAATAAAAATAAATTATTAAATGTTCTGGTGGTCATTGAACTTATTCTCATTTTAAGACTCTTTTTAAACTCCATTTAAAAATAATAAATAATAAGGGCATTACTTTTATAATACCAAATTATGTGACTTTTTAAAATTAATGCTTTCGTGCCTGTAATTCTACCCTCAGCTAGCTGAAGAGCAACCAGCATTGGTGCCCAAGCTGTTCAGAACCTGCACTCTGACTATAAACTAGAACATGAACCCCAGACAGCTCTTGGATTTGCAGTACACTGTGGACGCATGTGCTGCTGTGCTCCTATGCAGCGTTATAAAGCATAGGAAAATGAAAAGGGGATGCAATATATTGGTACCATTTTATTTTTAAGCTGAGTGGTAGATACAGAGATATTCATTTAGATATACTTAAATTTCATATGTACTTTCCATATATATTCTTTACATGCTTGAAATTGTTCACAAAAAGTGAAAAGGGAATGATTATAATAAAGATAAATGCGAGTTCTAAGATTTCCTTGAACTCAATTTTTTTGAACTCACTGCTAAAAGGCAAGTCACTTAAGTTAACACAAATTCTTACATTTTATCTTACTCTGGCCCACCCAGGTGTACATCCTGGATTTACTTGGTTTCTATAAAGGAGCCGTTCTGACTGACAGAAGCAAAACACATTCATTTGGGGGGCTACAAAACCAGCCTGTGTCAACACACAATTGAACACGTCCCGCTCCTGTTCCTAACTTTGTCTTTTCTAAATGAATCCAGTATGTGTTAAAGAGACCAATGTAAATCATGAGCTTCTAATATTGCAAAACAACACAGCACATTTTATATTATTATTCTAAATAGCCTCCACAAAGTACATATGTAGGCATATACATTCACCTTTAACCGTAAAAATTATCTTGAACAAAATCTTCATCCCTGATATTTAAGAAAATGCCAGAGTTATGGAGTGTAAAAATCCAAATCAAAGGTGGTAATTACCTTCAAACATTTTACCTGTAGCTTCCTCTAGTGTAGCAACATCCAGCCTGGGACTGTAATTTCCATAGCCAGCAGCAGTAAAAGCCCGAATCTGGAAAACATACACTGTCCCTGGCTTCAGGTTGTTAATGGAGGCTGAAGTGGACTTGGTTTTTACTGTCGAGTAGGTACGTTCCCTTTGATCCTGCAAACAATAAATACAGAGTAGATTTCATTGTGATTGCAACCAGGTGGTTTGACAGCCAATTTTTGCAATTTATTTCAATTTTCCGCATTTTTATTTTAAAGGCTACATTGTACATTCTGTGGAATATTGTAGCATTGAGTCATTTCTTGGAAAATATAAAATGTAAATGTAAACACATGCTTTCCTTCTATAAATTTCCAAGAGACATAATTTTATTAACACATTTATGATGTTTTGAGCTTTAACTTTGTTGGCGGAGGGTGTAGCAGTAAGAACTATTGCATACGGAAAATCCAGTGTCCTAATGACCAAGACAGGTTACACTTGTAAAGTCTAAGAGTTAGTGAAGGTCTTCACTTCATAATATAATTCCCTTAATATTTTTAATGAATGTTATTCATCAGGCATATTTAGAAAAAACATGCTAAAATGAGGAAAGCTATTAAATAAAGAAATCTAGCTAACACCACTACCATAGTACAGCAATTTTCAACCAGTGTGCCGCAAGTATTTTTAAAACATACAATGCCTGACTATTCAGTCAGTGACATTGATCTGTTTTCCCTTAGACTGTCCAATAAGAAATGACAACAGCCAACACAGTAGCCATCAGGTGTGAATGCCCTGTCTTGAACAATAAATATATAGTCATCAAATAGAGCTGCATCTTATTGGTCATGTAGCATGATAAGGTTGTGTCTATTGATCAATTCTCGGTAACAGAGATCCTTATATACAAGTTAAGGCACCTGATTTTTTAAAAAAAATCACACTGGAACAAAAAAGGGTAGATAATTAATATTATTTTTGTAAGTTGGCAATCAAAATTATACCTATTTTTATCAGATCAGCAAAAAACATACTTTTAGTGTGCTGCAGAATCTTAATAATTAGCTTATTGTGTGTCATGAGGTGAAAAAGGCTATAAATCACTGCCATGGTGACATTATCAACTGTTTTCACTAGAAACTGCATTTCTAAAAGAATAAAACCATTCTTACAATACACATTTTAAAAAAATATTTTAACCCTGGCTGGGCAGCTCAGTTGGTTAGAGCACTGTCCCAATATGCCAAGGTTGAGGGTTCAATCGCTAGTCAGGACTCATACAAAAATCAACCAATAAAGGCATAAGTAAGTGTAATAACAAACTGATCTTCCTCCTCGTCTTTCTCTGAAATCAATCAATACTTTTTAAATAAATATTTTATGTCAAAAGTATCAATATAATATCCAAGTATATTATTTATGGTGTGACAATATTTTCAACAATATTGCTTAGTTCAATTTCCTTATTTTTCAGATGTGTAAACGAGGGGTCACAAAGTTTTAAAATGTTTATCATATTATATGTCTTAGAATAAAAAACATTTAAAAGTTCAAGAATATGAAACATCAAAACAGTAGTCAAATAAATAAAAATTTAAAGCTTAATTGATATGCCTCTAATATTCCATTTACAAAAAAAGTTAATAAAAAGTACTCATCCAAGTATATAATTTTGACACTTTTTAATTTCTTCTATAATAAATTCCTGTGCTCAACTGTGACTGTCAATAAAACTACTCACTGAAATTGGAAAATACCAGTCTTGTTTGATTTGTCTTAAGTTTGGCATTCATGAAAGTGTAAATAAATTTATATTTAAACTGGATTTAGTGAAACAGACTTGTGATTGTGTTCATTATAATCATGCATAAGATGATTGTATTATATGTTTATCTAAAAGAAAACTAGGCACAGCTGATGTTAGACGATAATATGTACATAGATCACATGCTTACATACATTACAGTGCAATGCAGTTATTCTCTTTTAATGACTGCCTAATTTATAAGTTCAGGAAATGTAAATACGTATTGCTTCTATCATGCAAAACAGAAAAGTCTTTGAATGAATTTATTCCAGACTAGGGAACTGCAAAATATTTTATTCCATTGTTAGACTTCACTCTCATTGACCGTGTAACTTACCTTTTAAAACGTATTTTATTGCTTTTGAAATCTAATGAAATTTCAGAAGGGAGTACAACTTTTCGAGCTCATTGGAAAACAGACATGAAATCAACATTAAAAACAAGCATTCCCTCAGAAATGCATCTGATGGGATAAAAATATGTTCCCTGGTACAAAATGAGGTATTTAAAATGTCACTTTGGCAACGGAAGTCACAAATTTATGATAAAAAAATTAGCCAAAACATTGTAAACTTAATTTGAACATTGAAACTAATCTTAAACTCTTGTTTTTTCCTCAAAGAGAATAAAATATCTATTGTCAATGCACTAGTGCACATTATTTACTCAGTCAAGCTGGTCAGTCCCAAGATTCCCAAAAGCTTGACAGTCCTGTTTTGAAATGCTTTTTAAGTGGTTCAAACAGTTCTATGTGTATTACAGCACTTCAGCTAACTCATTTAAATCCACAACAGTAACACTTATTATTACTTTTACCACTAGTAATCACAGTTTCCATGCTTGAAGCAGGTCCTTCTGTGAGGTGGAGCTCACATAATAATTTGTGACCAGGATGCACCAGACTCCCACTCTCTCCAGACGGGTCAGAAAAGAAAAGCACCCATGTGCTGAGGTATATCACTAGTCACTGCCGTTTAGCCACTGTAGAGATCACAGGGGCAGCACGTGGGTTTTAGCAGTGCTATTTTCCATGGAGAGGAGTGTAAAGAGGTGGTGTTGTACATGACTAACATCACATACGTGAACTCTCAGACAGAATTTAAAGGAGTGGAAGAGCATTGTCCAATCCTGAAGTTTAGAGACTACTGCAAAGTTATGGCAGGAAATACAATTATATTTTCAAATTACAAAATAATTTGAGGCCACCATCCCTATCACTAAAACCATAAATAATAAATAAAGTAAATCATTAAAAGCCCAGACAGACATCCTAAAAGAAACATGTTCCACAAACACATCAGGCTGTGTGGCTTCTGAGCTACTAAAACATCCTCCGTCAAATTATCAAGATTTCAAAAACCAAATAAATCAGTACTAGTTGAATATTTTCATTTGTGTAATTTAATATACAGAAATTATAATTATAATAATGAACCAGAGATTCAGGGAGATAGTTATCAAAATTGTCTAAAATTAACTCTGAGTTTTGAAGTACCATCAGATAGTTGGCGTAATGACCAACTTTAGTCTACCCAGCAGTAGGATGACATGAGACGTACTGCACATCCTGTGCATTTCCTGTTTTTAGCACTTACTTTCTCGTAATACTTGATTTCATATTCAGTGATGACTCCATTGGGATGCTCTGGTTCCTGCCAGGAAAGCTCGACACTCCGCTGTAGCACTCTCTCCTTCATTACTCCGCTCACTTGCGAGGGAGCTGTTTGGACAAGATGTGTCAATAAACAATGAGAAAATTCACTGGATGCCTCAAATCAAATGTCACAACTGATCAGTCCCATGCTGTGCCAGTTTCATTAAGGTAAAAGAAAGCACCTTTTCATAGCTCACAATTCAGAAGCTAATGAATATTCAAACAGGACCTTATTACTGTTCATAAACCTTAATAGGAATTTAAATTAAAGTGCAAACAGCAGAAGATAGCATTGTTCAAGTTAGTGAAAAATGGAAATGATGGGGCTGAGAATGACAATTAAGCAAATGAATGCTAATTAAGGCTACAAAATATGATTTCGGATTAATCTTCATTGATAAACTAAGTCCAAATATTTATTTCACATACAACAGCAATGCACTTTAAAAATAATGTAATTTCATGCAAGAAACAGTATATGAAATGGCTACTTGAATGAATCTTCAATTAAATCACACTTCTCAAAAATGTTTCATGTTTCACGTTTGTGTATTCCCAGGAACTCCAGTTAACCTTGGAAAACAATTTTATTCTCCATTATGCCAAGGGCAAGAAAATGCTAAGCTGCTATTTAAATATGTGTGTAAAAAACACATACATACCCCTGCATATGTCATTTATCTTATGTAACCGAGGCTTTAAGCTTTGAGAGAAGCAGCTCAAACTATACTTTTGCTTTCTCTTTCTCTATAGATAATAATATGCTTAGCATTCTTTCATTCTAATTAGTGGCATATACTCCTTTTGGTAGCTAAGGCTGTGGAATGCAGCAAACTAATTTGCTCTGTCTAATTTGCTCAGTGATGATTAACTAGTTGTCTTCTCTGTCTAAATGAGTAGCTGCACTGGCTTGGCTGAATTTCAGTGGGGTCATTATGTTCCATGTATCATGCTCTATCTCATTTTGTAAAATATTTTCAGGCTGTTAATTTAATTTTCAGATGTCCAAATTTGTTAATAATCCCGCTGACAGAAAAGCAATTATATGGGGCCGAAGCCGTTTAAGCAAGATTCTGATGTTTATCCCTTTGGCTTTATTTTGTTTCTTCTATTTTTTAATATTTTCTTGTATCACTGTCTAGAAAAGAAAACATTTTTCACTTTCTGGCTTGGTGGTTGTAAAAGAAGGACACGGAAGATGCATGACTCCCATTTCCTCCCCGATTACTAACAAAAGTATAACTAGGGAAGATTAAGTGAAACAACTTTTGCTTTTGGGGATGCAGCTGAAGTACTCAACACACTGTGTTTACAGAATAAATGTGTTTCTGATATATTTCCAATGAGGCAGGTTTCTAATAAGAAATATTATCTTTGCCACAATTTTAAAACCTGAATATACGCTGTGAAGAAGAACTTGTTTTTAAAGTGATGTGCCTCTCCACCCAGGACATTCTTAGCAGGTCTCAGCCCACTGTGAGACCTTCACAAGGCTGCTTCTTTAAGCCATACTGGTGGCAAACAAACCCCCAAAAATCATGAGGGGAGATTCCACTTAGAAAATAATCTATGATAGCCTACTTTACTTAAAATCATCCAGAAAAAATCTGTATTTTAACTTTTGTTAGTAAAAAAGAGAATGCAGCACAGGTAAGATTACAGTGATAGTCGCAACACGTGATTACCCAGTTAAGCAGAGGGTTACCGATGCGGTGTGTACTGTTTGGAAATAGGTTAGCTGAAAGTAGATCAGAGAGTGCGTGGGTACCAATCTCTAGGTCTCCTTCAAATAACACACATAGCTTAATGTGATTTTCAGTTAAGTCAAATCGTAAGACATTTTGATTAGTTTCTGTCCTTAAATATTAAGGTGAAGGAGACAGGAGAACTTAATTCTCCAAGGTGCGGAGGAGACTTGGTATATAAATCTACCTTATTTACTTTCCGATATGTTACCACAAGATCTAAGTATAGATGGGACTTGATTTTTACACTTACACACTAAAATTATATTCATTGTTTCATCCTAAAAGAAAGACTTTTACCAATAAAATGAGAGCAATAGGGGGGTTGGGGGAAAAAGTACCCACAGTATTTTTCAAATAGCCAGGATTTTAAAATTCATATCTCATCACTAACAGTGCAGTATGCTGTTTTTTTGCTCTTTTGCACAAGGAGCCATATCCATAAGTGATTGTACTTCTGCTTTTCTGTATATTTCCTGTTTCTAAGATTTATCCCTTGCTAATACTGAAGCAAGTCACACATTTAAGAGGATCAGAGACAGAAGTGCTAGCACATGGCCCTTGAGAATAGATAAACTGCACGATAGGAAAAATCTTTCCCTGTCTTATGACCTTCAAATACAATATTTTGATATAGGAAAACCGATAACATTTTCCCTTGAGTTTTCATATCTCAGACATAAAAGATATACAACTCAAAAGATATATCGGCTAGTCAGATTCTAATTTTATTTGCAGATAAAATTATATGTACAAGTAAAATTAAAGTTGTATAAAATACTGTAAACTCAAAACTCAATTATTTCTATGGTTACTCTATATGATCTACTAGATTAATTACATTGTTACAATTTCACTAAGAATATACTCATGCTTAGACCAAAATATTCAATTTACTGTATATGAAGTTCATTTTGAAAATAGTATGCACACCATTAAATTATATACATAGTTAACAACCAATTAGGTGCTATAACATTTAAATTGTAATTTCTACAATGATCAAAGTGAAATAAAATATATTATAACTAAAACTAATGTGAAGCTAGTAAGTGGTAACCAACAATAATAAATTCCCTAATTTAAAAAAGTAGGAAAACCAGTACTTCATGTAGAGAGGCTTTAAACATGAATTTTTGTTTGGGTTTCTAACAAATAATTAAAAGATTCATTTCTCACCTAAGTTTATAAAAATATTCAGATCCAAAAATTATTTTCAACTGAAGAAACAAATGGAATGTTTTTTTTTCCCTTCAAGATCTTAATAACTTTTTTAGGGATATATCTAAAGTCTGTAAAAATGACAGTAAATGATGACCTCAGGAAATTCAGAAAATGGGTCTGTGGCTCAAAAGGGTGAATTTCAACTGAATAAAAACAAAGTTGATAACATTGATGGGACGGGAAAGCAGAAGCCTAATAACAGGAGGAAAGTAAATTTATGGCTAGGTTTGTTAGTGTGAACTTTTGAATTAAAAAATAAACATGTATGCAGATATATAAAAATAGAAAACCCAATGGGTAAACAAATGTGGAACAGCCGAACAATGGGCTGCTATTTAGCAATAAAAAGAGCAGACTACTGGTACATGCTACAAAATAGATAAACCTCCAAAGTGTTGGTAAATGAAAGGAGCCAGACAGTGAAACTGCACACTGCATGATTCAATGTGTGTGAACTGCCCAGAAAAGCCAGAAAGGAAATGTCACTTGTGGTTGGGAGAGGAGTAATGGAATTCTTTATTGCTAGCAAGCCCAAGAGAATTTTGTAATGACTGAAATGTCCTAAAACGGCATTTTAGATTGTGGTAACGGTAGCACAACATAATACACTGACAGAAAATGCATTGATTTGTACAGTTATAATGTATACACTTATGATATCTACATTATACCTCATTCAACTTGTTAAAATAATAATAAAAAGAGCTACCCTCACCCCCCAAAATAATCACTAAGAATGGTAAATTTATGTTTAGCCCTGAACCAATCAACATTTTACAGATTTTGATCTTTAGGTAGTCATGGGTGGCTTTTGATCTTAATCAATTTCTAATTAAAATCCAAATTCAAAAGATACATTTAAATTTTAGGATGAAATATATTTATAAAGGCCCAATTTTCTCCTGAAAATGTTAAGTTTACCTTTACATATGGAAAAATGTCCTGCCACAAAGTTGGGACAAATCACAATTTTAAAACATAGTGTAGTAGGCAAATGGCCCTCCAAAGATGTCCATAGTCTATCTCTGGAATGGGTGGATGTGCAACATGTAGGGCCAAATGGACACTGCAGATGCAATTACGGTTAGAGATCCTGCAATAAAGCTGCCCTAAGTTTTCCCCAGGGGGTCCACTGTAATCACATCAGCCAGTGCAGCAGGGATGCTGCCCAAGAAGCCAGAGAAGTGAAGCCTGAGATGGTATCCACCTGTCAGAGGGCACCACGTGGGAAACAGGAGAAGATGCGGAGACAGCCGTTAGGATCACAGACTGGTCCTGGGTGACAGAGGCGGGAAAATGGAGACCTTGATTCTACAAGTGAAAAACCCCAAATTCTGACAATAGTACCAATGAGCTTGGAGGCAGGCATTCCCCAGAGTCTGCAGATAAGAGCCCAGCCCAGCTGACAACCTGACTTTACCCCGTGAGGCTGTTGATAGGGCATCCAGCCCAGAGCCCTGGTGAGCCCAGATTTTTGACCCGCAGAATTGGGAGATAATAAAGAGATGCTGGTTTCAAGTTTTTGTAGTAATTTTTATGGTAGTGATAAAAACCAATACATATAGATAATAAAGCAAAAACCAAAAATTAGATCTACTGGTCTATTTATAAAGTCTACGAAAAAACATTAGCAATAGGACAGTTTGATAATGTAATATGTGAAAATTCATGTTGAGATAACATGAAGTCAACATGTTTTATCTTAATTAACACTCAAAACACAATGTCTCATAAGAAAGAAATTTTCATTATACAGTTAAAAACATTTTTTGTGTGTGCTGGAACTTCAGTGTAGCTCATGATATTGATTTTGGATTTAAAAAGTAATTTATACCAGTCATCATTGTTACTACACTATAACTGTCATTGAATTTCAACAAAGAATAGTGAGTGGAAACATAATATTTGCATTCTAAACAATACAATAAAGTACGATGGGTCAACAGGCATAAACTGACCTTTTGCCATGCATTTAGGATTGTTACATCTATTGACATTTGTTAGGTTTCCATTAAACATTGAACTAATACAAAATGGAAACATGAACAAATCTGTAAAACAATCAAATGTAAATCTGATGATAGAAGAACAGTAGTCTTTAGTGAACACTTTTGTTTCTTTACAGCATGGAATTCATTTCTAGCAATCCTTTGAAATCATAAATATGTGTACTATTAGAAGCATAGTATTTTGTAACACAACTTTTAGTTTCTTTACTCTTCCCCACAGGTGTTTCATTTTTGCACTACAGGAAAAAAAAACATACAAAAACACATACAAATTTATTTCAGTAACAAAACACTAGGTCATAAGCACACAGCTGAGTATCATATAACATATCAATTCAATTTTGCTGTATTTATAAATATGTAGAAATTCTAATACGTGATTTTACTAAATTTTAATTTCCTGATTGTAAAGAAAGAGGTTAGAATAATACTATAAGCAATACATAGAAAATGTTATCTGAGAAAAAAAGCACTGGAACTAAGGGCAATTGAGCCCACAGCAATTATGAGCAATCAATTTGAAATAGATGTCTGTCAAATTATTTTTGGTGGGATAGAAGCATGACTTGTAGCTAAAACAAACAAAATCTAATTGTATAATAAGTAGTTGGAAAAAATCAGTGGGAAGTTGATTTACCTTTTTCAAAATAATACTGTTATTTGCATTGCTATCTATTTAATATACCAATTAGCATGACTTTTATTTGTAATGAAAATACACTACATAATAAGTAAGACATATCACAGAATGAATTTCTAAATGTATTTAAGCACAATAACTGAAAAGACAACTTCAATAAGAGTAAAACTAAGAGCTGGAACTTCAGTGAAAAAAATGACTATCCAGTCAAGTATTATTTTCATTTATTTTAATTTTTAAATAGTTTACTTATTTTTATAGACAGAGAGGGAGGGAGAAAGAGAGGGAGTGAAACATCAGTGTGTGGTTGTCTGGTGTGCACCCTCTACTGGGGACCTGGCCCACAACCCTGGCATCTGCCCTGACTGGGAAGCGAACCAGAGACCTTTTTGATTTGCAGGCCCATGCTCAATCAACTGAGCTACACCAATCAGGGCTCAAGTATAATTTTAAATTAAGTCTATAAGTTTACGGTAGGGTAACAAAACATAATGGAAACAACAAAAGTCACCATTTTACTGTTTGATTAAAAAAACCTTTATTCTTTAGAGCAATAGTTACAACATGACCTGACGATACTTTTTCCTGAGAATAAGGTTTTCTTCTCAGTTGTGATCAGATGATTGGTAACCGACTGTTTGGGTGTTTAATGAATTGCTACAAGAGTTACCACTTCCTGTCAAAATCTCTTGATAAAATGCTTTAAGGTCAAAGAGGTGAGGGTTGTGGAGAAAGCTACTAAGGCCATTGGTCATCCTAAACATATACAGGGCCTGCTGCTAATCTCACTTTAAGTGTATATTTAAAATTTATTTACTGATTTTGAAAAAGGGAGGAAGGAGGAGAGAGAAAGGAACATCGACCTTATTCCTTCTTCCTGCACTCATTGGTTAATTCTTGTATGTGCCCCGCCGAGGATCGAACCAGCAACCGTGTTGCATTGGGACAGCCCTTGTGACTAAAATATTAACTGACGAGGGGTTACTTTGTAACTCCTGGTACATTTGTATTTCCATAGAATTACAATGTCTTTGTAACTGTCAATGTAAATAAAATAGAATAAAGTTATATTTTGTAAACAATGGTTATAAGTTACTGGCCAATGAGGACATAGAAACTTGGGTTAAATGAACACGTACCTACATCAGTAAGCACTTTATTGTTGCTGCTCAGCTGACTCTTTTTTTCTTCTTAGATAACTTTTCTGGATGGAAAAAATGCATTTTTTTCTCTGCAGAATCCCTGATGTTATTTCTGGTGTAAGTTACTTAACATATACTAGCATTTTCAGTGGCAATGTCTTTTAATAATAGTCTAGCATTAACCTAACTGCCCTTCCCAGTTACATTGAAATGCTTAGAAGGTAATGTCACAATAACACCATTTTATTGGTTTCTGATGAAAGCTTCATTTGCTTATAAATTCAACATATAATTTTTCATGAGGATAGTAGCAGTATAAACAAAGCATTGTAAGAACTGCAAATATGACGAGGCCACAGTTACCTTTCAAGGAGATTTTAATGTAGAAAATAAGTTAGAAGGTAAATGTACTCGATTTGAATGCACAGTTAAAGCTTATAGCGTAGATAAAATATGAACCAAGTGTAGCACAATCTTGGGAGGCCGTAAAGAGCCAACCACACAGAAAACATTCCCTGTAACTCAGTGTTTGACTGGTATAACTGTATATTTAAACTACCAGGAATGTTGATATCATGTCTATAACATGTAAAAGATTGTTTAACATTGATCAATGGCAACAGAGCCAGACTGATCCAATGATTTTCTCTCTAGTGGCCTCTACCAATAAGTTACAACTCACTGAGTCATTTTTCCTCCGCTTCAACTAGTACAGAGTTATTTTTTCCAATCACAGTTTATGTTCAATATGATTCTGTATTAGTTTCAGATGTACATCACAGCAGCCAGAAAATCATGCACTTCACAGAGTGGCTCACCCAATATTTCAAGCCCCCACATGACCCAACCCATAGTTGTTATGATACCACTGATCATATTCCCCAGACTGTAATCTTGATCTCTGTGACTATACCCTAATCACCTTAAGTACCAGTACGCTGCCCCTTTTCACCCACTCCCCAAACCCTTCCCCTCTGTCAACTGACAGTCTGTTTCTATCTTGTTAGTTTATTTTGTTCTTTAGAGTTTACATATGTGTGAAAACATACGGTATTCGTCTTTGTTTCTCTTATTTCACTTAGCATAATACCCTCTAGAACCATCCATTTGCTGTGGAAGGTAAGACTTCATCCTTTTGTTATGGCTGAGTAGTATTCCCTTGTTAAATACAAGGGAATATTCAAATATTCTTTTGAATTTAATGTTTTGGGTTTCTTCAGATAAATACCCAGAAGTGGAATTGCTGGGTCATAAGGCAATTCCACTTTTTAATTTTTTTGAGGAACCTCCATACCGCTTTCCACAGTGGCTGCACTGGTCTGCATTTCCACCAATAGTGCACAAGTTTTCCCTTTTATCCATAGCTTTGACGATACTTGTCTGTTGAGTTACTGATGATAACTGTTTTGACAGGTGTGAGGTGAAATCTCATCACTGTTTTGATTTAATACAATTTTTTCTAAAAACCTATTTCCCTTGTTGACAGTACTATACAATACAGCATTTGATTATTTTATAGTTGTTTATCTTCTCAGTTATTATGATATTCTCTGGAGGCAGGAAACTTAGAAAAGCAGAAGAATGTAGGACTGAAGCACATGTGCCCAGGTCTGCACCTGGTTCCAACACTTATCTGCAATCCGTGTGAACTTGAATAAGGAACTGAACTTCCCTGAGCTTCAGTTTTCTCAGACTTAAAATAGCTATAATCAGACTGCATACTTCAATAATAGAACTGTTCTAGAAATTTTAAAACTGGTCCTGGCATCTGCTAGGACTCAAAAAATATATATCATGTATTATCATCCTATACTTTGTGTGTATTAGATTTACTAAGTCCAAAGACCTATTCCAGAATACTCTGATTCTGAGGTCAAATTGAGGCCTCAGTATTTTTTTAAATTCTCCTCAGATAAAGCTGACTTATACCTGAGTTTGAGAATAATTCCGCTGGAAATTTAACAGGAACATAAATTGTTATTTCAAGGTGAAATAACATATTTTAGATTTTAAAATATTACATTGACAATTTTTCCAATTTCATTAATGTAGAAATGACCAATTTAAACAATCTACACTCTACTAATTTTACATGCACTAGAAAGATATTCATGTTAAGTCATTTAGAAGGAACTTATTGTAAAAAATAAAAATTATCAAAATGGGAAGAGGGCTGACAACACGCATTCTTTTTTGATTTTTAATTTTTATTTATTTGTTTTTAGAGAGAAGGGAAAAAAGAGAGAAAGACAGAAAGAACATCAGTATGTGGTTGCCTCTCGAGCACCCCCTATTGGGCACCCGGCCCACAACCCAGGCAGGTGCTCTGACTGGGAATTGAACCAGCAACCTTTTGGTTAGCAGACAGTCCACTGAGCTATGCCAGCCAGGGCAACACACATTCTTTTTAGTATACTATAATATATGAAGCTAAGAGAAAAATACAGATTAAGCAATCTCTTCTATTTTTGGTGATGATCCCCTTTGCAACAACATGGATGGAACTGGAAAGCATTATGCTGAGTGAAATAAGCCAGGTGTTGAAAGACAAATACCATATGATCTCACCTTTAACAGGAAACTAAACAACAAAACAAACAAGCAAGCAAAATAAAAACAAAGACACTGAAATAGAGAACAAGGGATTGCGACCAGAGAGGAGAGAGGAGGGAATTTAAGGGGAAAAATGGGAGGGATTTAGAGGAACAAGTATAAAGGACACAGGGACAATAACTAAGGGGGGTGGAAATGGGAGGCAGGTTGGGAGCACGGGGCGGGGTGGGCTGGGATGGGAGAAATAGACAAAAAACTGTACTTGAAAAATAACTAAATAAAAAACTAAGATTTTAGTGACTTTTTAAAATAAAAACCCACTTAAATCTGCTCTCTCAGGTCCTCTGGCTCAATCTCTATTTTTCATGACTCCATAGCTAACAACTAACTTATTCATAAAGCCGATTATGTGACTACAGCCCATAAGCAGACCTTTTTACTAATAAAAATAAACTCAAATAAGATGAGATACATACACACACATTTGTTAAGGACCAGAACCTACATTCCTTATATGTCATTATAATAACACTTTTAGTTGTATACATTTTCGTTGACCTTGGAACATTGTTGGATTTTTAAACACCAAGGCACATCATAATTACATCAGTTAAGATTAAAATGAAGGAGAGAATCCTAGAAGCAGCAAGAGATAAGGGGACAGTCACCTACAAAGGAGTTCCCATCAGACTGTCAGTGGATTTCTCAAAAGAGATCTTACAGGCAAGAAGGGGCTGGAAAGAAGTATTCCAAGTCATGAAATCCAAAGACCTACATCCAAGATTGCTCTACCCAGCAAAGCTTTCATTTAGAACGGAAGGGCAGATAAAGTGCTTCTCAGATAAGATCAAATTCAAGGAGTTCATCATCACCAAGCCCTTATTATATGAAATATGAAAGGGACTTACCTAAGAAAAAGAAGATAAAAAAGATGAACAGTGAAAGGACAGAAAATTCACAGTTATTAAGAAACACACCTAAAACAAAGGCAAACTAAGAGGATAGCTAGATCAGGAGTGGAACCATAGAAATGAAGATCACAGGGAGGGTTAGCAGTAGGGGAGTGGGGGAAGGAGAAGGGGGGAGAAGGTACAGAAAATAAGTAGCATAGATGGTAGGTAGAAAATAGATAGGGGGAGGGCAAGAATGGTATAGGAAATATAGAATCTAAAGAACTTGAGACACGTGTTCATAAACTAAAGGGGGGGAATAGTAGGGGAGGGGGTTTTCAAGGTGGAGGGGAATGAAGGGGGGAATAGAACAACTGTAAAGGCATAATCAATAAAATATATTAAAAAAAATAAAAATAAATACATAGAAAATTGTGTTGTATTTCAATCATAAAAATAGTTTAATATCAGTTGACAATTTTTGAAATGTTAAGTTAGTCCAAATGTTTATGTTGTGAATATCTTTAATTATAATTTTCAAAACTAAATTCTTTATAATGAATATTCTTTCATTAATTTATGTTTAACAGTCTAAATTATCTTGTATTTGAGATACTTAACTATATTTCCTGACACTATGTGCATGGGTATAATCACTCAATTAGACCAATAAGTTTAATTTACATACTATTATATAATAGATATCACAAAACATTATTTTTCTATTATTCACCAATATTCTAATAATATTCTAATATTATTTCTAATAGTATTCACCAATATTCACATAAATAATTATGTGGTTAAGAAATATCATTAGTTCTTCCTAAATATCTAACAATGTTTAAAATACTGTATTGAATGTTATAACAACATGCAGAAACTTCACTGATGTGGTTTACTTTACAGGGGTAATAAAGCATGCATTTAAACAACATGTAGGCTGTTTATTAAGAGAAACATTGTCAATAGGAAGAATATTAAAGAAAGAGAAGTGAGATTTGCCTGAAAGGCTTGTGTTAATCATATGGAGTCAGAATAAATCTTATTTCCCATTAGGATAGAACCCGCGTTACTAAATGTCAAGTCCTTACTATGTGGTGGCACCGCATTTGTAACTGCTAAATCCTTCTCCAGTATGCCACTGTTCTCCACTATTTTAAAGTTAATTTAATGTGTTGCAAACAAAATTTTAAACAAAAGGAATGGAATAGAATAAAGTTAACTTTTTCACATAAAAGGGGGGACTGAAAATAAGCCAGAATTTATTTACAAAATATTGTGATTTTATTCTACACGTTTAAACTTCAGTCACCTTCAAAGTACTCTCCTTTCGATGCAATGCACCTATCGAGGCTCTTTTTCCACTGCTCAAAACAGTTTTTGAACTCATTGTTTTTGATGCATTTTAGTGATTCTGCTGTTTTTTGTTTTACCTCTTCCACATCAGCTAAACATTTCCTCCTGAAGACTTTTTTTTCACCAGGGAAACAAACAAACAAACAAAAAGTTGCTTAGGGTTAGATTGGGTGAATATGGAGGGTGGGGCACAGGGGTCAGGGGGTTTTGATAAAAAATCATCGAACACTCAGCACCGTGTGGGTTGAGCTCATAAATCACCCACCATGGGATGGACAAAGGCACTGAAAGAATCTTCAAAAAATTTACCGAAGCCAATGTAGCCTTCTCAGAACAACACCAGCTGGTGCACGGATGCAGATAGGCTCCTAGAACACTCACCTAGCGGGGGAAGCCTCTATTAGAGGGTGGACACCCTCCCGAAGATAATTCCTTTTTTTAAATTCCCTCATATATTTCATAAACTGTTCCATATATGTGTGTGTGTTTGAATATACCAAAGTACAGATATATAGTATGAATTTTTGAATGACTATTGTTATTTTAACATTTTTTGAAAGCCACTTTATCACATGATACATAATTGAAGGTATATCCGTTTATAGAATTATAAGCATACAAACCATAATACATCAAAAAAAGTTTGACAGTCCATATTACAGCATTCTTTTACTCTGTCCCAAACTTCTTGATGGTGGTTGAAGAAAATGACTGAGCCCATTATATTCTGACTGCTATCAGCCTCGTACTTTTCCTCTTTAGAGTTCTTTTCATTCTATTTCTCCTTTTTGTGTCCTCTACTGTTATGAATCATTTTTCATGCATTCCTCCTTGGCCTAAAAATCCTGCGTATCCAAACCAATCTAGTTTCTTAAATATTACTTAACAATATTAAATTTTGCAGGATTTTTCATTACTGGTTTTATTCATTTTATTTTTTTAACCTTACCCCCAAATCATCACTGTGGTGCTCCTCACAATTAATTTGTTTCAATTTTCTATTCCACTATAAGTTGAATAATTCAAGGCAGATAAGAGAAAAAAACTAATAAAGAAAGAAAAAAAATGAAATAAAGAGGTGGTGGAGGATGAGGAGGGAAAAGAGGAGAAAAAAGGAAAGGTAAGTCTCGAAAAATTAAAATTCCTTCATCTAAAATGTGCAATTAAAAAATATCATCACCTCAATTCTTTACATACTCTGCATATATTCTTTTCAGTACCAGTCAAGATTTATTATTTCAAGAAACCTGCCTAAGCACTTAGTTTAATGGAGTCTGCTAAATACATTTCAATTAGCACTGCAGCTTGCATTTTAAAGTTGCTGCCTCATAACATGAAAGCTACTGCCCCGGGAAATGTAGGCATAAATAAAAACTACTTTAAATTTTCTAAACCTGTATGATGCCAATGGTACAACATAGCATTAATTTACTAAATAATATTTTAGCACCAAGAGAGAATGAATGCAGTGTGGCCAGTAGTTAAGGAATCACTTTTTTCTGCCCACAGAAGGCTGAGTATTGAGCTTAGCTATCTTTAAAAATATTTAAAAATCAACACATAAAACTAAGAAGTCACTTTTATGTACTGGGGAAATTTGGCTCAGAATGAGTAGATATATGGAAGAAGAATTACCAGTTTATGAATAAGTTTGGTTCTAAAGGTTCATTTGTAGTTGAGTTGTGTGTAATTGGACTTCAACTCTTATAGAAACAATATCATAAATAGCATTTAAATTTCCAGGGTAGCCCACAAACACGTATTTGACCTAGAATGCTGTTACAATATTATAGATTTGTATCGAAAAGGAAATGAAAACAGTTCTGTTTAATAATAGTAATTAGGCAAAATTAAAAAACCAATACAATGATTAAAATGGGTTTGTCATTATCTTGAACACAGGTGCTTCAAAACAGTAATTAAGATCTTCCCAGATCCACCTAAAATTCTCATGGATCTTAGCCAAAAACAGAAACTGATCAACTCTGGCTTGCTTTCTGCTCCTTCCCTCCTCTTGCTATACAAAAAGTTTTGACTTTGTTCCTAAATAGTCTCCAGCCACTAGGAAATTACCATCTCAATACCCAACTAGAAGATAAATAACAGCTTCACCTTTTATCAGAGCAATGGTCCACAACCATAGGCCAAACTGGCTAGTCATCTGTTCTTGTAAACACAGTTTTATTGGAACACAGCTGCATCCTTGTGTTTACATATCGTCTATGGCTGATATCATGATAAAATATCAGAGGTGAGAAACTGCAACTGAGGAAATAAAGGCCACAAAGCATAAAACTTTTATTATCTGGTCTTTTTCAGGAAAAAAATTGGCCTACCCCTGAGTTATAGTTTGTTTGAATGCAAGTAAAGAGACCCAAATAAACAGTGGTTTAAGGTTCATTTGTTAGTTTTCTTGTGCAAAAAAAAAATGCAATCCACAAATAGGCAATTGGTATTTTTTGTTCTGTAGCTCAAGGATGGTAAGAAGATTCTCGTCGCCTTTGTCTTGAGGTTGCAATAAGCTGCTGTTGCTGCTACTATAAAGCTGCCATCACACCCCAGCTGCCAGCATGCAGGGATATGGCAATGCAGAGATGCTCGGGGTCTAAATCAGGATAGTCAACTTTGTTAGCAAACTCTAGCAATCTCCTGTTTATGTTCATCCATCTCATTCCCTAGGCTGGACATGGATATTTAACATTTAAAATGGATAAACTGGCAGACCCAGAAATTATAGTAAATAAGAAAAAAAGAACTTGATATTGCAGAGAAAACTAGCAGTCCCTCCCACCCTCATCTTCCCAATATCACGGGAGAAGGAGAGCATTCACTGAATTCATTCCTGTTCCCACAACCTCCTCAATTACTTTTTCTTCTGAGTATGGAACAGAAAGGACCAAGGGAAGTTATTCCAATTCCTAAACGAAGGCACCAGACTGTGGATGAAAAAAAGTTCATGTAAACTAGGACTTGGAGAGTTATGATACCAATACATCTTCATCAGTCAAGTTTAAGAGAGGTGAGAAGGTCTCCCTCCTTTTTTTCTGTTTGCCTGCATCAAATAGTTATTTTAGGTAAGGCTTTGCCTTATATCCTACAGATCAGATAGTTGTAGAAAACCTGAACAGGGTAACAACCACTATTGTGAAAAAGTAATCTTCTGATTTAAACATATTTTCAATGAGAGAAGCCATTTCCTAGGCAGCATGAGTAACATGTTAACTAAACATAGATACAGAACTTTTTACAAGAATACCTTTCAGAAATAACGTCATTTATTTAGCCACTATACATTTGAGAATTTCCTGTGAGAAAAAAGAGTCTCAAATTGGCTCACAGTACTAGCAAAGAACTTTCCACCTTGCATATTTAGGCACTTAGCATATGCTAAATAAACAGATAAATATATTGCACTGTGAATTACTTTCTCTTTTCTGTAACTGCTATCTTCCAATTTGGATTCTTCCTAATAGATTTTACATAAACTTAACTTTCCCCCATGGAAATAAAATTACTTCTCAAGCTTACACCCCTTTCCACCTGCTGAGGAATTTCTCTTCTTTCCTCAACAGCCAACTATGCCAACAAAGTTATCTAGATTCTTTTTCTCTGTTTCTTCAACTCCCATTCATACTCCAATCTTCTCCCGTCTGGTTCAGCCTATCCCATTCTGTCCAGTGAGTTGCTCATAAGGCCACCAATGCCCTCATCTAACCACACTGAAGTACTTTCCCCAGTCCTCACCTTCCTTAGATTCTTGGCAGCATTAATATTGTTAACCTTGCTCTCCTTGGCTTCAATGACACACTCTTACAGCTTTTCTCCACCTGGCTAATTCTTTTGTTTCCTCAGCAAGCCTCTTCTCCCCAACCAACAGATACATTTAGTCAAGGTTGCATTTAAAAAATGCCCATTTTAATAAGCCATTAAGGAAAAGCAAATCAAAACAATATTAAAATACCACTTAATACTGACTAGGATGCCTACAATCAAAAAGATAAAAAAACACCGGTGTTGACAAGGATGAGGAAAACTACAGCATCCATCCAGTCTTGGTGGGAATGTCAAAGGGGGCAGCCGCTTAGGAAAAGTAGTTTGACAATTCTTTAGAGTTAAATATAAAATTACCATATGACCCACTAATACCACTCTTAGTTGTCCACACAGAATAAAAAAAACATAGGTCCACAGGAAGTCTTAATCATGATGTTCAAGCAACATGATTCATATAATCAATAAGAGAAAACTGCATTAAGGTTCAGCGACTGGGAAGAGATAAAATGGAACAGATGCAAGGAAACAATATTAATCCACAAAAATGATTGTTATATGGTACAACATGGATGTCCCTTAAAAAACTTTATGCTAAGTGAAAAATGCCAGATGTGTAAGACTCACATTGTATGATCTTATGATTTTATGATAATATGATTTCACATTATATGAAATGTTTGGAAAAACAATCCTGTAGACGAGAGACAAAGTAGATTAGTAGTCGTCTATGTCTAGGCTTGGGAATAGAGAGTGACTGTAAATGAGCATAAGGGACTCTTATTGTGATAACAAGATAAATACTGGATTCTGGTAATGGTTACACAGTTCTGTAAATTTATTCAAATCATTAAATTATACACTTAAATGAATGAATTTTATGGTATGCATGTTACATTTGATAAAAAGTTGTTAAAATTTGGTGTCATAAGACTTTTATAACAGTGATCAAAATCTTTAGCATGCCTTATGCTCTGACCTCAATCTATCTACTCAGCCCCACCATGTACAAACCTCCCTTCTGCGTGTCCCTCACACCTTGCTGTTCCCCAGCTGTGACAGACTCCTCTCACAGTACAGTGACACATCTTTCTGACTGCTCCTCTTCGAACTTTCTCTCCCAACAACTCTGACTGGATGCAACCCAATGTAGAGGTGGAACCTGACATGTGTTTGTATAATTATTTAATGAATGCCTGCCTCTTCCACTAGACGAATGTATCCTCCATAAGTCTGGGGGGTTATGGTCATGTTTGGTTTTCTTAACAAAATAATGCCCCTACTATTTGTCACAATTCCCAAGCTTTAGGTGTATATTTAATTCTGGTTTATTAAATAAATAACAACTCTCAATTATCCAAATTTTCCTCTAGGGAGCTTTTTTTTTCTTTTTTAGTTCTGGGTTATTATTCTCTTAAATTAAAGTGCTAAAATATCTTATAGAACTTTGTAGAGTTGTATAGATACTTTAAGATCAGACTTCAGTTTGTTTTTTGTAAGATTTTATTTATTTATCTTTAGAGGGGAAGGGAAGGAGAGAAGGAGAGAAATATCAGTGTATGGTTGCCTCTCATGAGTCTCCTGCTGGGAATTGGCCTGCAACCCAGGCATGTGCCCTGACTGGGAATCGAACCGCGATCATGCGGTTCACAGGCCTGCGCTCAATCCACTGAGTTACACCAGCCAGGGCCAGACTTAGTTTTTGGCTCCTGATTGCTGTGTATATTGCAGTTCTTTATAGAGAAACATCATAAAATCCCAATGGTTAAAAAGAAAAACTAGTGATATTGATCTATATTAGGGTGATCACCTAAAAGTGAGCAAGTTTTGGTAATTATCAATGTATCATTAAGATGAATTTTGATACTAATGAGTTAAAATTATTTATTTAAACAGTTTTTAAACTCAGCTTTTGAAACCTAGAGTAACTTTGTGTACACTATATTGAGGCACATTTTATTTTATTAAAAAAAATTCCAAATGCAACCAAGTTCTCTCATTAAATCTTATACTGTGTGCCTGCACCAAAGTCTGAAGAGCACAAAGAACATAAAATTATTGGTTGTATATAACATACTTGTTAATAAAACAAAGCCCATCAATACATAAGTTTCAATTCCCCAAATTTTTATTTAAATGGTCATTATGATGGAGAATTTTAGTTTATACTCATTCTCTTGGCCTTCAGACTGTTTCAGAAAAAAATTTTCACAAATTATAAAAGAACAAATTAATTTTATCCAAATTAATGTGTATTTCATGTTTATAAACATATATAAAATTTATCTTCTAGATATTTATTGCAAATGATTTTCCATGTATTAAAATACTTATAGTTTCTCATTTATAATATTTAAGTGTATTATATATATTAATTTTAAACAAGTAATATATACATGAACATGTGCATATATACACATATATAATGTTTATATATATATATTTCTTCATATTTATAGTTAAAAGCAATTTACAACCAACATTTTGGTAATTTTATGGCTAATGACTTCCATAGTGTTTAACTACAGAAAAGTGTTGTGAAATAAATGATTTGCACCTTCTCAAAGATATTTCTCATTTAAGACAATTTCAGAAATTCTATTGGCTTTTATTCCCTAAAAATAAACTCCATATCGAATAAAGGTATGGAATTGGTAACTCTTCAGTTCTCTATTCACACGATAGTTAATGTATACATGATAAAGCATTGAACATTTCCTCAAATCTGTGGATCCATTTGCCAGGTTTAAATTTTTAGGGACTATTGTCACCACAGTTAATATTTGGTATAAAATTCCAATAAAATTCAAATCTAAAATTTTCCTCTAAAATAAAAAAATAATCTTTATTCTTCTCCCCCTTGTTTGTAGTTTTAGGTTAATTATTTTGTTTTAGATCTCTTTGCCTTAAATTGGTAGACTATTGACTAACTGCCATTAGGGCTGTAGCATAACTTTTGTTCCCTGAGAATGAAGCAATGAATTGGTTTATGAACACCTTCCATTATGGAGTCACATAAATGCCTTATCTCAGTGCAACTGTGAGGCTCTTCAGGGTGCCCTGGCATTTTCCATTTAGGGGCTTGGCAGAAAGTTGCATGGATGATTCATTAAAGGTAATTTTACCTCCTGGTTATTATAAACCTGATTCCTTATTAGCATAACACAAAACATACAACTGCAGGCAATAAATATAACACTGATATATATCCAATTGTCTATGTTGCAAATATTACCCTGCTGATGTACACGTAATCTTTGCAACTCACTGACTAACAAATGCTTAATAGCTGTGCAAAATGAATACATTTTTTATTTTGCCCAGTAATAAAATTTGTCCAATGGTACACTCGTTCGAAGACTGCATCATAGTTCTCAACACATCCCTCATTCCTGCTCTATATTGTCTTGGGTGGCAAACAAAACAATTGTGGAACATATTTTGTGCTACATACAGATGAAAAATGAAAGGCAGATTCCACATGGTTTGTATTGAAGAGAATGTATTTGGGCTGAAAGATTCCTATATTATTTTAAAATAAAAACTGTTGAATTTAACAAAGTTCTAGTGTTATTGTTTCAAGTCGAAGACAAGAGAATTATCATTAAGCATTTAACGACAGAGCCAAATAAAATATTTGATTAAAGGCACAAAATAAATTAATATTTAATCACTAAATAACCTTTGCTGGATCAGTTCCCACTCCCGATGTACAAATGAGTGATGTTCCCAGGAAGGGGTGTCCTGTCCTCACTAGGCCTGCTCAGCTCCTTTAGATGCGTGCTAAGGCTTCTTTTAGGGAGTCAGCCCATCTCATGTTGGTCTTCCTTCTTTGCCTGCGGCCTTCCACTTTTCCTAGCATCACTGTCTTTCCCAAAGAATCCTACCTTCTCATGATATGCTCGAGGTAGAACAGTTCAGTGTTGTTATTTTTATTTTTAGCAATATTTCAGGCTGAATTTGTTCTAGGACCCATTTACAGGTCCAGGTAGAGGTTCTCTTTGGGCATCATATCTCAAATGAGTTAATTTTGTTTCTTATCTGCCCTCCTCACTGTCCACCTTTTAAATCAGTACATAGCAATTGGGAATATATTATCTGATTGATGCCTTACACTGTTTCATTCATCAAGTCAAATGGAAACTACTCTATAACAGACAAGGAATAATTTTCTGGTGCCTCATTACCAGATTATGTGTTCAACAATCAAAAAACCCCACATTTGTTAGCTAATACCCAGTGATCTATTTGGAAATTATTCCTTAGATAAAAGGTGCAAAGCACACTTGGCCACTTGGAACACACACACACACACGCACAGGCACGCACACTGGAAATGTAATTTTCTTATGTTCCAGAGTTAAAGGAAAAGTATTTTTAAATCAGCCTAAGTGAAATTTGATTTCCCATGCTTAATATTCACCACTACCACCATCACCATAATATAAACACTAGGTATTGTTTATATAAATTTATATGTATATAATGATAATAAATGGAAAGAAAATGTGTTGCTAAAGATGGTCCTCTCCCCAGTTTACAAGCTTTGAAGTCACACAGAAAACAATTCAATTCCGGCTCTGCTCATCAGAAATAAATGATTAGTCATGTCATGTTGCTCAAGTTGCTAAAATGCTCTGAGTTAGGTATTTTTATGTGCAAAATGGGAATAATATGAATGTTACAAGAATTCAAAAGTATAACTAATGTGAATCAACACAATGCTTAGCAATTACCGGTAGCAATATTTCAATAAATGTTAGTATTAAGAAATAAATTTTAAAAGAAATAAACTTGTCAAATTGACTTCATAAAACAGCACGTCAAGGAATATTTCTATTCAGCTCCTTTATATTATTTTCTTCTAATGAAAACTGACATTTTAAAATTTAACATAAATATTTTCAATACAATATATTTGAAACCTTGAGTATTTTAATTTAAGTCCATAGAGATATACTATAATTAGGCATCTGTTGAGGGGCACATATGTACTGTCACATTCAATCATCACGTCCTACTTAATTTCTTTCTAAAAGTATATTTGATTGATTAAGCTATTACACTTGTCCCAATTTCCCCCCTTTATCTTCCCTCTAGCACTACCCCCCTCTTAGTTCATGTCCATGGGTCATACATATAAGTTCTTTGGCTTTTCTATTTCCTATAGTATTCTTAACCTCCGCCTGTCTATTTTATGCCTACCATTTATGCTTCTTATTCTTTGTACCTTTTATCCCCACTTTCATCTCCCCCTCCCCACTGATAACCACTGTGATGTCCACTTTTGTGATTCTGTCCCTGCTCTAGTTGTTTGCTTAGTTTTTGTTTTTTAGGTTCAGTTGTTTATAGTTGTGAGTTTGTTGTCATTTTACTGTTCATAGATTTTTACCTTCTTCAATTTCTTAGATAAGTCCCTTTAACTTTTCACAAAATAAGGGCCTGGAAATGATTACTCCTTTAACTTGACCTTGTCTGGGAAGCAGTTTATCTGTCCTTCCATTCTAAGTGAAAGCTTTGCTGGAGAGAGTAATCTTGGATGTAGGTCCTTGCCTTTCATGACCTGGAATACTTCTTCCCAGCCCCTTCTTGCCTGTAAAGTTTCTTTTGAGAAATCAGCTAACAGTCTTATGGGAACTCTTTTGTAGGTAACTCCTTCTTCTTTGCCACAATGCAGCAAAGAGGGTTGCCCTGCCATGGCAAATACCTAAAGTTCCATTCTTTATAACATAATAGGTGCAGTGAGATAAAGAAATATGACCCAAATGAAAGAACAGATCAAAACTCCAGAAAAAGAAGTAAGTGACGGGGAGATAGACAACTTATCAGATGCAGAGTTCAAAACACTGGTAATCAGGATGCTCACAGAAATGATTGAGTACAGTCACAAAATGAAGGAAGAGATGAAGGCTACACAAAGTGACATAAAGGAAAATATGCAGGGGTCCTACTTAATTTCTTTTTGTGTGTTAATAGGGAATACAACTTAAAATGTTCTGCATAATTTGAAACCATCCTTTCACACAAACTAAAATGTAAGCATGATATATACTATGTAAAGTATTATATGTTGAGCTCTGGATACTATATAAACTGCAGTTTTTCTGACTGGAGGAAATTTTCTTTGCTAATAAAATGATTTGTTATTATTTAACTGATGTGTTATTATTTTAAGTGATTTGAAGGGATGACCTTAAGACTCTTTACAGCCCCAAATATGTTTTAACCCTTAAAAACATATTTTGATTGTATTATTCTGATGCTTTAAAGTGCTCTTAAATAACTTCCAATTAACAATCATTTTGTTGGTTACCTTGAGCTGTGTGAATATGGACACATTATTTTTATTTCATTGTATGCCTCAGTTTTCTCATCTCTTAAATGGAGATACTATCTATTATCAAGTTTTATGGGGCTGTTGAAAGCATTTTATGAGAAAAAATATAGGAAAGGCTTAGCATGCTGAGTATAAAATAAATGGTAGCAGTCATAATATTAGCAAGAAATACAATGTCATGGTCGTCTCTGTTTAGTTTTCTAGCATCGTCATGTATTAATTCTTTCTTATATCTATATGTGAGTATTGCAAAAACACCTTGAAGTTTCTTTAACAGGGAAAGTATTTCTTTTTTTCACATTTTTATTGTTGTTTAAGTCCAGTTGTGTCTATTTCCACCCACCCCAGCCATCTCCACTTCCCACCCAGTAATGAGGGGGAAAGGGTTGTCAGGAATATCTACAAAGGACACATGGACAAAGCCAAAGGAGGTAGGATCAAGGGAAAACTATCTCTTTTAACTGTGCATTCCATTTCATGACACCGTAGTTATTATGACTGCCTGACTTCTTCTTGGACATCCTTATACCCTAGTCAATAAATCTCTGCTCACGGCTTCAAGAAAACAGAAGGGTCAGCTGGTCTGTACCTGCCATATGCTTTAACTAGGGCGATTTCCTGTTTGTATTTCTTCATGCCTTCTTGAAATAGGAGCTCCACTGAGGTAGAAACTGTATCGGTTCAAGGTTACATCTCCAGCCACTGCATAGTACCAAACACAAAGCAGGTACTTCACACATATTTATTGAACAAAATTAAAGTTTTGGGATTTTCTTTTTGATATTTGGGCAAGCAATACATCTCCTTAAAGAAGATTTACAACATTTTGTACATGTAAATATAATAATACTCACATCTCAATTTTCAGTGTTGCCCATATTGTCAATACTTATTTAGTATTTTAAATACCAGTGTCCAGACTGGTGACCTTATTAGGTTGACAGCAGGAGATAGACTAGTTATTTGAAAGCTGCTATTTTTTTTAAAGACAGGTAAAATTGCAGGGCTCACGTTGAAAGGTTTCTCTTTGTTATTTTAGTTAAGTTACTAAATGACAAAGCTGACCCTCATAAATAATTATAGGATGCCAGTATATTATATCTAAATGCCTGTTGCTTTAGATCAAATCCACAAAATTCCCCATTGTGTTTAAAACCCAGGATACTAAACTGGCATAAATAAATCATCTACTTTACACTAATAATAACCTGCAGAGAAGCAACTTAACTTCCTCAGACAAACTTTCATTTTGTATTATGAAAATAACAGATTGCAAGTTCTGTATAAAAATAACAGATTGATTATAAGTTCTGTGAACTCTAGGTAGATAGGTCAGCAGCCCACTGAACCACAGGTGATAGGAGCAGTAGCTGTATTCGAGCCAAATCTGTGTCACTGCCAATGCTCCATGCCTGGTCTTTGGTCTAGTTTTAGAGGAGATATAAATTCTTATGTTTTGTTCTTATGTGTGGAAGCAGAGTAATGAAGATGGTATCCTATTAGAATATATTTGTAAATAATATAGATGGGATTCATAATTCTGGGTATTGCAAAATTTTTAAGAAATAAATTATTTTTTCTAATGTAAGTTGATTTTTAAAAACATTGATAAAGTCATATATACTTAGAAATTAAATTATTTTAATGACTTTTAAAGATTCATTTCATTTATTTATTTATTTATTTTTTAATTTATTTTTAGAGAGAGAGGAGGGGAAGGAGAAAGAGAGGGAGAAACACTGATGTGAGTTAGAAACAGATTGGTAGCCTCCCTGACCTGGGACCAAACCTGCAACCCGGGTATGTGCCCTGACCAAGAATTGAACTGGCAACACTTCCCACCACAGGGTAACACCCAGACAACCAAGCCACACCAGTCAGGGCAAGAATTAAGTGATTAAAAACTCAGAAATATGTGGGAAAGGCTATGCAAAGGCATACATGATGCACATACATATTTTTTGTATTCACAATTTAGTTTGTAAAATATCTGATCCATTATTTAAATTTATTTGTACTTGCATTATAATTTTTACTCAAAACAATCAAACTTTTTGTAACAGTTTATAAATTATTAAAAATTTTAGATGACTCAGATATTTTAGTATCAAGAGAAAATTAATAAATTCTGATTTTCATTTTAAAATATGAATGTTTCATAATATGAGATAAGCTTCAGAAAGAAATGTAAAATTAAATGAACCATTTAGGAAAATTATATAGTTAGTGCTTGCTCTTGAGATCATCTTTATGAAATCCCTTTTTTTTTTCTTTGACATCTAAAAGAAAACATTGTCATTCTTATGTGTTTTTTAGATCAGTCTGTTGACACTGGTATCAAACAACTTTGAACTGATGTTGAGTTGTGTAGCGAGTGACAATATCAACTCCCAAGACAGCCAGAATGCTTGCCTCATGAATGCGTTTTGACAGGTCAGACACAAACCTGGTACTTACAAATGTGCAGCAGCAATAAGCCAGCATCACAAATAGTAAACAAAGCCTCTCTTACCTTGGGATTCATGTTTATATTTTCTGGAAAACATGTTATATATTAATTATTATCCTCCATCTTATCTTTGTTGGAATTCAGCTAAGGCATTGTATTTTTTTTAGTAGCAAAATATTTTTCTCATGCTTGCGAATAAAAACTCTGGCCCATAGGTACTGCTGTTTGTAAATGACTCCCAAAGGCAACAAGACATCATTTTCCCAGGTGGGCTACTCATTTACTTTCTGTTTTCTTTTTCCCACTATTCATCTATGGTGACAAGTGTCAATTATGGACAGGAGATTTATGGGTCGGGAAAGATAAAGCCCAATTTACAAATCATTTCCTGAGCAAGCAGACAGGTGCAATGACAGAGCCGGCTTGCTGTAATTGAATTTCTTGCTGCTATCTACTCAGTCACAAGAAGATGTCAACCTCAAGGATATTAGCTATGGAAAAAGTCTTAATACACTATGATTTTGACTGTGGAGATGACAATATAGCCTGGGTTTTAACTCTGGACTCTGAATGGAATATACTAAAGTAATTTTTTCATGTAAAAATAAGAAGTTTCCTGACCCCTTAAATGGACAGTTCATCAGGAACAATGTGTCAAGGTAGGCTAACTTTAAATCCAATGGCAATAATGGTTAAAAAATAAATTCCATCTAGATGTATCTAAAATTTGATTTATATGTAACTACTAATGTACTAACACTGAAGAATATTTTTGGAGAAATGCACATATTTTCATTGGTAACTAGTTTGAACCTGTTTATTAGTGGGAATGTTTTCCATCAATGCCTATGGTGCTATAAACTAGTAGTTAAACTTTGCCTTGTTTTAAAGAATATGCAAATATATACCATCATGGGAAAATATGGATGTATTAATTGCAGTTTACCATCTCCAAAAACTTATATACCTTGTTTAATTATCAATTTTACATGTTTACTTTAAATCCAAATTTTTCAATGCCTTTGTTAAACCAGTAAGCCTTCACATAGGGCATTAATAGGAAGTCCAGGTACTGGAGGGGTTGCAGAGAGTTTGACTCAGTTACCGCTACTGCTTTGCTAGCACACATTTTATTAAAATGAGGCTGGCTGGGTTAGTAGCTACCTACTCAAAGTTTAAGATGTAAATGTTTCAAATTAAGTTTTTTTTTCTGAAAAAAATATTTCAAGTCCTATAAAATGTGGTAACTTTTTTAAATGAGGGGCACTTTGAACAAAACTTGATTAGGAAAATTTTCTAAAATCCTGCAAATTCTAAAACCAGAAAGATACGTTAGCCTACAATCATTGTTTCCTAATAGATGTGTAAGTTAATTTCCATTTTATTTTTAATTAACTGATTGCAGATAATGATACAGTGAATCATTTTGAACATGTGAATGTACCTAGAATTTCATTAGTAACAGAATTTTCAGTTTCATATTGCTACATTACCCTAAACAGTTTTATAAATTTCTAGTTCAACCTGAAATTTACAAAGTTTTCCATTTTTCTGTGTTCTAGACAACACTTGATATTATTATATATTTAATTAACATTTTATTCTTATGTGTTACATTGTATTTTGTTGCTGTTCATTTTCATACCTCCCTAATTTTGTTAATTTAGTGGCCATCCCTATTTCAGCAATTTCACATATTTGGTAAGTTTTCTTTTCCTTAGTATTTGTGTAATTTTTCTTTTTAAAATAATAAACACTGGGCACTACTCCTTTGTTAAACATACAAATACATATATAACATTTCCTCCTACCATGAGACTTCTATAATATCTTCACTTTTATAGTCAATTTTATTAATCCTTTCTTTATGATCTAGGTTTCCTGGAAATTCCTACTCTAATTAAAATTCATAAAGAGAGCCCTCTAAATTATCTTCAAAATTATTTGTTATATTTTTCTTCTCAATTGTCTTTTCTATGAGATTGTTATTTATTGTGTGCAGTACAATTAATGATATTATAATGCTCTTTATTTAATTATATCACTTCTGTCATTTCATATTTCTATATAACTTTGAGATCTTGTTCTGTTTTTTTAATTGGTTACCTATGTTTTTGCTGAGAGCATATTTTTAATTCTATAGCTTTATAATATATCTCCATACCTTTTTCTTGGTTTTAGCTATTCTTATCCATTTTCACTTTTTCATTCAATTCAGAAGTTTATTAGCTGATCAAGATTTACACATTCTATTGGAAATTTGATTGTAATCGCACTGAGTATAAAAATTCACTTGAGAAGCCCTGATATATTTATAATATGAAGACTTGCATGCACTACTGTCAACCTTTCTACATTTTTAGGTTTTCATGTAATTTGAAATGTTTTTGTAGTTTTTTCAATATAAAATCTTACATAACACATGGTCCTCTGTAAATTTTTATGTGTTTCTACTACTGTGTATTGATTTTTTAAGTTATGTCTTCATATTTGCCACTATTCATTTTCCAAATGCTGAATGCTGCACACTGAGAAAGGTACCTATAGAATCATCTACTGTAGTAGTCCAAACAGTTCTTGGGGAAGGCATTTCGACCATGTCCTAGAAAGGATACAGGTTATCACTTCAGAGATTTCTTTTCCTGAAGGTATGTATAATTAGGAAGGTCCTGCTAACAAAACTGCTCTGACGTCTGCGTCCTTTGCTTTTGACCTACTGTGATCTTTACATTGACCTCAGTTTAATATAATTCACAACTCAAGAAAAGTTCTGACTTCAGGGTTCGTTGAACAGGAATATAAATTAGTATTTATTGAGCATAGGGTTTTCTAAGGCTTTGTAAAACTTTCTTGATTATAACTTAAGGCTTAGTTCACCCCAGACTTAGTCACAATTTATAATACAGACACAGAATGTCATAATCAAAACCGTTTTTGGTGCCCTATAATTTAATTCCCGGAAGGACAGGGACTTTGACTCATTCACTGCCACACATCTAGCAAATATCACATGGCTAGGATCAGTGGGAGCAGAGTCAATAAATTAAAGCGTATTTTTCAATTCAATATCTTGAGTGTTATAGCTGAGAACATTGAGATTCCAAAAAATGAGCTGACTTGTCAAAGGTAAATGGTAATTTACCCGGAGATCGGATTAGAATCACTTTTTTCTTTTGTTATGGTCAGTGGGTTTTCCAGGATGCCAAAATGCTGGCTACTGAGCAGCCACAGACGATGCTTTCTTGGCCCGCATATAAGAACTGCAAAGACCAGAAACAAAGAACATTTCCACCAACAGGTACCTTTTGGTTACAGAGTTGGATCACTGAGCATGGTGTGAAGTACTTTTAAGAAATTCTCAGTTAGGTAAACTTGGCTGATAAAAACTGCATAATCAATTATTCATAATGCATTATTTGATGATATTTAAAATACAGCACATATTTATAAATTTTATGAAATAAAAAGTCAGCTTCCTCTCTGCAGACTTAGGCTCACAGGTCTGAAATTCAAACAGCTATTTTATTTTCCTTCAAACATAAAATTGATTTAAGAAAAATCACTTAGGAATAAACCTAAAAAATTAATAGGACTTATATAAAGAAAATAATAATCCTTTACTCAACTACTCAGAGACATATGCAATTAAATAAAGGAGTAGAATATGTTCTGAGAAGTCTCCATGTTGGACAGATAGCTATTTTATTCATATTAATCCATAAATTCAATAAAATGACCATTCAATGTAAACTCCAAAAGAGTTAAAACATCAACAGCAATAAAAAAGAATAAAATATAGCTGGAAAAGTAAATACATCAGAAGAATTAATAAAATCAAGAAAGATAATTATAATTAGGTGCATTAAATTATAAAACATAAAATTCTAAATCTGCAATAAGTAAAACAAAGTCATATTAGCCAAAAAACAATGAAGAATTATGTAAAACTAGAACATCCGCCAATAGGCTCTTGCACAAAATTTTAGCCTTTTAAATACTGTGAGAAGAATGAATTTTACAATAAAAGTACCAAAGCAACTAAAAAGATTAGTGGGAGTAGAATTAAAACCACCCTCATACTGTATACAAAATATACATTTGATAACTTAAAATTTTAACATGAAATCTAAGTTATTTAACAAAGGAACACCTGAATAAGTATTTTTATACCTTTGTTATGAATCAAATTTTTTGAAACATGATGATACATATATCAACTGTTAAGCAAAAGATAGACTTGTAAAAATATGAGGATAACATATAAGGATATGTTATAAGGATAACATATAAGGCTAAAAGATGATAAAGTAGAAACTATTTATATATGTATAGGTACATATAATTTCAAATATACCTTACTTATTTCATGTAATTGGCACTTAAATTAATTTAATCAATACATACTTAATGTAATAGATTGAATCTATTTATCTGCTTCCTCTAAGAAACGTACATCTTAATGGAGGTAAGAAGATATACAGGAAATAACATGAGTAAGTAAAATACATGCTGTGCTAATAGTGAGAAGTGTTAAGAAGAAAATAATAAGGCAGGGTAGAGGTATGGGAAACACTGTCGATGGCTGGAATTTCAGGTCTAGTACACAGATTTTCTTAAGAAGTCAAACAGTACTATATATTGCTTTCAAGAAACAAAATGGAAAAAAAGAGACAGAAGCATATGGATCAGCAGAGTATTCACTCTGCATTGTTATATGGGCTTTTAATTTCATCATTTTATCTGTAGGAAAGTGATTCATGGTTTTGTGAAAATGGGAGGTTAAGTTACATTTTTGAAGTATGAAAAAGCAAGGCGAAAGAACACCCCTTTCATTCTATGAATGCCTAGAAGAACTCCACCTATCTTCTACAAGTCTCCTTATTTCCACGAATTGTTCCCCCTGATTTTCTTTGGCTGAATTGTTAAGCATTGTCCATGGAAACCTGACTGCCACTTAATATGCTTCTCACATGCTGCAGAACATAAATGTCTGAGAAATGAATAGGAGAAAGATGGTTTTGTATCTGATGTTAAGGACATACTTCACTGCACTCAACTGGAGAGAACACAGGGACATTTTTGATGTAACCACAGGCTCCACTAAAGAAAAGTGCAAATGACTAACAGGCGTTGTAAGATGGAGGGGCCGTAATGCATAAGTCCCAAATTTTGGACACTCATTCAAACTACATATTGTGAAAGACAATGTACAGACACGTGAAGCGTTGTGGTTTATTCTTGGTTCTAGACTGAAGACAGAAAAATTGCCTCTGTTGAACTGCCTGTTTATACCAAGGACAGTAATGATTCCATGCAAAAAAGCTTTTGGGAGCTGCCAATACTTATTTTATGCATTCTGCTCCAATACCCCCCACCAAATCAATGATTATTTACTGAATGCACTACACCACCTGCTTTATTACAGATGCTTGATGGGATAGAAAAATGATTGATTATACCTTGTGCCCTTGACTTAGGATAGAATTATGTAAGATTTAAGTGCAGAAAATAAGATATACAGGTTAGATATTCTGTATGCCTTAAAGAATGGCATGGATCCTTTAAGAGGAGGGTCCAGAAAAACCCCAGCTGAAATTCTCCAGTGGTTTCCCAACTACCTCAGTAAAAAAGCCAAGTGCTTAGAGTAGCTACTCTCTCCATTGCCTACAACTTACAGTCTACTTTGTGTTTTAGCCATGTCTTCTTGCTGCTGCCAGACTCACCAGGTATGCTCCAGCCTCATGCATATGGTGTTCCATCTATCTGGGACATCCTTTCCTTAAATGTATGAGTGGTTTGCTACCTTTCCTCCTCCTTGTTACTGAGGTGCCCCCTTACTATTATTGGAAATTGACAATCAGCCCCCCTGCCTCACCACCACCCTTTGCCTACTTCCTATTCCTGTTTCTTAGCTTCTAATAACCACATAGTTTACTCACTTATTTTGTTGGTTATCTCTTCATAACTCTAGTATTTATTTGAAAAACATATGTTTAAGTTCATTTTGAAAATAAACTGTGGTAGCAGGAGAGATGAACTTTTGTTTTCTTTTTTCCCCACAAATATTTCTATAGCTTCCCCACTATTACTTGTAGTTATAAAATACATCTGTGTTGAATCAATGAACAACTTAAAGGGTTCATGGAAGAAAACCATGAGCTGGATTTAATGATGCTAGGAGATTTGATTAAGCAGGGAAAACAATATATGGCAAAAAGGAAAGTAAAAGGTGCTAATAGTGGAAAGAGAAATTACACAAGCCAAAGTCCAAGCAATAATATGAGAGGCTAAAGCAGTTCTGCTATATAGAATTATGTGGATTAAAATCTCCTAATAATTTCATGATGCCCTGTGGTTGTTACTTACAAATCACTTTCTGTAAGGAATCTTTCCTACTATAATTTCTCTACAACCATTAAAAGCCAAATGGGCAATTCCAACCTAAAGCTCCCATTTAAGAGAGAAATGCTTCTCTGGTAGCAAAAAAAGCACAATATATATAATTAAGCAATTTAGCCACAACTAGTTATTGTGAAGGGCAATTACTTTCTAATTCTTCATGAATTTTAATGCTAATTTAGACCAATTAGACATATTTAGGTTACGGTGAAAAAATAATACAGATCGTAACTGCCAAGCAAATGAAAACCACAAATCATTAATTTATTCTATTACCAATGGGAATAGATAACAGGTAACTAAGACAAAAGAACTTTTTTCTGTTTTTAATATCTTCATTAATGACATCTTTGCAAATTTATATACATACTTAAAAATTTTTCCTTCCATATATCTTAGATGTTCACATAGAGATAACAGTATTTAATGCAGTCATGTTGCTCTCATTAACAGATATTTAGTTAACACCTAATCTTTTTGCTTTAAAATACAATCTATATAGTGGGTGTCACAATAATATATCAAAATAAAATTTATCTTGGTCCAAAAAAGTGGACTCATTAAATAACTTTTTGAAAGTATGACATGACTGAGTGAGGCTCAGTGGAAGAAGCCCTCTCTCCTGTCTACCCGCATAAACCCTCCCACAGATCCCGGTTGAATGGCTCTTTATTTTGCTGATGTGCCAGAAATTATATTGAAAATTTTACATTTCACCTCATTAAAGGGGATAAAGATTCTGTGGGAATAAAAGTACAAAGAATGCCCTAAGAGAGCTTGCCAAATACCAGGTTCCTACAAAGCAGAAAAAGTTTCAGGAATATATTCTCAACTACACAAATGGACTGAAAGTAAATAGTTATCTCTGTTGACCGAGCCAACCCTCTAAACGTGTGCATGGCACAGTAGTATAGACTTAAAAATTATAAAACCAGAAAAATTAGAGTAAAACAAAGACCAAAAGCTGGGTAGTATTTCATGTAACCTATGTTATACTGAACGGAATAGTCTTTTTTTTAATGTGAAACTAATTGCCATGTTTAACGAATCTTAGTGTAATTAAATTGATCTTACCCCACTGATTTCTTAGCTAAATTCAATGTGGAGTTCAAATCAATTGATATATTTACAAGATATATAAATAATATAGATGTTCGATAAATAACAATTTTTTAAAGTTTAAGACCATTAACCCTTAGTTTCTTTCCAGCTACACTAAAAGTTGAATGATATTTTATGAACTATGGTGAGAACACTAGATTTTATTTCATCAGGTGAGAGAAATTAACTCCCTTTTGGAGAAGGAAAAATTCCATATGTGAAGATAAATCAAATAATTTAATTATTTTGCAATTACTATTTATTTTAACAGAAAATATAAGTACACTTAGAATTGTTTGTATCTCAATTTAATCTTAATAGAATATTGTTATTTAAAGGAAGTATAATTATAAATAACATTATATTTGAACACAGAATTTAAATGTAACTGATAAAAATGAAATTAGACTGTAAATTATCAAGTTTAAATAAACTGTATCTATTCACAAAGAAAATACTTAATGTTATCATCATTTTATTAACCAAATGTTAGGTTCTATGTATTTTCTGTATCAAAAAAACCAACCAGTTTGACAATATGTGGTACAAAAAAAATTCACCCTGATGAAAAACCCAAAATTTTAGTTGAGAAGATGCTGTCTACACTATATAGCAGAAATAAATAAAAGGCACTAAACCTTGAAATCTGTTAGGATAAAGAACTGAGTTGTTCAGGCTCTGGTAACAAACATTGAATAATATTTTTTGCTACATTTTTATCTTTCTCTGAACTAAGCTACACCCATAATACCTGGCCAACAGATATTTTGAAAGAATATTATTATCTTCATTCTTTCTTTCTCTCTAACATAGACACTTTTTAAAAAGCTGAATCTATTCACTGAAAGTAAAATAATTATTTTTAATTTTATACCACATTCAAATTTTTTGAGTCAAGTTTATTTGTTCTCCTCTTAGGTTATTACACATTGAATTTCATGACATACAGATTAGGCAGTTAGCCGACAGTGGAAAAATAAGAACAATTGTGGTAAAATATATATGTCTTATGCTACACATTACTACAGACCAATCATCAGGACTGTGTTCTTTATTCTCTGTGGGCTGTGTGCGCATGTCCTGTCCTTTTCATTCTGGGCTGAAAGCCTGCCACCATTCTTTGAATCCAAATGAAACCAGGAAGACTTACTAATAACAAAAGTACCTTTTATGGTTACTTGAAAAGAGTAAAGGTAATAAATAGTTTCTACTTAGTTCTCAAATATCAATATTTCTTTACAACAAACAAGGATGTGAGCATTTTTGTTCAGATATCAGCACTATCAAAATAAAGAGAGACATTATCCTGAAGTCTCCTATTTGCAGTGTCTTGGCAAAGGGTGCAGGGTGAGAGAGATGTTGTGTGAGCAGAGTAAGCTTGCAGTATCAGACGAAGAGTATTGTCATCACAGAAACCTGACACTATCAAACAGAAAGCATATTCTTTGTGTTTCATGAAAAGCTGACCATTTTTAATCTTCTGAGGCTTAATCACTATTGAGTGATATGCTACATGATAACTCAAACCCTTCTCAGGCTCTAACGGTCACCTTTGCCTCTTGCTTGGGATACTGGGACCTGTTTTCCATGGAGCAGAGAAGACTGGCCCTTCAACACCTGCTCAAGCTACCATGTGAGAGATTTCAATGCACAAAAGGGAAAAAAATGTTATTGCTGTTATAATTAGTAGAACAAATGCACTATTAATCCTGGTAATAAAGGTTCACGGTAAGTTAATACTTACATGTAGACTTTTTTATTTGAAATAATTTAAAAGTAATTTTCTATTTTTTAATTAGAGCTGACATACACTATATTAGTTGCAGGTGTATAACATGGTAATTAGACATTTATATAACTTGTGAAATGATTCACCCCAATAAATCTATTACCCAACGGATACCATACACAGTTATTATATTACTGACTTATTCCCTATGCTATACTTTACATCCCTGTGACTACTTTGTAACTTTCAATGGGCACTTAATCCCGCTCCCGTTTATATTCATCCCCTCAACCCCCTCGCCCAATTTGGCAACCATCAAAATGCTCTCTGTATCTGTAGGTGTGTTTTTGTTTTATTTGTTCATTTATTTATTTATTTTTTAGATTCCACTCGTAAGTCATATGATATTAAAAAAACAATGAGTTTGACAAATTTCAGAGATGTCTTTTTTTTGGAAGAGCAATATAGAATAACTTTAATTTCTGAAATTCTCCATAATTTGATGGCTACTTTAAAAATGTTCTATATTATACAACTTACCATTAGAAAATTTAATCTTGATAAAAATAAAGGCTTATGCAAGTTATCATTTTTATTTAAACAATGCAAAAATATTGTCAGTGCCTGATAAAGCTAAACAAAGATATCTTTATTATATATGACATTGAAATGTCAAAAATTATGGTTGTGTATAATTTATACTACTAGGCATTTAGTATATGAGAAATGAATACATACCTACCCAAATGTTATATATTATATACTATTATAAAATATTTTACCATAAGAAATCCTATTATTGAGATAAATATAAAGAACAAAATACATGTTCACATAGAGACTAGCAATTAAATGCACTAACAGATGTTTGATATTATTGGACATGAGTAGTTGCACAATTAAATGAACACTGGACATAAATGTTCTGTTAAATTCACTAACATTCGAAAATAATGTTAGAATATTTTTCAGGTTTTATTATTTTTTAAAAGTCCAGCAAAGAAAGTGAGATCAGGGACATGGAAAATGAGTTTTAAAAGGTGAATTTTAACCCTTCAGTCACTTCATGTTTGGTTCACAGTCTCTAATCCCTGGACAGCTTTATTGCTTTATTAGACATCTAACGAGTGCATCTGAAAATACTTAAAAGAGTAATGAAAAGTCTGCAATAAAAATGAATTATTATAATCAATTTACATTTTCATGGTGTTGAGCTTTGGAGCAAATGACTTGGCCTATGACATGAATCAAATTCATATAAATTTTGGTTATGGGATCAATGAAGAAAACTGTATCCCTCACCTCCCAAGTGATTTTTCAGTTTTGTTATGAAACACACTGAAAATCAGCAAGGGGAAAAGTCTCCCAAATATAAGGCATTGATTTTTTACATAGTGTTTCACTTTAATCTCATAGAAGTTAAAAAGAAAACAAAGCAAGACCAAACCCAGGGCAGGCTCTCTCCTACTCTGTTACAGTGTGCCCATTCGTAAATAACCCATTTGTCAAACAATTAAACAGTAAGCACCAAGTCTTTGACTGAGTAACTCTCTTTGTGTAAAAAGATGTTATTGTAAAAGGTCTATATTTAGAGAAATATGAAAGAATTATCAATAGCAGTGGACAGTTGAAAACAATATAAATACCTTGCCTATATAATAAAACCACTGAAAATAATGTTTTTAAGAAATATTTCATGAGAAAATGATAGTATATAATACTGAGGGAAAAGTAGTGTATAGGATTAAATATATACTATTAATGAAAATTGGGGAAAATGTGAACAGTTGGTGATTGTGTATTTTCTCGTTTGTACATTGTACGTGTCTAAATTTCCTACTTTAAATAGCGAACATATTGCTTTCATAGTCTAAAACAATAAATGCTATTATAAGAGAACTCATAAAATTATGCATTCTTATTTGGTATGATCAGGGATACCAATAAAATTTAATATAAACATTTAAGCAGAATAAAATAAATTCATTTTTTAAACAAGTAGCAAATATAATTTTTAAGATTACTAAATTAAACCCAAAGTATTTGCCGTATGACTTCTTATTTTAAAGAAACACATTTTAAACATACAGGCATTAATTATCAGAGTTAAGTATTCATTGGAGATGGCACAGGCAGTATAAAAACCCATGCAGAGGTCTGCTTAGCCTGTCACGAACTGATGGTCAAGGAGGAAAACCAGGCTAAGGTAGATGGTCTTAGTGAGGGAAAGATGGAAATTTGGGGCAACAGTGCCACCAGGAACCAAACCCATATGCAGCAAATACATTTGGCATATAAAGAGTTTAGGGATGGTCTTTCTTTTCCTACCTCTTTTCTGTTTCTGTGTCTTATTTCATAGTCTCATTCTTTTCATCTCTCTTCTCTCTTTTCAGTTCTTCTGCTCATGTATTACACTCTATACCTCTTTTTGCATTATTTTGGTCATATTGAAACAATCTTGTGTTCACATTTTTCCCCAAAGCTAACTGAGCATATTACATAGGAAATATTTTTCATTCAGGAAAATATCTAAAGTGCTATTTTAATACCTAAAAATAAATTACCTTAGAAAATAAATGTTGAGAGGTTTTAGTTTGGTTAAATTGCCCTTTTTTGTGAAATATAATATGGAACAAATCCGATATAATTCTACATCCATTATCACTACTCCTATTATATGATGGCACAGTGATCAGCCTAATAATTACTATTGTGACTCCAGTTTCAGAGATGAGGACTTGTAGGCTGGATCAGTATTTACCAGGGCAGGACAAGGACACATCTGACTATGAAGGGGCAGATGGATTTTCCCAGACCTGCCCAGACCCCACATGTCTCCTGACCTGCCTCAGAATCATTAATTAAAGTGTCACCTACTGAACATTTACAAAAATCTTAGTTCAACCAATGAGTAGAAAGTCTGCCTTATATACATGACTTTCAACCATGACCAAACATCACAACCATCATGGGAAAACCATGTTTAATAGGCATTATTCTAAGAATACAAGCAATTTTCTGGAGGGAAAGAAAGATAAAATGTTCATTCAAGGAAGCAATTAATAAAAACTCCTGAATTTGTAGTTAGATATATTTTAGCTTGTAATCTGATACTAAAGTATGAGTTTTGTAAAATATTATAGTTATTTAATAAATATGCTAATGTTAGTAAATATTTCTTAAAATATTAAATGTTATTATATGTACAAAAACTTACAAGTTAACATCAAGCTGACAAAAAGATTTACTTAAATAATAGCATTAAATGATGAGCCTGACAGTGAATATATAGAATCTCAAAATGTGAAACACCAGAATATTGAATTCTTTCATTGGTCTAAGTCCATGATTAAAACACACATCACTTAGGCACTGGCACTGAATAAAAACTAGGATAATGTCTTCTCAGCTGTATGTCAAATATCTTATGAGATATACTCCTAATTAAGAGTAAAGAACATAACCATAGGAATGTTCAGCAGCTGTGTGGTCCATCTTTGTCTGCAGGGGCCTAAGTCATACAAATTTAAGCAATTTAACATTAAATAGTTAATGTTTGCAGTAAAAAAGTGACCCAAAATGCACTCCATCTGCCTTTAAATAAAGGCTCCCTTCGATTTCAGCTAAATTCTCTGCTGGTTTAAAGCAAGCATCAACTTTTTTTTATGCTTGAAAAAAATCTCTGTAACTTCAGTTTTGCTCTTGTGGATACTTGGTTCAACTTTTTGCTGCATATTTTTCACTGTGCCCATTTTTGGCCTAAAATGAACACCATGACAACCTACTGAAATTTCCTTGTTCAATTTTTTACCTATGGAGAACCACACATTTGCCTTATCAACTTCATGGCCTATGAAGCTATTTAAGCTTCTCATAATGTGTTATTTTCCTTATGATAAACATGCCAATAACTCACTCTCAGTGTTTTTTAAATTTTCTCTTAAAAAAAGGGTTTCTGTTTTATTATAAGAACTCTACTGTAGAAGCAGGCCTCTTAGACTGGATACCTTAAAATATAGCTCTAAGGTTTATGGAAAATGTCAGTTTCATTGGTCTTGCATTAAAAATTAAAGTTCCTCTGAGTCAAAGAAGAAATGGCAAAGCTAAGCTCCTACCTTTTTTTGAAAGTGGTGAGAGAATATAATGAAAACAATTTAAAAGGAAGTGTATGACTTATTTATTCTATCACAGGAAGGTCCTGCATTGCCACAGTTTTGATAATAGAGTGAAGCCAACAGATAACTATTTCGCTGTGTATAATGTGTACCCATGTTTTGGGCCCAAACTTTCAGGAAAAAAATCTTTTAACTCTTTAATTCAAAATTTTTACTGATTTATATTTAAATACTTGTTTTTTTATATTATAAAGGAATTTTAGTATTTATTCTTAACATATTATGATGTAAGAAATTTTATGTAACAAATAACTAGAAAACAAAAGAACAGATACAAGGTACCAGAAATAAAAAATAAAAATATTTATATAAATATGGAATCAGTATTATCCAATGTATGATGTGCATCCTTATTTTCCCCTAAATTTTTTTTGCAAGAGAAGTGCACATTATACACAGCAAAGATGAGCCTACTTTACTCTCTCAAAACATGACTAGGAAGGCAGGCAGGAGTTGATTTCTAAAAGTCTTTTCTCTTTAATAACTAATATGTAGCACATTAACTGTGTTTAAGAATAAGAGTAAAGAATACTCTATGTGTAAGAACTGAGTAAAGCTTCTAAATATATAAGTGACATAGCTATAAAGCAAATTTTGAAAATATTGAGAAGTCAGATGGAAAATAGTAATTAACCTTGACAAGCAAAAAGTAAACCACAGTTTTAACTTCATATTGTACATTTAGTAAAACTACCCACTGTGTTTATTAGGGTCATTTCTCCTTAACTGCTCTTTGCCAGATAATGTGCTGGACACTTTAAATGCTCTCTTCACTTTCATTCTGCTGGGATTAGAGCAAAGTTCAGAGCAGGTGCTCTTGGTGCAGGTGCTTCATTCTCTATGTATAAATAATATGTTTGCCTGGATAGGTACAAACCACTCTTGTAGCAACCCCATCACCTTCTTGCTTTGAAATGTAGATATGTATTTTTTAAAAAATACCATTTTAATTATGTTTTAAATAAGCTAATGTGAAAATGAATTCACATTTGTCCGTGAATGACAGATGGAAGTTAGTTCTAGCTGTAATCCACAATGGAAGGTAGACTAAAATCAACGTTGTTCCCCAGGGAAAGTTTCTATTTGGGGGAGACAGTTATGTAAGAGCCACTTTTGTGCTGCTCTTCATACTTTTTAGCTCTGAATTATGGACCATGGTGGGTTCTCATACACATTTTTCAGAGTATCCCATTTTAACATTAGCAAAGTGATTAACCCAACTACAATCTATCAGTGAGGCCCCATCACATGGAGATTTAGTCTCAAGCAGGGCTTATACTTGATCACAGAATTATACACAATTACAGGTTTAACTATGAACTGTTCTGGCAGAATCATTTTTTTCAGAATTAAAGCATAAATAAGTTGTACCCTCCTTCCATGTCAACACTGCCCACCCACACACCTCCAGCTGTTATAAAAGCAAAAATATTTGACCCTGTCCAGTACCTGCAATACATGAATCTGTCCCCCGCTGCCATCACAGCCAGCTTAAGAATCCCTTGGAGAGTCATTAGCTACCAAAAGAGATGAAACAGCTAATCTAATGAAGTTACGATGTGAATTGGAACTCTTCATCTGCCTTCAAGTAAGCCTTCTAATAATCACAGCTTTCAATCTTACCTTCATACCTTCCTCATAATCATGTTCTGTATCTGGAATGCTCTGTCATTTCCTTTTGATCAAAATATTACACTGCATGAAGCTTGAAAAGCTAATCCAATTATGGTATTATCCTTCTCAGAAGAAACTGTTGTACTCTAAGACATACAGCACTCCTATGCGCTAATGCTCCTCTGTTGTTAATTTATGGATTTGTTAAATGAAATAATATATACATGAAAACACTAACACAGTGCTTAGTACATAACATGGCTCTCAAAAGTGTTAGTTTTTTCTCTTGCTGTCGTTTTGCCTACAAATTCGAGCACAATTTTCAGTTCATGGCAGAATAAACTGGCCTGGTGCTTCCATACCTTGCCACTATGCTGCCATCTGCTTGGTGAGAAAGTGAAAGATACGTGCAGGAAGAAACTACTTAGAATTAGGCATTTTGGAGCCAATGACTTCACTAATTCATTGTATTTAAATGTGGATTTTTGGACTAGTGATATTCCTTACAGCAGTTTTCACTAGAAATTTGAACAAGTAATTCTGTAATTCAGTATATTTTTAATAAAGGTAATGCATTTAATTTAAAAGATGTCCTTAATCATGACATTTTATTTTTGCTCATATAATTTTTAAACACGCTTTAAGAAATAGTGGATTATCAGAGTGCTCACTTTATAAATTATATAAATGTCTGACCCTGGTGCTGTATACCTGATGTTAATACAATATTACATTTCAACGGTATTTTTAAAAATTAAATTAATAAAAAAATAATAGAGATAAGACAATACTGTCATTTGAAAACATTTTTTTCTTTCCTATCTATATCATTACTCTTATGGTGATTGTATAGTGGTATTAGTCCCTAAAGCTTCATGCAGTTTTCCTCCTTTGTCAACTTTTCCTTTTTTTAAAATTTTAAAGTTGCCTAAAATTCTAGAATTAGAAAATTGTTACTATTTCTAATTCTACAATTAGAGAATTGTTACTGAAAAAAGAAACATGGTGGTCTTTTCTCATAAATACAAGTAATTCTTCTGTTGTCTAAATTTCTCAATCTTTGCTAAATTTAGATTTAACATCTTAAGTATAAATAATATGCATTTATTTAATAGTTACTCTTCCTGGTAATGTCACAATGCAATTCAAATTAACAGATGTTTATTAAGGGCTTCCTATATTCACACCAGTTTTGTGTTAGGGAAACAAATCAAGAAAAGGATAGATCTATAGTCTCATGAAGCTTGCATCACCCATAAGGAAGACAGACAATAAGCCTAAGAACTAAGAAATTGAATGGTGTGGAGCAGGAAGCCTGGTCTAGAAAAAATAAACAGTAGAGCAGGGTCCGGGTCTCAGGATATTGACAGGATATTGAAAAGCTATAAATTGCCCTATTAAATAGGTAGTCCAAATTGACCTCATTGAGCAGGTAGCATCTGAACAATAACTTGAAAGAGATGAATTGGTTAGCCGAACAGATACGCAGGTGAATAAAATTCTAAGGCAGCAAGAGTAGCCAGCACAAAGGCCCAAAGGTGGGAGCATTTCTGCTGTAGTTAAGGCCCAGCAGAGACTGACGTGGTCGCAGTGAGTGAGTGGGGGGCAATGGCAGGAAATGAGATCAGAGAGAGTAAGTAGGTGCGTTAGGTTAGGGAACTGATCACATAAGGTCTGGTGCACTTTCACTCTGGCTCTGAATGACACGGGGGATTATAGCAGCTTTCTGAGAAGAGGAATGTAATGGTCTATTGTTTCGAAAGGATCTAGCTTCCAGGTCGGGAATGGAACATCAGGAGCCATGTGTGGAAGAACAGAGATCCTGCTAGGAGGTTTGACAGTCACCCAGGGAAAAAGCGCTGGTGGCCTGGAACAGCCCAACAGTCACTCAAGTAAAGGAAGTGGTCAGATTCTGCCATATATATTTTATAAATATAAAAATGTGTTGAGGGTAGAATCAACAGGGTTTCCTCAGCCTTCTTAACAACCAAATATTTAAAATATTATAATAATCATATTTAGTAACTAAAACTAACTATAAACTCACTTGAAAATAATATCTATAAGGCAGCAAAAGAGTATATTTTATAATTTTCCGAGTTTTTGTGGCAAGATGAAAAATAAATTTTCTATGCTGAAGATCTCTCTTATTAAAACATATTTATTAGGTATTTAGATAATGAATTGTGTATTAAATTGGATAGAACACTGCAGTAAGAAAGAAAGGTAATTAAAGATGTGACTCAGTGGTGAAATGTGTAGTATGTATTGTGTCCTAGTACTTTTAGGTGTACAAATCACTAATCCATTTCATTGATTAATTAACCTCCTTGTAAAACTTTAAACATTTTATCTATCATATTTTCATGACTGGTTTTATCTAGAAGCACTTTAATAAATGTTATATTTTAATACTAAGAAGCTTCAGCATGTTAGAATATTCTGCAGATACAACAAAAGCTTAGCGAAGCACTTTGAGATATAAGTTCGATTTAAATCAAGATTCAGCATATTAGTTTTTTCATTCCAAAAGAGAATTCTTTAAATTAACATTATATTACAGTGATAGGAAAAGTGATTAGAGACTAAATATGCTTGGCTATTTTAAAAGAATACAGTCATTAGCATAAAATGATTTGTAGTGTGATTTTACTTCACTGGGGAGAAAAACAATCCCCTTTCATATTTAGTAAATATATTTAAGAATGTAGCTCAAAAAACCAGATTCAGTAAACATATAATGCTTATTTTTCTCTTTCATGGTTTAAAAAAGAGGCTATTAGACAAAGGTCGGATGTACAATTAAAATCCAAGTGAAATATATTTTATAATAAAATGTATGGCATTTTTATAATACATGAACTTTAATAAGCATTAGTCAGAAAATATAATTTGGGAAATTATATTTAAAGCTTACAGTTTTAGTCGTATTTAATGCTTTAGAGACAAGATGGCCCAACACAATTAGCCAAGTCCTGAGGCAGCATTAAAACGCTGAAATACGGGATTACGATAGTTTATCAGGTCAGAAGTTTCCCAAAATAATTCTGATTAGATAACATGTTATTTCACTTATAAAATGTTCCAAGGCATACAAAAGAATTTGTGTATTTTTTGATATTTTGTTCTCATGTAATAATTGCTAAATACAATAAGTTTTTTCACTTACTATAAGTGTTAGGAAGGCTATTAAAATGAGCTATGTAGTTCAGAAACCATACCCTGAAGAAGATATACATAAGTATGTATTTTTATATATCTCTTTAAATGAGTACATCTTGAACTGCCATATTAACATCTGGGATATGTAAAAAACATTCATAAGCATCACCTGCATACATATAAACCGTGCACATAACTGGGCTCTACCCCAGTTAGCTAAGAATCAGGATTTCCTCACGGTGGGTCCTAGGACTCTCATTTGTAGCAAGCGCCTAACGTGAAGTTTGGGGATAAAACATTTTGAGACTTAAAGAAACAAAGAATGGGACACCTACAACAGAAATGCAATATTTGTTGATGGTGTACACATGAACCACGGTGGCTGACAGTGTGGTCTATACGGATTCATTTAAAAAAGGGAGACTTAAGCAGATATGTATAGATGGAGAGAACATGGACATGCAGAGGTGGGAGCACTTCTGGTGAAGGGACTGGATTAACAGGGAAGAGTTAGAAAACAGTTCCCGGATGACTTGGGTGGTAAAGTGGCTTGGGCTGAACTGGAAGCAGACTGTGCTGTACACTGTGGTGCACCAAACAGAGCCCCATGTCTTCTGTGGTGTTAAGTGTGCCGGTGACTGACAGCTTACTGCTGTCTTTCTGAACGTTGTTCTAGGCTGACAAGAGCCACGTGGGCCAAAGTCATACCCCCTGAGTAGGGGCACATGCAATGACCAATAAATGCCAGACGGGGGATGACAGAGTTTTGGCACCTTGCCTCAACTGAGACAATTGTACAGTGCGCTCCCAGCCCTAATGAAGCGAATGGCTAAAGCCATTGTGGTAGAATCTTAGTTCATGTGTTCCTTTGCCCAGTCCTGGAACCTCTGTGCCCTGTGATGTCGATCTCAACCCCCAATAAATTTCCTGCATACATATCCCCATCTCAGACTTTATTTACCTTCGGAACTTAAACCACAATGCCTTTGTAGCTATGTTAAAAAATTAATGCACTTCTTGTTTTTTCCTAAATATCTGTGGGTTTGACACAATGAGAGCATTATTTAGTTTTTAAATTGAATTCTTATACAACATTATAAAATCTGAAGATTTCATTGAAAAACTTAGACTTCTGGCTTGCCTTCTGGAAGTTACATCGCTGGCCCCGCTGAGCACATATGCTTCTTCAGTCTTCTTTACTTCCCCCAGAGCAGTCTTTCCTCTGCAGGTCCCCACAGTCCAGACAACTCCACACATTAATCAACATTATGTATGTTGATAATGGCCTCAATGTTAATAGGTCAGTTGTTTAGAAATTTGTTTAAACTAATTGGTCACTCAGATAAATATCTAAACTATACCCTTTAAAAATTAATTGTGGGCTGCTTTCAAATCTTGGCCATTGTAAGTAGGATGAGTGGATAAAATAACTACGGCACACTTACACAATGGAGTACTACATAAAAATGGACTATTCCATTTTTTATGGAGTACTATTGCCATAAAAACAGTTTTGCCCTTTGTGACAGTGTGGATGAACCTGGAGAGCATTATTCTAAGTCAAATAAGCCAGTTAGAGAACAAGAAATGCCATATTATTTCATTCCCGTGTGGAAGCTAATGAACAAATTGAACTAACAAGCAAAATAGAGAGAAAGTCATAGACGGAGAGCAGGCTGACAGCTCTGGAGGATGATTAGGGGGTGAAGGGATTGAACAAAAAAGAAAAAGGCTCATGGACATGGAAAGCAGTGTGGTGTTTGCTGGGCAGAAGGGGTTGAGTGGAGGAGTAAGAGTGTATATGGGAGATAAAGGGTAATGAAAAATACAATAAAAAACAAATAAATAAAAGTGAAAAAAAGACTTGATTTTTGGCTTTTAAGAGTACGAGAACATTAGAAAGGCCATAAGGCATGGTGATTAAGAACAGGATTTAGGCTTTGACTTCTGTTTCTCTACCACCTTGGGTTACTCCAGTGTTCTACACCTTTATTTTCTCTACACCTTTATTTATCTATAAAATTGGGAAGTTAATATTACTTACATTATAGTAAGTATTGTGAGGATTCACTGAACTAATGAATGCAAAGAACCTAATACAGAACTTCGGTGGTGCTAACGCAGGTTTTACAGTTGTGAGCATGTGAAAATAGAGTTTATTCTTGCATTATGGTTTATTAATTATTGTATTATTTTCATATGAACAACAGTAAACCTACTTTTGCTCCATTTATACTGTATGCAATGTATATATTATATATCTACGATGTACTACATCTAATTTATACTGTAGAAAAGTGAAATAAACAAGTTTAAGATGGGTCTTTAATGGGCGGAAACATAGTTTTAGTTAGTATTACTTTCACAGACATAGAACAAACACTTCAAAAATTTATATGGAACCATAAATGACCCCGAATAGCAGCTGCACTTTTGAGAAAGAAGAACAAAGTAGGAGGGATCACAATACCTGATATCAAACTGTATTACAAGGCTACTGTAATCAAAACAGCCTGGTACTGCCATAAAAACAGGCACATAGACCAATGGAACAGAACAAAGAGCCCACAAATCAACCCAACTCTCTACAGTCAATTAATATTCGACAAAGGGGGCAGTAACATAAAATGGAGTACAGATAGTTTCTTCAACAAATGGTGTTGGGAGAACTGGACAGCTACGTGCAAAAAAATGAAACTTGAGCACCAACTTACAGCATACACCAAAATAAATTCAAGGTGGATAAAAGACTTCAGTATAAGCCATGACACCATTAAAGTCCTAGAGGAGAACACTGGCAAGAAAATCTCAGATATTTCACACAGCAACATTTTTACTGATATGTCCCCTAGAGCAAGGAATATAAAGGAAAGAATAAACAAATGGGATCTCATCAAAATAAAAAGCTTCTGCGTGGCTAAAGAAAACAGTATTAAATTAAAAAGACAACCAAACTGTATGGGAAAACATATTTGCCTATGATACCTCAGACAAAGGTTTAATCTCCAAAGTATACAAAGAACTTACAAGACTCCACTCTAAGAAGACATCTAACCCAATTAAAAAAATGGGCAAAGGACTTGAACAGACAATTCTCCAAGGAGGACATACAGAGGATCCAGAGACACATGAAAAGATGCTCAATATCGCTAGCTATCAGAGAGATGCAAATTAAAACCACAATGAGATACCACTTTACACCAGTCAGGATGGCTATCATAAACGAAGCAACAAACAACAAATGTTGGAGAGGTTGTGGGGAAAAGGGGTCCTTAGTTCACTGTTGGTGGGATTGCAGACTGGTATAACCATTATGGAAAACAGTATGGAATTTTCTCAGAAAAATAAAAATTGACCTGCCTTTTGACCCAGCAATTCCACTGCTAGGATTATATCCTAAGAATCCTAAAACATCAATTTCAAAGAACCTATGCACCACAATGTTCATAGCAGCACAATTTACAACAGCCAAGAGTTGGAAGCAACCTAGGTGCTCGTCAGTAAATGAATGGATCAATAAATTGTGGTACATATACACAATGGAATTCTATGCAGCAGAGAGAAAGAAGGAGCTACTACCCTTTGCAACAACATGGATGGAACTGGAAAGCATTATGCTGAGTGAAATAGACCAGGTGTTGAAAGACAAATACCATATGATCTCACCTTTAACAGGAAGCTAAACAACAAAACAAACAAGCAAGCAGAATAAAAACAAAGACACTGAAATAGAGAACAAGTGGGCAGTGACCAGAGGGGAGAGGGGAGGGAATTTAAGGGAAAAAAAGGGGAGGGATTTGGAGGAATAAGTATGAAGGACACAAGGACAAGAACTAAGGGGGGTGGAAATGGGAGGGAGGTGGGGAGCATGGGGCAGGGGAGGCTGGGATGGGAGAAATAGACAAAAACTGTACTTGAAAAATAACTAAATAAAATTATTAAAATAAAAAAAGAAAAATAAATAAAATTTAGGAAGAACTATTCCAATAAAGAATTACACAGAAATCAAAAGCAAGTAATTTTTATACTCTATTCATAGGAAATTTTGACCTTGTATTAAAATATAAAGTTGCCTGGAGAGGCCAAATGGTGCATTATTCTAAAGGGGTGATTTTCTGATAAATATATTAGAGTTTTGCAGATACACACTTTTCCTTAAACAATCTCTAAATATGAACTAACTACACCATGCTTACTACAGAACATGTTTTTCCCAGTCCAATTTTTGGTAAGGGAACATTTTAAAGTAATGCAATTAGCTCTGGTTATATCAAAGGCATAATCAGAAAAGCATTTTAGTGACTATCTATCCTGATTTACTCCTTTAAAACTTGAGTTTCTAAATCATGAGCTCAGTCACTGAGTCAAATCAGGATCAAAATTCTGTTCGGATTCAGTGACTCACATACATTTCTATGGTAAACCTCCCGAAAGTCACTTGTAGACACACACACTTGCATGTGTGTGGGGGTAAGAAAGATGGAGCCATTCTTTCAGTTAGAAAAGTATGGAAAGCAGCTTCAAATATTTAGATCAGGGTGTCAAACTCATGTTCACTGGGGGCCACATCAGCCTCTCGGTTGCCTTCAAAGGACCAAATGTAATTTTAGGACTGTGTAAATGTAACTACCCATTGACTAGGGGCAAGGAGCTCTACATTTGGCCCTTTGAAGGCAACCGAGAGGCTGATGTGGCCCCTGGTGGAGGAAATGATTTGACACCGCTGATTTAGAGAGTGTGTGTGTGTGTACGTGTGTGTGAAAACATGGGTGTGTATGAACAAATGTGTGTGAGTTTTAACTGTTCTGTTAAATATATTTATTAATGCTATTTAGGACATATATAAACCAGTAGTCAATCACATTGGTCATTTTCAGTGAATTTAATTTAAAAGCTTCAATTCAGATTTTACTAAGTGTATCCAAGGTGGAAAGCAAACACAAGACATGATATGAAAAAAATTTATGATACAATTATGGCTTTTGCCCGTGGATCCCAAATTAAATAAACAATTTCAAGCATGTGCCATTCTGAGTATGTATACTTAGGAACGTTGGTAAAATAGGTTATTTCTAAATACTCATCTCTCTAAGAAATAAATGAATAGGTAGACTATATTAACTAACCAAATCTAGATGCTTGAAAACTTAGGACCATGGATGTTATTATTCCATACTCAGCAGGCCTTTTATCTACCTCAGTGTGGGCTTAAATACTGGCATCCAATAGGGTAAAATGTTTTCAAATATATTTGGGACTCCTGCCATTCTTCCCCAAATGCATTCCTTCTTTTTCTCAGTATTCTACTCATTATCCTCCATCACTTCTTACAGTTTAGCTCTTGAAACCAAAATAATGATTTTAAGTATACAGAATATAAAGTTCTGGGAACTGTGCATGATTCTGCATGCTTACAGATATATACTATTCATTAGGTACTAAATTTCAACACACACAGAGTAGCATGTGTTTCCTGGCTTACTGTAATCAAGATTTTGGAAAGGCAGCTGTTTGGCAATATTATTTACATATTTTCAGATTTTATTTTTGAAGTGGAAAATTCCATCTGAATTAAAATATACTCCTCCAAGGTTAAGAAATCAGAAATGAGGGAACACTACCCCTAACTGATCCTGCTGGCGTTCAGACAGAGCTGCTCTCTAGCATCTTTCAGTTTGACATCGTTTTTGGATGGAACTAAATGCCAGATACCCCGACAAACATATATTCTACCAGCTGGATCTCCATCTGCTCAACTAAACATTTTCACACCAAATCTGTATAAAAACTATATTTTCAAAGACAGTTATCTACAACTGAAATATTAAAATCTTAACTCCAGGAGTCCTTCCACTTACATATTTCACGTGCATTTAATCACAAATGCAAAACCACCTCCAAGTGTTATCAGTGGTCTGCTTGCTCTATTTCGACAAAAGTTATCTTCAGTCATCCATAAAGGGCAGATAAAGTTTCTGAGCATAAGAAATACTTTTTTGACTTTCCACAGAAGCATTGTTAATATCTTTTGATGTATTTGCTTAGGAAAAAACTGTAAAATTAATGTTAATGGGTAGGATGATTTTTTAAAAATCTGCGTTAATTTTGTCCTGGGATAACTTTATATGCCCACATATAACTTTGTTAGCAAGAAATATGCTTATAAATAATTCAGAATCTTTTTAATTGGGCCTCACTTATGCAGAGTAGCCAAGGAAATCTCAAGTAATTAAAAAAGTTTCTACCTGAAAAATCAAATTAATCTAAGAAGGTTTTTAAGAATACTACATAAACCTCAGTGGCTAACATACTGTAGGTTGGGGAAGAGTCATCTAAAACTACTATTGGATTTCAGGAAACCCAAGAGCAGATGAAGGGCATAAAGTACAAAAATATAGCAGTATTGTCAATGAGGTAAAAACAGAATCCAGAACTCATACAACATACTAGTGAGAATAGGAAAATCTTGGAAACAGAAAACTGCGTACTCTCAGCACTGTGTACATTACTTCCAGATAATATCAATGACCAGCCTTTACAAATACATGTGTGTGTATGTTGGGACAAGTAAGAGGGGCCTATTATTGCAGATTAGTAAAAGCAGAGTCAAGAGAAGAAGCAAGGATGACTTCAAGATTTACTCAAAGAAATATAAATCTGTATTTCTTTGTATCTGGGCAAGTAAACTTAAAGCATGCAGAACTTTGAGATTTCTTACAAAGCAAGTCCTTGGCCAGGAAGCAGCAGGAAATGTTCGTCTACTCATAGCCAACAGTACAAGAGAGGTTCCTTTTGTAAGAGGGAGAAAGGGTACCTGCAAACCCTGTACCCATAGATTTCCCCTCACTATACTATTCTCAACTAATTAATAACAATCCTTAAAAAAACATGCTTTCCAGTAAACATGGTTCTTCTAAGACTGAGGTTAGGTAGGATAAAAAAATGGTTGTGGATGTGGGAAGAGGGAGAGAGGGAGTACAGATAGAGATTTTCTTCAGGTAAGTATTTTACAGGAAAAACACACTTTAGCCTTTATCTCTGAACTTCCCCTAGGGACAAAAACCAAAAGATTTGAATCACAATAAATACAAACATCTGTGTTGTAGACCAAAAACAATTTTTAAGAGTCTAACAGCAGGACAAGAAATAGAACTGCCAAGTATAATATATGTACATAGGATGTATGTGTAATATATGTACCTACTTATAAAAATAGAGCTCAATTCTAATCCTAAATTCTAAATGAAAGGCTAGTGGAATTTAGAAAGAACTAGTTCTAAATGGCTTTTATTTCATTAAAATATCAACATTATGTCACTTACTATGTATGGTTTTAATAATCAAAACTTTCTAGGTGAAAAGTTCTTTACCTATCCTTCTAAAACATATAATATGTCCCGGTTATCAAAAGAAATACCAGGCCCCTTCAGCTGCATGAAAACACAGGCCAAAACACTGATGGGTACTTGACCCAAAATAAATGTCAATTGTGTGCAATTTCTAATTAGTGCAAGCTTTGTTTAAAATGGGAAAAGTTGGGATACAACATCCCACTAACCTACCCTGCTTCTCACGCTCCACACCTAGTCTGAGTTTGCCAAAATATACCTACCTAGCATACCCAGGTGAAAAATAAAACATACAATCAGTCAATTTTTAAAAATATTTCAAAAAAACCGAACTACCTCTTTTCTTTAATATCAAAAACAGGTGCATATTTAAAAATCACAATAAAAAGGAAACCATTTTGAACACACTGCTATACTTAATGTTTTATATATTTACTCAGATATACTCTGCAGGATATGAATATATTTAATTGGCTGAAAAAGGGCTCTGAATCATAAGAATATCAATGAAGAAAACTTGCTCAATTCAAGCACTTGCCAAGAAAAACGGTTATCATCAAACATAGGAGATTAAATAATTATCTGTTTTCTTTGCTGGCTCAAGATAAATGCAGTGCTTGATGCCTACGCTTAGTGAGAAAAATGACATAACATTCTGTCTTTGCCATCAGTGAGATCCACCAAAGATTTTGAGAACAATCATTCTATGTTTATAAACTGCCTGATGTCTTTTCCAAACATTAGCCAGAGAGCAGATAATTCTATTCTTAGGCTAAGGACATGTAATGAGAATCTCCTAAAACTCAAGAAAAACTTCACAGTGACAATGGAAGCAAAAAGAAAAGGCTGATACCCATCTCCCCCAATAACCTAGGTTCCACTACACACGGTGACCATTTCATTACTGAATCCCCAGCCCTCAGCAAATTACCTGACATATAGCATTCAATAAATGTTTATTTAACAAATGAGTAAAAACACAACCCGAATCTCAATATAAATTGCCACAATATGCAGGGTTATTTAACCATATGTAAAGAGTGATCCTAAATGAATTTAACATGAGTATTAAATATCTAATGAATATTGTAACTTGAACCTAGAAGAAAGGCTAACTGGCATGTGATCTAAAATTCTCCATTTGTGATGATTCCCAGTCATTCACTGAAAATTATAAGCAGGAGCAAGCACAGAGAGATATTTTTAAAACTGAGAAATCATTTGTTCCTTGAATTTCACAAGAAAGATCATGTTCACTCTCCCCTCTTTGTCACTTTCAGTGAGTGAATTTCCTGTTATTATGGGAATACACAGAAACCGGGGATCACATCATTGCATGTCATGGTTTTGGACTAAAATTCTTCAGTCTACTTCGTGAACACAGAAATCTTGTCTTCCTTACGTACCACTTGAACTCCAGGGGCTAGCAGAGTGTTTAACACCTCATTAGCACGTAATACTTATTGAATAAACAAGTGAATGGACAGAAACAACAGGCAAATTGAAACAAAAACTTCCTAAGACAGAAACTTCATAGTTTTTTGAAGGTTAATGTAATACTTCCCTCAGTTTTCTCCGAGTTAGTGAAACCCATTCTTTCAACATGATGGTGAGTCACTTCACAACTTAGAGTGGCAAGTGCAGAGAAGAGCTCAATGTTAGCCACCCTTGATCTATAGATAAGTGTGATCTAAGACATGAGATGTTCTGATGGCTACTAGACTCACACTGAGCTCATTATATCCAAAGTTCACTTCTCACTCCTCGCCTTGCAGGGCTATTAACATTTGACACCGGCCATGACTCTTCCTTGAAACGCTTCCTTTGTTTTCTGGGCATTAAACTGAATTTTCCTCCTATCTCACTGGCTGTTCATTCTCTGTCACTTTTTCTGATTGTTCTTCATTACCCACTGTCCTGACATTCAGATCTAACCCCTCTTTTAAAAAAATTTCATCTATATTAACTCAATTATTCATTTATTTCCATTAATTTAAATTCCATATCTGGCCATGGCTGGTGTGGCTCAGTGGATTGAAAGCTGACCTGTGAACTAAAGGGTTGCCGGTTCCATTCCCAGTCAGGGCACATGCCTGGGTTGCAGGTCAGGTCCCCAGTAGGGGGTGTACGAGAGGCAACCCCACATTGATGTTTCTCTCCCTCTCTTTCTCCCTCCTCTCCTCTCTTTCTAGAAATAAATAAAATCTTCTAAAAATTTCATATCTTTGCTGATAATGCCAGATTTACGTTACTAACCCAGACTTCACACATAAACTCTAGATTTGTATAACCAATTTGAAGCCACAGGCATCTTAAAATGAGCTCCAAAACTGAGGTCCTAAACTTCTCCTTCAAACCCATTCCACTGCAAATCTGCTGTTCCTGGAAGTAGCCCTTCTCAGCTGTATTCTCATGATATAGGTCCTTGAAATGAACCAAGAAATAAAATGTAAAAAATCCAAACATGAGGAGGGGAAAAAACCCTGTCCCCCAGCATCTGTATCATGAGCAATTCCACCTTGTCAGGTGCTCGGGCTAAAATTCTCAGTCACTCTTGGTCTCTCCCTCTTATATCTCACAGTCTACAGTCAGTTAATTTTGTTGACTTTCTATTCAAAATGTGCCCAGACTCTGACCACCACTCCTTACCATCCTCTTGCTAATAGCCTGCACAAGTCAACTTCATCTCTTTTCTAGAGCACTGATATAGCCTCCCAAACTAATCTGCTTCTAGCTTGATCCCTCTTGTCTGTTCTTAACATAGAGGCCAAGTGATGTCATTAAAATGGAAGTACACTGATGTCACTCCTCTGTTCAAATCTCCATTGGATTTCCATTTCCATCTAAAGCCAGTGGTTATAATGACCCGCAAGGACTAACACAACATCCTGCAGCCTCATGAACACGCTGATCTCTGCTTCTACTCTCCTCCCTCTCTCCACACCAGGTATCCTTACCTGTGTGTGAACATGCTGAGTGTGTTCTTCCCTCTGAAGTTCTGCTAGAGCCTTTCATGCACTATTTATTGGACAGCATCACCTAATGTTTAAATATTTTACAGACTTTATATACTTTTGTCTGCTGAGCCTTGTGTACTTAATTCCCACTAAAAGCTAAGGAAAAACTTTTTTTGTCTGCTGCTTTTTCCCAGCACCTAAGCCATGCATGACATTTATGAATGCTGAATAAAGATTTTTGAATGATAAAAGAATGAATGAAAGTTTTAAGAGAAAACATTTCACTACTGAATTTTCATGGATTGGGAAATAACTTTGGTGTGATGGTGTCCACACCTTCCTGGAAGTGCACCCAATGTCACACTCCATTGATTTTTTCCCTGCTCAAAATAGAGGTAGCTGGTCTCACCCAGCTGTATTATCTTTGGATAACAAGATTTCTCTTAGGACACTGGTTCCTTAGTTACAGCAATTTTAAAACGGAAGAGGGTCACTCTCCACTCTGAGTAGTAAAACATTCTCATTAGAGAATTCCCATGGGAGCTCTAGGATAATCAATGCATCTCTAATAAGGTACACAGCTTAACCATAGGAGAAAGATTCTCTGGGGAACAGAGGGGTGAAGGATGGCACTGTCTCCTGAAGCAAACTACATACACACCAGGGTCAAAAAGTGCTTGTTGGCTAAACAACAAAATAGGCAAAATTCTAGTTCCTGATTGAAAGATGAAATTAAGAAAGCATGAGAAGAAAAAGGCACATTTTTTAGACATATTAATCAAAACTGCATTATAAAAAATCCATGTTCATCTTTCATTACTAAAACCAACTTGTAGGGAGGACACCATAATTGTGAAAGTCTCATCATTTTAGCACACATTTTAACCTCATGGAACCAAGGTTAATAATGTAATATGGTTTTTTTCTTATCAATAACTTTTAACTTTTGTCTCAAAAATTTTATACTTTAGTATCAGTTACATTGAATAAATATCTTTTTTCTTCAGACCTCTAATGGTATCAGTAATTCATACCTTATATGTGTAACTACAGAGTATGTTTCTCAAATTCTGAATGAGGCAGTAGCCACTAAACACTTAAGGTATGTTTAGCATATATCATTAAACATTTATCATATAATTTTATGAAAATAGCTAAAATTTTAAATTGCTAATCATCAGTCGTTTTTATTTCAGAAACAAAAGTTTGAAAACTTTTGTCAATGAACATCCAAGTCACACTGTAAGCAATAGTAATGCAAACATGAAAATAAATTTATCACTTCAGACACACTAACACAAGGACAGCACATGGTTCAAGAGCTCCTCCAAGAATCTTAGTCCACTCCTAATAAGAGTGTGAGCACTGTAACACAAATTTTCAATTCTGATATATTTGGGTTTTTTCATGTGCTTTCCCAACATAGCTGTTCTTTTTTGAAAATAAGGAGACCCTTTCCAAAGTGTACATTGCATCCATTAAAAAGTATGGCTGAGGTTAAATAAATTTAGTGAGTTCCTGGATTTCCTCAAATATTCTTGGCATTTTCTCAAATATTTTTGTAACTATATGTATAAAATATCTTTTCATATGCACAGTCCACTTCATACTCTGAGAATGGGCCACAACCAGCAAGGAAAACCAGGTCCACTGGCTGGAGGACCCACTGTCTTTCCAGTCACTCAATGGTAAAAAAAAAAAAAAGAAAAACAGACTCATGCTTGAAGCAGAAGATACTAAGCAATAATATCGCCTTAAATTTCAAGTACATCTCAGAGATATTGCAGGTTTGGTTATAAACCAGTGGAAAAAAATGAGTATTGCAATAAAGCAAGCTGAAATAATTTTAACCTTGGACAGCTTTGCCTTCACTTTGTAAAAAACACAAAATCTGTGAAGTGCAATCAAGTCGGTCTGTATGACACTGTAAACTCTCACCTAAAGTAAAACCAGACTTATCATTTTACACTGGCACAAAGAAAAACTATGCTTTGGGAGGAATGCAAAACAATATCACAGTCAGTGGGATGAAGGGACGAGACTACTAATGGGAATTGGAATAATCCTTGTTATATGAGCTAAATATAGTCATTAAATTTTTAGAAACAGTGCATATAGAGGTGATCACGGTAAGAAGGTGACTCTTTATCTAAGGCTATCAACAACATTTTTCTCTAGGGGCAAAAACTTTTTATTTTTTTTCCTTCTTTGTTAGCTTTGCATCAGCCAAAAAGGTATTTCAAAGGCAGGTAAGGATTTTTTGACTCTTTACTTAAGAACTAATCTTAGGACTTCACATTATGAAGAACATACACAACTAATCAATGTTGAGGGTTTCTTAATTGGATTTAATCAAAAGATTTGTCTGATGAAGTTCACATTGGAAAGTAGGCTTATAGAGCAAGCATTTCAATATAGCAATGGCTATTTGAAGAAAAGTATTGTAGATGTTAAAGTGTAAATCGACAATATGAGAATGAAGTAAACCTATAAAGTTTTAGAAATAACTTTTGGTGAAGAATGTAAAAATTACAACATTACAAATAAGGATATTACAGTACTTTAGAAAAAGTGCTCAAGATGGCCTAGTAGTTTTTCACGTTTTATTTTCCACATATATAATCATGCTTCTATAGTAAAATCATGTTCTCTAAGGATTGATATCCTTCTAGCTAACTCCAAATGTCTCTTCTCAGTTTTCTTCACCCATAAACCCTTTCCAAATTCTGCAACTCTTGAACACATGTCTTCTTGAAATATGCAAATTTTATCTTTAGCAGAAAACAAATATAAAAAACATATTCTGGAGTTTACTCGAATCAAACACACATATACTTTTTAAAAATTCTTTTAGAACTTATTTAGAAAAAGAGATTCCTTCTAGAATGCATAGTGGATTTATTTATGTAACACAGAAATATTCTTCACAGAAATGATCATAAGTCAGAGAAAAGATCTGAGTGACTGAGGACAAAGCATTATTTCACTCGCAATACTCAAACAACTGAGGCAACGGTGCTCTCTCACTGAGTAAGTTCCTCAATTTGATGCAGGTATGGCAAATAGCCACTCAGCCACAGCAGACATTTAGCTTATCAATATGTCATTTCTCCAAAGGTATGCATTTTTCACTTTTCAGCTTCTAGTGTGAACCACTGTCACTTTCTCTGTTCCATAGACACCACGAGCCAGTACTGAATGAATAGGCTTTAATTACATTAACTCTGATTCAAAGGGAACATAGATAAATCTAAGTCACCTTTACTCATCTAGTTCAATTCCATATAAATCATGTATTTATATGCTTGCTCAAGAAATATGTACTATGCAGCTACAATGGTTAGGCATTTGACTTCAGAGAACGTGTTTAATAAGAGTCCTTGTTTAAAAATATATGCACAGAATTAGACTCGGGGCATGTTTACAGTGAAGCTCAGTGGGCCTGGGGGAGCTGAGAACTGAAAATGAATCCGGCACACAATAAAAACATTAAAAAAAATGAAAAAGGTTTCTCGAGAAAATTAATAAATTAATAAAAATGTCATAAAATAAAATAAATGCAACAATGGAAATTATAGCTCTTCTTACTTCTCTAGTAAGTTACATTTCTGCTAAATCTGACAATGATTACATAAGGATAACACTATAAATGATCAGTTATTTATAGAATGTGAACTGTGTATATTTGTAATCAGTAATCTGATATAAACTTTTATAATAATGGAAAATTCCACTTCTTTGCTAAGTGGCTTATATTTACATTATATGCAGATTCTACATAGAATCTCAATTATAAATTTAATAATTTTTTAAGCCCTGGCTGGTGTAGCTCAGTGGATTGAGTGCGGGCCGATTCCCAGTCAGGGCACATGCCTGGGTTGCAGGCCAGTTCCCAGCAGGGGACGCACGAAAGGCAACCATACATTAATGTTTCTCTCCCTCACCCCTTCCCCTCTAAAGATAAATACAATCTTAAAAAAAATAATTTTTTTGTGCTACGTACATAGGAATATATATGTGCAATACAAAAGTAAGAAAGTATTAGTACTAGTTTTGTGTACATTCTAATAATATACCTTCAATTCTGAAGGCAAAAGTAAGAGATGATTTTTTAATGCCTTAAATTTTCAACACAAGTAAGTAAAAATATTATTTAGGATATTTTTGAATTTTCAAAAAAACTTATGAACAATATGATTTAAAGAGATTTAAAGCAAATAAATTGCTGAAAGTGTTTATTGTGGAAACTGTTGATTTAAAATAAAAGTGGTTCAAAATTATCAAGCAACATAATTGAATTTTGTATTTCTACTTATATTAATTTTATATTGCTATAGATACTTCTCTAACTTGCATATACTACACCTGCAATTTGAAATACTTTCTGTATTTTAATTTTTTTAACTTTATTTATTTATTTTCATAGAGACAGGAAGGGAAAGAGAAAGAGAAGGAGAGAAACATCAGTGTGTGGTTGCCTCTCACATGCCTGCTATGAGGACCTGAACTGCAGCCCAGGCACGTGCCCTGACTAGGAATTGAACCAGCAACCCTCCACTAATCTACACCAACCAGGGCTGAAATACTTTCTAATTACTACAGAGCAAATTTAACATTTAGGAAACATGTAGGTGTTATCATTGCTGCTACTCTGGGTAGAAGTCATCCATGCATTACAACCAGGGCATTCTGAATCAAACCCACAAATATGAAAGTTAAAAGTGTGATACAAATACATTTCTTTCCTTGATAACCACAAATATATTTGCACATTTCACCTTTATAGTTAATCCAAAAATAATGCAAACTGTGATGTGCAGACTACATTTAGAAATTTTCCAGTATGAGTATACATCACATTTTTTTAATTGACTCTTCTCTTCCCAGAACTAGAACAGCACAACTACAAAAATCAGGACAAGGAGAAGTAATATAATACAGAAAGTAAGAAGAGACCACAGGGCCTGTGTGACCCCATCGGTCATCTCTCCCGGCCACTTCACAGTGGCTGGGAGGAATGTGTCTTATACACACCTCAGTGACTTCATCACCAGTAAACCAGGCAAGATCAATTCTCACGTGAAAACGAAAGTTTCAGATTCTGTTCATTTGCCATGTTACAAATTGCTCTGACACAGTGTGTCCATCCCTTTGAAAACTTAGTAGGTAGTTAAATGTATAGCTAGATAAGGCCTTTCTACACCTTGTAAGAACAGAACAGTTTCCCTCCTAAACCAGCTCCTTTAGCAGCTACTGCTTAAGCAGCCCAGAGGAATCTCTTGCTTTGAATGGCATCTTTCTTCAGGTTTATCAATTTTACCATAAATCTGAAGGATGTTTAAAGTGATGTAAATTGGATGTCTTTTATAATATACTATAGGAAAAAAAGACAAAACAAAGAAACTTATTATCAGCCAACCTGTTCATTTGTTTGCTTTCTATAGAGATAGGGGCTGGGAATGGTTAGGGAAAAGGCACCTGTGAAGTATAAATGAGTAATTAAAAGCGATAACGGTGTCCTTTTGCTGTATTTGGCAAATTCACTGAAGTGAAAATCTTCACAGAAGATATCTTAAACAACAGAAGAGTGTATTGCTGCTTTGTTTTCAAATCCAGAATTCAAAACCTTACTTTTCTTCCCTGGGAGAGTGACTGAGAACACTAGAGAAAGATCCTCAAGAATAAGATTGCTTACTGATGTCAAAGATTGCTAATGATCAAAAGCAAGGTTCCAGTGACCGCACTCCATTTATAAAAGGTCAAAATCACAAGATCTTGTAGTAAATGAATGTGTTTACACAGTGGTTGAATAAGGCTTGGACAAAAGACTCCACTTTTATTCTTTGGAATACAGATTAAAAACAAAACCTGCTTTTCTGTGGGTAGTTCTTTGACCAACTCTACCCTTAGAAAGAGCTACTTTTACAAATGTAAAATGAGTTTGGACATAGTCCTGTTTTTTGTTCACAAGAATTTTTAAGTGTCTGAAAGAAAGTCTGTTTTGAAAGGGCTCCAAACAACTACTTTTTAAAAAAAACATGTATTCATATTTGTATAGATGTATTCAGTACAAAATTGGGAGATTTCTGTCATAGAAAGCAGGTAGGATTGCAGTATCACAGACAAGTCTTGTCCTCCACTGATCTCGGACCTGCAGCTTTCAAGTTAGATGTACCTCAGAAAGAGAAGTAAATATCACAGGACAAAACAAGCAGCGGCATCCTGGAGGCAAAGACATGAATTCTCAGGGAACAGCTCACTCTTTACGCACCAAGTATGGGACTCTCGTGGTACTGGACTTAGTGATTTCATACTGGAGCAGACCTTTTCCTGTGCTGAGCTGCTGGCCACCAATACAAATGGGAAAGCAGGGAGGGTCACAGGAGAGAGGAGAGGATGATGGAGGGACGAATAAAAGAGAACTAACATGTCAAACAGCATGAAAGTCTAGAATAGGAGCCTCAAGAATATTGTCATGTTGCCAAAAGTCCCCATCAACAAAACCCCCTGGGGATAGAAATGTAAAAGCCACCCCCCACCAAAACAATGAGTTATAGGTCAGTCTGGAACTGTCCAACAATAGAATGCATGTTATTCTCTCTCCTTTTTTTTTTAATGTTTTGCACCTTTTGGTTCCCTAGTTCTTGCTTCCCCCTTACCCCTCCAAAAGTTTAAAATAATCTAAGCAAGTTGTGTGGACATGAAGGTGCACTCAAGGGCTCATTTTTTAGCCAACAAAGAAAAGACCAAGTGGAAAAGTGGAAACCAATCAAATGTATTAAGTGAGAACAATTTCCTGGTACTTTAATAAGCTCATACGGAACTACATAAGGGGATATTCTCAGGATTCTATACTATTAAAATTAAACTTTCTCTTTAAATTAGTATTTCAATAGATCATATTTCTTCTTATTCCAGTTTGTAATAAGCACACTTAGATTTCAAACATAGATACTCCCAAGTATTTAGAACTTCCTTAAAATAACTAAATAAAATTTAAAAAAATAAAAAAATTATCAATAACACTGAATATTGGATAGTAATCAAAAATAAAAATGAGTCATTTTATTCTTATTATTTAATGCACTTAAATACTAGAATATCCCTTTAAAAACTCAAGTAACTAAAGCTTATGGGTCTTTAAAATCTTTTCAATTTATTTCTATCAAATCATCCTCTTTCAACTTTATATTTTCTTATTCACAAAATAAAACATAAATTGAGTCCAGTAGTGAAAAAGGTCCTGTATTTTTATAGGGCAGTAAAGAAATATATGCAGTTATAATATTTAACTATATATTTAGAAAACTAAATTTTATGAAAAATTAAATGTTAAATTATATTATCCATATATATACACAATAGTACCATAAGGTATCAAAATATCTTCATGCTACTTAATTTTTCAAAAAATTATACATAATAGGTAACATTGATATTTACCACAATTTTCTAACATTATAACAATATGAAAACTAACTTAGTGCAAAATACTTCTTAATTCAAAGTTAATTTTAAGAAATCACTTATATCTAATATATCTCATTAATTCCTGGAATTCCCTGAATTATGATGATTTTGCCTAAAAATGGGTTTATGGAAATGTCTCTATTTTTATACCCTTGGTTATTGAGAGGGTTACATTTTATGAGAATTAAGCCAACATTAATTGGTAGTATAATCAGTATTAGTTTGATAATTTTATCAAGATTGTGTTTTATCAGTTAAATTTATAGCACAGCTGGTCAATATTCTATTCTAGTATATAAATACCACCAACTGAAAACTGCAAATTGTTTTTATTTTATTAAACAATCTTTAATGTGTTGCTTCATGTAACACTGAGATTAGCTAATAAAACAGAGAGACTGCATCATTTGTCCAAAGTCATAAACAACTACACTGAAATATTCTAAGTCTAAATCCAGAGTTTTAAGTATAGCCTATCTGATATGTCTTTTAAGTTTAATTTTTCTATACGAACTATTATATATAAACAGACTTTATTTTGATGTAGGTAAGTAATCTGCTAAACTAAATATATTTGACTGTGCAAACAGCCTAAGCAATACATATTTTTATCAAGCCAATACACTGAGAGAGATCTACATTTAGAGAAACAAGATAACTCAGATGAAATATTTTTGCTTAATAAACCATTCCTAAAATTCTGAACCCTATTCATATACTACAAGATTTTATTCAAATAATCTCTCTTGTTTAAGCCTCAATTCCTTTATCTGTAAACATTAAATTATTTATATTTTCCTGATCACAATTCAAAATGGTGTTACAGGGAACAATACCTTTACTGAAAAATATAAACTCTCATGATTCAGAAGTGCCAAAAACAAACTCAGTGGTAGGGACAGATGTTGAAAGGCCATAAATTGTGTTTGGATATTAACATCTATCTAAGGAAGAAATCTATCTGACAAGTTAAGATACTCTAGGTGTCCAATTATTAGGGGTAGTATATGTTAATAGCATAATCATAGAGAAAATAATTTCTTCAACATTTACAATATAAATTCATTCACATTCACACATGATATACACAAATGTGGGTATTTGGGTGCTTATGTGCATACATATGTGTGCATGCACGTACTTTACTGAGGGGTTCACATCAGTGAACCATTCAGTAAGGAAGCTTCCTGACCATTTTAATACTGAGTTCAACTGTCCTGTAGCTTACAAGCAATTAGTGTGAACATTTCTAATCCAAATAATATTAAATTAAATTATTGCATCTCCATTACAGAAATAACACGGATGGTAAAACATCTGTATATTCTTGAAATTAAATTACTGTGAAAAAATACCCCAAAAGTTCATTTTTAAATAACTAACTAGGGAAATACTTGGATAAAGAAATACTAAGTGATTTTTATAAAGTAATGTTAAATGTTTTCTGAGTCCATATTTAATACATAGCACATTAAAGTGTGATCAATTATTTTCACAAAAACAAAGAGTCAAATTTATTTTATTTAAAAAATACTTCTTAATGAGTTAAGAAGTATTTTTTAAATAAAATAAATTTTAGCTATGTAGAGTTTTGGTTTGATGGTGGAATGCTTACGATTTAAATCCCAACCTATAGCCTTGTGGAGGTACAGGGCAGGGCTTTGTTTGTGAGAGAGGTAATGGCCAGAAGCAGGGATTTATGGAATTAATTAATTATATTGGGGTGATAGTAGAAGCTGGAAATGTACTCATCTTTTTCTCAGTATCAACAGTCCAAAATTTCCAAACTATCTCACTGAGTAAACATTATATCTGACTTCATCTGCTACAGTTGGACTGCCTCCTCTCCTGCTAACCAGGCAATTTATAGCATAACAGGTTGTCAGATATTTAGATCACTTTCAAACTGACAGTTGATCTATTGATACTATATTTTAACTTGATTTTTAAGGAGCTCCAGTATTTTTAAAAATGTCTTCAGAGTCGAGAAATAAAACATATATATTACAAACATAACTTCTAAGTTAGAAAATTATAAAACACTTATTTCACGTTTTCACTAAAATACAAAACAAGACTATGACAGAAAGGCAAATTATATATTTTAGAAATATTTTATGTATGTGTGTGCAAACTGAGTTGGTAAAATCATCGAACTTTGGTATTAATCAATGTAACTAACTAAGGGATGAATCCCATCAAAACAAAAAGATAGACAAAACATGAAAGTTGAGATATCTGTTAATTCAGAATAAAGAAAATTGTAGAAAATAGAGTATAATGTAGAAAGTATGTTAATTTTTATCTAACCATCTTTTAACCATAAAAATCACCTAAGGACTATGCTTATGCTTATGTTTAGGTGGTGTCTCTGGCAAATGTGTATCAGCAAATTGCTACAGAAGTTAGTGACAGTTAATAATTCACCACGTGTTCCCAACACATGACATGCAGATTGGCTACACCTAGAAGAGAAGGCTTTCAATGATGATTATAATCTATAGACCTCATTGAATGTGGAAGTGTATTTGTGATGTCAAATATAATTTAATCACAATATATAAGAAAAAACCTTCTAAGATATAGTTCCAGCATTTGGAAGACTCCGTATCTCTTTCAGGGTCTGCCTGGTTAAAGACCCAAGACCCACTCAAGCACTCATAATTCAGGAGCCTGCCTGACAGCAATAAAGGCTGCAACTGGATACTTGGTGAGATTAATTACCTAGATAAGGCTTGATAATGCAAGTCAAATGGGAATGTAATTAAAGTGCACCTTCCATGAAAATTATTCATTGCTGATGGATCAGGTGACAGATAAATCAAAAGGCATTTGACAGAAGCCTACAGGTTAACATGAAGCAGGTCTTTTCTTTTCATAAAACTCTGTAGTTGAGGGTATGGAATTCACTCTCGCTGTCCTAACCTCATCATGATACCATAAGACAGACAGGTAGATTGTAATATGACCTATTGGAAACAGAAGCCAATAGAAAAACCATTAGGATCATAGTTACAAACAAAAGCTCACACCCTCCCTGGTGTGTCTCAGTGGATTGAGTGCTGGCCTGTGAACTGAAAGTTTGTGGTTCTCAGGCCAGGTCCCCATTTGGGGGCATGTGAGAGAGGCAACCAATTCATGTTATCTCTTGCACTTTGCTGTTTCTCTCCCTTTCTTTCTCCTTCTCTAACCCTCTCTTTAAAAGTAAATAAATAAAATCTTTTAAAAAAGGTCAGCTAGACTAGAACCAGTAGCCTGGCAGCTTTCAGGAGAGGATATCCCTCTACGTCCATACTATGATGGGGACTGCAATCACAGAAAACAAGTGATGAATTAATAAGCTGACTGGTCCCCAGGGTGTAATCCTTGCAGATGAAAGACCTGCTGGGGTAATCAAGACAGAGTTATAAATTAGATAAACCAGGTGCTATAAAATGTTTTACATCATCATTCTTAAAAAAAAGTCTTCCTGGATATGCCATAAATCCTTTACTGTCAATAATTTATAGTTTAAGAATAATTTTTAAAAGACACTGTTTTATAACAACAGCAGAGTAATTTCAGTTACCCGGAGGGATACTAAATCTAACTTCCATGCTGGGTTCTCTTAGCCATGTTTATGATATACCCAAGAGCAGAAAGATGAAACAAAATGTCCAATTAAATGATAGTTATTGAAAAATATGGTTTTACATGTTACTAATTTGCTTGCTCTCACTAATGAACACATTTTGCTTCTAGTGACCTGTATAAAGAAAATGCCTAAGAGTTTTCTTGTCTGCAAGAACAAACTTGATGCTTAACAGGAAAACCATGCCATCCAGTAGACAGTATATGGAATAAACAAAAAAGGATCATTACTGTCAAAATAATAACCTTAGGATAAAAGTTGAAATGCTTTAGTTCAACAGAAATCTTTAAATAATAACATAAATATCAATGTACTATCACAAATCCTACAATTATGTAACTTTTCCAAAATTTACATTATGTTTTATTTAAACAAAAAAAATAGGAAGTCAAATTCCCCCCAGTAAATCACCCATTCCAGTATCAAATAAAAATCAAATTAAAAGACAATCAAAATAATAAAACTTATGTTGCACTATTACCTATAGGCAATTAAAGGGCTCATCACAAATGTTCTTACCTAATTCTCATGAATATTTCTAACACTGTTGTAAGTTAAGAAAATTTCCAGAGAAGCTCTTTCGGAATGGTGAAAACTCTTAAGAAAACACACAATTAGATTTTAGGTATGTAAATTTGATACATGGGGCCTGGCCGTGTTTGAAGTGCTACAGGTAAACGTATAGATAAACATCTGTCAGAAAATCGTCTGTTTACATTTCTCCATTCCTAAAGGTTACTGATTAAAATTGAAAGCAGGTGTGGTGAATGCCCAACGCGTTTTATCAGCACACATTGCTCTTTTTGTTCCCTGCAGGTTCCAGTTAGTAACTTAATCCCAACCAAACTATAAAGTAAACTGTTCATGATTTGTCAGATTAGCTGATGCTTATCCAGAAAAATGGGCTAAAACACAGTCACCAGGACAGTGTAATTAAGAGCCATTCATCCATTTCATCCCTGGACTGAAGAAAATAATGAAACACAAAAGTAGCCAGACAGCATTCTAAAGGAGGCCAGTTAGTATCTTTTCAAAAGTAACACCAGTGTTTAATGCAGCAGGTGCACCAGAGTGACTTACAAATCATACTAACAACCAAGGTTTGCTGAAGTGGCATCATGACTCTCTCTTCATTGTTTACTTAATTTTTGAAGTAAAGGAGATGTGACTAAAAAGAAAAGATAAAGGCTTTCTTGTATTAATATACTATAAGTAACAAAAATAAAGCTTCCAAACTTTGAGGTGGATGTTCTACTTTTTTATAAAGTAGATCATATGGGAGCATATCATATGGGACATAATTTTAAATGCTTAGGAGAAAGAAAATATGAAAACCCAAACACAAGAAAAATACAAGCATTTGGGTGTATTGATCCATCTATCTATGTACATACATATACACTATGTATACACTAAATATACCAACAGATCTAATCTTAATGAGATGTGTATGACAAGCCATTCAAATTGATAGCTGTTGTATTAGAGGAGGCATTGTATAAATGCATAATTTATCTTTACACAATTAATAGCTTTCCTTTTGTGACCTCTACTTTTGAGATTATCAAGTTCTCAACAAAGAAATTTATGTGAGGCTAAATTTGGTAGTGATGTCAGGGATATGCAAAAGAAAACAGGATGGGATGTCAAAACAAGGAGAAAATAAGGTTACAATAATGTATTGGAAAAGGAAAAAGGCGTAATTTTTTTCAGACTCATTCTCTGTCTTCGAGCCTTTGCCAGGCTGATAAATGTTGTATGAAATCAGCATAAAGAGTCATCTATTACAGTTCAATTCAGCCAACACTAAGCACTTAGACCACATATGCCATGGTGTTAGGCTTTGTTTTCAACCATGAAAAAGGATTATAACATTTTGTACCCCAAGTTGTCAAACAAAATTATCTCTCAGAGTTCAGAATTGTTGAATTTAATGGACTTTCTTTTGTCTTCCTTCTACTGACCTTCTGTAACGTTTGATACTATAGTCAACGGACTCGGGAGCCGCCCCATCCCTCAGTCACTGTCACAGGTCTCCTGTCCAGCTGGCCTTGCCCCTCCAACTTGGTCTTCCTCCTGTGCTCTTCACATTCTGTAGCTCCCCACTCTTCTCTCTTAAACTTTCTAATTATACCTCTATCTCTATTTCCAAGAAAGGCTATTCTTTAACTCACCACGCAGAGAGGGTCATGATTCTCAGACATATAACATTCAGGTCCTGCCGCCATCCTAATGTCCATTCTCTTAGGAATATATCTGTGCACTCACACAATGTTGAATTTAAACAGTATATACAGCTAGTAAATGTCTACACACACGTCTATACACATACATACATCAGATTACATTACAGCCTGATGTAACAGAAGGTAAAGGTGTGATGTTTAAGAAAATTAGCACCACTTGCTCGTAAACTATTCAGTAATGAAAAGGCTTAACCGTATCTTTGTATTTATTATCATATTTGACCGCCATTATGAATGCTATGCCCAGAAAATGAAGTGCATTTTTCTACATGCTTTAGTTCATGATCAAACATTATTAAAAATTGGGAGACACTAATGATCTGATGTCAACATGCTATGGACAATTAAGAACTACGCATGAAAGCTAAGCTGTTTCCCAGATCCCCTTCCCTGTATCTTCCGTAAGCAGGAGAGCACGCCATCCACTCTGCTTTCTCCCTGATTAATTTTGTTGGGTTGCAGCAATTATTCCTTCCTTTGTGACTGACCTCTTTGTAAATGGAGTGCAGGAAATATGGATAGTTTTTTCCTGGGTTTTTACAACATAATTGATCCTTTTTCTTACAGTAGTACAAAGGGAGCCTAATTCATAAAACAGTCCCAGTAGAAACAAGTTTCAATCAGGCTTGGGTAGCAGTGACAGACAGATGTGAAAAGCAAGATCTGGTAGTGTTCTCTCCTTCACCTTATTACTTCGGTCAGTTGGTTAAAACTGTTAATGATGCTCTTGGATCAATGTCTTTTCCTTGTGGCTCTGATTCACCGCATTGGTTGATTAGTACAGATGTTTGTGTGGGTAACTGCATTATTCCACCAGATTGCTCGTCTGAATCAAATTTGCTTCAATTCATTACCAATGAAGCAAGAAATAAAATAATCAACATTTACACTCTTAACAGTGGTACTAAAAGCAAAACAAATAAATGCTTGTCAATTTAAATGCTACCTCCCACCTTTCTCAAAGCTCTGTCCCTCAGTTTATCCAGGGCTTCACGTGGCATGGCTGGGCGTAGCCGTGTGCAAGGAGTACAACTGGGTGAGGACCTAAATATGTGTTTCAAACTTACAGGCCCAAGTTTTTATCGTCATCATCATGATCATCAACTCACGTTCAGTTTACTTGTTTATATACACATAATGTATGAAATTACCATCCACTGGCTCTCCATTCTCTGAAATGTAGCATATTGATTTCTGACTATTTAATGAAATTTCTTCTGAAACTGTCTGTTTCAGAAAAACAGTCAATGCTATTCCTTTAATAACACTTTAGGGAAATGGTTACAATAGTTTGCTCTATAGGAACTAAGCAAACAACTCACAGATAAAAAACCTTTTCATACTGTGAAAGAACACTGAGTAAATTAGGTAACCAGTTTTGTTTAACTAAGGAAACATCACCTCTTGACTCAATTCATATTAAAAATACTTCACAGGTGGGTTAGTTTGCATTCTTAATATAGTAATATGACACCATATTATAGGTGTTGCCTTTTATTATTTGTTTACTATCTCTAGAAAGAGATTGAATTCAATATGAGAACTGTCCAGAAAAAGTCCAGCCATTATAAATATAATGGCAATGCTTTGCCCTACATTGGTGCAACCTGGCAGCCAAGGAGAGTGGACGGGAATGTTCATGCTTGATCAATGACAACTTCACTGTACTAGTCAGTGCGGGTGGTAGACGCCAGTGAGTGAGCATGTGTGCTGTGTGTCTATCTCATTCTTAATGACTGAGTAACGCAATGAATCTGCATCAATTTTGCGTTAAGCTTGAACATTCCTTTACAGAAACTGTTTGGATGATTCAGAAGGCCACAGCTATGGGTAACTGGTCATTGGCAGCTTCATCACAACAACAAGCCTACTTACGCATCATGTCTCATGCCGAGTTTTTTGGCAAAACATCAAATCACCAAGGTGACTCGGCTTCACTATAGCCCAGATTTAGCACCCTGCAACTTCTGACTTTTCCCAAAACTAAAATCACCCTCAAAAGGGAAGAGATTTCAGACCATTAATGAGATTCAGGAAAATATAACAGGGTAGCTAATGGTGATTGGGAGAACTGTGTTAGGGCCCAAGGTGCCTACTTTGAAAGGGACCAAGGTATCAATGTTTCTTGTATCTTGTACCTTCTTCAGCAAATGCCTCTATTTCCCATAGTATGTGGCTAGATACCTTCTGGACAAACCATGTATATTGACCCAGGGGGTACAATAAAAGAATGCATATTGTACTTAAGCACATGCTATTTTTTTTGTTTTGTATATTTTTCTTCCAAAAATAAAGAGCAGGTGGTGTGGTTAGTCATATTTCAGCTAAAACAAATTTTCTATGCCTTAGCTGAACAAACATCTTGTCTTTACAAGTAAAGTGGCTATTTCTTTACCAATAATATTCTAGTGGATACATTTTTAAAATTGCTTTAATCTCTACTCGATAAACTGTCAGCAAAATGAAGGATCTCCTATTAAGAACAACATATATAATACAAATTACTTTACATAATTCCATCATTATGGACTATTCCAGGATAATGATCCTAGTGGGTAGTCATATATTTTTGAACAGCCTCTTTAGAGGGAGCTTAAATTTAACAAGTTGCAAATTTAAATCTCCAAAATATCAAATCATAAAAACCTTTTCATTAGAAAATCCTGAAATAGTATTCATGTCTTAAACATGGAGATATTTCTAGTTTAACATTGTCAAGAACATGGTAAACTTGCTCAAGCTTGAAAAATCAGGGACAGAACTCATAACTTATTTTGTACCAAATGAGATTATGAACTCTCTCATGTCTCTTCTCTCTCTCTTTTTAAAATATTTTATTTATTTATTTTTAGAGAGAAGGGAAGGGAAGGCAAAAGAGAGGGAGAGAAACATCAGTGTGTGGATGCCTCACACATGCCCCCTACTGGGGACCTGGCCTACAACTCAGGCACGTGCCCTGACTGGGAATCAAACCAGGGACCCTTTGGTTTGCAGGCCAGTGCTCACTCTGAGCTACAGCAGCCAGGGCTCTGCTGTCTTTTATATGGACATTAAGCCTTTAAGTTCAGGTTCTCAAATTTATAACCTTAATCTCCTTATAGCTTCTATGTTTAAATGTAGTCAGAAGTCAAGGCTTTAATATAAGATCTGTGGTAGGGGGACACAATTCAGTTCATAGCAGTATTAAAACTAAGCTAACAAACAGATTTAAGATCTTCCCAGATCTTAAATATCATCATCCACACAATAGCAATCTGAGATCAAAATGAAAGACAAGATTAAGATGTTTAAACTGAAAATATGAAAGGCTATTTAAAACACCTATTACTAGGTTTCTTTCAAAGGTCTACAGAGTCCTTCCACTGAGCAGTATAAACATCAATTTCACCCCCTAACCCCTAAAAAAGCAGATACAGTTCACTAAAGAGTGAAACTGACTGCTCATGAAGATACTAGAGTTGGATAACATGGAGGTGAAATGAATGTGAAAGGGTGGGGATGAGAATACAGGTTGTTTACACATATTTTAATTGAGAAAAATTACAGAACAGCTATATACTATAGTCTGAAGCACACAGAAATGCTACTAGACAGAAAAAAATTTAAATAATATATGAAAATATGGTGCTACGTGCTTAAAATAGTAATTCTGAGCACAAATGAAAATAATCTCAAATTTTGGTCTCCACTCATGCTTCTACTACATTCAATGTCATATAAAAAGATAGAAATTAATTCTATTTTTAGATTTTCAAAATATGAAGAATTCTAAGTTTTCAAAATTAAAGGTTATTCCCATCTTAATATTTTATAATAGGATTACTTTAAGCTTTTGTCCTAAACCTCTACTTAAATACCAGGCTATGATTGAAAACTCATTTCAAGATTTTAAATATATCTATAGTTCAAGTCCAAATCACAAAATTTTTATACTTGAAATCATTATCCTATGTATTCACTGAATTTAGATAATATCATATTGAATTTGAATTAAACTAACCTTTTATATATTAATCTTGATTATTTTAAAAAGTCTCTTTTCACATTACAATACTATATAAAGAATTTTTAAATTTGTTCAACAGATTTACTGAGCACATACCCTGAACCCAATATGTTCTAGGGGCTAGAGAATAAGAATGTCACTGTTTTCTTATAATGTGAACAATGTGAAGACACTGTAAGAAAACAGTGTCTAACAGGAAAGACAAACAGTTCCCAAATAATATGTGGAAAATGTATGAGACACCTATTGTAAGGTGTAGCACACGAAGACATACTGTTCTCCTAAATTTCCATAGCAAGTTGGAGTGTAAATATACTGTGTGGATATATGAAATGGCTAGCCCACAATAAGTACTCAGTAAGTTGTAGTTGTCAGTATTAATGCCAACATAGCTTCATTTCCCATATAAAATATTAATATTATTTTAAAAATCCTCACTATATATGAGGGGGTACACGTCTAAAAATGGAATTATCTTCTGAGGGTCGGGGCCCTTGTAGTACAGGCTTAGGAACCAATACATATCAGCGTGCAGCTGGTGGTGTTGGGAGAGGTTACGTTCTGTTTCAGTGACTTTTTTTGAAGATTCTTTCAATGCATTGCCCATGATTTCATGATAGGTGATTTACGAGCACACCTGCCCATACCATGCTGAGTGTTTGACTAAAAATGGCATGACCTCTATGCCCCATTTTCCCTCTTCACCCGATCTGGTCCCAAGCTACTGTTTTTTGCTTCCCCAGATGAAAAAAATTCCTCAAAGGAAAATGTTTTGCCATATGAAAGAGGTAAAAAAAACCGGCAGAAGCACTAAAAGGCAACAAAATTGAGCTCAAAGCTGCTTTGAGCAGTGGGAAAAACATCTGGATACATGTACTGCATCAAATGTAGAGTATTTTATTTTTTTAAAAGATTTTATTTATTTATCTTTAGAGGGGAAGGGAAGGAGGGAGGGAGAGAAACATCAGTGTATGGTTGCCTTTCATGCATCCCCTGCTGGGAACTGGCTTGCAAGCCGGCTATGTGCCCTGACTGGGAATTGAACCGCGATTGTCTGGTTCGCAGGCCCGTGCTCAATCCACTGAGCTACATCAGCCAGGGCAAATGTAGAGTATTTTAAAGGTGACTAAAGTTTAATCATGTAAGAATAAAAACACAATTTTTTATAAATAAATTCTGGCTTTTCTGCAGGGTCCCCTCTCATGTTTTAATTACTGATGACCATTAGAGAAAAACTGTTAATGTGTCTACATGTGTTATTTTAAATGAATGGCACTACAGAAATACTTAAAAGTTAAAAATTAAAACTCACTAAAATAATCTGAAACACCTACTTGCTAAGCGAAGCATGTAATTTTCTAAAATATCATGCCCTATGGCATGAAATTAGCATGACTGAATTTGTTCTGCCTTTTGGGTACATCAGGTTTATAAAATAACTAGAAATGAAAAGAAATGTGTGTTTTGAATGGTTTACTGTTAAATGAATCTCTTTCAGTTGATCTTTCTGTTGCAGATTGCAGAAGTGTGAGTATGTACATAAGTTGTAACGACACCACAACTATTTCTATAAAATATTTTTGTTGGTGGTGGTGGTTAGTGTTGACTTTTCTTGCATTTACATGTTTTCACTTTATGAGGCTGTTGAATTAACATTATTCAAAATAATCAATAAATGCTCTCAAGTAATATAATTTTTCATAACATCAAACTCACTTAAAATAAGTCGTTTATACATTCCTAAGAAATATCAAAACATATAAACTTAAATAGAATTTATTTTTTATAACTTGGACTACAATTTTAAATTATTGAAAACAATGATCTGAACTAATTTATGAGAAAATCAGTCACTTGAGTAACATTAATAAATATGAGTAATGATATTTTGACAAATACAGAACATGACTTCTGGCACTGTCTCTTTTAAAAGTAATGTTTACTATGTATGTTATATAACTATACTGATTTCATTCAACACTTTATAAACATTATAGAAATCTAGGCAAAGTTAATACTTAAGCAAATCTTAATTTTGACAGTGAAATAAGATCTGGGCACTTGAAAACATGAAGGGAATTAGTCAAATTAGGAATGCAGAGTTATTTTAATAACCTTTTAAAGGACAATAAAATTACAACCAAAAGGCTATGAGGAGTCAAGTAGTGTGATACTGTTTCAGAAGAAAATTCAAGTTCAAAGAGTTAACATAACTTGTCCAAAATTAAGTAATTATGTCATCGAATATCAAACCCCATGCCTTTTCCATTCATATCTCAATGCTTTCCCTCTTGGAAAATAATTTACTTTTTCTTGTGCATAACTAGTATCCCCAGTGGAATTAATAGCACAACATTTGTTGTACAGCTAGTGTACAGAAAGAACTAAGCTACTGTATTTTTTATGTCAGTAGTGAAATGTCAGAAAGGGAAAGTAAGAAAACAATCCCATTTATAATTGCATAAAAATATACCTAGGACTCAATTTAACAAGGATGTAAAAGACCAGTGCTTGGAAAATTATCAGACATTTGACTAAAGAAATTAGGGAAAACAAAAATAAGTGGAAGCATATACCACAATCATGGATAGAAAGTATTAACATCATTAAAATGCCCATACTACTCAAAGCAATCTGGGCCTCCATTATTTGCCCCCATATTGCAATAGATGAAGATTTTAGAACATTTTGCTTTGACATTACACAAAGAATTACATAAACGAAGGATTATATAATACACAGATGATGTGTTGCAGAATTGTACACCTGGAACCTGTATTGTTTAATCTTGTTTACCAGTGTCACTCCAATAAACTCAATAAAAAGAGGACTTAATCAGCATTCATCCTGCTACTCACTGTAATAACATTTTTGTAGTTGTAGAGAGTTTTAAGTTTTCTCTAATATAGTCTTATTTAACAGGACAATACAGGAAGCTAGACAGTATTTTATCCCCATTTTACTCATGAAGAACTTTAGTGATTCATCCATGAGCACATACCTCCTAAGTGTCAGGACTGGGGCTGGAGCACAGATCCCTTAACCCCCCAAACTTTACTACTACCCTGAATGAAGGACAGAAGGTCTTCAATGTATTTCCACTTCCACAAACATTGCTATGGAAGGTCCTGAGCTCCAGACTCCAAACTTAATAGAAAAGGAATTACCGAGTGCACACACTGCCTTCAAACACTGGCTGACTATATTCCATTGTTACTCTCTGTCATGACCCCTCAAAGGCAGATTCTGTTTTTATACTAGGAATCAGTGGATTGCTGATGAGGAGGATAACGAACCAGATATTGAGATTTAAACTGATTATTGAAGTGACTGCAGCATAAACTAGGTGGGCAGTGATGCTGTTTAGTTAATGGAGAATGGGAGTGTCAAGGGTCACTGTAGGTTTCCATGACCAGCATGAGCATAGACAGAGTTTTAAATCACTCCCCCTTTAAAAAGAGCACAAATATTGGTGATACAGCTTGTAGGGGTTGGGGGGATCTGGTTATAGAAATTGAATAATACGATAGTCACTAACATATTCTAAATTTTCTGTTAAAAAATTTAAAACTTTTAAGATTTCCACAGCTTGTTGCCATTTTTAAACACATTTTTTTGTAAACAGAAAATGCTACCAGAAAAAGCTAACAGTGTAGCAGTAAAACTTCATGGGTTTCTGGTGTTTGAGATGTGGTAGAGACTAAGCAATCGTACGTTAATATTTCAATATAAAAGTGCAAACCTAGTTTGCTTTTGAACTTTATTATATTTATTCTTCATAAAAAGTTTAATAGCTTTATTGGGATATAATTTACATATCATAAATTCACTCATTTTAAGTATACAGTTCAATATTTTTAGTATATTTACAGAGTGTGCAATCATCACCATTTAATTTTTGCACATTTAAATTACTTCCTCCCCTCGAAAACAAATCTAGTTTACTCTTAACCAAAAGAGAATCAATATCGAAAGCCACTTTACCTAACCACTGTGAGGTATTTGATTCAAAAATTTATGGAAAATCTATGACCCATTTAGCTAGTGTAACATAAACTTGAAAAATTAAACACCAACATTTAAAGAGCACAAAAACCTACTCCAAATGCAACCTATTTGGCAAACTCTATTTGTGGTATTAGTTCAGCATCTTTATGTTGCATTAAAAAAATTAAAATATCCCATTTTATACTTGATATTAGCAGGAATAAAGCAGTTACTCTAGCTCAGCGGACCTCAGAGTCCAGTTAATGGTGCCAAAGATAGCATAATGTCACAATTATGAACCTCAAGTGTCCTGAACACACTCACTGTGGAGTTATGATGGCAAATTTAAATCTACAGCAATGCAAAATATGTAATGATAACAGCATTTTAAAAGACTGGTAAATACAGTAAGGGTAAATAAAATATATCAATCCAAATATCAGTTAAGGAGGTTATTTATTTTGTCCAATGCTTGAAGATTTAAAATCCGCTGTTCTGTTTTACTCCCAGACATCTGTTTTTACATGGGAGACATAATGCACAATAGGATTTTATATATCAAAATGAAACGTTAAGAATAAGAACCAAGTAATCTGTTCAAAATGGTAAGCAGGAGACCAGATGCATAGTTTTCTTTCTGCAGATATAATTTAAATAAGTAATGTTTTGTCAAAATTGGCATAGAAAATGAACACTAGATTAGTCTATGTCCAGGAATTTGGGGTAATGTTGCTTTTTGATAGTCAGCCAAAGATCAAGAAGACCCTGTCATAAGCTTGTTATGTTGCTCACACAACTCAGGACCCCAGTGAGGTTCCCATTGTGTTAATGATGATGACATAGCACCTGGCAACATCTACTACCTGGCATCTTCCTTCAGCAGCAAGGATTTTCAAAAGGTTGGGAAAGTCCTCGACTTCCTCAACTTCCTTCAGTAATAAGATTTCTTGGAAGGCACAGAAAGTCTTCAATTTATGAAGCTTCCTTCCCAATTTGTACTTTCTAAAACATACTTGACAGAGCAAAGAATGACTGACTATGCCATCTCAAATGGCAGTTAAGAAAATAAGTGAAAATTACTTTTAGCTTAACTACAAAGGTCATAATCATGGTTATTATATTTCCTAATTCATTTCTTATGAAATCGTCATGAGATCTCTTAAACACTTATTTCAGTATAAACATTAACATCATCAGAAATCTACTGATGAACTTAAAAGACTCTCATGGAAAATTTAATGCAAACTTGCCTTATATTTTAATATCACATTCTGTCTGGTAAAAAAAAATTGATTAACACTATGTGAGACAGTACAGCCAACTCTTTCATTATTCCCAATTATCATGTATATTTCGATCACAAGCACAGGGCACATGAAAACTTAAAAACGCAAGAAATATCCTTCACTTCACTTTATCGAATACGTACACTCTCCTCCTCTGGATCTTTGAACAGACTTTCTTGTCTTACAGCAGCCTTAACCGGTTTACAATTTATCCCTTTTATTTCTCCTGCCAGATCTCTGGAGGAGATGTTAATGAGTCTAGTAATAGTTTAACAGGCAGCAGGAGAAATAACAAAGAAAAGTTAAAGGTGTGAATAATCAACAAGCTGGAATAATTGAGTTCTGTGTAGCCAAGTTAACTAAATATTCAAGCGAGACACCTCACTTAGGTAGAGACATTATTCACTCAGGAAAGGCAAACAAAAAACATACCTGCTTGACCAGTGGTGATACTGACTGCTGCAAAGAGCCTCTGGGATCGGCTTAAGTCAGAAACTCCATTTACAGCTTCAACTTCAAAAGTATAATTAGCGTGGGCTAGCAGGTCCATGACAGTGACAAAGTTATCCTCTAATCCAGTCTGCTGGGGCATGTATCCAATGTTACTCCCACAGGGAACACATTCGCCCTGCTCCCAACTGCACCGCTTACACAGGATTCTGTAGGTCACATCATTTCTTCCCCCGTTGTCCGCAGGAGGACTCCACTCCAAACTTACTGTGGTCTGGTTGATGTTGAAAATGAGGTTCTGTGGTGCAGATGGAGGCCCTTGGGAAACCAAAACACACAAATAAATAAACACGATAGAAAAAAAGCAACCAAAATGAACGAAACGACCACATGGGACACTAAGCGAGTGGCTCAATTACCATACAGAAAACTACTTGAAATGCTTTCTTTCACGTAAACATTTCATTACCTTTCCTAGAGAAGCTATATAAAAGTCTCCTTGAATTCACTTGGCAAGAGGCTTTATTTATTTTCCATTTAATATGTCAAAATGAAAACAGGATAACAACTGTCTTTGTACTTTTGCCACAGCCTTTAGCTACTTTACTTCCAAGCAATTAAAAAAGAACAGTTAATTCTCCTTAAAAAAAAACAGTTGTGCAGTTGTTTAAAAAAATGGTTTTCCTTTCAACCATATAACAGAGAATACATCTATTCATTTTTAATGTGTTCAAGAATGATTTATAAGACTGTCTGGAATTTGGTTTAGATTTGGGTCTCTCAAACATTCATTAATTGAAGCACCAAGATGTGTGATTTGCTCTATTTAGTAATGGAATTTTAATTTAGAAGCCATTACTTTTTAATCAAATTTTATACACATGTAAGACTCAAATAATTTTTCTATTTTATGATTCCTGTAAAATACATGTGAAAAATACTACAACACATCTTGACTTCAGAGACATAAAAATTACATTGAAGTTGATGTAAGATGTATCTTACATTATTGTTTAGCCTTAGAGATTCATGAAAAATTCAAAATATTTAATAATAATTAAGACTGTATTCACAAGTGATATGCCTGTCTCAATGATGTCACAACAGTACAAATGAGAAGCAGGGACCCGAAAGTCCTTTTTTAACTTTACTATCATGGACTTACTTGTGCACGCAACATAGGGTGGGTCAGATGGAGCCCTATAATATCCATCCTCACACTCGCATCTTGAAGAGCCTTCCTTATCAGAAAAACTGTGTGTTGGGCACCGAGAGCACTGAAGATCTTGAGAGGAAGATTTGTAGAACCCCCGGCCACAGGCTGGGTATGCAAGAGAAAGTGAAAACAGAAACATGAGAGCAAGCAGACCTTTCCAAAACTGTAGTGATATTTAACAAAGGGTAATATATGAAATACGATTTTTGAAAAACAAGCTCTTTATGATTAAAATTTTGTTGTAGTAAGCATCAAAAACCTAAGTTATACTACTGCATTTTAAGACAAAAATAATAGAAACCAAAATATACAGCAAACTTGTTTCTATAATTGGCATCAGTTCAAAGTCCAGAACCCAAAACTGAACACAAGCATAATTTATTTAGACAAAATCTTAGGATATTTAATTAAGGGTAACTTTGATTTCAATACGATTAACTTGTGTGTTGAACTGTATTAACACACTTAGAAGTTATGTTTTTATTCACTATAGCTATAAATTAAGCATAAGTGTAAATATGATTTAAATGTAAAACATAAAAATAATTTTAATCATCTACCAGAAACAATGATATTAAAATTTTCATCTGAAAAATGATAGAAATGTATTCCTTTCAAATTTTCAGGGCATTTCAAAATATAATTTCAACCAATTTAACTTAAAGGGCAGGTTTCTTTCCACTAAGTGAACCTCCTTGTTCATAAAAATAATGAAATCCCATACATTGGAGAAACCTGTCTCACTAGCATCAAGGAGAAAGCCATCGGCTGGAGACAGACCAAGGCTGTTTCTCCTGAGCGGAGAGGCCCAGGGTCTGGAGGCACTAACACAGCCACTGCTCTCGGCAAGGGACAGACAGGGACAGAGAGCTTCTCTGTCACCACCTCCTGAAGTAGTTTTTACTCAGTTACATCTTTGTTATTAAATCGAGTAACCTTGAACTATTTACTATCACTGGATACTTGATATCTTTTCAATTAAAATTAAGCAAACAAAATGTTTATTATTTTAACATTTTTTAATGTATCGATGGTATTATACCTTGAATATATTAAATAAATTCCATTTGTCCTTCATATTTTAAATGAATATTAAGTTTTAGTGACCTTCAAATTTAATAGAAATTAATAAATCATATCTATAAAGATCAGTGAATAGTTAACAAATTAAATTATAACTTTTAATTTATTAGATTCAAGTTTCTTTAATGTTCTTAACTTGGAAATTATTCAGTAACTTAATCACATTTCACTCTTTAGTGGGGAAAGAAAACCTTATCAAAAAGGTATATTCTCCTTTTATAGAATAAAAGTTGAAACATTCTCTACTTTTGTTCACATGCTGAACTGAATATTTAATGCCTAATTCTGATATACTGAGAGCTCAAAATCATATTCAGGGTTTTAAGAAACTAAAACTGTTTTACACGAACAAGATAGATATTTTAGATAACTTAGAAACTTAATCTAAAGATAGGATATAATGTGATAGATAAATGTTAGATAAGGGAAGAGAACTACAATCATTTCTTTGCAAATATGCTATTCACTGCTGCCCTCCCTCCGAAACTAGTCTTCGGCTTCCTCAGTTCATACAAGAGGAAGACACTCATATAGCATATTAAGCAAAAAACTTAAAGCATCTTCACATGTTCTCAGCAGCAATTGCTACAAATCCAAGGCACAAAAAGCACAATAAGATTGATTACCAAATAATATAACAAAAATATAACACAAACATGTTTCTACAGATATGATCCTGCCACATAAAAATTAGTCCATTGATTTTGTATTTGAAAGAAAGATTTTTATTTATAGTGATAGTTTGGAAATTTTTTAAATTTTGTCTCATTTAAGGAAGTTAGCTTTCTGGCCCTTAATCAAACTCCATCAGGATAGATAATTTCTGTAAAATAAGAGATAATAGCAGTTCCTAAAGTTTATCTGGCATATATATGGATAGGCTTTTATTCAAACCATCTTAGCTGCATGGTTATAACTTCCAAGTAGAATCTCTAAGTCATTTTTAATAAGTGTCTAATATGAATGTAGCTGGGTATCAAACAAAAGATAAAGTTGTTCAAGAAAAGAAGCATTGACAAGTTCAAGTAAAAAAATAAAATTATTTTTCAGGTGAAAAAAATAAGAATGGTGAACTGCTAGAGTAAAGAATTTAGCATGGCTTTCTCAGAATGGAAACTCCTTTCTTTTAAGTATTCATTGTTTCTTGCTCTAAGTAATATCTGTAATTCAATTTTCAGATATGACATCTATAAAATGAGAAGGCAATGTTTTACTCACATCCTGCAGCTTGATAATGTTAAGACCCAGAGAATTAAAAAAGAAAAAAAGAGAGACAATAACATAGAGGTAGAGAAATCAGAGATGAGAGAGAGAGAGGGAGGGGCTTACGTTGAGCGTCTTTGCTGACATTATGTGTGCCCCTATTTTTCACAGGGAGAGGAAGACAGGAAGCAGGGAGATGGGGAACACAATGGCAAAATAATTTAACATCTACTTAGGTAAGTCTTCTGGAATTACTGGGCAGCAAACTACCTAGTGGATTCCTTCAGAATATTCATTCTCCCACTGCAAATAAAAGCCTCTAACTAAAGGCTTATTCCCATTTTTCTCACAAACGAGGTACATTTTTTTGCTCAACATACATGACTGTGGACTATATACGGTACCTATGTGAGAAATTTAAAATCCTTATCGTTCAACTTCCAAATCACATTAAATTCTGCTACCACTTTAACAGATGGGAAAACAGATTTGAAGCAAAAGTAACCTGAGTTCTTCAAATCATTCCGTTTGCCTAGGTTAAAACTGGATTTAGAACACAGGACTACGGATACTCAACCATATGCTATTCTATCAGTGCTGACTGCTGAATAAGCCAAATTTGGCACTTATTCAATGGTTCTCAAGCGCTTTAGCAACCCCCCCAAATTAATTTTCAATGTGTTCCTATTGTCTCTGACTACACCCCTTTACTAATTTAGAGCTACTGTTTTAATTTAGAGACCTATGAAATAATATTCTGGCACACCTTGCAAAAGAGATATTAAATAGGTTTTCTCAATCTCACTATGAATGTTGGCACTGATGTTGCCTGAAAAACAATGAAATGCATGCATGGCTATTATTAAAGAGATAATGATGGAAGCAATACTGGAAAAATGTGGTCATCAAAGTCTTAACATTTTTTTCTTTGAACTAATATTTTGTTTCTGTTCAGTTAATACTGAAAATAATGATTTGTAACAGGACAGTTTTGACTTAACATTTAAGGCAACTATTAATTTGGAGTTATTATAAAGAAGTGCAAGAGTCCCCCCTTTCCTGTGGTTTTGCTTTCCGCAGTTTCTGTTACCACCGTCAATTGGCATGACTCCATGACCCAGGGCCACCCAGAGCAGGCGACCCTCCATCTCATGTACTGTCAGAAGGTCATGAGTAGCCTAAGGACATCACAGTGCCCACTTCATTTACTTCACTTCATCTCATAGTTGTATCAGCCCACATCACCACAAGAGAAGGATGAGTACAGCACAACGGGAGTTTGAGAGAGAGAACACACGTTCATATAACTTATATTACAGTATTTATAATTGTTCTATTTTACTATTAGTTATCATTGTTAACCTACGGTGCCTAATTCCTAAATTCAACTTTGTTATCGATACGTATGGGTAGGAAAAAAACTTAGTATGTATAGAGTCTGGTACTCTCTCTCTTTGGTTTGGAGCACCCACCGGAGGCCCTGGACCGTATCCCCCCTAGATAAGCTACACAAAATCTTTAGAGCTATGATGTCAAGTCAAGAACATGAAACAACATAAGCTTGTGGCAACCCTTAAGCTTATGGTAACTCTTATGGTAGCAGTGAGCGACTGGGTGGTTAAAAAGTTTGGGAAGAAAGTAACACATGTTCTTAAAACTAAAATTTTTGGTTAAACATCTGCATGAAATGAATAACACACTCATAGACAGAAACTGGGGTGACAGTGACATCTGACAGTCAACCACATAAAACATTTTGCCATGTATACTGAGCACTTTTGCCCAAATTTTTCAATGAAAAATAAGGATGTGCATTATACATGGGTAGTACCTGAAATACTTTGTAACTGTTCTTGTGTTTTGTAATTATTTGTTACATAAAATTTCTTGTACCATATATCTTCAAAAATAAATGCTAAAATTCCTTTATAATACAAAAGTGAAGTATCTTAGTAGAAATAAAAATTGAATTAAAAAATTAAAATGACAGATTTTTTTCCTGAAAGTTTGGGCCAACGGCATGGGGCGCATTATACAGGACAAAACATGGAAGAATTTAGTTGAGTTCTCCAACTCAACTGCTCTAAAATAGGCTACATGGAAACAAAGCAATCCACATCCCCCAAATTCAGCTGGTTTTCTGTAAGTACTAGAAAAAAGTTTTTAGGGTAAATGACTTCTAAAAGCTCAATCAAAGACAAATTTCCTTTCATACATAACCCTGAAGTATACAGGAAAGACTTTCTAGGAGTTGTGCAATAGTAGCTTTATTTATTTATTTATTTTACTTTGCTTTACTTCTCAAATTTTTCAGCAGCATTTGAACTCAAAGCGAATGTTAATATAATGTGTCTATGGCAGTTAGGTACAGTAAGAAACATATAATTTTAATTTCCTGCCTTTTGATATTTTTAACTGAACATTTTTTTGTGTTTATATATTTTTTATTTTTTATAAAATTTATTGGAGTGACATTAGTTAATAAAATTATATAGATTTCAGGTGTACGACTCTATAATACATCATCTGTATATTGTATCGTTCACCACCCCTTAAGGTAGTTCCATTGGATTAATAAAAATTGGAAATATGTATAAAATTTGTTTTCAACATTTTATTACTTTTGTAAAAACTCTTTTACCTACTATTTTAATAACGTTATTTTTTTCAGTGCTACCACAAAGGCCTGGGATTGATTCTTTTTATTTTTTTTCAGACCTTAGGGCCTTAATGAGTAAAATAACATAAATTGATTATCCTAGAGCCAAGAACCACAATTTTGTCAGATTTCATATACTAAGCAAGTTTTCATTTAGTCCGTTCTTTAAATGAAAAAAAATCAAAAAAGGGAATGGAGGAAGCATATGAAACTTTTGTTTACTAGACAGTAACATTATTATTTATTTCAATATATCCACAAAATTATAATATACTTCTGTTAGAGTATCTATTGCAATAAAATAAAGGTAATTTAATTTTCACTACTTTAAATAAGAGTATTTAAATGTCCCATGTAACTCAATTGGTTCAAATAATATGTGGGATTTAAATCCCTTTAAAAAGAAAACAAAGGCAATAGGCTTCCCCATTTATAAATCAAATACTTAAGAATTATAACACTGCAACAAAATTCTGAACACAGAGAAATTTAAATATACAGGAGAATTGATACTGCATCCTTGTACTCTGACTGTCAAAGTCTCGTAACAACTGCACTCCCCACAGCTGTCTTCACTGGATCTCAAGTGTTCAAGCAGCAGGGTGTCAGGTCTTTGAGTACAAACTTGCACGAAGCGGTCTGTGAAATAATCAGGTACTGGTTTAAAAACTGTGTTCTGCCCTTTGCGACAGCATGGATGTAACTGGAAAGCATTATGCTTAGCGAAATAAGCCAGGTGGTGAAAGACAAATACCATATGATCTCACCTTTAACAGGAACCTAAATAACAAAACAAACAAACGAGCAAAATACAACCAAAGACACTGAAATAGAGAATAGGCTGACAGTGACCAGAGAGGAGAGGGGAGGGAATTTCAAGGGAAAAGGGGAAGGATTCACAGGAACAAGTATAAAAAACACATGGACAAAAACTAGGGGGAGGGGTGGAAATGGGAGGGAGAGGGAAGGCTGGTTGGGTGGGCTGGGATGGGAGTAAAAGAAAGAAAACTATACATGAACAACAATTTAAAAAAAAAAAACCAAAGTGTGTTCTCAATGAACAATCCCTAAAGGCCATGCTAAAAGCCATAGGCAAATTTCTACCCTTCAGTCTACACACTTAGGTGAAATGGAACAGTATCTCTTCTTTTTGAAGGCGAGTGCAGATGCTCGGACTTGCCTTGATACTTTAGGTTTATTACCCATAAAGGTAAGTGTAGGGGATGGCTTATCTAGTTTTATTTCTAAGGACTCTATCTCAGAAAATCCACAGACTTCTAGAGTTCTACAGCCAAGAAAGAGTCCCTGATCCTTAATGGGCTATTTTCTTAGGAATCTTAAACTCCGATTTTAACCTCAGGCTTTTTAACACCATCCTGGACATCAAGGCACTAATAATCCATCATCTCCGTCAGCTAAGCACCATGGCTGCATATTAGGGATACTTTCAAAAGACACGGATGACTTGACCTTATCACAATAATTGAATCAGGACATTTCTGGAGCCAGGACATTTTTATATTTTAAAAGGCTTCCAGGTTTTTAGAATCATCATTCTGTATGTTCTAGGTCTTTTCTCATACTATCAAAGTCTCTAAAGAATGCATGATAACAAAATATCTCCATTATAAAATTGAGTGGGGAAGTAAAATAAATTATTGAGAAATCTAAACATACATTTTAATAAAAATTAAAAAATCATTAACAAGCCAATAAAAAAGCAGGCAAATAACTGGAATAGACATTCCTCAATGGAAGATATACAAATGGCCAATAAAGGCTCAAAAACACGCTCAGCATCATTAGCCATCAGGGAAATGGAAACCAATACGACAATGAAATAACACTTATACCCTGTAGAATGGCTACAATCAAAATGACAGATAAAACAATGTTGGTAAGAATATGGAGAAATTAGAACTCTTATACACTGCTCTAGAAATGTAAAATGTTGCAGCCTCTTTAAAAAAAAAACCTGGCAGTTCCTCTAAAATAGTGGTGTCAAACTCATCTTCACCGGGGGCCACATCAGCCTCGCGGTTGCCTTCAAAGGGCCAAATGTAATTCTTGGACTGTATAAATGTAACTACTCCTTAACAACTAAGTGGGAGCTGGAGCTCCGTGCTGCCACCGGGTAGAAACATTGTGCAGGCTGGATGAAACAGCCCGATTTGCCCAATTCAGCCTGCAGGCCTTGAGTGTGCTGCTTGTGCTCTGAAGGTGAAACAAGTCACCATATAACCCAACAAGTCCATTCCTAAGTACATGCTCAAAAAAAATGAAAGCATGTATCAACACAAAATCTTGTACATAAATGTTCAGAACAGACTCATCTATAATAACCAAACGGTGAAACCAACTCAAATGCCCATCAAATAATAAATGAATAAACACAATGGAGCATTATTCAGCAACTGAAAGGAGTTAAATATTGACATGATATAACATGGATGAACTGAAAAACACTATGCTAGCTGAAGAAATCCAGTCACAAAAGATTGTGTATTATGTAATTACCTTTATGAGAAATTCAGAATAAGCAAATCTATAGAGACAGAGAGTTAATCAGTAGTTGCGAGGGGCTGGAACAGTGGGGAGAAATGGTGACTATTAATGGGTACAGGGTTCCTTTTGGGTGGTGATGGAAATGTTCTAAAATTGATTTGCAGTGAAGGTTGTACAATTCTATGACTATACCAAAAACTACTAAATTGTTTATTTTAATGGGTAAAATGTATGGCATGTGAATTATGTCTCAGTAAAGCTGTTACATATAATACAATCCATTAATAATGTAACATCAAATTTAACATTTAAGTAAGCAAATAAATAGTAGCAAGTTTTATCTTTTGATTATATATTACTTTGCTTCTCTAACACACATTCTATATTCATCTGTTTTCATAAAGCTGTATTTAGGTAAAATAAATTAACTATGAATTACTTTAAAATTCTGAACATCTATGATCAATATATTCTTCTTACCTATTTGTTAATTTTAGAGTCACATAAATAACAATATATATTTTATCTGACAAGTAGCAATTTTATCTATGTAATTTTACAACTTAAAAGAAATAGATACTTATCAACACCACACTTGCATTTAGGAGAGATTTTTGATGCATTATAGATAATGTGAGTTTTGAGTAAATATCTAAATAGATCTTAAATATTTTTTATTTTTTATTCACAGCATTTTGCCAGGCAAAGGCTGGTTTCCTTCCTTCCTAACCCTCAATTCTCCTTCCATGGGCTAACTGAATAAACTAGATTCAGCTTCTTTAGGTTTTACAGTTTCCAGACCTGTGATTTTAAGCAACAATTGAACTTTTTCTGAAGGAATTATGTGTATGTGTCTGTGTGTAAAATATGAGGCTTTGCAGATGTTTCCGGCCACAGTTATGCAGCTGCAAAAAGTTTATTAATTATGAAGTATAAGTGGATTCTTCTGTAATTGAAAGTGCCCAGGCTTTAATATTATTGTAGAATCTATGCATATGTAGTTAGAGATTCTAATACACGCTGTTATTTTTATTTATCACAGATGGACATTTTACTTAATTCAGAGAAAGTGGGTTGTTTCCATAGGAGCTTTTGAATATTGGTGTCATATTGATGTCTGTGCTTCTATAATGCAAAGGGGGAAACACAGCTTGTCAAAATTGTACTCCCACTGCTCAAAGTACTGACCTCATCTGGGACAGACAGATCCAGATTCCGTATTTTAATCCTATTGACTGTGCCTCAGTGGGAATAATTACAAAAGGCTGTCTGAAAGCCAGACCTCTTGTCATTGATGTGCTAGGATTTCTCATATTGAGAATGAACAGCGGGCAGGGAGGATGAAAACAGCATGATGTAATGAGTTTATTACAGCTTGTGAGGCACCGTCCAAAGTGCTGTCCAACTAACCTGTAAGAATTTAGAAAAGAAACTATGCACAATATAAAGTTTGTGATGACAGGTGCTCAAGTACTGACATAATTAGGGGGTCTTTAAAACTAAAAATAAAGTGTTATTTATTTGTGTTATTTAATTTAGTACTTCTATCGACAGTATGTAGTGGGAAAGAAACAAATATAAAATAAGAAGCTTTTACAGGTGTTATTTTTAAGACTTAGACTGTAAAAGAAAATAAAGCATTATGTAAACACAGTGTTTTCTCCTTTATTAAATTACCAATTCGGAATATGTTAAGAATTCTGCTGAGGTCTGACATTAAAATACTCTCTATTTTATCAGGATATCACCCTTATTCTAGTGACATTGCAAAACTGATTTAAAAGGTATAACGATGTCATGTTAGAACATTCAAAACCTTTTTTGTATTCTTATTCTATTGTATAAATATTAGACTATATTAAGGAGGTACTGTGTTGCAGCAAGAGCGAACTGGATTTTCACTGAAATGATCTGTGTTCAGATCTGCTCCAGCACTTACTGCCATGCAATTTGGACAAATCTGCTTCACATTCCTGGGCTTCCACGTCTTTGTTTCCTTGTTATTAATGATTGAGTGCTACAGACTTACTAGCCATTTTTATATTTCTATTTGTAATCCATCATCTAGCTGTTCAAACTCCCATATAATTGTCTTTAAAGTAATACTATAAAAACACATGTTTCTACCACCATTACCATACCCCCAAATCCCCACATACAAACCATCAGCCCCTAGTCTTTTAGTGGTGCCCCTGCAAGAGTGAGAAAGGTTCTCAAAGGCCATCCCTGACAGGGACCCTCCCCCTCCCAATCCACCTCTAACCCTCTCTGTCCCACTGCGGCCAAGCCCAGCCTGTGCTCCCAGAGATGTGCGCATCCACTTGGATTCTCGCAAATAAGGATCTAGAAATGAAGTTTGGAAGTTAAATAAATTACTTCAAAATCAACTCCCATAAAAGGAACGATTTCAAAATAAAATTAGACCCTTCTGGATCTCACACAATATTGTTCTCATATGTCCATTCTGAGATATCCAACTACAGACTAAAAAAAAATAATTATCTGTGAAATTTCAGAATTTAGTAACTCTGATGGAAAACAACTAAAATGTATTAATTTTTTAGTTGCCAGGTGAGAGTGTGAACTGCTCCCCAACAACCACAAATTATGCCGTTCAAGTTTCCCACATTTGGAGAAATTGCAGGGGTCAGCCCACCCAGAGTGCAATGGATAAGCCTCACCCTGGGCAAATCATTTTCGTGATCATGGTAACTCCTCTGGCCAGGTAAGTATTAAACACACACACACACACACATAAACATAGACACATGTATATATAGCAATCTTAAATCTAATTCAAGTTTATAGCAAAGTAATATAGTTATGGGGTTATCATGGATAAAAACACTTAAATTAGGAGAAGATAAGTGACCAAACTCAAACATTTCATTACTTATTTGTAGTAACTAACAAAAATGTGGCTTATTTTTGACAGCGTTATTTTATTTTTCTAAAAGATTTCCTTCAGGTCATGTCATCAGGAACAAGAAGCTGCAACAGCCAAGTTCTTAAACAGCAATACAACTTGTCCTTATATAAATGATCAGTTTGGCTTCCCCTCCAGCATGAAGTAGCTACATAACTTTTGTAAATTTGCTTCTGTTCTCTGAGCCCCGTTTTCCCATATTTAAAACAGGGAAACCTTATAATAAGATGACCTCATAAGATTGTTGTGAACTAAAGCACAGATTCATGTGAAGAACTTAGCACAGTGCCTAGTGGAGAATATGCACTCAATAAATAACTACTGTGAGTCTTTCACAAAGTGATTTTCCATGCCAAGTTCTCACTATAGTATCTGTTCTGATAAACACTGAGTCACTTTGCCATTTCCAGATGTATATGTATACAAGAAACACGAATTCTTAAGCAAATATAGCCAAATTACTCATTCCCTAATTAAATAATTATTGTTTGCCTATTCTTTGCACTGGCAGACAGTAGACCAAAGATAGATCTGCTAAAAGACAGATATAATGATATCTAAATCCCATACTCCTTGACCTAGCATCAAGTGGTATGTAAAAGCATTTGATTATGTCCTTCAGCTAATTAAGATTCTGATATTTCATAACAATTACTTATATAAATTATAAATATTGTGCCCTAATTTGTATCTTTTAGAATGTGTTTAATTATCTCCTAGTGCAGTGGTTAATAGAGATTCTAAAGTCACCTTTCCTGCCAAGCTGTGGTGTCTCATCAATGGGAAATGAGAAAACTATTCAGCGCAAGTAGATGTGCAGGAAATGTGTGTAGGGTCATATGACTGACCGATTATAGTTAAACTGGAGACCTATTTGTGGCAGTTCTTGGCATGTTGTTCTCAATGAGACTAATAGTGCATCTGGCACTATCAGAATATTCCACAAGGTCAGGTTACTTCAAATGGAAAGAACTTCAGCTAGCCCTGGCTGGTGTGGCTCAGTAGACCAAGTACTGCCCTGAAAACCAAAGGCTCACCAGTTCAATTCCAAGTCAGGACACATGCCTGGGTTGCAGGCCAGGTCCCCAGTGAGGGGCACATGAGAAGCTGCCAGGCATTGATGTTTTTCTCCCCTTCTCTCTCCCTCCTTTCCCCTCTCTCTAAAAATAAATAAATAAAATATTTTTAAAAAGAATTTCAGCTAGACAAGAAACATAAATACAAATGTTTGAGATTTTATTGTGTTTAATAAAGTGAATATATTTTAGTTCAATTCAAAGAATTAAAATTAGAGTATTTTTGAGTGATTCATCAATAACAGGTTTTTCTTCTATAATATACTTAAATCTGTATATTTAGAAAAGTCTTTAAAATCCATAGCCAACATAAAAAATTAATTCCATCTTGTTTCTTTTTTCTTCTATTTTTTCATCTTAATTTATTAAAGAGCAGTCCTTTCATTTCAAGCAGTTTCAGACAGGCCTTTTCCCCATCAGTTTTCTGCAATAATTTCAAAATGATTAAAACAAAATCACCAGTTAAAGCAATCTTTCTAGCTATTTTGTAAAGACTATTTTTCCTTATTTAGTCAGTTATAAAATCTGGATCAATACTAAGCCTTGTGAAGCAAATAACCCTAAAGCAGTTTAAAGCCATTTGAACATTTAGGGAGATAAATAATCATTTCTGTTATGCCAGTAGAAAATTTTCTGAAGATCATAAAGAAATCACTTTACCCTGAAGCATGACATTTACAAAAGATGCATTGGAACAATGATAAGATTGACCCAATCCTTAACTTTCAGAAATAAAAGAAAATAACAGGAAGAATAAATCCATAACAACAAATGATGCTGCTGAGCTCAACTGATTATTCAAAAAAAAGAAGGTAGCCACACATGCACGTAAAAGCAAACAAATATAGAAATGCATGCTCATGTGTATATATTCATTATATATAAGATAAACATTCATTAGAGATATAAAATAGTAAAGTGCTGTAAGTGCATTTCCACACTTCCTACTCCTTATAATAGAATATCAGTTGACTGCTAACTTTTATTTCCACACCAAGAATATAATCTGTCACAGCTATAGCTATATCTTATACATTTTGCATCCATAGCATTTTGCAAACAGATAATGCAAGTACTACTAGAATCTTTTAATACAGTTTTAGTAAAGTCTAGAAAAAGTAGCTATGTTAGATGTGAAAAATATGTGTGGTTTAGCTCTTTAATAATAATTAACTCATTCTCTAAGCTGAAAAATAACAATATTCTAGTTTTAGATAATCCAGAGTTGCTATATTCTAGAATGTATACAAGTTCTTGTATTTCTGGTAGTAATTTGGAGCGAGACAGGCCACTATTAAAATAAATACTTCTAATTATCACTTATATTGGAAAACACAGAAATATCACTGATGCCTTACATTATGAAAAATGATTTCAATTTATTTCTTACTGGCTCTCTTTCAAATTTTAAAAACAATTATTGTGGAGCAAACGAAAAACTCATTTTAATACAGTGGGTTATTGTATATTTTATTTTTTATTATGAACACAACTACATACATATATTTTTCCACACACCTTGCCTGTACATTTTTGTTTTCCGAATTTCATATGTTGTTATGATAAATTAATTCATTTAGCTTATAACCTATGGAGTAGGAAGCATGAAAAAACTAAGTGTTAAAGCCTATTTATAAGCATATGTATTATTTCACTTTTTTTAAGTTGAAATTTAAACCTAACAGGAAAATTGGATGAAAAAACATAAAGCACCTTTCATTAAATGTGAGCTCAGAAAAGCAATACAAAGTATCAATATATACTCCTGCATATCTCAATCTGAAACAACTAAGAAATACAGAAGTTAAATACTGCATTCTCAAGGTAATGGATAATAATGTAATGTGAACATTTCCAAAAACAATTTGATGAAAATTCTCTAGAATATAATGATTGATTCTATTTCTACACCAATGGTGCTGTAATATAATATTTTGTGTAGAAAGCTGAAAATATATAAAGTCATCCTAATTAATTATAATCAAATCACCTCAAAACCTACCAAAAGTTTTGAAAATATAAATTTATACTAATCATAAAACAGATAATTAGTAAGGGGAAAAACAGTTCAAAGATTGCCCCAAATGAAATGGTGAAGAGTGTCCAGAAGAAAAGTAGATAGACAGTTGTGAACATATACTGTCCCAGATCACACACTGTCCCAAATCACACACTGTCCCAGTGGAATGAGTCGGGTGATATTTTCATAATAGATTTATTTTTTAACATGTAAGTTAAATTACCCTTTGGTGTACATGTTCAACAAAAGATTGATAAGAATACTAGTTGAATATATGTCTAAAAAATAGTATGTCTAAAAAATAGTATGTCTAAAAATCCAAGGTGTGATTGGCTTAGTCCGATGTAATAGGGATAATCTAGCATTATATAAGAACTTGTGAGAAACACACTTTTGTAAGAGGATGCATACAAACAGGAAAACGAGTTATCTGAGACTTGAAAATACTCATGTGCTTTCATTTCACTTTGCCATAATGAACACAACACCTACAGCATGAAAAGAACAAGGGACATCTTTACCAAATGTCAACAATACAAAAGGGAATACTTCTAACCTTAGAATAATGTGAATATCCCTTTTGCCATTTTAACAGAATTATTTTGTAGTTCAAATTAATGTTCCTTTAAGTAAGAGGCTTAAAGGGTATATCTTTTCAAGCTATAGTTATTAGAGAAACAGTTCTAGTCACAATGTCAATATAAAGTTTGAAGTTCTTAGATTTTCCCAAAACAAAATCCTTCTCTTATAATATAAATTAGACAGTGTTGATTATAACCCCAAATAACATGCAGTCTGTAGAACATTAAATTATACACCAAAAGAAAGCACAAAAATAACATGGAGTCTCACAGAAGGTATTTGAGTAGATAATTTTTTTAGAGTCAGGCTCAAATTTAGAAGAATTCATGCCAAGGATTAAGTTATGTGGGGCTGACCTTCCTGAAAAAGATTCACGACAAATGCACTTGCTAAAATTTCCACCACACATCCTTAGTGAAGCCATGTCTGATCTCCGGTTTAGGCAACTGGATCCCTCCTCTCTCTTTCCACTCCTGTAAGTAAGTACTATAGATACAGTTTATGTCTACATCAATATCTGTATCTCTGTCTGTATCTGTATTTATATATGTCTCTGTCTGTATACCTACACTTATATCTTTATATCCCTATAGATGCAACATTGGGGATATTACACTCCTATTACAATCTTTTAAGATAGTTACCATATTTTTCCAATTAAATAAACGTGTTAATTATAGTTCCCTTATCTTTCATGAGAGTATGGTCCTTTAAAGTCTTCCACCTGAGTGTCATACCTCACTAAGCAAGTCTTTAATACCGCCCAGAATGTTGGTGTCTATGTATATTTATGTAGATCTCAATTTTAATTGCTAACATAGAAGAAACTTATATGTGCGAATATATTCAGATGATTAAGTAAAAGTTTATAGAATAGTAGAGAATAGTCTCTAAGAATTCAGGCTGTAGAGCCAAACACCTTGAGTTCAAGTCCTAGATCAAATGCTAGACCTACCACTAGACCACTATAAAGATCTGTGCAGAAAGTCTCTAGCCGTGCACTGTGAAAAATAGAGACATTTATTGAAGATAGAAGAAACATTGTATATGTTTCTTCAAAGTAAGCATCTTGGGACCTCACATAGTTCTCCCATTCACCATGAGCTGCCTCGTCATATTTTTCTGAGTCTCGCCAACAGTCTGAAATATCTTCCTTTATAAAGGTGATGTTAATATTGGGAAAGCCAGCAGTCACAGGACACCAAATCTGGGCTGAAGGGGGACTGAGTCACTTGAGTGATTTTAAGTTTCACCAAAAAACTCTGCAAGAGAGGTGATGCATGAGTGGGCACATGGTCATGAAGAAGCTGCCAATCACCAGTTGCCAATAGCTGTGGCCTACTGAATCATCCAAATAGTTTTCTCAGAGGAACGTTCAAGCTTAATGTAAAATGTGATTCAGATCCACTGCTCTACTCACTCAGTCATTTTGAATGTGATGGCCACACAGCACACATGCTCACTCAACAGCATCTACTGCCCCTACTAACTAGTAGTGAGGTCGCCATTGTTCACACATGAGCTTTCCAGTCCACTCTCCTTGGCAGCCATGTTACACTGATGTCATGCTAACTGTTCTTGTTATAGTAACAATGGCTGGACATTTTCCAAACACACGTCATAAGAAGCTGACTAAAAATAATGATAGCTTTTTTTCCCTAGTAGATTGTTCTATGGACTAAATTAATGGACTTATAACAGTGTCTAGCACATACTAAGTATTTTACACATGCAGTCAGTATATCATTATTATGTTAACATAAAGAACACTACTTAAAAATTAAGATAATTTTCTTTCCACTAAAACATACAAAAACTTCTGAATATTCTCCAACATTTTTTCAAATAATTTGTTTAACTGCATGAATATGTAAGTTATGTAGCTAAATGTCGGAAAGTTTCAGCTTATGAATTCCTTAATAGTTTCTACAACTAAAAATACCACGTATATTGAATTATTTAAAATAACATAATTTAAACAAAATCTTCATTTGAAAATAACCTATTTTCCTTTCTGTTGTTTTTGTTCGGGATAAACTTGCTTCATTTAGTTTGTTATTTAGGTACAGCTACTACTCTACCTTATACTCTAACAGAAATTGTGCCAAATGCATTTCAATCTGTTCAATCTGTCACTTAATGACAAAATAAAGCAACATGAGAAAGACTGATAAAATCTCAGAGGTTTGAAAGGAGGGGAGTAGTATAAAAAAGAACAGATTTCTATGGTAATACAACTTTTGTTCCAGTCAGTTCATGCTTTTTCTTTGTTACCCTTAATAGTGATGTAATACTCCATATACATTTTAATATCAATCTGCTTTCTATCCATATTTGCAATGTCTGATGATTTTTTCTAAAGACTCCGAAGAAAAATGAAAGCTACTATTCTCTCCCTTTCTGACCACAAAATGGAAAAAAATCACAGTACTATTAGGGATTATTCTGTCATTATTTCCCGTAGCCTGTCTACCCACAGAGCCTTCATTATAAGAGATTTATAACATGTGGATTTGAAACAAGTTACAGAGAAGAAGTTAGGGCCTTCTCATAATTACTAACAAGTCTAAAGATAAGAAGCAAGAGAGAGAGAGAGGACATACTTTAGAAGCATGTTATACCATCGCTAGCAATAACTAAGTGAAAAACTGTGGTCTCATTTTCATATATTAATACAACACTGGTAGTCCGCAGCCAAACAACTGACATGAATCCTTTGAGAAAGCAAATGATAATAATATATGAGAAGGCCAAAAACTGTTTCTCCCACCTATAGGAATATGTGGCTATTTTATTTTTGAAAATCCCGTCCTTCCATTATAAGATAAATGTTCACTGTCTTCCATATCCATGCATATGAACAAAAATAAAGAAGGCACGCCCTATAAGTAAAGGCTTGCCTTTGGGGAAATGTAAGTTAAATGCCTTCAACCCTTTAATCCTGAGCCCCAAGTAAAAGGTGCAGGCAGAGTCATGCACTCATTGAGGCAGATCCTCAAAATGCAAATTAATTGCTCATCCTTTTCTCAGGTCCCATAATCAATTCTACTCCTCAGAAATCTTTGCTTTCTGAAACAAGTAGCCAGGAGTCCTGACTGCTCCATTCCCAGGAATACTTGAGAGGACTCACATTGGCCCTTTACTTTTATTAGTAGTGACCAAATTAAGATCTAGGAATAACTTACATGGGAATTACAAGGCTCCAATATATAACATGGTTTTTCCCATCAGTGACAAAGGATATAATTTTTAATTCTATAGTGCACTATTTTTCAAGTGAGGGTATTTTGGTCCCAAGAAATACTTCACAGATAGCAGACATTTTGCATATGTTAAGTATAAGGCGGGTTGATGTGACTGGCATCTAGTAGGCAGACAGCAGAGACACTGCTAAGCCTCTTACAGGGCTCTCCACGAGGAAGAGTTAACTGCCACAAAACGTCAACAGTGCTACTGCTGAGGAACCCTGCTTCACTCACCACAAACAAATATCTGTCCATTTTATTTCTGAGTCCTAGTCATCTCCTTGCTAATAAGCGCTTCCTAACTAAGTAAAATAAAAATTATTATGGCTAGATGTTTTTCTAAACTTAAGTAAAAAGAGAACATAACTATGCTACAAAAGTTAGTTTTATCTTTCATAAGCTCAGTTCTTCTCCATATTTCTCCAGTTAAAGCACTAGATGATTTGCTGAGAAATTAATCTTATTTGAAATTTCTATGGAAAATAAAGTTTTAAAAAGCCAAAAATAGTGCTATAAAGATTCAAGTTGACAGAACTATTGTTATCACCAGTATCACTTCTCTTATATCAGTGTCTCCTCTTTCAAATGTCCAGTTATCTGTAAGATGTTTCCACTTATAAAGCTCATCATACCTCAAATTCAAAAGTGGGTAGAAAACCCCTGAACCTGCCATTCCTTCAGAAGGATGAAGCTTGAAGTGTCTTCTTTCCTCTAACTTTCATAGTAAGTTAATTCTTGTTCATTACTCTTTTGACACTATCATTACAGTAACGTAATGTTTATCTCGGATCTTCCCATTTGCTGTACTACCTTCCTGTAATCCCCAGGTGGCAAACACAAGGTCCATGGGCCAAATCCAGCCCTCTACCTTGTTTCTACCAGGCAGCAGCGCCGAGCTCTTGCTTAGCTGTTAAGGATAGTTACATTTACAGTCCTAAATTACATTCAGCCCTTTGAAGGCAACTGTGAGGCTGATGTGGCCCCCATCAGCCTGACAGTGAAAATGAGTTTGACACCCCAGCTATAGTCATTCATTTATTCATTCATTCAACAAATGTATTGAATACTTCTTATGAACTCATACAAGAAGAATGATAGGCATTCTGGGAAGAATGACAGACACTGTCCTGACAAAGTTCTCAGTCTAGTAGAAGGTCAATTATTAAACAAGCAAGTGTAATGGACCGAAAGGTGATAGGAAAGGGGCTCACTGTAGGAACACCGTAGGTGGTATTTCTTCTCATATAAGTGAAACCTGCACAATAATTAAGGAACATTTTTAACAATGGGTGGAAAAAAATTATTCACAGGCAAAGGAAGAGCAAAGAGAAAAATATTATGGCATATTTGAGACAATGACAGAATGTCAGTGTGCTGGAATGCGGAAGAGAAACACGTGTTGAAGCTGGAAGAGAAGGCAGGGGTGGGGGCTAAGAAGTTTTTTACTCTAAGAGAAATAGGAAACCATTGAAGGATTTTAAGAACAGAGTGTTGTGATAAGACTCACATTTAGAAGGACCACTCTAGCTACAATAGAACAGCAGCAGACAGAAAACTAGAAGGCTATAGCCGTGATACTAGCGAAAGATGATGGTGAAATGTAACAGGACACAAAGTGTGTTTATGGAGAACAGAGCATTCAGTGGATCTGGGAGGAAGAATCTCTTAGAAGAATCAAGAGATTTTCACTAGATAGTCTCCAGTCTCTTACACTTTCCAATTGTGCGGCTCATACCAGCAGATTCGATTTTGAAATACTCTTAGAATACAATGCAGTTTGATTTACAATAGCAATGAGGATCCTTGTAACATCAAATGAGATAGGTGAGGCAAGCAAAATCCTCTCATTTGACAGATGCTGAAAGTGGAGGCTCAAAAAGACTAAGTAATTCAGGCCAACTCATGATGCTACCAGGCAGTAAAAATAGGCTCTGGACCCCACTCAGTTTCTGAGTCCACTTCTGTTCCGAGTAGTGTGTTTCTCCCAGATCCAGACCTCGGCTGAAGTCTTGTGCTATTTGGTGTGTACTGCACACTCTGGCACCCGATTACTGTCTAGTAAAATTTTCTAATCATTTCATAAATGTATATGTATATTCAGTAACCATTCCACAGAGAAAGAGAAATAAAAGCATAAACTCTTATTACACTGAATATAACTAAATGAATAAAAGTATAAATAGACACTTATGTTAATATAAGTAATGCAGGAAGAAGAGAGCTAATAGCATTGTCCAGGCTAAAATTATGTTTCATGTGGATTAGCTGGCACTATGACTAGAGCATAAATATTTAATGAAATATGAAAATCAAATTTGCCTTCATGCCAGTTCACTCTTAATGCACATTAACCCCAGTGAAGTAAAAAAGTTGAATTGCCTCTTCCTCCACAACATAATTTTTCTTTCCTTTTAGCTGGTTGACAAGTAATCCTATAAGGTGCTTTACATCTTCTGCTCTAACTTTGACTGCAAAAACATTATAATTAATCAGTTTGCTATCATGAAATATGAAGTCCTGAGTCACTGTTTAATAACTTAATTTTAGGGAAATGTAATTACTTTTGTTAGTGGACATAACTACCAGTTACTCATATATACATTTATTTTTGGATAAGATAGATAACAATAAGTATATACTTTTAAAAAGCTATAATACACAAAAATACGTTTTAAAAGTGGTTACTTTAGAATGTATAAAAGTGTTCCACACTTTATATGGAAGATGACTGTGTAATTTATTATCCAAACCAAGGCCCTTTCAAGAGTGAAGGGGGAACTATTAATGATAACAACAAAATGAGTGTCACCGTAATCACTACACTAGATAACAGCAAAGGGGAATGGCTTTCTAAGATGTCCTGAAATCACAATGACAAGCCACCCACAATTTACAGTAACTAAATAACCCAGACATACACCAAAGTGTTAAAATTTGGAAATTTCAGAAATTTTACCAGCCAGCTTCTCTACCAATACTTATAGAGGTGAGTTAGAATCAATATATTTAACAGTAACAACTTGCTTAAAACTGAGTTTAAAGCTGAAAGAAATTTTTATTGTTTGTTTTTAATATTTCTCCACACTCACTAAAGTACCCTTGTTTAGTGCAAAGAATTTGGGTTCCTTGCCACGGTTACAAAACAGATTTCAAGCTCTAATACATTTACAAAAATCTTTTAACACTTTTCCATCTATAACAACACCAAATTAACTTTGGAAAGCAAAGCATAAGGCACCAAACAAGTCAAACCCTATTACACCTCTACTAATTCTTGCACTTCAGTTCTACAGTCATGGGACAAAGTAAATATTTTTGTAGGGGCAAAGAAAAAATACTTTAACTCAAAGTATTAAGGTGTGAGCTGTGAACAATAACCACTTACAATATATAATAGAAAAGCAATATGCTCCCTCAAAAGCATTCCTTGGTGGATACCAGACATTTTAATCCGTTTTTGTAAAGAACAGGAGGTATGAAAGAGTTGAAACAGAAACAGAATTCTTTAAGATGCCTGGAGAAAGAAATATCCATTAGTAAGCAGGATTCTCACTGGGATTGCATTTCTTGGATATTCTCCGTCAAGGAGATGAGAATATCACTTTTTACACTTGAGTCCAGGAAAGTGATAGTCTGAAATCAGAGCTGCTAAAAACAGGCAGGTACTGTGAAATTCAAGGAAATGCTGCATCAAGAAGCTAAAGGAAAGAAAAAAGGATAAAATTCCCTTTATCCTTACAAAATTGGCACATTATTCCAAGTGAGGTAACAGGCAGAACCTCACAGCAGATTAAAAGGAATTTGAGGACAAATGTTTCATTCAGTAGGGCCTTTCTATATAGCAGATAACTTTCCACCCAGTAAAGAAAAGCCTTGTCTTTTATTAACTACATTTGAGGGTTTGCCTTAGTATATAAAACCCCTCTTTTTTTCACTTATTCATGACTATATTGGCAAGTGCCTCTACATCATTCATACTTATAAAATTCAGCATGGCAGGTGGCCCAAATTTTTCACTGTAACTATTAAAAACTCTGCAGAAGGTAACTGCCTTTTCATTTGCTTTTTGTTTGCTTCAGTTACCATTAAGCAATTCCCCCTGAAAATTTTCAGAAAGCATCCTGTTTAAAAATTATGAAGTCCTCTTTAGAAAAAAATACGTAGTAGATTTTTCTGAAGAAAATGTTACTGTTCCAATCACAGGTATATCCATTTTAAAGGATCCCATTTGCTACTTGCAAATTCATTTACTTTCAGTGTTACACGAGACGTCCTTGACAACACAATTATAAATCGGGGAAATTCTAAGGTGATAACTTTTATGGTAAAAGGAAAATAAGCCATACAAGAAAGCCATTATTTAAGTTATTACCTAGATAACTGATACATATCTCATTTTCATAATTGGGAACTGGAGAGAAGTGGTGGGAAACACAAGTAAAATCTAATGCAAAATGCCTTACAAAAGATATTACTGTGTTTCACTACGCTCTCTGAAACAAACAAAAAGATTTCTATTATACAAAATCCTTTTCATTTCAAAATATGCCCTTAAAAACAAGAACCTTTCAACTTAATTTATTTTGTAAGGCAGATAAGCTGCTTCTTTTGATATTGTGATTATTAACACATGTATTTAGTAATTCTAACAACTGAAGAATTAATAAACATTAGTAAATTAATCACGAATTAAATCACAAAATAAAAAGCTTAGAAACTTTATATCAAAGGTTGTTGAAACCAATGAACTAATAAGTTAGGAGAAAAGATAATTACATTCTGGAATTCTGTAACAGATTACTTTTTTTTCTCTTCTTTTTCTTAGAGCCTGTGATCCTCTCATCCCAATTTTTCTGCCCCATCTTTGGAGAGACAGATTGATAGCATAGCCCTCTGTCAATAGGCACAGCCATACTTAAGCCATCATCACCAATTAGAACTTTTTTTTTGTTTTCCAGTCACGAGCTCCGAACTTTTTCACTTTGACCTCAGCCTTGAATCTTGTTCCTTTCCCACTTTAATCCTGCTTTTTTGCTCCTCTCCTTCAAGAACCAACCCTAGATGATCACTTCCCCAACTATGTTTGCAAACATTGCTCCAAATATTACTATGAATCACATAAAAAAACATTTATCATAAGGTCAACTGCCCAGATTACATCAATCAGTTTAGAAAACTTCGGATGCAAGAAGTCTTTAATACCAACCTCTCAAGCCTTTGCCTCACATGATAACCCCCTCCAGAGGGAGTAAAACCATTTTGATGTGGACCATGCAAGTAATTAGAGAAATTTTTATCCACTCTTCTAACAAGTTTACTTTGTCACTGATCCCTTTCCTGCACGACAACTGTCTATTTTCTTTGCAGCCATTTTCTCACTTTACCATTCACTCCTTGGCTCACTTAAACTTGGTTTCTGCTCTCAGCGCTGTTAGATGATGGGATCTGCTTACCCATACAGTTCCCCTTAGAAATTCTCCCACCACAATTTACCTGTATTTTCCGGACTATAAGATGCACACCCCCAGCCAATTTGGGAGAAAAAGGGACGTGCGTCTTATAGTCTGAATACAGCTTACCTGGCTCGCTGTGGGGCGGGTGACACCCTATGTTATTAAATATTTTACCACAGTTTTCGCTTCAAAAAATTTCTCCTATTTTCCTCCTCTAAAACCTAGGTGCTTCTTCTTATGGTGTGTCTTACAGTCCAAAAAATTCAGTGATCTGACTTGTCTTCCCAGCTTTTTCCACAACCACTATTTTCACAAATACCTCTGACAAGGACCCAGGTCACTTTCGAGAGGTATCAGTGACAGTGAGCTCGGCCATGCCTCCAGCCACATTCATTTCAAGGGACAATCCCAAACTACCTGGTTTTCTGACCTGACCAAGGAGGAGGCATCAGCAAAAGTGGGTGTGTGAAACCACTTTTTCTTTTTTGTCCACTGCACCCAAAGTCTTTATCCTATATTAAGAGCCATCATTAAGAACGCTCAGTTTGACTGGCCCATTATTTGATGGGAGAGTCTCGTTCCCTATTTCCATATGTAGTTTAGGTCATTCACATCATCTCGCACAGCACCTAATACATTTAGCAAGCACATGTTTGTTTCGGGAATGTCATTCAGTAATACATATGCATCATATAATTTAATATTGGGTAGCACTCAGAATCTATAGATTCTACCATGATTCCCCAGTTTAAGATAAGAAATCTGAGATTATGTGCAATTAAGCAATTTGCTCAAGGTCACTAGTAAGAAGTAGAATATGAATTTGACTACAAAGCTGTTGCTCTTCACCACTAAAATACGATATCCTAGGCAATAAATTATTTTTCACAAGAAATATACAAATAAAATATTCTGGACTTCTCAGAGAGGAGAGATTAGTATGACTGTGAAAATCAGAGAGGGCTGCCTGGAGGAGTTAACATGAGTTTTTGAGGGACACACAATAAATGAATATTTTATGAAGATATGGAGAAAAAGGAGTGTCAGGTACATAAAACAAATACAATAAAAGTATTAAATTCAAAAAGTAAGGGTTATATTTAGAAACTGTTGACAAATTACATCAGTTTCACTGAAGTAAAGGGGGCTTGCAAAGGGTAGTAATAAAAGATAAAGTCATGTTTCATCCTTAATGTCTTATTTTTCTAGTCATTAGTTTTTAGCCCCCTAATGTGTAACACATCCCCCCCTTCCCATTCTCAGTAACAGGGCCTTCATTCAGTCTTTACCCTGAGTCACCCCAAACATGTGGTTGCTTTCGGTTTCTCTCACCTCTAATCCAGTCTTCAATCTCCCTTCAAGTTACTACTACAGCACAACTTTGACTTTATGCCCCCTTAAAACTTCTTGATGATTTCTCCATAACTGCAAATGGTGGTATAAATGCCTTAAGACTATAACATAGAAAGTCCTCTGCCCAAGATTTAATCCAGTGTATCTCATATTTTTCTAGCTATATCACTATTTAAACTTTTTGTATGCACCACCCGTTATCTGATCACCAAATAGGGCTGTGATTCCATACATGCCCCACCTCTACCCGCAGCACTCACTGGGTCTGGAAGTGTCTTTGTCTGATTTCATATCTCTCTACTAACACTCCATGTACATACCATCTCCTGCAAGCCTTTATTTGCCTCCATTTGAAATTTGTCTTCTCACTTAATTAGAAAACAAGTGCATACACAATTTATCACTTCTGCCTTATGTTTTAACTAGTCATTTAAACATTCATACTTTAATGAAAATACAAAGTCTACCAAATGTGCACGGAATAGATGCTCAGTACAATTTTGTTTTGTTGTTCTGTTTTATCAACTAATGGATGGGGATACAAATTTGGGAAGAAATCGTCCATTTAAGTTTCCCTGATGCAACTCTTACCATGAGCAACAGACGTTGATATGGGAAAACATAAATGCTGGGCAGCCTTTTCCACAGACTGCTAATCATGAATTCCCGGGTGCTGCAGAAGCATCTAAGACCGAGATCCTCAAATGTTATCTATTGCAGAGCATCTGAGTAGAAAGAGCTGATCTACCAAAATTATAGAGGACTAAGTAGGCTAGAGGCCACACATTTATATGTCTTAAAAACTCATAAATTATATTCTATCATATGCTTCACATTTACCTGCTAAAATATTTTCTGTAGTCTGTTATGAAAACAAGTGTTAATTCCTTAAAACAAACAAACTGAATGGCATGAAAGTTAAAAAACTATATTGTTAGTGGAACTAAGAAACAAAAGATTTTGAATATGTCCTATTAGACAATCAAAATTAGTTTCATGACAAATACAAATGTTCATGTAATATCCATAATGTGGCAAGATTCAACATGCCACTAAAGATTATTGTCCCAATATATTCACTTACTTTTAGTAGTTAATTTTATAGTTAATTTGGTTTTCTTTCCAGAATTAATATACAATTATATGCCAATTTTTCCTACCCCCCACACACAAAGAGATTTACCTTTGGGGAATTCATATACAAAACCTATTTTGATTTTAAGCTACTCATTTACAGCTAACTCCATGAGCGATATTCATTGCCACAAAACAATGCAACTGACTGCAAACACATAATAGCTTATTAGTAACAGCTACAACTCAAAGACTATAAAATCTAAAAATCTATAAATCTATAAGTGTAACATATACACTCGTGTGTATACACACACACGAGTTTTATGTATTTTAGTATGTTTAAATAATCTACTCTGTGTTATCCAGCAGTCAGAAGGAAATAAAGTGTTAAATTGTTCCTACTTTTTAAAACCCACGAAGTCCCTGTTTTCCTCCTACATTTATGATACTGCATTTACTAAATTTGTCTAGATTGTGTTTCTTAATTAATATCAGAATATTCCTGGAAAATAAGAAGCACTGTATTTAACTATAGTGGTATCCCATATTTTTAAAAAGCAACCAAAAACAGCACTTGCTCCCTATGTTAATGAGAGTAAAAAACAAAGCAAGGAATCATTAATTTCGTCATGTTATATCTATGCTCCTTTTATTGCTTTGTAAAATTATAACTAGATTAGATAGAAAGATGTATCAGTACACACACATATATGTGTATAATAGTGCACAGTCAATGCAGAAAACACGAAGTAAAATAACCAAAAGAAGACTACATATAACCTACAGCGCACTGGACACTGAGGATCCACATTATCGATTGTATGTATATTTCCCAGTCTTCTTCGAACAGCGGTATCACACCTCCTTGTACACTGCTTCTTTACTTAGCTTAATATTGTTAACAATTTCCCATGTAAACAATTATAATTTAATGACATGTTTGACAGTCCATAGGAGATCTCATTTGATAGGTATCCTGTAATAGTTTTAGTCTCCTATTCTCGAACACATAAGTTGGCATTGCCTTTTTCAGAGCCAAGGATCTTTTTCTTGCCTTGGAAGAGAATCCCTATTTTCATCATTATCGTCATCAAAATTGCTTGCTGGTACTTAATGGTTAACTGGCAATTAGCCAAACACTGAATAAGAAATGTAATTTGGGTCACTGCTGTATAGAAGTTAACTAAATAGCTACATTTATATATTTAATACTTTCTGTTCTACTTACTGAGTAGGTAGGGTGAGCCAGATAGGGTGCTAGTTTTAGTGGATATAAAGAAATGCCATTATTTTGCAGCAACCTATAGCTAATGAGGCACATTACGATAAAGCTTACCCACTTTGGAAACCTGCCTAATCCCCTATCTGGGGACCTGTGGGAGGAAGAAGAGAAGGGGAGTACAGAATAATGAGATTATAAGACTTTGAAAGAAAGATGATAGTCAAGGCAGAAAAGTACAGTATCTCAAGATCACAAGGGAAAATAAAGCATTTAGGTTTCCTCAATTTTCAGTATAGCTAAGTACTAGGTATAAAAATAAACAGAAGCAAGTAAGAAAAGATTCTGAAGAAGATGGTAAGAACTATCGTGGTAATTACTTGAGTAAATATGCTTAAAGAAAGTCATAACATAACTGAATTTGCATTTAAAAAATTACTTTGGAGGGGTAAGTAGAAAAAAATATTAGAAGGGTGTAAGACAAAACATAAATAAAAAATTAAAAACCTAGGAGGCTACTGATACTCTCTAAGTGGATAACACAAAGACACAAAATTAGATAGAGGCAATAGGACAGAAAAAAATTGGATAGATCGAAGAGATTTTATGAAAGTAGAATGAGTAAGGCTTCTGCATAATTTCCAGCCTATTCTAGCAAAATAGAAGTACAGAGAACAATTTTCAGAATAATAAAAACTGTAGCTAAGACATATCAGTTGTTTACCATGTGTAAGACAATGTACTAAATGCTTGGTGAGCATCATCTCATTTTTATGTATATTTATCTTCTACTTTCCATGTGCAAGTGCTGTATGTTAGATCATTTAGTACACAAAATCTCTTGAAATAGATACTGTTAATGTTTCCCATTTTGAATGTAGGAGACCAAGGATTTGAGAGATTCAGCAGATTGTCCATTCACACAGCTACTTAGTGAGAGATTCTGGATATGCACCTTAGTGTATCTCTAGTCCAGAAGAAATATTTCCAAGGATGATTAATTACTTTAACTGGGCTATGTTCCCAGTGTGAAAGATTTCTCAAAAGTCTCCTGAAAATGAAGTACTTTTTCATTCATTATGAAGTATGCATAACAATAAAGATGCATTAAATTTCTCTTTAAAGGGAAAAATGAACAAAGGCTGAGAGATGTAGGCTAGAATTTCAATCTTAAAAATTCTGAAGTGATGTCAATGCATATAACTCACATTCAATTTGATTCTTTTTAAAGTAGAAATCATTCTTCTTTAATTAGAAAGTCACTTTGAAAATAATTATTTTATTAAAATTTGTGAGTCCATGGCACTATTGAAAAATTAACTGGGACTAGGAAGAACAATAACTTACTTACAGAATAAAACAAACTACTAAATACAGAAAAATCAACATTTTGAAATACCAATGTAATAAATGATTTCATGTGCTACTAACAATGGATAATAAAACAGTGAGTGAAAGACTGTCAATGAATAGGAAAAGTATAGTATCCCTAAGTATCACTGCATAGATTATTGATTAATTACAAAGGGAAAACAGTAAACTTACAATATCATAACCTTAACCAAACCATCAAACTTAGTATCGCAAATAAGGGGACAAGTTAACATGATGTAATAGAAGCAGAAATAACACATACCAATGATGCTATCTCTGCCTTTGGTATCCCTGAGAAAAATTTAACTTGAATATAATAATAAGATAACCAATCAAATTTACAATGCTGTGTTAGTCTAAGAAATAAACGATCTAGATTCTTAAAAAAATTACTTAAAGTGAAAAAAACATTGAAGAAAAGTTCTAGATTAAAATGAAAGAAGAGAAATATGATAACCAAACAATTGTGAGATCTTTAATTGTATCATGGATTGACAAAATATCAGCTATAAGAGATAGTTTGAGACAAATAGTAAATCAGCATATGAACATTTTATTAGATAAACTTTTACCTAAATATTCAAGTTCTTGTATTTCAGACTTCCAGTCAAGATGGTGGCACAAGTAAATGCAGCTTGCCCCATTGTACGAACACATCAAAATTATGACTAAATTGTAGAACAACCATTTTTCAGACCCATCAGAAATTGCACTGAATGGAAGTTCTACAACAATAGATTTAGAGAAGAAACCACATGGAGACTGGTAGGAGGGGTGGAGATGGGGAACCAGCTTATCGCATACCCATGTGTGGCAGATAAAAATTGGGAGGGATATCTTGGGAGCGAGCGATCCCAGCCCCATACCAGGTCCTCCAGCCCACAGTTTCAGTGCCAAGAAGAGAAGTCCCCATAACTTCTGGCTATAAAAACCAGTGAAAATTGAGACTGTAGAAAACAAACTGCTAGAGTCCCAGGCAGTTCCTTTTAGGGGTCCATTCACAGACTTAATCCTACTCATCTCTCTGGGCTTCAGCATGGGGAAAGCAGATTGAAAGGCACCACAAATATACAGGGAGGAACTTGAATTGTCTGGCATCAGTGTGAAAGCTAAGGGGCAGCTTATACCCAGAGAGAAGTGCAGGCAGAGGCCACTGTTTCACTTTTGAGCCCTCCCCACACAGAGTCAGCAGGCATGAGCTATATCTGAGACTCCATCAACCTTCCTTACACTGTCTGCCCCACCCTGGTGATTCCATGAGGCCCTGCCCCACCCAATATTCAAACCACCCAAGCAGCTTTCTGTGGCTTTTTCGTATGAATGGCTTGCCTTGGCCCATGCTTCAGATTTTCCTAAATTCTCTCAAACAAACAGATTCTGGCTTCGGGGAGCCCTGTACCTCTCATTAAGTTCCCCCAGGCCCAGCACTAGCAGATGCTAGACTTGGTTCACAATTTGGCCTCTTCAGTGCACCTCCAAGCCCAACACAAGGTGCAACCATCTTCAGACCACTTTGTGGCTAATGCTCTGTGACCCTGGGCAGAGCACAGGCAATGGCTGACCTTGGGCATGCCAATAGCAATCAAGGCTCAACTACAAGAATAGGGTGTACTCACAGAAGGCACACTTCCAGTAGCCAGCTTGGGTAATAAGGAAGGTTGTGCCACTAGACCCTACAGGACACATACTATATTAAACCACTGTATCAAGCATGACAGATGTCATTTCTCCACCTAATACAAACAACAAACATGTGGCAGCTGCCAAAATGAGGAGACAAAGAAGCATGGCCCAAATAAAAGAACAGAATAAAACTCTAGGAAAAGAACTGAACAAAATGGAGAAAAGCAATCTATCAGATGCAGAGTTCAAATCACTGGTTATAAGGATGCTCAGGAAACTTAGTGGGGACCTCAACAGCATGAAAAAGATCCAGTCAGAAACAAAGGACACATTAATTAAAGTAAAGAATAATTTACAAGGAATCAACAGAAGAATGCATGAAGCCAAGAATCAAATCAGTGATTTAGACATAAGGAAGCAAAAAATAACCAATCAGAACAGCAAGTTGAAAAAAAGAATTTAAAAAATGAGGATAGTGAAGAGCCTCTGGGACAACTTCAAGCACACCAAAATTCTCTTCATATGGGTACCAGAAGGAGAAGGGAGAGAGCAAGAAATTGGAAACCCATTTGAAAAATAATTAAAAAAACTTCCCTAAATTTGGGGAGAAAATAGACATTCAAGTCCAAGAAGCACAAAGAGTCCCAACAATATGGACCCAAAAAGGGCCCACTGTAAGACACATCATAATTAAAATGTCAAAGGTTAAATATAAAGAGAGAATATTAAAAGTAGCAAGAAAAAAGCAGTTAGTTACTTACAAAAGAAACCCCTTAAGACAGTCAGCTGATTTATTAAAAGAAACCGTGCAGGCTAGAAGGAACTGGCAAAAAATATTCAAAGTAATAAAAAGCGAGGACTTACAACCAAGATCACTGTACCTAGCAAAGCTATTGTTTAAAATAGAAGGAATGATAAAGAGCTTCCCAGACATGAAAAAGCTAAATAAGTTCATCATCACCAAACCAGTGTTTTATGAAATGTTAAAGGGTCTCCCTTAAGAAGAAGGTCAGGCCCTAGCTGGTGTGGCTTAGTGAATTGACTATTGTCCTGTGAACTGAAAGGTTCATCTGTTTGATTCCCCATCAGGGCACATGCCTGGGTTGTAGGCCAGATCGCCAGTAGGGGGCACTTAAGAGGCAACCACACACTGATGTTACCCTCTCTTTCTCCTACCCCTCTCCTCTGTCTAAAAATAAATTAAAAAAGAGAAAAAATATGAATAATAAAATGGCAATAAATACATATCTATCACGAAGTGAATTAAAAAAACAAAATAAACAAGTAGAACAGAAATAGAAATCATAGAACATTTTGCTGATAAAAGTGAAGGGATTAATAAGAACAAATTGGTAGTTACAGAATACTCATGGGGATGTAAAGTACAGCATAGGGAAGAGTAGCCAAAGCACTTATATGCAGAACCCAGCTACATGGATAACAGTGTGGGGATGGCCTAAAGGTGTCGGGGGAGGGGTGCTCGGTGGAGGTAGACAAAGGGGGGAAAACTGGGACAGCTGCAATAGTATAAACAACAAAATATAATTAAAAATAAAGCTCTTGCATTTGAAATATAGCATTATTCTTATACAGAAGAATGTCTTTGTTTTGGGAAAATTCTAGAGTATGTGAGAGTTACTTACTTTTAAATGGTTCAGCCAGGAAAAATATATCTAAATATAAGATGTATAAAAATATATGATACATGCACAAGGATGAAGAAAGAGGAACAAATAAAAATGTGGCAATATTTTAAAGACTGGAGAGTCTGAAGACCATTAGTGTTCTTAGGCTATTCTTTGTAGTTTTCTGTTGGTTAGACATTTTAAGTTTTTATGTATTTATTTTAGAAAGGGGAAGGGAGAGAGGGAGAAAGGCAAAGAGACATCAACTTGTTGTGCCACTTATTTATATTTATGCATTCATTGGTTGATTCCTGTACCAGGGCACAGGGATTGTGTCCTGACAGGGGTTCAATCCTGCAACCTGGGTGTACTGGTAGAATGCTCTAGCCAACTGAGCTGTTTGGCCAGGGTTGGTTAGACATTTCAATAGGAAAAAAATTATAAGGTGGAAATTTATTTATCAAATGTAGTTCAACATTTACTGCTTGATTGTTAAGATTATTAATTTAGAGTGTTTTGGCAATCTATAAACTCATATAAATTTATCTCATACTAACACATTTATCATAGTAATCTATAAACAAAAAGTGCTCAAAAAGTGTTTGCTGAACTAAACTGTTTTGATGTTCCAAGCACCTCTCCCCAACAGTGTTTTTAGTACTGGATTTTTGTTCACGCCAGTACTACTTTGATCATCTACCCTCCACTCAGCATTGATGAATTCCTAATCTGCTGATATGTTAGATCCCTATACAGTTTCAACTTCTTTTCAGTAAAACGCATTAAATTTTGGCAATCACTTAAACTGTCAACGGATATTTAAATCTTACCTACTAGTACTGTAGCCTTGATATGACTACAGTGTAATGAGAACAAAACCTCTGGAATTTTATACCAGGTACTAACTCTCCAGAGGTTCACAGAGATTCTAAAACGAGCATCTCTTTCTCAGGGCAAGAAAGGTCACGACAGGTATAAAAGCATGAACGGAAACTTCACTGTCATCTTCACCTGAAAAACTATTCCTATGACACCACTGTTTAAAGAATAAACAAAAAGAGACATTTGGCAATACAGGGAACTAGAAAATACTTCCTGATATTCCAATGGTGAGACATAATTAATTATATAGTGCTACCAAGAAGAAAATAGAGCATCTCAACCTTCACATGTCAACTTTTATGGCTTGGTAGAGCAAGACAGAGGAGGGCCTAAGGGAAATAGCATGAACAGGGCAGAACTCAGGGAACAAATTCCTCAGTCACAAAGAAAAAAATACAGAGGACAAGAGAGGATTTACTGCAAAGCCTGTGGACCGGAGAAAACTGTCTATATATCTATGAATATACCTATATACTAATGAACAATTCATATTTGTGAATATAAATATATAACAGAAGGAAAGGTGGAAGGATGAGAGGGAGAAATGGAGAAAAGAGAAAACTGGTTATTTATTTAACTAGCTAAAAAGAGCAACAGAATAAAATAATCCACTATTTTAACCTGTTTCTTCCTCATTTAACTTCCAGCTAATTAAAAATATAATGAAAGTTAAACTCATGGCTTAAGAGACAGAAAATCTGAAAACTAAAAATCCAAGATTTAAATTCTGATTGCGTTTAAAACCAATATAATTATTATACTTTGGAGCATAAATCAGCATTAGAGAAATTTTCTTCAATATAAAATGGCACTATCAAAATTTTTCAAAATTATATGTTTCAACCTAAATTTTTACAAATTAATATCATAGTCTCCCACTCTACAGAAAAAGTAATTTTTACACCCAAATCTTTCCATCTCAGGATTCTTTTACAACTGTCAAAAGAAGCCACAGCCATGCTGACAAAGCAGTCCAGAGTAAACTCCAATCTGCGCACAGCTTCAGAGATGTGCAGGTACAGAAAGTGAAAATCACCCACTTCTCCTGACCTCAAGCATAGGTCAAACATCGCCAGAAATCCTTGATCCCTGTACCACAGTAAGAATCAGAAATAAAATCAACCATGCCCTCAAAGGAATGGCTACTTTTTCAGTTGTCCTGTGAAATGTCAGCCCAAGTATTGGAAATGCTGGTTTATTTTTTCCTCCAGATTGACAGAAAGGAAAAAACAACTCCCATGAATTTCAGCGAGAGGCCCTATTCACCTGAGGGTTCATTCTCCAATAGATTACAGTACAAGTAACCTCTCCCATTTTTTTCTTTGTCCTTTCAAACAGGAAAAACAGTCAGTAAGCATTGCAAACTGCATACGACCCATTTACTGGATTTTTCCATAAACTGTTTCTTCAAGACACAAAAGTAACACTTATATTCTAACACAGTATATAAAATCACTACCGAGGAAAAGACTATGGGGAAAGGAGGGTAAATGCAAAGTAATTTCCTTCATATTTAAAAATATAGGCATGTCAGGTCCTCCGTCACACAGTAAGTCACAACTTATGATTTTAGAAAAGGTGTCCATTTGATATCATATAATCCCCATGTAAGGTCCGTGGTGATTACTGGGGACGGGGTATATAAGGGGACTAAATGGTAATACACTAAATGGAAAAAATAAAATAAATAAATAACAAAATGGTAAAATTATAAATTTTTATCTAAAAGGTCAATTTTTCCTTGAAAATGAACACAACAGATTTTTATTGGGAATCATGGTTTAACTTTTATATAAACTTATTTATTGAATAATTTATAGCAATCCATTACTTTATGAATCACACAATACTAGTTAGGACAAAATATCTCATTTCTTTTAATAATATGTGGCAATAATAACAATCAACTCTGGAAAAGGATGCTTTCATTCTACCGTCTGATTGAATTTAAAGATCTTCAAAAGTCATTTTCAAACCTGTTCTCAAATATCATAATTTATAATGAGGTGACATGATTCGTTTAGTCAACTTTAATAATTCTCTAGTGGCCTTTCTTTTTTTTTTACCCCAAACTACTGCCCTCAGCCATTGTGGCTTTCTGGCAGGAATCTAGGAATCCCAATTATTTCAAACATTGTTTGGTTCCTAAAATCTAAAATATAATTAGTATTTATGTAAATATAGTACCTAGTAAAGGTTGAGCAATGTTAATTAATGACTGTTATATTAGTACATGAGTGATGTTTAGCACTTTCCTAGTCTCAAAGAAGTTTCTAATCCAAATAATGCCTCTAAGAATAATCTAAGAAATCCTGTGAATGACACCACTGGTTCAAATGATTTAACAAAGGATAATTTTAGAAAGTTACCAGAAGCCTGTATGACACCAGAATACACTGACTCGCATATTTAAACGACCCTACACTGGGCTCCCAGGATTTAACTGAACTGAGCTCTGTAAATTCTAAGGGCAAAGGGGCTGAGACTTAACAGCAGCATGAAATGACTCTTCAGTTTCAGTGGTACTAATCTAATCTGACTCCTGCAGATCAGAATGTACAAATGGCCTTTTCAGTTTAGATTCAAACACCTGAATCCATTAACTAGTAATTCCATGAAGCAAAATCTACTGGCTTTTCACCAACTCTTCCTTATTTTCTTCAACCATGGAAACTCTTTGAATTCTATTTCTGAAGAAATCAAGAAAATTGTGACAACGTAATGTAAAACCCATATGCAAAATTGTATCTGTAGTCCTGGCAGCTTTTCACAAATGTTTATAAAGGAGTGACTACACTGTGCAGTAGATCATTTAGAAAAAATACTCGCAGGAGGCTGCTATCATTTCTGGAGTATGTGTGTATATATTTGTGTCCATTTGATTTATCTGGAGGATTCTTTGTACAAAAGTAATGCAATTCAAGATATTTGAAAATCAGCTTAATTTAGTTCACCCCCTACCACCATCACTACTAACGACAAAACTTATGAAGTTACTCTTTGTTGGAGTACTGTTTTGAAAATAATTGATGCATTGACTGAATTTAATATCTGTATGTGCAGATAGTGAATACAACTCATAAACAAAGCTAGAACTCTAATACTTGCAATTTATACATGCATCATTTTTAAATCCTGCAGAAGATAACTGATGAGAGAGAGGGGTCAGAACCCAGTGAAGTTACTATCAACAAGGATAATTTCTCCCCGATCTTTGAGCATCACTTTACTTAGAAGGGTCCTTAGATTCAAACAAATATGAGGGGGGAAAACAAGAATTTTTCCTAAACACATGTTTAGTATCTTTGTATGATTGGGTTCTGGAACACTGCCAGTGCCAGGAGAAAACTTTGTGTATGATCTCATCTGATTTTAGTTACTTGTAAAAAATAAATAAGAAGATTATACCTTATTAATCAAATGCTGTCTTTTCAAGTTTGATAGGACAAAAAACATGTCTCCTACTTTAATAAGTATAAATAAACAAGACTGATGAGGTGAAAAAAATCAATACTCAGATTCCAGAAACGTTACAACTGTTTATTTTCAGTTCAAACATGACTGATGTCAATTAGATGCAGTCTATCCTGGCGATTCTCATAAAATCCACCATGTCAGACAGTCACCTTCTATGCAACTCTGAAAATTCAGCACTATGTTTTAACACTTCTTTTTCCTAAATCCTTAAATTCCACACATTGCTTGAAATGACTGTTTTATATTTATTACAGGTATTCTATTTTTGTCGGTGGTAATGTTTTAATTACACTATACAGAACTACTTAATATTGTTGATATAATGGGATTTTATGAAGACTGGTATATTTTAATCCTAATTTTTAAGTGCTATGGATTTTTTTAAGTACTGAGATTTTTAAAAGTACTATGGAAAAACCTTCAGAGTGAGAATATACACAATATACAATTTAAAATATAGTAATAAAATATAGGAAAATCTTGCTTTATAGACTATAGTCTGTTAGGTTGTAACAGACATTATTAACTAAAAAGAAAAGGCTTTTTGGCAATGCTTTAAAATGATAAAGCCATTCTGACTTGCTGTCTAATAAGAGCAATCCACTTTTTATAATTATAGAGAAATAAAATCTGCTTCATTATGTTTTGCATGTGAACTAGTACTTCAGAATTTCTTTGAAATTTGTATCTTTTATTAGCAAAAAACGAATCTGTTCTTCTGTGACAAGACACTGTTACAGAAACTAAAGGAGGCCAAATGAGAGCTTGCTCTGCAGTAGTCCAGCTCTGCATGTGAAAACATCTTGATGTGTAGTGAAAATAATACAAAGTTAAAGTTTTCAAAATGACGAGTCTGTGGCTACTGTGAAAACCAACTAAAAATATCAAGTGGCTATAGGATATATATGCTTTCTTGACCAAGAAAAACAAACACACACACACACACACAAACACACTCAACACACTCAGTCCATCATTCACTTTTTGAAGTGTCAAATAACATTATTTCTCAAATGACACACAGGGCTTCATTTGCTATGCATAAGGTCAGTGAATATTAGCTTCATTTACACTTGGCTGAGAATCCGTTGGTGTCAACAGTAGAGGCTTAGTTCCTCCACTGAACAGGGTTAGAATCTGACAGAAAGCTGCCACTGAAGAAGATGGATGATCTTCTTTGCTGACCCTGTTCCCCTAAAGTGTCACGGTTCGGGTCTCTGTCCATTGCTGCAACAAAAGGCCCTCTCTGAGCTCCCCAGTAGCCTTCAGCTTTATTGGTGCTAACAGGTCCAGACATTTTCATCGATTTGGTTCTCTACCTTTCAAGCACAAGGGCCTGCCCTTTTTGGCTAGCTAAACCTTGGCACAGATGTCTTTCTTCGTAATTGCATCTCTGCTGCCTGTTAGAAAGGATGCAATCAGGCAGGCAAACATCATGTCAGCACAGAAAATGCTGAACTGTTTATCTCAGTTTCCCAATGTCATTTTTCTGTGGAAATTAACTCTTAATCTCCATGTATACTTCTAAAGGGAAGACCGAAATCACATGTTTATGGTATGATCACTGGCTGGTAAAATGTGTTATGCAGAGCCATTCAAAAAGTGCTCAGGAAAAAAAGTGCTTCTGAGTCATTTTTATATAAGCAACATTAATAACTGCATTTTTAAATGAATGTACCTGAAAACATTCTATATAATTTTCATAGCTCTATTTTGCTCTCTATTATTAGTGGCTAACACTGTGAAATACAGCCTTCCCTAAGACATACGTAAAAATATTTACCATCTAAAAGAGATGCTGTAACAATATATTAAGTTACGTGTTGCTTTGAAAGGCTATGAGCTCTTTTGATATTAGATTAATATTGATTTTGAATTATGTGAAAGAAATGACAAAATCTCAGATTCAAATGTTCAAATATGCACATGCAAACATAATAAAAGTTCTTACTAATAGATTTTTTAAATAAATACTTTGAGTATGTATAGATTTATAACTAAGAAGCTCTAAAATATAATTATTACTGCCAACATTATTCCATGCAAAATATAATTTAATAGATTTACATATCTAAAATTACAGAGTTAGCTAATAAATATATGTGCACATAAAATATACCAATCTGAGTACTAAAAGAGTACTGAAAATAAAAGTAAATTTCACAAAAATTAACTATGTACATAAGCTATAATTCAAGTAAATTTTTAAAATTGCAGACAAAATATGATTTGATCATTTTCTACTACTTTAAAATAAAAACTATTAACCCTTTATTAAGAGATTTAATCTGCACATTATTTTCAAGTGCCAATGCTTTCATTCAAAATGAGAAAATTAACAAATTTTAATTGAAAATAACTTCATTAAATAAAATTTCTGCAAACATTTTTATATATTATTAACAACTATCAATTAAATGAGTATACACTATAGCTGAGGAGTCCATTAAAAATATACAATGCTGATAGTCATTCAGGAGAAATTAAAAAACACAGTTCACTTTTATGTTTAATATCATATATACTATAAACCATATATACTATATATCAATGACTCAACTTTTATTCTCTTCAGTAAATAGCATTTCTCTAAGGAAAATTCCAATAATTTCAGGTATGTATATGCAAAGCAACTATAAATTTTATGTATTTATTTTATTTACTTAGGTTTGTGTAAGACAGAATGAACAAAATCAAAATTCTTTCTCTAAATGTGAGCCAAAGCACAGGGACCTGATTTTTAAAAAAATGAAGTAAGTGATTATTCTCGCTTGCTAATTATGAGGCTAAATATCTAAAATTAATCTTAATCTTGAATGAACTGATACTAAGCAATATTTTCTTAAAAGAAAAATAGCAACAAGATTCTTCATGGCCAATCAGGTCTAGGATGATCTGATGTGTTCAACTGGCGTCGGCAGTCTGCCCGTGCAGATTTTCTCAGGAGTAGGTCCATCAATCAGTGTCAGCGTTCCATCAGACTCCACTCTGATTCAGGCGGCAGTCAGTTATCTACCGACACTAATGACTAATAAATAACCAGGCCCTCTTGGTGTATATGAATATAGTGTGTATTATTTTCCGTGTAGATTAGCCTTTATGCAGAAGCAGATGTTGGGGGGTTGTTTTTGTTTGTGTGTTTTCGTCCCATACCTTAGGAATTGGTAAAAAAATTTAAAAAGTGGCTGCAGTAAAAGATGAGCTTAATGTGAACTCTGGTGTACATTAGTGTTTTGTTTTTGACCAAGTCAACCTTGTCTCAGCTTGTATCGTATACGCTTAAATGAGTCTCCTGAATATTTATGCTGCCTTTTTCATATCTGACACCTAGTTTGTTGTCTCTGCAACAGAGTATACAATGACAGAAAATCTTTACAAAACTAAAGATCAGAAGAACCTGCGTCAGCGCCCTCACCTTGCCCTGCTTTCGGAGTCACCCTTAATCTGCCTTCCTGGAGGAAAAACTATCTAAATTATGAGTACACGCTCCTTAGTTGTTAAGTCTCCATCTATCTCTGATTTAAACACATAATAACAGAAATTGTTACATACAGTTTTTTGAAAAAATAAGGATTAAGAACTTTAACTGATTAGGCACTCCTATGCATATCCTGCTGAGTTCCTTTATGGTATTGATTGACAGAGGTAATTTTAGAATTACAGAGTTATAGTCAAACGTTACAAACGAGACTATGCTCAAAGTGTGAAACATTTTCTTAGCTCAATAAAAACAAGCTAGAATTCAAATTATGCAAGTTTTATCATATATTATGATCACTTTTAAATTTACCATTTTACTTTTCCATTATGAAACTCTCTTCTCAATTTATTATTGTTTAACTTTATTAACTTTTTAATATAATGAACATAATCAATGATTTCAAGTGGTAAAAACTAGATTTCTTATTATACCTAATTAAGAATTTTAACAGAAAAAGAATGAATTAGCCCTGGCTAGTGTAGCTCAGTGGATTGAGCGCGGGCCTGCAAACCACACGATCTCAGTTCGATTCCCAGTCAGGACACATGCCTGGGTTGCAGGCCAGTTCCCAGCAGGGGACACACAAGAAGCAACCATACATTGATATTTCTCTCCCTCTCTCCTTCCCTTCCCCTCTAAAGATAAATAAATAAAATCTTTTTTTTAGATTTTTTATTTATTTATCTTTAGAGGGGAAGGGAAGGAGAGAGGGAGAGAAATATTGATGTATGGTTGTCTCTCATGTGTCCCCTGCTGGGAATTGGCCTGCAACCCAGGCATGTGCCCTGACTGGGAATCGAACTGCGATACTCTGGTTCACAGGCTCGTGCTCAATCCACTGAGCTACACCAGCCAGGGCAAAATCTTTTTTAAAAGAATGAATTATAGTTTAAAACAGAAAGATATGCCAAGATTACATCAAAACTTCACACTGATAATAAATAATAGTTATTATTAAGGACAAGTATTTTTATTACTTGGCCACTAATCTATGCAACTTTGAATTATAATACATAAAATCACTGCCACACAGAGAAGGCAAAATGTTGCGGGCTACATAATTATACTTCAGTCAAGACCTATGCAGGGAAAATGTATTTCCACTATTTTAATCCACTTAATTGATGGGAAGGTATACTCCAAAAAGTTTTAAATCAGGGGATAATGTCGAATTTTCTGAAAGGTAAATGAAAAGCTATCATCAACGTTTACAAAGCTTCCGGAAACCATGCAGAAAAAAGGGAAGTCAGAGGAAGTGGGGATGGCAAAGCACATCGTCCGGTTCACCACAGTGAAGGATAAAGTATATTAGAAAGAAGGATGAGCACACACACAGCAGTGGTCTGGTAAGTAATTCTGAAAATCAATGAGAGCCGTTTGAATTTGAAGTGAGAAGCAATGCTGGCTTATTGGGAAAATTTACAAAGAGTAAAACGATCAAAGCCTGATATGTTCAGCCTTAAAAACACACAGCGCTCTCATGCATAATGTTTGTGCAGAATAAACATTAGGCATAGAAAGAGCATGGCTGAGGCAGCAAACTTAAAAAATTCCTCCAAAATTTCCTTTGTAAACTAAAATACTGTCTCAACATAATAAACCCGGAGCCACATGTTTTCCCAGCTCCAGCTTGCAGCCTGAATGTCTGACCTTACCATGTGTTAATTTTATAGCTCAGTTTTGAAGAAAAGATTTTGCAGAAGCAAGGAATGACGGTCCAAAGTCTGCAGTTTTCTCAGAGGAGACCTAGTGAGAAACTACAAGGCTAAACAGCAGAGTCTTTTCCCCTCTCCAAAACTCTAGGTTTCTAATAATGTAAGAAGTGGCCACTCTTCTCATGCTAAACATTGACATGCAATTGTCAATATCCAAAATGTGTTAATTGCTGCAATTCACCTTCTCATGATATGGTAAAATACCATATTGAATGAAATGAAATTCAAAATACCATATTGAATTGAATGAAAAAATTACTTTATCTTGCAATAGAGAAATCCTAAATAATCTACTTGAAAATCAAGAAGCAAAAGTTTGTTTATAAAATATTTTGCTTTGTGACAGAAAAGTTAAAGGCATTGTTAAGGCACCTTTATTCCGTTTTTTTTTTTAAAATATGCAATAATCCAAGAATATCCTATAGGCCTTTTCAGCCTCTTCGTTATTGTCGATTGAGTTTTCCACAGAGAAAAAAAACTTAACTATTCAGCACTTACAAATTAAAAGATTAGTGCACAGCAGTTTAGAAATCTAAAAATGGGTCAAGGACAAAAATATACTTAATTTTTTGATACATTATGTTAACTTGTTATTTTTTACTAGTGGAGGTAGAGGTTAGTAGTATATGTGTATCTATGTCAACATGTGAACATGTGTGTATATGCATGCACATGTATGTGCAGTATGTGTATTATGTTGAAGTGGGAAAAACTGAAAAGAATCAATTTCAATTTTACCTTGAATTTGTCAAGAATAATCCATTAGAATATAAATGAGGTCTTTAATTATTCCATTCTTGAAAAAAAGAAAGACCAGAAACCCCTCTCACTTTTAAAATCTCTAACTTACATTTGAATTCCAAGAATTTATTATTCTAATTTTATGAGATTATAACCTCATGGAGTACAAAAATACCCACAGAACAGTTTTGTTATAATAAGTGTATGTATTTGAGAGAGAGAATCAATTGCTTATTTAATCCATCTACTAGTTTAAAGTCATTGATTAGTGTGATTAAGTAAGTTAATGCCCTTATGTGTAATTGTCTACATGGGAACTAGTTTAGATAATAATAATAAGCAAACTACTATTAAAATAAATATAAAGCATATAAATCCATTGCAAATATAGAGTACTACAGTGAACTTACTGATATTCAATTTACTTTTCTTAGAATAAACTTTCATTATATCTAATGATGCTTCAGATATATTTTATGCCTCTACACCTATGTCCCTTTCTTACTCTCTTTTAGAAAGAGTCCTCTCCTTAAAAAGTCAAGATGGTTGACTGGCTTTTAAAGTGGTAACTTAGCCCTGGCCAGCGGCTCAGTTGGTGGGAGCGTTACCCAGTCCACCCGAAGGTTTCAGGTTCAACCCCTAGTCAGGGCGCATACCTAGGTTGTGGTTTGATCCCCATCCGGGATGAGTAAGGGCAGCAACCGAAAGGTGTTTCTCTCCCACATAGATGTTTCTCTTTCTCTCTCTCTCTTTCTACCTTCCTCTCTTTTTAGAACCAATGAATATATCCTTGGTAAGTATTTAAAATAAAAATAATATAATAAAAATGCCAGCTATGTAGATGATAATTGCAGCTGATATTATGCTCCCCTCCCCAGATCTATACTTTTGTCTGTAACTCAGGTGTCAGTGTTAATGGCTTAGATGCAGGTCTGATACCACCATAGGTGAGGGGCTAAACTAGGTATTAATTGGGTGAAATATGAAATAAAATATAAACACAGTATGTGTCCTTTTGAAGCTTTGTGATTTTTTAAAACATTGAAAGCAAGAGATAGTATAATCATCAACAGTAAATCATATAAGTGAATAAGCCAAATAAAAAAAATTAAGAAGCCACAGTACAATAATCCCCTTTTATCCAGGGGTGAATAGCTTCCAAAATCTTTAGTAGATACCTGAAACTGTGGTCAGTACCACATCCTGCATATGTATACTATGTTTTTTCCTATATGTACAGGCCTATGAAAAAATTATTTATAAACTGGACACAGCAAGATATTACTGACAATAACTAATAATAAAACAAAATAATGATAATAGCATGCTGTAATAAAAGTTACGTGAGTGTGGTCTCTCTCCTTCTCTCTCAAAATATCTTATTCTGCTGTACTCACCTCTTCACCTAAAGGAAGCACTTTACAGCTTCGTTTTTGCCAGCATCGCTCTTTTGCACTTCAGGGTCATTAGGAAACAAAACAAGGGTCACCGGAACACAAGCACAGTGGGTCTGATAACTGAGAGCTATGAGTGACCAGCAAGCGGGTAGCACATACCGTGTAGATGTTCTGGAGAAGGGAATGATGCATGTCCCAAACGGGATGAAGAGAGAGAGTGTGAGGTCTCATCACGCCATTCATAACAGCATGGAAAACATAAACTGTTTATTTCTGGAATTGTCCATTAAATGTTTTTGGACTGCGGTTGATTATGGGTAACTGAAGTTGTGAAAAGCTAAATTGTAAAATAAGGGAAGACTACTGTACATAACATGTAACTACTAAAAATTTTTTTCAAATTGCTATACCCAAGAATGTACTTTCCCTGGTTTTCTATGTCAGTCATTGATCTCTGACTAAACAAAATAAGCTAAATAATAAAACTCCCATACTTATTCATAAAACCACAGAATTTATGAGAAATAATACACATTTAATTCAACTGAAGTGTGTATTATTCTCAGCTCTTACAAAATTGTGCTATTCGGGATTAATACTATGACCTATACATACAGATTCTCAGATTCTAAAACTTTTAACAAAGTTGATATCACAGGTAGAAAACGGAAAACAATGTCTATACCTCACTAAGCTCAAAGTTAATGATTTTTGTTACCAGATTTTTTTAATGCACATTATATATGCATGTGACCCACTACATTCCAAGTAGTAACACTATCCTAATAAAGGATATCCTAATAAAGGATATCCTAATAAAGACATGCCTCCATAAAACTAAATTTGTGAGATATATTACAGAAGATGAGATAACTTAAATGTGAAAAAATGATATAAAAAGGATTTTCTGAAATTTACTTCTGTAACTCATTCATTGGATATTTATGCACATAGAGAAAACTACAGGATCCAGAAGAAATGAACACCTGCTTGAGTGTGGTTGGTAGGGTAATAATATGGGTATAATAATTTATAGTTTTAATTTGAACATTTCACCTAAAATGTCACATGGTGTGCTTGAGTGCAATATTGTTATGTTACAGAATTACATGGCTAGAATTTTTGTAATAAAAGATTTTGTAAAAGGGGGGGCATTATTTGTGCTAGACCCTGTATATACTAATACAGGGTGGGGCAAAAGTAGGTTTACACTTGTGAGGGTGTGAAACACAGAGTTTATTCTTGTATTATTATTTATTATTTTATTATTTTTCATACAAATAATTAAATCTATTTTTGCCCCACCCTGTGTATAGTAGGGTTAAATTCCTTATTTGAAGATATTATTATTTATACAAAATAACCACATTTTACACAATATCATAATAAATTACCTAAATACTTTATAGATTAGAATTATAGTGACAATTACCTTAGAGGAAAAGGCTAGAACTTGAATACAAAAATCAAATTAAATGCATAATTTTAAGGCATCTTTGATTTGTGTCATGATGTTGCCTGGCGGAGGTAAATGCCAATTTAAACTTCCACTAGAAATATAACAAAGTGACCATATATGTGCCAAAGTTAGGATAATTAGAAAAGTTCTAAAGTTATAAACTGAGGTTATAAATCATAAAAAGTTGAATCAGACACATTAATTTCACATGTTCCTCTTTAATTATTTTTCTCGCTTTCATCAGATCTTCCTTCCTGTCCTTTATTTATGGACTAGTTAAGTGCACCGTAGGCACACACGAGGATCAGTAAAAAGCAGTACAATTTTAAGTTAAGTCTACAATGTTCTAGCAGAAAGTTGTGGTACTGTAATTTAAGCATCACAAGTACCCCTCTCCATTTTTCTTTCTAAAGGAATTACTAGCAGACGTCTCTGTAAAGGACAGAAGACAGGGAGACTGGCGGTGGCTGCTGGGGAACAGGGCGGTGTCCTGGAGCACAGGGGGGGCACCTGCTCTGGATCTGGGCACGTCACCCACTCAGAGCTGTCTCAGAGCCAGTGCTGTACGCTTCTGAATGTGAACGATTTAAAGAACAGTATGAAATTGCAATGTAATGTAGTTATAACTTTAATAGAAGAAGCATACTTGGAAATTATACTTAATATATGTAATTTCCAACTTGTAGAGCTTAATATTAAGTTAGGAACTGATTGCTCAAGTTTTGTTTCTTTCTATTATTTTTTGCTTGTTTTGCAATTCAGTAAATATTTATAATATGTATAATATATAATACATAATTATTATAATACATATATTAATATATAATATAAAATATATCATTTGGAAGCAAAACAATATAATCTTATAACAAAAGTCACTTTCTCATATCAGAGAAGTGGCAAATATACTTCAAGAACTTATCTTAGATATTTGGAACTCTGTCTTTTTCAAGACACAGGTATCAGAAAAAGAAGGTAAATGGTTTTCATTTCATTAGAAGAGGGAGATGAAGTTGTAAAGGAAGACACAGAAAGATAGTGATGGGCAGAATGGATATATGATAATGAATAAATATAAATAGATATATCATTTTATAGAAATAAATTTCTCATATCTAGAGCAAACTCCTGTCATATTTACTAGTTATTAGCATTATGGCCTTGCTATATGCTATGAAAATACGCAATATAATAAAGGGTTCTCATACCACAAAGTTTAAGACTAATCATAGAGATCAGCCACACAGAATTAGAAATTAAACAGTCATATAAATCTAAAATAGAAAAATATTTAATTTGGCAATGGGTAATACATAATTAAGTCTTTAAGAAAATTGATAAACATTTATTGGCAGACTTATGTGGTACAAGGAACTGTAGGTTTCCATTGTTAAGAAGCTTAAAAGCTATAAAAGGAAATCACAAATTATAATTAAAATCAGATAGTGTGTGATGATTCCATAGGGAAAGGGCAAGGTATTTATAAAAGGGCAAAATATTTATAACTACTCACAAGGAGAGATTATCTGACAGGGGATCAGTGGCATTTAATTCGAAATTGCAAATAAAAGCAAAATTTCCCCTGACTAAGACAAACTAGGTGGCATTGTAGGTGGAAAAAAGCAAGTGACAGAATAGGAGAATGGCACTGCCAGCAACACCTTCAGAATTTGGAAGACTAAGGTCACTGAAGAAGAAGGGAAGTATAGGATTAAGGTACAATAGGTAACTGTGAGAGGTCATGAGCATTTGTGTTTTCTGTTTATCTGGGGCAAAACGTTAAGTAATAGGATATCACAAAAATATCCATGGTGTGCTATCCATGGTGAAGGGGAGGCCAGAACCAGGCAGGAGGAGCCGGGGCTTCGAGTGTGCTAAATATGTGACTGGGGGAAAGTCAAAAGAGCCGAGGGTCCTGTCGTTGGGATTTAAACGCCAGCCTAAAAAGAAGGAAATTTTTATTGATAATTAGGAGCCTGAAGCTTTCTGAAAAATAAAGTGATACTGTGTTGCGTTATACAAAGCACATTTTGATTGCCGTGTGAAAAAGATGAATAGTAAAGAGAATGGTAAAGATGAAATATTAGGATGTTGGGAAGACAGAGTCCTAAGTCTTTTGAAATTACTATAAATGAAAGAATATGTTCAGATTTGTATCGCCCTTCAAGAAACCTTAAGAGGAAGTTTATTTTTATAAAACACTGCAACAGATAACATGATCATCTCTGAAGACTCTGCCCACTGCACTGATTACAAACTAACATTCTGGAGCAAGTCCTTGATTAAACAGCAGTCTGCCACTCCCTATGAGGCTGTCGGAACTTAACCCACCCTTCACCGTACTTTGGCTCCCTCACATAAAAAGTGTGTGCATATACCTTCTATATAAATGTAACTTAATATATAAATAGTGTAATAATTCTGTAAGAGTCTTTTTTCTCCTTTAAATTGTGTTGTAATGTCTACCTACCTAATTAAATAGGTTAGTAAAATCTTGCTTTAAGATTAAATGAATTAATATATATGAAGCTCTTAAAATAACTCTTCTCATCTATTAAGAATTAAAAAATAAAATAAAATCTATGACCTATTTCTCTGTTGAACTCCTTGAATCTCTCCCCTTTTAAATGATTTAAACTATACCTGACAGTTACTACTGCTCTGGCTCCTGAGCCCTGTATTTAATACAGACATTAACTTAATTTTAAAACCCATATTTTGGAGATGCAATTTAATTTGTCTTTGTATGAACTATCAGGTTACATATAACATAATTATATTGTTAAAAAACCCTCATAGACACAGAAAATCATATGGAAATTAACAGAGGGAAAGTGGGGCGGCGGAAACCGAAGAGAAGGGAGAACAAATGGTGACAGAATGAGACTTGACCTGGGGTGGTAAACACACAATACAGTCTACAGACAATGTATTATAAAATTGTACATCTGAAACCTATATAATTTTATTAACCAATGTCACCCCAATAAATTCAATTAGAAACCAAAAACATTGATGGTCAAGATATTTAAAAATGGGGAGAACAGCCTTGGTTGGGCGGCAGGAGCACCATCCCATGCACCAAAAGGTTGTGAATTCAGTCCTCAGTCAGAGCACATACCTAAGTTTCTGGTTTAACCTATAAGGCGGGTGCATATGGTAGGCAAACAACGGATGTTTTTCTCTCAAATTGATGACACTCTTTTTCTCTCTCTCCTTATCCTTCCTTCTCCTCCCCTTTTCTCTCTCTCTAAATCAATAAACATATTCTCAGGTGAAATTTTTTAAAAATAAATAAAAATACTGAGAACAAAAGATCACCAACAATCACACCAGTCTGACATTTAATGTGATATTTATGTTCCCACCTATTACTTTCTCTATGTGAATTTTGCATAGTTCTAAATATCAGTATGTACAGAATTTTATTCTTTTTCTTCATTCAAAATTTTTAATGGCACAATTTTAAAATCCTGTTAACACGGTGTTGATATTTTAAGTTCAATCAAGGTGATGCACTTAAATTTGGACATTTAAGTTGTTTCTAATATTTCAAATTATATAAAATGTTGGGTAGCATTATGTAAAAGGTTTTCTTTTACAGAACTATCTTTTTTAGGTAAATTAAGGATGAAAATACTGGCTTAAAGGATACTGAGCTATCTGTGGCCCATAAGATCTGTTTATTCACTCATTTTCATAAAAATTCTTTACTTTCCACACTCCTTATATTATTAATAAAAAGATAATAGCAAGCATTCATTGCTTATTTGCTATGCCCCAGATACTATTCTTAGGATTTTAACATACATTATTTCATTTGATTCTGACAAGAATCCTACCAGGGACATACTATTTTTATTAGCCCCAGTTTATACTTAAGGAAATTAAGGCTTAGAGAGATTGTCCTAGTTTATACACCTGGTATATTGTGAACCATAATTTTAAAACTCTGCAACTCCAACATCAGAACTATTAATTCTGTATGCATTTCATTATAAATACTATACATTATAAAGACTCACTTGTTATAATGAAAAGGGATGGTACAGATCACATACTACTTTTCTGTCAAAAAAAATGCATTGTTTTAAAAAATCCAATCAAGCAGAAATTTAAATATTAATGCTATCAAATTGAATAAATGTTTTGACTTATTGAATTGTGTATGTTACATGTCCATAAATTATATATTAGTAAAATGACAGACCTATTAATTTAATAAAAATATTAAGAAACTATGAGAAAAATTTCTTACAAAATGAGAAATGTATGATTATTTAAATGCCTCTTTACATGAAATCATAAAAAAATCTAAATCTTTGTTTTAATTCAGAAACTTAAAATTAAGCAACATAAACAATAGAAGCAGGTCACTTATCCATGTTCTAATATATGCACATGTCATATGCATTACAGCTTTAGATGTTTTAAAATTAGAATGACTACGCATTTTATATTGTATCATCCAAATCAGAATACTTCTGAAAGCAAGCAGAAGCCATGCTGATAAGTAAAAAAATTATCCCAGGCCAATTAGGCATATGGTCACACTACTTCAAATAAAGTTCCATCAATTGTTCTGTAACTAAAATCTGTTAGTCGAAGTATAGGACAAATTTTAGAAAGCAGTGGGGTGTGATAGGGAAATAATAAACAGGATCTTATGTTCACAACAAATTTTGTTCTTTATTAATATCCCTGAGTTTCAGTTTCTTCAGCGTCAAAAGAGAAAAAAGACAATACTTTTCACTTGTCATGATGTGTTACAGATTAAATGAGAAAATGAACATAATTGTTCAGTGTAAAATGCAAATTACTATATAAATCCAAGTTATACTACAAAGCTCCACACTTTGACAAATAAAATTCTAATTTTTAAAGAAAATCAAGTTATACAAAGTTTCCAAAAATTTCAAAATATAACTTTATTAGCCTTCTGGAAATATTTATCTATGTAAAATACAGGGGTAGGTTACAGTTGTGCATATGCAAAAACAGTTTATTCTTGCATTGTTATTTATTAATTAATGTTTTGTTTTCCATACAAATAACTGCAAACCTATGTTTGCACACCTCTGTATAATTCTGCTCTCAATTGTTTGAATGACTGAGCTTTTTATCTAAGAAAATGAATTGGCTAGTTTCATAAAAGTGACAACTTCCATGGAATTTTTTTAAATGACTTTTGACTGCACTTGGACAATAATAAATAATGTGGAAAAATGAAAATAACATTAGTCTAAAAAGTAAAATAGAAGCATGTTAACTACCTGGAATTATATGTTTTTAAATGACTATCAAAATATTTCTTCATAAAAGCACTATATTAAGGAATCAGACAGAAATTCAGCATATATTAGCCTTGAGAAATATTTAGTTTTCAAATTTGAGTTTTTTTCAAAATAACAAAAAAATTATATCAATTGATCAAAATTCTGATCAGTTTTCATAGTTGTTAATATTTCAAATTCTATTCTAAGAACATCACAATGGGCTGCCACTCTAGAAAGTGTCCAGATAAATCTGCCTTAAAATGGCCAACCACCCTCATTTGGCGAGGGACTCACTAGCATCATCTCCCAAACACTTGAGTTTTCCTCAATATGGGAATAGAATTTGTTTTCAAACTCTTAACAGGATTACTTAGGAGAAACAGGAGAAATACTATAAAGGCAGGCCTGGATGGATTCCAGGGCAAGTACTCTCAAAGAGATGCCAAGAAATTATGCCAAGGAGAGAAGTGATTTTGCAAATGAATACAGTGTCCTAGTTAAGCAGAAGGCATTTAATTCTTTTGTCAATATCACCAAGGTTAAAAAGTAAGAAAGTTATCTGATAAACAATTTACTCGACTTATAAAATGCAGACATACTCTTTCAGTTAAATGATAAGGAGGCATCTTTACTCCTTTAATCACATTTTCTTTAATGAACTCTTACTATTAATATCTAATTCCACCTATTCTAACACATAATTAATGTAGATGACAGTGAAGTAATTTTATTTTACTTTTAAGTACCTTAGTGTATTTTGCAGGTGACAATAATTTTGGTATTCAAATGAGGTCCCAATTCTTGAAATTGAAATAAATGAATGTGAACATTGATAATAGTAACACATTTAATGAGATGATTTTGATCATTTCGAAGACTTTTCTTCACTGTAAATGTATCTCTTAACTGCAGTTAAAGATTGCTTTTCTTGTTAAATTCTATACTTAGAAGTCTAGGACTAAAAAAGTTCCTGTTTATTTTTCTTAAGTAAATGTAGAAACCATAAGAGTTAAATTACATAAAATGAAGCAAAAAATACTATAAATTTTCTTTAGAACCTTTAAACATTAAAAGTGCAGGAACTTTAATACTATTTCCTAAACTTTTCATAGACAAAATTCATTGGGCACTTTTATATGTATCCCTGCTTTATTTCTGTTTCCCATTTTTAATTGCACTAAAGTTTCACATCCCATTTTCACATCAGTTGAGATCTTCATATTAGTAATACCAACAGCAGACTGCCTTTATAGCTAAGATGTCACAGTACGTTCTCACGAGAGCTATTGTTGAATCCACTACCATTTTCAAATAACTGTTGTTAGCCTCTAGGCAATGAGAACCTTGCCTTTCATTAAACTGATGAGTTAACTAAGAATATTTCTATACTTACCCAGTACAATAGCATTCTGCCTACTAACAGTGATAAATCTTCAGATTTTGATTCCCACATACATGGAACCTGAAGGACATTTTACTCTGTAAGAAATATGCCAGGGGTAGAAAGAGGAAGAGGACAGTGGGTAGACAGGTTCGACTCCCTCAGGGAGCGTAAAAGAAGGCTGCCAAACTTTCCTATGGGGTCTGAACCTGTGGCATGTCCACTTATTTTGCACACAGCTCCACAACGTCAGCTGTGGAGAGAATGATAATTGAGGGCTGAATCATAAGTATTTTATATGCTAGTGACCATCCACATGAAGCATTTAACTCCTCAACCAGGACAGAAAAATATGTTTGCTAAGTTACTCCATCTAAATAATCCATCCAGTAGAAATATAATGTGAGCCACATATGAAAATCTAAAACTTCTAGGAGCCACATTGAAAGGGTAAAAAGAAATGGCTGAAATTAATTTTAATATTGTATTTTATCAAACCCAATTTATCTTTAAAAATTATTAATGATGTATTTTTGAAAAACATTCTTTTTTGTTTTTTGTACTAAATCTTTGAGATCCAGAGTGTAATTTATTCTTACAGCACATCTTGATTTTGAATAGCCAGTTTTCAAAACCTAAAGAGGTGCTGGCTGCCATACTGGACAACATAGATTTAAATATTTTTGATTATTATTTCTTTAAGTATTCTACTAGAAAGAGATTTTTTGGGGGAAGTAATATGATTTGTATACCAAATTAGTATTAGCATGACATTTAAGTTCAGCACTGAAACAGAATATTTGCTAGGGTTCTCCTTGCTTTGTGTTGGAATAAAGAACAATATTGTTAAATCAGAATGCCCTGAGTCTGAATCAAAGCTAAAACGAGCATTACTTACTAAAGCAAGCCACACACCCTTGACAGCCCCGAGTTTTCATTCTGTATGACAGACATGATGTAACATCTCCCCTCACTAAATAAACCAGCAATGAAGCACATGGAGGAGTATCTGCACACACTGTTATCCCCTCAATTTAATTATAGTAACTACTGTTAGTTACAGTCCCCTCTGAATTAACTAATATATGCAAATATTAACATTATGCTGCTGGCTAGGAGTAAAACAATGCATAAAAGTTATTTTTTGAAATGTATCTATCATGTTTTATAAGTTATATGTTAAGAGAGATGTGATACAATCCTAAGAAATGTTTTAAGATAGGTATATGTGACATAGTTTTAAATAAGAAAATAAATACTGGTCAATAATTATGACCACATAAGGTTAAGTAATAGAAAATCCAGTTTTACGAAACATAAGGTTTACTGATTCATAGGCTACTACTGTTTCAAAACAAATAGACAATGTCCAGCTGAGGTATTATGATAACTAAAACTTTACTCTGGCCCACGTTCATAAATATGTGGTCTGCTATCACATAAACTTATCAGGAAAACACTCATTTTATTATTTATTCCAGAAAAGAAATATGGCTTTGGCAGAAGTAACCTCAGAGATTCAGTAAGTGAAATGTGATGATTTTGTATCAAAATTTTGGTATTTACAAAAAATGTTTCCAAACGTCTGCAAATGTATTTGTACTTGTCCTGTCAGCAGAACTCTTGTCAGCAAGCCCCTTAACCTATTTTTTTTGTGCTACTCACAAGTCCAGATGATTTGGGTTTCAAAACAGAAGGAGTCACGTACCATCAAATTCTGATCAATGTCACTTCAGTTTCCTCTCTTAAATCTCATAGCTCAAGGTGCAACTGTTGACTGCTATGTCAAGCATAAGGCAAATGAACTTTTAGTAACAAATACCATTATTGCCCATATTTATTACGTAGCCTTAATACAGATATCACAGTGGGGAATCATTGATAAGTTTAATAGAGAGTTTGTTTATGATCAACTCAATCAGGCTGCTGGTACAGAGAAGACTCACACGTTCAAATAATTATTATTACTTAAAGACCTTGATACTGAAATAGAAAAAAGTGCAAAGTAGAATTTTAATGGCACATATTACTTACGTTCACAAGTGTCCCCTTTTTGCTGGTAGCCTGCTTTGCAGATACACTTTCCAATGGGCACTAACCATTCTCCTTCTGCACTGCAGTGCATCCTGGGGGAGTTTTCCGCCTCTTCCTCTGCACTGCTGACACATGTCCCTCGAACCTCGACTAAAGAGGAAAATTCTGAACCAGTCACTGTATCTGGAAAGATAGCTAAGTTCTCAATAATGGACCAGCACTTCTTGTAGTACACTTTGACAGAAACCAAAGCTATGCAAGCCCCTACATCCTGAAAGGCAAGATAGAATCCCTTTTTGGACAAAGGTCCAATCTCTCTCACCTCAGTGTTAAGCTTCATCTTTCTTTCACCAAGGTCACCTTGAGTAAAACTTTCATCTGCAGCAATGGTGTCTATTTTTACATAGAGGTTTTCTCTTATATTCCTGCCAGTGTCGTAGTCTGTTTCATAATAGTACAAATTAAAGGTTTCCTTGCAAGTTCCCAGTACTCCAGGAAGACTGTTACAATCCCTCAGGGTGAATTTCAATTCTACAAAAATCCTTTGTGCGTTGCCTTTCGAAATCCAGTTAGTCCGCAGCCAGTTGTTTTGGTTGGGCTCCATGACCTGGCATACCTGGTATGTTCGGATAGGAGTGTAGTTCTCATCCAAACCACTAATTTCTTCCCACTGTAAAATTAAATAAAGGTCATCAGTCATTCAGCAAAAAATAATGTTTTGATTTCAACAGTGCAAGAGGAATCTTTTATAGTTCAAATGTGTACCTTTGAAAGAGATGGGTCCCTACCGTGACTTAACACGGTAACCTGAGAATACCGCATTCTCACTTCAGCTTAGAACGTGTGGTGGAGCATCATCGAGGGTGCTCGCATTGTTTCTGCATGCAATAAATACTTAAACTTGTTTACTAGATCTTTGCCGGTATATTATATTAGTGTTTCTTTTTAACATGTTTGCTTACATTTGTAGTCTCCATTGAGATTATAATATTTATGGACTAAAGTGCACAACGCAATTACTTATATTCTAGTTAAATGTATCCATACATATGGATGCATGGCAGAATTTCTTATAACTCAGTTGACATTTTAAGTGTAAATGTTGTATTTAAACTTAGAAAGTACCTAAAAACATAGGGAAGAAAATGCCAAGAGTACTCTGTAACATAAAAGCATTCTGCTGTATGTTGATACTCATAGTGCAAACTCTTTTACAATCTTTTCAAAATGAGACATAAGAGAGTAACATTTTACAGAGCTATTTATTTATTGCAATGGTATCAATAATATTGTACATAAATCCACATAACTATAAAAATATTTGTATGAAAGTATGATTCATCTTTTTAAATAAATTGCTTTCAATAGAAAATCAAATATATATGGCAAACCAGCACCCTGAATCATATTTCAGTAATAAGCTTTCTGACAGGAAAAATTTCAGATATTTCAAAATGCCCATTCTTATGCTGATACAATGCATGCAATAGCAAACTCATATTGCATCTATGCACAAAAAAAGGAAAATAAGTTTAGCAGTTCTGGCAACAATTGAAAGATTATTATATTATCTATAATATTACCTATAATTGCTATCAGCAATTAAAGTCATTACACCTAAAATAAGTTGTTTATGTCTTTCTTTACCACTGTTACAAAATTACCGACTCTATATTTATGTTGCCTTCTTGGTGAAATTGTCATCTACTTTCCCTCATTTCTCCAATATGAAATGCCAGTATAAAAATATATTATTGAAGTCCAAGGTCAGATAGCATGCAATATTTAAACTATTATTTCAAGAAAAGCAGATGGGAAAATAAACTAATAATCATGTGCTAATGATTTGTATCTATAAAACTTGACCAAGAATGAATTTATTTAAATGCTCTATGAAGTATTAGTATCTATTTCAAAACTGTTTCTTAGCAAACCAACAAAACTGACAAATTACTAATATATTATATTTAAGAAAATTCTTGCATGATGTTACATAATTGCTACAATTTTATTACACATACCATTAAAGGTCCTCAACTACAGCAAGGAAACCATTATTATGCGCAATTTTCACTCAACACAACTTGAGTTTGTGACTAGTTCGCGTCTTGCACATATTCCCTTTGTTTCCATCAGCTGCTTAGAATCTGTTTGAATGGCACTTAACCAAATAAACTCAAAGTCCTCCATTTAAAGAGGTAGATTTTAGTCTCTTAAAATGATTGAAATTAGTAAAAGAAGTAAAACTGGTAATGGCATCTCCGAAAAAAAATAAAAAGTTCCAAGGATAAATGTGCTCTTTTTAATAATTTTCCAGTTTGAGGAAACCAAGGCTAATTATTACAAAGGGTTATATCTCAAGATTTCCTTTTGTCTAATGTTAAAAACAATTACATTACTTTGGTCTATCTATAAAAAAATCAACTTTACTAAGATATAAATCCCACTTAATTTTCATTTTTATTAAAAAATTTACTCCTGAGGGGAAATACTGAAACAACTATGTATAGATAACAAATAGTGAGATACATAAATGTATTTAACACAATTCTTGTTTTATTAGTTCACTTTCTGAGAGGCTGGGGTGATTGCTACAAATTATACCAGTAGGGAAAAAGTGTTAATTCAGATACTGTGCTTTTATAGTTCACTTATAAAAATAGTTTTGGGAAATTTGTATCTTAATAACAATTTACTTCCAGTTAGATATTTAATCACATTAGCCAATCCATTTCATATATAGAAAACAACATTAATCATCATTTTCTAATATTATCTGTTGATTCCTTCAGAAATGCAGGGTTAACTGTATTCAGATACTTTGGACTGAAAAAACGCCCATTTGAGTCCAGGGTAACACAGACGGTCATAATTTATCATTTTGTATATTACATGGATGAAATACTATAATCATATATCAGTTTACTTCTCCTTAGAGATAAAACCACCCCCTATCTTTATTTGTTTTAATTGATGGATGGTAGAAAATAGGCTATATCTGTCATTGGCAAGAAAGGTGTTTCATTTTTTATTGTAAATGTCTTCCTGTAACTATATTATTTCACTCATGGAAAACTTCCATTTGTAAGAAAAGTATTGATGCCTACCTCAGACTTTGCGTACTTTTTATACTTACCCTATAAAACATTTGTTACTTTTCATAACTTATTCTGACCAACACAGGAAACTACAGTATGATTTTAAGCAATCTCTCAAATATTAACTGAGTGAAAAATCTGAATATTTTAAGCAGGTTTTCATAACTTGCATTTTGCATTCTTAAAGTGACTTCTACTTCATGACATTGACTTTATGATATTCTTATACTTAACAATCCCTTTTGGACTTTCACTCTTCTCTTTGCAAAATTTGTTATACTTCTTATATCCTCACTTATACTTCATGCACTTTGATTTAGATTTCTTACTGGGCTAAAGATTAACTCAAGTAACAATGGAGTATGTTTTCCTTTTCAGATCCCTCTTTCTTAAGAGGGAATGAAGTATGTGCCTTCTTTCACAATTAAAAAACCAGAACATAAAGATGTTGACCTAAATTTAAGTAATATATCTTCCCTGATATATGAAACATATGGTAAAACACTGGTGTGGGAAGATTACTTATATTTTTACAGATTTTTATTTGAATGATTTCACTCATACTTACTGTAACATATTTATTTTTAATGTAATATGTGTATATTCTGCCACCACTTCTGATTAATAACAGCAGATACTACATGATATAAATTTGGAGATTCTAAATAATATTTGATAGCAAATTGTATGCTAAAATAGTGAGCCAATTACATTTTAGCTACCTTTTAAAGTATTTTTTGAATGATGCCAAAACTGTTCTTAAAAGAAGAAAAACAGATTACATTCTGTTTTAAAGAATGCACACAACCTACCTGGTTATTATAGTAAAGAAGTATAAAGCAACTTGAGAGGTTTAAGGGAGTCTGTGGAAGGACTGTTCCCTGTAATTAGTTAGAATTTACAGCCTGGATCCTGAGGTATGATTCCACTCACAGTAAGAACTCATAATATTATGGTTACAGAGTTTTTTAAATCCATGTCCCCAAGCACTAACTACACCTCCTTCTCTACTTCATGAATTCAATGTCTCATGACAAACACAACAAAATACTGAGTGACATATTTGGAATTATGATAAAACTCTTCAAATATAAGAAGATGAATAACTCCACTGTAGAGAGAGGGAAAATTTTTGTGTTTTACTTTAAAATAGAAAGTGTGATATTTTATAAGAAGCACTTACCCCATTAGGTGGATAGGAAATCCATTCCAGCTCTGTCTGTTGTGCTTTAGAATCCAGCAGTAGAACTGAAAAAAAAAAAGTTTTATTTCCAAATGTTACATGAACATTTTAAACACATTTTAAAAGTTATTAAAGTGAATCTAATTATATATATTATCACTTTATGACTTAAGGTATATGCAATCATGTATATACATGAATGGTGAAACAAATACCTACCTGAAACAAGTAAGTATATTACTCCACTTTGGGAGAAAATAGATACCACCTTATATTTGGTATTTTTAAATAAAATACTAAAGTAAATTTAAAAACCCAAAAGTAACATGAAAGTGAGGGTAAAAATTGCTATGTGATGTCAGTGTTTCTACAATAATTGTATCATTATAAAGCTTTTGTAAACCCTGAGCCCCGCAAATTTTGTCAAAGAAGATAATGAAAACATAATAAAGTATAATTCTACAGTACTCTCAAGATAGTCATCAATTTATAATATTCTGCCGTATTTCCCATCATCTTTTGAGAACTGGATTTTTTTTTGAAACTTTTCACACACAGTGTCTTCTGTGAATCCAAAATGAATGTGATTTAAAACTTTATTAAGCTGTGCTATCCTGAGAAAAATAAACTGTTATTTGCAAGGAATACCGAGCTAGACATCTGCTTTCAATATTTCTGCTTTCTTCATTTCCAAACGTTTCGAAGCATTAACTAATTCTGAAAATGGTGTAAATCAACTCTGACTTGACTATGTTTCTGCCTTGCTTTTTAAAACCAGTTGCATCAGACTTCTATGTATCAAAAATCTCAATACAATGTATGTAAATGTATATAAATGTAATGAATGTTCCTGATAGTATTAATAGAACATATTCAAATGCCAAAAAACATACTTCCAATTTGATCTATTTTATTGCTTTTTAAGACAATTACCCCCCTAAAGAATTCACTGTTTTCTCAAACTGGTTTGTTACCTGAGTCTTTTTTCTTTAAACTATTTTTGACTCTACAGCATGTAGAAATGTATCAGTTTTTCCAGAAATAACAATGAGTGTATTTTTGAGTATGTAAGTATGATTAACGTCAACCTCAGCAAAATGTTAAAACTCACACTTTAATAAAAATACATGCTTACAGGAACTTTTAAATAATCACTAGAGTGGAAAAAAACCTGAGTATTTTAAATGAAATGAAAATGTTATGCTTAGAAAACAAAAGAGCACATTGATATGTTCAGCTTTCCCGCACCCGTCAAGGTTTATTTCCTGCAACTTAACAAGGTAGATATAGATAGACGCTTTTTTGAAAAAGCGGTTTGCACTTAAGACTGTAGGGGGGGACCATGACAACACAAACCTTGGTGACAAATACTTGACTCTCTTCCAAATGAGGAGAAAAAAAAACCGCACATAAGTACAAGTTGTATTTCACACTTGGAACATCAATAAGTCATTGGCCTAGTGAATTTATATGAAGTAATTTGTTTTAATTTATTGATTTGAGAGAGAGGAAAGGAGAGAGGGAGGGGGAAGAAGGGGTAAAGGGGAAGAGATATCAATTTGTTCCACTTCTTGATGTATTTATTGTTCGCTTCTTGTATGTGTCCTCACAGGGATGGAACTCCGCGCCTATGATCACGACGCTCTAACCAACTGAGCTACCCAGCCTGGGCCTTAAGTATTTTTCAAAGTTTATTTTGTTTCTGTCCTCAACAATAGACAGGAAGCACGGGGAAACAATGTGGATGCAGATACTCTTCTTCTGAGATGATTTACTCTATTTTTTTTTTTTTTGTCTTTTGCATTGGCATGACGAGAGACAAGTTGGTGTTAAGCACAGGTGACCTTCTCGGGTCGTTTCTGAGGATGAAACGAGCACTGCGGACTGTTTATTGCCATCCTGTTATCCCTCAGCACAGCCCGGGGTGGGAGCGTGGACCACGGGGCGATGAGGGCAAACAAGTTGAGAAATAAACAAAAACAAAACAGAAACCTCCTCCCGAACCTTTTATCAGAAGCAGCTCTAAAGTGATCCGTTTGCCACGCTCCCAGCCGTCTGCTCCGTGGATACACCCGCGGGTGAGCGCCTTTGCCTTCCAGCTCTGAACCCGCGGCGCCACCCTCCCTCAGTGCCCGCGGATGCGGACACGGGCGTCCTCCCGCGACCCGCTGGTGCCTGGACCCGGCCTCCGCGACTCGGCCCCTTCTTCGGGGCCAGGTAAGGGCTAAGGGTGCGAGATGGGCGCGCTCCGCGGAGCCAGCGCAGGGCCGCGGGGCAAGCAGGGGGCAGCTGCGGGCAGCGGTGGGCAGCCAGGGCCGGGGCGGGGCCGCCGGCGGGGCGGGGCGGGGGCTGCCAGACGGGCGTGCCCGCAGCACCGAGCATCCATTAGGTCTCCGCCAGACCTGGGCACTCCAGGGAACCGGTGGCGCCCTTACTCCAGAAAGAGACGGGAGGAGGAGAGAGGCTTTCGGGAAGCGTCTCCAGGAGGGAAGGGCGACGGCAGCTTTTACGAAAAGGAGAGAAACAGCAGCTGCACTTGCGCCTGCAAGCATCAAACTCTGATTTAGACCCTGGCTCGCGAGAGCGGGAACTGACCACCGGAGTTAAAGAGCACGGGGAAGTGAACAGTGGGGAGGCCCCTCACCTTCCTTCAACCGTCCCATCCAACCCGGAGGCCGGGCACTGCTCCAGCATCCCCAGCGCCCGCTAGTAACTGCCCCGGTCAGGCCTCGCGGAGCTCGCTGGCTTCCAGATTTGCAGCTCCAGATCGCCGCTGCGCGTTGGGAGAGTTGCCACAGAGAAGCGGGGCGCATTCGCCACCCCGCCCACATTTTAAATATCTCACTTCAGCTTTTACAGAATTCAGCCTCCCAGAATCAGAATCCTCCCCACGAAGGCTGCACCCAGAAGAAAAAGGCGAGCGCGCGAGCCGGCCTGCTGCGGGAACCTCTCCCCCTAGTGATGCAGTTATTTATAGCTCAAACTCCCGCCCGGGTCAGCCCGAGCGCGAGCGCCAGGCTTCGCCGCCGCCGCGGTGCAAACTTTCCGCAACTCCCGCTATTCCAGAGCAATCGGGATGACGTTCCAGGACTGTATGTTCCTAATCGCACGAGAGGAGAAATGTGGGGTTCGGCGTGTTTGGGTGTGTGTTTCTAGCAGACATCGGTTAGGCTGCAAACGGGTAACGGACAGTTCGGAGTCATGATGTTCCCTGAATGGGTTCCGCGTCTACAGTGGTTGCAGATGTGGAACTGGGGTCAGAAGGTCAGGCTGGATCGCGAAGTAGGACAAGACATTGGGTTGGGGCGGTCTGTGTGAACGAAGAGACGCGTACGAAGAGAACTTTGGGGGGAAACCAGACACTAAATCACTAAGTTTTAAGGGATAAATGAAGCGAAGGCCGATTTGTAGCCCCCGCCCCCAGTACCACTGCGACCTAAATCTGATATCAGTTTCCTCTCCGTCCTCCACAGTTTAGGGACAAATAATGATCAGTATTCGGCTTTTAAATATCGGAAAATCAACCTTAGACTTAACAAGCCTAGAAGACACGAGGTGGGGTGGGGAATAAATTGCCACTGCTCAGAGCAAGACGTTTCCATTGACAGGATTTCTTTTTCCCCAGCTCCAACTACAGGCACCGAAAGGTATTTTACCTTCTGTCAGTGGTTCAAAGGAGAAGAAAAAAATAACCATATACATAGCAGCGTATGTGGTTACCCAAGTGGAACCTGCTCTCTTCTTCCACAGCTAGCCCTCAGGGTCCAGGTCTTCAGCAGGGTTTGACCCCTCGGACTGAACCGCCGGACTTGCGGCAGATGTTTAGGGACTTGCAATCGCCTAGGCGGCAGCGCGTTATCAGGGTCACAGCCCCAGCCCTACCCCTGCCTTCCCGGCTGGGCAGAGCCCTCTAGGCTCCCCCAGCCCCGGGCGGTCTGGACCGGCGCGCAGCGCACGCAGAAGAGAGGCGTCCCCGACCGCTGGGCGCGCGTCCCTGGTCCGCTTCACCTCGGCGGCGTTATTGTTCCGCGCCGGCGGCCGAGCGCCAACCGCAGGCCCGCTCCTCCTCCTCGGATGCAGTGAGCACTTCATTAGTAACCCGAGCTTTCGGAGCTCCCACGAGTCACGGCCCCTGGTGGAAGGCTCAGCACTTCAGCCGCTCGCTCGCTTGCTCGCTCTCGGGCTGGCTGGGACACTAGAGGCTGCACTCCCCAGTCTCCGACTAACTCCGGCCGCAGCTTAACCCTCGGGAAGCAGACCCAGAGAGGAGGAAGGAGAGAGGTCTAGAAAGAGGAAGACATCTGACTCGCCGCGGGTCCTGTAGGACGATCACGCCGGTCGGACCCCGCCACCCCACCCCACCGCCCTCCATAGCTGCTCACGCCCTCCAGACTGCCCGCGCCAAAAATTCTGCTCCATTCGGGCCGACAGCCCTGGGTGTGGGGGTGCAGGAGGCTGTGGACGCAGCCCCACTCGCCACCAGCCCGCCCGGGGCAGCTCGAGCGGCGAGGGGGCGGGGAGCCAGCGGGGAGGGTCGCCCTTCGCCGGAGGCGCGGCCGGCAGCCCCGCGGAGGAGACCGCTCCTGCAGGTAGACAGCTAAATAAATAAGTCAGAACAAACTTTGCTTTTCTATCACCTTACCTTCCTTTGCAGCCTGCGCCTCCCCGGTGTGTGCAAAACGGAAAAGCCAGATGTAGCATAAAACAATCCATGAAGGGTGCCGAGTTTGAAAAACCATGGTGCATGAGCAGGTTTTATTTTATGTCTCAGTTGAGTCGTAGCTTTTTAAATGCTGTTTGATCCAAAGTGGGTTCTTTTTTATTGCTCTCCTCGCATCGATTCCCCTTCTCGATCTCCGGGCAGCGGCTGTACGTTTAGCTTTTTAAAATTTCACCCCCCTCCCCTCCAGTTCCTTCGCACTGTGTTCACTGCCTGCAAGTCTCCGACTGCAGACCCGCCGCTTGCTCCACACTCGAATAATATCAATTTGGGGGGGTGAGGGCGGGACTCCGAGTGGAGAGCCTCCGCCACTCGGACTGAGTGGCAGGCGCAGCCGGCCTGCCAGGCAGCGATTCCCAGGGCCGAGGGGCGGGTCCCCGAGAAAAGGCCGCCCTGGCCGCGGGGGCGGGATTCGCGGAGCGGGCCAATGGGCGGTGAGCGGAGTCAAGTTGCGGGTCCAGGATTCCCTCCAGGTTCTCGGTTCCTACAGCGCGTGGGATGCTGAGGGAGGGAGGACATGGATGGCAGCTGAGGTGCCTGTCGCCGTGGGCACTCTGGTTTGTAGCAATGCCAAGCTTTTGTGGAGCAGAATCAAGCCGAGGATAAGGCTCCCAATTTGCAGTTTCCTGTATAGCTTTACTCCTCCACGTCTTGTAGAAACTAGAGGCAATGCAAGCCGTGTTTCAGCTACCAAGCACTGAGCCGGGACAGTGAAAAGAGCTGCGCCTTTAAGTCAAGTGTCTTTTACTTTTTTTGTTGTTACAACCTCCGCGGGTCGGATAACTGTTCTTTTCCTTTCTTGAATAGTTTCTACTTTTCTTTTTGTTAATCCAACAGCAGTCAACTCTAAGCTCCACCCAGCATAGTCCCTAGAAGAATAAAATAACGATATGTATTATGTTCAAACAGTGTTTCCAAGAGTTTGCAACAAGCTCTGGCAAAAGAAACAGAATAAAAGGGAATAGAGAAAGGAAGTCTTTTGTTTTATGGGTCCCCTTTACCCCGCCTGGTCTTTTCACAATAGTTTGTTGGTTGCAGTAAAACATTCAGACAACCTTCAGATAATTCCGTATCACTTTTTTAAACACGTTTATCATTTTCGGAGGTTTTTCCTTGGATTTCTCCACTTTGATCGTTACCCATTTCCCTGCATAAGTTACATTTAATTTTAAAGAATGCTGCTATGAATTAAGCTTATAAAGTAAATGTCTTTCGCAAATACCAACTACTTTCCCATAAGTATTAAATAATCTCTGAAAGGGAAACTGAGAATAAAAGGTATAACCAACATCTCCAGTTGAATTCAGCCAAATGAAATGTCCGGGACGACTATGTAGAGGGAAATTCGTTTACAGTTAGGCAATTTTGGACTCTGCAGTTCAGGAGGTGAGGAATAACATAAGAACTTTAAAACATTAATTGCTAAATCATCGATTTCAAAGGTCATGCAGGGTAACGTTATTACATATTTAAGATTAGCTTTATTTTATTCTTGCCCTCTATTGTTCCTTTTAAAAGAATATCTGTCATTCATAATTTATCTGTATTAATGATAGGCACAAAGTTTGATCTCACCTATGATTCCAAATTTTTCCTATCTGGAAGTATAAAGTAAATCAGGTTGTTTCTGGTATTTTTGGTAAAAACTTTTCAGAAATGACAACCACAGATTTTTAAATTTTATTTTATGGTAAATTGGCTCCTAGAGTTTTTATTTGCTTAATGCAATTATAAAAGAAAAGAGAGAGAGAGAAATGCTATCTCCTTTGCCTTTAACCTCTCTCTGGTTCCATAGAGTTGTAGAGTTTCCTCACCCCCCCCTTAAATATTACTTGTTCCTAGCCATTACACAAATTAAATATTTTGGAAAGCATAGCTAAAAACACCCTAAGTGCCTTTAGGTGCAAAGAAATGATGCAAAGGAAATGTGAAGTGCTTAAGACATTAACCTTGAAAAGAAACCAAAAAACAAAAACTAGAGTACACTTGTTACAGAGATCAAGCAGTATTTATACTAACAGATGCTTTCGGAGTAAAAATTGTAAGGTAAAACATTAGAATTAAAAACATATATCCCCACTTGTAGTCTATAAAACTATTAATCTCAGACCCCTAAAATCACGAATATTAAACCACTTCTAATAGTGAAAATTAATTCGCCAGGATTTCAGCACTTTCCCCAGGGTCTCATCCCCACTTCTTAGAATGACACCAAGCTAGCCTTTAAAGTTGAAAATATTCCTTTCATCTATTGAATGACTAATACTGAGTGATGTGAATACAAATACCTTTCCATTAAATCAGGAAACCGAAGCAGTAACATCCTTCACTCTGATGAGCATAGGTGGTGTAGGGAGGTCCCTCACTGTGTGCTTTCCCTGTCAAACATAGGGGCCTGTGCAGCCTCGCTTTTATTTTTAGAGACAAGGTGCTTCACATTATATGCACATGTGCCAGGCTGCTGACAGTTCAGAGTTGCACAGTGATGCTCATTTTAAGTTTCCCCACCTTCCCTTCTTCTCCTCCACCTTCTCCTCCTTTTTCTTTTTTTTTCTTTTGGTATTTAGGTACTGCATATTGATAAAGAAGTCATGGCATTTAAATCAAAGTGAGTGATTTAGTCAAGAAGAGAATGTTAATTGCTCAGTATTATATAGCATATATTTTAGTATGTAAATTGGTATTCGACTGTATTTTACTAGCAGCAAAGCATATAAATCTAGTTGAACATGAAGCATTGAAATAAAAAATAATCAGTTTGTGAAACTTTCATATGTTAAGATAATATTTGAAAATTAATTACTTTATATAGCTTTTCAATAGTCTATTTGAGCTTCATATGCATGATATTTGCATATTATCTCTTTTTAAAGAAAATTGTCATAAGTGTCATAAATGTATGTGTGTATATAAAATGAGTTAGACAAGAAGTCATTTTCTCAGCAAAATCAAATGGGTATATAGTCAACACATGTCAAAGCAGAGCTTGTGAAAACTATTTCTTAATTTTACGTATTCATTACACAATGCAATTGATAGATATATTTAGCTAATTTTAAATAAATGGAAAAAAGATTGAAACTTTAATATTTCCATTTATATCCCCTCTTTTGAAACATCTATCATAAATGTATAGTAAAAAGATAAAAAATGCCTACTTTCAGATACAAAGATAATACACCAAGTTTTTGTGTACCATGTTATTTTTATCTAGTTATTCACTAATAATCCCATATAACTGTACATATATAAAAATAAAATGTGCAAATTTAAGACATATCAAATGAGGATACAGAAGTTATTTTCTTTTAATTTGTTTCAATACTAACCTTTACCTCATTGTTTGTCTCTGGGAGACATTCTTTTATTTTAAGAGAGACATGGATTCTTAGTAGTATTAAATGATAAAGACTCAGGAATAAGTTCCATGAATATTTAAATAAAAGCCTTTGTGTATGTGTGCATGTGTGTGTGTGGTAAAGGAGACTTTAGAAAGTAGAGGAACAGCCTGAGACTTTAGTAGTTACAAATCTAAGGTGCCAAACTAAATACTGAACAACAGTAATAAAGAAATCAAAGGGCTGTTTTTGAACCTACTACTTCAGTGTTTATGTCTAAATGCATTCACAGCTGGTAAATGTGAAGATGGAACTTTATCACTGAAAAAGTGGGTACTGGTAAGTTAAACTGAGTTAGAAAAAGTACTGTGCAGAAGAAACTGATTATAGACAGAAAATAAATGGCATGTCTCAGTTAACAGATATTACAGAAAGTGTGTTCTCTATTTGTGATTTCAGTCAAAATGTAAACAATCTATTGTGCAGAAAAATCACATATTTGCATTGGCATGATTTATGGTATATATAAAAATTTATTTGTAACCCAATATAAAAAAATGTACATAAGCTAAGCTCATTTTTAAAAAGTAATAATTTAATTTATTTTTCTAAGCTTACATTTAGCTGGCCATATATGTGGAAGGCAGTGGTCTGAAATGAAATCATAAGTCAAGACTATGTTCTGTTCCTTTATAAAAGTTCACTCACTTTTATGAGGTCAGATAAATATTATAATATTCAGAAGAATACAATTTTCATTATTTAACTGCAATTACTGAGTTAATTTAGCAAATCTTAACAATAGTAATATTTATATCAAAATTATGAGTCCAGTTGAATATTGCTAAATTGTCCAACTGAAATTTTTAATCACTTAAAGTATCCAAAGTAATAAGTAAAATAAAGTTATTATTTGACTAATATGAAAAGAACTACTAATATAGCAGAAAAATGTTGCACATTATCCTTAAAACCACTTAGCACATGTTCCATATTCTTCAGAATTTTTTTAAAATTTGATTTTGTCTGGGAAGATTCCTCCTTTGCATTACTTACTCTTCATTTTGAGGTAAATCACCATCAATGATAAGAAGAACTATCTTATATTATGCAAATTACTTCTACATCCTTTCATGCTTTCTCATCTTGCAATTGTTTAGCTCTTCAAACCCAGTAGATTGTTGTCAAGGAGATCTGTGCTAATTCAGTGACCACCAGGGGGCATCACTATCTCTGGATGTCCTAACTAATCAAGTCCGTACTGAATAAGAACGAGGTAATTATGAAATTACTATATATATAAGTAATTATGAATATTTTGTATACACAACTCCATATATATAATTAGTATTATAGATACTTTTATCCTCTCTGTCAGTCTCCTAAAGACCTTCATAAAAATGTGTGCAATGTTCTATGACCTCTTTCACTCTACAGAGGCCAAGTTAACTAAAGGATCTCCAGAGCCACTTTAGAAGGTGAATTATAGTGCAGAAAAATGTTCCCCAGTTTTTAAAAACTTGAGATCTGAGGATCTCAGACTTCGGGTATTTTCTTCCTAACTTCCCACCCACTTAATTCCCAAAGTCTTTTACCCTAGAAACAGGGTAAGCATTGGGTATTCTCTAGGACTTGACAGTTCTCAGATTTTAAGGGTCTTGTGAACTTCTTAGAACTCTGTAGCTAGGGGAGCATTTTAGAGACCACTTTGCACCCTAGTTTTCTGTCATGGTTAATACTGAAAACATTGTATCAAAGTTTTCCTGACTGCTCTCCAGGAGGTCTAAGAAAAGGTCTAAGGGGCATCCAGCCTGCAGCCCCCTAGGCCACAGGCAGCCCAGGACAGCTGTGGATGTGGCCCAACACAAAATCATAAACTTACTTAAAACATTATATTTCTTTGGTGTGATTACATGTTGCAATGTACTTAATGTGTGGCCTAAGACAACTTTTCCTCCAGTGTAGTGCAGAGATACCAAAAGGGCAGACACCCCTGATGGAATTTCTATGTGCCAAGGTAATTTAGAAATGGAATTTCTATCTTATGGGGAAAACAATTTATAAATAGTGTCTGCTAGCTATACAATTATAAACCTGTGCGTACTCTCTCCACAGACTAGAGGTGGAATTCTGTGTGCTGCCAAAGGTGCCTAATGCTACCCCTAGACTGGATTAGGGGGTAGGGTTGTTCTCTCTCCATGGAAGAATTGGGGAAGTTTGTATGAGACAAAGACTGTCCTGGTAGGAGAGAGATCACCAGTTGCCAACTCGATCCCATTTGATATTCAATGATATCAAAACCTCTGAAATATTAGGATGGTTCTGACTGAAAAGAAAATGAACCCAAGCACCCAAAAAAGTACCGTTTGTGAGGGAAAGAGAATTCTGTGCTTAAAATATGGTAGGTGGAGACATATGCCTGAGGCTCAAAGACCCTCTGAACCCAGCAACCCAGGTGTGGTATACCTACTAATTAAGTAGAGCTATGTATATACTCTTTGGGGTGGCACTGCTGCTGGGGAGGGATCTATAAATGAGGCAACACAGGGTCAATTCTGTATAAAGTCTGTTTTCAAAATCATATAGTGTGACACTGATGAAAATCAAGTTAGTGGTGTGCTGAACTTACTACTCATTAGAAAAAATCCCTTTGGGCTGAGTGTACCCCTAGAGTTATCAGACACCTGTGGAAAAGAGAAAGCCTCAAGAAGAAGACATAGGGGTTCTGTTAAGTTGGACAAGCCAACTTAAAAGAGATAAATGAATATATTTATTCTGGATGATGGGGGTCAAATTGATTACAGATTCACAGTCTAAATAGCACCGTATTCCTGAAAGAAAATAATAGCAGAAACTTCAATTAAAGTAGGATTTTCAAGTATTTATTCAATATTTACAAAGGCAGTAGGGGCACATGCAGACAAAGCACGGCCCAACACTCAGGAGACCTAACACCCATCAGGGTTCCTTTGTGACTTGCATTTCCTTTTAGAGAAGTGGAGAACATCATATGTTTAGAGAAATAGGTAAATAGCCAGTTTTACCCAGTGTTGATTTCAACCACATCAAAATGACGATGTCTTCATAATCACTCTATTGACCATAAACTACAGGATGATTCAATGCACAATAAGGCTTTTATCATGTAGCTTGTCCAAGATTGTTTTCTTTTCCTTTCTCTGCACTCAGATCAGATAAAAGAATTCATGAAAATTTATACTCCATCTCAGATTCTATGAGCTTATTATTACCATTGTTTGGCTTTATACATGCATTGCTTTAGCTAAAGCTACATAGTTCACCTGGCACACTCTCTGGTTGGTTTTAGATTGATGAAATGGCTGAGGTCAATCTCAGTTTAATTATTTTGATATCTGACAGTCACCCTCTCTGCAGTCTTTTAACAGGCAAACTCTAGGGGCAAAGTCTGTAAAAACTAAAGCTGTGAAAAACATGGAATGAAGTTGGCTTATTGAAGACTAGATGATGATGATAAAAGGTAAAACCTATTTTATCTACCTAACAGGTACAGGGAAAGAAGAAATTATCCTGCCTTCCAGTAAAGAAGGGCAGGCACTTCATGAGTTCTTTCACATTTCAAATTGGAATTAATGTTTCTATATTATCACATTGCTATATTTATTTTAACAATTTATCATATGTTGACATATGCCTTTGAGTTAAATTTTTAAGAGATTGATTACTTTATGTTTGAATAACAATATATTATAATTATATGCATGTCCTCAGACACTTTCGGGAACTGTGCAGTGGATCATCACATTTTAGATACATGGCAGTTATGCCCATTTCAGAGATAACAGCTATGGTTCATGCGGTTATACTTGCTCCCAGGGATCTAGGATGTACAGCAGGATGGTGAAGATGATGAATGAAAAGGAAAAAGAAAAGTAGTTACAAGCTCAGGGCCAGTGTTAGAGTTCTGTCTTTTCAAACATTTTTAAATATAAGTATATATTTTAATTGCTTTATATTCACCCAGTTACATGTTTTTAATAAAGCTTAAGCCTTAAAGAAGTAGATCCATTTTGACCAGAAATTAGAGTGTACATTTTATATAAATTTCAGTATTACATACATAATATATAATTTTTTAAATTTTATATAAAATTTGGGTATGATGGTATATATTTTTATACAGTTGTGCAAAATGTATGCCTTTTATTTTCTCATTTATTTATTTTAACAGTTTATTTACTTATTTTTAGAGAGGGGGGGAAGGGAGGGAGAAAGAGGAGAGAAACATCAGTTTGTAGATGCCTCTCACATGCCCCCTACTGGGGGCCTGGCCTACAACCCAGGCATGTGCCCTGACTGGGAATCAAACCAGCGACGCTTTGGTTTGCAGCCCATGTTCAGTCCACTGAGCCACACCAGCCATGGCTAATTTGCACATATTTAATAGAGATTTAGCATGAAATAGATTAGTAATAACTATTATTCAATATTTCATTTTCAGAGATTATCATTATAAGGCATGATCCCAAAATTAAAAGTAAATGCTTATGTCATATTTATTTGTGAATGATTAGAATAATGAACATAGATCCAGAAATACTCAGTTATTCAGGTATACATAAATAAATACATATAATACATATAATACATTATTTCCAAGAGCTACTTGGCTCGCAGACTTTGCATATTTCTCTCTATACCTAGTAGAAGCCAGTTAGCTTCCTCCTTAGTCTCTCTGCAAACTAAGCCTAGCGACAGGAAGGCAGAATTCAAGAACCACATGTTACATACTCTGAGGACCAGCGCTTCATTTTTGAATCCGGTATTCAAATCCTTATCTCGACCCATAAAGGCAAGTCTCTTAAGTAAACTCCCCACTACTCCATCCCTCCAACACGATCCTTGTCCTAGGACCTAGGCCTATGCCTTAGGCCACTTAGGCCTCACTGCCCACTGGTACACCACCCTGATGTGGACCACCTGCCATCTGTGTGAATATTAACTGCTTTTCAGTGCTTCTTTGCTTGCTACCTACTAGGTTTTCCTGAATTTGTCCAATGCCAACAATTTACATGTCATGCTATTGTGCTTATCAAAATATTTATTAGACAGTATACTACCTGCATTTCTAGACTATCAATTATAGATTGGGGTATTTTCTTTAGCAAACCTAGGTGTATCTTGTTCTAGGCCTGACCCTTTCACTCCATTACATTCTTCTACATTTAGCTTGCAATGTCTCTGCCCCATCATGAAATGACACAGAATGTACTCTCTTTCAGATTATAAAACCTTGTGTTTTAATTACCACACTTAAGATGAGGCCTGCTTTTAGAGTTAGTCATCTCTTCTTCTGTCATTTTGTCTCCTTCCCTAGTTTCTTCCCTCTTTTATTTCTTCTTTTCTCTTCATTTATGACAGTTTACAAAGCACAGTGCACTATTTAGCCTTTAGCAAAAGTACATACAATTAACAGACGTTACTGTTTCATTGAGATAGATGGTCTGATAGATTTTTTCAGAGCAATAAATCAGACTGGAGAGGGCATCCTAGAAGAGACTGGTGTTTTAGATTGCACTTGGGTTGCAAAGAATAGCTGGGCAGATTGGAGTTGATTGGAAAAGGGAATTCAGAGAGCATAGCAGGAAATATATGGGAATATATGATATGTTTTATTAAGAAACAGAAACTACTCTAGGCATTGTGAGCTGATAAAATGTAATTTGAATGATCTTGAATTTGGATCTTAGGAGGCCTGAAAACAGCCCTACTGTGTGAGTTAGTAAGTGAATCCTCCCTGGGTTGAGCCTCGAGATGACCACGATCCCAGATGACACCTCAACTGTAGCCTTGTGAAATCCCTGAGCCAGAGGACCCAGCTGAGTTACACTGGCTTTCTGACCCAAAGAAACTGGACAAATAAATGTTGATGGTCTTTTGCTGAGGACTTTTTGGCTAATTTTTATGCAGTTATATAAAACTAATACAAGAGCTTAATTAAATTTTTCTGGACATCTAATTTCCAAGCTCCATTTATTTGATGTACAATGCCTAGGCTGGTTCTGTTCCTCAGTGCACCAGTCAGAGCACGTAGATGTGAGGGCTTACCAGACAAAGAGCTGCACACACTGACCAGCTCTTTGTGTGTTTTTTAGCCACTCGGTGTGGTGGTAGCATGTTGTGTCTAATGTTTATTTATCTGATGACTAATGAAGTTAAGTATATCTTTATATGTTTATTGGTCATTTGAATATCATCATTCATGAAGAGCCTGCCCAATTTTTTTTTATTCTGACTTGTCTTTGTTATAGATTACAGACAGGAGTTTTTTCACATATCTAACTATGCATCCTTTGTCAGATATACATGCATTGTCACATTTTGCGGTTTGCTTTCTAACTCTATTAATTACATCTTTTGATAAAAAGAAGTCAGTTTAAAAATGGTCCAGTTTAACAGTATGTTCTTCTTGGATTATTATTTTTACTATCTTCTTCAAAAAATTATTGCCTAATCCAAGGTCACAAAGATATTTCCTATTTTCTTCTAAAAATCTGTATTGGTTTACCTCTCATATTTGAATCTGCAGTCCATGTGGATTCCTTTTTTGTTTATGGCGGGATGTGGAGGTCAACATGCATTTTTTCTCCATGGAGTGCACTGTGGCCCAGCATCATTTCTTCTGCATTACCCTACAGTGGAACTTTGGTTATAAGTCTGGTTGATGACTCTATGTATGGAATATCTCACTAAGTTTTTGTGGAAATTCTTTTGTCAAAGACTCTGTTAGTTAGAAATATGGCTTATTTATATATTCTTGTACAAGAGGGGAAATGTCTATTGAAAATCCTTTGCAATTACATAGATTCACAAAGATCTTAATTTTGTTGATAGGACTTTAAAAGATTTATTCTTTGTATATTTTGAGACGATGTCTAGTTATTATCCATTCTACATTTACCCCGATTCTTGGAAAATGTATTGCTCACGTGAGACAAGTCCATGGATGCTTCATCTGCCTAAACGTGTCTTCCTGTTTCACTGGATGGGAAGCTAGCAAGCAGCACCGCAATACTGTTTCCCTTCTTGTCGAGGATAAAGAAGCTTTAAGGGTATGTCCAGCAGCTTTTTTCTACGGAAAAGAAAAAATATACCCAGGAGGCATATATTCCTGCTGCTTCTGTTCTTCACCTTTTTGCTTTATTCAATCTGGGTCAGTGAACAAGCTGAGAGTGATTTTAAAGTAATTAAAGTAACTTAGACATTTAGTTATAAAATATAGCATTTAAGTTTAAAATATGCTACCCATTCTCTGAAATTTTGGAGTATACTGTTTAACTCTCTGCTTCTGGCAGTGCCAATACCCTCAAGTCCATTTTCAACCATTTAAAACACACCAGAACAAATCTCTCCTGCACTGGAAACTCTCCGCTGGTTTCCATCTCACTTGGTAAAAGTGAGGCTCGTTAATGACTCAAACAGTTTCACACACTACAATCTGTGTGACTCCTCTGTCTCTTGCTTCTTCCCCCTTTCTCAGTTGTTTTCCTCACCCTGACTACCTACTCTTCTGATAGACCAGGGGAGCTTCCACTTTCAAACATTTGAATTCCTTCTACCCTCTGCCTGGAATACAATTCCTCTAGACATTTATATAGACCACTCCTTCACCTCCTTTAGATTTAGCCAATTGCCTCTTTCTCACAAAGATTTTCCTTAGAAATAGGTGAGGAAGATGGTGGCCAAAGGGTACAAACTTTCAGATACGGGGTGAATGTATTCTGAGGACCTACTCTGCAGCATGGTGATGACAGCTAACAACACTGTGATAGACTTGAGAGTTGTTAAGAAAGTACATCTTAAATGTGCTCATCACAAAAATTGTCATTTTGTGAGGTGATGAATGTGTTAACTCACCTAACTGTAGTCATTATTTTACAGTATGTATATTTACCAAAGCATCAAGGTATATACTTTAAACTTAAAAAAATGTTGTGTTAATTATATACCAATAAAGCTGAAACAATTAAATAAAGAGTGAAATTTACTTTAATAATGCATTTTATTTTGCCTAGTATGTCAAAATATTATTTCAGCCTGTGGCACTAGCCATATTTCAAGCATTAGACAGCTGTACATGGCGAGTGGCCATCGTAGTGGACACAGTGAGTACCAGAGTGGTCTAGACATCTTGTCAAAGCACAGCTTACTGTTTTCCAGTCTCAATGCTTCTGAGCCAGTAGGCCTTGGGTGAAGCCTTAGCATTTGCATGACTAACACATTTCCAAGTGATTCTTTTGCTTCTGATTTTGGGGATTACACCATGAGAGGCACTGCTTTGGAATATTGGTTTTTTCATGTTGGCTATTTATTGAAATCACTTGGAATGTTTTTAACCTACTACTACCTTCATCCCACTCCTAGAGATCCCAACTTAATTAGGGTTTCTAAAAAAGATTCTCAGGTGATTAAATTTTTTTTCTTTATAAAGAATCATCGATTCACAGAAGTTACCAAAAAAAGATACAAAGAAGGACACTATACCATCCACCTGATTTCCTTCAGTATTAACATCTTGCAAAAACTACTGTAGAATATTAAAACTGTGACATTGACACCAGTGCAATCCAAAGAGCGTATTCAGATGTGATTGCTTTTACATGCACTCATTTGTGAGTGTGCATAGTTCTATGCAATTTTATCAAGTATGTAGATTCATGTACTCACCATCATATACCAGATACGGGACTGTTACATCACCAAAAAGATCTCACACGCTCCTTTTTTGTAGTTAGACTCACCATGAACATCCTCTTTATCCCTATCATTTTGTGATTTTGATCATACCCATAGGATTGTGTACAGTTTGTGACTTTTTGAGACTAACCATTTTCACTCAACATAATAGCCATGAAGTTCATCTGAGTTGTTGAATATGTTAATAGTCCATTCTTTTCACTGATGAGAGGCATACCATTGCACGAATATCACAGTTTAATTACCCATCCACCCACTGAGGGGCATTTGAATTGTTTCCAAAATATGACCACTATAACTAAAGCTATAAACAATCATGTGCAGGTTTTTGTATCATCATAAGTTTCTGTTTCACTGGGATAATACCCAAGAGTATAACTGCTGGGTCACATGGTATGCACAAGCTTAGTTGTGTAAGAAATTGAAACTGCTATGCTCTTTTTCAGTGCGGCCGTACCATTTTACATTCTGATCAGCAATATATGAGTGACCCAATTTTACTGTGTCCTCGTCAGCATTTGATATTATTGCATTCTTTTTCAGTCACTCTTTAGGTATGTAGTGGCATCTCCTTGTGTAATTTACATTTCATTAATAGCTAATGATATGGGATATTTTCCTTTGTGCTTATTTGCCATCTGTTTATCCTCTTCGGTGAAATGACTCTTCATATCTTTTTTCCTGTTTTTCAATTAGATTGTTTTGTTTTGTATTGCTGAGTTTTGAGACCTTTTAAAATATAATCTAGATGCAGACTTTTTATGGACATGTGTTTTACAATAGTTATCTCCCTGCCTGTGATATATTATTTCATTGTCTTCACAAGGGCTTTCACAGAGAGAAAGTTTTGAATTTTGGTGAGGTCTAATTTATTAATTTGTATTTTTTTAGAAAATGTGCCTCTGTTGTCAAGCCTAAAATGTCTTCACTTGCCCTAGACTTAAGAGTCTCTTCTCTGTTTTATTATTTGATAGTGTTGCATCTTATATCTGTGACAGTTTTAAGTTAATGCTTTCTTTTAAGGTGTGACTTTTAGGTAAGTTTCATTTGTTAGAACTTGTGCTTCAATTGCTCCAGCACCATTTATTGAAAACACTTCCCTAGCACAGTTTGAAAACCACTGTACACTTTGGCAGATTAATACCTTTGCATCTACCTCCCTCTTCTGGTGCATTACAAGTCATTAAGAAGAATGTTTCAGAGGTCTCAGATTCCAAATGTACTAAAACACACATGGAGTTTGGCTAATTCGAGCATTCTGAGTTGAGATTCAGATTTATAAATACATTTCTTTACTTTCTTCTCTACCTCCCTTCCTTGACTCTTTTCCTTTTATCTTTCTCCTCACCTTCCTTCGACTCCTCTGCTCTCCTCATTGCAGATACTGGGGAGGTAGCAATGAACAAATTATAATTGTCTTCATGGAATTTACAATCTGCATTAAATGGCCAAATACTGTGGACAACTCAAAATAATACAGATTCAGAGACCAGTGTTTGCAAACTAGTAAATGTTGGTAATATTATAAAGTTCATTAAAGGTAAGACTACTTTAAGTCAAGGTATAAGCAAAGTCCTTTTTCAGGAAGTGTGTGTACACACAAACAGATGACTTATAATAGGATTTTCATTTTTAGGGTTTTTAAAAATTGAAATACAGTGTTTCTTTTTTTCTTTTTTTTCCACCCAAGGACATTTTGTTTATTGCTTTTTGAGAGGGGAAAAACAGGGAGAACATGGGAGAAAGATACACATCGGTGTGAGAGAGAAGCATCGATTGGTTGCCTCTCATACATGCCTGGACCTGGGATTGGTGCCAAGACTAGACAGGGGATCATAAGCATCTGACCAGGAATCTCACAGCGCTCTCCACTGGACCAGAGATCAAACCTTGGCAGCCCTGACAAGAAATCCAGATGCAACCTTTGTGTGCTCCGACTACCTGAACCACACCAGCCAGGGCCAGAGTGTTTTTGCAAAGCAGGAAACAGTGTTGCTCTAGCAGGTGCCTGAAGCACCTTTGAAAAGGACTGGGCATTGCAGTCACAGGAACACATTCAAGGCACAAAACAGGGACCTGCTTAAGGACAATGCATATCTTTGGGATATAAACCCAGCTTTATTCATTAATGCTCAATTACCTTCATAATAGCCTATATTAACACGTACTTGCTGATCATTATTCTTAAAATGTATCAGTAATTGAACAAATTTAAAAAACAAAAGAAGCCAAAAGATAACCCACTAAAAGAGAAGTAGGCACAAAAGTGAAAACGTATTCTTATTTTAAATTGCAATAAGCCCACTTTTTCTCCTAACTCAGACCTTCCTGAGATGTAAGATAGTCAAATGCCACTGACAAAACTCCCTTTGCATCTGTCATGACAAGGCTGAAGTTCCTTGCAAGGAACATATCTTGAAAGGAAGACTGTGAAGTTGAAGTTCCCAATAGAGCTTCCTGTCAGAGCTTGATAGAGCAAGATCCTTTTTGCTTATTGCACAGACTTAAGCCTCAGTAGAAGTCAGCAGTCAAATTTTATATGTACATCTGCAGTTGGCCAGAAAAACATACTCCATGTGCTTTGAACAAGTTAACCTGTTCTTTTCACCCAAAGAACTACCCATAAATAAATTTTCTCTGTATGTTGCAGATCCCACAGTTCATCATTTTTATGAGTTATTTTTAATAACCTTGTCTAAATTTGGATGGGCAGGTAAATGTAGTTGAAAAAATGCTATAAGTGTATTGTCTTTCAAAGACAAAGAGACTTGTACTTGTGGGAAAAGGAATTGTTAAATCAACTCATGGTTTGCCATGTGTACTACCAGGACAATCTGGGAAACAAATGTGTTTTACTGTTGTGTCTCCTAGCAAGGGGCCTTTATTGATTTGTAGTTTTTGGTGTGAATTTCTTGGTACTATGTTTGTTTGGTGGTTATCTCAATTCAATACATGTTTTCATAGAGCCCTCTCTCTTTGTCTCATCTTCAGAGATAGTGCTCAAACAGCACTCTTTAAATTTTCTGAGAACTTGTCCTATTTCCTGTTTCCATTCTACGGAAGTTGATAATGAGTTTTCTACTCCATCTGAACATCTGCACATATTCATTTTTCTCAAAGTTTTTCAAAAACTATCGTTTCAACCACTCAGATGTAAGTTACAACACCATACTGTTAGAAAAATTCTATGAAAGGAAAAAAAATTGATAGTGCTTGTTCACTAATGGAATGCGATTTTTGTAATAAGTCCAGCTCTCAGTTCCAGGCATATAATCTTCAATATAAACACTACCAGAAAGGTTATTATAGTCTTACTCTGGGGTGCAGTGTTGAATGATACATAATGATACATGCATGCATAGCTAGGGTCAAATACCAGCCCCATTCTTTTCTGCTTTGTGATTTGGGGAACATCTCTTCAAGCTATTGAATATATTTCTTCATTTGTCTAATAAAAATAAGAATATGTATCTCAGGAAGTAATTGTAACAATTCAAAATGATGAATGTAACTCACTGAACCATGTTTTGCAAATTATACAAAAGTTTTCTTTTAGCGAAATGATTAGGCCGCAGTCTTTTAACAAATTTATAGATATATAATTTGTATCAGTTAGGATAGTAAGTAGACCACAGTAATAAGATATATACACAGTATTTACTAGCCTGATTAATATGGAGAACAATATTTTAAATGGGCACAGCTTCCTGTGCTCTGATTCTAACACCATTCTAAGCATTCCTAATTCGGTGCCTCATTCTCTTCGGCCTCTCCTGCCTCTTCCTTGGAATTAGTTATGGATCTTTGCCATGCTGGAACCCTCATGTACCTGTGGTCAGTTTGAAGAACCCCAATCCCTGAATACTTCTATCAGATGAATACTGGGTTGATGTGAGCCATTCTGCCCCAATCTCCTGGGACCCCAGATCAACAGATTTATCTAAATGGTGTTGGTGGCTAGAGTGGTAAGAATGCCCTGTGTTTCTCTTCCTGGCCTGGGCTTAACGAATGCTTTTCTCCTTGGCAGTTCAGATTGCAAATGGCTTCTCTTCATTCTCATTCTTCCATTGTCACAGTTCTCAAGCTACCCACCCCGTCAGAAGGATTCATCTATAATATCTTATTATAAATTGTTTTTTCAAATAAGATAAAAATAACGCAAGCTCACCACAGCCAATTAAGTAACGCCAGGATCTATAGAGAAATGTTGACAACGTCTCGCTCCCTCACTTCGCTGCCTCCCACCCTTCCATGTAATCCCACATAACTGTGTCACCATTGGAGGGTTCGTAACCACAGCGCAGTGCATCCTCTTTCAGTCACGTGGTCATTTTCCGGGGTTTATAAAATTATTTGAACAAAAGCCAGTCCATCTGAATCTGCAATTATGTTCTTACATTTAATAATACATTAAGGGTATCTCTTCATTTCCATGAATAAAAATTGCTCTTCTAATATTTTAATTTATTTTTAAATTTTAAATATTACATTTATTTCAAAATTAATTTTGCATGTGGTGAGAGATTGGGCCCCATATTTATTTTTTCTTGGGTGTCTAACGGCTTGAACAGCTCCGTGGTGTTGTGACTCACCGTTTACACTTAATCTATTTTTGAATTCTCTGTTCTGCTTCACCAATGTATTTTTATCTCTCCATGCCGAAACCACATTTTTATTACAAAATGTTTTACAGTAAACATTTTTAGTGTTTAGAAAAGCTAGTATTTTTTAAAAATCTTTTTCCCACTCATTATTCTGTTTCTTAATTTTGTTACCATTTCATCAACCATGCATTTTTCACCTTAATATTTAAGTGTTATCACATTAAAACTGTGTTGGAACATTAAATTAGAATTAAATTAGTGAAAATCATATGAAACATTCTGATCCAGAGAAAAGTCTATTCTACAATTGTTCAAGTTAGCCTGAAATAATATTTTATAATTTCCTTCACATAGATGCTTTACTTTAAAAAAATGATTCCTAAGCCCTGGTCAGGTAGCTCAGTTGATTAGAACATCAGCTGTCCCCATGTGCCAAGATTGTGGGTCTGACCCCTGGTCAGGGCACACACCAGAATCAACCAACGAAGCATGAATAAGTGGAACAACAGATGGATGTTTCACTCCCTGTACCTCACTCTCTCTCCCATTCTTCCTCTCTCTTAAATTAATCACTAAAAATTATTTTCGCATTTTGTAATTTTTAAATTGTCACTAGGATATTAATTTTAGCCCTATTTTCTAATTTACTATTGGGAATTATTTATGGATCCTTGCATATTTTTATATCTACCCAACTTATCAACTTCTATTTTAAATTCTACCACTATAGCATTTGCTGGATTTGGGGTATATATATTATAAATTATGTAAATCGATATAATTTTATTCCTCTGATATTTAATTTTTTTCATTTTTTAGTTTCAACTACATTAACTCAACTGTCCAAAGTAATTTTCACAATCATAACAGTTGGCACAAACATTCTTGTCTTGTTCTTGACCTCTGTGTTATGATTTTTTTAAAGATTTTATTTATTTATCTTTAGAGGGGAAGGGAAGGAGAGAGGGAGAGAAATATCAATGTATGGTTGCCTCTTGTGTGTCCCCTGCTGGGAACTGGCCTGCAACCTAGGCATGTGCCCTGACTGAGAATCAAACCGCAATACTCTGGTTCGCAGGCCCACGCTCAATCCACTGAGCTACACCAGCCAGGGCTGTGTTATGATTTTAACATTTCACCATTCACTATCATGGTAGGTGTTGGAAAACATGCTCTCAATGTTTATATCAAAGTTAAATCATTTCCTCCTATTTCTATTAAATTTAGGATTTTTATATGTATTGGCTGTTAAACTTTATTGGACTTTGTATGATCATATGAGGTTTTTTTTTTTTACTAGATGGATGACCTGATTTTGAACATTCTTTCTGGAATGCACCCTATTTAACCACCATTCATTATGTTTTTGTCCGATTCTTTGCGTACTTTTAATTATGTGAAAGTGAAATTCATGTAACATGAAATAAATCATTTTAAGGCAATTAATTTACTTGTATTTTAGTACTTTTACAACACTGAGTATCACCTTTATCTAGTTCCGAAACATTTTGGTCGCCCAAAAGGTAACCCATTAAGTGCTTACTCTCCATCCTCATCCTCCCCTCCTCCCACCTGCTAACAACCACCAATCTGCATTCTATTCACTTTCCCTATTCTGTATATTTCACATAAATAGAATCTTAGGATATGTGGTATTCTGTGATGATATGCGGGGATCTCTTTTACTTAGCATAATGTGTTCAAGTTCAAACCAATTGCAGCATGTATCAGGACTTCATTACATTGTACGGCTGAACAATATTCTATTGTATACCACAAATTGTTTATCCATTTACCCTTTGATGGATTTTGACGTTTGAGCTATTATGAACAGTGTTACTATCAACGTGCATGAGTATGTATTTATTTAAGTCTCTATATCCATTTCTCTTGGGTATATACTGAGTGGATTTTCTGGATTATATGGTTTTCTATATTTAACTTTTTGAGGGATTGTCAAACTATTTTCCATTGTACCTGAACCCAATTCTACTTTTCACTAGTGATGTAAGGCAGTTCTAATTTATCTAGTCATTGTAAGCTACACTTTCCAGTTTTAAAGTTGAAGCATTAGATACCCCCCTTATAAGTCATCATGAAGAAAATGCACTAAGTAACCTTCTGCTCATGCCTGAGTATTTCTCCCTCTGCCCACTGGCCTCTTTTACAGGAAGAAACGTGTTTTCTGTTCCACCAGGCTAGACTAGAGCTAAAGGAAGACAGGATATCTCCGACTGCATGTGGGTACAGATGGGACGTAGTGTCACTCATTAGTGTCTTTAGAAATTCTGATTTATTCTTTCTCACCAGGAAAGAGTCATTTTCTTGCTAGACTCATTTCCATTCTGGGCAGAAAGTTAGTGCAAAATTTATTTTGCTTCAAATTCTTACCCTTTGAGTTTTCTCACTTCTAATTCACTTTCCATCTTGTTTCTTTAAAGGATTCATACTATACCTTTCTCTTGGTGGAGAATCCATACCTTAAAATACAGTTCAATAGGGTATGTGCACAGATTTAAGTGCAATAACTCCTTGATTTTCTTAAATCATTTAAGACAATATTAAGTAGTTCATGCTGCTAATTCTTTTCTTTTAAAGCAATGTTGCATTTTTAACTTAGTAATTCAGATTCAGTTTTCTCTTCTCTCACTCCTTCACCCTCCAAATTGGTGGCAGTTTATTGTAACATATGCCACCAGGTAAAGGACATATTTGAACAACTGTATGCTACTGAAGTTCAAAAAAAGGCTAGAATTAAAATAGAGTGTTTCTAAACTGATAAACATTGTACAAAGTTACTCTGGGGTGTGTGTGACTTATAATTTCCTTTCACTGTAAGATTTTAGTGATATGTATGATAATGTGCATGAATTTTTGTCTTTCTCCTTTCAGTTAAATGAAATCTTCAAATAGAATTTCACATAGTTAAAGCTAGTTTTGTAAAAACAAGACTAATCAAATAGCGTTTTTTTGAATTGTAATAAGGAGCTCTTCCAAACACAATAATTCAGTTACTTGAACTCTAAGTTATGATACTTTTAGTATTAGGTAAAACTTAGACATAATAGTAAAAGTTAGAGCAATGTAAACTTCCAAATAGTATCAAAGAAGAGCGTTAGATGAACTATTTAATGAAGTCCAAAAAAGTAAATCCCAACCTATTATCAGACATGAAGACAAATAAATGAACGGAAATGGAATGATTAAATGCTTTCATCTGGAAATTTGATTTCAATATTCAGAAACTCTACCATTCTGCTAATTCATCACAGTCTTTGTTTATTACTAATAAATTGGTGCGCTGATGGAAAGAATTCATTACCCTATCTGCACACTTCGCTAGTTGCAGGTCATTTATTTCTGTGTTATCTGGTGAGACTAAAACAGCTGTAATTACATTGTTAAACACTGATTAATAAGCAACTCTCATCACTAATAAAAGAAACATCTAAAATGGATATTCTTTCAAGTATTAAGTTTAAAGTTTTACTGGCCTCTTGGGAATAAGGAATTTCAGAATGCCATTAATATCTGCCTGAGCTCGTGATTTGCTTTTGCAGCTGCTTCCAGTCACACCTCTGAAACCCCATTACCAAAAAGAATTCAGTTACACTAAAGGAGCTCACAAATGTATAATTCGGTATATTCATATCTACTCTTTTCACAAAATAAAATTAATTCCTTAAAATTAACATCTCAAATAGGATTTTCAGTTCCTTTTCTTTAATGCTAACAGTCTACTCAATCAAATTTCCTCTATTTTGATTTGACAATTGAATACACATCTATCGCGGTTGGGAATTCAAGTGTTTTGTAGATTGGTGGTACTTCAGCCAGAAGCATATTAAAGATCTCTGTAGTTACTGTTTATTAAGTCCAGTATAATCAGGTTGATTTAAGTGTTACCAGGACATTATTACATGCCAGATATTTTGATTATCATTAATGGTACATAAATAGACTCTGTCTGACACATGAGAAAATTATACAATTTCCTTTCCAACAATACCATAGCACATAAAATGGCATTTTAAGAAGTGGTTTTCTAGTAGGTGTTTTAAGCATAACCCAATAGAATGTATGACTTCTTAATAAAGTTCCTTTTGTGCTGTCAGAAATTCATCCTGAAATTTGAGGTGCCAGGTAGTCGCTTGTACCTTTGTGACTGAACTGTCAACTGCCATGAATTTTTTTACACTCATATGTCAGGATCTTTAAAGTGGTAGCTGTCATTTTCAGGTAGGGTGGTAGTGTGGGAAGAGCTGAGGATGGGGCTTACAGGTTCAAATCCCATCTCTGTCACTAAATAACAGTGACTCAGAGAAGTCACCTGAACTCTCTTATCGTGAGAATGAATGGTGCCTTATTGTAGATAAGTGTAAAATGTTATTTTCGCTCTTTCCATTGCAAAACTTTCCATTAAAAATTTTAAGCAGACTGGTAAGTCATTGATCTGCTGAAATTTTTAAGTCTTCCAGAATGGTGTTTCTGTTCCTGTAATATCTCAACTAACAGCCAGCTTCTTATACCAACAATCTATGGGTTATCATGTCGAGCTTCTACCAGTTATGCAAATGTATCTGAATTCAAATATTGGAACTAAAATGTTTGGAGTGAAAGTATTTTTGAAGATGAGTGTTGAAATAGAAAAACACTACAAATAAATAAAAAAGATAGGTAGAGATGGTGGCGGGGGTGGGGGGGAGGCCCTGGATGAGGACAGAGTCAGGGCAAAGGGAGGACTAGCTCAGGCACTGAGTGACTGGGTAAGGAGGTCAGGACAAGCAGGAACAGGTCTAGGTCATGCATGCAAAGGAATAACCCCACCTACTCCATGGGGAAAGATGTTACTGTCCAACTAGCAACTCAGTGTTTCAAACAGGAACCATGTACATTAGGGTGCTCTTGAGTACGTACAACAGAAGCCAACGAGAGCATTTATTGGAAAGGTTTTTGGAGTTTATGTAATTGTTGAGAAGCTGGAAGTCTAGGTTAGGGGAATGAATTGAATTAAAGGCTTCCCAGTAGATAAAATACAGAAAAATACTCTGAAGTGTTCTAGCAGGAATAGCCTAGCTATGCAGCTACTGCCACTGTTAAGGAAATGAGCACAGCTTTCTTTCTTTTATTCTACTCTCTTTAGAATAAATCCTGACTCCATTGCTAATATTGCTTACTTCCTCCAAATTTAGAATCTTGGTAGGATGTATCTCCATTCAACAATCGTAGGTCCCGAAACTTGTCTTGGTGGGCAGAGGGCTGTAAGAGGAAAGGTCTGCCCCTCTGCCTTTCCTAGTCAGTGACAGGAGGAGCCTTTTTCCTACTTCACCACAGAGGCTATAACAATGGTGAAATTCCTTCAACAAAGGAAAGGAGGTTGAATGCTATCAAACAGACAAAATAGGAGTGGCTATGGTACTAGTCTGGAGTGTGAGTCTTCCAAACAGAGAAAAAAAAATCTCTGTGGTTGGGGTGGGGGATTCATCTCATTGCTGCTTGAAAAAAAAAATGCAGGGTCTGAGCAACTTGCTGAAGGAAAACATTTATTTTCTTCTTGAAGGATATGCTAAAAAGATCTATTTGACACTTCTCTACTCTTCTTTGTGCTAGGGAAGGCTGATTTTATAGCCATGTGAGCCGGTTTTCCTTGTCTTCTGTTTGGGTTTAGAAAGTGGGAGAAAAGGCCAGATATTAGAGATTAGGAGGACAATAAGTTTGAGATATTTATTCTCCTCACTCCCTTACCATCAGTCTTCATGCTGGTTGGCTATAGATATTTTTCTCTTAAAGACACAGCTCCTGCCCTGTCCTTTTCCTACAGTTACCTGATCACCTGGGTTCTAGCAAATATTCCCTCTCCCTAATTACTGAGACCTGGGCCTTCTTTTCAGTATTAAGGGCCCTTGGATGCTGTGCCACTTTTAATTGTTTCTTTTCAACTGTGTTGAAGTCTTTGTAAAATAGTTTCTTCTATAAATCATCTTCACAGATACTCCTTTTGAACATGTCTTTGTTTTCCTACCATAACCTGACTAATGCAGGTGAGCTGCAGGATAGGTTATTACCTGTGAATGGTCTTACTACTGTTTCACAAATGTATTTGTTAGTATTTGGGTGAAAAAACAATCTGTAAAATCTTGGGCATAATACCTGTTTTCACTGCCTTTTTACTTATATAAAAATAGGATGAATCAGAAAGTTCTGGCCAAGATGGGGGCACAGGTAGAAACACTTTGCTTCCTTGCACAACCAGAAGAAGGATAACAACCAATTTAAAAACAAGATACCACCAGAACTGCCAGAAAATCAAACTGCATGGAACTCCAACAATCAAGGAGTTAAAGAAACATTCATCCAGATCTGTAGAAAGGGCAGACAGCTGGGCAGGCAGAGAAGACCTGTGGCAAGGAGGCGGACCTTGAGGCCAAGGAAGGGCTGGCTCACCAGGACTAAAGAGTGAAAACCTCTAGTGGTAAAATATTGTGAGGGTTATGAAGGCTGGAGAAATTCCCAGTCTCACAGGAGAGTTTTTTGGAAAGTGGGGCTAGAGCAGAGCATGTGAGCAGCATTGTTTCCTCTCTGACCCCTCCCCCACAGACAGCACCGCAGCCCAGCAATGTGCGTTGCCCCTCCCTGGTAAATACCTAAGACTCTGTTGCTGACAACATAACAGGTATGTTGACACAAAGAATTATTGTCCAAATGAAAGAACAGATCAGAATTCCAGAAAAAGAGCTAAGCAATGAGGAGGTAGACAGACTATTTGTTGCAGAGTTCAAAACACTGGTAATCAGGATGCTCACAGAATTGAATGAACTAGTTTGCAAAATGAAGGAAGAAATGAAGGCTATACAAAGTGAAATAAAGCAAAATATACAGGGAACCAACAGTGAAAGGAAGGAAACTGAGACTAAAATCAACAATTTGGAACAAAAGGAAGAAAAAAATATGTAACTGGAACAGAATGAAGAAACAATAATTCAAAAAAAATGAGGAGATGCTTAGAAACCTCTGGGACAACTTTAAGCACTTCAACATCTGAATCATAAGGCTACCAGAAGGAGAAGAGGAAGAGCAAGAAATTGAAAACTTATTTGAACAAATAATGAAGGAAAACTTCCCCAATCTGGTGAAGGAAATAGACTTTTAGGAAGTCCAGGAAGCCCAGAGACTTCCAAATAAATTGGACTCTAGGAGCAACACACCAAGCTACATCATAATTAAGTTACCCAAAATTAAAGATAAGGAGAGAATCTTAAAAACAACAAGAGAAAAGGAGAGAGTTACCTACAAAGGAGTGCCCTTAAGACTACCGCCTGATTTCTCCAAAGAAATCTTGCAGGAAAGAAGGGGCTGGAAAGGATTTGAAGTCATGAAAGGCAAGGACCTACATCCAAGAATGACTCTATCCATCAAAGCTTTCCTTTAGAATGGAAAGTCAGATAAAGTGCTTCCCAGATAAGGTCAAGTTAAAGAAGTTCATCATCACCAAACCTTTATTATATGAAATGTTAAAGGTACTTATCTAAGGAATAGAAGATCAAAAACTATGAAAAATGAAGTGACAACAAAATCATAACTATCAACAACAGAACCTAAAAAACACAAACTAAGCAAACAACTAGAACAGGAACAGAATTACAGAAATGAAGATCACATTGAGGCTTATCAATGGGGAAGAAGGGGGAAAATGGGGGGAAGGTACAAGAAATAAGTAGCATAAATAGTAGGCACAAAATAGACAGGGGTATGTGAGAATAGTATAGGAAATAGAGAAGCCAAAGAACTTGTATGTACAATGCATGGATTTGAACTAAAGTGGGCGCAATGTTGGCGGGTGGGGGTACATGGCAGATGAGGGATAAAAGGGAGAAAAAATTGGGACAACTTTAATAGCATAATCAATAAAATATACTTAAAATTATGATGAATCAATATCAAGATCAAATCAAAAAATCACCTCAGTCTTATCTTGTAATGAGTTTATTTCAAGTTGCCATCTATCCTCATCTTGGACAATATTATAGAATAAAGTATGAGTCATTGTTCTCTTTTCCAATCCCTCTTTTTGTATGACATGTTTATTCTAAAAATAAAATTTATTCAAATTCAAGTTTAAGAGCAAATTTATAATTTGGTATATTCATATCTACTCTTTTCATGAACCTTTATGAAATCAATTAAGAATAAATTTATGTACTCTATCATGTAGATTAAACTTTTCAAAAACACAAAACCACATGTGAAAGGAATGTTTTGCACTATTTTTATCTCTTTTCTCACTTTCCATTCTCTTAAAATACACTGAAATCTAATCCCTATGAAACCAACAATAATCTCCAAAATTCCAAATTTATTTGAATTTAACCTCTTGACTGCATGGGATTTCTCATTATTTATTAGATATTTTTCCTCCCTTGGCTTTCATGACAGTACCGTCTCTGTTTTCTTACTTGCTTTACCATTCCTACAATCCTTTTTTGGCACATCTTTCTCCACGTCTTCAGCTGTTTCTCAAGGAAAACCTTTCTTCCTCTCCTTTCCTTTTCCCTTTTATTCTCCTTCTTCTCATCTCTTTTTCTTTCTCCTTTTTAGCCCCTTTTTTTATGTCCTATAAGTGATTCAATTAAATATAAAGATTTAGCTTTTACCTACACCAGAGATTGCAAACTTAAAGGTCATCAGAGTTTGCTAATATTGGTTGAGGATTTTAGCATCTATATTCATCAGGGATATTGCCTATAATTTTTTATGCAATAAAAACAATTATGGGCTAACAGTTAATACAAATGAGTGAGGCAGATGGATGTGAGTATATGCCTCCTAAATGACTAGAGGAGGAATAAAGAAACAAATTTTGCTTGGTAAGTGGGAAATGTGTCATGTGGTCTAGGGCTCCCCGAACTTGTAGAATTAGTCTCCAAATGCTTAGATGTTAGTTCAGAAACATATGTTAATATAATGAATGTCAACCAAAACACTTGTATAGAACAGATTTGGTTTAAGTTGGATAGTTTTTGATATTTAATCCCAACCTTCATTTTTAGAAATCTAGACCTCAGTTTGTGTCTTTCTTCTGTAAATCTTTACTTATCCTCTTGAAAATATGTTTCCACGTTGTGATCACTACATTTATTCACAAACTTTTCTATCTTTATTTGTGATTTTCAAAAATGTCATCAGTATTGAGACCAACTAACCAAGATAGAAACCTCAAAACCATCTTTGTTTTATTCTTATTTATTTATTTATTTATTTATTTATTTATTTATTTATCTATTTATTTTTAGAGAGAGGGAGCAGGAAGGAGAAAGAGTGGGAGAGAATCATCAATGTGTGGATGCCTCTCCTGTGTATCCTACTGGGGACCTGGCCTGCAACCGAGGCATGTGCCCTGACTAGGAGTCGAACCAGCGACCCTTTGCTTCACAGGCTCATGCTCAATCCACTGAGCTACACCAGCCAGGGCCTTTGTTTTATTCTTAATCTCCCAATGTTGGCTGACACTAGATCCTTTATTTTTTAGTAGGTTCTCTTTTGTCAATTATTACTGTGCCCAAGATGTATTTGCATGATTTCTACATCATTTAGAGGTCTCCCTAAAGTATGCATATGTATTAGAGGAGTTTAAATATGTGTATTTAACATTCACAAATATTAAGTATAAATATTAAGTATAAAATATAATAATGTATTGAATACATTAATGTGTATTTAATGTATTCATTTAATGTATGTAATATATATATATATATATATATATATATATATATATATATATATATATATATATATAAACTTCCATTGACTTTCTACTGCCTTATGGGACTTCTCAAATTCGCTTCTTAAGTTTCCTGGAAATGGTGCTTTCTCAGATTATTCTTGGAAGGTTTTAGAAGTTTCAAACTAACCATGTCTGGGTTTGCTGTAATATCCATTTTACTCATTTACCCAAACCATTCCTAAAATATTATTACAAACAAAAGAGGAGAATGCAAGATCCCCACTAATTTTCACAGTAAGGTCTGAGACTTTAAAATGTTTTTCTGCTTGCAGTGGAATGCAGCTACAGATGTTGCTGACAGACCTGTGGGTTTATAAATTCACTGTCATCTCTCTGTATTATTATTATGGCAAAAAGTTTGAAAAGCATTATTTTCAGGACAAATGTTCATGGCATAGAAGACCTTAATAATTTGGCCCAAATTCACCTTTTCTGCCCCATCAGCATCTCTCATCCTCACTCACATTGTGCCCACATCATTGAATTTTCTGTGGTTTCCCAAACATACCAGGCCTTTTGCAAAGCTCTTTCCCCAATGTAGAGTAGTTTTTTTCAAGTCCCAGGTCAAATGTTATCTTTTTATAAAAGCTTCCCTGTTCTGAGGTCTTTTCACATGCATTGCCTTTTAATTAGTTACTAAATTTTTCTATTTCACTACACTGTGAATTTCTGGAAAGCAGAGATCCTCTTTTTAATTCAAAGTGCCTAGCAGAGTGCATGTTAATTATCGAAAGAATGAATGATGAACTTTATTGAATACATTAATGTGTATGTGTGTGTCAAACTGAAAGTATCTCTTATAACTGTGATTGAGCAATGAAACTCATATTGGGCCAGATTGTGCAACTATGTCAATAGTGGCAATAGAAATTAGAAATAATTCAAGCAAGTACGTGCTGGTTGTAGTTACAAATGCTGTTTAATAACTATTATTTAAAACCCTTATATATTAATTAGAAAGAAAAAGTTATGTAGGGTTTTTTTTGCTTGAAAATTGTTGGTTTGCTCCTCTAGACACCCTGTTCTCTTCTCTACCCAGTTTTCTGTGTGAGAAAAATAAACATCTTGGCCTGCCAAGGGGGTCTCGTGATGGAAGCTACCAATTTGGTCTGGCCTTTGGAGATCCCCGTAGATCTGAGGGAGGGAAGAGAGTGAACTCAATTACTTATTTTCTTGGCTCTCTGCGTTGGCCCAGCAACTGGTCTCTCTCTTGTCGGTTCTGACAGGGCACAGCAACCCACTGTCACCACTAAGGTCACGTGGCTGTGCAGTACTTTGTGGTTCCTCTACACCCCTGGCTCTGTAAATAGCCTCATATCAGAGTAATTTGTTGAATTATCCTGATTTTATTGTAACATCTATTTCTTGTTGGAAATATGAGGATATAATTCTCTTCTATTCCCATAATTACTTATTGTAAGTGGATGGCTTTTTGTGTGATTTTTTAGTACTTTATATAACTATAAGTTTTGTTCATCCTGAGGCAATTGTGTGTGTGTGTTTGTAATACTAACTTAAAAAGGAGCAATCAAATATTCACAAAATATACATTTATTATAGAACAACAGTTTGAAATTATGTAGATTGAAATTGAATAGCATGAACATCTTCAGAATATTTTCAATTAAGTGAAATTATTCAAAAGTATAAGTCAAATTAAGATGCATTAGAGTATTTCTCAGAATGCATAGGTTAAAAAATTTCATGAAAATTTGGTCCTTTAAACAAATAAAATTTAATTTACAACCTTCTGTGGAAAACAATTAAAATCAACAGTAATGAAAATGGTAAAAATTTAAATAATTAAAAAATATTTTATGTATCTTCTAAAAAGGTAAAAATTAAATATATAACCAATAGTTATATAAAGTACTCATTATTTTTAAGAAAAATAAAGCATCCTCATCATAGATTCTTAGTATATTATTTTGATTCCTAAACAAATTATAGTTATTGCTCCAAATTATTAAAATACAAATATATATTGGAATTTGCTAAAACACTGTACTCATGGTTTCTATTGTGAGGCTAACTTTAGTGAATATACTAAGATCCTGTTAAGGTTTTATTGAATATTCCCCCTCCAGGTGACACCCAAATAGACTTGCTTCTTCTATAGTGTGTTGTATAGTCAAGAGCATTGCAGTGAAGTTTTTACACATAGCTCTTTAAGATTCAATCCTTCGTATTTAAAGGAAACTTTAAAATACATTTTAATAAGGAACATACTCTGAAGTGAAAATATACCTTTAACCCCTCTCTTTTATATGAAAAGTTGTTTCTACATTTCTCATCCCTTTCATTTTTTACATGTCAAATCATTTTACAAATTGTAGTCTTTCCTTCCTACCTTTTTAAAAAACTTTCCAAAGTGACTGACCACATTTCACAATCTCAAAGTTGGTGACTCTGGCTTGTTATTTCCCTGTTAAGTATGGCTCGTGTGTGGAATTGATTGAACTTTTCATGAGGTCAGAATATGTGTTTGTGTGTGTCTCTCTGTGTGACACTTTCACATACTATAAAATTTTTGACAGCGCCAGTGCTCATGAATTTTGGGCATCATATCAGCTTTCTAATAGTAACAACAGTCCTGGAAAACACTAACCCATGATCTGACATTCTGATGAATGTGATCTCGAAGCCCATCCCTAAGAAGAAACACAGGTAACTATAAATCATTTGGTACAGTCTGAGTACAGATATGAAATAATAGAAAATTTTAAGAACCAACATATTGAATCAGTCACAACCGGAGAAATCTTATTGGCTCCTGGTCCCGAATTCTGTGAGTCTCCTAGACCTGATGTTAATTCTTTTCCACCTAAACCATTTTTTATCATGTTCTCTTTGACAGTACTCTCCTCAGTTCTCTTGACTTCATTGTTCCAAATTCCATTACAGGACTGAGTCCACTTGTACATTTGTAGCACACCTTCATATTCCCCCAGTTCTGAGACCATCTGACATATGGAAGAATTACTGAACATCTTAAGACATCAATTAAAAGACAGTTAGACTTATTATTGGTTCTTCTAGCCTCAGGCTCTGAGCCAGAGTCTTCTGAATAAAACTTGCTCTTATCGCTAGGGATCAGTTCCCAGAGCAGGGCTAATTAATAGTTTAGTTTCTTTTACCCTGTCTTCTTTTGTACTCCTTTCTAGAAGTACAAAAGTGTTGCTTCTAAATGCCCACCTACTAAAAAGGCCCTTATTTCTCACCTACAGACCTATTTCTGAATAGTAACTCTTTTTTTCTTCCTAAATTTCCCGAGCCATCAACCAGATTATAGTTGTTCTCTGCCTTCCTGCTGGGATCTAACACCTGCTCTTACAACCACCCTTTTGACTTTCGTCTGAATCCAAATTGAGTTTATGACATTCTTTGTGCATTGTTCATGGCTCATAGTACCTCCTACACACCTTCCCCTTTCAAGTACACTTTGTATTTTTTCTCACAGTGAATCTAACTACTGAATCCTAAACATAATGTTCACACCTGTTTTGCTCTGGTGGGTTCAGATTAAGGCCCAATTGGCTTCATTTTTTCCACTCTATTGTTTGCCGGTTTGGAGCTCCACATCTCATAATCTAGTCTGGTGCACAGCATGTCAGTACATCCTATGTTTTCCTTGCTCCCTCTGGCAGTTCCACAGCACACTCTTGGTTATTCTCAGCTTCCTGAGAAACTTATTCTGTGGCCAGCTTGCTTATCACTGCTTTGAGATTGTCTTAGATTTAACATCATTATCTACTTCAATTTCATCCTAAGTAGCAATATCTGTGAAACCACAGGTTTTATGTGCTTTGTGTTTTTTAATGCATATTAAGAGGCATAACTATCAAAAAATGGTCAGATGGCGGCCAACGCGATCAACTACAGATTTATTGTTACAGTTCAGATAGACGTTAGGGTAATTTCTGCATCCATTAGAGGTTGTTTCACACTTTTTCATTTCCTTTTAGCTTCTAAGAACACTTCTGTTTCTCCACCTCCCTTCCAACTCCCCTATCCCTCCCTCACTACTTCTTGCCTTTCCTCTCTGAGCAAATAAGGAACACAGATCATCTTACTTTTGTTAAGAGGGCCATGCCTTCATTCTCTGCTAAAATTTTTCACAGTTTAGCTGTTTTCTATTTTTCTTTTATACAACAAAAAAGATTAGGTGGCCATCATTCTCAAATACAACTTTTTTAACGTTCTTCACTTTTCATACATTTATTGATGTATTCATCTTCTCTTCATTTTTAATCACTTCATCTTGGCCACCAGAAAAACTGAAATATTTCCTTTCTTGGCCTCTCAAGTAACAGTGGAAAATTGTAAATGTTGAAGTAGTAACCCATCCCCATCATTCTTTTTTTTTTAATTTTTAAGAGCCTTTTATTTTTTTAAATTTTTATTTAGTTATTTTTCAAGTACAGTTTTCTGTTTATTTCTCCCATTCCAGCCCACCCCTCCCCATGCACCCCACCTCCCTCCCATTTCTACCCTCCTTAGTTATTGTCCCTGTGTCCTTTATACTTGTTCCTCTAAATCCCTCCCATTTTTCCCCCTTAAATTCCCTTCCCTCTCCCCTCTGGTCATTGTCCTCCTGTTCTCTTTTTCAGTGTCTTTGTTTTTATTTTGCTTGCTTGTCTGTTTTGTTGTTTAGTTTCCTGTTAAAGGTGAGATCATATTGTATTTGTCTTTCAACCCCTGGCTTCTTTCACTCAGCATAATGCTTTCCAGTTCCATTCATGTTATTGCAAAGGGTAGTTCTTTTGACATTGTTTCTGTAAGTGCTGGCTCTAATATGTGGCTAAGAGATGAACAGCAGGTATGTTAAGGAATCTTAGGAAATGACTAGATAAGATATAGATCCTGACTTTCAGGCATTCCAGATCTGGGAGATTTTCTGACTTTCAACCATGGGAATAGGATGACCTGAGCCAGGCTGACAAAACCAGGATGACTCACATCGCACCTTGGCTGGCTTGCCTTATAGGAATGGGTGGTGCTGATCTGCAGGTAAAGAACTTGGCTACCCTCTCCCTGATCTCTTTGTTCTGCCCCCTCTCCTTCCTTGTAAAAGCCTCTGCCTCCACTGAGATGTAGAAATGGGCTTTGAGACATGGGTCCGCCATCTTCCAGATGACTGAAGTCTGCAAATAAGACACTTTACCTCAGCACCTGCCTCTCAAGTATTGGTTTCCATAGTGGCAGGCAGCCACACCTGCGTTGGGTTACACTCATAGCCCTTGAACTCCCATGGAATCTCCTTTATATTCTTCACTACTGAGAGGGACTACAGTTTTCAGTCACACTTCTAATATTTTACCTCTCAGTTGCTTGCCTTTTCTTAATGTATTATAGCCTACACATACACACAAGTGTATATACTTATTTTTTAAATTATACAATGAGCATCCATGTGCCCTCCAGGTTAAGAAATAGATTATGACTGAAATGATGGAACGGGCTTCTGGCAATTGCATTCTCCATTCCATCCTGGAAGTCATTACTATCCTAAATTTTGTGATAATCATTCTCTTTCTTCTTTTATGTGTATGTATCCCTAATTCATATATTGTTTATAGTAATGTGAAATTTGTCACAACTATTTTCCATATTGGCAAATGCCTGTGGCGTCATCCAGCAGACCCTCTCCCCTTCCCATGACAGGGCTGGTGAACCGGCTGCGGGCCAGAAGGAAAGTGTACAGTTTTGGAAACGGCTTGTTAACTCTCTCTTATCTCCATTTGGGTGTAGCTTCTTGTCCTGCGCTGCTTCTTGACCTTTTCTTTCTGCACATACGCACTGGGAAAAATCATGAGTAGGACACGGGCCTTCTTCGCCTGGCACCCCTTACAACAAGCCTCAGACTGGAGGAGGTGCGGTCTTTGCTGCACAGATCCACCACCATCAGTGCGCTGCTTTGTGAGTAAAAAGCAGCATGCCCTCATCTGCCAGTCCTCTGGGTGGTTTTTTCTAAAGTATCATGAGCACTTAAGAAGTTTCCCAGTTTGAAGCCCCTGCATTACTAAACTGATCTCATGAACCAGATATTTCAGAAAATACCCTTGTACACTAGACTGCAGGTGATAACCTGCTGGGTGGGGAAAGCAGGGAAGAATCCTGGAAATAGCTTGGGAGAGGGGAGGAACCCCTGAATGGTTAACTAGTATTGGGGGGACACCCTCAATGCTCTTGTGGGTCTTGCAGGGGACCTGCATGGGCAAAAAAGAAGCAACAGCTGAAGCAAAGCATGGCAGTTAGAGAGCATGCTTTTGTTATAAAGATAAGGAGATAAAGTTCTAAGGCTAGTCCTAGTTCCTTCTTGAAAATCTCCCTTTGCTTTAGATTTTGTTTTTGTTTCCATTTTGGAAAGAAGACGTGTAGGTGACCTTTTAGACTAATTATAATTGTTTTGCAAAAGGTCCAGTGAAGGGGGTAAGATCTATGAAATGTATTCATGAATTTGCCAATCTAAAGAATGCTAATTACTTATGTTTAACTTGGGGAAGTGTATGGCTTTAATAATAAAAAGGTATAAATTATGGCAATATGTCTTGAAGGAAGTAGAATAAAAGTAGATTGTTCTAATTTCTGAATGAGTTGAAAGGGACTAGGAAAGTTACAGAAGGATTGTGTAGAGGGAAGAAGCAAAAAAGATAAGCAAGTGAAAACATCTTGTGCTTTCTCTTCCCCAATTAGTAGTCAAATTATGTGTGTAGTTTTTATTGTGTTCAGTCTTCATGTGTATGGTCTTATGTGATATGTGTTCAACTGTGTATTAGATGTGGTGTGTTTTCTGCCTCTGGATGGCATGAGGTATAATATTTTCTTGGCCTAAAGAGAGTAAACACATATAAATTAAGCAGGATCCTGTGGTCTGGGCAAATTATTTGATGTGAAAACCAGTTTCAAGTTTAATTTATGTCCTTTAAATGTATTACCATAAAAATGTGCTGTTTTAAAAAAGTTTATGTTACAATCTTTTGGTTAAGTTTGTTTGACAGCCTTCCCCAAACTCAAATTTTAAGAGGCTTTAAATGGGAATTGACTTCAGGTTATTCTAATGGGCCCCTGGAAGACCTCAAGTATTTGTTGTCCTTCTTTTCTAAAAGAGAAGTTTTGGAACTAGTTAGGCCTATTTAATATGCTTAAAGTACATGGGAAGATTTGCCAAATAGAGAAATAATAAGTATGTTCTATTTGTGTACACATTTTTATTATTAAAGGAGATGTTCTAGAGATTGTTTTAGTTGTGATATACTTTTCATCTGTAATTTTAGTTATCTTAAAATGTTGTTGTAGGAAAGCAAATTCCTTTGTCAATTGCATTGTACTCAACTCTGTAACCATGTCATTTTAAGTCTTGTCAGTTATAAACAGTGATTGTTTCGCTCTAATGCATTTGCAAAAATATATTGTGTCTTGAGAGGGGGTCTTGGAGAGCACTCTAACTTGTTTTGGATCACATATTTCTGAGAATGGATTTTCGGATTGTACCTTTGAACTGAGTAAAGCTTGCTGGAGCTCTGAAATGATTGGATTTATAGAGGTGCTTGCAGATGATCAAGATAAACAGAAATTAATTATGGGACATAATAAACTGAAGATAATGTAACTTCTACAACTTTTTGCTTAAAATATTGCTAAGTTTTACTCATTTGTTCTTCAGATACAAGAAAACTTTCTGTTTCTTAAAGCAACTTGGTAAAGCATACTTTCATAAGCAATATTGAGGCATTTATATTTCTTCTCCCTATCTGATCCTCTAGAATTTGGAAGCTCTTAATAAGTGAGTATTGGTTTTTGTCCATAGCAATATGTTTGTTTGCATAAATTTAATAAGAATCTGATTTCTTCATAACAGGATGCATAAAGCCAGTTTCCAATGGTGATTTTATGAACTATGTCTTTGTCTGGAATGTGATGATAAAAGAAGCCATGCCTGGACTCTGCTTGCCATCGGAAAGCCGTAAGGCATTAAGATTGACTTGGAAGCCACTAAAACCCCCTTGGAGAAATGGCCTGGTACCTTACTGGGCACAGGTTCGTGGCAGTCTTTCCAGGGAAGGATCAAAGGTTACTTACCTGAAAGATGGCATGGTGAGAACCTCTAGACATTTTAGGGACCGCAAGACCTCAAGAAACTTGCCCAAATCTGCAGGTCCTGCAAGCAGAGCCTGATGGCAACTGTGTGGCTTCCTGGCCCTGAGGGGCTAATTAAAGCTCAATCTAGGAATTCCTTGTAACAGTACAGCAAAGTAAATTTAAGAAAGCCTACAAGATCAATTGTTATTCATGTTGTGTTTATGCAAATAGCCAGGCCAAATTGAAACTGGACTTCATACAGTAAATGAATTGGTCCTGATTTGGCTCTTTGATAAAAGCGTGATTTTAGGGGAAAAACTATGTTTCAATAAAACCTATTATACACAATTATGGAAAGAAGACTCAAATTCAGTGAATTGTCTGTAAAATTTTACTTTTTACCTATGAATGACACTGGATCCTAAATTCTTCCAGTTTTCTTTCAAACTAATGTTCCATTTTTCCTTGATCCTTTGATTTGGAATTATTGAGAACTACTGATGCAGTGTCAACCATACAGAATTTGCCTGAGCACCTGGTATCACCAGAGACATTTACACTACAGATAAAGAGGATCTATCAGATTGTCACTGCTTCATTTCATTACAGCAAAAGAATTTGGAAGCCATGAATTTGGAAGTCTTCCCATTTGACACTCTTGCAGACTCAGAAACTGGCTTATAATTTCTGGCTCCGTTCATTAACCTTGTGTTCTTTCTGTGTGCATAGAATGTATACTGTGACCCCATTTACCTCCTTTCTCTGTCAAATTCTTGGCGGTTGTCTGGTTAGCTTCTGCAGAAACAACCCTTCCCCCAGTGGGCTGGAATGCCATCCTTTCTGAACAACTGCTAGCTAGGGCTGCTGTGTTTGCACACTGTAGCCTCTGCCATGGTAGATTCACCCTGCCAACCAGACATGCTGGAACTGACTACAGGACTGGAAGGCTTTTGACCCCCCTCTTCAATCAGACATGTGAAAAGCTATTTTCAATCATGTGAAAACAGGTTAACTGTACCAAGCCATGGCTTTCATATGCAATTTGGGATGGTGTAGAGTCGCAGTCAGCGTTACAGGTAGAGGTGAGACAACCTGTACCCACAGGCATTGAACACAGAAATGGGACTGCGGATGAAACCGTTCAGCTCATAGGGTGGATGCCAGAAGCAATATGCAAGAATATTACAGTAATGACTGCTACAAACTACTGAGGACTACTAACGGGATGCAGGCCTGTCCTGTCCCATGGGGAGACCCATGGGACCGTGGTCAGTATGGTTGGCCTTAACTCACATTGAATTGAACTGGCATTGCATCTGGGGAAAACCATGTAGCCCAGGATGAGTACTAAAGACTCTTCCCCACGTCCCTCCAAGTGGGAACTCACTTGAGGCACGCTGTCAAGTTAAGCATTCTTATTGGTGGTTCTACCCTTTAGCCCTTTTTGTACTCCCTTCAGGTAGTATTTTAACCCATGAATTGATTAAGCCCCTGGAAAATCACATTGCAATACGCCTTAATCACACCAAGCACACTACAGCTCTTATTTCTGATGAAGTCACCCAAATGAGGAAAGTTGTTCTACAGAATAGAATGGCATTCTACCTCCTCCCTGCTGCCCAGGTGGGTACCTGTACCATTCTGCACAGGGAGTGTTGTGTATATATTCCTGATAATGCCAACAATGTATCCCAAACATTAACTGCCATAAGAGCTAAAACAATCATATATTGGCCGCAGCTTCTGGCCCCTTTAACACTTGGTGGAACTCTTTAGGTTCTTGGTGTCATTCCCTCTTCCTGGATCTCTTTGGTTTCTGCCTTGGTGCATTTAGCCTTAGGGTGTAGCTTTTACTTTATCTGTGTTACATGAATGGAATTCGCCAGCATGCTACCACAAGGGTCTCTCATTGGAAGAATTAACATGTACGATGTGAGGTGGAAGAGCGATGTTGGGGTGGAATGTGAGTTACGTGGACATGGTTCTCCCCCCTTCCATGACTGAGGGCTGGCCAGATGGTGCTTGCTTGAAGGAATGTGTATTGTTTTGCAAATTATTGTGTAACTCCCTCCATACCTCCTTTCGGGAACAGCATCTTGTCCTGCAACTACTTCTTGACTTTTTCTTTCTGCACGTACACACTGGGGTAATGTAGTTTAGTTACACACAGGACATGTGCCTCCTTTGTTTGGGACACTTTATGAAGAGCCTCAGACTGGAGGAAGTGCAGTCTCTCTTGCACCAACTTGCCACCATCAGTGCCCTCCCCTGTAATGTGAGAAATAAACGGTGTGTCCACATTTGCTAGTCCACTGGGTGGCTTTTTTTTTTTTTTTGAATATCACAAACACTTAAGCAGCTCTGCAGTTTGGAATTCCTGCATTACAATACCCTTCTGGTGTAGTTTCAAAGCCCCTGAGCTTACATCAGCCATAGAATTTACCACATTTATTTTTTGCTAATCCCTTGGACTATGAGCTCTGTACATTTTATTTCTTTATTCTCAGAACTTAATCAGTACCCAGAATATAGTAAGCATTCAACAAATATGAGTTAAATAAATTAATAAAAGAAGAAATTGGGGGCATAACCTCATTGTAGGTTCAGAGTTCTGATATTTTCATATTTAACATTTAAGTAGATGAATACATTTTTAGTGGGAAAATTTTTAATCGCAAGGATTATAACCAAAAGCATGTTCTAGTTAAGTTGCTCTTATAATCCCACTTCTGTCACTAATTGACTGCCACCTTGGGCCATTACTTAACCTCTTGGTCTTCTGTTACCTAATCTATAAAATGAGGTTGGAATAAATGATCTCCAAGGTCTTTTCCAGCTGTGAAATTCTGTGATTGTCATCAATGATTGTATAAATAAAAATTAAATTAACAGGAACTCTTAATTCCTAAGCATTATCATTAAATTGAGATTTTACTTTTTCAAAGAGCAATTATTTCACATACACAGCAGGAAAAGAAAGTGTTCACATATCTTCCTTTCTAGGCACAATTCAACTTCATCAACACAACCCTTTTTACATAATGTGTTAGTGTTTTTCCTAGTCAAATATGGGATCTTCTCTTTCTTTGTAGTGTTAAAGAGAGGTCTCTTTTTTAGTTAATTGGTGAATGAACTCACTTCTTAGATTAGAATAGATGTGTCACTTAGCTTAGAATGGATGTATACTAGTCCAGTGAAATATACTAGGCTCACCCCCAAAATCTAATTAGGCAGTCTAGACTGTAGTTGTTAGGGGACCAACTTGGGAACATTTCTTAGATCTTCAACTACTGACCTTGGCCTTTCACGTGTTCCTGGACTTTTCCAAACCCTTTTCCACCTGTTAATCTATGTTCATCCTTCTTTATTCTTTGGTCTTTTCTCCCCACTGCTCTCTGTCTTTTCTCTTATTTTTTAAATTTCATGGAGAGATTTCTGGGTAACATACCCTGCCTAATTGTCTACAAAAAACTCCTTTCCATAAGTCTGTCCTTGGAGGGAAACTCTTCATCCACTGTGTTGCTGCTACAAGGTCAGAATCTCAATACATAATAATGTAATCACAGTTAATGAAAATAACTTAAATATAAAAAATAATACCTGGTCATTATAAATTTCTAAGAAGCTTTTTATGGTATATAGTAAATGTTACATATACAAAGTATATATTTTGATAAGTTGTAAATCCATCAACAGGATCAATATCATGAAATTACTTTAACCTTTTTGAATGACTGCTTTCTACCTTCCCCATAGTCTTCTTACCCTTCCCTTCCCAGGCCTCAAGTGCCACTCATTGGCTTCCTGATATTATTTATTACCTTGTGTTTTCTAGATCGTAATTAATGTTTTCCACTAGATGACCATTTGTTTGATGAGCTGGTTGGCTGATTTTGCTTTCCTTATTGTTTCCCATGTTTCCTTCAGCAAGTATTCCTTTATGTAAATTTCCCCCAAAGTTGTTTGATTTCTTGTTTTATGTTTATGAATGTTATCATTATCTTTTCAAATTAAGATCTCTTTAGAGTGTTGATAAAATTATGTTACAACTTAAAAGTAGTTTGAAAGAATTTCAAATTTGTGTATTTTGTAACCTTATCCCAAAATAGTGTATGACTTTTGACTTATTAAAATATCCTTTATGGTTCTCAGGAATTTTGTAGTTTATTTCATATGGATCTGAAATATTTCTTATTCTTTGTCTTACTAAGTACCTTATATTTAATACTAGTATATATGTTTTTAAATTATACTTTAATTATTTAATACTAGTATACTAGGAGTTATGTAATTTTGTTTGTTTTTTGTGTGTGCAGTCACTTTATTGATTTTTCTTGTTGATTTTAGTAGTGTTTCTCTAGATCCTTTTGATTTTCCTTGTTATAAAATTGTATTATTCATAATAATCATAATTTTATTTTTCTTCATATTTTTACTTTTATTCTTTAACTTTTATTTTTGGTTATATTGTATTGGTTAGAATTTCCAAGGACATTTAAAAATATGACAGTTTTCTCCCTGATTTTATTAATGTTTTATATTTAAAATGAAGTTAGCCATGTTTTAGCTTTTTTTTATTTTAAAGTTTAAAGCCAGTAGTAAGGTTTGCTTGAAATTTTCTCAATTCTTCCTCACTTAATCAGATAGTCATTCTCTCAATGTTATGTAAGGATAATAATAACTATAGCATTTCAAAATGTTAGATATTTGCCAGTTTACTGTTACTTTTGGAAATTGATTTCTGATTTTTAATTAAAACTATGAGATGGTCAGAGAAATCAGTTGATAGAAACATTCAATTCAACCCACACTTATTGAACTGTTTTATGCAGAGTTATGAGCACCTTACTCTGCCCTAGAACCCTTTGTAACATGTTTGAGAATGATAAAAAGCATGTCTTGAGCTTTGAATATGTCATCTTTCTCAAGTCACTTTACATTTCTGCATCAGTAGGTCATGGAATGTTACATGTCTCCTTACAGTGTGTGTGCGTGGGGGGGGGGATGCCTGGCTGGTAGTCAAGACCTTTGTGAATTTGAGAAAATTACTTCCTTTTCTCAGTTTTTTTACCTCATTGATTTATAAAGGGATTAATATAACTTGTCCCTTCTCTTTTTCACTCAAACATCCTAAAACTTTACAATAATCTTTGTTACCAATAAAGCCTACATATGTAAAAAATATATATGTAATACAAACTCAAGAGTCAATGTAGTGTAGTGGAAATATTAGAGATTTGAGCTCAGACTATTCTATATCAAATTCATGCTACTTTACTATCTATGAGACATTAGATAAATTATTTAAACTCTACAAGCTTGAGTTTCATTGCTGTCAATAAGACATACTAAAATGCATATGTGTTAGGATTTTTGTGATAAGAACTACATAACAAAGAGTCTTGTAAGATGGGGGTCTGTATCTGCTAGAATACCAACAGGAAGCAGATGACACACATAATTCTAGAATAATATATTTATAGAGATACTAATGAGAAATGTGTAGGTACATGGTAACTACAAAGGGTATTGCAATAATTTGGGGCATATTAGCCCCAAATAATAATGTTATTATTACATGTAGGCCCAGGGGGAATAGGGGAGGAAGCACTTTTGGGAGCCTTGAAGGCCATACATATTTAATCTTGGCCTTGAGAGAAGCAGTGACCATGGACAAGGGACACAGTTAGCCTAAGACAGAAATAAACTTCAATCAGAAAGGTATACGTTTGATTAACTGATGAATCAAATCTGGGTTCTAGAATTTTAGCTCTAATAGGACCTGTGTTTTCTAGGTATCTTCTTAAAAACCTATCCATAGGAGTCTTTTCATATTGAACTTAAAGAAGGTATCAAATCATTTTTCTAGAGTAACTAAGTCCATAAACCAAAGGAAGGTTTTATAGAATATACAATATAGTCAGGTAAGAGCTATAATAGGCATGAGTGGTTCTAATATTTCCAAATTCTCCTCACATAAGACTTGTAATATTTATTTAACAATGTGATATGGTCCAATCTGGGTTCTGATCTTTCTGTATCAAGTTTCTTGTGCCCAAATCTACCTGATCTAGCAACAGGCTCCTTAATACAAGTTTCTCGGGCTTTTCCTGTTTTTCTTCCTCTATGTATAATCTTTAAGCACTGGATCTTTATCAATTGATTTCTGCAACAAGCTGTGCTTCACTTCAATATGTTCTGGACACTGCTGTCTGAGAGTAGTTTCCAGCTAGCTACTCTTTGCTCTTCTATTCTGAGAGCCCTATTTACTGGCAGATGCTTTCTCTTTGTAGAATTAGTATTCAGTTCTTTACTTTGTTGATGACAGAGAGTTTGTTTGTAGGAGTCACTTCCTGCTTAGAATCAGAACTGAACCTGCTGTTGCAGGGAAACATGGATGTCATGATACTTTTGTGGGTAGCAATAGCCCAAGGCACTCTTCTTTAATTACTTCATGGACTACTTGTCAGGAAATGAACAGGGGTAGATGGTAATAGGACAAGAATACTGTAATAGAAATTTCAACCCTGGTCTGTATAGTTGTTTGTCCATTTCTAGTCATGTCATTTGAAAAAAAGTATTAAATTTTTGATCCTCGTATGTCTTTTTTCTCATTTGTAGAAATAAAATAAAACACTGCTATACTTAACTCACTAATTGTTATGAGGCTCAAATGAAATAATGTATGTGATATGATTTGCAAACTATAAAGCGGAAAGGATTATTACTATCTGGAAAAATGAATATTCTTGAGGCTTTGGAAACAGCACATATGTTATGTAAATTAGTATTGACTTTGTGTTCATAGTTTCCCACCTGACTAGCCAAATGAAAAAAGACATTTATTTTTCATGGAAATCTCAAGGGATATTAACCAATCTTCCTTTAGTATATTTACTATAATTCTAAGAATTAATAGGGACACTTAGTCACAGATACAAGACTGCACAAATCAAATCATAATCATGTTTATTTTACACCGGTTAAGTTTTCAAGAGTAAAGTGTACCTTACTTGAATAGTTATTTGTGACTTATGTGAATAATTATAAAACTTCAAAATTACCATATTGACTTGAAGAAAAAAATTGCTTGACCTTCATTAAAGGCAATGACTATTATGAATCAGCCTATTGCATGGTTCTTTGGATCTTTAAATGTTTATGTGAGTTAAAATATTTTTTAAATTTTTTATTTTATTGATTATGCCATTACATTTGTTCTATTCCCCCTTCATTCCCCTCCACCCTGCATACCCCATTCCCCCCTTTAATTCATGAACATGTGTCTCAAGTTCTTTAGATTCTATATCTCCCCTACTATTTTTACCCTCCCCCTATTTTCTATCTACTGTCTATGCTACTTATTTTCTGTACCTTCTCCCCCCTTCTCCTCCTCCCACTCCCCTGTTGCTAACCCTTCATGCGATCTTCATTTCTATGGTTCACTCCTGATCTAGCTGTCCTCTTAGTTTGCTTTTGTTTTAGGTGTGGTTGTTAATAACTGAGTTTGTTGTCCTTTCACTGTTCATCTTTTTATCTTCTTTTTCTTAGGTAAGTCCCTTTAACATTTCATATAATAAGGGCTTGGTGATGATGAACTTCTTGAATTTGATCTTATCTGAGAGGCACTTTAATTGTACTTCCATTTTAAATGAAAGCTTTGCTGGATAGAGCAATCTTGGTTGTAGGTCTTTTGTTTTCATGACTTAGAATACCTCTTTCTGGCCCCTTCTTGCCTGTAAGGTCTCTTTTGAGAAATCAGCTGACAGTCTGATGGGAACTCCTTTGTAGGTGACTGTCCCCTTTTCTCTTGCTGCTTCTAGGATTCTCTCCATTTTAATCTTGGCTAATGTAATTATGATGTGACTTGGTGTGTTCCTTCTTGGGTCCAACTTCTTTGGGACTCTCTGAGCTTCCTGGATTTCCTGGAAGTCTATTTCCTTTGCCAGAATGGAGAAGTTCTCTTTTATTATTTGTTCAAATAAGTTTTCCACTCGTGGCTGTTCCTCTTCCCCACATATAATTCAGATGTTGGAGCGTTTAAAGATGCCCTGAAGGTTCCTAAGCCCCTCCTCATTTTTTTGAATTCTTGTTTCTTCATATTTTTCTGTTTGGTCATTTTTTCCTTCCTCTGGTCTGCTCCCTTGATTTGAGTCCCAGCTTCCTATCCATTACTATTGGTTTCCTGTGCATTTCCATTCATTTCAATTATTTTAGCCTTCATATGTTCCTCTAATTTGTGACTAAAATCAACCAGTTCTGTGAGCATCCTGATCACCAGTGTTTTGAACTGTGCATCTGAAAGTTTGGCTATTTCTTCATTGCTTAGATTCATTGGCTCTGGGGCTCTGAGTTGTTCTTGAGCCATGTTTTGATCTGTTTGTGCCTGTTACGTATGAGGAGAGGCACCTTAGATGTTCACCAGGGCGGGGCCACCCAGGTCGCTGGGTTGTTGTGACTCTGTATGTGGGGACGGGGTCAGAGAGGGAGCAATGGAGGTCCTCTCTGCTTGCTCTGTCTGCCTCACCGCTTGCCCCCGCCTGTTTATCTGAGTGCAAATGTGCGAGCCCACCGCCCTGCACCGGGGCCTGCGAGATCTGTCTCAATGCACGTCTCTTCACTGGTTTATCTGCACGCAAATGTGTGACCTCAGACAGCCAGCTGCCGCGCCTTCCCGTAGCTACCCCGCACCTAGATCCATGCCCTCCACTGCTTTTGTGCTGCCCGGGTTGGATCGAGGGATCTTTTTTTGCCTGACCCACTCCGCTGCTGTCTTTGCCCCTCTCACTGGTTTAGCTGAGCAGTTCATTATTTTTGGACTCCGTATTGTTCGATTTTCTGTGATTTTGTTGCGTTTATTTTTGTTAAAACTTTGTTATTTTTAGATTTGGTTGTGTGAGGAAGCAAAGTGTTTCCACCTATGCCTCCATCTTGGTGGAAGTCTATGTGAGTTAAAATATTATTAGGGGATGTTATTTTGCTTAGATTTCTTCTTTGATAAACCAAATTGTAATAATTACATGATCATTGCTTAATTATATATTTTCTATTATTAGTAATTAGATTCTGTACTATTTTTCAATATGCAGCAAAGAGAATTTGAGAAAACAAAGATATGAAATCAATACTTTAAAATATAAACATTTCCTTGATGTAAAAAGGACCTGTGGGCAAAGCCAAAGGCAAGAGGAGAAGGATCAAGGGTGGGAGGTGGAGGTGGCTGGGGTGTGGGTGGTGTAAGGAAAATGGAGACAACTGTACTTCAGCAACAATAAAATAAAAAATAATAAAATAAAATAAAAACATTTCTCCCTTGATTTAGATTTTTTAAAATATTTTATTTATTTATTTTTAGAGAGAGGGGATGGGAAGGAGAAAGAAAGGGAGAGAAACATTAATGTGTGGTTGCCCCTTGCATACCTCTTAGCAGGCACATGGCCTGCAACCCAGACATATGTCCTGACTGGGAATTGAACCAGTGACTCTTTGGTTCACAGTCTGGCACTCAATCCACTGAGCCACACTAGCCAGGGCTGATTTGGAGTTTCAAATTATATCACTTTATTTTCTCTATTCAATATATTTAAAAAATTTTGTAAACATTTGAGTATTATCCACAATATTCATATTTTTGTGTTTTATTTTTGCCATCTGCTACTTTGAACTATTTAATGGCATTAATTGAGTGGTTATTATGTGTCTGGCAGTTGACAGCAGGTGGGGTAGGAAGTCATAAAAAGTAATTTCTCTTATGGAGATTACCTTTCAAGAGAGAAAAACATACCCAAATAATTGAACAAGAAACTTTCATATGGTGATAAGCACTATAATAATCAAACTGGAATGCAGGTTCAGGAATGATTGGGGCAGATATGGGAAGGAGAGCTGCTTTAAATGGGATGGCCAAAGAAGATCTCTTTCAAGAGGTAACATTTGAGCTGGACCCAAATTATTAGAAAGAACCGGAAATTTTTCAAACCAGGGCAAGGACATTGTAAATAGAGTACAGAAAAGCCCTAATAAGAGAATGAGCTTAGCAAAGAAAGTCTGTTTGGTTGGAGTGTGGTAAATGGTTAGACAGGTAGGCAGAAGTCAAATCAAATAATATAATTTAGGCTAAGACCTCTAGTTTACAATTTATTCTAGTCACAATGAAAAGCTATTAGAGAGATTTAAACAGAAGAGTGACATTATTTTATTTACATTTTTAAAGTTTTCCCTAACTAACATATGGAAATGAGTCATGTGAAAGCCAATGATGGAAACTGAGGAACAGGTTAGGAGGCTGTTACACTATTTCAGGTGAGACAGAACGGTAGTGAACAAGGTGGTCAGTGTTCAGTGAAAATGGTCAGATTTAGGGGAACATGTGAGAAATACAGCGATTTTTGCCCCTTGGCATTAAAATGCAAAGCTGGAGAACATGCAAACATGCAAGAAAACTTGAAAATATGCAATCGATTGGTTTGTGGAATAATTTTTCCTCTCCTATTTGTGATCACTTGGGTACCACTAACAGTGAGTGAGGAAATCTAAAAGAAGCAGCAGTTCGGAGGTAAGGCAGACTTGGAGCTGAGGTTGAATCAAGATTTCTGTTCTGGATTTGTAAATTTTTGAGATGCCTACTGGGCACCCAAATAGAGATACTGAGCAGCCAGCCATTTAGGTGTGTTATTCTAAAAAATGGATTAGGTAAGATCATATGGTATCAGGAAGCTAAACAACAAAACAAACAAGCAAGCAGAAAAAAAAAACAAAGACACTGAAATAAAGAACAAGGGGATAGTAACCAGAGGGGAGAAGGAAGGGAAGTTAAGGGGGAAAAAGGGGGGAGGGATTTGGAGGAACAAATAGGAAGGACACAGGGATGAGAACTAAGGGGGGTGGAAAGGGGAGGGAGGTGGGGAGCAAGGAGCGGGGGAGGCTGGGATGGGAAAAATAGACAAAAAACTGCACTTGAAAAATAACCAAATAAAATTAATAAAAAAATAAAAAATAAAAAAATAAAAAGGAAAAAAAGAAAAAAAATGGATTAGTCATCCTACTGGAAGAGACTATTAACTTGGGTCATTTAATCATTAGAAAAAGAATTAACACTTTGAGCAACTATTAAATACTAAAACCTTTACATATGATAACTTAGAAAATTTTTACAATACTGTGAAGTGCTCATTATTTTTCTAAAGTTTAAAGTGAAAGGTATCTCTTAGAGAACTTACATTGTAATGAAACCTATAGATTTAAATTCAGATCTATTAGACTACGAACTTCATGATCTTTTCATGAAGTGAACCTGATGACTTCTACATATTATTATTATTGTTAGTTGCACTCCTACCTCCTACTTAACAGAAACTTGAAAATACTGAATAAAAACATGTGGGTGTTTTAGCATAATGAAAAGCTACTTTTGCTGCCGTACCCCCAAACCAACCAATAGAACATTTTCAAATTTCCTTGCATGTTCTCCAGCTTTGAATTTTAATGCCAATTGTATAACATAGTAATTAGTAAGTCTTCTATTAATCAAAAATAGAACTAACTTATGAACACTTAACTTTAGTTTGAATTATAGAATGTAATGTTGAAAATGACTTTAGAAAGCATCTGTCTTATCTAACAGTTTAGAAATTTATTGTGGTATTTTTTTTACTTCAAAAACTTTAATTAAACGTATTGGGGTAACATTGGTTACTAAAACTGTATAGGTTTTTAAAATTTACTTATTTATTTATTTTCAAAGAGAAGGGAAAAGGAAAAGAAAGATCAATGAACAAGAGAAACATCATTTTTTTGCCTCTTGCACTCCCTAACTGGGGACCTGACCTACGATCCAGGCCATGCACTGACAGGGAATCTAACTGGTGACCTTCTTTTTTTAAAAATTTTATTTAGTTATTTTTCAAGTATAGTTTTTTGTCTATTTCTCCCATCCCAGTCCCCCCTTCCCCGTGCTCCCCACCTCCCTCCCATTTCCTCCCCCCCCAGTCCTCATCCCTGTGTCTTTCATACTTGTTCCTCAAAATCCCTCCCCTTTTCCCCCTTAAATTCCCTTCCCTCTCCCCTCTGGTCACTGCCCACTTGTTCTCTATTTCAGTGTCTTTGTTTTTATTCTGCTTGCTTGTTTGTTTTGTTATTTAGCTTCCTGTTAAAGGTGAGATCATATGGTATTTGTCTTTCAACACCTGGCCTATTTCACTCAGCATAATGCTTTCCAGTTACATCCATGTTGTTGCAAAGGGTAGTAGCTCCTTCTTTCTCTCTGCTGCATAGAATTCCATTGTGTATATGTACCACAATTTTTTGATCCATTCATTTTCTGATGGGCACCTAGGTTGCTTCCAACTCTTGGCTATTGTAAATTGTGCTGCTATGAACACTGTGGTGCATAGGTGCTTTGAAAGTGATGGTTTAGGATTCTTGGGATATAATCCTAGCAGTGGAATTGCTGGGTCAAAAGGCAGGTCGATTTTTATTTTTCTGAGAAAATTCCATACTGTTTTCCATAATGGTTGTATAGCTGGTGACCTTCTAACATGCAGGCCAGCACTCAGTCTACTGAGCTGTATCAGCCAGGTCACACAAATCTGTAATATATAATCTGTATCATTGCATTGTGTGCTTGGGGACTGAGAAGTGAGTAAAAATGAGGAATTTGAACTACACATTTGTAACATTGTTTTCAGTCTTTGAGTTTAGTTTTAATCATTGGATAGTAAAATTTATTAGAATGAGCTTCATGCCTGCCCAAACTACAATTTTAGTTAATGAATAATTCACTTAATATTTAGCTTTACTACTAATTTAGAAGCCTTGTGTGTGAATGCAAGGACACTTTTTGTTTTTGTGTGTTGTTTTTGTCCACCACATTTTTTCTGCACTGGTAGAGTCCATGGCATATTTTAAGTGTCCAATTAGTACTTACTGAATTTATTAGTGAAGAAAATAATAAAGCCATGTATTGATTCTATCTTCTACTTAATGGCCAATTTTCCAGACATTATTTTTTGAATACTCAATAAATGCCTTGTATATGTGACTGTAGGGACCCCTAACAGACTTGTCCATTGCCTAATCCTAAGAACCTTTGAATGTAGCCTGTTTTGGAAAAATGATTTTTGTAGATATAATTACACTAAAGGTAAAGATAAAATCATCCTGGATTATCCAAGTGGGTGCTAAATCAAATGACAAGTGTCCTCATAATCCTTATAAGAGATACTCAGAAGAGAACTAAAGAAAGGAGAGATAAAGAGAAACAAGAACTGTGGGTCAGAGTTGTGTAGTCACCAGCCCAGCTATGGGTGGAGCCACCTGAAGCTGGAAGAGGCAAGCAACGTTCGCCTTTACAGTCCTTCTGAAGGAGTACAGCACCTTGATTTTGGAACTCTGGCCTCCAGAACTGTAGGTGAATAAATTTCTGCTGTTGTAAGCCACCAAATTTGTGGTACTTATTTTAGCAATCTCAGAAGATGCTACAATACAGTGACCAAGCAACAAGTTGGAAGTTTGGAAGGATTTGGATTCTACTCTTCACTTTGTTTTTTCTTAAACTGCTTCTGTGATCCTGAGCAAGTGACTACAGACTAGTAAATGTCTGTTTCCTCATCTAGACAAGGGGTTACAACACTAGCTTATGCTATTACCAAGTATCAAAGAAATAAAGTAAAAAAGTATACAAATAGAAGTGTTTTATGTCTCCTCATAATCCCCTCTAAAATATAAATCTCTTGGGGACTTCTATCTTTTCTTGTATGGCATAATTTCCAAATTCTTCATAAAAGTGGTTTTCTTCTATGGAAAGATAAACTTGACCATTCTAAATATAGAAATTTTTTCATTGTCCACCATCAGAATATAAGAGATAAGTCAAATAAAATTGAGAGAAGAAGGGAGGAGAGGAGAGGAGAGGAGAGAGAGAGAGAGAGAGAAAGAGAGAGAGAGAAAAGAGAGAGAAGAAGAAGAAGAAGAAGAAGAAGAAGAAGAAGAAGAAGAAGAAGAAGAAGAAGAAGAAGAAGAAGGAGAAGAAGGAGAAGAAGGAGAAGAAGAAAAACAAAAAGAAGAATAAAAACAAGAAGGAGAGAAGAAGGAAGGAAGAGAAAAGGGCAGAAGGAAAGAGAAGGGCTAAATGAGAGGAGCAGAGGAGCAAGGAAAATTTATTGAAGAAAGAAGTTTAAAAGTTGAGTCAATGTCATGAAACTATATGAGGAAATAAGCACAAATTTTGCTTTTATTCATAGACGTTGTAGAAGTTGTAAAAAGGAAAGGAAAAAAAAACAGTGGGAGCAACCAAAACATTAATCAACAATAAAAATGAGTTCTATTGTATTTATATAAAAATATTATTTGGAGCTAAAACAGATCAGTTCAATCTCTGTGTATCAATGTGAACTAAATTTCAAAAATATAATATTTAGTAAAAAAGAGCAAGTTGCAGAATGATGCAAAGACTATACTCTTATTTGTATGAAGTATATAAACATATGGAGCAATATATATTCATGTGATATATTGTTTGTGAATACCTGCATATGTAATAGGAAAAATTAAAACATGATAGGACAAATACAAACCAAATTTTGGATAATGGCTACCAGTGGGGGGAAGGTAAGGGGATGAGATGAACACATATTGCAAATGGGCTTGAGAAGTAACTATAAATGTGTACTTAAAAAGAAAATAAAAGAGAGAAAGGAAAAGAGAAAGTGAGGGCATGAGGGAGAGAGGCAGAGAGGGAGGAGGAAGAAGGAGAGAAGGCGACACATGTGGCAAATATAGCAAACCGATAACTATTAAATCAATGCGTTGAGTTCTTGAACTCAGATTTTTATAGTTTTTGAAATCATTGGAATATTTATCATAAATTTAACAGAGTAGTATTAGAATACATACTTTTGGGGGTTAAATTATTTTTACTCAAATGCTAATATTATTATAGAGAAGACAAAACCAGTATTAGGAGGAAAAAACCCTTACATGATCATAATTCCATAGATAAAATTGTTTTACTTATTCTTGTTTTTTAAAGATATGCTTACTTTTAATTCTTTCTGGTAAGTGGGATTAGTTTTGTGCTTTTCCTGTGCCAGACAGGGAAAGTCTTTGGTGTCTAAGTACTTTATTTATTACCATAATTTAAAGAAGAGTTGATTCAGGGAGGAAGAGGACAGATCTTCCGGTTTATACTTTTCATTAATCTGGTAAATGATACTATTCATTCACCTAATGGAAGGGTCTTAGCCTTTGGTCGAACAAAAGGCAAATGGATATAGTGAGACAGTGCAAGCAGTAGTATTTCTGAAATACAATACACTTTAAGGAACCTAAAACAAATTCATATTTAAGTATAGGCCCTTAATTTTGTTCCAAAATCTATATAGTTGACACTGTGATCATCTTCTGCTCTTGATGATGCAGGGCATTCTTCTCATGATATTTATGTTGTTCCTTACGATAGATATGTGGCTGGGCTCCATCATAACTTTGATGGTGTTTCTTAAATGCCTGCTTCATTTCCTCTGACTCCATTACTCTGATTTGGTTTTGTTTCCATATATGAATTATATCTTGCATCAGTGTGCATTTCTTTTTAGGACACTGCTCTTTTTAGAAATGTTGTAAAGTGATCCAAAATAGTTTGGAGGCAACATAACAGGTATTTTAAATTTCATAACATCTGCTTACCAAAAACAGTTATCTAAAAGCAGTTCAACTGAGTCACAACAATCGTCCCAGTCAACAGAACAGAGCACACTTCCTTAGCATTTGCATATTCTCTGATGGAGTTTTACAAGCTTGCCCCTGTTGGGAGGCAGTGAGGAAGCCGGTGGGGAGAGTAAGAGAAAGGGTTCTCTACAGGAGATGGATGTATTTTAAAACTAACACAGAATTGCATGGATTATTCTGACTTTTTTTACTTGGGGTATGAAATTTAAAGTTACCGTGCTGCTCTAAACCATTATCAGATTTAGATCAGTCCAGTCTGTTTTTTTTTTTTTTTTTAGTTTTATATGGGTTGTATATAAACTTGATGTCAAAGATGTTGCAATTATTAAAAAATTCTATGCTTTTTCTATTTTATGTAATGATTCATATTTCTATATTGTTAAAATACTAAATACTACTGGTAAAGCAGTTTTAAAGTGATTTAAACTGTACATTTATATATTGCTACTATAATATAGTTCACTTCTATCCTATATTACTTTATGTTTGTGAGAAAACCTAAAAGAAGCTGTTGGCATGAACAACATCTAATAGACATGCACAATGAAAGTTTTTACGGGTTTTCCCCTTAGTTTTTTTTTTCTTGAGCCTTTCATTGTAGATAAAATGTTATTAACTCTTATGTTTAGGATTTCACCTTAAACCATACTTAGACCTGAAACCATATATATATAAGAGTTAAGTATATATATATAAGTATATATATACTTATATAATAATTATATAAATTATATAAAAATTATATATATATTAAAATTTTCAGTACATTTACTTGTCCAGTAAATATGGTTGATGAAAGACATCCTGGCAATCCATAAAAGAACAGTCTGTGGGGATCCTCATTAATCTTCTAATACTTTCTGCTGTCCTCCTTGCTTTGTAAAGTATTTGCGATAGAGCAAAAACACTTTTGCTTCCCACTAAGCAATGTCATCTAGCCAGATCTCAACAAAGCCTCATCTGCCTTTCAAATTGTTTCAGCCTCAGCTGTATTATTGGCTGGGGTTCTGAACCTTGAAAGGGAGACACTATTTGTTTAACTGTGTTTCACAATACAAACAAGCTTGGAAAATGCAACTCCTTTGGTCTTTTTTGTCTCCTGATGGTAATGCGGTGTTACTTCTTAGTGACTGCAGAATTACTTTGCAAACAGATGTTAAGCTTTTAAAATGTTTGTAAGCATTCCTTTAAATACTGTACCTTAATAACATAGCTGTGTTTATAATTATCTGAAAAAGAGAATATCTAACTTGTTACATTAAAAATAGTATGTCAACAATCTGTAAAATGTGTTTCATATTAAGCCACAAATGTGAGTGGCTGCTGGTTAAAATTGAATAAGCTACTTAAGGAAAGTAATTTCTGACCAGCTTTTAATGTATCTTTTTAAGTAATAATGGTTAATGAACATCTTTAATTTCGAGAATAAATTTGTAGGGTAATCTTCTTTGAAAAGAGAAGGCATATCTAAGTAAATTTTACTCTCAGGCATACCAAATTTTTACTCTCAGAACCTGATAGAAATTGTGCTGTGTAAAACTTTATTTATACTATTCTAAATCTATTACAAGAAAATTATTTTATAAAAGAGAAAATAGTGGGTGTGATCTAACTCAATGCCTCAGTTACTTTATATGGGATGTATATATTATAAGAAATATAATTCTTCATAATATTACCTATTTAGAATGAAGATTAACTTGAAGCACATTACCATTTTCTTGATTTAAAAAAATTTTTTCACTTGAACACATTATCACCTAAAACTGGTGGTAATATAAGCAGGAAGACTTACATATGTGGATGTATCCCGTTGCAAAATGTTACATTTCTGTTATTTGATTTAGGATCCAAGTGTCCAGAAGAAAAGCATGTATAAGGCAACCATCCTTGAAAAAAGGAGGTATAAAATTTAAATATCTATCTATCTCTCTACATGTCTGTTATCTATCATAACCAATTATAAATGTTATATCAATCCTAACAGAATAACCAAAGACATTGATAATCATATGCAAATCAAAATGGTTCAGGCTTGGCTTTAAGACTCATGCGGCACACACTGAACTGTGGTTTTCAAAGTGTCATTGCTCAGAGCACTGTCAGAATTACCTGGGAACGTATTGAAATGCAAATTCTCCAGCCCCATCCTAGGCCTAATGAATCAAAAACTCTATGCACAACTGAGTATATAGATGTTGTACTATAAAGTTGTACACCTGAAATTTATATAATGTAGCTAACCAATGTTATTCCAATACATTCAATTTAAAAGAAAACTCTGGGCCAAGGTACTAATAAACTGAATTTTAACCAGCCACGGTGCAATTCAGATACACACTAATGTATGATAACCACTGCTTCATGCAGCACACTAGGTTGGCTAGAACTGATTCTGAGCCCCAAACAATGCAGTCTTCCAAAACTGTAGATCCAGGAGGGCCAGCAAACCCTTAGTCACTTGATAAAATAAAGACAGAAATCTCTTCCTTCCTTATACATCCTTTATTTCTCAAGCAAACATGATATTTGGATGTCACATGAAGAAAATATTTAAAGTTTCAAAACAAGATATTATTTTGAAATCCGAGGAAGTTTGACTCAAAACACTGCAGTGTACTCTGTCCAGATCAGTTTAGTAGGGCTTGTGGGGAATTTCATTATGGAATCAGACCTGTATCATTGCTTTTCTTTTTGTTTATTTTTCTTTTTTTAATATTATGTTTTAAAATTCACACCCCAGGATATGCTTATTTTAGAGAGAGAAGAAGGGAGAGAGAACAGAAGGGACAGAGAGAGAAAAAAAGTGATGTGAGAGAGAAACATTGATTGGTTGTCTTCCTTACATGCTCTGACCAGGGATCAAACCCACAATCTTTTCTACCAGATGACACTCCAACCAACTCAGCCACTGGCCAGGGCTTGTTTTAGATATAGTTTAAATAGAGTGCTCATAGCAAAATACTACCACTATAAAGATGCATCAGGCTCTCTCAGCCTTTGCACTCTGTTTATTCTAATAAAAGAGCAATGACATAAGAAGCAGAGTATCAACTTTTAAACACAATTCTAGTGACTTTGTTTGGGTATAGTAAACAAAGCCCATGGTATACTTTGAGAAAATTTACTCATTGCTATATATATATTTCTGGTAGACACAATCTATAATGTAATATAGTAATAAGTATCTTCAAACATCAGTAATATTCTTTAACCCTATAGGTATTCTATTAATAAGCAAATGTTACTATTAATTGCCATCCAACAAAATATGTTATTTATAAAACTTGGGAGGGCAAAATACTTAATCTTCTCATCAGTGAATTGAGGGTAAATTTATCCCTAAAATTTATTCCCTACAATTGGGGTCATCTTGAGCCATACATGAAATTTTAAAATGTACAGCACTGAAAATAATTCCTGGCAAATAACAACTACTCACTTAATATTAGCTAATGCTATTATTATCTTTATTTAATATTTTATAATTAATTTCTGAAATTAGGCATTTTTTCTAAAGATCTTGTCTATTGTGATTATTTTGCTTATATAGATAAATTTCAAATCATGCTATATACATACCTATAACAAATATAAAGTGGTTACATATCAATTGTCACTCAATAAAAATTATAAAATAAAAGCAAAGAATATTTCACTGTGGTATGATTCTGAGTGTTATAATAAGTCCCATTGGAGCAGACTTTTTATTTTAGAAAAGACTTAAACACTAAAATGTATTTATATGTTGTTAAGCCATTACGTTGGGCATTGGCACCACTAGATATGAATTTGCTTTGTTTTCTATCTAAAGTTGCCCCAATACATGTTGAAACAGAGCTAGGAATACTGCACAAACAGTCATTTCTCAAGAGGTGCAACCCATACACCTACAATACGTTTTGGAATGTACTTTAAGTCACCCTTTGAAAGTACTATAATAAAGTGCACGTCAGGAATGGGAATGAGTCCATTCTCACCATCTGTTCCTGATTTTTTTGAGCTGAAGTCTCTGTATTATTAAACCACTGTGCAAAATGTTAAGACGGCATTAGAAATTGGAGTTAAATCCAGAGGAGTTCAGAGAACTTAGGGTTATTTGCAAAGATATCTTTGCAAAGCCAACCTTTTTTTTCTCAGGTAACCCTGAACTTCATGTTCAAACCTTCCCACAGGTGTAAAATTCTTCAAAATATATTGCTAGCCAAGTTGTATACATATATTTAATTTCTATATAAACATGTGCAGTTTTGTACCCTGCTTTCTTTACGCTCATTTTAGCTAATAAGAATTTTAATATATCCTCTAGCCATCAAATTACAAAACCTTAAGTGTGCACACAATCCCATGAAATACTTTTGTTAACTTTCTTAAGACCTCAAAATTTCAGACTGTGTTCTCCTCAAATGGCATGTGATTTGACTTACTTTCCTCAGGGAATGCAGTTAACAATGTTTACATTACTTTTTTGTGGCATCCTTGGCAAATTCCAGAAACCTCTACAAAAAATTGCCTGTGTTAACATCTGGGTCCTAGGAAGATACAGGTTTCCAATGGGATTTGAAAAGGTGTAAAGTTTGCTTGGCTCCAAAATATCTTCATCCTTAGTCCAGCCAGTACAGAAGAAACTCCCCCCATCAATCACTACTATATATTAGGATTAAAGATATGGTTAAAATAGAACTGTACTCTGTTTTAGCAATAGTCCGCATGTATTCAGCATGTACACTGGGGCAAGCACTGGAGTGACTGGGTTTATGTGAATGTAAGTGCTTCAGCATGTGAGGAGCTCTGCACTGGCTTTGCCCAGTCAAGTGGATCAAATGAGCATGCAAGTTTGTGGAGGACGCCCTGTTCAATTTCGGAGGAGATAAAGGCCCAATTGATTAATTTATGCATAAGAAGTTCTTAGAAACATTTCACTGCTGATTGGGTGGCAACAGTCTGTCTCAAAAAAAGTCTCCCTGGGAGTTTAGGCTAATTACTTGATCCGGTTCTTTTCTGAGCTCATTTCACTTTGGTTCCTAGAGAATATTGATGCCTTAGCCCCTTTTGACTGAGGTCATGCTTCTCTCTTATTTTAACTTGATTCATTTCCCATGGACTGAACTCTGAATAGTTTTCCACTCATGGACTCCTTCAATTTTCTGATGTGTCTCCTGGGATGAGTCGAATCTCTTCTGCTATGTTCACTCTCATTGCTTTGCACTGACACTGCTGCTCCGCCACCACATGGCTGTCAGAGAAGAACCGTCTCCTCTCGCGGCCACCTGCTCTCCAGTCTTCTTAGGGGCATGGCTCAGAAATGGATTAATTATCTGTACCCATGTCCAAAGTCAGCCTCCATGAAGCTTCCACTTTGCCTGAGATTCTGCACCATCTTTCTTTCCTGCTTACTCTGATACCATTTCCAGTCTGGAAAAATCTCTCTTTGCTGTCCCCATATTTTTGACTCTCAGGCTGGAATCAGACACTGACTGTATGTATTCCTGTGGTCATGGTTATGGGACCACCCATATCCTCTTGCTAGAGTGTCTTTGCATTTTTTGCTTTCTCCATTCATCTGCAAACTCCTGTCTTAGTGCAGCTAACACAGTCTTCTCTCCATCACATTTCAAATGCGTCACACAACCCACCCAGCTTTTGATTCTGCCTTAGAATCACTCTAGAGTAGGGCCAAAATTAAAGTTAAAATAATAATCATAATGACTATCACATTGAATTTTTACATGTTCAGTGCATTGTTTTTAGTGTTTTGCATTATTAACATGTTTAATTCTCACAAAAATTTTGTGAAGTTGATATTACACCTATCATAAGGAACCTAAAGAGTGACTTGTGAGAATTTATATTGATCAGGGCAGGAACAAAGGCTGGAAGCAGGAGAAATAACTCTTTAAAGTTCATCTTCCATGAACATTCTGTTACTAATTCTAGCAGTTACAGTAGTTGTCTGCTCATTTTTACCTTTATCCTTTTTACTGCATTTATTCAGAGACCCTCCAAGGTGCTGGCTCCCAGCCCTAGCACAGAACAAATGCTCAGATATCCTCAAAATGATTTTCACCTCAAAAGTGTGTGGGATTTACTTCTTTCTGTCATATAGGTTCCTAAATCTAACATTAGCCTTTATGAAGGGATATTTTCCTGATTTTTATTTTTCATAGACTATAGTAAGGAGGAAGAAGTCATTAGAATAGGACTTTTCATTATTTTTGCCTTCACTAATAGCAGTAACATGGTAATAAAGCAGTCACTATTGTGTGTACTTTGTTAAGCAATAGAGTGATGGGAGAAGATGGGGAATTATTATCTATCCTGTTCTTAGTCCAAAGATATAGAGGCTTTTGTTGGAAAAGTACTTGCAAAAAGAATCTTGCCAGGTAAACATTTGACTTTCTTTAAAACAAAGAAAGAAGAGGAAAAGAGATTGGGGAAGTGGGAAGAAGAGAGAGAGAGCAAAAAAGAAAGTGACATAGAAAAAGAGAAATGATGTGAAGGTATTCAAGTTGAGAACTTCCAGAGGAAGTCCACTATCAGGTAGTCCTGGCCTCTCTGCTAGCCCCTCATGACCAACGTGCTTGGGCCAAATTATAAAAAGTGGGATTGGTGGCCCAGGTAGCTTGTCTGCAAAGCTGTTTAGAGTAGACATATTCCATATATCTTAGTGTTTTTGCTCATTTTTCCCCACAGACACAAAGGTGCACCCATTGATTAGTTCCCTTGGTTTTATTACACAGCTTACTAGAGTGCATAAAGACTACCTAGGCTGACGGGGCAACATTTAGTGAGCACTTACCATGAACCTTTTGCAAGCATGATTTTTATGTGATTAACACAACAACCCTTATAGAATAGGTATTTCCCTCCTCTTTTAATGAGGAAGGACACGAGTTTAGAGAGTTTAAATAATTTGTCTAAAGCCACACTTAGGCTGTGGCAGAATATATTCTCATGTCTTTTATTCAAAAAAAGAAACTCGATCACCTAGTTACATGATACACAAAAATAAATTCAGGGTGGATAAAAGCTTAAATATAAGTTGTGACACCATAAAAGTCCTAGGGAAAAACATTGGCAGGGAAATCTCAGGCATTCCACACACCAACATCTTCGCTAATGCCCCCTAAAGCAAGGGACATAAAGGAAATAATTTAAAAATGGGACCTCATCAAATTAAAAAGCTCTTTGTGGATGAAGAAAACAGCATTAAAGTGAAAAGAGAACCAACCATATGGGAAAACATATTTGCTAATTATGCCTCGGACAAAGGTTTGCTCTCCAAAATACTTAAAGAACTCACACAACTCCAGTCCAGGAAGACAAAAAACCCAATTGAAAAATGGGCAAAAGACTTGAACAAACACTTCTCCAGAGAGGATGTACAGAGGTCACAGAGACATATGAAAAGATGCTCAGCATTACTAGCTGTCAGAGAGATGCAAATTAAAACTACAATGAAATACCACTTCACACCAGTGGGAATGGCCATTATAAACAAATTAATAAGCAAGTGTTAGAGAGGATGTGGAGAAAAGGCAACTCTAGTGCAATGTTGGTGGGAATGCAGACTGGTGCAGCCACTGTGGAAAACAGTATGGAAGTTCCTCAGAAAGCTAAAAATGGAACTGCCTTTTGACCCAGCATTTCCACTGTAGGATTATAACCTAAGATGCCCTGAAACACCAATCCAAAAAAAACCTATGCACCTCAGTATTCATAGCAGCACAATTTACAATAGCCAAGTGCTGGAGGCAACCTAAGTGCCCATCAGCAAATGAGTGGATCAAAAAACTATGCTACATTTACACAATGAAATTCTATGCAGCAGAGAGAAAGAAGGAGCTCCTACCCTTTGTGACAGCATGGATGGAACTGGAGAGCATTATGCTAAGTGAAATAAGCCAGGCAGTAAGGGACAAATACCATATGATCTCACCTTTAACTGAAACATAATCAACAAAAGAAAAAAGCAAACAAAATATAACCAGAGACATTGAAATTAAGAACAATCTGCCCTGGCTGGTATAGCTCAGTGGATTGAGCATGGACCTGCAAACCAAACAAGTGCAGTTTGATTCCCAGTCAGGGCACATGCCTGGGTTGTAGGTCAGTTTCCAGCAGGGGACGCATGAGAGGCAGCCATACATTAATATTTCTCTCCCTTTCTCCTTCCCTTTTCCTCTAAAGATAAATAAATAAAACCTTTAAAAATTTTAAGAACAATCTAACAACAGCCAGAGTTGGGGCAGGCAGTGGGAAGAAGGGTTTTCTGGAACTACTACAAATGACACGTGGACAAAAACCAGGGGGGAGGCTGAAAGCAAGGGAGGGAGTTGGGTTTGGCTGGGGTGGGGGGGAGTGATGGGGACAATATGCAGAAAACTGTAGTAATCAAACAACAATAAAGTAATTTATGGGAAAACATGTCCCAAATGCTCATAGTTACTAGACTAGTAGCTCTCATTTTTTGTCATCACAGCACAGTTTTGAATATTAGAATTTTTGACAGTGCACTTGAAATGATTAAAAGACTCCATAGAACACTAAAGAGGTTAGCAATAACTCTAGCACAGTCACTACCACAGCATAACAATGCCTTCACAGTGTATATAAAAGGAACCACTGTTCCTCAGCACAGGCCACTGTTAAAGCTGCACTGTTTACTGTCTATCTAAACAAGTGCTGTTATATACTCACCAGGGAGAGTTCTCACATGTCATGCTTAACCTGAGCTTGTTCTCTGTCATTCACTTGACATCTGACTTTACTTAACTGTTACATAGAGAATCATGTTCCCAGCTCTGAAGCGTTATGAAGGACCCTCTCCCACTCTTTAGATTCTTTAACATTATGTATATTCAGTTTTAGCAAAAATGAAATTGTATACGTGGATTAAAATATACAGGTGCATTGGAACCTCAAAGTATACTTCATTTGAGTGGCAGACAGATTAAGTGAAGTGGATTAGCAGAGAGAATCATAGAAGACTGGACAGAAACGACGACCGTGAATCCAAACCATGAAAAACTGGTAGGGCCTTTACCACGTTAGGGAGAGAGGAAAAGGCGTTACAAAATAGCAGCTTTGACAGAGGCCCAGCAGACTCAATGCACATTCACTGTTTGGAAGTTTTGAGTGGATTATATTGTGTGGAGCTAAAAGTTCGAGTTAGTAGCAGAAGAGACTGAAAGGGTAGGTGGTAACAGGTAGATTGTAAGTATGGTGACAATAAAACTTTCTGATATGGCAACACTTTTGAAAGTAAAAGGGGTGCTATAAATAATGACAACAAAATAACAGCTGAACAACGGGAATTTCCCAACAAGATGATAAATGGTCACCTAAGTCATAAAGAGCCTTGAATATTAATTATATTAAGGAAATAATGGAGATACTTAGTGACAGGAATATTTAAAACATTATTCTGGCATTATAGTAAAAAGACACTCTTGCAAATAATTGGGGATGACAGATCTATTATAAGCATTTTCAATGAAGCAGGTGAGTGCTGGGGACTCTTTGTTTCTGTCTCCAAGTCCTTTGTGGAACTTTCTTTGGTCACTGTGCTGGTTTCCTGTAAGGGGACACTCCATCTTCCCCATTAGAGTTCTGAACCAAATGAAAAATTAGATAATAAATACTCAGATGGGAGCCAAAACATTATTGTTAATAAAGACTGGCTTGAAGAACTTGGCTTATATCTGTGGACAAGTCGCAAACCAAAGGCAGCTCTGGGCTGGAGCAAGAGCCTGGGAAGAGCTCAGTGTCTACCACCTGTGGAAGAGCCCGATCCTTAGAGAGTGGGCCCACTCCAGACAGCAGGCCACTCCCACAAGGGAAGAGGGGAAATGTTAAGCTCAATTGTTCCAAGGTCAGAAAAAGTAATGTATCTTCCTGGGATGGAAGGACTAAAGAGTCAAGGATTGAACAGAGTGTTCCAATAATTTACTGTCACATGGAAGGGAATATTTGGGAGTGAAAAAAATTATTACATCTTAATACTCTTTATCCTGAAATGTTCTTTCTGGACTCATTATTTACTATACACTGTCTGATTAGTTATTAGACATTACATTTTAGACATTTATATGTTGACTGCATTGCCCTGTAGTGATCTCTACCATTCTTATACATTTGTGTATATGCTTATTTGTTCCCCCCAACGTAGTAGAAACCCTCTTACACAGTCTCTACTGAGCATAACTGCTGGATTAACAGGCACTCCTGGTCCCTCCATGAACTACAGACTGCGGCCCAAGGCATGAAGACTATTCTTTACTTGCAGGCCACTCTCTGGTGAACCTGAGCACTTCTGTTCTCATGAGATCATCAGATGCTTACCAACAGTCAGATAAATATTTTCTTAAACCTTCTTATAAGACTGTAATTATATGATATAATTATGTATTACAAAAGTTACTATATAAGTGTGACAAGAGTTGGATCTATGAAAACTAATGAAAGTGGTTTGGAAAGACTCAATATATAGTAAACAAAGACAAACTTCCTTAAGTTCATGTGCAAGTGATAACAGATTAGAAAAAACAAAAAAATAAAGGATTTTGTACACAGATCATCAGAAAAATCTGTAAGTTCTTATTTTACTTCAAAGAAATGAAGACTAAGAATTATAAGTGATATATTATGGACCAACCAGTAGAGCTATATATATTTTAGAGTTTTTACATCAAAGAGTTGGTGAATATGTGGTTATTTATATATTTTAAGTTAAAATAAAATGTTTCATCTATGTATTATCTTTCTCTATAACCCCTTATTTATTATATTTTACTACTCTACAGTGAGGCCCATTGACAGCAAAACCCCTCTTGAATAATCTTCTGTATCCTCACTGAGCAAATCTCCTGGTTTTAATTGATACTGTTGGAGGTGGTAGTGATGGTAATGACGGTGCTGGTGGTTCAGACTAAGTTCGAGGAACAAGAATGAATCTTAGAAACTGTATCATTTAATGCACTGATAACAGATGAGTAAGCTGAGACTCAGAGAAGTGACTTAGTCACTGTACACATAGATAACTGTTGATGTTCAGTGAAGGATGGACAATTGGATGTTTTCATCCTTAGTTTCACAATTCAAACACCTTAGAAATATTATTTGAAATAGAAATATTTTTTTTCCATGCCTTCTTTACCCTTTTCCTAACAGCAAGCTGAACGGTTGCTCTTTCTGTAATTCTGAGCTCTCCTAGCCCTCATGTAGTCCATGTGTTCATTTTCACCCCGATGACAATTTCCCTGCATTTCTTGCTCAATTATCACCAGGGATTAAGTTTAAAATGATGTTGTTCTGGCAAAATGCAGCTAATCTTTGAAAGAAATATGCCTGTTTTCAAACAGGAAAGCATGGGATCTCATATGTGTTTTAAATGCACGTGCATGTTTACATATCCCATTTTACATTCACTTGCACCATTTATCTGGTGGGGGGAAAGTAATGCACTGTATGTATCGGTCTGGAGAGGAGACAGATTACGTCGGAAGAGAGTTTATGCTCTATGGCCAAGGCATTGGTGGGAGTACAGTCCAAAATCTGCTCTGCCTGAAATTGTCACATGGAATGACTATGGGACTGTGTCATAGTTTACCTAGTCTTTCATACCAAGTTGTTAGAGAATCTTCTCAAGTTAAATACAGAGACTCCGATATACTTGAATGTTGCCATAATATGAAAAAATGCTATTGTATTTTAGTACTTCATTTACAAAATACTTCACTAAGATATTATTTTCTTAAAATTCTTTTCTGATAACTCCTTTAAAAAAGGTAGAGAACTATTCAAAGTGTGTGATAATATGTATGAGAAGACTAAAATTAAAGGTGTAAAATTTTATATGTAGGAAGTGTATGTGTATAAACCATGTAAAAACATATACATAATGTAACACTTATAAAACCATATAGAAACATATACAAATATTGGAATTAGATGAGCCAGAGTAACAAGATAATTGTCTTTGAGTGGGTCTATCAGTGATTTTTCTTCCCTCTGTTTTCTTTGTTTTTTTAAATATTGTTTTTATATTTAAAAATATGTAAACATTTTTTATTATCCTAGGTGGAAAAAATGCCAGCTGAGGCTATTTCCTGAAATAAGAACAGAGTGCTCTGGCAAACTTTACAGCTTCAGCCTGTCAGACATACTTTGACATTAAGGACTAAGATTAACCAGTGTTCCTGCTCATGACCTATTATGTTCCTGTGTTAATGGTAGATATTCCCTGTTCCAGGTTTGCGGAGTGTTCCTAAATGGTGTTTCTGCTCAGGTTCTGTCACTAACTAATCCTGTGGCCATATAACTCACAGAGGCTCGGTTGTTCATCTACAGGGTGGTGTAAGTACACTAAGTTACCTAATGCCCATTTCAGTGCCGACATTATACAGTTATATTTTGAGGCAATGATTACTATGAATATTCAAACAGTATCAGCATATGTCTCCAAATATTACTCATTACATGATTAACTTTCAGTTTGAACATCTCCAGTGAGAGGAAAATTTGAATTTGCCCATAATATTTATTAGGTACTGAAACTCTCATAGCATTGTTAATGGAAAATTTTGTAATTTCAAAATTTTTCCTTACTTTGAACTTCAGAAATATGATCACACATGTCTTATATTGTGGCATTCATTTATGTTTCCTGGAGTTATGAATATTAGTTGACTCTTTCAAGCTCATAATAAGTTTAAAATATTTGAAAACTGTTATTGTATGTTTTCTTCCCTGTTACTTTTCTCTTATTAAAAATATATATTTTTATGTTAATTTGCCCACTGTTTTCTGGGTACCTACTGGCTTGGTTTTCAATGTCTACTTTAAACTATCTCACACAAAATGGAATAAAAAGGTGGAAATATTTTCTTCAGTGTAGTCATTGCCTACAGTGAATATTTACAGTAGGTGCTAACAGGGTCTTTTCTAGCCTCCGGAACCATGATTCCTTCCTAGTCTTGACAGAGTTGATGATAACTAATCCAAGGTATGAGATGCTTCAATGAGATCCTCTCTGTTGGGAACTTGAAACCTCCCAGAATATTAAGAATCACTGGACTGAAGCACTTCCAAGAAAAATCCTGAAGTTTTCAGATTCCTGAAGTAAAGTCTGGAGAACTTCTCAGAGTTCTGATCTTCTCCAGCACTCTTTTGGTTCTGGATTCTACCTCTGCATCGTGCTGTTAAATTCTCCCCCCTTTCTTTTTCTTTAGATTGAAGACTGAGCCTTCAGTTATGTGCCACTTTTATATCCAGAAAAAGCAGACTGGGAAGGGGAAGCATCAGGGAAGAAGGGGAAAAGAATAAGTGTTATATCATGAATGGCAGTTGAGTAGAAAATTTCAAGGAGAAAAAAGTGGTCAACAATGAAGACATCGTCAAGGAGAATGGGAAAACCTAGGGGAGGTGTGATGATTTTGGCAATTGGTAAATCGTTGTTGAACTTTGAAAATGAAGTTCCAAGGAACAAAAGTTATGTTGTGAAAATATAATGGGCAATGTTAGTAGGGAGAAATAAAAGCTTTTTTTTCCAGATATATGACAGAAATAAATACAGGTTTAGCTTGATGAATTAACAAGCCATGACAGAGTTTTTCTACTCACTAAGTTGCAGGCAGATGGTCATGGTGAGGAAGTTGAAGAGGGAACAAGTACTAAAATATTCATGAACTAAATATTTCTTCAGAACTAGAAGACCATGGAACTAATAACTCAAAAATGATTTTTGGAAAAGGAGAAGTGAATGAGGAGGGGTGATGGAAGCTGTCAGTTATTTTTCAGGTAACAAAAACAGGTAAATGCAAAAGCAACTACTAAGAATATGTTAATATCTTCATTGGGAAACAGATCTGCTACATAAGCTGAGTGGCCAAATGCAAAACACAAATGAGGGTCCCCCAGTTCAGAAATTAACTATTTCAGGATGGCAACACCAGAACTTTAAGTGAATTTTAGGCTCTTCTGAGTTAATATAAGCCAGATTATGTTAATTAATTGATTAATTACTTAGTTAATAGAAACCGGGATTGGGGAGGGGAACTAAAATATAATACACACAATGTAAAAAAGCTTAATAATATCACAAATGAATAACATAATACACTGAAGGTGTGGAGAAAACAGTATATCTTTGTAACTTTGCAAAACAATATTTTACCATATAATCTAGGGACAGGGACAAAAATAACTTTATACCACTGTCATATTTCAGCAGGATAATGTGTAACAAATTGGATTGAGAAAATAAGTAGAAATTGTGGGTAATAAATGCCAGGTTTTTATTGTGGAAGAAAAGAGTTATAAATAAGGAAAGACAGGAAGCTAGAAGTTGTTGAAGTGAAACTAGAAATATTAAAATAGACTCATGATTTTAATGTAGACATATAAACAAATATATAACATTATAGAAATAAAATATAAATGTTTCTATGTTAGTGTGTATACTTACACATATTTCCTAACTCTGTCTACTTAAAAAGTCTGGAAACAATGAAAGCCAAGCTGCAACTAGCATGCTCTGTGCTTGGATACTGGTTTCTTAATGCCACTCTCCAACAAATGGAAACAGGACTTCTTGAGGAATGGCATATTTCAGGGCAGGGAATACACATGATAAGACAGGGATGTGTTGGTATTGGAAAGTGAAAGTAGTGCTCAAAGAGTTATTGGGACATGTTTGAATGGCTAAATTGTATACAAATAGAACAAGAGAAAAATTGGATTATAAAACAAATATTCATTGGCTCACAATGGTAGATATTTAAATAAATAACTGAGAGAGAAGGGACAGTTCTTCCTTATAGAATAATTCAAATTAAAATTATAGAAAGAACAAAGGAATAAGAAAATTGCCATTTGGTAAACACTGCAGTTGTAACTATTTCAGGGAAGACTTATCAATGCATACTAAAATTAGTGTGTGAAAGTATGATGATAAATGAAGTGTTTACATAATCCAAACTATCTTCCCATAAGGCTGTTATTAAATGCCAAGGGGAAATGGTAGCTTTACAGTGGAGAGACAGCGGATCCCATCTCAGTGACCAGTGCAGAGATGGCAGGTACTGATAACTCCAGCTTCCTGGCACAATGCACTGAGAGGGACATAGCATCACTTCTGTGATATACTTGGCAAAAAATGCTTATAACCTGAACCATCTGGAAATCTTCACTGAGGGACATTCTATAAGGTAATTGGCCTGTGCACTTTAAAGATATTCAAGATCATGAAAAATAAAAACTAAGAATTGTCTCAGATAAAGCTGCGGAAATAAAGTAGATGACATCTAAATAAATGTAATGTGTGTTCCTGATTGGATCCCAGACTAGAAAAAGAATATAAATGAAGCAACTGATAAAATTTTTGTGAGGTCACTAGATTAGTATTACTGTTGTATAAATGGTTATTTCCTGGTTTTGATCATTTTATGGTATTATATGAAGATGTTAGAATTTAAGGATGATGAGTGAAAGATACAAACTTTTTGTATTAATTTAAAAATGGTTTTATAAATCAAGAATTATTTCAAAATGAGAAGTGCAAAATGGAAATAACTGATTAATGGCACAGACAGAATGTTTTGTTCATAATAGATTGATATGTGAAAAAGAAGCAGACTATAAATAAGTATGTATATACCATTACATATGTAAATATTTTAATGAGGTGCATAGTATCTACTAGAAAGAATATACAACAAAATAGTGAGAAAAATTAACTTTAGGAAGTTGAATCACATGTAATTTTTTCCTTTTTAAAATTTTGTTATTTCCCTCACTTTCTTCTTTTTCTTCCTTCCTCTCCCTTCCCTCTTCAGTTCTTCTTTCCCTCCCTCCATTTCTTCTTCCCTTTTTTCTTCCTTTTCTCCTAACTCCCTTCCTTCCTCCCTCACAGCCTTCATTCTTACTACCTCCCTCTTCATTTATTTCTTTTTCTTGCCTCTTTGCTTTTCTGTGCTTTTCACATTTTCTACAATTACCATATATTGCTTTTTTTTAAATTTATTTATTTATCTTCAGAGGTGAAGGGAAGGAGAGAGGGAGAGAAATATCAATGTGTGGCTGCCTCTTGTGTGTCCCCTGCTGGGAACTGGCCTGCAACCCAGGCATGTGCCCTGACTGGGAATTGAACTGTGGTTGCTTGATTCCCAGGCCCGCATTCAGTCCACTGAGCTACACCAGCCAGGGCCTCATATATTGCTTTTGTAATTAAGAAAACGGCATAATAATCATAAAATAACAATTAAAATATGTTGCATACGGAAAATTAAACTTTTTACTATATTTTATTTTAATACCTGAATATAGAGTTTGTTATGTTAAAATAATTCTTTTTATATGTAGTCTTATTTTTTCCTATTGTTCTCTTTGTCTTTACCTTAATAAAATCACAGATGGCTATAATAAATGCTTGGATCAAAGCCAGGTAAAGATGGCCTTATGATGATTGATTCCTCTAACTTGTCTTAGACTATACTAACAGACTATACTCATCATCTCTGCTTTTCTCATTGTATTACTAAATTCCTAAGTTCATTTTGCATAACACACATGCATAATGTCAATATATCAAGGAATTCTTTTTCAGCTAAAAAATGTCAAGTGTTATATTTTTATATAAACAGTAAATATTTATAAAGTAATTAAAATATTACTATATACTTTGCTAAAAGAATATAGATGGGTTTTGATATTATTAATTATCTGAGGACTCCATGGCTTTAGAATGTGGTTTCTTTAGATTTCAAATATAGTTCTTAAAGAGAAACTATCCTTAAAAGGCTAGAGTCTGGAACCCATTTATCTAATTTCAAACCCTACCTACAAAATCAAATACCTTTGTATCCTTAGACAAGTAATTTAGCCTGTCTGTGCTTCAGTTCTCTCATTTATAAGATGAAATAATAGCATGTCCTTTTCTTAGGATCATTGCTAATAGAAGATTAGTGATTGAAGTTAAGTCATGTAGAATAAGTCCCTTGCACATAGTAAGTGTGCAGTAAGTATGAGCTAATATTATTTCTATTAAACCACCTGAGATTGTTTGATTGTGACCTCCAAATGATAGAGTGACTCTATCTTACATCAATCAAACACATTTTTTGCTGTAGTTTTTGCCATCTTTTTACCTTAGAATAAGAACCACATGTGCAGAATATCTTCATTATGAAATATGTCTTGACTAACCTAACAGACCTTTCCTTGAAAAAATGAAATACCTTATATTTGTTTGAAATATATAGTTGAAAGTCTTTTAATAAGTTACCTGATTTAAATTTAAACTTCACACTTTGTTACACCCTAAATAATTGAGCTCCTAGCTTTTAGGAGTGATTACCTGAGTTTTATACATTCAAACTCCAAGTTGCAGTTAATTAACTTAATTAATTAAATTTTATTATAATTTGATCTCTTAAGCCCCATTTTGGTTGCAATTTCTTGTAGTGTTCCATGCTAACCAATGAAGCACACAAAAAATAGCACAACATTCCAGCTGTGACTTATATCCTTGTACAAGAGATAAAACAAAATTTATACTTAACAGTTAATAAGTTACATGAAAAATGAAAAAAAAAGACTGATGGGGAAAGGTGCTGGCTGATGTTGAAGATAAGTAAGAGGAAGAGCCACTCCAGGAAAAAAAGGAGAAGATAGAAGAAATCCAAGAAATAAGAAAGAGGCAAGGGAATAGAAAATATTTGGAAGAAAATTTTGAAAAAAAAAAACCCAACAGGTGAGGACAGAGAGAAACAATTCTCAGTCAATAAAGCTAATAAATGAGGGAAGTGCATGAGGTGCCAAGACTTATCTCATACAGAGAAGGAGCAAAGAAGAAATACCTCTTTATAAGCATATGGGAATAGTGGACTAAAAAAGCTAAATATCTAAGAAAAAAGCGAATCCACACTGGCTTGAAATTAATTACAAAACCAGTGCAAAAGTAGCAGGTCAAGGCTGATAGCCAGGGGGCTGAGGGATTGGGGTTGTAGGAGGTCCTGCAGGGGCTGAAGATGTGGGCTGTGAACTTTATGAAGACATGCAAAGATAGGCAGCATGGCCTTGGAGCTGCAGAAAACGCAACCCTTCTTCAGTGACCCTGTCTTTCTGAAAAGCAGTAAGGGCATTTTACCATCTCTACCTCTGAAGGGGGAATGTCACTGAAGAGAAATCGAAGTCCCGAGCCTAAGTTACATATCCATATGGAGTGATAATGCACAACCCTGCATAATTTGGGAACTACCTGACAAAAATTCAACATAAAAGGTGCTCCAAGATCATTGAAGTCCTTGAAATCACCTGAATAAACAAGCCAAAAATATCTTTGAAGTGACAGCTCCACAGCAGCTCTATGGCTTCCAAAATAAATAAATTAATGAATTAGAAAATAGATTTTTGACTAAACAAAAATTATTCATGCATAGTATAATAACGCAACGTGAGAAGTGGCAGAAACAGTGAAGAGAAGAATGGCTAAGCTAAAGTTTAAGGTACAAATGTTAAAAATGATTGAAAAGAAAACTAATGAAACCATAAGAAAATAAAAGCAAAATGAAAGGACCTGAGTTTAGAGTAAAAAAGACCTGGGATTGACTGAACTTACCAATAAATAATTGAATGACAGGTGTTTATTTCTCTGAGCTTTCATTTTCTCATGAAATTATTGATATGACTATCATGTGGTGTTTGTATAGAGACTGAATAAGCAAATGCATGTGAATTTCCTAGCAAATTAGAGGTGCTCAACAAATATCAGTGTTTATTTTACTACACATTTATGAAGGAGTAAGGTAGAAGTTAAAATGTGGTCTACTCTTTATTTGCAATTCTAAATATCAAGATTTATTTAGTGAATTTAAATTTTAAAGCACAACTTTCCTAATAGTAGTATTGCAAGAAATTTATATAGAATGGTTTATCTATCAAGATATACAGTTAACTAACTGCAATCTCATACAAATTTTCTGTCCACCTGTATATACAATACCTTCTTCAGGGAGGTGTGAGATAGAGTCGCAATGTGATCCTCAAATATGGGCTTCTTTAGAGGAGAAGGCTCAAGAACAGCACAATCAATTTTTCCAGATATAGCTTTTAGTTATTTTTCTGGAGCTTGAAATATATCCTCTTGAGATGTTGATTAGAATTTCATTATATATACAAATAATTTTGAGAAGACTGATATCTTCATAAAATCTCATTTTTCATCCTGAAATCTGGTATGACTCCTCCTTTTATTTATCTTTCAAAATATTTCTGTTCATCACTGAAATTTTGTGATGTTTTCATAACTATTTCTTATACAATTAATTTTACATAAAATACAACCACTATAGAAACCATATCATGGTCTAAGGCTGGCACCTTAGATACTGTTATATATCAAAGGAAACTTTTGATTTCCTTATATTTATATTTCACATCTAACATATAGCATTATTTTTCTTTTAAGTGTTTTTAAGTTGATTTTGTGATAGTTTTAAGGTAGCTAATGGCATCTTCTAGAAGCTTTCATTTACAAATAATTTCTACTATTATTCATTATATTGATAAGAATTTTCAAATAACGTGGCATGTTAAGGAAAGAGCATAGGCCTTCTTGTCCTGTGCATGTTGAAGTACTATCTATACTTCATTTTCAAAAGATGACACTTTCTTTGGGGTCTTTTTGTCATTTTTAAATAATAATTTGTTTTCCTCTCCTTTAAAGTAGTAAAGTATTTTATGAATAAAATACCTCTTTGGAACCCTGCTTTTCTTCCTGTGTACATCTTAATTCATTATGAAGTAATTTTTTTTACATAAACTTTTGAAGAGCATGTTCCTGTATTTTAGACAACCTCAAAAGGGCAATTGATCCATAGTGTAAGCACATGAGTTATGTGTTATGTTGTTGGGTCTGACTGTGAGATCCCAATCTACCATCCTGGGACTAATATGCTCTTGACAGCTTGAGTGATGCAACTGTAGAGCTGTACTGTAAGCTCCTGAAGACTAGGGCACTTTCTGATGAACACACCCCAGAGCCTTGTAGAAATATGCATGATTAGATAAAGCCACAACAGAAATATGAAACATTATCAATTTTACTAAAATACTTTTTTTCTGCTGAGGAATCAATACCTTTATATGTAAACAATGGATATTTATTGAAGTAAAATAGTAAATTGTATTTTGCTATTAATGGTCCTTATTGGAAAATTTTAAAATTACCCAGCCCACTTGACCTGTTCATCTGTTTTTACTGCTTCATTTTTCAGGCAACTACCTTTTGATTTTTTTTTTTTTTTTTAGTTTTTGCTTGATGTACATTGAGACTATGATAGCTGGCAAGATCTCAGGTTCGCAGAATGCTTTCCATTTTGATATTCCCCTTCAGTCATTCATTTTATCTTTTTACCTAAATAGCCATTATTTTATTTTTCTCATTTTGACATTATTATTATTATTATTTGTTTGTAGTCAATGCTTTCCTAATACTGTTTTTTTTTATTTCCAATGCTTTTGATCATCCTTCTACTCCTACCTGTTCAATTTACTGCTTTTGGGTAGGTACATTCTCTTCTGCAATACTCTCAGAAAGAACTTGTATGAGGTTAAGATTCTGTTTCTCGCTGATGATGCGTTTATTCTTCCTTTGGCCTGAAGCAAAAGCTCATCTAGGTATTCAGTTCCAATTTCAACACTTTGAAGATCTGGCTTCAGCCTTTATTGTTTTTGATAAGTGATTATGCTCTCAATATAATTGTTCTTTGCATGCACTCAGCTTCTTGTTTTTATTCTATGGAAGCTTTAACAGAAGTTTGGATTTGAATTTATTTTTATTTATCACGACTTCTCTTACTGTGTTTTGGTAACTTGAGGATTTTGACATAGAAATTCTCAGGCATTATTTTTATAATATCATCTCTTACTTTCCCCAATTTTTTGAGACATTATGATATATAACATATGTAAGTTTAAGTATATGATGTGATGATTTGATATACACATATATTGTGAAATAAATAACAAAATAAGGTTAGTGAACACCCACATCTTCTTACATTATTAACATTTTTGCAGTGATAACACTTAGGATTTACTCTCTTAACAACTTTCATGTATACAATATATAGTACTGTTGTAAACTAAAGCCACTATATGAGATTCCTAGGATTGATTCATCTTATAGCTGGAAATTCATACCTTTTAATCAACATCTTCCTGTTTTTCCCAGAGCCTGGCAGCCACCGTTCTACTCTGTATTTCCATGAGTTTGGCTCATTTACTTATGTATTTTTCTTTTTAAAAATTATTGTTGTCTTATTACATTTTCCCAATTTTTCTCCCTTTGCAGTTTACTTGCAATGTTATATTGTTTGCTTTCAGTGTACAGCATAGTGGTCAGACAGCCAAGTTTAGCTTTTTTAGATTCTATATGTAAGTAAGAGTGTACAGTATTTGTCTTTCTCTGTCTCATTTCATTAGCAAAAGGCAGGATTTTTTTAAATCACTGTCTCTCTGTTCAGTCTGCTAATCTTTGCCTCATTAAGGTTTTTAATTTGGTGATTGTATTCTTCTGGATCATATTTCCCCTTTGATTGTCTGTCTAATAGTCATACAATTGCCTTGACTTCTATAAAGAAGCATTGATTATATGTTTTTCCTGAAAAATTATTTTTAGCAAATGTAACTCCTCTGAGTTACTCTTTTTTGAAGTTCCTGTATCATTTCATGTACCCAGTAAATGTTTTGTAGTAGTTTATCCCTTCAGAGATCTTTCTAGGACCATTCTGCTCTGGTGTGAAATGGGACTTGTCAGAGGTTGGGAGACTGACTTTCAAGCTCAAACGAAAAAGGAGATTAAAGTTCCTACACATGGTAGTTTTACTTTGTCTGTTTTGAGCTCCATTATCAGGCATCTGTGGAGAGAGACCCAATACTATAGACTTTGCAGCAGGAAGCTTCTCTCTGTATCAAAGACCACCCTTTTGTGTTTATTGTGGTGGCCATCTACCCTGGCAGCTAAATTAGGAGCACTTCCAAGGATGTGCCGTGAGCAAGTACCGTGGGAGCCAGACATGTAAGACAAACAGAATTGGGCCCAAATCTCAAGCAGAAGTGAGACTTGGTGGGATCCCACATTGTCTTACTGTCCTGATGCAAAATTAGGCCTTCCACCTGTTGGGTTAGTGAGCAAATATTCCGCCTCCTCGTGTCCTCTGGAAAAGGAGAAATATGAGTTAAGTGTTCCAGATTCAGCCTTTACAAAGGCAAATTATCTCTTAAACTTCCTTTCAGATGTAGAACTAAACCAGAGTAAAATATTTCAGACATATTTTTGACACAAGCTAAATGTAAGCCTAGAATAATTTGCTAAATGTCACAGGAGAGGAAAAGAATTAGTCAGAATAAATAGCTGCCTTTAAGCTTAACTGTAGTATTTTCTTGTATCTGTGTTTTAAAAATCACCCCTGTTAGCTAGCAGAACACATTAAATCAAAAGGAGTTAACGTTGTGGTTAATGTCTTGCTCTTTATGATCTGCACGGGCCTAGATATTACAGAACATATTTTACATATGTAATTCTGCTCTGGGACTACTTTAAAAACCTATGTACAATATGCTGAATTAATAATGCTTATAAGTGCAATATATATGGGGAGAGTTGGAAAAACTCTGGATGAAAGCTGACATATATTTATGAGGTGCCAGATGTTTGCCTTTAAAAGTAATTTTTACTAACCCACACTACTGAGGTTTGTATTGAAGTGGTCTCTTTGTGGTTGTATATTATTTAAAATATGTTCTGTGAGACCTAGGCACAATGGGGTGAATAAAATAATAAGTACCTGTCTAAATTTTATGTACTTTTAAAAAATTAGACCATTGGGGTACATTCTTAATGCAGGTGCAGTGGATTAGAGGGAAAACAATAAAAAGAGTTATACATTTCATATACATTTGCAGGTGTTGAAAATGCACATATTATTGTTATTTTAATATTTTCTTTTCTATTTATTATGGAGGTAATCATGATATCATATGCTTATATGTAACATTCTTCTAAGGTGTTCAAACACATTACAGTCATTAATTATTTTACATTTATTAACTTCCCTGAAGGGAAACAGGGACAAGTATTATCACCCCATTTTATAGATGAGGTAACTGGTTACTAAATGGCCACTTTCTGAATGTTTCCAAAATCATTTTAAACAATTTGTCAGGGACTTTCTCTCCTTTGGAATTCTACTGTGCTTGGCCCCAGGTCCAGGCCCATCACAGGCTCCCCTTCCCAGCTGCCTCTTGCTTTACTCTTGACCCCAGGGTGGTTCATCTCTTACCACATCCCAGAGCCTGACCTACTCGAGGCTCCAGGAAGGCCAGAACAACTTTTATGTTTTTAATCTAAAATTCACTCCCATAGCTCCCAGAATTAACTTTATCCTAAGATGGAAGTTTCCATTTCTCTTAAAGAAAATTCCATCCTCATCTACAAGAGTGTGTTTCAACTTCTGGGCACAACACCAGATTACACAATAGTCAAGTTCAAGTATCTGGTTTATCTGACTTGAATAACATCGTGTATATGACAGAAACAATCCCTCCAGATGGTTTTGCATCTAATTCTATTTCTCCTCATCAGGGAGTTAGTATACACTAGTGTTTAATCCTATGCCAGTCTCCTTGTTTCTGTGATATACGATTCTCTGGTGAGTGACAACAGATCACTCAGCAGCACCGAAGGTTCTAAGGCCCAATAATACACAGACCCTGTTTAAGTCTCATGTATCTGTCATTGTATTCATGCACTCAATTACCGATTCATTAAACATTTGTTTAAATGTGTGTCTTTGTAAGTGTATGGTTAGTGAGCCATACCATTACAACAAATTAGATAAGCTCATCTTATAATTCACTTGATCTTAGCCAAAAGGCCGAGAAGCAATTAGGCCATCTTAAAGTTCAGATAAAGAGACAAATAAAAGCAATTTCCAGAATTTCTCCTTTTAAGAAAGTGTTTCAGTTTCTACCTCCAGACTGAGTCTTTTCTACTTGGTGCCATCCAGAGGGCCTGTTAACTTGGTATTCCAATAAGAAGTGGACATCATTGGTTCCTTTGACCTCTCTCTGTTTCCCTTTCTTTCCCTCTGCCTCTCTCCTCGTCTCTCTGGAAAAGCTAAAAGGCACGCTTTTAGAAGTTTCTTCACCCTTGCGATGATTCATAGCACCACTTGCTTCAACATATCCAGAGAAATAGCAACAAGACTTTGGGCAGCTGTCGAATCTGTGAATTTTTCTAAAGCAATGTAAATATTTTTCCAAAGGTCTGTCTCATCAGTAAGCCTAACATGAACAATAACCAAAGATTATGTGAAAACATGGACTGAGCCCCTTTCATGGAATGCCTTAGAAATATACTTCATGGGAACAGGGTCTGTAAGTGGTACTATATTTCCCCTTACAAAAAGAAAACCTTTCATTTATGCATATTGATTACAAACATATTTATAGTAAAATTTAGAATGTTAGGTAGCTCTATTTTTATTATGACAATGAATTAGAAATAGGAAAAATGTTGAAGTATGGATTATCAGTGTTTGTATCAAGTGCTTATCTGAAGGTGAAAATTGGGATGTCCACTTAACCCATACTTAAAATTGATTTTTTTAATAAAAATTTATAAAGTTTATAAAAATTTATAAAAAGTCTAATTTATACTGAAATTTTATGTCAATCATTTTATCAACATTTGCATGTCAAAGAGAATAGTTTTGTCTTCTTATTCTTATATAAATTCACAAATTTATTGAATCTTAGGAATTGGAGGTAATTTAGAGGTCTTTTCATTTTAACTCCCACTGACCACTGAAACCCCTTTATCCCCATAAGGGACAGATTTTTGTTCTTCATTTAAACTCACTGTGGGGTTTCAGTGGTCATTTTTTCCCCTAATGGAAAACTCACTGTTTTTAAGGCAGTGTATTTCACTGTGGGTTAGCCTTGCTGCCTTTCAGGAATTCTCTATCATACCTGAAATCCTGCCCTTTTAGTCTTCAGCATATTGGCATGTTTGGTGCTATCTCTTTAAATAATTGAAGAAAATAATATGTCCTCCACTGCCCCTTCTAAGAGAAGGGCATGTTATTTCAAGCAGTGGGAACAATATGAACAAACATGTGGAACATGCGCCCTATGAATTAAGCTGAGAGCATTAACTAGAGAATGGAATTCATGAGGAATGGGAAAAGAAAATAGAAAGGTTGGAAACAAAGACTGGGATCTGACTGTGGATAGTTGTAGGCAAGAGAACCTTTGCTACTTTTATTGGTCAGGGTAATCATATGCTCAGAAAGCTGCTTCGGAAAGGTAGCTCAGGACATAACTAATCATGCAGTAGAGCATGAGTCCCATTTGTATATTAACGTTTGGTCATTTCTTCCCTCCATATGTTAGCCTTTCCACCTTCCAGCTCTTTGTGTAATCCCTTTTCCTTGAAGGTAGGCTAGACTTAGTAACTAGATTTCAACCTACGGAATACAGTAAAAGAGCTGGGATGTCACGTTTTGATTAGATTACAAAAGACTGTGAGTTCTATATTTAAAAACAAGCAAAAATCTCAGCTTCCATGATTTATGAAGCAAAATGGCACTTTGGAAAGGTCTTTATGCAAGGAACTGGTCACGCACCAGTGAGAAGCTGACGCCCTCATAAGGACAGTTTGAAGAAAGTGAATTCTTCCAACAGCTATGTGAACTTGGATGTAGATATTTCCCTAGTTAAGTCTTGAGATGACAATATCCCATCTGACCCACGGATTGCAGCTTATTAGAGACCCTGAAGTAGAGGGCTCAGCTCTGCCAGGCCTGACTTCTTGACCTAAGAAACTTAGAACATAACTAAAGTGTTATTTTAAGCTGCTAGCTTTTGTCATAAGTTGTTGCACAGCAAAAGATAACTAATACAGAGATGAGCATGTGATATCTTGAAAGCATATGGCAGCCCTCAGGGCAGCAGTAAATGTGGCCAGCTAAGGGAGCTTAACCTTGACACACAGGTTGTGAGGATGCAAACATTATGAACAACAAAGGGTATAGTGATACCCAAAAGTAATGGGGAATTATGAATACTTAGATTATGGATTTTTCAGAGTTTTGGTATATGTACATTTGTAAAGTTCATTCATGTTCAATAATAAAACACAAAACTATATTGTCTGGACTGAGGTATTACTGGCAGTAAAATGGAATACTTCTTTGTCCCCAAAGAGCACACTTTATAAATTTTTATAAGCAGGTTTGTAGATGCAAAGCATGTGCAAGGCTAAAATAGTCAAGTTATTTTTTTTCATTGGCAGAAGACCAGCCAAATGAAGGCACTAAATGGGACCTCAAAAATTAAAGCAGGGGTTTGCTCTTATGTTTAATGTGTCTGCACTACCATTTTTTTCAGATGAAAAACTCATTCTAAATACTTGAATTTACAGAGCAGATCTTTGACACTGTAGCCAAAGGAATAAAAACTAAAACCAAAAACACAAACAAAATGAAGTGCTGACAAAGCAAATCAGACTACTTCATTTAATTAAGCCAAGTCCAAAAACTGATACCTTCCATATTGTGAAAATACCTCTTTAATACGTTTTTGTATGATTATGCATTTTTTAAGAAATATTAATTGGTAATGTGATGAGGTTTCCTCATTGGGAGAACTAGAAATGCTGAGGAAACATATATAAGAATAATTCCCTTAAGAAACTGGTGATCTTTCCTGGCTGGTGTGGCTCAGTGGATTGAGTGCTGGCCTGCCAACCAAAGGGTCGCTTATTAGATTCCCTGTCATGGCACCTGCCTGGGTTGAGAACCAGGTCCCCAGTAGGGGGCGTGTGAGGGGTAACCACACATTGATGTTTCTCTCCCTTTTGTTCTTTCTCCCTTTCCCTCTCTAAAAATAAGTAAGTAAATAAATAAATAAAAGAAATTTGTGATCTAACAAGAAGAATTATAGTGCTAAGATCCAGGAAGAGACAGAGACTCCAAGAGGTAAACCCAATATTTGGGCCTGCTTTCTCCTAGGTTTAAAGGAGAAAGGGTTCCCTTAGAGGCAAACTGAGCAGAACTTTTGATAAATGAGCAATGTCGCTGAACGGAAATTCAAATCTATGCTGGTCAAACTAGAAACCCTAGAGAATCCCTTTCATTGGAATCAGGATCTCTGAAGGGCTACACTGTAGAAGAAAAGGTAAACCAGAAATATGAAATAAATATCCTGGCCTAAATAAGAATTGAAGCCCAAATTTGAACCATCTAAATCTCCGTAATTTGATTAAGATGATCACCAATTGCTGCTGATCTAAATCAAATATAAATCCTCAGAAAGGTTCATGTCCAGCTAAGATTAAGCATTTTAAAGCATTTCAAAAATAATTAGAAAGTAGAAAACCTGGAAAAGATGTAAAATTATTTATTTAAAGGCATTGGAGAACTCCACAGTCAACAAAGACTTAAAAAGAGTAAAGTTTCAGCAAGGGAATGAAAAGAGCTAAGGGTCTATAACTGTCCTTGCAGGCATTTGTGGGTTGAAGGTTTGAGACATAGGGACACTACTAGGCTAGACAGAGTGACCAGCGGAGATTTTGGGGGAGATTTTTGAACTGGATTGACATAATTGGAGGTTTCAGAGAACTCAAAAATGACTGGTGTCCCAGTCAGCGTATTTCCCGACTTCTAAATCTCCATAGAACTTGAGGCCACAGAACTAAGATAAATGATTAAATGCCTTTAAAAAATCAAGGGACTATGATGTTGGGAACCACTCTGCCTGGTTTCAGGAATTGTAACTACCCCCCTATGGCTAAGACTGAGTGAGCGACCTCCATGGGAATGCCAGCCACAGGAGACAAAGCTTGTCTCTGGTAGCAAATGCTGCCTGTTTCCTCCCTGCCCCCAAAGCATGGTTGATGTCCATGATGGGTAGGACTCCTCACAGTGAGGGGCAAACTAAGCCAGACACGATCACTTGGAAGGCCATTATGAAAGGACTGGGGGGGTGGGGGGCTGCAACAAAGAGCAAGTTATAAACCCTTGCCCCCTGGCTATGTGACATGCCAAGTCCCCGAGTCATCTGGGAGAAGTGCTACCTGGCTCTAATCCACCTAAGCCTGAAAACCTGTGGTGGGGGAGAGGTGCAGCTTCTTGCCTTGCTAGAGTGCTACCTGGGGTAAATCTGGCATAAGAAAGAATTCCTAAAAGTCCTGTGAAACCTGTTTTGCTAAGAGTGCTTTCATTCATATGTTGTGGGTCTGAGCAGGAAATGAGTGTGTCTCCCAAAGTTTCTGAAACTCCCTTTCCTGACAGACACTGACTCAGACTAAGCCCTCAGATTTCTTTGAAATGTTATCTACTGTTTGATCCTTACTGCCTGTATTCCTGTGCATTACAACACAATACAAGCTCCTGGAGGAAGGGGCTCCTGGCCTTTTTTTCTCTGAGAAACTGGCCACCTCTCCTCCCCAAGCAGATCATGTCTTGGTAGTGTTTACTTTCATCCATGGTGGACGGGGGGGGGGGCACTTGAAGGCAAAATTGCCCCCACACTATGGTATGCTTTTGAATCAAAAAACTAATTATTGTGAATATGTCAATTTTTCCTAAGCCATTTTAAGTGTTCAGTGCAATCCCAACCAGAATCCTGAAGGGTATATTTTTAGAGGAAACTGATAAACTAATTAAAAATTTTGGAACTGCAAATGACAAAATTTTGAAGAAGTATAAACTTGGAGAACCTACACTATCAGATATTGAAGTTCAAACTCTATTACAAAGTTATAGGAATTAAGGCAGTGTGTATTGGCATATGGACAGAAATACAAGGGCGATGGAATGAAATCGAGAGTCCAGACACATTCCACAAGTGGACACACATAGGTGATGCCATAATGACAAAGGCCAAAGATGACCTTTTCAATAAATTTTCTTGTGCCAACTTTTTATTGATGTGGGAAAAAAATTAATCTGAAACTTCACATTTACATTAAAAACAAGTCCTGGTAATTGTAGCTGTAAGTAAGCATGAAATGTAAAGTGACAAAATTTCTAAGATATTATAAGGGGACCCTGGGAAAGAGAAAAACTTCTAATATTAGTTATAAAAGTGCTAATCATAAAAAATTAGACTGAGAAACCAGATTAAAGTAAAAACTGCCCTATTTATCGGAAGGCAGGTTTTGAAGAAAAAACACAAAGCACCCCCTCAGAAGGGTGAGACGATTGTAAACACGTGTGACTAAGAGAAGGATTGTATCCAAGACTTATAAAGCGCTACCTCAAATCAATAAGGAAAGCTCAAATCCACAGAATAAGTAAGCAGCAGGACTCTGTCGTCAATGAGTGCTCAACCACAGGAGTCATCAGGAGACGTAAGTGAAACATGCACTAGATTACTACTACTTTAACTACAGAAGGGTTAACATTTAAAAACTTAAATAGCAAAATTGGATGAATATATGGGGAAGTGAGAACCATAACAATGATTTTTGGAGTGTAACTTGGTACAACCACTTCAGAAAACAGTTTGTTATTATACAGCAACATTGAAGATATGTGTACTTTTTGATACAGAATTCCAGGTGAAGGTTTATACAAATTATAAATAATGTAAATCTGAACATCAAGAGATGTTTATAAAAATATTCACGGCAAAAATCGTAAGAGCCTCAAACTGAAACTAGATGGTAATGAAGATGAATTTGACAAATATAATGGAGAGCAAAGGATGCCAGACACAAAAGAACATGAACTGTATTGTTGGATCCATAAGGAGTTCAAAAACAGAAAAAGCAAAACTGTGATGTTAGAAGTAGGAATAGTGGTTACTTTTTGGGACAAGGGAAGGGAGAATTAAAATAATTAAGAGGAGACCTACAAGGGCTTTTTGTGTGATGGAGCATTAGTTATCTATTGTTGTATAATTAGTTACTCCAAAACTTAGTATTTAAAATAACAATTATGTATTATATCAGCTTCTTTGTGTCAGGAATCAGGCTTCTCGTTACCTGAATGCCTTAATCTCTGTGTCTTTTGTGAGGGTGAATTGAAGTGTCAGCCAGGGCAGTTCTTTCAAACCTTGACTGAGCCTAAAGTGTCCCATTTCAGGATCACTGATATACTTTTGGCAGGCCTCTTGTTACAGAAAACAACTCAGCCACTTTCTGGTGTATGGAGTGGAAGTTTATTTTACGCTTTCGGACCCAGGGGAGTCAGTCTCCAAATTCTGGGCATTGGGCAGCAGGGGAGCAGTTATTTTTATAGAGCAAGGGAGGGTCTGTCCTTTGGACCATTACTTCTGGCGTAAAAGCAGGAGGCAGCTTACAGAAGCAGAAGGAGCAGAGCGTTATCTCTGGCATGTAGAGGATAAATAATCCAGAGACACCAAAAGAGGCTTTTGGTCTCTTTGGGCCAAAACAAGCCACTGGGCTGCAAAAACAAATCACTCCCTAGTCACTGTGTTGTGTCTTAAAATAGCTAACAATTTTCCCCAACACTCTGAAATCTACTTCTAAGCATATGGCATTAATAGGAAAATCAATAATTAAATTTGTACTCATCATCCAATAATAATACAGATATGTAAATAAATTGTTTCATAGATAAGAGGTATACTTTATACCTAAATGTACTGCTCACTCAGTCCTTGGCAAACTTGGCCTGGCTCAGCCAGTCATCACTTCTGTCACTTCAACTGGAGAAATCCAGGAGGAAACTGAAAATTGGTTAAGAAAAAAATAGTTAAAAAAATAGCAATCCTTTTGCATAAGCAAAAACCACTAAATATGAAGATTTAAAAAATACACGAATGATATATATCAAACTTGATTTTTTTTCATTTTCACTGTTTATACTCAAAATTTTAAAATAAATTTAGTGGGGTGATATTGGTTAATAAGATCATATAGGTTTCAAACGTATATTTCTATGAGACACGACCTGTATATTTTTAAAAAGCATATATTACATCATGAAATTTAAATACTTAGATTTTAAGATTTCCACATTAATAAGAATAAGGGTCAGTTACTGACTTATTCTGTTAACTCCAAACCAATCTTTCTCTATCATGATGCTGGGGTAGGGACCCTGTACACCACACCACTGGCTGCTCCTCACTGGGTTCCATTGATAGGGAGCATGGGGAAGCAGGGCCTGAAATAGGAGAGAAAGCTTGCTCTGTCCTTTTTGATTGCTGATCTTAACAGTATGGCCCAAGCAATAACCCTTCAACCTAGCAGGGGCAGCTGATTCCAGTGGCCAGCTTTGTGCCCAGGTGCAGACCACTCAGAGTTGCCAGGAGCTCTGCCTCTGACTAAGCTTTCAGGACCCTCCCCCCACCTTCTCTCATTGTTGTCCATCCTCAAAGATGGTGGCTCTTTCTAGGAGATACTGTGTCTGTTTCACCTCAGTATTTCCCTTGCAGAATTCCACTTCTCTAACATATACTTAAGCATTTCTTTATATTAACTTCTTTTGTGTCGAAGAAACAGATATCACTTCTCTTTTACTGTCTAGAATTCCACTGATACAGTAGTTTACCTAATACTGAAGAATTATTACAAAAAATTATTATGGCCATATCTGAGCCTATACCATTATTTGTTAAAGAGAAACCTGGTTTTCCCCTGCTGACTTAAATGAAAATTATTTCATTGGTTTAAGAAGATAAATATTGATTATCGTTTAGCTTTACAGTAGTCTACATACAAAAATTTGTACTCTAGACCAATGTAACTGCCAAACAAAATCACAAGAGGTCATGCCTGTAGATAGTAAGAATAAACTTTAGCTAAGATTATTAATATACATCCTGTTAAGAAGGCACATTGCTCAACCATGCATATAAATGTTAAATAATCTATATATGCAATTTAAATAAAATGATAGCAATCATTTTATTAACAATTACAGAAAAAGAATAAAAAGACTACTAATTTCATTTCAGTGTGGAGCAAAACAATTAATAAAAATTATTCAAAACTACACAAATACTTGACAGCTGGCAACCTAATTATTACCTTTTCTTAGATATTTTTAAAACAATGATAATAAAATTTTATTTCCATGGTATAAATGTGCATTTTTTTAAATAAATAGTTTTAGATAGTAATAATGACCATAACAGTGTATTGTATACATATTTCTGATAAGAAGGTGAATACTTGTGAAAAATATTTATCATAGAGTTCCAGAGAGAACAGTTAGTACACACGTAAAAATTTTTAATAGAAATTAGTTTCTACCTTCATATTTACAATTTTTGTTGATTACTTTGAGAGAACAGTTAGTACACACTTAAAAATTTTTAATAGAAATTAGTTTCAAAACTTCATATTTACAATTTTTTGGTGATTACTTTGAAAAAGGGCACAATGGTAATTTTGAAAATAAATAATTATTAAAAAGCATATGTGAAGAATTAAGGCACAGTTCTAAATTTTAAAGATTATTACTCAATTTGCATTAGGATGTTTGGAAACATTCTGACTTTTTTCAATAAAGTCAAGCCACTTAATTATAAACATATCAAAATGCAAAAGTGACTATTTCAATATATAGCTATGACATATAGTAAGGTGAAAAGTAGCATTAAAATATTCAATAGATGAATTGAGAAAAATGAAAATAATAATTTTTCTATAGTGTATAGATTTTATGTGTATATTGATTAAATTTTCTTTTATTGAAAACTATTAATCTGTTGGGCTTTTCCTATTATTGGAAAAAGTGCCTGTGAGTGAAAGCGTCTGCTTTGATTACTGCAGGTACAAGAGTTTCTAATTGCCCAAATCATTATCCTTGTCTGATCTTCTCAGAGGAGTACAGGTAAGAATTTCAAGCCCATAAAGTCAGTGTTTTTGACCATCTATTGGCCCAGGCAAGAATTTACATATCTATGTGGACATCATGAGCTCCTGGTCAGAATATGTAATTCGATGATAAGTAAGGAATATGTAATGCTTGGTATCTAGAGTTACTATTGACACTGACTCACAATATTAGTGAGTGAGTGGTGAAGACCCTGATTTAGACCCAGACATGTAATCTGCACTAAATGTGCTGTTTTCTCTTTTCTCCCTTATGAAATTTTGAAGGCAAAGCTTGAAAACTACTGACTTTTTGCCTCATGAATTCATTTGAGGTGGTATACACTGAAATTGAAAGCACTATTACATGGGTAGCCTATTGTACATGGTGATAAGGAAGCTATTACTTTACTTGGCTGAACACCTGTCAGGGACTGCTCTTGAAATGAGTCCTGTGCACACTTAGGCTCTGCCACAAGGAATACAAGCTCGTTCTTTAAAACACGAGGTGTCAAGTCATGATCCAGAAACCTCTGTGTGTCCCGCTATCTGCATCTTGTCAGAGAAATGTCAGGACCATGTGAAAATTAAGCACTGGGCATTATGGGCTATATAATAGAACTGTTAATTCTTATTGCTATGATTACTCAGCACTGATAGCTGATAGTAATATAGGCCAGGATAGACTACCAATATAAATGGAAAACCTCAGTGTCTTTAAAAAGCAATGTTTTATCTTTTTTTCCATATCATGTGTACATCATCAGTAAGCTGTAGCTCCTCTCTCTTCTCTATTTCACCTTGAAACTCATTATGTCAGCAGCTCCTTTCAAGGATACTGCCATGCTAATGAAGAGGGGAAAAAGCAAGGTAGCAGACAACATAATACCTTTTAAAACATTTGCTCAGAAGTGGCACATGTCACTTCTATTTTTATTTCATTGGCTGAAACACCAATGATGATTCTGTTCATGGGTCCATATGAGCATGGAATGGTCAAGGACTTAAGTTGTCTGACCTCCATTGAATGAGTCATCTTATCCTCCTTATTATTTAGTGTCTCTTTTGTGCCAGATACTTTTTATAGTTAGCACTGATATAAGATATAAAGATTTATACCTTTGTGCCCACTCACACACAAACTGATGAGGCATTGTGATTTTCAACAGCATCAGCTAAACTTTCAGCTCGGTCTTGCTTGGTCTTTGTAATTATATAGGTCAATGATGCCCTTGATGGCTATTCATGGTTCTCACTGCTAGGACACTGGATCTATTAGCCATCAGCACAGACCCCTGTAAGTCAGGACCTTTGGTTACCATTTTGGATTTATTTCTTGTTATGGCAGTTATAAAAACCTTGACTCTGACAGCTAGTTGCTGTGATCTGATTTGTGCTTTTCCAGAATCTTATCCTTTCTTTTGACCCTAAAGAACTCATATGACTTCCCTACCATCAACTCTGACCCACATAGGAAAGTTACATCTGAGCTTGTGAATAATGGCAGTGCCCTCAGCACTTGATCATCCCTTACTTCTTTAGTGAAACAAGTATCCTCTAAGTCCTCCTGGGGACTACAGTCAGCCCATAGGGTTCACTGATAATACATATAAATTTATTCTAGCATGCTAACTTCTAAGAACTCCTTATTTCCTTCCTCAATACTCTGCCAAAACATTTTTCATATTTACATCTTATTTTTATCATGGGCCATTGATATTTTCCAAGCCTCAAGAGCCATTGTGTTTTTATTTCTTGATAAAACTTGAATTATATTCCTAAGAATCTCAGATTTCTTTCTAGTTTGCTTGCTTGTTTGTTTGTGTTTAGAATTCTTGGACATATTCTGAAATGCTTAATTGTACATTACTTTAATGCTCTAGGCAAAATGAAAGATGTTAATCCTGGTAGTTAAGGTTATATTGAAAAAATGCAGCGAGAAGTCTGGTCAATGCAAACCAGACCCTTTATTGAAGGTAAAAATGTTACATTTTCTACAGGGTATGCTTTCTGGTTTCTAGTCTGGTGGCATGCTCTGGGTGCCAGTTTAGCTTACATGGTATGCAGTATATGTCTTTGAGCTTTTGTGTGCATAAATACAAAATACCTTTTAGCCATATCCATATGAAAGGACATTAGAGGCAACAGAACATGTATTCCAAGGCAGGAGCAGGAATGATGGCCAATGTAATGTGGTGGGCTTTGAGTGCTTTACAACCTTAATTGTAAAGATTGTCCACTCTCCTTAGACATTACTATGACCCAAAGGCAGGCAGACTGTTGTGGGTGTTCTCAGATGCTAATTATAACTTTTGAAAAAGAAAATGTAGTTTCATAACCTACATCTCCCTGTATATTTCATGGTTGGTACATCCCATTATCAATTGGGTCTTGACAAATCTCCACTAGAGCCAAACTGCTAATTTTACAAAAGCATCGACAAACCTAAATCTCTTCTTGATATGGCAATTTCCATGTCTTGGTTTGAAAGCCATGTCTGTAATGAAGCTATGCTTTAATTTAAGCATTGGTACACCCATAAAGGTGTTTATGACTATTTCCTTTTATCTGAGGAAGAGAGATTCCCAGCAACACACACACACACACACACACACACACACACACACACACACACACTGCCAAACACATGATATTATGACAGATCCAAAAGTTATTTTGGTTGTTTTTTGGTTTGTTCTTAATAATGTACAACCAATATGACCTTATTCTAGCCACCTTTATAACAATAGTCATAAACATACTATGTTTTTGACAAGTCTGCTAAAAGGCCAAGATACACTTAGTGTTGTCACTCTAGGCTTCCATACCTTGATGAGAACTTGCCTGCTGATTTTCCAAAATTCTGAGGCAGTGCAGCATAATAATTTTGTTTTTTAATCAAAAATTTTTTATTCCAAAGCCTTCCACTAACTAGATGCATGATCTCCACTAAGTAATGTGACCGTCACAGCTTGTCTCTTTATCACTAAAATGTACATCTTAATAGTACCTGTCCCACAGAACAAGTAATGAACATATTATTACTTTTTTGTTATGATCATCATAATCAACATATGTATACATGAGGCTTACATTTTTTCTGGGCTCCTTCTTTCCTTCCTTCCTTCCTTCCTTCCTTCCTTCCTTCCTTCCTTCCTTCCTTCCTTCCTTCCTTCCTTCCTTCCTTCCTTTTTTTTCCGTATTTCTTTCTTTCTTTTTTTTTTTGAGTCCTCACCCGAGGACAAGTTTCCTTTTTTTTTTGAAGAGAGAGAGAGAAAGAGACATTGATACGAGAGAGAAACTTTGACTGGTTGTCTCTCATACACAACCTGACTGGGGATAGAACCTGCAGCCTAAGCATGTGCCCTGACCAGGAATCAAACTGGTAAATCTGTTTACAGAATGATGCTCTAACTAACTGAGCCATGCAGCCAGGGCTTGGTATATTTCTTATAAGAGTAATATTTTACTTACTTGTGAATGTTGGGCAAACGTTAAGAGTGCATAAAAAATTTTAGTCTTTGGGAGGCTCTATTTAATTTTTTAAAAGTTGATAAATTCAGAATGACTTATATGGTATATGGTTTGATAGGAAAGTGTGTTATGATTGATTTGGGTAACATGATTTAATACTCAAAAAGTGTTGTAAAGGTATCTAGCTTACATGGTGGATTATATAATAGGGAGATTCACTGATAGTCTTAGTAAATAGTGATTAAAAGGAAACAAAACATGTAGCCATTGGAAGTTGAATGGGTATTATATTAAGGGAAATTAAGGGCCAAAATGTTTCCTTTTGACATGATCTAGAATAGTACAGCACTTACATGAACTGTGAGGATATACAATCATTCTACTTATTATACATTAATATTCTGGACAAAGAACATATGGAATAAAGAAGTCTGAATTGAATATGTACTCATATGAGAAGTAGGTAAATTACTCTTCTAGTTAATACATTTAATTCCAAGCTATGCCTTTTAGTAGAAACATTTTTTAGTATACGCTGGTTTGTTGTATGCTAGTGCAATTTTTGTTGGAATTCCTGATTTTTGATGATCTTACCAGCTCTGCCAGTCATTTTACTAAAATTTAATGCATACAAGATTCCAAAGCAAGAAATTATTCTCTCAGGTAAATTTCAGGGTAATTTTTGAAGGAGTTCATGTCTGATAAGTGATGTTTTACAATTTCACTTTGACTATATCGCCTGGTATGGGAAAGGTATTTTCCAGGTATGGGAAAGAAATTTTTGAAAAGTTTTAAGTACGACTTCACATGCAGTATTCCTAAATAAATTGTTAGCAAAAAGCAAGGGCAAAGAGCATAACCAGAACTGAGGTGATCAGAGATAGCACACATTTTTCAACAAGAATGATTGCTTAGAATATAATGCAGGAGAGTTTGATGAAAATAGTCCATGGCTGCGGCTTTAAACTAAAGAACAAGTTTAACAAGTAGAAATGCAGCAGGAAAATGGAAGTGCTTTGGAAACCTCCTCCACAGAGTGCATTGTTATGGATTTAAAATGGATTGCACACGGTAATGACAGTTACCATATATATATGTGTATGAGCTTACCAAATTTTAGCTTTTGTCTAAAAAGACAGTACACAATTTTGACAACACCTGGATTTATATGCTCAAAACTAGAGAAGAGAGGATATTTCTTTCTGATATTTGCTAATAATTATTTGTCAAAATAGTGAGTGTTCTGTTGATTTCCTCTGCTTAGTACATTATATGATCCATAATAATTCATGTATTTAAGAAAGACAAATCAATGATCAAATTTTGTATTCATCATAGACAAATAATATTGAATGTTCTGAAGTGTGCAAAGATGTATCTGATAAACTTATAATCTAGTTGGTCAATTTCCTGAAAGTTAATTAACTTCAGTTTTGTCATCTGTGAAATGGGAAAAATTAATAATGCCTATCTATTAAGGATACTGAGCTATCGGAAATCTTGTATTTAATCTCTGGAAACTGCACCAAACTCCTGGAGCAAATGTGTGCATACGTATATCAAGTGATGGAGATATTTGTTAAGAAGCCAAGATCATAAATCCAAGTTCAACTGTCATAGGTAAAGAAGTGTTTGTTTTTTTAATTTGTGGTCTTATACATTCCCATGTAACATGGGTGCATATTTGCCACTTAGATTGTTGTGAAAATTTTGAAAGAATAAAGGTAGGAGGACATATCTGTAATAAATTAAAATTTATATTAAAGCAAATTATTAAGATACTGTACACTGTACAATTGATACTAGAGCTCTTTGATTATAGGTAGACATTTATGGACATGGAAAAACTGTGAGAATATTCCCCCCATGTGACTTTCCTGAAGAATCAGCTAGAAAATAAGATTCAGCTACCCAAGATCTCTTGATGAAGTTTTGTCATTGGTATTAGTGATGATTATGTAATATGGTTTGAAATTAAGGAATGCAATGCCTTTATCTTTGTTCTTCTTTCTCAAGATGGTTTGGCTATTGGGTTCAGGACAAGTTTTTAAGATTATTTGTTCCACTTTTTAAAAATCCCATTGAAATTTTGATGGAGATTGCATTGACTCTTTAGATTGCTGAGGGTAACATTAACATTTTAACAATATTGATTCCTCCAATCCATTAGTGTGGAGTATTTTTTCATTTATTTGTGTATCCTTAAATTTCTTTCATTAATGTCTTATATATAAAGGTCTTTCATCATCTTGGTTAAGTTAATTTCTAGACTTTTGTTAAACATTATCTGAGGATATGTTTATTGATTTTAGAAAGAAGAAGGGAGAGAGTGAGAGAGGGAGAAATATAAGTGTGGGAAAGAAACATCCACTGGTTGCCTCTCCTCCATGCACTGACCAGGGATTGAACCTCCAACCTAGATAAGTGCCCTGACAGGAGATCAAATCTGCAGCCTGTTTGGTATATGGGATGATGATCCAGTTAATGCAGCCACCCAATCAGGGCTCGGTTTTTTATTTTTTGATGCAGTTGTAAATGAGATTGTTTTCTTTATATCTCTTTCTGATAGCTTGATATTAGAAAATAGAAATCCAAAAGATTTTTTAGTATTAATTTTATATCTTGCAACTTCCCTGAATTGATTAATTAGTTTTAAAAGTTTTTATGTAGTCATTATGGTTTTATGTATAATATTATGTCAGCTGTAAATTGCAACAGCTTTACTTCTGCCTTTCCAATTTTGATAACTTTTATTTTTTTTTTCTTGCCTAATTACTCTGGCTAGGACTTGCAGTGCTTTGTTGAATAGAAGTGGTGAGATTGTCATCCATATGTTCTCTTCAATGAAATGTCTCTTCATGCATTTGTTTGTCTATCTTACTTTAAAGGGTTCTTTGAATATTCTAGGTACCAGTCCTTTACTGAATACATAGTAGGCAAATATTTTCTCCCGATGTATAGTAGCTTATCTTTTCTTTCTTTTTCATAGAGTAAAATTTTTATATTGACTCAGTCCAATTTATTAATTTTTCTTTTTATGAATCATGTTTTTGATGTCTAAGAACTCTTACACCATAGATCACAAGATGCTCTATTGTTTTTCTAAAAGTTTATAGTTTTATATTTTGCATTTAAGTCAGTGATTCATTTTGAGTTAATTTTTCTATTAAGTGCAATGTGTTCTTTTGCCTATTGAAGTCCAAATGCATCACGTGTTGAAAATCTTATTTTTACTTCCTTGAATTGCTTTTGAATCTTTACCAAAAGTTCAATGTTCTTGTGTGGGTGAATTTTGAGTTCTCTATTCCACTGATTTATGTCTATTGCTCTGCCAAAATCACACAGTCTTGGTTGATTTAGCAAAATAACATATTTTAAAATTTGGTAGAGTGATTCCTCTTTATTCTTCTTTTTCAAAATTGTTTTTAGTTATCTTACTCTTTGTAGTTCGATATAAATTTTAGAATAATCTTGTCTATATCTACAAATCTTCTGGCTGGGATTTTGATTGGAGTTACATTAAACTTAGGGAGAACTGACTTAATTTACTATGTTCAACCTTCCAATCTATAAAGATGGTATGTCTCTCTATTTATTTAGAACTTCTTACAACAGCATCATGTAGTTTTCAGCATGCAAGTCTTACATATGTTTTGTTAGCTTTATACTTAAGTATTTCATGTTTTTGAGTGAGTGTAAATAGTATTGTATTTCTTAGTTGTGGTGCCCTCATGTTGATTACTAGTATGTATATGTACAGCTGCTGTTTTGTATCCTGCAATGCTGAGACTGTGCAAAATCCACTTATTAATGCTAGGAGTTACTTTCTTGTCTATTTTTTTTTGGTAAATTCTTTGGAATATTTTATGTAGACAATTATGTTATATATAATACAAGGCAGTTTTATTTTTCCTTTTTTATCTGTACACATTTTATTTCTTTTTCTAAACTTACTGCATTTGCTAGAACTCCCAGCACTTTGTTGAATATTATGGAAAGAGCAGATATCTTTGCCTTGATCTTGATCTCTGGAGGAAAGCTTTCAGTCTTTTAGTATAATGGTAGCTATAGGTTTCTTGTAAATGCTTTTGGTAAAGTCGAGGAAGTTGCCTTCTCTTATTTTTCTGAGAGTTTTTGTGGTTAAAACTCTCAGAATTTTGACCTTTTGTCAAATGCTGTGTTTGTGTTCATGTGATCATGACAGTTTTCTTCTTTGGGCTATAAATACAGTGTATTAAATTGATTGATTTTAGAAAACCGAACAAGCATTGTATCCATGGAATAAAACCCAGTTGTTCATGGTGTATGATTCTTAATAAACACATAGCAAAAAAACCCACATAACAAAAAAAGAAGTGGTGAGAATGGGCATCATTGTTTTTTCTTGTTATTATGGGAAAGGTTTTCAGCTTTTCACCATTGAATATGATAGCTGTGAGCTTATAATTTTGGCCTTCATTAGGTTGGGAATGTTACATCTATATCCACTTTGTTGAGAGTTTTTCATAAATGAATATTGATTTTTTAATGAATGAGTTTTCTGCATCTATTTAGATAATCACATGATTTTATCCTTCATTTTGTTGATGTGGTAAATCACATTGACTGATTTGCAGATGTTGAGCTATCCTTGCATCCCTGGATTAAATTCCACTTGATCAATAAAGAACATGATCTTTATTTTTTTAACTTTATTTTTATTGTTCACACTGTTACATATGTTCTCATTGTTCCCCCCGCCCTTTGCCCTCTGCACACCTCCACCTCTCCTTCCCTATGGCCACCACCACATTGTTGTCTATGTCTATGGCTCATGCATATAAATTCGTTGGCTAACCCCTTCACCATCTTTCATGCAGTCCCACCTCCCTGCTTTTCTCTGACAGCTGCAAGTTTGCTCCATGTATCCATGCCTTTGTCTCTATTTTGTTACTCAGTTTATTTTGGTCATTAGGTTCCAAATATAAGTGAGATCATATGGTATTTGTCTTTCACTGACTGGCTTATTTCACTTAGCCTAATTATCTGTAGGTACATTCTTACTGTCACAAAAACTTGGTTTGTCAATATTTTGTAGAGGGATTTTTAGATTTTAAAAGAGATTTTTAAAATTAACTTTTATGAGCTAATAAATATGCATATAACTTTTATTTAATTTGAGGAAGAAATAAAAAGTATTTTACTAATAAATTTATTAATTTAATCACTTAATTCACTCTTGTATAAATGCTACTCATTGCTGTCATTAGAAGCATAAAACAACTCACCTGTAAACCTATGTACTTTAGAAGTCTTTTCTTACCCAATTGTTTTCTGGATTTTCTTCTGTTCTTTTATGTATTTTTAAATATTTTACTCTTTAAAGTCTTTTGTAATTTTTAAATCAATAGTGATACTCCAGTAAAAAAATAGTACTATCTTTACTTCTAAATTTATTTTTCTTTATTTATAGCCTATCCCAAAATAGATTATAGAGACTTCGATTAATTTTACTACAGAATTTGATTTATTTAATGTTATTTCACTATAGTGATAAGGTGCCAATATTCTGTTACTTATTATCATGGTCTGCTTTACACTCAATTACAGGGTGCAAATAGTAAGTTGAAGAAGTTGGGTTTTAGAAATATAATATATGCACAATTACTAATTATTGATTCAAAGCTCTACAGGTAATTAAACAAGACTATTGTAAAGGCAAACTATATATAAAATCCCTATAAGATTTAATAGTTGTGCCATGTTTTTGAAGTTCCTTTTTTGAGTCCTGATCCTTAGAACAGTTTAGAAGAATGTAGGTAAATGAATTGAAGAAGCATCTTTTTATTATTACTTTAATAAAGCTGAGTATTTTGTTATCTAAGGAAGTCAGAATGTATATTTTATTATATTCTGCTCCATCAACAAAGGTTTATTTACCCAACATATTTTAAAAAGGGAATTGAACCCTGTAAAAAACTCTCTTGCAAAGTTTTGCAATTTTATTAGAATGCATAATACGATCATTTTACTCCCTGAATGTTGATGTGGTTAGAATTATTATTAGTGTCACATTAGTGAGTTTGATTGTTGATAGTGTATGGATTACAATATATTCATTACTACTTTACATATTTATCACCACTTTTGTTACATATTTCTCACACACACGTACTAGCCACTCCCTAAAACGGCACTGAAATCTCTTAAGATAAATCACATGTATATAACAGTTCACTGCAGTTCATAGCCTATCCTAGATATATAATAGACATTCAAAAAACATTTTTAATCGCTTGCTTTTTAAATTCACTTCTAAAGGTTTTACTGGTAATTCTTGCCTTTTGACCACTGAAACAGAAATGAATATTTTCTATGTATCTCTCATCCTGCCATCACTCTCACAGTGATCTCAGCATCAGATGCATCTTATTCTTTGGTACCTCTCAGGATACCATTAATACATTCACAATAATGTTTACTCACCTCAGTCTATTACGTTCTGACATTGTCTTTTGATCTCTTCAACCTTGGTAACTATTATCACATTAAGCAACCTTTTACAATTATTAGTATTTAGAAAATAATAACCCGAGCAGCAATTAGATGTGTTGCCCTTCTGGTAGTCTGTAATTTTCCTTTTTCCTATTAAGTAGTGGACTTATACTCTTCAGTGACATTCTTTTGATTCTCAAGCACTTACAATAAGTGTTTCCTTATTTCTTTTTATAACCTCTGCCAATTGAGTTTCATTCTGTGACTCTGTCTCATGACTTTGCCCTAGCACAGACCAAGTAATTACTACTCTTACATTTTTACCTTGTAACTACATTTTTCCTGCCATTTTAATGTAATTTCCATAGTGCCCTATACTCAAGTTAGGGCACTCTAGGTTTCTGAAGGTGATTTACTGAGATGAGACATATAATCAAAGTCCTAACTGCTGTTCACAGCACTTATTGTAATACATTGTACACTAATATTTTTGAACTTAAGAATATCAGACATTTGAAAAATTTATATTAAACAATAAATACATGTTATTATGACTCTTTGGCTAACTTTTCCAGTAGCAAACTTCTATTGGAATTCTATATTTGAATGTATAAATACAAGACTAACTGATACAAAACCTCTAACTTATGCAGTGATAACTGGGAGGGTTTATGTTGTTGTTGTTTTATGTATAGATGATTAATTTGGTGGAAAAAATAAAACTCCACTACAAAATGAAATATTTCCCATTGTCAATTAAGGTATATGTTCCATACAATGCTAGGTATAGTACATTGTTCAAGGTTCCTGAGAAGTCTGTGCATAAATAACCCTGGTAATGAAATTGAACATCAAGCAGTTCATACATTTAAGGGGACACTCTGGTCCCAAACATTATTATTCAGAATGGCCAGACACATATCTGGTCAACTGGTCTTGGCAGTGGGATGAGAATTTCGTGAAACAAGCTCATGTTTATACTCTAAGTAGGTATTCCTAAAGTTCAAAGATTACCACTTCCTTGTGGTAATCTTATAGGTCTTTCAAAATTTATCTCTTCGATGGTAAATGTCATCTTAGTTATTTTGGTCATGAAAGAAACATATACACATACCCTGCACTTAGAATTTAATTTTAAGTTTACTGAAAGTCTATTCATTATAGTGCTAATCTAGTGAGGGTTTAGTTGTTCTTTGGCTTTCAGATTTTCTGAATTTTCCATTTGAAACACTGAAAAAATAGATATATATATATATATGCCTATTTTCTTTTGTAAAATGGTAAATGGGATTGATCACTCAGCCTAAAACAGAAAGCGCAAAGCAGAGATAGATATTTACTTTGATTTATAGCAATATGTGTATTTCAGCTTAATGAAGATTTTACTCCTGGGGACATTTAGAGAATGAATTGGAGGTGTTTTGATATAGGAGGGCAAAGGGAATCTTGTTTTGTTCTGATTGATTTTCCTGCTTAATCTCATACCGTCTCAGGAAGTAGTACAGTAATGGTTGAATACTCTTTAAAAATGAGCTGAATTTTTGAAATATGTCTTATGGAAACTAACACAAGGAAACTTGCTTTGATTGGATTATAGCACATTTGGTGTATTAGATATTGGCAGAGTAAGTCATGGGAAGAGGATGCAAATGTTCAGCAAAACTTTGTCCCATCAGGCATATTTTATATTATGAATTTTTGTCAATTTGTGGGACTAGAAAAAGAGTCATGATTGACAACTTAAGACCCAAATAAGCTGCAGAGGTAGCACCAGGGTAGCAATGGCACAGGACGGAGGGAAAGAGATTCAGTGACTGTCAGTGATCATAATTGTGTGCACCGCACCAGTAACTCAGTGCACAGCACAGTCTAAGTGAAAGGTCTCCCTTCGTGGGTCTTAGAATTTGATGCGATCACACTGACAACCAAAAGGGGTAACTTTATTTGTTTTCTTTAAAAAAGTAGTTTTTAAAAATTTTCCTATGTTAGTCAGTTGGTAGTTGCATCTATGTCCCTGACTGAAGAAAATGTATGAACCACAGCTGAATGATTAGCATCTAAAATAAAACTAAGTGAACTTTGAATTTTCATGTAAGTTTTATGGCCTTTTGTTATACAAAGTTAATACGTGTCCATTTTAGAAAATTCAAACCAGCACAAAATAAAATTTAAAATTATACATAGTCATATTTTCCAGCCATAACCTCTATTAATATTTTGTTTATATATTTTCAAACAATTATCAATTTGTCAATCACATGTCTATTTTTAAAAATGTCAGACACAGATGGGGTCATGGCCTGCATTTGGGGTACGTTGTCATTTTTAGAGCTAAATATATTGCTAACAAATCCCCATTGTTGCAAAGATCCTTCTCTATGATCATCTGCATGGTTATGGCAACTCAACTTGAGGATGCCCAAGAATTTATTTGTGAATCATATCTATAAAAATCACTTTATTTATCAGGGTTCAGAATAAGACTGTCAGAAGCTATAAACTTGTTGGAAAGTAGAGAGACTTACTCGTTTTCTTTTCTTTTTCTGTTCTATTTGCTGAAATCATTCAAACTTTCTGCTTCTTGTATTATATAACATTATATTTTATGTGTGGTTTGGTAGTCCTCATTTCAAAAAGAATTAGATATGTATTTTCTTCTTTCATGTGACATCATAGTCTTTTATAATATCTTCATTCTAGTTTTATTAGGGTATTATTTTTAAAAATGAGTACTTATTTCTAATAGAAATACTTAGAAAAATATGCTTTAATATTTAAAGATCCTTGTTAGCTTAAGAAAACTTCTTTAGTTCCTACTATTTATTAAGGGGATAGATTATTTTTGTGGAAAGACTGCTTGGTATCATACAAAACCATTCATTTGACATCAATATAGGGGAAGGCTTCCAATCATTGCATTGCTAATTTTGGTGTGATTTTAGGAAAATTATTTAACTTCACTGAGACAATTTTCTTTTGTAAAAAAATGAGGCCTATTTTGCGGGGTTTTGGAAATGGAGATAAAATTTGTTTTTCAGAATTTTTAGGAAGTTCAGTGATACATTATCTATGATCATATCTATATAGATTTTCCCTAGTGTATGGTACACACTCAGAGAATTATAGATATGAACATAATCAGCAGTCTCTTTCTGTCATGCTGTTTAGAATGAGAATGATTTTTCCACTGCTCAGTTTCTTCTCTTTCTCTGTATCTACCTCTATCTCTTCTTCCCTTTCTTTTTTTGTTTCTTTTTTTTTCTTATTTCTTTCTCATCATTCCCTTTTCTTCCTCTGTTTCATTTTAGCTCTCAACAGCTATAGAAATAAGTTATATTTCTTTTTTTTAATATTTATTTATTTATTTATCTCTAGAAGGGAAGGGAAGGAGAGAGGGAGAGAAACATCAATATATGGTTGCCTTTTTTGCGCCCCCTGCTGGGAACTGGCCTGCAGGGAACTGGCTTGCAACCCACGCCTGTGTCCTGACTGGGAATTGAACCGTAATCCTCTGGTTCGCAGGCCTGCACTCAATCCACTGAGCTACACCAGCCAGGGTGAAATAAGTTATATTTCTTTTAAAAAATGCTACCCAAATGCCCTGTAGAGTTGAGATCAAGTCATTACCGAGAAGTTCTAATTCCATACTGCACATTCCTTCTTTCTTCCCTGAAGACTATACCTGGTTCCTCATCTATATTTATCACAACCTTATTTACAAATTTATTAATGTTAAGCATTAGTTGTACACATAGTTACATTCCTCTGCTACCATTTATTTAATGTATTTTCACTGTAGATAATGATTATATAACACCCTAAAATGTTATTTTTAAAAAATATGATATTCTGCCATGTTTCCAAAAAGTTATTTCCTATAATTGAGAAGCACTTTTTTTCCTTTTGGTTTGGCTCAAAAACCATGGCTTAAAATATTTTCCCCAGTTAAAAGTCTGCTAAATACCTCAATATACCTGTGATTAAAGAGTCCTTTTTATAATAATAGGCAGAGTTTCCTCCAGGTTCTTAGAAGTGAACAGAAAGATGAAGCTGAGTAGAGCAAAATATTGGGTGTAGTATGGAAATTATAGAAGCATACTAAAGAGAGAGGAGGAAAACTATGAAGTAACGCTCTACCAGAATGGAAGAGTGGAGAGGTCACTCAGCTTGAAACTGGAAAACCTGGGTTCAATTCCCAGAATTACTACTTCCTCATGTTACATTATTACAGAAGCCACTTAACCTTGCTTAGCCTTTGTTGCATTACGAAAGTCACTTAGCCTTTTTAAATCTTAGTTTCCTCATTTGTACATTAAAGATAAATCATATCTATTTTGAATAACTGTTAGGATAATTAAAGTAATAAGTTAAAGTGGTTTGTATACTAGCACTATTTTTTATTTAAGGAAATAAGCATTTCTTTTTTACAATGGCAAAAGGCAAAGGGTGCTTTAGAAATAGATATGCACAGTGATGAGTACAGGGACCATCCTGAGAGAAAATAAAAAATTATGCCCTCACATGGAATCCATCTGAAAGGCAAAACAGGTGGTTGAATTGGATTTATACTCAGGGTGGGGAAAAGAAGATGAAGAAAAAAGGCTTTCTATTTAGTGAGGGTATTAGACAGCTTTACTCATGTCATATTATTAAATCCCCAAGACAACTTGGCAGTAAGTTTTATTATCCTCATTTCACAGGAGATTAAATAGATGCAAAATAAGTTTTCTAAGTAGCTTGTTCAACATCACACAGCAAATGAAGAGGAGAAGCTGGGGATCAATCAGACCCAAGCCAGCACACCCAACACGTGCTGCACCAGTCAAAACACCACTCCAACACGACTAGTAAAAGGCACGCAGACACACAGCAGCGAGTGGCTTATTCTTTTCTGAGGCTTTCTGTTAGTCCACTAGATCAACAAGGGGGCAAGAACAAAGGCTTTTGTCTGCTTTAGTGTAAAATTCCCAAGGGGGATAGGTTCTCATTAACAAAGAAGACTCAATATTAACACCTTTGATGTGCCATTTTCATGATAATATGCATTCACTGACCATACAAGAGTGCCGTACAAGTTTAGAAAAACAATATCATGTTTTTAATGATGGGCATACTGTCTCAAGAAAATTACCAAGAGTGTATATTTGGAAAATGATGGTAACAAAATCATTTCTTGAAATGAGAACAAATAATTTAGAATACCTTTTCCACAAATGGAAGCCTATATTCCCCTGCTGGGACAAATGAGGGACAATGAGGAACAAAAGGACAAGAGGGAAAGATAACGTTATATATTAGAAATATGATCATTTGCGTTAACACCTCCGTAAGTAGGTAAATCCACCTTATTTTCTCCAATACAGACTGTACAGGTTCCTTTGATTTAAATTAGTTGGAGCTTTTTAAAAAATTGTGTAAGAAAATTAATTTACATCACAGTCTGGATTTGACTTGTGAGCATAAAGCTTTCTGTTTGTCTAAAGCTGTTGAAGCCAAGACCTCTAAAGGAAGCACTGAACTCTATGAGTAGACTACTTTAGCTTTATAATTTCTCCAGCTGCTGGAAGCTTAACTATGTGGTACCATGTCCGAGCACTTGAAGTGAACATCTGATATGAAAGCATTATGACGTGTGATTACTTGGCATGTGGTGTGCGATAAAGGTTAACAGACTCCTCTCTCCATTTGGCGTTTCAGCTTTGCACACACTTACAGGAAAAGTTGCCAAAAAGCTTTCCTCTTGTTTCTCTATTTCTAAATTTATTCCTGCTAAGAGGTGAGTCTTTATGTGCTCTACTCTAATGCAAATATCATGGTTATAGTACCTTTCCTAGGATTTGTGGGAAACATATGGAGAGCAGATTATTCAGGTTGTAAAAATTACCACTTCAGATTTGGTTCACTTGCCTTGTCATCCTTCCTGTCATCCAGTACTCTCTTTTCACCCGCCATGTAAACATCACTTTGGCACAAGATTTCACTTCTGAATTTGATGAGGTCTCATGGGCTCTTTGTGTCTATAGGTGTGCACAAACATGCTGCAAAATGTGAACTTCTGTTTTAAGGTGAGGAGAAAGGAAAAGTGGTTCTTTATTCTTTACTTGGCAAATATATACAAAGTCAATGCTCATTTACTTTAAATTGAACCTCAAGTATTTTCAGAGTGAAAGGGATTTGACGAGGAGTGGGCCAGATACAAAATTGGCATGATGGCTGATGTTAACAAGCTTGAATTCGCCAACCAAGAAAATATATGTGCATAAAGAAGTATAAGGAAGTGTGAGGGAAAAGATAAATGTTGAAGGAAAAACATAAGGTCTTCTGGAAAATTCAAGAATTGGGAAAAGTTCTGGCTGAGGAACCTAGAAGACTTAGTGGAAGAGAAAGACTTTGAAAAGAGTCTTTTAAAATGCATCAAATATACTCTGGTGTTTGAGAAGTTTAAAAGGGTGAACTTGGTATCAAAAATATATAATTTTAGGCACAGAGGCAAGAAAGCACAGATCAATTTTACTGAGTTGTAATTGTAAAGTGAGTACATGTGAAGCTCAGTTGAAAGAAGAGTTGGAAAATCATTTGGGGTACATTTTAGAATCCTTCAAATGCCTTGCATAGGAGATAGTAATTTGTTTCTCAGGAAATGATATTTTATTACAACAAAAATTAGGTAAGAGATGTGATTTGGGGGACTATTCTTATAATAATGTGAAATATTGATCTGGAAGGGAAGTTAGGGGTGGGAAAACCAATTAGTAGGCAATGTTAATAATAAGAAAACAATCAAAGTATATATATATATATATATATATATATATATATATATATATATATATGAATGTGGAAGGAACCAATAGGAAAATACCAAAGCAAAAGCATTAAGAGAAAACTTACATAATAGCACAGTGTGTTAGATTCAAATATGATTGGAAGGAGACAGAAATTTAAACAAAAACGTGACTAGAGCTGGATACTTGGGATGAGGTGAAAAATCTGGGTAGCAGTAAGTTACTGGTATCCAAGATCCATTCAATTTACATTCTGGGTTGTATTTCCTCTAACTTAGGATGATGTGCAAATTGGGAAATGTAACTTTGGTAATAAGATAAATCATAATTTTACTGGGTTGAAGTCACCAGGGGAGAGGGAGAGTCTGAAATACAACGAAGATAGAGTGGATTGATGGCACAAAGGGGCTAGGTGATGGTCAAAGTCCTGGGTGGATAGGTAGCCTTGGAAAACAGGAGGAGTTTCAAATTGTTCTCTAACTCAGTGAAGGAAGGAGAGAATGGGAGAAAAGTAGAGATATTTTAAGATAACATAGCATAAATTTGAGAAACAGAGAGTTAAATCTAGATCAAAATGAAGTCCAGGTGAGCTGGTTTTCTGGTCGTGAAGGAACTATAATTGTGGCTGGAAACAGAACAGTGTGTGCACAATGGAGAAGACTCACTGGGGAGTGTACAAGACTCTGCAAAATCATGTTCAAGGGCTTCCAGCTGCATATGCTTCATGAGGAAGTTCAAACCAGCTGGGGGAAATGCATCTCACTCAACCCGTCCATAGTAACAATTTTGCTAGAGCTCAGGTGGAATTTGAATATCAATTACACTAAATAAATCACAGCAGGTTCTGAAAACAGTACTGTTTCCTTGTTTCTTGGGAGTTATTATTTTTTCCACTTTTATTTTTAATTGTTTTTTTAAATGTATTTATATGTGTGTGCTTTATCAATTCTTTGTTCAGGAATAGGTGATATAACACATATACTTTTCTAAATTTAAGTATAATTTTCTAATCTAGACTCTTATAGTCAAGTGTCGTCAATCTAAATTCCATTTCCACCAAATCCTAGCTGCTAGACTACCAGGGAGCAACAATAAAAAAATGTTTAAAAAATAAACTTCCATTTCTTTTTTAAAGTAGAGGTAATAATCAGCAATAGTTACCCTAAGCTTTATTGAAGAGTACATAGGTATAAGGCTGATTTGCCATTAATTTTTTTGTGTAAGTAATAATGCACACTTTCATTTATATAGTGATTTTAATGGACAGAGAACTTTGGCCTACATCTGATTATAGTCTTATAAAAACCTTGCAGTAGGTATTATTTTATAGTCATTTTAATTTAGACAGAACTGAGTTATAGGGGGGTGATGTAACTTCCCCAAGGTCCCCAAGATGACTGCACTTGGAAAGTGGAAAGAAACAGGGCAACACTGACCTTTATACTCCATATATGGGTTATGTCCTTAATTAATGAAGCTGAAATTTAGGGGTGCATATATAGTTAGAAATCATTATTAGGTGTTATTTTATCTTTAATTTAATTAGTAGTTTATTACATTATTCTTAGTACTCACAGTTTGCTGGTTTGTTAGAATACAATGAACTGTGTAGAAGGACTATCACTGTGTTCTTAAGGAAGTGGTGTACTGTTTAGGAAATCACACACATGCATGCTAATATTTTTAGTGAGAGGGTTATGTGAGGAGGAAGGTGCCTATGCTTCAGATTCCTCTTTCCTTAGAATACTTTGCTCTTCTACATTGCTTACTTTCTGCATTAAGAAAAAAGTTTTAAATATTTTACTTTATTTTAGAGAGAGGGGAAGGGAGGGAGAGAGGGAGAGAAACATCAATGTGTGGTTGCCTCTTGTGTGCCCCCCATCAGGGACCTGTCCTGCAAACCAGGCATGTGATCTGACTGAAGTCAAACTGGTGATTCTCTGGTTCACAAGCCAGTGCTCAATCCACTGAGCTACACCAGCCAGGGCAACAACAACAAAAATGATTATGCTTACATGGAACTGATTTCTGGTCTCAGAGACATCAAATAACAAGATTATTTTCTTTATTGAGCAAAAGTTATTAAATAAATGTTTTAATCTAAATTAGGGGCAAATGCAGTAAATACCTGTTCAAATAAATCTGTTACATTGAAAACATATTTATATGCCTTAGTATATACTAAATAAACCCAAAGTATACTTTTCTCTCTTTCTTTCTACACCAATGCTAAAACTTCATTGGCACAGAACAGACAACACCTAACACAAAATGTCATTTATCAAAGTTATAACTGGTGCATAAGAAATTTGCTATGGATTCCTATCAATAAGAACTATTACTTTCTTATTCATTCCAACATAGTTACTCCTCTTTTTTGTTCATATTTTCATGAAGTCCTTAATGCTGCTCTGTATCCTTTTGGAAGCGTGGCAACAATAACTAAGTTACTATCTTTCAATAAATTAATCTTAACCATTTAGTAGCCACTGAAATAAGATTTGGGCTTCAGTAAAATTTCATTATAGTTTGTTCAGTTTTTCTCCTTTAATATAGCTTAACTTTGGGGATTGTTGGTTTAGAGTAACAAAAATAAAAAAGGACATCCAAAATGGTATTGATTCGTTAACATCCTCAAATTGGAAGGGAAAGGCACGTTTTCTCTTGAGCCCAAAATTGATTTGCTTTTCATGGATTCTACTTCGAGAGCACTTGGAGAGGAGAGAATTTTGCATGTCTTACATATTGCATAAACTCATTGTATCTTCTATTGGATTCTAATGTACCTTATTTCAATATCCAGATTGTACACAAAGGATAATTTAGGTATAATTTAACTTTAATTTCTGACATTTATATAATCCTTTATATCATCTGACATCTAAGCCTTCTTTTATATTTCCTTTAGCATTATTCAAGAAATTCTACATCAATTGATCTTGACCAGGAATGGCCCTAAGCCAATAAAATGCCTTTTGCTTAATAAAATTGCACTCAGAATAGTTTAAAAGGTGCCTGCATTTAAAGGTGAGTATGACACTGGCTGCTCCTTCCCTGTGCCAAGTTGCTGTCTGGTTCAAGGTGTTAAATAGCATAATGAGTTTGGTCTCTTCTAATAGTGAAAATAAAGACCCCAGAGAACTTGCATGGAGAGGGAGTTTCACAATGGGAGATGACAAGTCATTCTGAATACGACTTTTCCAAATGAAGCTAACTTTTCCAGTCTATGTTCATTCTCTTCATTCATGAGGTGGTCAGAAAGTTCTGTCGGACAGAATTGTCAATAGTCTAAGATGCATTACAAACACCAGAATTCAAAGATGTTAATATTTCTCGCTTTCTGATTCTGCCCATGTGAACAATGCTCTGCTCAGAGCACGTGATTTGATAAAATAGACTTTTAGTCTCACAATACCTATTCTGTGTAAAAAGTACAAATCAAATCCTTCATAAATCCTAAATTATAGTTTTAGGTTGGATGAAATCTGTAGTTTTGGTGATTATGATGTTTTTGAGAGGAGAAAGTGGAGATTATAGGGTTTGGCTTAAGGTTTGAAAATAATTCTTGTGGACTTATGTGCATGGTAACACTAAAATAAAAAAATTCTCTTTGAGCTTTGATTATTAAGATTTATTAACTCCTTTAAGAAAATTAATAGACGAGAGCAAACACCATAAAGAAAATTACTACTATTTTGAAACAATTATTTTTATACTTTTTAGATATATCTCAGTATATTGGAATATGCTTTTTATATACTTAATAATCAGTATTAAGATGATTACTTAATATACTGATTAAGTACTGATACTTAATATACTTACTAATTTTTTACACAAAAAGACAAAATATAGACCAGAAGTGAGGCCTAATGTTGTGGGGGTGACTTTGCCCAAAAGTCCCCCCATCCACCACTGATGAAAGTAAACACTACAAAGACACGATCTGCTTGGGGAGAAAAAGTGGCTGATATCTCAAAGGGAAGGGCCAAGAGCCCCTTCCTCAAGGGGATTTTACTGGGTTCGTTTGTACAAGAATATCTATTGTTTGAGCTCAAACAATAGATATCATTCAAAGAACTATGAGGGTTTGTTCTCATTCAGGGTCAGATAGAACTTTGAGGAACAAACTTCTTGCTTGGACCCTTATCATTTAAATGAGAGCATTCTAAACAAAGCAGGTTTCACAGGATTTTTTACATATTCTTTCTTATGCCTGATTTACCTCATACCACTCCAGCAAGGCAAGGGTCTGCACCACCTCCCCATCAGGTATTCAGGCTTAAGGGGATTAGAGCCAGGAAGCACTTCTCCTAGAAAACATGGGGACTCAGGCTTTGTCAAAGCTGGGGAGGGGAAGTCATTTGCTCTTTGTTGAACACCGCCCCAGTCCTTCCATGATGGCTTCCCACATGATCAAGTCTGGCTTAGGTTCCCCCCATCCCCGTGAGGAGTCTTACCCATTATTGACTTCCAACCAAGCTTTGGGGCCAGGGAGAGGAAACTGAGGCAGTGTTTGCTACCAGAGACAATCTTTGTTTCCTGCGGCTTGCATTCCCTTAGCCGCAGGAAAAGGGGGGTCCAGTTACAATTCCTGAAACCAGGCAGAGTGGTCCACAACATACTGTGACAAATTTCTATAAACAAATTCCCTTGGTAAACCATAGAATGATGCATAATGTAAAGTTTTCTATTTCTATTTCAGACCTGGGATTGAACTTGCAACCTAGGTTATGTTCCCTGACCAGGAATTAGACCCACAAACTTCTGGTGCACCAGACAATGTTCCAATCAGCTGAGTCATCTCGCCAGAGAAAAGCTTGACTAATTTTTTTATCATGCTTTCAGAGACCATTCAATTCTGTTTATGAATAAGGGGTTTGATACATAAATAACAAATTAGTTATGTCTATTCACTAATCAATAATTCTCACAGTCCTTGAAAATACTTTGCAATTTAGTTCAAGTAATATAATTTGAGTTAAGTATAAAGTTACTATATAATTCCTATTTGGCTTTGAGAAATAAAGGTAACTGTTTTTGTTTGAGTTCATTTTAGTTTATATGTCATAAATAATCTATATTCTGTCTGATTTAACATGAAGGGGTACATTTAAAATTATAGAAATATAAAGAACATGGTAAGTATTAACCATAAACTCAGATATACTCACACTGTGCAAGTTTTTCTAAGTTCATATATACATGCATACGTGTAAGTTTAATCACATATAAAGGCATATAATATAAATAAACTATTTAAATATATATTAATAATAAAATGAAAGGAAATTGAGATTGTAAGCAGCCTGTTTTTTAATAATTTTATATTATGTCTGCTTTTCTCACATTTTATATGGTTTAAGAAAATGTTAATTAGATCTTTGCCCATAGTTAATCATTTAGTTGGATATTGCTTATTTTCAAGTACTGATTATAATAAATAACACTGATATAAATATGTTCATTTATGAAGTTTTAAATGGATAAGTGATATCTTCATGATTAATTTTTAAAACTAAATTTATTAGGTAAAACTACTAAATGAATATAATATTCATTGACATATAATTTTTCACCATTTAACACTCCTAACTGCAATGTGTAGAATAGCTACTTTACCATTCCCACCACAGCATTGGTATTATAATATTTTAAAATGGTGTTAAACCTTAATTGCTTGAAATAAATACTATATTTTTTGCTTATTTATTGTAATGGTTTATTTGGTGTGATGAAATAATTTTTATACTTATTAACAATATTTTTGCTTTTGTTAGTTACCAGTTTAGATTTCTTTGTTTTTTAAAAATTGGTATTCATATTTTTTTCATTTACTTAGAAGGTCTTAATGTTTTAACCCTGAAAATACACTGTGTGTTGCAAATATTTTCCAAGTATGCATTTTCCTTTCTTACTTCATTTAGAGGGCTATCAGAAAATGGAAGTTTACATTTTTAACATGAGTAGCAGCAGTTTAATGCTCATTACGCCCAGGTTTCAGGGCCACTTTTTTTTGAATTACCTCCCTTTGCCATTTTTATTTCTTCAGGATCTATATGTGGATATATAAATAGTTTGCTCATAATAAATTTCATCAGTTGAATCCTTGACAAATGAAGAGTTTGCTAACTTATATCCTTCCACCTCTATCTCCAACTCCAATTAATTCTGTAAGCCCATCTTTAATTTCTCTATTGATTCTTACTTGATCTTGAAGTCATATCTTTAAACTTATATATAATAAATACTTCTTGATTCCATTGTCACTTGTGAACAAACTTAAGAAAGACTCTGCCATTTCATTCTTTCTTTTCCTTTTATATTTTTCACTTTAATAAGTTTTTCTTGCTTTGTCTATAGGTTGGTTAAAAATTGAAATAAAGAGACGCTATTTATGTGATTCGGACTAGAGAGATAGAATTCACTGCTGCATCACAGGGTCTTCTATATTACACTCCTTTCTCCTTGTTTTCAGCATCACAAGTCCAGTGCCACTCAAAAGAGTCTATTCTTTTGTAAAACCTAGTGGATGCCTGAAACAATACTGTTCTGGCTCTCCTTCAGACTTGCATCATGCTTTTGTTTTTGAATTGTTAAATGGTCTTTCTTTTGTTTTCGGGAAAATTAATACATGTTTTTTCTCCATCACTCTAAGATTTTCATGTTTGTACTGATGTCATTGAATTTTTATTTTTACTGTACCAAATTCATTCTATTCTTTTTCTTTAATATGAAAGCATTCTTGCTTTGTCTTTGCCTAGCTTTTGTACAATTTATGCATGGCTCTCATTACAGTTTGTTTCTCCTGAAGTTTCTAATCACCCATTTTTCTTTCTGGTATTTCATGCCTTTTTCATCCCTTATTTCTTCTAGTGTTTCTATCATAGTGATGATTCAATAAGGCATCTTTCTTGCTAACCCTGATCTTTAGGTCTACTGTAGGTCTAAAGGGTTAGATCAACTCATCCTTGAATCTCATAACAGCTTCTTGTCTATTGTACTTCTGTACTTACTAAAGTATATCCTCAGAATATTTCTACAAAAGATGAATAGGAAGTGAGAGTCTTTATATGTGAAATGCCTTTGTTCTGCCCTCATATATGATTGAATGAAAAAAGAATTCTATTCTAAAATTGTGTTTGTTCATCATACAATACTTTAAAATTAGATGTATTTAAATACATAAACATTTTCCTTTAAATATCTTCCACTGCTCTCACGTTTAGCAAATACTTTTAAATTCTTGAACACATCAAAAGTGACTTCAATTTCTTTTTATTTTATTTTCAGATTTAATTTGTTATTCTAATATATGGCATATAAGATTAGAATTTGTGTTGAAATTTTCCTCTAATTATATATATTTTCTTATACCATTTGGTGGATAATCAACCTCTTACCCTAAATTATCTGTTATATGTCCTTGGGCATATTCTATCAACTACCTATATTTAAATATCAACAATATCAATTCTGCTAGACCTATCTTTTGATTCTTATACTAATACTACATTATATAAATTCTTAAACTTTGTGCTATGATTTAATATCTTGAAGACGAGTCTTATTTTATTATCCATTTTATTACTAATCATTTTTTCTGATTAAAGATATGTATGTGCTTGTCATTACATATCATTGCATATATATAAAATAGAAGAAAATGAAGATTGAGGTATTACTTTACCATGCACAAAATGTTGGATCATATTTTGTCTATAGTTTCCATTTTTGGTATGTTTAAAAGCACAGCAGAAAAGGCATACATCCATCGGTCTGTGTACCATGACTACATGGAATTTCCATGTGACAATATACAGCATTTCTATACATGGTTCAATACTGATGGACATTTCAATTGTAGCTCATTTTACCTATTAAAACCAACACTGGTATAGATACCTACACATAAGTCATTGCATTTATAAAATTATTTAATTTATATACATTTCCAAAAGTTGAATTTTACTTATAAATAACTAATATTTGTTTAAGATATTTGCATGTCTACTTATTAATAAGATATAACTCTTGCGAACATCAATCAAGTGCCTACTATATGGTCAACAGCTTTCAAGGTACTGAAGTTTCAGCTGTGTATTTATGGAGTTTACCCTTTAATGGCCAGAAATGTACAAACACATGCTTTTTTAAGAGGTAAAATAAATTTATATTGTGATACAGTATGTAAAATAAAATTAGTCGAATTGGATAGAAAGGCTGCACAGCACAATCTCCAAGGGAGTATTCAGGGAAGGACTTTGAGCTTTGAGGAACTGCTGAAAGGAAAAAGGACTCATGGACATGGGCAACAGTGTGGTGATTGCTGGGAGTTAGTGGGCAGGTAAAAGGGGACTAAATGGTAATAGGAAAAAAGACAAAATGATCAAATAAAAAATTAACAATGCCTAATTCATACCTGAAGGAAGAATTCTCCAGGGAATAGGCAAAAAAGTCCCAAAACAGTATTGTTAGTTTTTTAAAATAAATTTTTAGATTGGCAATGCTAACACCATAAAATTATTGAAATTAAAAAAATTTTCTGTTTTATGGAATACGTTTCAGTGGCATAGACATTATTTACTTGCTAAAGGTATGATAGGAAAGCATTAGGATCTGGCTTTATCTGATTTAGTATTTCTTTGATAATTTTTCTGTTTCATGTTTTTTTGTTATTTGTTAACTCTTAGGTTTTCTACTACTTTAGAAAACAATTTCAATATTTTTAAACAAATATTTGTTTTCAAGTTTATTTTCATTATGTATGGAGTATTCTCTTGTGATTTTTAAGGTATCCCATGTGATTGCTAGTCATTTTGTAATTGCTTTTGTCAAGAAATATTCTTCATTTCCTCTGAAAGTGTTTCCAGTTGCCTTGTTTATTTTTTTTGTTTTCATCTTTTTACAAAATATTGGACCAAACATGAATCATCAGCTCTTTTCCTTTTTGTTTTTAAATTCTTTAACTTATTTCTTTGAATATTTTTGCCTTGTCATTTTTTAATGTCTTAGAGCAATTTTTTTACTGAATAATTGCCTTCTCCATCAAAAAGTCTCCTTGACAACATCCCATAAGTTTTGATATCTAATTTGCAGCAAAGTTGTCTTTTTCCTTTGACCCATCATTATTTAATAAGAGGATCAAATATTTTTATGTTTGCATAGCTTTTATTTTTGCTTAACACATTGAAGTCACCGATTAACTTTTACTTGTTTCTAGTCTGATTGGCCTTGTAGTTTGTAGAAAATTCTCCCAGGTGCTAATAATAAGATTTTTTAGCTAAAGTTTTCAAATTTTATGAAAATCTGCCTTGTTTTATTTATATCTATAATTAAATTAGTGAAAATTAAATAGAATTTTTATTAGCTATCAGCTTGATATTGGTTCATTAATTTGTTTGTTCATTTAACAGGTATTTTTTGAGCCACTAACTTGTGTTAATCATTGTCCAAAAAAATTGCTACACAAGAGTTACTATACAAGAGAAAGAAGGCCCTGGCTTTATGTAGCATTATAAATGTAATATAATGCTAGAAATATAATGTAGATTGAAAAAAGTATACATAAAAAGGTACAAAACCATCCACACTACTATTTCAGTTAACCATGTTGGTGTATTTACTTTCAGTTTTTCTCACTTAGATTTAAAATGAAATATTTGAGAAAGATATTTTACTCTCCTTTTAAACATAACAAGCCAAATTCCGAAGACAATCACATTAGATTTTTTAAGGTCTTAGGGTGAATTAAAAAAGAAACCAAAACGATTTGAACCAATGTCCCCAACCATTTTTGAAAACTGGAAATAAGCCAGGTTTTCTTTGTTGCATGCTTTCCATTAGCTGCTGCTTAACAGAACATTTCAGATGCCTTGGTTTGCATTGCTGTCTTGATTTTCCTTTTTTCAATTTCAACAGAGTGGCTCATAAATAAACATGTTCACGGCTCAGGTTGGGAGTGACAGTTTATCCCTACTATTTTGATTGTACAAGATATCTACAGTTCTCTTCTCTAACTAAACATCCATGCATGCACTGTAAAAATTAATCATAACATGGCAGGATGCCTAAGAATTTGGAACTGCTTCTCTCTTAATGATTCTCTATGTCAAAGTGTAACTTTCACTTAGTAATAATTAACAAAACCTATAAACCTAGTTTGGGGAGATTTACCCTCCAACTGATATATGTACTGCTTTTCTCATACATAAAATCATATGATAAGCTGTTTGTGATTCTATTTGATTAGAAAGTGAATCTCTTTCTTTAGTCATGGAATCATTATTGATTCTTTTAATAGAGACATGATTATTTTCACATATTTACTGATGACCTTGAAGTCTGTGTACACAGGCATTGCTGCATCATTAAAGATTGGCACCCAACTGTGGTGATGCCCTTCTGTGAACCCCACCTGCTCTGCACCTTGAAAGCAAGATTTGCCCTAATTGCAGGGGAAAGGGGAGGTAAAGGGAAAGCTGTGTATATATCACTGACCCCCTATAAGAGGGGATGTCACACTTGTTCTAATGTTTACTTTCTTTTTTTATTCTTCTTCCAGCTGAGCCCTTTCAACTCACTGGAAAGAGGCTGGTACTTGAGATCTGAAGGTCACAAATTCTATTGCACTGGCAGTTTTCATGGATGTGGTTAGCAGATGACTGTGATGCCTATATTCTTTGTATATAGGGTCACAGATCATTAAACATCACTTCTATTAACATCTGCTTCTGTCTTTCAACAATAACGTATGTGAGCCAGTGGACTGTCTTAACGGGGGGAAGGTAACAAATTTATTTGCCCTACTTTACAGGCATGTTTGCATGTACACACATAAAAATATTAATGGCTGTGTCTTATATGATCATCCCAAGAATTTTTTCTTTGTATGATATAAAATATAACTGAAGGAGGAATTTTTAAAAGTAGAATTGACTTTTTTGAGATCCTGTTAATTCTACCTTCATAATTAATAACTCTTTTCTCTTTCACTCCTCTCATGTTCTGTGGTGTACCCTTCATTTCAGTGCTCAAACACATAACCTTTTATCTAATCTCCACAGCTCTAATGTGGGCTGATGCGTCTGTGTCACATTGGCTGGTCTAGAGCACTTTTTTTTTCTCATCAACCTCCAGTTCAGAATCCATCAATGAACCCATCATTAACACAAAGAATTCAAATTCTTTAGCCTAATATTCAAAGCTCTTCATGATATGAACTAAGCTTTCCTTCTAATTATATCTTTCTGCTATGCTATGTATACTTTCTTTTTTAGTCAACTAAGTCACCCACATGAGAGAGTGTTGTATAGTCAAAACTTAGGGTGTAGAGTTGAAAAAGTCTGTAGATTTAACACTAGTTTTACCTCCTAGGATACATTTCTGAAAATTATTAACTTATGAGGCTGTTCTTCAATGGGAATGAACCACCATCTTTGCTGGATAATGAACCAGTGAAGGTAAAGTGTCTGAACAGAGCTTGAGGCATGAGAGATATCCTATAAAGGCAGCTGGTAGTAATAGTAACAGTGGTGTCAAATTCTCCCAGTTACGAACTTCCTATCATTTTCATCACTTAAGTTCAATCATTCATTTAAGTTACAACAGTATTCCTTCTTGCCTTATGAGTTTTTCATGTTTATTATTCACTTATTGTGATTTTCCCTCCCAAGTTCTACAGTCTAATTATCTACATCATTAATTTGTGTTTTAAATTCTGTTTTATACTCATATCAAGACTAAAAGCTGCTAGAAGAGAAATTCCTTAGGTTATATCTGTCATTTCTTTGCTACAATGACAATTTCTCAATTTTGCAGAGCATTTAATAAAGATTCGTTGGTTAATTTATCTACTGATATATTGCCAAGAAAATACCCTACATCTAAGGGATACAGCTTCACAACTATATTAAATAGAATTTAATATTTTTATGTCAACTTTCATGAGAAGCTTGAGTTCAGTATTGATTTTAACAGAAGTAAATGTAATTCCCTAGTTGGTGACAGTAAATTCAAAATAGCCAAGTGTTTACTTTCAATTTTAGCTAAATCTGTTGCATCACACAGATCCTTGTTGAAAGGAATAACATCACCAGCTTATTTTTATCCAATCAACTTTGTGTCGGGAGCATACTACTCTCAACATAATTCTGAGCATTTTGTTATTATTATTCCTACTTTATGTATGATAACACAAAAACTCAGAGACAGTTAGAAAAGTCCCCTAATATAGACAACTATTGTAATAGATTAGAGAAATATTTTAAAAACATTAACTCACATCTCTGTTCCCTTATTTAGAAGCAGTACAGTTTATGCCTCACTTTGATTTGCTTACATGGCTTTGGGAATGGAATATTCATAATTGGATCTTATGTGAGCAGAGGCTTCAAAGGTGTTGTGTAGTTTAGCTTGTCTTTGACTTTATGCTATTTACCTTGATGAGTATATCCTGGGTGGGCACCGATCCATGGAGGATGTACGGAAACCTAACCTATAGTGAGGACACAAGCCCATTTGCAGTTAGAATGTGAAAAAGAGCTGTCCAGCCAAAAATAGCCTATAGAGCCAAACAGCCTTGACCTAGAGACCTATCAGGTAGAAAGTCAAATGTTTTCTGTTGTAGATTTGGGAGTGCTTTGTAGGTAGTATTAACATAACAATAGCTGGAAAATTCACTAAAAAATAGATAAGATAAGACTTTGAGCTGTCAAAATCCATGTACTTTCTACTATACCACATTTCCTTGCCAAAATACAGCAAGAAGGACTACATTTAGAGTGTTATTCAAAATCTCAGCTCAAATGATTTCATATTAATCAAAATACATTCTATTTTCTTTACATCGCTACAAGAACACTTCTATAAAAAGCACCCTGTTGTCAAAGGAACATCATTAAAAACCCTTTCTTAAAGTCTGTGAATACATTTTTGACATACTATGTGTATGTTGAGAACTTCCAAGCCACAGAACTGTCACTTGGAATGTCTGCTCTCACATGTGTATGCTCCTTTAAACATATCCTGCTTGAGGTGATTCATTACCACAAGACAGTTCTAAATCAAATGTAAAGTTTAGGAACTGATTATATATTCACCAATGTTAAACAGCAATTTTTCAGAGGTAGAAAGTAAGCTATTATTTTAGAAAGTGACATCAAATTGAAGAGTAGATGATTAACAAAATATTAATTGCTAAACATAGGTGATTGAAAATGTGATAATTGATGTATAATGTTGGTTATTAGTACGTCACTCACTGTTTATAATATTTGTATGCCCTTCTGATGGAAATGCTGGTGTCTGAAATAGATTACTAAGAAAATCAAACTGGCTAGAATCAGTAGTATTTGATTGAACTGGTGCTTACTAGGAGTTTTTAGTTGGTATCTAACTTTGCCAATATCTCACTATGCTCATTATCATTTTAAATATTATTTTTAAGTCTCAGAATCATTAAAAAGCAGCAGCCTTGTTTTACATATATTGTTTTTTCATTTGATGTCTGAAGTGTCATGTATTGAAGTTCCTGTTAACCATCACTTCTCTGTCTTTAGATGCTCAGCTTGATAGTGAATGTGGGAGCTGGCTGCAAAGATGGTTGCCAACAATTAGTCACATTCCCCTAAATGCGTGTCTAACCCTCTCCACAAGGTGGAATCCATTTCCCCTCTCCTAGAATCTGGGTTGACCTTTTGATTAGGACCAACAGCATGTGGCAGAGCTGACACTGTGCCAGATCCTCATCTAGGCCTTAAGAAACCTGGCTGCTTTAGTTTTCGCTCCCTTGGCATTCAACTTTCCTGTAAAGAAGTGTGTGCAAGACTTCTGAGTGAGGAGAGACTACGAGTAGAGAGAGAGTCCAGGCCAGCCCTACTGCTCTTTCAGCTACTCTGTCAGAGGTATCAGAATGGCAGCAAAGCCACGTCTGATCCTTAAGCCCCAGTCAAGCTACCCGGGAAGGCAGAGAAATGTAGGGCAGAGACAAAATGCTTCCAAGCTGTAAAAAAATGACAAGCAAAAAGTGGTTGTAGTTGTTGTAAGTCACGAAGTTTGGGGGTGGTTCGTTATGTAACAATATATAACTAAAACAGTGGTGTAAGTTATAATACAGGACAGAGCGTTTTACACTAGTTTTTAAACTTTCTTATCTGTGATCTCAATTCCTGTAAAAGCATTTTACCAATATTCCTTTTTCTAGATTAAAGTCACTACAGAGTCATACTTTATTGCATATTTTCTCATTTTTTATTTAGCTTGCACAATAGAATAGCTCAATTAGTTTTCAGTTATTATTTTAAATAAATGCATATGTATACAGACAGCATAAAAATTGAGTCCTGTATATAAAATATAATGATAAATCATAATATTTATCTCAATGATTTTAAATTTGAACTTCTAGTAATATATATTGAAAATGAGTAATTTTATGAAATTTTCAACAGTAGAGGGTATAAATTACCCAAACATCGGAAAATATTCAATTCAACAGAATATTCTGATGCCCTTTGAATATGTTATTTTAAAAATATATCTGCCATAATGTGGAATAACTAACTACTGTTTCATAATACCTATGTTTAAAAGTAAATTATAATTAAGTACAATTAGTTAGCAAGTAGCAACAGAAAGAATAACAATTTAATCTTGGCTTTCAATTTACAGTTATTTCTTTTCTTCAAAGTATGGGAGTATTAATAATTGAAAAAACATTTTTAAAGCCTCTGTATAGATGATCATGACAATATCAATTTTAGTATATTTTAAATTCATGTACTACTGGCCACTGGGCCTAACAAATGAAATGAATACAGGCCATGAGTAGATTCCTAAATGTACCAATTCAACTGAAAATTATTTTACTTACATTTTCAGCATTAAATAAGTCCCTATTAAGTACAAATGTCAATGACAAAAGTCAGTAGGATCACTATTAAAGCTAATTTAGTCATTGTCTGTATAACACCATGGATCAAAAGTCCACATCATTCATATGAGGATAGTAAAGGTGAATTGAAAACTTGGTCTATAGCGTAACTTCCCTTACTTGATATGTATATTGAATAGAAATTATGGTGTTGGAATTCTTGATTCAAACTGCATAAATGAGCATTGAATGCTTGGAACTTTGAGAGGCAGAAGAGGACTAAGGGAAGTAGTCAACTATGAAGTCATAATCAGAAATATCGAACTTGGACTCTAACAGGGACAAGTTCACAAATCAAATGGTTGGGAATGTCTCAAGATTTCAGATGACTCATCCTTTCTTAACAATCATTCAAAATGGAGGCTTGGGAAATATACTTTCCTGTGTGCTGAAGAGGGAAGGGGTAGAACCAGGATGTGCTTATTACCATTCATTATTTTAGGCATTAAAATATCCAAAATCTTGTAAGAATGCTGGGCTGCTTTCAAGCAGTCTGAGCCTCGGTCACAATTTGTATAAAGAATTTAACTACCTTAACAACTAGCTCCAAAGTTGTAAATAGGAAGAGAATCTGGTAAAAATACCTGTTTAAGCCACTCGGAGGTTGTAGATGAGACTCTGACAGCATTGTTCTCTGGAAGCTCTGCTGGGAAAGATCCAGTGTGGCACTGCCTTTTCACTAGGTATAAACAAAAATGTTAGGGGTGTGCTTTAAGAACAGAAATATTTCCAATGTGGAATATTTTTAAAGTCACCAATTTTAGAGCAATTTTCAGTTGTGAGAGAGATTTGTTGTTCTATTCATTGATGCATTCATTGGTTGCCCCTCAAATTTGCCTAAAACAGGAATCAAACCCACACAACCCTGATGCTTCAGATGATGCTTCAACCAAATAAGCTACGTGCCCAAGGCTCGAACAGAGTACTTTCAATGTCCTAAGTATCCTCAGTGCTCTGAGTATTGACCCCTCCCTTCCCTCTAACCACCCAAAAAGCAATTTTAAGTCGTGAGCCATACTACGCACTCTTAGCCCTCTAATACTGAATAAAACTCTTTATACAAAGAGTTTTATTCAGTATTATACTGGGTTGGTCCTCAATATTAGCATTTAAAAACACATTAAGACTATTTAAACATTAAGTCGATCCCCAAATGTAAGAAAACAGTTGAAAACCAAAAAGATCTTCAGAAATTCATAGAAATCTTGAGGAAGAATTTGATTCTCCATAGCATATTGACTAGAGGTTTTAAACAATTTTTTAAGATCTGAAGAAATAATTTTAGCTGATATCTGGATTAAATAAGTCATATAATATTTTAAGTGCACTTTGTTGTTTTGAAATAAGCCTCCAAACTAGTTATGCTGGGAATGGCCATTGTAAAATTAGGTAAATTGCCCAGTCTCTTTGTGTGCTCAATCAAAGGATAACTATTTCCTTAGACTCTAGTAGAGTCTTACACACATAGGCTGGTCAATCAAATCTTATGTGGTTAGTCTTCAAGTGATACTTTAACTATTCATAAAGAGCTGACAAGTTTTGACATATGAATTTCTTTTAGGTGGAGAGGATTCTTTCAAGTAAACAGACAGGAATTTCAGAGTATTGGTTTCTCTGGGAACATTGTTTAAAAATAAAACAAAATAACATCATCAACAACAAAAACCTCAAAGGAATTTTTGTGGTCAAGGGATAGATTTCTCTGAAGGAAAAATACTCATTCAAATCATTTATAATCAAAATAAATCAGAGAAAGAGCCGCATTTTGAGGCAGGGCATCATTGATCCAACAGTCTTGGGAGCATAGATTGAGTAGCATTATTAGCAGGGAGAGGATAGGAAGTCCCTTTGTGTTGAACATGATAAGGGTGTGTGAAGGGTGTGAGGAAGACAGAGACAGCACAGGTAGGGATCAGAGAGGGGCAGCCAGGACCCTGTCAGCTCTGAGTTCCCCATTTCCGGCAGGCTGTCACAAAGAGAAAATATAAGGGACAAAGATGCAGTGGAAGGGGTAAAAATAGAGCAACAGTAAGCATTAACATATGCAACAAGAAGAGAAAAAACATTAGAATAATAGTAATAATTGAAACATCCCTTGCTCAGAGGGTCCTTTCTCTACTCACAAAAAACTTGACAGTTTTCAGGTGTCAGGTTAAAAATGACAATACAAAGTCATCAAAAGGAGCAAGGACAAGACAATAGCTATTTAAATTGTGGCAATCCTGTTATGCTTATCATATGAATGCTTAATCAGCACTTATAAGCTGTGTGTGTGAGTTCATTGTATATTTTTACTTTAGTATGCTACAGTTGAATCCTCTATTTAGCATCCATGTTGTAGGTATCTACAACACTCATTTTTTAATATCTTGATTATAATAAACTCATAAATTATACTTCAAGAAGTTTGACTCAAACAAATGAGTGATAAAAACCAAAATAAAAGAACCATTTTCTATTTCAGTCTTAGCTTTTTATGCATATGTTGAGTTATGTGGGTTGCAATGTGTATACATTATGCTTATCTCTGTACATTTCTGTATTGTGTTTTCTATGTGTGCTTCCCTGTCACTCAATCTTGTTTCCTATCTGTGTGTATTAGTTTTATGCATCTGTGTAACCAATTACTTATGTTTCAGGGGAAATAGTTTAATAGGTCTCTATCCCAATGGGTTAGGACTAGAAAAAACGATAACTACATATGTGGAGCGTACTAATTAACAGAGATCTGGAGCTGAGGAAAGAATGCTTGAGAACAGTGGAGAGGAGGTCAGGGGCAGGAGGAAAGGTGTGCAGTCCTGGAGCAAAGATGAATCTTGAAAGTGAGAGACAAGTGGGAAGATTCCATCAAAACAATACTGAAAATGTTAAAGAAAAAAAGAGTATCTTAAAATTTATTTGAAATTTTAACTTGCCTCTGATACTCTGAAAATTATCCCCTCCATTGGCCAAAATACACACAATCTTTGCGACATACATGTGTGAATCGGTGGTGCCTTAGAGAATCAAGTGGCCAGGATTACACCTGTAGGTGCGATGGTGTAGAAATGAGCACCAGGCCCAGAAGACAGTGAGTAGCGAAGCAGTTGGCAAATGCATGGCTGGGAAGTGGAGATGAAGCACTCCTACTTTGTCCAAACATATTAGAGGTTGTAGACCCCTGAAGGGGGATGTGAGACCCACATTTGGGTGACATATAACACATGAACATTAAGGTCCCATCCAGAATCAAGTGCTACAACTAAACTTATGTGCAATTTCCATTAATTACCTCATTTTGCATGTGTAGACAGACTGCAAGAAAATATAACCATTCTCTCACTCCTTTCCTATTAGGCATAAGTTCATAAGAACTCCATTGTGTAGAAGCTGAGTTTATATTTCATGATATTTCACATAATACTAATATGGTCCCTGTGTAGCTGCAGCACTAAAAATAGCACCCTGTGTCTGTAATTGCTTGTGCAGTTGATAGTCTTTGTAGGCTGAGCAGGAATGTGTCTCATTCCATAAATCATTCACAAGGGCTGCAGTGATCCAGCGGCTCATAATCTTAAGCAAATAAAACTGAACATGTGTCTTTTCCCTGGACAACTGCATGCACATACTGACTCTCTGCTCTTCTCCAGTTTGATGTTTTGGGTTAAAACCAAAAAAGTAACATGCCTATTCTGGTAAGTTTTAGCATTCTTCCAGTATTCCTTTAGATCTTTACCTCCTAACAAATGTAAAAGAATAAATGTGGGTAAAGTGACTGCCTTAAGCATGTTACATAAAGGCTCAATCTATTCTATTACATGAATTATTGTGTCATCCTTGAAAAACCAGATTTAGAAATTTATGACTTACCTAAGGATAGTATTCCTTAAGAAAAATAATCACCATAGTATTTGATCATTGTGGTTATTTTAAGCCTAACCTGGCCCCAGTAGGGTTCCTTTGAAAGAAGCATGGAGTTATCACAAAGGGAGAAAAACAAACCAGGACTGGATGGAGCGACTTGGCTCTTTCCAAGACAATGTAGTCAAAGCAGGAGGTAGTCACCAAGTTTATATGATTACGAGGCCAATAGTGTAGTACCCTAATTTTTACCTTAAACATTGCTTCAAAAATATTTTATCTCTATTATAAGCTTCTTAGTTATGTTAATATAACTTTAAAGCCATATACATTTATAGAAATTCCTATGATGCAAAAGATTCACTTAGACTGATTTTTTTCACCCTTCAGAACTGGTTAAAGGAACTAGAGGCCCTTTATTACCATTTATTCAGCCTTCTTGAGCCTCTCTCTCATTCCCTCGTGCATTGAAGAAAACTATACAAGTTGGCAGCATTGCACCTAACATCAACATCGTACCTGACACATTATGGGCATTGAATAAATATTTGCAGTTGGCATATGTAGTCTTCGCTGGACCAGCTCTCACTCCAGTTTTTGGCTCACAGTATCTCTTTAAGGATTTATGCCCATTCCAGACTGAGGACATGTTCTTGGAGGGAGACTTACTCTGCGCCCCACCCTGAACCACAGACCTATTCCCCAGGCCTGGCTCTTCACATACTTCACATGCATCTTCCCCTGGCCCAAACAGTATACAACCTAATCCAGAATGATAAACATTTAATTCAAGGATGTCAGTTGGAATTTTGGAAATTAAAAAAAATTTGCAATCTAAATAGAAATTTTGGCTGTAAAAATGACAAGAGTCTAGAAATGTCAGGTTTTTTTCACATCAACTATGTCTGCATGGGAATGAGATCAAAATAGGAAAGAAAATACAGAAAGAGAGAATGAGAGGCCATGTGAGAGCAAAAGAGAGACTTGATGACATTGGCCGAATTCCTGTATTCTGCCATGCCTAAAGCCAGACAAACGTGTATTTTTCAGGCACTTAATAAAAAAATTTTTGATTTATATTTATCTGAATTTGGTATGGTTACTTGCAAATGAAAGAATTCTGATTAATACATTTTAAATTGTTTCATATTTCCTCCCCAGTAAATAGTGTGTCCTATTCTTGAAAAAGAAGGTGCCAAATATATATGTCATACTCCAGGATGGGCTAGGAGAATTGTGCACAGATTTCTTTGAACAGATCAAATAAAAATGCCTTAGAAAATGTCTGTGGAAGGCTAAAACAGAAGAAATTATTTTTTTCTAGCCCTTTTTTCCTTTTAAGTGGGAGGGTGTAATAGGTGGTTCTTAAGATGACCCCCAGTGATTCACTCCTAGTACTATGCCTTTGTATAATCTCCCCCCCCCCCCGAGTGTGGGCTGGATTTAGTGACTCACTTCGAAATCAATAGAAACTGGCAGGAGTGAGGTAATGTCACTTCTACAATTAGGTTATAAAGAGACAGTGGCTTCCTCTAGAAGATCTCTTGCTCTCAGTTGGATTTCTCACTATGTCATAAAACTGTCCTGTGGAGGGGTTCGTGTGCATGAGAATGAATCAGATCACCTCCTGTCTTCCTCTGGCCCCATCCAGTCAGGTCTCCAGGTCAGGTAGCAGTTCCAGATCATTGGATGTCTGCAATCTTATATGAGAGCTTGAGGAATAGACACCAAGATAAACCACATGCAGATTCTCCAATCACAGAAATGCAAAATAATAAATACATATTGTTTAGTTGCTAAGTTTTGTAGCATATTAACACAGACATAGATAACAATACATAGGAGTGGAATCTGTGTCAGTGGTAATACAATAAAATCAAAGTTTCTCTTGTAAAACTGTAGCCATATTCTGCCACCAATTAGCAGAAAGCAACCAGCCAAGGGAAATTGGGCTCCTTTCAATTTCATCTCAATCCACCAGCCATTATTATTACCACGAAGGACTTGAATAAATTTGTCTCTGCTAAGAAACTTAACATACACATTTTAGGCTTTCCCCTTTGTATTACTTGTCTGCTACCGTTTCATTCTATTTATTTATTCTCCAAAATTCAGCATTTTCAAACTTGGGCAGCAGAATTCACTAAGGTGTTATCTCCATTAACCCTATTACCTTTAAAATATGGATTCTGAAAGGTAATTGCAAAGAAACTTCATTTCTATGAAGATGAACAAGTAAAATGAAAACTAAAAGTAATGAAGATATCCAGGTAAAAAAAAGTTGCTAAAATTTCTCTCTAGAGGGTTTTTATGCACAAATGTGGTCTAGCACAGAATCTCACTTTGGGAGTTAAAATTTTACACAGGTCATGTGAATTTTTTTGAAGTCCATGTGTACTTAGCTTCTAAACTTTGATTTGATTTAAGAGAGTTTAGAGTCCTAAAAATTCATTCTGCTAACTATCCTGGGAACAAGTAAGCAAGCAGCAATGGTGAGAAGATGCCAGTGTATACACTGGATCAAATCTTTTTTTTTGTTTCATTATTGAAACAATTACTGAATAGATTTTTCCTAAATTGTTGTATCTAGATTGTTTAGTAATTTTAATATGATTAAATTGATTGTTTTCTACCACATTGAATTATTTTTTATTTTTATTTTAAAATTTTTTATTTAGTTATTTTTCAAGTGCAGTTTTCTGTCTATTTCTCCCATCCCAATCCACCTCCCCCATGCACCCCACCTCCCTCCCATTTCCACCCCCTTAGTTCTTGTCCCTGTGTCCTTTATACTTGTTCCTCCAAATCCCTCCCATTTTTTCCCCTTAAATTCCCTCCCCTCTGCCCTCTGGTTGCTGTCCCCTTGTTCTCTATTTCAGTGTCTTTGTTTTTATTCTGCTTGCTTGTTTGTTTTGTTGTTTAGCTTCCTGTTAAAGGTTAGATCATATGGTATTTGTCTTTCAACCCCTGGCTTATTTCACTCAGCATAATGCTTTCCAGTTCCATCCATGTTGTTGCAAAGGGTAGTAGCTCCTTCTTTCTCTCTGCTGCATAGAATTCCATTGTGTATATGTACCACCATTTTTTGATCTATTCATTTACTGACGGGCACCTAGGTTGCTTCCAACTCTTGGCTATTGTAAATTGTGCTGCTATGAACATTGTGGTGCATAGGTTCTTTGAAATTGATGTTTTGGGGTTCTTAGGATATAATCCTAGCAGTGGAATTGCTAGATCAAAAGGCAGGTAGATTTTTATTTTTCTGAGAAAATTCCATACTGTTTTCCATAATGGTTGTACTAGTCTGCAATCCCATCAACAGTGAACTAAGGTCCCCTTTTCCCCACAACCTCTCCAACATTTGTTGTTGGTTGCTTTGTTTATGATAGCCATTCTGACGGGTGTAAAGTGGTATCTCATTGTGGTTTTAATTTGCATCTCTCTGATAGCTAGCAACATGAAGAGGTGCTCAATATAGCTAGCTATCACATTGTATTATTTATTGATTTATTTGTTGTTTGCTTTAAAATCTAAATCCCAATGCTGTTTAGTATGAGAGAGTGATCTACATAAACTGCTCAAGTCTTCTTATAATGTATATTCCAGTATGAGGGATGTATATTCCAGTATCTCCCAAATAGAAACCTGAAAGTTTTAGAAAATTTCCAAAATATTCCATCTTCCTACACAACTGTTATTCTGGCTGCTCTGGAAGGGTCTTAATATGAAAATTTCAGATAGGAATCAAAGGCAGAACACTGTAATAGACATAAGATCTTCTGAGTTTTCTGGTAAAATCCGAGTTATATCTGTCCATCCACCCATTTGGTTCCTTTGGCTTTTGCCATACTGACAGACTTGTTTGGCTATTTATTAATAATATGATCATTGGCAGATGAGAATATAAGAGATCATGGGGCCAAGAGCAATGGGGGGGGAGTAAGAAGATAGGAATTCCACACCTGCATTTCTGTACCTGTCTTAAAAGGCACCCCTTTGTCCTAAAATGGGCCTAGGAGTCAGAAGGCTCCTCCATACATTGCCAAAGAGAAAACTAACCACTTCTCTCCAAAGAAGAGAAATTGGGAAGGTTGAAAGGAAGAATAGGAACTGTTAACACACTATTTCCCTCTTGTTGGGAATCTCCTTTCTGCCATTAACAGATAATTTTCCCACTTCATGTGTGCCTTTTCTTCTAGAGAACTATTCCTTTACTCATTCAACAGCATTTCTCAAACTTGGGTATGCCTACAAACCACATAGAAATCTTGTGAAATGCAAGTTTGATTCAGTTGGTCTGGGTGGGGTCAGAGATTCTACATTTTTATAAAGCTTCCTAGTGATGTCATTCCATGGTCTACATTTTAGTAGCAAAAATTAGAATATCATATTTTGCAAGATTCTTTAACTCTCAGTTACTGTGAGACTGTACTTGGACACTATTCTCAAGGAGCCTACAGTATATTCAAAAGGTCAATCCATGTGTAAAAATAGCTTGTGCATTAGAAAAATTGACAATAGCAATAACGGCCTTGGAGGGGGATGCAAACAGGTTCAGCTTCAAGGGGGTGAGACCTGGGCAGTCACACAAGGTCTGTGTTTTAAAAAGCCCATGCTTGGCTTCCTGTTCTGCTGCCACTTTTTTCAAATCCATAAGTTTTGAACAAGAGGCACTTCATTTTCATTTTGCATTGGACTTCATAAATTATATAGCTGGGTACAGATAAGACCTTACTGGGAATGAACAAGAGGAAAATCACCTCCCGCTGAAGGAAATAAAAAATAATAATTTTGAAAAGGAAGAAGCACTGGAGCTATGCCTTGATAAATGAGCACGATTTGAACAGAGATGTAAGTGATGAAGTAATGAGGGAGAGTAATCTGGGCAGAGGCGTTGTTACAGTCAAAGGAATGAAGACTAGAAAGGGTGGCATGTGGGAGGAATGGCAAGTAGTTCGGTCTGACTGGAACATAAAATGCTGAGCACATAGGGGACACTCAATAAATTTTTGCTGAATGAAGGTCTGCTGAATGAGTGTCTGGGAGATCAACGTACTGTCTGTATTGCCAACTTAGGAGAGAGAAACAGTAACACCACTGTATTGAACTGTAGCTACTACTGCGGCCTATACCAGAGGTTCAAAAGTGGTGATGGTTAATAGTGAAGATTCAAATAATGTTTGTGCACAGACCTGTTTCCTGGCTCTGCAGAAAGGTGGGCTCTTTAACTTGTCACCATATATACCCGAGTGATTGGGGGTTGGAATAGTAGTTTCCTTCCACTGAAGCATTTTATTTTAATTTCCATCCACCTGGAGAAATGCTGTTTTATGTTCAGGATGTTTGAAACAAAAGTGCACATTGAAGCAAAAAAAGTTACCTTTGAAAAGAATTAGAAACTGAGATGAAAATATTATTACGATACTTACCTTTAAAAACAGACAAATAGCAATGATTGTTTAAAAAATTATACTTGGAGAAAGCCACACATAGAAATGCGAAAGGAATGAAATAACCATAAAACAGTAGAAGAGCAGTACATAAGTTTCTTAATTTTTAATTTATTACATGTGAATAATAATCATAGGGTTTTATTTGTTATTCTAAGAATGAGGTTAGAACTTTGAAAAACATTCACTTGGGGATAGCATGCAAATTTCTAAGGCTTATCTTTCTGCTTTAAAATTAGTGTGAGGTGTCTAAATTGACAGCTGGGGAAATTTTTATGCCTGACTGAGGCACTGCTTTGCCCCTTTGCTCTTTAGGCGTCTCTTAACTTTCCCAGAATTTGTCCCCCAGGTCCTTACCTTTCATCCCTGCAGACACAGATTAAATGGGTGGGACAAAGAAATGGCATGGCACAGTGACTCAGTTCCCACTGGAGACACTGAACACACGAGCCAGAATGTTCAGTAAATTGCCACCAAAATATAATCTCCAGGACCAACTCAGAGCCAAGGTTTCCTTTGAAACTAAGAGCAAAAGCAACATTGCAACAGCGTTACCTACCCATGGTGAACCTCACAGAATGGAATATGCCCTTGATCCCTTAATCTCCTCTACTGGCTAGAGCTACTTATACCCAGTGTGATTGGTAATGCAGGAATATTGCACAAAATTCTTACATAAACCAGGCCCTGTACTTTGTATATGATATAACACAGTCTCCTTTTTTCCCCTTCTATTCTGTAATCACTTTAATTGCGATTAATTTCCCTATCCCTAAAATAACTGCTTAAAATAAAACTTTGACAGGAAATAGAATGAATCAAAGCTTTTAAAAAACCTTACAGTTTCTTGCTTTCTTTGTAAGGAAAACAAAGTAAGACAAAAAGCAGCTGAAATGAAGTGAACTTTTTAAAATTTTAGTACCAAAAGTCTGTCCAGAAATTGTCATAAAATAGGTATGTATAATTCACAATTAGCAGATGAAGGATGCATGAACTGTAATAAAGATGGAAATAGCCATATTTAAAATATATATTTCTTTATCTTCTGAGTCTTCAATCAAAAAAGCAAATTTTGGTTTCTGTCATCTGCCTATTGGCCAGTGTATTGTCTATCAGCGAGTCAGACTTTGTTCATGAAGTGCACGTACAAATGTAATGAGTTTTGGTATAAACTGTAAACTGGTCAGCTGGGTCAGCTTTGTCGTATGTGGTCTACGTCGGAGGTCTTCATTGCTCCCATTAATCAGACTCTTTCTAAATACTGTGTTCCTTTAGTGTCAGAGAGATTATGTGAAATTTCCCAGTAGAGAACAAAGGTTGGCTTCTTGGTACTGTCTCTCTGGCTTTCAAACAGAAATAAAACAGACCCGCTTTGCAGTGCTGTTGTTTGAATTGCCTCACTTACGTGCTATGGTACCTGGTATAGTCACTCTTCAGAAAGCCCTCCCTTGCTATGGAGACATTTGCATGCACAGAGGACAAATTAATGTCATTGAATTGGCAAGTCTCCACAGTCAGAGTGAAGTGTGAAGTGCTATAATTAATTGGGATGTTTCAGAAAGAAACCTATTAGCCAAATAGTTAGAGGAATTGTGGGATAGGGGCTTTTTGCTTGAGTTATTGAATAATTACTTTCAATTTCATTTTGGCTATGAAAATGTGCCAGTAGACACCAGATTTGTGACATTTTGGTCTGAATGAATCTGCTGGCACTGTTGCTACAGTAAAGATTTAGAAAATATGTACTCAACTAGTTTATGAAAACAGGGGATTTTTAATTTATCCTGAAATCCCTGAACACATGTAGACACTTTTTTAATTTCACAATTAAACCTTTTATATTTCAGGGATCATGACCAAAAACAAAATGTCTAAATGAAAAAAAATTGCTGAGTATTAAAAATATATAAAATATTAGCAAGACAAAGCATAATGTCATCATACCACACAGCATTAATTGTAACTAATATGTTCGTCTAGCTCAATATCAATCTCGTGATTTCTAGAAATATGTTTAAAGATATTAAAAATTAGCTAATTTTCTGAGTAATAAAACACTATGTATGCAACTTGAAAGAGGCACTAGATTCATCATTGAAAATCTGGACTTCTTACTGATGAAATATTATACTAATATGGAGGGATTAAAAAAATTTTAAACTGTTGTACACCTTCTATTTAACCATCTCCTAAAAAGTAAGAAATGATTCTATAACTCTAAATGCTTACAAAGCCAATAGGCCTGAGTGTTTACCTAATTGTCAACTTCTGGGTAAAACCTGTAACAATTGAGGGAGAAATGGGAGTGGATCTTTCTCCACAGGACTCTGATTTTTAGCCCAAACAGTTACACAGACATCAAAGAACACCCCAGGACAACCAGAATAGAACAGCTGCAGACTTCCTTTGATCTCTGCTCGATGACTTCTTCATCACAGTTAGTGTTCTCAGACCAAGGTAGTTTTTGAATCCCTATTCCTTCTAGAAAAGTTACTGCCTATAAACTAATGGTAGTTAACAAAATGTTTGCCACAAGGGAAGGGAGTATACTGACCACAGTCCTCCCTGTGGGCCGTGTGCGCATTCTATGCCCATTCAGCATTGAGCTCTTCAGGTTTTGACTGTCCTCCTTCTGACAAGTAAAACCCCAGTCTTTTGGAATTGGCCTGCAATTAGCAAGAGAACCTTGATAATTTGGGGCATGTCATTTATGGGCTGCCTAGATCTTTTCTTTTTTCAGTATTTAATTATTCCACTGATGTTTTTCCCTTTAGACATGAATTAGTTGGAGGAAAGAAATTCTTAAGTTTAGACAATTAGTTATGAAAAGATTGGTTTAAAAAAAGTGACTGAAATAAATAATTTAGTGATTCAATTTTTCATGTCCTCATGTTCTGTAGACAAATAATTATAATTATGGTTAGGATGTTTATACAGTTATAGACCTTCTGTTCAGTATCCAGACATGTTTTTGAGATCAATTACTTCAAAACTGTTAGTATGACTGATTTGATAGATATTTCACTTAATTCCACTGCTTTTCATTTAACCCACCAAGAATTAGTTAAACATTGGCTATACAACAGAAACCATGGTAGAGATCTTGTGGAAAATTTAACAGGGGAGATAAATGAACATTCAGTAGCAGAGAGTCCTCCAATGGTGTAGATTGATCTACATTCAAGAAAAAACTCTGATACAAAGAAAATAATGTGATAGGCAATCAATGCTAAAAATAATAGAAGATAACTTTGTCCATATTTTTATATAGAGTTCTCAATTAATGGCAAAGGTGGGATTTGAGCAATTCATTGGTTATGTTGCAAAATTATGCACATAATGGTTGGACATTTGAATAAATTTATGCATCTACTTATTCCTGTCAATCTGTATAAAACAAAAAAGTATCTGTGAATTTCTCCTGGTGCACTGTTGTGCTTTAGGACATGTATTGTGTAAAGAACTGAAAGTACATCTATTAACTTTTTGGTCGTTTTTTTCTGCCATAAGGACTTATGTTAAAAAACAATCAGCAAGAGAAGTGTTTTACACAATCAAATAATAAAACAATAGGTATAGTTATTTCTGAATAACATAGAGCCTTATCCTAAAAGAGAATTAAAATGAGTAAAAGTTGATACTTTCTCTCTGATGAATTACAGGCAGCTAACAAAAATGTTTTATTGCATACAAGAAATTGGCATATTATTATGTGAAGTCAAGAAATTGGCATATTATTATGTGAAGTCACTGATCCTCATTTTTTTCCCAGAAGCCTGGCTAGGTAAGGCCATAAGTCCCAATGATCTTAGCCCTTCTTTATAGCATATGATACCCTTATAATTCTTATTGTCTGTTTTTACTGCCACACTGTAATATATGTGAGGGTAGGGCCTGTCTCACTATTGCATACCCAGAGCATATCACAATAGATAAATAAATATGCCCCTGGTAAATAAAGAAGAACTCTCAGAGAATATAGGGAACACTTTTTAAATTATGGCAAAAATTATCTTAGTTTATACCATTTATTTTTTATATATTCTTATTCTCTCTCTGCCATAATACACTTTATAAACTTCTACTGAGTGATATCACATGTTTCCAACATGTATGTTTGTATGTTGGTTTCTTTTGTTTAACTTTCAGATCTTGCTCAAGGGTCTGATGAAAGAAAGCTTGGAGAAGTGCAGTATTTATAAAGGGAATTTCAAGGCTGGAACCCAATAAACTAATAGAAGCATTTGTTTTCTTGTGATAACTGAACATGAAACAGTATAAAAAGGACTTGAATTATTGTCTGGAAGGATCCATAGTTAGTTAAGGCCCAAGGTTAAGATAAACTAAAATCAAGAAATCAGGATAGTTCATGTCTAAAAGAGAAAAGAGGGAGAGATTGAGAGTAAAAAGCAAAGAACAATAGTGGCCAAACAGGGCCTAAATCTGTCAAAGACCACTGAAGCTGTCTTTTCCTTAATACTCAGTAAACTATGGTGATTAAAAGATACTGTATTTGGCTACACTATTGACTAGAGATATTATGTCTTATTTTTGATTTCTGGCACTTTGCTTAGTTGTTGAGTATATGATAGATACCAGGAAGTATTTATTGAGTTAATGGATGAATCATTTTGTCTTTCAAATCCCAGACAACATTGTCTTTTGGTCTTAATGGATTCTTTTATTTTGCAATAAGTATGTTTCCAAAACAGCTTGACATTGTGAAAATCATGAAGATTATTGCCAAAACAATTAACAATTGTCATTCAAATGTCTTGAATAAATAGAATATAATTGCACTTAATGTAATGTTTTTATTTATTCAAGAATAAAGTAGTAAAATGATATTAAATTTATTTCCCAGATTAACATTCTAGGCTTAAAATTTATTTTGTCAGCAATATTATTATTTACTAATTGATAAAATTGAATATTATATATATTCACTTTCTGATTGTGTAGTGCTTTGTCTCAAAAAACAATTAAAATGTGCATTATGTTCTATGTTAATCATTTGCAGAAGGGACGTGGAATGTTCCCAATCAGGAGAGATGGAGGTGATGTGGGTAAGAAGTCCTCGCCGACTGAGCATCACCAGGGCAGAACAGTATCACTGAGAACATGCATTCACAGATGACCTGTCTCCTGTCTCGCTTGAGAAAGAGTTTTCAATTAGGCAACAGCCACAAGGCCTTAGTAGCTCTTTCTGTATCAGAGACCTCTCACCTCATACCACACACTCTTAAAATCTTTCATCCCTAGGGACTATTAAATAATAGATTAGAACAATATCCCCCTAAAAGAATGTAATACATGTGACCTTGTCATTGCAGGGACAAGGTGATAGGCACCCAAGGTGATTGGGTGTGTGACATCCTGACTCACAGCAGTGTCCTGGGCAGGGGAGGCATAAGTGTGGAACAGAGGAGACCAGGCAGATGCCCTGGTGGGTGGGCAAGAGACCAGGCTCCCTGAGGCTCAGATCAGCCTTTGCTAACTGCAAACCTTGACTTTCTCACTCTGCTTAGGCTCCATGCAGAGATAGCAGGAATAAAAGAACAAATGAAGGATTGATTAAAGTGAAAAACAATAATAACAATAATAACAATAATACATGATAATAATAAAGAATGAAAGGTAAAAGAGATAAAACTTTAAAAAGATAAAGTATACTGTTTTAAGATCAACTATAATTTTAATCACGAAGTTCCCCTCTATGGTTAAAATTTAAACCTTCTGTACCTAGGCAGGTTCTATTTATTATCTTTTACAGGTTTAACATTCTATACTCAACACTAAAATTACTAATTTAGCTTATGTTTAGAGGAATGATTCATTGGGACATAAGTTTTTCTAAAGACGTAATTGCCTGGTAAAGAATAATTTTGAGGTGGTGGTGGGAGGGGAATAGCCACTATTTGCTTTAAAATGTAAGCTTAACTATGAAAATATGGTCTTGGAAAAGATTTATCTTTTATATACCTAAACCAACACTTATAGTTTTGTTCCATTTTGACTCTGATTCTTAGTTGTTAATAATGACTAATTCTTCTAGCAGTAGTTTACACTCTGTTTTAAGATGACTCTTTCAACCACTTTGAATATTTTAAATTAAAGTTAAAATGTTTTTAACTTTAATTAAAGCACAGCTCCACAGCTGTAGGCCAATATCCATCAACCGCTTTGCTCTCTCGGCTGAGTGCGAGTCTCATCCATGACAGCTTTCTGTAAATTCGAGATAAAGCCCTGCTCTGCCTTTGGAACGTTCTCCTGCATCTTGCAAACTTCTGCATCTTTCCTTTTCCCAGGCCAAAGGGAAGGAAATCTGTGTTATATTTACTCCTTTATTTCCTCTCTCACCAATTATTTGCCTTATATTTATTTACATAAAGTTTTCTTCTTATTAGCAATCAGATTAAAGTCACAAATGGTGCTCAGAATGCACACTGCATTCTATGAAAAGAACATGTGTCCTTTTTAAGACAAATGTTTTTTTTTGGGGGGGTGATGCCTTTTTATTTATTTTTATTTATTTATTTTTAAAAATTTTTATTCAGTTATTTTTCAAGTACAGTTTTCTGTTTATTTCTCCCATCCCAGCCCACCTCTCCCCCATGCACCCCACCTCCATCCCATTTCCACCCCCCTTAGTTTTTGTCCCTGTGTCCTTTATACTTGTTCCTCTAAATCCCTCCCATTATTTCCCTTTAAATTCCCTCCCCTCTCCCCTCTGGTCGCTGTACCCCTGTTCTCTATTTCAGTGTAATGGTTTTTAAAACCACTTTTAAACGTAACAAGAGTCAGAAACTGAGATATACATTGATCTTATTATGTGGCCTCTGTCCTTTCTAACTGTGAAGCTATCAAAATATCACATCTTGCCTCTTTCATTACCATGTACCAACTTACTCTTTGTTACTAAGTACTATACAGTAATTCAAGGTTGCAACCGCCTTTGCATTTCTAATAATTGTCACTGTAACAAAACCTAAAAATATAATTTCTGTGCACTTAAATTCAGTTTGTGTCTTTTCCTTTATTAAGTAGGAGTTATTCTAGTTACTAAGTTTAGGATTATAGTTTTTACACTAACAGTTTAGAAATATAACAAATAACTTTTATTCAGTGATACAGTGATGACTTTTTATTGCATTCTATGTAGAAATTTACATGCCTGTAGTTTTTATTTTTGTATTTATTGTATTTTTGTTTATTTTTGTTTCTTTGGTTTTCATATGAAAGGAGCAGTTTCCATGTGCTGTTATTGACTCTTGCTGTTTTTGTCAAGGTAGATTAACAAGAATAAGTTTTTATTCAGGGAGGACTTTGACACTTTGGCCTAAATGAATGATTGCTGAATCACAAAAGTGAACCAGGTGCTGCCTGAAACATAGGAAGAACCCAAATCCTCCTTCCCATGACCTGTGGACTCCCCGTATTTATCCCTTAAACCCTGTTGTAGGATTTATATGTGCACATATCATGTCTCCACTCAGCATCATCTTGAGTTATGAGCAAACCCTCTCCAGTCGCCCTTTCCCGTCATTGGAGCAGGTGATGAACCAGGCGGGCCCGCCTCCATTGCCCACCAGACTCCACAGAGCAGGCTCCATTGCTCCTGGCAGCCCGATGCCAAGCATGCCTGGCTGTGATGTTCTTGCCTTTCCACCTAGTTTCTCAGGTGTTTCTCATTTGTTTGGATAGTAATCCCTACCAGAAGTATTTTTTTAAAGTGCAGTTTCACCGCACACAGTATCAAATGCTTTACAGAAGTGCACGTATTCTATCTACTGTCTTTTTATCTATGTTAAAGCACAGCCATTCCCTTCTGCTGGCTGCTGCTTCTGGATTCCTCTCATTAGTGTGCAATTCCCCACAGTCGTGGCAGGCTACCCCCACCTCCATTCTGCCCTCAACTCTTTCCTTTTCACACTACCTCCCTGTGAGGGAAGCCCACTGATATGCTCCCCCTTTCAGCTGTACAGCTTGCTGGGACAGCTCTCAATTAAAAAACCTAAAGATTCCCTCTTCAGCTGCACAGTTTTAAATCTTCACTACCACAGGTTGACTGGGACACCTCCCTTTTCTCCTGAAGAAACATGCTTCTGTTCATAGTTAAGAATATGGAGATCCTGGCTAAAATAAATATCACAACCCTTATCTTGCAAGAAGCCCACAGTGACATGAAATATCACCCTCTATGTCTTTAATTTAGTGTTATGAAAACTTAGAATTGTGAGTATGGGGGCAAAGGAAATACTAATTTGGGAAAGTGGCTCTATAAAATAATTCAGGCTGAGGAGAATATCATCCTAAATGCCATTCACATAAACAAAGGAAGGAAAGGTGGTTTAACAGAGTAATGTGGATTGTATTTGCGCAATTCTAAATGTCTCTGTGAAGGGCAAAACTTTAGTTATTCATCCACATGCTTCTAGATAGCTGGGTATTTGATATTAGTTGGAAATTTGATATAGAGTAGGTATTGTGAACAGTGACAGTTATAGTTGTCCTGGACTTTCTAAGTGTTTATGAAAAATAAACATAATAAAAATAGATTTTTAAAAGGGAGATGAAAAATACCAAATTCAATATGACCACATCTCAGTACCTGGTACTTTCATCCCTGGAGGGGCTGTGAAACCTGACACGGCTTCCCAGGCGAGTTAAAGCAGTGCGTCCAGAATACCATTCAACATCAGAGGGCGCTTGGGTTCAGTTTCCACAACCTCAACAGATGTGCACATCTCCGTTATAGAACTAGGGCACACATATGACCAGATGCCCTTGCCCTCGGGTACTCCTGCTTTATAAATGCAAATAACAGTTTAATTAAATGATGGGCTCGAATGGGCTTCCCAGACAGAAAGGAGTCTCCATAGAAAGTATGTTGATTTGAAAACATTGTGAAGAGACCACATCTACTGAGTTTAGGAAGTATTTAGAAGGTCATGTTGTCAGAAAAATCAGTGACCTGCTGTGAGTCTTTTTCTAATTTAAGCTTTGATGGATTATCCATGTACAGGCAGTATGCACTTATAAACCAAAGCACAGATAGGTTTGATATGATACAGTGGTTTTAAATTGTATTTTAATTTGCAGCTATTTGAACCACTTCCATTTTTTACAGATATTGAAAATTGGAAATGAGTCAAGCAGCAGCATGTTCCAACATACTGCTCCAAGTAACAGCCTATCTCCTCACCATGTACAGTAAGAGTCGGAAAATTAATAACCAAGTAAAAGACACTTAGCTAAAAAATCCCAAAATAAGAGATTAGCATACATTTTTATTAAAACCTGACTGTTGTGAGGACGAGTGCTAAATCAATTGATTCCAGAAGTCCTGGCAGCGAGAATTGCTAATTAGCTGACATTGGTCGGGTCCATGTCTTCTCTAAGGCTCAACTGACACATCTCTCAGATGGGAAACATACCAGTCATTTGTAATAAGGTTAATTAACATGAGAATCAAATGTAGCGACAGATTTCCTAAATGGAAGAGATCTCTACAATGCCTTGTCTTATTACATTTGTAACTGCTATTGTTGGCCAGTGCAACGTGGTTTCATTAAAATAATTATTTATATAAATATTTTCACATACATTTCTCATCTCTGCCTTTTACTTTACCAAATCATGAATTCATTTATCAATCTCTGAATTTGTCACATACAATGCCAACTATGGTAACTTTCCTCATGGACCTTACAGCTGACTGGAAGCCTTAACATAAATATTTGTTCAAATATTGTAAATAAAAGTGGAGGCATGCAATAGGTATGTCTATATACAAATAGAGAATATTCAACTAACTCTCCGGAGAAGTGAAGATTTTCTTTATTGAGAGTGTGATAGTTAATATTTATTATATGTCAATTTGGATGGGCTACAGAGTTCTAGATAGTTGATCAAACATTATTTGGGGTGTTTCTGGATGAGATCAGTATTTATGTCTGTGAACTTGAGCAAAGGGACTGCCCTCCCCATTGTAGGTGGGCCTCATCCAGTCAGTGGAAGTCCTGACTAGAATGAAAAGATTAACCCTCCCTTGAGTAAGAGAGAATTCTCCAACTGACTGCCTTTGGCCTTCATCTGCATCATCAGCTCTCTCTGAATGATGATCTTCAAATGGAAACATCAGCTCTCCTTAAGAGACTCCTGTATCACTGGCCTACTCTGCAGATTTTGGACTTGGCAGCCTCTTGTATAATTGCATGAGCTAATTCTTTATAACAAATCATATATATATATATATCATATGTGTGTGTGTGTGTGTGTATTATATATAAATCTATGCATATACAAATATGTATAATTGTAATTGGTTCTCTTTTGCTTGAGAATTCTGGCTAATACAGAGTATGGTACTCATGCTGAATATTAAAGTGTGTGTGGGAGTTTGAAAAGTAGATGAAGATATAAAGGACTCTGTAAGTAGAGAAAGCAGATTGGGATAAACTGGAACTGGATTAAACAGACACTCCAAGAAGTTCCCTTTGGGCTATCAAGAGTAGGGTTAAGATGGGTGGAAGAAAGGATAGAGGCAAGAGATGAGTTTAAGGGTTAGATCACAGAAATGCCTTGTGTGCTGTATAAAAGCTTTTGGACTTTACCCTATAGGAAATTAGAAGCCATTTGAAGGATTTAAACAGGGAAATCAGATGATTAAATTTGCATTTTAAAAGATTACTCTAGCTGCAATGTCAGGTATGGATTAGAGAGGGTCAAGGCTGCTGGCAGGGAGATTACTGAACTAGTGTAAGCCAGGATAATGAAGTCCTGCAGCAAGTCAGCCCTGGTGGAAATGGAAACTGGGTGGATATAAAGAATACCGAAGAGATAAAATCAACAGAATGCAGTAAGTGCGTTGGCATGGGGAAAGGGGCGTGAGATAGATTGAGCAGAGTGTTCAGCATCCAGGCTTGTGGCTCTGGATGGAATTGATAGTGTTATGCAGATGGCAGAGGAAGCTTGGGGACATGAAAATTAGTTATATTTTGGGCATGTATTGTTTTTGCCACATGTTGCTAACTCCAGGAAAGGATGTCTAACAGACAATCAGATACACGGATCAAGAGAGAAATTAGTAGTCAGGGCTATAGTTACAAAGGTTGGGCTATTTTGGAAGCTAGATATAGAAATTACTGTTATTGATGAGATCATTCAAGAAATCTGTGACAAGCGATAAAAGGAAAATAACAGAGACAGAACCCTTGATGGCTCATAAAAAATGAATCCCCTGTTTGCTGATTAATGATATCTGTGGAGTTAGGATTAGAGCAAATGGCACTTTCTAAGATGTTGCTTGAAAGATAAATTTAAATGTAAACATTAGTTATGATTTATACTACGTAAACATGTCTTTTCACACTGCTTTGACACACCTATGTTTGTTGTTCTAATTTATTTTCATTATATCTATAGAATCAGTGTTTTGGTGAGATGCTAACACTTTAGAAATCTTGGAAAAAGAGAACTGGAATTGATTTAAGATTGATGACTTAAAACCTACCTGGTATCTTAATACAGAATTATAGAAGACAACAACATATTGTTACTCTTATTCTGCTTGCTCACTAGAAAATAAAACAACTTCAGAAACAAACCAATGTTAAATAGAGTGACATTAAGGCCATCTCCTTTACTAATGGTCTATAGTTCTGTGGTTTATATTCTAATGCTCTTAAATGCAGGGTTCCTCAGTGCTGCATTACTTTATTCTACGGGAGGAACAGCTGGGGCATTTTTGGAGGAGAAGAAGGGAGGAAGAGAGGAAGGGGTAGGGGAGAGTAGGAGGAAGAAGAAAGAGAGGGGCAGAGAGGATAAAGAAGAAGCAGCAGCAGAAACAAGAGGTTGTATGTGGCCCATAAAACCATATAAAATTATATATATAATTATGATTATATATAATTACATATATATAAATTATATATATGTACACAAACACACACCCTTTAGAGCAAAAGATTCCTGATACCTGCATAGAGAATATAAGTGTAAATGATACAAACTCTGAGAGCAATCAAATTAGCATAATCCCCAAACAATAAAACAGCTGACCACCCCTCAAAAAACTCCTTTACCTAAAAGGACATAAATTTCTAGTAATTAGTATCTTTTTCTTTTTTGACCACAACATCGCCTTTGGAAAAGGAGCCCATTGGGGAGAATTGATTTCCATCCGCAGCAGAAGCTCCAAATGATAAGACCTTCGAAGACCCTCGTATTGAAACATATGTGCTCCCCATTCATCACAAGTGTATCACTGGCCTGTGAAACAGCCTCAGCTCCTACGTGAGGCCTCTGCTACAAAAATACAGTGCTGGTTTATGGTTAATATATTACTATGCAAACTTCCAGGACACCCAACACATCAAGTACATTTCTCTAAAAAAGTCAACATATTTTATACTTTCAGTTTTGGGGGAATTTGAAGGACAATGAATTGTGATTTTTTTTCTGATGGAAAGACAAATGTTCTTTGAAATCAGAGCCTAGGATTTTTTATTTTGCTTATTTAAAAAAAGCTGGTTATTGTTTCTTTTAATAGTTTCCTACTAACATTCACATAGCTCTGTTTTACTTCATCTATTGCTCTGAACAATGCCTCACCTGCTCCTTTTGTTTTCTCCCCCTGAGGATGGCATGTGGGTACCAACAGCCACAGAACACAATACACCAGCACACCCTCTCCCACTCCGCACATTCTTCCTGCTGGCGTGCCTTTCTATTTGCTTCCCGCTTGATCCAAGGGATCCATTTGGGAGGTTATTTTATTCCTTTGTGTAAAAGGCATTTATTCTGCTCCTCTGAGAACTGCTTATTTCTATGAGTAGTATCTTTAAAATACTTCCTAGAGTTTTGAACAAAATAAAGGTGTTAATTACTTTGAGAAAAAAATATTTAAGTCTGTAACAGAGCAGAAAAGATGAAAATGTCACTGTTCCAAATGGTTGCATTCATTCAGAGAAAAACCAAGTGTCCAAAGAGATCCAGTGCCCCACTAAACTGATCAAAACTATAATCATCAAGAATTTATTGCTATTCATTCATAACATGGCCTGGGGATGTAACGTGCAGTGTGGTGACTGTAGTTAACAATACTGCACTGTATATTTGAGAGTTAAGAGAGTAGCATTTAGAAGTTTTACAAAAAACAAAAAAAAAACAACTTGTAACTATGCTGGTGGCTGTTAACTAAATTAATTTTTATAATAATTTTGTTATATATATATTAAATCATTATATTGTACATCTAAGACAAATGCAATGCTATCGATTGTATTACAATAAAGAAACCCCCCAAAAAGTGCATTGCTGGATTCCTTAACTATCATCTATAAATCCAGAAAATGAAATATTGCCCATTTCCCTGACTTCTAATCCTTTTACACTCAAGGAAAATTGGGTTAGCAAGTATTCTTCTGCTTACTTATGATTTTTCGATTAAAGTTCATCTTGTAATGTGAAGACATCCAGGACCTAGGGAGACCCACTCGTGCTGCGGTGGCTAGTACACGGAAAAGATGAGGGAGCGATAATGTTATTTTTCTTAGCCTAATAGGCTACTAACCCAATTTGTTGATGCAGTTTTGTAAGGTATACACAGGCCACTTGAACAGGAAAATGAAATCAATCACTGCAACCTCAGTCAGGAGAAATGACCTTCAGCTAATGTCCCTTTTGAAAAAAGAAAAATTTTAAACGTCTGGAGAATTGTAAGCTTAGTGGAGCAGGCACTGCTGTGCTTTTTGAAGCCCCAGTGAAGCCTGTGAATGTTACTCAATCCCACCAGAGTGAGGTGGATCGCCTTACTGTTTCCACAGCTGCCAGGGTATTAAATTCAGACTGCATCCAATGCTGTGATCATCGTACTGTGTCTAACTACAAGTCAAGTGTTGGAGAGAGGGCTGGCAGAGGACTTCTCCTTCCCGGATGGAGGCTGTTGGGCTCTGATTTGCACAGGTCCTCCTGCTCTCCACTGATCTGTGTCAGCGCTCACCACTCACCTCTGCTGACTTTCCAACATGCACTTCATGTGATTTCCTCTTAGTGCCATTTTTTAAAGGGTCATTATTCCTGTCATCTTAAATATCAAAGGTTTACTTATTGACAGAAAAAGGAAGCTTTTGTGGAGGGGATGGCTCTCACTACTGCCTTAGACCTTGAGTAGATATTAACTAGAAAAAGACAGGGAAATGATGATCGATGGCTTACACCTGTTCCTTACCATACACTGTCCCTTGGCCATAATTTCAGGTACTGTCACTTTAGAATACCAGATTTTGTCATATATTTTGATTTCTGGGGAAGGTTAATGTATATTAATCATTTACAAAAAATAATACCCTATATAATACCACATTTTTAAAAAATATGCCATTCATTTAAAACTAACCATTTTATATATTTTAAAAAGTTGCCACAATTGGTGGCAAATGGTTGTGGAAGTTCATGTGTAGTGTTTCTAAAAGGGTGCTATTGTGTCCGGGTGGAAATGGTGTTGTTATAGCTTAAAGAATCTATCAAACACTTTTTAAAATGAACTTTTTCTGTTGTTTATAAATTAACCTCTTTCAAAATATTAACAGTATTTCTTCAAATAAAACACATACATATTTTTACACATATAATATTTTTACACAAATGTACATGTAACATTTTTCATTTAGTATCTCATTTTTCACAAAAAATATATCCTCTCTAGTTTTCTTCTCCCAAGAGCTATGGGAATGAAAGATTTTGATGTGAGTCAGTACAAATTATTAAAATGCTTTTGATTTCTTCCTCAACAGAAAATGATTGTATAGATTTTGAAAGTACAAATAAGAAACATTTATGAGGAATACATTTTGAAGCAGGAAATACATAAAAATGAAGAGAATAATCATTATTAGCATTCTTTCAAAGTTCCAAATCTTCCTAAGGAATAAAACCTACCAGGTAAAACTTTCCACTTTCTAATAATTAGCTCTATCACAACTGCAAAGTACAGAACGATAAACTTCACAAAATAAAACAACCTAAGGTAGTATCAGAGTTAGCAGATTATGTTGAATTCTCTAGCAAACAATTATTATAACATTCAGGGCAGGGGGGGTGGGTAACAGAGATTTCACTTGCCATTAGATATCTGCTTGCATTTTGTGTTGTATAATCCGATGCCATGTTTTTTTTGCAGTAATTTCCCTAATTTCTCACACCCATTCCGTGCCACAAATTAAAATCAACAGTTCCTTTCTAAAGAAAATAGAAAAAAGGGAGGGCATGATGGTGCTTGCTAGAAAAGCACATAGATGATTCCTGATTGGAACAATAGTCAGCATGTATAAGTCTCTGGTTTGTAGCTTTATTCAAATTTATATAGAGTTGAAATTGCCTTGTCTTAGAAAATGTATATTCAAAGAACTCAGAGGGGATCAGGAAGGAATTATGTACAATTGAATTTCAAATGTCTGATAAAAGATAGCATATGGCCGTTTAGATGTTCCTTACTAGCAATTTAAAATAATGATAATAAACCAATGAACATTTTGAGTGCTTCTGATGTGCCAGGCAATGTGTGAAGAATATTATGTGAGTTACCTATTTTGTTTCTCATAACAATATGGCAATACTATTCCTATCTTTCTTATTTCATGTAAAGGAAAATCAGTTCTCAGGTTAAGAAATTTTCTTAAGGACACATAGCTATTCTGTAAGAGTCTTTCTAATGCCAACTTCCATACTTCTAACCACTACCTTAAATAACAGTGAAAGTAACCACTCAGGTGAACAAAACAATATTTGCTATAGTGATAAGAATCAATGTAAAAAGCAGAAGAAAATGTTTTCTACATTTTCTCTAGAATTTTAATTTTGGCATTACTGCTGATTCTTTCTTTTATTTCATATTGTTTCCTCACTTAATTCACGATGGATCATCGATACAGGCTATGCACTTCATGCTATAGATCTTACCATTTGGAACATTTGGGGAATATTATTGAATTTTTATGTACATAGTTCATATACATTTATATTACAAATATCGCATGTACAGAGGATCATTATAGTGTGGGAGAATACAGGGTGGAAAATCAAATCTTAATATTTAAGAGATTGCCTTAATATTAAGAGGCTGGGTTGGCTCTGGGCCTCCACTCTTACCCCACACCCCAGGCAACCTTCAGTTTTACACCCTTGACCCTTGTCTTCTGCCTGGTCCTTCTATCATAGCATCTACAACAAGTCATTCCGCTTCAGTTTTTGCAGACCTGTCTCTTCCTCTGGAGTCCATATTCCCATAGTAAACAGATAGATTTTTATTCCCCTCTGTGTCTTCCACTGACATCCTAAGGCTCACCACAAACAGAAACATTTAAATGTTTTTTTAATGAATAACCAAATAAATGAACAATTGGAATATTAAGTAGTGAATTCTTAATTTGAGGAAAGTTTGACTAGATAACCTTGTCAGTTGCTTCTGTAATTGTCTAATATTACAGATCAGTGGAGAGAATAGTACATGTGTGTGTTATGAATTTGGAGCCTAATATTAAGGATATTGTCTACTCTTTGAATGTATTATAAAAAGCATAAACTATACTGAAAAAGATAAACAATATAACATATGTTAATATATTCAACATACACCCTAAGAAATAAAGCATTTCCTACCTATTTGAAGATCCTTCCTCCTGCTCCTGAACAGAACTTACCTCTACTCCTGCATTACAGGTTTACCGCTTTTCTACATTTCTTTACAGTTATCAGACCTTAATAGGTTTATGAAAATTTATATTTGCATGTATATTTATAACATAAGTTTCTACATTAAAATTTCTATAAGATGGTGTCAAACTACGCATTCTTCTACATTTCTTTTCATCCAATGATTTGTGACTTGTTAGTGCTTGGTGTGTAGCTCTAATTCATGAGATCTAACTTTGAAAAGATTGAAAAACAAGGTCTAGAGTAAGTACTTGTGTATTGGAAGAGGCCAAATGAGAGTATGAGTATAAGCAGGAGTCAGGGTTCCTCAGCTATGCTTGAGTTGGCTCTTGTACACATGACGGATATTATGGACTGGCACACAGAGGGGTAGTCAACTCCAGGAGGGCATGAAGGTCAAAAGGAGAGCCACTGGGGATCCAGTGACTTGAAAACAAAGGAACAGAGGTTAATTTTCTCTGAGACTTATAACTAATTGACCCTTGTGCTGAAAATAGTGGCACATTGGATGGTAATGAGAAATTAATTTAGACACTGATAAGAAATAGATGTGTGTGCCCTTGAGGTTAGTGGGAAGAGTTTTTGAGTATGATATGTGTGGTAATGCAGAGTAAGCAATTGCATAGGGAACTGAGGGAGAATATTATGATTATGAGTGGACTGCTTTGGAGAGGATTTGGAACCAAGTCAGTGAGGTCAGTCATTAAGAATGTCCATTATGTTAGGGATCAGCCATGGAGAGCATATATTACAGAGATAGCACTATCAAGGCAGAGAGGGGTAAAACCAAGTGATAATTATAAGAAAAAAAATAAGCATAGCATCTTGAGTAATCTGCCTTACAAAATGAGAAGAAGAAAAGATTAGGATTAATATACGTGTAAGTGTTCCAAGACTGAAAATAACAGTCTTTTTTTAAACCAGAAATTATGTAGACTATGAAAAATATCCCAATTGGTAGAAAAACTTCTTTGTTGATGACTGGAATTCCAGGGAGATGAAAGACTGGATTATTTCATCTCTTAACTCTTTTAGGATTTTGTGGGGGGTTTGGGGATTTGTGGGCATGGAAGAACAAAAGTAAACAAAGAGGAAGGAAAGAGAAAATGTTACAAACTCTCTAGAATGACTTAATTTACTCAAAGGTAAAACCAAAATACAGGAAAAATGAGCTCCCACCCCACCCTGCCACCACTTGTTCAAATGATAGCTTACCTGCATTTGTTTTAGTTTTTAACTAATGTATTTGCGGCTGAGTTACTCCAACTCCTTCAAGCATGACATTCTTGAGGTCACAGTCTTGGGTTTGCTACATCCCAAGAATAATTAACTTTAGCTCCAACCTGTAGTCACAGCTCATATCCCAAACCTTGACCACTTGTCTTTGTTCAGAAGAGGGGACCAGATGAAAGCCTAGTACTGTGAGAACGCAACCCCAAAACACTCCCGACAGACAGGAGTCAGTAACACCACATTTATCTATAAAAGATGCAGTTTGGATCCCTGATTTGCATTGTGTATTCTTAGAAAACAAAAACTTGAAACTTGCTATAAAGCATAATGTTAAGTTGAATTCTTCTAAGTTAACAAACTGAAGGAAGGCATTTAAAAATTAAAAATTATAGCAAGTTAAAAATTAAAAAAATAAAAAAATTATAGCAAGTTAAAAATCACATTTTCTACCATGTAACATGATTAGAATATCTATAATTAAATACCATGACTAGTCACCACAATAAATCAAACAACAGTTTATATTGTAAACTTTTTACAGAAGGTCAGTGTAATTTTTTGATATAGAAATTAGAGTTAGGGCTTTAACCTCATTTTTTATTAGATTTCACTTCTTTTCTCTTTATTTAGATTCACAAAGTCATTAGCAGTTCTCAAAGAAACTGAAAAATATAATATTCTAAAGTAAATTGGGGTTATTTAAAGATTATTTTCATGTTTAAAAACCAAGTAAAATGAGCTTTTAAAATATATATTGTACTTTTACTTGGAATTATTATTATGAGTTTGTTTTATTTTTTGTGGAAGCCATCACCCTCATGGAATTTTTTTTTTGCTTTACAATAATATTTGTCTGTATTTCTCTGTATACTTCAATGTCAGTACATTTTGTATTGTTCTTTATTCTAACCAATCATTTTAGAAAATTAAAAAAAATTAACATTATCCATTTATTTTGTTGCTTCAAAAACACAGTAAAGAGGCTAATATGTAATATCTTTGCATATTACTCTTCTGCAATCATTATACTTATCAGTATCATATTTGTCATGAAATTTACTTATACAATTATTCTCTGATTTTCATGAAGAAATACTTGTTTATCAAATATATTCTTTCTCTTTATCAATTTACTACTTTATTCCAACCTCTCTTGGACAAAATATTTTCAAACTTTCTTTTTGTTCTATCACTGTTAAACAACTTTTTTCCTCTGCTCTTCTCAAATCCCTAATGACAGAAGGAAAATAAGTATGGTCTTGATCATGACTATGAACCGTCATCTTGTGGTGAGCATCACTATAAACTAAGGTTATGGAAGTGACTATTGTAACCCAGCTGTGGAAAGCATCTGGTTTAGATGAAGGTAAAGTATGACAGAGTCAGAAAGGAGCCAGTTCTAGATAAATTAGCCTAGTGATCAGTAAACAAATGTCCAAGATTTTTAAAAATAAACTTCATTTTTGGAATAGTTTTAGATTTATAGAAAAATTGCAAAAAATATTAAAATTTGAAAAAATTAAAGTTGTAAATATATGAGACATATTGGAGAGTTTCCATGTGCCCTACACTTAATTTCTCTACTTTTTCATGCTTATTAGTATGGTAGATTATAATTAGTGAACTGATATTGATAAATTTTATATTTTATTTAGATTTTTTTAGTTTTTAATTATTATTTTTGGTTGTTATTGTTGTTCCAGGGCACAATCTACTGATTCTACCATATTGTGTGTAACAATTATATGTCCTTACATGTCACTGGCTGTGATGGTTCATCACATTTTTTCTTGTTTTTGATGATTTTGTCAGTTGTGATACATACTGGTCAAATATCTTTTAATATAATATCCAACAATTGGTACTTGTCTAATGTTTTTCTCATAATTTAACTGGGGTTTTGGTGTTGGGGAGGAGGACCACAGAGATAGTGTGATTTTTATCACATAATCCCAAGGGTATCAACATGACTTTATTACTGTGGATGTTGACCATCGCCATTTAACTAAGATGAGCTATTAGTTTGCTATGGCAGCCCTAACAAACTACCACACATTGGGTGCCTTACACAAGAGAAATTTGTTGTCCCTCAGCTCTGGAGGCTTGAAGTACAAGATCAAGGTGCCAACCAGTTTAGTTTCTTCTACAGGTGGTAGAGGAAACCACATTCTTCTGCAGGAGAATGCTTTATGCCTATCCATTAGCTACTGGTGGTTTGTTGGCAATCTTTGACATTTTTTGGCTTATAGATGCATCACCCCAATCTCTACCTTAATCTTTTCATATGAGATTGGAGGGAGAGACTGGATGTGAATACATCAAATATTAATGGCACTTGTCTCTGCAGTTAGAAACAACAGCAGTATATTAGAAGAGAATTTCACAAATTCCCAATGCCACACTTCCCTGCCATCTCTCTTGTTATTGGGTGAAGAGTTTGGGTTCCAATCTAAGGCAAATCTATATATCTTTTCTAGTCAATTATTTTATTTGAGAAATGAGTATTGTGTTCTCTCTCTCCTGCATCACAGCTTTTTCCTCAGCACTGTCATTTCTTGCTACCATCTGGATGACTACAACAGACTCCCAGCTGGCTTCCCTAATTCTACCTTTGTCTTGTGGCATAGTCTCAACAAACTTGCGAAATAGTGTCTTTTAAAAACCTCTGTTGGACCATGTCCACTCAACATTTTCTAATAACTACTTGTTTTCACAGATTAAAACCCACAGAAGGTACAAGTACCTTCATGATAGGCTTCTCCTTTTGCCCTCTGACCACATTTCTGCTACCCTTTCCTTCATCCATGCTGTTCCTTCAATACCCAGGTGCACTGGTATTTCAGGACCTTTGCACTGTACATTTTGAATGGGCCAATCTGACACCTCCTTCAGGTCTTTGCACAAATTAGCTTTCTCCGTTAGGTCTGTTCTGCCCATATTACTTAAAATTATGACTATGTGCTCATCAGGCAGTTACTGTCCACTTAATTTGCCTACCTTAGATCCATACTACTTATTACTTTCTTAAATTTATTTTTTATTGTTTATGCAATTGCAGTTGTTCTTGCTTTCCCTTTCCTCATCTCCACCCAGCTCCACCCTCTGCCCTTGCTAAGTCAGCTCCCCTATCATAGTCTCATCCTTGGGTTATGCATAAGAGTTCTTTGGCTAATCCCTTTACCTCTTTCATCCAGCATCGCCCTTTCCTCTAGACACTGTTGGTCTTTCTATTTATCCATGCTTCTGTTTCTATTCTGTTTGTTAGTATGTTATGTTCATTATGTTCAACATATAAGCGAGATTATATCATATTTTTCTTTCATTGACTGGCTTATTTCACTTAGTATAATATTTTCAAGGTCCATCCATGTTGTCACAAAAGATAGAGTTTTGCCATAAAACTCTTACCTTTTTTATCACTCTGTAGTGTTCCATTGTGTAGGGGTATCACAACTTTTTTATCCACTCATCTACTGATGGGCAGTAGACTATTTCTGGATCTTGGTTATTGCAAATAGCACTGCTATGAACATAAGTGTGTGTGTGTGTCTTTAGATATATTATATGTTACATATATGTGTGTGTTTTGGGATTCTTAGGATATATTTCCAGGAGTGAAATTGCTGGATCAAAAGGCAGCCTCATTTTTAATTTTTTGAGGATATTTTTTTTCCTCAGTGGCTATACCACACTTCATTCCCACCAACAGTGTACTAGAGTTCCCTTTTCTCTACATCCCTGCCAACACTTGTTGATTGGCGATTTATTGATGGTAACCATTCTGACAGGTGTGATGTGATATTTTATTGGGGTTTTAATTTGCATCTCTCTAATTATTAGTGTTGTTCAGCATTTTCCATATGTCTATGGACCATCTGTATATCATCTTTGGAGAAGTATCTATATAGGTCCTTTACCCATTTCTTAATTGGATTGTTTGTTTTTCTGGTATTGAGTTGTATTAGTTCCTTATATATTTCAGAGGTTAACCCCTTATCAGATGTACTGTTGGCAAAAATGTTTTCCAATACAATGGATTCCATATTTGTCCTCCCAGTGGGCTCTTAAGCTGTCCAACAGGTTTTTATTTTGATGTAGTCTTATTTGTTTATTTTCTCCTTTGTTTCCAATGCCCTAGGAGATATATCAGCAAAAATATTGTTGCAAGAGGTATCTGAGATTTTACTGCTTAGGTTTTCTTCTAGGATTTTTATGTTTTCGTAACTTACATTTAAGTCTTTTATTTATTTTGGTTTTATTTTTGTGTATGGTGTAAGTTGGTGGTCTAGTTTCATTTTTTTGCATGTATTTGTCCAGTGTTCCCAGCATCATTTATCAAAGAGACTGTCTTTGCTCTATTGTGTGTTTTTACAACCTTTGTCAAATATCAATTGATTATAAAGGCATGGATTTTTTTCTGGGCTCTTTGTTCTGTTCCATTGATCCAAGAAAATCTCAATCAAGCAATCTAACACTATACCTAAAAGAACTAGAGAAACAGCAACAAACAAAGCCCAGAGCAAGGAGAGGGAAGTAAATAAGATCTGACTGGAAATCAATGACATCTACACTAAAAAAAAAAAAAAGAAAAGAAAAATACAAAAGGTCAATGAAACCAGGAGCTGATTCTTTGAAAAGAGAAACAAAATTGACAAAAATTTAATCAGCTCATTAAAAGATTAGAGAGAGAGAGAGAACCCAAATAAATGAAATCCAAAATGAAAGAGGTGAAATAACAACTGATATCACAGAAATACAAGGGATTGTAAGAAATTACTATGAGCAATTATTTGCCAAGAAAGTGGACAACCTGAGTGAATGGATAAATTTTTAGAAACATACAATGTCCCAAAACTGAATCAGGAAAAATCAGAAAACCTGAATAGACCAATGACAACTAATGAAAATTTGAAGCAGTAATAAAAAAAACTAACAGCACACAAAGGTCCTGGACCAGATGGCTTCACAGGTTAACTTTAGCAATCATCCAAAGAAGAACTAACACCAATCCTTCTTAAACTATTCCAAAAAATGAAAGAGGAGAGAATACTTCCAAACTCTTTTTACACTGACAGTATTATCCTAATTCCCAAACCAGAAAAAGACACAACAAAGAAAGAAAATTATAGGCCAATATCCCTGATGAACATAGATGCTAAAATCCTTAACAAAATATTAGCAAACCAGATCTAGCAATACACCATAATACCACTTTTAAAAATGCAGTATATTCATTAATATATATTTTGTCACTTTCCATAAGATTGTGAGCTTCATTAGGCAAGCATTTAAGTCTGTTAAACTTTCTTGCACATGACCAATAACTAGACTAATGTCGGACACTCAGTAGATTTTAAACAAATTTAAAAAATAAATTAATTTCCATAATAATAGTAGTAATAGTAATGGCTAACACTTTCAACATTTCTATGTGCTAAGTACTCTTGTACATTTGTTCTACACACTAACACATTTAATCCTAAAAACCAGCCTACAGTATAGGTATTATTTTCTTACTTTACAAATTAGGAAACATGACAAATTTCCAAAATTAATAATTGGAGGGTTGAATATTATTGGTCATTTTCTTATTTATATTGTTTTCTATTTTTCGAAAATATTACACTGAATATGTATTTCTTTTATAGCCCACAGAAAAAATATTTATAAATCTAGCTACCCCTTCAGTGTTACCTTACTCAATGATTCTTTACAAGATGTATCTGCCTGAAATCTGTGTTTCATTTTCTCACACTGACTATTTAAATTCTTATTTTCTATATGTCTTTATCCTTACAATTAGCTCCCGTGGTTATAGCTACTTTTTCATATAAACCTCATGGATTTTAATACAGTGCTTATTTATTGATGTCTTGAATGAGTAGTGGCTGATAAATATTAGGGTTTGCCCAACTTTGATAAGAATGTGCATGTTTGTATGTGTGCATTTTGAAAATAAGTTTTTTTTTCAGGAAGGTAAGAGTTATTAATACATTTGCTTCTGTTCTTTTAAATTGAACTACAGCATAATGAAGGCTTTAAGCACACTAAAAATTCCCTGAGCAGTCCCTTAAAACATGTCAACGAAATAATACGGGATAATTATTTTGTTCTATTTTTAAAGATGGCACATAGAGGTTAAGTAATTTTCTTGAAAGCTGAGCATTTACATACTGTATTTTTAATTAAGCATCTTAAATTAACTGTGCAATTTACTCCTAAAAATTTTATGAATGTACCTGTGGTTCAAAAGTTAGCAACCTGATGATTCGGAAGGCAAAGAGCCAACAAATTTGTGATAAAAAAATCACCTACAACCATTACAAACTCAGGTTTCAAAAATGACCTAGTGATATATAATTGTAGTCATTATTTAGATAAACTGAGTAATGGAGGCTAATTAGAAATAAGCACAGTATAAGGATCAGTAAACTCTCGGTTAGTTAAAACAGTCTTTAAAAATCAGAACTCTACAGCAGAGTTTTGATCTTTGATTTTCAAAGTTAATCTCTGAAAATTTATTTAACCAAACTAAATAAAAGCCAAACATTATATTTTATTTGTTATGTGGGGAGTTATTAAGGAGTTTATCTGTCATAGTATTAATCTATGTCTTCATGATGTACATACATATTCATCAAATGAAGCTCATAGATGAGTTTTAGTTTTTGTTAAGTGATAAAAAACAAAATGATTGAACAATTGACAGAGATTTTCTTTCTCTAACATGATAGGGATGGACATTAATAACAGGACCAAAATGAGGTGGCTGTTGAATGCACTGTGCATAGGTACAGAGAGAAAATTTATTACCCATCTATTTCCCAAGCCTGCCCATTCTGTGCACCATTTTTTTTGCTGACTTTGCACACACCTGTTGTGGTAGATAGTTTTCAAAATGACTGCCACCAATTCCTTCCCATTCTGCCTGCCTGAGCTTCTTTTCATTTGCTCCTGATCTAGCCCTAATAAGTTGTTTCCTCAACAGACTGCAGTAGAAGTAACATTCTTGATATTACATGATTAGGTCAAAAGAAGTCTTGCAGTTTCTACCTAGGTCTCTTAGGATATCGCCACCTGGAAATCAATTTCCATGCTGTGAGAAGTTAATGGAAGCCCCACAGAAAGAACATCTGTATCTGCTCTTGTTGACAGAAGAGGTGAGCATCTTGGCAAGAGTTCCTCCTACAGACAAGAGTAGGAGGAAACCATCTCAGGTACCGTGCCCAGTAGAGGCTTCAGGTCACTCCAGCCCCAGATTGCAACCTAGCTCAATGTCCTGGGGTATCCAAAGTAGCAATCCATCAGTTGGCATCAGTCAACCTACAAAAACATGGGAAATCACAATAAATTGTCATTTTAAACCACTGAGTGTGGGGTTATGTTTTTCACAGTAATAAACAACTTACAAAATTTAATACCAGTAGTTGGTTACTGCCACCACAAAAACTTAAAACATCAGTTGTTCTTTGAAACTGAGAGTCTGGCATGCACTGGAGGGATCTGAAGAGACTGTGGCAGACTTGAGGGCACTGAAGTAATTCTCTTAGAGGATAGAGAAAAATGACACATGTTACATAGTAGCAAGACATGTGGCAACACTGTTGCTTGAGATTAAGTACAAACTAGAAAACGCATGTAATAAATCTTGATTAGGACTTCCAGAGACATAAAACTACAACTGTTTTTCTAAAAGCCATGTATAATTAGGTACAGTTAGGGAAAGCAGGGGGTGGGGGATGAAAATGACTTGTTCAGTTTTGAGAAGAATTTTGAGAAAACATAAAGGAGCCTGGAAATGTTGGGTCAAAAATTAAACTATTTCTCTCATTATCAGACTTCACTATAACAAAAAATATCTCAAAATAACAGATGAGCTCAAGGCAAAGATCGAATCAAAGATGTTGCCAGAAAATTAGCCTTCAGGGTAGCAATATTCCTACAGGGTATAGTTATAAGAATTTTTGTTAAGACCTTATTTTGTTAAATAAGAAATATGTTAAGGCAGTGCTTTGTGTATCATCTCAGCTGGATAGAAAGACTTCTAAGAATCTTAAATGTATACTTCCTAGACATGTTCAGCTTGGAAGTCTAATAATGATGTGTCTTTTAGATTCTCTGTAGTAGACAGAAAGATGCCAAAAATCTTAACGGCTGTGCCATAGCACCATACTTTTTGGCCCAAACCAGAACAGAGTTTTCTCAAAGCAATTATTTTCTACATACTCAGTACAGTAAATTGAACACCACTCACATTTATAAGAAATACCTAACATTTTAGAAATATTTGCTTAAAAAAGGCAGAAGCAGTTCAAAAAGTGAAAGCCCTTAAGGCCCCCAATCTGCTATGTTTTCTACAACGCAAGATGAGCTATTTATTTTCACATACATGTCCTTTTTCAGGGACGATTTGGATTTCAGAATCAAGAGTCCATAGAATGGATTCAAGAGACACAGAGAATCATGCCCAGGAAGTAGAGTCTAAGCTAGCCAGGTAACTAGTGACATGTGCTGAGCTGGATCTCAGAATTGCTAATGACTGCTCATGGCTGTGTGCCGCCTTGTCCTCTCTTTCACTTTTGAAATGGGAGTGTTTGTTGGAATTATCTTACTCCCGCTTCCTCATTTTATTTGGGGGTTAGAAGGGAAGTGGAGGGGGCAGAGAAATTAATCTTTCTAGTTCACAGGATTTCAGTCTGAGATGACTCATATTTGATGACCTGGACTGGCACCCAATTTAGATGTGTGTGTCCTGACTTTAGAACCAGTACTATAATGAGGTGACTTTCAAGTGTTTGACTGGAGGGTAAATGCCTGTTGCGTGTGGAAGGGACATGAGTTATGGTTCTCATAGGACAGCCTGTGTAGGATAGTCTCCAAGATGGTCATCAGATGTTCCTCCCCTTGATATATATGCCTGTAGCTCCTCCCATCAAGATGTCAGATGCCCTCTTTCCTAAATCTGGGCTGGATTAAGTGACTTATTTGACTAACATAATATGGTAAAGGTAGTACTCTGAGGGCTGAGTTAAAAGCCTTGTAGCCCACTTGAGTGTCTTGAAAAGCTGACTCTTGATATTCACCCCTTAGAAAGCATGCACAATACTTTGAGAAGCACAGAGTATGGCCTTTGCACTGAAAAAAATCTGAGTTTTAATGGAGAGCCAAAATTAACTACTGACATTGGGAATGTTCTATCTTGGACATTGAGCCTTCGGATAACTCTACAATAGGCCTTCATTTGACTATAACTCTATGAAGTGCTTTAGGTAATGATTTCCAAGGTTAGTGGAGGATGATTAAAGATCTAACAAATTCATGTTTTACACCAGTGAGTGCTGGGACATTTTGTTTGCAGCAATAGATAACTGGAGTACCATCATTGTAGCAATGCGAGAGTAGGAGAGGGGACCAGAGAGGGGTTATTCATGATGTTAGTATACAAAAGGTGATTGGTGGAGATTGATGGACAGGCACAAATCACTGAACACCTTTGTGAAACCATCTGCCACATGAAACACAATTTTAGCTGCTTGGGGAGAGGCAGCAAACACTCTCATCTTCAAGGTGTACATGGAGGGATAAGCAGGAGCACAGGGATGGATACAAAGCTTTGCCCTCTCTTCAGAGATCTTCTGTGTGATGAAGCAGTAGCTTCTGGGAAAAGGGAAGATGTTCTTAGCTCTATGTCTTATGGGGACACCAAACAGAAGTTTCTTAATATTGGAGCAATGTTAGGAAAATTCCATCTAATAACAACCAAAGATATAAGATCGAGTTTAACTATCATGAGAAGGTGGGGTACCAATGCTAAGAACATCCCAACTGAAGGCACAAGCATATATTACCTCCCTAGGACTGAAGTGAGACCAGAATAACACAGAACCTGCCCCTGCAAAAGCAAAGTTAGCACATATTAATAACAAATATCAATCAACTGTTGAGGGAGAGTCAAGAATGGGGAGAGACCCTTTATGTGGCAGAGACGTACACAGATGGGGAAAGTTGATGGTGGAGCACAAGCACTTTAGAAAACTGGGCTCCCCAATCTTTCCTCGTACAGACATAACTCAATGACAGTTGACAGCAGGAAGAACTGAAGCTTGTGATGTACTGACATTAACTATAGAAGCAACAAAACCAAACTTAGCTCAGTTTCTGATTAGACTAATTCAGGTCTCAAAGCTGAAGGAATAAAAGAAATGTTCATATTCAGACTAAATACTATTTACCTGTGCCCTGACAGATCAAGAGACAATGTATGGAATTCAATGGATAATTAAAAGACCATGACAAAGCATGAAAAATCACCCTATTGTTAAGTGAAAAGTAACCAACAGGACTCGATTCACACATGACTGAAAGTTGTAACTCAGAGGTGATTATACTAGGACTTTAATAGAACTATGGTCAACTTGTTTAGGGATCTCGATCTCGTGGGAAAGGAATACAGTATGTATACACAGACGGGAAATTTCAGCAGAGAGATAGGAAGCACAGGAAGTAGCCTAAAGGAAGTACTAGGAAAAAACACACCACCATCTCAGGGGAAACTATTTTAATGTGCTTATTAGTAGCCTTGACCTAGTTGAACAGTCATTGTACTTGCAGATAGCTCAGTAGAGATACCAGATCTGAAACACAAAGAGAATAATAAAAGAATGAAAGAAATAAAACAGAAAACTCAAAAGCTGTAGGATGATACCAGATAGCCTAACACATATATAATTTATTTTTTCAGAAAGAGGAGAAATAGAAAATGTGCCAGATAAAATACATGAGGCAATAACAGATGAGAATTCTCCAAATGTGAACAAACATGGCATACCACAGATCCAAGAAGCTCAGAGAACCTCATTTAAGATAAATAGCATCACTACAAAAAGTAACATTTAGACATTTTAGGGTAAAACTATCAAAAATAAAAGCAAATGAGCAGATAACATTTTGAAAGAACCAGAGGAAATAACATATAATGAACATAGGAAAAAAAACATAAGAATTACAGCAGACTTCCTGTCAGAAATTACATAAGCTGAATGACAATAAAGTGATATTTTATTAGAACTGAAAGAAATATCAAGCAATAATTCTATATTCAGTTAAACACTCTTTCAAAAAATAGTAACAGCTTACTGATTGTCTCCATAGAAAGAGAGAGACACAAATTCTTTTCTGGCAGACCTCCACTGTAAGATATATTCATCATACAGAATAAATATGACACCAGAAAGACTTATGTCTACACAAAGAAATAAAATGCATGAGGAATGCACTTTACATGAAGCAAAAATGAAGGTATGTGTGTATTTATGGCTATATATCACTCTGCACCACTTTAGATCCTTTTGTCTCAGCTCTTTCTTCCACTACAAGAACACCAAATGACCTCACGGAGGCAGAGGCCCTGCATAAATTGTTCTTGTTTCCTTCCTAGTATATGTGACAATAACAGATTCTGGAGCTGGTCTGAGTAGTCCTTTATTTGAATTTTTTAAAGATTTTATTTATTTATTTTAGAGGGTAAGAGAAGGAGAAAGAGTGGGAGAGAACATCAATGTGTTGTTGCCTCTCATATGTTCCCTGCTGGGAACTGGCCTACAACCCAGGCATGTGCCCTGACTGGGAATTGAACGGATCCTTTGGTTTGCAGGCCTGCGCTCAATCCACTGAGCTACACCAGCCCGGGCTTTATTTGAATTATTGGAGGAGACTAGAGTGATCAGCCGCATTTAAAGTGGTAATGCGTTTGACTATACACCTGAAAAAGACCTCCCTCCTTTCTCATTCCATTCTCCCTTCCATCATTTCTGAAAACTGAGACAGACTTCTCAACAGAATAATAATACAGGGTGGGGCAAAAATAGGTTTACAGTTGTGAGTACATTAAACAGAGTTTATTCTTTATTATTTTATTATTTACTATATCTTTTCTCCCATAGGAATGACCATAAATCTACTTTTGCCACACCCTGTATGTGTTTCTACTAATCTCTGCTTTCTGTGGAACTTGAGACATTGGGCCGTCATAAGATATTTATACACGGATGTAAGTTTTTTCCATGTTTCTGCTCCACTAACATTAGAGCAGCTTTTCTCTTGGTTGCAAGATGCTGTGGATTTCAGTTTCAGGACAGCAGCTCAGATCAGAGAAAGTTTTTATCAGTGTGGAAAAACTTTCCGTAGTGACATCCAGCAGAGTTCCCCTCCTGTAATACCGGCAGAGCTCTGTTGCATGGCAGGTTTAAAATGATTGCTGGAGAAGGGAATAGACTACTGTGACCCATGTAGGCAAATAATGATTCATTCTTGGGCCTGAAAACAGTAACCATCCACCATGGAAAATATGAAGAACATAGGTGAAATCTAAAACAACAGAGGTTACTCAGGAAAGAAGAATATATATTCTGTAGAACTTAATTAGGCAATTACTTCCTCCATCAAATGCCCCAACTCTTTCTCCCAGAGTTACTTCAAAATCCTTTATTGAAGGTTGACAGGGAATCAAGCATAGACAAAATAAGCAAGGATCTCAGGTAAGAGAGCATGACTAACTTCAAACTGAGGACATAAAACCTGGAATTTATTTATAAAAAATAGTTTAGTTTTTCTTACATGTTTAAACTTCAGCCACCTTCAAAGTACTCTTCATTTAATGTAAAACACCTATGGAGACCTTTTTTCTACTGCTGAAGCACCTTTTGAATTTGTCTATTTTGATGCTTTTTAAGGCTTCTGCTGTTTTTTTTTCACCTCTTCCATATCAGCAAAATGTTTCCTTTTGAGGACTATTTTCATCTAGGGAAACAAAAAAAAGAGTTGCTTCAGGGGTGAGATGGAGTGAATACAGAGGGTGGCGCATGGGGGTCATGTTGTTTTGGTCAAAAGCTGCTGAACACTCAGAATGGTGTGGGCAGGAGTGCTTATACATCACCCATCATGAAATGGACAAACACATTCAGAGTTTTCCCCAAAAATTCAGTGAAGATGAAGGCAGCCTCTCACAATAACACCAGCTAGTACACTGATACACAGGCGTTCCAAGAACACTCGCCTTGGGGGAGAAGCCTATACTACAAGGGATTTGCCTTCCAGAAGATAAGTCTGGGGTTTGAGGGTCCACCTCTCATATATATCACACAAAACCATTCCATTCAATCAGGCCATTGGAATTCTGCAATGTGTTTTGGGGAAAAGCCAGACTTCCTTGGCAATAACCATGCATCTTAAAACAAACATTTAGCAAATTTGGAAGTAAAGGCTAATGATGTGTATTCTAAAAGAGGGATGATAAACCAAGACCAATTAGAATGAAACAGTGTGAAAGGCAAATAATAAAAAGATAAACCTGCACAATAAAATAAGAGAGATTCAAATTAAGTTAAGAATTTTGTGCAGTTTCTAACACTTATTTCAGAGTAGAAATGGACATTAGAACATGTAAATACTTAAGAGTTGCTGAATCTAATCATGCCCAGGTTAGCTCTATAGTCAATATAATCCTTGTTACTAATAGGTTCAGGCACGTTTCTCTCTCTCTTTCCTCTCAATCTCATTCTCTCTCCCTCCTACCCTTCCTCTCTCTCCCTCTCTCCTCTCATCCACATGCAAACACACACACACACACAATAGAATCTGGAGTTATATCTTGTAGATATTTGGATTGAGTGGAAATACTTTATAACTTTTATTAAAATTGCCATTCCTTCACAAAATGTTGCATTGATAAGGCCCACACTCTGCTTCTGTGTTTACAGTGACAACAGTACATTCCACTACAACTCCACTACATTCCACTCCTAGCAACCACTACAACTGCGTAGTGTGCTGTGTTGGCTCCATGGGTGCAGACACACTGTTGCATCCTATAAACATGCTGTTAATGACTACTTGTGATCTATTTATTCCTCTCACAAAAGTCTTACTATTTTTTTCATTTACATTGACCAAAAATTCTCACAATTTTTGATTTTCAGTAAACTTCTACTCATTTGTATTATTCACTTATTTGTCTTTGATTGTTTTAAAATGTGAGAGGCTGAAAACTCATTGCAGAATTGAAGTTAGTACCTCAAAATAGCTCATGACTTTAGAATTCATATTTTTATTACAATAATATCTTATGCTTTAATGTATCTAAATACACAAATAACTTATTTATAAATGGAAACATTTTAAAAGGGTCCAATAACTAAGGCTTTAAAATTCCCCCAGTATTAAATGACAAAATATAATTAATTTAATATCTTCACTCCTTCTAAAACTTTTATGCAATCCCTTGTTGTTATTCACTTTTCTCACAAAAATGAATACTTTGAATATCTAATTATAAAATTTCTATAGATTTTATTTATTGGCTAAATCATTGAGATTAAATTTATATTATGATTCTAAGATAAATCATTTAGAAAGGAAATTTATATTGACAACCTCAAGATTATTAGTAACTCATGTATATATATAGTTTCATAATATGCCATTCTTAATAATGATCTTATTCTATATAATCAATAATTAATAGGTAATACATGAGAATGTAGTATCCAGGAGAGTGTCTGATAATATAAAGCTCTTAAGCCTCAATGTTTAAAGAATAAATGGATATATGGATAAATGACATAGATAAATTAGTGCATCTTCCAACTGTTGGGTACTGAATACTACAACTAGTATGTGTGTAGTACGGGCAAAACAAGTCCATGTTTCCCCAATGCCAAGGGCAGCCTGGTTGGCTTTATATAGCTAGGTGGCAAAATAAAGGTATCTTTTATTTTCATTGACTCCCGTCAATATTTTGCTATGAAGTGTAGTCTAAAATTTCCAGTATTTCTTCCTGTCTGAAGTATATCTATCATCAATCATCTATCTATCTATCTATCTATCTATCATCTATCTATCTACCTGGCTTCTCTTTTATTTTTCTTATAATCACATCATATTATCTTTGGTATTTCACCTTTTCTACCCCTGTAGTATGATGGTGAGGCAGGCTGTACTGAAGCAGATCTATTCATGTCAACTTGTACATGGAAATGATGGGCAAGATTTGGATAAACTGATACAAGATATGTACTAGTTAACCCTACAATCATTATTCAGGGTTTGTTTTTTTTAAAAAATACAAATACATTTTGTTTCTTAAAGGCAAAAAAATGTTTTTTATAAGAACTGTTTTAATGATGAAGTGTCTACATATTTTATGGGGAAGCAATGTCACTTTGGTAGAATTCTTTAAGAATGTCCTGCTGCCTGACAGCGATTCCCAATGACATCAGAAATTTCTGGTAGGACCATCAATGATAAGATCAGTGCTAATAAATACTTTCCATCTATAGTAAATATCCTCAATTATGATATATAATTATTTAATAAATTATTTTCTCTATAATAAAATTTTAGATGATTATAATGGTAAATTTATAATTACATTTAAATTCAAATATAATTTAATGATGTTTTACAAATATGAAAATTTCAAAATGTTATAGGTACCGGTGAGGTTCCTGTTTTATACCTTTCATCTTAGAGAGGCAGTAATACACTTACTGAATTTGTATCAATATTGTATCAAATTAGCAATCTGTCTTATGAATATACATTTATGCGCTTAATGTACATATGAGTAAAACATATTGGTACTAATTTGTACACAACGAAGCATCTTTACTGTCAAGCTTACCTAAACTAAGATAAAAGAAAAAAATTCATTTCTGTTCAGTCAGTTTAAATCCATCTGGTGGCGAAGAGAAGTGAATTGGCAATCAGCGAATTCAGAGGAAGAGACTCTATATTCCAGTGCACTGAGCCAAGGCTTTACTTTATTATTTCCTTAAATGTAAGGGCTGAATAACTTATTTCATTAAAAATGATGGTGCAGTAAGTTTAAAATCTCCATTTGCATATTCCTTCTGCATCTATGAATTAACATTGGATGTACTCCCTTTAGTCAATTTGGGAATATGCACAGAGTTTCATTAGATCTACAGCAGACTGCTGCCTGAAACTCAAAAGCCAGAGGATAGAGCCTTCTCAAATGGTTTAGAAGAAATCTTTAAGATTAATAAAATGTTAGTTGAACCCTCTGGATTTAAGAGTTAAAGATGAAAGAAAAGGTAAGAAAAGAACAGGAAGAGAAAATATCCACAGTCAGGTTCCGTGGTGAGCTTCCTGGGCCAAGTAAACATTGCTCCCATGTGGAAGGAAGGCTGAAAGCCTGGAAAGTCACTAAAAGTGCCTCGATTTTAAATACAAAAGCAGTCCTTGGGGAGTCCCGGCTTCTAAAACACCTTGCGTGAAAACTGTAAACAAAGAGTAGTACAAAGGGAGTGTTACCATTGCCCACAGTTAACAGTTTAAGAAAATATTGTTTCTGTGCAAAACTTCCATTGGCCTCGAGTCTAGCCTCTGCTTGAAGAGTCCAGCTGTTTTTTTACAGAAAATGACCTTCCCTGCCCTGGGGCCCTGTGCAGAAGCTGGACCAATTGCCCTGGCTGAGGGCTTACCATTGGCAGCTATGGTGACTGCAAGCACATTGCCTTGCTTCTTACCTGTGAAAAATAAGCTTCTTCAAGGATATTGCATATAGGATATGTGCCTACTTAACTACTTTAAGCACCAGATAGGAAAGATTAAAATCTTCTGGATTAAAAAATAAAGAAATCTAAGTTGCCGCTGCTACATTGAAGTGTCTCTGAACTTGGCCTTCTTTTGGGAAGCCTGTTTTAGTTCTTCCCAGCAAAGAATAGAGGTTAGAATTCACAGTTGTTGTTTAAATAGCACACTCTCACAAACTCAGTAGTTTTCCTTTATAACAGTTTACTGAACAACTGGTTAACATGGTGAAGATACTGCCGTAAAGGGTAAAGGCAATGCTTATTGTTTGACTGTGGTTAAATTCACCATGAAAGCACACAAAGGGATATGCACTCAAAACCTCCATGCTTTATATTTTAATTGGTTAAACAAAACTCTTGTCTAATTTCTACCATTTGCTACCAGGAAGTGTACCACACAAGTGTTAATGTTGTTTAGAGCAATTGAAGCAGGAGGACATGGGGAAGAAAAGCAAAAAGTCACATTGTGCTGAATTCTTAGAGTAGCCAAGAAAACTCAAATTCCTCAAAATGACCATCTCAGCTTTTTAAGAATGGGACTGGGCACCCAGCAGAAAGTAGCTCTGCAAGAAGCTAAATTTGGGTCCTTTCTCTGAACTGATATTCATCCAGGAATAATGAGCTAGCTTGCAAATTTAGGAAAGGCCAGAATGTGTTCCAAATTAAAAAAAAATTAGCATAATGAAATTTGGCATACAATGTGCTCTAGGATGTTGATAATTGGATTATGCAGTTTTTACCTCTTACACAAAGAACTGGATTATTGAAAGTAACCAGTAATCACCAATACAAAGATCTTGAAATTGCAACTGAACTTACCTATTTTTTTAATGTTTGCACTTTTTCAAGAGCTCCCCTTAATATAATTGGATGTGTACCTGTTTGAGTCTGTTAAAGCATATTTCTTATCTTTTTAGAAATTATTTTATTATTATTCAAATACAGTTGTCTATATTTACCCCCCACCACTTCCCCTACCCTCTTACTTTTTTTATAATCCTTTTCTGGGGGTGGTGGGGACAAAAGGATTGTGCAGACTTTTAAAAGAATCTGGAAAAAATAAAACAAATCTAAAATCCTTTCATCTACATCTTTGTGAATCTCTAGCCTGGATAGGACCAAGAAGTTCCGCAGCTTTTCTTACTTGTAAAGAAGTCCTAGTGAACTAATCTGCCAAGCATGGCATAAAAAGACAGGAGCAAAACCAGGTTCTCACTTCACCCTCACGCTGTTGGATGCCGTTGAAAGAAATTAATCTGAGCAGATTTAGGACTGAGAACTTTATGTCCATATGGATTGGCAGTTGGCGAAACCTCACCATTAATGGTGTACAATTAATAAATAATATGTCTGTTTGCTACGGTAGCTGTTCAAGCATTAAAGAGCTTATAAAAAGATTGCTTAGACAAAAACCTCACATATGGGCAAGGTCTTGATCCATGCTGGATATCTCCCATTCAGGAATCCCATTTGCATTTTGCATGGTACATTGACCCCCAAATGCCAATTGGTTATTCATTTCTCCAAGATGAACCAGATGAGTTGGGTACATATATTAATAATTCTTATAAATAAATAACATTAAAAATAAAAAAAGAACAATCAGACCCTATAATGTTACAGTTCCAGCATGCAGGCAGAGATTGGGATTTAAGCAACCACGCAGGGCAAACAGACCTGTGGCTTCTCAGAGCTTCTCCCACGTGATAAATGACTCTCAGATACCACTTTGATACTGATTTCAGAGGCAAGTTAAATGTCAAAATTAAAGCAAATTGAATTTTAAATGCTTCTTTGATAGCACCTATCAATAGCAGACCTGACCAAGGAAAACTGTAGGATCTGTGGTCCTAAGAGATTTTTGACATGATTTAAACCCTGGGGACAAAAAAGAAAGACACCACCAACTAATCAAGGCTTCTGCTAAAATACTTCATCTGGCATAATTCTAAATCAGGTTCTAAGACTGCTCTATGTTTGCAAGATCCTTGTCCAAATTATATCAAATCCAATCCATCAACTGATACATTTCAATTATTTTCTTTTTGTATCGATAGCAACTGAGTACATGCAATTTTATTTAAAGAGTAATTTGATTAGTGCTGACCAGGAGGCTCTTTGGTTGGGGTGTTGGTGCATTGCCAAAAGGTTGTGGGTTCCATCCCTAGTAAGGTAAATACCTAGGTTGTGGGTTTGATTTCCAGTCAGGGTGCCTACAAAAGGCAATTGATTGATGTTTCTCTCTCACATAGATGTTTCTCTCTCCCCCAAAATCAATAAAATCATATTCTCAGGTGAGGATTTAAAAAATAAAGGTAACCTGACTGACTGCCTTACAGTACGAGTAACTTTGTAAATGAACTGAGATGGAAATGAAAGCTCCTGAAAGCTAAGTTTCCAAAGGTTAGCCGACATGTCAGGGACATGTGTCCACATTACAGGATTATGAGGACATTGTCACTTTCTCTGTCTTTTTGTAGTTCTTCAAGGTGAGAGCACATGCCTGAATTTCCTTTTTCTTTTTCATTAAATATTTTTATTTTCAAATGTTAAAGAAACTCTTGCTCTATCACAAGTAAAACTTTCCAGGAAAGCCTATATGACATTGCTGTTACGTGAGTGACATTTCCGAATATTGAGTCTAATTCAGTTTCCTTTGAAATTGGTCACAGTGTTTCTACAAGAAATTCAGTTTAACAGGTAGGTTGTAATGAATCTGCAGATAAATCAGGTTATTTTGATGTACTAAATAAAGCCCCCCATATTCTCTTACATTCTTTATTGTATTATTCTATCATACACACAGTTAAGGTTAGCATATATTTAAAGGTAATATATCATATTTTCTTTCAAAATTAGTACAATAATTTCATTATTTTGTTTGACTTATTAAACTTATTCATTGTCAAAAGTGTGAGCAAATGAACAAACATATCCATTAAAAGAGGAAAAAATAACCCTACATTTCTTTTTCTGGCATAACACTTCCTGGTCCTTCAGCAAGCAATTATTAAAATAATTGCTGCATTCCCTTAGAAATTACATGGTTATGTGCAAACAGGCTTTATCCAGAATTTTTAAATGCAGATTGCTAAGAGTTACTTTACTTCAAATGGGGTTGGGGGAAACTACATTTTATATTGTAACCATGGTAAAAAGTGGTGCGTTAGAAATCCTGTCAATCATTGATTTACTGCTTAGCTGTAGGAAAACACTTTTAAACAACACCCCCTGGACTGGCTCTTCCTCATTGTCAAGGTGTCCGATACGGCATCAGGTAGCCACTAACTTCAAAAGTGATTTGTGATTTTAAAAGCCCAACTAAAAATTAGTTTAATATTACCATTTTTAAAACTGCATGAAAAGATCTTTTAAATTATATATATATTTTCTGGTCTATGCAATACAAGCCACAATAGAGCAGTTAGGTCATAAAAAGAGCACACATTATGAGAATGTTCTAAATTTTCACATTTTGTTTGTATTTTATTGCTTTTACTTGGGTTAACATGTGGTATATTTTTACAAAGCCTGATTGTTCACATATTTAATTTCTATGCTCATAAAAGCCATATATTTTTAATACAATCCAACCAGCAGGAAACAATCAGAATCTACTAAATATTTTAATATTAGCCTGAAGTAGTGAAGTGAAATATAAAAGGGAAAGTGGTTTTAGAGCCTGTGACATTTCACACTATTCCATCAGTAATAAAGATGTATAAATCAACTTCTCTGGAAGGTAATTTGGGAATTTTAAAATCCTAATACCAATGCTATGGAATAATTAAAGAAACATGATATGTAAAGTCAACAACGAACATAACACAGAGTGTATTTCTTTATTTTTACTAACCCATTTTCCATTATGCATGAAAATTTCATTTTAAGAACAATACATTTATTACGCAAACAAATCTAGAGGTTTGTTAATTGGAATCCTGTATTGTTCTTATACTTAATATATTCTCATATAAAATTGCTGATAAATTTATTGAGTCTCCTAAATTTTAGGCATTTTAAAGGAATGGCATTTCTGTTTATAAAAGCACTATTTTTACATCCCTTTTTCCTCTTACTTGTAAATGACTTGATTTTTAAGTTGTAGTTGTGCAATCATTCCCATTACACTTTGACTGAAGGGGTACTGACCACTTCTGTTATATTTTAAAAGAGGTTGATGCAAGGAAACGGGGAAGGAGGTAACTGTTAAATAAAAAAAATCCCGCAGGCACACTGAAGACTTTCACTCCAACTCTGAAGGCAGGCTATATTTGGGGGACACACACAAAAGCATACGGACTTTTCCTTTTTAATGAAGGAGAATCACCTAAGTGAACTCTTCAAATACTCCTTTCTCATATTAGTCCACAAAAAAGTCATCAGGAGACATTTTGCATACAATCTTCATGAAGGGTATTTTGGGAGTATATTCACACTGAAGAACAGTCCCATCTCCTAAAGTTATTATGTGGAATTGGTTTGTGCCATAAGAAGACATAAAGAGAAAAAATAGCATTTATAATAGAGATCAACTAATATATGAGACACTCTGTTTCAAGGCTTTAAAGTCAGATTCTTGAGCAATGTCAGAGAGCAGGTATTTCAGTGAGGCTCAGTCATCCCCCACGTGCAGGACCTGTGTGGCCTGGATGAGGAACTGGAGACACAGATACGTAAGAGGACAGAATAGGAATTTCTGTCATGAATGTAGAGAGAGGAATATTTGAGAATTGCTACACTGCTTTTTAAGCCTTCAATGTCTTTTTAATTTCCTAGACATAACATATTTAACTTCCTACATTCAACTCTTTACTTCTTTAAGCACTCGTCACTTGCCAAATACACCCTATTCTCACACCTTAATTTAACCACTTACGTCAGTGTTAGCAGCCTCTGCAGCTTTGCACATGCTCTGTCCCATGCTTGAAATGCTCTTTACCTCCAAGTGTATCCAAAGGACTTCTATTCACCTTGGAGAGCTTGTTAACATGTCATGATTTGGGGAAATCTCATCTGACTCACTTTAGATATTTATCCTTTGTGTCAGCATTATGATCTAATTCATTCTTGTTGAATTAATAAATGAATAATGATAGAATATTTCCTCAGGTATTACATGTTAGGGAGATCACCAAATAAACAACAAGAATATAGGGCATTTGCAAATAGAGCAGTAAGATTCAGTACTGTATTTATTTTATACTGCTAATGGTGTTCTTTGAGGGGTACTATGAAAGAAATACTAGATGATAGAAAAGAAAAGGGATTAAAATAACAGTTAAGGTAATCTGTGTATTGGAGCCCATTTGCTTGTTTTTTTTTTTAATAGCACAGAAGATATCTTATTTTCTCAAATATTTGAGTCAACTGAACTGTGTTTTTCTCTGCACCTCTCTGTTTTTGACTGAACTACTTAAATTTCATTATTGTACAGGTTATCTATTCTGAGCTTTCTATCTACTTGTTCAAGCACATGCATCTAAGGGCCATTCTGCTAACAATTTTTGAGATGGCAGGAAACCTAAATTGCTCTGCTAGATAACACTGCAAAGTTGTGAGGTTCCCAGTCAGACAGTGCATATATGTGTAACTTCTTTACAATAACAGCAAAAAATTACTGAGCTCTCCCTTTGTCCCAAGTACTGTTGTAGAGACTTTACATACCCTAACTTCTTTAATCTCAGTGATTTATGAAGCAAGTAGTATTTTATGTCCATTTTGTAGATGAGGAAACCAAACCACATGCAGTTGCCCCAGGTCTCTTCCCTAATTAGTGAGAATTTGAGAAAAATAAAGCAATAGAAACGTATTTCAGAAAGTACGACACTTTTTGTCACAAACAATGCAAGTTCTCCAGTGAATTCTTCCATATTTACATATGCTCTTAGCTATTCTGCAAATAACTGATCCTATTTCTGAATTTAATCCTAATGTGTGTTGAATGATTGCAACACATGTTGTGGAGAAAAAGAATAAAAGATGAAACATCCTGTCTAATTTTAATAGATATGTAGATATAAACCTATGCTCCTTCACCATAATCCTAAAATAAAACATTTTATAGCTCAAGAAAGCAAGAAAATATTATTAATGACATTTTACTTAATACTAATTTTGAAATGATACTTTTAGCTATACATCAAAGCATATTGGATATTTTTGTGTAAACAACATATATCATCTATTTATTGCTCTCATATATTTTGGGGCTTAATTATTTCAAAAATTTAAAATATTAGTAGTTGTATCATTTTGCACACTACGGTATGTTACATATATTTACATGGAGCCTTAACATGGTCCCTGGGCTTTCATTTACCTATAAAACTGCTAGCTGGGATCTCCAGGGATCTCTCACCATTACCTAATTTTCAATTATCGTCCCCCCAAAAATCACTATCATTATCTAAATACAGTTCACATCTCAGATCACTGTATTTTTACCATTGACATAATAATTCTCCCAAGATCCCGCCTTGAAACCTTGGAGCCATGCCTGACTTCATTCTCCTCTGCTCTCTCTACAGACACTAAATCACCACGCCCTTTCTCTGTTTACTTCTGTTCTCCTTTCTTTCCCACCAGACCTCCCCACCGCAGCAGACAGCGCCGTTAGAAATGCTCATGGATCCTTCCGAAAAACTATGTTGACACATCTGTTTCTTAAATAGTGATATCTCATTATTTAGTCTGCTTTGGGTATTAGCACTTTGGCCATTCTTTGTCTCTCTAAATATGTCCTTGCCTATACTCTCCTCACAATTATCCTTGTGTTCATCATTTGTGTGTGTGTGCATGCCAGTACCAGGGATCACCAGCTGTCCAGATACCAAAAAATGATGCTTCCAAAACCATGATGCCCATTCCACATGCAGAGCAATCAAGCTGCCCTACATGTGCTGCTCGTGTCAGATGTTTTGCTTCCCTGCCATCCTAATCATATTTGCATTTGTTCACATGTGGTTTTGTTGTTTCTGTTGTCTAAAGTGCCCTCCCTCCCTTTCTTGCAGTTCCTGGAGGGTCATTTTGTTCTCAGGGCTTGCCTCAAGCACACACACTGCACAGGGCTCTCACGGAGGTGCTTTCATGTCTTAGCTCCTTTCCTATCCATTGCCTATGTCACTCACTGGGCACTATGCCTGTGTCACTCTCTACTTAAAGTTGTGTTTCTGCATGAATATCCTATCCCCTAGACTGGATTACAGAGATTTAGAAAGTAGGATTAAAATGAACTGTTTAGCTTTTTACCTTGTATTTTTATTCATAATAACTATGATTTTTAAGCACTTCCTGCAAGCAAACCTGGCCCCCCTGGTTCTGTCTCCCAGGTATGTGGGCCTGTGCACCCTCTAGGACCCTGTGGGTCTCTCCAACAAACTCTCTGTGAGCCTGGGAGCTTCTCCCAGCACCTGGACCCCAAAAGTTTTTCCAATTGGTGCTTTTAGGCTTTAATTCCAGTCGCTGGGGTCCTAGCCTGTGCAGTCTATCTCACTGCTTGCTCCTTCACCTGGTTTATCTGAGTGTGAATGTGTGACCGCAGTCAGCCAGCCCCCTCATGCCTGGGATCTGCCAACCACTGCCTGCTCGCCTGGGTAGGTCTGGCCACTTTTTCCTGCACAACCCCACTCCACTAGCCACTGACTCCACCCCTCTTACCAGTCTGGATGAATGGTTCGTTGTCGTCAGACTTTTGTACAGTTCAATTTTCTGTGTTTTGGTTGTGTTTTTGTTACTAAAACTTTGTTTTCTTTAACTTGGTTGTGCAAGGAGGTACAGTGTTTCCACCTACGCCTCCATCTTGGCTGGAAGTGTGTGGTCTTTGTTTAAATCTCCCACCCCCAAATCCTGCTGCTGGGGGAGCATCCACCTTGCCTGCCTGTCCTGGCTAGCATCTATCACTAGCATCAGCTTGTGCAGTGTCTATGCCCCTCCTCCTGCTGCCATGGCCCAGAAGTGGGTAGTGGATCACACCTGGGGTGGGGCGTCACATTCCAGTTTGTTCACCCTCACCTATGGGTACAGAGTCACAAGCCTGCTGCAGCTTCAGTCTGCTGTCTAAGGGTTTACTTAAACTCCTCCCTCACTTTGGGGAATGTAGCTTTTTGCATGGCTTCAAGGGTCCCTCCCCGACTCCCTACCTACCTGGCAAGATCTGGCCTCCCTCACCCCATTACACTATAACAGTGTTGATTGAAAGCTTTGTTTGGGGATATGATTTCCAGCTACTACACTGGATGTTCTTTTATATTACAATTTGGATTGTAGAGGTTCTCCAGATGTGTTATCTGTAGTCACTCACTAACAATTCTCCTTACTTATAATTGTCGTGTACTTTGTATGACCTCTGCATTCTGTCTTAGTATTAGTGCTGATTTTATTTTTATCCTCACCCAAGGATATGTTTATTGATTTTAGAAAGAGAGGCAGGGAAAAAGGGAGGGAGAGATAGAGGGAGATAGAGAGAGGGAGAGAGACATTGATCATCGATCAGTTATCTATCATGCACCCAACTGGGGATTGAACCCACAGCCCAGGAATGTGCCCTGACCTGGAATGGAACCTGCAGCCTTTCAGGGGACAGGTTGATGCTCAACCAACCGAGCCACCTGAGCAAGGGCGTGCTGATTTTTTCTTACCTAGATTTTAGAATTGTTGTTCTGCCTCAAAATTTCTTCTCCAATGTGTTTATTTATTGAATATTATTGAGTGTGCATGGTATGTCTTTCTTTATATAATTATCAAAGTTATATTTTCCTAAAATGTAATGTGTGCTCAGTTTACATCATGTTTAACCTAAAAATTCTTCCATGGCTCCCAACTTTCAATAGAAAATAGTCCTAACTGCTTCGGTATGCATTTCCCTGACTTTGACATTTCCCTTAGCACATTTAATGGCCAGATTCAAACTCATACTGTGCTGACCCCTGTGTGCCAGAGGCACTTGAAGACTCTGTGCTTTGTTAATTATAGTTTCTCATCTTAGCAACTCATGCTCCTGTGAAATCTTACTAACCTTTTTATGCTTCACTCCAAAGGTATTTTTGTTGAGTTGCCTTCTTTTTTGCCAAAATAATGTGCTTGCCCTTCTATGATAACAGTCCATTCACATTTGTGTTATAGCCATGCACACATGCATGTTACTTTTCCAGTATATACATTGTGATGCCCTTGAGGTCAGTTACATGTCAAACGGCTTTGTATGCTCATCTAGTCTTCATCATTGTAGAGCAGTAGCATGCAATGTGTATGTGCTAATTTATTCTTTACCATTTAATATAGGGCTCTATTTTCCAGCTGGGGTTCTGATGTGGAATATCTCAATTTCGCATTCACCTAGAGAGGGAACAAGGATACCTTCTGTTGGGACCGAAGAATGTTTCTGTTAACTAGCTCATTCAGTTCTTTCTCATTCTCAGGTCTTCTCTAGATTTTTTAAGCAATACGACTTGTCAGTGCTTAGTTTGCATTCTGGCTTTAGCTGACACTTGAAATAGAGTCAGTTTGTGAGAATTTTTAAAGTTGGTTCTCGAGAGACTTACTATGCAATTCCATGAGGCCTTAGAGTCACCAAAGTTGATTTCTAAGAGTGACAGTATTTTTCAAGCTTTAATAGGTTTTTAACGAGGTAAAATGTATATATTTATTGTGAGGCATTGGTCAAGCTCATTGGGGTAATTCCATCGGTTTTATAGAGTACAGGTAAAAAGAGCTTTATTTATGTGCCTTAGCTGAATCATTTCACAACCCTTCAAGCCATCCCTTTGTGGTGAAATATTCCATCAAATTCGCTCCCACCATCCTCACCATGCCTGATTAAAGCTCTGTGTCAAGCAAAACAAAAGAAATTGAAAGTATCTATAGCAGCAAGGGATTAAGATATTTTTGTATTTACAAAAATAATTTATGTATCCCAGAATCAATCTAGAAAAACCCTAGGGTCTTGATGTTTTTTCCTTCAATTTTTAAAAATAAATACCAACACACAGTCCAGCATACACAGTATAAGATTTAACTAGGACATAGTTTGCTGCTAGATTCACGGTTGAATTTAAATATGCTGTTAACAAGAGATATATTCCACAGATAAGTGGAGAGCCTTAGTAAACTCTGCCTCAGTGAACCTAACCTTTATATGTCAGAGCATCAAAACTCATGGGCCGAACACTGATCATGTTTCTTACACAATCTGACTGAGGACTCTGTTGCATTGAGCTGATATTGAAGAAACTCAGAAGATCCATGTAAACATAGCAGAATATCAGGTTCCTATGCACATTTATACCCAATACATTATGACTTCAAACCTGCTTTATTAAAGAATTGCTCTGAACTTGAAATATCTTATCTACCCAGATTTAGTCAGAATCCGGGTTTAAGGACGCAAGACCACCCTCACTTCAAAGGCCTGTGGCAAGTAATGGATGTCCAAGTCAGCCACTTCTGTTAAATTTGGCTATGAAGTCAGGGATCCAACCTCAACCCTGCCCTGCCCCCACCCTGCCCCGGGTTCAATAACTTGTTACAATTGTCACTTATGCTTATTAATTTATTATAAAGGGTATAGGTAAAAGGCCACCAGAAAAAGTGCATAAAGTGAGCTCTGGAAGTGTCCTGAGAAGAGTAGCTTCCTTCTTCTCAGAAGTGGGGCCTGCACCCCCTCCCGGGTTGTAGGTATGTTCAGTTCACTAACCTAGAATCTCTCCAAACCCATTTATTTAAGTTTTTATGCAGCTTCCATTTTGTAGGTATGAATAATTAAATCATTGGTCATTGGTGATTAACTCAACCCCTAGTCACTCCCTGCCCCTGGAGACTGGGAGGGTAGGAGTGAAAGTTTTAACACTCCAATCACCTGGTCAGTTTCTCTGGCAACAGTTGCATTATTAGCATAAACTGGGGTGTGTTGAAAGGAGCTTGTTATGAATAACAAAAAATGTCCCTCAGCTAACTTTTGCTCTGAAAGTTATAGGGATTTTAGGAGCTTCTTATCAGGAACAGGGGGGTGGAGATATTCTCAGGTAAATCAGTGATCCAGAAGAGCTTCAGGACAATAAAAATAACACTGGGAGAATGAAAGAGAAAAAACTTAAGTGTTTTTGCCATGCATAATTTCAAAGTTGAGTCCACTAATGATTGTTAACTTGCCACAGTTTTGTGAATGTTACAGAATTCCATTTTTTTTTTTTAGTATTTGTCACTGGCCAATATTTTCTATGTATTTTTCTTAAACAATTTTAGTAGTTTTTATTAACCATCTACTGTTCTCTCTATCTTGCTGGTATTTTTATGACATTTTTATAATGTTAATTTCTATAGGGAGGAAGTAAAGGATTCATAGATAAGTTTTAGTACAGGTAGACTTGTCAATCATATTCATTAAATGATACCGTCATCAACTAAAGATGTTGGAGAGGACAAGAAGGAGGAAGGGAGAAAGGATGCGTACAAATGTCCCTTTAGGTGGACAAAGGAAGATGTAGAGAAGGAGGGGAAGGAATACTATTTCCAAAGACTTGCTAATAAAGTGACAGATTCTTAGATACCATAAACATGGAGCAACTCTTCAGAATACAGATTAAGAATGAACAGAGCTTTGAAATTTTGTTTTCAGTTCACTTCAAAGTTACATTTTGCTTGATGTTTATTGTCAACTGCTCAAAAAGGATATCTTAGGACTAAGATGAAAAAAGGATTTCTTCTGTCCCTCTAAAGTAGTTCCCTACTTTTCTCTTGTTTTTATGTATCTAATTTCTCTACTCCTAGTTGAAATGTTCTACTTTTTAGTGGTTATTGCATCCTCAAAACTCCTGCATGCATAATTGAATTAACATGTTCAAAGTCAAGGAAGATATTTAAAACCAATTGCCTCCGAGGTAGCTAAAGCATCAGCTGAGTTCTCTGCCTTTCAGCTTCCTCTTTATGTTTAACCACTGGGGAAAATTCCCTTGATTTCTCAAAAGATAAAATACACATTTAAAAATATGTTATATAATATCCAGAGCTTCTCGGTATTTTGAAGATGGATGATATTACTGATATCTGTCATGTTACTAGAATTAAAAATCTCAGTCTCTTGCTTCTAATTTTAGAAGTATTTCTTCTTTACTAGCATCCTGTGAATTCCCCTATCTCTAAAGTCTTCCTGAATTTAATTTCACCATAAAGACATCCCAGTCAGAACTGAGATGAGCAGGAAATTTGGAAGAGGCAGGAGGAAGAACTACTCTGAACTTCTGAGTCTCATGTCTCTCGTGTTGGTCTCTGTGGGAAGCAAGGTTCCATTTCTGATCGGACTGCTTGTTTCCCTAGGTTCTCCTCACTCTTAACTCCAAGCTTAGCGGTCCCTCAGACTCTTTCTGCTGAGTTTGCAATGCACCATCTTACCCTGTGGAGGCAGGGTGCGGATAGGTTACATTGCCTTTCCAGGAAGTATAGTTTTCTTCTCGGATTCTGATCTGAAACTCAAGTATTTCATTTGAGCAGTACTGTAACATTTTCTTTCTTTCTTTTAAATTTCATTTTATCGTGTTTTTCCATGACCATTTAGTCCCATTATACCTCCCTCCCACCCCCCAGTAATCATCACACTGCTGTCCATGTTTATAAATCCTTTTTCCTTTTTGCTCAATCCCTCCACCCCCTATGCTCCCCTCCCACTTGCTGTCATCTGCGCTCTATGAGACATTTTCTGAATAAAAGCACTAATGCCCCAATTTTTCTGCCCCCTTTCTGCCTCAGTAAAATAATCTCTCTTTCCATTCTAGATAATAGTAAATTTGACCAATGCTACCATCAAAAACACATACACAATCACACAGCATTGCCAATTTCTGGGTTTGCTATAACTTAGCAAGAATTCTAGTTTTCTTTTTTAAAAAATATTTTATTTATTTATTTTTTAGAGAGAGGGGAAGGGAAGGAGAAAGAGTGGGAGAGAACATCAATGTGTGGTTGACTCTCACATGTTCCCTACTGGGGACCAGGCCTGCAACCCAGGCATGTGCCCTGACTGGGAATTGAACCAGTGACCCTTTGCTTCACAGGCCTGTGCTCAGTCCACTGAGTCACATCAGCCAGGGCAAGAAATCTAGTTTTCAAGTGATGAGAGAAATATTTTAACCCCAAAATGTGTATGATAGACTGAATAGTGGCCTCCAAATATATCCATGCCCTAATCCCTAGACCCTGTGAATGTACATCATCTATGGTAAAAGTCAGAACTTGGTAGACGTGATTAAATTAATGAATGAGGATACAGAGATTATCCTGAAGATCCCAATGTAATCATAAGTGTCTTTAGTAGCAGAAGGCAATAGAAATACAGCCTGAGGGAAGGCAATGTGATGAACACTAGAAGCTGAGTTTGGAGTGATGTGGCCACAAGAAAAGGCACACCAGTACCATCCAGAGGCTGGAGGGAGCAAGAGACTCTCCCCTGGAGTCTCCAGAAGGAACCAGCCCTGCTAGCACCTTGACTTCATTCCCATAATTTTTATTTCAGACTTCAGAAAGCTAGAACTTTAAGAGTGTGGGTTTGTGTTGTTTAAGGCACTACATTTGTGGTAAGATTATTATAACTAAAGCCCACTAATTTGATGGACAATCAAGATATACATAAGAACATTCTCTCCAAGAATAATAGTAAGCATTGACAAGGAAGTGGTAGTAGTTGTAGCTTCCATTTTACTGAGATTCCATTATCTACAAGAAACTGTTCTGAGTGATTGATTCACTTCATTTAATTTTATTTTTATAATAGCATTGTAAGGAGTATATTATGCTCCATTTATAGAAACAAAACCACAGAAAACAATTTCCCCACTGCATGAGTGGCAGAACCATGATTTGAACACAAGACTGTGTGAAATCAATTTAAAAATTGTTACATTGTCTGAGCAAAACAGGAAAAGAATTTAAACATCACTGAAAGAAATAAAGAAATGTTGGAAACATGCAATAGGCTTTCTCTTAGGTTGAACAATAAGTCTCAAAAGAAAAAAAGTCCAAGCCCTAAAACCAAGTCCTTCAGATTGTAATCTCATTTGAGATAGAATTTTACAAAGTTAATCAAGTTAACATGAGATTGGTTAGGACAGATCCTAATTCAACATGACTTGTGTCCTTATCAAAAGGTACATTTGGTTGTAGAGACAGACCTGAACTTAGGGAGAACACTATGTGCAGATGAAGATAGAGACTGGGATGCTGCTCTTACAAACCAAGGTATACAAGCTTGCCAGCAAATCACCAGAAACCTGAGAGGCATGGAACAGATCCTTCCTCAAAGCCCTCAGAAGGAAACGACCCTGCTGGCACCCTGAACTTGGACTTCTGGCCTCCAGAACTATGAGACAATAAATTTCTGTCATCTAAGCCACTCAGTTGGCAGAATTTTGTTATGGCAGTACCAGCAGACTAATGCAAGCACCAATGATGACGGTTATAATAGCGATAATAATAGCAACTCTGGTTGTTTTTAAAAATTGATAGTCATCCATTATAGTTATAAAACTTAAAAAACATAGTTCTTGAAAATCTTTATACACACACACACACATATATATAAAATAACACATTTTAACACTCATACCTTAAAAGATGATTTGCATAAAATTTGATCACATTTTCAATTTGGTTAAACAACTACAAACATTATAAACAGGATTAATAAAGATAATATATTCTATTTTCAATAAATTAAACTTATAAATATGTTGCATCCCAGAGTATTAAATGATAAGATTAAATATGAATGATAATGTTCAATCCCAACATTATATATAAATGATAAGATTTCTATATAAAATTATAGCCTTAAACGAGTACTGAGTTAGACATTTAAATGTAATATTATGGGTTAACTTCCTTAAACCTTTAAAACACATAAAATATCAACAATGTATGAGATCTTTAACCCAAATGTATAGAAGTTATGAGGTGGATTCTCTCAAACATTCCTATACTGAAGTCTAACTCTTTCTCAGGTTTGAAGATATTTACCAAAGGAGCAGTTTATCATTCCACACAATTCTGGGGTTACTGACTTTGCTGAAGTTCCCTAGAGAAGAGAAGGCAGTGCTCATGTTTGACTGGACCTGTATCTGTGCACTAGTGGAAACTCTAAGCCTTACTCATGGCCTTCAACTGGGACTTAAGGAAGAACATTGTCTTTTATTCCATTTACTTGACATTTGAGTCAAACTCTTACTTTTCAAGCCAAAATAGATTCTTACCCTCACCCATGTGCCATGTGGCTACATGAATTGGTGGCTGGTAGCTTTTTTTTCTCTTAAAAGCAGACACTAATATAATATTAACAATGTGCCAAGCACAAGTTTAAGTTTTTAAGATACATTAACTCATTTAATCTGTGGATTGAGATTCTAGGTCCCAGTGATGGGACCACAACATCTTAGCACTATCAACAAATGAGGAATATCTACTTTGCATAATGAAAATATCCTGTAGCTAGATGGAGGGCAGTGGAGGGGCAGGGGTAACAGAGCCAACATTTGTTGAATAATCATATTTAGGATCAGTACATTAAAGTTAATCCGTTTGAGTATAACCAATTATAATAAGGAGTAAACTGGAATACCCCAGGCAACAGAGGCCAGTAAGGGAATGTTGGATTGTAATGACCCTGTAAGATACAACCATTGACAACCCATAGCTCAAAGACCCTTGCTCCCACAGCCAGGCTGCATTTTGTACCTCTACTCTCCTAACTCTGGAAGGTCAAATCTCTGGTTGGAGCTGCAGGACCCACCCTTGATGAGGCCTGGCACAGGGGGAAGAAAACATTCCTAGTGCTAATGTAACTAATGGGCCATCCAATGCATCCCACCCACAGGTTTAGTTATTGCCACCTCTAATACCAACCCTAAAGCATGGGTGCATGTTGTGTTTATTGATTAGAGAGTTCATGCTGAGTAGACTGCACAATTTCATAATGAAAAATTTTATGGAAAATATTTCAAAAATAAATACAAGTGATTTTGAAAGTTTGCCTCTCATAGTTTCTCTTCATTAAGCCAAGGAACTGAGCTTAATGTGGTTCACTCCAGAATTCTAATACCATAAGCTTGGAGATATTTTATGTATACCTAATACTGTAAGGCTTAGAAAACCTCCATTGAAGAACTGGGTATTATGGAAGTTTTTAAGAAAGCTGGTCAGTGGGAACCAAGGTTATGATTCAAACCCAGAGCTCTTTGAATCCCAAGCTAGTGTTTTTGAAGGCTCCATCGCTCTCTTTGCCCAGTGATTTGAATGAGATTTTAGCTTCTTGCATTTGGTTTGTGAATAGGACTTCTGCTAAGCCACTGTATTCCAAAATTATGGATAAAAAGAAAGATAACACGAGAACTTGGTTAAACCCAATCCTCCTCTGAGTTAGTCATAAATGATAAATGAAAATGATAACCTTTTTAGATTTGTGAATAGTAATTAACAAATTGGAGAATAAAGAAAAGGATCTATATGCCTAATATGTTTTCTTTGGGTTGGGAGGGTGGTTTATTTCAGATGAAAATAGAAAAGGGAGGTGTTTTATGTTTGGCATTCCAAGCTATTAAACTTGAAAAAGGGCAAAATTTCTAATCATTATCTCATAATGGCTACAAATCTTGGTGCAAATCTTCTCATTTAGTGCAAAGATTGAATATATACAGCACCCAGCAGCTTACATTTTAAGATGAAAATTTGTTGCTAGAAGTAATTTCGTTTAAGCTATTTTTACTTCTTTTTCCTCCTCTTGTTAACTGTTGGAAATACTCCTTATTCAGCCATTCCCTTGTTATGGAAGTGTTACATGCTGCTGTGGTTTGTAGCTTTCCTTTTGTTTAAGATCAGAGAAAAACTGGGGGATAATTCATTTTTATCATTCCCTTTCCAAGAGTTTATATTCATTTTTAAAGCAGTAAGCTTTATTTTCTTTTCTGCCAGGCAATCTTTAAATTATAAACATACCACAAAAATCTTGAATATAATGAATCCATACCTTTTGCAAATTAAGCCCCAAACTTCAATTTATAATATTTTTGAAGTGTTCTCTATGTTTATTCTTTAATTTTTTAAATTGAAAACATGGTCAGAGTCAACAGTTAGCATATTTCAGTGCTACCCAGACCTCATTTTCTCCTCCTGTGCAGCCTCTGATCCTGCTGCAACCCTACCTTGAAGTAGGAGCAGCGTTTTGGTAGATCCCGACTCTACAAGATATTAGATGTCACTGAGGACTCCATGGGGCATGAAGACATTTAATAAAGTCCCCTGTCAATGTCTTTGTTTCCCCAAAAAGATCTCCTGTGGTTTATATTAGACGCTTTATCTTCCCTTTCTCAGACATAATGGGGTGCCCGAATAACACATCAAATGACTTTTTGCAGTAAACGATTTTGAAAGGATTGTTATAGCTTTGCTTTTGAAATTATTTATCTAGAAAGTGACTTATGATAAAGTCACAATTGGCTCTAATTGCACTGTATGAATCATGATAACACACGGATTCTTGCAAAGGGAGAAAATGTAACCAAAAATTGTTCTTATACGTTATGATCTTTTTTCAGAATTAAAATTTTTAAAATTATGAAGTTGACATAAGATTATGTATATATTTGTGGACATTGAATTGAAATGTAATTAAATATCAATTTAAATACGTATTTTTCCCGATAGTTTTTTTTCTGTGTTTTCCACCAATGCTTCTCTCAGGTCTGACCTGTACATCTGCAGAGTCTCTGCACTGCAACTTCGAGTGCCACACTAGTGTACAGAATGTCCACACTTGGTCCTCAGCCAGCATGACGTACTCAGAAAAGCAGACGCTTAGTAATCAGCAGTCCCCAGCCCCTCTGAAAGCTACCCTTGTGTGTGTACACATGCTTGTACATATATACATATATTTTGTTTTCATGTATGACAGGATGCTACCTTTAAGGAAAAAGGTTTGCCTCATATTAGAAACCTCTTCCTCAACCAGTAGACATTTGCTACTCTCAGCAAATCCCTGCACGCTGCTTTCCCATGAGATGTGGGTCAGACATGTGGAGAGACTCCCCCTGGCATAGGAGGAAGCGTAGGACAGGTCAGGCCACCGCAGCCTGCAGTTTCTACATCCCAAACTGCCAGCCTTTGTCCGGATCTTACTACCTCCACTGCTGTCCCCTTGTCCAAGCCACTGAGTCTCTTTCTGTGCCCTTTCAGTGGGCTTCTAGTTGGTCTGCTGCTACAGCTCTTGCTCTCCTTCAGTCAGTTCTCAACCCAGTAGCCAGAATGTGCTTGTTCCGACTGTCTAGACTGTGAGTCTAGTCTAGTAAGTGTAGACTTACTAGACTGTGAGTGCCACGACACAGGTTTTCTCGGTCAGTATTGCACAGTGATGGACCCAGTGCCAAAAACAATGATTGGCTTATTTCATGTGATATTTTAATTTGTTCAGTGAGTGGCTACATAAGGTTCTTTTTAAAGGAATTGAAAAGCTTAAAGTGATATTTACCAGTAGTATTCAGTTTTCTGACAACTCAAGAAGCAAAGGCTCTTCCCCTAATTCAAGCGCTAATTTCCTTCCCTCGGAGGGTGGGCCAACCCAACTATGAGGCCATCTGGGGGAGAGATTTTCCCTTGGGTTGGCAGTTTCTGCCTGGAGAAGGTTCACATTCCTTGCTCCTTCCAGGCTTCCCTCAGTAAGCACCAGCAAACGTTTGATCCTCTTAGTCAGCTCTATTGGGACAAGCATATTATAAACAGAATTAATGAAGTATGGGGCCCGAGGGATATCACTAGCTTTCTACCTGCGTCCACATTTTACAACAAGACTTGAGTCTATTATGAGGCTCAAGAAAGGTACCCACTTATTCTACCCTATCCTACATCCTTGCCTGCTGGGGGCCGAAGTTCAAGGGTGAGCATCCCTTCTTGTTCCCCAAGTCTGCACCACCACAGCCAAGCTGTGTAGAAAGCTCGTTACCTCTTTATTTTCATCCTCCTCATTCTCTCAGAACTAGGAGAGATCAGGAAGTCCTTTGGGACATTTTTTGAGCAGTATATCCATAACCCACATAAATTTCTCAGACAGCAATCTGAATCCCTCAGGTCAGACTTTTCAAGGAACCCTCATTAGCACTCTGCACCAGCAGGGTCCCAGTAAGACTTTTAAAATCCTCTTGTCTCAGAGTCTTTCTTTCCCTTCTGTGCCTGTACTCTCGGTTGCTCTTTTAGAGGGCTAGCCCTTCCTATGGCTTCTCTGGTGAATGATTTAAGCACAACTCAAATGTTTCTTCTGGTCTCTTGTATTTCATTCCCAACATATGACATGACATTTTCTGCTCCACAATCTGAATAAGAAAATACAAGTCCCTTCAATTCATGTGACTGGTCATGGCACAACCTGGCATATATACTATCTGAATCTTTCAAGTTTTCTTCAGACACCGAAAAAAAAATGTGAAGAGTGCCTGAGAATAGCTTCATGATGTTAGTGGCCACTGAATGATTGAATTAGAAAGTGCATGTGTATGTGTGCGTATAAGATGTATTTATAATTTGGTCTACAAATTCACTAATTTAATTAATGATTAGTTTGTTATAGTTAAGTATATCAGGAGTTCCAGTAAAAGCATGGCATAATTATTATGGGATACTTTGAGACAAATTTATTTATAAAAAAAGCAGTTTACTTCAAAAGTATGTGTGTGGGCGAACCACAAAAGAATGTGGGCTAACACTGGGAAATAAACTGCCAAGCTGCTAGCCCTCATCAGCCTGAATGGGGAGGGGAAGGGCAGTTCCCAGAGCATGGAAAGAATATAAGTTGGCTGCCTTGCCATACCACATTTTCCTCTCCCTCACATCTTCTGCTGGGATTTCCACTGGCCCAACAAAACTGGAAGTCCAAGGACAAAGAAGTCCTCCTATTTAGTTTGTTTAGTTTAGCCCCCTGGAATAAGAGGAGGAATGGACTTGTAGAGCCAAGTTCAATGAGCTTGTAATTTGTGGCAATTCATCACTCCTCAAGCATTTATATCTCTCACTGCTGTGCAAGACTATACCTTAGAGAAGAGACCCTATACTTTTACTTTTTTGACATTTAATAAGATTTCAAAAATGTCTTTATATAAAATATAAGGGACATTCAAGAGAGCAAATAGAAAAAAATAAACACTCTAGTAAACAATTCTCAGACTGAAGACTTAAGACAATAGAAGATCCAATAGAGAATTTCTGAGGCTGAAATATTAAAATGCACTGTAACCATCTGGAGGTTGATTTAGAAGCGTGTATGTCTAAAAACTCTTTTTCATTTAAAACTTTCATTCAGCTTTTCAGAAGTTGATGTATTGCCTACAGGGAATAAACTGCAATCCACATGGCAGTAGGTTGACTACAGAACTCTGCAGCCTCAGGTTACATGATCAGACATCTAGACTTTGGATTTATTAAGAGGATCCTTGAGGAGATTCTTGCTGAATTCAAGTTTTCTCTTTGCATTTTGATACTAAGTACATAGAAAACAAAATGATTTTCAAGGCTCTGCATATTTTCCATATGAGACATTTTGTATTAAACAAGTTCAACTCCTTTTAAAAACAGGAAAACATTTTTGCACAAACCACTTAGTAAAAACAAACAACAAAAAGAATCACAACACAGTATAATGAGTTTTAACAAAAACGTGATAAGATTAAGGAGTTGTCAGAAATTATATAATGGGCACTTGGGAGACTATTTTTAAAAGTCATTTCTAATTACTTTTTAATGGGAAGATTTCATATTTTTCTAGTGTGTGTGTTTTTGTGTGTGCATTAGATTAGTTCAGATGAAAGCCAACTACAAAAAAGCTGACAGATTTGTTTTACAGATGCATTTTTAATTTGTCTTTACACAAATAAACAGATCTCTATCTTTAATTTCACAGCATTTCTATTTTATGTTTTAATGAAAAGACTCAGTTCCTTGGCTTTCCTATTAACTGAAGTGCTTTTGTATTAACCTACTTGGAAAGAAGAAGAAGAAAAATCAGATCTCATGTTCTAGAAGAGATTGTCCAGGTGAAGCTTCAGAGTGATGCTTTGAGCTCATAGCATAGATGCTTTTTATACTGATGTCACCAATTCAATGCATTTGAGATTTTAGAAGAGATTGGTGTCAGAATGTACTATTTGTTCTTTTGGAGATGTTGTTCATATACCACCAATGATTTGTTTTAACTCTGTAATTTTATGTTTACTTTGATATTAATTTTTAACCTTGGTTATTTAGAATCTAAACTAGTTATTGCAACAGATATATAATAATATTCATGATTTAGCAATCAACTCCTAATTCTGCAGCTGGGTACAATTTTGGGGGCAAGAAAATATCAATGATCTTAGTTTAGGGCTTGGGGGTAGATTTAAAAAAGCATAGAGGAAAAGGAATAATATTTTTATATTCAAATTAAACACTATATGTAAGAAAATACATGATTAATTAAAGATAGGGAACAGACTGAGAAGATAAATTCTTAGTGTATATTATATACTTAGATTTACTATCGAGAATATATCTACTACTCCTAAGAAGCCAAACATGTAAAAGATATCAAATACTCAATAAGAATAAGAAGTAATGAATATAGGTAATTCTAAAAAGAGGAAGCAGATTTCTTAAAGACATGAATAAACTAAATTTTAATTGATATTGAGGAAACACAATTTCAAACAAAGGCAGTAGTTTTCAGCTCTCTAACCAGTGAAAGTAAATACCTACCAGCAAGTTCACATGAAACTGGGGAGAGCAGAAATCCTCACACCCTTCTGGTGGGAGTGTGCAAGGCTCTGAAACGAGGCAGGGTGGCTCCTCTAAGGGCCACCGGTGATCGCTGTGCCCTCTCGATGAATTATGCTTTGTATAATTCCCTCCCTTGAGCCTTAGAGGACGAGAGTGGACCTGTCGCTTGTGTACAACCAATAGGACATGGCCGTGGTAATGGAATGTCACTCATGATTAAGTTACAATAAACAGTCAGTCCTTGATTTGTTCAGTTCTGATATGTAGAAAAATTCCATTTATCATGGTTTAGGTAAATAGCCCCAGTCTTCCAACTATATGATATAACTTTCTGTTAGCATTGGGAATAAGTTATGAGTAATTGGAAAAAAAACCACAGAATTTCCTGCTAGCTCTTCAGTCTATATACCACTATGTAAATAACAGACACACATGATGATCAGTGACTAATCACTGATTTTCTTTTAAAATCTGTGGGTAATTTAACAATGTGTATATCAGTTTCCTCATGCACAGATGACGAAGCATGGAGTTGTGCTGTCTTCTTGCGCCCCTGAAACAACCCATGCAGCACTTTGCAGAAATGGGTAATTGATAGAGGAAATTCACTAAGAAAGATAGAAGTACAGCAAAGAGATACAAAGTAAAAACACTGGGACTGAAATTAGACTTGATTAGAATATTTGAATATGGGACTGAAAAATGAAACCAGGACAAGATTTTCCCTGCACTAACTTACTTTTTCAAGTACAATGAATATGTTTTTAAAAGGCAACATTGTTTTAATATCTTCAGTTAAATTATGCTAGGAATGGAGTGTTAACATCCACTTGGATTATAAGACTGTACTAAAAAAAAATTCCAATCAGTTTGTCTGGCATTCAAGCCAACACATTGAATTAATTTCATCTTTGAAAAAAATTAAGGCAATTGCTGCAATAATTTTTACTGCCAGTAAATGCCGGTTTTATTGTTTCAGAAGTAGCATAAATGATTTACGTTAGCTATTTGATGAAGCTAAAAGAGCTAATGAAAAAGCAGCTATAAAATTTGCACTCAGAGTCCAAGTATTGGTTAATATGGTTATTATGATTGTCACATGTTTAATTTGATAAGACAAGTTGCTATTTGAATGTAGCCCTTATTAAGAACTTATATGAAGAAAGATACAGAATTGCAAAATGGTTGTCTAGGAGTATTCAAGCTTTTCCTGCCTCTGTGCCACACTGAAACAAGAAGAGTTGTCTTGGGCCACACATACAAATATACAAACACTAATGAAAACTGATGAGCAAAAAAGGCTTTAGGAAAATTTAAGATTTTTTTGTCAGGCCTCGTTCATAACACGTAGCATGCAGGCCGCGGGTTGGTCATCCTCTAGATATATGCTCTGAAGAGCTTAGTAAAGGTGAACCTTTGGCCTAAATGATGGCACTGGTTGTGATGAGTGGGATGGAGATCTCCGGAAGAGGAGACTGGAGGAACACTTTACCCTAGGGAAACCCTTCGAAATATCTCATGATATCGATGGTGCAAAGGTTAAAGTGTCGGAAGCTGATTCATACTTAGAAAGGACTATGGCATTTCACCAACACCTAGAAAACATGCTTGTTCTGTACAGTAAATTATGTGGTGAGAAGAGGGCACCACTGTTCAAGTCACACTTTACAAGTTTTTCAAAGAAATCGAACACCAATTCTGATATTTCTACTGTTTAAAGTTATAGTTCTAAATATAGTTTAGTTTCAGTCATTATAATATTTTCAATATTTTCCACCTATGGTAAGAAAGTTTTTAATGTTTTGACAAATATATATTGAATGCTATGATGAGCACATCACACACATTAGCATATTTAAACCTTGAAACATTCACAGATGAAAGAAATTTTGCCATCCTTACTTTATAGACACAGAAATTGGAGTTCAGAGATATTGAAAAGACTTGCCCACATGCACAAACTTGGTAATTGATTGAATCAATATTGATACAAGGCTGTCCAGTTGAATCCAATATAAGTTGATACAATATATTAACTAAAATGTGAAAGTAAATAAATTTAATTTTTTAGAAGTAAAGAGAGTCTAGTGCAGCTCATTTTTGCTCCTTATAATTTATGGAAATGTTAATTTTAATCCATCACTTTCAGACAACTTAATTCCTTTTAATTCAATAGCTGAAAAGATAGTAAAATGGGATTTCCTTGCCATATCATAACTATCTAAACATGGAAAGAAACATATTGCATTGGATTGAAAGTATTCATCATCATTAGAAAGCATTTAAAAATTCAAAAATTATTTGAATGTATATTGTACATTCTAGAAGTTCAGCATCAGTGTCAATCTAGAAATAGTTATGTAGATTAAATGAACATGCATTGTTTCCTCTTTATGGAATTATTATTAAAATATTCCATGCACTTGTGCTTTAGAGCTTAGTTCTTATATAAAATTATTATTACACAGAACTCTTACAAATTCATCCTGTTCTTGAAGACATTACTTTTTCAAATAGCCCCTTTTTAAAAAAAATATTTTATTTATTTATTTTTAGAGAGAGGAGAAGGGAAGGGGAAAGAGTAGGAGAGAAACGTCAGTGTGTGGTTGCCTCTCATGTGTCTCCTACTGGGAACCTGGTCTGCAACCCAGGCATGTGCCCTGACTGGGAATTGATGAAGCCAGCTTCATCACAGGCCCAGTGACCCTTTGCTTCACAGGCCCATGCTCAATCCACTGAGCTACACCAGCCGGGGCTCAAATAGCCCCTTCTAATTGGAGTAAGCTTTAGCTATTAGTATTTTTTTTGTCCTACATGGGCTACTTGATTAGTCACCTAGCCGAGCGGGAGGAAATCCTCACTCACTAGCCTTAGCTGGGAAACATCCTTAGAACTGTTTGTCTAACTGGAAGGTTGTCACTCTGGGATGCTCCCTAGGTCTAGGGAATCTTTTCCTCTGTATTCCTGAGAGAAGTCTTTATGCTCATTTCTATTTTAAATGTAAAATATTATCTTTAGAAAACTTTGCAAGGCAGATTCAAAGGCCTCACCATACATTATTAAAAAAGAAAATTAGTCCCTATTAAGTTCTTTATACTTTACACTCTATGAAGAAATTAACACAAAAACAATAATACTTTTCTATATTAAGTTAGACATGTAGAAACATTTTCATTTCAGTGTAAAGAATATTGGGAACTGGCTCTCATCTGTAAGTGTATGAGTGGTATAAATAGGCTTTATTTATATTTTAATTAAGGAAAATGTAAATTCTTATTTATATCAATATATTGTCATTTGAAAAATAAGAGAGAATAAAAACACAATGAGTCAATACAATATAATTATAAACCACAAATGATGATGGTGATGATAATGATAACAGCTAAAACATACACCTTACACAGGACTTACTGTTTACCATGCACAATTTTAATATATATACATGCACACATATATGTATATATAAAACCCACTTTACATGTGTACACACACATACTACATGCCACACACACATATATATGCATTGCACTATAAATAATACCATTCTTACCTTCATTTTACAGTTGGGGAAAATAAGGCACATGGAAGTTAATGTGCCCAAGATCACTCACTAATGAGTACCAATGATGTTAAAGACCTAGGTGTCTCTACAAGGACTGAATGACAGCTGGAGTCAGAACAGGTCTTGGACATTGTAGCTATGAGCAACCAGGGTACTTATCTTTAAGTAACTGTTATGTTGTCATGTGAAAATGGGATTAGAAAAGAGTAGGACAATATAGGAAAGATGGAGAATTTAAAACCTTGTAAAAACTTTCTCATACAGCTGGAGTCACTCTTTCACCTGAAAATTATTTTATTGTTCCAGAGGCAGCCAAAAGTACCATGGACAGGACATGCCCATGAAGGGGTTCAAGCTCAGCTTTACAAATCTTGTCCTACCTGAATGAACAACAACATGTTGTCTTGTCTAACATGCTGGTTACTCATTAATGGGCTCTACACTCTTCTTTGTGAGATAAGAGAGAATTTTATCAGCATTCTGTGCAGCAGAACCTACCACAGATGGTTGATTCAACATGGTTGTTTTACTGCAGTTTTCCTTCTTGTATTATTGCCACATACATTTTCTAAATTTTACCGTTCCATCCCTTTCCTTCTTTCCTTGTCACTCTCAGCAAATCATCTTGCCTTCCTCATCACAGAGAAGTATCTTCCAGGTGTAAGCACTAGCCTTTTCACTTCCATTAGTCGGGAGGACAGGTACTAAACTAACACAATACAGGCCCAAATGTTCCTTAATTATAATCACGCATTGTCAGGCAGAAGCACAATTTTGAGGATGTGTAACATGTTACTATTTTGAAGGTACAGCATGCCACCTGGATAAGTGGTTCTTAAACTCTTACACCTAGATTGCCTTAATCAAAGTGAACTAGAATGTCTATTAAAATGAAGACACTTATTCCCACTTTAGAACTTCCAAATCTGCATCTCTGGGGAAAGGGACCATGTAATATGTATTCTTAGCAAACTTTCCAGAAATTTGAGAGCACCTGCATTTAAAAGCCAAGTTAGGCATTTTTTATTCACAAGGAGACTAGTATGATGCCTGATACATCAATAACACTCAAAGATATTTGAAGGAAAAGCTAGATGGTACAAATGGAATCCTTCAAAATTTCTGGAAGAAAGTCCCTTTTCTAAACTCCCCACAAACTGCATAGCTAGATTTTGCCATTTACTCTTCTACCATGTCTGTTTCAGGGTGTTTTAACAAGTGGGTTTCGATGGCACATCAGATAGGCATCTCCGGGCAGACGCCCTGTCCAGTGTAGACGGTTCTCTCCGACATGGGCCTGCTCACTGTGCTAACCTCCTCTTTTTCTACTCAGGCCCAGTTCCACAGGCCTCACTCACATATACACATGGTATACCCTCCTCAGGACTTTTGCACTTGTGGCTCTGTTTTTCTGGAGTTTTCTTCCTTGGATACTCACAGGCTCACTCTCTAACCTCTGCCAAATGTTGCTCATGTTTTATTTCCTAATCAGAAGTTTCTTGAGCTCCTGTGCTTAAAATTACAACTAAATCCTTGTCCAGAGTTCTCTGTTCATCTTCCTTGGTTTATTTCTGTCCAAAGCACTTATTACTTTCTAACATGAAAAATAATATGCTTATTTAATTACATGTATTCTAAAATTGGATAATAAATGCAGTGATAGAAGGAATTTATTTATTTATTTTTTTACTGCTGATAGCTCAAGTGCCTAAAATAACACTTAACACATAAACTCAATAAATACTTCTGACCAACCTAATATGAAAGTTTTCAACCTTCTATCATCTGTTTTTGGCATCCTACAGAATTCTAAAAAAATATATATAACGAAGTCTGCCCAGAAAAAGTCCAGCCATTGGTAATATAATTAGAACAGTTTGCACAACATCCAGGTAACCTGGCAGCCAGGGAGAGAGGACTGGAATGTGCATGTGTGAAAATGATGACTTCGCAGTACTGGTCAGCGGGGGTGGTAGACATTACTGAGTGAGCATGTGTACAATGTGACCGTTGCATTCAAAATGACCGAGTGAGTAGAGCAACAAATTTGCATCAAATTTTGCATTAAGTTTGAACATTCTTCTGTGAAACTCTTCGGATGATTCATTAGGTTGCAGCTATGGGCAGCCGGTGACTGGCAGCTTCATCACAACCACATGTCTGCCCATGGTCTTCTGCAAAAATTTTAGGCAAAACATCAAATCACCCAGGTGACCCAGCCCTCCCAGAGTCCAGATTTGGTGTCCTGTGACTCCTGGCTTTTCCTAAAACTAAAATCACCTTTGAAAGGAAAGAGATTTCAGACCATTGATGAGATTCAGAAAAAATACAATTGCTGATGGGAGAACTGTATGAGGTCACAAGGTGCCTGCTTTGAAGGGGGCTGAGGCATCACTGTCTTATATACAATGTTTCTTTCTTGCATCTTGAATCTTTTTCAATAAATGTCTCTATTTTTCATATTACATGACTGGATACCTTCTGGACAGACCTCATATAAATAGCTAATGTAATTTCTCTCTCTTAGAATCTGAATAATTAGGTGAAGGGAAGCAATACCCTTAATTCTTCAAACTCAGATAAAGACTACCTGTAAGACAAAAAGTATATTTTTGATAACATGGCCCACATAAACAGCAATGGGGAAACACTACAAATACAGCAGTGTAAGCATTAAGATGTTGGTTCTTAGTAGTAATTGAGCCATGAACATTGACAATTTATTTTATTCTTGTCATCCCAGGGAAGAGTGTATAATCTAAATATTGTAAGTTTAAGGAAATAAAATCAGAGAAGCATTGAAGAGAGTCCTTCCAAAACTCTCATTAAATTAATAAGAGATACTTTAATGAAAGAGGATGTTCGTTCTTCCTGACATGGTGGACTAGAATGTAAGTATTTTTCAACGTTTAAAATATATGTAAATTTTGAAGAATGGAAAGAATATGTTAAACTTTCTAATTAAGATTTTTGGTGAAATATTAAGAAACTGCCTTGCTCTGTCTCCTCTTACCGTCACTGTGTACTGTCATTCATTCCACTCATTCTTGTTACCTTCTCTGCCACCCATATAGGGAAACCCGCCCTCGTTTTCTTTCTAGACAGTCTTTACAAATTACACAAACTTCATTTACAAATTTAAGAACTGTCAGGTTTTCTGTTTCGTCTTTCTGATTACCTGACTCTGTCCTGGTGTCCTAGAAGCACCAGCCTTTCTTGGGTCTGGGAGGTGGTTGTAGAGTGAAGACTGAGAAAAGTGGGAAATAATGCTCCTCTTCCAATCTTTATGGGGTTATTTTGCAGTGAGAGGACTGCATGGGGGTGGATATTGTGGAAAAATGAATACCTTCATCTCCACCTTCATCTTTATAAGGGGCAGGGGTTTAAGACTGATTTCACCATGTCTCCTATTGTTGAAAATGTTCTCCTTCCACGTGGGGTAATGAGTTCTGCTTCCTGGAGCTGGGAGAGTGTGACCAAGGGGATACAACCTGAACACTCGCCCCTTCCTGGTTAGGGAATAGGGAGCAGAGTGAGGGACCAGGGAGAGAAGGAGAAAGCCAGAGGAAGAGGAGGATCGGAAAACCACCACACCCCTCTGCCAATTTCCTGTCCCTGTGGGATCATGCAGTTAGCCTGTGCTTGGACATATTCAAAAGACAACGGAGGGAAAGCATCAGGCAGTGGGCAGGAAAAGCATAATGAGAGGCAGAGTGTTTTTATTCAAGAGAGATTAATCACCCAAGAACTGTAATTATCAGGTCTGATGAAACTGTATGCAGAATGAGGAATCATTTCCCCTTCCTATTGACCCGTGGGTTAGAAATAAGAGGAAGTTAAAGACAAATATGAAAAACTTACAGACAAGCAACATAATCCATGCTTTTGTATGCACATTTGTATGCATGTTTTAATTAAATTCTGTGATCTTCCTGTATCTAAATCAAATCATCTCTATCCCATGTTTCAAACCCTTAGTATAATACGCAAACTCTTTTAAGATGCTTGGTCTAAGCTTGGTCTAAGATGCTAGAATCTGGCCTTTTCTTATGTAAACAATGTCATCTTGCTCCAGTTTCTGCCTGGGTCACAAGTCTCCACTGGATGCTTCAGTTCCTTCAATGTACCAAACACTGCCACAGAGGATCTGTCTAGAGCAACCCCTTTCCATTTTCACCGTCTATTCAATGAGATTGTTCATAATTCTCAATCTGTAACAGTTCTGACTTCATCAGTATAATTTTTCTTTAATTTTATCTTGACACTATTACAAATGTTCCCATTTTCTCCCCCTGTGTCAACTCCCCCCTTCCCTCTGGCCATCACACATTGTTGTCTGTGTCTAGGAGTTATGCATATATGTTCTTTGGCAAAGTCCTTCACCTTTTTCATTGTTATAATTTTTTGGCATTCTCTCCTTATCTTCCTAGCATTATAATATTCTGTAAGAATATACTTCTATGTGTATATCTGTTTCATGTCTGTAAGCTCCATGTTTGGGGACTATACTCATTTTATTTATTCACTACTATTCACTCAGGGCCTGGCACATAGTAGTTATTCCATATTTTTAGAGAATTAAAATGTTAAGTGTGGTCTTATTTTCATGAACTGTAAGCATATATTGTTTTCAAATCAATTTGATATCTGCTCTATCATGTCCTTTTAAGTATAATGTCAATACTTTAAAGTTCTTTATTTACATTTTCAGAAGCATTACTATTGTCTTGTCTAGCCTTAGTCCAAATGATTTTAACCTCTCCTAAAGTATCATAAGTAAACTAAATTTTTAAATTTTTATAAGCTTTTTTTGAGATGGGAGTAGAAGAAGGAAATAATATTTATGGAGTGCAACAAAGTGAGAGCCATTTCTATTCTATCACTGACACATATCACTGCTTTTGAGGTGCTCTTAAATCCCTGAAAAGTAGAAAAGCTATTTCTCAGATAAAAAGAAGTGGGATTAGCAGTTTTCCTATTACATTAACGTGATGACTTACGTTTGAAGAAATGAGAAGAGCAATTCAGTGTGTTAGAATGTACTTGGTTGACTAAAAGGGTAGATGAGTTTATTGAGTATTATGGTGAAATTCCAAGTATTGATTCACCCAAACATGGATGACAAAATGTTAGTGAGTTACTAACATTAACAAAGCCTCTGAGGGTGGCTTTGGAATTTAGCAGAAAAAGTATTAACTGTGGGGCCACAGTGAGCTCCTGTTTGCCTTACCCCCTAATTAGCTGTGTGAGCTCAGGTAACTTGCTAATCCTCTGAACTTTGGAGTTGTCTGTTGTAAAATAGGGATACTCATAACTGGCTTTTAGAATTGCTAATATATGTACAGAGCACTAAACCTTGAGTCTTCTCATAGTATGTACTCAGTTAATGGCAGCCATTCTAAAGTACAGATCAGCTCTCAGCCCACAGTGATGCAGAAAGACTGTGTGATGCAGAGACTGCCTGAGTCCTGCCCGGACGTGGGCTGTACAAACGAGACACATGATGACATCACTTTCTCCTAACTTTTCATTATCTTGAGCATCAAGTGAAAAGTGGTTTTATTTTCATCGCTTCCTAAACTCAGAGAATAACAGTGAACTGTGGACGCATTGATAAATGGCTGTCTCTTGGCCATGTCTACCCCAAATGGTCAGGAACATATTAAGCTGGTGCTCAGTATACAGCAGAAACTCTTTCTATATTTGCTAGTCAGTAAGCTGTCACCCTTTTTTAAACATATTTTTTTTTGGATTTCAACCTTTTCTTGTAGGGTTCTCTATCTCTTTTACACACTTCTATATTTCTTTTGTTCATCTCTTCCATTTAAAAACATTGATGTTTTCTGACTCAACTCTGTTTCAGGATCATTCCTATTGTTAAGACACACATTTAAGATAGTGTGATAGCCTCTCAAATCATGTCAAAAAATGTAGTCATTCTGCACACAAATGCATATTAAATAAACATTTTATATTTGAATAACCTAAAAGTTATTTAACAAATTAGTTACTAATTGTCCACCAGCTGGGAATTTGCATAGTGTGGTCAGGATGCCTCGGCCAGTCACCTCATTTCCAATGAATCATTCTGCATATGAACCAATTCTGGGACTGATTCTGCATATAAACACAGGAAGGTGATAACAGTGATGACATTGGCCATTGGAATTTGAGAACTCAGTCAAGATTTTAGGCAAATACTGTTGGTAATGTAAGAAAATTCATATGTGCAAGAAAGGAATATTACAGCATTCTTCAATATGTATATTGCAAATTTAAAATATTTGCACTTATTTCTTACAGTTTCAAAAAGAGTACTGTGTAGCTTTGCACTCTTACTCTATTCTGTTTTTGTGTTTTCATTTTAATATTAGAAAATGTTTTATCCCTGACAAGTACACAAAGTAATTTGGCAAAATTATTGTTAAATGAGAATCTATCTTTAAAAACCCACTTTAAATATGCTCTCTCTGACTATTAGAGATATTGAAGAAGGAGGGCTATATAAAGAGATTATTTGACAAGTGAAAAGAGAAAACAATCAGAAACCCCGAGAATCACTCCTTGTCTTTACTGGACTTATTAAAATTATTTACAGACAGTCTTCGGTTTCTTCAGTCTTCTCTTAATTCTGCATAACAGGTTTGTGACATAACACTTTCATATTCTTTTAAGTTTTGACTCTGCTATAACTTTGACTCTTTTAATGAAATCACACCAAATTTTAATAATTAAAAATTAATTTACATAATGTGTTTCTTATGAGGTAGTTGGTAAAACATCAAGATAAGCAACTTAACTTTTGGTTTTCTATACTTTCTTAACTATTATAAAATGAAGCTACAATCAAAACCCTGGTTGGGGTGAATACATAGACACTCCGCTGATCCCATGTAAATAGCTGACAGGAAGGCTGTACTGGGGTGTGAGTCATGTGAGTTTATAATAAATGAGATACTGGTCATATTTCCCAAGAGCAAACTCTGAGAAATGTTTTTCCTAGGAACTAATTCAAAGACGAATTTCTGAAACTGTGGATTTCCCCAAGAAATCAAAATAAGCTTTGAAGTAGAGGCCGTATGGAAGTCTATTCCAAAGGTAATATTAAGTATTTCCCTCATATTTTATATTAAGGCAATTGAATCATTTTGTGAAGTTCTAGAACTATCCTTTCTCTTAGGAGAATTTTTGAATTGGGAGTAGGTGGGCTTCATACACGAGAAACCCTTAGGAAAAGACTGATTTGATTCTATGTTCCTAAAGATCTCTCTTATGGGGACTTGTCAGATCTAACAGAGCTGTCCTAGAATTTTAGAATGTGAGTTTCCAGGTTTAGAGTCCCTTTATAGTGGACATAAACAAATGATATTTAGGCACATTTTGGCATGTCGTTTTCATCAGGAAGACTTGGTTGTCAGCTGTTTCCAATGTAATTTGTACAAAGCACCTCTTTATAGTGCCAGTTATCAATCTGAGCAGAAAAATATGCAATCGAACTTTATTTATTTAGCTCAAATATATGAATTGGTTCCTGCTGTTTCAAACTGTATCCAACTGGCTATTTGTGTAGTAAATAAGAATAAGAAAAAATGAAAAGCTCTTTTCTTCTGCCACTATTATTTTTTTCAAATGATTAAGGAGAAACTATTAACAGAAAGTCAAAAATAACCCACCTATCAGATTTAGCATTAGATCCCAAAGGGCACAGAGCTGAAACCTGATTGTCAAAATACTAAGAGGTTTCCAAATCTGATTTTATATTTGCGAAACAGAATCCATAACATTAACAGAATTGAAGTATGCAATATTTACAATATCTAAGTTGTTTTCATTTTGTTTCTGTAGCTAATGTTGCAAAAATTTGAGTAAATATTTGAATTATTGTTTTCCCAAGATGTTCAGAACGCTTTATCAATACTTCCCTTAATGATGCTTCTCTGTTTGGGAATATCACAAGAACACACAATGTCATGTCCAGCATTCTTCTTAATGGCAGAAAATGTAGAAGATTTTCAATTCTGAGCTGAAGCGGGGTCTACAGCAATAACGTACTGTAAAATTACACTGGGGCAAGTAAAGAAAAGGGAAAAATGGAAAAGGGAGGAGTTCAGGAATTCACACTGAGAATGTGTTTCACTAGGAATGCAACATATGTCCTTTCATTAGCCCCTTACATGTACTGTGAACACAAAAACAGAGCTGGAATTTTAACATTAAAATAAATAAGATCCAGAAAGTTTAATAGTTAGTCAGCTAGTCATTCTAACAGGAAGGGTTAGAACCCAAATATCATAAGCTATAGTACTTACTTTTTCAGTACATCCAGAGCATTAAGGAGCACATTGCTGTGGGGGTCACCAGAATTCATCAAAAGGCTGTTGTGGTTGTTTTCCGTGGGCTAGAGAAGACATGAGCTGGCAACAATGTACTCAGGTTCCCTAGTGGAAATGATGGGATCCAGAGTGATAAAGGTCAGGTGTTGGCATGTATTCATTTGAGATATAGTGGGCATAATTAACATAATTAGCCACAGAGATCTGTAGCAGTGGCTAATTATTCCCAGGGCTCTAGGAATAAAAAAAAACCCTGCTGGCCAGCTTCTTAATCTGACTTATATAAGCAGAAAAATTCCAGATCTACTGAGAATAAACAAAACTTGAAGAACTGAAGTGTAGTGAAGCTCATGGCCTCTGATTCAATTCTGAAACTTAACCAGGGGTGTCCAACTTTTTGGTGTTTCTGGGCCACACCTGAAGAAAAAGAGTTGTCTTGGGCCACCCATTAAATACACAAACATTAACAAAAACAAACAAACAAAAATCTCATAATACTTTAAGTAAATTTACAATTTTTCATTGGCCGCATTCATAGCCATCCTGGGCCACCTGTGGCCCGCAGGCTGGGGGTTGGACACCCTTAAAATTATCTTACAGACACAGAACGGCTTGATTGGCAGGGAGGCTAGATCCCTTTGAGGAAAGACTCTCAAAATGGGTCCCAACTCTTTAGTTAGTGAATTATTCTCCAAGTCTTCTCTGGAAGCTACAATGCCTTGATAATGTGACTAAGAAAAAAGCAAATAACCAGGCTTATGTGGTCATTAAATACTGGTTCTGAATGGAGATATCTGTTACAGTGGTCTAATTAGGGCCTAATGGGAATCAGGTGAGAGATGAAGTCTTGGGAAAGTCAGACTTACGCTAAATTTATCAGGACTATTTCTCCATTTTTTCTAAACTGGCAGGGTTCTCCCATTGATTCTCTGCTGTGGAATGTGAGCTATTTCTTTAGAAATAGTTCACACACCTTCCTCTCATGGTTGTCTTCCCCCAAGACACTAAACCAAAAGATACAAAATCAGAAGCAGTTCCACATTTCTGGTGGGTATTGAAGATATTAGTGTCACCCTCAAGGACTTAACAGAATATCTCCTCAAGGAGATAACAGAATGAATATTTCTTTTTTCCCCATTTAACTTTTCTGTTTGACTACTGCAAGAGTCAGCCGGACCTTGGAGAGTGACTGTGGATTATGACAACCTTAATCAGATGATGCAACAAGTGTGTCTGCTGTTCTGTGCACGGAAACTTCACTGGAACAAACACATGCATGTCCTGGACCCTGGTGCACCATTACCCTAAAAACCATTGTCATTGACTGCCTACTACAACGTAATCTGAAACAGGGGAATCCTCACATATCAGAGACAGTGACACTCTTTACCACCTCTCTGCACGTCTATGGCATTTTTTTTGCCATGTCATAATCCAGTATGGAGCAGTCTCTGTTTATTTGTTGGTGACATTCTATGGCCTACATTTTGATCCACTGCATTACAGTAATTGAAGCAGGTAAGAAGAAAGCACCAACTCCATGGTTGTTTTAGTAAGATACATGAAGGTCCTGCAAAATCCGTAAGGTTTTTGGATTTTGCTGAGCTTGCATGAAATGCAGCAAACAGGGTCTCTGAGGTGGGATGTGTCTGGGGATACTCTCTTAAAGTGAAAAACAAGTTGCTGCACTTTTCACTAACCTCCAAGAAGAAATAGGCATACTGCTTGATTAGCCTGTTTAGATTTTGGAGCAAACGCATAAAATGTTTTGCCTGTTGTTTTGGTGTATTTACCAGGAAGCCTTTAAGGCTGCAGTTCTGCATGGGGCTCAAAGCAAGAGAAGACTGCACAGAAGGTCAAAGCTGCGGTGCAAGCTTTCCTGAAATGGACCACGTGATGCAGCGAGCGCAATGGTCCTGAAAGGGAACGTAGTTCGCAGAGATACTGTGTGAGGTCTCTGGCAAGTCCCAACATGAGACTAACGGCAGAGATCACTTGGGTTTTAGATTAATAAATCCATGTTCTATTTTGCCAAAACTATAATCCATTCGAAAGTAGCTCCTATCATTTAAGTGGGTTTTGGTAAACTCAATGCTTAACTATGGACACCAAATGAGGTTTTGACTCAAGCTGCCCAATATGAAAAAAGAAAAAAAAAAGGAGGAAAAGAACAGATGCTGAGGGGATACAATGCAGAGGTGTAAACTCTGATTATTCTATATTTGTTCTTCCAGTTCAGTTCTTCACTCTTCTCTGAATTTTGTTCTCTGAGAGGTTAACGTATCTTGTGGGCTCCCATGCCCTATAGCTTCCAGCTGTGTTTGGCCAATGGGAAGCAATGAAATGGAGGGCAGTGGGAGATCGATTATTCACTCACTCCTGTACTTCCTCTTTGCCAAACTGACGTTCAGTGGTAGTTGTGTGACCCTCTCTAAGGCCAGAGTTCTGTTTCCTATGACCACAGCTCTAAGTTCCTGGGACAGCCTAAGTACAGTGTGGACTTTTCCCAATTGCTAGTCATTGGGATCTTTAATATCCTCTTTTCTTGCTCTTAACCTTCTCTACAGCTCTATAAATAGGTCCTTTATTTATCTCTCAACCATGATTTCTTTGAACATATAATCATTCCCTCCCACCCCCAGTTTAATGATAGAACAAAAAGATGATCCTAGGAAAACATCAGGTCATATTGTGCTGCATATTGATGGATTGATGGATTTTTTAGTAAGAGATAAATAAAACTATGTTTTTTGTAGATATTGTTATTTTGGAGTTTTCTATTACAGGTAGCCAATCCTAATCTTTAAAGATATAACTCCTCCCTTTGATAACTCCTTCTCCCACTCTCTGTAAAGGGTAGTTTTATTGGCCTCATTCCAGCCTCCACTGTATCCATTGGACATCTCTTCTTCTCTGAATGTCAATAGACTTAGTGTCTTTATCACTTTTTGCAGGCTGAGAATATCTAAATGTGTCATTATCTACCATTTGGTACCATCCACTATCCCTTAACAAAACTGTAGCAAATATGCACTGAACTTATTTATAAGAATGGTACTTTCCCCATTTATTTAGGAAGAGTCTAATTTCATAGGCTTTTAGGTATAGAAGACTAAAGTATTTCCTTTCTCAGTTCTTGCCATTAGTATCTCTTATGACAAGCTGATTTTCTATTTTCCTGCTTCTGCCTGAAAAGAGATGTGGAATAATACCATTGGAGGATGCTGTAGTGAGAGAGAATAAGGGGTAGGTCAGAGACCATGCCCTGTTTCATCTTGCTCCATGATCATGTGCTAGGCAGCCTTAAAAGTCAATAGCTCCCAAAAACCTTTCCGCAGGTCGTGGTCCTATCAGCATCTGCTCACTTGGCCAGAGTGAAAACTACTCTGCCTTACTCACGCCTATCCATCCAAAAGCGTCGGATAAGACTGCCAGCCTTGCACTGAGGAGTGATTTTCTCTGTCTATGTCTGACTGTCACAAAGCTCATGAGATTCAGGGCACTGGAAGGGCCAAGTCTTATCTTGAGAATTTTTGAATCCTTAGTGGTTAGCACATGTCTGGCTCATAGTAGAAAGAAAAAGAAGTCATTTCAAAGTTTTAAACACATCTTCAAGATATGACTCAAAACCTAGTGCAGGAATTCCTGAGACATTCCTCCCTACCATTTTTCACTACCTTCAAACATGCTGTACCTGATAGTTAGGTTTTACTCCCTGTGTATGTCCACAGTAATTTATATATGCTTCTCTCGTAGCATTTTTCCTGCTAACTCACAAATTGTATGTCTTTTCCATGAACCTATGTAACTAGCAAGCACCGTAGCTATAAAGCTCAGTATTTAAGACCAGAGCTCTGAATCCCAGCTCTGCTCCTTCGTAGCCATATTATCTTACTTTAGTTACTTAATATTTCAAAGAGTGTTTTCTTATTTGTAGACTGGATATAATTCACTCATTCATGTATTTATTATTCATTTATTAATTACATACCAGCTGTTAATATAATGTACATACTGGCAATAGAGTTAAGAGAGAGGAAACAAGAAAGAACGAGACAGCAGAGAAGAGGAGGAAAAAAAGGGTAAGATGGACTAGGTCTTTGCCCTGATGAGAGCAGGGTCTTGCTCTGGATGTATCCATATCACCCATACCCATATCTCTAAAACAATTGATATGAGTTTATATAGTTATAAGTAATTTAAGGTAAATAAAGCAAGGTAAGGTAATAGAGTTTGACTGACTCGGTCAAAAGTTTTGAATTTATTATAGTTGCTGATTTGAGGATTAAAGATGATCCTCAAATTTTTAGGGCTGTGCACACATAATGTTTTTCTTGGAGTGAGGCGTGGCCTAGTGACTTGCTTTGGCTCATGAAAGCTAGAGAGAAGGGGATTGCACCCAGAAGATTTAAGAAGAGCCAGTGAAGGATGACCACATCTTTTTTCCCCCACTGGACTTGTTATGGAAATATTCATAGAAAAGGAGCTCCTTCAGGTCAGCCCTCATGCTGACCCATGTTGGACGACAGTGGTGATTTGGGGATTGTTTTGCTAGAGCACAGCCCATCCTATCCTACTGAGTTAGGCCTCCTCCCACTGTATTTTCCCTGGCACCTGGGAAGCATTTGGTAGATTCTTATCCTAATTATTAATTGTATTATAGTAGCGTTGATATTGCCAATGTAGAAACATAATAGGGACGCACTATTTTTCTATTACATCAGAGTGAGTTTTAAGGCATTCAGACACAAGTATTTTGATCCAACCTCAACAAATAGAAAAAGTAAATTCCAAGTAATTTAAATGTCTGGTCAGAGGTGGAAGAGTGGTCATACTTGGTTCCACAGAGGTCCCCTGACAGAGAAAGTTAAACTGTATGCTGTAGATGCATATTTCTATTGATTAGCAAAATAAAACTAGATACACACATGTTCAAAATCATTTGGCTAGAAAACATAATAAATCTAATTATGAAAACAGAAACCTTTGAAAATCAAGCATACAGATTAAAACTGTTCAGTAAAATTCTGTAGGAATAGTAAAGTTTGTCTCAAAATGTCAGTGTAAACTAACAATTGTTATTTATTTTTAGGCACAAAAATTAAACTTTAAAAACTGGACAGGAAGTTCAGTTTGAACTGAAATATAGCTCAGTTTCTCTCAAACCTTAGCAAGAGAAGCATAGGGGGAAGATATATATATAAACCTTCTCTGGTGGCAGAAATTGCTAACAGCACCAGAGTAAATCTGCTGCTTGTGAAACATGTAAGGACAGATCTGAAAGGATGAGGGAAATGCAAAACACATCAGAGGCAATTTTTCAGTGGATAAAATTAAATCAAAGGGGAAACCAAGTTTACTGGAATATAAATATATATGATAAAATGAGAACTACATTTTCTAAAATAAGAATGTGTCCCTTAAATAATATTTCAGTAGTATCTAAAATATAAACACTAAGTTTTAAAATCTTATAAATAAAAGTCTAAATGTCCTGTTTCTGATGTATACTATAAACTAGTCACTTGAGTATATTCACTATTTCTTAGAATTCACTATCTACCGCAACAATAGCTGCAGCAAAAGAAGTAAATTGAATTTGGATTATATGTTATTAATGAATATAGTGCCATTACAATTGTAGCTTTAGTAGCCTTGGATTGAAATAATGTGCTTTAAAAGGCTCGATTTGAAAATATGCAAGTAAGGTTGTTTTTTTTTTTTAGTTATCAAAATAACCAATGCAACTTCCTTGCTCTGAGAACCAAACAAGAAATTATTCAATAGCTTAGAACATAGGGTTTTACTGTACCTTTAATTTTTCTGTTATTTGATGAGGTATATTAACCTAAATAGAACAGATTTTAAAATGTGTTCTCGTAGGAATGAGAAATGTCCTTTTGCTTCACTTTGAGATTTTTTTCTTTATTCTAACCTCACAGTTCTGATTAAGTGACTGTCAACAGAAGACTTAACCAATCAGCCAAGTTTTTAGTAAGTAGTTTCTGGGACATGCATGGTTCAATTTGCATCGGTATTAAAAGAACACTACCCCACACACAAACTACCACATCAATAAAAATGATCCATTTTTTAAGTTTGTATTCAATAAGTACTTATTTTAATTGATCTATATATCCACTTCAGTTGGTAAGCAGCTTTTAGATTCAGAAAGTCAAATATACTAATCTTTCCAGTAATAAATCATAAAAATAATTCTTTTTCAAGGGGGAAGATGTGCATATGTGTCTTATAATAGTCATGTGTATATGCTACACATGATTTAATATACACATGCATATATATACACATATGTACCTATGTGTATGTGGTTTAAATTCTGTAATTTGTGTTCCATATTAGAAATAATATAAACAAAATGTGAACACATTTAAACAGGAAAAAGTCTTGTTTTCTTTTGTTCTAAAGTGTAAATACAGATCCCGTCCTTTTCTTGAGTTCGCTGAGGTTGCCTCAAATGGCTCCACACTACTGAGTTAGCATGGGTAGGCAGAGGCCCCCGCATTTTTAAAGTACATTAAAATAAAAGGCTCTTCCACTAACAAATTCAACTAGAATTATCAGGCCTTCACCACTGAAGTGTAGTCATAGGCAGGTGAATGGGTTTTTACTCCTCCCATCATTTTTAATTGTCATGGATTACATTTATCCTCCCTAAATCAGTACAGTATATGCTGTTCATGGTTCAGTTGAAAGGAATTCACCACAGAAAAGATAAATTATTTCATTATCACCAAAACATTATTAAATGTCCATATTTTGGGGAGGCAGTGTTGAGTATTATCAGCGGGAATTAATTAGGCTCGCTTCCTGCCTGGTTGGAGGTCAGAGTGGACATGTCTACAGAGCAATGATGCAGGCATTCTAAGGCTGTGCAATAAGTAAGTTTTCACCATGAACATTTGCACCCTTGTGCAAAGGATATCAGCCATGTGGGTGAAAAAGGAGACGCTCGGGAGATGTGTGTCAAGGTGATTCACGAGCACTACAGCCATCACGTGGGAAAGGCTCCTGCAGAAATCTCCACCTGAGTCACTGCTGTTAAAGTGAGAGCATGGTAAGAAGGGGTGGGTGCGGCAGGTCTTTTTCTAAATCTTCGATCTCTCAGAAATTACTAACCAGAAGGGATTACCAACTTCCATCTGGTCCACATAGTAGTAAAATGCTCTATGTGCTTTGGGAATGAGGGGTCAAATGGGAAATGAACTAGCTGCTGGCAAATATCAGAGACACGCAGGAAAGCAGAAGATGACTTTCATACTGATAGAGGTTTAAGTACATGCTTAGAAAATTATACCCATTTTATATCTCAAACATCTCTAGTAGAGCAACATATCACTCCCTCTTCTTTACTCCCAACTTTAAACGGTTACCAGATCTTATTAATTTTACCACGTCTCTAAAAACTCATTTTTTCATCTTTTTCAGGAAAAAAAATTGACATAGATTGTTAATCTTTCCTTTCTGGATAACCGCAACAGCTTCCTAACCATTTTTTAATGTCTATTCTCTTTATGCATAATACATCCTCTCCATACCAAGTCCACACTGCTAAAGTGGTATTTTTTCAAACATATACATAACATGCTGTTTTCACTTTGAAAATACAAGAGCTTTGTATCAATTAGGCAGTGAAATCTTTACTCATCACATTTTTTCTTTAGCCACCTCTTTTTTACTACCTTCCTACTCCCCATCTCAGCCACAAGTTTGCTGAAGTTACTGTGATTTTTCATTCATATCTGTTTATGTATATGAGGGGTACCCCAAAACCCCAGAATTATCTTCCGGAGGGCAAGTCCCTTGTAGTACAGGCTTCCCCCGCTAGGTGAGTGTTCTAGGAACCCATCTGTACCAGTGTAACAGCTGATGTTGTTTGGAGAGGCTACATTTGGTTTCAATGAAGGTTTTTTTTTGAAGACTTTCCACACATTTGCCCATGATTTCATGATGGGTGATTTACGAGTGCACTGAGTGATACACTGAGTGTGATACACTGAGTGTTCAGCGGTTTTTGACCAAAACTGGTGCGACACCCATGCCCCACCCTCCCTACTCACCCCATCTCACCCTCAAGGACATTTTTGTTTGTTTCCATGAATGAAAAAAAGTTATCAAAGGAAAATGTTTTGCCAATGTGGAAGAGGTGAAATAAAAGAGGTGGCATCACTAAAAGCCATCAAAACTGACAAATTCAAAAACTGAGAAGTTTCAAAAAAACATTTCAATAGGTGAATTGCATAAAATGGAGAGTATTTTGAAGGTGACTAAAGTTTAAGCATGTAAGAATAAATGCACAATTTTTATAAGTAAATTTTAGTTCTTTGGGGTACCATTTATATTTTTCTCTGTTCAGAATTCTTTTCCCTCTTTATTTGAAGAGCCCTTACTTTACCTCCATTTTATTTATTTATTTTTGAGATGGAGGAGAAGTGAGAGAGAAACAAAAGGACAGAAACATCGATGTGCTAGAGAAACATCAATTGGCCGGCAAGCCAAGCATGTGCCCTGAGTGGGAATCAAACCCGTGACCTTTCAGTTTGCAGGACAAGGCCCAATCCACTGAGCCACATCTGCCATGTTCTCTTAAAAGGCAGACACACAGTCTTGTTCATATATCCCTCTTTACCAGTGCAGTTAGTGAATGAATACCAACTACTCACTACATGTTGACTATGATTTATAACTCTCTCAAGCACATAGTTTCATTTCATACTTTCAGTAAGTTTTGAAGTATTACACAGTAGATATTGTTCCCATATAGTAGTAAGAAAATTGAATATTAAAGCCAAATAATACCTAAGAGTTTTAGTTTAAACATTTGCTTTGTTTTGTTTTGTTTATAGCTTAATGTCTTTCTAGTATATCATAGACTTTGTCATATAAACACTACATTCAATCCCACACATGTGTGTGCATGTGTGTGTAGAAAGAAAAAATATCCCTCTGTATTTACGTGAGTCTCTTTGAACATTCACAAAGGATCAGTACATTATAAACCAAAAGATCCCTTGGTCTTTACATCTTTCATTCTGATTTTAACCTCATCATGAGAAATTACGGCTTGACAGATGATCCAACTGAGGTATTATGAAACATGTTGGGTAGGTGCTTTAGGGTAACAATTTATAAAATAAGCACGACGGTCAAGTACTATGAGAGGAGCATTCCAAAAGTCATAATATAACAGTTCTAATAGATCAGATCCTTCATGAATCTTAGGGGAGGTAACTATACATTTATTTTAATAATGTCTGTCAGTCAATATGCTTTATTTTTATTTTATGCAAAAGACAATATAAGTGAAAACCTGTGAATAATAGAGCCAAATAAAGAAGGAACTAGGTATTATTGTCCTCATACTTCTATATTGAACATAAGCCAGATATTAGTTTTCATCCTACATGAGAGGGAAGGGGAAAGAATAATATTAGCCAAATATACCAACTCATTTTTCAGAAACAGCAAGATTTAAGAGCAGAGATAGGGGAAATAAATGAAAGGAAAGAAATTCAGGCATTTTTTAGGACTTAATATGGAAAAGTCAAATGACTAGATAATGGGTTTTATGGGTTAATACCACACTTTCCTGTACAGAACTGCGTCCTTCACGCAGCTTTCCGTGGGCACATTGCTCTAATGCTTCCGCAGCGGCTGCCATGGTTTTGTTCTGGTTCATTCTCATTTAGTTGCTCAATCACCATTTGTGTGCATAGCCCTAATTTATAAGCAAATGACCTTCTGACCAACTGCGTGTGTACAAATCTCTCTTCTCTGAACATCTGAAGCAAAGTCTGGTAAACAGTGCAAGATTCAGGAGGGAAGACATAAATCAAAACTAAAATCTTGATTTCAACACCTTGAACTCTTGCTATATATTTTGTCGTTCTTGGGCCTTAGTCAAATGGTTAATGAGACCCAAACTATTTGAAATGCATCTCTCTAAAATCTAAGTGGGATGCAGTCACATTTTCGTAAAGAACTATGAAAATGATAAAATCATTATATTGTATCCAAGGATAAAAGACATTGTAAATATTTAGTCTTTCACAGTCACAAACCACTTAAATGGATGAACATAGTCTATGCATTGGTTTACGGGTCTAATAGCCTCCAGGAAATGTCCAGGTCACATACTCTCCCAGAACACAAGATTTTGCTTTTGAATTTTTAATTTAACTAAAAGATGTGTAAAAGCGCACAGTCACTGAGCTCCCTATTGGCTCCACATCTGTGTAGGATTATATGCAAACAGTATTTGAGCTAGTATTGGCAGTCACATAGACTCACTAGCTTGAGTGTAATTAATTTTTTTGGAAAGAGAGACAAGAATTAAAGGAAGACAATTCGGAGACGCACTGTTTTCAGCAATAATCTCACTCATGAGGTAAGGCTCAAAGTTGCCAAAAAAGAATCTGGAAATAGGGATCCATCAGCCCATGTCTGAAGTAAATCATAATTGTTCTGAAAATGATTAACGCTGGGTGACAGCCAATGTTACTTTGATAAAACAGTACTTAGCCTGATTCTACAATTGAGTAGACAGGAAATGGCTCACCTTTGGTAATGACTTAACTTTCACAGAGGGCTATAATAATTCCAAAATAGAAGCCAGAAAAAATGTCTCCGATGCCAGGAAATTAAACAGAGTTTCCAGGGGTAGCAGACAATTGCTCTTTTTCTGTCACTGTCTCACATTCCTTTTCCTTTTTTCTTATCTGCAGATTTTGGTGGACAGTATACCTACTGCTCAAGGAGCATTTTAAAAATTATCTCTGCTGATTTGGCTGCATTAACGAAGTTAGTAAACAATGGCATGACTCACTTCTGGGTGACCTTTTCAGTTTGCAAAGGTTACACAAAGTATTTTTTTTAAATACATTGTAATATGGTAGGACAGAGGCAGGGCAAATTTCCACAGTTTGTCAAATGCTGTGTTACAATTATAATACAATCTTGAGATATCCTGATTCCTGGAATGTAAAAAAAAAAGCCCTGCTAAGATCGGTCTCTCTCATCATATGCCGTATTTAAAGCCTCTTTTAGACACACATATCCCCATTCCACACCACACTCTCTATTTGCAACATGGCCAAGCTCAGGCTCTTCCTTCCCATGGTCATAACTTAAATCCATCTAGAAAATAATGTGATCTGCAGAATGCAGATCATTTGAAACTGGAAAGAGGAATAAAGCCTTGGAGACAGCACAGAATGTGGTTATAACAGGCCAAGTTAAAAATGACCAGAGCATCAACAAGGGATTTGGTTGCTAGACTAGTGGGTTATTAATGGACAAATGCTCTTTCCTCAACCAGGGGATGGCTTCTATTCCTTGTGGTTATGAGCAGAGGAAATGGAAGGAGACAACACTTTACTGGCAGACACATTACTGACCTACAGAGGCAGCAAGAAAAATGAGCAGAGAAGGTTTTAGAAAGAGAGGTTTGCCAAGCAGAGTAACTGTTGGAGGAAGTGCAGGATTTCTTGGATGTGATGATGACTGGGTTGGGTCCCCCTCTATCAGAGTAGGATTGATCAACTAAATGAGTTGGGGAATCAAACCATCCTGGAATGTTGAAGTCACTGAGTCAGGAAGAATGGCATCTTGATTCCTGTCCATTCATGAGATGTGGATATTTAGAGGGAATCTACCTGTCACTTCATGCATGACACGTATGGAAAGGTGCTTGTTATCCACATTCTGGGATGATACTGAGTTCAGGTATTTATTCTGCAATATTAACATGGCTTGATTTTTGCTTCAATAAACATAACTACCAAAATAATACAGAATGCAGTTTTTAGACTTTTCTTACTCTCTAAGATAATGCTTAAAATAAAATGATCAGGGTATATTTTTAATGACAGGTTTTACTAAATACTTATTGTTAAAACAGATATTAAATGTGTTTTTAGACTTGATATTTTACTCATATCACATCACAAAACTGTTTACTTAGAATCAAATCTGTATGAAAATCATATTTAGAACTAGAGTCAACCTAATATAATACATAAAACAGAAATAAATAATGGAAGAATATAAATAAATGAAGTTAAATGAGAAAGAAAACTCTGTTACTGCAAGCTAAATAATATCTAAAAGTGGCCTGTCCTTAGCAGCAGATATTCTTTCTTACTCTTTCCCTTTGACTGAGGAAGCCCAGAGAATAGCTTCACCCGGGACAATGAGCACAATTACAGGAGCCAGGCAGAGGGACAACCTGGTAGCGTCTCTGCCACTTAGAACCTGAGCCATCGGTAGATCATTCCTGAAGACGGCTTTTGCAGAACTGTGTTTTTGAAATGCTGAAATTCTTCCACTGACAATGTCTTCTTTCACTTGAGATGTATTATTGAATTTTAGAGCGGGAATTTATCAGGGCTTTGGGGTCCTCCCAAAAAAGAACAATTTGTTTAAATAAAACTGCTCCTGGAAATGGTCATAACATTATTGGCAGACCTTTGGGCAATTTTCTTTGTAATCTTGTTAGAAAACCTTGCTTGCTGGAGAGGGAAAATAAGATGATCCTCAAAGGAGCTATGGGAAAAGGAATACAGGTGTCTCGACTGGGAAGACGTGGAGGTAGCCAGGTCTCCGAAATGAGCCCCTCTGGATCTCTGCGTTTTTCTGCCATGCGCTCCGTCCTGCAGCACTAGGGATCCCGCTCTGGCTGCCCTTCTCGATCAGGCTGTTGGCAGCCAGCCCTGTGTGTCTGCAGGGAGAATGCCACAGTCACGGCAGGATCGTTCCCGTGTTGAAAAGGCAGACACGGACTTTGTGGCACTCCATCAGAAGAGAGGGGATTTCCTGACAAAGGTGGAATCTCAGTCAGAAGAGGTTCTGGAAGCTTGCCCTCTGCCATGAAACCTGCTGAATGGTTTGAGTTTTTCCAAAATTGCTTAAAATTTAGCTGGTAGGAGGCTGTGCAATCATTCCAATTTTCCTTTCGATTTTGCATTTTGTTGGATGCTTCCCTCAAGTACTTCTGTGTAGTTTAGTCATTAGTCAGAGCTGGAAGGTTTATTATTTATTTTGACAGTCACCAGCCTATTTTGTCAAACAGTCCACATCACTGCTCCATTTGACAGGTGTTACTCTTGAAATCTCTCAGCTTCTTTTCCTCCCTTTGAATGAGGCTTCTAGATCTGCTGTCTGTTTCTTTCCCAAAGGAAGCACAGTATGTTTTCTGGTTGATAAAAAGCTTTGTTTTGTTGCTACTCTTCAGTGGCAGATTAAGCAGCCTTTGGTCAAAAACATTTTCTTGGTTTAATCTAAATTTCTGTGACTGCTTAAGCTGCGATCTAATGGGAGATAAAATAGATGAATGAAAGAGAAGATAGTGAACACAATGTAAGGAGAAGCAAGGAAGTACTACCATATCACCTCAATGTACACAGTGCAAGGTTAGAAAGGTCAAAACAAGATTTAATTTGAATGGTATGAGGTTTGGATTTTAAAAAGCTGCATAATGTGTTCCATACTCTCATGGGAGAAAATGCAAATGGCTATGGTGACACAGAGGAAACCACTAGCTTAGATTAGAGAAGTCAGGTAGGCTTTCTGGAGAAGATGGCATTTGAATTGATGTTTAAAGATATATGGTAACATGGACAAAAGAAGAGTGGGTGGGAAGGACTGTCTGTATCTATGCCAATAGAAGGAGGAAAATGAATGTGATTTTGGATACGTTGCTTATCACACATCACTCAAATATTTGGCAATTCTTTTTTCCTTGGTGTTCATGACCCATCACTGTTGCTATTCTGTCCTCTTAACTTCCTTTCCTACTCAAATGTCACCTCCTCAGGAAGCCTCCTCTGACCCCTGAATGCAAACTTCTCTATCAGCACATTGTAACTCTTTGTTTTTAAATCTTGTTTGATGTTTCTTAATTGAGTGTTTTACTACCTGTCAGAAGGAAATAACAACTATTTCTTTAATTACTTATTGTCAGTCTCCTCTCATTTAACAGTACTGTGCAACATGCTACCCTAACAATGAGTTTATTAATCACAATTCTGTGGTTCAGGAATTTGAGCAGGGCTCACAGAGATGATTTATCTTGTTGTGTTGTGTCATCTGTGTTGGGCCAGCTGGTCTCATTCATTTAGGTGGTGGCTGGTTGTAGGAACAAAAGTGGCCTTACTCACATGTCAGGTACCTTAGTGCCCAGCTCTTGGCTGGGGTCCCTCTGTCCACATGAATGCTCTCTCCAGAATCACAGCCTGGATCTCTCTACCAGGAGCCTCAGGCTAGCAAGAGAATGAAAGCAGCAGCTACTTCATCTCAAAAAGCCTCAGCTCTGAATTAGTACAACATCACCGCTACCAGATTTGGGGGTCCAATCCATTCTAACGCCAACACAGACGCAAGTGGACAAGAAACAGATTTCTATTTTTTAACTTGAGGAATTGCATGGATGTACAAGCTCAGAGGGGAATATTGTAGCTCCCTTTCCCTATTATTCATCATATCTTCCAGAATTTGAAGTTGTTGTAATCACCTAGTTGGGTAGAACCAAGAATGTAGTTGCTCATTTTTTTCTCATTATGTCTGCATTGGAACACTATGGAGTACCATACCCATGTCTATAATTCTGATTTTTTAACTGTAATCTTTCGTGTCTATTTGTTTACCAGACATTTCTTCTCATATGACCTAGTATCACTTCAGAAGCAATATATAATAAATTAACTCATCTCTCTTCCCAAGATATTTTTTTCTTTTAATTCCCAAAATTCTTGGAAAAGGACCATATGCTTCCACACTTTTAAAATCTGGATCCTGATGAAATATGTTGGTTAACTGACATTAGCATGAATTCAAAAGTTTAAATACCAATGCAGGTTGTATAAAGGTAAACTTACTGGCTTTATTGAAAATAGAGGAAAGTATATCTAATAATTATGTTGTTGTTTTGCTATTTTGCATTCTACATTATGCTGTGTTCTGTACAAAGCAAACTCTATTTTAAAAAGAAAAGTATATAAGAAAATAAGGTTAGAGTATAACGCTACTGAATTTGAAAGCCATAGCAAAGTTTTTAAAACCTAATGGTAGATGTTCAATCAACCTTGGAAATCATATTCGTTTAAGTTTTACATTAAATGCTTTATATCTGCTTTTTAAAAGTCTGTAATATCGCAGTAATTACAACTTTAAGCAAAAACATTTTACAGACCCCATGCTTTTTCTTCCCTCTCACCAAAATATGGTTATTTGAATTACTTGTAGCAACAATTAATCACTAACCAATTCATCAGCCTGCAGCTGGGATTAGAGAGCTGACTTCCTATTTAATTCCTATCTTATGTTCTACTGTGCTCAGCAGGGACTGAGTAATAGCAAACCGATAGCCTTTCCCCACCCTTAGTACCTTCATTCTAATACCAGCAAAGAATAAAATGTTGAATATTTTTCCCAGCTACATTTTTCCCCACACACATTTCTAAAAAGAACTTTAGAATTGCCTGCTGATCCATTCTGAGGTAAGAATAAGGCATTATAGGAAGATGTTAAAAATTTGGCCAACCATTCATTGCTATTTTTCATTAAATGACTCCTGTTAAAGAAATGCCTATATAACTGACTCCAAATGGATAATGATTTTTCTATTTCTTGGACACCTGAATTTTGAAATTCATGTGAATGACATATAAAATGTTGTATTAATGCCCAAAGACAGAGAACAACTACTAGTAAATCTGTTAGTCGGTTGTTGTACATACTTATAAACTTTGGAATATGCTTTTTCTTTCCACTTCTAATATATGAAGTCAAAATTAGTTTAGAAGTTTATTTGAGTCATGCATGAAAATATACCCATTTACTCAGCAATAGATTTTCTTCTAGTGTTCTGCTTACCAATATGTTGTATTTTGTAGAATTCAGTGAAAGAATATTGCAACCTATTTAGGTAGTTCCTGGGAAGTGCCAGAACTTTGGCCTGGCAGCAACATGCTCACCCTCTAGTCCAAAGGAAGGATAAGTTCACTGAGAACAAGTGTTCTCAATTAAACAATTTATAGACTTCAAACTGTCTACAAATGTTAAAGCATGACTTGTGTCATTCGGGCATAAATAAATCCCCTTCATGGAAATCAGAAGTTCTCTTTAGGACAGTACAGAATTCCCTTCACTATAATCACATTCATGCATTTACTTAATGATTTTAAAGTCCAGTATCCTTTGAAAATGTTAGCTACAGGTTTTTTCCCCAATTCTCCTTAATGTAACTGAAATCATAATTAGTGTGCATTGGTAATATTACACATACCAAAAACTTAGAACGGTCTGAAACTTCCTTCTACCTGCGTACCAAGTTAGCTTGCCATAGTTTCATGGGGCCTCGCAGAAGACACAAGCCTCCTGAATCAGAAACAAAGGACTTTATTCATCACTAGCAGTCATCAGCATTTATGCTTGTGTTCTGCAGGGCAATGCTAAGTGGCCAAGTGGCTGCTCACACACAGTGGTTTGTATTACAGGAGTGGAATTCCAAGCTTAGGAAAATTGAATCTTTTATAATGTGCAGTAAACTGCCTAATTTTTGCCCCCAAAGGAAACATTTTTGTCATACTGAACAATAAACATGCAAGACCTATGGAGAACTGTCTTCTAACAATGCATACCCCTTAATTTAACACTGTTTTCTTCTGAAAAATATTATTATGAATATACCACTTTGTCAGCCATGTTGATAAAACTGACTTGTAGAGATTAGGACTAAATCTGTTCCATTTGTCTCATACTACATTCAGTAAGGTTACCATCAACGGGACTCTGAGCAGCAGCATGAGGAGTTATGCAGTAGTAACATCCACCAGCTAAGCAAATCTCCTAAACAACTTGGACCTCTCTTAGAGTTCTAGCTATGCATCTACATGATTGATCTGGATCGTTCAATCAACATGCTGGTTTCCACAGTTTGTGGCCCTAGAGAGAGATGTCTTTAATCTGCTGGTCTGTAGTTGGACAAGGTAGCAGAATAAATAGTTTAGATGCTAAAACTTTGGCATCTCTGTGCTACATTGGAAGGTCAGGAGTTGTCTTGGGCCACACCTTAAGTATACTGTGACACATAATCACTTAAGATTTTCATAATGTTTTAAGTAAATCTATGTTTTGTATTGGGCTGCATTCACAGCCCACAGGCTACAGGTTGGACACCCCCAATATACTATTGGAAACAGCTCAAGAGACAGTAAATATAAAATAAGTTTCATCAAGGAAAGTATTGCTCTACTGAGTTGAACAACCATGTCCATATGCAGTTCTGCGTATCTGGTGCTGTGGTTAAACAGTTGTGTGGTCAGGTGGACACCTCAGGTTTCAGTCCAGATGAGGCATCAGTGAATCAAGCCCAGACATCTAGGGCAACCTCTGTGAATCAAGGACCCTATTGTGCCAGCAGCTTTGCTTCACTCGGCAGAATAGAGGCCAAAGCTTTCTCCAACGAGATGATTACTTTTCTTTTCTTTTCATATAAAACAAAAATGTTATGTCGCTCAGACCAGCAGCATTACCGAATATACCATTTTGGCTTGACAAGTGAGGATTTCCAGGATTGCTAAACCCTTTCTTCTTAGCCATTGTTAGTCACTGAATCTAAGTCAACTGAACCCTAAATGGTAGTTTTAAGTTGGAAAGTCACAAAGACTTCAGGGGTCAGGTATTCCGTTTTGATTAATGTCTCAAAGAAAGCTGATTGCTGTTTTTTAAGGCGGATGCCTACTAACTGTGTCATGGAAGAAACAAATCCAAAACCCCTGCGGGGCATCTCTGGATGCAGGGTGCCTCCCTTACCAGAGACTCCAAAGAGCAAAATCATCAGTCTCTCTCTCTCTCTCTCTCTCTCTCTCACACACACACACACATACACACACACGCACATGTGAAAACACAGAGCAAATGTTGGAGAAATATTTTGGGGACGTTTCACCCCTTTAAACCTATCCTAAATTTTTACAATAAATATCAAAAAGTTCATTTCATGTGAACCTAAGAATTTCTTTAGTAGTTGTCAGGATAAAAAATAATCCTTGTTTTTTCAGTAACCATTAAATGGGAAATAGATTGAATTCTAATCATATTAATAAAAGAGCTGAGAAGATGACTGTAGAGAACAAATGGGAGACTGGTATGTGGAGATATTGGAAGTCACAAAGTCAGGAGCATTGCGTGTCACTAAGCAGATATCAAGTCAAGGAAATTGGCTGGAATGAGAAAGTTTGGCAAACATTTGAAAAGGAAAACAATTTGAGTTAAATTTCTGAATGAAAAGAAATCTAGTCAGTTAAGGTGATGGAGGAGGAGTGAAGGTAAAGAAGTCCCGCTTCACTGAGCGAGATAATAAGTCTGCTCACAGAACTCTGGACCCTGGAATTTTAGAGACTAAAGATTTAAGGTGGCTATAAAAGAATGAATTGTAGTAGTTGACATAGGAAGGATGAATAAGGAGACCCATTGAAGCCTACTCAGTGTTAGAAAGACCTGGCAATGTTTCAGAGATGATGGTAGTCAAAACGATAGGTGGAAGAAAAAATTCTCGGAATTTTTCAGTACAGAAGTTATTTAATTCACATGGAAATTAGGTCTTTTGGACAGCCTGGTATTTCACAGGGCATAAAGATATTTTCTAGTGAGAGGTAACAGATAAAGCCCTCCCAGCTCCCGTGTGAAGATATATGCAGCATAAGTTTAGGAATGTCTGTTATTATATTATTTTTATTGTGCTGTAAATATTCATAGCATCATACCACAGAGGAAAATTGTGCCAAAGGAGAAATAGAATTCCATCATCAGTGAGCTTATGGGACAATGCAATATGCACAAAGAACAGAAGAAGAAATGTAATATACTGACTTTTAATTTTTGTTTGAGCCTGATACTCATGGCTATCTAGAGCTATCTTTGCAGCCTCATTAGTAGAGTAGCAAAATAAATTACATTCATACAGCAGGGAAATACACTACAAGTTCCAAACTCTAGTTCTGACACTTATTTATTGCATAAATATGATGAAAATGCAACTATTACCACTTAGAATTATGCTTTGCAGTCAGGTTTTGTTTTTCCTTTTTAAAAATACACATTCAAGGGGCAAGAGACACTGAACAAGGCCAGTTTAATTATTCTCTCAAGAACAAATGAGTTCATATGGTCAAGGGTTTTACATAGGGTGTACACATAAGATGAGTATTTCTTTTCAGATACTTCTATCCAGGTCTGCCTTGAAACTGAGAACTAAAAGGGGAAAATGGAAAAGTTAATACATCAAGACTTAATCTTCCTGAAATGTCTTTTATATTGCATGCATAATTCCATAATGAAATACATTTCATGTGTGGTGATCTATCTCAGAAGCCACCTACTGCAATTGTCTCTAATTGTGCTGCCTTCGCAGTCTCTCTTGCAATGAAATGTAATTGTATCTGTATCACAGAGGGTAAACACATCTGAATGATAGGTCTGTGGACAGACATTTGTGTACATAGTCTTGTATGCACAAAGCAGATATGTTTTGAATTGCAACTTAGGAGTCCAGTTCTATTGGTGGGTTTGTGTAGACATAAGCATATAGTGAAATTGACTTAATTCTAAAAATATAGCTTCAGTTTTATTTTACTTTCTACGTTTCTAGTGAAACCACTGAAGGATGTTGCATTGTTAATTAAATAATATAATAGATACTATTCGTGTAGTCTTTTCTATGTATTGAGCATAAAATAAACTTAAAGAATTTTATTTTATTTTACTTTTTAGAGATTTTATTTATTCATCTTTAGAAGGGAAGGGAAGGGAAGGAGAGAGGGAGAGAAACATCAACGTGTGGCTGCCTCTCATGCGTCCCGCACCAGAAACTGGCCTACAACCTAGGCATGTGCCCTGACTTGGAATTGAACCACAATCCTTTGGTTCATAGGCCTGTACTCAATCCACTGTGCCACACCAGCCAGGGCCAATTCCTTTTTAAATTCTAACCACAATTCTATGAGGCAGATACTATTATCTATTATCTTCATTATACAGAAATGAGAAAATTCAGGTTTAGATGGTTACATAGTTTTACTGAACTCATATGTTATCAGTACTTAGGCCAAGTTCTCTATGATTTTGGAGGTCAAGTTCTTCATCAAAATTTTTGCACAGAAGCACCTAAACACAATCTAGGATTCTGCAAAGAAATAAATCTAAAATTCATTAGAAAACTGAAGATGAGACATGCACTTCAATTAACTTAATTTGTTAGAAACTATTTTTTCAAATGCTTTCTTTTATATCCTCCCATATTGGGAAGTTATCTTTATAAGAATCCTGGATCACAGAGTGCAAGTCCAGCCTGGAAAAGTGCCCTGCAGATACAAGCTGCTGATGGCAAGTGGGACCTAGTATCATAGTGGGTGGTTCAGAATAGCATCACCATTTTCTGAGTCTCATACTCAGCCCTAATTGTAACTCTAGTGCTAACTTCAGTATCTCAACTTTATAGCTAAGGATCTCAACCATAGCTTCTTATTTAAAAATTAACAAAATACCTAAAAAAGATTTCAAGTTAATTAAAGAGTTTGTGTTTAGGTATGCCATTGAGTAGAGAGTAGTCATACATAGGAATTCAATATATATTGATGAGAAATAATGATTTTTAATCTTACCAAAATTTACTCAATAAAATGTTTAAATTATCTATATACATGCAGACAAAAACCAAACAGTTATAGTGTCTAATTGTGCTTGATTATTTTCCCGTGAAAATAAAATGAACTCTGACTAAGCATGCACTGAGATAAATTAATCACACTTTGTCTGATGGCTAAAAGACAAAAGTATTAAAGATAAATATAACTACAGTAACTTGTTAACAAGGTAAATATGTAAATTGTAAAATAAAAAATAGAATATGTGTGTGGAGAGTTGAAGAGTAAAAATGTAGAACTTTAGTATGTGTTGTTATCAGCTTAAATAGACAGTTATAGTTATGGTTTTTGTAAGCCTCATAATAACCCCAAAGCAAAAACCTGTAGTAGATCCACAAAAGATAAAGAAAAGGGAATTTAAGCATACCACTACAGAAAAAAAGTGATCATATGACAAAGGAGGAGAGCAAAAGAAGGAAAAAGATACAAAGGAATTACAAAACAGCCACAAAAACACTAACAGCTTGGCAATAGCAAGTCCATATGCATCAATACTTACTTTAACTGTAAATGGACTAAATTCTCCAATTCTAAGACATATGGAGTGGTGAAGGAATAAAAAAATACCCAACTATATGCCAAGGAGTTTAACTTCAACTTTAAGGACACTCACAGACTAAAAGTAGAGGGATATTCTATGCAAATGAAAACCCAAATAGTTCAGGGTTAACTATAGTTATATCAGACAAAATTGATTTTAAGATACAGACTGTAATAAGAGCCAAAGAAAAAATAAAGGTAGAGATATATTGAAGGATCTTATAAAAAACTACAGGTATCTCGAAGGTCAGGCAGGCCCTTGGAGATTTCCTGAAGGCACTTAAGACAAAATTTACTATAGGAATGCTTTACCAATGAAGGCAATAGCAACCCAGAAATAGACTGTTAAGAGGAAACTGAATGATAATATTTTACAAGCCTCATCTCTAGTGGCATTGGGCTTAAGAATCCCCACCGTGGCACTGCACGTGGCAGGACTGAGGCAGCTGTAGAGCATCTTTACTATGAAAGATATGACAAAATGTTCTAAATATATAGGACAGAGTGTTGTATTGAAAGCTGAAAAGGGAATAAAATTACAAACGTTTGACAAGAACATCACCAATGAATAAATAGATTTTTTTTAACAAATAAACAGATTGAGCTGTAGGAACTAGTTGGAAGAACACTATGCAACAGCTGTACTGATATTTTTTTGCCTACTCCAGTGCAAACAAAACTGCCATTGAAATATAAAGGAATTCCTTTCTGCAAAGAAGAGAATTTAAAGTTATGTTGACAGAACTGGCGTTTTGAAAAAAAAAAGGGTTTATTGTAGCTAACCATCCTGAATGGTTGAATTAGTTAGATTTTATGAGGACATTACTTTGTGTAAGTGAAAAAGTGTCAAGTTTACCTCTTTTCTATTATTACTTTAAAAAGGAAACCAAAAATTCAATTTAAATAGGATGAAATCTGTGAACTTAATACAGGACTTAAGGCATTGTTTGAAGCTTTACTATGACTAAACTCTGTATTGGGTTAAAAGCAGCAAGCAAGCTAAAACTAGGTATTAACCTTGCTTCCCTTAGATGCTCCTCTGGGAGTAGATTGAGTCCCTGACTGCAGATAATTGAAGTTCCCCAAGCTAAAGTCTATCCTGGCAAACTTAGTTTCTTCATTAGTTTTAATTTAGAAAATAAAAAGCTTCTGCATGGCTAAAGAAAATAGCCTTAAAATGAAAAGAGAACCAACCATATGGGAAAACATATTTGCCAATGATACCTTGGGCAAGGGTTTGTTCTTCAAAATATATAAAGAAGTCAGATGACTCCACTCCAGGAAGACAAGCAATCCAATTAAAAAATGGGTAAAGAACCTAAACAGATACTTCTCCAATAAGGACATACAAAAGGCCCAGAGACATATGAAATGATACTCATCATCACTAGCCATCAGAGAGATGCAAATTGAAGCCACCACTTCACACAAGTAAAAATGGCCATCATAAACAAATCAACAAATAACAAGTGTCTGAGAGTATGTGGAGAAAAGGGAACCCTAGTACACTGTTGGTGGGAATGCAGACTAGTACAGCCACTATAGAAAACAGTGTGGAATTTCCTCAGAAAACTAAAAATAGAAATGCCTTTTGACCACTATTGGGATTATACCTTAAGAACCCTTAAACACCAAGTCAAAAGAACCTATGTGCCCCAATGTTCATAGCAGCACAATTCACAATAGCCAAGGGCTGGAAACAACCTAAGTGCCCAACAGTAAATGAGTGGATCAAAAAACAATGGCATATTCTCCACGATGGAATTCTACATAGCAAAAAGAAAGAAGGAACTCCTACCCTTTGAGACAATGTGGATGGAATCAGAGAGCATTATGCTAATAAAATAAGCCAGATGGTGAAAGACAAATACCACATGATCTCACCTAAAAGTGCCTAATCAACAAAACAAACAAGCAAGCAAAATATAACCAGAGACATTGAAATTAAAAACAAAGTGTCAGCAACCAGAGGGGAGGTGGTAAGGGATAGGGGGAGGGGGAGAAGGGAGAAGGGTTTTCAGGAACAACTATAAAAGACACATGGAGGAAAACAAAGGAAGTTAGGATCTAGGGTGGGAAATGGGGATGGCTGGGGTGAAGGGAAGTGGTGGGGGGTAAATGGAGACAATTGTACTTGAACAACAATAAAAAAAGAAGAAAAATAATTAGTAGGTTGACACTATTTCTTTCTTTAACAAAACAAAATAAAACAAAAAATATTTTTTCTCTAAAAGATATTTTTTTCTTTATGTTTTGTTAAAGAAGTTCTGTCTGACTTCTCTTTAACTTTACTTGAAAAGAGCCACAACTATGTCTCCAAAGTGTTCTGCTAAAAAGGCAGGACAATCATTAAGCACAGTGTTTGTTGTTTTATTAATACTTTATAATCGTAGTAAACATTTTGTTTACATTTTTGAAATTGGACCCAGAGAGGAAAAAGCTTATTCAATATAAAATCTCTAAAATTTCACACTGCCATTTTTTTAATACAATCCCTTCATTCTTTCTATTCTGTAAAAACTGTGTTTTGAGAATGCAAAAGGGTTTCTTCTTGTACTTTTATTAATTATTGTATTATTTTCCATATGAATGACTGTAAATCTACCTTTACCCCACACTGTGTATCAGCTTCAAAGAGGAAAAGATTAAAAAACAACAGCATAGATTGGCCTGGGAAACAAGAAAACCAAGCTTTTACCCCTAGCATGACTGCTACTGTTGGTGTGGGCCTCGATTGTAAGATCGTATTGATCCTTAACAAACCTCACTCTCGAATTCATGCAGTGTGAAGAAAGCTTACAAATAGCTGTAAAATGAAGCCCTTGGACATTCTTCAGAAATCCAGCATGGCCACGAAATCTTATTCTCTATACAGACAGATCTGATGCTTCTAGGGGGTGGAAATAATCACATGAGGCCAGACTGGGAGTAGATCAGTCAGAGGTTCTGTATGAAATGAGGTGAAGGGGTTGCCTTGAACGTGGGGACCAGTTTACAGTGCTCACAGGGATTGTGGACAAAAATCAGATGGTCTCTGAGGTAAACCATCAACATCCACCAGGAGTTCTTGGACTAGGAATGGTCCAACCCATGACTCTTACACACTTCTTTGGTCGACTAATGGAAATAGCCCTTCCAGAATTTCTTATATTCTTAAAGTTTGTATCTGTGTAGACATTCATGACTGGGAAAGCTCCCGTGCTTCTGACTCCCTCCCTGGATACAGCCAGCCCACATGTCCCCAGACCGCACTGGACAGAGGACTCCAAATTTCAGAGGCCTGTTTTCAGCATAATTCCAACCACTCCAAGGGGCCAGAGCAAAAGCAGCCCTCAGAGCAGAAGCAATTATGTTGTCTCTGAACAAAGCCAGTTTTATTTCTTCCTTCCCAATCTGTATACTTTTTATTTCCTTTTCTTCTCATCTTGCATTTGCTAAGAACTTTCAGCATGTTTAAAAGGAGTGGAAAAGAGGACATCCTTGCCTTGTATCTTTTCTTAGAGGGGAATCTTTGGTGTTAGCCCTTGTTGTGTAGATTTTTTTTACCAAGTTGAGAAGATCATCCTCTGTTTCTAGTTTCAGAGTTTTTATCATGAATGGCTACTGGATTTTGCTTAATGTCTTTCCACACCTATTAATATGATCATGTGATTTTTTTCTTTTGTAGCTTACTGATGTGATAGACTACATGAACTGATTTTTGAATGCTGAACCAGCCTTACATGCCTGGGATAAATCTCACATACGATGCTTTTTATATGTGGTTGGATTCACCTTGCCAGTATTTTGTTAAGGAGTTTTGCATCTATGTTTATAAGGGACATTGGTTTTAGTTTTTTTTTCTTGTAATACGTTTAACTGGTTTTCGTATTATGGTAATTCTGGCCTTATAGAATGAGTTAGGTTGTATTCTCTCTGCGTCTATCCTCAGGAAAAAAATAGAGAAGTGGTATAAATTTTCCTTTACATGTTTGGTAGATTTTGCTGGTCTGGTGCTTTCTGTTTTGAAAGGATATTAATAATTGATTAAATGTTGTTAATAGATATAGGCCTATTCAAACTATAGATTTCTTCTGTGAGTTTGTCAGATTGGATCTTCAAGAAATTTAATCTAAATTATCAAATTTGTGGTCATAGAATATTTCATAGTATTCCTTTATTACTTTTTAATGTACATAAGATCTTTAGTGATGCTTTCTTTTTCATTTCTGATATTAGTAATTTGTGTCCTTTCTTTTTCTTTATCTTCTAGAGGCATATTAATTTTACTGATCTTTTTGCCAAGAAGCCACTTTTAATTTTTAATTTTAATTATTGTTCAAGTACAGTTTTCTGTCTTTTATTCCCATCCCAGCTCACCCCCCAACCATCCCCCCCTTCCTCCCATTCCAACTTGTGTCTTTTATACTTGTTCCTGTAAACCCTTCCCCTTTTCCCCTAAAATTCCCTCCCCTCGTCCCTCTGGACACTGTTAGCCTGTTCTCTATTTCAGTGTCTTTGGTTATATTTTGCTTGTTTGATTGTATTGTAGTTTAGGTTCCTGTTAAAGGAGAGATTATATGGTATTTGTCTTTCAATGCCTGGCTTATTTCACTCAGCATAATGCTTTCCAGTTCCATCCATGCTGTTGCAAAGGGTAGGAGCTCCTTCTTTCTCTCTGCATCATAGAATTCCATTGTGTAAATGTACCATAGTTTTTTGATCCATTCATTTACTGATGGGCACCTAGGTTGCTTCCAGCACTTGGGTATTGTAAATTGTGCTGCTATGAACAATGGGGTGCACAGGTTCTTTTAGATTGGTGTTTCAGGGTTCTTAGGGTATAATGCTAGCAGTGGGATTGCCTAGTCAAAAGGCAAATTTATTTTTAGTTTTCTGAGAAAATTCCATACTGTTTTCCATAGTGGTTGGTTTCACTGCTTTTCTTGATTTCCTTTTACATTTTTTTTAGTTCTTCTCTAGATCTTATTATTTCTTTTCTTCTGCCTACTTTGGATTTCATTTGTTGTTCTACTTTCTTGAGGTGGAAATGTAGAATATTGATTTAAAACTTTCTCTTTTCTAATGTATTTATTCAATAATATACAGGATGGAGCAAAAGTAGGTTTACAGTGGTTTGCACAGAAAAAATACGCTAGTTAATAAATAATAATACCAGAATAAACTATGTTTTACATATTCACAGCTGTAAACCTACTTTTGCTCCATGCTGTGTATTTCCCTTTCACAACATTTCACAAATTTTGTAAATTGTGTTTTTACTTAGATACACATATTTTAACATTTCTTCTGGGAATTTTAATTTGATTCATCTATCATTGAGAAATTTATTTCTTAATCTTAACATATTTTGGGAATTTTTATTACTTTTCTTTTATTGATTTATAGTTTAATTCCACTGTGGTTTGAGAACAGACCATATATGATTTCTTTTAAATTTGTTAAAGTGTATTTAATTGCCCAGAATGTGATCCATCTTGGTGAATGTTCCATGTGAGTTTAAGAAAAATTTGTATTCTACTGTTCTTGGTTGAAGCAGTCAATTATATCCAGTAGATTGATGGTGTTGAAATCAGCTGTGTCCTTACTGACACAGTTTGCAGTTTGCTAGATCTGTTCATTTATGATAGCTTAAAATATTTTTTAATTCTTGAAACTCACATATTTCATCAGATTACGACTGTTTTCCCTTCCTTCCTCTGTTCCTCCCTTCCTTCTTCCCGCTCTTTCTCTCTTTCTGTTTCTCTCTAATTATTTTTGTCTAATACCAAAAGGAACATTTTTAATGATCAGAATTAGCCTTTTGTTGAGGTAAATTGTTGATTTTAATGTATGCAAAATATTTTCAGTAAAATTATACAATGAATTGAAAGTTCAATATTGCAAAGATGTCATTTCATATCAAATTAACTTTTTAAACATATCTAAATCAAATTCTAGTATATTGTATGTATGATAAATGTCTGTCAATGGATTCTAAATTTTCTTTATTGCTTTGTCAGTTACTATATTTTTCTGCTTACTTTTTCTTCTTTTTTATTTCTTCTTTTTGAAAAAATTGCTTTTTCAAAAGCAATTTATATTACAGGTATTAATTACTTGTCAATTTTTGTTCTTTATCTTCATGCCACTTATCTTTTTAATGTTTTATGATATTTTATTATGTAGAAGTTTTAAATATTTTAATACACAAAACTGTTATTGTTTTATAATTTTTTCTTCTTAGGGAATATATTGTCCCTGACAAGATCATATAGCTATTTTCTATTACTTTGTCCCATAATGCATTTATTTATTTTTATTGCTTACTGTATTAACTTATCTGGACAGTGGTTTGTGTGTGTGTGTGTGTGTGTGTGTGGTGTGAGGAAGGTCTCTAACTTGACAGTGCTTTTGACACTACTCAGTATAGAGTCCATATTTCCCTAAATGGTTGTAAAGATCATGCTTGCTTTAAGCAAAATTTGTATATATACATAAATCTATTTTATGCTTCCTGTTCTGTTTACCTACTTATTTTTCTATTTCTTTATATACAGTACAATAGTTTACTTGTTTGTCTTTATAGTATGACTTGATATTTTCCAGACTACTACTTTTCAATATTATGTTTCTCCATATCACTAGGAAATATTTTTAAAGTGCAGGGGTATTTTAGGATGTCATAATGACTGAGGATGCACCATTAGTAATTACTAAGTGAAGGCCAGATGTTTACATATTTCAGTAAGTAAGAGTGCCACCCAAGAATAAATTACTTTAACCAAAATGTCTACAATACCTCTATTTGAGAAACCCTGTTCAAGAAAAACAAAAATAAAAACAAGGCAACGCCTCCACCGAAAAACAAAAAATCTCAAATGAAAAACAGTTTCCAATCAGTTAGGGTACAATTTCAAAAACTGTATATAACTTGGAATTTTTGTAAACTTCTTTAGCTGATAAAGTGGAGACTGGCACTTAAGAAAAATTAAGAATTAAGATTGAAGCTGATCATGAAGGAGAAAAACATTCTTCATACATTTTATTTCCTAAGGGAAATTTTATATTTTTCCTCCACTTAGATTTATACATTGTTGTCAGGTTAATTCACAGGAATCTTGCAGGTTTTCCTACTACTGTGAATTGAATTTGTCTTTTATTTTACATCATATTTTAAATATATATTTATATTTTATTTTCTAGTAGTTATTTTTTGTGTATATGAATAGGAAGGCCATTAAATTTTTGCTGGTGCACTCAATCACTTTTTTAGAACTGTTTTATTAGGCCTAATTTTAACATTTTGTTTGTTCCATTAATTTTCTTGGATTTTTTTAGATAAACAGTCACATTGTTATTGGATTATTTATTTTATATTTTATTTATTTATTTTTATTGCTGTTCTATCACAGTTGTTTTCCCCTGCCCTTCCCCCACCACGGTCAGTTCCCACCCAGACGTCCCTGTCCCTGGCTCTTTAGGCCCCTCCCCTTCTTCCTCCCTGATCTTCCTTCTTCTCCCTGCTCTGGTCCCTGGCAGTTTATTCCTTGTTTCCATGTTTTGTTAAAGAGTAATTTTTTTTACCATTTTAGTATTTCATGTATGCATTACTTTGTATAATGACATGAACTAAGAAACCAAGCAGTAGTGAGGGCAGCATTTTGTTTCTCAGTTCAATGGGAGTGCCACTAATATTCTGTCATAAAGCATATTGATGGCACCATTCATATGATATAAGCTTAACCAAATTTTCTCTCTACTTCCAGCATGTACTATTTTTATAAGGAATTGTCAATCTGAAAACAGGTATATCAGCTCTAAGAAAAACACTCATTCAATTATTATGATAATAGAAGCAACCTAGATATGCATCAATAGATAAATAAAGAATGTGTAGTATATGCATATGATGGAATATTTATTCAGCAACAAAAAATGAAATCACGTGATTTGCAACAACATAGATGATATCGCAGGTATTATGCCAAGTGAAATAAGTCACACAGACAGATACTGCATGATTTCAGTTATATGTGAATCTTAAAACATGGACCAAATTAATAAAGCAATATAGAAGCAGACCCATAAATATAGAGGACAAGCTGATGGTTGCTAAAAGTGTGGAAGGTGAGAAGTAGGGATAAATATATATATTTATAAGTATAAATACAAATACATAATATGTTCTGATGAATAGAGGGAGTCACCTAACTGACCAAGTTCCAATGCAGTTTTAAAATTAATTAGAGTAAAAATTGCCCAAATGCTCTCTTCTTTCTGAATTTATATATTTGTAATTATTTTCTTGAAGTTTTAAGTGTCTCTAATGTTTCTCTTTCCTGAATACTGCTACTAGTTAATGAACACCTATAAAACATACACTATGTGCTGGATACTACTCTAAGTGTTTGCATATATTACTTTTGCCTCATGATATTCTCATGAGATATATATTATTAGTACCTTCACTGTAGAGAAAATGAACCAGTCACAGGAAGCATAAGTGACTTTCTCAAGGCCATACAACTGATTGTTGCCTGTCATGGAAGATACTGGATGAAAACAGCATATTAGCCAACCATCCCTCAACATCCTTTCCCACATAATCTCAGAGAATGAATGCCTCTATTATACTCCTCTTTATCCCCAACAGATGTGAACACTTTTCTTCTTTTCTGTTTATTTTTTATTCTTTCTTGTGCTTACCAGTGACTTGTAATTGGATCTACATCTTTTAGACTTATCACCCGTCATTCTCTGGTGTGAGCAACAGTGGTGGTACCCAGGAGTGGATCTGTCTGTTGGCACCAGAGGTACCAATGGGACATGCAGACGAGTGCATTTCTTCAATGTAATCTTGGCTGTGGGTCCTCTTACGAAGCTTCTGTTGTTTTCTATCACTTTCCTAGCAGGTCCTTCATCCTGCCAGCTAATTTTGTGAGCTACCCAACATTCTTTCAATGCATTTATTTTCTCTTTTTATTAGTTAGAGCTGCTTTTGCTGCTCACAATTGAGATCCCTAACTGAGCAATTGTTACCAGGGAATGGGGTGCATTTGCTCACCACAAGGGATTGTGGGGATCATCAATTGTTTATCTGGCATACTGGGTCAGAAACTAGTCAAAATCTTGCTTAAATGCCAAGACGGGAATTCAGCAGCAGTAAAAAAGCTAATCAAATCATTGCCTCTGGTCACCTGGCATCAAGTGCTCATTGCAGACATCACTTTTGGGAATTGAGTTGCTCCAACCCCAGAACAGTAAGATGCACATAAGGAATTTATGGACTTAGAAAAGGGGCAGCAGCTTTGAACATCAATGGGCAGCTTAAAGAAAGAGAATGACAAGTTAAAATCCTTGAATTCTAGGCTCAGAGCACTGACTGAAATCCAGGGAGTTTCTGGGATCAAGATAAAAGAATCTCTTATCTTTTGTTGCTGGAGGGACTGATCTGGGTGAAAAACAAAACGTGGTCTTAGAGACAGTAAAATTAAACTACCAGAGGAATTCAGAGCTTTCCTGTCATTCTGCTGCGAACATTAGAGATATTGGTAGGAAAAGAGTATGTTGGCATGGCACCCTGAACACTGACTTCCGCCAGTGGAGCATCGTCACTGAAGAACATGTGGAAAATCTCTTCATGCTTCTCCCAAAAGACACCTGTAACCACTTGTCAGGGTGAGGATTCTCTGGCTACAGAGTTATGTGCAAACTGTTGGGAGATGCTTATACACAGATTTTAATTGTATATTAATCCATTGTGCCTATCGGGAGGATTTTCTTTTTCTATGACCTGCAAGGCCACATGTAAAGCTCATGAACTAAAATAATGTCATAGGAAGTCCCGTTTTCTCTGGTGCCCATATATCATGTAAAGCTTGACAATTGTTTCACATTGTCTCAGAAAAAAGAACTAGCAGAATGTATGGGAAGTGGATATTAATTTCCTAGATAATAAGGCATCTCACAGAAACTGAACTTGGGGATTAAAAGCAAGGATTTGGGGAAAAGGGGAGAAGCAGGGAAGAATTTCTTGAAATGGGCTTACAACATAAAGAATATCCATGTTTCATGCTGACTCAAAAGCATGTTCACTCAGTGATCTCTCCCCACCAATTATCTCCTTTCTGTAGCAGGTTCAGAATTTATGTGATGAACGCCATGGCTATGGTGATAAAGATGGGTTCTGTCTACATATACGACAACACAGGATTCCATTCGCAGGTATAGGAGAATGTATTTCCAAAAGTAGCATATCTGAACCTACAATATTGTACTACATGTTTGCATGTCCATTACTTTTTTATTATTACTTTTGTTAGGGAGAGTCTTTGTAATATGGATTAGATCCTTATTCTGAATTTAGATTTACATTTGATTTTTTCATTCAGCATGCCTCAAGTCAGCATTGCCATGAATGTCTTAGACCACTGAATACCTTATCCTGAACACCATGATATCTATCATAACTTCTTTCAAGTGAGAAGCTCAACTTCCCATGAGAAAAAAATACAAGAGAATGGGATAATGCCCTTAGGTTAGTCTAGTTTTAACAGATATCTTATTGAAAAATCAGTGTGGCAACAGATCATAAGATGCTACCAGTGATTTGAAACACTGATGGTATATGATAGTATTTCTTTTATAGTCCATATGCATGTGTCCAAAAACTAAGGAATAGAATTGGCATTAGCACTTCTCCCACCTAGACCTAATCAATCATGCCATACAAAAATTCCACCATTGAAATTATGAGAACTACCAGTTTTTAAATTAGTAATAAAAAAGAAAAATGTTCTAGGGGATTGAGCAATAGTTATATGGAAGTAAACAATACCATTGAGACAATTTAGAGTCTCATGACAATGTATCAGTAGGCCAAAAAGGGAGGGGGTACTATATTAGATGAGATAATAGATCTGGGAAATCAAGAGAGAAGAAGGTTGATAATGCATCAGGAGGATGGGTATCCAACTGCCTCCTGGGGAAAGTCATACAGTCATTTCTAGTTCTGAATGACTGAGGCTGTACACAGGTAAAACTAGCAATAGCTCAGAATCCCTTGGCACCTAGAGCAGGTTACTGACCTAAGTTCTACCATCTGGATGCCCACTTTTTAATTTTGAGGATGTGAAACAAATTAAGATTTGTTAAAAATTGATTGACTGCAGTGTTTGCATGGCAGCAGTGCCCAGTGTCAGCAGGACTAGTCCAGAGGTATCCATGGACAGCAAAGTGAGTAGCAATAAGGAATTCTTCTGATGAACCTTACTGGTGGTTCCTGATGCACAACCATCCTGTTTTTCAAAAATATGATTCTCCAATTTTGACTCAACTCCAGCATTAAAATTTCCTCCAATGGAACACTCTCTCTGACTCCTCATAGCTCTTTTCACGCCACTCCAAAAGCTTATATTATTATTCCCTCTGTCATTCATTGTATATCTCATTAATTTATAATTGCTTTCTTTATCATAGTAACTTCCCTATTAGAAACAGGATTCAAACTTTCTGTTGTGAAGACAGTCTAGGCTCTCTCAGGGCTTAGTGCAGGGTAAGAACTACAAACTCTGTTTCCATTAAATGAGTGTCCTTGATTTTCTGGCCATTACCCTATGCCAGTCATTAACTCATAGCCTCTCAGCTCAAACTCTTCTAGAGTTTGCCCTATGATGCTGGGGTTGGAAATCTGCAAACGACAGGTCTACTTGGCCAGTTTCCACTCTGTGAGTCTTGGCCAGTAGAAAGCATTATAGAGAGCCATAAGGATGGAGGAAGGAGAGGGACTTCATCCATCTTCTTTGTGTGCTCTTGGCTTCCTGCTTGCTTACTGCCACCTTCAGCATTGCACGAGCCTCATCTCACCTCGTCCCCTTGGCACAGACATTTGTTTCAGTAAAATGTTGAATTGGGTTTTCTGTTTTTCAGCTCTTGCAGAACCAGCATTAATGTGCTCCTGCAGAAACCCCAGTACCTGCTGCTATGGCTCAGCATCTCACACTGGAGGTATGGGTCCTACTCCCACGTAGTTTCTACTCCAAGCTGAGACACCAGCCAGTTCCAGCAGCACCCTTCTCCAAAATCTGAGTTTCAGCCCTGCAGGGCTCCTCCTCCAAGTTTGTACATTTGCATCCCCAGCCCCAGGATGGGGGCTGCAGCCTGTAGACACTCTTACAACAACTTAATTTTTCTTTTTGCCTTTTAAATTCTCTAATACCTAATTAAGAATTTTTACATAAAGTTGTTTCTGTTAAAATAATTGAATTGATTTAATCTCCTGACTGGAGCCTGACTGGGACAAGCTCTCTCCCATAGTAGGAGATGTAAAAGCATGCTCCATGGTACGTCTGAACTTCTGCTCTGGCCACTTGAAATCCTAACAGGCCCTGAAAAGTGCATTTATCTGCTTATGCTTCTGCATGTGATATATTGACTCAGAGTACTAGAAAACTCCAGGTGCTAAAGCCAATTTGAATTGTATTTTCAGTATTAACAATCAAAAGAGTTAATGAGGATGTTCATGTTTTATTCTCTAGTTTTGTATTGTTTGAATAATTTACAAGAAGAATCATGTATCAATCAAGGTCCCGCTGAAAATGGATTACATATTCAAATTGGGTAATTTAAGATGAATTTAATAAAAGAACTGTTTACAAAAGCTAGGGCAGGGTATAGAGAAACCAAGAGAGAGAATGCAGTCCCTCAGGCTGAGTTACTTGGAGAGACCTGTTTGCCCCCTTAGATCTGAAGAAACTAAAGCCCTTAGAGAAATCTGTCAGAAAGAAGGGAAAGGGCCTAGTCAAAGAACGTGTATGAATGACCCATGGACATGGACAATAAGGTGGGGATTGACTGTGGGGTGGGGGGGAGGGTTGGGTGGAGGAGGGCAAACAGGGAAAATTGGGACAACTGTAATAGAATAACAATAAAAAAAAAGATACAGGAAAAAAAAGAATCACCTGTCACGAGATGTGACCTTAGGCTGAAATACACAGTCGATCTGAAGAGAAGGAGGTAGGAAAATAAATTCCTCTACTTATCTCTGATCTCCTGCCAGGAATCTCCATTAGCCAAGCACAACTGGGAACCAGAGGCCCAGAGAACTGCTTGATGCAGTTCACGGAGGCCAGCCTCCTGGGAGTCTAGCACAGTAGAGAGGGGAAAACAGAGAATTTGGAGGAGTGGATGGGGGCGATCTCACATAAATGGGATAATTGCAAATGTGATTAAAATGTTTTTAGTAACAGCAACGCATCCAGGAAAAATTTCTTTTGAATCAATGAAGAAAATACACTTATGATGGGGAGAGGGTGAGGTGGGAAGATGAGAGAACATTTAGATAACATTTCTGGAAGCACGGAGGTTAAATATCAAAGAGAAACTGTCATCTGAAAACATGAAGGGAACTGGAAATGTGAGTGCTCTAACATCTTTATTTTTACAAATAAATACAGATTTTTAACAAGCTTCCATCTCGATTCAGGAAAACATTTTAGTGCTAAGAAGTATAAAGAAACACTGAAACAGTTTTACAAATACTTCCACACACATATAACACATGTATATGCTTTAACATTTCAAAATATAACATGTGATTAGTTGCAGAGCATTTGTAATTAATTGAGTTGTTTTCACAGTCCTCTAGAAGAATATATTTCTAGTATAGCTGACTGCACAATGTTGACCATGATTTATTTATAGACCACTAATGAAGACATATCTAATCATCATAATTAATTGGTATTTTTGTGCTTTGGGGCTTAATCTCGAAATCTTTCATATCCTGACTCGAAGTAAACCTAGTTATGGGGCAAACATTTAGGACAAATGCTGCTTTTGTTTCTAATGTACTGCTCCTTGGTATTGATTTATTATTTATTTAGTATTTCTGGCCATTGTTATACAATGCCAGGGCAAGCAGCCATTTGGTTAACCCAGTTTAAAATTTTTTTCTTGAGTAAATAAACAAACAAAAAGTAACTAGAAGAATCATATTTTACATAGAAGATGAAAACTTGGGTTTTTTCAATAAATTTATTGTGTTGCATTATAGTCAGGTAGTCATACTATTTTTAAGGATTTTGATTATCCTGAAGAGCAGAATTGTGAAGAAATTTTAGCACAGTAAGATAAAAATACATTTTTCTTCAAACTTACTTGCTAATTTTTATTTCTTCTTTTTATTTTTTATGCATATAAAGGGGATGCAAACTCATTGTTGGGAAACAGATTAGGATTTTGTTTGTATTGTCTATTTTTTATAGTTATTGGAAGTTTCTGGGGTGTTTTTTGCATACTTTAAATTTTTATTTTCCAATTGCCATTTGTATTCAATATTATTTTACATTAGGTTCAGGTGGATAGCATTGTTGTTAGATAATTATATATTTTACAAAGTGTTTCCCCTGATATTTCCAGTACCCACCTGGCACCACACATAGTTGTCACAATATTATTGACTGTATACCCCATGCTGTCATTTATAGCTAGGGACTATTTTATAACTACCAATTTATACTTCTTAATCCCTTCACCTTTTCCACCCAGTTCTTCAAACCCCCTCCCCTCTGGCAACCTGTCTGAGTCTGTTTCATTTTTGTTAGTTTGTTTATTTTGTTCTTTATATTCTACATATGAGTGAAATTACATATTTGTCTTTCTCTGACTGACTTATTTCACTTAGCATAATGTTCTCCAGGTCCTTCCATACTGACACAAGCAGTAAGATTTCATTCCTTTTTATGGTCAAGTAATATTCCACTGTGTGTGTGTGTGTGTGTGTGTGTGTGTGTGTGTGTGTGTATAAAATCAACGTTGTTTAGTCACTCATGTATTGATGGAATGTGGCTTGTTTACAAATTTTGGCTATGGTAAATAATCCAGGGTACATATGCTCTTTTTTATATTCATAAATGTCTACATTATTTTTTATTTTTATTTCTATTTTAATTTTTTAAATTTTCCAGATTTTTAAAGTTATGTTTAATGTGGTGACATTGATTAATAGAACTATATAGGTTTCCATATGCTGTAATACTTCATCTATATATCATGTTGTGTGTTCACCACTCCACGTTAAGCCTTCTTCCATCACCACTTAGCCCCCTTGTCCCTCTTCTACCTACTCCCAACCTCCTTTCTCTCTAGAAATCACCATGCTGTTGTCTGTGTTTTCTTTTTTTTCAATTAATCCCTTTACTTTAAAAAAAATCCTCACTCGAAGACATTTTTAAATTGCTTTTAGAGAGAGAGCATTTAGAGAGAAGGGAAGGGAGAAAGAAGGAGGGGGATAAACATCAATGTGAGAGAGAAGCATTAACTGGCTGGCACCCTCGATGTACCCCAGCTGAGGACTGAACCCGCAGCCCAAGCATGTACCAAGGGAATGACCCCACGGCCCTTTGGTTTGCAGGATGGCACCAAACCAACTGAGCCAGGTCTCCCTTCACCTTGTCCACCTAGTCTCTGCAACACACCTCCCCTTTGACAGCGGCCAGTCTGTTTTCTATTTATGAGTCTGTTTCTCTTTTGTTTGTTAGTTCAGTTTGTTCATTAGATGCCACATAGGAGTGAAATCATATTGTATTTGTCTTTCTCTGACTGGATTATTTCACTTAGTACAGTGTTTTTCAGGTCCATCCCTGCTGTTGCAAAAGGTAAAATTTCTCTTCTTTTTTTGGCCGAGTAGTATTCCATTGGGTCCCACAGTTATTTTATCTACTCACCTACTGATGGACACTTGGCTGCTTCCATACCCTGGCAATGGTAAGTAAAACATTGTAAAGAACATAGGGATGCATATATCACTACGAGGAAGACCCTCAGAGTACTTTTTTCATGTTTGGATACTGAGAAAGTAAGAAATTATACAAAGATGAAAAATGGTTATCAAATATCTCTTTTATGATGAATAGAGGTCAAGTTTAGTATGTCGATTATACTCTCAGAATTAATCTGCCCAGTACCCTCCATTCACAGACAATCCCATGTGGAAGGCCGGTCTTATAAGAGCAGCTTCCCCAGAGGAGGAAGAAGGGCAAAGTGTGCCTGGCTATCCTTTCCCAAATTTTTGCAAATTCCTTAACTTTCTCCACCTCCAAGCATCGAGTAAGTAGAGTTAGAGAAAGGACCAGAGTTATGGTCCTTCCATAGAAAGGACCAGGGTTATGTCATTTCAAAAGAGAGTTGGGGATAAAAGATTTGATTCTTTTAAAGAAAAACATTATTTGCCATTAGCTTTATTAAATTTAAGTGAGTCTTTGAATATTTTAGGATTAAAATATTCTAAGCGTTTTATCTTATATCTCTGGTGGTAATCAAGAGATCCATAACATGGCTGCTGTTTCCAAAGGGAGGGAATATGCACTTGGGTATAAGATTCCCTTCCTATGCTATTAGCCCCAGGTAAAGGGCACAGTAAAAAGGATTGAGCACATCATGGGTCTAATGGAGGAAGAGTTGTGACCAGACCATGAGCAGATAGCCAGGGTGGTTTTCCACATACAATTGGTTTCTTCAAGAGGAGCCAGTTAGTGCCCTGGGTGGTGTGGCTCCGTGAATCACAAACCAGCCTGCAAACCAAAGGGTTGCCTGTTTGATTCCCACTCAGCACACATGCCTGGTTTGTAGGCTAGGTCCCCAGTTGAGGGCATGTGAGGCACAACCACATGTTGATGTTTGTCCCCCTCCCTTTCTCTAAGAATAAATAAATATATATTTTTAAAGAGTAGCCAGTTATGACTTTGGTGGGCTGGATGACTGGGTGTAGACATAGCAGAGAGTAGTCAGGGTGATCCCAATGATTTCAACAGAACTGATATATTGTAATTTTTTCAGAATAACTGACAAAGGACATCATTCATGATGCTCAGAACTAATTTTAACTCCCACTGCAATGGGAGTGGATAATTGTAAATATTTAGGTTTTGTGATAAAAATTGAAATGTTCCAGCCTGACTTCACTGGGCTGTGGGGAAGGCGGTCAGCAGGCATTTCTGGCTGTCAGCTCTTTCAGGATGTGTGTGAGCTCCAGAGAGCCTCTTGGCCCTTCCCAGAGCAGCTCCCCTCTGGTGGCTAAGTGATGCAATGGTAAAAAGGCTGGGTCACTTTAGCTCAAGGTGGGTCACCTCTGATGGGCAATGTAGGCCTAGGCTTTGTCAGGTCCTCAAAATAAGCTGACTTCCCTTTGTTACGAGAGGTGTCAACCCCTAAAAATCACCCTGAATCCCAAATGCCTCCTAGGTGTTTGCTTCAGGGCACCTATCCTGGTAACAGGTGCCCATGGTTTTATAAAATGAGTCTATTCTTCTCATTGTGAGAAGGATTAAAGTAGATTTTAGGGAAATGATGAAATATAACAAAGATGCTAAGAAATTAGAATATACACTTATATACTTAGCTTTTTACTGAGGATTTATTCAAATTTGAACATTCTTTTTAAATATATTTTTCTTTTTTATTGTTTTCAATTTTAGTTATTCTCATTCCCCCTCATTACTCTTCCCCTCCCTAACTACCCCCACCTCCCACAGTCAACCCCCCCTGCAGTGGTTGTCTTTGTCTATGGGTCCTTTATACATTGAACATTCTTTTTCTCTAAAAACAACACCATATGTTTTATCTTCTGCAAAGTATAGTGCATCTTCTGGACATTAACTTCTATTGAATTTTCTGGAATTGAAATAACTTTCATAATTTATATGTCAAATAATTTAATTTTTATGATTGTTCTGTATCTCCATTTCATTTAAACAAAATCTTTATTGATTTACTGTTATTTACTTCTATGGAAAAAGTAATAATTAAACTCTTCATATTGAAGTTCTCCTGATAAACTACTAGAATGACAAGAAAAAGTTAATGAACACTCTATCAATAAGAAGGAATCAAGCAAAAGGAGAGACCGATAAATACAATTGACTTGAATGAATCTGACATTAACCACAGACTGTATGGCCCAAACAAGAGTTGTTTCTCACTGTTCTGGAGGCTGGAGAGGTCCAAACTAATTTGATTCCTCATGGAACCTTCTTCCTGGTTTGCTGACAGCCTTCTGTCTGTGCTCTCATATGGCAGAGAGAGTACAACCTCTCTTCTTCTTATTATTATTATTATAAAGTCACTAATTTCCTTATAAGGGCCCTACCTTCACAATCTCATTTAACCCTAATTAGCTCAAAAAGGCCTCATCTGCAAATACTATTACATTAAGGGTTAGGACCTCAGCATATGAATTTCGAGGGGACACAATTCAGTCTATAGCACTACTCACAAAGACAGACTTTGAGATCAGCAGGAAAATTCATTTTCCAGATTGTGGAAAAAATTCACATTCCAGCAGATTTTCTCAGGAGAATGCAGAATTGGTAGTGAAGAGACAGGGCCTGAGTTCCTGTCGCAGGGCTGAATGCCTTTGTGATTCGATACCAGTTAGGGACTATCCATCTATACCTTTGACCTGCCTGGAGGGGAAGCTGGGGCTACCAAAAGCTTCCACAGCATTGTTGTGTGTATGTAAATGAGATAAGTAATGAGCTCTGTCGTAACCATAATGGAAAATTACAGGTAGTAAATCATTAAAGATGACTTTCTATTTTATAGATTGACGTGATATATAAACGAAATATTGAAAGCTATTATGAAAATGACAAACTGTTTAGAGAAATAAGCAACTTGTAAAAAAGAAGAGATAGCATATAAGAAAAAATTTTGGGAAACTGTATTTGGATATTTTCTTCCTAGGATGTTTTAATTTATCTCTTTAAAATAAACCTATGACATTTTAAACTATATTTTTAGACTGATTTCTCAAGCAGTGATGTCAAAGCTGGTGGGTAATTTGTTAGAGAAACAAAAGAAAGTGAGAAGAAAATCACACCATGATATTGGGAGACAGCGTATAAGAGACCCTAGTGTTAGTGTCTAGAGCATTGGCATAATTATTACCTCCTGGAAGTTATTGATGAGACTTAGTGGCTCAAACTTGTGAGTGAGAAAAATAAATACAAACTCAATGGTAATTTGTTTTACAAGTGTGAGAAAATACTGTATCCCTCGAATGTAAGTTTTTATTATTATGGATTGATAGATAATATTTTTTTAATTTTTAAAAGATTTTATTTATTTATTTATTTTTAGAAAGAGGAAAAGAGAAGGAGAAAGAAAGTTAGAGAAGCATTAATGTGTGTGGTTGCCTCTCACGTGGCCCCCACTGGGGACCTGTCCTGCAACCCAGGCATGTGCCCTGACTGGGAATCGAACTGGCAACCCTTTGGTTCGCAGCCTGCGCTCAATCCACTGAGCCACAGCAGCCAGGGCTGATAGATAATGTTTTGAGACTGTGCCCACGCAGCATCAGATGTTGATAATAAGCACACTGCAACACCTTCTTGATTAACACTATAAAGCAGGTATTTTCTACATGAACTATTCATGTAATTTTTATTAAATATATTAGCAAACATTTTCTCTTGCTGCCCCACCTTACTCCACTTGTTGAATATTTGTCATCCATCTTTACAAATTATCCAGAAGACATAAAAGCCCTTTACAGCTTAAATAATAAACTGTGCAGAGGGGATATTTCAGGTTTGGCTATCACAGGGACAAAAAGACTTGATATGTTTTATGCCATGTTTGTTTATCCTAACTATAAAAGTAGAAATGATCCCCAATGTAGTTTGATAGATAATGATTGAAGTTGCAAAAATTATCATAGCTAATTGTGTTTAGCCTATTATGTTGGGCTAATTGAAAATCAAAGTGGAATCTCTCTAGATAGATTCTATATTTTATTACATTTACAAAAAATAAAGCAGTTATGCCATCCTCAGTTTTCAAAAATAATTATATTATTTTGAAACTGTCAGAACATAATTTCTGATGGTGCAGTACATAAACAGATAAGCAATCTGACTTTGTCACCTAGGTGTTCCCAGTTTAGCTCTTACAAGACTTGTTGGTTCTCTGGTATTTGTTTGGAAATAAAATCAATTGCGTTTTACAACATGCTTGTCAATGGTGATGCTAAATACTGGAGGTTTATGTTCCATAGAAGGTGTCATCACTGGGGTTACTCATTGTACAGACTTTGATGAAAGTTATATCATTTTTCCTCCCAAGGTAAAATAATTATTTAAATTCAGTTGGAGGATCCTGATTTTGGTAGTCAGTTGTTTTCTTTTGCTCTGTAAGTTCGCAATTAATGAGGTCTTAACAAAACTTCAATTTGGAGGATAAACTCGTTTGGGCTTTTGACTGGACTGATGCATCAGTTTGAGAACTGTCAATTAATTAGTTTGATTCCACCTCTCCTTCCCCAACCCCCACCCCAACGGAACTATCGGTGTATCTGAGTAACCAATTAGCCTGGTTTTATGTATTAGCAGAGTCTCAGGCATACAATTTATCCAAATATATTTGCACGTTGATAAAGCAGTTTTTTGATAGACAGGACCATAACAGCATTTATCATGTTTTTGACATATGTTAGTCAATAAAATGTGCTATTCATTGAACTGTCCCTGGGTGCAGTCTTAGGTGGGATGGAAACTCCAAAGAGAAAATGGAGATGTTCCCTGCTGGTGAGAAAGAGACGTCTAATCCAGCACTGTCCATGTGGTAAGGATGCCGGGATGCAGGCAGCTGGATGAGATCCTGAATCACGTCGCACACAGCTGCTGCTTCACTTGCTGTAAGAACACGGCTATGCTGATTAAATAGTCATGAGTATTTAGAATTTTTTTCTTCTCTGGCCATCTGTAAATCATGGAAGATGAGGAATGGGTGGCTTTCTTCATCAGCCCTAAGTCACCCATCCAAATATTCCTTCCCCACATGTAATTTTGCCCTAGCTAAACAATATCCATTCTTGGATCAAATTCTGCATTTGCACATATCTTTCGTTCTGTTTCTTCTGCCTAAAATGATTTTATTCCACTTTACATTTATCAACAAGCATCAATGACTGCATTTTAATGGAAACCTTTGCTTATCCCTTGTCCTCACACACTTACAAATTCTTAAAATGCTTTGCCTATACCACCATTATGGAATTTTACATACATATCTATCTGTTACTTGTTGCAGCAATTTTAAGTATATGTCCACAATTTTTTGATATTCATATTCACAAAAGGTGTAGTTTAATTTAGCTACTTTTGCGTGGGGTTTGGATTTAGTAACTCTACTCCAGTGAATAGAATTTAACAGAAGTAATGGAGCATTATTTGCAAGAATAGGTTATAAAGAGCTGTGATTTTCTCCCAGATGTTATTTTTTTGCCCTCATTTGAATCACTCCTGCTGGAGGAAACCAGGATCATGAGAACACTCAGGCAACCTTTGGAGAGGCCCTTGTAGTGAGCAACTGACACCAGCCAGTATCAGTGACCTCAGAAAGAAATCCTTCCTACTGACCTTGTGATGACCCCAGCTGCAGCCTACAGCCTGGCTGAAACTTCATGAGAGTCTCCAAGTCAAACCCACCCAGTGAAGGCACATGAATTTCTAACCCTCAGAACCTGTGAGACAATAAATTTTTGCTGTTTTATGGAGTGAAGTTTGGGGTAATTTACTTTACAGCAATAGGTAACTAATATACTCACTTTCCTTCCTTTCTCTTGTACTACATAATACATTTTTTTCAAAGATGGGAATACCTAGTAGTGAGGCTCTATTTTTAGTTAAGTAATATGTACCTTCAGCTGCAGAAAGTAAAACTTCAAAAGCCTAATCAAATGGAAGTTTAGTTTTTACTAGTATCAAATCAAATATGGGTATCTTTCCTCCAAATATTGACCCAAGTATTTAGGTTCTTGGTGTCTTGGGGCCCCATTGTTTGCTAGAGTTCCCTCAGGGACATCTGTTTCTTTCCCTGTATTCAGATAGTTAAAGAACAAAAAGAGAGCTAGCTAGAAGAGGCACGCTGGCTTTTTAGTGTCGTGAAATGGGAGAGTTCCATTTCATTTTTATTTACATTCCATTGCATTAGATCTCAATCACATGGATCCACCTTGTCTAGTCACACAGGAGGCTGAAAAGTGTAGTTTTCGTGTGTTCTCAAGAAGAGAACCAGATATTGAAGAAAGGCTGGAGCGTCCACCAGAGGCTTCTACCTTTATAACATCTACTTTAATGTTCTGCAGTATAAGCACTCTAAAATATTTGTTGAATGAATGCATGAGTAAGTTAATGCATTATTGTAGAAAAACATTATTTTAAAATTAATTATATAAATATTACAATTCAATATTAACTCAAGCCAACACATATTTATTGAGCATTTTTAAAAGATGTTATTTAGCTATTTTTAGATAGCCGGGAAGGGAGGAAGGAAGACAAACATCAATGTGTGGTTGCCTCTCTTGCACCCCCAAATGGGGGCCTGGCTGGCAACCTAGACATGTGCCCTAACTAGGAATTGAACTGGCAATCCTTTGGTTTGCAGACCAGTGCTCAATCCACTGAGCCACACCAGCCAGGGCTTATTGAATATTTACTAAGTGACATAACCAGTTCTATGTGTTGGGAATGTAGCAGTGATAAGCACAGATGAAATTTATTCCTTAAATTTTAATGAATAGGGAAATAATAGAAAGTAAATGAATAAATAACTTTCAGTAGTAATGAATGATCTCAAAAACATAAAATATTAATTCAACAGAATGACCAAAAGAAGGAAGGTTGAGGGAAAGTTTAGAGCGGTCAGAAAGGCCTCTTGTACACGGTAATATCAGAACTGAAATCTCAACATGACAAACTGCCTCTACCAAGATTCAGGAAAGGGCATTCTAGACTGAAGAAATAGCAGGAGTAAATGCCCTGGGGAAGGGTTTTCCTTCTTAGCCTTGGGTGGTTGACAAGAAATGTTGACAGATGAGTAGCAGCCACCAGTTAAAGCAATACTTTCCAGACAGTAATGAAGAATTTGGAATTCTTTGGAAAGTTTTTTAAAAAGGTAAAAAAATTAATTTTATATAGAATATTGATGTTTACTGTTTTTGGTTGGGTTCCCTAAAAGCAGAGCATGAGACAATCGCCCTCTCAGGAGATTGGGAGCGTAGGAAGCAAGAATATGGTCTCAGTGGAGACTAACTTTAGTCTGACCCCATGGGAAAGCTCTGGAGCACAACCTGCTCCAGAGTTAGTCTCTGCAGCAGGGGCCAGCCTTTTTTAGCACACCTATCTGTCGTTGGCTATTTTCTATCCTGTGGCAGTAAGGGTACAACCTGGAAGAGGCAGCTCCTGTTTCCTGCAAGTCTATTTTCCAGGGCAGGTTGGGGTCAGATATGTATTATTATCATTAGTCAGTCCTTACAACTGATAGAAAAAATCATCAAGGGTCACCAAGAACATGTACTATAACCACACTGGCCACTGAGTGGAGAATTGATTGTGGCGGTGGTGGGATTAGGTAAGTGGAAAGAAGAAAACCACTTTTACTCTTTGAGACAGCATGGATGGACCTGGAGATGATGCTAAGTGAAATAAACCAGTCACAGAAAGGCAAATACCATATGATTTCACTCATATGTGGAATCTCATGAGTAAGCTGAATTAATATGCAAAATAGAGACAGACTCGCAGGGAACATGCTGACAGCTCTGGTAGGGGTTAGGGGTTTGGAGGGATTGAGCGAAAATGGAAAAGGACCCAGGGACATGGACAACAGGGTGGTGATTGTGGAGACGGGGGGTGGGTAGAGGTGGAGGAAGGTATAAGGAGGATAGATGGTAATGGAAACAATACAATCAAATACATGCAGAAACTGCAAAAAATAAAATAAAAATAGTATGCATGGGGGAGAGTGTATTAAACTGCCATTGAACATAGAAAAGTGGAGTTGAAGAAAAGTAGAGAAATTTATGACATATTTTTTAAATATTTTATTTATTTATTTTTCGAGAGAGGGGAAGAGAAGGAGAAAGAGTGGGAGAGAAATATCAATGCATGGTTGCTTCTCATGCGTCCCCTGCTGGGAACTGGCCTGCAACCCAGGCATGTGCCCTGACTGGGAATCGAACCGCGATACTCTGGTTCGCAGGCCCACGCTCAATCCACTGAGCTACGCCAGCCAGGGCACATATTTTAATTTACTCAACTAGATGTATAGATTGGAAGGACATGAGAACTAAGGGTGGCTTTTTTTAAGATATATCTGACTAGAAGCTGCCGTTTACTGAGAAAATTTTTGGAGGAATAAATAAGAAATATCATATATCTTTCTAGGATCCCTGAAGATAAGTTCACTCTTTAGAAAGACATACTTTATTTTTATATACCACTTGGAGAGAACATGGTAGAGAAGGTTAAAAGAAAGGGACAATTAAAGAGACAGTAAGTTAGGGAACAACAGACAAGGAAGGGAGAAGTAAGTATGAACATGTGACATAAAGAAGAAATGAAAGAAAGGACCAGAGATTTGTGCAAGGGGCTTAAGGAAGAGGGAAAGGGAAAGGAGAAGTAATCAGTAGAGCAGTCATTCTGAGGAGTCCGGAGGTCCCTGAGACTTTTTCAGGGATTTGTGAGGTCCTCTTTTGTCCCATTTCATATCTGTTTAAGATCAGACTACAGTGAAGCAACTCACTGTAACAGACTGAATATAGAAGGAGGAATGAGAATCCAGTTATTTCTACCACTCAGGCCTTAAAGAGATTTACAAAAATACAAAAGAGTGCCATGTATTTTTTTGAAAACTATAGTAATTTTTCATGAATTTTTATTTATTTTAAAATGTGTTTTTGTTATTTTTTTAAAATAAGCAAATGGGACTACATCGAATTAAAAAGGTTCGCAAGTCTAAAGAAACCATCATCAAAATGAAAAGGGAACTGACTATGTGGGAGAATGTAATTGCCAATGATACACTGACAAGGATTTAATCTCCAAAATATATAAAGAACTCATATAATTTAACACCAAGAAGACAAACAATCCCATTAAAAACTGGCAAAGGACCTGAATAGACACATCTCTAAGGGGGATATACAAATGGCCAGTAGACATATAAAAATGCTTAATGTCACCAATCATTAGAGAGATGCAAATTAAAACCATAATGAGATATCACCTCACACTGGTCAGAATGGCTATCATTAATAAATCAACAAACAAGTGCTGGTGAGGATGTGGAGAAAAAGGAAGCCTAGCACACTGTTGATGGGAATGCACACTGGCACAGCCACTGTGGAAGACAGTATGGAGTTTCCTCATAAAATTGAAAATAGAACTGCCTTTTGACCCAGTGATTCCATTGCTAAGAATATACCCTAAGAAGCCTGAAACACCAATTAAAAAGCTTATGCACCCCTATGTTTCTAGCATCACTAATTTACAAGAGCCAAGTGTTGAAAACAGTCTAAGTGCCCATCAGTAGATGAATGGATCAAAAACCTGTGGTACATTTACCCCATGAAACACTATGCAGCAGAAAGAAGGAATTGCTACATTTTGCAACAGCATGGTTGGAACTGGAGACTATTATGCTAAGTGAAATAAGCAAGTCGGCAAAAGACAAATACCATATTATCTCACTTATAACAGAAATCTAGTGAACAAAATAAGCTAATGAGCAAAATAGAACCATAGGCATGGAAGCATGGAACAGACTGACAGCTTCCAGGGATGTGTGGTAGAAAGAAGGGGAGGGAATTAAAGAATGTCTGTCAATGACCCACAGACAGGGGCAAGTCTGGAGACTGACTGTGGGAGTAGGGGGCCGGCCAGGCAGAACACAGCAAATGGGGAAAAACTAGAACAGTAATGAAAGAAACAAAAATAATAAAGTAAAAAATAAAAAATGCTCTAAAACTTGGTCTACTATTTTTTCAAATATGAAAAATATTGATAGATATAACCCACAGAAACAAAAGTTCTTTGGGGTCTTTGCTACTTTTTAAGAGGAAAAATAAATCCTGTGACCAAAAAGTTTGAGAACCGTTGCTGGAGATTACCGAGGTTTCACAGTAGATGGTAATTCATATATTTTTCTACTGAGCTGAGTTGTTATTCAATTTGGAGAAAAATATTATCGTCTGGCTATTTAGTAATCAGCTTTCAGAGGTACCATTCTGGAACAGAAACCCAAAGTTGCTACATATGAAGTAAATTGCTAGATAAGTGTCAGCAATTTTCCCACAACTATGTGAACTTAAAGTCTACTTACTGAATGAATAGAGTCAAGTCAATATAGGAATGGGCTCTGATACGACAACATTCTGTTTCTCTCTCCTATTTTCTTTTGCTGCCTAGCCAACTCTGATGTTCCATTATCGAAAATGGTAGGTATTTTATAATGAAAGAAATGGAAGAGTTGAGGCACCCAAAATTCATTAATAATCTAAATAATTCCCTGAACCAATGAATTTTTTTGATGAGGTATAAAACTCATTTGAAACATCTTAAGAAGATGAGATTTCAACATAAGTACATATAAGACCTAAAAATAGAGCTGTATCGCCTTTATGAACAGAGGACATTCCAGGGCACCGACTCCTACTCCTGCTTTTTGTTGTTTCCCTTTAATTCCCTTTACATTAATTTTTTTTCACCACATGCTATTATCTCCTGCATTTTCCAGGCCCCTCTCTGTGGAGGGCCATTTGCCCCAATCATCAGAGCCCTCTAGGAAGCCCTGCACAGAAGTCGTCGGTAGCACTGCGTCCACCCTCAGCCCATCTCTGGCTGCCCCTCTCAACACTTATCTCAGCCCTGCTGTCAGAAAAGTTTCAGTGAAAAGGTGACAGAGGCCATGGAAGAGCACAGCACTTGATTTATTTTGTACATTTATGTAAATTTTTTCAAAGTTAGATTTTTTTATCATAAAATTGTGATTTATCTTGAAAGTGCTTTACAGGTGGAACTCAATTGTTGTATAGTCCTTGTTATTCAGGTCATTTTTTTCCTATCTAAATTTGTTTTAACGTGGACTCTCATGCTTTGGCCTAAAATTAGAAATGGAGAGAACTGACATTTTTCCTTCTAGTTCAACTTCTAAATATCTTAATTTCCCCCCTTTTTTATTAGAAATGTTACAAGTTATTTAAAAAATGCCTGTCATTTGGTACTTAGAAGCAGATTCTATGGATAAAAATCTTGCTGTACAACAGATATTATGGTAAATTTTAGTAGATGTGATAGGACAAATTAGTCCTGTGGTCATTATCAAGATGATCCCTGAGAAATAAAAATATAATATATAAAGCATGCCTATGTACATACAGTGCCCAAAATGTCTCACTGACTCAGATTTGCAAAATCAGTTCTATTGTCCCAACGCAAGCCTGAGATTCCATCTCTCGCAGATGGGTGCTGGAAGTGTGCAACGGACATCGACTGAGATCCATAATTATGGATTGTTTTGAGTTTTAAATCCAGACTGCTTATCAGTTTTTTGTGTGCGCAATTTTAAGCTATGGGAACTAATTTTTTCCAGCTTTATTGAAATATAATTGACTTACAACATTGTGTAAGTTTAAGATGCATAATGTGATGATATGATACATCTATAGCATATATTGTGAAATGATGACCACAATAAGGTTAGTTAACACATCCACGACCAGAGACAGTTATCTGTTTTGTGGGTTTAATGAGACCATTAAAGCTCTACATTTATAGCAATTTGCAAGCTGTCTGTAGTCACCCTGCTATTCATTAGATCCCTAGAACTTACTCAGAACTGAAAGTCTGTATCTCTAACCACGATATCCCACTCTCCACCCCCAGCCTCTGGCAGTCATTGATATGTTCTTTGTTTCTATGAGTTCCCTTTTCTGATTTTTTTATTTGGCAAAAAGTCATTTAGAGATTAGAGATATATTTTATTTTACAGAAACTTCTTAGAGATTTTGGTGTTTTAATATGTTCAAACACTTTTGATTTACTTTAATTTTGGATAAAAAGCTAATTAATGTGACACTAAATTTTAATAAAAATTTCAATTAGATTTATAAAAAATTATTCTTAATACAAGGATTAGTGAACAAAAACTCATGACAATAGTGAATGAAAAAGTACTAGGTAGAAATCTTTTTATCTATATAAGATTCATTTATAGTGAATAATGCATTATCATTACAAAACATATTTTAAAAATATATTAAACTCCTTCTAGGTATCTTCTTTGCACTATTACTATTTATAACTTATTTTTCTTTGTTTAACTTTAGATATTATTCTATTTAACTTACCATCAATTCTCAATTAGTGAAAAATTGCTTTGCAGAGATTTTATTGAATTGCTGAAAGTATTGGTCAATTTTAATTTTGAAATGAAATTATAAAGTGTTTTGATAGATGATAAAGAGCCAACAGAATTAGGACACTGATAAGTAATTTTGAAATGAATATATATTCAGTGGTTATCTCCTAATTTATAGAAGTCTGGAGTGTACCTCTCTCTCTCCCTCTCACAAACACACACACAGCCACACCCCCAGATGAGGAAATGTGGAGGTGAAGACTCAGAGAGATTCAGATAGGGTAAGTAACTCTGCTGAAATCACACAGCTAATGTCAGTTCAAAATATGCTTTATGGTAAAACGAACTGGATTTCTTCTTGCTCTCAGAAATTTAGTGAGAAAAATAACAGTTAGAGAGAGAGAGAGACTGCTGCATTCTGAGGTGTAAGACTTATCTGTAGAAACTACTTGTTTCCCCCCCAAAAAGAAAAGTATTTCCAAACCTCTCTAACCTGTGGTTTTCTGTTCTTTAAAACAGATTAACGTTATCTACTTTATAAAGGTGTGAGCATTTTATTCCAAAAGACTGTTCTTACTCGGGATTTCTTTTTCTCTGTGCTTTTTAAATGGATCGGGGCATAAAATGAGAAGGCAAAAGTGGAAAGACATACATTTGACATGTGCAGGTGGGAAGAGAACTGTACCAATGATGAATTCTGGCTGCAGAAACTTATCCATATAGTAGAAAGCAAATGTCATCTCTCCAATAATGATCAGTAAGGGTAAGGGTTCCATGACCAAAAGCAAAAGAGAGGGGGTTGCATGCACCTGTAATCTAGAGAGACAACTCTATATTTTACTGCTATGTAACACACTTTTCCATATTTAGAGAAAACAACACACATTTATTATCTCACAGTGTCTTTAGGCCAGAAGTTTGGCCATGGTTCAACTGGGTCCTCTAACACAGGTCTCATAAGGCTGACATAGAAGCATCCATGGGGCTGTAATATCATCTGAAGCTCAAAGTCCTCTTTCAAGCCCTCAGGCTGTTGTCACTATCACTTCCTGGCAGAAGTGTGGCAGAGGCCCTGGGCTCCTGGAGTCGCCTTTGGTCTTTTGCCACACAACCCTCTCCACAACCTGTGACTCTCATTTACTCAAGGCCAACATAAGCACATTCACAGCCGCTTTTTATCTTTTCCTTTTAGCTCCCCTTTTAATGCCTCACCTGATTAGGTCTGACCCACTTAGGATAAACTTATTTTTTATTCACATAAACTCAGCTGAATAGAAACCTTAACTATATTTGCTAATTCTCTTTATCTTTCCCATGCAAAGTAAACTAATCATAGGTATTATTTCATTATACTTATTGGTCTTACCCACAATTTAAAGGGAGGGATTATAAAATGAAGCCGGGCTCCAATTTTTTCATAGTTAACATTGTGGTCGTTGTCTTATCTAATTTACTTCTTTCCCTTATATAGCAGTCATACAGTTTAGGGACAATACTTTGTCTCCTGGAGTAATCCCTAATTAGAATAAGCAAGTGCCATTTAAATTTTTTTTTAACTTTACCCAAAAGGTTAAATTGGTAAATATGTTGTATTGCAATCTGATGCAGACACACACATACACACACACACACAGAGATGAAAAATTCTGATTTACAATATGTAATTTACTATTCTTTTCCATTCTAGTCTAGTCTAGTCTATTTCACCCCACAATTAAATGCTGTTTGTGCTTCAACAAAATGACTTCATAAACCCATTAATGTGTTACCCTAAGACATGAAAAAAATAAAATAAGCCAACCATTGTGATTTTATTACCTTGCTGTGAGTGGTTGTTGTAGAAAAACTAAGCAGTTTACCTCTAAACATAGGCAGACTAAAATTTCAGAGGGAATAAGTTTTCTAGTAAAAGAATTAGTGGGAAATTTGGGAATATAAAGACAATATATCAACCAGAGCCTGGAATGCATGAAAATGCATGTAAAAACATATTCAACTATAATGGAAGACATTTCACAAATTAATTTTGTGTTATCCCTCTATGGCTGCCCTGGGTTTTTAGTAGCCAATGCCAGAGTTGATGCTGTTTCCATTCCTCCTTGAGGCAGACTACTCAAGTAGTCTTCTCACTTGAGTAAAGTGAATCTGTGGCTGTAGCATTGTCTTGCTCCGTTCATTTTATGACACCCTGCTTAGGAACACAATGAGAGACTTGGAAGCTAGTGTCACAGGTCTATGGCACAATAGAAACACTGGTTTTCTGAGATTCAGATTCAGAGGATCAGAGTTTCATGTCATGTGAAGACTAATTGTACAAATGTCAATCTTTCTGGGGTTCATTAAGTTATGATACTTAATTACCATCAATGTCAGTGAAAGAAAAAAAATACCTGAAGCTTTCCTAAAAGCTGTACAGGTTCAAATATATATTGATTGATTGAAGCCTATTGTTTCCTAGTGCTTAGTAATGTTCTTCACTGCATATATTACCTGGAGACTTCACCAAAAACTGTGATATTTGAAACTCCAATGAAACAATAGTTTATGTTGCTAGATGGAAAGGACCATCTTAAGAGCAGACCCAGTCACTCTTCTCCATCTTTCGAGCATGGATCTACATCTTGATTGATTCTGATGCGTTCTTTACAGGGCAGTTATTGGTCACAGAATCTCATAAATAAAAATAAGAATCTATTTGTTGGTTAACAAGAACATGTTAAGAAGGCATGGTTTCAATTTATGAAGTACCATATCAACTTTATTTCTAATTAATATGTAATAATTACAAAATGCAACTGTGTGATTTATTAACTTCAATAAACTTGTCAAATGTACCTTAACTTTGGAAAATACTTAGTAATTGATGATAGAAAATAATAGAAACATTAGGCCAGGAATAGGATTAGATTTTAAAGATATCATGGTGCTATCACATAAATGGTGTTAACAGAAAGATGAATGAAGCCACATCTTTCTTGAGCCTTAATTTTGGTTACATAAAGTACACTAGTTCTATGATATTTCAAAGTAACAGAATGATTCTCAACTGTTTTTCAGAATAAGAATAAACACGAAGTGGTAAAACATACTGACCAATGCAGATGATAGATGTCCATGATTAGTTTCCTTGCATGTTGGTATGATTTGAGGTTAGTAGGTTTTAGTAATTGCAACAATCCTGTAGCATTTTAGAGAATAAAGGTCAGACACACAATAAAAATCAAGTGTATTTATTAGGAATCAAAATCATATGACATACTTTTATTTACCTTATAAATACATTGTTTATCAAAGCCTTTAGCATGTAGCAAAATAAATTATTTCTTGCTACTCTTGAATGCATTTAAAGTTATCAGAAAGAATAATGCAGTACTAGAGAATAAGCCAGAAATTTTAAAAAGTAGAAAAAATGCAAACAAGGGAATCTATGAACCAGCAACCTAGATACTAATGAGAGAGGCAAAACTATAAGAATAGAACCAAATAAAAGCTACAGTTATAATATAATACTAACCTCTAAACTAAATGTACATGTAGAGGCAAGACCCAGTTCCCTAAATAGCTACCCGTAATCATATACAATTGGTATGCCATTATTTTCTATTAGAAAGAGTAAATGAGAATAAACTGAGATATTAAATGCCTGATAGAATTGAGCTCCTAATTAAGTCTTTATCTGAATTAAGTTAGCATCTCCCTTTTACACTCTTTATGTGTCATGTATAGATAGGCTGCTAAAATTTTTTTGGCATAATTATAGTCAAAATAGATGTACTTTGCCTGTTCTGAACAACATGAAGTTTCGCAGAAAATGAAGAACCCAAACCATACAAAATTACTGAATCCTTGAATTATTAAGGCAAGAAAGAAAAACCTATTGCCTCTTAAGCTTATAAAATAGTTTTATTTTTGTAAACCCCTTCTCTGTCTAGCATATAATTTATAACTTTCTGCCACATCAAAAATGATCTTCTACTGGCACTCAGATATAATCAGTAGTTTAACCTACTGAATATGTATTGTAAGAGCCTCACTAACATTCCCAATAATAGTAAAATTGAAAGAAATGTTTAAATCTTTCACCATTTGTGAAGAATGACTTTTTCCTCCAAATTGATCACATTTCATTGGGCTGTTATATTCTGGCCTTTTAAAATAAGTTTGAAATCTCTTTATTTCTATTCCTAGAAAGTCTCAATTTTGTGGTTGAGGGAACACATAATGGGATATGCAGCCTTTCACTGCAAAGTTTTGCATTTAAACCCAATGTCCATTGTCAGTAACCAGGTGTTACAGCATTTCATGACCATCCTAAGACTGTTCCACCAGATTTACTTGCCTAGATTTAATTTCTCATGAACATGTTTGTATTTCTTCAAAGTAAAGCCATGTCTAGATGCAAATCTCAGCTGGGTCTACAATTAAAGAGGTCATGATATAAGGTAGACTCTGTCTCTGAGTTCTGTATAAAAGTTCTAGTTCATTCATGAGGCTTTTTCTAAGAACCCTAGAAAGAACAAATACAATATTGTAAATGAAAATATTTTTTAATATGTTACAACTATACAAAGTTAAAAATTTTGATAAAGCAATGGAACTTTAAGAAAACCTATATTTAACCGCTATTTTAAAAAGTAGGGCTTCTGGTTCTGGCTGTGATGAAGTGGCTGGTATTATCCTTATCGGAGAAGCCCCATTTCCCATCATGGACAAATATAAATACTAGTAATGTGTGCAGAGCAATAGTTTCAGGAATTAAACAGCAAACAACAGAGAGATGCAATCCTTGAAAAGAGAACAGCACGCACACTAAGACACACATTAACCTTGATGTTCCCTCAGAAACCATTTTCCAAGTTCTGTAGGAGAAACAGTACTTAAACTGAGAACGGTGCTGTTGGGTGAGGAAGCATGGATTTTGCTCTTCAGGTTTACTAAGGCATCCAAGTTTGGAGTCATGTTATAGCAAAGAAGAGAGGCACAAAGACTAAATTTCAAAATTCTGCACGGAAACTGCCAACATATATCCTTGGCTAACTAGTAGGTTATACATACAGAAAGCAAGACTCTGCTAGGCATAGCAGAGCTGAACAGTGATTTCAGAAACTGCAAACTGCTGTGGAGATACCAGAGTTCCAGCCCAACCAGAGTGGAATGACCCTGATGGCCAGTGCAGGCACTGAGTTAAGACTTTAAACAGACTGTGCTCTTGGAGTCAGGTCTATATCTAAGAAGTAAGGACAAAATTCAAATAGATCTACCCTAGAAGAAACTTAAAACCAAGGTTGAAGTGATTTAATTTCTTACCAGAAAATGAAATAGCATTTTTTAGAGGCTTATAACATAACCTAGAGCCTCAGCAATGGTAGTACCCAATAAATACAAAGTCATTGGTCATGTGAATAAAATTAAATAAGTATTAGATATTTGAGAGATAAAGCAGTCTGAAGTCACAGACCCATAGAGGAACCTGATGTCAATGGTGACAGGCAAAACTTCAAATACCATTAAACATTAAATTATATGTTAAAGGAATTAGGAAAATGGTGAACACAATAGACTCATAGATAAAATAATTAAATGAGAATTAGAGCCATTAAAAAACAGAGGACATGTTAGAACTGTAAAATACTGTAGCTGAAATTAAGAACTCATTTGAGAACTCTTGATTTTCATAAAAAATGTCACTGAAATTCAAAGGGAGAAGTACTTTAACTAAATGAAGCTGTAAAAATTGGATATCTACATGGCAAAGACAGGAACCTTGACTCGTTTTACTCCATAAACAAAAAGCATTTTGAAATGGATCAAAAATCTAAATGTGCAAATTTGAACAATAAATTTTTATAAGAAAACATCAAAGTATCTTTATATTTTGAAGATGCAAAGATTTCTCAGTGACATACAAAAGGCACTTACAATAAAAGTAAAACATTTAATACCAAAATTTGAAAATTCTGTTTATCAGAAAAACCATTAAATTGTAAATTTGAAGGACATACCAGTAGAATTATTTGCAATACATGTATCTGACAAAGACAGAGTAGATAAATAACATTTACCAAGCAATTTGAAAGGATAACTTTTTTTTTTAATGGACTGAAGACTGAATGGGCATATACCCTCATGAATATACACATAGAGTTAAAAGCAAAACAAAAATCTTATCTGAATGGTCAATGAGATTTTGACCTCAAAATCATTCATCATCAGGAAATGGAAATTAAAATACAAACTAAAACATACTTTATAGATTAGGTCAACTAATAGACTGATAAAATCAAAGGCTGACAATGATGTATAGTCACCAAAACTCTCCTATATAACTGGTAGAAACATAAAAGTATAGTGTTCCTACATTATACAGTATAAAGTATATGCAATTTGTAAAATGTTTAACTGTTTTATAAGTTAATAGAATAAGTTAATTACTAGTTGTATACTCATGGAAAATAAGTGCATTTGTCAAGTTTATGTCCAGTTTATTCATAATAGGCTACTACTAGAAATAACGAGGCGAAAGTTCAAAAACAGGATAATAGATAAATTGTGATACATTAATTTAATGGAATATTCCTGTGATATAAAAAGGTTGCAATATTGACACACATAACAGCATGGATTATGTTTATTGAAATTATGCAGGCAACAGAAATTCTTAGGGATTTAATTAAGATTAAAAACAAGACACAAAATTGATTCATGGAGATAAAATTCATAAAATGATTACCCTTCTGAAGGGCAAGGGAAGGAAGGCAATTGACATGGTGAGTATTCTAGGGTAATTGCAATACTCTATATTTTTGTCTGAAATGTAGTTATGTAAGTACATGCATATGCAAGATTCATTAACCTTTATATTTAGGATTTGTAAATTTCAATGAATGTCAATTATATTTTAATTTCTAAAGTCCACTGGATGGCTCTAACAGTTGCTAAGAAACTGTAAAAATTCTTGATTTGTGAATTCCAATGAAGGTGAATAAAAATTTTTCAATTTAAGCGTAGATAGAAAAACAAAAATGTAAAACAAAGTTAAAAATATATGTGACAATTTAGATGATCTTACGTATGCTTAATTTTAGTCCCAGGAGGCTAGTTGAGAGAGAATAGGACAAAAGTGATACCTAAGATAATAATAGCTAGGAATTTTCTAAAAGAGTCTAAAGATACTAACCCACAATTCCAAACATCAAAGTGAATTCTAACACAAACAACATTTAAAGAACAATTAACCCATATTATGCTCAAACTGCTAAAAAATCAAAGATGAAGAGAAAATCTTAAAACTATCTTCAGTGGAAGATGAGAAACATCTTCCACTGGTTTCAATAGACACTATGGAAACCAGAAAGATGTGAGTATGGACTGGCATATATAAACTGATAAAGAGGAGGCAGCTTGCTCACCTTGAATTCTACATTTATATAAAGTGTATTTAAACACTAAAGATAATATAAATTTCCTTTAAAAACTGAAAATATCTGTCACCAACAGCAGACTATCAGAAACACTAAAGAAAGTTCTCTAGTCTAAAAAAATGATCGCATGAAACCATGGAACTGCAAGAATAAGCTAACAGACAGAATGAGTGTATGTGAAACTGTGAGAGGAAACAACTTAAAGTTAAATGTCTATGAGGTTTGGACAGACCCCAAATGGTGAAGGAGTGGCTACACAAACTTTCTCCCAGGACTAAACTGGAATTACAACTAAATTATAGGAAAATCATCCTGAATAAACAACTGAACAGTAGCTAGAGAGAAGCTGTATTAACCACAGTCAGATGGAAGAAACCACTTCATCACAACCTCACTGGTAGGGGATGCAGGGAATGCATGAGAAGACTAGCTGGGCTCCCACTGGTGGCAGCTAAAGTTCTGGAGGGATATTTCAGCAATCAGGGGGTTCCCCTAAGTGTGGGTGTAAACCCCAAGCTGAGCTCCCCAGTCTACAGCTCCAGAACCAGGAAAGGAACCCAAATGGCATACAGCTACGAAAACCCAGCATACAGGGTTTTCTGTCCTGCTACTTCTTCTTCTTCTACAGGAGGAGTAGAAAAAGAAAGAAACAGAGAAAAAATTTAACAATAAAATGTCACTAAATACGTATGTTATCAATAATCACTTTAAATGTTAACGGCTTAAATGCTCTAACCAAAAGGTATAGGGTAACCAAGTGGATAAGAAAACAAGACCCATATATATGCTGCCTCCAAGAGACCCATCTCAGAACCAAAAATACACACAGAGAGAAAGTAAAAGGTTGGAAAAATGTGCTTCATGCAAATGGAAAATATAAAAAGCAGGGGTAGTAATACTTATACCCCACAAAGTAGACATCAAAACCAATGCTATTGTAAGAGATGAGGAAGGAGACTACCTAATGATAAAGGGAACAATCCAACAACAGTATATAACCTTAGTAAACATTTATGTACCAAACATAGGAGCACCTAACTTTGTAAAGCAAATCTGAATGAACATAAAAGGAGAGATGGACATAAATACAGTCATAGTCAGGGATTTTAAACATCCATTGGCTTCAATGGCCAGATCTTGCAGACAATCAACAAGGAAACGGTGGCCTTAAACGGCACACTAGATCAAATGGATTTAATTGATATCTTCAGAGCATTAAATGCTTATGGGGTTTATAATATATGAAGAAATAAAAAATACAACAACAAAAGAATAAAAGAGGGCATGACCAATCAAACTAATCTCTTGTAAGGATTTTTGTATCATTTAGGATTTGGCAAAAAATAATTTGCAGTAGAAATTGATAAATTAAGATTGTATACTTTAATTTCAGTATAAGCAATAACAGAATAAAACCAAAATGAGTAAAAAGAAACTAATAGAAGAGATAAAAATGATTAATATAAACTTTTTGAATAAGTAAAATAAAGAAGTAATAGATGAGCAAAGGAATAAAAAAACATTGTCACAAGTAGCACTAATGGCACAATTAAGAAACCATTGCATCAAGAATTTTGCAAAGCAATGCTTGCGAACATCTGTCACAGATGCAAAACGTGCAATGTAGCTTTGTGTTGAATACTGACAAGACCAATAGCTATAATTTTTTTTTTTTAGTTAGAGAAAGAATAGATTTTAAACTCTAGGCTTCATTCCTGCATCTGAGTATTTGCCATGTTTCAATTTTTTGTGTAAGCATGCTGAGTTATGAATAATGAATAAATGGCAATTCTGATTGATACCATAGGATGTGTAATCTATCAGAAAGGACAAATATGATATTTTTGTCCTTGTGTTCTGTATTCTTTAGCTTTTACTTTGACATTTATTACAATTCAATAATTTTAGTAATTTGTGTGTATCAGTTTGTTTTTGTGTGCTAAACTGATTAAGCAACATAAACTCCTCTAGGTCTCATATCCCAAAAGATGGTGAGTTAACATGATATTGATATAAATCAGGGATCGTGATTATAAACAATAATTTGTGAAATCAATCAATGTGGAATTTTGGTCAATGGCGCTGTTGGAGTAAACCTATGAAACATACTTGAAAACTCTGCCATAGTCCTTCATTGTTCAATCAGTTCAGGTCTCCATCTGTAAATTTTTCTTTCTGCTTTTTTGATATTGTAGAATATATTTTTTTCCCAAATAATTCCAAAAATGCAAATTCAAAAATGTTGATAATCACACTTAAAATTTTTTGCCATATAATAAACAACACTTAATTATTATATTGTGAATAAAATTACCTTTTCCATTTGAGGAGAACTATTAAGGGAATTAAAATATATTGCATGCAAAATGCAAAAAATAAAAAAGTAATGGAAGCCGGATTTTGCAATGTTTAGAGACAATTTTTTTTCTGAGATTCTAAAACACAAACAGCTTGGTAAAATATGAACAGCTTCTAATCTGACAGCATATTACTTCTCATTGCCTCAGCAAAACTATTTTTGAATCTACAAAGCATTTGCCACCATCCAATTCATGCAAAATCTATCACAGTTCTGCAAAGCACTCAAATTTTGCAGAAAATTATAATGCTGAAAATGATCACACAACACTCCATTTTAGCTTTAGCCTAGTTCTGTTCTTGGATATTAGAATATGTTGCAGGTGTTTAATCCTGAAATGACTCCACAAAATTTGGTTCTCATTACCAATGAAGTCACCTTTACCTTTCAAAAGCAATCACTTTGATATCAATCATATAATCGTATTTTATATACTCTTTATAGTTACATTAAAATGTTTGTTTTTAATTATGAAAAAACATATTTTATATCTGTTGTGAATATTTTAATAGTAAAATATCATTATGAGTATATTCTAATTCTAAACCTATCTGCTTTGAGATCGAACTACATTTTCACAATTTGCTAGAAAAAAGTTGGGTTGGCATTTTGAAAGTAAAGAAAAAAATATTGAATGGAGTTAGAAATGGATACATAAAAAGGTGAATGATGGATTTGGCTTTTATGGTCGATTAATTTAAATAATTAAAGAAATAAATATGCAAAAATTACTATAAGCATGTCCATATCTAATTGCTAAATTTCCCTTAGTTAAATATTAGATCAGTTTACTCATTTTGTAAAGTTATTGTCCAATATTTTCTAATATTTAAAAATTACATTTGCCTTAGCAGAAAAGCATTCTGAATGTAACTGCCCACAAATGATGTCTTTAAACTAAGTTTTAAGTTTTGACAGAAGTAAGTTGTTACTGGCGGAAAAGAATGTTTTTCTTTCTAAGGTAATTCCAAAATTTTGTGTAAAACCACGGCCAGCAAGAATAGCTGTTACTTGCACAAAAATGTGTGCCTTATTTCCCAAATATCTTTGAGCTATGTGTTTTCACAATTTTGGAATTTTCAGCATATTCACTCTGCTCATAAGATATATTCTCAACCAGTCGAGCAATATTTTGCAGAAAAAAGTCTCATAATGAAATGAGCTAAAATTCAGAGTTCAGATGATGGGTAGAAGTTTTGTGTCTTATTTTCTAAAAGATAGTATCAGCATAGTGTAGTTCTAAAGGAGTTAGGCTTTGTAATTAGACGAACCACCACTTAGTTCCTACCTGTACTGGTTTACATACATATAAGACATGCTAGTTCTGTAACAGTCCTAATTCTTAGTTTTATCACCATTATATTAAGTTTATTAATTTAGCAATAAATCCATTATTTTCAAGGAAAAAACCCACAAAACATTATGCAATGAGCAAAATCTAGGAAGTATGGTGATACTTCCTTTATTAAAAGAGACATTTCATAATATTCAGGGATGAATCAAGCAGTAGCTAGGGACTCCTGAGTAGCTAGAGACAAGGACTTGGAAAAGCCTCAATGATGAAGGAAGGACATGCTCTGTAACATGTATGGGCACATGGTTTCACAACTTCATTCTCTCTCTGAATCTTCTTTTAATCTGTTCTTTTTACAGATTGTTTTCTCTACTCAGTCACAGAAGGTAGATTTATTTTGATCTAATTTTAGTACAGGTAATGTAAGCACTGTTAATAATCCGTAAAATAATTGCACACTTAGTGTTCACTGTCAATAGAGATATGGATGATGTAAATTTGAAACTATTTTATAAATACCGTACATTAAAATAAATAGTTTTATTAATCTTATTGTGGACTAACTTCCAAATGTATTTGAATTAAATGTAAATATAAAATAAAAGAAATTAAATACAAACCTGTAATAGCACATTTTACTAATTTTTATATGAACTCATGTATTTTTATGTTTTAATATGAACTCATAATTTTTTGTAAAATGTTGCTCATATTTCTGACTACTGAAAGTTTGACACAGTAATGAATATAATGATTGCTCAGAATTTGGGTTCTAAATATCATTCTATTAACAACAAACCAGAGCTCCTTGGAGAAGTGACTGATCTCAGATCCAGAGCAAAGAAATTCCAAAAGGAGCTTACGATATTTTATAGTGCCTGAGATCAAGGAAATATTCAAAGATAAATAAAGACATTTTAAAGAAACATAGGAGAGAACTCCCATGGTTAGCCATGTAAGAATTCAAGCAAAAATAATAAAAAATTAAGAGAATAAGGAAACAAGAAAGGAAGGAAAGAAGAGAGGAATGGAGGAAGAGAGAAAGGAAGAGAAGGAGAAAGAAAGGAAAAGCCACCATCCTCAAATCAGAGAAAATAAGAATAAATAAATAAACCAAATCAACCAAAACCAAATATTTTTTACCACCAGAGCTAATTACGGTATCAATTTCATATTTTATCTAGTATAAAGGACACATGGACAACAACTAAAGGGCATGGAAATGGGAGGGAGGTGGGGAGCACAGAGGGGTGGGCTGGGATGGGAGTAAAAGACAGAAAACTGTACTTGAAAAATAAATATATATTTATTTCATATTTTAAAAAATACCAAAGAGAAGAACACGAAGATATTTACTTTTTTTTTAAAGATTATTTATTTATCTTTAGAAGGGAAGGGAAGGAGAGAGGGAGAGAAACATCAATGTATGGTTGCCTCTTTCTGAATCGCGGTTCTTTTTAAAGGAAGAAAATGCAGTAAATTTCTAATTTATGTGGAAAAGCTTCTTGCTACAGAAGAATACCAGCTAATAAGTTTAAGTAAACATCTTTTTAATTTGGTAGCAAATATTTATTTATTTATTTATTTATTTATTTATTTATTTATTTATTTATTTATTTATTTATTTAAAAAGTATTCATTCTATTTTTTCCATTACCCTTTAGTCCATTTATATAACCCCTGCCCCAGGCAATCACCACACTGCTGTCCATATCCAGGAGTCCTTTTACTTTTTAGCTCAATCCTTCGCCCCCTCACCTTCCACCCCACTAGCTGTCATCTGTTCTCCAACTATGAGTCTGTCCCCATTTTCCTTGTCAGTTCAGTTCGCTCATTAGATTCTACATGTAAGTGAGATCATATGGTATTTGTCCTTCTCTGATTGCCTTATTTTACTTCGCATAATGTTCTCCAGGTCCATCAATATTGTTGCAAAGGGTAAAACTTTCTTTTTTTTTTACAGCTGAGCAGTGCTTCATTGTGTAAATATCTATAGCTGTTTTATCCACTTCTCTACTGATGGACACAAGATATGGATGGCTGCTTCCATATCTTGGCAATTGTAAATAAATGCTGCAATGAATATAGGGGTGCTTATATTCTTTTGAATAGCGTTTTCAGTTCCTCTGAATATATTCTCAGAAGTGGGATCGCTAGGTCAAAAGGCAGAATCATTTTTAATGTTTTGAGGTATCTTCATACTGCTTTCCAGAGTGGTTGCATCAACCTGAATTCCCACCAATAGTGCAAAAAAATTCCCCTTTCTCTGCATCCTTGCCAGCACTGTTGTTTGCTGATTTATTGATGATAGCCATTTTGACAGGTGTGAGATGCTATCACATTGTGATTTTAATTTGCATTTCTCTGATGCTTAATGACATTGAGCATCTTTTCCTATGTCTATTGGTCATCTGTGTTTTCTCTTTGAAGAAGCGTCTATTTAAGTCCTTTGCCCATTTTTAAATTGGGTCATTTGGGGGTTTTTTGGTGTTGAGTATTGTAATAGTTTATAAATTTTGGATATTAATCCTTATCAGATGTATCTGCAAATATGCTCTCCCATTCTGTGCATCATCTTTTTATGTTGTTGATGAATTTCTTGGCCGTGAAAAATTTTCAGTTTAATATAGTCCCATTTGTTTATTTTATTTTTTGTGTCCCTTGCCCAAGGAACTTTATCAGATAAAATATTGTTCAGAAGAATGTCTGATATTTTGCCATCTATGTTTTCTTCTGGGATTTTTATGGCTTAGAGTCTAACGTTTAAGTCTTTGAGCCATTTTGAATTTATTTTTGTGTAAAAAAGTGGTCTAGTTTCATTTTTCTGGACATATCTGTTCAATTTGTCCCAACACTATTTATTGCATAAACTCTCTTTAGCTCATTGTATGTGCTTGCTTCCTCTGCTGAATATTAATTGACTATAAAGGTGTGAATTTATTTCTGGGCTCTCCATTCTGTCCCATTAATCTATGTGTCTGTTTTTTATGCCAGTACAAATGCTGTTTTGATTACTATGGCTTTATAATATAGTTTGGTATTAGGTAGCATGATTCCTTCTATTTCGTTCTTTCTCAGAATCACTGTTGTTATGTGGGGCCTTTTGTGGTTCCATATACATTTTTGAAGTATTTGTTCTAGTTCTGTGAAATACATCATTGGAATCTTGGTAAGAATTGTGTTGAATCTGTAGATTGCTTTGGGTAGTATGGACATTTTAAGGATGTTAATTCTTATTATTTATGAACATAGTACGTGCTTCCACTTATTTTTATCTTCTTCAATTTCTTTCTTCAATGTCTTCTAATTTTCTGAGTCCAGGTCCTTTATATCATCAGTTTGGAATTGCTTGAAGTCAACATTTTTCAGTGCTTAATGAAATAATGTATTCAAGCAAGAGCTATCAATAATTGCTAAAATTATTTAATGTTTTACCAATAACTTATAAAATTGATATTTATTAAAATTAATTATAAAATTATTAAGAAATTATTCAATGTTTTATGTCATGTAGTCTTTATCATTAATTGATGGATTCATTTAATAATCTTACCTTTGGGAGTGTTTACATGTATTTGTGAGAGATAGAGGACTTATAAGGTTCTGGTATCGAGTTATCTCTGAATTCATACAGAGAGTTTAGATATTTCCCACTCTTCAGTTATTAAAGTGGTTATTTCAGATTGGTATTTATTCATTTTTATGTTTCAATGCTTTCACCTGGTGGTTTGTCTGGGGGACTATTTTAATCAAGTTCAATTATACTAGGACTAATTTGATTTTCTATTTCTGCAACTTTGAAAAACTATATTTTTCTAGGATTTTCATTTAAATATTTTTACTTTTCTGAAAGCTGTTTATAATACACTAATTTTTAGTAATGTAGTCCTACAATACATCTGTAAAACAAATGCATTCCTTTTTGTCATTAGCTTTGTGTTCACTGAACTGCATAAATCAGTTGACTTATGTAATTATATGTAGATTTTTGTTATCTATGTAAAAATGCATTATTGCAATTAACAAGAATTTTGCTTCTGCCTTGAGTATCTTACACACCTATTTATTCTCTTGGGTTTTCTCTAATTGCTAACTTGGCTCAGTTCTTATAGGTCTAAACTGTACTTGGAGGTTTTCCTCAGCTATGCTAAGCTGGGCAGCTTTGCTGAATTTGACTGGGCCCTCTCACATGTCTGGAAACTCAGCTCTTGTCATAGGGCTCATTCAGCTTTGCTTCACATGGTCTTTCATTGCTTCAGGTAGTTTGGGCTGTTATAACTTGTTATTGAGAAATTGGCTTAAATTCCTTTTCTGTTTTAACATTTTTTATCTTCTTATCCCCTCAGCATCTTTGTCTCAAATTTATCCAAAGAGATGATCTGATTGAATCAGTCCAATAGTTTGATTGCTCTTCTTTGGAGCAGGAGTCTTCCCCATCCATTTAGATGCCTTTAGTTTGGAGGAAGGGCATAGGTCCAATTTTCTAAATGGGAAAACCATGGCTGAGAGTTGGAAAGATTCTTTCAGAAGAGCTTGTGCTCTGGAAATAGTGATCACCATCTTCACGACATCTTCTCAATTCAAACATTGTCAAGGCCATCAGCAAATGGAGCCAATTCTAGCAATGATTCTGCTTGAAAAAGCAAAAGGATTGTGTCTACATGTGAGTAAATTCAACTAATATTTTATAATAAATGATAGGAACTTTTTAATTTTATCTTTTATGTGTCATGCTCAGCTTTCTGGAAGAAGAGACTGCCCTGAATATGTTACTTTACTAGTTTTATAAGAAGTGCCTCAAACCTCCATCAGGGTATAACAAAGTGTTTAGATAAAACAGCCAACCTACAATTACGGTAGTAATAGATATGCTCCCCTATCTGATTCATGGGTCTGGCACAAGAAGCTCCTTGAAAATCTATGCAAAAGAAGGGAGACGTGGTTTACCTTCACATCTACCTTTCTAAGAAATGGGACTCCATGGGACTTCATGCATTTAAATCTGGTACGTTTGAAAAAGGTGATGCATTTCTTTGCTAATCTACCTGACATTTAATGACTCAGGCAAGGTACATATGTCATTATTGTTATTCAGTATCATCTACTTTCATAAATACCATCCAAATGCTGAAACACACATGAAGACAAACCATGGACTGACTGCTGCTTCTTGGCAATAGTACAGAAAATGGTTTTACTGAGATATATGTTCATTTTTTTAGAAATTATAATTACAGTTTGACAAAATCCTGTTAAATAATGTCTTTTTAATTAGAAATACACTTTATAGACATCTCTTACTTAGAAATTCAAAAGGTAATTCTACCTACTTTTTTCTAAGAATCTCTCAAACCCTAAAAAAATCTTTTTAATGTTCATATTAAGTAGTAAAATGTATAATTTACATATTTATAGATTATGCATTAAAAATAATTCTTATTTTCTCTCCCATTAGCTCTTTAGAACTTGAACATTTAAAAAACACTTCCTCTACATTTTAATCTATCAAATTTAGGAATATATTTTTACAGGATATAGTGAGAATTAAATTAGATATTTACATAGATTTAAATGTGTGAACCAGAGTAGGTGGTTGACACCTGGAAGATAGGATAGCAACCTAAATAACAATCCAACAACAAAGTATGTACATGGAAACGGGTTTCAACACTATTAATACTATGCCAAAGACAGCACCATATGGTATCACTACACTATAATCATGTCACCTTTTTACTCCTCTCCTTAAAGGTTGTTTCACTTTTATCCTTTATCCCCTATAATTGTTTAATTCTATCAATATTCTTTCTTGAAACATCTTCTTTCAAGCCAAATTATTATTCATTAACAAATATTCATTAAAAATTTACAATGTATTTAAAATGTCAATTTTTATACCATTTCCTATATATCTAAATTCTCTTTTCAACTTAAAGATGTGAATTGGCCTATAAGAATTCTGAACAAATTGAAAAATAAATACAGGTTCAATATGTTTCAAAATATTAACTTCTTTTATAAATTGGAGAATGAGATAAGTCAATATTGCTACCATGGAAAGGGACTAAAGCTTATAAGAGCTGGAGGAAACTTGACCTTATTTTAATCCCTACTCCCCTGGAACATCAGAGGTTGTTAAGATAAATTTCTTTTTCATATAGCATAATATTCTCATCCATGCTTTTGCAAAAAGTAGGAATTCTTCCCTTCTTCCTACTGTATAGTATTCCATTGTGGAAATGTACCACTGTATTTTGATCTATTCATTTACTGATGGGCACTTAGGCTGCTTCCAGCACTTGGCTGTTGTAAATAACACTGCTATGAACATAGAGGTGCATAGGTTCTTTTGAATTGGTGTTTCAGGATTTTTAGGGTGTAATCCCAGCAGTAAAATTGCCTGGTCAAAAGGCAGTTCCATTTTTAGTTTTCTGAGGAAATTCCATAATATTTTCCACAGTGGCTGTACCAGTCTGCATTCCCACCAACAGTGCACTAGGGTTCCCTTTTCTGCCCATCCTCCCCAACACTTGTTTGTTGATTTACGGCCATTCTCACCAGTGTGAAATGCTATCTCACTGTGGTTTTAATTTACATCTCTCTGAAGGCTAGTGATCTGAGCATCTTTTCATATATGTATGGGCCATATATGAATGATCCACAGACATGGACAACAGTGTGGGGATTGACTATGGGAGTGGGATGGGTAGAGGAGGGCAATAGGAGAAAATTGGGGCAACTTTAATAGCATAACAGTAAGAATGACTTAAAAAGGGAGAGATTTTTACTTTTCATGGACCAAAGAAAGAATGCAGTAAATAGAAAGGACACATCCCCCTACATTGTGCTACCTGTTCAGAGTTGAGTGATAAATAAATATGTAGTTCCCTAATGATCAAGAAAATATTTATGCTGATGAGGGTATTAGCAAATATTCTTCTGAGGTTTGAAGATGCATGACTTTTCTTACACAACTGTGATCAATCTTCTCTGACCTCTGTCTCATCCCAATGTTATTTCCAGCCAAACTGTAATCTCTATACTACCTTATTAGATTGATATTTCTGAAATTCTAAGAAACTACTATTTTATGTAGGTCTATAAATTTCTTTTTATTCTGAGACCTCACAATATTTTCTCAGAGAATAGTTTAAAGGGTTACATTATAGCAAAACCTGTTTTGAATGTCCTTATACCTTATGAGTAGTCTTTAAATTAGAAGATCCTCATAATCAGCTAAACAAAGCTCTTCTTTCTGTTTAATTTTTTGTCCTTCCTTGGATATTTAGTGTACTTATTTCATTAAAAAATGAGACCATATAGCCTGAAACCTCTGTGAATACATTAACAAGGTTGAGATATCAGAAAATAAATTCTCTCTCTACTTCATTCCCCTTCTTGACTTTCTAGTTCATGAGACTCAATCTTTTTTTCTGTTATTGAAATATTTTAAATATTTTTATATATCAATGATGTATCACCCACTTAGGGTTCATTTTTTAAAAACTAAAGATATAGCTACAGCACGATAATGCTTAATTTACTATTGGCATGATAAAATGACTTTCGCTACCTGTCATGGAGAATATGACTCGAACTGGCTTCAATAATCAAGAAGTTTCTTGGTTCCTAAATGACAGCCCAAAGATAATATGTTTCAGGGGCAGTTGCTTTCATTATCCCGGTTCCCTTTTTGTTTGTGATCTCTTCATGGTGCCTGTTGGCTTAAACTTCAGGCAGCATCTCTAAAGGTGCCTCCAGTTTTCACATTTGCATACTTCAGAATGCAAAGAAAGGGGTGATTGCTTTTCTCTTAACATTGTCAGAAAAAAATTGTAAGAGTCACTATAACTGAAAGGTTTAGATAATATATGTATCTCAATGCCTGTCATTGAAACAGAATACACTGATTACTTTAGGCCAAACATTACCCGTCTTAGGAACTGGGAGTATGGTTACTCATACACAAGGCTTGGCAATGCACTGAAATTTGGGTGTCTTTAAACAGATTAGAATTTTTTTGGAATTAGTTTTATTCCACATTGTGCAAAGGACAGGGGTGCCGTGTGTTAGAGTAGTTAAATGTTTCCCTTTACAAATCTTACAAGTATATAGTTAAATATCATGGTCCTTAGCATTCCACTTAAACTCTTGTGCTAATTATCTCAAGGGTGATCTACTAGATGATTAAAGACAACATTTTTGTTATTAAGATCTATTGATTATTTGTCTAATTTATTCACAGTGGTGGTGTCTCTAATCATTTCAATAGCAATGTGGTATCTTACTCATAGTTGCTAAAACCGTGTTTTAAAAGTAATATTTTATTATCATCCCTCAAATATTCTGAGGTTTGTATTCCTGGAAAAGTCAGTGTAAGTTGAAATGGTAAAAACCAGATCAGATGTTCCCGTGGAAACAATTTTATAACAGGAAGTTGTGTTGCAGACAAAGGGCTTGATGCATATTTAGTTTTGTTCTGTTTTAGTAATGGCTACAAATAAACCATTGTATCAACTCTTAAATCTAATATAAAACAATACACTTGTAAGACAAATGGTATGATGTCCTTCACACTCAAGAATTCCAGAGGTGATTGTACATCTTGGTTCAGCAGAGCAGCAGAGATACAGAGTAGAGACTCTGTTCTTTCGACGCCAGTCTTTTGCATGTTAGTTTCATTTTTATGCTTCTCACCTTGCAATAATGATGTTGTGGCTGCAATTCTAGACATCATGTTTGTATAATGAGAAAAAAGATGGAGGTAGTGTTTGGAACCTTAGTACCAACACTCTTTATTTATTTGTTATCCGGACAGAGAATATTTTTCTAGAAACCCCCAGTATATTTTTGCTTACAACTCATTGACCAAAGTGGTGTATTGGTTACATCTGTTTGAAAAGAAGCTAGGACAGATAGTATTTAGATAGCTGCACTGATGTCCTCAATGAAATCACGTTTTTTTTTCCAGGTACAGTTAAGAGAGAAATAGAAATGCATTTTAGAAAGGCATAGTATCTCTCTGAAAATCCAGTACCATGAAAATTCAAAATATCTTTAAAATTATATATAATATAAAATGAAAAAAGACTTTTAACATGATAAAATTATTTTAGTATTGAATAAACATGTGTAAGCATCATTTTAAATATTAATAAATGTAGACTTTATACCTTGTACTTTGTATGTGTCAGTAGGGAGAAGAGCTCTATAAATTAGTTTTCGTGACTGACACACATAGTGATATCTGTCCCTACAGAAACACTGTTGTTACTGCTTCAGAGTTAATCTGCACTGTGGGCACTAAGAATCACCTCTGAGCTGGGCCACCGCTATGGTTCATACGTAGCTCAACAAGCCTGGAAAAAGTATGGAGCTGACCCACCAGAAGTCAATCTATATCAGGACATCTGAAGCCTGCTGAAAAATGAATGTCATCCTTAGTGTCCAAAGTTTCAGGCATGAGAAACTTAGCGTTAAAACAAATCTTTGTATTGGGAAGAAATAGAGCTGAACACTGCTGGAACATGATTTGGTCTCAATCCAAACTAATTCCTTCTAACTATTGGATTTATTTATTACTAAATCTTAGGGTATAGACAGAAAGCATGATTTATAAATGAGATACAATTTGTAAGTAGTTCTACCTGCTAAATAAATTTGTTGGAACCCTAGTCGCTCCCTTTAGTAGAAGGAGACATAAAGTGGGAGACAGGTCTTCTTCTTCACTCAGAGATAAAATATTTACAGGGATCACTGTGCTTCTAATGTAGGACATGGTAGTAGTGACTACAGGACATTGAGATGCACGAGGAAAACAGCACGTCCCAGCACGAGTATATACACAACAGCACAGGCAACAATGGCAGTGTTAGAGGAAGGCCCAGAAGCAACAGCAGGACCCAACACAAGTGACACTGGCTGAAGCGGAGCCCAATATAAAGAACTGTGGGACTTAGAATAGGGCACTGCGGAGTAGCCATGGTGGTCTCCAGTAATGGGTGTATATATGTGTGTATATATGTATGTGTGTAAATATATATATATATGTTTGTGTATATATATATATATATATATACACACACATATATTTTTTCTTTTGCTGCTTCTGATACCAAATCTCTACCAGGTACATAGTGCAATCCAAGAGTGAGTCCTAAAGGCTGAGTGGCAGAGAATCTGTGAGGTGTCTTCTGTTTGCCTAGAAAGTCCGAGGCTCCATTTGCTCTCTAATACTTCCAGCCCATGCTGATATGGAGAAGTTCTGTGTGGTTCCAGAGGCTGAAACCAAGAGCCAAAGTGGAGGAAGGCAAGCAGGGCAGAGAACCTCCCCATCCCGTCAACTTCTTGGATTTTTGTCACTTGTCCCCTAATTTTCTTATTTGAAGCCCATATAACTTTTGAACTCACTTTTGGTTTTCCTTTTTTGCCATTTAACATTTTTTGTTAATCTTTGTATAACATGAACTTTGAGTCAGTCAGTATGCTGAGCTTCAGCTTTTCACGCTAATAAATGCTATCTCTATCCTATTGTTTGGATCAAGGGATCCAAAGTCTTCATTTGAATTTCAAAGCTGAGAAATATTTGTTTTCATTTCAACAACCCTTCTTCCTTCCAGCAACAGATGAATTTGTCTTTCATCTACTTTAAGACGGAGGTTCCACAGACTAATGATGGAATTGAAGTGAAAGAAGACCTCTTGGTCTGAAATACCTAAAAGTTATTTTGTCACATTGTTGAGGGTCCCTCTCTGCTCTCTCCTGTGGCGCATTGCCAGATTGCTGGGCCATTCCCAGAACAAGAAGATTAACACGAAGCAAACAGCTGACCACACAGCCGAAGTTTCCAGTCAATACCTGTGAGGGTCCCAGGGAACAGATTTCTGTCTTTTCCAAATCTAGTTCCCTTCTGCAAAGAAAAGGGCTGGACAGGAGAACAGATTAGGCCATAAATGATTATAACCAGCTGCTTCTTAACTATATTAATTCCATCAGTGTCAGCAAAATAATCAATAGAAATAATATTTACCCCATTTCTACATGAAAGAAAAGTAAACCCAAATTTTTGCATATAAAATTCACTGACAGCAAAGATAGGTTAATGTCATATTGTATTTTCTATTGTTGCAGTTACAAATTACCATAAGTTTAGTATGTTAAGCAATTACTATTTATTATTTTATAGTTTCTATGGGTTAGAAATCCAGATAGGTTTAGCTAGGTACTTTGTTTAGGGTCTAACAAGGCCTAACTCATAGCGTACTCTGTCTGGGCTCTTAAATAAGCAGTTTGAGAAAGGACTCATTTACAAGCTCATTCAGGTTTCTGGCAAAATTTGGTTCTTGTTGGTTGCAGGACTGAGGTTTCCATTTCCTTGACATATGGCCTTTTCATCCTCTCTGTTTCCTTTGGTCAAATCTCTTTGATGTTCTTTGTGCTTTGAAGAACTCATATGATTACATTGCAGCCACTGAAAAATCCAGAATAATCGCACTATCTTGAGGTCAACGAATATGCCATTTTAATTACTTGGCAAAGTCACTTTTGCAATATAGCGTAATGTGTTCACAGGTGTAACACAATAAGATAATGAATATAGGGACCAAAATTCTACTTTACCATTTGAGGGGGGACCCAAAAAACCCAGAGATCATTGATAAAAAATTATGTATTTATTCTCACATGTTCAAATCACCTTCAAAGTACTCTCCACTTGGTGAAATATACCTATTGAGATGTTTCTTCCACTGCTCAAAACAGTTTTTGAACTCTTCAATTTGATGCCTTTTAGTGCTTCTGCCATTTTTTTTACCTTTTTCACATGAGCCAAATTTCCCTTCGAGGACTTTTTTCATTGGGGAAATAAAAATTAAGCCACTTAAGTCACCTGAGGTGAGATCACGTGAGTAGAGAGGGTGGGGGATGGGGGCCATGCTGCTTTTGGTCAAAATCTGCTGAATAGTCAGTGAGGTCTGGGCAGGCGTGCTCATGAATCACCCACCATAAGACGGGAAAATGCTCTGAAGGACTCTTTGAAAAAGTTTCACTGAAGGCAAACACAGCCTCTCACAACAACCCCTGCTGGTACATCAAGATCCAGATGGGTTCCTAGAACACTTACCTGAGGGGGAAGGCCGTATTACAAAGGGCCCACCCTCCGGGAGATAATTCTGGGGTATTTTGGGGTCCCCCCTTGTACATATGTTTATACAGGATCAAAACTTTTAAAATGAAACCTTAACATATAGCTTAGTAATAATGTTTAATAAAATTTCTTAATATTTATGCCCAATAAGGGTGCCTTAAATATGTTATCTGGTCACTTAGAGAAGCAGAAAAACCTCTTCTAGTCCTTGTTGATCAATACATGACCTGAGATACATTATTTAATTTCAGTGGTTCTGTATTTTTTTCTTGAAACAGGAATGATGAGTTTTATCATGCCTCCCTTGTTGAACTGACAGAAGCATCACAAGAGATTAATAAAGAGTGGTAAACACAGTATTTTAAGAATTTAGCATCTGTATTTTATTTCTCATCATTGAGACTAGATCATGATTAGATCTGTTGCTTTAGGTTTGAAAAGAAAGAAAGAAGAAAAGTCAACGTTTATAAGAATGTATATTTAGATATATTTAACTCTACTGAACTTTGAGAATCTTATGGAAAATACCTATGGTGTGTGTAAGTGCAAATAGATAAAAAAAAGTCAGAAGGTAAATTTATTTCTTTCCTATTTTATAATGCCAAGACATAAAGCAGTTCTTGCTCTGGAATCTCTTCTGTCACATTGTGCTCTACAAAGTGACAGGATGTGATCTGCCATGTTGATGAGACCCAGCGTGACACCGGGCGTGGTCTGCAGTCTGTGTGTAGGCATAGATAATTAGAAAAACCCTCAAAAAGGACAGTTTTGGTAGAATTTAATAAAGCGTTATTAAATAGATAAAATAAAAGGTGAGAATGAGCACACTTTTTAATAAAATAAAACATTTTATGTTTTAATAAAATAAAACATTTAATAAAGTAAAACATGATATTAGATGTTCACCCTTGATCCCAACATTTTATAATCATCTGCTTCACATTGAACCTTCATATACGATGAAGAAAGCAAACCTCATACCATAACATTCCATTGTAAGAGGAGAATATGGTGATACAAGGTAATTGAATTTTGTTTTGACCCTTTTTGGCCTCTGTGCAGAAGCAATTTGTGAATTATTTAGCAAAAATGGAAAAGGATTTTTGCCTCAAGAGAGAAATGCTGGGTGCAAAGAAGAATTTAGTTCAACTGGCTTTATCTCTTAGAATACATCTGCTTTTCCCAGCTGGAAGTGAAAATTGAGATGGACATTTCTATTCATCCTTATGCACTAACAAGATTCCTTCCTTTCACTGACATGCTTCATGTGTCCCAAACTAGGCCAAAAGCAGATTTAAAACTTTACAAATCTTGCCCAGGCCTTTGTCATTAAAACAACAATATATGACTGAACTGATAAAAAAAGTAAGTTTTGCACATAAAATTGGCATACTGTAAATAAATTTGGCTTCAACACATGGGTTTCTTAAGCAATAACCAAAGCAATATCAAGAGCAGTATGGATTTCAATCTTAGTGTTTCTTTAGAGTTATACTCTTTCATACTTAATACATCTTTTTTTAAAGTTTTGTTCTTCAAGTACAGTTTTCTGTCTTTTACTCCCATCCCAGCCCACCCACCCACCCTCCCTTCTCCTTCCCATTTCCAGCCCCCTAGTTTTTTTTTAATGCATCTTTTACAAAGAAGGGCAGTTGAGAGTTATGAGAACAGTGGTGAACTGAGTAAAATTGCTTTTATTTCTTGTTACTTTCTTTCATTTTAAAGTACTTTGTAATGTTGTGATTACATAACATACTGTCAGAATGTTAAAAAATCTAATATTTTCATTGATTTATAAAATACATCATAAATATGTCTATAGGACATCATTTTCCAAAGATTACAGATACACTGCTTTTTATTAGCCATCAACAGTATTGGCATGTATGTGACAGCCATAGGGCCAGAGTGAAAATGATTTAATAAAGAAATTCAAAACTCATGTAAAAAGTGAAATTGCAGCCCCGCTGTCACAGCCTTAGAGATTTGCGGGCCGGCGTGAACATTTTGTTTTATTCCGAAAGCTCTGATGGCCTGCCAACATGCGTTTGTGCTGTCACTCTGAGGACACTTCTGCTAGCACTGGAGTGGCAGACAGCTCCTGATGGATGAGTGTTTGCATCCATTTCGTTATTCATTGCAAATTTCTTCCCTGACATGTTTAAATGAAAAAAAATATCATACAAGAACTTTCACAATTATGCAAGTCAACCCACACCAGAGTTCCCTATCTGAGTGTTCAGGAATAAACAAACACAGGAACAGGTTCCTTGGCGATAGGAAAGATAATGTCAGTCCCATATATTAATAATCTATTCCTGTTGGGGAAAAAGGCCAAAACAAAGAATTTAATAATGACAATAATGCATTGTGAATAAATCAGATTTGGTGAAGATCTTTTTGAAACTGTGTCAAACAATTTCTTTGGTATTGAGCTATCTTGCTATTTCCCTATTCTAGTTTTCATTCACAAAAGACCAAGCATCTCAACACCGAGACTTTAAATTGCAGGATTTGATTCTTCACATATTAGTAAGCAGTATTGGGAGACCATAGTGGCCTGGTAATCAAAGACCCGGCATTCTCATTTCATGAGCTGTCACAGGTTTGCACAGTGTTAAGCTTGAGGTTGGCCGAGAATGCAGATTGGAGCATACGCATGGGCTTCAGCTGGGTCTCTCATTATGTCACTTAACCGAATAGGACACATGAAAAATATATTCATCCCTTGATTTCTCTGCCCTATAATAATGGGCCAGTTTCTGTGTGTGTTAGCACTCTTGATGTTTCCGATAAAAGAAAAGCAAGTCAAACTAGCTTAAATGGTACACAAAAAAGAAATAGGTTTTGCTCTTTTGATTTCAGCTTTTATAACTGGAAAAGCCAGGTTTGGTTGGAAATCAGGACTGACTTGCATTAGCTGCCCAGGAGTTGTCACTCTGCCTGCCTTGTCCAGTATTAGCCACAAGTTCAGGCTGGCTTCTCTCCCAGTGAGTAGTGCAATGACTACCATAGATTTATTTACCCTTTACGCCCTCTCCATGCACTGTTGAGAATTAGATGCAAAACTAGCTTCTTTCTCCAAACCCACCACAAAATGTAATTGTACTGATGGAGTCACATGGTCCTTGAGCTGATATAAAGAGCATGGTTGACAATCACCAAATACCACACACAAAACAAAATCGAAGAAATTTTAAGGCTCATAGGTTAAGAATTAATGTGTTGATGATATTGGTAAGAAAATTTTTGTGGGAATTGAATTAATTTGTATTAAATGTCTCCCTGGAGGAAATTACATCTATCTATCTATCTATCTATCTATCTATCTATCTATCTATCATCTATCTCTATATAATATATATAAATACTTTATATATTTATATATTTAAACGCTTTATAAATATAAAGTATATATACACTTCTTTACTTTTAATTATTTTATTGATGCTATTGCAGATGTCCCAATTTTTCCCCCCTTCTGTCCCCTCTTCCCAGACCCCACGGCTCCCTCTTCCCTCTGGCCATCACCACACTGTTGTCTGTGTCCATGGGCTATGCACACATGTTCTTTGGCTAATCCCTTCACTGCCTTTCATCCAGTTCCCCGTCCCCTCAGACGGCTGTCAGTCTGTTCCATTTATCCATGCTTCTGTTTCTATTTTGTCTGTCAGTTTAATTTGTTCATTAGATTCCACACATAAGTGAGATCATATGGTATTTGTCTTTAAGGATAGAAGTGTGAAGAAATAGGAGGAGGAATTGGAGGTATTTGTGTAACCTATCACTCTCACATCACTACCTTTGTACACGTATCTGTGATACACTTACAAATAACTACCTTTCCAAGCCTTCATTCTAAGTCCTTTGCTAAACTCTTTATAAATATGTCATATCATAAAAAACCCTCCCTCAAATTAGATATTATTATCTTTATGTACAAGATGAAGAAACTAGATTTCAGAGAGATAAATAACTTTTCCAAGATCATTGGTAGAAATGATGGAGGATAATTTGTATTTTTATCTTCTAAATTCAAAGTTCATGACCATAACTACTACATTACTACTATACATTTTTTGTTTGTTTGTTTTGCTTGATAGGTTGTTCTCTTATTATTGTGAAATTCCTAAGGGCAGGGATTTTTCTCTGCTTTATTCACTACAATATCTATACTATCTAGAATAGAGCCTGGCTTATAAGAGGTGGTTAATCAACATCTAAACATTTTGAATTAAGTGTTATGTCCTTTTGGTCAGAAATATTACATTTAAGGATTGGCTTACAAGAATTCTGGAGTTAGTTGCTATAAAAGATGGGAGGAATAGAATTTGCCATTAGGAAGTAAAATAACTGCAATGCCTACTGTAATCCTTGAGAGAGAATTCTGGATTTAAAATCTAGCACAAACTTTATTAGCTATATAACTGAAAAAAATTTTATATATCTTTGTTTCCTCATTTTAAAAATCATGGTAATTTACATTATACATCTTGGTGTCATATTGTGGGTTGTTAAGATTATTAAATAAGGTAACACAGTTACCATGATATATGTTGAGAGTAAGAACTCACTGAATATTGATTATTATTATTATTATTATTATTGGCATTACCTTCCTCTTCCATTTTATCATTACCTTTACCACAAATATCATCATCACCATGTCAACGTGGTATATATATATATTCTGAAAAATGCCATGTTTATTAACTATTTTTAAGTGTAAAATGGTTCTTAATAGTATCAATAATCTATATGATTAAATAAGTATGACTGAGAAGAATAGCTGGGCTTATTTTTTCCTAAATCAGTTCCTCTCGAGGGACTGTCCTCACCAGAAGTGATTTAAAATTCCATCTAATGAGGGCTTTGCCAGCAGCAACACAAAGAACTTAAAGGATGCCTTTGATATCCAAACAGCATATTTTTAATTCTCACTTAGTAGACCCAAGAAGCTGAAACAAATTACTTAAGCTTTCAGTTTCTGGAAAGGTAGAACTTAAGAATTTCCTAAAATACATTTGATTCTGAAGACTTAATGAAAATTTATCCTCAGTCCATAAAACTAATCTTGCATTCATCTCTACTTTAGAAAGTTTTTACCCACACTTCATCCACTGAAATGTTAATGCTCATACCTGACATAGAGTCAGACCCTATTAGTTGTTGTTTAATGTGTATTATTAATCTTGTTTCTCTGAAAGTTTTGATGGTTACATATTTTCTTGGTGACAGCATCATCCCATTTAAAAAGGTACAATGTAGTTAATTAATATGTACACATACATGCACACACACTATTCAAGAGTCCTTTTTAAATACCCACCTTATATGATATCGTTAGGGCAAGTAATTCTATCTTATAATCAAGAAAAAAATCTACATTTCAGAGCAGTAAGTCATTTACTTAAGGTCACTTATTTAGTAAGTGACAGACCCTGGAATTCAACTCAGGTAGATTTTTACACTTCAAATCGGGTACTTTGGGTTTTTTTCTAACATAAATAGTGCTGCTGCACATGTATATTGTACTAAATTTGGAGCTATATGAGAGCAGGTACTTTTTAATGATTTCTTTATACTTTTCAGAATGTTTAATGTGTCTCTCAGAGTATGAGAGTGGTGTGCTGCCGCGTACATGGACCCCAGAACTAGTTCATCTCACATGAGCTGCGACGGGGTTCTGATTTCTTATGCTTCCAACACGTGCTTTCGAATACTATCTCTCAGACAAAGGTGACCATCCCACAGAAATGAGGATACAGATCTTGCTTGAGTCTATAAACAATTAAATACTGTTTAGCCAACTGATTATCAAACATTCATACACCCCTTTGTTCATTTAATACACATTTATTCAAATCTTATTGAATCAGTGCTAATATAACAGTACATAAGATATAATTTCTGAGCTGAAATGGTTTATAGTCTAGAAGACAGGACAGAGAAGAAACCTGAGAAAACCGGAGGGATACATTTGATGTGTAGGGTAACCACTGGGTATCATCAAAGCACCGAACATACACCAACCTGCTCTTAATGTCTCACCTGTATTAGCTCAATTAATAGTCATCTGAAAGACAGGTATTATTTTCCTCATACATAAAGTAATGTAATGGAAATCCAAATAAATTAAGTAAATGTTTGAAGATGTATGTAGTTATGTAGTGATCAAATCAAGGCTTAATGACGCTGATTGAAAAATCCAAGCTCCATATTACCTCTGTGCAAAGTACTTTGCTTGTACTGTTATGTCACTCACATGATTCTAGAAAACATGGTTGTTTGTGAGCCATTTTTTTTCCTGCTAGACTTTAGCCCCTCAGTGAAAAGAACCATATTTATGTTTCTGGGACTTACCCACGGTATCTGGCATCATGTTTTAGAAATGATAGCTTTAGAAACAAATTAAAGAGTCACTTCTCTCTATAAATACATATAAATGTATAAATAATATCAACTAAAAGAAATTAGACAAACACACCAAGCAAAATTTTACAAATACATTTTATAAGAGCAAAACGTAGGCTCTTATAGTAACGTAGGATGATCGCAATGCTCAAAGAATAATCCTGTTCTATTGTTAAATCAAATGGGATGTCTAATTAGCTAAGCACAGATTTTTCTTTCTTTTTTCCTCCCCCAGAAACCCATTCAATTTTTAAAATATTCAAAATTCCTAAACGAAACCATTTTCATCATCTATCTGTAAGTTGGTAGCACTATAGGAAATTGACAGCCTGACATCAGAGTTAAACACCCTTTTAATTCTTCTTTCTCCTAATTTGTATCATTAACTTATCTTAGTCTGTCAAAGTAATCAAAGCCATCCGTGGGGGAGAAAAGGTGACTTGTACGTGCAAGTATCATGTATTTATTAATATGATTATTTAAATCATATGGTTTGAGAGAGTTTCTTGGTAATGAGTACAATTGCTGACCATGTATATATTACTGCCATTCCACTAGGGCAGAAGTTTCATGCTCAGCTAAGCAAGCAGTCCCCGGCACCCAGATAGACTAGCATGGCCCTGAGTAATGTGTGTTCATGCACTGTGAGGACATGCATGTGTGGCCTGTGTGTACGGCACAAGCAAGCTAGAGAAATCAAATCAAAACATCAAGGCATCTGGGATAACATCTCTCATGTTTTTATTCCCCAGTCAGAATAGTATGAGACCTTGTGGCACATTATCTAAAACAAATGATCAACTTTCACCTTGAGCATGCATCATGGTGCACTGTAATTTTGACATTAAACGTTCTTCTCGTCCTTAGCATCTTTCTCAGCTCATTACCTTCCAGAGGCTACTGTTTGGGGCTGTTCAAGGAACTGTCTCTCCAACACTGGGTGGAGGATAAGGAACATCTACTGGCCTTTCAATCCCCAGCCTCTCATGGCACATGTGAGATTTCATGCCACCACTGCAAATCCAATTTCCCAGACTGAGTCTGGTCAGTGCCAGTAACTACATGTAAAACCAACTTAAAGAAACTGACATTTGTTGGGGTCTCTAGTATGGGTTTTCTTTTCCTTTTTCTCTTGCCCATTGTCTGCTTCCCAGCAAAAGAAAATTATACATATGCATGTATATATGTGTGAACTAAACATATGAAAATATATATTCCTATTCAGAGATGAGAAACACACACTTACCCATTTCGAATTCCCTAGGAAGAAGAGTGCAACTTAATAGAATGCAGTGTTTTATTTTTAGTTTTGAGAAAGTATTCATTAAGGGTAAAACAGGAAAGACGATCAAAGCACATGAAAGAGAAGCTGTATTCTTTGTACTTTCCTTGTTGTCTTGACTGAAATTTAGTCCTCTTCACCTCTGGCCCCACTGGATTCGCTAACCTCCAATTTTCTTCTCCCTGTTGTGTTAAACTAAAAAATGGGCCTAGAAACCAGACAATAGGGTTGCCTGTGACTTATGTATGTTTGGAATAGGAATTACTACCTGAGTTTTCTCAGATACTTTTGATTCTTTTGAATATTTTTTCACCCTCAGGAAAAGGGGATCTTTTTTCCTTGTTTCTCCCCCTCCCACTTTCATCGTCAATTTACAAGCTGCCTAAAGTAGGCATGAGGAAAACTTCAGGCGGCGGTCCCTTTCCCTCTCAGGCACCAACGCTGGGACCCGCTGCCATCACCAGTGCTCCAGGTACATAAATAACATCGTGTTGTTTCCCCGCATTTGCTCACTGCACGGAAATCCTAAATTCCTCTCAAGGCCAGCCTTCTATAGAGACAGGGCAGAACAGAATAGCAGAAATAACAGGTTTTCTTAAAGCATGTGTCGTAAAGCAAAATCATGAGATTTCCTAGCTCAGCCAAAGCACAAAAATTGGAAGTGAAAAAAATGTACTGTTCAGTGATCCAGTCAATGGGACTAAAGCACAACACTCCCAAGAGGTGTTTTTGGTAATCTCACCCAGGATTTTCTAAGTGGAGATGTGTATCTTGTGATCCTGTGTCTTTTTATCTTTTCCGTATCTATTCTGTGCACCATCATCATTTGTATGAGTTTCCTGTAATCCAAGCATCTGCAAGGTCTAGCACCTGCAGTTTCTGCTATACCCTGATTCTTTCCTGTTCCTTTTCCTTTCCAAACACCCCTCTCCCACCCCATTCAAGGAGTTAACTTGTGTTATGGAGCCCCAGAGTTTGCTCAGTCTGCCTTGCCTGCTGGGGCTCTGCTGTGTCCCAGCACTGGGCTCCCATGTCGGCTCCTTGCAAAACTCATGAGCACAGCTGGGTGGAAAATAAAGACTTTTTTCAATTAATTTTAAAGATTAGAAAAATGCCAATCCAAGACATTCAGAAATTAATTAAATAGGCAATGTGTGGTAGCATAAATATATATATATGTTCACATAAACATATGAACATGTGTTTGGTTACTTTAAAATAACCAAAACCATTTAAAGATTTTCAGTTTCCATCAGGAAGAAGCAAGTGAGTTAACTACTATAGGTCGCATAAAACATTGTACCTAAATGGTAGTTATTTATATATGTGTAAAAAATACACATATGCAGTATTTTTATTGTTGAGGGTATGTTACTAATAGTCTAAAACTAAAAAGAGGCAAACAAATAAAAAACAAATAAATCAATAATTTGAAAAAATCAAGGACAAGTTTCCCAGCCAAACAAATTCACTGGAGACTTTCATGTCCTTTAAAATTATTATTTTTTCTTTACCATCAACAACCCATAAAGCCTTTGTAGGAACAAAATTTTTTCAATATTAAGCATTGCAAAATTAAATTAAGAAAATGAATTAATACTGTTTAAGCTCTGAAATCATAGGTAACAGTCAGAAAGGACTACAATAATATATTATTCAGGTGATTTTTGAAACAATAAGAATGTATAAATCCTTTTAAAACAAATACTTCGATGTTTTCTGTAACTGATTTTGTTGTTGATCCTGGAAACTCAGCAGTGCACAGAATAGACAAAGTCACGCTCACCTCACACATTGAGCACCTGACTGGTTCCACATTAGAGGGTGAGAACATCATTTCTTATAAATTATTTAAGTCCTAAATTATCTAGTTTCTTACCTTAGTCATTGGAGGTGCTCAAAATTTTGTTTTAAGAATAAATGAACTGTGCTCACTTCTGCAGCACAGGTACTAAAATTGCAATGGTGCAGAGAAGATCAGCACGGTCCCTGCACAAGGATGACAAAAAACAAAAGCAGATAAATAAAAAGAAATCAGCTAATGCCTTTGACAAAGGGATGCTTGCTTGCAGAAAGCAGTATGCCTGCATGTACAATGGAAAGCCAAAAGATTTTTTAAATGCATACTTAGTTATAAAGAAAAAAATTACATCCAAGTCTATGTTGTAATACTAATTATAATGTGTAATATTTTGATAGTACATTTCTAGAGGTATTAATACTTTGCTTACTCCTTTGCCTACAATTGAACTTCAATATTTATAATAACCTACACATAAATGGTAATATTTTACTTTTACCAGAAATCCAATATTGAAGTTTTTATATGAAGTGGAAAATCTTGCCCATGTGACTCATACGTTGGGCCTGTGGCTCTAATGCCTTTAACAAGACAGCCTAATGGCCCATTATTGTTTTTAACATGCCACCTTAAAATAACCTTTCAGCAAATTTTCTGACATATTTTATCTCAGCCTCCATTTATTTCATTTATATTGACCCTGGTCCCTTTAAAATGGCTGGGTTTTGAGAAACATTGGTTTAAGCACAGCATTTCTGCAAAGACTTTAGGATTCTTCCAGTAATTCCAAATTGAGGCTGCTTAGTTTTATGGGTAGCAATCTGCTCTTCTTTTGGAATCTGTCAGGATCAGAAAAATACACATTAATCACTTACTATAGGAGCCTGTACGGCTCCCAGTGTCCCCTATTTCAAGATACAATTGGACACTTATCAGAAATTACCCACATCCACACAGAGGAGGAGTTGGCTGTACAGTGTTAACCAAGGACTGCCCCTCCTTGTCAGATGGTGTTCTGAGAGACCCCACAGGGCTGCTGTATATTTGTTCTTTGTTTATTGATGTACCATAGGGATTGTCTCACTTCCAGGCGGCATTCAATCCCTGCAGTGGCTCCAAAAAAAAAAAGCAATGCAGCTTTTAAAGAGCATTTGGGTCAGCAGCAGCACCACCTGCAAAGAACTTCCTTAGACTGATTAGGCCCAGTAGTGGAGGAGCTGGGGAAGATCATGGTTCTAAACTGGACGAGTAGTATTGTGGGAATTCAGAGAGAGATTTAGTTGGTAACTCCTTCAAAGATGTGAAAACACCTTTTGGACTGTTTGACATTGTGTGAAAATGTGTGGTCCCAGGAAATCATTGAACAGAAGACTTTGGGGATAATTTTCACCAACTGAATGTCTTTACATGGCCATTACCTTTGAGACTCATCTTCTCTAACATCCTAGCCTGGATTTGTGGGGTTTTCATTCCATTTTCCATCGCTAGCATATAGGACTGTAGGTCAGGGAAAAACTTTTTCATACTGCTCTTGGAAATGCAAAATCAGAGCCAGCTATCGAGAATGAGAAAGTATTACTTCTCTAAAATGTATGAGGTAACTGCACCACTCTTTTTATTATTGATTGAGAGAGAGAGACATCGATTTGTTTTTCCATTTATTTATGCATTTATTGGTTGCTTCTTGTATGTGCCCTGACTGGAGATTAAACCTACAATGTTGGTGTGTCTGGGTGATGCTCTAGCCAACTGAGCTACCTGGCCAGTGTTGAATCACTCTTTCTTAGCATACAAGCCAAGCAAAACACTCAAGAGAAATATATACATTATTTATTGATCATAGATTATTCTCTCTCTAAAAATATGTAAATTTCATTCTTCAAACTGCAAGATTACTGGATTATTTATAGTATACCTCCTATCTACATGTCCAGATTAATGTTTCAGTTTGAAAGATAGAAAAGACAGACACTGAATACATCTATTCATTTCATTCTATTCACATTTCACTTATAATTATTTTATTCTATTCAAATCAAGAATTTAAAACTGGAAAGTAAAGATTTAACATGCAGTAAAATAAATGACACTATCGAGTAGTAATCAAGTGTCAAATTAAAATATATTAAAAAATCCTGACACATGAACGTTGTTAAAATGTGAATTCATATTGTCATATATATACCTATGTAAAAAATTTTAAAAGTTATATAAGACATTGACACTTTGTGCTTTTAAAAATTCTTTTAACTTTTAAGTAATATTTTAAAAAATTTTTGTTTTATTCCATTTGTCCCCATTTCCCGTTGCTTTCCCTTGGCCGCACCTCCAAGTCAATCCCTGTCCTGTTGTCCATGACCACGGGTCGTTTACACTTGTTCTTTAACTGGGCCCTTCCCCTTCTTTCCTAAAAAAGATCAAAGAATACTTTAAATATTGTTTATAAGGAGTATATTCAACCTCAACACACACTAGGTCATCAAAGGTGTTCTTGAATAAATAAATAAGTGATTGAACAAACGAGAGAATGAATAAATTAATTAAATACAAATAAATCCGTGAATAAATAAATAAATGATGGCATAGTTCAGAAAAGATTGCTGTTTTCAGGACTGAGTGAGAAATCAAATCTGGGACTTGAACGAAAGAAATCTGAGAAACAAACACAGAGAGGAGCACACTGTACTGGGATGTCACGTGAGGAAGCGAGAGTGAGGAGGGCACTTTCCACAGCCGAGGTTAGGAAAATAGGGGGCATTCATTAAAAAAATATGTATGTGGTATTTTGAGAATGATATTCAAAGAAAATTAACTTGGCAGAGTAAGAATATAGATTAGCAGAAACTTTGTATAGTTTTATAAACATGTAAAAACACTTTTGAGAATTTAATATTTGCCTTGCATTCCAAATTTAAAATTGTCTTAAGAAGATCACTGGGCATATGAAAGATTATGTTACTAGAGATACTCTTTTTAATGTGGTTTGAATGGTTTAAAAATAGAAACAAAAATAAAACAAACCAAAGAACTATAAAAAGGCTACAGAATAGATTTGCTTATAAAGTATGTAAATAATTTATTGATAAAAGTGTTAGTACAGTATTTATTGAGGAAAAACGAGTTTTAGAAAGTGTTTTTTATATAATCTATGAATGAAAAACGCATACATTTCTGGGTTTGTTTACTTTTACTGATTTACTTATAATAGTGCCGTATGATTTTTTATGACATTCAATGATTTCCTTGTTTAAATTTAAGCTGCATTTGTAAGATTCTCTTATCTAATTATCTATCTATCTATTCCTTATTAGTGCTGGTTTGAAGTTACTGAATTATGCTTTAACCACGAGCTCTTCATCGTTAAATGGAGCTATTAAGTGCTAGTTCACAGGTCTGTCATACAGATAATACTAGAGAGCACCGAGAGTCGCCCCTACCCAGGTAAAAGGGCTCTAGACCTGTGAATTCTCCCTCCAGGGGTTCTGTTCATGTGATGTTTTTCTAATTGCACTGAACAGTTTTTAAAAGTGAGTAAATCGGAATCCTTTAATTCTTAGTAGTGTGATGCAGTGCCATTATTAATAAGTACCAAAAATGGAATTTATTTATAAAAACTGAGTTTATTCTTACCTGGTTAAACTTCAGTCGCTTCCAAATACTCTAAATTTGATGCAATATAAGTATCAAGATTTTTCCCCACTGCTCCAGTTTTTAAATTCTTTAATTTTAATGCCTTTTGGTGCTTCTGCCATTTTTTGTTTCACCTTTTTCACATCAGCAAAATGTTTCCCTTTGAGGACTTTTATCATTTGGAGAAACAAACAAAAAAGTTGCTTGGGGCCAGATTAGGTGAATAGGGAGGCTGGGGCACAGGGGTCACGCTGTTTTTGGTCAAAATCTGTTGAATACTCACTCACCATAGTGTGGAAAGGTGTGCTCATAAATTACTCATCATGAAATGGGCAAACACATTGAAAGAGTCTTTAAAGAAACAAATTCACTGAAGTCAAATTCAGCCTTTCACAATGACAGCTGGTTCGCTGGTACAGATGGGTTCCTAGAATGTTCACCTAATGGAGAAAGCTTTTACTACAAGGAGCCTGCCCTCCAGAAGATAATTCTGGTTTTTTTAGGGTCCCCCTTTGTATAGCTAAACACTGTCCAATAAGTAGTAGAGAGTGTGAGTAGAAATTCATCATAATGAAATTTTAAAACAACTGTAATACCCTTTGGGGAGATGAACATAAAATATGGTATTTCCAGGAATACACATACTTTTCTCTTTCCAGATGTCTTCATCTCTCTAAACAGGAAAACATTTGTTACTACTGTGGGGAGCACACAGCCGTAGTCCTGCACGTTAGGGATTTTTCAATTGGTCACCTAATTCACTTGGCAAGGCAATGGTGAGAACTTCAGAAGAGGCAAGAACAAGGCTCAAAAATGAAAGAAATCATTTGGAAGACGTTATGCGACTTACCAAATTTATGGAAGTAGATTAATTTTTAAGAAATGTGATTCCTTAAAAGGAAGTTTTTCTTATTGATGAAATGAGAGCATTGACTTTTCTAATTGGCTGAGGATTGCCTTCTTGGTCAAGGTGGGAAGGTCGAGAAGGTGTTTTGGAGGTAATGGCTGTAGGGGCTTTTTTGTGTGTTTCAGGTATTTCCTTTAAGGCAAGTAAGCAGACAAATAAGCAAACCAAAAAATTCCTGAGAGAAGTGAAAGAAAGATTTATCTACTGAATTTCTCTTTAATTACACAACTGATAGAAACATTTAAGATCAAAGCAGACAACTATAATCTTATAAATGTATTTTTAAGGAGGGTTAATACAATGCAATACTCTGGTCATAACAAAGTAAAAAAAAAGTTTTTCTATTTAAGCATTTATTTGGCATAATCAAAGCCATTTTACCTGGCCCAAATGGGCTGAGTAATAACTTTGGAGAACAAAACAGGCTTTGTTGGAATGAATATGGGTATAATTGAAAGAAACCAAAAAACTTTGTTCAAATCATTAGAGGAACTACAAACTAAATTGAAAACTAATTGCAAGGCCAGGCTTCCACATTTAATCAGGTAGTAGCTATCAGGGTCTCAGCTAGCAGGCTCTAAATGAATTCTCTGACATTATTAGTAATTGTAGCATCACATTGCACAAAACAAGCTAAACATAACTCTCATTGCCATGAGGCCTGCTTCTGAGGAATTTATTTTGCATCAATTCTCGACAATGAAAAAACCCACAAGCCCGAAAACCAGATCAATAGAACTGTCAGTGAGTCACCGACACTTCTTAACTCTGTCTCTTCCCACAGATGCAACACCTGCTGTCGTTTCTGGTTCTGTGCTCTCGCTCGCCTGGGGAGTGATGGTAGAAATTGTAGCAACCTGAGCAGGGACCGTGTCACAGAGGGCAATGTATCTTGTGCCCTGTCGGCAAGGAGAACTGCCAACGAAATGTTCTTAATTCACAATGGACAGATTATGAAACTGAAACATGAGCACAGAAGCTGTGTAGGAGGAGGAAGGAGAAGAAATGAGGAGTAGAAAGAAGAAAGTGGCAGATGTAATTTTTTCTGTTATTTTTTTTGTTAACAGTGCTGGGTTTTAATAAATCTCTAATGATCTGGATGTTTGACCCATGATTTTTTGAAGGCCCCTGGGATTGAAGGTGAAGAGGTGCTACTTTGAATTCTGGAATAAGGAGGATGCCATAATTTCCAATGCTATTTGTCTCTTTTTTACTGATTTTCCTTCCTTGTTCCACCTTCTTTCCTTCCCTTTTTTCTTTCCTCCCTTTCTTTCTCAGATCATGTAATCACTGAGACACTAAATCATTTTGAAAGAGAATATTTCATTGCATGAGTGTGTTTGGTGGTGGGGGAAGCTTAATTTAAGTAACATTTCCTCAATTATGTCTTTGCCAATTTCAAATCCTTCCTGTGAGTTTATTCTGTCAGAAATTTGTTATTTTTTTACCTAAATGAAATACTTTACATTTTCAAAACAGGAACATATCTACTTGTAATACATTTTCATGCCTTAAGCCTTGAGATGTTTAAATGTTCTTGTATGTAACTACAAAAAAATGTTGACTACCTCAACTCTCTTTTTAGGATAATTATAACTTGTGTTCAGTGGAAACAGCACACATTTAGCCTTTTGACAATGGGAGAAAAATTGGTTCACTCTCATTTTATTAAAGCAAAACCTTGTTACAACAGATATTTGTATAACAACAGACCAAAATCCGATCCTCCAGTATAAAGATTGGCAAGAATTGTTTTATATGTCTTGGTTCTGGATTACATAAGTCTAAATTATAAAACGATTTAATGTATAAAATATTTACCAAGTTGTTGTGCTTCAGAAACAAATAATTTAAACCAGTGCTATTTTCAAAGAATCTCCCAGTCTACAATATCAAGGATGTAAAAATTACTTTATATGTTAAAAAAAAACCCTGCCCTTTAATGAGAGAAAATATTAGACAGTTGTAAGTGCACAGCTACTAACTGACTGATGTCTGATCCCCGACACAGGATGTCATCCTCAACCCAGTGCCTGGCTGCGCAGCATCCTGTGGGAACCACAGGCTTCCAAAGATTCCTTTTTACAAATAACAATCAGTTCTGATAGAAGAGATGCAAGGAAAGCCAGATAAATCTTGCACATCATTACTAGCCTCATTGTTTTGCAAATCAGTGGCATAAAGTAGAACACGTGCAGGAATCCTCTTACAGGTTTCTGAATGCTAGGGATTTCAGGGATGTGAATCCTTGTTGATTAGCAGTAAAGGAATAAGCCTCCTGACAAATCATTACCTTTACCAGCTAAGTGGCTGGTTTAAATTAAAGATTCCTGGTTATTGTTTGAATTCATCAAGATTTGTCCATCTAAAATGATGAGCCTTTCCCTATTTATTTGTCAGTACATCATTATCCTGACGTCTGCCACATCTGATCGCTAGCTCACTTGAATAGCTCAAAACAGCATGTTGAAAGTATCCTATTTATAGTAGAGATATGTAGAGGAATCCAAAACACTGTCTGCTTTAACAGTGCTAGCCCTCTCTTGGCAAGAAAGTCTTCTCAGGAGACTCTTATTTCTGAAATGATCAAGTCCCAAAGCTGAGTGCCATAACAATGGAATAAAAGGTGATTTATCTGCATTTTAACCAGCTATATTTTCCCCCTTTGTAATTTGCTTTTACAAATGCAATTATTCATTTTCTTCAGTAGGTGACTAAGTTGGTCGTATTTCACTTATAGGTATTTAATATCTGTTTTCTTGTAATGATTTTTCAGTACTGTTTTCCACAAATGTCAAAATCCTGAGTTGTTTATTTGAATCCTGAGTTATTGCTCTAATAATGAGAAGCTCTAATTATAGAGTGCAGTGAATGAACTAGGCAGCAGAGAGCTTGCATCCCAGTATTACTGCTAACATCAAAATGTGAAGAGTGCTGGTAATTTCTTTAAAATGCATTCCCTAATTTCTCCATTTGAATACGGGCTGGTGTCTTTAGAGGGGTTGAGGCAAGCCCTGGAGTAAGAAACTTTTGTGTTGTTTGTACTCTATTCAAACTGAGCTTTATCTCTGTTTAAGCAGAGGAGTCACCGGAAGTGTACTGGCCTGTAATTGCTGAAGACTGCACTTCTCACCCAAGTGAAGCAGCAGTGCAGAGAGCAGGGTTTGCACCCTCACCCTCAGTTGTTGGTGTGGGCAGTGCGGTGACACTGCACACTCTCTACCACTTTGGTTTGTTACTCATATCCAAGCAAGAATGGGTACAGGGAGCACACAAAGAAAGTAGCTGTTTTCCCTTCCCACTTTCCATCTGTTGTGGAAAACATACAGGTTTTTCCGCCACAGGTTTAGAACCACCCCATGTCCTTGGAGCACAGACTCAGACTGAGTTGTAATGGCAGTATGAACCTTCCTCCTACTCCTCAACCCACAAACCTATTTTAAGGCTGCATTCTGAGAATAGCCTCCCTGGTGATGCTGTTGGAACATAAGCTACCGTGTTAAACAGCAGTGGCGTGAGACTGACTAAGCATGGTGAACAGGATGGCTAATGCCTCTCCAGAGCACTTGTGCCTACCAGTCTTGCTCTGCGTGTCCTGGGTGGATGGAATGCCCTTGCTACTCTTTCAGTGTTAAATGGGGCAAAATTCCTCCTTACCAAGGCAAAACCTAATTTTATTATATTTTTTACTTAACGCATTTAGGGTTTTCTTTCACTAAATATTTGCTGAGTTTTTACCAAAAAAATTAAACTGAATTTCTCCATCAATTGTTAACTTACTGCCTCAGTCCCAAACTCAGTAATTAGAAATTACACATGAGGAATAAAAACGATTTAAGAGATTAGAAATAACCAGGAAAGAACATTGAAGAAATAGCTGGCTCTGTAATTAATTAAAACCCAGGCCCTTGTCCCCCTCTCTCTTTTCTCAGTGCACACTGATCTAAATGGGGTATGTCATGTGAGACCAGTTATTTGGGGGCTTCAGATTATAGAGCTATGACTCCAACCATGTAGGTTCTATTCTTGGCTAAATCATAGATAATTTGTAGAATCTTTCTAAATTAATTTTAACCATTTCTCACATTGAAATGCACACAGCATTAATTTATCGGTCACTTGTTTACTCTATTAAGGTGCTTGTTTGTTAGTAAGCACCTTATTTTCCTTGTTCAGGAAAACAAGATCAGTCTAGTTCTTATGGATCTCACTATGTCTTTTGTTCTAATACATTTTTTGTGTCACTCAACTGTGCAAAAATTGTGATGCCTGAATCAGCGTGGAATACACAACTTCCAATAGCTATAAGGTGACGTTTATGTTGCTTTAACAATTCTACTCTGAAATTATTTATAGTTACATTTTTAGATAGGCAAATAGAAGACATATCCTACATATAATATTATTTTACAATTAAATTAAATTGACTGCAAAACTTGAAATTAAGTGGTAGCTATAAAGACACCATAGACAAGAATGAGTGCACTGTACCCCCTGCTGATGTCCCTGGAGACAAAGATTTCAGAAGAATAGGGACAAATGTTGATTCTGTTGCACATAATATCTGCTTATTTAAGCACTTGAGAAAGAAGGCACATTTTACTTTTCCACCAGCTCAACTGATAGTAAAACTGTAAATTCTGAAAGAGAATTAGAATAATAATAATTTTTCAAGGTGGATCTTATCTGAAAAACTAACTCTTCATAGCTAAACTTTATGCCTCCACTTAAGCTTCTTAAATCTTATGCTTTCAAAACTAATCTTCATATATAACTTTTATAATTAATAATTATGCCTTCATAAAAGAAAGATATGGTCATTGCTTTTCATTTAATTTGCTTTAATCCTTTTACTCTTTGGTATCTCCAAATAGTGCTAAATGGTGAGCACGGTGCTAACCGGAATTCTCTCCTTGAAGCTGGGTCTGTAAAGACTTTAGTTCTTACCTCAGAGGTCTCCCGAATCCTGTTAATGACTAGGGGCTACTGAGAATGTATCAGTGGAGACCATCTCATATAAAAATGAGTCTACATTAATATAGCAATCCATTATATATATCAAAACAACTTTAGAATTTTTCCTTTGTATATAGAGAAATATATGAAGTGAAGGAAGATATTAGTTGTGGAAAATTAAATGAAGAGTATAAATGGAGATCAATGTGAACTTTAATGGTGGCCTTGATATAAAAATGGTTTTCTTTAATTAGGTGCTAAAAAATGACATTTTTCAACAACAAACTTCTTTTTAGCCACATTTGGGTTGGGGATAATTTGTGTCTCAATGTCATTCCTCTTTTTTCCCAATAATAATGAAGAATATGAACCAATTCTCAATAATAGTTTGGACACTTAGAAACTGTAGTGGTTATATTAGTTTATGCTATATAAACTTACATTCCCCAAATAGCTTGTAATGCTAATGGCATTTATCAGGTATTGTTTGTAAAAAATATGAATAATAATAGTCCATCTGGTATAGTCTTTTTTCAGCAGAGGAATGATACAAATTAATGTTGGCCTGGATGTAATAATCCATTTAGGATGACTCATGAAAGAAATAAAAATGATAATTTGCTCTCCTTTAAAAAAATTACATAGTAAGTATTTGTCCACTAGTTATTTTTTATGCTTTTTTTCTAACAGCCCACTCTAAGATTCTTTAACTCAGTCAAATGCTTTGTGTGTCTCTGGGGAAAATATCTAAAAACATCAACAGTACCACTGCATCAACAGTAATGTTAAATGTATATTTACAGAGACCTAACTGTACATTTTATTTAGGGGAGAAGAAACAAAAGGTGTATATAAAGATGCATCAAGTATTATAACAAGAAATATGAAAACTAATATTTATTGAGTGTTGAATAACTTCTTTTAAAATATCCCTTTTATTTTCACAGTTGATCTTTGAGGCAGACAAATGAATGAACCCCATTTTACAACTGAGGAAACAGAATCCCAAAATGTATAAGAAACATCCTGAGGTCACACATCTGGGACATGGCAGAGGTGATATTCAGACCCTGGTCTGTTTTCCAACAAACATATGCCCTTACTCACGGTGAAATATGGGTTTTGTGCATGTGCTACTGGAAAGCAAACCTAGATAATAAAGTGTTATGGAATGCCAACATTTTGTGATTAAATGCATTTTATTAATCATAAAAACTATGAATAATTACTTTTAACAATAGTAGATTACACAGGAGTGTCCAACCTGCAGCCAACAGGCCACATGTATCTCAAGGTGGCTATGAATGCAACCCACCACAAATTCGTAAATTTACTTCAAACAGTGTGAGATTTTTTTTGTGATTATGTGTTACAATGTATTTAATGTGTGGCCTAAGGCAACTCTTCTTCCAGTGTGACCCAAAGACACCAAAAGGTTGGACGCCCCTGACACCTTTGTTACTACTCATTCATAACCCAACATTCTCCCTCCTTTTTTTAAGTTGATCTTTCCCTTTTCTTGTTCCATCACTCTCTCCTTTCTCTAAGTTATTCACTATGAATGTTATCACAGTGTAAAGAGCTCAAGCAGGAAGGAAAAGGTTAGAGTATATAGAATTTTTTAAAATTTCAACTTGTAGGACCTACTGATTGGCTGGCATTTAAGGTGGGCAATGAAAGATCTCTATTATTCTTCCTTACTGGATAGAAGTATGGTAGAGTAGAAACAGTGAAAAATACAGGTTTACACAAGTAAGGATTACATTTTAGCTCACCCACCTGCTAGGTCTAAAAATTTGAACAAATAATTCTGTGTTTTTAGCCTATCTGTGCAATGAAGCTAATAATACTGCTAATTTTTAATGAGTTATAATTATATTTTCAATTCAACTTTAAAAAGTGTATGAGTGCTTACTATGTATCAAATATTTTTCTAGATTGTTAGGATTTGCCTGAACAAAAGAGACAATTATCTCACTCCTGGTGGAATTTACATTTCAAAGAGGAGAGATAAAAAAAAGTTGATAATTGACCTAATACATAAATAAATCATTCTTATGCCAGACAGGGATTTAGAAAACCAAAGAAGCAAATGTAGATCAGGACAAGGGCTGGGTGTGGGACACACTGCAGTTCTGACCATGCGGTGTTGGGGCAGTATCACAGGGAAGGTCACAGAACTACAGAAGGAGAGGTGGCTATGTGGACCTCCCCGAGGAACAGGTACAGCTGGGGCAAAGACTCTACAGAGAGACGGCCTTGTGTTCGAAGAAGTAGAAACAGCGAGGCAGGACATAACCTACAGATATTGCAGAGTGATATACCCTGCCTCCGAAGAAAACTTAGTAAGTGCAATTGTTACTATGTTTAGGTGAGAAGTGTTAAGCTTACAAACAGAAAAATATGTGCTGTAACCTGAACAAATAAACATAGGAATGTAAATATTTAATTAATACTTCCTTTGTGTCAAGCATTGTGCTGATCACTCAAAACCATCTCTCATTTATCCCCCATGAAAGTCCTACATGAACACGTCATTCCCATATCCACTATACAGAGAGGAAAACTGAGGCTCTAACAGATTAAGTCACTGGTTCAGGACTAAAATCTTATAAACTGACAGAGATGTTATCAATGATCTTAACATGATTTCTTTTAGTTTAAGATTAAATTCACATCTCACTTTTTTCCTATTTAAACACACTTGTCCTGTCGTTCTGATTTCCAGATTAGCCCTTATTTCCTTCCACTTCTCACAGGGGCTTCTCTGAGCTCTCTATCACAGCCTCTCAGTAAAATTCATTCAGTCGTACTCGTTGTGGAAAAGAAATTATTTTTCACCGACTCTCCTCTCTATTTCTCTCTTTCCCTAGAGATTGAATTTAATTGTTCTCTAGCTATATTTTGTGCAGGGATTTTATTTTAAATGTGACCAAGAAACAATATTGTGATTTCAGTTCCTAAATCATATAAGTGTCCTTTTTAATGATAGTATTTATCACCTCTCAAGGTATTCCTACCTATATTAGCATTGATTTATTTTCATTCTCTTTTAGATATATATTTTCTGAATGATTTTAGTGTTAAAAAAGAGAATTATCATTAGTTTTTGTTAAAAGTTTTACTTAATAGTATACAAACATATAATCAGATTTTAATGTTGTCAATAGAAAAAAAGCCTGTATTTAGGGACACGTATAAAATAAAGGTATTGTCTTTATTTATCTAGGGTTTTCATATTAGATATTTATGAAATATTTAATTACCCCTCTATTATCTAGGGTTTCAATAATATAAATATTACAAGTTTTTCCTTTTTAAAAATTATTGTCTTTCACTATTATTGATTAGATATTTTCAAAATTTACCCTAAAAACAACATAGGTTCTGATATATCTTCTAAATCTAGAATGCCATTTGTTAATTATATTTTCCCAGGGTTAATATCTATACATCATAATATCTCCATGTTATTCTATTTTCACATAATATTCAAAATCATAGTTAATTATTTATGTTCCTCCTAATTTCACCTCTCTTGTTTGTGGGTTTATATACTAATGACAAAGAACTTGAAACTTATTACCAGAGTATTTAAACTTTAAGCAAGTATAAAGATCCAAAAATTATATAATAACCAAAAATTATATGCTTACCAAAAGTATATAAATTTGATTTTAAGAACAATTGGATATAAAGTTAGATTTTCTAATTTTAATCTGTTAATTTTATCATGGTTTGGACCAAATAGAATTTTTATTCCCTTAGGTACAGCTGATATGACTTTCAGTGTAGTGAGGTCTACCCACAATGCAGCAGATTTATAATCTGCAATTTTTGACCCAGATGTTTGCCATGCTTCCTCCTTAAAGTCAGGGTGCAAGATCTCATATGGGTACCCGACCTTTTGGCATCTCAGCCACACTAGAAGAGTTGTCTTGGGCTACACAGTAAACACATTGTGACACATAATCACAAAAAAATCTCATAATGTATTAAACACATTTACAATTTTGTGTTGGGCTGCATCCACAGCCATCCTGGGCTGCATGGGGCCCATGGGCTGCAGGTTGGACACCCCTGTGAGATTACCTGAAAAATCCTAATCTCCACTCTGTGGCTCATGAACTCATTGCTTATGTCCATTGTTCTGACACCCAGCTATTAAACCATTGACTAATACAACTTTCAGTGTTGAAGAAAATTGGAAGTTTACATGATACATGCTCTTACTCCACAGATGAGGAACTTGGAGCTCTCATAAAGGAAAAAAACTAGCACATATGTAACTTTCATCTTAACACAGTATAAAAATTGTTATCACATAAATGTGTCAACCAGCAACTTTTGTTAAATATTTAGCATGTGTATTCAATTAAAGCACAGCAAATACTTTGGATTAAAATGGAAAAAATGTGATTTTCAGCAAAAAAAAACCCTTTAAGAACATTTATAGTTCTCAAGAATAGAGTACACAAATTACTTTTTGTGATTTTGTTACCTATAATGTTGGGATATATTAAAGCTCGGGACAGTGAGAAGCAAGAAAGTAAAGGCATTATTGAGATGAATCAGTGAAAATTGAAGATCTAAAAAAGTAACTTAAATGTTCAATCAAATACTTTACCCAAAGGACAGGAATATCTATCATGTTATAAATGAGAAAGAAAAAAGTGACATGTTGAATCAGGAAGAAAGGAGCTTTTTATTAAAAGAAGAACTTTAACTATTTCGTATCACTCTAACCCTTTGCTTGCTCCTAACAGACCATTGAGAGTAAATCCCGGGGTACAAAAATATTAAGGCAACTACACAAATAAAAAGCTATGAAGTAATGTCAGCTGATTACCTTTGCAAAAATGTATGTTGTTTTAAATGTAAATATTATCTTATTTTTGCATACTGTTTGTGGCCTATCCCTGTTTTCTTCTATGATTTTTTAAATATCTTGAACTAAGTAAGGGATATTCATGATAGGTATGTTTCTCAAGGTGTCAGTTAGGTCTTAAATTGTTTTTGAAAAAAAAAAAAACAACAGTGTGGTCTGCTGCTAAAAATTCAACTTGATCTGGAAAATGAAGCCAGTCACATTATCACAAAATATAGCTAGTAGATTTGAATTTTTTCCTTACCAAAATGAAGAGTTTTATTGTCTTTTTGCTGTCACATTAGACATTGTCTTACTTTGTCACATTTACTTCATTTTCCATTTTTTACATGTCAGGAACTTCACCTGACCAATTAAAATTTTAAAAATTAAAAAAATCTCCTTTGATTTTACTTTCAATACTTACACAAACTCATATACAATCACCTCCATTTTACAGGTTAAGAAAATAATTTTCATAGATTAACTCATTTAGTATTACCGACTTAGTATGTAGAATTAAAGAAATTTGAATGCCATTGACCGTAAACTTTCTAAAAGTCTCATATGTAAGAATGCCTGCAGCATAAAAGTATGTCACCAGTTGATAATGGCTTCAACTTCATTTTTAGGCAAGCTCTTCAAGAAAGATAGTTAACCTTTTACATTTTCTAAAACAATATCTTGGAAAGAAATGAGCTTGTATTCTTAATTCTCTGACCCACAGTGATTACAGGATCCATTAAGAGGCTCTTGTCTTATAGAAACAGAAATGTAATCAATGTAGGTTACTGGTCATTCTCCGAAAAGATTAAAAGGTTACTTCAGAGTTAGGAAACACAATTAAACTGCTAAAATAAAACTTGCTTCACTGCGATATATAGTATGTGTCTGGCATAAAAGCAAAATGAATAAAATGAACACTTCACATGTGTTCTAGAAATCCAATACATTTTAGCTTGTATTATACTTTCATATAATTTATCTTTTGCACAAAATTGTGCTGCTTTTCTCTGGAGTTTGTTCATTATGATAGTTTTTGTGTGAATTTATTATTGTTCATAATATATAAAAATTAAAATCACATTTGCTTTTTAGTATGTTAATATGTTTCTTTATTCATTGAGTTGTATACAACAATTAGTGCACGTGGGCCTTATGCTAAGTTCTAGGAGCACAACTTTAAAACAGACGGACATTCCTTGACTACACAGAACTTGTGTTTTATTGGTGGATGCAGACAAGGAAGTGGTTGAGTACAACATGGGATAATAATCGTGAGTGAAAGTATATGGGGACTTGAAGGATCATTCTGGGCTTGGCACATGCAAAAATTGTTTTAACATCAAACTTGACATCTGACAAGTGAAAGAAAATTAGCCAAATAATGAGAAAAGTGAAAAGAATCTAGGAGGCAGAGAGATTAGAGGTAGTCGAAGAACTAGATGACTAATGAGATATGGGGAGCACCAGAGAGAAAGGAATCAAGCAAGTGGGAGGACAGTCGTACCAAGCCATGCAGATATATTTACTTTGGTTTTGAACACACTGCATCTTTGGTGAATATGAGATAATTAGTTGGAACATTTTATATATGTGTGTGTGTGTTTGTGTATATTTGCTTCTAAGAATCATATTTTTCACATTTTAACATTTGTTAAATCCAAATGCATAGCACAAGCATTTGTAATTGCTGGCAGACTTGCATGGTTTTATGTAAAGTACTGGGGCATATTACAGTGAATAGTGGCTTCAATTGAATGAAATATGATATGCCATAGATTTTTGTCTCATCCTGCGGTATTACCTGGATCCTAAATCTTTCATAGTCAACTTTCAGCCATCAGATATCATTTGTGATATCTTTAGTAAACGTCAAACTCTCCTCACCCTGAAACCAATTTCAAAATTCAGGCTACATAGCACATTCTAAATCATGATTAGAATCCCCAAACAGGAATGCTCCTATCTTCTCGCTTAAAGAAGAATGATTTGGAGCCACATTATCATTTTAAAATTGTCTCTCTCTCAATCTCCATCCATCTGGGAAAAAGGGCAGTATTATTACCTGAGCAATTGTTCAAGTACCTTGCCATGAATACACCGTATCTTACCGGCAGAGCCAGGGCACACAGGTATAAAGGGTTTCTGGACAGCCTCCTGTGTCAATTGCCAGTATTCTGAGACTGTGCGCACTACTTAGATCAAGATTGCTGGGATTCAGAGCAAATGTCTCCTACATTCTTTTCCATCACCTCTTTTCAATGTATTTAAAAAAAACACAAAAACTCTTAAGTATTTTAAAAATGAGCTCCTTTATCTAATAGCTTTGTGAGATCTTATGCTAATAGGGACTTAAGGGTGTTAAACTAACATATAATATATCTCAGACTCGGTCTCTCATGAAATTCCAGAGAATGTGCCTAGTTGAAGATTAAAACTTTGGCTGGAATGTTATGCTTGGTTATTTGGGAGTCATCTTATGTGTAATGTTTTTTCAATGGCCAGAAAGTTACTTAATAACTAAGGTAAATTTCTTGTAGTTTTCTAGAAGCAGTAAGTTAAATGAGTTGCATGCATGTGTACATGTGTATGTTTCTACAGATACAAATTATGAAAAGATGCAAGACATTTTCTTTCATCAAGTGATGGAAACACATGCAAGCATCCCCTTTCAATTGAATGAGGGGAAGAAAAAAACAAGCAATATGCTTTGAGAATACAAATTCACAAAAGATTTAATCTGAAGGTGAGAAAGATTTAAAAAAGGAGGTGTAGTTGAGATAGTCTTGATAGGTGGGTGCTTAGGGAGGGCATTACGGGCTGGGGAATTAGGTGCACATGTCTGGAGTCATATTACATGTCCAGGTAATGACAGCAGTCCTCTGTGTTTAGGGACAAATTTCGTAGAGGCTGAAGTGGGAAATGCTGCTTCAAAGGGAGTTTAAGGGGTTAGGCCCAGATCACTGGGCTGTGCTAAACTGTGTACTAGTTTGTGGGCGCTGCAGAAACTGTTGAAGGTTTCTGAGGAATGCAAAGTCATGACTAGTCCCATGTAAAGCTTTTGCATTGAATAAGACCCTGGATGTATGCAATCTTTCATCATTCCACAAATGAAAGAACCGAGGTTCAGAAGGAAACCTGGTCAGCAGCGCTAAGCTTGTTCAGCCTACTGTGTTAGTGTGTGAGCAATGATAAATTAGCCTCAATAATGTTATTACTACTGTACAAAATGCATAGGATTTCCAAATGGAAAGCAAATGTTTCAAGGTCCTAATATTTAACTACACTAACAGATAAAATATTCTTAAGTTAGAGACACATAAGTATTCTAAGAACAGAAGAAACTCCCATAATACAACTCATAGATGTCATAATATATTGAAAGATAGATGTCATGGTATACTGAAGGCTTGGAATTCTACATTAAGCAACTGGAGTGATCAATTCACTCCTGGTCCTCAACAAATATTCTAATGAGAGAGTCAGGCTAAGATATATATGTGAGATACATATATGTGAGATCTCTCTATATATGTATATATGTATATATCTATATATGTATATGTATATATGTCTATATATATATAGAGAGAGAGAGAGATGTATCTCACCATAAGTTATTTGAGTAAAAAAAAAAGAAACAGGTGACTATACTAATTATCCAAACCTATATATATATGTACAGAAAACACATGTACAGAAAAAAAACTGTACATGTGTTAATTTGGTGTGCTAAATGGCCAAGTGTAGGGTAAAGAAGAGAAACTGTGTTTTATTTTTGTTTTGGCTACTTGTTCTAAAAATTCTTGCACTGTCTTTCATTCTTAATTTATCTTTTTTTCATATTGAATCAAATCACTTAAAAATATGTAGTTCATAAGTGTGGACTTTTAGTACTATGGCATTATTAAGTCTGATATAAAACTTATTTTATCTTGTAAAATGTGTATAGAGTTATGTTGGTCAGCTTAGGCCACCACAGGAAGACACTATAGATTTAGTGGCTTAAATAGCAGAAATAAGTTTTTTCATAATTTTGCAGTTTGGAAGTCTGAGCTCAGGGAGCCAGCATGGCCATGCTCTGGTGAGACTGCTCTTCCCAGCTTGCAGATGGCTAAATTATAGCGGGGAGGTACACGGCCCTTTCTTGGTGAGAGTGTGTGAGTTCTTATGAGGCCACCAATCCTATTAAATTAGGACAACACTTTTCTGACCTAACTGAACTTTAATGACTGCTGGAAAGCCCTATCTTCCCATACAGTCACTTTAGAGGTTAGGGCTCTGGCCTATGCATTCTGGGAGGATACCATTTAATCCATAGCAGGCCATTATAGAAAATAAGAATGAGTAGAATAACATAAGGAACACACAATTTTTCTTTCAAAGACAACCACTCTTTATTAATTGATAGTTATTAATAGTTTTATAATACCTAACAGTTTTTTCCCTTAACTTTCAGAGAATTTGAATGAGTTCCTGAGTAGTCTAGTCAAAGACCCTGAAAATAAAACTCAGGAAGTCAGTTATATAGACGAATAACATATGTTTATTGATTCAATCATTTATTCATTCACTTAGGGTTTACCATGTGTCAGGATCCGTTCCTGCCAATTTCCCAATGACTCAGACAGGCAGGAATTAAACATATAATTACAGTTTCACTTAAGTTGATAAATCCTGTGAAGGGAAAGTGCAGAAAGTATATGGCAAGTAGACTAAATTTAGCCTGCATGTGAAGGTAAAGAGGTCATAAAATCCTCTTCAATAAGAAGTACTCTTAATACTGTTGAGTAGTCTTGGTATGTGATGGATCATCATACTCTTACTGTTTTCAAGATCTTTTCTTTCTCTTTGGCTTTCGAAAATTTGACTATAATATGTCTTGATGTAGATTTCTTTGAAATTTTCCTACTATGAGTTTTCTGAGCTTCTTGAATGTATGCACTAATGTGTTCCACCAAATTAAGGAAGCTTCTGGCCAGTATTTATTTAAGAATGCTTGGTCTTCTTCTCTCTTTTTCCTCTCTTTTGGAACTCCCATTATGCCTATGCTGCTACATTTAATGCTATCCTGCTGCTTTGAAAGGCCCTGTTAATTTTTCTTTATTTGTTTTTCTTTGTTTTCCTTAGACGAGATAATATCTAGTAACCTACCTTTAAGTTTATTGATCCTTTATTTTACAAGTTTAAATCTAATGCAGAGCCAATCTAAATAATATTTTATTTCAGTTATTGTGCTTTCCACCTTCAAAATATATATTTTATTCTTGTTTATAATCTTTCATTCTTGATATTCTCAATTTGGTGAGACATTATTCATTTTGTTGTACTTTCCTTTGATTTTAAAAATATTTACTCTCTTAGTTCTTTAGCTATAATTACAATAACTGATTTAGTAACTTTGTCTAGCAGCTCCAAAATCTGACCTCAAAAGGACCAATTTCTAATGGTTGTTTTCTTTATGTGTATATTCCTATTTCCTGTTTCTTTGAAGTCATCCAATTGTATTGCTAAAAACTGAACATTTTACATAATATAGGATGGGGCCAAATGTAAGTTTAGAGTTATTTGTATGGGAAATAACATGTTAATTAATAAATAATGATACAAGAATACAATCTGTGTTTTGAGTACTCACAACTCTAAACTGATTTTTGTACCTCCCCATATAATGTGGAAGCTACGGAAATCAGACTCTACCTTCCCCTGTGCTTGTTGTTGTTACTGTCCCTTTTTTTGGTTTAGTTAGTGACTTTCCTGGAATAATTCTTTAAAGTCTGCATTTCATGTAGCATGTGCAATGGAACTCAGACAAAAACAGAGCTTAGTGCCAAAGAAGAACCGTAAAAAAAGATAAGTAAAGTTGGAGTACCAAAATGGAATGATAAAGTCACAAAAAGAACTTTGTACATTACAACAAAATATTATGAGTAATGTCTAAAGGGTAATAAAAAGTAACATTATTGGATTTTACTAGAAAAGTCACTTAGGCTGCTATGTTGAGGATTAGTAAATATGGTAAGGGAGCCCTGGCCAATGTGTCTAAGTTGGTTCTAGCATCCAACTTAGTCCCATAGACCAACTTGGTCCCACAGACCAAGAGGCTGTGTGTTCGATTCTTGGTCAGGGCACATGTCCAGATTGTGGGTTTGATCCCCAGTCAGCGCACTTACGAGAAGTTGATTCTAAAGTTTATGTGGAAGTGCAAAGGACCGAAAGTAGCCAAAACAATTTTAAAATATAAAAACAAAATTAGATGATTTGTACTACCTGATTTTAAGGCTTATTTATAAAAGTACAGTAAGCAAGACGGTATAGCTTCAGCTGTGCTAAAATAAAAAGCAAATGAAAATCAACATAGAAAATTCCCTAAGCAAGTAAAACCAATTTAGTCAAGTAAGCATTAATCTATTTTGCAAGACTAACTTGACCTGGCTCATTTCTTGTTTGTGTGTCTGGTAATCATAAGCAAAATTGAAATGTTTCTTGAGGCTGATATGAAATAACCAATGAAAATTCCAACATGAAAACCAATCCATGTAATGAGTAAGTAGTTACTGCTTTCTCACTATTTATGTGCTTATTAACAACATACTCTTAAGCTTCATTTCATATTTTGGTTTGAGTGCCCCTGTGTACAAACTGTATTTTTGGTGTATGCACAATAAACTTTTACTAACTATTACTTTAGTGATCTGTTGGTTTTACATTGGTTATTTTTGAACCTTTGACAATGTAAAGACAAACAACTAGATCAGTTCAACAGAGGTAGACCTATGCATATACAAGGTGGGGCAAAAGTGGGTTTACAGTTGTGAGTTCATGAAACACAGTTTATTCTTGTATTATTATTTACTGATGTTGTATTATTCTCCTTACAAACAACAGTAAACCTACTTTTGCTTCACCTTGTGCAGGTAATTTTCACTATTATTTCCAAGGGGATTTAATAGAGAAAGGATGGTTTATCACAACTAATGTTTAAACAATAGATATACATATGCAAAAAAGAACATTAACTCTTATATTATACCATACACAAATTTTAACTCCAAATAGTTTCTAACACAAGAGACAAAAATAAAGCATAGGAAAAATGGGAAAATATAAAATAAAATCTTTATTTCTTTGGGATAAACATTTCTTAGATCAGAAAAGTAATGAATTGATAATTTAACCTTCATAAAAATTAAATGATAATTCTCTTCAAGAAACACTGTTTAGAAAAAAAGGCAAACCACTGACTAGGAGAAAATAATTGTTATGTATGTCTGACTTTATACTGAATAGATATCATTTATTATAAAAATTATTAGGAAACAATCAAGCCAATAAACATGAACAAAACATTTTAACAGACATTACATAAAATAGAATATAAAAAAGGTCCAAAGCTCATGATGAGATGTTCAATGTCAGCCATCAAGGAAGGGGTAATTTAGCACAAGAATGAATAGCTTATACACACTTCAGAACACCTAAGATAAAACGACTGGGCCGACCAAGATTGTGGAGCAGACGGAGTTCTTCTCCATTGCTTGTAAGATTATAAGATGATACAAACATTTTAGAAAACAGTTTGGTAATTTTTAATAAAGTTAAACATACATTTACCATAAGACTAAGCCGTTCTACTTCTAGTTGAAATAGAAACGTTTGTCCATAAAATATTTAAACAAAAATGTTCGTTGCAGCTTTACTCATAAGAAGTCCATCTGTAAACAAGATAAAATAAATATTATATGTATAAACAAATAATGTTATGTTTACAATTGAAATAGTGCTAAGTCAAAAAATGAAATATTGATGACTTGGACCAACATAGATGAAATTTAGTAACATTATTCTGAGTTAAAGAAGCCAAACACAAATGGATGTATATAGTATGATTCCACTTATTTGAAAATCTAACAAGGGCAGATAGAATCATTTGTGACAAATGGAAGTTCGGTAGTTGCTATGGGTGTGATGGAATAAACTGGGATTAAAAGGATACACTTTGAGATGATGGTAATCTTCTGTGTTTTGATTGTAGTAATGATTATAAAAATGTAGCAGTTTCTGAAATTCATAAATACATTGTGTTACAGTTTTGACATTTTTATAGGATCCATAAAATAAACTGACAAGAAAAGGACTTCTCTCATACACCACAGAGATTCCATGAATTAGCCAAAGTGTGAGAGAGCCATCCTGAAATGTCAGTATAGAAGAAAAAAGGCCACAAAATAAAAAAAAAAGTTTGAGCTCAATCAAGAAAGGCAATTCTTAATATATGAAAATACTTAATAGTTCTCTGCTATGCTAAGCAATAACTTAATCAATAATACTTGATTATTTTATTAATATTTTGAGACCAAAGAACACTTTAGATATTAAACATGTATTGTGAAACAACATATTTTTATTAGAAGACATTGTGGGCAAAATGATGAAACATACCCAATAGTTTGAAAATTTGGCAGATGCTGGCTTTCTCTTTTTGTTACTATTTCATTTCATTCTTGTATTAATAAGAGTATTTTAAGAAAAAAATACCAATTTTTCTACTTATATTGGCAGGTTAATTCTACTATAATTGTCATAATAACTTCTCCTGAAATATCACTAGCTCTGATATTTTTCAGTTATTTAAAAACTGAATCTCAAAGGTAAGTACGATGCCACGAAGATCTCACCCCTAAAATTCCCTTATTTCAAAAAAAAAAAAAAAGAGAGAGAAAAGGAAAGGATGTAAGACATCATGAACTGGTTAAGAGAAGAAAAGAACAGACCTAGAGTTGATTTACTTCAGAAGAAATAAGGATTAACCCAAAATAAATATATACATTGTGGAACAGATGGCTTCTATTATCTGGACATCAGTACACTACTTGAGTTTTGATAATCACGTTATCAATTCTAAAACATTTTGAGGTCTCTGCATCTGTCCTAGTCCAATTCAATAGTAAGTCTTTCATAAAGTATTTTAATTTCAATTTTCAAAGTAATTTTGTTTCTCTTGCTGACTTTTTCTGCTTGCCTTTGGTGTTGCCAATCTTTTTTTTCTATGCCTCACCTTTATGTCAAGGCCGAATCTTATTTGGGACACCCTTGAACTTTCATTTTTGTAATTTTTTTAAAAAAATTAGCAAATCACAGCTAGTGGGGGAAGTTAGGAGGTGGAAAGATTGTGCAAAAAGGAAAAAGGACTCATGGACACGGACAGCAGTGTGGTGATTGCTGGGGGGAGAGGTGTAAGGAGTCTACTTAGTAAATGGAAAAATATAATAAAATTAAATTAAAAATATTAAATCCCACCTTTTTACATATTTAATTGTTATTTCAGTGTTTTATGAGGAGAATTTCACATAAACCCAGCACCTACTTTAGCATATAAACCTCACATTCATATCTTCTATAGTCATTTAGAATAATCTGAATAAAGCAGTCACTTTATTATAATTAGGTAATAATAAACGGCTTTTATAGAAAAAACTAAATGTGAAATAATTCAACCATAAATAATAATTATTTATGAACAAAGGTGGACCTTTGCTCTTTTGAAAATATCCAGCTACCTAGTAAGTCAACTGTGCGGTAATGGAGGGGTTCTGAAGCCCTTCCCGGAGGAGGGTATCTGAGTGTAAGTTTCACAACTTAGGTCCCTAAGACCTTTAATGAGAAGCTTTAATTTTTTTAATTTGCTAAATTTTGTTATATCTTCACATTTTACCTATTATGAAATTACTGACAGTTTTCATGATACAAAAGTATGCATTTTACACCTTTAAATATTTGAAATCTCATTTTAATTACTATTGCATATACTGAAGTGATATAATAATTTATAAATCCATATCATAATGCACTTTTTTACATTTATTCCAGTAAGTATCGATGTGTCTGTCGACACTGTTCTCGGCACTGCGAGAATTGCGGCGAGGAGGCGAACTGCCATCGACCGGAGCCGTGCTGAGATTTTGACATATGTCAGCATTAGGACTTTGTAAAATTTGATTTCCTGAGTTGTATCTTTACAAATAATTTTATTTCTTGGACAAGGTATTTCACATCACTAAACCTCAGTGTTCTCATCTGTAAATCGGGGATAATAACAAACTTCATATGTTTACTGTGAGAATTTCTGAGAGCACTTAGTATGGAGTAAGTTAAAAAAAAATGAAATGTGTATGTGGGGCCAAAAGAGTTCCAGTACCTGCCACAATTCACAGTCCTACTTTCTTTGTCCCCTGGTCCCAGCTTATCTTACAGTTCCCTGCTCCTGAGCCTGAGCTTCTCTCTGGTTACCATCTCAACCCAGTCCTTGGCACCTTGAGACCCCAATAAATCTGTGTTTTTAAAAAGAGGAGAAATCTGCCATACAGTGTTACTCACCTTATAATTATATTTGCATAACTATGGATCTCCCTCAACCTTTCCAGCACAGGTGATGAGAGACTTCAGGATAATTTTCCAACCCAATATATGATATTTAGTCACTTCTCTAGTTAAAGGGAAAAGAATGTGTGTATATATATATATATATATATGATAAATGTATAAACATATTCATATCTTAGTAGATACATTGTTGAATAGCAAATAAATAAATATAATTTTAATGTTATCCTCATTTTCTGGTTCTATATTATTACCTACACAGCCTTTATTTGCTCTGTGGAAACACATCGGTTTCCGTGGTTCATGAAAAATCATTATAAATTACAAAAATGAAAGCTCAAGGGTATCCCAAATAAGATTCGGCCTTGACATAAAGGTGAGGCATAGAAAAAAAAGATTGGCAACACCAAAGGCAAGCAGAAAAAGTCAGCAAGAGAAACAAAATTACTTTGAAAATTGAAAGTAATCTCTATCTTTTTCTTTCATTTCATTCATTCACTCTCACCCCAAATGTATATGTGTGTGTATGTATGTGTATATATATATACATATATATATATCCTTCTATTAATGCTATGTTTTAAATTAGTTACCATCAATTGCCTATTTTGACACTTTGCTTAGATATTATTTAATATCAAAACACAGAAATTAACCTTTTGTTTTTCTTTTCTTAATATTTTTGGAGCAGGGGTTTATGTGTCAGTTAGTTTTCATTTTGTGTAACATGAACGCTAAAAGGCATTTTAGAACCAAAACAACGATTTCATTTTCCTTACACTTATTATTGTAGGCCCCTTAAGCTCAGCGTTTTAAAGGTTTATTTTTAGAGGCAAGTCACCCTGGATGGCAGGGAGCTCTTGGCACTGAAACAATGAACCGTGTCCCATTCTCCTCCATTGTTCTTTGAGATTTTTGTCTTTATTCCTTTTTTTTTTGCCAGCAAATAGCCAATTGTGAAGGGTGTATTTTGCCCAGTTTTTAGTTCCAAGGTCCCATCAATCACACCAGACCTGAGGGGAGGAAATGTCCTGTGTGCCCTAAGATCTTCAAGCCCAGAGCTGTGTTTTCGCTCTCTCTCTAGCAGTGCCATCTGCTTGGAGCCAAGTTTAAAGTCAAGGGATTCCAATAAACCCACGCGTCAAAAACTTCCCACTAGGCAAGAAAACCATCCTAAAGGATCTGTGTGAAAAGAGAGGCACACACTTCAAAAACAAAGCAAACAACGTTGGGAATAACACCACGGAATTCAAACAGAGCTTGTTACCCGACTCACTAAGAAGCAGCTACACTAGGAAGTGGAAGACTCCAAAGAAATCTGCAAAAATTAAAGGGTTATAAAAAGAAAAATGAAATGCTGATTAAAATGTTATTAAATAAATGTAAGCATAGCTTAATGATACTCAATAAAAGAACTTTCTAAAGTTACACAAGTAGTTGGAGATTTTCTGTCATCAACAGTTATCTCCCTTTTATTGCTCAGTATATTTTGAAGTAATGTTGAGCGATATTCAACACTGTAAATATTTTAAAACCATGCAATGGTATTAATTTAAAAATTAAGAAGGCAACTAAAGATGAAGATTAATGTGAGAAAGTCCTAAAACTTGTGATGATCATGTTGTATACTTAGAAATTTTAAATAAAATAAGAAAAATCTTATTTTCATTAAGTTGTTTAGAACTATAAAATGATTTAATCTTGATTTGAATGGCTTTAAGTTCTTTATATTTTAAATGTATTTTCCTATAGGAACAATAAAATACTAGAACTTAAGTTCCTAATAAGAGTTTATTATGCAAGAGCTAAATGCATATAAATAAATATGTATGTAACATTTAATTGTGACATATACATTTCTCTTGAAATTTAACATTCCAATACAACAGCCAGATCACCACATTTTATATTCTTGTAATTATTTAATGTTATCTTCATTTTATAGAGCATTATTGTATGTAGAAATCTTGTGATACAACTTGAGGAAAAAAGGTAAGTAATCAAGCTTTTGGTAAAGAAAAGAGGACAAGAAATCTTCAAGAAATGGCAATGTGGACATTATGAGCTTGAAGACGCTCAAGAAAGGAAAATCTGAAAGTGGGAAAGTCTCTTAAAACTCAAGTGAGAGATATTTCATTACATGCTAAAAGATTGACCGAGGATGTGGGTTTTTGCTTTCTGTTGTGAGTGTTAAGCATTGCTCTAGCTATTACTTTGCTGTGGAACAAATCTCTCCAAAACTTAGTGGTTCAAGGTACCTTTTAGGATTATCTCTCCCAGCTGTATGTGTTGACTAAGATGATATTTAGGCACTTCACTCAGTGTCCTTCATGCAGATGTAGTTCAAGTGGCAGAAATAATCTTTTGATTGTGTCACTACACTACAGCCAATGCCAGTGCTATAATTTATGTGAAACCAAGTTCAACATCCTTTTTAACTAAATGTAGTTCATACATAATATTGGTTTCAGGTGCACAGCATTGTTATTTGGTATTAATGCTCCTAATGTAGTGATCAGTGCTGACTGTGGTCGCCATCTGCATCTGTCATTATACAAGGTTATCACAGTATCACTGACTGCATTCCCTGAGTTGTGACTTACTTACTTTAGAACTGGATGTTTGTACCTCTTTTTTCTCTTGCCCTTCCTCTCTACCCTTTCCCCTTAAGTACCCACCAGTTTCTTTGTGTATCTGAGACAGTAGCCATTTGCTTTTGTTTGTTCATTTGTCTTATTTTTTAATGGGAAATCATCCAGTACTTGTACTTCCCCATCTGACTTGTTTCATTTAGACAGAGTGTTCTTCCTGCCTTTTTACTTCCAAATTTGGCTGTTGCTATGTATTATGACTAATCTAAGAATTGTCCATTTAAATATTATTGCATATTTTAAATGAAGGACTTCATTTACTGCAAGTATATTTTCATGCTTAATTTTTTATTGGCAACAATTTTCAACTGTTCAATAATCCCACTGTAGTTTTTATATTGAGATAAAAAAAAAGAACTTAAAAGAAAAGCTGTTAAACCCACTGCTTACCAGAGTAAGCTCTGCACAACTCCCAAGTCTAGATTCCTACACTCACTGGACCTAAAAATTATTTTGGGCTTTAAACAAGTCATGACACTGAGATGAAACAGAATCAATATGAACAGCATCTGAAAATGTAACACTGGATTAAAGTATAGAAAACTTTTCTAAGGCAACAAATCAAATGTACACATTTTTATAAACCAAAGTTAGTAACAGTTAAGTTTAAATATATTTAATGAATCAGCCACCTGATATTGATTCAATGAATACAGTAAAACTTGTTTAATGATGCTTTTCCAAATGGTACATTTAAAAAATAATGTTGAAAACTTTGTAAAATCCTAAAGTGTGCTAATATAAATAGAAATATTTATATGCCAGGATATTTTGAGGAAAAACTCACATAATCTTAAAATGTGTTGCATGTCAGTTTTGGTCTAGGTGCTGAGGAAATCCTTGCACCATCAAAAGAATTCGGAAAGGCAAGGCACAAATCAAGGAATGTGTGTAAAGGACCCATGGGCATGAACAGGGAGGGACTGGGGGTCTTGGTGGGGCAAGTGAGAGCAACAGGGAAAAACACAGGACAACTGTAACTAAACAACAACAACAATAACAATAACAACAACAAAAGATTGCCAAAAGACATCAGACCGTGGCTAGACTGTCATGATTTGAATTCTGGCCCTGCTACTAACTAGTTTTGGAAATTTTCATAAATCATTAAACTCTCTGTGTGTCAGTTTTAGCATTTGAAAAAATCAAGATGGTAATAAAATGGTAGTCAACTCAGAGGACAGGTGTTCATTAAAATACAGTCAGTAAGTTAATATGTGTAAATTATTTATAGCAGCACCTGAAATATTGTGTGCTCCCAATAAATGTTAGCTATTATAATCATCATGTGTCTAAATTATTGAAGCTCAAAGTGTTAAAACTGAGAAATGCTTGCAGTAGCTTTGGAAGCCTTTATACTCATTCCACCGATGCCATCCTCACTCAAAGCCTATTAGTAAGTTCTTCTTTGAAACTGTTAAAAACCTACAGAACAAAAAACCCCCTCAACTTATATTGAATACTTAGCATATACTATATGCAGCTATTATTTCTGGTGCTGGGGACAAAAATATGAGCATCATGTAATTCCTGCCCTTAAAATAATTATAGTCTAATGGGAGAAATAGAACATACAAATAACCCCATGGCACAGCATCCTCTAGGTATTTTAGTGCAGTTTTTTACATTAAACCATCAGTAAGAATTTGCTTGCTTTTTTGGTTCTCATGCGACTGAAATGTGTGCCGAGCATGGATCGGTCAGAAACCAGCATTGGGAATAACCCCATGTAAGTGTCCAATAAATGGTTGTTGAAGGAATGCAAAGCGAGAGAGAGAGGAAATAATAGTGGAAACTGTCAAAGCTTCATGAGAATGGATACTGTCTTTATTATGATTTAAATACTAAATAACAGTTTATGAGGTACAGAAATGCAAACTGATTTTGTGTGTCCAGAGAAATGTAAACAGTTTTGTATTGGTGTGGTGAATAAAATGTGTACGATCTCTTAAAGCTCTCCCAAGAAGTGGAACATCTCTGAAGGAAGATTACCCGAGGAGGAGGAAACAGTGATGTGAGACTCTAATCGAGGTTTCAGCAGATTCTGAGCAATTTAGGAATTACTATCTGCAAGATTGGAGATGAACTGGATTGGGTGGGAGTGTGTGAGAAAGAGAAAACAGTGTGGTTTTGATTTCAGTCTCTGGTGAAGCTTGGAATGACTAAAGTGGTAACAAGTTTCTCCGTTTTGATAGCAGATCAAATTGGAGAAACTACCAGCATTTTTAGAGCCATTATTGTGTGAATAAAGGGAATCATCAAATTCCAAAGTACCATTTTTATCGAATTTCAGCAAAATGAAACTGATTTTCTTCTCTGGCACATCCAATAGTTGTGTATGCACTTTAATTCTAAGATCTTCCAGATTGCTGGCAGGGGAGAGGGGGGATAAAGGGACTAAATGGTAATGGAAAAATATGACAAATAATAAATAAAAACATATCTAATTAGATCATACACACATGCACACACACACACACACACACACACACACACAGAAGATCTTCCATAGATCTGATTTAATGGAAACATATGGGAATTTGTGTAATGACTTTAAGGGATTACTTTTAAGAATAGAATTTGGTTGAATAAATAAGTTCCTGCTTACTTAGTGTTGCCTTACAGTTGTATTATTAGATCTTATATCTGCCACTGCACTACAGCAGTAGGAACTCAAGAATATGCAATAGGACGTCCCACTGACAAAGAACTACTCTTTATCTTGCTCAATGCGGAGTCGTGAAATGCTGATAAAAATTCAGGGGGTATTTGTCACTTGTGCTGGGATGTCCATTCAGTCCCTTAGACAACTTTATCTGAGGAGCATAACACTGCTGTCACCCTGGCCATCGGCCTTCCTGCCCAGACCCTGTGTTTTAGAAATACTATGATATTTGTGGGACACATTTTCCTAACCACATAGCAGTATCATTTTAAGTGTTTGCAAGTCCTCTTTCTTTTTTTAAGCTTATTTCTTGTGATCCATAAACTAAATAGAGTAATGCCTTCAGAATATTTTGGTGCTAAAGTTTTCCAAAGGCTGTGCGGCCTCACTTGCTTGAATCCAACATTACAGAAGGCTCTGTGGGGACGATGGCAGTTCTAAAATTCAGGACAATCCCAGAGACTTTCAGTGGTAAAAACCTGGGGTGGCAAAAATTACACTATTGTACATGTAGTATATGTTTTGTGGGGTGTGTGTGTTTTTTTAAGATTTTATTTATCTTTAGAGGGGAAGGGAAGGAGAGAAGGAGAGAAATATCAATGTTTGGATGCCTCTCGTGCCTCCCTTGCTGGGAACTGGCCTGCAACCCAGGCATGTGCCTCGACTGGGGATCCAACTGTGATCCTTTGGTTTGTAGGTCCGCGCTCAATCCACTGAGCTATACCAGCCAGGCTGTACATGTATTATATGTAAGAAAATAAATTCCAGGTTAGAATCTAAGTTAAAGACTTATATCCAAAAATCTAAGTTAAAAATATTGACTTTTTAATTTTACATTTACAAGCGTTCTTTATTAAAAATAAATTTTGATAGGTGCACCTCATTACAACAGATATTTCTCTAAACTTCTTATGCATGCAAAGCATTCATGTCCAACCCTTAATAGAGCTAATATTCAGCACCCACTATGCTTCCATTATATACAATACAATTATCACAGGTGGGTACATTTAATATACTAATGTAAATAATTACGTATACTAATATAAAATAATGTAAATATTGTGTATACACTTTACATAAGAAAGACACTTTTTGATATTTAGGGGAGGGAGAATAGATTATTTATACCCAAGTTACTCCTAACTCAAACCACATAGCACATCCCCAAATGGAACCATGAATGACTTAGTCTGTTTCATATTCTTTTTATTCAAATTCCAGTGATTTCTTTAAACCATATTTTATGGAGCAGCTGCGGGACCTGAACTTCTTTTTGTCTTGAAAAAAAATAAAGACCTCATTTAGCTCCTGGTAGAGCTATGAGCTACAATGTGTTTGTTAGTCTAATGCACCCATCCTTTGTATAGCTACTAATTCCAGACAGCCTCACGACTCCCTTCCCTACTAAACTATGTTGGGAAGACAGTAGGTCATGGCTGCAGTCTGTCACCCAACAAAAGAAAGAGAGGTGTGAAGAAAATGTTTGTGTACATTTGAGATGCAGCGACTATCGCTATGTAATTAGCATTAGACAGTGGCTGGCCCATTACCACAGGAAGGATAAGAAATTTTACTGACAGCTAAATTGGAACCATGTTAATCTGACAAAGATTGTGTAGAAAAGGATGCTTGCATTTAGTTTCCAGCACCACACTATGTATCGTTTTCTTTATTGTTAGGCCATATTCAAAAATCTGTGAAAGCAAGCAGTGTCTTGAACTGTGTGGTGTGAAACCATGGTCAGTTGTAACCATGACTACCCTGTCTTGGAGAAGTCTGACGGACAATGGAATCTGCTAATTATAACTTTACAACCCTGCCCTATCCATAGTTTACCGAATTCTTCACAGGGTTATTGCATTTAATTTGTTTCTTAGTGAATGACCTGGAAACTCCATAGCTCTCTCACAAATCTTATCGGAGGAGCTATGCACTGTTTCCAGAAACCTCCCTGAGCCCTAGCTAGGAGACAAGCTGCAGACTTTCCTCTCACGCAGATGTCTTTTCAAGCAGTGCAACCTTCTTTCTACTTGGAAGATTTACTTCACCCATTAATCATGTGTAATTGTTTCCATGTTACCGAGTTTTTAGTACATTCTCAATGATGTGATTTATTAAATTTTATGTTAAAAATGACTTAGTTATGCTCAGGAACAGTAAAAGGCATGCATGGTGCATTCAGGAAACACTACCTTGAGTTTCAGGTGGTAATTACCTTACCATACTCGAGTAGTTTCTTCCATTTCAGAGTCATAATTCACAACCTTTTTATGACCTAACTTTAGGATACTTGAAATAAAAAATATGAACTTTTATTAATCTTTATATTTTTCAAATGCATGTAACTACATATGTGTTAGTACTTAAAAACAGTAGTGATAGCTTTATCATCCCCTAATTATAGAAAAAAAATTCACACTATGATTTTGAATCAGATCTTTTGCTTAGTTATTTGGAAACTTCAGTATCTTTAAAAGTAGGACTAACATTATGTCTGAATTATGAAATAGCCATGAGACAAACTATGTTTGAAATGTTGTTAAGTGCAACATTGTAACTTTGGAATGTTAGCAGCAGATAGTGGTCAAGGCAGTTAAATCATATAACTATATAACTATTTATATACATATATATATATATATATACACACATATATATACATACCTATATACAAACCTACATTCTTTCTGTCTCTCCATACACACACTAAAATTTACCTTACATCTATAACAAAGTCAAATAAAATTTTAAAAAACATAAAAAATGACAAATTATGATATTTATTATTTATGACTTCTGACATAACATTGAATATTTTATTCTTTCATATATACTTATATAAGGTATATTTTCTATTTGACCTTTAGTTAATTTTGTCTCTGTATAGTAACTGGTTTTGTTGCTATGATTATTTTCTTTGTAGCTATATGGCTTAACTATCTGGACCACTATCTGCTGCTACCATTCCAAAGATGAAATTTTGTACTTAAAAACATTTCAAACCTAGTTTGTCTCATGGCTGCTTTATAATTTATATATAATATTAGTCCTACTTTTAGAGGCATAGAACTTGTTGAATGACTAAAAAAAAAAAAAAAAGCCAGTAGTACATTTATGCTTGGAATACTATTCTGCTGTAAAAAAAAAAAGGAAATTGTACCTTTTGTGACAGCAAGGATAGACCTAGAGAGTAGTATGCTAAGTGAAATAAGACTGTGACAGAAACACAAATACCATGTGATCTCACTTGTATGTGTAATCTAATGAGCAAAACAAATAAACAAACATAATAGAAACAGACTCCTGGACATAGAAAAGAGATAGACAGCAGTCTGAGGGGAGGGGTTTGGGGAGCTGAGTGAAAAGGTGACGGGATTAAATAAGCAAACAAAGAACAAAACTCAGACACAGACAACAGCATGGTGATTACCAAAGGGAAAGAGAAGAGGGTAAAGGGGCAATAAATGGTGATGGAAGGAGACTCCATTTTAGGTGGTGAACGCACAATACAATATACAAATGATGCATTATAAAACTGTACACCTGAAACTTATATAATTTTATTAACCAATGTTACCCCAATATATTTAATAAAAATTTAAAAGATAAAATCCCTCTACTTTTTCTAATACTTTTGTGTAACTTGAGAATTTGGTGTTGCAGACTTTTAGTGGGAGGGCTATGCTAGGCACACAAGATTTACAGTGGTGGATGCAATTAAATTCTTCAAGGTAACCATCAAAAGGGGGGGGAAATAATCTCGAAAAGAAGCTACCAGTGACTTAATTGTGATTTCTGCAAATTAATATGTTGAATCCCTACCCCCTGACATGACTGTATTTGCAGAGAGCTTCTCAGAGTTAATTAGGTTAAATGAGGCCATGATGCTGGAGTCCTAATCCAATATTGATGGCTTTATAAGGAGAGGAATGGAGAGGATCTCTCTCTCTCCATGCCCTGGTGCACAGGAAAGGGCATTTGAGCACACACAGCAGTAAAGTGGCCATCTGCAAGCAAAGAAAAAAAGTTTTCACAAGAATCCAAATTTGCTGACACCCTGTTCCTGGGCTCCCAACTTCCTGAACTCTAAGAAGTAAACTTGTTGCTTAAGCCACCCAGTGTATTATATTTTTGTTAAGCCAACCTACACTGACTAATACAGAAGCACAATATGTAAACCATTTATTCATGTTTGATTAATTTTAATGTCATAATAACTATAAAGTACTATGCATTGCAAAATTAATTTAAAATGCTGTTTTCATTTTTTTATGTAGAGCAAAAATGTAATGTATACATTGTTGTTTAGCAGAGATTTTCACAATAATTTTAATAGTAGTGATCTTGGGATGTAGAAGTCAGATTTTTATTTACCATCTCTGTTTTCATATATCTGAACATGAAATAGACACACATTCTACATTAAATATTCTCAGTTGTATGACACTTATTGAGAAAAATACATTTAGAATATGTTTTTGAAGATTACTATTGTTTGTTTTTTTATTTCTTCCTAAATATATACAGAGGTGGGCAAAAGTAGGTTTATAGTTGTGAGTGCATAAAACACAGAGTTTATTTTTGTATTATTATTTAGTAATTATTGTATTACTTATTTGCATTACAATAGTAAACCTACTTTTGCCCACCTCGTATAATAATCACAATGTATAAAAAGAAATAAGAAAGTTTATAAAGTGATGAAGTTAAGGAAAATAACAGTGATTATGTATGATAGAATATTACTAATTTTTCATAAAGGAAAGCTGGTGTATTTTTATGATATTTTTAAATAATACCATTTATCAAATTTATGTTGTGAATAATGCACAAGGTCCCCTTTTAGGACAAAGGAACTCATTCTTGCAGCTGCCCAGAATCCTTGTTGCTGATGGAATATACATTATCACTTGCTGAGAATTTTCTTCAGCCAAACAGAGCTGCCCATCTCAAGGGGCAGTTCATATACAATCACTAACTGATGCACTGTACAAAGGCTTACTTCCCTACTTAAATTGCAAACATCTCTGAAAGTCTATTTCAACTTCAGCTCTCTCCTGGCATGAGCTGATGCCTTGAATGAGTGCACCAGAGTTGGAATTCTCCATATATCCAATTCTGCCTCCTTTACTCTCTCACAGGTGTGGTTCTCTAGAGTGCTCTCCAATAAAGCTCTCTGGACAAATCTTTATTTTGTGCCAACTTATCCATTTTTATTGAAAAGCGTATTTCATGTGAAAAGTTGGGGGAAGGCACATTTGATACATATCAAATAAAAATTTGTGGAAAGTCACTTGGGCATAGTGATGTTGGTAATTATTGAAAGGGAACTCATTAGCATGTTTTAGACAGTTATGGATGATGTTGCAATGTATTTCTTAGATCCTCTTACCAAAATGTAGGAACTATTGTCCAAGCAGCTATGAGGGTGGTCATAAGATCATCCTTAATTTTCATACTTCCTTACCCAAGCCCATCCCTCTTTCTGGGACAACCTGCATCCAATGGCAGGTCAAAGCAGACTTAAATAAATTTTGGAAGGACACCTCAACTTTACAATTACTAGTAGGTTTGGCTAAGGGATAAAAAAAGCTCCTATAGGCCAAGGACAATTCTCTGAAAATAAAAGTGTCCTCTACTGTCAGCAGCCAGCACTCTAAGGAGCTGTGAGAATGAGTTCCTAATCCTGAAGGAAGAATCTGAAGAAGGTACCACTACACCCATTCTTCTCTGCCCAATCTTTCCTTCCTTCACTTTCATACGTATTCATCTCAAGAGTATTTTAAAAAGTCCCACGTGCTAAACTTGCCTGGTCTACTTTCAAGGGAACACAGCCAGCAATGATGACGATGTGATGTATGTGTGGTCAGGTGCTGGGGGTGCATATTGTATCAGGTGACTTCTAATTCTGTTGGATATTTAATAGCCTAACTTAAAAAAATCTTTTTGCTCTTTTCACATATCACCAGGATGATATTTTCCAGAATTCTAGATATCATTTTGTATATATATTAAAGTTGACCTGCATTCAACTTCTTTTTCTGTTTTTCTGTCCATCATGCACTTTGTTATGGGATAAACCCATGCTTTTAAGTAGGAAGCCTACTTGTGGGGTGAGTCAGAATTCCATTCCCATATTGCACTCCCACAACTAGTTAACTGAATACCCCTCTTTCCCATGAAAATCGTGATCTCTCAGCATCAACAGCATGGTTTTAGGGAAAGGTTGTTCCTAGTGAATCAGTTCGTGAATGTATATTGATAATTTTTGTAATAATGGCAATTTGGATAAAGAGCACTCTTGAGTTTAGCACATGTTAGCTTAGAGGTGGGAGTACAAGGTGAAGATGTCACATAGTGAGCTTGAACTTTGTTGTGTATTCTGTAACAACACACTATACTTCTGTAGTTCCATATCATGAATAACATTTGCAACTTATTTGTTGATTACTCAAGCAGACAGTTGGGGGAATCCTGTCTAGAATAGAAATAATATGACTCACATGTCAGATTGTCAGGTACAATTTAGTGTTACATAGATGCATAAGCTTAGGATGGATATGGGCAAGATGCAACTTTGTTTTTAATGTGGTTATCAGAGAGGTCAGATTGAGTGGGGTCCACGGGAGATTTGGAATAGTGATTATGGTAGAAAGAGGAATGATGTGCAACATGGATGCTCTTGGTTAAGTGGAATATACACAAAGGCTCCCTTGGGATAGATGGGTTTCTCACTTGAGCTTCAATTAAGAAAAGTACAGTGGTCCTTCATGGAAAGAACACAGGGGATATAGCAAATTGCTAACCAGTTGTGTTGGCCTATTATATATGAAGAGTACATAATAATAACTACAGGTGTCAATAAACTAAAATAATAACTACAGGTGTCAACAAAATGAAGAAATAGTGGAATAATATAGTCACTCTTACAAATGGAATAGAAAATGGTCAAAGCTATCCCTATAATGGTCAAAATATGCTTCCAAATTCTCATCTGACTGAATAATACTTTCAGTAAGAAAAAATGCTATTTATTTTATGCAACTTAAAACATAATAAATACAATTTTATTTTTAGAATGGTATTGTGGAGTCAGCATAATATAGAACATTTTGGGAAAAAGGGCAGAAACAAAAAAACAAGGCTCTTTTCATGGGGAGACAAAAATTTAAGAAAAGTTAAAAGTGGGGGAAGATTAAGTGAGCTAATTTAACAATGGATGAATTAAATGGGGAACATTTATGTTATGAAACAAGGGAATAGTTTAATTTTAGAAATAAAACATTTTGGTAGCATTAAATTTTTGTACTTCTTAATGATACTGTTCACCAAATGTAAATAATAATAAGGGAGTAAATTATAAATATTTATATTCTGGTAATGAAATATTTTAAGAGGAGACAAGAACACAATACTAATATAACCATGTTGTGTTTAGCAGTATAACAAAGGCTCTTAGAATGGGATCCCCACTTTATAATGAGGAACATCACATATAAATGAAGGAGACAGAAAATAGAAGCTAACTCATAGACGGTCCAGCTAGCTCTACTCTGAGAGAAGGGGTGAGAAACAATCTGACTGTTAGGCAGTGAAAACATAGGTAAAAAAACACAGAATTTGAGTTTATCCATGATTAGAAGGGTTAAAGTTTGCAATTCAAGAGGGTTTTTGGTGGTATAGAACTTGGGTTTGTCCTACTGCCTCTGGTCAAGTCAACTCAGCTACATAGTCAGGGATTTTCCTGTGCTCTGTTTGATTTGATTTGATTTATTTTGCATTTTGTTTTATTTTTTACACTTTTTAATTTTTTAACATTTTTCATTATAATTTGCATTCAACATCATTTTGTGTTAGTTAAATGTGCAAGAAGGAAATGTCAAGATGGAAGGTCCAGGGAGCCAGAATGGGAAAAGACTGATATCTCTCCTGGTCTCTCTATGAGTTAACTTAGGCATAAAAATGGTGGCACTCAGATCTGAGAGTTTGTCACTGTCTTTCACATTTCCCCAGGAAAGCCACAGTGGATAAAAAAGGAGCACAGATACTAAAATAAACTTTTCTTGGGCCAATATAGACCTCTGGACTTAATTCTAGCATAGAAACATAGTTCAAGGATTTTGTTTAAGCAATCCTGATTAATAATTTTAGAATTTGAAATATCACATTTCAGGTTTTCAATATTTTCATAAACTAACAAACTGCATTATTTTATTTGTATGAAGTCATGATAATTTCACAATAAATGCCTTCTTAAACTCTCATAATATTTTCTTTAGCTTTTATAACACATAGAATTATATATTATAGTCATTTTCTGAATGTCTTGTTTTTACAATTAGGATATAAGATCCCTGAAGGCAGGAAGTAGAATGATACCCAGCACTTTCTTTTTCAAATCTATGCATGCAATTAGTGTGTATTCAGGGATATATTTGAAGCATCGCCAATAAGAGGGTAAAGAATAAGGTGTGTGGCTATTATAGCCTGTAAGAACTGAAGGTTTCAACTCTGACAACTGACATTTATAGGCCAAATCCTGAGGGCCATATCGGTCAAAATGTCAAGTTGAATATACCATTAATGTATCTCACTGTATAAGTCTGAATGTTATAATTTTTATCATTAGTGTGAAGGGCCCATAAGTCAGACACCAAAAATCCCTGTTGAGTTGTTAAAGAATTTCTCTTAGCAGGGAAAAAACATTCTTGGTTTATGATGAGATCTTTGTTAGTGAACTGCTCTGTTTAAAAATGAAAAACAGAGCTTGGCCTTAAAATAAAAATGAAACATTTGTAGTTGCTTTTGACATGATTAATGCACATAAGTGCAAAAATGGTATTGAATAATGTTATTATATTTCTATCTATACCAGAGTCAATTCATTGACACTTTTCAGTAGAATCAGTTCTACATTTCAAGGATTTAGAAATGTATTCAGAAGTATTATTTTAAAAATTTAGGTACACTGTAATTTTTTTCATAAATGATTGATTTTCTATTTTATTGGAAACTATCCTCCAAATATTCTATTATGGCTTTGTTAGTTTTCAAATTGTGTGCTTCCTTATGCTTATTTTAATGAAATTTTCCCAGATAATTTGCAGAGACTACAGGATGCTTCCATTTGAATAAGGGAATTTAAGGATTTATTATTTATTGTAATGAAATGGAAAGTTACCTTGAATTTAGTTGAGCTTTCTGGTCAACACTTCCTTGAAGTTTGTGTTCAAACAAAGCAAAGTGTCCTGTTCTTGAGTACTTTATCAGATTCTCTTATTGGGATTGTATTCTCCCACTCTTATCTGTAGTGCTATTATAAGATATACATTGTGTCTACTCCTTGCTTTTCCGTAGTCTGGATCAGAGTGGTCTACCAGTTGATAACCCATCTAACACCTCTGAAGAAAATGCTAGTCTGAGTCTTTAATTTCCTGTTATATGTAGTTGATAGGTGGTTAAAGTGCTGTATAAAATTGTCGCAAATGAATTCCACATCAAAAACCACCAAACTTTGGGCCTGCTGTTTGCCATGATGAGTGTTAGGCAGTCATTTTGCATTTACAAATGCAACATTATTATTCACATTTACAAAGTAAAATTTTGGATTGGAGAGGTTAAATAATTTCCTCAAGCCTAATAAATTCTCAGGTCAGAATTGGAATCCAAAGGTACCTGATTCTAAATTCTAATTGTATTTTACTTAATCATGTACAAAATATCTCACTATGCAAACCTGGTAACACAAAATGATAAATGAGACGTTTTACTCTATAAGGTAAATTAATAACATGTAACATATTCTTTGGTGTATTATATAAAGTTTTGTTAGATTTAGAAAGGATTCTGAAAATCATGCACTATATAATATTTGGTATATTAAGTAATATAGGACTACCATTTGCTCTCATATAATTGCACATATATGAACTTCAAGTAAAGATGAAAAGATGAATATAAGAAACTGGGGCAAATGAAGCATACTTTTTCTGCTCTGTTGTTACTTAATTATGTGTATCCTTCACTGTTATAATATCATGTATGTAGAAGGTAATCAACAAATATATTGGGTTATAACTTTATCTGATTTGAATCAATAATAACTTCAAAATAAATGTGTGGCCCTGGCCAGTGTAGCTCAGTGGATTGAGGGCAAGCCTGTGAACCAAAGGGTTGTGGTTGGATTCCTACTCAGGGCACATGCCTGGGGTTCAGATTCCCAGCATGGGGCATGTGAGAGGTAACCACACATTGATGTTTCTCTCCCTCTTTTTCCTTCCCTTCCCTGCTCTCTAAATATAAATAAATAAACTCTTAAAAATTAGCTCTTGCCCTAAAAAATTTTTAAAAAGTAAATGTGCGAAGACCTACTAACAGTTCATGCAGTAAATCACATTCAAATGACTGCTTTGCAAGTTATTAAAATAATCAATAAAACCATTATTTCACATCTTATTTCAAAACAAACTTCCAGCCTGTTGAATATTTAAATATTTATAAAAACAGAAGATAATAAAAGTAAATATTTATAAAATCTCATTGGAGGTATCGGGAAGCAAATATTCTAAGATAAGATATAATGGGGAAAACACACACACACCAAATTGATAAATTGAAGCACATTACAGTAGAAAATACAGGTGTGTTTAATGTGAAATAAAATTAACTTACTTAAAATTATTAGCTGCAAATATAAAATAGGTAATTAAAAATAAGACATTCAAATTTATAAGCAACACCAAAACCTCAAAATATAAATGGTGAAAAACATCAGTAAATTCATCATAAGTAACAAATACTGAACTTGAAATATTATACTTATTTAATAAATGAAGAAATGCCAATTAAACTCTCAGTGAGGCAGACATCTTTTCTTTTAATTTAGAAAATATTAAAGAACACTTTATGTTGATGAGAGACGTGGAATGTGTATTTTTGTAGTTTGCTAGGGAAGTACAATTTGTAAACAACTTAAAAATAATTTTGCAATTTTAAGTGACTTAGACAATTCAATTTCCTGGCTTCTAACATAAGGAAATTGTGTTGTGCGTGAGTTTTTTGGGGGGAAGACAGGGGGAAACAATTATGTAAAATATGTTTACTGAGGCATTATTTACAATATTAACATCTGGGAGACTTTAACATCCAACACAGGAGCATGTATAAACTGTGGAATATTTATTTCATATCATTCAGCTTTTAAAATGCAATGTTTAAAGAATAGTAGCATTATTAATTTTCATGCAATTTCCCTAATTCAATGCAAAAAACCCCTTCATTTTATTTTGAGTTAGTGTTTTTATAGGAAAGTAGATTGCCCATTTTCCTCAATGAAATTGACAGGAAGCTTTAAAAATTATATTTTTAGTTGCTTAATTGTCTATATGTTGATTTTACCTAGTTCCTAGCTGCCTATGGGAATAAATTTTTATATTTTTTAAAAGATTTTATTTATTTATCTTTAGAGGGGAAGGGAAGGAGAGAGGGAGAGAAACATCAATGTATGGTTGCCTTTCGTGAGTCCCCTGCTGGGAACTGGCCTGCAGGGAACCTGCCTGCAACCCCAGTATATGCCCTGACTGGGAATCGAGCCATGATTGTCTGGTTCGCAGGCCCGCACTCAATCCACTGAGCTACACCAGTCAGGGAAATTTTTATATTATTAAAACTCAAAATAACTTGGACTATACTGCTGCCTGCAAAGGGAGGACTCTGTTCCCACTGAGCACCCTATTAAGCAACCCATTTCCTGCCAAGATTTCAAGAATATGGAGGAGGCTCTTATTTTCTACATGTGCTTATGAGTAAGCCTACTTCTGTTGGGGCTGCTTCTCCACTGAAACTATTTTCTGGGTTTTTTTTTCTGTTTTTAAGGGTTGATATTTGTGTATGTTGGGTTTCATGGTATATGCAATAGGTCACCAAGCCTAGCCATCTGCATTGGAAGCATCATGGCTCTAAAATTGTTTTAGGTTTAACTGCTTTTCTACTTCCTCATTCCACTCCTATTCCACTAAATGTTGTAATTTTTAGTTTTTTTTAATAGGTCCTCAAAGTTGCCTTGATTAGGCCTGCTGCTTTTTTCTCTTCAGGACACTCATATCCACTTAGAAATCCGTGGTGCGTAGCCAAAAGTTCAACTTCTTCGGTAAACAGCTGTGAGCTCTTCACCAGGTGCGGGGACACTTTCACTACTCTTCTAGGTGTATCCATCTGTGCCCTGTGCCCCTGCTTCTGTCTCTCACTTGTCCTTGCCACCGACCCTCATGGTGCCAAAATAGTACAACATCTGCAGGTATGTCAAAGGAGACATAGCAAGGAAAAGAAACACTTTCTCCCTCGTTGTCACATCACACTAGAGGGTCTCAAAGGACTGCTGCTTATAATGCAAGGTTGTCCAAAATGGGCTTTCCATTTTTTTATTACAGCCATTTTCATTTCAAAGTCCTCAATTCTTCACATACACCCTACTGTACTCAGAATCACTAATCCTTTTTGATGACTAAAACATTTTTACTACATTGACTCTCACATCTGGCTTATGCCTTGCACATCCTTCTAGGAATGTAGCTGTCCAGTTCCAGTCCTTCTTATCCACCGAGAATATTTCCTGAACAGAATCTGTCCTGTACAGCCTACATGTGTTCAGTGGGAAGCTGCAGAAACTCTGCAGTCTAGGCTAAATCCAGTGTAGCACAACTTCTGTGGATATCATCATTGGGATATTCACTCAGTTCATTGCTAACTGTTTAGATTTTGCAGCCAGGATTCTGGTGAGAGTTAAGCATTGGACAAATGGTTGTCAGAGCTCACTTTGGAAAAGTAAGTGTGGTATCATACTCCGGCCAGCAGAGTCTGCGTGTTGTGGCTGAAGACGAGAACAAATGCGCACAGACTGCAGCAGTCCTGTGGAGAAAAAGGGACGGTGTGGTGCTCTCGTAGGATAAGAGTCCTACAGCTGCTCCTGTCAAGGGGACAGCGCCCCAACCCTTGCCTGGACAATCTTTTATCATTTCTCTCGGGTCTTATTATCCATTACATAGAATGTTGTTGTCTACATTTTAGGTACAATCAAGGAAAATAAAATAAATGCAGAAGGGAAAGGTGGCAAGCTGATTAGGCTCCATCCTTGGGAAAATTCACACGGGCTTTGGAAATTACCTTGAAGAGAGGCAATAAACATCTACTGTTTCAGACCAGGGCGAGGGAGTTTTAGCAAGAGCAAGCCATGACAGTCTGGATGCATTTTCTAGGCCTTGTCCCCACGGGAAAACCGGTTTGAGGGTCTGGCTCCTGCCCACCACTTCTCTCCTGTCGGCTTTCAATACAGGGCTGCATCACATTTGCCAAATTCAAACACACTGCTTTTCTACAGTAAGCTTCTACCTCTTTTTAAATTTTTTTTAAATTGTTTTTCAAGTATAGTTATCTCCATTTTCACCCCACCACACCCCCAACCTCACTCACCCCCAACCCCCGCCCTCAATCCTACCCTCTTTGGCTTTGTCTGCGTGTCCTTTATACTTGTTCCTTGATGGCTCTTCCCCTATTTTTCCCATTATCTCTCTGTCCCCTCCCCTCTGGTTACTGTAAGTTTGTTCTTTATTCCAATGTCTCTGGAATACATTATTCCAATGTCTCTACAATACATTTTGTTTGTTTGTTTTGTTCATTGGTTTCTGCTTATAGGTATGATCATTTAACTTCTATCATCTTAGCATCTCAGCAAAACTTTCCTTTCAATATAAAGTCACATATTCTGAGTGTCTGTTAACTACATCACAACCCTAGATTTCAGTCAAATGACCTGTTTTCTGTATGTAAAAGTAATTATCAATTTGATGTGTTTTATTGTCATTTGCTTGTATTTTAACCAACTGAATTATATTAATGGAATTCTTCCTAAATGGTATCTAAATAACTCATATATTTTCTCTGATACTTTCACAATTGTCCCATGGAGTACATCACCAAATACACAAGGTGATTTATGACAGGCTCTAGATTAAGCACTTCAACTTCAAACTTTCAAAAAAAAGTTCTACTAAGAGCCAAATTACTAGGTGATTTATAGAAATACATAGATTTCCTAAATTATCACAACAATTTAAAGTAAGCTCAAATTTAGAATAGTTCAAATTACTTTTCCTTGAATAAATTTTTTTATACTTCACTTGGATATATTTTAGTCTTTTATGAATAATAACAAAAATGCTAATTACACACAAGGAATGTTGCCCTCAGCATGCATCTCTGTAAAAGGACAATTGTAAAAAGTCTTACAGATTGAGGAATACTGTAGTGTTGCTGAACATGTAGACAGAGATCTAAAATAAATCAAATCTCCATCCCCCCACAAACAGCCATGTTGATTTATCTTGCACACAACGTGATTTTGCTCTCTAAAATAAGATGTTCAGAGGAACCCTTCACATTTCCTCCCTAACAGTTTTAATGACAATGCCTACATATTTCCACTCCATCTTTATATATATCTCTGTAATACATGTATCTATGTGTGTATGTCTATATGTGCACATACAATAAATAGATGTATATGGAATGTATATGTAGAGAAAATACATACACATGAAATATAAACAAGGTTTGTCCAGAAAAAGTCCAGCCGTTGTTAATATAAGGAGAATGGTTTGTACAACACTGATGTAGCCTGGCATCCTGAGAAAGTGGACTGGAATGCACATGCGAGCACGTGTACTAGTCAGTGAGGGTCATAGACCCCACTGAGTGAGCATATGTACTGTGTGGCTGTCACATTTAGAGTGAGCAAGTAAAACAACGAATCTGCATCAAATTTGATGCTAAGCTTAAACATTCCTCTGCAGAAACTAGTCAGATGATTCAGAAGGCCAAAGCTATGGATAACTAGTGATTGGCAACATGATCACGACAAGGTGCCCCCTCACGCATTACATCTTCTGCAGAGTTTTTTGGCAAAACATCAGATCACTTAAGTGACTCAGCCCCCCTACAGCCTAGATTTGGTGCCCTATGACTTCTGTCTCTTCCCCAAACTAAAATTACCTTTGAAAGGAAAGAGATTTCAGACTGTTGAAATTCAGGAAAATACAACAGGCCAGCTGATGGCAACTGTGTGAGGTTCCAAGTTGCCTACTTTCAAGGGGACAGAGATGTCATTGTCCTATATACAATGTTTCTTGTATCCTGTACCTTCTTCAGTAAATGTCTCTATTTTCATATTACATAGCTTGATACCTCCTAGACAGATCTCATATATTTCTGCACATATATTCTGTATATATAAAGTACAAACACATGTAATTTATATATGTAAATATGTATTCTCTAAATAAACACAATCTAAATAATTAATTCATATTAAATGCTTAAACATCTTTAAATCTCTGCCTTTTGGTTCCTTATCTAATTATTCTCTAGTTTCTCACCCGCATTCCTTAAATTGGTAAGTAAATTTCTGTTGCTATGGTTTAAAATTTTGAGCAGAAGACTGACAATTACGTGATTCAAAGTAGATGACAGTTTACCTTATTGGAGGTAGTATTTATAGTCTAAAATAATAATTATCTGTAAGATTGTCAAGGGGTTACAAAGTTATTACAATTATTAAACACTTTTATTCATCACAGTCATTTGAAATGCAGCTTTAAATGGTTAGTCTCCCTTTGTAGTAGAAATTATACATTTTTAATATAATGAGTGAGGTAAAAAAAATTGAAAGGAGAAAATTCAAATAAATTAGGCAATGACAAGGAGATAATTGTTACCTTGCCATCGACATGCCATATTGACCAGGTCAATGGTCCATCATTTCAGTGATTCTATTTCTTGGTAAGTTTTACCAGAATACTTTATCTATTTGCAAAGTTAGTGTCATACCACAGATATATTCTTAATAGCCTGTTTTTGTCTCTCAACCAGGAATTTAACTTTAGCATTTATTCTACATAATATTTGGTGGGGTGAAAATCTATAAGCTTCCTGTCTGCTATGTAAAGAATCTTCCATTTGACTTATTTTTAAATGGTTTCTTTCATGACTTATAGAAACAAGTTGTTAGAGCATTCTGAAATTTTATATATGTCTATATAAATCATATCAAAATGATTCATAATTTTACAAAGTTAACTCACCTCTCTTTTAACCTTCATATTTCTAAAATAAAAATCTCTTGTGACCTTGTCCAATAGCAGAATATAGTCTATCCTCTTGGTTAATTTTTTTGTTCTTATAAATGCCTTTTATTTCTCTGTTTTTTTTGTTTTATTTTGTTTTGTGTTTTAAAAATAGTGATCCAAAACTGTATCCAAGTAGTTCTGCTTTGAGCTGTGATATGTAAAAAGTCTAAGTCAGTGTGGTTTGGTGTAAAAAACGTTTGCTCAGGATATAAGTTCTTTATCAAAATCTTGGCTCCCCTCATTACCAGCCATAACCTCATGCAATTTACTTTGCCTCTTTGACCCTTAATTTTGCTCCTTATAAAATATAATAATACTTTTATCATTAAATTTTTATGATACATAAATGATATATAAATTTATCATTTAGTGTCTGACACATTGCATAGAAGCTCCATAAGCAACAGCCATTATTATTAGGACAGAGCACAGCTATCCAGCCACCAGACTCAAAGGTTGTATAATGTGTGTTTTGGTCTTTCTGCCCATCTTCGCTCTGCTCCCAAGGAGAAATGCTAATAGCTCAGGAGCCGGGGCCATGATCTCACGTGCATGCTCTTTATTTCTAAAAATTCATTTCTTGGACATTTTACCATATTTTGCTGTGCATAATGAGCACTTTTGCCCAAATTTTTTAGGGGTATATAAGGATGAGCATTAGATATGGGTAGTACTGAATTACCTATCTGTATAAATGTTTTTAATTATTTTATTTATGCTTATGCATTAAAGTGTAACTTTAGAAAGCAATATGATATGTGTACACTAAATAATACCCTAGAATATGATAATCAGTTTTGTTTCTAATTATAAATAAATAAAAATTGAATTTAAAAATTAAAATTAAAGATTTATTTTCCTGAATGTTTGGGCCAAAAATGTGAGTGTGCGTTGTACTTTGCAAAATACGGTGTGTGTCGTCCACTTGTGAATCTTGGTTAGATGCTTACCTGTATAACAGCAGGATGACTAGGCCTAGAAAGACCAACATTTCACTAATCCTTAAGGAGAGGTCTTGTATCTTCTTTTGGACTAAATTTTTTTTTTAACAATCTAAGATTTTTTTTACCATCTAAGTTTTAGGCTAAGAAAAAGTGGAGTAAGGGCTTTATGTTTGTTTTAAACCTAGACAAAAGAGTTCCCCATTAGTCTAGCTAAAAAACAAAACAAAACACATTGGGCTTTGCTGGCAAATTGTAGTAGTAGGAAAAGTATGTAGATTTGATCTTGAGCTTTGCATATGTATTTCTTTGGGGGATGTTAAAACAATTTGACAGTGATAGAACAAAACTATGTTTTTACATGACTTATGAAAATCTATGGTCAAATATTTAATACAGTCCATATGAGACAGAATTTGGCTTATTGTTTGTTATTTTTTACTCTGCATCTCTAAGGTAGGCTGGCGAATTCTCAAATAGCATGGTTGATCAGTGGATAGTAAAAATACATGTCGAGTTACTTCCCGCATTTAGTCTCATTTCTACTTCTTTCCATCGTCAGCTTCTTTAATGTTGTGATGGTCTCAATGGCTGAATTTGTCTTCCTTAGCTTTGATCTTTGATATACACCCGAGGGTATAACTTTCATTTATTCACTTAGTCTTATAAACAAACAAAAGCTACAATCTGATTAAAAACTTGACCTTCTGGGTAACCACTGCCAGATCTCTGGGAGGCAACTCCCTTGGTAAATGACTCAGATGGACAGACTGGGCCTCCCCAAGCAGTGATCAAAATCCTGCCGCACTGGAAAACCCACTTTATTGTAAAAATATAGCACATATTCAGAAGGTTATTCAAAACAGAAATGTAGGGCTTATAAATTGTTACCAAGTGAACACATTTATAGACTCAGATGAAGATATTAGAATATAATCAGCACCCTTAAATATACCATTCTGTCCTCTCTCAATCCCTCTCATCCGTTCTTTCAAAGGTAACCAACTGGATTTTATAATAATTAGTTATCTGATTTCTTTTATGACATTATTATATAATTATGCATTCTTAAGTTAATTACAAAACTTAAGAATGCGTGATTATATAACAATACCATAAAATAGCAGGACAACTGTAACTGAACAGCAATAAAAATAAAAACAAATTTCTCAAGCCTCATTTTGTAAATTACCAGTTTTCAGATTGATGTGACTTTAACACAGGATATTTCTACTTGGTGCACATCTCAAAATATCTTGTACTAACATAGACTTTCCTTTAGATTTTTAAAAGATTTTTTTCATCAGAAGGAAATGTGTTGTAAGAGAAGTATATGGAATTCAGCAATAGACAATTCAGCAATTGAAATCTGGCTACACCATTACTACCAATGTGATCTTATGTATAATAAAAATAAAAGAAACATACAGAATATACCTTTGTATTTATCTTCTTTCACTAAATATTTTGAGGGTTATTATTAATGCTGGGTAGAGTTCACTGAGTATTCCTCCACTGTTTGGATATTTCATAATTTAAGTGCTCATTCTACTTTGCTGGATATTTAAGTTATTTGCTAGTATGAAATAAAATAAAAATTATTGTTTTAAGTATTCACTTTTGTGCATGTTTGTGCATGTGATCACACAATTCTTTTGGATATATTCCTAGATGTGAACTTGCTAGTTGTGAGACTGTAGGTAAAAGTATGTTCATCTTTAGTAGACAATACCAAAATTTTTTCAAAGGGATTGTATCAATTTATGTTTCAAACAGCAATGTCTGAGGTTTTTACATTATCATACATTTTCTAAAATTCTTAAAACTCACTGACCTTTCAATTTCAGCTATTTTAGTGGGTATGTAAGAATATCTCAATTTAGTTTTAATTGATTTTTCCTGATAATGAATTATACTGAACAAATATATATATTTGTTGGCCATGTAAAATTGGCATATTTTGTAAAATGCTACCTCAAGTATTCTGTCCAGACCCTATTGGATTATTCATCTTTTCTTAGTGGCAGGATGGTTACTTTGTGTGTTTTGAATATGAGATCTTTATCACTTGTGTATGTGCTGAATATCTCATTTCACTATGTGGTTTGTGTTTTCACTTTATTAAGGATTGTTTTTAATGCCTGCAATGTTCATAATATTAAATAAATGTTTATATAAAGGTATATAATTTTGTTATATAAACTGAACCTGAGTGAGTGTAAAAGTGGGTATATGCTATCACATGTATAGTTAAGGAGAGTTATTTCATTTCTGGTATATAATGTTTTCTGTGTAATACTTAAACAATAACTAAATACAGGACATGATGTCTCATGAAAACATTTTACTATTGTTTTAGTTCTTATTATAAGTTGTGAATACTGTCTTTGCCTTTATGCTAAAGAGTGAGAATGTCTTTCATATAGTATTAAATTTTAAAATCTATTTTATATTTGAAGTTCTAAATCAGTAAAACTAAGTAGTATCTTCATATTATATGGTAAGTTGTTTAAAAATAGAAAATGCCAATATTAGTAATTTTTTATCTATGCAAGTAAATATTTTCACCATATTCTGAAGAAGACAAACTTTTAACTTACAGATTTTACATATATATTTATCATATAGTAGAGATGCTTGGAATAATAGAAATTATAACTCTTTTAGAGAAGAATAATTCAAAACTTAAAAGATGTACATTTTAAGTCATTCAATAAACTCCCTATGTCTGCCTAGTAGACTGTGATAAAATTTAGAATGTGGGTATCAAAAATTGTATGTTGTGTTGACAAATAAGCCATGTTTATGCCTAATGCATGTCATTCATTGAAACTTCACCACAAGTTGTAAAGCCATGATCAAGTTTGCAACCTATTTTTAATGATAAAAGCACACATATCGTTAACAGGAGAAAAGAAACAATTCCTATTAATCCTATTTCTTTTAAGGTAGATTTGTGTTTTTAACATTTCTCTTTAATCCTGACTGAGGTTTTCTGCTCCCTCTTTTGGTGTCATTTATTTCTCCTTTGAAAATACTTTCTCAAGACAACAGTGATGTTGATATCTCAAAAAAGATTATTGGAAGTCATTATATGAGACAAACAGCAAACACCATATCACAGCACTAATCTCTCATGAAGACTTTCAATAATATTCTCATTGAATCATGACTTTTTCTTCCCAATCTTGAGACACAGAGTAGTTAAATAATTTAAAAAGCAAGTACATTTTCAAAAACTGTATTGCAATTTTTAATGGGTAGAACTTTTAAAAATATATCCCAGAGAACTTGAACAAATAGAACTCCTCATAACTTTACACCAACATACTTTTTGTTGTTAAAGGCAACAATTGGTGATAATGTTGGCAGGTGATTACAGAACAGTGAAGATTTGACATCAACCTCTGACAGCATATTTTAGCTTCCATTTATTACTAAGACATCAGCTAACAAAGATTAGGAGGGACGGTTTACCCCTCCCAGCCTTACTTCGGTGTGTTACTGCAAAAGAAAATTGATTTAAGTAAAAAAAGTCTCAAATACCGTTGTTCTTTTTATACAACATTTAATGGATTCTAAATCTGTGCAGAGCATCGTACATAGTGTTTAATTTTAAATGGCATCCTAACCATAAAAACGTGACTCCTCTGTCAGCACAATGCAGACCTCCTATGGAAGGTTGTAAAAGAACCATGCACAGAGCTGCAAATATTTCATTTTAACTTCCATTCCATCCCATGCTGGGATGTTTTCCTTGTTCCTTATGTGTGGGTCAGTCTGCATATTTCCCACAGAATTCCCGCAGAGGACCTTTGACATGGACACGATGCTATAAAAACATTTGGTTGAGCCAGCCTACGAAATATGGAAATACATTCCAAAACTTACCAGTAAAATCCTACGGAAATAGTTATGAAGCAAAGTTAATTATCTGAGTGAGAAGTTGCCTTTATTCAACTTCTTTACTATAACATTAAAAATGATGTTTCCACAAATACCAGTGGAAGCTCCAATCAGTAACTTAAAATGAAAGATATACATATTTAAACCTATTTTCTTTCCCTACTTTGGTGGCCTGAAGATGATAACAGGGGAAAGACAGTGCTATTATTTCTTCTGTTTTGGGGTGGTTTTTAATATTTTAATTTTAATAATTTAAATCAAGAATAGTACTACATTAATTAAATATGCACTCAAGAGTACTCTTCTGACTTTTCCAAATACACCCCTAAAGTAAGTGCAGTGTAGTTTGAGCAAATGGCATAGGGGCAGCTGTCATTGGTTGGTATTAATTGCATGGCTATTTAGTTCATGCCATTGAAACCAGCATTTTCTGTAAATGAAGGTAACAATTAATTAATTAAAACAAGGTAATGTAACATCATAGTGTAACATATGAATACTATATAAAATATGCTACAATTGAAAGGCACATGAGAATTCTTTAGGAATCCAAGTTCCTGGTTTGAAACTAATATGTTTGGATTACTAGGCAATCCATTAATCTTTACTTTCTATTCCTTAAGATAAAAAAAATTTGTAGACCATGTTAGTCACCTAATTTCATCTATCTTTATGCTGAATATAAATTATAGATTAATGAGTAATCTTTGTTTCTTGAAACAGTTTTAGATGTACAAAAATTTACAAAGATAGTACAGAGACGTCCCATAGGAAACACTCAGGGTAGCCTATATTTTACATTTCACTTGACTATGGTAGTTGCCTTACAATTAGCTAATCAATGTTGGTACACTATTATTCACTAAAGTCCATACTTTATTCAGATTCACATGTATTGTTAGCAGAGAAAAACTGGAGAGCCTACGTAGAATGGAGAAAGCTGTCATATTACAGACCTGAGTTTTTGTTAGCATTCTGTTACTGATGTGTCCTTCAGTAACACCCTACTGGTGTTTTGTGTCCTTCCTTTCTTTCTGGCCTCAGATGCCCCATGTGCCCAACCATTAGTTTGCATACGATGAGCGTCAGTCTGTTTCCTTGCTCTGAATTACCTGATCATGCTACTTGCAACAAATGTACACAATAGACAATTAATAATATAATGTATGCAGTAAATATATAATATACTACAAGTACAGGGAAGTTTTCATTGTTTTTCAAAAATAGGAGTATTACAAATGATGCCTATCCCATAAGCCCTTAAAAATATTTCCTCATTGCAGCTTTTAATCAATCCACTTAACTTTAATCAAATTATCTTATGTGATAAATATTTATTGAGTGCTTACTTAATGCCAGGTATTTCAAAGCATCATGTATAAAGCTTTTAATAAAATAGGCAAAACCTCTGCTCACTTGGAACTTACCAACAGTTTAGAATTAAATCCATTAATAGTATCACTATCATACTATGTTTGCAATTTGAAGGGAAAATGTGAGAATAAGGACATTCCAATGAAAAAGGACATTATTTCAGGCTGTAAATAATGGATCTATGATAACATATGATTCTAACTAAAAACAAAAACAACATTGCTTTTTTTCGCATCCATAAAAAAGGAGGAAAAGTAACATTTAGGAACATCTTTTATCAATTTGGCCAGGCAGCTTCTGTTTAGGTCAAGTGTTCAGGTGTCATTGTCAACAGGACTTATTTTCACCATTCACACTGTCTTGATTTGGACACTTAATTATATGATTAACCTACCCGGATTGTAGCCAAAATATAGGAAGGAAGTAGATCTAAAAGTACCTTGCACATTAGGGAACTTTTATTGCATGTGTGAAAATCCTGGGGCACTATCATCATGAGCAATTAAGTATTAGATGAGATCTGAGTGAAAGGGAGCTAATTCACTTGTAATAGTAATGATTTTCACTATTAAAATATTTTGTAATAATTTTAGAAGACTTACAATGTTTAAAAAGTATAAATAATATAATACAAATCACACAAATCTTATCATTCATATAGTATTCTGTTGTACATCATTCCTGTGTTTTTTTAATATTTTTGTTTCTTTTGTTCTGTATACACATATACAGACACTACAATTTGACTTTTAGCACAGGATGTGTGTGTGGACAAATATCAGAAACCACAAGACCAGAAAATATACTATTGTAATAATTTTCATATTTTAAGAAATAAGAAAATTATAATAAGCAGGCATTAATGCTATAAGTGAAAGAACACAAATCCAGAGATACTAAGTAGCACCCACTGAGAGATCTTAAGAGGCTTGTTTCATATGAAAGCGGAAGGAGAGGGAGGAGTCTCACGTTCCAGGGTTTGGTGGCTCCGTGTCCTCTGGGAGGAAATAATGGTAAGTGCTACATAAAACAGGAAGTGTTCACAGATTCGTTTATTCACTCATGTGAAGCCAAGTTAGTGATGCATTTGTCTGTGATGTAACATCATTTTTGCCTTTACTTATTCCTAGAGTGCCAACCTGTGGTCTGTGGTTATTGATTGGCACAAACCATGCAAAACAAAGTCATATTTTATTTCAATATATTAATTTTAAATTACTTTATGTGCTCTTATATTTTTATTTAGAAGTTTTAAAAAAATGTATGAGAAATACCAGCAAATCATGTTTTAATTTAAGCCAATTAAAAAGAATGCTGCAGAGTGTTTTTTTAGTTTTCTCAAAGCCTAGTCAACTAAACGTTCTCTCAGTTGCAGTGACATGCATCTCTAACTTGCGGAGGCACACTGTTGAAATCTCAGCATTACCACCTGTGACACAGCAGTTGTTTTGGTTTTCTATATAGGATAACAGGAATAATATTTTTTGTGGCCCATGGACTCTGCACAACAATGTACAAAGTGAGCGCTTAGAAGCTTCATAGCCCGGCTTCCTAAGCTAATTGGTTCCCCTGTGTCTTAAGGGGAAACTTAGTGGTGAGCAGCTGAATGAGGAGTAGGCTTCTCTGATGCTTAACACACCTGGTCAGTGTTCTTTCATAAGTAACTTTCCCCCAACAAAGTTTGGTAAAACACATACCAGGTGGAAAATGAAACATACACCATGCCTCCCTGCAAAATATCACCATCTTCCTTCTCAACTTCATGCAGCACTCCCCGTGACTGTGAGAGCCCCTGGCAGGCATCCTGTATGCCTCCCTTCCAGGTGATGTGGAAATGCCAGAAGATCTGAGAGTGAACCAGGCCTATGTCGTAGGCAGAGCAATTCATGCTTTCATGTTCCTTCTGTTGCCTTTATTTGTACTATTCAGTTTGTACTATTCAGTTATTTGTACGATTCAGTTTTCTTTAACCTTTGTCTTGTTCCTTGTGCTTATCCTTTTTCCTTTGAACTTCCAGCTAATTCCAGTTTTCCAAATTTTGTCCTTCACTGTATGTGTGATGCTTTTCAATATTCTTTTATCAAAAAGAGCAAGCATGTATGTTGGAAATTGTTAATTGCTACCAATCACATTTGAATAGATATGATTACCTGTTCTCTGACAATAAAATGAATGGAACATGAAGAAGAAGAGAACAACGTGGTGTATTTAACAATTATTTTATGGTAACCAGAATCCTCTAATGAAGTCTGGTAATAGAATTAATATTTATATCTGAAAACAAAACAAAACAGTTTTCATAGTTAGGTAGAGCTGACAAAGTCCTAACCTTATGAGTGAGTCTATGGCAAAAACCACATTAAAACATTATTTACCCTGGCATGAGAGAGAATCATAATAATTCACCTGTAACCCCTGAAGTGCAATGTGCTTGCAAGGGCGGGGGGAGGGAGACAAAGAAGAACAGGAGGAGGGAAGGAGGGAAAAAGGAAGAGGGAAAGAGAGATAAGGATAGGGAGAGAGAGAACATGCAGGAACACAGAGAAGAAAATAAAGAAGAAGTGGATATGGGTGATATTATTTTACCACTGGATGAAGCAAGAATTGAAGCTCTGTGCCTTGTAGTTTGTGTAAAGGAACCATTACATTTTTGTAATCTTGTTTGGGGTCAAGCAAATTGTATGAGTTAAGTTTTTGGCAACTTATATCATCCTAAATATTCTCATAGCCATCCCTGTCTAGGTTCAGAGCTATTTATTATTTTATATATATGTATAAAAGTAAATAAACAAGATCTTGAACTTTGAGAAGATCTAACCGAGGAGGCAGAAGTATATGCAGATTATTAAAACAATATAGATATGTAATGAGAGAAAAGTGCACATTTAAGACCATAAGAAAACTGTCTGATATCAGTTTTCATGGATGTTCTAGCCAAAAAGGATAGCAGAAGCTAAGCCAGGACCAAGATGAATGGCACGGCCTGTGTAGCTTTCCACTCAGGAGGAAGCATTTCCTCTTTGATGTTTCCTGTGATTACTGTAGGGTTTGATTTCATGCCACAGCTCTTATCTACCACAAACATCTAAAATAATCTAAAATAATTTTTTGCTTCATAGACCTACTTGCCTTATAGACGTTAAGTTTCTTGAAGACAAAAGAATATGAACTAATGATTAGAAATGAATATGTGCACACACATTGAATTCCATTGGTCTGAATATTTAGTTTCTTCCTAGCTCAGGCTTTTTGGTTTATGAAACATTTGAAGAATGAATCAAAAGGGATCAATAGGTCTAGTACTAAGAAGATTAACAATCAGTGAGGAGAAACTAAGTATATGGTATTTTTGACTTACTCGATTATTAGGATGCTGTTATTCCTGAAGATTATTTAGAAGACTCTGAAATTATTATAAAATTCTTATTATAATTCAGGTAAAACTTCCCTTGAACTTATCTTTGATTTGGTAACCTTTAATAAATGTTTTAACCAAGGAAATATAATTGCATTGGAATGAAATAGAAGACCAGAATGCTTTCAGTTCTCAACACTGATATTGCTACAATTTATTAAGAAAACATCAATAATTTATATGCTCTCACTAACATAGCTTCAGAACAAAGTGGCATATTCAACAACGTATTTTCACTTTGCTTTCCATTCATTTCTTTCCTTAGAATTCATAGAGGGAATGATAAACATGAGCTTTTCAGAACACTTAAAATGGTGAGATAAAATTGATGTTCTACCAGTATCTTAAAAAAAATAAAATATTGCATTGACAGCACACGACATGTCTATTACATGTCTGTGGGAATGGCTGTTCCTTGGGAAAACACTGAAATGGGTGACAGCTAAGGACCACTTGGATTCATCTTTTCAGATGTTCTGTAGTGCTGCTTGAGAAGCTCAATCCCTATTGCCCTGCTGGGGCTAGTTTGCCTGTGCTTCAAGAGCTTTGTGCCCTTTGTGTGGGCAGAATCCAATGCCTTCCTAATAGACCTCTTCCTATCCTCCCCTATCCACCAGGTATTATCTCTCCACCAAACCTTTCTCTTCAAACCCTGTGATTGTTGGTTCCAAGGGGAAGAGTGTAAGATACACATTTAATCAGAAAGAGAATGATGTATATCAAACTCATAGCTAGCTAAATATGTTACACCTCTTAAGTAACAAATTCCTTTGGCCCATTTAAAATACAAAATCTCCTCAATAAGTGCCCTAAAGTATGATATTAATGGTGAAGAATTTCAACATAAGGGAAAAGTAGCAGAATAATATACAGTAGATATTTTTAGGCACAGTGTTTGTTGTCACTTCAATCAGTTAAGTGAAATAATATATTCTGTTTCCATGTGAAGATAGGCCTCCCTTGAAGTCAAAATTAAGCAGCAGTAGAGTGAACATAACAATTATCAATTGGATAAATCATTCTCAAAATAAAGAGTGTGCTTTGGGAAAAAAATTTAACCCATCTTTTTTGTGCAACTATTTTCTAAATTAATACAAATATTCTTAATATACACCATGCTCATTTCAACTCTTATTGCAAAAATTCAAAGAAAAAAATGACTTGGTCCACAGCAAAACATATCCTTGTATAGATGAAATCTAAATGAGGGTTGGTTGAGGGAGGAAATGATGCTGGGCCTAGCTATTTTCAGAGCTGATTGTCTATAAGCTTGAATCCACACTATGATTCTCAGAGAGTGAAATAGTAAAAATAAACATCTCTAGTCTATGTAGGTTATATTAGCTCTTTTATGCTGTGATATTTTCACATCAATTTATATCACCCCAGGTGAAATTTTTTAAAAGATTTAATTTATTTATCTTTAGAGGGGAAGGGAAGGAGAGAGGGAGAGAAACATCAATGTATGGTTACCTTTTGTGCATCCCCTGCTGGGAACTGGCCTGCAGGGAACCCGCCCGCAACCCCGGTATGTGACCTGACTGGGAATCGAACTACGATTGTCTGGTTCGCAGGCCCGTGCTGAATTCACTGAGCTACACCAGCCAGGGCCACCCCAGGTGAAATTTTGACAAGATTTTGCCTGTAAAGAAGCTCAAGAGAAGGTGGTCAATAACTCTGAAATACTACTCATACTTCAAGACAATTATTTAATTATTTCTCACACTTCTTTAAAATCATATATTTCAAACAATGCTGTTGCTTGTTTAAAATTTTCCAATCATTTAACCTTATTTCTATCTTTTGTGTCATCTACAAATTCTCCAGATTTAAGTTGTCCAAAGTTTGACACACTCTTTTAGCTAAGTTGATCAATATAAAATGTAGATGACATTTTGTCTTATAATTGTTCATTAGAATAGCACTGCTTTTTATAGTACATTTCAGTTTCATGAGTTCATATCTCTAAAATAATGCTACTGAGTTGAATTATGTTCAATTCATGTCCTCTGTGATCTTTAGGTTCTTTTCTGTCACGTTGATCCCTAATTACTCATTCTGTATCTTGTATGCATTGTGCTTTTTTCTTACAGTAGTTCCTGCTTTTTTACCTGACCTCAGGATTTTCACTATTTCTGGGTATACTTGCAACTTGTCAAGGTCAATTAGAATTATAATCTTCTCTAAAGGCCTAGCCAACCCAAGCATTTGTCCTTTTAGCTGACTAATAAAATATACAAAGCTGCACTCAATTCAGAACCTATGTAATATGCCTTACTACTTCTGTAAGTATGTATTAACAATATAATGTTAATTGAAAACATATCTGTGAAGCATCCAATTAAATGAAAAATGCCAAGGTTATAATTCTAATTACATCTACCAAATGGCTTTCCCATACTTTATAATCATAGGCCATACTTCTGACCTTTGTCACAAGTGACACAAAGACATGCTTGTTCAATATTTAAAAGATAAATGTCAAAGATCATTGAACATCATATGGTTATTTAAAAGATACAACCTATTATAATATGATAATAGACATACAAGTATCAAGATATGGTCTAAATATTAAGACAAAATATAGAAAACTAAGATCAGTAATTTAGGCTGATTATAGCTACCCAATCCTAAGTAAGAGAACTGTGATAAGACGTGTGGATTGAATAGTTAAAAAGAAGAGGTGAGGCGATAACATTCATCTCATTACCTTTATAATTCTCACCATACATAGAGAATGATCTTTATAAAGCTATGTTAAATTTTTTATCTTGAGTCTATTAAAATGATAAAATAATTTTATAAAGCAAGGGGATTTAAAAACAGAAGTAATATATATTATATTAAGCAGTAATTTCTCCTTGTGATAATTCTGAATAAAATTCTAATGCAGAGTATAAATACAAAATTTAAGTAGAAATTTTTATACAAAGACTATTCATACCTATGCTGAGTTGCCATTTTTCTTAAAAGAAAAGATTTGCTTGTTAAAAAAAGTTTCTGTTCCAGATCAACACATTCTAGGGATGTTTTACATACTGAATGGCAGCTATCTTTTAGTCTCCTGTAATGGAAATAAACATGTGTGTGACAGAGTGAGAGAGAGCACTCCAAGTTCTACAGATTAAAACTTTTCTTAACTTTCTCTAACTATAAATCTTAATATTCTCTAAATCCCACTCCACCAAAAATGACCTTTTTATAATTCTTCAAATACTCAGGAATACACGTGCCTTAGGAAATCTGCACTGTTCTCTTGATCTGAGATTCTGTACCCCCGATTCGAACATGCTTACCCCTTCTTCTTCTTCAATACTTCACTGGGATGTTCTATAAAGAGAGAAATTGTCCCTGGTACCCCAATTTAAAATTCTGTGTTCCTCACCGCTGCCCAACCACTGCTCCCTATTCCCCTTGCTTATTTTATTTTCTATCTAACAACATTAATACCTAAAAATAAATGTAAAATTATTTGGTTTTTCTTACTAGACCAAAATGAGGAAGGCTTTTCTCAGTTTTTTTACTCTTGGTTTTCTAATGCTCAGAATGATGCTTAGCATATAGTAGCATTTCAATAAATATAGACTACAAAACAGGTATTAAGACTATTCACCAATTTATGAAGAACACAATATTGTTAAAAATGTATGCTCTTAAATCAGAGTGCCTGAGACCAGAAACCCAGTTGTATAACTTTCTAATCTTACAACTTTGAGAAAGTCATTAACTCTGTTGGGCTTTGGAGTCTTTGTTTTTACAGGGAATAGTAATAGTTCCTAGGAGTATTAGTTTCCTAGGGCTGCTGTAACAAATTACCACACCTGAGCGCCGTAAAAGAGCAGAAATTCATTGTCTCACAATTTCGAAGGCAGGGCTATGCACACTCTCCTGGTTCTGGGGGAGGAATTTATTCTGTGCCTCTCTCATGACTTTCCATGTTGGCCATCAGTCCTTAGCATCCTCTGGCTTTTAGTTGCATCACTCTAATCTGTGCCTCCGCTGTCAGATGGGCTGCATACCTGTACTGCTCTGTGTTTCCCATTTCTCTTTGTCAGGGTACCAGTATTGGATTTAGAGGCCACTCATCCAATAGCGTCTGACCTCATTTAAACTTGACTATGTCTGCATAGATCCTATTTCCAAATAAGGTCACATCCTGGCCATTGTAATAAAAATTATTATGATGAAAAAAATAGTATTTGAATAGCTATGTATCTCCCACTATTGTACTCCGTTATGTACTATTCTGTAACTTGTATGAGTTAAGTCCTTCGAAACTCACAGCAGCTCAGTTGGTTGATGTTATTTTTCTCTTGATTACTGACTGAAAATAGAGATAAAGAGAGGTTAATTAAATCACCAGAGGTCACACAGTTAGTAAATGGTTGAGCCAAGAATGTAGCCCAGGAAGTCTAGTTCTGGAGCTTTGGCTCCTATTCAGGATCTTACACTGCCCTTTGCCAACAAAGAGCCTCATTTTCTGCATTTCCCTCTAAACTGTGAATTCCATCAGGGCCCAGTGCCTGCTGTCTTGGTATTCTCTATGCATTCAAGATGTGCCACACTTTCTGTCATCAAACAGGTCTTTTAACTTGCTTAATAAATGGCTGCTTCGCTACCAACAGAATGGAAGTTGATACACTTTATGACTATGTAAACAAATATTGAGCAGAAACTTTGATCCTGATTTGTCTTTAAATTAAAAAAGTATAAGCCTGAAAACAATGGTTCTTCTCTGAATTTCATGTGGGTGTATTACCAATCGATTAACTCTGAAAACTATTTAAGTCATCTTATAAACAATAGTGCATTCAGTAACTGGCCTAAAAACATTTCTCAGATTGCTTAAATCATTTTAAGTGATTTTCAAATAGAAAAATGCAGAATGTGAACTTGTGGTGTGCTATAAACAAAACTATCATTTATTATTCTATCCTATAGCTTTTCTTATTTTACATCTAAAAGAATAAATGTCTGTAAAATGTCCTCAGGTTGAAGTTCTTTTAAATTATTAGAGCATTAGCTCTGTATATGAAGTAAATTACATGTTAAAAATGTTAGGTTAATATTAGCATTACAATTAATAGTGAGTGATTATATATATATACATTCATATAAGTGTATATACATACAGGGTGTGGCAAAAATAGGTTTATAGTTGTGAGTATGCAAACCACAGTTTATTCTTGCACCATTCTTTGTTAATATTTGCATTATTTCCCATATAAACAGCTGTAAACTACTATATTTCCACCCTGTTTACAAAAAATAGTGTACACAAATACTCAGTTTAACAAGTGTATATATATATATATATATATGAAAAGTTAAATATGTCACTATTTGCAAAAAATAATTATAAATATATTTTAAACTCAGAAAATTGGAAAAAGTTAGGGCCTGAGAAATAGACTCTTTGAAAACAAATCCTTCAACCATTATGTTAATAAAATTTGGTTATCACATTGAAAAAATAGGTACATTGTCATGAATTATATATACATATAACTGATTATATATACATGAAATAAACATTTAAAAAATCTTAAAAATACTGAGGGAGATTGTAAGAAATTAAATTTTGAAATATAAGCAAAATGGTACATTTCTGGAACAAGACATGAAAATGCAGATCATTAGAAATAAGTTTAAATTATTTAACTATGTTATAATTTTTTAAAGCTTTCAAACAACTAAAGAAACCATGAATAAAGTAAAAAACATCAAGGAGTCCAAAGAAGAGTTGACAACATTTTTAAAAGGTAACAGAATAGCACTTGGGTATGTGATGAAGTCTTTAACTCATTTATTATTTTAAAACTTAAATAATAAGTCCCTATTTTATATCAGGTACTTTAGTAGATTTTGGGCTATATTGTTGAAAAAAGTCAAAAGAGATCTCCATCTTTTTGTGAGTTTACATTTTAACAAAGAGACTAGAGATGATAAAAATGAAATGTTTTATGCATTTTTTTAAAAAGCTAGTAATGAGGATGGGGATAAGGAGACTGGGAGCAGAATTGCAATTTTATTTCTTATGGTTAGTTAAAGTAGGCCGCACAGCACTTTACATCAAAGTGAGGACTCATTGAAGTGTGAAATTTAATTTTTATGTACCCACTCTTTAGGCAGACAGTAGAGGTGTTATAAAAGCTCCAGTATTGGAATTTGTCAGTGTATACTCAAGGTAAAGATCAAGATTGATATCTGGTGTGGAATGAGTGAGGAGGTAAGCAGGAGTTGAAGATGCTAGAATGTAGATCCTTGTACTCCATTGTTAGAACAAGGACATAAATTAATTAATTTCCCCAAATTGTTCAAAGAGTATTTATTATAATAAAACCAAATTTCACGCAACTTTTTTGTCTTTAGAAACAGAGCTTCCTTTTAAAAAAATTACTGCTGTTCAATTACAGTTGCCTCCATTTTTCCTCATTACTCTCCCCCATCATAGTATCCACTTAGGTTGCCTCTAGCACTTGGCTCTTGTAAATTGTACTGCTATGAACATTGGGTCTTCTGAGCATAGGTTCTTTTAGATTGGTGTTTCAGGGTTCTTAGGGTATAGTCCCAGCAATTCCATTGCTGGGTCAAAAGGCAGTTCCATTTGTAGTTTTCTGAGGAAATTCCATATTGTTTTCCACAGTGGCTGCACCAATATGCATTCCCACCAACAGTGTCCTAGGGTTACCTTTCTTCCACAGCCTTGCCAGCACTCGTTATTTGCTGATGTGGTTATGATGGCCATTCTGACCAGTGTGAAGTAGTATCTCATTGTGGCTTTAATTTGCGTCTCTCTGATGGCTAGTGATGCTGAGCATCCTTTCATATGTCTTCAACAAATGGTGTTGGGAAATCGGGACAGCTACATGCAAGACTCCACCACCAACTTATATTATACACGAAAATAAATTCAAGGTGGATAAAATACTTAAATATAAGTTGTAAAACCATAAAAGTCCTAGAGGAGAACATATACATGGAAATTTCAGATATTCCATGCAGCAATATTTTCACCAACAGAGCAAGGGACACAAAGAAAAAAATAAGCAAATGGTCCTATATCAAATTAATAAGCTTCTGCATGACTAAAGAAAACATCAGAAAAATAAAAAGACTATTTTTACTCCATTTTATGCTTTTTCTCCCTTTGTCAAATATTAATTGACCATAGAGACTTGGATTTATGTCTGGGCACTCTATTCTGATTCATTGATCTAGTGTTTGTTCTTATGCCAGCACCAGACTATTTTGATTACAGTGGCCTTACAATATAGTTTGATATCAGGTTTTATGGTCCGTCCTACTTTGTTCTTCTTTCTCAAATCACTGCAGCTATTTGGGGTTGTTTATGGTTCCATATAAATTTTTAACATGTTTTTTCTATACCTATAAAATATATCATCAATATTTTGATAGGGATTGCATTGAATTTATAAATTACTTTGAGTGATATGGACATTTTGATGATGTTAATTCTTCCAATCCATGAACATAGTATATGCTTCCATTTATTTGTGTCTTCCTTAATTTATTTCTTCAGTGTTGGGTAGTTTTCTGAGTATAGGTCTTTTACCTCCTTGGTTAGATTTATTCCTAGATACTTTATTTTTCCTGTTAATATCAAATGGGAATTTTTTCCTGAATTCTGGTTCTGATATTTCATTATTGGTGTACAAAAATGCCTTTGATTTCTGAATATTGACTTTGTATCCCACTGTATTGCCAAATTTGCTTAGTAGATTAAATAGTTTTGGGGGAGTCTATAGGGTTCCCTATGCACTCTGTCATGTCATCTGCAAACACTGACAATTTTACTTTCTTCTTTCCAATTTAGATAACTTTTATTTCTTTTTCTTGTCTGATTGCTGTGGCTAGATTTTCCAACACTATATTGAGTAGAAGTTGTGAAAGCAGACATCCTTGTCTTGTTCCTGATTTTAGTGGGAAAGCTTTTAGTTTTTTCCTGTTGAGTATGGTGTTGGCTGAAGTTTTGTCATATATAGCCTTTATTTTGTTAAAATATGCTCCTACTACTCCACTTTGCTGAGTGTTTTTATCTTAAATGGGTGTTGTACCTTATCAAATGCTTTATATCTATCTATTAATATGATCATGTGATTTTTGTTTTTCTTTCAGTTTATGTGATGTGTTATGTTTACTGATTTGGGAATATTGTACCATCCTTGTATCCCTGGGATGAATATCACTTGGTCATGGTATATGACCTTTGTAAGGTAATGCTGGATGCAGTTTGCCAATATTTTGCTGAGGATTTTAGCATCTATGTTCATCAGTGATACTTCAAGAAAGATATAGAAAACAAAACACCTATTGCAGGGAATTTTAATACCCCACTGTTGACAGAGAATAGGTCTTCCAAACAAAATATCAACAAGGATATTGTGGAACTGAATGACACATTAGATCAAATGGACTTAACTGATTATATATATATATATATATATATAATATAGTATATTATATATTATGTATTATATACACACTATCTATATATTATATATAAGAGGAGTAAAAAATCCCATGCACATAATTTGGGAGAACAATCTGAAACCAAATAGTTAAAGATAAAGATATATATATATAAACAAATTTTATTTATGTTGGCTATATAAGCTGAATTCTATCTGACTACTATCATTCTTTGAAACCTTTCTCAATGTAAGACACAAAAAATACTATCATTGTTTAATTTTTATATTCTTAACTATTAGTGAAGTTGAGTAATTGCACTAGCTAGTATCCTGTTCATTAACTTTGCCTTTTGTAAACATTGTACTGTCTTTTTCTAGGGAACTTTCAGGGGCTTTCTATGTGTTGAGATAAATTAATGTACTATATCTGCGGAATATATTACAAAGATTTACATCTCAACATCTAAAAAATTATTGCCAAGATCAATGCCAAGGAGCTATTTTCCTATGTCCTTCAGACTATTATGATTTCAGGTCTTAGTTTTAAGTCTTTAATCCGTTTGAATTAATATTCATATATATGTATGATAAGGTGTAAGATAAGTATCCAATTTCATTCTTTGCATGCGAATATCTTTTCCCCAGTATGGTTTAATAAAAACATCATCCTTTCCCCACTGTATATGCGTTTTTTAAAAGATTTTATTCACTTATTTTTAGACAGAGGAGAAGAGAGGGAGAAAAACATTACTGTGTGGCTGCCTCTCATTCGCACCTCACTGGGGACTCAGTCCACAACCCAGGCATGTGTCCTGACTGGGAACTGAACCGGTGACCCTTTGGTTCTCAGGCCAGCACTCATTCCACTGAGCCACACCAACCTGGGCCCCTTTGTATATTGCTGATAATCCTTGTTTATATTAATCATATATGCAATGTATTTTTATGCTCTACATTCTATTCCATTGGTTTGTTTTCATGCCACACTGTTTCATGCCTTCACTGTTTTGATTACTATAACATTGTAATATGATTTAAATCAACAGTATAGTATCTTCAAGTCTGTTCTTCTTTAACAAGACTGCTTTGGCTATTTTATGTTCTTTATGTTTGCACATAAAATTTAGAATAGCTTTGTTTTTTTCTACTTTTATAAAGAATGCCACTGACATTTTAATAGGGATTGAATTGAATGTGTATATTGCTTTGGATAATATGGCATTAACAATTGTAATTCTTTCAGTTCATGAATATGATATATCTTTCTATTTTTTGCAATTAAAGGTTTGTTGATTCTCTTTATTTCTTTAAAAAAGCAACTCAGCTTTGTTGATTTTTTCTATTGGTTTTCTATTCTCTATTTCTGCTCTGCTCTTTCTCTCTCTCTTTCTTTCAAACTTTGGCTTTAGTTTCTCTTTCTCCTCCTGTTCCTTGATGTGTAAAGTTTGATCATTTGTTGCAGATCTTTCTTCATTTTTAATGTAGACATCTGTGCTATAAACTTCTAGTTCAGAGCTGGTTTTCTGCTGTCTTTCATAAGTTTGTGTACAATGTTTTTATTTTTTTGGTTTCAAGATATTTTAAATTTTTTCTTTTGATTTCCAGTTTGATCTAGTAGTTATTCAAGAACATATTAGTTTCCCCATATTTGTGAAGTTTTCTGTTTTCTTGTCATTATTAATTTTTAGTCTTCTGTGTAGTTAGAAAGAATACTGAGTGTGACTTTGATCTTTTTAAATTTGTTGAGACTTGCTTTATGACCTAACATATGGGAGTATGTTTTTTGTGTACGTGAGAATAATGTGTATTCTTCAGCTGCAGGTGAGTGTACATCATTTAAAGAGCATATAGCAGGACTTCTTATTCTGTAGTATTTTGAATATTCTTTTCATATTTTTATAGATATGTTATGGCATTCTTTTACACTTCATGTTAAAAATAAATATTAACCAAGTTCTTTCTCATGAAGATGTTTTCAATTCTTTTTTATTATGAAAATACCATAACCAAATATTAAAATATTAAAGAATACTGAAATATAGAAGAAAAAACAAAGTACCCATAATCCTGTATGACATGATAAATGTTATTCTGTTTTTTCTATGCAGTACCCGAGAATTTATTATCAATGTCTTTTTAGTTTATAAAATAACTTCCTACTACATGAAGCAAAATGTAGGTTTTACATTTAAAATTTGATTGATATCCTGTTAATAAAGTCTTGCATGTATCTTTACCATATATTTTTAAATAGTGTTTGGGTTAAGGTTTGATCATATCTAAATTCATATGCTTACTGAAAATCGTTCTCCTGAAATGTTATTTCCACTTCAAATATAATAATGCCTTCAATTACCAACACCGAGTATTGTATTTCATATTTTTATCAGTTTATGGATCATGAAAGGGCATTTTCTTGATTTATTTTGAATACATTAAAATTGAACTATTCTTGGATATGCTTTTGCAAGCATTTCAAATTTTTCTTTTTTAATTTTCTTTAGTTCAGTTTATTTATTTTTGTCATTATCATAATTAAAACATTTTTCATTGAAATTAGTAATACATTTCACTTTATTTTCAATTTGACTTCATGCTTGTTTGTTTCATTTGTTTATCTCTGGTTTTCTGCCAAATTGCACTGAGATTTCTTCAGCTATTTTTCTCCCTATTGATTAAAATATATGCAAACTTCCCCTACACCTCACTGCTGATTGTCTTTATGCTCTCTACAACCAAATATATTTTATTTCCCTTTAATTTTCAAATTCATGGAAGAAAGAAGATTATTAACTGTGCTAATATAAAGTGAGGACTAGAATATATTTTAAAACTTTTTTAAAATATTTTATTTATTTATTTATCTTTAGAGGGGAAAGGAAGGAGAGAAGGAGAGGAACATCAATGTATGGCTGCCTCTCATGCGTCCCCTGCTGGGAACTGGCCTGCAACCTAGGCATGTGCCCTGACTGGGAATTGAACTGCAATACTCTGGTTCGCAGGCCTGCGCTCAATCCATTGAGCTACACCAGCCAGGGTGGAGAATATGTTTTTATTGTCTGCATTGCTTCTCTACTTAGATATTTTATATTATTTTTATATTGTTCAGTCATAGTTGTCCTGCTTTTCCCCCACTATTCTCCTCCGCTCTGTCCCCCATCACTTCTACAGTTAACATCCCCCATTGTGTGTGTCCAAGAGTCCTCTATTTTTGTTCCTTAGCTTGCCCCTTCCCATTATTTCCCTGTTATCTGCCTCCTCCCTTCCCTCGGGTCACTGTCAGTTTGTTCTTTATATCCAAGTTTTGGGTTTTATTTTCCTCATTTGTTTGTTTTGCTGATTAGTTTCCACTAATATGTGAGATCATGTGGTATTTGTCTTCCACTGTCTGCCTTATTTCACTTAGCATAATAGTCTCCAGTTCCACCCATGCTGTTGTAAAGGGTAGGAGTTTCTTCTCTTTTCCTGCTGTATAGTATTCCATTGTATAAATATACCAAAGTTTTTTGATCCACTCATTTACTGATGGGCCCGCTTAGATATTTTATAACATGAAAATGGAACTTCTAAATTTTTTAATGAATTTTTGATACTCATCTTCTAATCAGCTTTTCAGATATTTCTAATATAATTGTCATCATACTATCTCAGGACCTCTAGTTCTCTGATTTTTATGTACCCTCAATTAATTATCTTTGTTTTTCTCTTCACTTCTTTTGTCTACCAGTTTAAAATTCTACTTTATTTATTGGAAAATGTCCCAACATACAAACTTCATTGACTTTCTCCATTTGTTGCCTCAACAGTCAAATATTTAACCCCAGTTAATGCAGTTCTCCTTTTTGTTTAATTTTTAGTTTTCCTTGTATCAAGTTAAACTACAACTGAACAAAACCAAACACAGGTAAGCATAAACTGTTACCCACAAAGTCTCACTTATCAACCTCAGTTCAAGCTTAACAATCTCACTATAGTTCTGTGCATAATTCCCATATTTACTATTAATCAAATGACTTTAAACCATCTCCAGTTTTTCAAACCTCCACTCCCTGCATTTCCTTTCATCTTACCTTATATTTCTCAATAAAAACAAAAGCCATCAGATCTACCAACATGCAAATTTACCCATGTCTGTGTCTGTCATGTTCTTTCTTACTAAAATAGAGGAACTCTTTTTTCCCTGAGGACTAGTTCCCCCTTTAACCACTACTTCCTAAGTAAATTCATGACTTTTTAAAATGGTTTAATTCTTTTTCTATCTGCTCTCTTTCCCTCCCAATCAACCTCTCTCTGTTTCTGTTTGGTCTATTGTGTCTTCATTTCCTCAAATCTAATAACTCTTAGGTTATTAATAAATGCAATAGGCATTATTCAATTCTAGTAGTAAAATCTTGATTTTTGTCTGCATAGCACTTTCAGTTACTTCTGAAAAAAAGAACTGTCATTTCCTATAAAGTTTTTTTTTTTTTTTTGCTATGAGATTTAGTTGGAGTTGCCACTATCCTTGAAATTCCTAGTGGCCATGCTAAAAACAATTTCTCTATCCATGTTGTTCAATGAGCAAAGAACAAGAACAAAGTTAACCCCAGAAACTATCATTGCCCACTTAATTTGTGAGATTACTTCCCTTATCACTCCTTAGAAAAATTGTAAGAACAATGATACCGAGAGTGTTAAGAGCTTTTGTTCATTAACTTGGTGTTGAACAGTTTGTCTCTTTTCTTTCATAGAGAGTATTAAATATTCAACTATATTTTTTACATTTACATGGTAAGGCCATTACTGGGAGGTAGGAAAAGAAGGAACACAACCCTGATTACATTGGAAAACAAGTTTTCTATGGTGGAAGGGTCCTCGTTCATATTAGCTGGTAAATCTTAGACCACTTAGACCCAATCCTGGCTCTGAAAACAGAAGTTGGTCTGATCTTATCTTCCACTTTCATGTTTTACATTGTTTTATAAACTTTACTCCAGCCATGATTTTACTAGTTTATCTGTTTATTTATCATAGATAGTAAACTTCGTAATTTGTTCTAGCAATATGGTTAACTTTTATTCTTTAGTCCTGTTCTCAGTGAGAGTCTTTCACTTTTTGAATATGTTTAATTGAATAAGTTGAGATCAGAGGCTCCGTTAACTATTATCCATATTAACCTATATATCTCTCTTACATATGTTGCTTTACATCATTGTTATTAATAGTCGTTATCACTTTACTATCCTTAATTTATTCCAAAATAGAAGCATAATAGTAATCATTTTCGTATATTCCATATTTTATCCTTCTACCAACCCTTAAAGTTTGCAGTTAACCATTTTAAAAATGAAAAAACTAAGTTTTAGCAAGATTATATAAATGATAGTGATCATAGTGCTGGTTAATGATGAAGAGGTATTTGAGTCAGATTCTCTGTTTCAAAGCATATGTAATTTTCACTATGTAGTTCTAATTCCCTTTTAAATATTTTAATGCATATCCAGTAGTCTATAGATACCAACCACACTTTCCGCTTTGAACTTAATTTTTCAGGCAAATCACTTTGTACTCATATTCATGAATATCAGCATGAATAATAAAGAAATCTATAAATTTAAGGCTATAGTATAAAAAAGTACAAATTTAACTACAATGACAAAAAATTTTAATTAGTATTAATTTTAATCCATTTACCACTATTTTCATATTTATTATACTTTTATCTGCTACTTATTTTGGTAATAGAAAAATAATAAATATCACTTATTTGTTTTTAATAATTGCAATAAGTAATTGCATATTGATGTTTTTTCTTCTCACAGCTAATTTTTTTACATCACAAATTAATGCCTTTTGTTTCATTTCTTTCAAGTAAGTGTTTTGATGTAGCACATTTTAATTCCAGAAAACGATGGGAACTTAGACATATATCCAGGGTCAGATAGATTTCATGTTGTATTTGATTGAGCTAGATATTTGATTACAAGTGATGTGACCTTATGGAAATAACAATTAAAGTTAACGTTATGGTCAGGAATCTAATAGAGGAACTCAAATTGTGTGTAAACTACTCCTTTTTCAGTCATCAAACACATACAGGTATTGTTAGGAATGATAGTTATCAATTCTTAGAACTGAAATTACATATATGAAATATGAGAGTTAGTCAATTCACTTAAAATAAATGGCATGTTAAATGTTCCTATTTATTTATACAAGTTTACTTATTTTTTTACATAAATAAAAAAGAGTAATGCTTTTTGTACGAAGCACATGTATTAAGATAGATCAGAGATTCTGTTTATAGAAGCTTGAGTTCAAATATTAGCTTGTATTTGTTCCATTAATTAGATATGGAAATAATAATAAAGTTGATAAAGACGCTGTAATGTATACCAAAAATTATACCTTTTCTAATAAAAAGAACTAGTAGTCTCCAACCCCTTTGGTATGTGTATTATTTGAAAAGCCTGTTTATTTGATTATTTTTAGGTTGACAGATTTTAAAGAATTTCAGGTATGAAAATTATTTACTAAACATAGACGAAAAAGCAATATTTTGAGGATAGGAATCTGTATCTTCCAGTTAGGTAGATATCAGTAATAATAGCCCCACTAAACTTCAGAAGGCCAAACAAACCAAGAATCTGGTGTCAAGCATGCTAGTAATCATTAAAAGAAGCTCCACACACAGGTGGGATTGAAAACAGTGAGTTATATTATTGTTTTCGTTTTATAATTTAATCTTTTGAAAATGAAATTTTCTAAGATAACATTAAATTATGCCTAGACTATGCAAAATGCAACCATTATTACATGATATGTTAGTAAAATAAAAGACTTACTTTTACAAATTCATGGTCATTGTTAGTTCAGGTAAACTGCTTTTTAAAAAATCACAGATCTCAGAGCAAATTTTAAGTCAAAGAGAATGAAATTAAGTATACCGAACAATTAGAGAAAAAAAACTAAAATTCCTAATGGATTTAGCCATTGTGTTTGTTAACTTGAATACATAAAGTTTAACAATATAAGTTAGAACAAGTGAAGTCTGGATAAAATTCACTTAGAACTAGATAGAAACAATTATCTCTGAGCTTTTGCTTCCGGAAAGATGTTTAATGATGTGATACTGGAAGTGCCGATTCTCTTTCCCACAGAGCATCCGCTTTCTTGGAAGTGGGAAGAGAAATTTCTTTCCCCGACTGAAGCAGACAAGGCACCCATGTCTGTCTGTGTCTTATAAGAGATAATGTTCAGTCCAACACAGAGCAAAGGTTCCTGAGGAGCCTCCATTAGAGAGGAGATGCAATTTGAAAAATGAAACAAAACAGAACAGAAAGCTCTTCATTGAGCATAAAGGAAGAAAGAGGAGTTTCATTGAATTAAGATGTTAAAAGTTTCACTCAAATTTAACTCATAACTATACTAATAGCTTCTCTGAGACAATATAACCACTAAAACAGGATAAAAAACTGGAGCAAGAATTTTGTCAAAGACTGGAGACCAACAGCAAAACTCAGGCAGTAAAGGGAGCAGGCCAGTGGGACCACAGAGAAGGCAACTCAGTACCTGGATACTGATAGAAGTTGTGATTCTTATTCAAAATACAAAGGTACGTACTTCTGACTGTTTATTCCTTTTCTAGAAATGGTATTTTTTCTTCAAACTCACAAGGCAGTGATTCCAAATGTCATTACCTGTAGTTCATTGGACAAAGGGGATGAATATTAAAAAGTAAAAGGTAAACAACCAGGTGCTAGAGAGATGATGTGAGGAAATGGCCACTTATACTGCTGGATCTGATTTGACATTCTGTAGAAAAAATCAGGGTTTTAGCTTCTATGATAGAGAAATTTCAATTCTGGAATTGATTGTACAAAAACAGAGATGGGGACAAATATTTATATATTAAGATATTCATTGTAATTTTCGGTTAAGGAAAAATGGATGTGTTGGTTAATTTCGTGTCGACTTGCCTGGACTTTGGGGTGGCCAGGTATTTGGGTAACTATTATTACCAGGGTGTGTGGGGGGGTGTTTTTTGTGATTAACATTTAAATTTGTCAAGTTGAGTGAAGTAAATTGCATTTCGTCAGTAGGCTACATTCAGTTAGTTTGAATATCTGCACACCACAAAAAAGCTGAGTAAAGGCGATTTTCTTTTTCTGCCTGTCTTAACATTGAGACATCCATCTTCCCTTGTTTTGGACTCAGACTCAGATGAAAATCATTGGTTCCCCGTGTCTCCAGCTTTCCTACTGAAGATCTTGGTTCTTCTCAGCCTCTATAATTGCATGAGCCAATTCCTTATAAACAATCTCTTTATTTTTATAATCATTCTTATATCTCTTATTGGTGCCATTTGTCTGGAGAACTCTGACTAGTATAATGGTGCCATCTAATTGTTCAAAAACAGGGAATATATTAAAATGTTATATTGATTAAAATCTTATAGGAAACTTAGAATTAAACACTACATTCAAATACTTCATAATGCATTTTTCAGAGTCATGCTATAAAACTGAATGTTATATATAATCCTCTGCATTCTAAATTAAATAATCTTTTACTTCCCTCCCTAAAGTATTGCCAGGATTACGTTTGCTATTAAATTTCATACCAACTATGGTGGATTAAAGATAGCCAAATGTCTGTCAATCCCTCCGGAGAATAGTACTCTAATTCCTCATCCCACTGCATCTGGACTACACCTATCTTTCCTATGTCCAATAGAATATGATTGGAATATGTGCCAGTTATGGCTCTTCTTCTTTAACCAGCTTCTACTCTTGTCCTTTGGAATATAGCCACCATGCTGTGAAGGAACCCAGACATGGAAAAGCCCCTGTGGCAGACTGCTGGGGTCCTCAACTGATCATCTCTCCCAATCTCCCCACTAAAACTAGAACCAACTTCCTCTCAATGACATTGATCCCTCTTAAAGGTGACTCTGCAGTTTAGTTGAGCCTCCTCCACTGAGATAACACAGAGCAAAGACAAACTATCTCCTGAACATTGTCTAAGTTTCAAAACCCAAATGATGAGCAGGGTAGTGATGGTTATTTCAACATAAGCACATGGTCTCCAAACTGGGCACAAAGGCATGCTTGGGTGTGGTAGTGAACCGTCAAGGATGCCATGAGACATTTTATATTTTAGAGAAAAACACCTCTCAGATATTGTGTGATTGACTGGTTTCATGCAGTTCATAGTTTTAACGTTGGAACAGGCTACTGTTCTTTCAGCGACACTGTGTCTTCACAAAGCTGGATTTTCACAGTTCCAGGCAGAAAAGCAAGTACTAAAATCAGTGTAGAAAAGGAAATGACAATGGGGGTGTTCAGTATAATCCAAGGTTTGAGCAGCAGTCAGTGCCCAACTAGTACAGACTTCCCATTTGTAAGTGATTGTGGTTTATAAGAAATGAAATGTTTTTTCTTATGTGCATTACCTTCCAAATGGCACCAGGATAAATGCATCTTAAGGATAATATTGCTATATATTAAGGATGTAAATGCATATTAAGACTAATATTATTAAGATATAAATGCTTATTAAGTTGCTTGTTCCTAACTTCTTAATAAATAGAATCATCATTTTTTCCCCTAGAGGTGCTATGAAAATCAAATACTAACACACTAAGAGCCCCATAAACTAAGAAAATTTGGAAACTCTGCTATAGATCCTTATACAGTATAATGATTATGTGGTCCATAAAATAAACATTTCATTTCTTGTGAAAATATTTATGATAAAATCATTTAGAAAATAGTATTTGTTAAATATATGTAACACTTAGCATGTAATATAATCTTAATTTTACAATCTGTATGTATATATACCCTTGTTTTAAATAAAGAACAAAAATAAATATACCTGCATGTTAACAGTGTTTATTTCTGGCTGATAGGTTATGGACAACACAGAGGTTAAAATTACAGGTCCTGACACCAGCCTCTCTCTGGATTCTACTAATTACTATCTGTAAGACTTGAATATGCTACTTTTTTGTGGTTAGGTTTATCCATTTTTAATATAGATATAATTATAAGACCATCTTCATGGAGTTTGTATGAAAATAAATTAATTTTAAAAATCATTGGTTTTAATAAGTATCATAGAATTCAATAAATATTTGCATTTATTACTATCATGATGACATTTCTAATTTTTTACACTTCATGAAATGAACCACTTTTTAAAGCTAGTCATTGTTAGAAATGTTACCAAAGCAGAGATATTTATGTTACTTTTCTTTGGGCTACATAGTAATATTTTCTCAAATGTGGGCCTTTTCTCCTTAATCTTCCACATTCTCCAGGGTTCTGGTTGTGTCTGTAGCACCTGACCAAAATATAATGGGGATATCACACTGTAAATGCTACTGAAATTACTTATTCTGAAAACAATACTGCACCAAGCATATTCTAGTGCCAGATTTTCTATGATAGAATGTTGAGAAAGAAATTGAATAAAGATATGAGATTGAGCCCGGAATTTAGCTAGGGGGGTACAGTTCTAACTACTGGTTCTAAGTGTACATGCTAAAAATTAGCAGGGGAGCCTCAAAGTAAGACACAGCAGGGTATGAAAAAAGCCATAGCAAGTGGTCTAGGACTGAGTATGGCTGGAGAGTGGAAATAGGTGTCTGGTTCACATTTCTGCCTTTTTCTTCTAAGTATATGTGCATGTGTGTACACACATGGGTTTCTGTGTGTGCACATGTATAAGTCTGTAAAATAAGAAGTGTCCATTTTAATTAGGTTGGGCAACTCTTCCCTGCTTTATTTTAATTATTACATGGGTTACTCGTGTCTATGAATAAATGTAGATATAAGTAGAATGAAATTATAAGATTAATTGGAGAAAAACTTGTTTTAATATTGCCCTTCAAAAACAGATTGCTTTTATACTTTATTATGGAGCCTCAGAGTAATGACTTGCAACAGCATGTCAGTTTCCTTCTAATTCTACACGTTTAACATGTTTTAAGTTCATGATATATTAATATATTAGAAAAGAGTAAACTATTTGATTCACTTTAATGCAAAGTGCTACTGAAATTTCATCTATAATAATGACATAAAATTTTTATTGTTTATTTAAGTAAAAATATAACTTGGTTTACAACTATATGTAGCACTTAAATGTGACATAAAACACAGAGTTGATATATGACTAACTGAAATTTGGGAATATTGAATTAAGAGAGTGGATTTGACAAATTATACAGAGGAATGGGACCAGAAGAGTGATAAATAAAACTGTCTTGACTATTTTGATAAGGGAATAAAAGTTTGTTCTCCCTGTAACTTAGCTACCCTATGTTGCTGAAAACACTGATTTTCCCTCTCCTTTCATGTGATTCTGTGAACATGTCCAGGACAAGCCGGCTCTTGATTGGTGATCCTTTCCAGATGACTGGTGCGGGCGGCAGGGGCTGCACCACGGCTCCTGTCAGTCACCCATCAGGGCACACGTTCCCGCCACTCACCTGATGCACATTCCACACACTGATAAACATGGTCGTTTTCCACGAAGTACGTTTGCCAATCTGAATTTTTAGTTGTCATAAAGGGGCATCTCTCACCACATTTAATATCTATCATTGTAGAGCTAGACTCACCCAGGGAAAATCAGAGTCCTTTCCAAGCTGAGTCAATATTAGTAAACACTGGGTCTCTTATTCTTGACAATGCTAAAAATTTGTTTGTTTGTTTGTTTTTACAGTTTTTGAAACAGGAAATTAAGAGATACTAATTCATGACTAAAAGCCATGATTTTTGTATAAATAAAGGGAATAGTGAAAACAAAGAAGCTAATACAAATATTTGTGAGCATGTTTGAAAATCAGAAATTTTCAGCTTTCTAGAACAAGTTGTGACATTTTCAGTCACAATATCAGATATTTATAATACTTTTAATAGTTATTGCAACTTTAAATTTTACTGCTTAAAAAGTACCCTTAACATCTGTTAAAAAGGAACCAATGAAACTTTCAAAGATAATTGGGGAATATATCTCATAAGTATTTAGAATAAATATATAGCTTTCAAGGTAATAAGGAAGCTATAGCTCAGGAGTTCTGTGTCTACGGTGGCTAAAACAAAGGAGCACATGCCATGCTTCCTTAGCTATTCATTAATAAATGTTAGTTTCCACAGGGAGACTGGTATCAGTAAAGTTTTCCACAGGTATAAGTTGCTTTTCTCTTGTGTGTTACACAAATTCTTCATGTTAATGAGAGGAACAGTGTATTCCAGTAGTGACCATCCTTCATTGTCTTTTCTTCTCTACACTGCAGGAATAATATGCTTGTTAAAAGAATGGGTAAAAGTTATGTTGTGTGGACACAACTTCTGTTTCTTAGTATTATTTATGATAATTGTAAAATATTTTATGCTGTTTGTAACTATATCAAAATAAAATCATCTAATTTTTATTCTGTTAATTTAATAATTTTCCTAATAATAATTGTTTTATTAAAGAAAAAGGAAGAGCACTTACACTAACACAAATGCCTATAAATTATGCAAAAGTAAAAACCTTTTTTGTGTCTGATTGCAATCACCTACAGTAACACTTCTGCAAAAAAATTAGCTAATATCTTTAAACTGCAGTTTTTAAATGTCATGAAAAATACATGTCCTTGCACAATAATGTACTTATTTATAAGGAATAGAAATTTAGTAAAAAACTACTGCTGTATTAGTATCTCTTTGTGTGATAGAAGATTTGTGTTGAATTTAGAGGTGATGTCATCAATTTGTACAATCTTTTAAGCTCCACCCCTACTCTATCCAAGGCTACTGTTTTTTTCAAAGGAATGAAATGCTTTATCTTCTTGACAGAACAAATTGACTGGAAAATTACATAAACCCCTCAGCAGATGTTCTCTCCCACTTTGTTTCAGAACTTGCACTGCTGTAGAGTGTTTCCAAGCCCCATGTGGAGACAGGCTTGCAGGATGCAATCCATGTATGCAGAGTCCACCGCAACGTATGTGAAGGCTAGTTATTCTTTGGTTATGTAGTCAAATACAATTTGACTGATAAATCATAATACTGTTCATGAATTTGTAAAAATTACTAAATATCTGAAAGACATAAGCTATTCAAGTTAGCCCTACAAACACTAAGGGTTCTTCTGCCCAAGTGAAATACCAAAGTCCAAATTGCTAGAAATATGTTTGCCATAATGAATGAGTTTTGGAGTCAAGGATGTCAGGCAGCAAAAATTAGGAAAAAGCAACCAGTTTTGACTTCCAATCCCCTGCATCATATCTCTGTCAGCATGGCATACTAATCTGTGCAAATCAGATGGCATCTTTAAAATTATAATGCTCACCACTGAGTTAAGCATCTGTATAAAAAATCTGAATTGTCATCTATCTCTCTGTGAACCGTATACTGTAACTTGGTGTCACTTAATGCTAAATTACATTCATCTACGTAATCTGTCTCTCTGTCTAGCATGGCAAATTTACAATTGTAATTTAGCCCTTCATTTTTCAAGTTTTCAAAAAATGTACTTTGCCAAGAAGTTAAAAAAATAATGTAACCATGTTGGGAACCGCTCTGCCTGGTTTCAGGAGTTGTAACTGCCCCCCATGGGTAAGGCTGAGTGAGGGACCTGGGGCCTCTGAGTCACTAAGGAGACAGAGCTTATCTCCCTGGAAGCAGCGCTGCTTCTGCTTCATCTCCTGTCCCCAGTGCCTCATCCATTAGTCAGAGATGGGTAAGACCCCTCAGAGGGGGGCAACCTAAGCCAGACACAATCACTTGGAAGGCCATCAAGGAAGAACTCGAGGAGCTGCAACAAAGAGGGAGTGATGGACCCTCTCGCCCCGACTATTCTGACATAGCCCAAGTCCCCTTGTCCTCTGAGAGAAGTACTTCCTGGCTCTAATCCACTCAAGCCTAAAAACCTATGATGGGGAAAATGGTGCATCCCTTTGCCAGCTAGAGCAGGATCCGGGGTGATCCGGCATAAGAAAAAATTCCTAAAGTCCTATGAAACCTGCTTTGCCAAGAATGTTTTTATTCATATGATAAGGGTCCGAGCAGGAAATGAGTATGTCTCCCAAAGTTTTTGCAACCCCCTTACCTGACAGACACTGACTCAGACTAAGTCCTCAGATTTATTTGAAATGTTATCTATTGTTTGATCCTTGCTGCCTGACATTGATTGATGAGCTTTACCTGTATTCCTGTGTGTTACAACCTAATAAAAGCCCTTGAAGAAGAGGTTCTTGGTCTTTCTCCTCTGAGAGACTGACCACCTCTCCTCCCCAAGCAGATCATGTCTTGGTAGTTTCACTTTAATCCGTGGCAGATGGGGGGACTTGCGAGCAAAGTTGCCCCCACATAACCAGCTCTCAGTAAAATGCTATCAAGCTGGTCAATAAATTTTGTATTAAAAAGTCTCAGTGTAGATGTTTACATTCCTAATGCATTGCAAATTCTTAGGAAGTCTATAAAATGCATTAGCATATTTAGCTAAAGAGGTCATTTTTAGGAGAAAAGTGACTTCCCCAGTTCTAAAGAAGAAATATTTAATAAAAATTTTTAAAAAATGATAGTAAGTCAGAAAAAATTAAAATAATAATGTTATAAACTAAAATAATGATTACCAGAGTAACATGATTCATAGAGAGGCACTCCTCTGTATGTGAGCTTTCATTACAGAAGCTGGCTCTCTACTAAAGTGTTGATTATGCATCACAGAAAGTGATCACACTTCAGAGAATTTATCACCTTCTAAAAAATCACTCAGCCAGAATTTGCTAGCTCTATCAAAATAATTTTTCTGATAACTAATTAAGATTTTATTTTGGCGATTTGTTCTAAATGTTTAACTTTAAGGACAGCAAGAAAATGATGATTTTTTTTTACTATTTTTTCTTACTTGCATGAGTCAGGGTTTTGCATTGATAAATTCCTAGACATGTTTCCAAAATATTTGCATTCTACTTCAGGCTTTTTTCATAATTAAATGTTTGGATGAGTCATTGTCTGGATGCTATACCCTGTATTAAGTAAACTTATGGAGGTTCCAGGTTTATCCCTGAAACCCAGGAGACTCAGTGGAAGAAAAGTCTATAGAAACTGACAGAAGAGGGTCTTTGGGAAAATTTGTATCTAAAAGCAAGTAATGTGAATTGTGGCTTCCAGGCAAGGGACCTCATAATGTTCTTCAATCACAATTCCACCATCAATTATCCATGCTTCAAAGCCAGAGATTTGAAGAAAACTAATTAAATGAAATTGACTTTAGAAACTTAGGGTTACTAAATAATAATAGCAAAAAGTATATATTTACATAAAATTATAAAATAAATTAGAGTAAAGAAAAAAATAATCTGGGAGAAATATGTAGAACGTTAGTACTCTCTTTGATTGCTGCTTCATTTCCCATCATAGCAAAAATTTTCTTGAAATTCCCTGCTATTTTTCTAAATAGCAAATATTTTTCAGGGTTTTCTTTTTCATGTACAAAAAAATGACCTGCTTAGATATGTTACAATTCCCATTAAAAATAAACAACTCTTCTGTGTTTATTCTTTGTAATTTTCAATATTTATATTATTTAAGTATATATTCTCATCCTTTTTCTTATTAAGTAACAGTCCAATCTCATAAATTTCAGAGAGTATTCTACTGTATTTATGATATCACTCTATATTAAGTAGTCTCAGTTAAGAAGTTAAAGACTTTAAGACTTGCTACAAAATTAGAATGCCTTTCAGTGGCTTTACCACTTGCTATTAGCTTAACTCCCTCCATTTTTGTTAAGCCCACCAGCAAATGAAATATAGTATATAACTTTCTGAATAATAAGACATCTGGTAGGGCTTTCCTGTTTTTTTTTAAATCTCCCTTTGGATGTCTGAAAAACTATTCAATGTAAAATGGAAGTTTAACTAATGTGTGTTCACTAGACACCTCCATTATTATTTAGCAATATAAGTGCCTTACAACCTAGAGTTGTTTCAGCCAAGCATGGCTGTAATGAGTATTCTAATCTCCCATTGTTTTGGAAAATATCATGTCAACAAACAAATATAAATGAACAAATAAATAGTGACCTCTAAAAAATAATGACATTGTTTCAAAAGGATAATACCATATTAGAAAATATCTATAACTAACTTCATAAATTCATACCTTCCTATAAATCAAATAAATACTCTATTTTTTCTTATTTTTAAAATACTATTTCTTTTCTATCACCAGGTAAAAATGACCCAATTTACATTTAAATACCTATAATTTAGGAAATCAGAAATATCATCACTTTATGGGATCATCACCCTGTTTGGAGTCTTTTTTTATAATTTAAATAGAGGAGTAAGTCTTAAATTTGATTTTTTTTAAATAATAGTGTGGTTGGAGATTCTTTTATTTTATCTCAAAGTTAAATACTCTAAACTGTATAATATAAGTCCCTGGTAAAGGACACAAGGTCACCATGAGAGGGGTATACAATAACAATAGAATAAAATAAAACTTGCCTTATTCGATAATGGGATAAAATGTATATACCTAAATTCACATGGCTTTTTAAGGCTGTGGTTTACCATGGTATTTTAGCAAAAGCATTAAAGCTTATTCATGTTCCATTCACGTAAACCCTGTATCTCTGATTTAGATGGCCTTATGGGACTCCTTGACTTGAAATACATCATCTGTTAAGTCCTTTTCAAGTTACTTGAGTAGAATGAATCCTATTTTGTTGTATGCTCTGTTTTAAACTATCATTCTTACCATATGGTGGCATATATATTTTTTTCAGTGAGCCTTGGTTTTGTCTAATCACCAGTCCAATTATTTATATATCATTTAATTTTTAATAACTTAAATCACAGGAATTTAAAGAATAAAAGGCTCAATTCATGTTACTAAATATTCTCCTGTTAGAAATATTCACACATAACATGTTGACACTCCATGGACCAATGCTTGTGTGATTAAATTTCTATGAAATTTTGAAAGGGACTATTTTCTGCCTACAGTTTATGGGTACCATGAAAGTTATGGCTAGAAGATGGGCAGAAAGAAATTCTTAGGGAGAACTAGAAACAAATGTAATTAGAGATTTAACTCTTTGTAGTGATCAAAACAAATAGATCAAAAGTAAAACCTTTAATCACTCAAAATTAAGCCAGTACTATGGTCTCCCCATATTTTAACTCCAAAGAAATCCATTCAGTATTTATAAAGTATATGGAAATCCCTAAAAAATGATTAAGTCCACTTTTTTTTCTTTGATTCTATACTGGGTATAAAACTGGAAATTATTCCCAGCAAGCAAAATTTAAGCTCACAGGTATGTAAGTAAGTGAGCAATGAATTGCTTTCAGCAGACAAATATACATGGGTGGTTTTATTCTCTGAGGACACTTTTTCCTCCCTAAATAATACTTTTGGAAAAGCTCATTAATTTGACAAATGACATATTTTGAAAAAAAGGGCATTTGATTTTTATTTTCTAAAGTTCACATTTTATAACTAAGAAATGCAGTTTTTCTTCATAAGCAGATATCATATTATGTGTTGCAGGTTGCAGTTTGTATAGATAAAAGTATAAAAAGAAGTACTGCCATTTTTAATGTTATATAATGATAATTATTGCTAGTATCATCAGTTTCAGCTATGTATTCTTTCAGTAAGTTCATTATTTCGAGAATGCAATTTTAGAGTGTGTATAATAGTAGAAATTCTAGTTTATTTCTTTTATTATTTACCTTTAATAGCATAATTTATTCTTCTGAATATAGATTACAGATTCTATAATTTAATAATTATATAAGAGCAGTTGTTTGTCTATTTGAACTGAGGGTTGTCTTTTTTTCTATATTTTTATGTCTGAATTTGCACACATGCACTTATATTTTGGAAATTATTTGAACTTAGATCATTGATTATTAAAATTATAAAATAATACATGTCACATATTAAATGTGAAATATGTGGCCATTAAGAATTTATATGGTTTTTATAATCTCTGGGCAATAACTTCCTCCATAAAATACAGTGTTGGGGCAATACACTAAATTCTTCTGGATTTTTTTTAGAATTGACATTCTAGCACTTTCAAGAAAGTAAAAGTTTTCACAGATATGAAAAAAGTTATAAGTGAAATTGTTTTAACTATTCAACACATCACTCAATACCATTATTTTAAAAGTGAAAACAGTATTTTAATAGCATCAATATTTTTATACCACAAAAATCAGGAAGAATTTTGGATTGTTTTCTCAACTTAAAAACTGTATCCTAAGTACCAGATGAACATGTGTAAGCAAAATCTCTAAAGTAAGTCTGAGTAATGTAGTCTTCTTGTGTTTTATTCTTTGAACCAGAAAATGGACAGGTGATTCTAAAACAGATAGGAGAGGACTTAAATATCCTTATTATAGGAACTCAAAGTATTAATACATTAGAATGTGCTAAATGAAAGGAGAGCATAGTAGCATGTTCATGAATGTGAAATACAGCCTTGGTTGATTACTTAATCTACATAGACTAATAAGATTGTAACAGATTCCTGTGTGTACCTGCTCCTTAAGCTCTTTTGAGTGCTTCAACTGCCACTGCTGTAGTAACCAACCTCACTACCAGAGGTTAGTGAAGGAAGTTATTTACCAAAGCGTGTTCTGTATAACACTGGCCCTTAAAATATTATAGGGGTAAAGGAGTTTTTCATTCAAGTAAGTTTATGAAGTTCTGTACATTATGTATCAGACATTTCAAATGCACATATTTGTTGGACATGGTATCATGAGCACGTTTGTATCCCATTAATTAATTTTTGAAAATAATTTTCATGGGTGCATAATGAACCGATATGTAGATGTTCCATAACCTACCCATTTTTCTACTGTTGACACAAGAATTTTCATTAGTGTTATTTTAATAATTATACTGAAAATAAAGTTTCAGTCATACTTCTGATAATTTTATGCAATAACTGGGAATAGTGATGGTTCATACCATATGATGATTGTAAGGTTTCAGATAAATGTACAGCTGAATTTCCTCTCAGAAAGTTATCTAATGTGCGAGTGTATTTCTGCACCTACTCCTAATTATACACATAAGAGCTTTTAAAAATAGCTTAAAAATTCCAAAAGAACAATGAAGGAAGCACTTAAATATAAAAACATCCTATTGGCATAAATAAAAAAGTAATTTGAAAATTATTGAGTAATTAAAATAATGCAAATTAAATCAATGACTAGATATGTTTAATCTGTTAAAGTATTAAACTAACACTGTAAACATCCTTATGCACTGCTACAGGATGTCAATGTGGCCCCAAATTTTAGGAAAGCAATTTAGTGATATTTATCATGGATCCTAAATTATTTAGTTCCCTCCACACTTTTTTAAAAATTATAAGTATGGATAGAAATATTTTTTAGCAGTGATTGGTGCAGCATCACTTGTCACAGCTATTTCTTTAATGACCACGAGTAGAAGACAAAAATATCTATGTTGATATTGTTAATATGCCTTCATAATCCATTCAATATTACTTCTTTTATTAAAGCAACCTTTAAATATTAATTAATATATAGCCACCTATAATAAATATTGTAACCCTAAGCCCTTCTTTCCACTGAAGTGGTCCCATGACTCATTTCAGGCCAATTTGATGTAAGCAAAAAATAAATGTGCAACATCTGTGGCCTTAAAATGAAGAATAGTTCTCCTTGTGTACTAACTCTTTCTTGTGTACTGCTACAATGTGGAATTGGTAGAATGAGCTGGAACAACCATCTTTTATTAACCTTTAAATAGAAACATGGATGTCACAGATCAAAGTAAACTGATCTTGGGTCTCTGATGATTTTGGAAACTGATCTCTGATGATTACTGGGTCTCTGAGACTTCTATGTGAAAGATAAATAAAATTTTATCTTGTTTTTTAATTCTTTTTTTTATTGCTGCTCAAGTACAGTTGTCTTCATTTTCACCCCACCATTCCCCCTGCCCCACCCATCCCCACACCCCCCCTCAAACCTATCTTCTTTGGCTTTGTCCATGTGTCCTTTATACATGTTCCTTGATGCCCCTTCTCCTACTATCCCTTTTTATCCTCCCCTCTACTCTCAAGGGTAAGTGGAACCTAATCAACAAAAGTTTATCTTATTTTTAACTGTTGTTGTTATAGCCTTTCTTTTTATTGCAGTAGCTCAAACTACTTCTTAAGTGTATGGTACATACATGTAGCAATATTATACAGCAACTTGAATCAGCCTAACTGCATGAAACAACAAATAAAATAATACTTCAGAAAAAAACAAACTATATTATACTAACTTTCAAAATTGTGGATATTAGATGAAAGTAATCTTCAACATGTTATTAAGAGTGAAGGTTTGGTAGTAAGATTAGGAATGATTTTTAAGGTGTGTTTCTTTTTCCAATCTAATTATGAAAAAAATCAGACAAACCCTAATTGAGGGACATTTTACAAGACATCTCACCGGTGCTTTCCAGTACTTTGAAGGTATTCACAAACAAGGTGTTTGAAATTGGCATAGCCAAGAAGAGCCTAAGGAGACATGGTAACTAAAAATAATATGGTATCCCAGATGAGATTTGCACACTAATAAAAAAAGATAAAAACTAAGGAAATCTGAAAATGAACTTCAGTGAATAATGTATTAACATTAGCTTATGAATCATGATAAACGATCACAGTAAGGGAAGGTGTGAACAGTTGAGGAAACTGGATGCAGGGTACCTGGGGACAGTTGAGCAGGACACAGCCTGGTAAGCCTTGCCAGGGGAAGATTCCAGCTCCATGGCAGGTAGTCAAGACTGTCACAATGCCAGGCACCAAAAATGGAAGGCCAAACACTTCTGCCCACTGCATCTTGGTGTCTGAGTTACCAAGAAATACACAAGACAACCAAGCACTGGAGGGACTGGGCTTTTCCTCACGTGGAGAAGAGACAAAGCAAGATGAGTTCCAACAGTGTACCCTCCCTCCTGGCCACTGGGACTCCAGCAGCACATGCTAGGCAATTGGCCTTTGTGGGCCCCCGCAGGTGCCTCTGCAGGAGGACCCTGACCCTCCCTCACCAAATACTGAAAGCAGGCCATGCCTAAGAGAGATTGCCTCACACACCTAAGCAAAACAAAAGAAGACTCATTATGCTTGAAACAGGGAAAGATTTTCCCTCACAAGGTGTTAAGCGTGGTGGGCTCTTTATCTTTGGGAAGGAAGGTGAAGGCCAAAGGCCCATCCTTATATGGCTGTGCCTGAGTTCAAAGACAGTGCTCAGGAGGCTACCTTTCCCAACAGGAATTCTCGTACTATTTTTGCAACTTTTCTGTAAACATAAATTTATTCTATAATTTTTAAAAAGGTTTATTTAGAAAAATGTTCCAGGCATTGCTGCAGGGCACAGGCTGTGCTCCCGATCTGTCAGCTCGCTTGCTCTGTGTGGGTGGGAGATGGCTCTGCATTGTCCCTAGCTTTTGCCAGATTCCTCCTCAGCTTCTCTGGGTCCTGAGCCACACGTATTATCTCTCCATGTTGAATTGAAGGGCATTAACTTTCCTTGCAAGTCACTGGAGTCTCGGAAGCTGGAGGTTTGGAAGCCGTGGTGAATCTGGCTGAGTCCTAGCTCCTTTCCATGCACTCCAGTTTTTCCTTATTGTCTTCCACTCAAAGTCCATGCCTTTCCAGCTGCGTGCCTCGATGACCCCATTCTACCACCAAAGGCTGACAAAACAGAAGAACGTATACTGTGTAACCAGCTCCTAAACAATATGAGATGAAATCCATATCATAAATCCCACATAGTACATTTTCCTTGATGGTTATGTTTCTCTGATCCAATCTTGCCTGCTATAGCTATGTAATCTATTAGGACCATTTACTTAAAATCTTATGTAGTGAGCACTAACTTCCTTATTTCAAGGACTAAGAGTCATCAGTTACTCACTATGAAGCTGAGGATTAGAAGGGAACGTCCTTGGAATCTGATACATTATTTTGAAATCTCAGATGCTATACTTTTCCAAAATAAATCAAGATAAATAGCCATTTTGTTGAGCACTTCATTGAAGAATTAATAATATTAATGAAATCTACCATCTAATCACTATATATTCTAGCTCTTTTTTACTTTCAAATGTGTTACATCTATCATGAAAATAAAAGATATTTTTAGTGGTCAAAAGACATAAAATGATTAATCACATATCTATTAATGACATTTTAGAAGTACCTCAGCCCAGAAATGTGACACTACAATCATTAAAAATCAGATTCAATTTTCAAAGATACTAATCTTAAACTTCATACTGCTGGCAGAAACATAAAATTATACCCAGCCAGATCAGATGCTCTGGATAATGAAAAATCTCAGTTCTGTGGTGCTGCCAGAAAATAATATGCTCTTAGAAATTCTGCAGGTTGAGTAGGGAGATAAGTGATCGGAATATGACAAAGTGATGTTACAAATTGTTCAGAACAGAAAAATTCCAGATCCAATGAGATTTTTTTGAGACACTGATTGAGGTCCAAGAGCAGCATTATGGCACCAAATGGATAAAAACAACAATAAAGTCACTCCTCATGCATAATGCATAGGCATTCTCTATTGGAGTTGATATCACCATCTGGTGTCTAATTATTCCCGCCCCACACCACACGGTGTGTGCACCTAGTGGAATGAGTGTACATTATAATAGCTCAGCACACAGACTCTCTGCTGCTAATTATAAGGTGCTAGTTGTTGTTGCTGCTGTTATCGTTGTTTTAAAGACCATGGGAATCCCTAGAAATTTCGTGTTCATTGCTTAAAATAAATATTGTGCAGTGTATTACTAGGAAAGGGAAACTCAACTTTTATTTTTCTAACAGATCTATCTCATTCCTTTTAGTTATTTTTAGTTTTTCCTAAAATATGCATTCCTGAAATTAATTAAGGTCCTGCTTCTCTATTCTCATCACAAGATGCATTTTTCAAACTGTGTTATTTTTTTCCAAACTGAATTCATTTTTTAAAATTTATTCACATATATGCTTTCAAGTTATAGAAATTAGAGCTAAGTTATTTGTTCACCCCTACAAAAACAAAAAACAATTCTTATGAAATCAGATATTCATTCATTCATTCATTTCTTCATCATTCGGTAGGCATTCACTGCATATTTACTCAAAACTTTACTTAGAGTCTGAGGGAATAATTCATTACTCCCTGAGGAGTTAGGTTAATTAATAAAAAAATAGATACAGATAAATGATTACAATGAAACTTTGTAACTGCTATAATAGGAATATTTATAGGTTTTTAATGGAGTGAAGAGGAAGGATTCCTCATGATATATTTTAAATGCTGAATATATTGCTTATTTTCTTGTTGGAGTTTTAGTTGTTTATTGCTGCACAAAAATATTTTCCAAAATGTAGTGGCTAACAACAAGAATCACTTATTTGCCTATAATTTTGTAATTTAGTCAGGACTTAGAGTCAACAGCTCAGCTTGTTCCATGCGTGGCATCTTTAGAAAGTCTTTACTGCAAGATGGGAGAGTCGGTATGAAGTGTATTCACGTGGATTGAAAACTGCTCTGGCTTTGCCTGATTTCTTTGGGGGAGTGGTCAGTTGAGGACCTCAGTTATCTTCCACATGGGCCTCTGTATGTGGCTGCTGGGGCTTCTTCACAGAATCTTGGCTAATTTACATGTGGGGAAAATGCAAGCTTATACTCTTTTTAACGTCCAGGCGCAGGAAGGGCATAGTATCACTTTATCATTCCCACCACACCCTGGGTAAGAGACACTTCAGTGAAGTTCAGTGAATTGAAGAATTAGACTGTACTTCTCAGAGCTCTGGTTTTGGCTGTCTTTAATTCACCAGTTGGTATGAAACTTATCAAACAAACATAATCCTGGGAAGTATTTCAGGGAGTAATGTAAAGGCTTGGTTCTTTTAAAATTTGGAATATTGTTGGAAAACTCTTTTAATACTATGATACTAAGAAAAAAATCTCTATATTCCAATAGAATATCTGAAAGAAAGGGTTTAAATCTAGGTTTCCTGCAATAGTTTGTGCTAATCAATAGAAAATTTTGTTTATATCACAAATACATTTAGAAAATACTTATCATATACCATAATACGATAAGTGCTTTATACAGCATCTCATTCCATCACTATAAGAGACCTTTCTGTTAAATTATTATCCCTATAAAAAGGTGAGGCCAGGGGAAATGAGTAGCTTATCTGAGGTTGTGCAGCTAATATGTAGAATATTTTGGACTCAGGCCCAGACTGCCTTTCTCCAAATTCTTAGTGCTACTCTAAGTTTCGAGAAATCTATTTTAATAGATTTTCCCTTCTGATATATTTGTTGTCCATTTGCAAATAAAACTGATTATTATTTACTTTAAGAAGGCTTGGGTTTATATCCCCACCCTCCTATCCTCCAAACCTGATCAATGAATTATTCAATGATGTTTTAAGTTATACAAATATTTAAACTTATGAAACAGTTTGCAATGAAAATATGTATTACCAGAGATATTTATTACAAATTAATATTTAGAATAAAATAGGTAAAACTTTGAAATAAAATTATATATGTTTAAAGATCAGATCTGGATACCAAATTCTAAGCTGAATGATCCAGTTGCTTACATATTTGCCTTTCTCATGCCTTCTTTCTCTGTTTCATAAACTCCAGGGCAGACAGTGATAAGACTCTTACTTTGTACACAAGGCTGACAACTTACTAGATATTGAATGTAGGGGGAAATGTTATAAAAGCCCTATATGAAAAATTTCTGAAAACAATAAATTAGATGAAAAGCCAATCAGAAAACCCAAATCTATAATACCAGGTCAACTGTAATCATGTTGGAAAATATCCCTGTGAGTCCTGGGCTCTTCATTTTTCTGTTATGCTAAGAGAAAATTGCATGGAAGAAGATTATAGCTATACTTTAAGACAATTATTTCGAGACCATTTGAGAGCAGAGAAGTACTGAAGAGCTTTTTGAATTATTACAGTTGTATTTTTTTAGAAGGTTTCTCCATTAACGTTAATTATGTTCTCCCTGGAGTCATGAGCTCAGGAGCCTTTTGAAAAGGCAAATTCATTCACCAGCAGCTGAATATTTTAAGGTTTTAATTCATTACTATTTGACCTGAAACATTTAGAGTTGTTCATTTTTCTTTTTTAAAAAGAAGCTTTATTGAAATAAAATTTATGTACCATAAAGTTCTCCCAAATAAAGCTATAACTCAATGGTTTTTTAGTTTGTCTACTGAGTTTTGTGATTATCACCATACTTTGAGAAGGTTTTCATTTCTAAAAAGGAAACCGTTTACCAAAAAGCCATTGTACTCCATCCTCTTCATCCTCCCACCCCCGTCCCTAGGCAACTTAATCAATTTTGATTTGTCTTTCATTTTAGATAGAAAAATGGGAAAAATAATTTCCAGATGACAGATACAATATTGTGTAATGCATAGGTCTAGATTGTGGTTCATGTGTCCATTTCTTGTTAATATGTTAAAGACCAGTCAATATAACTTCAAATGCACCCTATGAAACAGTCAAAATCCTTTAAAGAAATACAGAAGTATAGCGATGGGAGCTAGTTCCACCTTCAGCTCAAGAATCCTGGACCACGTTCACTTCTGGAATCTTCACTCGGGATAATTGGAGAGAAGAGAGCACATGCTCATTTTGCATTCTGGTTTTGCACCCTTATTCATGTCCTCCATTCCTCAAATATGTCTATGTATTTACACTAATTCCCAAAGGTTACTTTTTAAAACTTTTCCCCACATCGTCCCTGGTAGTCATCATTCTAATATCTCCTGTCTAGTATCTGGTATCTCTTCTTCCAATCCCTGCCCCACCAAAAATGCACACACGTTTAACCTTTGATTTTATTTTGTTTTTGTTTTTCATGAACAGTCTGCATTCAGACTTCTGATTTACTTCAGCCAGACTCATTGTTACTTTGTCACATTGGATAATTTCTTTTCCTTTTTCCTCTTTCTCTTGCTGTTTGTTCCCAGAAGTACAGTAACATCGTATTACCCTAACTTAACCCTCTAGTGAGTCCCTGCTTTTCCAGGGAAGACTATTAAACATGTCTTGCATTATCTAATGTAAATGATGTCCTTAGCAATTTTTAGCATTTATTTGTGCCTCCAGTGTGAGCCTCCCTGTTGTTAAAATAAAGTAAGTAAAGATACATTTTTCTGGTGCTCTTAGCATAACCATGTAGCACAATATAGTGTGATAGAGTGGTTAGACATAGGTTTGAGGTCAAATCATAGACGTGAGTTCCTCATTCTGACTTTAACTTCCAATTCATTTGAATTATCTAAACTGGAAATTCCTCATTTGTGAAAAAGGAAAGAAAATACTGACCAGAATAGTAAAGAGAAAATACTAATATATTCAAAATACTTAGCACAATGCCAAAAATGATCAATACAATTAGCAGTCATATTTTTATTATTACAATTCATACACCATAGCCTTCACTAGGCTTTTTTGGGTGGATCTTGGTAAAATTCATTCAAAATACTATTTTTATGGAAAATAAAATTTCAAGTGACAAGCTGCCATAAAACATTTTTCTCATAGCACAGGGCACTGGGGACTTGCTTAAAGACTTGCTGAGTAAAAGTACTGAGTAAAAGTATTGTTAAGTGTTGTAAGATGATCCAGGTGGTTCTCTGTCCGTTAAGTGAGGAATATGCACACACTCATCTGCTTGTTAAATTTCTCTAGTGAATATGATGTCATTTAATCCTTTCTTGAAACACTAAATGCAATCAAAATTTTCTTACAATACATATGTTTGCCATCAAAACTTGTTAGAAATAAGAGAAAATTTAAAAAAAGAAAGACAATTTTGTCAAGCAATTATGAAAAGATTTTCCTGTAAATCTGATAGAATAGTATATGCTTTTATATTTCAGTAAAAATCAAAATTTATTAAAGAATTTTTTGCAGGAAACATGTGCTCATTCTAAATGAACCTGGTAAGATACATATACCTATAGATATAGATATAGATATAGATATAGATATAGATATAGATATAGATATAAGTGTGAAGGAAAGTTTTTTTATATATAGATATATAGAAAGTTATATATATAAATATACAACTTTCCATATTTATAAATATATAGAACTTTCTATATATTTACATATAGAAAGTTCTTTATATATAGTTATAAAGCATGAAGGAAAGTTCTGTAATCCATTTATTTAAATTGATTAACCTTCATTATGACCTTTTTGACTAACATCTCTAAACATACTTTTGCGCTGTTGTAATTCCCTTATATATTTGCTTTCTGAAACAAAACAAATTCCTAATTGTTTGAGGTCCATTTTCCTTCCAGTTTGTAAGTTCCCTGAACTTAGGCACTTCATTTCTCTTAAACATTGCTAATCTCCATAATACACTGTAGTTGAGTGAATGAATAAAAGAGTGAATTTAAAGAATATTTAGACCCATTCCTCTGGAAGTAATTCTCTGTTCTAAATCGGTTCCTTTGAGAATAATAAGAGGGATTTGGTGTCTGAAGTCACAAAATATATTTTATCCAATAAGTGTGTGTGAATGAAGCCACATGTATGTTCCATGACCATGTAATATGCAGTTACCTACATATCTTATGTTGAGGTACTTGATGATTAAATCTTTTTTTCTTCCTTGATGCTCTGAGAAACCTAAATAGCTAGGTAACATCCCTCATAGAATGTTGCCTAAATAAGGCTTACTGTGGTCTTGCTATTCTCTGGAGAACACAAACATCATTTCTCTGATCTACTTCAAAAATAAGAGTATAATTTTTTTTCTGAATATTGACTGAAAATTTTAGTTAAATTTAATATACCAAAATTTTGGTTAATATCATTAAAAGTTTTAATTGACAATTTTGTAAAGCAACTTTCTAATATAATGACAAGAAATATTTCTAAAAGTGGAAAACTAAAGGAACTGGTATTCTACTAGGTTGACCAAGGCAAATTAAATTATAGAAGGGCCTTTCCAGTTGTTATAAAAAAAATAAAAGAATGAATCAAGTTTTCTCAATGTTAAGATTTTCTCACATTAGCTTTTCTTAAACCTTTAACATCTGCTAGAAAGTAAGAACAAATGAGAAAATAAACAACATGTATTTAATGGATATTAAATGAAGAACTTGGAAATACTTTGATCACGGTATGTTGGAAGGCCCTTTTCTTTTAATCCATAGCATGATTTAGTTTGCATCTAAAGTGTCATAGAGATGTTTATTTTCTACTAGCAAAATTAGTTTAAAATTTATATTATGAAGACATTATGACAATATTGCATGGAGTAAAAACAAAAGGGAAAGGAAGGAAGGAAGGAAGGAAGGAAGGAAGGGAGGGAGGGAGGGAGGAAGGGAGGAAGGCGAGCTACCGTGGTGATTCCTGTGGTCTACCTGGTCCTATGGGAGATCCACTGGGGTGTAAAATGAAACCCCATAGGCACCAATACCAGCAAAATGTCTTGAATGTAGTGCTAATATTTATTTTTCCTGTGCCTTTTTCTTCCACCAGAGCATTGCTCATAGCCATTTCTGTTTTATTAATAAATAAAAAAATATTACTTTATGCACCATGGAAAGTATTTATATAACCTGGAAAGTATAAAAGTGTGTGTTCATGTGTTGGCAGAGAGAGAGAGGAAGAGGAGAGAGAGAGAAAAAGACAGAGGTAGAAAGAGAGAGAGAAATGTTAAACAATCCAGATATAAGTGTGATATACCATTATTTCCTTCCGTACCTAAAATATGTAAAAGATATAAAAATCAGTCTTGCTATTTTTGGTCAATATGATTTTTAGAAGACAATTTTGACAGAAAAGTAAATAAAATAATTTTTATTTTAAGAGAGTGCCCCTATATCTATATCAGCAATTTTAAAATGTGGGTGTTTGCAGCAGTCGGCAAGAAACTCATGGAGAGTTATCTATAGGCACCAGCTGATGCTGAGGCAAAGCCTCACAGGTTGCTGTTCTGCTGGTGGCCATGATGGTTTAAGGACTGAATTATTGCTTTTAAGTTCAGAATCAAAGTTTGGTACTATAGCCAAAGGCAATGACTTACTCAGGACCTAACACGCTTATTAAATTATAAGTAATCCTCTGGGAAAACTCAAATATAAGCAATATCTGCTAACTCAGGCATTCATTCCTTCTCACAAACTCTTTTCTCCAAGTAGAATACCCTCTCCCAAGTGTGTTCCTGACAAACTGTTAAATTCTTCCAGGCTCAGCTGAAATGCTAGCTAAATTGCAAATGACTCCCTGGCTCTGGAGTTCTTTCTTCATGCCAAACAGCATTCTAAATAAAGTTTCCTTATAACAATCAACTTGTGTTGTTTGTTTGCTTGTTTGTTTGTTAGCCTGCCTGCCTCTACCATAACGCAGTCTTGCTTTCTGTATGGGGACCTGTCATTGTTGTGTCACCGTTATCTGACCAAGTCGAGGACAATTAGTAACCGGAAATATTTTAAAGGAATCAAAGAATAGCATAAAAATAAAAATATAAGGCATAATCCTATTAAACTTATTTATTTTCATTAAATTATGCAAATATGCAAATGCTTTAATCTCTTTGCCTTCATTAAGCAGATCTTTATCTCTGTGGCAATTTCAATGATGATATGGAGTCAGACCACAGAGACGTGAATTTGGCCATCTTATTGCATAAAAGGAACAAATGGATAACGGAGTAACCACATCAGTAATTATATGTGAGGAATGAAGTGTCGCGCCCACCCACAAGATGGGAACACCCCTACTGTTGCATGCCTGTGTGTTCAGCAGGACTCAGCAAGGCCAATAACTCCTTTTGTAAGTGGAAAGAAGAGAAAGGATCAACTCTTTTTTAGATTTCAACAGCTTTACTCTCCTATCAACTATACTTCTATTCACAACTTGTATTTTTGGTCAGAGAAGTACTGTTGTTTAAAGTGCAGACTGATTATATTTGTAGACCTTCCATATATATATATATACACATTATATATATGTATATGTGTATATATGTATATGTATATATGTATATATAATGTATATGTATATATGTATATATAATGTGTATATATATACGGAAAGCCTGCATGTATATGTATGTGTGTGTATATACATATTTACGTATATATGTATATATAATTTTAAGCTTAGGTTGGAATTCAATTTTATTTTAGGTTTAATTCAATAATATTTTTAGAGTGCTTAGTACCATAATATAGACCCTAATATAGACTATATACTGCTAAATCAATAAAATGGAGTATTAATTTTAGGTGAATTAAGATTAATTTCTTCATCTAATGTATTATCAATGAAATATGCTAATTTTTCCTAGGGTCACTGAGTCATTACTAGTGACCATAAAATCTGTCTCATTGCAAGTTTATGTTATCTGAAATATAAATATAAAAGTTATAAGGGAGAGCATCAACATGTTCTGAATTAATCTCATAATATATTTCCGTTCATTTAATTATTTCTGGTTGATTAGCTTACAAACTCATAAAAAGGACATTATTGATGTTTAGGTTTTTAATAAAAGTAGAATTGACTTGTATAAAGATTATGAAGTCATGCTTTTAATTTGATTTTGTAAATCCATTCATTTTTATATCTATTTAATCATTCAATCTTCTAGAAATGATTGTGTGGGAAGAATGACACTGTCCTCTTAGCTGTACCACTGAGAATTTATGCAATTCTAGCCAGCAAATATAACCTCTGAATCTAAGCTTTTTCTTTTGCGAAATAAGTGAATTAAATTAATTAATCTCTCAACTTCCTTCCAGATATGAGAGTGTATTGTGCTGTTCAGTGGTGGAATACCATTAGGGATACACAAGATTTCAGAGTTACCATCAAATGCCCATAACAACATAACTGTTTTTTTCAGGGTAATTTCCCCCTTGATAGATGTTCCCCACTCTGACAACATTCATCATTCAAATTGATACCTGCAAGCTCAAAGCTCAATTAAAAATGATTAGAAGCACATTAGAAAAAATTATAAGGCTATATGTAGACACATTTGAAAAAAATCCTTCAAGACTAAATTGCCTGCATTGAAAATATCTGTTTACTTCTCTGCACCTCCCACAAAAAACGAAAACATTTTGAGATATGGGAGCACATGTCATTCATTTTTGTTTTTTAGTGCCTCATAAGTAGTATGAACATGATACTTGTTGAATGAATGAGGTAAATAAAAATAAAGTTTACATAATTCATATATATATTTCTTCTTGCTAACACTTGGAAATATACAAATGACATACATTATTATAAATTCCATATATAAGTGCCAGAATATAAAGGACTTGGGGAACAGTAATAAAGTAGACTAAAGCTGCATTTAGTATTTCAGGACACTTTTGTCTCAATTGTATCTGGATGCCCAGATACCAGTTCACATGTTCTGTTGTGTCTTCCCGCACCATTCATGGTTACCTTCACCAAAAATTGTGTGTGTGTATGTGTGTGTGTGTGGAGTGCACTAAGGATGATGGGCAGATATAAACATATTCAACAAAGTGTGTGTTGACACATTTTACTTAATTACCTATATTTGATATCTGATTGTTCCAAGCTGCACATACTAATAATAATGTGAGGTACTCTAAGAAGATTTGAAAAATAACCCACTGTCCTTCAGATCCAGATCTTCCATTTGAATATGAGAGTTCCTAAAATAGTAAACATACAGACACGAAGTGGATTGGTGTCAATTCCCACCACATCCATTTTCCTCTACTCAGCTTCTACCTACAACTGGATTGTACTTTGTTTTCCAATTTCCAAATCATTAGATGGAGGCAGGTATGTCCCTGCCCTTCTTCCATCAGACTCCTCACAACAGAATCAACACAAGCCTACTAGTTCTGATGCTTTTGTCAGTTCCTGTGGACCTCAGAAGTATTCCAGGTAGTGAAATGGTCATCGCTATCAAAGTATTTAAATGAAAACAGCTAGGAAAATGCGAATTTCTTTAGAAAATCACCCATTTTCTTTTCAATTGTAAATTTATTTTAAATAAGAAAAAGTGATAGATATTTGTGAACCTTATCAAATCAATGAAATAATCCGGATACCATTTTGGGTGTTTTTAACATGAGACTGTTATAAAACTATCCTTATGCACCAATTTGATTCAGATTCTGAAAAAAATAATAATGATCTATTGAACGATGAATTTTATTCCTGGTTGGTGTGGCTCGGTGCACTGAGTGACAGCCTGTGACCCAGAGGGTTGTGCCTGCTTGATTCCCAGTCAGAGCACATGCCTGGGTTGTAGGCCCGGTCCCTAGTAGGGAGTGAGAGAGAGAGGCAACCACACAATGATATTTTTCTCCCTCTCTTTCTCACTTCCTTTCTCTCTCTAAAAATAAATAAATAAATACTAAAAAATTTTAAAAAAGAATTTTAACCATACTTATAATTTGAATTTAAAAAAGAGCTGTAGAGTTTCTTATACCTGGACAAACCACCATGATTTTATATTTTTATTCATTTTATTTTTTATTGATTTGAGAGAGAGAAACATCACTCTGCAGTTCCACACATCCATGAATTCACTGGTCAGCCTCTGTGTGTGCCCTGACTGGGGATTGAACCAGAAACCCTGGCACACTGGGATAATGCTTCAATGCACTGAGTCCCCAGGCCAGGCTACCAACTGTTATTTTAATACATACACTGTCCTATTACATTTCTCAAAGCAAACTAGAGACCAACCCTGCTCCTCCACACACTCCGTTTTCCCTTCCTCTCCTCCATTCAAATATCTAATCATTAAACATGATGGTCTTAAAAATCGGGCCGACTGTTTTTATAGAAAACAGATTCAGGAATAATATAAAATTCTGAAGCAAATGCTTTTGATATAGAATAGTTTCTTCTCTAACTCCTCCTTTGCCAACCCAAAAGAACTGTGTTTTGTTTTGTTTGGTTTTGTTCCCTTTTGCTTTGGGACCACCTATAAGGCTGAGGTCAGACCAGGGTAACATCTCTAATAATGCAGATCAGATTTTCTGTGCTCAAAGAGATGAGCAGTTTTAAAATAGGCATTTTCTCATCAGTATTCTGTACCACCATCTTAGCATGAAGGAGAAAAATACAATAGTGAACCTAAGAAGGGAAGTTAAAAGGCAATGACTCAGAGGGGGCAATACTTGCTTTTTAATTGAGCTTAAAAAGAAGAAAAGAGAGGAAAATAGTTCCACAGCCTTGTCTTGGTGAGATATCTTTGAATCATTTTGAAGTATGTATATTTGTATAACATCCACTTTTAGTGCACCAGATGGAATATAGCTAGATGTAGAGAAAAGGCTTATGGGTACTGTGGACACAGAAGCTGAGTACCAGCTGAGGGACAGAGCTGCCGAAGCTACTCAGAGAAAGAGGTTATGACTGCCTTGTGATAATCAAATTCACCACATGGTACCACTGTAAACCCTAGAAGCACTGAAGATATTTTCACTCCTCTCTCTATTCTCTCAATATAGATATAATTTTCAATCTGGCCATTATTTTATTTGTTTGTTTTTGTTAGATATTTTTCTCTATGAACTTTCTTTCAATGTCAAATTCTTTCTAGCATATACTCAAACTCTAACTCAGTAATTTCACTTAATCAACCTATAATTAAACTGCAGTTTAGTTTTCTAACAACTTGTCCTCCCTGCGTTTGTAATCAATCAATGGCACCATAATAATGCTATGATGACATTGCCTTCCTCAAGCATTATTTTCTTCATGCCATTTGCCAATTCAAAAAATTTCAGAAGTGTTGTGTGGAATATTTAATCATGACAGAGACAAATATTTTATTATAAATACTCACAATTCTTCATCTCTTTGCTTTCTGAATAAGGTCAGTCCAGAGAAAAATATTTTAATGTTTTCCAGAGCTGATCACAACACTAATTCATACAGATTAAAGTAGCAAAAAGGGGTTAAAATATCTATAAGGGGCTGCCCCTTAAATCATCCAGAGCTCTAAAATCCCCTCGTTGCATTCTCCCTTCACCTTCTGCCATCTGACTCATCCTTTGCCATTGGAAAACTTTCTTTTCAAAGAGCTCTGAACAGAGAGAGGGTGGACAGATGGAGACCTGATGTAGGAGGTGCAATGAAGGGAAGGCCCACACCCAAGCAAGGTGGCACTGGACATTTACTTATGATCCAGGGCATCCCTGGATACATTACCACTGTTAGAAAAGTTTAGCTTAACTTAGGAAGTTTTCCTACAAGATATAATATGCATCGTACTTCCTCCCACACTCAGCTGGGGGTCTCTCTCTTCAACATTCCAAAAAAACTGTAGCTAAAAATCCAGAGGTAAATATGTCAACTGCTCTTGAGATCAAAGCTAAGGAGATGGGCTATTATCAATGGAGTGTTTACAGTGAGAACCTAGGTATATACAACATTATATATTTTCAGTAGTTAAAGAAAGTTTAAAAAATACCATCCTGATATTGCTGTACAAATTTTTAAGGCTATGAGATCATTCCTCAACGGAGAAACATATATGGAAAGTATTTCGATGCATTTAAGATACTTGCCAGTCTTCTTAGTCTGGCCCTGGTCTTCAGCAGCCTGAGCTCAAGCCAGTGACACCAGATTTACCACCTGAGCCCAGGAGAGAGAAATTTATGAGAGTGCAGAGCCAAGGAGAGAAAATAAATATTTGAGTCTTAGGTAGAAACGCTGCTGAAGTGCTACTACAGTTCATCAAGACAGGGAAGGCAGGGTTAAAGAAAGCCTTACAGGTGGGGTAACAACGGGGATGGAATCATGGTATAGAACCCTTGACATCTCTACTTCTCTACTGGAAGCTCTGACTCAGTGGCTTCCCGTTCTAGTGGAACATTATAAACTATCGGGTGATCTTTTCATTTAAAAAGAAAAATCAGTGCTTGCTTCATTCCAACTAATTAAATTTAAATCAAGAAGGATGTTGCCTCGGTGTCTTCATGAATTTTTAAAAGTTCCTCAGGTCTTTCTAATGTGCAACCAGGGCTGAGAATCACTGACTGAACTTGAAAGAGCACACGGCAGTGCTGAGAGTTGCCTTAATTTGAATGAAGAACTAAAACTACTAGTTCTTGCCCACATAGATATCTTTGTTGCTTTACCATAATGGGTTGAGAGTAGAGAACAGGGGACAAGGGCATCTGTAACATATATATGGAAATGATCCTGAACACACAGACTTCATGAGAATCCTCTCCATTGATAAATTCTAGGACAAAAAGAAGAGAGGATTCTTCTCTTGTACCCAGAAAAGATCAAAAGTGAGACCTGTGGGGAAGATTTGAGAAGCTTGGAGGAAACCAGGAATGACTTACACTTGAGGTTAGAAGTTTAGTAACTTAGGACCTAGTGGTGAGCATAGGCAGACTCCAAAGCTAAAGTCAGAAAGTTATCCTGCAGCTAACTGGGGCCTATGAGAGACTGTTTACCAAGAAACTCATGACATCCTGGTTTCATAGCTGGATCTAAACTCCTCACATAAAAGTGAAAGCCACTGTCAATATGTTATCATTTGACAAACTATTTGCTTGTTAGAACACAGAATTACTTTGGTCAAAACTGTATGCTTTTTAGTTTTGTAGATTTCTATGGTATTTTAAATATTTGTTACCCTTTTGGTAAAATTATTCTTCCCTTTCCCCAATCTGTTTCCCCCATCTGTTAAAAAATCTGAATTCATTAGATGTTTTTAGTCCTAGCTTGTTCTATGGCTTGATTCATTAATTGACTTTTTCATTCACCTACTTTTCAACTCAATGTTCATTTAGCATTTGTGTTGCTGGTTCATGCATCATCACATGCATTCCCTGGTAAAGGAATTCTTTATTTTCCAGTGCCTTGCTCCATCATCTCTAAACCAAGTACACTGTCTCTGTCATAGTAGTTCTAGCCCCTAGCTGCTGAGCATTGTAAGCAATCAGGGGCACATTAAAATTGGTATTAAATGAATGCCCCGGCTTCCATCCAGCACCCAGATTCTCATTTCAGTCCCCTGGTTTCCTCATTCTACTTTTCAGTCAACTCTTCTAAACCTCTATTACCCTTCTTACTTGCTGGCTGTGACACTTTCTATGTGTTTTCTTAGTTTTTTGATAATTTTTGAGGCATTTGATTTTGAGGCATGGTTTTGAGGCATTTCCATTATGATTCAACAGATACTTTTTTTTACAAAGAACACAGAAGTAAAATATACTCTTATCACATCATATCAAGGGATGAGTACTGTCAGGATGACTTATCACTGCTGATGTTAACCTCGGTCACCTGATTTAGGTAGTACTTGTCAAGTTTCTCCACTACAAATGTATGAATTTTCCCCTTCCTTAAATGTTTCCAGGAAGTCACTATGCACAGCCCATGCTGAAGTGACAGCCGGGTAAGTTGTGCATCTTAAAGGGCAGAGTTTCTACAAAACTATTTGGAATTCTTCTGCATGAGAGAGTAGGCAATAGCTTTTAATTGCTACATATGCTCATCGCTCATCTCCTTGCTCTCCTTGTTTCTACACTATAGATACAGAGGTCACATTAAAGTGAACATCTGTCCTCTGTTAAAAACCTTCCAATGGATGCCCATTGATAAAAATGTGAAATGGTACGTCTTAAACTCAAGGTATAGAGCTCTGCATACCCACCATACTCTAAACCAGTGCATCTCAAATTGGCTCACCTGAGACTCACCCCCTTGCTTCAGAACATTAGATGCCTTGTCCTCACTCCAGAGCACCCCAGTTTATTACCAAATCATGCCTTTGGAACATTTAATACATATTGCCTTTTTATATTTTATAAACTATGTAGTTTTAAATAATTATTTTTATAAAAGTTATCATCCCAATAATTATATTTACTTATTATATTATTCATAAATTTTCTGAGATTTTTTCAGTTGATGTGGAGTCAGTGATTGCCTTTCGATATTTCAACAGTATTTGGGTACATGTTATAAGCATCTCAAATCCCTCTCATTTCTAAAATTTTAGTAAAGTGTTTCCATGGTGCTGAAAAAAATGTAATTACTTTATAATCAAGAAATGTATTTCAATGCTGTTACAGACCTCTAGAGCAATAAAAACTTCTAAGATAATCCCAAAATGAATTATTATGATGTGTCATCTGCATATGTTATTAATTTTCTCTTCATAAGCTCTGATATCATTTACCTATACTAAATTATATTCATCATTTATTTGATTAATTATGAAACATAAAATATGTATAACTTCCAATGTGCTGTACATAAACAATGAAATTAGAGGACATTTACTATACATTTAAAAAGTATATTTATCCATACAACCAATCAATTTTGAAAATACTTTATTTATATATTAATATTCTAAAATTCAAATTTGAAGTAAGAGGTTCAAGATTAATGTTGCATCATCAAAGCCCATATTTACACTGTATGAAAAAGCAACATTTCTTGAGCCAAATGTAACTATTTCAGATTTAATGTGTATTAGAAATTGATTGCTGTTATTTTGGATATAGTTTGATAATTTCAAATTTTATTTCTCTTTTCAGAAATAACTTCATTGGCATTTCTGATTATTGAAATAATAAGTGATTATTGTTAAAATGAGAAATTGAAACAAGTAATTCTCCTTAAAGCTGCATCATCTACAAATGCTATAATGAAAAAAAATTTTGTAGAAAATATTATATATTTGTACACATATATACATGTACATATATAGGTGTTTGTATATTTGCATGCATGTACATATATAGCAATAACATATATGCATATATGTGTATGTATATACGGCAATCAAGTAAGAAAATTTCCAGACACCAACATGAGAAGAAAACACACAGGTGATCCCAGAATAGAAGGAAAAGTTACAACCTCAGTGGGTTATATGAGGTCAGACCTAGGTACCAGCCACTTGACTAGTCTACAGAGGCATGTTTGTCAGAAGACTGTGAGGCAGCTGGTCTCACACACGCAGGAAGGTTCAGAGAGCCTAAGATCTGAGGTGATTAGGGTGAAACCAGTCAGTGTGTGACAAGGTCTTATAATTTAAAAAAAGGCCAAGGCCCAGAGGGCAAATGTGCCGAGCAAATCTGAGCAGGCAGGCAGGCAGACTTGATCCAGCATGTGATATCATAATGTAAGTCTGCGATGTTGGAATGAATATTGGGCATCTAAACATAAACAGACTATATGAAATGCAGGATAAAGTTTCTAATTTGGGATGCTAAAAAGAAGACAGAACTTTAGTACTACAAAGTAATTTCAATACACAGTAGTGGGCAAGAATTAGTTTATAGTTGTGAGTACCCAGGAGATAGTTTATGTTGTATTATTATTTATTACTTATTGTATTATTTATTTCTATTATAACTGTAAACCTACTTGACAGACTATGAAGAAAACTTGTGAATCTATCATTATATGTTGTGATTTTAGCAGACCTCTGTTACTAAGATAGATCAAGTAAACAAACACTTCAGAAAAGATATGTAAGATTTGAACTATTCAAATGAATTAATAAACAAGTCAAAAATCATTTGTATTTGGTTTAATCCATAGATAGATTAATGAATCCAACCTTCATAAAAAACTTACCATGGTCAGACGTAGTAAGTACTGGGTAAGTACTGGGAATGCAAATTTAAAAGAGGTACAGTATGGATCAATTACATATTGAGTCTGGAGATTTCATTCATAGTGTTTAGAAGACACACACATTTATTCTCTAATATATAAGAGGTCCAGAGCAGAGTAGCAGAGCACTGACACTGTAGCCATACAAAAACATCCCATTCCTCCTTCCTTTGGTGCCTCTTCCCTGACTCAGGTGATTTTCATTTTCAAGGTTGCCTCATGGACCAAGAAGGTTGCTGGAGCTTCAAGTATTATATCACTGGTCTAAGGAGCAGGAAGACAGAAAGAGAAAGAAAATTAAAGTACCCTGCCTTTTTTTACACACTTTTTCATCAGTTTCACACAACACTTTTCAGAACTTAGTCACATGTGACAGTAATTTTGACAGGGTCTGTACTCTGTAGGTATCCAGCAGAGGTCATTATCTCAACGAATAAAATTATGATTCTATTGATGACCAGGAAACGGAAAATGTACGCTTTGGTAGGCAAACATCTGTCTTATTCTCACAGCTTCTTCTTGCCTTCCTGATGAGATTTAACAAGGGAGATTAATAGACATGTTAGAACAACAACAACAAAACAGGCAATGAAAACGAGATTTATAATAAAAGTTGCTTCTTTGGTATGGTGTGTTATAAAGGGGATAGTGGTCAAGTCCACTTTGGAAAGTCATGAATAGAATTATATATAACATTGGTTTCAAAGTGTTTCTAATATATTGCAGAATTGTCCAAAGGAATGAAGAAATTGGACTAGTATTTTAGTGTCAGGTATTATATTTGCATTTTCTTATTTGACCTTCATATAACCCTGTGAAGTATTTTTTTTCTATATCCCTGATAGAGAGAGAGCTTTCTGAACAATAACAAAATCCTACTCAGGGCAACATTGTTAACAATGAATCTGAATAATATTAAAATCTAAATTTTTATTCCAGACTCCACTAATTTTCAACATACCATAAACTATCAAAATCATTCCAACCCAAGACATAGTATTGGAAAACAATTCTCTGTCTTTTATTGAAGTGTAGAGTTAATTTTTTTTAAAAATCCTCCTAATTTTATATTCTTCATCTATCATTCCAAGAGTTTAAAATTCAAATGTCTATCTGCATGGAAGTCATTCTTTTCTAAGCCCTTTCTGACTCTCTGTATTTCTATGCCATCTTCCTCCCTCCCTCCCTCCCTCCCTCCCTCCCTCCCTCCCTCCCTCCCTCCCTCCCTCCCTCCCTCCCTCCTTCCCTCCCTCCCTTCCTCCCTCCCTCCCTCCCTCCCTCCCTCCTTCCCTCCCTCCTCCCTCCCTCCCTCCCTTCCTCCTTCCTTCCTCCCTTTCTTCCTTTCTTTTCTTTCTTTCTCTCTCTTTCAAGAGTGGAACCAAGAGGGGAAGAGAGGGAAAGAAACATCAGTATGTGGTTGCCCCTCATTCACCTTTTACTGGGGACCTGGCCTGCAACACAGGCATGTGCCCTGAATGGGAATAGAACAAACAACCCTTTGGTTCACAGGCCTGTGCTCAATCCACTGAGCCACACCAGCCAGGGCTGACTCTGTATTTCTGACTTCCTAGGACATATTGAACAACCTTGCCATGTTTGGCTAGCTTTAGGAAGCACACCTTCCAAGGTGGAAACTCTCCTTCCCAAGGTAGAAGCCAGGGAATGCACTTTTTTATTCTCTTTCACATAAGACAGTGACTAAGGATTCCAACCATTGCATTTGCCCAAAAGCAACTTTATTTGTCAGTAATCCACTTGGGTAGAAAGTACGCCTGTGTAGGGTGCATTGAATTGATATTGGATTTCCAGAAGTAGTAGTGGTTATAATTTTGACTTGAGCCCTAGAACAGATGTTCATATGATTATTAATGCTAGCCCAGTGGCACAGGCTTTCTATTTACACCTCAGTTAAAACATACAAAGACAGTGGTATTTGCATCCTACCACAACCACACCAAAATTACATCTGAACTACAGAACAGCCATAATTCAAAACCACCTGAAATCTAGCTGAATGGAAGTCTTGTAACTAAGGATATACAGAAGCCACAAGGAGACCGGTAAGAAGGACAGAGACAGGAAGGGCCTGGCCCCACACCCAAATGTAGTTGTTAAATATCAAAAGGGATATCTCAGCTGCAAGGTACCCCCTGAAGAACCAAGGGTCCCACCCCACACCAGAATCCCTAGTCCAGATTTCCAGTGCCAGGAATAGAAGTCCCTATAACTTCTGGCTGTGAAATCCAGCAGGGGTTGTTGCTAAATGAGACAGAGAGCTCTGGGGGTACCAGACAGATCCTCTTAAAGGGTATGCACACAGACTTACTTGGACTCACTCTGTCTGAGCTCCAGCTCTGGGACAGCAGCTTGAAAGACACCAGGGATGTACAGGGAAGAACTTAATTGCCTGGTTCCAACACGAGGGCTGAAGGGTCAGCCTTCTCCCTGACAGAAGTGCTGCCAAAGGCCATTTTTTTCTTTGCTGAGCCCTTCCTAACAGAGCTAAAAGGCAGGTGTATATCTGAGTCTCCATCAACCTGACCAACTCTATGGGCTCCATACTGGTGATTTCCTGAGACCCCATTCCTCCCAACGTGTGGGCCCACTCAGGCCCTTTCCAGTAGCTTTTCTACACAAAGGGCTTGTCTTGGCTTATGCTACAGAATCTCCTAAAATCTGTTAAAATTTTACAAACCCAAATGAGCAGCAACCAAAAATAAGCAGAATCTGCCATCAGCATGCCCTGTAGCTCAGGCTAACTGGCCCCAGGTCTGGCACTAGGCAGCCACCCTTAGTTCACAGCTTGGACTGTCCCAGGGACCTCTAAGCTCAGGCCAAGTAGTAGCCATTTGAAGATCACTTTGCAGCTCACATTAGGTGGCCCCAAGCAAGGCATAGGCAGCAGCTGACTTTGGCTGTACCTCCTGAGAAATCCCAGAGCCAGGACACTCAGTGAATGGTTCAGATAGCACAAAAACACCACCCAATCTCTTCCAAAGTGTGTCTTTGTATATTGACACACTCAATGGGTAAACTCAGCAGCAATCAGAGCTCTGTTGAAGTGAGTTCTGATCTACGTATTTCAGTCCTGCACAGCTGATCTTCTGCTGTGGTCACTGCCCGTCCTCCTAATCAGTCAACCTAGGGTAAGCTTCTCCCATTGAGATGCCAATAGTAACCAAGGCTCAACTAAAACACAAGGGGGTACACAGCCCACACTGAGGGGAGGGACACACCTGAAGCACTCAGCTCAAGGTGAGCAAAAAGAGTGCTCCACTGAGCCTTACAGGACACCTACTACATAAGGCCATTCTACCAAGACTGAGAGATGTAGCAGCTCTACTTAATACATAGACACAACACATAAAGGCAGCCAAAATGAGGATATAAAATACATGTTCTACATGAAAGAACAGAACAAAACTCCAGGAAAAAAATTAATGAAATAGAGACAAGCAATTTATCTGATGCTGAGTTCAAAACACTGGTTATAAGGATGCTCAGTGAACTTAAGGAAAAAGTAGGTGGACTTTGTGAGAACGTCAACAATGGTATAAGAAATATAAAAATAGAACTAGAAAACCTACAAAAACAGTCAGAAATGAAAAATATATTACAGGGATTTGGCAGTACAGTAGATAAAGAAGATGATCAAATCAGAGATTTGAAAGACAAGAAAGCAGAAAACAATCAGAACAGAAACAGAAATTAAAAAAGGATAATACAAGGAACTTCTGGGACAACTTCAAGCATATCAACATCCTTATTATGAGGGTGACAGAAGAAGAAGAGAGCTTGCAAAGAATTGGAAACCCGTGTGAAAAATGATGGAAAAATTCCCTAACTTGGTGAAGGAAATAAACATACAAGCTCAGAAAGCACACACAGAGAGTCCCAAACAAGGGGTGTGCAGGGTGGAGGGGTATGAAGGGGGGAGAAATGGGACAACTGTAATGGCATAATCAATAAAAATATATTTTTAAAAGATGAACCCAAAGAGGCTCACACCAATACATGTTGTAATTAAAATGTTAAAGTTTAAATTAAAAAAAAGAGAGAATCTTAAAAGCAGTAAGAATAAAACTGTTAGTTGCTTCCAACAGAGCTGCCATAAAACCATCAGTTTCTCAACAGAAACTGTGCAGGCCAGAGGGGATTGGCATGAAATATGCAAAATGAAAGAAGCAAGTTCCTACAACCAAGATTACTCTACCTAGTAAAACCATCATTTAGAATTGAAGAACAGATAAAGTGCTTCCCATACAACAAAAAGCTAAAGGAATTCACCACTGTCAAATCAGTATTACAAGAAATGTTAAAAGGTCTTTGTTAAGAAGAAAAAAGATTACAAATATGAATAATTAAATGGCAAATAGATATCTATCAATTATTACCTTACATTCTCAAATCAAAAGACATACGGAGGCTTAATGGATAACAAAACAAGACCCTTAAGTATGATTTCTATTACAGACTCACTTTGGATTGAAAGATATACAGACTGAAAGTAAGGGGATAAAAAAAATATTGCATGAAAATGGAAACAAACAAGCAAAACAAATTGGGGTAGCATACTTATACCACACAAAACTGATTTTAAAACAAAGGCTATAACAAGAGACAAAGAATGTCCCAATGATTCCACTTCTTGGTATTTATTCAAAAAAACCCAAAACACTAAATCAAAAAGTTATATGAATGCATCCATATGTTCACTGCAGCACTATTTATACTAGCCAAAATGTGAATGCAATCTGTGTCCATAAATACATGAAGAGATAGGGGTGTGGTGCATGTATGTAGTGGAATATGACTCACCCATAAAAAAGAATAAAATGTTGTCACATGTAGAAACATGGATGGGCCTAGACAATATTATGCTGAATGAAATAAGTCAGACTGAAAACGACAAATGTCATATGATTTCACTTATATGTGGAATTTAATAAACAAAATAAACGTACAGGTCAAACAGAAACGAACTCATGGATACAGAGAACATTTTAATGATTTCCAGATTAGAGGGAGATCGCGGGAATGGGTAAATAAAATGAAGTCATTAAGAAGTACAAGTTTATAGTTAAAGATCAGTCATGGGGATGTAAAGTACAGCATAGGGAATATAGTGAATGATATTGCAATATCTAGGTATAGAGTTAGGTACTGGATTTACCAGGGTAGTCACTATGGAATTCATACTCATGTCTAATCACTGGTGGTACAAATAAAACATATGATGTTGTTTATGCACTATATTACAAATAATTAAAAAACACAGAAACAGGTTATTAGGTAAAATTTTATGTTAAAGACATATTAACAGCATGGCATAATGGACAGTCCCCTTGAGAAAGACCAGGAGTCATCCTAGATTCTGGCTCTCAGCCCAGCGCACTCATTGACCTTCATTCTCTCACACAGGACTCTCTTTGTCCTTTGGTTTCCTGAACCTAAGCCAAGGAGGATTGAATAGACAACCACAAGTGTTTTTATGATAAGAATTATTGATTAAAATATTTAGAAGAGATATAGGTGTATTTGTGTGCATGTGTGTGTACATATACACACTTGTTTATGTATCTAGATACAAATAAAGGTTATATCTAAGACAGGTAGGATTCAGGAATCAGAAAGATATTATTAAACTATTTATCTTAGTCAACTCAGTCTGCCCTTCACAAATAAGGTTTATATTAGACATATACAATAATATGGCTAAAATACATAAAAACCAATTATGAACTAAATAAACATCTGACTTTGAATTCCACAATTTCAGAATCATTGTCTTTAAACCAGGCCCCATTCTGTATTTAATCTTTTTTTTTTTTTTGCTGGACATTTATTATTTAATGAAAACAGAAAAAGAACCTTCTGGAACCTCAGAAATCTTGTGATGGAAATTATTAAAAAGCACCTTAAATATTTTGAAAATCTTAGTGAAAGCTTTAACAAAAAATATATTGTAGTCAATGGTTTGCAAATGTGTACTTCCTGTTATACACACATTGGGCATTACTGAGCGCTTCGGTTCCCTTCCCCTCAGTCTTAGTTTATTTAATGCCACTTGAAATTGACTTTTTTTTCTTTTATGGACTTGGATGATGGGATGGCTAACCACAAGAAAACTCTAAAAGGTCAAAGCCAGTAAAGTATGCTTTCTTTCTTCACAGAAGTAAAAATGACTTTACCCTTCTGCAATGTTTCACTTTCACGCTTTTTATATTTGCTCGGTCAGGAAATACATCTCATTCACATTGATCATTATAGCACATGCCATCAGGATAGACATAGCAGAGTGTTCAAAAATAAATCAGCTAGACACCAGTGAGCATCAAGCAGTAATACTCTGAGTTTCCTACACTCTGTAGCACATATATTTATGTCAACTTGCAGGAAAATATATAGGTATTGTCAGTACTAACACAACAATATTTGAGAAAAGAACATCATAAATATGGCTATTACATAAGAATCAGCAGATGTTGATTATTAAAGTAGATCATTCACCCACTTATTAATTATAACTTCTAATACTCTCTTTCCTCTGAGTATGCAATTGTCATCTTTCCTCTTTATTTATAAATGTTTTACCTGTGGTATTTACCTTTAATGTTTTGCAGAATGTCATTCTGAACATTATTGCAAAAAGACAATTAATTGGATTAGTCTGAGTTTATACATTTATAACTAGCTACTGTTGACTAGAGATTTATTTAAGTAGTCTGTAGTATATTATTCACTTACTATTAATTTATTTTATTCTATTCAAACATTTCTTATCACTTGTTCTTTATTCAAGCTCAAATGTTTAAGAATTTAAATAAGTAGTTATTTAAGAATCAGGTATTACTTATTAACACTCTCTCTTTTTTTCTTCTTAGCTGTGCATATTTTCTTGAGAGTACCTACCTCTTGTAACTGGTAACACAGATTTCTAAAACATCAAAAATTCTGACCCCTTCACTCTTTACTACCCTGCATACCTTTATTTAATTAAAAAATAAAACATTTTGGTAATGACCTGGGATCACCTGTTTTTTTTTCACATGTTTTCAGACATGTGAAATCATCAGTTGACAAAAAAGTTATTTGTCCACAACAACCTCATAGATTGAATTAGATTAAAATGCAAAAGTCATTAAAAACTGTAAATTTGCACACTAATAAGTTATTTTTGGTTTTATGTTTCTTTTAGCTCATGATACTCTGAGGCACACAGCTCTATATAAAATTTTCATGGTATTCCAAATGAAACACATCTCTGTTTTCTCTTTTGCCAGATAAGTTGAAGAGCAGGGAGAAAAAGTGGGTCTTCTTTTCAATTTTGAAAAATGTGTCTTCAAGAATCTAAATAACAGAGATAGTAAAAGTATTCAAATCCTATTTAGTTTATCTTTTATTCAAAGACATTTATCTTTCCACTGGAAAGTAGAAATATTTATGACAAAAAATAAAACTTAACAAATAAGACAAGCTACACTTTTGCCTGTTTCTTGGAAATGGTAAATTGATTCCTGTCTTCAAATAATTAAGACTGAAGATACTGAGAAAATTTGTATTTTAGGTGGTCCTTACCCTTAGGCTACATTCCTTATCCTTCTTTTTTTAATGTTATTGTTGTTCTATTACAAATTGTCCAAATTTTCCCCCAGTGCTCTCCTCTGTGCCACCCCCCCCATTCTCCACAGTCAGTTCCCACCCTCTTGTCCATGTGTCATTTATATATGTTCCTGGACTAGCCTTCTTATTCATGCTGCTTCTTTAAGATTCAGTCTATATATAACTTCTGTGAAACTTGCCCTCTCCTTTGATTGTGTGCTCTCACCCATCCCCACACTCAATATTTGTATCATTTATAGCATTGGACACACTCTATTACTATATTTTCTATGTTGGATTAAAATATTTCAGCTAAATTATAAGTTACATAAGAGCAAGATCTGTGTTCTATTAATATTAGTATCATTGTTAATAGTACATTTGTAACCTCCTCATAAATGCTTTTTAATGCATTCATTATAAAGTTATTTTACAATTATTTAAGAAATCATAAAATATTTAAGTGATGCTGCAATGTTTTTTATCAATTATCCTCAAATGATGTTTTATAGTGTCCTATTAGCTCTGTTAAGATTCTTATGAATGGAGTGTAAGTAAAAAGAGGAGAGGTCTTCTACTCTTCCTACAAAATCCAGGCATTCTCCTCCCTTGTCATCTTTACCAGGGCAGCGTCACTCTTTTTGGATTTATATATTGAAATTCTGTTTAAATAGCATTTTATTATATGGAATGATTTTGCTACTAAAAAAAAAAGACCTGAAGATCCCATTTAAGATGATAAATGACTATATGGAAAAGTGGACAGTTTATGTTTTAGAACTATACTGTCCATTATGGTAACCAATAGCCATATGTATCTATTGAAATATAAATTAATTGCAATGAAATAAAATTTAAAATTCAGTTCTTCCATCACCCCATTCCTGTTTCAAAAGCACAATAGCCACATTTTCTACTGGGTATCATTTGAAAACCATACACCAGAATATCTCTATCATCATACAAAGCTCTGTGGGACAATTTATTTTTTTCTAAAACTAAGATTATTGAGTCTAATATAAATTCTAAGAACATTAAAGTGGAAATAAGTACATATCTATCAATGACTGAATCTAAAACCAGAGAGGAGGCAGAAGGGGATAATAGTGGGGGGAGACAGTGTTGTCCAAGAACATGCATAAAGGACATAAAGGACACATGGACAAGGCCAAAGCGAGGTAGGACTGAGCGTGGGAGGTGGGGGTGGCTGGGGTGGGGGTGGAGTGGTGAGGAGGAAATGGAGACAACTGTATTTGAACATCAGTAAAAAATAAAATAATAAAAAACAAACTTAGCAAGTAAGAAGAACAGAGACAGAATCATGGATATGGAGAGAATTTTGATGGTTGACAGATTGAAGGAGGGTGTGGGGAATGAGCGCAGAGGTGAGCATATTAAGAAGTATAAATTGGTAGTTACAGAATAGCTGTGGAAATTTAAACTACAGTATAAAAAATGGAGTAGCCCAAGAACTTACATGAATGACCCATGGACATGAAGAATGGTATGGGGATTACCTGAGGGATTGGGAGCATCTGGGCAGAAGGAGGTAAACAGGGAAAAACTGGGACAGCTGTAATCAATAAAATATAATACAAATATAAATAGTGAAGTGAAAAATACATTATTGTAAGATTCTAGAAGAATACAAGACAGAAAGCTGATAAATTTTAATTGCGTGCTTGATATATTTACTTGGCTTGTATTAAGAGACTTGTTCCATGCCAATTCTCTAATGTTTTTTAACTTATATTATAGGATGAAATACTAGCAATCTGAATAAAAGTGGAAAGCCTGTAGTAATGTCCTCAGGTTAATCCAACACCAACTTTGTAACTTCACTAATCATTAGTGAAAAATGGGTAATAATACTATTTAGTTCACAGGGGTGTTTGGAGGATACAATGAGACAAAGCTTCTATGGAGTTAGCATAATCCTTTCTATACTTTAATAATCAAATTTATAGCATTACCTAATTAATGTTAGTTTAATTCACTAGCATGTTGGTAGGCTCCTCTTAGCGCTTATGGTTGTGTCTAATGGTAATCTGATGGATTAACTTGATGCTTTGCAGCACAAAATTGGATTACTTGAACACAATAATGACACCATTATGATAATAACATGAAATTGTATTTAATAGCTAAATTCAAAGTGAGGGCAGCAAGACTCTGTCAGGTGATTTACAGACATCAGATCGTCAGGACCCTGCACTCCCCGCTAGAGGCTCTTGCATGACCCCATAACGCCGTCAGAAAACACAGTCCCGGGGTCGCTCAGCCTTCATAAACACAACCCCATTTCTTATTATACCTATTTTTGTACGAAAAATCAAAGTATATCAAACAAATATTAAGCAAGGATAAAATTTATTGACTTCTGGTATTAATAACAGGTTTTCAGAAATTATTCAGTTCCTTTATTCTCATGATAATGATTAATTAAAGTGATTCAATGATAATGATTGATAATCGGTGCTTAATGTGCTAATGCTATAGGTCATTTTTCAGTGTCCTTTCTGTGCCTCTAGTCTCTGAAATCCTCATAGAGTTCTTTTCCAAAGAGATCACCACTGTCTGTTTACACAAGGGGACACGAGTTGCAGGTGAGCAGCATGGTGACCTTAGAGACACTGAGGCCCAAACATGCCAGCGTCTGACATTTTTGACTCTCAATCTTACCAATAGGATTTATTGGCCTTCCTTGACCTGCTACTCCTAACTAACTATACTTCCACTTTTTTTTTTTTTGCTCTTACACAAAAATCAAGTGTGTTTCTGTGTCACTGGATGACCTATTTCCATAGACCTGCAGGGGTTTTGGCTTCAAATATCTCCTGATTTTAGTATTTCCTAGTGCAATGTCCAAATTTTATTCTTGACTGAATAATTCTCAACTTTTAGAACCATTAGTTTTATTTTCAGTAGTGAATCCTAATTGTAAAAATCAAATAAAGTTCATTTTTCCCATGTTTCCCTCTGTGACTCTTCTGGCTTGTATTTTATGAGGACTTCCAATGAAATATACTTTCACATCATGTAATTTACATATGCCATTGAAAGGATCAGTGACAAAAGCAAATATTGAATAACTACAAAATAATTCTAAGCTAACCTCATTTCCATTTTCCAAATATTGTGCATAAAGTAACATCTATAGACAATATATCTAGAATTTTATTTTCTCCATGGGTTTTTCAAAGCTGTCCATGATATATTTGTTTAAAATTAAGAGAAATACATGAGAAATTTAACAAAGGGTGTGTAGTTAGTTAAGCAAACAACTAAGAGCACCAATTAAACATTTCAGCAAATTAGTTTTTACTGTAATAGGAGATTGTACTTACAAGACTCTTCCCCAAACTTTGAGGAGTATACATCATATAAAAGATTTGATATAGACAAGGTACAAGGTATATTCTGGTACCTGATGCCATAGGTCATTAACCTTTAATGAATTTTTTTGAATGAACACACACATAGCTATCTTTCTAAATGTACACTTGCAAAAAATGGATAAGAAGAGTGAATACAGGTTGAAATTGGAGTATTAGAAGCATTAAAATTTAAGAAGTACAATCTACAGAAATAGCAGATGAGAGCTGCATGCATGTTCACAAAATTAACTGCTCAAGTTCAGTAACAGAAGGACCTGGTTCTATAGGGTTCATGTTTGCAGGAACATATACATGGAGAGTTTCATTTACTGTGAAACTATTGTCTAAAACATTAATTTATTAAACTATTAACATCAGTATACTACTCAACACAGGAAACATGCTATTGTATCATGCATTGTTAAAATGCATTGACAAAATAAAATGCATTGAGCTGAGCTGTTGAGTTCTCATTCTGGGGGGAGCATTGAAAATATCTGAGTCCTGTAAGGAGGAAGTCCAGGAGAAGTACAAATACAAATAATAACATGTAAAGAAGGTTTAGTGAAATGAGAACGCTTAGTCCAGAGACAAGAAAACCCATCATAATCATGAAACCACTTTTGTGCACCTGAAGGATGTCTTGGCTGTTTTGGGTTTTTTGCTTGTATGCCCCCCTTCCCCTGAGGAAAAGCTAGATCAAATATGAGAACGTTGCATGGAATTATATAAGCCTAATTATAAGGACATACTTTCTTAATTCTGAATTGGCTGAAAATGTGAATAATATAGCCCAGTTCCCCACTCACAAAGATGGTCAAGGTACATAAGGTTGTTGGAGAATCCAGTCTTCACTGAATGACATGTGCCACTAAATGCTGAATAAGGTCACAGAACAATCCACGAAAGGAAACTATGATACTTCAAGACCACCAGCACAGCACCTGTAATTTTGTAGCTGAGCCAAACCTTTAAACCATAAATAAATTACTCTAAGATAACAAAGGCTGCTGTGATATAGATGGTGAGAAAATGTAAAGTATTGTGGGATGAGATACAAATACTAACGCTTGATGAATATTAGTCCGAAGGACTGATGTGTGCATTTAAGGTAAACGTGAGATCTCACATGACAAATACAATCAAGGAAAAACCTTCCAAACCCATTGTACTGTTTACTTAAAGGAGATATACTCTGTAAACCATCAGGGAGAGTAATAATTCAAATGATATTTAAAAACTTCCACAGAATATATAGCAGATAAAGAAAGATTATAAAGTCTAAAATCCAAAACTGTTTATACCCCTTTCCTGATGCTTCACATATTCAGTGATTTTAACATGACTTCTCCGGACGCCCACCACCGTGCAGCCTTACTTGGCTCTCCAGTGTTAGGAGTCACGTCTGTAAGTTGTCTGTTCTCTTTGAGTGATCAGAGCTCTGCGACAAGAACATTAAATATGTGTATATTATAGCTACTAAGTCTGTTCCTATCAGCTTGCTGCTAATCAGCAAGTGCCTCAAACTAGCTCGTTTCTTTGGCATATATTTACTCTTCTCTATTCAGTTTCCTATGTATAAAGCTCTAGAGTTAGGTAGGCTGGCTTTTAAGTATATGTATTTACCCCTTGAAATTATTTGATTCTCTGCCAGCAAAATCCAAACAGAACCTGCTTTCTCAGGGAATTCTGATGGCAGAAGGCCTGTGCCTTTTATCTATTCTGCAGCACCAAGAGGCTTATCCCAGTTGCTCTTCATCCTGTTATGTCAGGAATCATCGCTTTTCATAGGTGCTTACCGGAAAGCCTTTAGTCAGGGATTCTTCTGTTTTGCTTTCCAAGAATTCAAGAAATCTGAAATCCACAGACAATAAATGGCCCCTTTCAACTCAATTTTGCTTTTTAGCCTTTGCTGGAGCCAAATATGTAAAACTCCAAGGCAAGTGTGGGAGTCAGGTCCTGCCCCAGTTCAGTGACAGTTGTGCCTTGTCAAAAGCACCCAAAATGAGTTTCCTGAGTGATCGCTTTATATTCTCAATCCCCCACCTGCTTCTTAGGACATGTGTAAAATATTTTTCTTCTGCTATCTTCAGTTTTAGCATTTTCCCATTTCCCATTTTTTAGCTCATAGAATTTTAAAGTAGCCAACCCTTTTCCTTAATGAATATTTTAAAATAATTTGAATATTCAGAATATAGCAAAATAGTGAAAGGAAAGTTTTTCACATAGAAACAAGAACGTATTTTACAGACTTCACACTTGGTCCTTTTTTTACTTGCTCTAGTCTAAAATGACTTTTGGGTATAGACATAAACCTAGATACCAGATGTCTGAATTTTTTTTCTAAATTGTCTAAATTGAATTGTTTGATGCCATGAATCTACCTTCTCATCATAATATTCTGCAGCAGTAATTTTCTAAATATTTTCTGAAGAGATTAGAAATTTGTGTGACACTGAAAAAGTCTAATATGCTCCCAAGAAGAAATTTACATACCATGTCAGTCTCAGTCCAATCAAGAGACATAAATCACAAAGTAAGTTAAACAAAGGCAGTTTAACATAAACATATCACACTATGCTAGGTATGCAGAAAAAGTGAACAGGTCTGACTATTATCCTTAGAAAGGCCTGCTTGCACTGGAAAGATCAAGCCTGGGAATTTTGATTTCAGAAGAGTTTCCGCTGTTTCCTGGTAAGAATGGCTCACTGTGCTACCTACACTGTTATGCAAACAATATGTTTTCCGTAGAAAACCTGCTTTGCTTCTGGGATTCTGGAATTTGAGCAGGTAGCAGGCAGAGGTGCTATGTGACAAGACTGTAATGTCCACTGAGTTTCTAGTGAGGTCCCTGCTAGAAAACACTTCACATGTATTGTCACTCTTTGATGTTGAAGGGATTAAATGACTCAAATTGGTCAAGATGCTTGTGACCTCAGGACTGGCTCCATGCACCTTTTTCCCTTTGCTGATTTTTCTGTGCATCCTTTTCCTGTAATAAATCATAACTGTGAGTACAACTATGCGTTGATCACAGCAAATTCTTTTAGTGAGTCATGGAAACTGGATATTGTTTGGAGACCTCCACCACACTTGATCATTATAAAAATGTAAAGAAAACACTAGGACAGAGAGAGGGTACCTCAGAAAGAAACATTTGGAAGGGAGCCACTGTTCTCCAGGCCGGGCCTCCTACATCATTGGAGAAGATGTAGTTGCAGCCCAGTAAGTGGCAGAGAATTCCACTGGATGGCTGTGACTAGATCCGTTCCATAGTCACTGGACAGGCAAGAAACAGCATTCTAGAGCTCAGACAAGGCAGGGTTGGTGGGCAGACACATAGTAATCTTGTAGCAGACTTGGAGTTCATGTTCTGCAGTGAGTAGATCCAGGGAAAAACCCTATGAAGACTCAGTCAAGCTGAGGAGAGTGTGTGGACAGGCAATTAGAGTTTAGGAGATACAGGCCGGAGTCCTGGATCATGCAGCGCCCAGAGGAGCATACCCGTGGTTGCAGGGTCATTGGGGAACTGCTCCTTCCGGGCTTGCAGTCGGAGGGACTGTACCTCATTCCGCCACCACAGGCTGAGGTTCTGTACAGCAGAAGCAGAAAAGCAAAAAAAATTGCACTTTGGAACCAGAAAAGTAACCTCCACTTCGTGGAATGCCCTTCCAGCGCCCTCTACTGACAAAGTTTAACATCATGTTCACTGTAACAAATACGCTGCAAGCCCAGTTCATTTCCTGAATCAGATGATGAAATAGGAATGTGCATTTGAGAAGCAATACATTGATAACCGGCTAGCACATTCAGTGAAAGCATCTAAGGAAACACTACACAAACTGTTCTTCTGAGCATTCTAAATTTGATGTAAATCAAACCCAACCACACGTTATTTCTATTCCTTCCCAATAAACACGGAACAAAATATATTTATATTTTCTCTTTGGCCCAGTTTTAATGCTACTCCTAAAGTCCTTATTATTTTCCAAAACATAGTATGTATTTGACTTGTTCATGTATTTTTAAATGGTAAGTAAAACTGCAGAACAAGCGTGCAAGTAATGTAAATTCTAAAATTGTTTGGAAGTCACTCATTTTTTGTTTCACTGCCTAATAGTAAATTAATACTCAGTGGATATACAATAACACAACTAATTTGGGATAAAAAGAAACAAAATGCCACTTAATTTTTAATCTGTATTCTGCTTGTTTCCTATTCACATTTTACTTAATTGCAGCAATACAATTAGATTTTAGTATTATTTCTCCATTTTGTTCTCCCAGGCTACCTTAAATATTTAAATTAGAAAAGGTGGCAGTAATTTTCTTTTTTATTATCAAAATGTTCTTAGCCTTATTAGGTTGGTGATCTTATTTCTTAACATAATTTATATTTCTAACTTAAATTACTTACTTTGTAGTGCAACCTAATGTCCCATTGCAATGATGTTATACCTGTGTTTGTGTCAAGTCTAATTATGAAGGCTTGATTTGCATAATGTGGAAGAAATTATTTCCACTTTCCCTACCATGCAAACAGATCAATTTTCTCATTAGCCCTTACCATCAGTTCTAATTGCTTTAAGCTTATGTTTTCATATTACTTTGTTTCCTAGCCAGATTTGGTCCTTACCTTGTGTATGGACAGATTGACTACATTTCAGGAGATTTATTAATGTTGACAGATTAACTATACAAATCAGTAATAGTGCAATAATTTTCATTATTACTTTTCATTATTTCCTTACTCCCATTGTAAGTCTCTAATAGGTTTCTTTTTGCCTTTGCTTTGTCAGAATTTAGAAAAGAACAAATAAGGAGATGAACCGCAAAGTAGGTAACAATAAAAGATGAAGAGAAAGTGGGAGGTATAACTCATTTTAGGAGCAAAGCTTTGGATAAAAGACTCTTAGGAGACTTCTTCGGGCTCTATGCATTGACTAAAGGAGTTATGTGGTGGTGCATAATTTTCCCACAGACCTTTTGTTCTTTGATGTGTTTGATGCACAAGTAAAAATGTGGGTTGAAAGTTTGCAGAGTGGAGTTTGTGTGTTTACAAAGGGGGCTTGTAAATTGAATATGCTGATGCATGTGAAGTCAAACATGCTGTAGACAATGGGCACTATTAGGAAGATGTGCTCAGAAAAGGGTTTCCAGAATCCCACATGCTTCTCTGAATGCTAGGTTTTGTTCATTGTCTGCGTGTAACAGCCATTCACCAAGTCCATATTCAAAGCATTTTCTGATAAAATGATCTCTGGTAGAGAAGGTGATTCTGATTCATCAGTGGAAAATCAAAATAGTATTTATATGATGAAAACCAAAAGCATAAATTTAGTGATTTTTCTTTTATATTTTTGCATTTCAAGACCCTAGTACTCAAATCAGATGGTAATAAAATATCTTGTATCTTCTTTACAGATTCACTAGAAATACTTGTGTAATTTCTATCAAACTTTCTTTTCTTAGTTTGTCTCTATGTATATGTGTGTATATATGTATATATGTGTGTATATATATCTTACACCTCAACTTACAACTTGTATAACTTATGCCTCAAAAATGTGAAAATATATCAAAATATTATTTGTTTAAATTCCAAGTTACATAGTCCCTAGAACTGCACTTTTTTACTCTTTCCTCCAACAAAATCCTTAAATTTCTTAGTGAAGAATCAGGATTATACTAAGGTCAAAAACTGTGCTGACAGTGCTGCATTTGATGGCCAACATAACCAGGTATGTGGTAGTAATACATAAATAAATATTTGTTGCATGAAGAAGCAAATAAGTGAAAGAATAAATAACCCTGATGTTCCCAAATTAACTAGGACTCTGTGGTTTTCAAATGAAAATATTCTGGTTTTCCAGTGCCTGACTGTCAAAAAACAAATCTAAATTTGACACATACTTTTTCAAGTTACCTAGTCACTGTTGCCAAGTCAAATTGTGAACATGGATTTATGCCTTAAGACTCAAATGTGACTAAGGCAAGACAACTTTTTTGCTCTGGGTACAGAGTCAAGAATCAATCTTGAACTTCTGACAGATGTACACGATGGAAAACAGACTATTGACTTATCGGAAGGAGATTGTCTCTTGGGTCAAATAAGGTTTCCTCTTTATTGGAGATAGTAGCAAAACCTGAAGCCTTGGACCCTAATAATTGTTCATGGCATTGAGGCAACTTTTAGTCTCATCGCAGGTATAGGTTTCCCTTTAAGTTGACTGTGCCAGTTGCCCTTCAAACCAAGGCTCTATTGAGAGTGGAAGTTGTGCCAGTAATGATAACATTGGAAAAGACGGGACAATGAGAACTAACGGGTGCAGACAGGGATCTATGGCCACACTTTCCATGGGAACACTTGTCTCCTAGTTCAGATTTCCCAGGGAAGGTTTTTGTGCAAGTAATAACATATTTTACTCTTTTTGAGATTCTTTATTTCACTTTAGTGGGGCAAGAGTTTTGCCGACTTCTGATGACATAGTTCTGCTTCTGTTTCAGACAAATTTTACACAGTGGTTCATAGATTGGGTCTTTTCCCTATTTAGCTCTCTTCCAATGAATAGGCTTTGTGAGTTTCATTTGCCAAACTATCCCATACTGCAGTCATATATATATCCTTCTAGTGGAAAGAATCAGTTGGCACTTTTTAAGGCTCAGTAAAATTGTTAGATAAGAACATTTATGGTCTTCACTTCCAGTGAGATATATATGTGCTGGGGCGGGCAGAGTGGGTAGAGGCAAGTAGTATTGCATAAAAAGCAAAGAGGATGGAAAGATAGAAAGGGTATATCATCCAGTTAAGAGTTAACACATAAAGTACAGCATTACAGTATTCAATTCTATGCACACACATATACACACACTAAATTTGGATGATTTTCTTTCTGGTTGGGAGGTGTTTTAAATACCAGCAAATAAAAGTGACGACATAAACATTTTTCTTGTTTTTGAACAAAAATTATTTGGGGTTACTATTGAGGTATAACATTATTAGAATTCCAGATAAATTACTTTACGAATACTGAATTCTTGTTCACATGGTTACACATTAAATATTTACCACTTTAGCTAATTTTATTTTTTCAACCAAGAAGTGGTTAATCTGAGACTAGACACTTATATGTTAGCAGATATAAAGCCTTGAGGTGATTACAATATGAATGTCTTAAAATGAGAAATAGAATTATTGATTCTGTCATTTCTGTTTGAATATGTGTTTATATGACATTCACTCTGAGCAGAATGTATTTGGAGGCTGACCCATGTAGTAATCATTTTTCTAGGCAATAGTTTTCCTGACATTGGTGTAAAACATGTCATATGATCTCAAATTTACTAGTAGCACTATACCTGTCTCCTGCTTTATTGATCCTAGAAAAAGCAAACACTTGTAGCAAAAAGAATGTGGAGTTGATGCTCAGCAGCAAATTTGGGGGACACTTTTTGTTTCACAAACAGATTTCCCAGGGTCTGGATGGAAACAGCTGGAGGCAACTATGGAGCTCTCGTTCCATTGGTAATAGCAGGCTGCACACCTGTTGATGGTATGTTGAGCAATAAAGACCTTGTCATTCTTACTGGAGTGTGAAATTTAACAATGACTCATCAGGTGTTCCTATTAGTTGAGTCATTTCTTTTTCAGCAGGACTCTAAGTTGCAGAGATCTCTATTCAGAATATTTTTCCTTTTAACTGACTGTTTACTAACAGACATAGGTCATGACAACCCGCTCTCAAATCCTTACCCAGCCTTCTTATGAAGGGGCACACTGATTTGCTTTTCCTTGTGTTTTCAGGTGGAGAAACAACCACCTGAGTAATTCTGTTGTCCCAACTTTGCTTCCTTTATCTTTCCCCTTCGGGGAATGGTCAGCTTTAAAAAAAAAATTACGTTCCCTTAATTCAGATTACTCTCTTGTTTTTGTTTTTAGAATATACCTGTGTGGTGGAAATACACTTTTCCTACTGCTTAGTGTAGTTAGTTGTGTAGAAGCAATGTTCTTAAGGAAAGCCATTGATTGCCCAGCCATGCCCAAACCTGGACAAGGATATTCCTTCAGGACTACATTTAGAGCAAGCCCATCTGCTTACCAGACTGAATCATGCCATACAATCTAGCCTCTATCGCTATAAAGGTGATGGGCCGATGTACTTGACTGGCTACTTTCAATCTTTCAAAGCTTTCAGATCAATTGAGGAATGAAGGATGGTGGTGACATATCTTTGATCCCATAAAATACTAAAAGTGCTCCTCAGTTTGCCTCTCATCCATATCCTTACAGCTCTTTCAAAATTGTAATACAGTTTCTATGATATATCTTAAGAGAATTTTATGTGAACTAATGTGATACTTTTTACCATAGAAGAGTACTACATTGAAACCTAATGCATCTTTTTTCTTGCCCATTAGTCAGAGTTTAATAATTAGTCACAGGAAACACACTATATTTTGTGTATATATACAAACATAGAGTACTGTTAAGACTTGTCTGATCAGCCTCATTATTGTCTTTTTATAAATGTGAAATCATCAAATGATATATTAATTAAAATATATTTTGACAACTATACAGAAAGATTCAGGTTGACATTTAAAAATTCCCTAAGCTAAAACTACCAAGGTACATTAAAAGAAAAAAAATCAAAGCTGACTAAGAGCAGATGAAAGGCAGAGTAAATCCTTTGTGATGATTGGTTCGGTAAAATGTTAAAATAATATTTTGTGTGCATGTCAGGTCTCAAACTAGTAATTTGAATTCACTTCATTATAGCCACTTGGGTACCTTAGCAGAGACAGAAAAGAGAAGTAAAAAGCTAGAGAGAAAGAGCAATAACACTTAAAGGATGAAGTTGCTCTCATTTTTCAGCTCCAGATAAATCAAACGATCACCTTGCAAATGACAATGCAGCGCTGAGATCCACTCACTGTGAATGAAAATGCCTAAGACACAGGAGCCCTTCAAGAGTTCCCTTGATGAGTCTCAAAATGAATATTCTGAAGATGTAACTCATTTCTCTCTTTGTTTCAAGTGCTGATTCTTCCATTTCAAGTCTAAGATACTTTTCAAGCCAATGAAATTGGACACTATCGCTGACTTTTAGGGTAATAAAAGTAGTCACATTTTGAAAAATACATGGATTTTTACATACTGGCAACCTAGTAATGGGATGCATAGTCTTTAAAAAAAACTATCTATTTAGTGTAATTTTCCAAAGGCAGCATCATAGAGTATAACATTTTCAGAATGGCCTGAATATATAGTCATCTGGCTCTTTTCAAGGAAAACTTGATTTTCAAAAAAAAGTATTCAGTGACAACAAATAGATCTGAAACATTTGTAAGCAAAAGAAAAAGAAAGGGCATAGACTGCATTTAGATAGACATGAATATAGAGTAAATTCTGCTACAAATCTTATTATTTTTCTGACTGTGACAAATCAGTTAACTTCTCCATGCTTCATTTCCTAGTCTTTAAAATGGGAATAATATTAGTATTCACCTTGCCAGTTTATGTGAATGTAACTATAAGTAATGATAACACATTATTGAATGGTGTTTAATTGTACATCTAACACTAAGCCCAGTGCATTTTGTGATTTAATTTATTGTTCACAGCAACTATTTGAGAGCGTACTAACTTTTCTACCTTTTCATATGTGATAGCTATATCTCCCTTGCCAAATATTCCCCAAATCTTATTTCTACTTCAAAACACTCTTCTGAGCTCTAGACATATACATCTGGTCATCTGACAAGTACCTGGCCAACTCCATAAACCCACCTGTATTGAACATCTTTAATACTATTGTATTATTTTGTTTATCCTGTTTTTCTTGGCACATACATCACCCAACACAGTCAAGCCATACATCTAGAAGTTATTCAATAACCAAAATTTGTTGATTCACCTCAAATCCATCCATTCACCCTCTGCAACTCCCCTAATTATCTGATGTCTCAACTATTCATACAGTCTCATAACTGGCCTTCCTACTGATGTTGCCTCCCTCCTGTCAGTCCAATAATCTGTTACCTGTATTGTAGCTAAGTGGTGTTATGAAAATTCATACATGATTATGTTACCCTTTTGGACACTGTCTTTAATTTTTCTTTAGATAAAGATGAAAATACTTAAGATGACCTAAAGTGTCCTGCTTGATCAGGTCCTTGCTGAGGGATGCAGGTTTATTGTACTTCATCAGGTTTTCTATGCATATGCTTCAGTCATACTGGTCATGTTTCACCTTCCAAATGTATCTTCTCCTGTATCACTTCAAGACCTTCACTCATGCTTTGCTACTACCTGTGATCCTCTCCCTTCCCGTGGTGGATGAGCTAATTGACAGTCAGCTCTCAGGTCAGGGGGTAGGCTATTCTTCCCTGTGTACACCTATGGTATTTTGTAGCTCCTTGAGTGTCATCACACTGGAAAGTACTGTAACTGTCCCTATCAGCTACTTGGTTTGATTGGAAGCTCCATGGTGACAGGGAACATATCTGTTTTCTTACTGTAAATCCAGGACAGCGTATGGCTCCTTGTTCTCTGTGGGTGCTCAGTTTATTCTGTGTCAAATCAATTGAAAATCTAAGTAAACAGGCTTTTGTAATCTGCCTCTTTAACCCCAAGGTGCTAGAAAATTGATTTTGAACTAAAGAAAGAAAGAGAAATAGAGATTGAGAAAGAGTTACATGGCAGAAAATAATGAGAAAGAAAACTTTGAAAGCTTAGGGCCTGGGCTGCATCTCTTGGCGATCCAAGTGTAGAAGGGAAAGACAAGGTCATTCTTCATTCCCATCTATTGCTTCCACTCTGCAGTGCACAGGAGCTTCAGCTCAGCAAGGGCATGTTGACTATTATTTCTAACTCCACTTACAAAACACAGTCCCTACACATACTACCTTATTTAATCCTAATAAGCGTGTGAGGTAGGGTCCCTGATTATTCTCATATTATACATGTTGTGGCCAAGACAACATGGTGTTAAGTAACCTGCCCAATGTGATACAGAAGAACAGACATTCAAACCCAGGAAATCTGACTCCAGAGCTTGTGCACTTAACATCCATGTCCCCTGTCATCAGGATGTCTGCTGCCAGCACAGCTATTGATCAGTGAGCACTGGCAAGCGATGTATTCATGAGGGAAAATGGTCTGACAACCCTGGTCCCAGCAATGAGATGCCATTAAACCAACTGGGAGGGAATTAGAAGAGGGGCTTTCATTTACATAGGTAATGCAAGACAGATACTAAGAACGTGTTCTGAACCGTCCTTGTTGATGCCAGAGCTCATGTATGAAAGAATGGTGTGTGTGTGTGTGTGTGTGTGTGTGTGTGTATTTGTGTATTAAAAGAAAAGATTCATCAAAAATCTGAAAACTAAAGAATTTAGGTGATCTTCCAGTGAGTTATACTTTAACTGCCCACCAAAGGCACAAATCCTCAGTCACTCAGCCCTGAAACTATCTGTACTAGTCTTCTAGAGCTGGCAAAACAAAATACCACAGCCCAGGTAGCTTAAACACCAGATATTTCGGTCCTTGCAGTTCTGGAGAGTAGAAGTTCAAGATGCAGGCGTCAATGTGTTCGGTTTTTGCAGGGCCTTCTCTCCCTGGCTGGCCCCGGCTGGCCCCGGCCGCCTTCTCACAGCATCCTCATGTGGTCTCTCACAGGGTGTGTATCTTGTCCCCATCTGTTTTAGTAAGGCACCAGTCATTGGATTAGAACTGACCCATATGACCTCAGATTACTGTTTTAAATGCCCTATCCTTAAAAATAGCTTCATTCTGAGGTATGGGGGTTAAGAATTAATCACGTGAATTTGGGAATTTAGTGTGTAATACCATTCTTTCCATGAATATATGAGATTATAATTAGGCCAGTGGGAATGATTAACTAGAACTGGTCAGTCTCAGACTGTGAAATAATTAAAGAATAAAGACCAAAACTAGTAGTGTTTTGTGTCTTTGCTTTTCCTTAGTGGCCATGGTGAGGGCAGGCACACCCGTGAGGTGTGTTCTCTGGACTGCCCTCTGGTGGTCCCACTGCTTGAAACAATTGAGGCAGTCAATGTAAGGATTTTATATAATCTGACAATTTCTTGGGAATGCTAAAGAATTAGTATTGTAGTATTTAAACTTGAAACATGTAGCTGATTGTATGACAGGAAGCCCGAGGACTCAGTCTCATATATGCAAAGAAGCCTGGCTGTGGCAGGCTCTCATTGTTGACAACTTAGTCGTTCCCAACTCTTCCTTTCTCACACATCTTTTCTTTTTGGAAAAACAATAATTCTATTCAGAAATGGGTAGTCATATGCTTCAGTGAAGACTACTCCCTTCAGAATCCAGGAATGGAAACATGCCTAGTGTCTTCAATCATGGAAATTGTTTTTCTCCCAGCTAATTAATGGTATAAAAAGGGCAACCATTTTATTGTGAATGAGGCATAAAGAAATGTCGGCTTGGTACAAGTGTTGGGATAGAGTTTCTTATTCTGGAAATGAGAAAAAACATAAAGACAGTTATTTTCATGACTCTTCAGCTAGTTATGTTGAGAAGTTGACATCGGCAGCAAAAGCCATTTTGGAAACATGAGGGAGCTGGAGGAGGAACCAGGGTTCTGGGTTGGAAAATGCCCACCCATGCAAAACAATTGTTGACCACCCAAGTTTACCTGTGAGTGTGAACTTGTTTGGCAACTGGGTCCTTGAGATGTAATCACATTAGCATGAGGTCATATTTGAGGACAATGGACCTAACCCAGTAACTGCTGTCATTATAAGAAGAGGGAAAGGCAGACACACAGAGACACAGAAGAAGAAATCTGTATGAAAAGAGAGGTAGAGATTGAAGTACCGAAGTTGCAAGTGAAGGAACATCAAGGAGTTCTGACAATGAAGTAGAAAGAGGCCATGGAGGATTCTTCCCTAGAAAGAGCACAGCCCTGCTGACACCTTGATTTTGGACTTTTAACCTCCCCCAAAATTACAGGCTAAATTTTTATTTTTAAACACCAGCTAGTCTGCAGTACTGTTTTATGCAGCCCTAAGGAACTAGCAGAACAAGGACGCCCTCTGATAATGGCAGGGTGGGAAATGGAAGGAAATGGAGTCCTTGATGGTACTGGTGAGCCCGGCATAAAACTACACCACCTCTGGTCTCATTATTAAACAATATTTTTCCTCCAGGTTTGCCAGTTCTAGTTTATTGTTGTTATTTATTTTTGAGACATTCCAAAATGCTATGCAATATTAGGGGTGCTGCAAATAATTGGGGAAGAACAGCACTTGGGATATCCTGGAATTCCCTCTGCTAGCCAAACAGGTGGAAGATCCCAATACAGAGATTAGAGGGATTAATGCAAATGTGACCTCATGTGCTCTCACAGTCTGGTGAAGCTTTGCACTTATTATTTGCATTCTGTTACTTATTGTCACTCCAGACTGATGTGGCCTGGGGAAACACTAGTGACATTTGCTTGGTGGCCAAGCACCATACAAGTAAATTCCATTTGCCTTGTATCAAAATCCTGTCCCGAGCTTTTATTACAGATAAAAAGATGCAAAATTACCCAAATCACATGCATGAAAACAAAATGTCTGCTTCTTCAGATAGTTCTATTTTTGTTTTTTATAATTCTGCTCACCAACTGCATCTGTAAACTTTCCTTAAATTTGCAAAATAATTCAGAAGTTTTCATGCTGCCAATTGCTAATCAAACCTTCTTCATCAACATCCACACCCTCTCTCCATTTGTCATCTTGTTCATACATTGAAAACAGTGGCTCATGCAGCTCCCCCTTCCTTTTGCCTCCTCGGAAAAACAACAGGCTGTGGAACAAAGGGGAAGCTTATTAACAGCTGAAAGCTCATTTTGAATGCTACCTAATCAGGTTGCCGACTCATTTAAATTACGAAACTTAATAAAAAAAATTTCATTTAATGACTCAAATTTTAGTGTGGCTTGTCACATAGTACCTTTAATATTGCTTGTTTCCTCTAGAGGAGTTCAAGTGCTAATCCTTTGCCAGAATAAATTGCTAAACCTGTTTTTTTCTCAGTGCATATGGTGAAAACCTATGAGGTCTGTCTAATTTATATATGTGTACTTGACTGCTATTTTATATTTATTCAAACTATGTTATAAAGAAAAAGTAAGGCTCAGCTCCAAGAATAAGATTTTTTTTAATATAAAGACTGGACATGTTAGTGAATATGGCACATGCAGGCTTCTCAATTATGACTGGCTTACTAAATTGAATTCATTCATTCTGCATCATGTTATTTGCTTTCGTTATTAATTAATCCTGTAAGTTAATGAATGAAAATGCAGGTGCTTGAAATTTTCATATATTTTAAATATGTTTTTAAAGCTGCAACATTATAAAAGTATTTTTATAGTGTTTGGAATTTTTCTAACTGGGTGTGTGTTTTCATTTGTCAAAACAAGGAAAAACCTGTGGCAACATGTCTGCATCTCCCGGCTTCCATTGCCAGGATGAAGGGGCTGCTTTAAAATTGTATCACCAAGTCATGGACATTACTCACTCCAACATGAACTGGGCATACATGCAGGTCACGTAAATTGACCTATCGTTTAATGTCACCACACTCTATTTATTCCATGCCTTTGCTGACTGTGGAGGAAATGATCTCAGGAGCTACTCATGAGTGTCACCGTGGTGTCCAACATTTGTAGAGCAAACATCTGACCTCTACTAAGGAAGTTTTGTTCCCTGTACAAGATTCAAATATTCCAAGGTTTGTCTAGAATGGTTCAAGTAATATATTCTTACCATATGAGTTATAGAATTAATATTAGAGGAGATGAACATGAACCTGCAACCTGAAAACAAGAGGTATTTGAATGACAAGAAGACGATTGCCTCATCCCTGGCTAAAGACTCTGGGAAGGCCCATTTCAATGATTTCTGTTTTCGGTTCTAAGGCTCTACCACCAAATCTCATTTTCCATTCTGCAACATACAAAAATACTTAATTATCCTCCTATCCACATATTATTTCAAGTAATTGAGTATAATGATATCTTCATTTATTATATTTTCTAGCTAAATCATTCCAGTGCCATTATTCACCTTGTAGTTCTCTTCCTTAAGCTCCTTAACTTCGGTGCTTGGTATCAAATAGAACATGTCATCAACCCACATGGGATATATACCTTGTGGCCCATAGACTGTATTTTCCTCCTTTTCTTCTCTACCTTTTTTTTTCCCTTAATAATTTAGTCTACAACCAACCAGTTGGGGCTGATCAAGGTAGGTTTTTTCATCCAGAAGAGAATAGCAGAGCAGTGTGGGTTATTCAGTCCAAGGGGGGAGAGGAGTGTCGCTGCGTGTGTGAGAGCACAGCGTGTGTGGCTGACTATGCAGGGTGGATGCTGGAGGCAGGGCGAGGCGAGAAAGGTTTCTGTGAGAGAGATAGCACACAGCAGTTTGTATTTCGCCCCATTTATTTAGAACTCTTTAAGTCTCTCAGCAATATTTTGTGCTTTCCTTTGTGTAAGTCTTATATTTCTTTGGTTAACATTATTTCTACATTTATTTCTTATGCTATTGTGAATATAATTATTTTTATAATATTATTTTGGGGTATTTTTAATATATGGAAAAGCAATTTAGCTTTATATATGTATCTCTCACTTTGCAACCTTCCTAAACTTATTTATTAATTTTTTAGTCCTAACAGTATATGTGAATGTGTGTATGCATGTGTGTTTCATAGGGCTTTTGTACATAGGCACTTACAGCATTCGTTATTAGTTTTATTTCTTCCTTTCTAATCTCTATATGATGTGGAGCTGTTTTTAATTAAGTTTTTGCCTAATTGCACTGGCTAGAACTTCTAGAACTTTGTTGAATAGAAGTGGTGAAAGCAGATATTCTTGCCTTGGTTCCAATCATTCAAACTTTCAAGTTTTTTTTTTATTTATTGATTTGGCTATGTCAGTATTTCCTTTATTTTATTAATTTGGTATGATAAAGTGAATAATAACCTACAAATATGCCCAGATGACCACATCTTAACTCCTGGCACCTATGAATACATTATTAAGCGGCAATAACAAACCAGTACATATCTTGGTATCTAAAAATGGGGTGCTGCTCCAACAAATACCTAAAACTGTTGAAGTGGTTTTGGAATTTTGTAGTAGTTTTAGACTAATATATAAATATAATGTTGAGCAGATCTTAGAAAAACTATGATGAACATGTTAGAAAAATCCTAGATTGCTGGGTGTTAAGGCACCACTAGTGAGAACTCAGGAAAAAGTGAGGAACATGACAGAAAAAATCTATGTTCTCTTATAAAATACTTAAATAGTAATAAACAGACTGTTGGCAGAAATATGAATGTTAAAGGTGCTTCTAGTGAGGGCTCGAAAGGAAATGAGGAACATGTTTTTGGAAACTTGATGAAAAGGAATCCTTGTTACATGATGGCAGGAAGCTTAGCTGAATTGTGTCTTATAAGCTATGTGGAAAGTGGAACTTTTAAGCAATGAACTTGAATATTTAGCAGAGATGATTTCCAAGCAAAGTGTTGAAGTCATGGCCCAGTTTCTTCTTGTGTAACAAGTCACACAGAGGATATTTCACACACTTGAATCAAATGCAGTTTGCCTGTTCCGACTGAAAATTTTACTGAGACTGGTGACTCCTTTTGCCCTCTCATTTTCTCCTGGTTTCATTGGGGATAACTAGAACTGCTTCTTATAGCTGACCCAGCTTTGTGTTTGGGGAGTAGTTAACTTGTTTTCTGGTTTCATAAATACAGAGATGAATAGGAATTTTGCTTTTGATGAATTATGCCCAGAACCTTACCCACACTATTTTACATGATTTAGATGATGAAATTTGGGACCGGTGAACTTGTAAGTCCTAGGTGAAATTTTAGACTGGAAATTATACTGTATTGGAGACCCTATATGTGGTGAATGCATTTTGCTTGTGTGATGGCTCCATTTGGGATCAGAGGGCTGAAAAATAACTCTCAAAGATGCCTCTGTTCTAATCCAAGGGCTCTGTGAAAATGTTACCTTACATAGCAATAAGAAATTAACATGATGATATATTATACTGACCTTCATGTTTACATGTTAAATTAACTTTGTACGCCTTAGATAATTTCTACTTGGTCATGATGTTTAGTGTGTTACTTTTATATACTAAATTTGATCAAATAATATTTTGAAAGGATTTGAAATTAACTTCTGAATCAAAGTGGTACTTTATACCTGTTAAAATTTAGCGTATGTGTGCCTTGTTTAGCCAACTGAGAATGTCCCACTACAACTAGTTCCAGGAAAAGTTATTAAGCAAAATATTACATGAACAATATATAATGCATTTCTGCAGTTAAATCATTTTTCTTTGCCTCTACCTTAATCTTTAACATTTGTATATTTCTTTAATTGTTTGGAGCTTTAAAAAAACTGTACTTTTCTCCATACTGCTGATGCTATTCATTTGGAACTGAGAACATCCTTGAAATGTCATAATTTGAAGTATACTTACTCAATTGTATTAAAAGTAAAATATCTTGGGCCAAGGTGGAGGTGTAGTTGGAAACACTGTGCCTTCTCGAATAACCAAGTTTAAAGAAAACAAAGTTTTAATAACAAAAGTGCAACCAAAACACAGAAAATTGAACTATAGGGAAATCCTACACCGACAAACCATTCATCCAGACTGGTAAGAGGGGCAGAGTCAGCAGCTGGCCAAGCCAGGTTATGCAGGAAAAAGTGGCCAGACAGACCCAGGCATGCGGGCGGCGGTTGGCAGATCCCAGGTGTGGGGTGGCAATGGGCGGACCCAGTGGGGGCACAAGGTGGCTGGCTGACTCTGGTCACACATTCACACTCAGATAAACTAGGCCAAGGAGCAAGCAGTGAGACAGACCACGCAGGCTAGGGCCCCAGCGACAGAAATTAAAGCCTAAAAGCACCAATTGGAAAAACTTTTGGGGTTGAGGTGCTGGGAGAAGCTCCCAGGCTCACAGAGAGTTTGGTAAAAGACCCATAGGGTTCTGGCGGGTGCACAGGCCCACACACCTGGAAGCCAGCACAAGGGGGGCCTTGTTTGCTTGTGGAAAGCAGCAGAGGGGTCCAAAATCCAAGAGAGAAGAAAAAAACGCCATTGCCCTTCTCTGACCACGCCCCCACATACAGAGAGTCACAACCCAGAGACCTGGGTTGCCCCACCCTGGTGAACACCTAAGGCTCCGCCCCTCATACATAACAGGTGCGAACAGACCCAAACATTATGGCTCAAGAAGAAATGCTCAAAGCCTCAGAGCCAATACTTCTAAATGACCAAGAGATAGCCAAGCTATCAGATGCACAGTTCAAAACACTGGTGATCAGGATGCTCACAGAACTGGTTGATTTTAGTCACAAATTAGAGGAACATATGAAGGCTAACCTAATTGAAATGAAGGGAAAGGCACAGAAAACCAATAGTGATGGAAAGGAAACTGGGACTCAAGTTAAGGGAGTGGACCAGAAGGAAGAAAAAAAAAAAAGACCAAACAGAAAAGAATAAAGAAACAAGAATTCAAAAAAAAAAAAAATGAGGAGGCTTAGGAACCTCCAGGACATCTTTAAACATTCCAACATCTGAATTATAGGGGTACCAGAAGGGGTAGAGGAAGAGCAAATGTAAAACTTATTTGAACAAATAATAAAGGAGAACTTCCCCAATCTGGCAAAGGAAATACACTTCCAGGAAATCCAGGAAGCTCCGAGAGTCCCAAAGAAGTTGGACCCAAGAAGGAACACACCAAGGCACATCATAATTACATTAGCCAAGATTAAAATGAAGGAGAGAATCCTAGAAGGAGCAAGAGCTAAGGGGACAGTCACCAACAAAGGAGTTCCCATCAGACTGTCAGCTGATTTCTCAAAAGAGACCTTACAGGCAAGAAGGGGCTGGAAAGAAGTATTCCAAGTCATGAAATCCAAAGTCCTACAACCAAGACTGATCTATCTAGCAAAGCTTTCATTTAGAATGGAAGGGCAGATAAAGTGCTTCTCAGATAAGATCAAATTCAAGGAGTTCATCATCACCAAGCCCTTATTATATGAAATGTTAAAGGGACTTACCTAAGAAAAAGAAGATAAAAAAGATGAACAGTGAAAGGACAACAAACTCACAGTTATTAAGAACCACACCTAAAACAAAAGCAAACTAAGAGGACAGCTGCTAGATTAGGAGTGGAAACATAGAAATGAAGATCATGTGGAGGGTTAGCAACGGGGGAGTGGGAGGAAGACAAGGGGGGAGAAGGTACAGAGAATAAGTAGCATAGATGGTAGGTAGAAAATAGACAGTGGGGAGGGCAAAAATAGTATGGGAAATATAGAATTTGAAGAATTTGTGACACATGGACATAAACTACAGGCGGGGAATGATGGGGGAGGGGTGTGCAGGGTGGAGGAGAATGAAGGGGGGAAATGAGACAAGGGGGGGAAATGGCATAATCAAATATATTAAAAATAAAAAAAATTAGTCATCAACTAAAAAAAGTCAAATATCTTTAAATAGCTTTTATTTTGATATTAATTTACAGAATTATGACTTCATATGCTCCTCACAGCCCCAGTTGGAAAAACCGTTTGAATGAAAAAGAAGAAAAAATATTGCTGGTAGAACTGGACTACTTCAAAGTAGTCAGAGCTTCCAATAAAATAATGGTAACTCAAATTCTGTCTCTTTTCCAAGTTGCTCTTATAACTGTCACTCGTAAGACAACTTTACTGAGAGTTGTCTTTCCTTAATTTTGTTTTTCATTTGTGCTTCGATTCCTTATAACGTGGCTGTTTTCCCATACTCAGTAACCCCAACAAACTTGGTCTTCTTTTCTGTGAGCATATAGTTGATTTTGTGCTTTGTCCACAGTGTGGTCCCTAATTGTTTATAGTTTCTCCTCCCACCTCTGAGTACTCACTGAGAAGTCTGGGTCCCATGGCTTTATGGACAATTATTCCAGGTTCCCTTAAAGGGCAGTTAGATCCACCTGGAAATTTAGCCTCTATGAACTTTAATTAGCTCATTCTCTTTTTCCTCTGGGTTTCAGCTGATACTGACTCCATCAACTTTTGAATTCTTGAGATCTTTATAAATATTGCTCTTTTGTATCATGCATGTTGGCCCAGAAAGTTTTAAGAACTATTTAGCTGTATTTCATAATTATTTTTTTTCTTAACATTCAATTTAAAGATTTCTTGGTTACATTAGTAAATAATATCAGAAAAATGCCTCATCCCCTTCAATTAAATGTCATCATCTTAAAATACAAATCTGGTTTATTTAATACAAATAATTTAGTATCACAATGCACTAGTTAATATACTAGGCATTGGGAAACAGAGGTAACTAAGCCTGGTCTGAACTCCTGTGCTGCTCAAGATCCACTGTAGGAGAAGTGATGATAATGCATGATGAGAAAAAAATGATGATATTTTTAAAAATTTGATAAATTTGCCAAATATATGCTGACAAGCCATCATGGGACTTTTTATGTGGACCACATGTAGAAGGGATTTTAGAAGATGGTAATGATACATACATGGGCTAATGCTATGGCAAAGGCTTAGTCTGGGTTCCTCAAAATAAAACCCGAGATTATGCACTGAATGCACGTGGTTTTCTTGGTGTGGGGGGCTGTAAATCTAGTAAACAGTACTGACGGAAAGGACACAGTGTGGGAAAAAAAAAAAGAATAGGAACCAGTAAGTGTTCCTTCGGAGCTCTGCTATAAGCCACATGGACTCAATTTAGTAAGTGCCTCTCTAACTGTTCCCCTAAAAGTCAAGGGATCGGGAGATTTATTCACCGCTTTTGCTCACTGATGGTGAAGAACACCCACAGCAGAATGGCACACCCACACTCCGGCTGTGATTGCACAGGGCAGCGGAGCTCCTGAGCCATGGGAGAAGGCCCTGAAAGACAATGCTGCATGCTGTTTGATGTGTTTGAGGTAGTACCATGAAACAGAGATTGCACACACCTGCGAGTCCCAGCAGTGGCTGAAATCAGAGGCAGGCAAAGATGTAGCACAGGCACCGGAGACATTCATCCAGGGAACTTTAAGAAATTTGATATGGCTGAGGCATAAGGTGTGAGAGTGTGTGTGCGTGTGCATGGCTGGGGGATGGAAGGGTGTAAAGGACTGTTGGCCATGAGTGGCAGGAGATAGGATTGAAAAACCATGCAGAAATAAGATTATCGATGGTTGAAAGTGCTAAAGTATGAAATTTGAACTCTCCAGGGATAAGCATTGGAGAACAGATTGTAATCAGTATGTAGAAGTGACGTGGGAGTATTTGGGTTGGAGGAAGAGGTTACTCTGAGAACCTTTTGACAATGACATGAAAAGGAGCAAGATCAGGGAAGAGGAAACCAGTACGAGATGAAGGCAGCAGTCTCCTTAGGGGATAAAATGGTAAAAGTCAGTTTGGAGATTCAGGATTATACAATGGAAATGAAGTATAAGTCATGGGGTAAAAACTAGTATTTAACTCGATATGGGAAGTAAAAGGAAGGAGAGAAAATAACAGTGACTCCTATCTTTGCCGCTGAACAAGAGGGATGCTGGTCTTTTCCATTAGAATCAGTGTCACAGTTTACAGCTGGTGAAGGGGGCCAGGAGGCATTCGGAGCCTGAACAGTAGGAAGGGCTCTAGGGTGGGATGTGGACTTGGTGCTGTGTATAACTAAGTAGCAGCGCAATCAGTGAATGTGAATAAGATCACGCACAAAATATCGACACTGAAAGGATTTGAGAAGAGGCAAGGGCTGAGTAATGCCACTATCTAAGGAGTGAGTGGAAAACGAGGAACCACAAATAGCAGTGCAAAAAGTAAGTGAAAAAAGTTAAACCAGGAGAGACTGTAATCACAAAATACAGGGTTAAAATAAAAAGAAAAACAATACATTAAACTGCTTTAAAGTAAAGCCACTTTAATAGGGCTGGCAGTGGTCAATAGTGTCAATATCTTGTACATTCCAGGAAGGTGAGAATGAAAAGTGACAATTAGATGTAGCAATTAGGCTATTACTGATCTCAGCAGGAGTGATTTCTGCGAAGCAGTGAAAAAAACTGTCAGCTCAAAAATAGTAAGGAGAGAATCGAAGAGAAGGTGAACTAGCTTGGCTGGAATGGAAATAAGAAAAATGAACAGAGAAGGTGATGTAGAAATAAATTGGGGCTTTTTTTTTTAATGTGGGAGAAACTTTCACATATGGAGAAGCTTAGGAGAAAGAGCCAGCTAATACAGGAGAAAAAGTGAGAAATGGAGCAAAATTTGTAAGGTGAGAGCAATGTTTGGAAAATGATGGATTAATGTTATTTATGAAAAGGGATGCATCTGTCTTTGAAAGAACAAAAGAAAAAGAAGTGAGAAAAAAGGTTTACGTGCTTCAAATTAAAACAATACATTATGTTAATAGACTAGCTATTTATAATTTTAATGGCTGCAAATTTAGGACAAAGATCTTGGCCCCAAGATGACACTGGTGATTAGGGACTATGTCCCATTGATATGATATTCTAGGGAGTTCAGAGCACTCCTCCCTGAGGGGATCTTTAACGACAGCAGAGACAGCCGTCAATCAGGAGTGATTTAGGGTGATTTAGGTGAGGCCTAGTGAGGAGACCCCGTTGATACCTCCCAGCACTCTCATTGTATCAAGTGAAATATATCAAATAAAGCTCATTGCGGAAGTGGCAGTTCTTAGCTCAGTTGTAGGTAAATGGCACATTGCAGGCACTTAATAAATATTAACTTAATATAACATCCCCAATATTATATTTCTTTTTCTTTATTAATTTCTCTTTTATTTGTTATTCAGGTACATTTGTCTCCATTTTCCTGCCACCACTTTCCCTTGCCCCACCCACCTCCACCCCACCCCCACCCTCAATCCTTCCCCTCTTTGGTTTTGTCCGTGGCTCCTTTGTACAGCTGCCTGGTGACCCTTTCCCATCTTTCCCCGGTTATCCTCCTCCCCCTCCCTTCTGGTTACTGTCAGTTTGTTCTTTGTTTCAATGTCTCCGGTCAGATTTTGCTTGCTGGTTTGTTTGATTTCATCTATACATGGAACCTAATCAACAAAACAAATATCTTTTATATTTTAAAAAGAAAGATACATCAGTAGTTTAATTAATCATTATCATTTGGCCAGAAAATACCAACACTACTGGGGGTCTAATGAGGAAAATTGTTAATAGAAAGACCCCCTATCTGCTGGTTTTGCCTAATTTTTATTTGTGAGATGAATTTTACACATTTCCCCAGTAGTGTGCTTTTGTGATTTTAGTTCCTGGTTTGAACACAGACAGTCCCTGCTTTTTTAAACAATCAAAGAAAAGTAACTTCATCTCAAGACTTGTTTTTAGAAGTGCAATATCTAGGGCACCACTGGGTCAGTTTCTGATATTATCTGAGCCTCAGGGGAGTTGCTCTAAAGGTGAGTATCTCATTTGTTCACAATAAGACTTATAGTGTCTCTTTGGTGGGGGACCTTAAGAGATGGTAAACTTGAAGAAAATTGCCCAGTCTACAATCAATGGGCAATTGTTTTTTCAGCTGAGAATTATTCACTTGCCCTGAACGACCCTAGCGTTTCCTCATCTCTCAGGAGCACTAAGTACAGAAGGTAGAACTGCTACAGAATATGGTTTTCTGCCTGTTTTGTACAAACATTAGATGATTCTTCTTTTCATATCAGGAACATGAATCTGTATTCAACGTATGAGAATCACATCCATGTCTAGTTTACTTAGCCTTCTACACCATGAAAACATAATTTGTGTTTAGCCTTCAACACTATGAAAATATGACTTGTAGTTTTTACTTCTATAAGATTTTTGCAAAGGGAGCTCACTGACTGACATGCTCTCCTCATACCTTAACATTTTATTTCAAACCCATTGTTTGGAGAACAGTCTTTTAAATAAAACATAGAACAATTATTTTAAACTTTTAACTTACATCATGACGATGGCATAAAAGATAAAATTATGGTTTCTATAGGAACTATGATATGGCCTTACTCTTTTTTCTCTCTCTATTTTAGTGTAAGGATATACATCCCTTCAAGTGCATATTATGGAACATTAATGCAACCTTAAAGGGAAACAAGTAACCTTGCATCTTGCAAATTTCAGAAAGAGGGAGAAGAAAGTGTATCACAGCCAGGCAGCACCATCTCTCGCTAAGAGGCCATTGTCTACACAGCGCTATTTATCTGTATAACGTGTTCAGTTGGATTCTCCAAAGTCCAGATGTACTTTCACTGGAATTATGAAAGGCATCCTGAAGATATTGTGAGCACACATTGTAGAATGGGGATGATTTATAGTTTTCAAAGCAGTCAATTTATATATAATCATCTATACCACAAATTACCCATGTTCTGATATATATTTCTCTTGTTGGCAATTCTGTGCTAAAAGTGACTTTATTCCAAATAATAACAGTTCTGACTTATTTTATATAATTTTGAGAAGTATGTAAGTACTTGCTTTTTCTGAGATAACAGGCAACTACTTTTTCAAAATTAAAATACTATATTAGTTTTTTTCTTTTTAACCACATTTTTTATATTTTGCATGCATTTTTTAAATCAAGTCTACCTTAAATTTACATCTTCCTTTTCTTTGTCTTTTTTTTTTTGTCCCCTAACTTCTAAGAAAATTCTAGCTCTGCCTACAAGTACATCAGAAATCTCTTGTTCAGAGGAGGGAATAAATCTACTTCCAGATTCTGCAGAAAAAGCCAGTCACACTTGTTCCGCTGACTTCTAAATCACATCCCGAGACCAGCATTCAGTAAGTAGCACAGAGTGTTAGCACTCGAGGTCATTGTCAGAAAATGTCATTTCAGACAAGTAATTATTTTCTCTAAGAACGTAGAAAAACTGTATTTGACTGTAGATGGCGGAAGCACTTACTTTGGCTCATAAGACACAAATTGGTGTCCCGGAGCCCAGACACACTCATATATTTTTTTTAATTCATCTCATAGTGTCCAGAACACATTTTTGAATTAGAAAACAAAATTTTAAAATCAAGTGATTCCACCTAAAATCTGAATATTATCTTTCTCATGGGAAACTGACAGCCTATGTTGCTAAAGGAAGTTAAAGGAGTCCTTGTTGCACTTTCTTGACCCACTTATTTCTATCTTTGTAGTCATTTGAATTTGTACCCCCTGACTAGAAACACCTGGTTCCAATTCCAGTTCCACTATTACTTGTGTCAACTTGAAGCAAAATTATACAGCTTTGCTGCACCTTGATTTTCTTGTACATCAAGTGGGAATCGCAGTTACTGCTTTATTGAACAATTCCAGTTAAATTAAGTTACAGACATTTCAGGTATACAATGATCCTCACCATGAATGTGGTGACACTGGGAAACCATAGCTAGTTTAGTCTCACTTTGAGTTGCTTAGGTGATGAATGAGAGAGGTGGTCTAGAATCTGTTCTGCTTCCTGCAGACTCTGAACACGACTGGTCAGCATACAAGTGGGGATTCATATTAACGAAGTTTGAAATTGTGATGTTTAATATTCAGATGCATACTGTTTTGCAGCATAAACTTTAATTGTTGAGATATTGGATATTTGCATCCTGTCGACAACACATTTTTCCAATTTATATGAGTTGTCTAATTCCAACCAATTGGATATTCATCTACAATTAGGAATATAACAGGCCAGGTTTGTGTATACATTACTTAAGATCTTGGGCTGTGTATTCTGTTCTACAGATACTTCAGTGGGAAAACAAAGTTTATTCAGAAGATGTGTTGATAAACATGGAATCACAAAAAACAGGGAATTACATGTAACATTTGAATAGTTGTTGGAATTAAATGAAGCTGCATTGTTAAAATTGTGCAGGAAAAATCTTTGGCTTATGACACCAACGTTCTCGTACTTTCTTGAGTGGACAGTTTATTGTATTTGACACTGAACTCCACTTATTTTAATTTTCATGTTTAGCCTATCTTCCTCTGATTGATACTGATATTTGGTTGGACATGTGAATTTATGCAATTGGAATTCATTCAAAGCTTTACTCTTCCAAGAGAATCTTTGTCTTTCTAGAATAGGATGCCTATCCCTGTATGGTTTGATTATGTATTGATTGTCCTGTTTAACTTTCAAAGTATAATCTTTATTTATGTTTATTTGCACATTCTTTGTAACTTATAAGTTACAGTTCAGACTGGGTCTTTTCCTCTTAGCTTCTGTAAGAACCTGCTCATTACATAACACAAACTATTGAGTTGGCCAAAAAGTTGCATAGTTTTTCCACATAATGATTCAAGTGGTCTTTAGTTATCTTTAACTTCATTCAAAACAATGTTAGATTGTATTGTGACAGCTGTCATATCAGTGTGCATTTATAATTAAATTGTAAATTTTTGTGCAGCCATTTTAATATTGAAGGTGGAAGAAAAACATACAATGTTTTCAGCATATTATGCTTTATTATTTCCAGAGAGGTAAAATGCAACTGAAATACAAAAAAGAGATTTGTGCAGTGTATGGGAACAGGTGCTGTGACTGATAGAACATGTCAAAAGTAGTTTGTGAAGTGCCTTGGTACTATTGACATTTTGGCCAAATAATTCTTTTCTGTGGGGCTGTTTTATACACTGGAAGATGGTAAGCAGATTTTCTGGCCTCTACCCACTAGAAGTCAATGGCAGGATATAGCCAACCTACTCAAATATCCAAATCAATAAAATTATTGGTGAAAATGAAAAATATATCTTATTTTATGAAAGAAATGCAAGGGACTTTTTGGCCAACCCAATATTTTCTTGTAACATTTGTCTCTGAGTGTTGTTTATATGTCTATATTTTATGTGTATGGCTATGTGTGCTTTAGGAAGCCTGTTTAATGGAATCTGTTGTACATGTCTCTCAGTTTTGAAGAAAATTATTTACCCTCTCTAGCTTCTATTTTTTTATATCTGTCATACGTGGTAATTAGAATGTTTATCTGAGATCCTTTCCATTTTAACTATGCTCTGATCTCATTATTATTTTAATATTAAAAAAGCCAGAATACTGAATGAGAAGCTGTAGTTCATAGCACCTTTGGCCTAAAAGCCTTAAATAACTGTGCAAAACAAATGATATGTACATTCTAAAATGTATGAAATAAATAGCTTTGATTTCTCTAGATTTTACTGGCAGATCTAAAAATATATATATTCACTACAAAAATGTGGTCCTCAATCTCATCTCAATAACTAATAGTTAATTTAAAAATATATACACAATGTATTTACTAAATGAATTCATTTAACATGAAAATATACTTACTTTTCTGATTTGTAGATCATAGATCATCATCTGAAAAGTTTTGGTTTTATATTTTAAAGTGATAAAAGAACACTTCTTTGTATAATTTTCCATCTTTTAAAAGTTTTAAATTAATTCAAATATATTTAATTACATTATTTTATATTATATAGTAGTTATAAAAATAGCAAAATATATTTTCATTGCTGTAGCCATTGTATGAATGCCATAATTATTAAAAATACTATTATACAGGATAATAGTATATTATAAAAATTTACATTGATCCTAATTTATTGAAAGCAGTTGAGATTTTAATTATTTACTTTGTTTCATAAAACTCAAGATATGTTGGTTGTAGGTCAGACAGGCTGTGCAATCGAAAGAAAAATGAACTGGGTCAAATTAAAAGGAAAAACTTGCCCAAGGCCTAAGCAAATCTTGGTGAAAGAAAGGGAACTAAGTTTACCATACACACACATTTTTCAGTCATATGTTTCTGTGTTTGCACAAGAAAGTCAGGATCTAAAAAAAGTAATTGAGTTGACAATGTACTCAATAAATATTAATTGGTAATAAAGTCCTTATTTACTTTCTAGAACACAAATAGTTTAGGATAGTTATAGTAAGAAGAATTATCTTTTTCAAGGAAGTTATGTTTATGCCCAAATTTTGCTGTCATAAAAGAAATAGAATAGTCAGAAATAACATAAAATTGTACTGTTCCCATGTGGCTCATTGTGGCATTTTAAAACTCCAATGTTATTTTTTCTTGTCAGTGGTGTGCCAGAGAACCAGCAACTGAATAGGTGAACCCAGATATTAATCCAGCAGAGAGTTAAATGTAAAGGGCAGTGAACACAAAAATCAAAGACATATCTTCACTACTATGTTCATTGTAGCATTATTCACAGTAGCCACGATGTGGAACCAACCTGCGTGTCTGTCAACTAATGAGTGGAAAAAGGTAAAATATTACTCAGCCAAGAGAAAGAAGGAAAAAACCCTGCTGTTACCATTTATAACATGCTTGAAACTCGAGAGTATTATGCAAGTGAAATAAGCCAGACAGAGAAACACAGATACTCTGTGATATCACTTACATATGAAATGCAAATAAAAAGTCAAAATCATAGAAACAAAGAGTAGAAAAGTGGTTGCCAGGGGCTGAATGAATGGGAGAAGAAGGGAGAGGTTGGCAAAGGGTATAAACTTTCAGCTGTAAGATGAACAAGGTCTGAGGATCTGATGTGTAACATGGTGGCTATAGCTGACAACATCATTGCACAATTGACATTTAATAAGAATAGAACTTAAATATTCTTACCCTCCCCCCAAAAAGGATAAATATGTGAGGTGATATATGTGTTTGAATGTGTTAACAGAATAGGAGGAAACCTTTCACAATGTATTATCACAATGTACACTTTAAACATATTTTAATTTTATCAATTATGCCTTAATAAAGGTGGAAAACAATAAAAAGCAGGGAATGGAGGTTATGGACTGGGTAAAAAGATATTCATTAAGTGAGATATGGGATTAACTTGAGAAAGGACAAATTGATGGCTATATTAGCATCAATTACACATCCAATAACTGGGTGCGGGGGTCCTAAATACAGGGTCCCTAAAATTAGTAATTCTAGAAGAATGGTTCACTGTTTTAAAAAGACCACATTTAAAGTGACACAGCCTTTTCCGTGATTAGTAATAAGAACTTGAAAACACAAAAGCACCCAATAAATAGGCAGATACATATCTATTACCCAGACTTTTTTGGTGTCAGTTACCAAACCACATTGTGGCCAATTCCTGAAGGAAGACTGTCAGGAAACAGAATTGACTACTAAATAGGTATCTCTAGTTTCCAAAGCCTTATTGCTCAGAGATACTTCCTATATATTTTATAAATCTTTGTGAGTTTTTAGAATTGTTCTATATTTCAAATATTTTGTTCAGGCAGCCATGTCAATTCACACAATGGATTGAAGCATATCATTCTCTATTGAGTGAATGTATGGCCATACCCAATGCCTTGTTTTTGTCTTGCTTTATCTTCTTATAAAATCCAGGAAAAAAATACCTTGAAAATTCCAAATCGTGGGCCTATAGTCAGAGTAGCTCAATTTAAATTACATTTATATTCTAATATATGTTCAATTAGTATTTAACCCCATCATTTACAGACTTCTTTAATGGACTCATAACATGTCAGAAACTTACACTAACATAAACTAAAAGATACTGAAATGTAAAAACTGTACATATTTTGTTTTTAAATTATTTTTTACCTAAAAAGTGAGAGCACATTTTTGTAAAGTTGCTGCAATTCTCAATTTATTCTTAAAAGAATCATTCATTCTGTAATTACTTTACAAACATCATGACATCTCTAAATAAATTATTTTCTTTTTAAATTATTTATTTATTTATGTTTTGAGAGAGGGGAGGAGAGAGAGAAAGAGACAGAGAGAAATAGTGATGTGTGAAAGAAACATCCATTGGCTGCCTCCTGCAAGCACCCCAACCAGGGTGCAGAGGCTGCAGGAATGTAACTAAGGCTTGTGAAAGAATTTGTTTGACTTTCTTAAAATCATAAAAAACAGTGGGCACTGAGACTAAAACTAGATCTACATGTTAACATGATTCCAGAGTTTGGAGCTATTTTCTTTACAGCTTTCCGTATTGCTGATTAGCCCGTCAAGGTTTGGGTAACTTTTACCTTCACGACTAGTTTGAGGACAAGGTGTTAGATGTTAGAAAACTTGCCAAATTTGTACTGGCTCTCTCTCTCTCTCTCCTTTTTCTCCCTCCCCCTCCCTCCCTTACTCTTCGGCACTCCTTTTTCTGGAAGATCAAGAAAGACTTTGGTTGCTTTTGCACATGTAGCTTCCTGTCTCACCACTGCACATAAACAATAAGCCAGGACAATAATTTATGGTATAAATCGATGCCAATGTTAACAGACTTTCACAGACACTGATACAAGATGAACAGAGTTATCCCATTCCATTTATCTGCAGATTCATTCAGAGAGTAAACTTAATGCATCACGGTTGCCTGTTTTCTTCCTCAGGTCCAGTGAAATTTTTGTCTCCCAAGTGAAGATCACAAATTTTAGCCATAAAATCTATTATTTTGACCCTTCTAGTTATGTTTACAGTGAAAAATTATATCAGTTTGTAAAATAAAGACACAGAGTAGGTAGAGTTTTGTGAACACGAGTCACATCAGAGTTTAAGGACTATGATCTCTGTGAGGATTGCCATGTCTGGCAACGCCACCCAAGCACAAGGACTAGTGGCATAATTGCCAGCATTCTCAGTAGCAACTACTCCAGTGTCATGAATAGAGTATGGCCTGAATTATGGATAGTTGATAAAATATTGTATGGCCCACATGTCAGAGATAATCAGCCGTACTCATTAAATGACACAGCAGGTAATAGAATTCATTTAAGTTATTTTATCATTGACATATTTTGTACAATGAGTTTATAATTTCTTTTTCATACTACAGCAATGATGTAAGAATGACTTATGTCACTACTGATGCTTAACCAGTATCTTTTCTGCCCTCAAGCTTTATTAATATAACCTTAACTTAGGGGCAGGAAGGTATTCAGTTTCCCTGGCTTCGTTGCCGCTAAAGGTTACCATATGAAAGCCCTAGCCAATGAGTTGGAATCAGAAATTGAATTGTGGTGGAAGGGATCATGAAACTATTTTTTCTTTAAATAAAGGAACAAACTCAGTTAGCATTAGCCTGATAACCTCCACTTTTCTTTCTGCAGTGAAGACTCAGACAGGAGGCAGCAGCTTGAGAGTGGGAGGAAGAAAGAAACTTGGTTGACCCCTTTTTGCACCATAGAACTGTCCTAAGTGGCATACTTCCAGACTGTGTTATGTGAAATAAACAACTTGTTTAAACTGGATAACACAATTCTTGGATTTGAAGTCCATCCTCTGCACTCTTTTCAAATCAAGTCAAATCCAATGTGTGGTAAGAGAAGTATGTTTATTATTCTTGAAGACGGGTCTATCCTTAGGGGTATTGCTGTTCATAATTTGTATAATAAAACCCCTTACACGTGTTGTCCACTGGAGAGCACCAAACTCTGCCTGGGTCAAGGTCAAAGCCAGTATTACACTCAGTATGTTTCCTATACTCTTTTATTTACCAAAACCTTCCAAATCTGAAATAAAAAAGTGAAAATATCTCTGGTGTAATCAATGAAACATCATTTTTTTTGATATTTGCTTTAGAATAATGAGTTAATTCAAGATTTAAGAAAGATAAATGACTGATCAGGTCATTCACCACAAAAGAATAAAATTTCCAAATACAAATAGCAGTAATGTGCATATTATTAAAAATAATTCTAGTATGTAGTTTCAGTAATTTACTTGTGATATAAAGCCTGAATTTTATAATTTAATTATCAAAATCACCTGAACTTTTCCTTCAATGTTGAGATATTTTGTCTTTTTACTTATGTTGTAAATAGTTTTTTTTAGCTAGCCATACATCCGAAACTTTCATTAATTTATCTATTAAATTATTGTTGAAAGGTTATTGCGCACACTGCATATTATTTTAGCTACAGTTGGTTTGCACAGGCTCTTAAAAGCCTGTTGTACTTGTCTCTTCCCAACTCTGCCCTCAGTACCATCACACTATTAGCTCGAAACCCGCTCTACAGGCAATGCTTGCCCCAAACAAATTGGCAGAGATGGCATAGCAGTCCTTATTTGTGTGTGTGTGTGTCTTTGGGGGGAGATACTAGTTGTTAGCATTTACCTGCACACAACTACAAAGGATATAAACTTAACTAAGATGCCATTATACCCTTATTTATTCAACAAATATTAATTTAGGCTAATTTCCTGTCTTATTCTTGTTAGGTTCTGTGAAAATTGCAAACATATGCTACAGAATTCTTCCATTTATTCAAGAACATTATAACTTAGTGTCCACTACATTCAGGCATGTACTGTTTCTATTTGGAGTTTACATTCCAGTAGGCAAGGTTTTCTACTGAAGGTGCTTACAATGTAGTGGAAGATATTCCATCTGCTTACAAACGACTGTAATGTAAGACGGTGTGTGATAAGGGCTAGGGGAAGGTGCAGTCAATGAGTTATGTAATTCTGAGTGGAAGAGCACACTTGGGAGTGGTCTGGTAAACCGTACATCCCTTCACTGAAGTGGTACCAGTTGTCCTGAATGTTGACATTCAAAGAATTCCATGAATGAAACTGGGTGTGGGTGGTAGGCAGATAACCTCTCTGTTATTTTGAACTTATTTTTATTTCCACATATTTTCTTGAAAAAATTTGTATGTCTCCTTTTCTCCTTTAGGCACAGGATGAATACCAATCTATTTTATTTTTCTGGCACAGGAACTGTCACTGTCCAAGCCCTCAGTAAAAGCCTGGAATGGTTTCAGGTGGGAGAAAAACAAGTAAAAGTGCAAGCTGTGTTTTGTAAATGTGAGTGAAAATTTGGCTGGATAAGCGATTGTGAAAAGTAATGTGTATTAAGAGAGATAAGTCAGAAAAGGAGAGGAAGTCAGATCATGAATTTATTCTGCAGACAGAAACTGGCATTTAAAAAGTATTTGGTAGTAGGGGAAAGTAATCAATGCATGCTCTAGAAGGATAATCTGACAGGTGTGGTTGAAAGTGGATCACACTGTAGAGGGAGTAATGAACACTTTGAAAATAGTGAAATAATACAGGTAGCAAATCAAATTGGCCTGACCGACCAAGGAGGCCAAAAGATATAAAATTGTAGAATACAAAGTAGACTTCAAAGTAGATAAAACAAGATGATTCGGTATCACACTGTACAAGACAGGAAAGTGAGAAGAAAAATAGTTTAGACAATATTAGAAGTTCTAAGTCAAAGTGACTGAGAACATGAAGAATATTTCTTGAAGAAATGAATTTAAAAAAGATACTTTTTTCTGTTTATTTTTCAAGGATGTAGGGTTTTGTACATATCAGTCTATTAAATGGTTTATAAATATGTGAAGTATTCAGAAAGAAAACTTAGAATGCAACTGTTTTATATGCTGATATGTAGTTATATGTGTATTTACATGTATATTACTTACAAAATAAAATGGTATATATTTAATAGAAAGTCTTATTTATAATATTGAAACTGTCACTGAACATATATACCATAAACTAAACATAGTGCCTAAATAAATTTATCCTTATGTACAATGTCTATGTTTATCAAAACCAGTAGAGTTGGGAATTAGCTCATAAAATATTGGTAAATTTTTAAGTATACTTGGAGGTGGATTAATAGTAGCAATTCATTAATAAGAAAAAATCACATGGCTAATCAAATTGATATGCTATTCATGATGAAGAAACTAGAACACAATCTATTCCCAAAAGTTTCATTCAGCTTACGTGAGTTTCACGTACAGCATGATTTTATTTGTAGTTTTGTTGAGATATAATTGGCATACATCATGATATAAGTGTACAACATAATGGTCTGAATTTAGATGTGTGAATTATAAATTAACTTTATGCTATACATACATATTGAATGTGATTGATAATTCTTATTTAAATAAAAATGTAGCACAAATTCAGGTTTTATTGATAACTAATTAATTTGCTGACTTTAGTGTGAAATAGTTATACTGACCCTTTCTGCTTGGCATGTAAACTTCTTCTTTCCACTGGCTACTCACTAAAAGTGGACTATTCTCTCATTTTCTTTATTAAAATAAGCCTATTAACACGTCTATAAAGTCATCTACAAGTTCACTTTTTCCATTAAGAAGAAGATAAGTAATAATATTTGACTCTTTCTATCTTGGAAAAATATATATGATAAAGAATAATAGATTTAAATGCATTTGTTGTTAAGTTGCACCTAATAACAAAGTATCATTTTGATGATGAATATATGAAAACAATAATATAAGCAATAATATTATAATGCAGAAAACACTAGAAGAGACCCCAAGAATTAAGACTAATACTGATTAAATAGTATGTTATGAGTTTACTTTAACTGCTACTAATTCTTTCAGACCCTAGATACACTTAATACATACGTGAATTGTGAATTTACTTTTCTTTGACTTCTCATGAAAAAAAGTCTTGTAGTTTTCATCAGTTTCTTAGCTATTTTGAATGTTTTACTTTTTTTAGAGGCACAACTAGGGTATATGAAACTATATATGCTATTTACATACACGATTGCAAAGTATGCTTATTTGTGAGCATATACATATAGGGTTGGCCAAAAAGTCTGTTTAGTTTTCCCCATAAAATAAAAGACACAGTTTTCATTTTCACCAGTAACTTTATTGATTTGGATATTTTGAGTATGTTGGGTATCTCTCATGGTGCATAACATTGATTGTTCTCAATTATTGTTGTGATTTGATTGCTGTTAACTTCAACAGGTCTACCCGATCATAGAACATTGTCCAGTGAGAAATCGCCAGCACAAAACTTCACAAATCACTTTTGATATATTTGATCAGTCACAGCACCTTCTCCATACACTGCACAAATCTCTTATTGCATTGCAGTTGCATTTTTACCTTTCCTAAAATAATAAAGCAAAATGTGCCCAAAATGTTGTGTATTTTCTTCTCTGGGAGCAACTTTCCTCACAAGTCCCCCCAGCCACCACGGATGAGAGTAAACATGACTGAGACATGATGTGATCTGCTTGGGGAGGAGAGATGGCCATTTTCCCAGAGGAAAAGGGCCGTGAGCAGTGGTCAGTTTCTCAGGGGAAAAAGGGCATTGAGGCCCCTCCTCTAGAGGCCTTTATTGGGTTGTAATACACAGGAATACAGGTGGCAAGGATCAAACAGTAGATAACATTTCAAAGAAATCTGAGGGCTTAATATGAGTCAGAGTCTGTCAGGAACAGAGTTTTAGGGTTTCCTGCTTTGAACCCTTAACATATGAATGAAAGCACTCTTAGCAGAGCAGATTTCACAGGTTTATCAGGAAGTCTGTGTGATGCCAGATTTTCCCCAGGACACACTCTAGCAAGGCAAGGATCTGCACCTCTCCCCAACAGGTATTCAGGCTTAAGGGGATTACAGCCAGGAAGTGCTTCTCCCAGAGAAGCTTCTCCCCAGAGAACAAGGGAGCTCAGGCTTTGTCAAAGCTGGGGGAGGGAGGGGATGAGAGTCCATTGCTCTTTGTTCCAGCCCCCCCCAGTCCTTCCATGAAAACCTCCCAAGTGATTGAGTCTGGCTTAGGTGCCCCCACTGTGAGGGGTCTTACTAGTATTGACTTCCAACCAAGCTTTGGGGGCAGGGAGAGGAAACTGAGTCTTGTTTGCTACCAGAGACAAGCTTTGTCTCCTGCGGCTCACATTCCAAAGGTCATCCCTCGCCCTTAGCCACAAGGAGTCAAATTACAATTCCTAGAACCAGGGAGAGTGGTCTACAACATTCTTCCATCTTCAATATTAAAATGGCTACACAAAGATCACCAATTTTGATGTTTTTTAAGATTCATACTGATATTACATTTGTCGAAATATAATTTAACAAAATTGTTTCAAACGAAGTTAAAGACAACTAATCACTACTAGAACTATCTTACAAAAAAAAAAGAAAAATGAATCTTTTGGGCAATCCAATAAATAATAAGAATTACAAACCTTAATTAAAAAATCATGTGATATCAGCAAATAATAAAGCAAAAATTGACTGTTAAGGGGTCACATACAAGAAAATAGCATTCGGCTATGGTTGAAAGATAATAAAATAATAAAATGGGGAGTATTTGAACTGCCTTTTTCTGTCATGTACATTTAACATTATCATAGTAATGAATCCTGAAATATCACTTAGAGGACCGTTTTGAAATTTCTTTAGATGAAGAATAAATGGTTTAAGATCAGTTGAGAGTTAAAAAAAATAAAAACAGTTGTATGGAGCTGAGTAGGGTATGTATTTATCTCATTGAATATTTCATTTCTGACCGATTGATAAACTTATGATTTTTTGGAATCTGTCAAAGTTTACACATAAGTCACATTTCACTTGAGTGATATCACTCCTTTTGATTCTTCATACAGACTCTGATTTAGCTGCATTGACTAGGCACTCTTTTCTACCCCTTATGAGCCAAGGGGTGGAAATGCACTTTGCTGAAGAAATAATTAGAGGTTAACGAAATTTAACTTGTCCATTAAAAAAACCTGTATTGTAACTAGGCAGTCATTGATGGTACAGTTTATGAAGGAGAACATCACTTGCTTAGTCATTGTGCATCAGAGGGCGGCTGTGTATACTTCCAATTGGTATTCTAACATTGATCCAAACTCTTGGAATTTTAATCTATTGTGATCATTAAATAAAATATCGCTGATACTTTAAGAAAAGTTAAGTGATAGAGCAAAAATATAATTCTTGGAATAATAATTAACTCTGACTCATTAAGTATATTTTAAAGTCTTCTTTTGAAACATTTCGGTGATGCCAAGCATATATTAAAAGTTTGAAAATTTTTCTACTACTGTGGTCCAATCCATAAATGTTTTTGGGCAGAATTACTGCAAAAACCTCTCAAATAATTTTCCTATTACTACCCTTTATTCCCACAAGATATTCTCAATATAGAATCCAGAGTGATCCTTTTAATAGACATCAGATCACTCTTACTATTAAAACTCCAAGTAAAAGCAGCATCGCTATGATTGGACAAAATCTTTTCATTGTGCCCTGCAGCCCAAACATACCTTTCTAACCTTATCTTTTGCTATTCTCCTGTTTCACACCACCCCAGTTGCACTGGTCTTGATTTCCAGCATCACTCTTGGCATGATTCCACATTAGTGTATTCCACACAAGGTATTATCTTTGTCTGGAACACTCTGTTCCGTATATACATCTACATGTCTCTGTTATGGCCTCCTGACTACCTTCTCACCAATGGTATTCAGACCTCCATATTTAAAATAACATTCCACACCCAATACACATGTTTTTTTAACTCTGCTCTACTTCATAATATTTATCAACTTCTAATGTACATATTATTTGCTCAATTATTATGTTTATTGTGTTTTTTTTTGTTGGAATGAAAAGCTTAGAAACATAGGACTTTTCCCTTGCTTTGATTGCACACGAATTCTAAGACTTGAAAAGCAAGACCTAGTAAGTGTTCAATAAATATTTGCTGGATAAATGTATGAAGACTTTACTTCAGTTAAAGAGTTTTGAACAGTAATAATCTTTTACTACATCAAGAAAAATAGTTAACTCAACAATAAATCTTAGAATGCCAGTTGTCAGTGAGTATGAGTGAACTGCCATTGAAAACAAGAAAGGCACTCATTAGTTCCTGCCTTCCTCTAGGATTTGTGTCTGTTCCATTTATGGACAGATTATAATAGAAGCCACCAAGCAGCCATTCCATGCATAGATATCTTGGTTGACCATAATCAGAGAATTACAAGTAAGGGGGAAAACCACAAAACTATTTTCTTAAATGCTATATTTGACACAATATCATACCATTATATTTTAAATAAATATACAAGTTAATGCATATTAGTCAATAAAGTAATTTGAAATCCAAATATAGTAAAATATTTGTTTATCTCTCAAGGTCATTCCCTTAGAGTAATAATTAAGAAGGAACACATGTATTATAAATATATAAGGTTTCAGTTTCTTTAAGAGGGTCTAAAATGTCATAGAAAGTCAGCATTGGTTTACCTTTCAGATGTTCTATAGGCTCATTCAGTTGAAGTGTCTCCTAGCTTTTTGTATTTGAAGAATATAATTTTTTTCTAGCAAGAGTAAAACTTTTCAGAAAAGCAACCAGCTGACCACTGAGAGTCTCACTCTAACTGGCAGAGCAGTGGTCTGTATATAATGTGCTACTTCTGTGCCAAGTACCACAAAAATGGATGGAATCACCTCATGAACTTAAAGTGCATCACTGTAATAAAAGCAAATGAAAGTAGATAAAAGCTGCATTCATTAAACAATTGCTTCATTTTAACTGTGAGTATGCTAATATTGGGAGCTTTAAGCAGTTCAATTGTACATTTGGTCCACAGTTGTGATCAGCAATTTGGGTTTCCTTTGGAAAATAAATGCAGAAAATATTTCACCTCTTTTTCTTTTCTTTAATTAAAAAAGACAAATAAAAAGTAAATACTGCTTTTCAAACTTATCTAATGAAGCACAAAGCTCATGGAAAGATACATAAATGAAAAATTAACTTTTTGCTGTTCAGAAAAAGAACTTGGATTTGAGAGCAAGTGAGCTAAAATAAAAACATGAATAATTTACACCACAGATGGGTATATTCTCTGCATTAAATGATACCTAGCAATTTCAGGGAGAAAGAAAATAAAATGACAATCAACATTAAGAAGGTGGCAGAAGTAATCAAACACATGCCACATGAGAAAAAACAGACACAATGAAGATTCTATAAGGAACTTTTTTTCATGACTCAGACACCAAATAACTATTTCACAAATTTCAGCAGAAGTTCCCAGTGCTCTTATCAATAATGCATCCAGCTATAGCTTTAGGTATGAAAACAAGAAGAAGTTGACTATATCAAACATCCAAAGTTTAAATACATTTTTACTATGGAACATAAAACCAGATGAGAAAATATGTGGGGTTGAGAGAAGCAGATTATGTGCAAATGCAAAAAATACTTTTGTTGAAGGTTGAGAATAAATTAGTAATAAGGTGCAGGGCCTTAAGTTTTACAAATAAGAATTTGTAAAACTAATTACACCAAAGATTCCATAGCTGTGAAGAAAATGTTCAGCATTTAAACAATATTTATTAGGCAACAGAAAGATGGAGCTCATTGCAATTTAAAATATTTGCATTGCATGAGATAATTTTATTGGCAATGACCACTGTGTTTGCTGAAAATCTCAGCAGAGAAAAAAAGATCTATGAGGCAGACCTTTAACTTCAGAACAGAAGCACATTAATAAAGCAAGCAAGTGAAGTTTGCAGTGCCAGGTATGATATTTATAGTTGTATAGTTACAAAAATTCAATCTGGTCCTAATCATAATTCATAAATAAGATGTTGTTATGGGGAGAAAGTCATCACTATAGGAATGACTGAGAATGTTTGGTTGCATATTAACAAATATTATAGTAAGTACTTTAATTTACTTGGCCTTACCACTTTGTATATTGCTTTTTGTTTACCAGTTGGTTAGAAAAATATGCAGGGAATGTTCCAGTATGTTCAGGAGATTAAAGTCTATAAAATCAATATTTTATGTCTCTGTAAGTTCCTGATAAATATCTGAAAATTATCTCTTGATTAATTAATAGGGTAAATACAAAAATTCTCTGGAAGCCAGCCAAGTCTGAACTTAAAGTCTAGACAGAATTATTGGGCAGCAAAAATTCAGAAAACTTAGCAGACAGCACTAACATATGTAAAATGTGATTTTGAAGTGCCTGAAGTTTTGGTTTGGGTCCCGTGTTAATGCGATTAGGGTGCTATTTCACAGTTTGGTATCTTAAAGTGTTTGTTTGAATCCTAGCTGTAGTCTCTGTGCTAAGGGCCCTCACTGAAAAATGTTAAATCAGATGGCGCCCATATGTAGGCTTTATTGGTTTAGATTATGCTGTATTGAAATAGCAAGTCAGTCATGTGTCTAAATTTGTTCATTAGACTCATTTGCAAATATTAATTCCAGTGAAATTTAAGGCAGAAAATTATGTATCCAGATAAAACTTTAAAAAAGGGTGTTTGTTGATGATACCTTTGAATCCATCTAAAAGTCATTGTTGAAATAAGAGATGTTTCTCCCCTTTTAACTATCAATATAGTGTTTCCAAGTACAATATAGTATTTCCAATTAGGAAACAATGCAAACTCAAACTCTGAAATAATTTCTCTTGTAAACATGTTTTCTTTAACTGCTAAATCAGTAGCAGTGATCTTCTCTTCCAGAGCTGAATAGTGCATTTTAAGTTGCTATATTAAAAAAAGAGGCGGTGAAGGAATGCCCCGGCACAATTCCCGCAGGGTACATGATGTTTCTATCCCTCTCTCCTTCCCTTCCCCTCTAAAGATAAATAAATAAAATCTTTAAAAAAAAAATGAGATCCTTTTCTCAGTCAATAACATATTCGACAATAACTCAAGGGGACCTAGAGTTGAAGAGAATATGTTGTTTGACTTCATAGAGCTGTAAATATACCAAATAACTTTAATGCATGGTTTAATCAGCATCAGAAAGAATGGGGTGTTCGGCGTCACAGACAGAGACAAGACTTGTGATGGGACTTTCTCAGATAAGCTTTCTGCCTCAGATGGACTCCCTGCCACACTGACAATTGTGACAGAGCATGCAGAGACTCCTCAGGTCATAGAGGACAGGTCAGCAATGCCACAGGCAGATGGACATGAAATTAAACAATATGTCTTTGCTACACATTTTATTTTTCTGTAAATTAACTCAATGTAAAATGATCATAAATTATTTTTGTACTTGTATTTTAGTGTAAAACCAAATACAATATGAAGTAAAATGTAAGGAAATAGAATTCAGTAATATTGACTTTGATTGCTCTTAAATATAGCCTAGCTTCATTTGATTTTCACTTCACATCCTTCTTCAGGCGATGAAAGATGTCCTAAACTACTTTCCACAAAATGTGATTGCTGTAAGCCACTTATAATACAATTAAAAATAGCTAGTTGAAATCAGTTGCTTTTAACAATTCTTTCTAAATCCTAGAGATCAGGTTTCAGAAACTGCACTTATACATATTTGTATTTTTTAATTCAATGTGTAGCAAAGACATATTGTTTAATTTCATGTCCATCTGCCTGTGGCGTTCCTGACCTGTCCTCTATGACCTGAGGAGTCTCTGCATGCTCTGTCACAATTGTCAGTGTGGCAGGGAGTCCATCTGACGATTTTTTAAATTGTCATAGATATTTAGTATGTTGCTTTAATTATTTCTATAGGCCAATGCCAAGTTTCACTGTACTGAAATGTGAGCTAGAGTGCACTTGTAAAAGCAAGGGCCCTAAAACGAGGCAGTAGTCATGCCCCCTTACCTGTGGAGGACACACTCCCAGATCCCCAATGGATCCAATTCATTGATCCAATTCCCCATTATCCAATGCGGATAATACCAAATCTTATATATACTATGCTTTTTCCCCTATACAAACACACGTGTGGTAAAGTATAATTTATAAATTAGGCACAGTCAGAGATTCACAACAGCAACTCATAATAAAATAAGATAATTATAACAATATATTGTAATAAAATAATGTGAATGGAGGCGTCTGTCCTTCTTTCAGATAACCAGTCTGATAACTAGGGCAGCTACCAAGTGGCTAAGAGGTGGGTCACGTGTATGCGGTGGGTATGCTGGAGAAAGGGATGGTTCATGTCTTGGGCAGAAAGAAATGGAACGGTTCATTTCATTACACTATTCAGAACAGCACATAGTTTAAAACTTATAAATTATTTATTTCTGGAGTTTTCCATTTAATGGACACCTGAACACTGTCAACTGAGGGTAACTAAAACTGTGGAAAGCAAAACAGTAGAAAAGAGAGTACTACTCTGATCGAATTCCAGAAATTTCCATTACAAGCTACTTGACATTGAGAGAATTATTTCAATGTTTTATGTTTCAGTTTCCTCCAAAAAACTGGAAGTAATAAATGCTCTTTAAGAGTGTTGGGTGGTTTAAGAAGTATTCAACAAAAAGCAGTAACAATAGGGCCTGGCATATGGTAAACTTCGATAAATGTCAGTTACTTCTAATATTCAAAAATATTTTCTATTTAATCCTTCAACATAAATTCATCAGGGAGCATGATTTTTGTACTGAAAGACTAAAGTATGTTCCATACAAAGTGTATTTTAAGTTTTCAAACAGCAACTGCATGTCTTGATTATTCTGTGTCATCTGTGAACATGTAGGTTGTGCTGGTCTCTCATAGCAAACATCTTGTCAAACTTTGGTTACTGATATGCTTTTATATTGTGCAACAATAAGTGCTTGTAGGTTTGTTTTGCAATTTTTGTTTTTTCCATAATAATTCTTGGCAGCAAACCAGACCAATCACATTAGGACAGAAGTTTACATAATGACAGGATAAATGCATACATTACAGCTTTGCTGGTGGATTAGTTACTTGACTGAGGCTACGTGTGTGCAATGAGCCAATTGTACTTTTAAATTTCAAACTTGCCATTTAACTTTATTTTCTGGTACCCCATTTCATTAATGTGGGTAATATTACTGCAAATTGGGAACGGAAGTGCTACAGATGTGAGCAATGCTGCTTCATTGGTCTATCACCTAAGTAAACACTACAGCTTCACCGATGAGTAGCCTGGGTTGTCTTTTGCAATATGGCCATTTTGTTCTGATTGCTGCCAGAAGCAAGCTTTTCTCTATAAGCTTCATTATTATCTAGAGTTATTTGTGAATGGATATTATCCCTCCCAACTGATTAAATGGGTTCTTTGTATATAAAGAGCATTTCCTTAGCATTTAGCAATTTTTTGTTTCAAAATTGAAGTGAGAGAAAATAATCAAATACCCAGGGAAAGAAAATAAGAATAAAACAAAACTCTTGAAATCAAATTTTTGAAATCCTTGGGGGGGAGGGGAAAGCAATTCTTTTTAACCACTAGAATTGTTCCAAAATAGATCTAATCTTTTAAAAATTTATACACTATGCCACAGTTCATTTTAATACAAAACAGAGAAAGCATTCCACTAGGTTGAACAAAGAAAGGTTTCTGATTATTTTTCAAATAGTTTATAGTTTTACAGCAGATGTTATTAGGCAACTTGGAAGATTGCGTGCACTGATTCAGTTGCCTCTAATGATTTTACCTTCTCGTTGTGTGTACATTTCTAAGCACAAAAGCAAATGATTATGCTGAAAGTCTGTGGGTGAAGTACATGGCATTATCACAGATTTCAAACAAAAGCAATTAATAAACTGTAAACATAAAAAGAATAGCTGTCAAAATAATGTTTAGCTTAACTATTAAAAGATAACATTTTTCTGCTATCATGGTGAAATGCAAGATCGATAACAACAATATAATAATTAAGAAATTATTTTAAGGACTTTCAAAGCAGAGGGGAGTTCTTAAAATGGAGTTGAATAGTCAACAAGAGAAAACCTAAGAGTGAGTATGTACAAAGGTATGTTCTAATAATTCAATTATTTTTCATAGTTTAGAAATAACATGCAGTTTCCACAGCTGGAATATGACAGAATGTTACTTACACAATTTGGTTCTGAGTATGTAGTGACCTGCCCTGCCTCCATTTCTGGCCCTATTCTCTCCTCCTTTTCTATTTCTAAGTTAAAAGTGATGTTCTTTCAGCCTCCAGTTTGGCTTAACAATCAACATTGTTCTTTCTTCGCCTGGGATAAACTCTCCCCTGCCAATCTTTCTTATTTTTTATTTATTTATATATTATGTATTTATTCATTTATATTGTTGTTCAAGTGCCGTTGTCTCCATTTTCCTGCTACCGCTTTACCCTGCTCCACCCACCCCCCACCTTCCACCCTCCATCCTTCCCCTCCTTGGCTTTGCCCATGGGTTCTTTATACATGCTCCTTCAGGACACTTTCCTTTCTCCTATTATCCCCTGCCCCTTCCCCTCTGGTTACTGTTGGTTTATTCTTTATTTCAATGTCTATGGTTATATTTTGCTTGCTTGTTTTTTTTGTTGACTAGGTCCCATTTATAGATCATATTATATGGTATTTGTCTTTCATTTTCTGGCTTATTTTCACTCAGCATAATGCTCTCCAGATCCATCCATGCTGTAACGAAGGGTAGGAGCTTCTTCCTTTCTGCTGCATAGAATTCCATTGTGTAAATGTACCACAGTTTTTTATCCATTCACTTACTGATGGGCACCTTGGTTGCTTCCAGCACTTGGTTATTGTAAATTGTGCTGCTATGAACAGTGGGGTGCATAGGTTCTCTCGAATTGGTGTTTCAGGATTTTTAGGGTATAATCCCAGGAGGAATAGACTTGATTGAAGGAGATGGATCAAGAACAGAACTAAAAGTTTGTTTTCCTGTTGCTCTGGTAGTTTCTGCTTCTCACTTTCCATAAGGACAATGACAACAGCTTCATAAGTCTTTGCAATTTCATAACTGCCTGAAAGAAGGGACATTAAATTGAAACAACTTGTAGGAGCAATATACAATCTGGATTGGAAGGAAAAACAATTCTATTTACATTTAATCCCCCCCTCAATTTGGCAACTCTCCCTCTGAAGAATGTTAATGTTTGAAACTTATGTGAATGGAACTACATTATAGTGACAGAAGGAAAAATATTTTATATTTTACTTGGCAGAAAAATATCTTAATTTGGTGGTTGAATTCTTAGTCCTTAGAAACAATAAATTGACTTAATTAATTCAGGTATCTATGTTATTTATAATGTTTGTAAAAATGAAGAGTTTATATTTGTTTTTGGAAGATGTTGAGTCCATGAATTAAATAGAGAAATGGTGTATATATCTATACACACACACATATATACACATACATACACTATTTCACAGAGTCTGGCAGAAGTAAGGCTTTCTTGAATGTAGTTGGTAAAGTACATGAATGTCTTGCATGAGCATTTCACTTAAAATTTCATATAGTGTGCTTGAGTGTGATATTGTTACAGTACAGAATTACATGCTTATGATTTTGTAATAAAAGATTTTATAATAAAAAGGGACATTTATCTGTGCCAGAACATATATATGTGTGTGTGTATAGATATACAACATATATATATGTGTATATATCTGTGCCAGAACATATATATGTGTCTATATATATATACACACACAAATATATATATATATATGTGTGTGTATATATCAAGCCAATTTTAAGAAAATGCAATGAAATAACAATCTGATAGGCAGAACTTTTTTCACTCAAATTATTTGACTCAAAGTAATTACCTTCATATCTACAATGGAGATACACTGATCTATAAGAGTTTTAGTTTATTAAAGCAAACACTAATAAGGAGAGTCCAGTTTTCCATATATCATACATTTTATTCCTGATTTCTGAAACTCTTTAACTTTAAAGAGTTCCTCTATATCATATCTTTTATAGCTTAAGCCAGAAACAGGTATACTTACTGGTGCAGTGTGATTTCTGCCATCTGCTTTTTAATTGCCCAGTTATTTTCCAAATGTGCTTTCTGCTGAGAGTTGTGACATTTTGGGAAACACTGAGTGGGAAAACACTTTCACATCACCCTGAACAGCAATACAAATGTATCGTAAAACACTTGGGCTAATACAATGCCCAAGTTGTATTAAATCAATGTATGAATACAACCTTACTCGTATTTCCCTGAAGTAAACTCTAGCAAAGTACCATCGCCAGTCTATGATATTCAGCTTTATTTTTTAAATAAGATTAGTATTTTTAAATATTTTTATTTATTTATTTTTAGAGAGGGGAAGGGAGGAAGAGAAACTTTGATGTGTGGTTGCTTCTCCTGTGTTCCCTAGTGGGGACCTGGCCCCCAACCGAGGCATGTGCCCTGACTGCGAATTGATCTGATAACCCTTTGGTTCACAGGCTGGCGCTCAATCCATTGAGCCACACCAGCCAGGGCTGATATTCAGTTTTAATCTGAGGTATTTAATATGTTTTCAGGATAAATATATATATTTTTAACTGTAAGTAATTGTTTGAATAATTTTTAAAATTGGAAAGTGACTGTTTACATTGTTTTATTTATTTTTATAAAAATTACAGAATTACCAAATAAATTAGAATGATAAAGGGAATTATTAGTTTTCCTTTATCAATACTCACCCAATTATCAATAAAAGAAATAGCATCATTTGTTGGCAAAAAATAATTCATGTCTTATTTTGATTGTGATCAATATATTCATATACTCAAAAAATAAAAGAATTTCAAGGCTGAAGATGTCTTAAGAGGTAGACCAACAGAAGACAAAGGAAGTTTACAGAGGATGAAATGGGTGTGGAAAGACATGGAATCACCGCAGTTGAAACAGCTGACATGAACAGCTACCATGGAGACTGAAAGAGGATAACTGTTTCCCTCCTCTGACTCCAAGCAAGACTGCCACTTTGGAGGAGTTTGTGATAGAAAACGTAAATCATGTTAATTGAATATCTTTTAAGCCAATAATTATTTTGTTCAAGGTTAGAAATCAACTTGAGGGTTTCTTTCCAACCTGCAAAACATAAAGATGAAAATAAAGAGAACAGCTGGATCTTTGTGATTTGAGTAGATAAGATAGTAAACTGATAGCTGATGAAAGTCAAATACGTATCTACTTACTTCTTTACACACCAGGAAAACATTTGACTGAGTACAGATTCTTTGTAGACCAAGTTATAGAATAAAATAATTTTCATTGGAAAAAATAAAATATATTCAGCATGTTGCTTTCGTAACTCAGTGAATACAACATTGGAAATCACAGAGCACCTGTAAATAAGATTTCACAATTTCATCAGTTATAATGAGCTATAAAATACAAGACTATCACTTGATAGTTATCTATACTCAGATATTTTTATTAATATAGGAAATATATCTGATATATTAATAATGATATTTTCATTATGTAATTTTGTGAGTAGCAGCCTGGTGTGATAGAAAGTACACATGTGTTTTAGCCAAAGGACCTAAGTTAATGTATTTCTCAACACTTGTTAAGAAATGGATTGGGATTTTTATTGATTATAAGTAATTTTACTTAACAAAAATGTTTCCCCAATTACTATATAAAGATAGGAGGAGTAGCTATCTTATGATTTAGTTGTGAAGTTGAACTAAATGTATAAAAAGAATATTTTAAAATGTTGTGTAAACTATAATACATTTTAAAATGTTAGTTATTTTGCCACAGTTTACTATCATTCAAACAACAAAAAGCTGTTTTTCACTAATGTATATTTTTCTCTATTTTAAGTTTAAGTCCAGTACTCTATTATAGCAAAGTTTTATTTGGAATGTCAGTTTAAAAGGTACCTGGACTATTTGTGAAGAAAATACATTTAGTAATGCTATAGAATCTACCAAATAAGTGAACAACTTATAGAATGTTCTCTGTGATCTGAGATGCAGGTGAGTACCAACTTTTACATTCTCCTTGACCTTGATAGCACAGGCAAGAACATAGTCCAGGCACTTGAGATGACCTCCTAAGGCCACCCTAATGTGTCCAGGGCCCCAGTACCACACAAGCTCCAGTTGTCTCCAAAAGTGGCTCCAGCATGGAGCACCCTGGGCCTTCCATCTGTGCCTGCCCTAGCTCCAGGCATCCCAACAAGGTTGTCCACACTTGGAACCTACCTTAACATGTTCACCCAGCTTCAGACATCCTGCCAGTGTGGACCCAATATGATGTGCCCTGGGATTTCCCCTGGCCTGTGCCTGCCCCAACTCAGGCAGCCTTGGCAAGGCAATACTGGCATGGCATGCCCCTGGGGCTTCCTTCCCCGCCCACACCCATGCCTGCTGCAGCTCCAGCTGACCTCCCAGTGCTGCTGGGCACACACAGCGCACACAGGGTCACACTTACACAGGCCATTCTATCAATACCATAAGAAGTAGATGCTTCATCTAAATTCATAATTTAAAAAAAACACAAAAAGTCAAACAAAATGATAAACAGAGGGATATGTTCCAAACAAAAGTACAACGTAAAACCCCAGAAAAAAACTAATAGTATGAAAATTAGTAATTAATTGAAACATCAAAGTAATGGTCATAGAGTTGCTTACAACATTCAAGAGAATAAAGGAGATACACAATGAGAAACTGAACAAAGAATTAGAAAATATAAGAAATAACTAATCAGAACTAAGAACACAATAAGTTAAATAAAAATACACTAGAGGAAATCTGCAGCAAATTCATTGCTATTAAAGAATGAGTGATTAATCTAGAATAGTAAATAGTAGAAAATAAAAAACAAGAACAGAAAAGGTAAAAAAGAATGAACAAAAATAACAGTAGTTTAAAGAACCTCTGGGACATTAACAAGTGTCCTAACATTTGCATTATAGGGGTCTCAGAAGGAGAAAAGGGTGAAAAAGAGGCAGAAGATCCTTATCTGGGAAGGAACAGAAATCTGGGTACCAGATGCACAGAGAATCCTAAATAAAATAAATCCAAATAGAACCACCCTAAGAAATATTATAGTTAAAATGCAAAAGTTAAAGAGAGAATCTTAAAGGCATCAAAAGAAAAACAACTAACCATATACAGGAGAAACGCCATAAGATAATAAGCTGATTTTTTCAGCAGAAACTTTGTAGACCAGGACGATATGGCAAGATATATTTAAAGTGCTCAAATATGAAACACAACAAAACAAAACTTATAATCAAGAATATTTTATTCTACCTGGCAGAGCTATCATTCACAAATTGAAGGAAAGATAAAAATAATTTTCCAGACAAGCAAAAACTAAAGTGGTTAACCACTACTAAACTGGCTTTACATGAAATATTAAACAGTCTTCCTTAAGGTGAAGAGAAAATAAGAAAACTTATTAAGGAAAAAAATATCATATAGTAAAGGCAGTTGATCATCTTCATACAAAGCTAGTACAAAGGTTAGAAGAAAAAGTAGCAAAACCAACTATTACTAACTACGGTAAGTACTTAGTTGTTGTAGACCGCTCTGCCTGATTTTAGGAATTGTATCTCTACCCCTTGTGGCTAAGGGCGAGAGACGACCTTTGGAATGCCAGCTGCAGGAGACAAAGCTTGTCTCTGGTAGCAAACGCTGCCTCAGTTCCTCTCCCTGCCCCCAAAGCTTGGTCAGAAGTCAATGACCAGTAAAACCCCTCACAGCAGGGGGCAACCTAAGCTAGACTTGATCACTTGGGAGGCCTTCATGGAAGGATTTGGGGGACTACCACAAAGAGCAATGGACTCTCGCCCCCCGCCCTGCTTTGACAGAGCTTGAGTCCCTATGTTCTCTGGGAGAAGCGCTTCCTGCCTCTAATCCCCTTAAGCCTGAATACCTGATGGGGAGGGGTGCAGCTCCTTGCCTTGCTAGAGCGTGTCCTGGGGGAAAATCTGGCATCACAAAGACTTCCTGATAAACCTGTGAAATCTGCTGAGAGTGCTTTCATTCATATGATAAGGGTCCGAGGGGAAATGAGTATGTCTCCCAAAGTTTCTGCAACTCTCTTCCTGACAGACACTGACTCAGACTCTGAAGCCTTCAGATCTCTTTGAAGTGTTATCTACTGTTTGATCCTTGCTGCCCTGTATTCCCGTGTATTACAACCCAATAAAAAGCTATGGAAGGGGGCACTCGGGGCCTTTTCCTCCTCGGAGAAACTGGCCGCTACTGGCCTTTGTCTCCCCTGAGAAACTGGCCACAGCCCACTCCTCCTCCCCAAACAGATCCAGCATCTCTCAGCCATATTTATTCAGGTGGGCACAGGGGGACGGAGATCACCTGTTTCCAAAATTAAAAATTAAAATGTATATCAACAGTGTAAAATGTAAAAAAGATAGAAATGTATGCTTTCGCATTTAAACTTAAATTTTGATGTATATGGGGGTACATATGAATTATACATTTGATACTAAAAAAAAGAAAGTTAGAAACCACAAGGGAAGAGATAAAGAAAAGAATAAAGGAACAGAGAAGAACTACAGAAATAACAAAAAAAACCCAAATGGCAATAAGTACAAAAATATCAAAATTTACTTTACATGTAAAAGGACCAAATGTTCCAATCAAAAGACACAGTGTGACTGAATAGATATAAACAACAAGACCCACTTATATATATCTTACAAGAAACTCACTTCAGATCTAAGGTTACAATAGACTGAAGATAAAGGATGGAAAAGATATTTCTTGTAAATTAAAGCAAAAAGAAAGCTAAGGTAGCAGTACACATATCAGAAAAAAATAAACTTTTAAATTTAGATTGTAACAAAAGACAAAGAAGAGCATTGTACAATGATAAGTGAGTCACTACAAGAAAAGAATTTAATAGTTGTAAATCTTTATATACCCAACATAGGAGCACCTAAATATATAAAACATATATTAACAAATGTAAAAGAAGAAATTCACATCAAGAAGATGAAAATCATATCACACATATTTTCTGACCATAACAGTGTGAAACTAGAAATCAAATACAAGAAGAAACCTGAAAAAATGCCACAAATATGTGGAAAATAAATAACACACTAATAAACAACCAAGGGGCCAATAGACAAATGAAGGAGAATATAAAAAATACTTTGCAACGAGTGGAAATAGAAACACAACTTTCCTAAATCAATAAGACACAGCAAAAGAAGTTATAAAAGGGAAACCTCTTATGATCCAGGCTTACCTCAAGAAAGAAAAAAATGTCTCCCTAAAATTCTGACTTTGAAGATAGTAGAAAGAAGAAATAATGAAGACAGAGAGGAAATAAGCAAAATAAAGGCAAAAAAGTCATGAGACAATAGTCGATCTTTAAAAAGATAAAATTGGTAAACATTAACCAATTGTTAATCAAGACTCATCAAGGAAAAGAAAGGCCTATATAAATAAAATCAAAACTGAAAGAGAAATTAAAACTAACAGCAGAGAAATAAAAAGAATCATGAGATTATTATGAACAATTGTGTGCCGACAAGTTGGAAAACCTAGTAGAAACAGATAAATTCCTGGAAACACATGATATCCCAAAACTGAATAAAGCAACAGAAAATCCAAATAGAGTGATTACAAATAATCAGTAATTTAAAAACAAAAAGTTCAGGACCAGACAGTTTCACAGTTGAATTCTGCCAAACGTTTACAATAGATTTAGTACAAATCCTTCACAAATTATCCCAAAATATTGAAGAGAAAAAAATGCTTCGAAATTTACTTTCCAAGGCCAGTATTATCTGACCCAAATCCAGACAAAGACACCACAGAAAAAAACAAACAAATAAAATTACAGGCCAACATCCCACATGAATGTGTATGCAAACTTCTTCAATAAAATATTATTAAACTGAATTTAGCAATAGAATAAGAGGACTATATGTTGTGATCAAGTGGGATTTATTCCAGGGATGGAAAGATGATTCAACTTTTGTAAATCAATCAGTGTGATACGCCACATTAACAAAATAAATAATAGAAATAGTATGATCATCTCAATAGATTCAGAAAAAACATTTATCAAGATTGAGCATCATTTACGACAAAAACTCTTAACAAAGTAGGTATAGCATAATAAAGGTCATAAATGGCAAACCCACAGCTAAAATCATAATCAGTAGCAAAAAGTTGAAAGCTTACCCATAATATCAGAAAAAGAAAAGGAAGCCCACACTTACTACTATTATCCAAAATAATACTGAATGTACTAACCACAACAAGTAAGAAAGGAAAATAAATAAAAGGCATCCACATTAGATAGGAATAAGTAAAACTGTCACTGTTTGCATATGACAAAATACTGTATATACAAAACCCTAAATAGACTCCACCAAAACACTATTTTAAAAATTTATTTATTTTAATTGTTGTTCAAGTAAAGTTTTTTATCTTTTACTCCCATCCCAGCTTACCCCCCCCCGACAATGCTCCCCAATGCCCTCTCATTTCCACCTCCCTTAGATTTTGTCCATGTGTCCTTTATATTTGTTCCTGTAAACACTTCCCCTTTTCCCCTGAAATTTCCTCCCCTCTCCCCTCTGGTCCCTGTCATCCTGTTCTCTATTTCAGTGCCTTTAGTTATATTTTGCTTGCTTGTTTGTTTTGTTGTTTAGCTTCCTGTTAAAGGTGAGATCATATGGTATTTCTCTTTCACCACCTGGCTTATTTCACTCAGCATAATGCTTTTCAGTCCCATCCATGCTGTTGCAAAGGGTAGGAGCACCTTCTTTCTTTCTGCTGCATAAAATACCATTGTGTAAATGTACCATAGTTTTTGAATCTATTCATTTACTGATGGGCGCCTAGGTTGCTTCCAGCACTTGGCTTTTGTCAATTGTGCTATGAACATTGGGGTGCATAGGTTCTTTTGGATTGGTGTTTCAGGGTTCTTAGGATATAATCCTAGCAGTGGAATTGCTGGGTCAAAAGGCAGGTCTAGTTTTAGTTTTCTGAGAAAATTCCATACTATTTTCCATAGTGGTTGTACCAGTCTGCAATCCCACCAACAGTGAACTAGGATCCCCTTTTCTCCACAACCACTCCAACACTTGTTTGTTGCTTTGTTTATGATGGCCATTCTGACAGGTGTAAAGTGGTATCTAATTGTGATTTTAATTTGCATCTCTCTGATAGCTATCGATATTGAGCATCTTTTCATATGACTCTGGATCCTCTGTATGTCCTCCTTGGAGAAGTGTCTGTTCAAGTCCTTTGCCCATTTTTAATTGGGTTGCTTGTCTTCTTAGAGTGGAGTTGTGTAAGTTCCTTGTATATTTTGGAGATTAAAACCTTGTCTGAGGTATCATTGGCAAAAATGTTTTCCCATACAGTTGGTTCTCTTTTTGTTTTAATACTGTTTTCTTTAGCCATACAGAAGCTTCTTATTTTGATGAGATCACATTTGTTTATTCTTTCTTTTATGTCTCTTGCTCTAGGAGACATATCAGTAGAAATTTTGCTCTGTAAGATATCTGTGATTTTCCTGCCTATATTCTCCTTTAGGACTTTAATGGTGTTATGGCTTATATTTAAGTCTTTTATCCACCTTGAATTTATTTTGGTATATGGTGTAAGTTGGTGCTCAAGTTTAATTTTTTTTTGCATGTAGCTGTCCAGTCCTCCCAACACCATTTGTTGAAGAGTCTATTTTTACTCCATTTTATGTTGATGCCCCCTTTATCCAATATTAATTGACCATAGAGATGTGGGTTTACTTCTGGGCTCTCTGTTTATTTCTGGGCTCTCTGTTCTGTTTCATTGGTCTGTGAGCCTATTTTTATGCCAGTACCAGGCTGTTTTGATTACAGTGGCCTTGTAATACAGTTTAGTATCAGGTATTGTGATCCTTCCTATTTTACTCTTCTTTCTCAAAATTGCAACTACTATTTGGGGTCATTTATGGTTCTTTATAAAATTTTGAAGTGTTCGTTCTATGTTTGTGAAGTATGCCATTAGTGCTTTAATAGGTATTGCATTGAATCTGTAAATTGCTTTGGGTAGTATGGACATTTTGATGATGTTAATTCTTCCAATCCATGAACATGGTATATGTTTCCATTTGTTTGTGTCTTCCTTGATTTCTTTCTTCAGTGTTGTGTAGTTTTCTGCATACAGGTCTTTTACCTCCTTGGTTGGGTTTATTCATAGGTATTTTATTTTTCTTTTTGCTATATCAAATAGGATTTTTTTCTTGATTTCTACTTCTGCTGTTTCATTGTTGGTATAAAAATGCCTTTGATTTCTGGATATAGGCTTTGTATCCCACTGTTTTGCCAAATTCATTTATTAGGTTCAGCAGTTTTGGGGTAGAGTCTACAGGATTTTTCATGTACCCTATTATGTCATCTGCAAACAATGACAGTTTTGTTTCCTTCTTTCTGATTTGGATGCCTTTTATTTCCTTTTCTTGTCTGATTGCTGTGGCTAAAACTTCCAATACTATATTGAATAGAAGTGGTGAAAGTGGACAACCTTGTCTTGTTCCTGTTCTTAGTGGAAAAGATTTTAGTTTTTGCCCATTGAGTATGATGTTGGTTGTAGGTCTCTTATATATGGCCTTTATTATATTGAGGAATGCTCCCTCTATTTCCACTTTGCTGAATATTTTTATCATAAATGGGTACTGTACCTTATCAAATGCTTTTTTGTCATCTGTTGATGTGATCATGTGATGTTTGTCTTTGCTTTTGTTTATGTGATGTATTACATTTACTAATTTGTGAATATTGAATCATCCTTGCATCCCTGGGATGAATCCCACTTGGTCATGGTGTGTGATCTTTTTAATATATTGTTAGATGCAGTTTGCCAGTATTTTGTTGAGGATTTTAGCATCTATATTCGTCAGCAATATTAGCCTGAAGTTTTTTTTTCTTTGTTGTATTTTTATCTGGTTTTGGGATTAGGATGATGCTGACTTCATAAAAAAAGTTCCAGAGTCTTCCATCATTTTGGATTTTTTGGAATAGTCTGTGGAGAATGGGGGTTAACTCTTCCTTAAATGCTTTGTAGAATTCTCCTGTGAACCCATCTGGTCCAGACTTTTGTGTGATGGTAGTTTTTTGATTACTGCTTCAATTTCATCGCTGTTATTGGTCTGTTCAGGTTTTCTGCTTCTTTTTCATTGAGTTTTGGAATATTATATTTTTCTAGAAATTTGAAAACCTAAGTTTTCAAATTTCTTGGCATACAGTTCTTCATAGTAATTTCTTAGAATCCTTTGTGTTTCTGTGGTGTCAGTTGCAATCTCTCCTCTTTCATTTCTGATTGTGTCTATTTGGGTCCTCTTCTTTTCTTGATGAGCCTGCTTAAAGGCTTGTCGATTTTGTTTATCTTTTCAAAGAACCAGCTCCTGGATTCATTGATCCTTAGAATTGTGCTTTTAGTCTCTACATCATTAAATTCTGCTCTGATCTTGTTTATTTCCTTCCTTCTACTTGCTCTGGACTGTCTTTGTTGTTGTTCCTCGAGTTCTTGTAGGCATAGGGTTAGGTTGTTTGTTTGAAATGTTTCTATCTTCTTTAGGTAAGACTGTATTGCTATGAACTTCCCCCTCAGGACTGCCTTTGCTGTGTCCCACGGGTTTTGGGTTGTCGTGTGTTCATTTTCATTTGTTTCCAGATTTTTAAAAATTTCTTCGCTAATTTCATTCTTGACCCATTCATTGTTTAATAGCATGCTATTCAATCTCCATGATTTTGAGTGTTTTGGGTTTTTTCCCTTGGGGTTGGTTTCCAGTTTCAGTCCCTTGTGGTCAGAGAAAATGCTTGGTATGATTTCAATTTTCTTGAGTTTGTTGAGGCTTGTTTTGTGTCCTATCATGTGGTCTATCTTTGAGAATGTTCCATGTGCATTTGAAAAGAATGTATATTTAGCTTCTTTGGGATGAAGGGCTCTCTCTCTCTCTCTCTCTCTCTCTCTCTCTCTCTATATATATATATATATATATATATATATATATATATATATATATATCAGTTAAGTCTATTTCATCTACGGCAATGTTTAATGCCACAATATCTTCATTGAGATTTTGTTTGGAAGATCTGTCCATTTTTGACAATGGGGTGTTAAAATCCCATACTATAATTGTGTTGCTGTCAATATCTTTCTTGAATTCCTCTAAAATTTTCTTTATATATTTTGGTGCTCCTATGTTGCGTGCATATATATTTACAATGTTTATGTCTTTTTGGTTGATTCTTCCCTCGAGTATTATGAAATGACCTTCTGGATCTTTTCATAGTCCTCTTTTTAGTCCCTTTTTAAAAGTATGTATTGTCTGATATGAGTATTGCTACCCTGGCTTTTTTTCCTGTGCATTTGCTTGGAAAATGTGTTTCTAGCCCTTCACTTTTAGTCTGTGTAGGTCTTTAGTCCTCAGGTGTGTCCCTTGTAGGCAGCATATGTGTGGGTCATGCTTTTTTATCCATTCAGCTATTTTATGTCTTTTGATTGGGCATTTAATCCATTTACACTTAAGGTTATTATTGATAGGTACTTATTCATATTCATTGCCAGTACCTGCAATGAATTTTGCAGGCATTCATTTTGTACCTGTGTTTTTCTCTTTCTTTCTCTTTTCATTCCTTTCCTTAAAGAAGTCCCTTCAGCATGTCTTGCAGAGCTGGTTTGGTGGATGTGAATTCTTTTAGGCTTCTTTTATCTTGAAAACTCTTTATTTGGCCTTCTATCTTGATTGAGAGCCTTGCTGGGTAAAGTAGCTTTGGTTGCAGGCCTCTGGTTCTTATTACTTGGAATATTTCTTGCCATTCTCTTTGGGCTTGGAGCATTTCCATTGAGAAGTCAGCAGCTGGCCTTATTGGGGCTCCCTTGTATGTTACTTCCTGTTTCTCCCTTGCTGCCTTTAAGATTCTCTTTGACTTTGAATTTTGCCATTTTAATGGCAAAATTGTGCCATAATTGTGATATGTCTTGGAGTAGACCTCTTTGGGTTTTTTCTGATTGGGATTCTCTACATTTCCTGGATTTGTGTGACTTTTTCTCTCATCGATTAAGGAAGTTTCCCATCATTACTTTTTCAAATAGGTTTTCTATTCCTTGTTCTTCTTCTTCTCCTTCTGGTATCTCTATTATTTGGATATTATTATGTTTCATATTATTTTGCAGTTTTCTTAATTCCTCTTCATTCTTTCTGAACCTATTTTCCTTTTCTTTCTCTTTCTGGGTGTTTCTTCTACTTTGTCCTCCAACTCACTTATCAATCTTCTGCTTCACTGATCCTGCTTTGGATTCCTTGCACTGTGTTCTTCAGTTCAGAAATGACATTCTTCATTTCCTCTTGGCCCTTGTTGATAGTATCTATTTCCTTTTTCATGTTGATAGAGTCTGCAGTGAGTTCATTGTAGTTCTCCTGTAGTTTCTGGTATGTCATTGTGAGCTCTTTAAACTTCCTAACTACCAATGCTTTGAATTCAATATCTAATAGCTGACTTGCCTCTATTTCATCTAGTATTCTTTCTGAGGCTTCCTCCTTTTCTTTCATTTGGGGATTGGTTCTTTGTCTTCCCATTGTCTGTGAGACTCTTCTTGTTAGCTTCAGCTTATTAAATTCATCTGTTCTGGCTCCCTGGGTTTATGGTGTGAACTTCCGTGGTAGAATACCTGTGAGATTCAGTGGTGTAGTCTCCTTGATCTCCCAACCTCACTGGTCTTGGGCTGTCCTTTAAGTTGGCTCTGTGTTTGTGTTTTGATTGTTTTGGGGTCTTTCTTTTGTGGGTCTTTCCCGCCAGTTGGTTAACTGATGGTCACTCTCTCTACCACCTCTTGTAATTTGCTTGTGAGGGCAGGTTGTGTTGAAGCTAGTTCTTCTGTGTGTACAAGGTTTTGAGGATTCTCTTTTGCTCTTGTTCAGTTGTTTATACTGGGTAATTTCTCCACTATTTAGTTGTATTTCCAGATAGGTCCTGGATTGAGGTTTGTGTGGTTTTCACTCCTTCCTTCACTTCTTCTGTTGTTATCTGTTGGCAGTTCCTTTGTTGTTGGGTTTCCTCTTCCAGTGGGTATCCTGGTGTTCACAGCTTCTACATATTCTATTTTGTGATCAGTTGGAGGGGAAGGCACAATGGTTTGAGAAAGCAAGAGAGTATTCTATGATATTTACAGTAGCAGCCTGTAGAGAAGATATAGGAGATCTTTTGGCTATGTGCAGTGTTAACTGAGATTTTTGACCCAACTAGCCACTTTTTAGAAAGCATGGAAAGAAGATAAGACTCTTGTTGGGGAGGAAAAGATTGTGAGTTGGATCTAGAAAGCAGTTGAGGTTGTGGTAGGTCAGATTCTAAGGTAAGGTGAGAGTAAAGGATAGTAAATAGGTGTAGTGTGAAAGAATAGAGTTAACTACTACAGTAATAGAGTTCAGGAAACTGTGAAGTGAGCTAAGATCTGGGAGGGGTGTTGTAAGATATTTACAATTGCATGGAACAGCTATTGTTTACAATAATATTAGAGCAACAATCATGTGACAGAATCTATGTGATCTGGATAACAAGAATGGGGGGGTATAGGACTTTGAGTAGTGTGCTAATGGAGTACAAGTGACGTGAAGGAGAGTAAATTAGCAATACACTGTGGAAGAGAGAATAGGGGAAACCTGTCAAATGATACAATATAACCAGCAAAGCAAAGAAGACTATACAGAAAAAAAGAGGAATACAAAAATACTATTAAAATAAAAGATGTAAGAATAATGAAAAAAATAATACAAATATGAAGTAGCTTGTAGTTTCTCTGCAATAGCAAAGTGAAATTTATCTCATTGTCTCAACTGAGATGGGATGAGATGGGGGCATTGGGATGCCCCCCCTTTGGGTCCAACTCTGGTCCTTTCAGAGTTCCACATTTTTTGTCTCACTTGTGGGTATTAAAGAAAAGGCAGGAGAAGGGAGGAAGAAGAGATAAAATTGGAAAGAAAGAAAGAAGGAATAAAATAAGAAAGAAGGAAGAGAGGGAAAAGGTACTGAAAGATAAAACAATAATAAAAATTTAAAAAATAAAAGATTACTTAAAAAACAAAATAAAACAAAACCCACCTCTTGTTGGTTTCAAAGTGGCCAAACCAGTTTTTCTGGTCTTGCTGGCTACAGCAGGCTGAGGGGCAATTGGTGTGGCCTTTCTTGTGTACTCAGTCTTGCAAACACTCTCCCAAGAGCTAGTCTGGCACCTTTCCCCAGCACCCCAGGAGGGGGATCCAGGTCTTCTTTAGAGTGCTCCTTTCTGGGGGTCACCACTGTGGGCTGGGTGCTGGTGGGAGTGGGCAACTGGCCAGGCTGCCTGGGTCCTGCAGGCTTGGACTTGAACTCTTCCAATGCTACCAGTGCTGTGGGGAAACACAGGTACTTCTGAGCAACCTCAAGATTGCTGCCTGACTGGGTGAGGAGTAACCCCAGCAGCTATCACAGGAAAATCCCCCAAACAATTTTACTTTTTTTAAATTTTATTTATTTATTTTTAGGGAGAGGAGAAGGGAAGTAGAAAGAGAGAGAAACATCAGTGTGTGGTTGCCTCTCACGTGGTCCCGACTGGGAACCTAGCCTGCAACCTAGGCATGTGCTCTGACTGGGAATCCAACCAGCAACCCTTTGGTTCACAGCCTGCGCTCAATCCACTGAACACCAGCCAGGGCCAGTTTTACTTTTTGAGAAATTCCTCCTACTCAAGCCTACTGCTCAGTACAGCCCAATTCTCCAGCCAGACAGGTGATTGATTAACAGGGTCAGTGTCTGTCACTGTGGGGCTCTCAACTCTCCCAAGCCTGGGACAACAGACTTTGCAGGTGATCATGGCCCTTGTGTGTTTGCCTCTTTGTCCTTATTTCCTTCTCTACAATTTCAAGCAGCAAGGTCTCTCCTGGTGCTGCTCAAACCCTGCTTGGTGAGGGAGGGAGGGAGCAGTTGACCAGACTCCCTCCCAAGGACTCTGTGGCAGGCCAGCAGCTCCCAAAGAGTCTGTGGTAGAGCCAGCAGCAGACGCTGGGTGCCGGGCCTGGGGCTATAGCTGAGTCCCAGTGCTGGTCCCTGGGACCTTATTGTCCTGTAGCAGCCTCCGTACCTTCTGGTTTTTCAATGTCCGCTACAATTTCTGGTCTCTTATTTTCATATATGCTGGGGTACTGTTGGCTGTTTGCTCTGTTCCTCCGTAGATTGGCCAGGTTTTTCTCCTGTGTGTAGGGGGAAGTGGAACCTGCTCCCTCCTACTCGTTTGCCATCTTCCAACGTCCAAAACACTATTAAAACTAATGAATTAATTGAGCAGAATTTCAGATGCACAATTAATATACGAATAAGTGCATTTTTCTCACTAATAATGTTCTATCAGCAAGATAAATTAAGAAAATGATTACATTTATAATTACATTGACAAAATAAAATACTTAGGAAAAAGAAGACCTGTATTTTGAAAAGTATAAGACATTAGTGAAAGAAATTAAAGATGACACAAATAAATGGAAAGATATATACCTTGTTTATGGACTGAAAGTTAATATTGTTAAAATAACCATAGTATGCAAAGCAATCTACGGATTCAATGCAGTCTTCATCAAAGTATCAAAGACATTTTTCACAGAAGTAGAACAAAGAATTCTAAAATTTGTATGGAAGCCTTAACATACTGTAAGAGCTAAAGCAATTTTGAGAAAGAAGACATAAGCTGGAGGTAAGCTCCCTTATTCCAAACTGGACTACAGAGCTATCATTCTACCTATCATATATTTATCAACCTATCTATCTAATCTCCCTTCATATATCTATATCCTTCATATCTATATATTTGTATCTATTTATATAGATATAGAAATATATCTATATCTATTTATATAGAGATATATATATTTCTGGCATGGAAACAGACACATAGATTAATGGAATAGAGGGGAGCCCAGAAATAAACCCATGCACATATGGTCAATTAATCTATGCAAGAAGGCAAGGATATACAGTGAAGAAAAGACAGTCTGTTACTGGGGAAAACAGGACAACACCTGCCAAAAAAATAAAAGTGAGTTGCTATCTTATACCATATACAAAAATAAATCCAAAATGGTAAGAAATTGTTTGAAAGACCTAAAACCATAAAACTTCTAGAAGAAAACATAAGCAGTAAGGTCTTTAAGATTGGTCTCAGCAATATTTTTTGGAACAGACTCTTCAGAAAAGGTCAACAAAAGCAATTTTTTTAAAATGGTATCCTATCAAACTAAAAAGTTTTGTGGGAATTGACTGTGGGAGTGGGGGCTGGAATGGGTGGAGGAAGGCAAATGGGGAAAACCTGAGACAACTATAAAAAATAGCAATAAAAATGATTTAATAATAAAAATAAAAAATCTTCCACACAAAAAGTACTAAGACCAAATGGCTTGATTAGTCTTCTCCCAAAAATATATATATAACAAAGGTGTGAAAAAATCATGCATGGGAAGTATTACAAATGATCACAACTGCTTTGAAAAATGTGTTGGCAATTTCTCAAAATGTTAAACATAGAATTATCTTATGACCCAATGATTGATTTCCTTTGGCCAATACCATTTTAAGAGATATAGTGCAAGCAGAAGATTAACACATATTCATTATTTGAAATTGCATTCTTTCTCTCTAGTTAATGTGCAATGAGTGTGCCCAGCATAGCTCAGTGGCTCCAGGATGAAATGAAGTATCAGGAAGTGTCATCTGGGCCAAGCCCTCCTAGATATAATGACATACAGCTTACCTGCAGGCAACTCACATGTGAAGGTACTAAGTAAATGCTTACTGCTATGAAGAACTGATATTGTGTTATACGCCACAGCAAACAAATCCCCTTCTATTTTTTCTGTTCTCTCAGCTGTTCATAAAGTTTGAAAGTAACTTATTAGTTGACCTCAAAAACTCATTCAGTTCTAAAAAATATTGATTATTTACTATATAACTGAACAATTTGAAAACAAAATGAAGGAACACATACTATTTACATATTCAACTAGAACTTTAGGACACATCAAAAAAATTCAGAATATAATGAAAAGTACATTACTTTTAATCAGAAACTTTGGAAAATTTATCACTGATGCCATTTCATTACTCAACCCAAAGTGTGTTGTCTTCTGAATTTTTCTGATTCTTACCTTTCTAAATGCACACATCTTTTCTGCCATCAACTTGAACTTTTATTTTTAAAAAGATTATAAAATTATATTTTAAATTGCTTTATATGTTATAGACATCGTCTCTATTTTCATGCACTGTTACATATTTAAAAAATCAATTAATATTGGCAGGTTTGATTTGTTATGATTGGTACCACATTACTTCAATAAGCTAAGGCTAACCCCATATCCAAAACTGTTTGAATAAATGTAAATTATTTTTTAAGTGTTACATAATTATAGCTATTCTAAGTCATCACCAGTTATTAATTTCAATTCTATCTGACACTATTTTGCTTAATCAATTTCATTCATTTTTCCCACCTTTTTGTAAATCACTTCAACTGCTGAATTAACATTTCTGTAAAAGGTCATCTACAAAATATTCTGATAGACTCTTCCTCCTAGGTAGGCTATTCTGCCTCTAAACTTCTGAAATCTGTAGTTAATACTCATTTTGACTCCTTAGCTTCTAAACTGTTTCATTTTTGTCTCATTTGATGAATCAGAGGGATATCATAATATTCTTTGTGGAGTTGGAAAGAATTGTTCAAGGCAAATTTTAATATTGAAACTATATCTATGCACAAATGCACACGTCCAGATTGTACTTTTCAACCCTTTTCAAAATGTAAAATGTGGTTCTGTAATGGGAGTCTCTGACAGCTTTCACTGCGTTTGAGACTCTGAAGTGAATTTAAGTTTATATAATCTCATATTAAAGGACAGGAAAATAAGGTAGAAAAATACTTTCCTTAAAACTTAAATTTCTGAGGTTAGTTTGATGTCTCAACCTCAGTAACCTCAGGTGCCATAGCAACAAACTATTCTTTATGATTGAGAAATACTGTCATCAACCTGTAGACATGCTGCTGATTTAAAAAATTATCCTTACCCAAGGACATTTTTTTTCATTGCTTTTGGAGAGAGAGAGAAACATCAATGTGAGAAACATCCATTGGCTGCCTTCTCGAATGCACCACAACCCAGGTTTGAAGTGCAGCCTGAATATATGCTTGACTGGCAATCAAACCTGTGACCCATCAGTCTATGGGACGATGCTCCAGTCAATTGAGTAACATAGAGCAGGGCCATGCTTCTGATTTAATGGATAATGGTTAGGAGAGTGAAGTAAAGTAATCTCACAGTCTAAGATCTGTAGATTCTTGATAACCATTTCATCCTGGACACTTAACAGCATGCAGGATTGGCCAAAAAGTTCATTTAGTTTTTTTTTCTGTATAATGGTTCTAGTAATGCTTAGTTGTCTTAAACTTCATTTGAAACAAATGTGTTAGATTGTATCATGACAGCTGTCATATCGGCATTCATCTAAAAAATTATCCAAATTAGTGGACTTTGGTGCAGCCATTTTAATATTGAAGGTGGAAGGAAATGTACTTTTTTGGCATATACTTTATTATTTCAGGAAAGTTAAAAACACAATTGAAATGCAAAAAAAATCTGCAGTGTGTGGAGAAGGTGCTGTGACTGATTGAACATATCAAAAGTGATTTGTTAGGTTTCTCTGACCTACTGACATTTTAGCTAAGTAAGTCTTTGTCTTATACATTGGAAGGTATATAGCAGCACCCTTGGCTTCTACCGATTAGAAGCCAATAACAGGAGATAGCCCAAATCAATAAAGTTATTGGTGAAAATGACAAATGTGTCTTTTATTTTATGGATAAAACTAAACAGACATTTTGACCAACTTAACATTTTTCAACCTTTGATATTTTCCAGTAGAGAAAGAGATATTATGTCCTATCAAATGATGTTGAAAAATAAGTACCTACTGTGTGCCAGACTGAAACAGGAGCACACCATAAATATTGTGCTACCTCCATAATCTCCAATTTCTATTTGGAAAAGACTTGGGCAACAGCAATAAAGGAAGAAATCATTTTGATTGTTCACAATATCAGGTCTGTGTTTCACAATATCTTCTCTGATTCACACAGTCAAGTAAAAAATTTATACAAAAATTACTGTGTTCAGTAAAATAAGGATCCTGAAAGGTACCCATGTCATAATCAGAATCTGTCAATATGTTGGTTCACATGGCAAAAGGGACTTTGCAAGTGTGAGTAAGTTAAGGACCCTGAGGTGGTAATATTACCTTCAATTTCAGTTTGACCTGATGTGAACACATAAGTTCTTATGAGAGGAAAGCAGATATGATCATGAAAACAGAGGTTGAATTATTGTGGGGGCAGACGCCCAGCAAGGAGAGTGGACTCCCAAAGCTTAAAAAGACCAGGAAGTGGATTCTCCCCTCCAGCCTGCAGAAGCAATGCATCCCTGACACCAACCAGATTTTAGCCAAGTGAAACTGTCTTCTGATTTCTTATTTCCGGGATTAGGAAATAATACATTTTTATTGGATTAAGCCATTAAATTCACATTAAATTGTTAACAACAGCAATAGAAAACTAATATATCCATAATTGCACAAGTAGTTTTTTTCTCTTCTAATATAGTTTTCATTAAAGGACAATACATATGGAGAGGCTTTACCAAAAATTATAGTTCTTTAAAGACTCTCCCTAAATTAATATGTATTATATATTATATTATACACACACATGCACACACATATATTACAGCATACATATAGGAAATTTATTTATTTATCTATTTATTTTAAGTACATTTTATTGATTATGCTATTACCATTATCCCATTTTTTTCTCCCCTTTATTCCCTTTCACCTGGTACCACCATTTCTTCCAACATTCCCCTCCCTTTAGTTCATGTCCATGGGTTGTACATATAAGTTCTTCGGCTTCTCCATTTTCTATACTGTTCTTAACCCTCCCCTGTCTACTTTGTGCCTATCAGTTATGCTTCTTATTCTGTGTATCTTTTTCCCCATTCTCTCCCATCACCCTCCCCACTGATAACCCTACATGTGATCTCCATTTCTGTGATTCTGTTCCTATTCTAGTTATTTGCTTAAGTTTTATTTGTTTGTTTGTTTTTTAGGTTCAGTTGTTGAGAGTTGTGAGTTTGTTGTCATTTTACTGTTCATATTTTTGATCTTCTTCTTTTTCTTAGATAAGTCTCTTTAACATTTCATATAATAAGGGCTTGGTGATAATGAACTCCTTGAACTTTACCTTACCTGGTAAGCACTTTATCTGCCCTTGTATTCTAAATACAGCTTTGCTGTATCCAGCTTTGCTGGATAGAGCAAACTTGAATACATGTCCTTGCTTTTCATGACTGAATAAATATTTCTTTCCAGCCCCTTCTTGCTTATAAGATTTCTTTTAAAAAATGAGCTAATAGTCTTATGAGAACTACTGTGCAGGTAATCTCTTTTTTTTTCTCTTGCTGCTTTTAAGATTTTTCCCTTATGTTAAAATTTGGATAATTTAATTATGATGTGTCTTGGTGTGTTCCTCTTTGGGTCCAACTTGTTTGAGACTGTATGCGCTTCTTGGACTTGTATGTCTATTTCCTTCACCAGATTGGGAGAGTTTTCTTTCACTATTTGTTCAAATAAGTTTTCAATTTTTTGCTCTTTCTCTTCTCTTTCTAGCATCCCTATGATTTAGATGTTTGAACATTTAGCATCCAAAACCTCTCCTCATTTTTTTGAAATCTTGTTTCTTCATTCTGTTCTAGTTGAATATTTATTTATTCCTTCTGTTCCAAATGGTTAATTTAAGTCCTGGTTCCCTTCCCTTCAACTGGTGGTTCCCTGTATATTTTGCTTTATTTCACTTTGTATAGCTTTCACTTTTTCCTTTATTTTGTGGACATAATCATTGCTCTGAACATCCTGATTAGCAGTGTTTTGAACTCTGCATATAATAGGTTCACTATCTCCTGGTCACTTAAGTCTTTTTCTGGAGTTTTGATCTATTCTTTCATTTGGACCATATTTTTTGTCTCAATGGACCTGTTATGTTGTAAGGGATGAAGCCTTAGCTATTCACCAAGGCAGGGCAACCCACATCACTGTAGGTAGGGAGGGGTCAGGAAGGGTACAGTGCTGCTTGCTTGGCTTTCACCCAGGTTTCTCTGACTTCCCCTGCCAGCCACAAACAAATTTTTCTCTTCAAGATACTGTCCTGGTGCTGATATGGGCTTGGGTATATTCTGGGACCCTGTGGGCCCCTCTAATTATCTCTCTTGTGAGACTAGCAGTCTCTCCCACCACAACAATCCCCACAGGTTTTTATAGCCATAAAAAGGCTATAGTTTCCCACACTAGAATCCTGGGTTGTACAGTCTGTCTCACTGCTCAGTTGTTCCTCCTGGTTTATCCACATGCAGATGGGCCTGCCTGATCCACCAGCCACTGCCTTGCTGGGTGTCTTCTCTACCCTAGCTGTCTGTCTCTGCTTTTCCTACAAGTTTGGATAAATGTTTCTTTTTCAAATCCTTGGTTGTTGGACTCCCATACAGTTTAGTTTTTCTGGCAGTTTTAGTTGTTTTTATTTTTTTTAATTGGTTGTTTTGGTTGGAACAAGATATGCTTCTTTTAGTTGTGTGAGGAAGCGAAACATATCTACCTACACCTCCATCTTGGCTGGAACAAGCAGAAATATAGGGAATATTTAAATGCTCCTTATGTATAGCTTTTCAGCTGTGATGCTGCTATTGCATTCAAAGACAAGCAAAAAACCAATTTTATGTATTTAGTAATAAAATCTGTGTACTTCTGTTAGATTGTAGTTATTTATTTTTAGAGAAAGAGAAAAAAACATCAATGTCTGGTTGCCTCTTGCACACCCCCTATTGGGGATCTGGCCTACAACCTAGGCATGTGCCCTGCCTGGGAATCAGATTGGTGACCTTTTGGTTCACAGCCCAGCACTGAATCTACTGAGCCACATCAGCCAGAGCCTGTGTACATTTTTAAAGTTTGTTCTTAAAATAGAGATCATCTGTCAAGCAACCATTTATTTCTCTTTCCTTTTTTAAATTGATTTTTGGGGTGACATTAACAAAATTATATCTTTCAAGTGTACAATTCTATAATACATCATCTGTATATTTTACTGTGTCCTCACCACCTTAATCACCATTTATCCCCTATTATTTTACCTCTTTCCACCCCCCTTTCTCTCTGGTAACCACCATGCTATTGTCTGTGTGTATGAGCTTTTTGGTTTTTTTTAAATCCTCATTCAAGGACTTTTTTTTTCTTGCTTCAGGAGAAAGAGAGAGAGAAACACTGATGTGAGAGAGAAGCCCTTTGGTTGTCTCTCCTATGAGCAACCTGACCAGGAACTGAACCCACAACCTGGGTACAAGCACTGACCTGGAATGGAACCAGTGACCTTTTGGTCTACAGAAGGGGATGCTGCCCCAACCAGTCCCCCAGAAATAATGATGAAAATGCTGTGCAAGTGTTCATGTAGAAATATTTTCAGTATATCTATTTTATCACTCCATCATCTGAAAACCACTATCAGTTGTTTTGTCCATCAGTTTTGAGAACAGAAGAACGAACACACAAGAAGAGTAGATGTGTGTGAGTATACATACAAACACACACATTAACAGAAAGCTTTCTTAACAACCAGATGTAAATTAGGCATCAGAAGGCACCCATGAACAAATATATTTTTCTCACCAAATCTGGAAACAGTCTAAAAATACCTTAAATACCTCCTCATATTAAAACTGGAAGAGACTGAAAAACAATACTTAAGGTTGAGGAAAGAAGACAAGAATGGCCCGATATATTGTTTTATAAATCTCTTACATAAATATCTTATAATAGGTTTGACCTTTGGCACCTCCTTTATTTTTTATGCAAATAAAACGCCTACAAATAAGAATGACCTTACTTCCAAGTAAGGTCTGAGTTTATGGAAGGATATAAATTTTGGATGGAACACTATCCAACCCAGTACTATCTCCAACTATTTTCTACTTGGAGGTGTGGGCCCTCATCTGTAGAAAGTGTTTCTCCAGTTATAAATAAACTGACTACATGACTTTTCAGGTGAGTAGACCTGCTTCTGATCATTGTTCTTCTTAGGTGGCATGATAGTTCCAAGAAGGCTGCCCCTTACCACTTCCCTAGGCAATATTTACCTCAAATCCATGCCATCAAATTCATTCTGAATTCCTCTGGCTTCATGAAATTTCTTCACTGTGGTCCTGTTGAGAGCTTAGTTCAGAGAGTGAGACAAACAATAAAATTTACAGGTAAAATTTACAATAAAAGATACTTTGTAGGAGAAAGAACTTGAAAAAGGAATATATAAATAAAAACTATTATCTCTCATAGAAAGATAAAACTATCACCCATAAAATGAAATAGGTATAGTTACTATAAAAAAGAAATTTTCTGAGATCATGATTTAGCTCTCAGAATAATAAAACATAGTAACAAAAGATTAAAACTTAATGAAAAGATTGTGAGATAAACATGCTATCTTCCTGAAAATAAAGTAAAAATGTAAAAAGATAAAAAATTATTTTACAGATGATTTGAAGGCTGAATTTTAACCTAGATTTTACCAGGATAAAAATACTTTGGAAGTATATCAGTGAAAACTTACAAGTTGAAATAAAAAAAAATTCCTGTTATCAAATATTAGGACTACCTTAATTAAAAGAGTAAAATTAACAGTTTTAAAATAGCTCATATTTAAATATGTATGACAATCATAATAATCATATATTTATCTTGGCAATATCCTGGAGGGTGGAATGGTAACTTGCCTGAGACTGAAGAAAACAAGACTATGCTCATCCTTACCTCTAAGCTGATGAGTAACAGAAAAAGAACTGATTACCTTTCTGTCATTCAGTTTCTTCCTGTTGGGTTGTTGATCTTTGAATTCTTTTAAAGATCAAACCTCCTACATCTTAATACTAAATACTTACTAAAGCTGCAGCATCTGTGTATGTGGGCACATGTATTTTACATTTTTGCTTTTCTTAGCCACAGATGCATGCGCATGTCACAGAGCTCTGGTTAGATGGCTTCTGTGTTATTCGCACTGGACACCGTTTGTTCCCACTTTAATTATTCACTCCTGGGGCCAGCCAGTTGCATCTTGTTTTAGGCCTGCCGCACAGTTGCCAGCTGCCCAGTGGGACATCAAAGGGACTCTGAATTGGCAGAAAAAGTTGATAAATGATACGGAGTGAGGGCCACTTTGAAGTCCTGCAGTGTCACCAAAAATACCACAGTGAAACCAAAACAATAAGAAGTAGGGGGCAGGGCAGGGGCCACCAGGAGAAATGTTCCTCCGGGGATAGAAAAACAGTTCCCAGGAAAAGTATTAACAAGAAAAAAAGATGATAGCATAACAGGAAAAAAATAAAAGTAAGAAAGAATATATGAATCTTTCTGTTTTGTTTAAAAAATGCTCTAAAATCCATGACGAGTGAGCTCCAGAGACTTGTATTTAATGCACTGTTGGGATTGCTATTTCAACGTGTCTGCCTATGAACTGTGAGATGACAGTGTGAAGAGACACTCCTTATGTGGACTTTTATTCTGAACATTGTCTCCTCTGTTTCATCATCTGCTTCATTTTTTAAAAGTACGCTTGACTACGCAAGAAAGGGTCAGAAAAAGCAGCGGGCGTAGTGATACCTATTTAGTGGTATGCGAATCCACTTGATGTGAATTCTCAAAAGTAGAAGTGAAAAAGCACGATTACTCATAAGGAAACACCAGCAGAACCAGGTGCACGTGTGTCGAGCAACACACCCAGGCAGAAATAAACCTCATTAAGGCAGCAGCTGCTTATTGGATTTTTCCAACTCTTGGCTGAAGAATCAATGTTAGAGTCAGATAAGACTTAAAGGAAACATTTCAGATAGCTTTTACAGAATCTCTAGAAATTCTTCATACAGAGTGTATAAGGAGAATGAACAGTTTGGGGAGAAAATTAAATGTACACTCTAAAAGGAGAACAATTTTTGTTGTAATACAAATGAAGTAGTATATACATATACTACTTCATTATAGCATATATATATATTTACAATGAAATTATGAACATCTTTAGCCAGTTTGACTAAGGAGACTCTCCACATCCGGTGGATCTTGGTGCCACATTTGTTCTGGGAAAACCTACTACTCTGGATATCTAGTTGTGATTTTCTAATAAATTTTCTCAAAACACTGCCTTTATAACTGAGTTTTGGAGGGTATATATCCCAGTCCACAAAACCAGATCTACATGATATATAACTTCATTTACATATTGAATATATACAAATTTAACGTGTTAATTGAATGTGTCAATTTTTTAATAATTCTTTTAATACCAAGGTATTCACGGACACGGGATGGATATGGGTGTGCTAGAACCTGGTTTCCACACGACTGGTCCATGTCGGCATCCCTTGCTTGGTCCATGCTGGGGCATCTCTCAATCCTCTTGACTAGATAACTTCAGATCCAACAGCGTTCCCAGTTAATTCTGTGCCATGACAGTGTGGAGAGACACTCCTTATGTGGACTTTTATGGAAGGAGTAAAAGATACTTTTACTTTCACATTAAGACACTTTTAGGTTTCACGTAAAAGACACATTTACGTGGACTGGCAACACAGTAGTCATTCTTGCCCTTCTAGGTCATACTGGTGCAACAGAAACAAATGAAGCAGCAATGTGTGCCCAAGCACATCATAAAACAACTTCTAATCTCAGGTGTTGCCACTTCTCCATGCTGTAAGTCACCTCAGCTCTCAAACTCAGAAACCTAGTGGGATTTTCACTGCCTCCTTGTTTTCTGCAGGGGAAGCAAGCCATAGAGGCTCTTTCTCAACTGGCCCACTAACTGTATACTCTCAACACTTTTCCTCTCATCCTTGGAATCTACCATTATCTCCTTTCAGACTTGCAGGGTCCTCCAATACTCTGCTTTTATGACATATCATTTCTAATCCAAATTCTTACTGTAACCAAAATCTTCTCATTTTCATGAAGGCAAGGGTCTCTTAGGGTAGCTTCAAGCTCAATGCAGGTAACACAAGTGAGTCCAGTAGATGAAAGATGATAGAGGTAACTGATACTGTGCCTCAGTGCTGGGTACACACATACTTGAGCAGGAACTAAGGCTGATGGAAGAGCATGTGTCTGGAAAAGCAGACAGCTGATAATCAGATCATTCCACAGTTGTCTTGTGGAAAAATGCCCCAGTTTCAATCTCTCCTGAATCTTTTAGAGAAGCTACAAGGATAGATATAAATATTAAATCTTCCAATTTCAAAATGTTGGCCACTATTTCTATTTTAAAACAATGTGTGGGCCAACATCACAGTAACCAATAAAGCATTTCTCCAAGAGAGATTTGGCCTGAACACTGCTAATTTGAGACCTCTGCTTTAAGTTCTTTGCACTTTTAGAAACCGAAGCCAGAAACAGATTTCTTAAGTTATATTCTCCGCAGTGACCTATATCCTTCCCTTGTGGCAATGAACTGAGAATGTCCTAGTTGTTTGAATTAGAGAAAAAGAAGGGAAATTCAGGGTAAAAAAACAGCCCTCAAAAGCAAGTTAATAATTCAAAAATATCAGCCCGCTGTTGATGATTTGCTTCCCTGAGTTCAGCATGCTGATGTTCTCTGCCCCCTCTCCAATGCCTTCTTTTTGAGGGACTGTTGAAATCCTCCAAAGATGAATACTTTCCTAAATGAAATAAAACTGTTAAAAAATCTTAGCTAATGTAGACACCTGGACCTGGATATTTCCTTAAGCAATAGAGATCTAGGCTCAGAGATAGCTTTACTCAATATAGGGCCACGTTGAAAGGAAAAACCTCCTTTTCTTCTTACCTCAATTTTTATTTACTCCTAAATCCAATTTTTCTCACAACAGCCTGAGCGTTTTACTTCAAATTTAATTTTTTTTCTATCCAAGGACAAAAAGGATATTTCTTTCTGTTTCCCACCAGAATGTAAACTTCAAATAATCAGGGACTGTTACTAGTAGACAGTCTGTCTGGAATGCCACGGGAGTCCTCAGGAGAATTTCTTACACTGAGCCTAAGAAGCTAGAAATATCGATGGATAGGGCCTGAATTCAGGAAAAGCCAAGGAGATGATTTTATAGGAAACAGCCCCTCCTCTGGCCTTACTGGACTGGGGGTGGGACCAGGGGAGGGCAGGCACATGCCCCATAGAAGTCGAAATGGCACAGAGGGAGGTTCTGACGGAAGAGGCCTGTCGGTCTAGCCTGGGGAAAGACAGGGCTGGTTGAGAGGTGGACCCGCCTGAAACACGCAAAAAATTAGGAAATTGATTTGTCATTTTGAGAAAGTGCCTGGGCTGTCCCATACCCAAACTGATATAATCCCGGGGGAACACAGAAAGCTCTCTAACTCTTGCTTGTGGCTGGGGTGCTCCTGACCTGCACTCATGGGTGTATTTAGGGCATTCGTCTGTTCTTTCCATGGGCCGCGTGGCTTAGCAACCACGTGGCCCATGGCCTCTAGGAGAGAGCCACTCTCTCTCTCCACCACCTGGTATTGCATTCACCAGTACATTCACGTTCTCTCTCCTGGAAGCACGCGACTCTGCAGCCTTAGCGTTTGCATAACCCATGGCTTCTCTGGCTCCACGCACAAGCTCCAGAGGAAAGCACTGAATGAAAAGCATCTGGGAACAAGCTATGCTACATGGATGTTAAGTATGACCGCTTAGCAGCGGCCTGCAGGCTCCGAAGGACTTGACTTTAAATTGGAGCAGGAACTCTGGATCCTGGCTTTTCATTTGTTCTTACTGGAGGAGATGATACCACCATTCTCCCAGAGAGTGCAGCACGTGAATAAAACCTTTTTCCTTTTGCAACAGCATCTGCCTCATGAATTTGGCTTTTGTGGTGACAGCCAGCCAAATTCCCATTTTTGTTCAATAATAGGACCATATCTGACTTTTTCATAGTCACCCAGCATGATGCCTGAAATAAAGCAAGTATTCCTCCACAGGTATTTTTTGAATGAATGGATAATTGAATATCTGATTTTTTGATGGACTTTTTAGTTGTCTTTCACAACTTGCCATTTGAACCTTATTTATGAAATTAAAGTATATTGCTAGAGAGAAATTTGTGCCCTGGGGGGGTATTTAAGTATTTCATTTGCAGGAATGACATTATAAAAATGAACACTGGGGAGACAAATATATGAAGAAAATAGAAGGATTTTACAAAGAATCAGGAGTATCTGAATTCCTACTATTCCAGGATAAAGGGTGGGTTATACTGTATTTTTCTAGGATTACCTATGGTCAGGAGTAGCACAAACTGAGAGTCAGTTTAATTTCACTATATCTTAGAACTTGGTTGATAGAAGGTAAGGGAGGCCATACTTTGTGATTACTCTGCCATGATTCTCTGTGAAAATGCAAGGAGCTGGGCTAAACATAACTGACAGGATCTTCTAGCAGAAAAGTTAACAGACACACACACACACATTTTTTGGAGAGGTTTGTAGTAATGTGTCAGAGTCCTTAGTATAAACATCTGAAGATGAGCAGCAGAGATGGAACAAGTCAGAAAGGGGAAATAATTAAAACAGCAATGGCCAACTCAGTCTGCTGAGCAGAATGGTAACTAAGGGTAATTAGTGGAAGTTTCCTTAGCTCACCATCACTAAGAACAATCATGTCTCAGCAGAATAAAGGGATCAGTATACTAAATCAACTAGTTTGGTATACTTGTACTTCTTTTTATCTTCGGCTTTATATTTCAATAAATAACATAGGGTGGAAAGAGCATAATAAAACTCCACTATTAGTTGGATTTTGAATTTTTATATTCATCCAGTCCACTGCCCCATGATCTTCAACAAATAGGGTTGAGATGTTGAGCTCCTAAGGTGTTGGGTTATGTTTGATTTGAGATCTTTCATCATTTTTATTTTTTTAATTTTTAAAGATTTTATTTATTTATATTTAGAGAGAGGGAAAGGGAGAGGGAAGAGAGAGAGAGAAACATCAGTGTGTGGTTGCCTCTCACATACCCCCTACTGGGGACCTGCCCTGCAACCCAGGCATGTGCCCTGATTGGGAATAAAACCGGCGACTCTTTGGTTTGCAGGTTGGCACTGAATCTACTGAGCCACAACAACTGGAGTCATCATTTTTAATATACACCGTTAGTGCCACACATTTCTCTATAAGCTTAGTGTCACACAGTAAGTGTTGGTATTTTGTTTTTTCATTTTCATCTCAAAATATTTTTTTTATTTTCACTGATTATTTCTTATTTGAATCCTTTGTTATTCAGGAGTGTGTTGTTCAATTTTCATATGTTTGTGAAATGCCCATACTTCCTTTTCCTATATAATTTATTTCAAATTTTACCAAAAAGCATATTTTGTATGATTTCAGTTCTCTGGAGTACACTGAAGTTTTTTTAAGGCCTAACATATGGTTTATTCAGGAGAAAGTTCCAAGTACACTTGGAATCATCTGTATTGTTCCTATCTTGTGTATAAAGTTCTATAAATTCTTGTTTGTTTTTGCTTGTTTATAGAGTTATTCAAGTCTTTTACTTCCTGTTGACCTTTGGCCTATTTGGTCTATACATTACTGGAAGGTATGATATTAAGGTCTCAAATTATTCATTTGAATTATCATTCTCTCCCTTCAATTATGCCATTTTTGCTTCATGTATTTTGGAATCTAGTTGTGTGTATATATATATATATATATATATATATATTTATTTATTCATAATTGTTATAACTTTCTGATAGATGATGCTTTTGTCAGTATAAAATGTTCTTCTTTGTGACTAGTAACAATTTTTGTCTTAAAGTCTATTTTGTTTTATATTAGTATAGCCACTTCAACTCTCTTAAATTACTATTTCCTTATAGTATCTTCTATCCTTTTACTTTTTGTTCCTTTTGTTATATTTTTTGAGTTATTTTATCTGGTTGTCCTAGTGGATATAATTAACATTTAATATAAGCAATGCAGTTCATATTAATACCAGTTTAATTTTAATACTATATAAAAACTCTCTTCCAATAGAGATCCATTTCCTTTTCAAATATTTTTGCTATTATTGTTACCCAAATTATGTTTTTATTATTTATAAGCCCACTAACATGTCTTCATAATTGTTACTTTATTCATGTTTTGTAAGTGTGGCAGGAGAGGGAAAGGACTACAGACAAATCTACTTTTAGGTGGTCTATTACATTTCCCTGTGTAGTTACTGTTACTGTGCTTCTCTGTGTGTGTGTGTGTGTGTGTGTGTGTGTGTGTGTGTGTGTGTGTGTATGCAGGTTTCTGTCTAGTTTCATTTCATTTCAGCCTGAGAACTCTCTTAATGATTCTTGTAGTGCAGGGGCTGGTTAGCAACAATTTGGGGGGGAAAATTTTTTAAATGTCTTAACTCTTTCTTTATTTTTGAAGCAGGACTATGATGGATATAGAATTCTTGCAGAAAGTATGTTTTTTAATTCAGCATTTTCAATGTCATTTTGTTGCCTTCTGGACTTCAGTTTCTGACAAGCATTCAGTGGTTAACCTTTCAATACAAATATGACTCTTTGTATGTGATGAGTCATATTTCTCTTTCTGTTTGGAAGATTCTCTCTTTGTCTTTTCTTTGAAAATGTGATTATGTGTTGCCCAGATGTGGATCTTTTGCAATTACACAGCTTTGATTTCACTGCACTTCTGGGATGTGTTGATTAATACTTTTTAGATTAAATTTGGGAGGATTTGGTTCTGTTTTCTTACTGTTCTTTCTATAACTTTCACTCTCTCTTCTACCCCTGGGTTCATATTATGCATACATTAGTGTGTTTGTTGGTATCCCCCAGGTCTCTATTTGCTGCTTTATGTCATTTTTCTTTTTTTCTGAAGACTAGATAATCTCATTTGACATATTTTTAGATTCACTTATTCTTGTTTTTCTGCTACCACAAATCTGCTCTTGATCTCCTCTAGTAAAAATTTTATTTCAGTTATTATAGCTTTCAACTCCAGTGTTTTAATGTAGATTTTTTCCTCTAACTTTACTATCTTATTTATATTTTTACTTGGTGAAACATTGTTTTCTACTACCATGTTCAGTCCTATGAACATAGTTCTTTTAGTTTTTTGAATATATATATATATATATATATATATATATAATCTTGTGGTTTTTAGACAAACACAAGAGGATAGAGCTTTCCCACTGAGTAAGCCCTGGATCTGGTCATACAGAGATAAGTCTTTGCATGAGGCTTTCCTAGGGAGCCACCAGACAGGTCAGATCATGACAGTGTATGGGGATGGAGCTTTCTGGGAATCTGCAAATCCATTCTTCCATCTTTAGTGGCTGCTAGGTTCCTATGACCTTGGCAGTGAGACTACTCATTTTCTATGCTCACGGTGCCCTATGAAGGAGCAATGGAGATATGGTAAGTTAAACTGCCACAGAATTCACTGTTTTGTTTGTTTTTTAAGTTTTTTTAAATTATATTTTTATCACTATTATCTCCCTTATTCCCCCACCTCCACAATCACTACACTGTGTTCCATGTCCATGAGTTCTTTTTCCTTCTTTCTCCATGTCTCCACCCCACCTCCCTCCACCCCTTAGCTTCATCCTGCTCTCCATCTATGAGTTTGTCTATATTTTGCTTATTAGTTCAGTTTGTTCATTAGATTCCACATATGAGTGAAATCATATGGTATTTGTCTTTCTCTAATTTGCTTATTTCACTTAGCATAATGTTCTCCATGTCCATCCATACCGTTGCCAAGGTTAAAGCTTTCTTTTTTATAGCTGAATAGTATTCCATTATATAGAGATTAAACTATTTTCTTGAGTAAACACTACCTAAATTGCTAAAAGTATTTAGTTAATTTTCAGAGTTCTGAAGAAGTTAATTTTCACAACTTCTCTTGTGTTTTTATTGTTTTTATGTAGGAGCACATTTTCAGAAATCATTACTCCATCCTCCTAGAAGTATTAATCTTTGTTGGTATAATTTCGATCACTTAAATAATATGGTATTTGCCAAGCTTCTCAAGCTAAAAATTATTTATCTTATAATAATAATAATTTTATGGAGAAGTAAATAGGGCCTGTGAAGTTATCTTGTTTCTAATGGGTATTTCTATTTATTTATTAATTTATGGACTATTATTTTATTCAATGACTTATAATTGTTGTTGCTATTATTTATTTTAATAATCAAATCATCCTAGAGTTGCTCAGTGTAAGCCATTTTAAGCAGGTTTTTGCCTTTTGATATGCCTGCATTATTCTGAGGGTCATTTCTATAAAAAATACATGTTCTAGATCATCTTTTATTTTCCTTACCAGGCCCTGAAATACAATATTTCCCTGAGGTGCTCTGGTTGCTTTTCATGGAAAGCAGTATATGGAAACCAAGACCTGTATACTAGCTGTACCTACTTTTACAAGTGCTGCTGTGTCCAGTGCTTTGCAGTTGACAGAGTTAGGGAATATATGTATACGTGTGTGTGGTTTGCATGTGCATATATGCATTAATTATGCATGTACAAGTATATGTAACATTTGGTATATATTATGTTATATAACATTTTTGTATATTTTACTTTTATAAATAGCCATATAAGGGAGTTGGCAAAGTAGTTTTATGGTTGGTCCTGTGTTAAAAGACATACAGGGTTTGACTATTACAATAGCTTTATTAACTCTGTGCTTTATGTACTCACAACTGTAACCTACTTTTCCATACCCCATATATTGAAAACTTAGACTGCATTCTAATAACTCAAATTTTGTTTATACAAAAAAACCCTTTATTCTCTTTCCTCTCTTCTCATATGTATCCTCCATTTCCTGCAACTACCCTTACCATAAATATATTTACTCATTTAAACAAATCTTCCTCTGTAAAACCAACTTCCATTGCCATTATCTCCATGCCAACATCTCCCTTACTTAGCTTTGGCTCAAAGGCACCAGACCACATCACATGGAAGTTCTTTATATGGCTCTGAGCTAAACCACTGCCCCTAAAACACCCTTCTCATGTGCACTGACACTGAAACCTTGTACTGGACTTCTGCCTTATCAGAAGTCCTCCTCACTCCTCTCGTCTCTGACCCCCTGTGCTGCATGGCATCCTTTCTCCTCTGAGGGTACCTTTTTTATCCCATGTAGGCACAGCTCCTTTCTAGCCAGCCACCATTCACACAAATGCCTTACTCCTTCTGCCTACACTCTGACATAGAATTTCTGGTTGCCTTCAGCAGGCAAACACTCCTTATGCCAGTTGGACCCAATACTCTGATCAGTCTATCGCTCTGTGTAGAGGTCTTCCTCCACATGCTAGCTTAGATGGTGCCCCTCATCTGCATCCACAGTGTGGCTAAGCAACCCCTGTGCCCAGTGCTACCATACACAACCTTGCATAATGGCTGTCAGAGTAAACTGACCAAGAAGGAAAAGCAAAAGAAAGGGAAAAGGAAGAAACCTCTTGGAAATTTTACATCTTGTTTTTATACAATATTCCATATATCCTAGAGTTGCACAAATATAATTTGTCTAGTAAAGTAAATACATTTTGCTACTGTGTCTTTCAGAATAGTGCAGTTTTTTGGAATGCTAAAATCTTTGACCAACTGCTAAATTTTGTTTATAGCATACATTTCTTAGTTTGAAGCAGTTCTTAAAGAATGAAGGCACACAAGGTCAATGACTTCAGATTTTCTGGTTGAATTTACAGAAATACATTCTTGTATAACTCAAATGACAAATTGTGTTACTCATAAGGGAGTACCAAAATTGTTCCCACATACTACCCAAATACTTTTGTATTTTTACTGGTTTAAAATGTAAAAAGCAAGTAATTTACAAATAGTTTATAGCCTTGGAAATTATTTATAATTAAACAAAACTTGGAACACTGTAATCATTTGCAACAATACATAAATATATTCTACATAAAGGGATTACTAGGTAAATAGATCGATAGATAGATGGTAGATATAAAGAGATATATATACTGTCCTACATAGTGCCTTTGTGTATCAAGCATACATATTAGCCATATGTTGATATGTACTATGACTATATGAACACAGTTAACACATATATTATCATGCATGGCCATTTCAGGAGTATTCATTTTCATTAGATTAAAAATTGAGGCTTAAAACATGTGTCCCCTTTATTTGGGAGATCAATCATTGTTGATTTTCATTCTCATAGGTATCTTGCAAAAATGAAATAGAAAAGGAAAATAAGCTCCACAGTTAGTTAGTTTTTGTAATTTCAACCTGATATCCTGAGAAAAGTTAAGAAAATAGGAAGAAAAATAGAAAAATCCACTAACAATTTTTCTGTCATTAACTGAATTCACTTTAACTGACAGAAGTAAGGAATGTTGAAGTTCAAATAAGGAAATGTAATGGCATCATCATTCTTTAAATAAAATAAAGAGGGGAGAAATGTACTGTCAATTGTTGATAATTACCATGTTAACCTATAAATGATTCAGTGATTCTATATTCTCTAGATTTGAGGACAGGGAGGGGTATTAAAATAATGGATTACTTCCTATATTTGTGTACAGATAAATTTTTAACAATCTAAAAGTTAAAAATTCAGGGGGAAAACATGAGGAATTACATTGCAAAAGCCATAATTGCAGCAAAATCAATTATACAATTTTTCTTGATCTCATTTGAAGCTTTGACATCACACATTCTGTTTATTTGCTTCTGGCCTAATAATCCTCTGCATGCTGGGAAAAATCTTTGTTCTCTGATAGAAGTAATAAAGCTGTCTGCACGATTCCCTCTTGTGAGACACAGAGTGTTCCTATTTTATTTAATCTATTGGTGTGCAGCCTTTTCAAAGTAAATACTTCACACACACTGAACAGAGAAAGACATGCAAGGGGCTGGCCCGAGAAGTGTAAAAATTAAAAAGTGCCCTGTGAAGAAATAATGATGGCTCTCTAAAAAATTAAATAAATAAGAATCTTGGGTCAAGTGGGCCTTGACTCTCGTTGCTACCAGAGTGTGCAGTGCTTCATATTCTCCCAACCCCCCCTGTTCCATTCAGTTGTTCCCGCTGAATAGAAAGCATGGAGAAAATGAAGAGATCTAAATGCCAGCAGGAGATGAGTTGCATTCTTTTAGGCATGTCCTGAACCTAGTCACCCAGAACAACTTGTGATCCCTGGACAAAGCTGTTCACGGCAGGTGGCCATATCAAGAAATTTTCCTCCTGGAATTAGATATTATCCCAGGAATCACTAGTGAGTCAAACATAATGCCTCATCCTGCTGGGTCAAGTAGGATTCCATTTCAATTTCTTTACACAACGATGCGTTTCATCTTGTCTGCGTACAATGACAGTGCTCAGGCTTGAAATAAATTGAAGTGCCTGAAAGGCAGAATTATCCCTTGAACCCGCAGCATTCCCAACCCCAAAACATACATTGTCAAGTGAGTTCCAGATAAGCAAGATCTTCAGCAAGTGTTTGTGCTGGTTGGCTTCCTTTAATCATACTCCCTTTTGTAAAACGGATTTTCGAAGGGAAAGATAAATCATCGCTGAGGGAAAAAAAGGTCATTTTCAAAAGGCTTAAGAGGTTCATTTTGTGTGGCTTTCCAAGGTGAAACAGGTAATTCAGAGTAGTGAAACTCTTTTGTGATCAACTTAATTTATCCTTCATATTACCAAGAAAAAAACTATTGAAATAAGACTGAGTAAAATTCTTTATAACAGTGCTCCCTCTGATAGAAAGTGATTTCTTGTTTGCTCGAATACTCTCCAAACTTCAGCGAGGGAAAGTTTGGATTGTGAGCAAGATTTTCTTCCACTTCTTCAGAAAACATAACACTGTTCTGGCTGTTTGGCAGGTGTATTTCAGTACTTTTAGTATTAACATACCTTTGCCTACAGAGCATCACCTTTAGCTTCAGCCTGACTGTGGGGCCAAAGGACATTTTTCTCCACCATCGGGTTATGTGTGAGACCTTAAATACATAGATATGTGAGAAAATCCAAAGAATCACATTTTATTTCTGCTTTACAAAGATAAAAGATATTGTTTTTAAGTAGTCAAATATTTTTTCAATCTTTAACTATATTCCATACGTAAGAGTAGTTCTCTTAAATATATTTATGGAAGAAATCAATACAGGAAATAGAAATACATTAAATTTTAATAATTTTAATGCCTTAAAACTTGTTATGCAAGAATTACTATTAGAACAATAAGAAATAATGAATTAAAATACATCATACATGACGGGATTTAATGCATTTTTAATGAAATTATTTTATTTGGTTTTGGCTTCTTGTACTTAAATGTGCATTTTCAGGCAGTGTGCAACTTTAGAATGAAAAAATAGCTATATTTCAACTTCTTACACAAGTTTAGAATACATTATTATTTTTATTTATGTAAATGAATATTCAACAGTGATCCCCATGTTGAAGTAAACTTAGATACCAGATGATGACTGATTATTAGAGTTGTTTTCTTCCAAATCTTATATATTGTGTGGTTGTGTATATTGTGGAATGAACTGCTATAATTCTGCAAATTAACTGCTGCTAGAAGAAATCAGGCCGTTATGAATGTACATGTTTGCCCACCAGTCACATGGAATTTAATCTGAGGACCAAATCTGAGGGTCCATAAAGAAGGAAGGAGTTCCTTCCTCCCAGGGCCAGTTTAAAAGAACCTCACTTCCTGAAAAGAGAGGACCCAGTGATTTTAGAACGTATGTTAAAAATATTCATCAATATACATCAATGTGACTAGGTGTTTTTAATATTTTAGTTTTTAGTAACTTTTATATTTTATCATTATTATAGTCCATTAATTTTACAAAGATCTATTGAAATAGTTTAGATATGAGCTCTAAGAATTTCCACAATTTCCCTAACCGTGTCCAGGTATATACCTCTTTGAGAAAAGACATATGTTCTATTAATGTTTTAAGTTTTTCTCAAAATTTGTATAGCGTTTCATCATTATTTATATCAATATCTACATTTCTGGTACATTTATATAGCATATAGATTTTATAGCAAATACATTGAGTTGTAACTCATGCTATATAATTTATGTACATCATTATATTTTTATCAAAAGTTGGTCAAAACTTGTTTAATAATGCACTAAAAATCAAATGTTCTATTTAAAAACAAATATGTATTTGAAATAACTTTACTAAAAGTAAATAGGAGAGGACTATTTGCTGTACAAGATGATTTTCATTTTAAAATAGATATTTTTCTTTTTAAGACATAAATATCAACATCTTAAAACTAGAAAAATAATATTTAAAATTTTAATTCTACATACATAATTTTTAGAATTCAATTTCAAAATTCTGAGTAGTCATTCACATAAAAATTATTGTTCTGGAAGAAATTTTTCACTTGAATTCTTCATTCATATATATTAGTCAGTTGTTGATAAAATACTTTCAGAGGTAATTTTTCAGATCACTGTAAGCTTTATTTTTTCAGCTTTTATATTTTTCTGCAAGACTATTTTTTATGAGCATTCATCATAATCTTTGTCTGAATGTTCTTATTCAGCTATGTATAAGTCTTTAAAGAAAAAAAAAGGAGTTTTTTCCCCTTCCACTTTTATAATCTATAAAAAGTAATAAAAATGTTCTGCTCCAAAAAGAGACTCCTTATGATGCTGTGCACTGGTGAAGACAAAGTTATAATATAACTTCTAAATTCTGCCTTTCATTTTTTCACATGTAGAATGATCTAGGGTTAAGAAAAGGAGGGTTTTTTTGTTTTGTTTTAACAATCTGTAAAATGTAAAGAATATTGCATTTACATTTTTGCATTTAGGAATATTTTTGCATGTAGGATCTTATGCAAAAATGTTGAAAAATCAAATGTGCCAAACAGACTGGGCTAGGATATGGTACAATAACAGCCAACCACCAAATCCTGGTCCCTTAAATGGCTTCTCACCCTGCATGACATTATATGGCAGTGGGGCTTTCCTGTCTATGAAGTCTTCAGAGGCCCAGGCTGAGGGTGCAGGGATCACCTCACATGGTGCTCATCACTATGCCAGAAGGAATAGGGGAATGTGGCAAATTGTGCATGGGCTGTTGAAGTTACTATCTGGAAGTAAGTTGTGTCTGCTTAAATTTCACTGGACAAGGCAGGACATCTGGCCACAGCAAAAAAATACAAGAGGGTAGGAAGTATAATCCTGTCTTGTACCTGCAAGGGAGAAGAAGCTGGATTCTTAGTGAGCAGAATTAATGACTACATAAGCAAGTTTTGACATCAGTCTTGTCTTTTTCATTTTCTGCAAGAAATCAAACTTCACCTATGTCTCTTCACTTTAAAAATCACCTATGATATATTCTTTTAAATCCTCTTCTTTGAAAAATGCCAGATTCTCCCTATATAGATACGAGAGCTTTCCTTGTTCCAAGCTGGACTCTTCTCAAAACATTTTAGTTTGATTAACACAGGTTATCAGCTTCTGCATTCTATTAATCAGGTATACCTTTGATTGGTAGCCACCGTTGCATTTAATATTTTTGCTTTATTATTAACATCAGGATCTTAGTTATTAACAGGAGCCTCTTAAGTAACTAATAAAAACACCTGTAAGCACTTTAAGACAGTGAAGCATTGTACTGAACATAAAGGCTCATAGTTCACTTAAACACAGACACTGCCCAACTGCCATGCAGGGTCAAGGATAAAAGTAGTGGCAGAACAGCCAGGTCCAGAGATGCATTCTGGTAATAAATTCTGTGCCTCCCACAGCTTTGTGTCCTCAAGATTATTTCTCTTACAGCATCTGTTCTCAAAACATTTCAGACCCACCAAGTGGGAGACAGTATCTGCCCACAGGGACAAGAGAAAACATGTTTTTAAAAGAAGAAGAAAGGACTGTTTGTTTTGGATGGAGTGTTAGGGATGTGAAGGAAGAAACAGGGTTTGGAATATCTGGAATGTGGTACAAGAAGTGGTGTGGCTGGGAACCACATGTCTAAGAGACACATAGATATTGATCTAATAACAATAAGAAAAAGAAGACTGATGAAATGTGGGGAACTTACAATGATTTCTGGTTTTGCTGTACTTCGATGATTTCTCAGTGGAAAAGTTTTAGCTTGGGGTTTGATATCCAGCACGTTTAACCTTGCAGAAGAACTGAATTGTGAAATCGTAACTTAGAAAATAAAACATCAAAATTGTCAAAACAAAAATAAACTGTGGGAGTCAGGATAAGGATATCATGGATAATGTCAAAGTTAAGAGAGTAATAGTTACTTTTTCTAATGTTATATCGAGGATAAATGTAAAGTAGCTTAAAAATAACATCAAGACAAAAGTTATTTAAACTTAGTTGAAAGTATAGTTATAAATGGATGTATTATGGCAAGTGGAAGAGTATATGTTATCTCAGATATTTGATGATAATAAAGACAGTGAATCATTTTTCTTCCCATACTGAGCAATTTTGAAAGTAGATACAAAAAGTTGTATTATTATTATTTTGTAGGAAAAAAGAGTGTATAATAAGAGATAATAAGGCCAAAGAGATAATAATCAATAAAACAACACTACAATTAAATAATGCTCAGAGAATACAGGAAAATAAACTATAAGCTGTATTATTATTAAATATAAAAATTCTTATACTCCTTAAACTCTTACTATATAGTAGAGACAAATTTCTTGACTAGACCTTTCCCCTTTCCTCCCCATGTATAAAAGACGCGTGAACATGGAGACGGTGACATGAGTTACATATGAGAACCTGAGGACATCTGAAGGCCTTCAATACATCAGAGGAATCTTGGAGAATTCTCTGGAATTGCAATGGGAATGATATAAAGAAAAGCATTCTTGAGACAGTTACGTTTAGTGGTCAGAAAAACTTTTGGTGACATAGAGCATGTGTGGTAAGACAAAGAGTATAAGCTTAAGTTGTTCAATGTGATTATTAAATTATTATGCAATATTCTTAGCTAATAAGAAATATATTTCATCCAATGGATACTTATTGAGGTCTCATCATATTAATGTGCATCAGAGGTACAAGTGTGAATAAGAAACAGAGTTTATCATTAAAGTCCTCACAATTTATTCATCCCTTAAGCAGGAATGGAGAGAGAGATTGAAAAGCAACTCCTGACATCACAGGGAGAGAGTGCTATTCAGCAGTGTGAATCAAGGACTATGAACCTGGAGATGAAGGGAGCAGAAAGGATCACTTCAAAGAAGTGAACACTTTTGATCAGAGGCTTGAAGGATGAATAGAGTTTCACTAGACAGAAAATAAAACACAGGTATTTGGAAGTCCCTAAAAAGCATATAGAGATCGAAATTCCTTTCTGTGATTGGGGTCAGCATGGGAGCAATTTGTGGCAAAAAGAGGTAAGGTCAGGGTGACTCTATTGGCTGGAGAGAAGATGCAAGCATAAAGTAATATGCATAAAATGATATAACCCTTTTCTTATTGCTAATTCTGTTATTGAGTGCAACAACAGATTCAAGTTTCCAACACCATTCTTTGTCTTCTCTAACGTAGTTCATCCTCCTGTAACTATGTCTCAGTCACCGTCACCATCCTCTAAGACACCCAAGCTAGAAAGCTAATGTCACCACACATAGCACAGATTTATCTTTTCTATTTTCAAAATTATAGAATTTGTGAGAAAAAAACCCAAAACTCTGTCCTCCTACTTCTAACTGGTCCCTAAATTTATTCTGTGCATCTTACAGAATGTTCCCAATTTTGCTGATTTTTTTCAGTTTTTCCTGCAGAATCTCTAAATCAGATCTTCATAATTACTAATCTGAATTTCTGCTGTTAGTTTCCAACTAGGTTCTCTGTATTCCCTTAATCACTCTCTCTAAGCCATAATTCCAACAGCCTGTGGATATGCCCTCTCTCTGAATTTCAGAAACACTCATGTCACTTTTCTCATCATGAATGTCAGTGCCAAAATGCTTAATGTAACATTAAGACCATTATTTCCCTGCATACAAACTGCAAACTAATTTTACAAAATTGTGCTCTACCAATAATGGTTCATAGAGTCATCTCTCTTCTGCTTGCCTTCCAAACATAGATATACAGGTGTATGGAAAACAATGGTAGAGCTTCACAATTCATTGACTATATATATAGTCAATTCATTGACTATATATATATATATATATATATGTGTGTGTGTGTGTGTGTGTGTGTGTGTATAATCTCTGTCCTACATTTACTATGGTTTTTCCATCCCAAGCCTCCATCCATTGGAAACTACTACTAACCAGTGCTCCATATTAAGAACATTGTGGCTTTTAAATTGCTAAACATTTTCAGAAAACTCATTTGATGTGATTAAGCTGTTGCTAACATAATTTCCAAATTTGACTTCACTTATGAATGTTCACATTTACTAAATCCACAAGGCCCTGTCTTTGAACTAGGTTGAGGTGAGAAGTGAGGAATGTGGTACAGAATAAGTAACTCATGATTTTCATGTCCAAAGCAGTGCATGCTATTTTTCAACGGAGGCAGTACAAACCTAGAAAAGTGGAGATAGTAGGAAGGAAGCCCCAAATGTCCTGATGTATGAAGGTGCGTGGCCTCTGCATCTGCACAAGCCCTGGCTGAACTGTGATTCACGGGGCTGCATCAAGCCTTTCTCCTGTTAGTGAATAGCATCTGCTTTTGGTGTGAACAAAGAGTAGGCAAACTTAAAATGCTGCTGGATCCCCTCTCATATATAATTTAAAGCTTCTCTTTTAAGTTAATTATCCATCAGCAAACTTTCAAAAATGTATCCTGGTATCATAGGAAAAAATAAAGTAAAATCTGACAAATTGTGTCCAAGAAGGCTGGTGTTGCTGCCATTGATCAAGTTATGTCATTGAGCACATTGTCCTCATGTTATGATAAGTAGTATCTCTTTTTCTTAATATAGCTTTTTTGTTTCTGAATTAATCACCTAAATTTGTAACTGAAAAGTTGTCATAAGTATCCCCAGCATCACAGATTTTATGAACAAAGCAAAGGTTAGGTTGAAATGCAGTGGGTGAGTATGACTGTATAAAGAGAGGCAGATTGATGGTTAGTGAATAGTTTATATTTTAATAGCTTATGTAGGTGGATTGTTAAATAACAACTTTATATAATAAGTACAATAAAATGCATTCACTCTTTTATCTTATCATGGACAGTGACCTAATTTTAAATCATCTAACTGAGGAAATTTGAGGGTAGAAAATCAAAATACCTTTTCATGTTGTATGAAAGAAATGATGACTAGAGAGACCTGAGTGAAGGAAAACACATTACTAAAATCAATTTAATCAGAAGGTTAACTTGAAAGGACATTACTACTTTCCCAGAGAACTGAAAATTAACCTAAGATTATTCAATTCATATTAAATAGATATTGAGAATACCATGCACCAGTTCTTTACCTGCTTTTAGAAAACCTTAGCTTATAAAACAAGTCTTTTTTGTTAATATTTTACCATGGAAGTTAATTTAAAATCATCTTTAAAAGGGGATTTTTTTTCTTTTCTGAGGAGTCCTTTATCAGTGTTAAAGGGTAAGAGTGTGAGCAGCAACAGGGAACCATTGAAACAGATGTTCGAATGCCTGTTTCCAAACGAGACAAGATTTTAGTATTTCATACAAAAAAGCAGAACAATACAATTTCCTGTGAGACTTCTTCAACATATATAATAGATGCTATGAAGCAACAAAGTATTATTGACATAAAGCTAATAGAGGGATTTTTTTTCTTTAGGCTTTGATTTTAATTCTTACTGTAGAATGTGTGATAACTCAAGGAAATCTAGAATCCAACCAGAAAAAAATGCTTGCAGACTAGGAAATGTAAGCCACTTATGCGGAAACCTGATTTTGTTTCTCGAAACAGCGAACTTTTTTACATAGCATCCAGCTGCAGAATGGTAGAGCACAGGAAATAGTCAGGGGCATAAGTTGCCTTCACTGATATTGCAATTGGTCTGATCAGAAATGTACCAGGTATCATTTATAGAAACATTATTCAGTAGCTAGGTTAGCCAAGTTCAAGAATAAATCTTCAGATTTTCATTTAAAAATTAAATTTAAAAAACCATATTGGGTCACCATACAAACAATCATTGTTAAATTATTTTCAATTTATTTCAAAGATTAGTTAAATTTTTCTTTCATCCGGTATGAAGACAAGTTGTGAAACACCCTTTAGAAGTGAATACTTAATGCAAAATATTTATTCAAATAGGAAAGAGTAGATGCAAAGTTTAAGAGCTCTTCGCCTTTGGAAAGTGGCAGCTTAAAGATACACTAACATTCCTCAGCTGCTTAATGCCTTTTTCATGCTGCTCACGCATGCATGCCTGCACACACATAAACACAGACACACACACAAGTACTATGCTCATTTAATGGCAAATAGATGCTGTTTCTATTTGAACTGATTAAGATATAGTTTTAAAAATAGGCTTTTGGCTTTTTAAATGGCACCCGTAATACCAAAGTGACATAATACTGCACTTCTGTAATTCAAATGGGCTGCCATTGAGGCAAGGAAAGCAAGCGCCTCTGTGCAATTTTCCTCCTTTTTTTTGTGAGTTAAGCAGATTTACTCTTCAACGGTGGAGCTTCCGCGGATGATTATGACATCAAAGTGTGACAGACAGTGATTATGTACTGCAGGGAGAAAAGGCGGTTAAAAAGAGACAATTCATTCCCATAGCTTAAAGGGACAATTTCCTTGGCCAAAACTGAAATAAACTCTGTCGTGCCAGGCTTCTCTTTGAAAGAAAAGAGAGTGGAGGCTTAGCCTGTTTCGTTTGATTTTTCACTTCCTTTCCTAATTTGAATTACACTGTCTCGCCATATACCCAAGTACCTTTCCGATCGCATTTACCCGCCATCTGCATATGTTGTGTGATCTATTTTTTCACTCAATTATTTGGTAGATTTGAGTATTTTTATCAGCAGATTTCTCAATGTCAGGAGCTTTTACTTTAATGAAACTGGCATCTGGAGTTACAGCTCGATTTTGTTTTATTTTTCCAGTTCAGCTATAATCTCTCTCAATTTGTGACCTCTCTTTGGTTCTCATAAAGCGCTTGGAAACTGTACATGCAGTGTTTTCTAGTCAGACCTTTGGCATTTATTAGAAAGATTAAAAATTAGTGATCACTTGCTTATTTTATATTTAATCTTACCGCTTCGAATTCCCAGTCCATTAAAATACTTTTTCCTGGAATATAATAATTACATTACTTAAACGTTATATCACATGTTACTGAATTTATCAAAACCAAAAGTAATTTATATTTAATTTATAGTTTTGTTAGGAAAAACCACCTTGATTCTTAGCCAGATGCAATGCTTTAAATATAAAATTAATATCTAGTATCTGACACTTTAAAATAAATATTACATAATTTCCTGACTTTTAAATAATGATTTAAATATTCAACTTTGTTTTCTCCTGAAAAACTGCCAATACTTTTAATGGTGTGTGAATTGTTTTTAAATATATTTTTAGAGACCTGTAATTATAAATCTTTTAACTTATGCTGCCCGTATAGTCAAACAAAATATATTAGTTAAACATATGAATTATTTGAATATTGAATTTATTCTCACAATGCAACAATTATTGAAAGGAAGTCGATTGCAGCTCTTAATGAGACCTAGAAGTGATGAAAATGGCCATAATATATTTATTCCAGGCATAAATTTGTCTTTTCTCCTGAAAGGGGTGTCGCCTACTAGAATCTGTAATAAAATTTTCTTGAAGTGTTTATAAATTTTTCACTTGGAGAAGGAAACCAGCTATATAGAGTATATTCAAAATGTGAATAATTTCAAAAATATTTGGAAATAAATTAAAATACATTGACATTCAAATAGATATTAACAGTATTTTCTACAAGTGAAAATTTTAGAACATATATTTTAAAAGGATTCTAGATCCCTATATTCAAGTTTGAGTTCCTGAAGAAAGCTAGCATGTTGTAAAAGTATATTTTAGTATCAAGATCAAGTATTAAATAAGACTCCTAACTCTACTGTTTTACTATTCAAAAATACCCAACTAATACTGTGTAACATATTCTGTAATATTTTATTGTTGTAATTTATGTTTTGAAATGCTGTTCATGCTGCTACTCTTGTTGATGTTGTGTTATTTTTATATTGTAAACAATGAGCTCTTAGTTTAAACTGAATAGCACCCCCTCTCACGTTTGGTATCCTTTCTAAAATCTTCATGCCAATGACTTCAATGTTATGTGACATAGTGTTAACGACAGAGCATGCCCTCCAGGGTTTCACTTGTTTGTTGTCAGATTATCAAACTCTATGCTATCTATATGTCTGTCTGTCCATCTATCTATCTATCATCTATCTAGTCATTCCATCAATTGCAACACCAACGTTCAAATTATTTGATATTGTTAACTACTCTTGCATCTTAAAATCAAGGCTTTAAAAAATGGAGGCAGTCTTATGAAGCATAATAATGCATCTAAGTTATGTCCTTATCAGTGACACTGTTATTATTATTGACTATATGCCCTCAAGCTAAGATCAGAATATATACAATTTATTTTGTGGAGCTTCACAATAAAAAAATCATGAGGAAAATGATATTGTAAAGTTTTTTCCCCATTTAAAAGTGAGATAATTTACTTAGATAAAATGTGGTTACGGGAATAGGCCATCTTTGTTACATGTACCAAGTAGGCATCAGTGTTATTGGCCCTTGATTTTACAAATTTTCTTCAATAATATAGGTTTATAATTTTCTAACTAATTGGATGTTTTAGAGGCTATTTTTTTTTTAGTTTTAATTATGATGTTTGTCAGTAACTGTGTTGACACAAGGTAGAAGGTAAATCAGATTATGAAAAACTTAACCTGCCTGCTTTGGCAGTGGTAAATAAACATTTTGGATCATTTTGGATCATTTTGGATACTGATAAAGAAAACAAAATCCAATCGCTTGTACCTATGACTATAAAATGATGCAAGTTTCTCCAAGTAAGAAAATATATATTGATGAGTATTTGCTGACATGTACATGTTTTCTAAGTTGTTATTTATTTATTTTCAAGATAGCATGTTGCTATCTTGGAAATAATGAGAATTTTTTCTAAGACCCTTCACCATTAAATCTTACTTTTTCATCTGGTAACATTATGAAGCAGCATGTTGATGGCAACAGTTATGACATGGTTGCCTTTTCTCTCATGCGTACAGTAAACTTGCCAAATGGTGGGGGTCAAGCTCTTATGAGAAAATCCTCCAAATGATAATAAAACATTCTGGTAGAAATTACTTTTGATAGCAAAGAGAACACTATTATATAGAAAATATGGATTTTGATGCATATGAGTCAAAGTTATTCAGAGGAATGTTTCTGAAAAAATAAACTTGAACATAAAAATGATTTTAGAATAACTTACACAATTTATTTTACTCATGATACCTTTTTATTTATTATGTAATTTATACATGATAAAAAAGTGATTGAGTTTAACAGTTCATTGAATAAATACAATATCTAGATATTATCTATAGTGAAATAGAAATCTATCTCTTGAGAGGGAGATACGTAGACATACAGGCACATATACCAACTGATAAGAAATACTGTATTATAGTATAATTGATGTTTTTCCTTCTCACTAGTAAGTAAATAATGTTATATCTTAAAACCAATAGCTATGATGCCATAACTAATAGAGTATTCCGAGCTCACCCCAGCAACTCCCCACATACCTTCCTGTGTCTCTAGTATTACCTATTCAAGATCTCGTTATGGACTTTTGTTTCTCAATGACTATGTACAGATCATTCATGCTCAAAAAATGCCCTTTCCCCCCCTAACTTCTCCACTTAATGTGTTTATTTAATTTTTAAGATCATTTAAAAAGACACTTCTTTGGTGAAGTTGCTCTTTATTATTGTAGAATTATTATAGTTTCTTGTCCTTACTTTCACACATAAACTATGGATTACAATTTCCTCCATCTCTCCCTCTTTCTCTAGTATACTATGACTATACTATATACATACACATATTATTTATATATTTAATATTTATATTAAATTTTTATTTAATTGATTCTAATATCCTTTAGAACAAGGGCTAGGTTATACTTAAGTGTGACTGATTTCTAAAACAATTCCTACCTAAATGGTTTGGTTCCCTATAACTATAGTATAACATACTATGACACTTTAGTGTTTGTTAATTTTATGTACATTTCCTTTATGTTTGTTTAGTCTCATAAATGTTGAATAGATAGTAAAAGCAAAAGAATAAATGACTTCATAGCTTAAATATATTAACCTTTAAAATACACAAGTAACAGATACTTAGCAATGTCACTTCAGAATGGCACGACACATGGAATTCATGTTTTCAGTAAGTGGTATCTGTGATGTGTTTGGCTCAGTAAGTATTATTTGAAATAATAAGGAAATAAAATTGTCAATAGTAAATATATATCATACATGTTCACAATTCATTTGTGTTTTACAACCATGGCTTAACAACTTAGTGTAATTTATAGTGTCATAACTAGAGCTAGAAATTAAAATTTTTCTGGGTCTATTTATTCTGAATAACATTTTGACTAACAATGTTTGTCCTGGATTACTGCTGAGACTCAAGAAGATTGCGAATGGATTAGTGCAATTTATTCTCACTATGTAAAAAATCAATACTTACTGATGGAAGGTTAAAAATTGTCAATTTCCAAAAGAATTTCATATGTAGAAACAATATAGTTTTATTACTATATGGATAATATTTTCAAATGATAAGTCAAAAAATAACCTTATATGTAAAACAATTTTTGTATTTATCTTGCTTTATTACTTACTTTAATACAAAAGTATTTTCAAGTTTAATATATTTAGGTTATGAAGCCACTAATCCTTTTGTTTTTATTATCTAATCAAACATTTATAAGACTAGGCAAAAATGGAGGAAGTGTGTTTGAAATTAACACATGCTTTAGTGTTATAGTTAAGGGGCTATACTCTATAAGTAGAATAGCACTGAAAAATTAATCATGCTTAAACCTGAACTGTAGCTTGATCAGAATATGATACCCATGTTGCTGTTGCATCCTTGTTTATGTACATTTTTATTATAAAATTTCCTTGACTGCAATTGATTAAAAGAAAAACACCAACATTATCCAAAACATTTTATTTAAATTATTTCTTCTTTTTTATTCTTTCTTTTATAAAATGTTTATTTTTTCACCATGATGAATTGCTATTTATAACTTACACCTGCTTTACTTCTTAGTGGGATCTGTGAATATCCCCTTCAAAAAGAAAGGGTCATGAATTATGGTGGAATGATCAACTTATTGTCTTGGTTTTTCATATTAGATGGTTTATTTATTATTAGACAGAGGGGAAGAGAGGGAGAACGAGAAGGAAAGAAATGTTGATGTGAGAGAGAAATACCAATAGGTTGCTTCTGGCACATTCCCAACTGGGAACCTGGCCTATAGCCTAGGTATTTGCTCTGACTGGGAATCAAACCTGTGACCTGTTGGTTCACAGGCCAGCAACCAACCCACTGAGCCACATCAGCCAAGATAATAAATACATCTTTCTTAAAATTATAAAAAATACATCCTTTAAATTTATAAGACTTTTTAATAAATCTTACTTCTTTCCTTAGTAGCTCTGTACCTTTGGCATATTTTTTAAAAATACTCTGTGCCTAAATTTTCTTATCTGTAAAATGGAAAAGATAATAATAAATTACCTAACTCACAGGGTTTTTCGGGGATTAAATGGATTAATATATGTGACATCTTAGAACAAGTTACACAATTTTATTTCAGAATTACTTTTGATATTGTCATTCGATTTGGTTAAGAAAATAATTTCTGACTAAATATTTTTTTACAATCTATCGTGCTTTCTTGCTTCAAATAGGTCAATCTATTCTACTATTACAGAAAGAAAGGATAAGCTTATTCTGTGATTCAAACATGGCAGGACAGAAAGGTGAAAAACAAGTACTAGATTTCAGTTTAACATATAAAAAAGTCTTGAAAAATTTCTTAATTCCTGAAACTACGAATAAGCTTTGTGGTTAGATAACTGTCCAGATGGTTGCTGAAGGGATCCCTTAGTTTGGTGAGAGGGTGATTTAGAGAGCTCTTATCATTCTTACAAAAGAGTTGATGTTATTTGAAAACCGAATAGTATCAGCCTGCATGGGGTAATCTGAGGGTTGGCTGTCTTGCTCATGCCCTGACATTTGTTTAAAATACGTCTCTTTCTTTGAATCCTGAGTTCACAGCTAAAATGCATCTTTAAAGGTTCTCATTTTACTGTGGATTATTTAAAAAGTAAGACAAGAAAGGAAAATTAAATTCTAGACATGGAATCTCATAAAAAATAAGCTGGTGAAACACTAAAAATGAATTTAGTATAAATCAGTTAAGCCTCTTACATAGTCCCCAATTCAACAGTTCTGCCACAGGAAAACCTAGGTGCCCAGTGTTTTTCTGTGAGAGGAAGTCACTCTCAGCAAAAGTTAGTGCTATAAAATAAGATGAATAAGTCACAGTACAGTGAAGAAAATACTAACAAGCTTTTTTTCATAGGAGTATGTACATAAAGCAGATATCGTGCTTCTTAAATCTTGGGTTTTACCTTAAAGAGTTGGCACGCAACTATGTGCAATTAAGAGTGTTCATAGAGCTTCATTTTATTGCGGTCTGTGAAACAGTCAAGAAAATGGCAGGGAAAATAATCTGATTAATTTTATTAATTACATTTCAAGGCCACTCTCAACTTGGATCCCATCTTGCAAGCATATTGTTCACCTTATGGGTTCTTTCAGTCGTGATTATTCATTCAGGTATTGTCATACCCTGCATTCATCCCTCACAACTCCATTCTGGAAGTCTCACACATGAAAATATTGGCATGGTAGAGTATGCAGCCTGGTCTTGCCGTGCTCTGGACTAAAGATCCATCACTAATGAGTTTTTGTTGCTGCTCCCACCAGCCCTTCATCAAGCTTCTATGGATACTGCTCTAGACCAGCGCAGCGTAAACCAGCATGGATCCAAAACTTCACGTGTTCAGAGTCCTCATTGACCTCACTGAACCTTCCAGGGAACAGATGCACCGATCAAATATAAGGAAGTGATTTTAAGACACAACTCTCTAAATGGGTAAACCTTGTTTTTGCCCTTTATATTTGCATAAGTAAATTTACAAAAAGTGCAGCAAAGGAACACCAAGTGCAGTCCTAGGTCGTGCGTCATAATCAAGAAATTAGAAGAATGGCCAAATATTCTTCTATAATCATTTGAGCATTTAAAGGTATAATTAAAAAGAAGGCTTCAGAAAAATAGCTAGACTGATGAGCTGTAATTATAGAAATGAGTATATGTACTCACTTGTCTATAAAAATATACAAATATGCATCCTGGCCAAGGTCCATCTAGAGCTTAGAGAAGAAACTAAGAAAGAAGACAAAATTACCTTACATAAATATTCTAAATAGCTTTTTTGGATGCTAAATAAATATTAAAACAATAGTCTTACAGTGTCTTAATTATGTAATATTTAAATGTTCTAATTTTATTCTGATAAATGTGCAGAATTATATAAGACATCATAATTTAAAATCTGTAATTTGAACAAATGTAATTTTATACAGTGCTTGGAAGTTTCTCTATACTGAAAATAGGTAAATTCAAAGGAATAAAAACATTGGCTTTGTATTACTCTTGTACATAAAGGAAAGATCCTGTCAGTGACCATTTACACACAGCAGTTGTATCTACAAAGTATGAAGTTTTAATCAAAGAGAGCTTACATTATTTTTTCATTAATTTCTCAAACTAGTTATGTAGAAAAATAAATTCAATAATGAAGCCAAGATATAACTTTAGTATAATTCTCAATTTTTTTACTTCAAAGTAATGTTCTTGATGTTATATTCTTCTTAAAATGCTTGAATTTAACTGAATTTTCTCTATTCTTTCAATCAGAACTACCATTAAAGAAGGATCATTTATTCCTATTTGAGGTCATGAATCATTTAAATACAGTAACTTACATGAAAATAATGTTTACTGAGATACATTGTTTTTAATCTTCAGTTTAAGAAAATTACATCATTTTCTATTGTAATATCCCCATACCTCCATTCTTCCTGTACACTTGGAAATATACTTAGATGTTGAAATAAAATTGACTATTTTTCCATTTCAGAAAGAATTTCTAAATAAGAAAAATGTTTAAATTTTATTATGAATACATTTTATATTTATATTTAAGAATTAAATAGGAATATTTCAATTTATATAGCTTTTATTTTTCCTAAATTCTTTAAAATATATGTGTTATATTCTCATTTATGTAGTTTTATGGATTGAATTAGGACTCCCTCGGATTCATCTGTTAAGGACCTAAGCCCCAAAGTAATGGAATTTATAGTTGGAGTCTTTAGGGAGGTAATGGAGGTTATAGGATGGGGACTTAATCCAATAGTATTGTCCTTATAAGAAGAAAAATAAATCAGAGAGCATCTCTGAACACATAGAGAAGAGGCCAAGTGAGGACACAGCAAGAAGGCAGGATTCTAGAAACCTTGAAATAAGTCCTTATAGAAACCAGATTTGCTGGCACCTTTATCATGGACTTCTAGCCTCCAGAATTCTGAGATGTCTGTTGTTTAAGCCATCCAGTCTGTGATATTTTGTTTTGGCAGCCCAAGCTTACAATTGCATGCAGAAATTGCTATTTTACTTCCTTATCTAAAGCACACAGAATTGATTGATCATAATTTTTGTTCTAAACCACTATTATCAGTTGGCCTTTGCTGGCTCATCTTTTATTTTCTTTATTTAACTGCAATAACTGGTACCTGGCTGTGTGTTCCTCACCTGAGTTGACTCCCAACATTGTGATATTTTTGCTTAATGCTCCTGTGTGTTTTCTTAGTTTCCAAACTAAGTAATGTATTGTTCAGTTTTATTTTATTAAATACTGACTCTTTGAACTCCATTTATTTTCAGACAATAATATGTTCCAATGCACTCACATTATTGTTTATAGTTCATTTTCAATATTATAAAATATTCAGCTTTGTAAATATATACCACGATTTATAAAAATGGTCTTGTACTACTGACAATTTACCATGTTCTCAATGTTTTGCTATAATAGACAATGGGGCTACATATTCTGTACCATTTCCCGGTAGATATGTACCAAATTTGTGTTGGATATATTCTTCTGTGTTTAGTTCTATACTGTAAGGTTTTCAAATGTTCAGTATTACAAGATAATGTTAAATTTGGGGAGAAGTGTGCCAGTTAGCACTGCCACAACTTTAATATGAGCTGTATTACAATTGTTCTTTATGTTTTCTAAAGTCAAATTATAAAATGTACATTGCTAGAGAATAACATTGTTGGCGATATAGAAACTATGGCATTAAATACCTTAGGTACTTTGTCCTATGCTGAAAAATACATTTATAATTTTAAGCTAATTCATCATTCCATATATGCAGTGGTGAGACAGAATGTTTACCTAGTAAATACAAGTAAAACCCTAGAAATATCTTTTGAAAATTTTATCTTGAGTCTTCCTTATTAAAATAAGTTATATATATTCTACCCTCTTAGGACCATGCGTATAAGAAAAGCACACTTCAAAAAACAACAACTGTCATTTGAGGCCTGAAACATAGATATGTAAATTCACTTAGTTGTTAACTTAAAAGTCATTTCAAATGGTCAAAACAGTGGAAGAAGTCATTAGAAAAAAATTGGTTAAAAAAATTTTTTTTATTCTTTCTATTCAGGGTCTAGTCACAATTATTATTGTTTTGAAAAAAATTATTTTAATTGTTGTTCGAGTACAGTTTTATGTTTTTTACTCCCATCCCAGCCCACCCCCCAGTGCTCCCCACCTCCCTCCCATTTCCACCCCCCTTAGTTGTTATCCATGTGTCCTTTATCTTGTTCCTGTAAATCCTTCCCCTTTTCTCCTGAAATTCCCTCTCCTCTATTCACAATTATTGAAATAAATAATTTTCTACCTGCTAGTTTTACATCATTAAAAAGAACTTACCATTTTCATTCACTAATTTGGTTATTTCCTGACCCCATAACTAAAACTTTTCAGCATATATTGTGTGCCTGATTCTTACTTTTTTTGCTTTATAGTTAGCGAGACATCAGACTGTTTATTATTCTGTAATTATAATATTTAAATTTTATAGTATTTTCCGACTATTTTAGTACTAAATTGGAGCTGTGTTGTTTTAAATGTCTAATAAAATTAACAATGCATATGGTATTTTTATAAAATATAGTATTTAACATGCTTATATTTTGCCATAGTGGCAAGCAGATAGAAATCGTATGTCTGCACCCCTATATTCTTATTGATGTACCTCTTCAGTTTTCTGTAGTTGCTTCTCAGAGATTCAGTGGAAAATAGTTATATAGAGCTGTGGGCAGAATTCACTCTGAGATTAATAACTCAACCCTTGTGTTAGATGGGGAGTGTGCTGCAATAACCATGTGCTGAACAGTCCTCCTAGACATATTGGTACAAAATTCCTACCTCAACATATAAATCATTTAAAAATGCTCTCTGTCAGTTTTCAAGAAGTTTAGAAATTAACTGAAATTGGTAAAGACAATCAGACACAGTAGGACTTTTAATAAAATCACTTAAACTGACAAATTACATTTATGTCAAGATGTTTCAAATGGACATGCAATTTTTAAAACATAAATCAGCATCTACAAATGTTTCTGTCCCATCTCTATTTGTTGGATTTTCTGTTCTCAGGGATCCATGACTATCCTTCCTCAACACCTAAAAAATGCTAAGAATCTGGAAGGATTTTTGCAGCCCTAGTTTTCAGACACAAAACAGGAAACTATCTCAAATGCTCTTACTTGATCCATCTTTGTGTTCAGAGCACAATGCTTCAAAAATCCACCTGCTGGAAGTCGGGTGGTGTATGCAAAGGCATGTCATGGTAATTTGAAAACAGTTGAATGCAGAACAGAGGCTTTTCCTGCCCTCAAGCTCACCATGCTGGTTTGTCTGGCTCACTACATGCCAAAACTTTTGATTGATGTGCTCACTTCAGTCACGGGTAATTTTAACTCATATATTAAGTAGCTGCTGCTTCCACTCCATTATAGTTCCTTGCATGGGGCAAATCAGAGTTCGGGTTTTGTCTGTGTTGGGCTGACCTAGAGCCATAGTGTGCTTTTGTTTAGATTTAAGTAGGAGGCAAGCTAATATTTCAAAACTAGCAAACTTTTACAGTCTCTGCTTTTCTTAATTGTAGGGATCCCTGTGGTAAAGAGCTTTTTATTGCTACCACATTGCTCTTTAGGAGTCCCAAGGAAGTCAGAAATGTTATTAAAGGCTTTCTAAATACAGAGATTCTTTTGAAATGTGGGAGATTTAAGCAGATTAATTCAATACAACCAATGCTGGCAGCATTTTCCCTTTTATCTGTTTGTATTTTTGAAAGACATTGTGTCTTAATATTAATTTTTGGTTGTGTATTTCAGTATCTGCAGTAGATCTGGAGACTGGCCACACTTTTGTTCATTGTCACTTTGGAGTCTGGGGTTGTACAGAAAATTGACTATAATAGAAATCAGCATGTAAATGGTGGGTTATGATGTATATTTTGTTACATTTCAGACTTAATATTAATTCATACCACTCTGCATGGGAAATAGTATAAAAATAACTCATTCGTATCAGCAACCCTTTTCTGTTCTTGAAAGTGTTACCTACTAATTATGATAGCAGAATGAAAATGTAAGTTAAACCAAGTAAGTCATTTATTCTTATTGTTATTCAAAAATGCAATTTACATGGGGACATATTTATTGCCCCCCAAAAAGATTGAAGAATATTTCAGAAATAAAGTAAGACTTACTAAAATATTCTTTTGGGGGGTAAATTTTAGAGAATGTGGAGTTTTTTCAATAAACCAATATTCAAAACATAAACTTTATGAATTGTGTCCTTTAGATTATAATCAACAAATCCTTAATAAGCATGCAAGAAAAACTAGTGTGAAAGAGGATAAAATAGGCAATGTTTTAGAAATTGCTCAAAGGAAAGAAGAAAATTTACCAAAATGACTAGTCCAGAGATATATAGAAAGTCTCTCTCTCATATGTTCCTCTTTGGCTTTGGTTGGTGCAAGAGGACATGCCAAGCCCAACAACCTCCCAGTCAAATCCCCTTTCATGGGTACTAAATAAAATGAAATTGCCCGTGGAATAAAAAGTTGTAAATGTTACATTATTTTAACTCATGAGATACTTAAATCTGAATTTCACTATCCTAGTTAGGCTTGGAAATTACCTAATTTAAGATGACAATCTGAGATACCAGGCAAAATAAGTATTTTTCCTGAAATTTGGAAAAATATATATTTATTTTATTTTAAAGCTTGTATTACCCAGATTTTAAAATAAGCTTATTTATTTTATTTTAAAATTTTATTTGTAAGTAAAATACTTAGAAAGGGGGTACCTAACTAAGGATCATAAGCCAAATCCAACCTACTGCTGGTTTTCATAAATAAAGTTTTATTGGAACACATTCGTGTCCATTTTTGTTCATTTTGCCTGTGACTCTTTTTGTGCTAGAAAGGCAGAGTTGAGTAGTTGAGACAGTCATGGTAATAAGGTTGACAAATCCTAAATTATTGGGCATTTGATCCTTTACAAAAAATGATTGCTAATACCTGATTTAAAATAGATATTTTATGTTAAAGGCATTAATTATAAAGTTTGAATATTTTGAAAATACTTAAATATTTTCAAATACTGAGCTAAAGTATGTAATAAAACAATTAAAAATGTGTTCCTATACTCATTGTTTCAACATAATTACCATATTATATTGACAGTAATGTACTCAATATTATATGCAACATGTTAGAGTTATTCCTAGCTATTAAGGTAAAAAAGGCAATATATAACATAAATTCTGGGCACAATGTTTATGTGTTCATTCATATAGCTCTTCACATCTATTATGGTGAAAAATTTTTTTTTGGTGAAAATTTTTTTAAGATGCTCAGAACTCCTAATCATTAGCTTTTTCTTTTATGAAAGTAAAATAACTCAACCTTTAACAATAAATTCCCACTGAGTTTTCATGATGAATTCTAATTTCTCAATGAGTGAACATAGCCATAAAAAGTCACAGCTTTCTTTCCCATGAAGCACAGCATCCATATGATTATAGCTCAATTAAGAAAGTGGAAACATTCAGATGAGGTCCTCCACTTTCACGCTATGGGTGGCCAAGTCAGCCAGGCGTCGCTGAAGAAGGTGACTCCATCAGTGCTCTTTAAAGAAGCCATCAACTAAGCAGCCATGGCCTTTTTGTGTGTCTTAAAGTCAAAGGGGTGGCATCTCACTCTCTTGAACACACTACAGTGTTTAATCACTGACTTCTTATTGAGAATTTGATATTTGTATATTATAGTTTGATTATAACGGGATGGGACAACTGACACAAGGGAGAACAAATTGTAAGGATTAGCAATATTTTACTGGGTTCCTTAATTTTATCCTGGCCTTTTCCGGTTATTGGTTTTAAATTTTACTTCGAGAACTTCATTACCTTATACTATTGGTTTTCAAAAATGAGGTATGGGGATCATTCAGAGATCTTGTTGCAATGCAGTGAGGCCTAACATTCTGATCCCAGGGGACTTGGTTGCTCACTGGCTCCAGAGCAGTCCGAACAGACCTCAGATGACATTCATAAGGACAAAAATTAGAGTATTGCGCCCTGGCTGGTGTAGCTCAGTGGATTGAGCACGGGCCTGCGAACCAGACAATCGCGGTTCGATTCCCAGTCAGGGCACATACTGGGGTTGCAGGCTGGTTCCCTGCAGGCCAGTTCCAGCAGGGGACGCATGAAAGGCAACCATACATTGATGTTTCTCTCCCTCTCTCCTTCCCTTCCCCTCTAAAGATAAATAAATAAAATCTTTTAAAAAATTAGGGTATTAGAGGAAGGCAAAGGCATTTTTCTTGAGGAAGATTTTGTTGTCATTTTATAAACAACTTATATAAACAACTGAAAATAAATAAATGCAAACTGACCCAATTTAGTCCAAGACCTCTTCTAGATATTCTTAGTAAGAAAAACTGTTTTCCCTACACATAAAAATACCCTTCCATGCCCACAAATAATTCTCCTTCACTCTTAAAATGTTTCTTAGTTTAAAAAAAATCAAAGGATTTTTTTGGGAAAACTCTTCATAAATATAGATGAGAAAACTATATTCACTTATCTCTTTCAGCAAGGTTTAAACTTTTTGTATATTCTTCATTTAAACAGTGTTGATTTTGAGTATTTGCCTTACTCAGGGTTGCAAAATATTAAACTCTCATATATTTTCTTTTACTGATGTATGTATTCATATATGTGTACATGTTAATGTATGACAGTTCTTTGTATTAATTCAATGTATGACTGAAAAAAGAAAATCTAGTTTTTGAAAAATAACAGGTGAAAATAAACAGATCTAAATAAATAAGGAGCAGGTGCAAATAAAAGTAAACATATGCTTTATACTTTAAAACTAAAAAATAATCAAACTTTAAAGAATATGTTATAGTCTAGTTTTTTTAATTTAAAACTTAATATCAAGGAAAAATTTTACATTTTAAATCTGGACTCTCAACTAAATATTTAAAAAACTCATATAATATGTCATTTATTGTGAAATAAAGGTACACCCTAGATAATACACATATCCTTTGTGACATAGAAACTCCTTGGTAGTATTAACATCTAAGGATTTCACATATAATCTGAAATTCATTTTAGATAGTGCAAAGCAGATTTAAAGTCATGATTTTGATTTTTAAAATATGAACCATATACACTGTGCATCAGAAAATTCATAAGACAACAGACATTATATGTGCACAACTACTAAATTCCTTTTAAATAACAATTTTTTAAAAATGTTACAGGATTTTTCCGGAATTACATACCTATAAGGGAAGGAAATGGCAAAGAATTTCAAGAAATTCCTATATAAATTCTCTTGAACTTCTTCAAAGCCGTAAACAAAAGATAAAGAACATTATTAAATTTCACAGGAGGAAGTAAGAAATCCACTTATCCTGTTGCTAATCTCTTAAAATTCTTCCAATGAACACTGATAAAGATATAAAATCTGGGATTATCTAATATTCTTTCTTCCACTTTTCTTAATTCTCCCATTTCTTTAAGCCCTAAAAGAATTGGAGTGTTTGAAAATACTGACAAGAAGAAGTATTCTGAAACCCTGAATACCTATGACATTCACGAACAATGCAACTTATGATCTTTACATATTCTTAAATATCTTGATAGCAAATAATTTTACCAATAATTTCATTGATGTAGAATCTAAAAAATAAATTAATTCACTTGGAGCATCAGTGTTTCTACAAATGGGGCTTAAATTTCATTAAATAGCATTGAAATAAAATTAGTCATTTATATAAAATTTTTAGTATTTAGTAAAAGAAATAATCATTACTATGTTTAAAATATATATCCTCCAGAAAAATAAACAACCCACGTTTCTTATAAGTTTTAAATTTATCCTTAACAATACTGTTAAGATAGTTACTTTCATATATACATATACAAAATATATGTGTCATGTATATATAGTAGCAAAATATTTGTTAAATGCTTATTATTTGCCTATTCACAATCTTTGTATTATTTCATCACTATAAGAGTTATGTAGAAAATAATAAAAGAGTAGCAATATAATAAGTGAACAATTGAAATATACTAAAAGTCAAAAAGAAATCCCTGTGAATATATCAATTACATATACTAAACTTGTTTCTACCATAGCATCAGTGTTCATCTGTTTGCCCAAAATTAACATTAAAAAAAACTCACTGTTCTTTAATATCCCTCTATTTCAATACAGTGGTGTGCAAAAGTAGGTTTTTGGTACTTCATATGGAAAAACAATTAATAAATAAATAATATAGGAATAAACTCTATTTCACATACCCACAACTGTAAACCTAGTTTTGCCACACCCTGAAGTTGTGATCTCTTTAAAACTATTTGCTTTGTTTTCTAAGATGTGACCTTTATATCTAAACATATATTTCCCGGGGAATTGAGATATATGCAAAAATTATGTTTTCTCTTCTGAATCAATCAACCCTCCCTCCTTTCTATAAAATCTACATGTATTATAAGTATTACTCTCAAATATAAATGAAAGGTTACGATCAAGAAATATTGCTGATACATTTCTAGTGTGAGGAAAATTTTTAATTTGTCCTAAAATATTTAAAATAAAAATGTATAACCCCTACATGTTTATACAACTATTTTAGCTAATAGTTTTGAATAAGAAGTAAGATATGGAAAGTGTTTAGGTAGCTGTATCAGAAGAAATTGAATTAGTTTATTATGACCAGACAATCTGAAAGATCACTAGCCAAGGGGAAGTGTTTCTACGAACAGGTTGTATTGTTTCTTCAGAAGCCTTTGCTTTGATTGCTCCAGATGACAAAAGATCTACTTAGGAATCAAAATGTAACACACATGTCAGAGATGATGGATGGCAGCACTGGGACTGTGAGAGTTTACAGGGCTATGCCGTCGGAAACACCAATATGGACTCGTGTCGTTTTGCTGTTGTCATTGCCATGTCCCTTTTTGCTGCTGACCTTCTAGTTAACTACATTTTGTTTCTGTCTAGCTGCTCTTTTTTTACAGAAAGCTAACATGATTTTTTAAAGACATAATACAATCATTTATATTATTGTAAAATTTCTTACCACACCACTTTTGCTCTCAGGTGAGATGCTTTCCTGCTTTTCCCTGTGTATGTTGTTTGTTGGGTAGTTTGCTTCCTCACCCCTAAACAAACAGGAGATAACAAACTTCGCTGCAGGTTGCTGATAAATCCAAATTTTGTTTCTGAAAGATATAGTCTCTTCAATATCTTTCAAAATCATCCTTCCCCACAGTGTCCTAGTGAAAAACACAAATTTAAGAAAATTTAATACTTTCGACACAATTCCTTTGAAAAACTTGCTAAGATACATTTATATGTAAAGAAAGAAAACATGATGATCTGACTTGTCCAAGGAGAACTCTCTACTGACAACACAGTGCCCCCTAAAGTTCTTCCTGAGACAATAATCCTGCAGGATCTCAAAATGAATTGCATATTGCTTAATAAAATAGTACTACTTGGCTTCATTTAACCAAATACATAAATATCTCATCTAAAAAGACACAATTCATATAAGAAATTTACAAAATTTTGTCTTATATTAAGGATAACTTTAATCATAAATGGATATGTCCTTTTTTATCTGAGTTTCTAGTCTATGCTATTAAAAATAATAAAGTGAATTATGTTAATTGCTGAAGACTCAGTTGAATGTTTATGCTGACTATAAAGTATGGTATGCCAACAACATCTTGATAACATTAGAATCTGAATGAACGACATTTGCTGAAAGAGAGCAGAATAATGTTCAAATGTAAGCTTGCATTTAATAAACTATAAACCAATGTCTGTGTCACAGATCAGCAATTGAACAATCAACAAATATGAAAAAAGTACTCAAATAAGAGTTCTACAAATTTATTACTGTTATGGGTGTATTACTGTATTGCATATATTTGAATTTTAAAGTATACTGAGTAAGTAAAATATTGGATTAATGTTGTAAAAATGATAAGAAGCTTAGCTTCATAATTTAAAAAACAGCCCTGGCACTTATCTTTTTTTATGAAATAATAATCTTTAAAAAAATTAAAATCTCCCACCTTTTAGAACAATTAAATGTTCATCAACTACCAAATAGAAGGGTTGGCAACAGTAGGTTTACAGTTGTTCATATGGAAAATAATACAATAACTAACAAATAGTAAAACAAGCATATACTGCTTTGTATACTCACAACTGTACACCTACTTTGGCCCACTCCCTGTGGGCAGATGCCTGGGTTGCAGGCCAGGTTCCCCAGTTGGGGCCACGTGAGAGGCAACCTCACATGGATGTTTAGTGTAAGGCCATACAACTCTGAACATGCCCGATCTCATTTATTCCCATTTATTGAAATTTTTAACAATCAGGCTAAGATTCCTTCTCTGAATTGCTCACCAGGCTTCTAACAAAAAACAAAGTTAAAAATAAAATCCCTTTTTCTTACTTTAAAGATTATGTTTTTTCTACTTCGTTATAATGGCCAATGGATAATTGGAAATAGCTCAAAACTATAAAAAACTGTTACCAGAGAGTTGAATATGGATGTTTGTCTATTGCATCAAACCATTTGCATATGGTACCTTATAAACACATCTAGTATTTTTGGAAGTTCTGCATGACTGTTTATTCCTATGTCTCCCTGTCTATTTATTTATCTCTCTGTCTAAATACAATAATTTCCAGAATCTCTTCTTGATTCTTCTAAACCTAATTAACTATATGAACACTTAATATTTTTAATTTATAAACCCTCGTTTTAATGTTTCAGTTTGCCATGGGACAGATAACAGAAAGTAGGTGAACTTATTTCAATGTATCTCACTCTGAAAGACCCTACCTATACCACTTCACTTTTCTAATGCATTTTTGTAAGCTCCTAAAAACTGAGTAATACAAGAAATGTATCATGACTACCCACTACAAACTGTTTAAATTTGTGTCCAGACAATAAATATATTCCTAACTGACACTGTGGAATTTCTCAAAATAGAGAAATATTTAAACAATATGTGTGTGCTCTTTTATAAAACTGTCATAAAATTATACCTCTCTTAATATATTTATATCCAAAGGAATACCATGTAGAGAAAAATATATGTAATGCTAAATTTCATAAAATGAGTAACATTTTATACACGGTTAACAGTAGAGGTCGTTTTAAATGTAAATCCTAAAATGACACAATTGAGCCCGGCTACCTATTCTGACTATTCTAAATCTGCCTATGTAATCTACAAGACCAGAAATGCTTCTAAGTAGGATCTTTGTTATTTAATTGGAGTTATAGTGTCTTACTGAGGAAAAGTAAATTGTCAAAATTACATATTTATTTTCTTTTATTAAAAGGTTCCACAGAACTAGAGAGCAGCTCCTTATCACTGATATGGTTGCTGAAGCAGACATCAGTTTACTGAGAATTGTGCTCCTTCCCACTCCTTAAAAAAGCTGCTGTAAATTCCTTACCCCGAGAAAGAGATCTCGGGTTTGGCACAACCACACTAACTGCATGTATGTTCCTCGCTGAGCTCCCGTCTCGGATAGCCCCTTCGTGCAGCCCACACAGGGTGCAGAGTCTGCCCTCCAGTCCACTACCCCCCTCACACTTTCATCTCTGGATTATTTATAGTTAATGATTTCTTTCATGTTCAAAATAATTCTTCAGCTCAGAGTGATTATATACCAGTAATATTTTTTTCAGTACCTTCTTTTTAATGATGAATATGTATATATTTTTCATTAACTGTTGCCAATTTCAAAGAGAATATTTCCCAGGAGGTACATTTGAAATAATCTCACAAGCAGAATATAAAATAGAATGACTTTTAGGGATTGCAAAAAGCTATGAAGGAAGACATCAGAAAAAGGACCTTCTATCTTGAGAGCTAATTTGGAGAACATTCTTAAATGTAAATTAATAAGTATTATGTATGCATAACAAGTTAATCAACCCATGGTATTGAACTGCTGTAACAAGTAGTCTTGTTACTGTAAAAGAAGATCCTATAAATGCATCTTTTTCACTATCCCAGTTTACTTACTACTTTTGGTAGGAAATAAAAGAAAGTATATATACCTATATAAATCTGGCAAAAAATAACAGACACTTCCAAGTATACTAATTGAGGTTTTTTTCTCTTTTGTTAGACAACACGCACACACAACATATAGAAAAACCCATGACAAATAAGAATCTGACAATGTTCCTTTACAGATATTACAGATTTTAGGTCCCATTTTTTTCTTTTTCAAACAGAATCTTTTTTTCTCAAAAATGTTGGCCATGCAGAAAATATCTTTAAGAAAAAAATAGCTTGACCAAAAAAATTATTTAAAGAATAAACATCATTTATCAAACATTTAAAATGATATCAAATGATTAAGAAGCATGTAAAAGTTTCAATATCAACAGAAAAAAATGTTATTGTTGTCTTTTAGTTTATGTTGACTGTTCTTTTCAGGAATCTCATTTGTTGAATATTACCAGCAACTTTGTTTATTATTCAAAATGCTAATTTAGGATTTCCCTCTTTTGTTATGCAGAACCTATTTCCTGTTTTGAATCTTTTTAAAACATGCTATTACTTTATGGAACAAGATATACTACTAGTATACTTCTTTAGTACAAAAATGAACAATAATGATTTTCAAATGTTTCTTAGTTTTTGTTCACAAGACTTGTTATCAGTACATTTTGGCAAAACATTATGAAATGAATACACAGAAACCTCTTTTGAGCTAGTAAGTTATGACTTTAATTCAGTTTTCACATAGAGTATTTAGATGAATGCTAGCAAACTCAACATTGTCAAAGTCTATATATTTTCTACTGATGGACAAAAATGAAAAAAACGCAACATTTAAGCTGAAAGAAACCAATACAATAATAATTATTCTTATTAATGACTGATTTACATTTCCTTTAAAAATGGAATTATAAACACAGTATTAACTAATTAAAGTCTGTCAATTAATTACTTAGTTATCTCTATATAGATTTAGGAATGCTTTAGTGAAAGAGGAAAAAAGCTTCACTGGAATTTAGGGCTTTAAAACATACCATTTAATCATTTTACATTATACAAGCATACAACCAATAGTCCTGTGGAGAATGCATCTGTGGTGAAAGGTCAGTGAGCCCCTGGAACCCTCCCTCCGGTCCACGTGAGGCAGTACTGTGGTATCACCATGTGGTTGGCAAACTGCAATATGATTCATTGTTAATTTTTCACCTTGGTCAGAAACCTTCAAAATTAGTGAAATCCTCTCCTATAATTAGTTTCTATGAATAGATTCTTTCTATTAAAGAACAGTTTTCCCTTGAAATATTACTTCACATTCATTAAAAAGCATTCTACAATCTTTTCAAAGTCTAATGTCAAGAATAACTTTTGTCTTTAAAAATGTGTTGATTTCAGAACGAATAATTTCTGTAACTTTCATTATTGGGTAAATTCTAAACATTAAAGTTTGCTGCTGATTGGTTTATTTTTATTTAAGTATGTGTGTATGAATTATACATGCATACTATTGGGTTGACCAAAAAGTTCTTTTTTTTCCTGTAAGATGGCTGTAGTAATACTTAGTTGTCTTTAACTTCATTGAAAACAATTTTGTTACATTGTATAGGGACAACTGGCATAACAGGGTGCATTAAAAAAACATTAAAAATGGTGAATTTTTATGTTAGCCTTTTTAATATTGAAGATGGAAGAAAATATGCAATGTGTCACATTATGTTTTATTACTTCAAGAAAGGTAAAGATGCAACTGAGACACAAAAAAGGTTTGTGTGGAGTATGGACAGGTGCTGGGACTAATTGAACATGTGAAACGTGGTTTGTGAAGTTTCATGTGGAGAGTTCTCACTGTACAATGCTGATGGTCAGGTAGACCAGTTGTATCTGAGAGTTATTAAATCCAGATATTAATTGAGAACAATCAGTATTCTACCATGCAGGAGATTGCTGACATACTCAAAATATATAAATCAATAAAGTTATTGGTGAAAATTAAAAATGCATCTAAAATTCTAAATAAAAATGTGTCATTTATGAGAAAACTGAACAGACTTTTTGGCCAACACAATATCTGTTTATATGTTTAATTGTTTTTCTATTTCCATTTTGTTTAACATTTATTGTATGTAATCAGTGATACATTAATAGTCTTTTATGACATTAATTTATTGTATAAAGAAATTATAATATCATGCAGCTAAGAAATGAAGTTAACATCTGTTATCTGTTCATTTGAATTTTATTAGAATGTACCCTTTCTAATTATGACAAGCAAAAATAACTAGATTGTGTACCTACTTTATTAAAATATTTGTTTTTTTTCTATTTAGTAGTTTGTTTGCATGGAATATTGTGTTAATTAGTGTTTGGGGCAATTTAATAGGTTTTAAGTACTACCTCAAAACTGCATTAATTTTTACATTCTGATTACTGGCAACAGTAACTGTATAACTAGGTATCATTTACCATTTATAATTCCATTTATATATTTAATATTATTGTTCATTTATATAATAAGGCTATTTTTATACATATGAAAAAATCTTAACTAATTATATTTTTTATCCTCACCCAAGTGCATTCTTTCATTGCTTTTAGAGAGCAGAAGAGAGACAGAGATAGAGAGCAAGACATCAGTGTGAGAGAGAAACATTGAGTGGACACCTTCTTGTGTGCAACCCAGCCATGATGCAGCCCACAGCAGGGGTATATGCCCGGACCAAGAGTCAAACCCAGGACATTTTAATTTATGACATGATGTTCCCGCCACTGAGCCACACTGTCCAGGGCATTAAGTAATTCTTTTTTTTTAAAGATTTTATTTATTCATCTTTAGTGGGGAAGGAGAAGAGAAAGGGAGACAAACAGCAATGTATGGTTGCCTCTCGTGTATCCCCTTCCGGGACCTGGCCTGCAACCCAGGCATGTGCCCTTGATACAGGGTGCAGCCAAAGGGGGCCCCCCCCAGAAAAAGATTTGGAATGGTGTCCAGAATTCAAAGTGTATAGGAATATTGGAGAGACATATAAGATGTCCTCACCCCCCCCCCCACAGGGGGAAGAAAGAATGGAGCCAGGCCATTGAGAGCTATTTTGCATAGCAACAGTTTTGGAGCTAACCTCGGGAGGAATGGTTATTTAACATATCTATAACCTTTAACTGGTTTCATAGATATGTTAAATAGCAGTGGCCAAGTTTGGAGCCAGGAAGAAGAAAGCAGCTTGGCCAGAGAGAAGGAACTAGCGAGGACTGAGTAGCTGGGACTCAAGATGGGATCTATGAGCTGCTCTCCTGAGTGAGGAGGGCTTGGACTCAGGATGTAACTAAGGGCTGCGCCCCTGAGTGGAAGGGCCGCTGTGTGGGAGCTTGGGAAAGACTGGCTCCAGGACATGAAGGGTCCCTGCTTGGGCAGATGAGGGAGAGCCACGCGGTTTCAGCAGAGTGAGGACCCCCTGTTGGTGAGGTGAAAGAGGGAGCCACGTGGTTTTGGCAGAGTGTGGAACCCCTCTTTCCCAGGTGAAAGGGAAAAACCACGCAGCTTTGCCAGAATGGAGATCCCTGCAGCCAGGTGAAGAAGACAGCCACATACTTTTGGTGGAGTGCGGACTCCTGCAGCTTTGGTAGAAGAGGCCCACGCGGCTTTGGGGTGCCCCCTCTGGCCGCGGGGCCTGAAAAGCAACAGAGACTTTGACTGGAACTGGGTACAAAGGACTCTTGCCAGTGGACCATGAGAGGGTACCACAGTACTTTAGATTAACTCGAGATCCTGCACAGTGACACAGCTGACGGTGCCAGCGGCCTGCAACACAGACGTGTGCTCTTTTCCTGATTTACGGTACCCGGAGTTGGGACAGTGGGAGAAGGGAGCGCTGTGTGGGTGTAGGTGTACAACCTAAAGGACTTTAATAGTTTAGTAGTGGCATTAGGCCTGAATAGCATTAAATAAACATTTTGTTTCCTTTTCACAAATCTCTGGCATTAAGAGATGTGTTTCCAATTGGCGGCGGACAGAAGGGCCCAGTAGATTTTAGTATTTTGGTTTTTGGGAGGGGCCCCTGTTGTACAGCAGTTTTGGGCATCCCTAGGTGGGCCAAATATTGTATTGCCCCTCCCTCGACCTCCTCCTCTTGTTGTTCGGTAACACCCTGACTGCGAATCGAACTGCGATCCTCTGGTTCACAGGCCCACACCCAATCCACTGAACTACACCAGACAAGGCGCCTTAAGTAATTCTTAATAAAAATATATTCCCACCCTCTTGATTTTCACTTTTATTGAATTGGTTTTTATTTAGAAAATTGAAATATAATCATATCAGTGCTTTTTGTGTGATATTTTTCAGACTTTGTAAGGTAAAAACCAATGTACTTAAGAATTATATTCAGTTTACAGAACAAAGAAATTTGAAGAAAGAAAACTGGAACAACAATGAAGACTAAATTAAAACTATAAACAAATATGGCAAAGTTAATCTAAAATATTTTAGTATGACAATAATTATAAATTGTTCATATTTAAATTAAACTCCATTAGAAGGCAAATACTTTCAGACTTGTTCAAAGCAATTGTATTAAATAAATGCAAGTTTATATGCATTCTACAATGCATAGAAATTAAAATAAAGAGTAACTTACAGGGTGGGGCAAAAGTAAGTTTACACTTGTTCATATTGAAAATAATATAATAATTAATAAACAATAATTCAAAAATACCATTTGTTTTGCATAATTACAACTGTAAACCTATCTTTCTTTCACCCTGTATAAATGCAAAACTAAATAGCAGGATTTTTAATATAAATATCACATAGAACAAAAGAATGGCAAAAGACTTTATATTTGATATTTTATCATCCAAAGTATATGATTTAATATGTGTTGTGGTAATAATGCAGTAAAGTGATGTTGCCCTGAAAATTAAAAAAAAGTTGATTATAAGTAAAATAATTTTTAGATAGATTTTGTGCACACCAAAGAAGCGTGCAGAAGGTTATTAAAATTAAAAATCAGGCAAAAGAACTGAATAGACACTTCTCCACAGTGAACATAGTGATGGCCCGTAAACATATGAAAAGATGTTCAAAGTCACTAATCATCAGAGAAATGCAAATTAAACCACAATGAAATATCACCTCTCACCTGTCAGAATGGCTATCACCAATGAATCAACAAACAAGTGCTGGTGAGCATGTGGAGAAAGGTAAATCATTTTGCACTATTGGTGGAAATGTAGATTGGTGCATACACTATGGAAAAACAGTATGGAGATACTGATACAGGGTGCAGCGAGAGGAGGGGGGGCCCCAAAAAAAAGATTTAGAAAGGTGTCCAGAATTCAAAGTGTATAGAAATATTGGAGAGACATATAAGATGTCCTCACCGCCCCCCCCACAGGGGGAAGGGATGAATGGAGCCAGGCCACTGAGAGCTGTTTTGCATAGCAACAGTTTTGCAGCTAACCTCTGGAATGATTATTTAACATATCTATAACCTTTAACTGGTTTCATAGATATGTTAAATAGCAGTGGCCAAGTTTGGAGCCAGAGAGAAGGAACTAGCAGGGACTCAGGATGGAACTAGGGGAACTCAAGATGGAAACTAGGGTCTGGGCTCCGGAGTGAGAAGGCCTGTGTGGGAGCTTGGAAAAGACTGGCTCCAGGACATGAAGGGTCCCCACTTGGCCAGAAGAGAGAGAGCCACGCGGTTTCAGCAGAGTGAGGACCCCCTCTTTCCCAGGTGAAAGGGAAAAACCACGCAGCTTTGCCAGAATGGAGATCCCCGCAGCCAGGGGAAGAAGACAGCCACATGCTTTTGGTGGAGTGCGGACTCCTGCAGCTTTGGTAGAAGAGGCCCACGCGGCTTTGGGGTGCCCCTTTTGTCTGCGGGGCCTGAAAAGCAACAGAGACTTTGACTGGAACTGGGTACAAAGGACTCTTGCCAGTGGACCATGAGAGGGTACCACAGTACTTTGGATTAACTCGAGATCCTGCACAGTGACACAGCTGACGGTGCCAGCGGCCTGCAACACAGACGTGTGCTCTTTTCCTGATTTACGGTACCCAGAGTTGGGACAGTGGGAGAAGGGAGTGCTGTGTGGGTGTAGGTGTATACATAAAGGACTTTGATATTTTAGTGGTGGCATTAGGCCTGAGTAGCATTAAATAAACATTTTGTTTCCTTTTCACAAATCTCTGGCATTAAGAGATGTCTTTCCAATTGGCGGCGGACAGAAGGGCCCAGTAGATTTTATATTTTGGTTTTTTTGGGAGGGGCCCCTGTTGTATAGCAGTTTTGGGCATCCCTAGGTGGCCCAAATATTGTATTGCCCCTCCCTCGGACCCCTTGTTGTTCAATACCTCAATACCTCAAAAAATTATAAGTGGATCTGCCTTTTGACCCAGTGATTTCAGTTCTAGGAATATATCTGGAAAAAAAAATGAAACTACTAATTTGAAAGAACAAAAGTGTGCCTATGTTCATTGCAGTGTTATTTACAATCACTGAGATATGGAAGCACCCCAAATGTCCATCAGTAGAAGAGATGATAAAACAACTATAGGACATTTACACAATGGAATTCTACTCAGCTGCAAAAAAAAACAGAAAATTATACCTTTTTAAATAGTATAGACAAATTTAGAGACTAGTATGCTAGGTTAAATAAGCCAGTTAGAGAAAGATAAACACCATATGATTTCACTCATATGTGGCATCTAATGAACAAACTGAACTAACAGGCAAAGTAGAGACAGAATCATCAACAGGGAGCGGGATGACGGCTACGGGAGGGGGATAAGTGAGGAGGTGGAGGGGTGAAGCAAAAAAGGAAACAGGACTGATGAGCATGGACAACAGTGTGGTGGTTGTAGGTGGAAGGGGTTGTATGGGGTTAAATGGTCATTGAAAAATGCATTTAAAATTGTAAAAAATATTTAAAAGCATTCCTGAAATACAAATAAAAACTAAAACTCTCCTAACAAGAAAAAAATAAATAAAAATTACAGGTACACACTATGATTCAATTAGATTTCACAAAATGTCAGAATATATGAGATTCAGTATTAGAACTATGAACAAAGAAAATATTATTACTATGCATATTTTATTATTAATACAAATTAAAATAAATTAACTAAACATTTAGTTTTGTTAAATAAATAACTACAGAGAGACCAAAAAACAAGAGAAGAAGTTTTTCCATTTAAATAGTTATTTGTGTTCAACTTTGATATTGGTATGTTTAGAGTTGATAGATGCACTTACCTGCATAAGAATTTTTTTTAACTGTGACTCTAAGAAGAAAAGGATAGTTTTAAAAATGTACAAAAACATCACAATGTATTAGCAGTTAGAGTCAATTGTATTGATTTATCCAAGAGTCTAATTTGCCATATAGGGGACTGAATTAATAAATCCATCCTGCTCTTCTTCCTCATTTTCTTCTTTATTGTCTACTTTTTTCTTTCTTCACTCTATACATATGTTTTTACAAAACTTTACAATTTCTCTAATATTATTTTCACAGTTATGGAATGATCTTTACAATGAAACCTTTCTTTATAATGTTTTTTCATGAAGTACATCAATGTGATTGCTAAATACTAGTTTCAGTGGTTTAATAGATAAAATTTATTATTATTCAGATTTCTGTTAATACTCTGGACCTATACAATTTGCTATGTCATGCTGTGTCTGGTTTCACACATGTTCATATTTAAAATATGCAGTTTGTACTATTTTGACAAAATTTGCTTACTCATCTATGCATTGAGTGCCTCAGTGTCAGGCAGTGTGGAGAGTTAATCCAGGAGTGAGGGAGAAAAATAACAAAACATGTCTCTGGCCTCATGAAGTTGAAAGTCCAATACAAGGTAGCCCAGATGTGCTTGTTTATAAAATTCATGGAACATTGGATAAAAATACAGATTTTCATAATACTCTATAAAGAGTCAAAATTCCAAAGTGTAGGAATTTTTTTACTATGTTTAGAAATATTTATTTTTAAACCAATATACCAGGTTATATTCAGAATCAAGGAACTTTAGAAAATACTTACTGACTTTTGTCTTTGATTTCTTAGCATAATATGTACATGTAAATTCTCCTGTAATCATACGAACGATCATTTTGAATTGCTTGGTCTTGGGATCCATTAACCTCGGTAGTAAATCCTATCTTTTTTTCTAATCATGCTGATCATCCTAGCCAATGAATGATTGGTCTGGTAAATCCAGCCTCAGATTCACTATGATGCTCCTCAGAGATCTTCATTGGCAAGATGTGAACTTTTATGTACTCTGGTGGTTTGGGGCTGAAATAAATACATCTTAGAAGAAGCCCAGTTTGAAGTACTTGAATGTAGAAGAAGGAAATTTTCCTTATTTATTATTTTCTTATTGATGTGGTACTTTATTGCTGGAAATTTTTATTTTTATAAGGCCTTTACTATTGGCTATTACTTTATAGTTGTCAACAGTTCACTGTATCATAATGCGCAAAAGAAATAGTAATTATAATAATCAAAATGATCCAAAGGCCTCATAATGGAAAATTTGGACTTAGTAGACATGGTTTGTGGAATAGTCAAATATAGTAAATGAATACTCTCCAGTTGATTTTCATGATAAATCATATTTTAGAAATATTTCTGGTGGCCAAAAATTTATCTGAAAGAATATACTTCAGGCCCCTAGGAAAATATGGCCCCATCACTTTAGAAAATGACTATACTGGCCTAGAAGCATATATTTTATATCTATATTCCTCAGTTTGATAATTGTGTATGTGTCATATATGTAAATTTATATATAAATACACACATTTATACTACCTGGACAAATGATGACAAAATGCAAATTGAGGGGGAAATCCACCATCTCTCCTGGTTCACTTTCCCTATTCTGATTATAAACACTGGCATATAGGTTTATGCCACTGGGCAGGAACACAGAATACTTGTGTCTGGAGGAAACAAATGGACAAAGAAAAATCATACCTGATACTTTGTTTGGTAATCCTCCCTGTAGAATGACAAGACCACACCCAACCCATCATCCCACAATGAAAGCTACCATTCAAAACTCTGACACATGTACTCATACTCAAAGCTTAAAATTAACACGTTGGTGCTTCATTCTCAAATATTACTGGAATAGAGATTGAATTCTCTAGCAGGATAGAGAATAATACAACCAAACCAAATGCAACAAACAGTAAAATGAAAGTTAAAAGAAAACTTGCAAGAAATAAAAACAATAGAGAAAGCAGGGATTCACACACATGCACACATATTTCACAAAGTAATAATATATTTTATCTATGAAATAAAAACAAGTTATTACGGAAAATAAGTAAACAATCAGAGAAGAGCAAGAAGCTCTCCTGCAAGTTAAAAATACAATAACAGAAATTTAAAAATTAATAGAATGTTTAAAAGGAGAAGCAAATAAAAATTCCAGAAAGAACAAACAAAATGTCAAAAGAAATAAAAATAGAATTCAATGAATGTATAGTGTCAGTTCTGATATCAAATTAATATGAGGTCCAGAAATAAACACATTTCAGAGAATGATAAAAGTAAATGATCCTATAAAGTAACCTGAGTTTTGCAGATTAAAATTTTAAATGTGTGTGTGTATATACGTATACACACACACACACACACACACATATATATATATACATGCACATATACATACGTACATATGTCTTGGCACAAAAAGTGAGGGGAAAATTTAAAAAAGACCCATACTATCAAATATCATATTGATATTTTAAAATCAGGGTTAAAATCAAAGACAGCTTATATGTTTGTGTTCATCTGTGTGTGTGATAGACACACACTGAGAAATACAGAGAAAGAGACTGAATGGGGGAAATAAACAAACAAATATTAGGAAACTCATCTAACAGATCTATCAAACAGACAAACAGGACATGGAATAGAGGAAATACTCAATAAAATAATTCCAGAATATTTTCTGGGACTGAAGAAAATGAGTGTACATATTAAAAAAGCCAAACATATGCCCAGCAAAAACAGATTTTTGAAAGATCCACTCCAAGGTGCATTTTAGTGATTTTTTGAAACACGGAGAGGGGGAGAAAAAGTAAATCCTTAAACTGTCCAGGGACTGGAGGAGTTAGGGGTGAGTCTACTGAGAAAATGCACGAGTTATATGAAGAATAAATTCTCACTGCATCCATTTGCTTTTGAATAGCTTATCACGCTGTACCTTTTCACTGATTCTAATTATAATATATCCTATTTTACATAAAAAGCACAATAAAGAGACAAGGTGAAGGGGAGGGAGGGGGTATGTAGATGAGGCACTATAAACTTTTTCCCCTCACCTTTGCTTTTCTCTAAGATACTCTGAATAATGCTTTTTCTTTCATCCTAAAATGAACTGATCGTTTCAGGGTTCAGTTCTCATTTTGGCTTTGAAGTTTCCTTTCTGATTTTAATTACCTTTCATGGTAGGGTAAGACTCTTTGCACAGGAGAATTTTATACTTAGGTTTATATAGCATAAATTAAAAAGAAAAAGAAACTTTCACTTGAAGCAGCATTTTCAATTGTAAGGATGCATCACACTGATACACAATAATAACATTTAGCAGCTTTTAACTAAGCTGGTTAAGTGCTCTTCTTCCCACCCCTCTTGGAGACAGCTGCCCCTTCCAGCTCATGTACTGTTTTTTGCTGATAGACTGATGTCTTTATTTACGGAGTTATAAAGAATTGCTTCTAGTCATCAGCAGTTTCAAAAACTAGCCATTGAAGGAGGGATAAAGCCTATTCAGAAGATGGATGACAGCTTTTCATTTAAGGATCATACAGAAGTTTATTTCCTTCTATAAAAATAGATTCTGCAGTGTAGCTTGAGACTTACATTTTGCAAGGGATCTCCGCTCTAAAAAAAATGACATTGAAAATTGAAGACTAAAAGCAGAGAGACATTCTTTTTCTTCATGTAAAAAAGGCCAACATGACAAAATTGTTTCTATTTTTTTCAGCACACAAAAGAGATTTCTGAAATGTGTGTTTACCATAATCATACTGGAGCACTTAACTTCAGAAGAGAATGGCTAAGTTGTCTTATTTAAATAAGAATTTTGTTTCCTAGGACCAAATTCTGTCTAATGACATTGATTTAAAGAAATAGTTCATTACTGGGTAAAAGTAAAGGAAAGCATGCCATGTATATGGATACACAGCATATTGCTTTTTGTTATCTTCTAATGTTTAAGAAGATGATAAAGATTCTTAGTCAAACAGTAAATACATAAATGTCAACAAAAGTAATTAAAAATTTTGAGACCTTGGATGATGATATTGTTTTCCACTTTTCTTAGCAATGGATACCCAAAAATATGATCCCATTTTCTCTTAACTTGAAAATCTAAAGAGGAAACAAAGTTCATGAACCTCAGTGTACATAGTAACTCTCTATAACACATGCATACTTTGATGTGTCTTTATATGGACATTTTGCTGGCCCATGGTAATAGTTCTATTCAGGGTCTGGTCACCAAGCCATTTTTATCCTGTTCTGAATCTCCTCTGTGCTAAATTCTAAATAAGATTAAACTAATTCAAATCTGACATTTTGTTTGAATACCAAACACCACTGTCTACCCTCCCGAAGTATATATAGAAATGTAATGTTGGGATTCCCATTCTTATGCTTCACAATCCAGGTGCTGAGAATACCGCTTTTTATCTTTTTCTTTTCTTTTACCTATCACATTTACCAATTATTTTTTGCTATAGAATATTATTGTACATCCCTTATCTTTTAAATATTTAATACCCCTTAAATATCTTAAAATATTTGAATTATAAAATATTTCTTCTATAGTGGTTACAAACTTTGTCCACCAAACTAAACTGGCAAAAAAAAATGACATCAATCTTTTAAAAGGCAACGGTGCTATTTCAAGTCTTCATTTCATCAGGTGGAGACTGAGCGTGTGGATTAATTCAGGATAACCCTTGTTGGGAACCTTACACCTGGCTTCTAGCTAAAAACATTGTGTTGATTACAGGAGCCTGTGCCCTCCACAAGCCAATTGGCTACAGGCACTTGAGGTGTCCGCGAGTACCAGTTGCACCCAAGTAACCAATAAGCGGGCCCTTCTTTGTCTCAAGCTAGCCAATAGCAAGCAACCTAATCTTCCTCTCCCTCCTCCCCTATATATATATACCCAGTTCGGAAAAATAAAGTTTGCAGCTTGATCAGAATCTTTTGTCTTGCTGCCATTCTTCGCGCCTCTTGTCCCCCCAACCCATTTGTTCCAGGAAGGTGGTGGAGCTCCAGTTGACTGCTCTGTGGGCCAGAGCAAACCCTACCCCTCATATTCTTACCTGTTTTCATACAGTGGAGTATACATCCAGATAGCCTTTGCCACCCCAAGGCATTGAGTAAAATGTCTTTCCTTGAACGGTAACATCTCTATATGCTGGCATGTGTAAAAACATGCTTGTTTCCATCCAGTTTTCAGTGTTGCTGAGGTGTCATTCCCTGTTCCTGACAGCAAGGTGTTTCCAGGTGCAGCTCCCTTTGAACCACTTCTGGCCTACACTGAAGGTTGCTGGACATTCTTTCATGCTACTTGAGGCTATTGACACACTCCAGCCCACAGGGCATCCAGGCTACAGATGAATCTTGGAGGCTCTCTGGTCAGTGCATTTCATGATAGAGGGGAGTTGAGTTTTTCTGTGTCTCCAATTTTATCTGGGATTACTCAGCCAGGAAGACTTTAAAACTATGTTAATACTATGTTCAAACCTTAAATTTTGAACACCAGAAGGCAAAGACTTAATTTATTTAACTGTATTTACTTCTAAGAGCATTTTTAAGAGATCTTCACCCAAGGATGTGTTTATTGATTTTAAAAGAGAGAAAAACATCCATTGGGTTGCCTACTGTACACACTCCTAATGAGGATGGAACTTGTAACCAGGTATATGTCTTGACCTGGAATTGAACACACAACTTCTTGGTGTACCCACATACTCCAACCAATGGAGCCAATTGACCAGAGCTAATAACAGTTTCTTGAGAAGACAGAAGTCTTACTGTTCACCTTTTGCAAGAGAGAAAGGTTATAGTGTCAGAGAAGTACAGATAGAGGAAAACCCACATCAGTGGGTATATGATTGTATTGTCCCAACACATAACTCACGGTTTTAGTTCATAACTACATTTGCAGTTTTTTTAGCTGACCCCTTCTTTTTAAGTGGATAAAACATATTAGCTAGATATAGGACATACTATCATACAGACTTAAATGAGTTTTGATTGGTGGTTCAGTATTTTAATTGATAGGTCACCTAGAAAATATTTTTAAAATAGGGGTAATGATGCCTAAATATTGACTGTGAGAAGATGAAATGTTAGGATGCATATAAAGAATTTGGGCCATGTTGCTCTCTGGCAGCCACGTGGGCCAGCGTAGCACACACACATCTGTGGGAGACTGTTGCCAAGAGGTGCTGACGAGTACAAACTGCCTGTTAACGGCAGTTTTAGAACAGGTGGTTTTGCAGGCTGCTTCCAGGAGAAATTACTCTATATCTAATTACTGAATATCCTGAATTCTTTTATCCTGGTATAGTTTCCTTTATAACATCTACTGTATATATATATATTTTTAACTTGACAATTGTCTCTTTACCCCAAATAATGGAATCCATGGGAGCATAGGGACTTTGATACACCCCTACCAGGTCCCCAGTTACAGGTATAGCGTGCATGATTAATACTTATTTGTTGAAAAATTAACTAAGTGAAAAATGAGAGTTAATGTATACTTAAAATATACAAAACAAAAAATACATATGTATGTGTATTAATTAAATTTGTGTGATGATGAACATGTACCATTTAACCATTAAAAGAAAATCTGAGATTGTCTCTAATCAATACCTGCTGCCCCTGAGTAGCCATCTTTAAAGGCTAAATGGAGGTAGCTATAAAAGAAACGTATAGTGCTAAGGAGCAGACACATCTTCCTGGTGGCATTAAAAATAGAACTTATTTACCCGAGTAAATTTCGTCCAGCACGTCAACACAATGAACTTTACAATACAAATTTAGAAGGTTAAAAGTAGTTTCATACTATGAAAAGCTCTGTTATCATTATAATTGCTACATTTTGCTTAACTACTAATCTGGGTACTAGCAAATGAAAACAAAAGAGTACAAAAAGTGATAAGTTGTTGATAAATCTGAACTTATTTGTTGCTGAATTTTGAGCAATAACAGAGGACTGGTAACTCTTGTGATCCCGATGTTAGGACTCAAGTACTAGGGAAAAAGAGAGGGCAGTTAGGGACTTGGGCTGTATGTGTGTCAGACTTAGATCAGCCCCAAACAGAAACAAGAGGTCAAGAGAACAGAATATGAGCCAGGAATAGGACGTTTAAGTAAGATCTTGGGAGGGATGGACGCTGTAGTTGGGATGCACCAGGCAAACATAAAATAGACGTGTCCGGGGACAAACAATGCTGTGGGCAGACAGTCAGTAGAATGCAGGGTGTTAAAGAATTAAGCAGTGGTATGCTACTAAATATTTAACAAATGACATTTTGAAGGAAAAATAAAAAACATGGTGTGTGGAATTTGTTATTTTCTGTGCTGTAACCCTCACTGTGGTTTATACGAAGCTAAAAATGTTTGATGGCCAGATTGCAAAATTCTTGAAAATGTGTCCTTTGGCTCAATACAACAATTGAGGTGAGTCCTATCTAGGTGCATATATGGTATGAGAGTCCTATTAGATGCAAGTAAAAAATAATAACTTTTAAGCTAATGAATTCAAACTAATGGATTTTCTCTTCATTCTAGAAGTAATAATGACCTGTAGTAAGCTTTGAGGGGTGGAATGTGTTCAGACCAACTACTCACAGGGTTTATAATGTTACAGTGGAGTTAATGAATTATAAACTGAAACTAAAATGGTACCATCTATTTCAGATTGCCAGGGGAAGTACACACTGAATATATAAATGTATTTAATGGGAAATAAATTTCTTTCATCATTTGATTTTTTTGTTTTCCCTCTAGTGATATTTGTTTGAAATAAAATCTTTTATTAAAATAGATACTTTATTCTGTCTTACTTTCCTTAACTCTCTGTTAAACTTGCTTTCAAAGAGACTGCAATTGCCTTGTATAATGCAATTTCCCCACTTAAGAAAATAAAAGGAACATACAAATGCTGTTTTTTTTGTTTTCTATTTATTAATAAACCTGTTTTTAATTACTTTATTATTGTTCAATTACAGTTGTCTGCATTTTCTTCCCACTACTCCCTCCCACCCCAGCCAAATCCAACTCTCTCCCTTGCTTCCACCCACCCCTTGGTTTTGTTCATGTGTCCTTTGTAAGAATTCTTGAAATCCCCTCTCCCCACATCTCCCCTCTGGCTATTGTTAGATTGTTTTTAATCTCAATGTCACTGGTTATATTTTGTTTACTTTTTTCTTTTGTTGATTAGGTTCCAGTTAAAGGTGAGCTTATATGGCATTTGTCCTTCACTGCCTGGCTTATTTCACTTAGCACAATGTTCTCCAGTTCAATCCATGCTGCCACAAGGACAGGAGCTCCTTCTTTCTCTCTGCTGCATAGAATTCCACTGTGTAAATGTACCATAGTCTTTTGATCCACTCATTTGCTGATGGGCATTTAGGTTGCCATCCAGCACTTGGCTATTGTGAGTTGTGCTGTTATAAACATTGGGGTGCATAGGTTCTTTTGGATTGGTGTTTCAGGGCTCCTAGGGTATAATCCCAGCAGCGGAATTCCTGGGTCTCCAAAATATATAAAGAACTCACACAGCTCCACTCAAGGAAGACAAACCCCCCCCATTAAAAATGGGCAAAAGACTTGAACAGACACTTTTCCAAGGAGGACATACAGAGGGCCCAGGGACGTATGAAAAGATGCTCAGCATCACTAGCCATCAGAGAGATGCACATTAAAACCACAATAAGATACCACTTCACACCAGCGAGAATGGCCATCATAAACAAATCAACATACAAGTGTTGGAGAGGATGCAGAGAAAAAGGAACTAGTGCAATGTTGGTGGGATTGCAGACTGGTGCAGCCACTGTGGAAAATAGTATGGAATTTCCTCAGAAAATTAAAAATGGAACTGTCTTTTGACCCACCAATTTAATAAATCTGTTTTAAGGTGATAGTTCTGGTTAGCTTTGTCATTCTTCCCAGAACATATTCCATAACCATCTAAAATAATATAAATTCTCTCTGTGATCAAGATTGGAAGAAAAGAAGAAATCAGAAGCAACTATGAAAAAGAAGGAAAAGACAATGAAAGAGATTCCTCTCAGGAAGTTGTGTACCTTGTCATGAAAGGGGCTCATTTCTTAACCTCCAAGATATGAAAGTACCCATTAAAATATTAGCTGTTTAACACTTATATTTATTTATGTCTTGGCTCTTTAGTCCAAATTAATGTAAACCCTTTAGACTTTAAGTGCTAACATTTTTTTTGTAGATTTTAGGAATTTTCCTAGAATGTAGGTGCTCTGACATACAGAAGGTTTTAAATCTACCTTATTAGTATCTCTAATGACCTCACTCAGAGTTGAAGCAATTTTCATTAAAATGTTCAACTCATCAAATCATAAGTAATTTAAAAACAACTTTACTTCTTTTCTTGATGAAAGACACGTAAAGCATAATTGGATGCTATTGTGGTAGATAGCAGTTGGTGTGATTATTCCTGACACTTTGCTTATCACAGTACAATCTTCAGATAAATAAAATAACAACTCACTTCCCTTCACAACAAAGAATATACTCAGAGATAACAATGATTGGGAAATTTTGAAACTCTACTAAATTCATATGTTAATGAACAGCTGTGATGTTTCCCAGACACATTACTGAGGAGAAGACAAAACCCATGTTTCCCTACAATCTAAAACTTTTACAAAGACAATCTAAGAGCTGAAAGCAAAAATACCAGTAGTTTCCACAATATGTCCATATACCTTTCTGGTTCTGGGTTGTCACTCTGCTTGGCTGAGAAGATCTAAATATTGTATAAGTAATTTTGTGTATTTAATATACAAATACAGTCTCCAAATACACAACACTTAATCAGGTTGGTATAATTGTTTTCTTTGCTCTAGGAAAACATTAATGGCAAAAATTATGATACATCATGAAAAAATAGTGTGTAATTAAAACCAGTTATGTCGATGTAAATTGATTATTTCATTTATTAATTCTCTCAGTGCATCATGGACATCTAACTACATATTAGTCAATATAATTAGTAAACAGAGACAGAGATGACAAAGGGTCCTTGAGAAGCTTTTAGTCAGATATCCACTTTCAAAACATATCCCCTGCCATCACAGATTTTAAAAGTCAGGTGGAGAGGCAAGACATATGAACATGAAATGTAAAATAACTGCAAAATTTTGAAATTAGATGCATTCTTATATTTCTTCTGTGACTAAGTCCTTTTGGAAATAACACTGAATGTTTACCATTTTCCACCTTTTACTGTAAATTAACATAAAAATGATTTAGGCCAACTGTGACTGGTTTTGTATCAGGCTAGGGTATGTGCCACTTGATGTATTTTACTGCTAGTTGGTCTAACTGCTAATATTGTGTGTAGAATTCATTCACCCTGACATTCACATTGATAGGAAATTTTCAAAGAAAAGCAATTCAAGTACTTCTCATTGTCTGTTCAGTCTGTGGTGTCATGAATATATGAATGCAACCAAATGATATTATGTTAATCTAGTCTACCAAATGGCAGGTGCTATGAAAAATACAACTCTTTCTCAACTACTATTTAAAAATATTCACTGGTATTTGACTTGGAAAAATGAAGATATTTAAAAAAGAGGTACATATTCACTGTGGTTTGTATCTAGATCTATATTCTAGAGAATTGAGACATTTTCCCCATACCATATCTACAATCTTGTCCAGTCATGATATTATCACTTAACATAGGCATTGGGTTACATAAGTCCTTTATTTTATTTTTGGTCAGAATCCATATTAGCTTCCCCACACTGAAACTGCATAGAGGGCAAGAATGAGTAACAGGAGTAGGGGACATACTACCTTCTACAGAACCAAATACAAATAGCCTTAGTATTTGCACAGACTTATTTTTATGGTACAGCTTCTTCAACAATTTCCCTTCAACTTCTCTTAAATCTTGCTGCATCACTTGAATTTCCTCTCCCCTCATTATTTTCAACCTTTCTACCTTGCTGATTGGAAGCAAGCAGAGTTGTAGCTAAGGTTACAAACATTCTGAAGATTCTTCCATATTAAAGAATTCTCCCCTTACCCAGGTCTCCCTATCTATCCCCCTCACCTCCATCCCCATTACCTCAACATTCCATATTCTGCCCAAGACAAGTACTTCTACAGACTAGTTGACCTCCTCTAAACACTTAGTTCATGGACTCAGAATTGGCAAAATTCCTAGTGAACTTCTAATTGCCCAATTCAATATATTCATTTTAATTTTTCAATTTGACCTCTGTGGCATTTGAATATGTTGATAACTTCTTGAAATTGGCAAATATGAGTCTTTAATCTAATTATCTTTTACTTTTAAATCTTTCTTGTGTTTCTTTACTACTTCCATTTATCTGCTCATATCTTAATCTGAATATCTCCCAGATGTAGTCTTTGGTCTTCCTCTTGGCAGTACCCTCCATTCTGGAGACTTCAAACACCATGCATATGAAAGCATCTAAATCTAAATTGCATATCAAAACATAAGAAGAAGTTTTCAATTTATAACCCAGTTTCCTTTTTCCACAATACTAGGTCCATGGATTTGGACTGGGGCCATAGTCTATGTAAGTGGGGATGGAGGAAAACTGTGTAATAAGTCCTGATGAACATGGTGTTGGGTCTCTAAGTTGGAAATCCATAGATCTATTTACCTTCTGGACATATTCACTCTAAGAATTCACAGACAGTTCCAACTTGTCTCATTCTAAAGCAGAAATTATAGCCTCCATAACATAAAGTTATTAAGTTTTCAATATTCCTTAAGCCTGACATTATTATTCATATTATAACCTAAGTCAGAAACTTGGAGTTTTACATGACTTATTCTTATAAATCATTGAGTCATGTAAATTCTATCATCTTAATCAATCACATTTATAGGTCTTTCAATTCCTAATATTAGCTTTGTTTACAGTATTTCCCCTCTGGTAATGTCATTCTTTCTCATTGGACATATGTATGGCCAAAAACTTTGTGTATTTTTTCTGTGAACTAAAAGACATATTTTTCATTTTCACAAATAACTTTATTGATTTGGATACTTTCAGTATGTTGGCTATCTCCTGCATGGTGTAATGTCGGTTGTTCTCAAGTAATGTCTCGATTTGATTGCTGTCAAATTCAACTGGTCTACCCCACCACGCAGTGTTGTGCAGCAAGAAATCTCCAGCATGAAACTTCACAAACCATTTTTGACATGTTCCATCAGTCATAGCACCTTCTCCATACACAACACAAATATTTATGTGTGTTTCAGTGACATTTTTACCTTTCTTGAAATAATAAAGCATAATATGCCAAAATGTTGAATATTTTCTCCCATCTTCAATATTAAAATGACTACACAAAAATTCGACAGTTTTGATGTTATTTTAAATGCACACTGATGTGACAGCTGTCACAATACAGTATAACAAAATAGCTTTAAATGAAGTTAAAGACAACCAAGTGTTACTAGAGCCATCTTATGGAAAAAAGCAAACAAACTTTTTGGCAAATTATAGATTAAATAGATAGATAGATAGATAGATATAGTTAGATAATATAGATAAATATAGATATAGATAGATATAGATGTAGATATAGATATATAAATAAATATAGATATATATGCACACAAACTTTCAGGATTCAGTTCAATCTAATTTTCTAATACCTTTTTCATTTTCATTTTTTAATTTTTGACATTGTTTTTTAACTTTAGTTTTATTATTGACACTATCATGGATGTCCCCATCCCCCCCATTTGCCAGCCTCCACCTAGTCCTGTCTCCCTTCCATCAGGCCATCATCACCTGGTCGTCCATGTATATGTGTCATGCATACAGGTTCTTTGGCTGACCCTTTAATACTTCTGTTGATGGTTGGTTCTTCATGCATCTTCCACTGCCATTTTCTCTCTAAAATGATATTCTTGTGACTGTCATTGTTTTCTACATTTTTCTATTATATTACCTGAAACTCTTTAAATATCCTTTCAAAATCCCTATAATAGGCTGAACATACCTCGATGCAGGAGCCATTATTTTTGTTTCTGATTTCTATTAATAAAAAAAACATTTTTTCCACTATAAGGCCTTAGACAAATAGTTGATATGTTTGTGTGTGTGCATTTAATACTTATTAGATGTGACTACAGACACAAGTTTTACTTCTTTGATGTATTATTTTGTATATTACTTATAGTTTTCCACATTTCTTTAAAAGATCTTGGGCTCTGAAACAGAATGTGTATGTGTGTGTGTGTGTGTATACACACACACACACATATACACATACTCTAAGATGGATGTATTCTTTTTAGTTAATGTATGACACACTAAAGTGTAAAGATTTACATCTTATTTAATTTCACATAATACATCATTAATAAAGTCAGATAGGTACCTTATCTAGGGCTATTTGAAATGGAAGAATAAAATCACAAATATCAGAAATACCATGACATTTATCACTGGTTTAAATGTGAGATATGGAAGAATTTTCAGTAGGTTCCAATAAAGTTGTGAGCATCTCCATTAAAATTCTGCTTGAGTATTTAAAACCACCTGTTTGTGCATCCAATCTCTCATGTTACACACATAAATGTGAGTTTTTTGCAAGCAAAAACAGATGCAGTCCTAAAATGTGTCAGCACATTTTCAAAAGCCGACTGAAAATGTGTCCTCATATGTCTCCAGACTTTGTTATAACATATTGGTAAGCTTTATAAATTGGTTTCTTGAATATCCATTAATGCAAATTATAAGGCCAGGAGAACACCACACTAAAGACTGGCAAAATTTCACAAAATGTTAACTCCTTTCCTAGGAAAGAAATGAAGATAACAAAGTTATGCTGGCAGTGTTATCCTGGGGTGATCTTGGATGTAAAGATAGCTCATAAGAAAAGTTATACAGCTTAAAAACATTTACAGGCAGCGCACCCCCTCTTTTCCTCAAATATAGCAGCTGATATTGCCTGAAATGAAGAAGGTATAACAACTGTAGTTTTATTTTATTTTATTTTATTTTATTTCAAATTATTGTTCAAATACTGTTGTCTCCATTTTTCACCTACCACTGTTCAAGCCCCACCCATCTCCACCTCACACCCTCAATCCTTCCCCTCTCTGGCTTTGACCATGGGTCTTTTATACATGTTCCTTGATGACCTTTCCCCTATTTTTCTCCTTTATCTCTATTTCTCCTCCTCTCTGGTAACTCAGTTCGTTCTTTATTTCAAAGTCTCTGGTTCTATTTTACTCACTTGTTTGTTTTGTTGATTATGTTCCACTTATAGGTGAGATCATATGGTATTTGTCTTTCACTGTCTTGTCTCACTTACTTCACTTACCATAATGCTCTCCAGTTCCATCTATGCTGTCACCAAGGGTAGGAGCTCCTTCTTTCTTTCAGCTACCTATAATTCCATGGTGTAAATATACCATTCTTTTCTGATTCACTCACTTACTGATTAGTAAAAGAATTCCATTTGTTTATTCTTTCCTTTTGTCTGTTGCTCTAGTAGACATATCAATGAAAATATTGCTACATGGAATATCTGAGATTTTCCTGCCTACATATTCCTCTAGGACTTTTATGGTATTATGACTTATATTTTTGTGTATGGTATAAGTTGGAGGTTCAGTTTCATTTTTTTTTAGTGTAGCTGTCCAGATCTCTCAACACTATTTGTTGAAGAGGCTATTTTTACTCCATTTTATGCTTCTGCCCCCTTTGTAAAATATTAATTGATCATAGAGATATGGGTTTATTTCTGGGCTTTCTATTCTGTTCTATTGACCTATGTGTCTGTTGTAATACTAGTACCAGTCTGTTTTGATTACCGTGGTCTTGTAATATACATTGATGTCAGGTATTATGATCCCTCCTGCTTTTTCTTCTTTCTCAAAATTGCTGTGACTATTTGGGGTCATTTATAGTTCCATATAAATTATTGAAAGTTTTGTTCTATATCTGTGAAATATGTCATTGGTATTTTAATAAAGATTGTGTTGTATCTATAAATTGCTGTGGGTAGTATGGACATTTACATGATGTCAATTCTTCCAATCCATGAACATGGTATATGCTTCCATTTATTTGTGTCTTCCTTAATTTCTTTCTTCAGTGTTGGGTAGTTTTTTGAGTACAGGTCTTTTACCTCCTTGATTAGGTTTATTCCTAGGTACTTTATTTTTCTTGTTGCTACAGCATATGGAATTTTTTTATGATTTCTGTTTGTCATATTTTGTTGTTGGTGTACAAAAATGCCTTTGATTTCTGAATACTGACTTCATATGCTGCTGCTTTACCAAATTCACTTATTAGGTACATTCGGTTTTCTATGTACACTACCATGTCATCTACAAAAACAACAGTTTTATTTCCTCCTTTCCAATTTGGATGCCTTTTATTTCTTTTTCTTGTCCGATCACTGTGGCTAGGACTTCAATACTATGTTTAATAGAAGTAGTTAAAGCAGACATTCTTGTGTTTTTGCTGATCTTAGTGGGAAAGCTGTCAGTTTTTGACCCTTGAGTATGATGTTGGCTAGGTTTTCCGTATATGGCCTTTATTATGTTGAGGTATGATGATACCTCTACTTCCACTTTGCTGACCATTTTTATCATAAATGGGTGCTGTAACTTATCAAATGCTTTTTCAGCATCTATTGATATGATCATGTGACTTTTGTCTTTCCTGGTGTTTATGTGATATATTACGTTTATTGATTTGTGAATATTGTACCATCCTTGCATCCCTTGGATGAATCCTGCTTGATCATGGTGTATGATCTTTTTTAATGTATTGCTGGGTATGGTTTGCCAATATTTTGTTGAGGATTTTACCATCTATATTCATCAGCATATTGGCCTGTAGTTTTCTTCATTGTGTCTTTATCTGGTTTTGGGATTAAGGTGATACTGGCCTCATAAAAATAGTTTGGGGGTCTTCCATCATTTGGATTTGTTGGAATAGTCTGTGAAGGATTTGGAATAGTCTTTGCAGGTCTTCATTAAATGTCTTGTAAAATACTCCTGTGAAACTGTCTGGTCGAGGGCTTTTGTGTTCAGGGAGCTTTTTGATTACTGATTCAATTTCACCAGCTGTTATCTGTTTGTTCAGCTTTCTACTACTTCTTGATTCAGTTGTAGAGGATTATATTTTTCTAGAAATTTGTCCATCTCACCCAGATTTTCAAATTTCTTGGCATGTAGTTGTTTCATTGCAATTTCTTACAATCCTTTGTGTTTCTGTGGTATTAGTTGTAATTCCTCTTTTTTTGCTTCTGATTTTATTTATTCGGGTCCTTTCCCTTTTTTTTCTTTAAGGACTATCTATCTTTTTTAGGCCTGTATGGCTATAAACTTCCCTCTCAAGACTGCCCTTACTGTGTCCCATAGGTTTTGGACTGTTGTATGTTCATTTTCATTTGTTTCCAGAATCTTTTTGATTTCTGTTTGATTTCATTATTAACCCATTCATTGTTTAACAGCATGCTATTCAGTCTCCATGAGTCTGAATGTTTTTGAGTTTTTTCCTTGAAGTCGATTTCTAGTTTCAAGCCCTTGTGGTTCAAGAAAATGTTTGATATGATTTCAAGTTTCTTGAATTTGTTGAGGCTTGTTTTGTGTCCTATCATGTGGTCTATCTTTGAAAATGTTCCATGTGCATTTGAAAAGAATGTGCGTTTTGCTTCTTTGGGATAAAAGGTTCCATATATATCAGTTGAGTCCATTTGATCTAATGGCATCATTCAGTTCTACAATATCCTTGTTAATATTTTGTTTCGAAGATCTATCCATTGTTGACAGTGGGGTGTAAAAATTTCCTACAATAATAGTGTTGCTGTCTATATCTTGCTTGAGGTCCTCCAAGATTTTTCTTATATATTTTGGTGCTTCTATATTGGATGCATATATGTTTATAATATTTATGTCTTCTTGATAGATTTTCCCTTGAGTATTATGAATTGTCCTTCTGTGTCCTTTTTATGGCCTTGTTCTGAAGCCTATGTTATCTGATATAATATTGCTACCCCATTTTTTTCCTGTCTGTTTGCTTACAACACGTTTTCCAACCCTTCATTTTCAGTCTGTGTCAGTCTTTTCTTCTGAGGTGGGTCTCTTTTAGGTGTATATGCGGGTCGCGTTTTCTTGTACATTCAACTACCCTATGTCTTTTGATTGGAGCATTTAATCCATTCACATTCAAGGTTGTTATTAAGTTATTATTCAGTGCCATTTTACCCACTTTATGCTGTGTTCCTCTCTCATTCTTTTCTTCATCTTCTTAAAACAGTTCCTTTAGCATATCTTGAAAAGCTGGTTTGGCAGAAGTGTATTCTTTTAGCATTCTTTTTGTCTGGGAAACTCCTTATTTAGCCTTGCATTTTAGCCTTGACATCGTGAACCAACAAAAATAGTACAAAACCAAATATTATAGGACTATTTCTAACATAATTTATTGACTAATATGGTACCTTGAACAATTTTCTTAAAAAATTAATATTATAAATTCTGGAATATTACCTTATTTAGAAAATTGGAGTCATTTTAAGAGAAAAATATGAAGGTTATTCTGGATTATCTATTTGGGCCTTGTGCTAATTTTCTGTGGCTACTAAGACAAATTGCCATAAAATTCATGACTTAAAACAACAGAAATTTATTTTTTTATTGTTATGGAGGTCAAAAGTTCAAAATTGGTATCCTGGGCCACCACAAAGGTGTTGGAAGGGTCTTGTTCTCCTTGACGACATTAAGGGAGGAACTATTCTTTGCCTTTTCAAACTTTGGTGGTTGTTAGCAATTACTTGATTAGTGGCTTGCATAAATATAAATATGCATGTTGAGGCAGGTCATTTATTTCCAGTCACTGGGGAATAGGGAGTAATTGAATAAAATACTCAGATCTTTCAATGGCTTCTAATTGAACATATGTTATTTTATTTGTGGATGCCTCTAGTGTTTACATGGATAGGCTGCATCTTATAACATCAAACATTTTTCCATATTCTTTCAAGCTCAAGAAGTCATCAGAGGAAGGGTCAATTTTGTGAGATCTTTTGGGCTTCCAGAACCCCCACTAATAGTTCTTCAACAATTGAATTACTTCTTCAGGTTCCAGATGTCTCATTGGTAAGTGATGATTCTTTAAGCCCTTCTGTCTCAGAAATATTGATGCTTCTATGTATGTATTCTGTCTGTGGAACATGGAACCTTCGCAAGGTCCTCTAAGTCTGGCATCTTATAATCTTTCTCTGTGCAAGTGTTCACATTCATTCACAAGAAGTTCCATACTTATTTCTGAAACAGTGTTAAATTCTGAATATGCTATTGCTTTCTATATTTTAAAGATTAACTTGGGAAATTATTGATCTTTGCATTATTGCATTTTATCATCTTCAAACATGGATTATTTCTTCACTGTTTTGATTATAGTTTTATATCCTTTAACCACATCAAAATTAAAGATTTATTTATCAAGAAGGAGATCTATCAAGTTATGAATTACGTGGCAGACTGAGTAGAGCTTTTTGTACTGACTTTATATAAAAAAGATTACATCACACATTTGGAATATATTTTCCTCAACGTACAGATTTTTATACACAGCTGTCAGGAGAGTGTCTACCTAGTCAAAGTGAGACTCACAAGGTCTGAGCTTGAGGATTTTTTGGTAAAATTAAAAAAAAATCTTTAGCTTTACATTTTAATTTATTTCTCTAGAGCCTTCCATGTGCAGATGTCCTAGAACTCTGTATTCCTGCTAGTGTCCCCCTGCTTCCTTCTTCTTTTTTACAGTCTCTCCATCACTTTAATCAAGACCATTGGGCCTGAGTTTCATATTTCTGTTCCATGTCTTTTGTACTACTCAGCTGCAACTGCCTAAGACAGAATATATAATCATCAAATATTTATTGAATAAAGTTGTTCAATGGATATAGCACACATTTTATTTTTTCTAACTTTTATAAGTAGTTTTAACTTTTTAGTCCATTACATTCTTTTACATATGAAAATGTTAAATTGCTTTCATATGTTATGATTTCCAGTTTACTCAAGAAATCAAAGTCAGAGGCACACAATTTTATTTCTTCAGTGTCTTAGGTTGATTATCATAGAATGATGTCAACACAGTACCCAGAGAGTAGCAGCAGCCCCAGGGAACTGTTAGAAATTCATATTCTTAAGCTCCATTCTAGACCTACTGCATTAGAAATCAGTTTTCCAAGTACCTCCTGGTGACTTTCATACAGACTAAATTTTGAGATAGCCTAGGCATAGGTTAATATAGTATAAACATAGATTGATATTGGAATTCTTTTGCATATACTGTATTGAGGGAGTGTTCTGATGGTGAAATCTGTAGAGAACTGAGTTAGTGCATTTTGGAAAAGATCTGGGTTCACTTCAAGTCTAGCCATAAATCTGAATCCTAAGGGGAAATATGCAGTATCTACCTGAAGCAAAGGAATAAGATTTATGTCTTCTAAATCACTGTACTTGTAGAATGAAGGCATAGCCTTTAGGTGTTTCTGCATAAGGTTGGCCCTAATACGCCCAAGGCAGTTCTCAGGATGCTGCTGCTTGAGCCTTTGGTCATCAACACTCTCAGAACTGTGGGTTGATACGCTGTCCAGGGATAGCAGTGGGAGACGAGCCGAACTGTATGCAACCTGAACTTTCTCAGAGAGAAAGAGAGAATTATTTAAGTTGTTATGCACATTTTCCTTGAAAAACAATAAAAGAATGTTTCACCCACAGACAAAAAAATATTCAAAGATAAAAAACTTTCAGGGCCTTCTAGATAATTTTAATTAGCCCTTCAATCAGGTGCATAATTTTCAGTCTTTCTCAACATTTTCTTTAATTCTTGCCAATCCATTTTATCCTCAGTCTTAAAACCAAAAAGTTTTTAGTTTTTTAATTTAAAATACTTTTATGAAATGACCTCTTGACCACATAATGAATCTATCCTCTTATCTGTTAATTCCTTTAAATCCTGAGTATTTTAAATTGCTCAAAACTTATTTTGCTTCAACAATTATGCTGTTACTTGTGATTTCACTCCTAAAAGTTGATAGTATGTTCATTTAGAATCACGAATTAAGCCATAATCCTAAATAAATTGCTCAATAATAATTTAAGCTTCTGAAGGTTTGATTAAGAATGCTAAGGGATCATTTTTAAAAAGTGCCAATGACCAAGTGTTTAGGGACAAAGGCAATGTCTTAAAATTTTTTTAAGTGTCCATACTTGGAAATTAATAATATTAATAGTTTCAGAAAGAAAATGCAGATACTAGAGCTAGTTCTAAATAACTATACACTAAGCAATTTTATAATTAAGCATAAGCTTTTTTATTGTAATACCTCACGTTAACTTGAAAAATAACTCTCAAATAAAGTTTAAAAACCTCTTTTGTATTTTCTATTGAGGCTGCAGAAATTTTATAATTCTTATGCAATATTAGTAAGCCCATGACCCTCCCTCACCATTTTTTTTAAAATAAGTATATTAAGCTTCTCTTTTATTTTTATTTTTACTTCTATTGATTTTATTGGGGGACACTTTTAACAAAATTTTACAAGTTTCAGGTGCTCAGTTCCACAACACATCCTCTGTACACTTTATCATGTGTTCACCATGCCAAGTCATCTCCTTCCATCACCATTTATCCCCAGTCTACCCTCCTTCACCTCCCTCCTTTCCCCCATAAATCACCACACTGTTGTTCATTGTCCATGAATTGTTTCTCTCTCTCATTTTTTGTTCAATCTGTGCACCCCTAGTGAGTCTTCGTTTTGAAAATATGCATATTTAGACCTGTTTTTTTCCATAGTTGCAATCACTATATGTTTTCTAGTACGCTTATTTGAAATGTCTCCTCCTTTTTGTATCTTATCTCTTTCATCATTTTTTCTTAAGAATTTTTTCTCCCTTTTTCCAGAATATTTTGACCTTATCTCTCTCTCTTGAAATAAAACTTAATAAGAACTGAGGTAAAATTGTTTTAAGCATTATTCTATATCTGCACTTCGATTTTTGTCATTGACATTCCTCTTTTTAGAATAAAGTGTAGTCACTGTTACCCATCATGGGTCTCCATTGTTTCCATTCTTCTCTTTCCTCCTCAGTGCATGTAGGAATCCTGATTTCCCTGTGTAAAGTGACATGCAGGTTCATTATGACCATACACCTTGGTGAGAGAAAACTGGCTTGAAAATATGAGCTTCAAGATGCAAGACTTGTAGCAGGTTAGTGAAGCTCTCTATTCTCTGCCTCTGAATTTTCCCATCTGTAAATTGTGGGTAAGTAATGGTAGACTTGTTTGTGCCCCACTGAAATTCCTCTCCAATGGCCCACAACTGACTCTTTTCTTTGGAGAACACCTCTTTGCTGATGGCTGCCCCTTTGTCCGGCAGGTTACCGCCCCACACAATTACCCTTGTTCTGGGAGAGGCCAACAAGCAATTACAGATCCATGTGTGTGAAAGCTGATCACATATCTCCAGGAGATGAAACTCTGGTAAATCTTGTACTCTACAGATGTCTACTCACCTGTAGTTTGGGCCAGGTAAAGACTTATTTGAGGCAATACTTTTCCCAGGTCACCCCCCTTTATTGTCCTGTTTCCCTGACTTCCTTACAGGTTTTGCTGCAGAGAACTCCTTCATGCACTGAATTTTCTGGTAATAAGTGGAATATTGGCAGATGTTGGAAGTGTGATTTTTATTGTTTTATTTAACCTGTAGTGGAAAAGGATGAGATACAAGGATACAGTTCATATAGGACACATTTGGCTTGTACAATATCTCTAGCCATTTATAAATAGTAAAAAAAAATAGTAACTATAAGGACTGGGGATCTTGGTGGCTGCTACAAAATATCACAAATGCTTAAAGAAGAAAAATGACAGGCACAGGACAATCAATCAGTGATTTAAAACAAAGTGTGATAGAGTATCTCCTTGGCAGCCTTTAAAGAGATTCTTACCTTCTACTGACAGAGCTGAAAGCATTGAGTCATACTGAAATCACACTACCAAAATAAATACTGCATCGGTAAAGGAACCATCGAACACAGGTTAAATCATGGCCTGTATTCTGTATTTAAAGATTCAGTGCAGAGTGTAGTGTAGAGTGATTTCAATCCACAATTTTAAGTGTTTAGGCTAAAGAAGATTTATAAAGTATTTATTAGTTACTATAAATAACTGAGTTTTAGATTGCAATGTTGTGTTCATTTTGCAGAAATGAAAAGAGCATTGCACATATTTAATAGCTATGCATTATACATTATCTCATTTAATTCTCACAACTATCCCAGGGAGGCAGGGATAATTGTAATGACCATTCTACAGATGGGGAGTAGGAGGCAAAGGAATGTTTTAAACCTCTAAACATTAAGCTCAGTGGCAAGTTGGAGAGCTAGAACTCAAAACCAAGTCTTGATGCCATGAAATACTCTGTTGTTGTCTCTCTCCTTTTATGAATAGCTGAAGAATATCTCAAGTTTATAATTTTTTATTGCTTATTTTTCTTTGTTGGACATGGAGAAAATATGTCATCTGCATACATGAACAACATAATTCTTATGGCAAGTGGTGTAGACCTAGCGGTACAGGTGCCTTCTTAAACACACAGAAGGGTTCATTTGCATTAAAACCTAAGGGGGGGAGAGGAATGTGATGATGGGAAGATGACTATATGAAGGGAGCAAATCTAGTTATGGTTTCCATGCTGGTAAGAACCTTTGGGTTCAACATTTGCAACTCACCAGATGATATTAAAGAAAAGGATATTTTACTAAAATGATTCACATGGTGTGGAAGCAGAGTCATTCAGAAGCTGAGACCTCTGTAAACGTATGCTACTGCTTCACATCCTATAAACTATATATGTGGTTTTCTAGCTTCTCTTCTTTCTTCATCAATTCCCTTCATAATCTCTTGTCCAGATTGATTGGTTTAGTTCACTGGTTAGAAGGCTAATGGACAGAGCTCTTTCTGCATTACTATGCAGTCTCTATGATCTACATTCAAATCAGATATTCAGCCTGGTCTTAAGAATGGCTATCTTTGTGTTCAATGCCTTTGTCTGATTCTCTTAAGCAGAAGCCTTTGGGTAGGCAGTTTCAGGTGGCAATGTTATTTTCAGCTGCACTATGACTGAGAAAGCCTGTGTACAGATTATATTACTCTAACATTTTGGTGATTACCGGCTTTATCTTCAAAGCTAGGTTACTTTTGAGAGTAAAGCGTGCACTCTTAATAATGACATCAGAACAGCAGGGAAAATAAAGACTCTCACAAGCTGGGATGTACATCCAGTTTTCCTATGTCTCTGACTTATTCTTATTTTTATTTTGGGGAGTTAGAGGTAAAGAAAGGCCATATCCATCCCCTGAGAGTTGCAGTACAACATGACAGCATCAGTATCAGCATATTAGCCTAGGTCAGTGGCTTCAGGCCTGTGGATCGACTTCGTGACTTAGCTTTAGACCCATAGACCTGGAGCCCTCATATCACCAACATAAATTCTTCTGGGTTGACAAACAGCAAAATCTTGGAGAGTAAGATTTATTGAAGAAGTTATAGAACAGAAAAACAAGATGATTATGAGCTATTTTGCAGTGCATCCAAAGTACCATTTGTTTATTATTATTTGTGGGACTTGAAATGATTTCTTTGTCCCTACTCCCTGTCTGGAGCTTCATAAAGAGTGAAAAATGCATAAAAATTAAGTTTAATGGATTTGAAGCAATTAGTAGAAAATCAATAGGATTCATAGGATGAGTAAATTCTTTGCTGTGTGATCTTACTCAAATTGTTTAAACTCTGAGGATTTCAGTAGCATCAATTAAACAATAATTACTCTAATATGAAATCTCAAAGTATTTACTTTGATAGCCTAATAGCATTGGAAACAAGTAATTATGATATTGGATAGAAGTGATCTTATGAATGAGACCAAAGTCATACTTGGAGTTATAATTTTGCAATTTATGTTGATATGGTTACTGTAAGAAGCAATCTCTAAAAAGGAATTCAATGTACGAGAACTTTATTAAGGAAATTGCTTGTGAGAGAAAATTAGGATGGATCTGTGAAAGGCTGGGAGTGCTGCTAGACAACAATGCAAGTCTGACCCAGGAAAAGAGAATAAGGATAATTGCTAGAAGTGTTGTAGTCCACCGTGCATTCTAATGAAAATTTGGTTAGGCTCTCAAGGAGAATACAAAATGGATCCGGCCATCACAGAAAACCCATTTCTTCCAGGTGTGGGCCTATCTAATGCTAACAGCCTGCTATACTAAGATATTGCCTTCAAGATGCTGTAGGAAGCATGGTTTTGAGGCTTTTCTTCCTGAAGGGAAGCTATTGTAATAAACCACACCTATTTCTGCAATTGATCTCTGGCCTATAACTGGTCCTGGTCTTTCTCCTTCACTAGCCATTCAAAATTCCCTTTATTCTTTTTTTTAAATTGTATTTATTTATCTTTAGAGGGGAAAGGAAGGAGAGGGGGAGAGAAATATCAATGTATGGTTGCCTCTTGTGTGTCCCCCACTGGAAACTGGCCTGCAACCCAGGCATGTGCCCTGACTGGGAATTGAACGGCGATACTCTGGTTCACAGGCCCGTGCTCAATCCACTGAGCTACACCAGCCGGGTTCCCTTTATTCTTTGTTATTGCCTGAATAGGTGCTTGTTGTTTACCAGGTCATGGTTTCCATTATCAACATATTCCTACCCTTGGTAATTATATTCTTCTCAGTTTTGCATATGACCATTTACAATCATAATGAGGCAATAGAATACAAATGGTGCCCAAGTAGATCTTCTTTGTTTAACACATGTTCTTCCCTGTCCCCTTTATGCAATAGAATCCATAAAAAACAAAACACACACATGCACACACACAAACAAAGCTTCTGCAATTCAGAGTTAATTCATTCTGTCAAGAGGGTGATTGTTCCTGCTTTCCTATTCCTGGGCAGCAGATGCCCTGGTAACAGCTTTAACTTTTAGGAAGTGGATTCTTGCTTTCTCTCTTGGTAAGCGAGTGCCTTGTTTGGGGACTAAGAGCTCCCATTCTACAGAACCTGAAGCTAAAAGGATAGAAGGCACAAAATCCTCCAGTGGGTCATTAGGAATGATGGTAACAGGGGCAACTCCAACTTACATCTTTATTATCACATAAGGGTTCTCTGATCTTATAAAGGTATTTTTGTCCTGAAGGACAGCAACACATCCTTTTAAATGTAGTTTCACATTTAGTTCCAGGAGGTCATTCCAGGAATGTGGTGTGGTATATGATACAATCAAGGAATCTGGCCATGCCCCCCCACCTCCTTCACCATGGAGTGTGTTTCTTGTCTATACTATGGGTCTGGCATTCTGTAAGCCCTAGATTCGTGATAGCCAAGGGTTTGCAGGCAGGCAAGAAAAACACACACTTAGAATAGGTACTTAACCCTGTCAGAATGAATGGCTGGCACTTCCAGGATAGAAGGGAATCAATATAGACAACCTGCCAAAAAGTGGTCCATTGGACATCTAAATAAATAATGTCTTATTAGAGGCAGAGTGCTGGCCTCTGTTGCTAAGATGAACACTTACAGTATAACCATCTCATGGAATATAATCCAGTGGTGTCCTTTTAGCCCTTTGTAATATACCTCTTCTTTTATGCTCATTTCTCTCAGCTTATTCCTTTTTCTATTACCTGTAGGGTAACATACACATTTCTAAACTTCTAAGGTCACTTGAGGTCCTTGTCAGAAGATTAAATCCCACATTTTGACAAAATGTCTCCATGTCAATGCATTATTTCTTATTCTCATACATTTTGGCTCACTTGATTAACTATCATTAAAATCCAATCCATGACCCCAGCTGAGTGGCTCAGTTTTGGGAGTATTATTCCACACACCGAAGGGTTGTGGGTTTGATCCCCAGTCAGGGCACATGTATAGATTGTGGGTTCGATCCCTGGTTGGGTGTGGATGGAAGGCAACCATTGATATTTCTCTCTATCTCTCTTCCTTTCTTTCTAAAATTAATAAAGATCACCTTGAATGAGTATCAATAGATAAATAGCCCATGAGTACTACTTTCATTCATGGCACTACATACCAGCAAGTTCTTGCAATTATTTAGAAGTATGGTCTCTTTCTCCCTTTATCAACCAAGCACTTTCCCAGACAGTTTATTCTAGAATTTTCCTTACTTTTTAGGCTGACAGCCAGGAGAGCCCATGCGAGCAGTTCCTGAGAGGGTGGGACTGCTTTCTGCAATGTTTTCCACCCCAGCAAAAGTGCTAGCTGTTTTTATAAAAAGTGGTTCCTTGGACAAGTTCAGAAAGTCCAGGGTAAGTTGAAAATCAGCATCTTCAGAGGAATCCTTGTATACTACCTGACCCACGTTTCATGGCCCTAGGTGTCCCCCACCAGAGCCTGACTTTAAGTAACCTGACCTTGGCTCAGCATTTAAATGTTTCTCAAACTTTGTGATGTTTGGTTAGGAAAACAGTCATGCACCTTGGGAGATGAAGGCTTCTTTTCAGGCTACTACAGAGGCACTTTATCTCTCACACTCAGCCATTAACTGCATGTTATCATCCCCACAGTCTCTCAGCATCCTTCTTCAGGACACCACACGACAGCAGTCACTAGCCACACCTTTTGTATGCATAATTCTCTTCATGTTTTTCAAATCCCTGCATCATTGTTCATAACACAAAAAGCCCTTCTCTTCACCAGGATATTTTCTTAGATTATTTCCTACGTAATCATTGATACTAAGTTCACACTTTTTTCAAGAGACTATCCAGCCCACCTATAAAGCAAACCTTCAACTCATGGCCTATATTCTGTGACTGTACACTCACACACACATGCATAGTGTTGGCAAGTAATGCATATACATATAATATTTGCCCGATGTGTGTGTGAATCTTGAACGAAGAAAGACAGAAAGAAAGTTATGTGGAAACACTGCTGTCCATTGTGCATTCATGCAATCTAAGCGAAGGGAAGGTTGTCATGACACTCTCAAGCCAATACCAACCACCAGAAGAGTTTCAGTTCTCCCAGGAACAGGCCTGCTATTCCTTTTGAGAAGGAGGCTGCTGGGAAAGACAACGCAGCTGCATAGAAAGGGCACATGTTTTCTAATATAGATGATATTTCAACATATAGGGCTTATTTGTAGAAAATAAAAAAACCCTGAAGAACTGAGTAATAGGTAGTAGTATCTGGTATTCTTTCAAGCAATAAAATGTAGGATAGCATTTGTGGTGTGTTTTGCTAATTTAAGAAAGGGAAAAACTTTAATTATGGTAATATTTTATTAAGAATGAAAAGAAGCAGCAGAATATCATTATTGACACCCTATGTATTTTAACAACCCACAGCATGAAACATCAGAAACTCATCAAGGAAAAAAGGGAAATGTTTATGTTTATACCGTATGGTTTAACAGGCAACAAATATATGTTTTTATCTCTTAAATCATGTATATGTATATCATCATTTCTTCTTGTTAAACTTCATGTGATCAAAACACAGACTTGTCTCATTCATATATATATACTTATACACATACATATAGAATGATATATACCTTAATATATATAAACACATATTGATTTATGTACATATATATTATATATAATATATACACATAAACATATCAACACAGATTAAACAGAAATTATTTATAAAATAATTTGTTTACTCTTACATGTTTAAACTTCAGTCACCTTGAAGTACTTACAGAGGCATTTTTTTCCTTCCCTTCCTCAAACCAGTTTTTGAACTCATTGATCTTGATGTCTTTTAGTACTTCTGCCATTTTTATGTTTCACTTCCTCCACATCAGCAAAATGCTCCCCTCTGAAGCCTTTTTTAATACGGGCAACAAATTTTTTTAAAAAAGTCTTTCAGGGTGAGATCTGGTGAATAGGGTCACAGGAGTCATGCTGGTTTTGGTCAGAAACTGCTGAACACTCAGTGTAGTGTGGACAGGTGCACTTGTAAATCACCCATTGTGAAATGAGCAAACCTGTTGAAAGAGTTTTCAAAAAAATTCACTGAAACCAAATGCAGCTCCTTGCAACAATGCCAGCTAGTATACTGGTACGGATGGGTTCTAAGAACACTCACCTAGTGGGGGAAGCCTGTACTACAAGGGACCACCAGCCAGAAGTTAATCCCACTGGGGACATCTTCCCTCTTACATACATATATATGTACACCTATGTACTTGTGAGAGAGATTACTGTAGTTGTCACTACTGAAAATATATTTTAAAATTATGTTTTATTTATCCTTATTAAATTATCCCTTTTATATTGCTTATCTTGAAAGGAAATGTTGCATCATATTTTACTTGGGTGCCAATGTTCTGGGCCATTGACTACACGTGTTGAAATGCAGTCAAGACCAATGGTCTATATCTTTTCTTAACAATCTTGGATGATGAAAGGAGCCAAACGGTCTGCAAAGCTTAAACAAAATGAATACCCAATTGGAAATAAGACATTGGAAATAAATGGCAATCTTGTGAAGTTATGTATTTTTGGCTAGGCTTCTGTAGTGATATACCTGAGAGTAGAAGCTTACGTGTGTGTGAATGCATTGTTATGTGTTAATTCCACACATCTTTATAGAAAAGTATTTTCTTGAAAAACAAGAGTATATATTTTTGTAGTTTTAAATAAGTACTCCTTAAAAAAAGTTGGTGTCCTATAGTTTAGTTTAGTTCTCCTTTGTTTCATAAAATATAGACCACATAAGAGAAATAACTATGGCTAAGGACTGGAGAACTGGCTAGAATTCCATGACAAAATTGTAAAGAATCCTAATGAGTAAATTAGTCACCCTTCTCAGATACATTATTTTCAAAATTAAATAGATAATAAAATATATAATGTTCAGAATTAATAAAAGTGATACAGAGCTACAAGATAGAGTGCAACAAAAACAAAACAGCATTTTCCCAAATAGTACTGGAAATGTAAGCTATTTTTCCACAGAAAAACCAGGATTTCCAAATCAGGACCTATTGTAATTATTTGTTTTCCCCTCCTAAAAATGTAATATTAGCTCACAACTATTGTTGCTTATCATCCTTTAGGTCTTCCATATTGAAACTATTATTTTTCATTTTTCCCACAAGAGTGTGAACCATTTAAAGTAAGAGGTTCTATCTTAGTCATTTTGTATCCCTGTTTCCTATTATACCCCATGTTATACTCCAAACAGTTCCTGAAAGGAAAACTCATGCAGGATATTTATTTAACAGTATCTACCCCTATATCTGCTACACATGTGTATAACGGAGGGTTAAATGGTGTTATCTTCTCATCTGAGATTTAAATTCCATAGTTCTAATCCCCCCATGGTACAGTACAAACCCTAAAAACAAACCTGATCTCCCTAGGTTCTTGGCATTCGGGAAAGAAAACAGGGAGAAATGTTAAAATATGCTATAAATGTCTCTTGGTCATATATCTGTTCATATACTGGCTTATCTCTAATAGGTTTATTTTCCAAATCAACTCTGCTTGCGATGGTACATAAATCCAATCCTTACAGAAACATAAAGAACTTAAATTGAAGGGTAGGCAACCAGACTTACCCTGCTTCAGCCCTTTCTATTTTATGTTTCACGCCATTCCTTTTACTCCTGTATTAGTGAACTATTAAATTCTTATACAAAGCAGCTTAGCCTTGTTTCACATATGATCACAAGATCATAGGGACTCACTGGACACTCTTGAAGATATTTTCTCTCAACAGTCATACTTCTGTCCCCAAGTATAGTTTTTGTTACAACCTCACAAAAAGGGCTCTTTTTAAAAATTTTATCTTCCAGTTATTTGCAATGCTTATAATATTGAGTTATCACATTTATTCAAGAATCAGTATATGTTTATGGACAAAAATAAGGATCATTTTTAACCAGATAAAAAATTACATCTAAAATGAAGATGAATTAATCTTCATTTCTTTGTCCTAAATAGGCATGTACCTTATGCAGTGTTTTAGCTTTTGAGTATCAAAATGAAAGTAACATATATAAAATAATGTATAATTTTATTAGATAAATATAAAATATACAATACAAATACCAAATGCAACTTTAATTAATATTTAATATTAATTTTAATATTATGTTAATAAATGTTAATATCAAATATTGATTGGAAATATATATGTACAGTGCCACAATTACTCTACATAATTGGAAAATAATTGCTTTCACTCTGGGTTTTGAAAATATCCAATGATAAGATTTAAGGCTAAGAAGATTATGAGCCAATATCTTTAATGAATGAGTCACACGATCTAGTGCTGAACATAAAACAGGAAAAAAATATTATGAGTGATATAGATGGATGCTAATTCCTGCTTCTATCTGTACTAATTCCTTTAGTCTGAAAATGTTACCTTGTATTTATTTGTTCTTCCTGAATTTTACTCTTGATTTACATATCTCCAATATTTCTTTTTTTTAATAACTTGATTAAGGTATCATTGGCATATGATACACTGAATATATGCAAGTGTGTTACTCGGTAAATTGTTATATGTGTGAATACATAAGAAATAGTCACTACATTGAAAATAATGAACATATCATCATCTTCAAATATTCACTCAGGGTTACTTATAAACCTTCTCACATATCCTCCCTCATTGCCCCAGCCGATTTCCAGGGAACTACTAATGTGTGTTCTGTCCATATAGGTTACTTTGAAATTTTTAGAGTTTTATGCAAATATAATAATAAAAAATACTCATTTTTGTGTTGTCTCCTTCATTTATTATTGTTTTGGATATTTAACTCTGATGTTGTTTGTGTTATATTTATGTAGTAGCTTTCTATTTTAAGTATGGATATTTAGGTATTTTCAGGTTTTTGTTTTGTTTTAGTTTTTTTAAGCCCTAAGTTGCTTTTAAATTCATATATAGATCTATATGCTTTCATTTCTCTTAAGTGAATATCTGAGAATGAAAAAGCTAGGTTACATGGTAGCTGTATGTTTGGGTCTTTAGAAAAATGCTAAAATGTTTTCCAAAGTGATGGTAGTAATTTGTATTCCCCCAGCAATGTATGAGAGTTCCAGTTCTTTAACAGATTTCCAAACCATTGGTATCACAGTCTTTCACCTTTCCAGTGAACATACAGTGGCATGTTATCATGCTTTTAATGAACATATCTAAATGACAACAGTGTTGAGCATCAACATTTCATGTGCTTCTTAGACAAATCGATCTCTTCTATAGTAATTTACTTTCAAATATTTTGCCTATTTTAAAAAGTGAATTTTTGGTGTAAATGAATCATATGCTCCCATCAAAAGGAATAGGGTAGCAGAATAGATAAGAAAACAGGACCTATATATGAGGTCTGTCTGGAAAAAGCCTAACCATTGTTAATACAACAAGAATAGTTTGCATGACATCTATGTAACCTGACAGCCAAGGAGAGTAGCCTGGAATGTGCATGTGTGAATAATGATGACATCATTGTATTAGTTAGTGAGGGTGGTAGATGTCATTGAGCAAGCATGTGTACTGTGTGGCCACTACATTCAAAATAACTGAGTGAGCATAGCAATGAATTTGCATCAAATCAGATGTTACAATGGTAAGATTTTTTCTTTTTAAAATTTTTTTATTATTTTTTAAAAATATATTTTATTAATTATGCCATTACAGTTGTTCTATTCCCCCTTTCATTCCCCTCCACCCTGCACACCCCTCCCCCACCATTCCCCCCTTTAGTTTATGACCACGTGTCTCAAGTTCTTTAGATTTTATATTTCCCCATACTATTCTTGCCCTCCCCCCATCTATTTTCTACCTACCATCTATGCTACTTATTTTCTGTACCTTCTCCCCCCTTCTCCTTCTCCCACTCCCCTGTTGCTAACCCTCCATGTGATCTTCATTTCTATGGTTCGCTCCTCATAGTTATTAATTTGGAAAGATTTTCCTGATAACTTTAAAGAGTTTATTATGTTTTCTCCTAGCAGCCAGAGTTGCTAATGAAATGTTGGATACATGTTTGTAAAGAACTAGAGATTTCTCTGTGAAAGCTTCTAGGAATTTTATTTATGTTGTTCTTGGATTCTGAAACTTCACCAAGTGGTTCTGGCCATACGGTTCACTTGCTTGGCACTGAGTGTGCCCTTTGAGTCTAAAATCCTACTCAGTTTTAAGAAGTTTTTTTTTATTGTGTATCTGCTTTATTTTTCTGTTTACTTCTGTAACTTTACTTGTTTGAACTTCTAGATCTGTTTTCCATGTCTCATTACATTCTCCATTCAATCTTTTTTTATTCTCACCCAAGGACATTTTAAAAATTATTTTTAGAGAGAGCAGAAATGAGAGGGAAACATGGATATAAGGGAGGAACACTGATTGGTTGAAACATTGATTCCCATACATGCCTTCTTTAGAATTAGGAAGCTGATTTAATTAGATAATTAGTATTTTCAATATCCATTTTTTTATTATCTTTTCCATTATTCTGATTTTCAATAGATCTCATGTATAATATACCAAACTCAGGTTAAAATCCTTTTCTTATTCCACAACATAAATTCACTTGGAAAGAGTTTAAATTAAATGCTTGATTCTGAATAAGCAAGCTAACATTTTATTACATTTTTCTAATATATTTACATTTGTTTTATACATATGACAAAATATAAGAATAGTTAGGATAATTCAACAATCAAAGTTGAATATATTTAAATAGTTGAGTGTAATACAGAGAGGGAAAGATGGGAAACAACTTTGTAAATATAAGATCAAGTGTCTTACAATATTTTAAGTTAATAAGTGAAAATACTTTATATCAAGTGTCTGGTTTTTATTAATTTATTTTTTCTTTTGCTTACAGAAACACTTAGACTAATAATTAATCCAGTGTTATATTTGTGTCCAATCAAAGGTAGTTATCATCCAATATAATTTAGTGAAAAGAACAAGAAACTAATAATTATAAGAGAATGAATAAAAATATTTAATATTAGCTATATTTTATTGGGAAATGCATATGACTAATTCCTCTACTCTAAAATCTAGTACAGATAGAGCATACTCTATTTTACATTCAATTATTTCTAGCAAATAAATCTATTTTCTTTTTTGTTTACAGGAATATTGATGACAAAGACTATATTTGTATAAAACCAAAAACTGTCCAAAGATAATAAATAATTTCAATATCTTTTCAGGTTGGATCCCATAAAGCTGAATCTGTAATGGAGGCTAGTGTGCAGGATGAGTACCTGAGGAAGAGAAGAAAGAATAAACCCAATGAGGAAAGTTGGGCTACTGTTCGCTCTTAAAAGCATCTGCTGAGACCACATGGAATAGAGAGTCCAAGAGAACAGTTTGAAATCACCTTACTTAATGGTAAGAGGTCTGAGACTATATACTTCTGCTTTCACCAGTGACATGCTTTCAAAGGGTCACTTCCAGGAATGAAGCTGTACTCTCTGGCTGGAGACAATTTCATTGGTGGGCTAAGAACCGAAAGCATTTCCAGCAGCAGAGGACTTTTTCTTTCAGTTCTGAAGGAAGCTGTGAGCAGCAAGTCATCATACCCATTACAATATCATAAAGATCTTATTTGGAAAACCAACAAGCATGGTGGTTACTACTTGGAAAGAGTGGGATAACCAAGTGTGGTGAATGAACAGGGGAACTAAGAAAATGGAAATTTCAGCATTTAAAATGAACGAGAGAGAAAAATCATGAGAAAAGTTTTATGCTTCAGAAAATCTAATATTTTCTATTGCATTCTGATTGAGATCATAAAATTGAAGTGGAAAGAGCATGGCTAAAGTTATATAAACTTATTTATGAGGTAAGTTCATGGAAATGTTAATTAGGGTATATGGTGCAAGTTGAAAAACCTTAATGAAATCAAATTCTTTGTACATCAAATCTGTAGCTATGAGATGAATCCATTGAGAAAGCTGAAAAGTGAATTGGAATAAGAATACTGTATACCAAATCATTGACAGTGTCTAGCAGGTTCAGGCAATACTAGCTGTCACTAGACTTTCTAAAGATAGAGGAAATATTTATACAGTGGCTCTATCTTTTAAAAGTTCAAACACACATACCTAGTCTTAAGGTCAGCGTTCACTCAGTTCTCCATGTGGACACTGCTATTTCCCTCCCATACACTGAAAACATGTAAACCCTCTCATTTAACTAGATTTCACGGTAGATCTACCTAGTGTTCTATGCTGGCTCTCTTCTAGGAATGAAGAGAATGCACAATGTATTGCCTAAAATTAGCATGTATTTCTCTGAACCTCACTAGAGAATTATTTTTCTATTTTATAGGTCAACTCTTCTTATAATAAGAGCTATTTTAAACATCAAAAGTTTAATAGCTGGACTGGATCCAAGCAATGAGGATACTAATAGATTTAAAATGAAATTATAGTCATGTAGAACTATTTTTAATAAATTCACCTAACATGCATTTGATGTATCTTGTAGTTCACCTAATTCAATTATCTCACTTGGCATATAAGATACAGGCTCAGAAATCAAGGTTATAAAATAATGTAGTTAAAGAACTAGGACCAAAATGCAAAGTTTGCATATAAATAATGTTGAATACATGTTTAATAAATGTTTGTAAAATATATATTCCTCAGTTATATCCTACAGTATATTTCCATTAAACAATATGGATTGTGCTAATATGGAATATTTTACTCTTTTTATATAGTATGTATGTTATTAGTTTCTACTAATGCATTCTCATAGTACAAAGGCAAGTTAATACAATATTCTTTTTTGATACATGAATCATCTGAAATAACACAGAATTGTATATAAAAAAATCCCTACTTGACAACAAAAAAGACAAGTTAAACAATAAAGAATTTTTTTCTTACAGTTGGACATTAAGTGAGCCTAATTTGATTTTCTTTTTAAAAGCTTCAGAAACAAAAACCAGCTGAAAAATTAATTAAAACAAAAATTTTTAAATTTAGAACAATTTTTTATCCTATGACTCAATCATATCACCTATAATTTAGAAAGAGGGAGAAGTTTTAATACTGACTGGAAGAACATACAATCCATCTGAATATTTTGAAACAGAATATAAACATATGTTTTGTAAAATAATATATATTGTCATTTATTTTCTATCATTTATAGACTTTTTCAAGACAGGTAAGATCCTTGAATGTTAATACAGAAAATTTGTAAACACAATACTTTTCTAAGGTCTGTTTCTAGGTATTCTTTGGAGATATCTTCACTGGCCTGTGAGGCAAACTACTGATGGTTGCTGCATTTTCTCTTCAGTGGGAGAGATGTGGCCCACAGCTTTCATGCAGAGTTATTAGCTAAATAAACAGAGCTTTTACAATTATATATTGGGCTATTGATCAACAAGTAAAGAGCTATAATATCTTCTGTGCCTGTATTTCTCCTTTAGTCTCTAAGCACAATTGTTTTGTTCTTGCGTGATAACAGTTATGGATAACATGCAAATAGCAAAACCTATGTTAATTCCCTTCAAAATGTACCTTTATAGTATATGTGACATACAATCAGTCCTGAAAATAATACAAGGGAAAATTTTCAGATATATATGAAATCTCCAAAAATCTTCATTTTGGCTTTAGAACATTAATATTTTGTTTTTTATAAATTAGTGCATACTATAATAAGTCCTGAAAATTTTTTCTAATTATCTTAATAAAATACCATAGAAGTAAATACTTTCTGACAAAGACCAGATATAAATAAATTAATAAAAACAGAAGGGCCATTTTTCCTCTATAAATAAATTTAAGATGTCTTTATTTTTATATCATCAATGGTATGCTAATAATATGAGACTGGGTTTGAATCAAATGTGGATAAAGAAATTTTTCTTCAAGAAAATTTGCTTTTCTTAAAGAGTATCACTGTAAAAGAGAATAAACATTAAACACATGTTGCTAGACATACAGAGGGATTCTCACTTTTGATTTTAAAGGATGGAGATACTAAAATTATACATTATGGAATCATTTTCTTTATTAGCATTTTCTACTGAAGAATAAGTTAACATATTTCCTGAGTTTGTTTATAGAGGTTCCGTATGTTTATTGATGAATCTACTTTGCAGACACTCAAACCTACCAATTTAGCTTGCTTTACTTTACGGGCTCTCATACAAGACCATTATTCAGTCAGGTTGCATTCACCTCCTCACATTGAAGCCTGAGTCCCGGGCCCAGGGTATGTTTTGTTGTTGTTATGTGAGACTGAGTCAACAATAATTTCTTCATATTTTTGGCTTTATTGTTGAAAATAAATTCTAATTTCTAAAAGCCTTTGATGGTCAATCTCATTCTTAACAAAAAAAGGGGGGGGAAAGTACTGTTAGAGTTATGTTTAAGGAAGCGCCGCAGTGGGGCCCTGAGTTAAACCAGTGGGATCGGACTGTCTGCTTACCGTCCAGGGGACTGGGGCAGTACACTTATATGATCGCTGATGTTTTCATATTTAAATAGTAAAAATTCCTGTCAAAATACGGGGCTGTAAGAATTAAGGAGACATTTTATCTAAGATACTTAGCCTTGTGTCTGGTGACTGGCAGGCATTTAAATGTGCTTGTTGTCTCATCGTTGTCACTGCTACCATTCCTATGGCTTTGTTAAGAGTATTCCTGACAGCAGCTCACTCCTCTCATAAAAAAGTACACAATCAGGAAATATTTTTAAAGATGTATCTTGACAGAAGAGGCAATAAGTTGATCCACTGTATATTGATCTGACAAAATGCATTTCCCACTTGACAAAATGGTAACACGTGTTCCAATTACGGAGCTCAATGCAATGTATCCCTTTACATTTTAAAAAATGCTTACAGACAAGTACATAAGTAGTTGTAATTCAATTCTTTAAAATAAAACTTTGGATCTTTAGCTTTTATCAGTCCCTATTAGAGATTTTTTTTGATGATTGGCCGAAGCCAGCAGACTAAACAGATTATAGAAAATCTGTATTAATACACAAATTCCTACAGCAAAACCTAAGTGATTATCAAAATGAAACAAAACACTGTTTAGTCAATTTTACTAAATTATCATTAGGCACAAACATGGGCTGACTGTCCAAAATGTTGTTCGGTGGAGAATTATCATCCTGTACTGGTGACCCACTTGCAGAGAGGAACACAAGACACAGCCAAAGGCCTGTGTGTGGACGTCACTCAAAAAGCCTCCTGGATTTCCTGCCTCTTGTTTTGTTCTCTAAACACACCACACAAACAGTATACAATGACTTAAAGGACAACATTATAAGACAATAAATTAATTAATAGCTATATTTATTTCATATATCTTTTGTGAAAGGTGTATCTTGGTCCTTCCCTAACACACACACACACACACACACACACACACACACACACACACGCTCATGCATGCACCCTCAGAAAAGCCAGATAAACTTTCTGTCTAAATCAGACTCTGAAAGAGCAGAATCCTAAGACCAGGATATCCAAAGTTGTATGGCTAGGCTACTTACTTTTTTCCTTGAGGAATGTATTATATATCATCAGAGGTTTAAGTCTTAGATCAGAAAACTGCCTGGTAAATGTGAGAGGCACTAATAATTTATGTGAAAAGATAACACAAGGAGGCTTATTTTAATCACCAGCAAGCAGCGTCAGCCATTCTCTCAGTAATAACTCTCCCTCTCCCCAGAGTTAACATGAAGAGTAAAATATAATTTCATTTTTATTCTTAACTATATTTCTATTTCCTATCAATGCTAAAAAGTGCAGTTTTCTGCTTTGAAATTTTTGGTCATATTAGCTCCAATCACTATTCAGTTTTGTCTATATTATTCACTCTGAATCTTTAATTCTATTTGAAATTAATTTAGATTCCATGAACATCACAGTATACATCTTTAGAGACTGGTATGCCCACACATGCATGTACATGTACCCATGTGTGGTTGTATTTCTGTGTGTACTCATTTGCTGTAGGAATGTCTGTTAAAGGCATGGTTTTTGAAATAATGCACATGCCCATAGCCCAGACAAAAATAGGGTAGGAGAAAAGATGATGCATTGATTAATGGTCTAAAAGTCTTAAAAACCTGACAGTATCACTGAAAGAAGTGTGGAGACACAGAGTCAGTTTTACAATGAAGTTGAGGTATTTGCGACTATTGAGGTTGAATTGACTAGAAATTGGTAACTGAATGTTGTTCTCCCCCTTAGTTCCCTGTATTTCTATGACTCATCAATTTAGTATCCTTTTTGCATCTGCATAATATAGAGGCTATATTCAATAACTAGATAACTATTCTTTACTAATAATTAAATTCAATTTGATTGGATAATTTATATATGCTATCAGGGCAAACAATGATATCATTCTACATTATGGTAAACATTTGGCTGCTACATAGTTATTAGAGTTGTATAGTTATTAGAGTTATCTATTTAATAAAGTTAGCCTCTCTTTCCTGTTAACTAATTTAAAACCTAATCATTAATACTTAATGAAAAACAACCTTTCCTGATGATTTAGTGAAATGGGAATGAACCACTTTTCCATCTCAGTGGAGATGCATGCTTTCTTGTACTATGGGATATTTTTTTAGTACACTGCCCTTTTACTCAGACATGTGCCATTTAGACAATGACACAAATTCTTTGTACATTTTAGTTTGTTAGTTGAACTGGATTTTTTTTGCCTACTTCTTCAGATTTTCTATCCACTTTTCCACTTTGCTCTGCCCCTGAGAATGCTGATTTTTATTAACTGCATCAGCTGAAATCCCTTGCTCTCTGACTTCCAGTTGGTTTGACCCATGGGAACTACTAATGGTATGTTAATAAGAAGAAAGACAAATCAACAATAGTTAGAAGGTGGGGTCTCCCACTGCCTGGCTGTGGGCTAATCACAGAGGAGAACTCCCTGAGGATCAGGCAGGCCTCTGCTACAGCTACAGGTGTTACAGTTCTGGTGTCCACATTTCCCCTTGTCTCTTCACTCAGGGAGGTGGACATAGTTCTCTATAAAAGAGATAGTGTGCTTCACCATCCATTGTGGGTTTCTTTAATATTACAAACACCTTTCTAAAAAATAGATCCCAATATTAATCCATCATGAATCATCCCTTTTGAATATGCCATGCATTACCTTCCAGAAGACTAAATAATAAGTAGATTGGGTTATTTTTTTCTCTTTAAAGTTTCTGCTCTAAGTCACTTCTTTACAAAAACTTGAGAGCTGATTGTCTAACACCTCAGTTTTGTATTTTAGATTCTCAGGTGTGAGCTTCCTGTTGGTGATGTCAAAAATGAAATCTTTCCTGCATTATGATTTCAGGTTATTGCAGAGACAGAGGAACATTGGGTATCAAATAGCTATTGAAGCTGGATAAATGTATTGAGGAAAAATAATTTTGATAATTTCCTCATAAATTTAAGGAATAGAAATGTTTAATGCAATCATCCTTATTAACATTAAATGTGGCTTTAAAATTTTTGTTTAGATTTTTTTTAGTTTTAGACAGAGGGGAAGAGAGAGAGAAAGAGAGAGAAACACAAATGTGTGGGTGCCTCTCACATGCACCCCAACTAGGGAACTAACCCAACCGCAACCAAGGCATTTGCCCTGACTGGGATGCAAAATGGCAACCCATTGGTTCACAGACCAGCACTCAACCGCTGAGCTATGCCAGCCAGGGCTAAATGTGGATTTATACAGAAGTATGTAAAGGCCCGTGACTTTCATCACAATTCTTGTGAACCTAGTTTTCCAGCTCAGTGATAACTTTCCATGTTTCTCCTCCCAACTTCCTAACATTTTGCCATTCCTCTAAATAAATTTTAAAATATAAAGTAATTTCACAGATGTGGATCATTTTCTTGTCTAAAGATACTTAAAACCCCAGAGTCAGAAATCCTTAATTAATTAAGAGGCTGAAATATGTAGGGCAAACTATATATTTCAGATGGGCAAAAAATAAAAGTATGAAAATATGGAAAGTGTTTGGTTTTCTCCTAAGTGCAGGAAAACAAAATGTATTTCAGTTAAAAATCTAGAATAAATGGCAGCTGGAGGAGGGCTTTAAAATACAGAATAGTCAGTTTAAAATAAAGTGTATTGTTATGAGCCTCATGTTAAATATAAGGGCAAACTCAATAGTTGTTATTTTGCTCACAACTAAGTCAATAATCACATAATAAATGGTATTATTACATTTTTTATTAACCATTTACAGAGTTCCACCACAGAAAATTCAACTAACTAATCAAACCAAAATGAATTCAAACCAGCAATTTCATTTGGAAATACATATAAAAATAAAAATATGCAGTGATGTAATAATTGCATCCCGAATCTAATATATATGTAACTTGACTTCAGCAAATACTGAGGTTTTTTTTTCATTCACAAGCTACATTAGTTGACTTAAGCGCTACCATAAATCCCATTTATTTTTTATATTGAGGTTATAGTAATGACCTAAAGAAAATATCTAGAATAAACAGACATTCAAACTTTGTTTAGCTGCTCTGACTCATCTTTGAAACCCTAAGAAAAGATGTCAGTGTTTGAACAAGAGTTGAAGCATTAAGGAGTAAATGTCTGAATTAGAGTTTAGACATGAAGAATGTAACCTTAATCTCCATACAAAAGCTAACATCTGAATAGCAAATCTATGGTGTATTATTTTGTCAAACATGTCTATTCATGTAAAATGAGAAAATATGTGAAACATTTGCAGATTTCATGAGAAGTAAATATGCTTTCAGGAGTGAAAAAACATGAACATTTTTTGGTTTGTTTTTTAATAATATATGTCAATCAAACGCTTATGAATAAAAGGAAAACAAGAAAAAGCACGCAATGCCAAACAGATTAGACACAGGGAGCTAAGAAATGCAAGATGGATGGAATTATTCACGGGGCAGAGACTCTTTCCCCCGTCTCACTAAGGATAAGCAGAACTGCATTTGTGGAAACTTAACTAAGCGGAAACCTGCAGGGTGTGCTCAGGGCTGCTGACCTGCCAGCTGGAAAGAGGACTGAGTTTAAAGGGTTTAAGATCTCAAAGAAGTTAAGACTTGGCTGATCATCTTGGGCTCAGCATATTTTGAGGCATATGAACTATCTTCAAAACTGGCAAGGAAATAGGAAGGAAAATCGAAAATCTAAATACAGTAGCCTGTTAAAATTCAAACAATTGTAAGGATTGCATTTTCTCTGAAGTATCTGAGTTTTTTTCTCACCATCCAATAATGAAAGAAGTGGATTTACTTGGGGGGAAAGAGAAGTTGCAAACCTTTGGGTTGCCACACTACTCTAAGTACATGGAAAGAGGAAAAGGTGAAAGAGAGAACATACACATATTCTACAAAGAAGTAAAAAAAATAATATTTTGTTTATTTATTTTTAGTGAAAGTGGAAGGGAAGGAGAAAGAGTGGGAAAGAAAGATCAATGTGTGGTTGGCTCTCATGTGTCCTCCACTAGGGACTTGACCTGCAACCCAGCCATGTGCCCTGACTGAGAATCGAACCAGTGACCCTTTGCTTCACAGGCCCGTGCTCAGTCCACTGAGCTGCACCAGCCAGGGCAGAACTAAAAATTTTGTGTGCTTTTTCTTAATATGATTTATTTCTATTTGTTGTCCCTAAAATTAACTTGTTACTTAATAACTTGGTTTATTATTAACTCTAACAAAATGAACAAGTATAAACTTATTTTAATAAGATAATCACTATATCAATTAATAAACTTGAAAAGCATGATTTTGAATAAATATGTGCAATGACCCAAAAGTAACAACAGCATATTTATTATTCTTACTTTAGTAGAAGGAAAAAATTGGCTTGACTGAAATAGACATAACAAAATATTAATTTCTTTTCTACTGTAACATTTCTGCTTTTTCTGTTATAAGAGGTAACACAATGCCCCTCATTTCTGGGAATATAAAACATGTTGCCAACATGTCATACTGACATAATTTGGATTCATCGCATCAATACAAGAAAAATACCAAAGATAGCCAAAGCCCGACACTCCTGGGTACCCCTCAGTGTGAGGGCGTGAAGGGCAGATTCTGCCCTTGAACCTGCTGTAAGCATTTCTCAGGTCACCACCCACCCGAAACCAGGGAGCTGCAAGTTGAGAACTGACTACTTATTGGCCACATCACCGGCAACTTTTTGAGAGACATATGAATAAAGCACTCACTGAACTTACAATAAATCATCTTTTGCATTATACTTAGATTCATATTTCTAAGTTGAAACCGAAGTCCAGTAGAAAAGGTCCTTTCCTCAATGCAATGAAAAACTCATGAGAATAAGATACACATGGCATCCTAGATTCAACTCTGAATAATTTCAAAACGTATAGTTGAATACTAACAAACTTTTAGTGAAATTATAATTCCTAACCTTTTAAATATTTTATTTACTAGTGGGTGGACCTCCTTTTCTGTTGAAACTACTCTATTTCAGCTTTGGATTAAATTGAATTGTGTTTCAAAATATAATTAATGTTCTAAAAATAAAAGCAGATTATAATATTCTCTGACATTTCTACCATGTGAGGTGACATGAACTACAACAGTAGGGCAGAAAAATTAATTATTTTAAGAGTGATTTAGATATTCTTTATTATTCGCCCAAATTCAAAAGAAATTGAGAATTTTTTAAATATCTGTAATAAATCACATGCTATTTTAAATGGCTTCTCTGTTTAAGAAATATAATGTGATTTTCTATGAGATAGGTTCTCTTTTGAATAGCTTTTGTTCAAGATCTTTTCAGTTGAATTGTTTTTATTTTCCAAATTAAGATTTTGTCAATTGTTTGTGGGTATCAAATGTTCTTAATAATTCTGTTGGACTGTTCACTCTCCAAGCTATAGTAAATAGTCAGCAGCATTTCTCTCAGTGTTAAAAGTCGATCTGCCAAGTGTTAATGGTGCGGCTCAGCTGGGAGAGGCAGTGTGGTGGGAAAGAAGGCTGTTCTGGACTTGAGGAGGTTTGGTTTGTCCACAGTATGGCTGGGGTGTTTGACACAGACATTCTTTTTCTATCAGGTTTCCAGCCCTTCGTCTCAATGTGAATTCTCACATGGAGTCACTCTGCTGAATTTCTTCCAGCAGGCAAAAGAAAACTATGTTTAGAGAATAATAGCAAGGATATGAAAGAGAGATTTTACATATTGATTTTCACTGAAACCATGACTAAAGATAATAATGAATGCTAGCTACTTCTTCACTTTCAGCAGTAAATTTCCTTATCGAATCATAAGGAGAAATTCAAAAAATAATATGTATCTTTTAAAAAGTTATATCATAAAAATCTACTTTCCCAAACTGAGGGGAAAAGTGCAGACACTGTGCAATGGAAGGGATTTCTCTGTGATCTGAAATGGCTGTCTTCCTTGGCTGTACATCTCTGTCACGCAATGCCTGGGGTCTTGCTTGCTGGAATGTAATGAAGTTAAGCTGCCTGAATAAAACTTCAAAACATAAATTAGGGCAGAGGACCTTGCCAGCTAGCCATGGTCTGTAAGGGTGCTTATCAGTAGCCAGTGTGGGGTGATTCATCATGAGAACACCAAATATTTTTGTCCCAGGCCACCATGTTTCACTCTAGTGCCAATGTATTGGGGGAAATTAATGTTAAGCTATAACAGACATAGTCAGTGTCAGACATGTTTGTAACACATGCACAGAAACTTTACAGCTGGCAAAAGCTACACACTCCTAATGATTTGCTTGATAGATTTTCTTGCCTTCTGACTGGTTCAGTAGCACAACACAGCTTTACACATGGTGACCTTGTTGAACTTAAGAGGGCCCTGTCCAGGGCTGTATGTATTCAATTAGTCTATGCTAGGAACCAAGGTGAAGAATAACTCTCTGGTACCTGTTTAAAATGAAGGTCCTCAAAAGTCAAATTTTAGTTTTTAAAAAAATTGTATACTAAAAATTTAGGAAATACAACTCTATTAATTTAAATTTTGTGATAACTCCAAGTTTGTAACTCTTTCCTATTATCTCTAAATAAAGATAATAAAATGTTTTATACCAACTACGAATTGTTAAAAGATATAGTTTATACAATTTTATGAAAATAAAAGCCCTTTCTCACTACTTGAAGAAATTTAGAGACATTTAAAAAAATGGCTATTAATTTAAAATCATTTTTACCAGAGGGGAGAGGGGAGGGAATTCCAGGGGGAAAGGGGAAGGATTTACAGGAACAAGTATAAAGGACACATGGACAACAACTAAGGGGGGTAGAAATGGGAGGGAAGTGGGGAGAACGGGGGGGGGTGGGCAGGGATGAGAGTAAAAGACAGAATACTGTAGTTGAAAATAATTAAATAAAAAATTTAAAAAATAATTTTTATCAACATACTTAAATTATTTGCTAGCCTAGCTAAATTTAATTAATATAAAGCCAATTTCCCCATTTTGGGGAAAAAGTTATAAGATTACAAATTTCAGCCATACACTCCTCTGTCCTGTATACCCAAGCTGCATTTTTACACACATACAATCTTTGCACACTCATAGATGCCGAAAGAGATTTCTGGATTTTTAAAAATAGAATTAGCAATGTGTTACAACTAGTTAAGAAAAAAATGAGGTGAGATACAAGTAATGAAATCAATGTTAATGTCAAACAGAAGCCTCATGGGCAGTAGAACAAAGTGATCCCAAGCATTCAGAAAACACAGCATGTTCAATCAATGGAACAATTGACCCTTATTTTCAAAAGTGGCAAAACCTGATCCTGGATTCTGCTCAGAATAACACGAACATAAAAGGCCTAAAATGGCCCTCTCCCAAGTTGCCTACTCATGTAATCTTCCGATATGTTTTCGAGTCCAGTGACAGAGTCCTCTACATATTTACATCTAATGAGATGACCCCATCACTCACTGGCCTCCAAAAGGAGCTGAAGGGAAATCAAATTAGAAGACTTATCCTTGAACAGTTCCTGTGGCCCATATATCTTTCAAGCCTCTCTGAAAATTGCTAATTACCTTTCGTCAATTTCTATTCCAGTTTACAAGTATGCAGGGACATCTGACTGGGATTCTAAATTAAGAATTATCTCTATCAATGGTCATAACCAGTTTCAATTTTGATTAAATACTTCTGATTTTGTGTACTGTACAGTAGACCTTCTGTTGCGTTGAGGACAGATGATCAAGCCTTGCTCAGTCAGGAGTCAGGGTCTATTGTAGATTTTCTTTTTGGGGCAAAAAAGACTGAAACATGCCTTAAAACATATTTTAAAGATTGCCATAGTTTGCTAATCTATTACCAGACATATTTGGCTCACAAATTTGTTTTGGTTGTAATGGCAAAAATAAAATCTCATAACCCTTAAGTTGAGACCAAAGCAATTAGTGTCCATCTGACTAAATGCATTTTTTCCTGCCTCCTTATTTCTATTGAATGTCACCAACATATAAGAACAAGGTAATAATCTACCTTTTACTCCCCCTTCTCCTTCATCATCAGCCAAGCAATTGGCACTTTACAGCCAATAATTACTTACTATATGTTTTTATCTCCCAACCCCTATTTCCCACTCTCACTATGATTATCTGTACCTAAAAGCCTTGTTTATGAGTTACTGTGATGATCTCATATTTGTACTTATTGATCTCAAATTCTTTATAGATCACTTTTACAATGATCTATTTAAGCTTCCTAAAACACTGCACATTGGAGCTGCTCAAAATTTTAAATAATACCCCGTTGGATGAGTGTCCAGGCTATGTCCAAAATTTTTGTTGTCCAATCACGTCATCCAACTGCATTCTATAAGTTTTGGGTTTTAGTAAGTTCAGTGTTTTTTTATTTTAATTTTGATTCCTCCTTTGATTTGACCCACTGGGGCAAAAAGGTGCTTCTAGATGCTGGCCATGTCCTATTTCTTCACCAGGGTGGTTATAAGGTCTATACTCACTTTGCATTGATTCATATTTAGAGATATATAGTTATGCTTGCATGTTTTTCTATATTGTTAAACTTCAACTCCACGCCTCCCCAAAAATAGTTCACTTAAAAAGCAAGCTAAAAGCTTAAGGAATACAAAGGCTGTATCAACTTATGTCGCCGAGGGGTGAGAATGTAAAATGTGGTCCCGGGCAACCATCATGTTACGCAAAGTGTGACACTTCCTAAGAATGGATCCAGCTAATGGGAAACAAAGTTGAAAAGTAGAGAAAATATGGAAACATTGATGTGGTTCTGTACACTTTGTTATTTTATTTAACTTTAGAATACAAAGTACAGGGTTGTGTACTATAAAGTAGTAATAACAATAAATGTAAAAATCTAACATATGTCAGGCATTGTGTGAAACATTTAATACGAATACTTCTTAATTTTCTAATATATTAGTACTTTTTTAGTTATCTTTTAGTTCTTGATTCCTAGCTTAATTCCACTGTGATCAGAGGTCATACTATGCATTGCTCAATCCCGAAAAGCTTGTTGAGGTTTGCTTGCTTTGTGTAGCAGTGTGCGGTTACTTTTTATAAACGCACCAGAAACAATTGAAACAAATGTGTATTCTGCAGTTTTGTGCAGTGGTCTGTATATATGCCAATTCAGTTCTAAATTTAGGTAATTATGCTGTTCAAATATTCTGTGTGCTTCCTGATTATTTTTTCTGTGTGCAAATCTACTTTTTAAGAATTATATTAGTTTTTCATTCCAGAATCCCATTGATTATTTTATACAGCATCTAGTTTTCTGTCAGCATTTATTTGTCATTGAATTTTTTTTAATCCTCACCCAAGGACACTTTTGTATTGCTTTTACAGAGAGAGACAGGGAGAGGAAGGGAGAGAAGGAAACATCAATACCAGAGAGAAACATTAGCCAGTTGCTTTCTGTACCCAGAATGGGGATCAAACCTGCAACCCACAAAAAAGGACTACGTTCCAACTGACTGAGCCACACCAACCAGAGCTATCATTGAAACTCTTGAATTATTCACTGCTCTTTTAAAATCAATGTCTGAATATTCCAATTTCTAAATCTCTATTGTCCTATTTCCATGACCTATTTTTCTATTAATTTTAGTTATTTCTTTTATTTTATTTTGATTTTGATTTGATTATTGATTGAGAAAATTTAGTATAAAATAGTAGTGATAAATTCAAGAAACACATGACAAATTTCTCCAAATTTTTCTTCCATTTCTCAAGTTAATACAAATCACCGTAAACCAGAGTTTCTAAATCTTGACACTATTCATATTTTGGACAAGATAGTTGCGTATCTTACAAAGCTGTATTGTGCATTGCAGGATGTTTAGCAGCATCCCTTCCCTCTACCCACTAGATGCCAGTAGCATTCTCCAAAGTTCTGACAATGAAATCTGTTTCCAAATAGGCCAGCTATCCCCTGGGGCTTGACTGGGGCAGGCAAGGCCTCTGCTAAAGGACCACTCTTTAACCCATTAGAAACTGAATCTATTTAAAGTTTGGTTTGTCCTTGTGAGAACTACTCTTTTCTCTCATAAAATATTACTACACCAGATGTTACTATCCCAAATAAAAATCCAGAGTCACTCCTATTTTGAGCCCTCAGCCTTATGACACTGATGAAAGCTTTCTTCTGTATCTTAGCCTCTCACCTACCTTGTTCTGCACAGTTTCTCAGCTTCCCATTCTCTGCTTGTATTTGGCAAATATGTGAGAAGAAAGGGATGCCAAATGTCAGACTCACCTTCTGCAATTTTCTTGCTGCATTGATAACTCCCTGGTCTCTTTAAACAGATGCTTTATATTAGCCTTCCAGCTATTTTAGTTGTTTTCAGTGGTTGGTCTAAAATTTAGCTTACCATCCCCCAACTATTGAAACATAAGTGCCAGGATTGTGTTTCCCTGCCCTTACCAGCTTTGAATCTGTTCCATGCCAATCCATGAATGAGTGACTGTATCCACATAGGACGGATAATTCAGAATTCTACAAAAGTAAATCCAATGCCTATTAGTTAGAAGACATTAAGGAGCAGGGGAGACTAAGGGACAGTGAGACTGAGCACAGCAGAGAGGAAATGAAGAAGAAGTGGATATTGACACCTGAGAACAATAGTTTTCTACCAAACATGGTGAAAGCTGGGATATAATTGGCACTCTATAAATGTTAAATTTCCTTTTATAAAATTTTTACTGATTATAAAACAGTTCCTTAAAAATCAATCTCTAAACATTATGTTTCAAATACTCTATTGTGAATTTATGATATAATAATTGAACTCAATGTACAAGAAATAGCACTCAACAAAGAGACAGTTTATTCAGAAAAGAACTGGATTTAAACATGTACTTTGTCACAAACTTGGTTTAAATCACTTCAAAATATTATGTATTTTTGATAAAAAAAAAGTTTCACCTCCCATGCATTGGTTTTGCTGGTAGACTTGAACTAATACATTCATTTTAGATATCTAAATTTGAGGAAAAAAGAGGAAGAAAACTTTTAAAAATAGAAACTTAAACAATCAAGTGCCTTTGTTGCCAAGTTTTTTTAAGCTGAAAACAAATTTTGTATTGAAATGTACAATATATAACAACTGTATTGAAATATACATAATTAACAGCAGAAAACAGTTTAGCTAATTTGTTAGGCAGAAATCTTTAGTGAAACTAACATTTAGTCAACTCAATAAGAGGAATTATGAACTGATTTTCTGAATTGTCAATGAATGCATTTATGATTATTAGTTGTTAAAAATGATAATTCATTTTACTCAGACATGAGTGTTGTATCTTACATAACAAAACATCTCACCCTTTCAAATACATGATTCCTTTTTGTGTATAGATACATATAATGCACTCCTGTGTGTGATGTGCAACCAGGTTTTTGGCCCAAACTTTCAGGAAAAATTATTTTGTTTTAATTTTTAACTCAAATTTTATTTATTTATATTTAGGTAATTGTTTTGTATTATAAAGGAAGATTAGCATTTATTCTTAATGTAATATGGTACAAGAAATTTTGTATTAACAAATAATTACAAAACATAATATCAGCTACAAGGTATTTCAGGTACTACCCATATAAAATGTGCATCTTTATTTTTCCCTTAAAAAATTGGATGAAAAATACACATTCTATGCATGGCAAAATATGGTATGTTTAGACATATGGAAAAGGTAAATTAGTTGGTCTTTATTTCTGTTTTTCACTACTTGATAGCATGCACAGAATAATCACTGATCATTAATTAAAATGCTCACAAGTTTGATAATCACACAATTATTTATGAATTCTCGACCACTTCTATAGATGTTGTTGCTAATGAAGCCAAAGTGAATTTCTCCCCTGAATGATCCAATTAGTTTGTTTAATTCATGAGAACAGACTACCTGCCAAGTGCTAGCCAGCTATCTCTCACCTATGTGCCCTCGGCAGAAAACTTTACCAGAAGAGCTTATTTCAGAGGATCACTACAAATTCATTTCAATTATCACTCAGAAAGTAATTAAACCCTCATTTTGTACTTGTAGATTGTGGTGTGTGTACATGTGGTGTGTGTGCGTGAGAGAGAGAAAGAGAGGGAAATGGAGAAAAGCAGTATTGTTTTGTGTTTATAAATGGCTGAAAAACACATTATGATAGCTTTTATTATAGGGCACTTATTAAACCCTTTTCTTAAAAAATATTTGTTTTTTAAGTAGATGATTAATAAATTAGTGATGGTTCAAACAAGTATTAAATGCAATTTGGTAAGAAATTCACCAGGTGAAGGGATTAAGCAAAGAAAAAAACCTCATAGATACAGATAGTATGGTGATTGGTACATGGAAAGAAGGTGGGTGGGGGCGGTGGGTATTGCACTGTGGGTGGGTGGGGGAAAGAAGGTGGGTATTGCACTGTGTGCCCACCACCCCACCACTTCGGGTGGTGGGCACACAGTGCAATACACTGGTAATATGTTATAGAATTGTACACCTGAAATCATACAATTTTATTAACCAATGTCATCCTAATAAATTAAACAAACACTTAAAAATAAAGGAAAAGAAAAAGAAATTTACCAGGGATAAAAAGACAATACTCTTAACCTGGAGTAGGCATAGTAGGATTGATCTGCCATCACAGATTGAAAGGTGTAATTATTTTTTCAGTTCCTCCAGGAACATAACTGGAGCAGAGGGAAAAGTGTGGCAATATAAGGATGGCTTGGTTAACTTAGCTTTCATTGACTTCAGGAGGGGAAAGTCGTTGTGTCGTTGTTCATGTCATAACTTTAACATGTAGCTGTTGAGAAATTCAAGTGCTTTCCAGTGTGCACAAGAATTTCACAGAAAACATATTCAGATGTTTTCAACTTCTTTTGACACATCACAGTTAAAAATACTGTCATATTAATTTAGGAAAGGAAAAGATTTTGTAGTGAAATAGTCAAACTCTGTACTAAAGGAGTTCTTTTGTCTAATACAAATAGAAAGAAGAGACCAACAAGTGCACTTAAAAATATTTACATTAACCCATGTCAATTTCTGAACTAAAGAAAACTGAAACATATAAATCTAAACAAAGAAGAAAGAAGCCCAACTCAGATTCCTAACATAAAGAGACTTATCCTTGGCTTCTGTCAAATCTACCTGGACAAAGGAAAGAGGAGAGAGTGGTAGCTACAATATAGGAGCACCATCCATAGCTAGGAGACCCAGTGAGGCAGTAGGTGGTTGGTTTCCAAAAGCTATGTGGAGTTTGGGTGGCTGTAGCTCAGGCAAACTATTTAGGCTGGCCATGGCCAGGAAAAATCATGAATAAGATAAAAAAAACTAGTTTGAGTTTGTTATTTCTGCCCATAAACCAAGGATTGTGTTCCATTCAATGCTATGTATCTAAAATTCAATTAAGAAAGAGTATACAAGGGGACATTGAATATGAGTAAACTAATTTGACGTCTCAAATTCTTCATTTTTTCTATATTTAACATTGAAAATAAACCTCTTTCTCTAAATCTAAAAACTGACTCATTTTCTCACCCATTAGTTATCTTGGAGTTCCCATACATAAATATTTTTAAAGGCATTTAAGTGGTTATAATAGTCTGATAGAGCAAAAGATATTTTCATAAGTTAAAAAACAAAATGAATGAAAACTATAAGAAAATATTAGATATAGTCATGATATTTTCAAGACATATATACAATTATATTTGTCTGCTTCAAACAGACACTATACCACTGATTTGATTACTGCAATATTTATGTATCTTGTATGATTTGTATTATTTGTACTAAAATGTATAATTTTATAAGACATGTAACTTCTTATAATAAGCTAAGCTTAATTACTAATTTTTTTAATTGAAGCATAATTCACATTCTATAAAATCAATCATTTTAGTGTACAATCTAGTGGTTTTCAGTGTATTTACAAATATATACTTCCAGTACCACTGTGTAATTCCAGAAGATTTTCATCACCATGCCCATTAGTGACTCTCATCATTCCCCGGTTCCCTTAGCCCCTGACAACCACTAATCGATCTACTTTCTCTCTCTCTATGGGGACTTCTGTATCTGGCTTCTTTCTCATGGTACAATATATTCAAGTTTAAGCTATTCTGTACCATGAATCAGTTCATTCTTTTTAATGGTGAATAAAATTTTATTAATACCATGTTTTGCTTATCCATTCATTTACATTTTGGCTTTTAGGAATAATGCTGTTTTAAACATTCTTGTGTGGACCTAATCTTGTGTGGGCAAAGGTTATGAATTCGCTTGAGTATGTACCTAAGATTTGAATGCTGAGTTATACTAACTCTGTGTTTAATTTTTGAGGAAATGCCAAACAGATTTTCAAAACAGCTGCTGTACTTTAAAATCTCACGAGCAATGTGTGAGTTTTCCAAATATTTCATATCCTCTGCAACACTTGTTATTGTCCATCTTTTTAAGTATAGACACTCTAGTGAATTTAGTTTGCACTTTTTATAGGCTAAATAAGTTAACCATCTTCTCATATAACACATTTTGCCATGTATAATATGCACCCACATTTTTGGCCCAAACTGTCAGGATGAAAAACTTTGTTTAATTTTTAATTCATTTTATTTATATATAAAACTGATTATTGTTTTCCAGGGTATTATTTTGCATACACATATTGTTATTGCTTTCTACAGTTAAACTTTTAACAAACACACATAAATAAGAGAATTAAAAACATTTGTGTAGATACAAAATTAGTATTACCCATGTATAATGTACATCCTTATTTTGCTCTCAAAAATTTGGGCAAAAACATGATCATGACAAAAGGCAGAATATGGTACTTGTATCCTATTTATATATATTTTGAATAATTGTTTACTAAAATCCTTTGCCCATTTTTCCAACACTGTTGATATTTTATTTTCTTTTGAATATTTTTACATTTTTTAAAATTATGTTATTGTTGTTCAATTACAATTGTCTTCATTCACCCCCCACCACTCCCCCTGACCCTGGTGCTCCCCACTCCCCTTCCTGATCCTACCCCCTTTGGTGTTGTCTATGTGTCCTTTATACATTTTCCTGAAAACTCTTCCCCATTTTCCCCCCATTATCCTCTCCTACCTTCGCTCTGGTTACTGTCAGATTTTTCTTAATTTCGATGTCTCTGGTTATATTTTGCTTGCTTGTTTGTTTTGTTGATTGGGTTCCAGTTAAAGGTGAGATCATATGGTATTTGTCTCTCACTGCCTGGCTTATTTCACATAGCACAATGCTCTCCAATTCCCACTTTAAATTGTTTATTTTTATTGTTGAGTCAGAGAGAGAGAGAGATTTGTATATATTCTGTATACAAGGCCCTTCCTAAATGTATGATTTGAAAATAATTTTTGTCATTCAGTGAACTGTCTTTCCAATCTCTTGACAGTGTTCTTTAAAGCAATAATAATAATTTTAACAAACTAAAATTTATTATTTCTTTGGTTGGTTACGCTCTAATTGCCATATTTAAGAAACTGTTTCTTAATCCAAGGTCTATGGATTCATTTAAGGGTTTTATTGTTTAGCTCTGACATTTATATCTTTGACCTATTTTGAATTTAATTTCAAATATGTTGTGAAGAAGGATAGGGGTCTATCTTCATTCTTTTGATCATGGATATCCTGTTTGCCTAGTATCATTTGCTTAAGACTATTCTTCCCTTATTAAATCATTTTGGTACACCTGTTGAAAATCAATTGACCATAAATACCCTTATGAAGGTACTACTCAACTTCGAATATTATAGTTTTGTACTGTTTTGAAATCAGGAAGTATGAGTCCTCCATCTTTGTTTAGCTATTCTGAGTGTTTAACACTTCTGTGTCTTAGAATCAACTTATCTCTTCCTAAAAAAAAAAGAAAGCTGAAATTTTGATTGGCGTTTTGTTCAATTTCTAGATAAATTTGGTGAACATTGCATCTTAACAAAACTAAGTTTTGCGATATTCAAATAAGGGATGTCTTGCCATTCATTAGGTATTGCATTTCTTTCAGTGATGTGGTTTTCAGCATACATGTCTTTTATTTGTTTTGTTGACTCTATATCTAAGTATTTCACTCGTTTTCATGATATTTTCAGTGGAACTATTTTTCATAACTTTATTCTTTGGACTTCCAATTTATAGTGTATAGAAATGCAATTTTTGTGCATTGATCTAGCATTATGTAACCTTTCTGAACTCACTTATTATCTCAAATAGTTTTTAAAATGAAATTCTTTAGGTTTTCTGTATATGGAAGATCACGGCATTTGTAAACAGAGATATGTCCAGTTCTTCCTTTTGAAGTTAAATGCCTTCTTTTCTTCCTTAATTACCTAGGCTGGAATCTCCAGTAAAATAACAGTGGTAAGAGGGGACAGCTTGTTTTGTTCCTAATCTTAGTAGGAAAGCTTTCAGTTTTCCACCATTAAGTAACCTGGCTGTGGGTTGTTTGTTCGATGCTCTATATCATGTCACATTCCCTTCTATTTTTAGTTAATGTAGCAATTTTAATTATGCAAATCGTTTGGAATTTGTAAATACTTTTTACTTATTAAGATAATCATAAGATTATTATCCTTTATTCTCTAAGTATATGCCATTGATTGAGATTTGTGTTTTGCAACAAACTTTCATTTCTGGTATAGATCCTATTTGGTCATGGTCTACACACCTTTCCAAAACTTTCTGGATTCAGTTTGCTAGTTTTTACTGAAGATCTCTATGTCTGTAGTCATAGTGATATCAGTTTGTAGTTTTCTTTACTTGGACTGTCAATGTCTGGCTTTGGTAGCAGGATAGTACAGGCCTCATAGAATGGGTTACAAGTTTCTGCTTTTCTACTTTTTGGAGTATTTTGGGAAGAAATTATACTAATTCTTCTTATATTTTTGGTAGATTTCACCATAAAGCCATTTGCTCTTGTTGTTTTCTTTGAGAAAAGTTTTTTGATTACCAGTTTACTGTCTTGCTGTGTTATGAGTCTATTCAAACTTTCTATTTCTTTTTGAGTCAATTTCTAGTTAATGTATTTCTAGGATTTTGTCCATTGCATTTGCTGTCATACAACTGTTCATAGTATTCCCTAAATATCCCTTCATTTCCATAAGTTTGATAGTGATTACCTCTCTTTCATTCTCCATGTTAGTAAGTTGAATTATCTTTTTTTCTTGCTTATGCTACTTGATGATTTGTCAATTTTGTTGATCTTATAAAATAACCTATATTTGGTTTTGTTAACTTTTTCAATTGCTTTTCAGTTCTCTATTTCACTTATTTCCTTTCCATTTAACTCATTTGGGCTTCATTTTTGTATATGTTATATCTTTTCTATTTCTCTATTTACCAATATTTCTTTCATGTTAAATAGATATTTTCTACTGTTTTGGTAAAATTTCCTTGTCATCATTTTAGTATATTTGTTAACTATTCTCTTATAGATTCTCTATCAATGACAAATGCTTATTAGAAACTAGTATATAATAATACCGTCTTACATAAAATTGTACTCAGGAGGAGACTTCCGCCAAGATGGAGGCATAGGTGGAGACACTGTGCTTTCTCACACAACCAAGTTTATAGACAACTAAATATTAGCAACAGAAAACACACCAGAACACAGAAAATTAAACTTTTTGGAAGTCTGATAACAACAAATTCTTGCACAGGAAACCAATAGCGATGAAAAGGAAACTAGGACTCAAATTAATGGAGTGGACCGGAAGAAAGCAAATAATGGCCAAACAAAAGAGTGAAGAAGCAAGAATTCAAAAAAATGAGGAGAGTCTTAGGAATCTCCAGGACATCTTTAAATGCTTCAACATCCAAATTATAGGGGTACCAGAAGGGGGAAAGGAACAGCCACCAGTGGAAAACTTATTTGAACAAATAATAAAGGAGAATTTCCCCAACCTGACAAAGGAAATGGACTTCCAGGAAATCCAGGAAGCTCAGAGAGTCCCAAAGAAGCTGGACCCAAGAAGAAACACACCAAGGCACATCATAATTACATTACCCAAGATTAAAATGAAGGAGAGAATTCTAGAAGTAGCAAGAGATAAGAGGACAGTCACCTACAAAGGAGTTCCCATCAGATTGTCAGCGGATTTCTCAAAAGAGACCTTACAGGCAAGAAGGGGCTGGAAAGAGGTATTCCAAGTCATGAAATCCAAAGACCTACAACCAAGATTTCTCTATCCAGCAAAACTTTCATTTAGAATGGAAGGGCAGATAAAGTGCTTCTCAGATAAGGTCAAATTCAAGGAGCTCATCATCACCAAGCCCTTATTATATGAACTGTTAAAGGGACTTATCTAAGAAAAAGAAGATAAAAAAGATGAGCAGTGAAAGGACAGCAAACTCACAGTTATTAACAACCACCCCTAAAACAAAAGCAAACTTAAAGGACAGCTAGATCAGGAGTGGAAACAGAAGTGAAGATCTCAAGGAGGGTTAGCAACAGGGGAGTAGGAGGAGGAGAAGGGGGGAGAAGGTACAGAAAATAAGTAGCATAGACAGTAGATAGAAAATAGATGGGGGGGCAAGAATAGTATGGGAAATATAGAATCTAAAGAAGTTGAGACACATGGTCATAAACTAAAGGGGGGGTAATGGGGATGGGGGTAGGGTGGAGGGGAATGAAGGGGTGGAATAGAACAACTGTAATGGCATAATCAATAAAAAATTAATTAATAAAAGAAAAAAATTGTATTCAAGAAATTTGCGCTTATATAGTTCCAATCCATTATATTATTTTTTATTCAAATTATATATTCATGTTATGTTCATGAACACAAATTATTATTTATTCAGTTGTCTTTTAAGTCATATGAGGAGAGCATCAAATAATTCTAGGTACATCGTCTTTTATTTTTATCTAATTACCAATGTGCTTTATTTCTTCATGTAGAAGTCACTGTCTAATACTTTGTTTTCATAAAGGATGTTCATTGATATTTCTTATAGAGTATGTCTGCTAGAGTGAATTTGGTTTTTCAATATCAGTGAATATTTGATTCCTTCTTCGTTTTCTGAAGAATAGTTTTGCAAATACCATATGATCTTACCTTTAACAGTAAGCTAAACAACAAAACAAACAAGCAAGCAAAATATAACCAAAGACACTGAAATACAGAACAGGCTGACAGGGACCAAAGGGGAGAGGGGAGGTAATTTCAGGGGAAAAGGGGAAGGATTCACAAGAACAAGTATAAAAGACACATGGACAAAAGCTAAGGGGGTGGAAATGGGAGGAAGGTGGGGAGCTCAGGGGGGTGGGCTGGGATGGGAGTAAAAGACAGGAAACTGTATCTGAATTACAATTAAAATAAAAAAAGAATAGTTTTGCTTAATATAGAATTCTTTGTTGACGGTCTTTTTTCTTTCACCACTTTGAATATGTTATTTCACTGCCTTCTAGCCTCCACGGTTCCTAATGAGCAGGAAACTGTAAATCTTATTAAGTGTCCCTTCTACTAGATGAATGAATTTCTCTTGGGGCTTTCAAGATTTTGCTTCTGTAGTATTTTAATTATTTGTTAATGATGTGTCTAGGTGTGAGCCTCTTTGAATTTATGCTATTTGGAGTTCATTTTCCTTATTTGCGGCTTATATTACTGTGTTTCATTAAATTTGGCAAGTTTTCAGCTTTTATTTCTTCGAATGTTTTTTTAAATTTTATTTAGTTATTTTTCAAGTACAGTTTTTTGTCTATTTCTCCCATCCCAGCCCCTCCACCCCATCCTCCCCACCTCCCTCCTATTTCCACCCCCCTTAGTTCTCATCCCTGTGTCCTTCCTATTTGTTCCTCAAATGTTTTTCTGCCCTTGTCTTTGCCTCCTTTCCTTGTAAGACTCCAGTTGCATTTTTTTATATTCTTGATGGTATGTCATGTATCTCTGAGCTCACTGATTTTTTTCTTCATTCTTCTCCCCCATTTCCCCTTGGACTATACAATTTCAGTTGAACTATATTTAGGTTTTCTGAGTCTCTCTTCTGCCAGCTCAAATTTGTTGTTCAGACCCCCCACCTCTAGTCGATTTTTCAGTTTAGTTATTGTGCTTTTCACCCCCAGTCTTTTTTATTTTGTTCTTTTGAGTAATTTGTTTACATATCAATATTTTTTATTTTTCTTTTATTTTCATATTTTTTATTCTTGAGTTGTAGCTTCCTTCAGTTCTTTGAGCATATCTAAAGTAGCTGATGTGAAATTTTGCTAGTAATTTCAGCATCTGCTCTTCTTCAGAAACAGTGCCTATTGAATGCCTTTTGTATGCATAGAACACACCACTTTTTCTTTTAAATACATACTTTTTTGTGAGAAAGTGGGCATTTTATAAAGTACAACATGGCAACTCCAATCATCAGAGATTCTCCCTCCCCAGTTTGTTGTTGTTGCTTGCTTATTCATCAACTTTTTTGCACTGAGTCTGAATTAATTTTTGGTTTGTTTCTGTTTGGTTAGCTGAGTGGTCTGCTGATAACTGGACAGAGATTTGTTTAGATGACTGGAACATATAAGTCCCCTAGTCTCTGCCAGAGGCTCTGTGTGCATGTTGAAGTGTGCCTCCGACACTCAGCCACTTGTTTACAATCACAGCTTAGACTTAACTTCTCCTTGGGCAGATGCTTGAAGTTAGCCAGAATTGATCCTTTAGAGGCAGTTAGAACTTTCCTGAGAATACCTACCATTAGAGGCATGCACACAACCCTACATGTGTATATGGCCCTCTAGGTTCATTGGAATATGTTGAAATTTTTAAAGCTACATATGGATATCTCATTTTCCAGCTTTTCCTTTTAAGCTTTTTGGTTGGCCCCAAAAGCTTAAATAGTTGTTTTCCCCAATTATTAGCCATAGCCTCTGGCAATTTAATAGTTGTTCAACATGTCAACAATTGCCTCTGATTATTTTTGACAACTGTTCCAAAGGAGAAGACTGGGCAATCTCAGAGTCAGGTAGAATAAATATGGCCATTACAGTAGGATCTTCCTGGGAATCGCAGATAAGTCAGATCATGACAATTCTCTGGGAATGAGGCTTTAAATGTGCTCCAATACCATTCTGCCTTTTCACATTTTGGCCAAATTACTGTTTCTCACTGTAGTTGTGGCTGTTGATTTTTTAAGGTTAATGAAAGCTGGGAAGAGGATGATTGGATTAGGTCATGTTAAAAGCCATGAGGCTCGTTTAGCTTAATGAGGTTTAGCTTAATGAGATTTAGCTTTTTTTTTTCCTTAAATTAACACTTCATTGATTAGTGAAAGTCTTTGGTTAATTCAATGATTTCTAAAAGGTTGATTCTCGTCATTTTTGGAAGGATTCTCATTGCTTTCATGTTAAAAAGAATTTTCAAGAGAACGCACTCCGCCTTTTTTACTCATGTCATTCTGGAAGATCTGTTTCATAAGAAACAGCACAATGCATTGGACTTGCCCACTGAATTACTTATATTATTTTGTACAAAGTGAAATCTTACTTCGATTCTTAAACCACAAATTAAAGGGCTATAATAACAGTTACAGTGTTTACAATGGATAAAACCATTAGTTAATTATTTGTGTGGAATAAAACAATAAATCTATCAGGTGTCTATCTCACAATTCTTAAGTTAACCACTTAATTTAATTACATACCAATAAAAGCAATGTTTTATATAACTTTATTTTTTCCTCCGAGCAAACTTATCATTTTGAAGGTGCAGCTACCAAATCCTTAACAAAAAGGCAACTCTAATTCTAATATACTAAAAGGCATCTTAAAGTAGCTAATAACATACTATTGATGGATCAAGCAGCATTACATGGTAAACTAAATTAAAATCTATGATTTAAAAAATATTTAAAATTTATTTTTAGAGAGAGGATAAGGGAGACAGAAAGAGAGGAAGAGAAACATGAGTGTGTTGCTGCCTCTTGTATACCCCCTACTGGGGACCTGGCCTGCAACTCAAGCATGAGCTCTGACTGGGAATCAAACTGGTGACCTTTGGTTTGCAGGTCCACACTCAATCCACAGAGCTAAAGCAGCCAGGGCAAAATCTATGATTTTTATTTACATAGCATTGAAGGCAGAAATGTTGTCCATATTACATTTATATATTTCAAATTTACATTACAGGACAAGTGAAATAAGAAATGAATAGTATGAATGCATATATACGGGGTGGGGCAAAAGTAGGTTTACAGTTATTCATATGGAAAATAGTATAATATCAATAAATAATAATGCAAGAATAAACTCTGTGTTTTGGGTATTTACAACTATAAGTCTATTTTTGCCAAATCATGTATGATTAAAATGTATAATAAAACTATCAATTATATAAAATAAAATGTCTTAAATAAAATATATTAGAAATGTTGGTATATATGTGTGTATATATACGTACATAGACACACATGTACAAGGTGTGGCAAAAGTAGGTTTAGAATTGTGAGTATGTGAAACACAGAGTTTATTCTGATATTATTATTATTAATTATTGTATTTTCCATACAAACAACTGCAAACCTACTTTGCCTCACCTGGCATATTTGTAGAAATGCCATGTATTTACTTAAACAAAACCAGAGATCCACTAACAAGTGATTTTGAAATAGTAAATGGTCCTTGAGGATTTTTATCAGAGCTAACATTTTGGCAGTGGAGAATATAAATCTGCAAGACAATATCTAAGAAAATTTGAAGATGGTAGGTGATGAATTTTGCAACTTTCTTGTAATACTTAGATCTGTCTCTCTTTTCATACTTTATATTACAGGCTCACTTAGAGAATAAAGAAACCACTACCAATTTAGTATCCCTTTACAAGCAATGAGAACCTACAGTGTCAAAGAACTTTAGAATATTGATCAAATGTAGGGATTAAAGGGCATTTTGAAATGTCTGCCCATTTGTTTATTTGATATCAGTTAACAAGAGTGTAAGATGAAGAAGACCATAGTAGTATTCATTTCTGACTAATAGTCCTCTGCTAAAAGGACTGGCTTATGGTCAAATTTCACATAAAAATTTTAAGAGGCAGATAAAATAAATTCACAGAAAGCAAATAGGGAGAAGGACTGCATAGGACAGGGATGTCAAACTCATTTTCACCTGGGGCCACATCAGCTTTATGGTTGCCTTCAAAGGGCTGAATGTAATTTCAACTCCTTAACAGTTAAGGAGTAGTTACATTGATACAGTTCTAAAGTTATTTTGGCCCTTTGAAAATAGTATAATATCAATAAATAATAATGCAAGAATAAACTCTGTGTTTTGGGTATTTACAACTATAAGTCTATTTTTGCCAAATCATGTATGATTAAAATGTATAATAAATGTATAATTAAAATGTATAATAATGTTGCCTTTGAAGGCAACAACGAGGTTGATGCGGTCCCCAATGAAAATGAGTTTGACACCCCTTACATAGGTGGACACTAATTTAAGTTTAATTTAACCACGTGAATGAAGTCTGCTAACAATTTCTATGTGCTCTTTACTACTCTCCGAATCCAGACTCCACTGATACTGCTCACTGATAAACTCTTGGGTTTTTGATGATTTTCACTATTATTTCAGGTGGGTATGGTCACAGAAAAAATGGTAGTCCTTCATTGAGTATTTACCCCCCCAAAAATAAGGTTGGCCTGGGTTCATTAGAGGGAAAGCAAAGGAAGAAGTTATAAAGATATATTATCATAATATTTCTTTATATTATGTTTTAAAAGCTGAACTATACTTGCAAGAATTAACTTCTAGCTTTTAGAACAAAAATAAAAATATTGGCTAAAATATTAAAAATGGGGCTATGTAAATATCTACCATAGTAATTCAATTAAGTCCTAAGAGATGTTATTTCTTTCATATCCCACTCATAAATCTGCAATTATTATTTTTTTAAAGATTTTATTCATCCATCTTTAGAGGGGAAGGGAAGGAGAGAGGGAGAGAAACATCAATGTGTGGTTGCCTCTTGTGTGTTCCCCGCAGGGAACTAACTGGCCTGCAACCCAGGCATGTGCCCTGACTGGGAATGGAACTGCGATACTCTGGTTCGCAGGCCCACCCTCAATCCACTGAGCTACACCAGCCAGGGCAGAAACCTGCAATTATTGATCAGTTATCCAAAAACAGGTACCTCTTTAACTCTTCAATAACTTTACTTCTGGTAGAGCATGAAAAAATGATTACAGTGGCAATCATTGAAATTCCCTAGTAACATTAGATTTTTCCTTTTATGTGTGATCTCAGATGTATCTATCTATACCCATTCAGCAGAAAGTATCTAATTTAAATTTAGGCAAGAATAGAAAAAAGGTTTTTCCTGTGTGTCTAAGTGTGCTGTGGATGAGAATTAGATACTAATAGTATTGAGAATATGTGGAATTGAAGAAATTTTTCATGGACGGTAATACTTACAGAGTTAATTTCATGTGGGGTTAAATTTTTTCAGCATCATTACTGGGAAGTCTGATGCAAATTTCTGTGGTCAGTCCCTTCTCGCATACACATAAGCACACAGGTACACAAAAAAACAAAATTAAAATTCTGACATGTTGCTCTACTTCATAGAAATTAGAAGGAAGAAAAGAAGGAAGGAAGGCAGAAAGGAAGTGATGGGAGAGGGAGGGAGGGAAGAAGGAAGAAAGGAGAAAGGGGCAGCCAGACAAAAAGAAGGAAAGAAAGTATGGTTAGCACAGTGAATATGGAGGATGAGACTCTAAATGCTTAGGCTGCAGCTATGTCTACCTGCATGAACCTGATATTATTATGAATATTAATAGTACTGTAATGCTACCACAACTTACTTTCTGATGATTAATATAGCTAAAGTCTTAGAGGTACAGAGCACCTTAGATACAATCTAATATTTTTACATGTTGCAAAATGGCAAATTAACATTTCAAGAAGCTGATTTTTCCAAAATCCTAACATATATTTAATGTCAAGGATGCAAGTCTCACAATTCTCAAGTTAGTGTTCTTAATACATTAGTTTATTTAATCGACACCAAAATATTTGTTGACAAATAACATTAATGAAAGAAGACAGTAATAAGAATAAGTCCATGAATTGTGGGGGACCCACTAAGTTGCGCCATCCGTGAAGGTCTGTGACAGAGCTCTGATTTAGCCAGTCACAGTCATGGCTGTTACAAGGTTCACTATCATCCAACAACACTCATTTTAATGCATCCATCTTTATTAAGTGGACTCAAGTATTTTCTGTCTATGGCACCTGTATTATTATTTATTCAATTAGTAGCATACATAAAATTGACTTGAGGTACTAGGGACAGGTAGAAATTATACATTTGTGTAATAAAGTTACCTTTTAATATAAGTATCGACCCAAACAATAAGTTTCCAAAATTGCAAGATTCTAGAGAACACTTTAGTTTTATTTATATCAACCTGATATTAGTGCAATTTGTTTTTTGTATGAAATGATGTTCTTAAAATATTATTTCATTTCTTTCATTATCTCTTGTTAAACTCAATAGCTTTCTCATTTTAAAATTAATCCAGGAAAGTACATTTAAAAATTATTTATTTGGTGTTAGCTATATTACAATTAAGAACCTATTAGTAGGCAATAGATTGTCAGATGTCTTAATGTATATTTTACTTCTGGAAGATATAAAATTAAACGATCAGGTTTATTAATATTTATGTGATATGAAATAAACATTCAAACCGAAAATACACCTTCAGTTTCACCTACCCAGTGTTCATTATGATAAAACATGCTGACAAGTTAATAAACACATAGTTGAAACTGAGTGAATGCTTACAGGAATACAGTAGCCAAAGTTCTTATATTAAAAAATTCAATTATAATTGGCATGCAAATGCCAAAGTCTTTGAAAATTATTCTTTTCCATTCATAAACATTGGTTACTTTTGATATTCCACACACATTCTCGTTTTTGGTTTAAAAATTAGCTTTTAAAATTACCTATTCCATTATCTATCTGTAGTTGTTCACTTACTAATATAACATTTTTTTCAAAACAAATAATTTTTAAGTATTTATTTGTCATTTGTTTTAAGGGCATCACTTTTTAAAAATACGGCCACCTAAATACATGCATAAAAAAACATTTTAATTTTTTCTCTTTTTTTCCAAATTAAATAACAAAAGACCCATAAAGAAATGTTTTTTATGCTGTCTTTTCTGCCAAAGCCCAGAAATGACTTTTACTGAAAATATTTACATAAAAAGGGGTGCACAGTTTTTCTTTACTTTGTTATACACACATAATTTCCTGACTCTTCTTTATACTTTTAAATTACTGTAGATGGCATTCTTCCTTGAAAAAGACAGTTCTGTTCATAAGCTGTAATTTTTCTCTTCTGCAAAATGGCAAAAAGAAAGTTAGAGTTTGAGACAACTGTACTTGAACAACAATAAAAATTTTATCAATTACAATTGCAAAATTTTATAATAAAAAAGAAAATTAGAGTTTGAAATAAAATCATTTTTAAATAATAAGAGAAGTTGAATTGAAATAAAAAATTGGTTTCTAATTTTTTTTAAATCCCCCAGGTTTCTTTAGGAGGGGTATCATGGTTTAGGCTGTTTATTCTCTTTCTCTCTCTCTTTTGTTTTGCTTGGTTTTGTTTCTCAGCATATAGCAGTTTTTGGCACTTAATGAAGGCTCAGTAAAATTTGGTCAATGAATAAGTGTGTGAGAAACAATTGCCTGCACAGTTAACAACAGTCCGAGTGATTTCTTGTTTGTGCCACTACCCATTCTTGTTTCAGTTATCATGATGAACTGACTACTAGGAACCCTTTTTAGAAATTTCACCCAGAATGACTCACATCTGAGTCAAATCAGAAGAACAATCAATTTGGCACCATCATAAGAGCTCTCAGATGTTAAAGGTGACAAAATGGGCAGAACTCCTCCCAGCAGATTATGGATACCGTGTGTGACAGAATTAAGTGGAAAAATGTTTGTGTAAATGCCGAAGTGGAAGGCATGTCGTGCCCATGTGGCTTGGCTGCAGAACAGAACTGCACTCACTGACATGATGGCAAAGTTGGGTGGCATCGCTCGGATGGCATATGGCGGGCTTCTGCTTCAGCAAATGCACACCACGTGCCAAAGAGTGGAGTAGTTTTTACTGATTATTCGGTTTCTTTTTCTTTCAAGTGTTCAAAATTAATATTAAAGTTTCTAAGTTACTCAAAAAGGAACACAAGAAGCGCAACACATACTTTATCTTATTCAACAGTGAACTGCCACATTGTTTGTTTACCTTAAAAATTGTACAGTGTGTATATTAGTTCTCAAACTGTAAACTAGAAGGATACTAAAAGGAAAATGATCTATTTAGTCAAAACAAAGAATCACTTTCAGGATTTTAGGTGTACATGTGTGTATGTATGCTCTCATATTCTACTTTTTATATTCATGTATTCACTTACTCAACAAACCTTCATTGAATGCATATGCCAGGAATGTTTGTAAAAGCAAAGAAACATAAGTTAATATGTTGGTTTTCAGGTGCCGGGAGTAATTTAGTATTGAAAAAGTATATTGTACAGAAATATAGCAATATCCAGAAGGCAGGGGCAAGAAATCCAGTATGTGTTATGTTGAAATTAAGTTTCATACTGAAGGGGATACAAACCCATCAAAGCGGTTTAAGTAGAGAGTAGTGATGATCAGATAGCATGTATTAAAGACATTGATCTTCAGGAATCTCAAGATTAGAGGAAAGGTATGAGGGTGACATTCAAGGCTCTGCACTAGTCTAAATGGTAACAACGAGGGTGTAAGTTATTATCAATGGATATGGAAAAACAAGGGCTGTTCTCAGAACCATGTTGAAATAGAACAGGCAGGATGCAGTAACCCGCTGGAAGCCTCTGAGCAAGGAACGGAAGTAGTTTATGCTGTCTTCAACATTTCTTGTTTGGTGAATTGCTTAATTTAGGGAAAATAAAATATTAGAAAGATTTATTAACATAGATGATAAATGCAGTCTTGAAGATTTTGGAGAATTTGGTTGGACCCATGGCTTTATCTAATGAAATTGCTATACTAAAAAGTTTAATGTGTAGACCTATATTAAGGAAAAGACTTATATTGGAGAGAAGCACATTGGTCTTCAACAGAATGTGCATTTTTAAATTTGGGGGATATTATGTTTTATATATGTCCATTAAATCATGTTTTTGATTTTATATAAAGATTATATATATATATTCTTTTTTATTCTTTTTAAAAAATCTCTGCAAGGAGTATGTTAAAATTAAAATTGAATTATTTATTCTTTGGATGTTGCCATCTGAGTCAGGTATTTTCTTGGCAGGAAGATATTAACTACATTCAACTTCTCTAATACTTTAATACTTTCAGGACTACTCAGGATATCTGTGTATATATACGTATACACACACATATAGTTGTAAAATTTAATACATTGCTTCTGAATTAATATGTCTGTTCCATGTAAGTGCTCTAATACACTGATATGTAGTGTATTGTTTACAATATTGTATTGTCCCAATATTGTTTTTTATCTTCCTGATCTCTGAAACACCTATAGTTAAGTTTTTCTTTCTATCCTTCATATTGCTTGTTTCAATTAGATCAAAAATATAGTTTATAAGCCAAACCAAGATATCTTTAAGAATGAATACTACTTGAACCATAACAGTAACCTTGTAGTACCACAAGGAGTACTACAAGGAGTAACCTTGTAGTATCACAGCAAGATGGGAATGGCATCCAGGTGAATATCTATCTATGTTCTTTTTATTTCAAGAATATAGTTAGCTTCATATTTATTTTCATTTGACAATAATATTTTTATTTTCTTTTTAAAATATTTAATGTGTTTTTGTGGCTATAGTATGTAAATATATTTTAATAAAGCATAAAATTATACATATCTTTTAAAATTAAAAAATTAATGAGAGGAAAATACTATCCACATTTTATAGACAGCCAGTGTTAAATACTGACTGCTTAATGACATTACATGTAACTTCTATGATGTAGTAAATGAATGGAATCTATGTACATTGCATCGATGAGAGATGATCAGATAGACAGCATTCACTGACAGTTTATTATGTGTGTCTCATGCAATCCTCATTAAAATATGTGTGTCTAATATTATCTTCACCTGGAAGATGAAAATCTGATTCTTACTTTGCTCGAAGTCAAATAGCTAAGAAGTGGTAAAACTATGTACGGTCCAGCTCAGGTCTCTGAAATTGCCCATCTCATAGTTCCTGTATCACATATTGAAAATTCCCACTAATAAGTAAATGATCTTTCCAAAAGGTTTTCAAAATATAGTTAACTGTGAACCTTATCTTTTTAAACTGGCATGGTTATCTTGTGAGCATTAGTAAAATATTTATTCATTGAAAATTTTGAAGTTATCTATTCATACTAAGATATGTAAAGACCTAGGAATTTTCCCATTAATGTTTGAGAACTTTCCATCGCATTCATTCAAGCTAAACCTCTGAATGAATAGCATTTTTCTGACAGTTGCTAGACATTCATGTTGAACAAAAGAGAGATACCTCCTCCTTTCAAGGGGTTATAATTTCATCAGGAAACCATGATATAATGACAGAAACAAACATATAATAAAATTGAAGGTGGTAATTAGTTCTAGGGAAAAATATAAAGTAGTATGAAGACATAAAAACTGAACAACCCATATGATTATAGACTAGATTTTACTTAAGCAATGGAGAAAATCCTGTGAAATCCTGCAGATAGCATTCCAGGCCAGTGAAATCCTGCAGATAGCATTCCAGGCCAAGGAATAAGAAGGGGCAAACTGATCCCCACTGGGTGGGAGATGAATAGGAGCTTTCCGTTTGGCAGCAAGAAGGTCAGTAGGAAAGATGAGTGGCAAGGAGATAAAAATTTAGTGAAGATAGAGGAGTCCATGGTAAATGAAACATTAAACATTTTCTGTTCTGTTTATTATCAAGACCTTATGCGTAGTACACAGTTGACCCTTGAACCACATGGGTTTAACTCTGTGGGTTTACTTCTACACAGATTTTATTCAATAAATACAGCAAATATATTTTCACTTACTTATGATTTTCTTAACATTTTCTTTTCACTAGCGTACTTCATTATAGAAATACAATAGCCAAGACATGGAAGCAACCTAGGTGCCCGTCAGTAAACGAATGAATCCAGAAATTATGGTGCATATACACAATGGAATTCTATGCAGCAGAAAGAAAGAAAGAGCTCCTACCTTTTGCAACAGCATGGATGGAACTGGAAAGCATTATGCTGAGTGAAATAAGCCAGGCAGTGAAAGACAAATACCATATGATCTCACCTTTAACAGGAAGCTAAACAACAAAACAAACAAGCAAGCAAAATAAAAGCAAAGACACTGAAATAAAGAATAGGGGGACAGTGACCAGAGGGGAGAAGGGAGGGAATTTCAGGGGGAAAAGGGGAGAGATTTAGAGGAACTAATATAAAGGACACATGGACAACAGCTGAGGGGGGGAATGGGAGGGAGGTGGGGAGCACGGGGGGTGGGCTGGGATGGGAGTAAAAGACAGAAAACTGTACTTGAAAAATAATTAAATAAACAATTTAAAATATAAATTTATAAACCAAAAAAATACAATATATAATGCATACATAATATATGTTAATCAACTATTTGTGATAGGGAAGGCTTCCAGTCAATAGTAGGCTATTGTTATTTGAGTTTCGAGTGATTCAAAAGTTACATAAAGATTCTCAACTGCACAGGGGAGTCAATACCCCTAACCCTTGCATTGTCCAAGGTCCAACTATACTTACCATCTCTGATCACCTGTTATCCTTAAGATTTAAATTATCCTTGGTATCTTTGGTACTATGGAGAAAGCAAAATATACTTGGTAATAAGAAGCTGTATCTTCTTGGGAATAGAACTCTAAGTGAGATTAAATATTGCAGGATAGCATAGGCATATTCAAAATTGAGGATTGGTAATGACTTTGTGGTGTGTCAACTTCTCTAGGCTAAGATACATCCCCAAGAATTTCCTTCTAGTATGTGTCCCTTGGGGTAGAAAACACCATTCGAAAGACATTCTCATGCTGCTTCTCCAAAGGAACAGCAAAGAGCTGATGACACCAGTGCTGTGGGAGGGCCTGGGGTCCCTTGGTACCTTGCATGCAAGGCCACAGCAGCTTCAGTGGATGATTTGGCAACACCATCTGGCAGAGGTCACTGCCAGGGTAGGTCCAGCATCACTGACTTTTTCCTGGGGGCTTGCCTCATGGACCATGTTTTGGTGATTATGCTCATACAAAATAGAACCATGCACATCAGAGAATTTGGTTGGAGGCATTTGTTACCCCTGGAGATTACAAGGAACATGTTGGTTTGGGTGCTAAGCACTCCAAGGAACTAACTAGCCACTGCCATTCATTGAATCATCATCCTGGCCAAGCTCTCTATTGTCCCTGTGAAGTGAGGCTATTGGGAAACAAGTTTGGCAAGCCCCACACTGTCTCTTGAAAAGTGACCAGCCATGGTGGCTCTGTGTTGATGCACCTCATCCCCGCCATCAGGGGCACTGGCATAGACTCAGCCCCAGTGGTCAAGAAGCTGCTGCTGATGGCTGGTACCCACCACTGCTGCACTTCAACAGGAGCTGCACCAACACTCTGAGCAACTTCACCAAGGTCACCTCTGATACCATCTCTAGGATGTATAGCTCTATCATGCCCGAATTCTAGAAACAGACCCAGTTCACCATCACCCTATTAGAAATTCACTGACTATCTTGTAAAAACTCACACCTGAGTTATGTGTAGAGGACCCAGTCACCAGCTGTGGTCACTACATATTTTTTTACAAAAAAAATCAAGTGAATTAACCCTACTTAAAAATATATATTCTCACCCTAGCTGCTGTGGCTCAGTGGATGGATCACTGCCCTACGAACCACAGGGTCACTGGTTCAATTCCCAGTCAGGGTGTATGCCTGAGTTGTGGACCAGGTCCCCAGTAGGGGGTGCACAAGAAGCAACCACATATTGATGTTTCTCTCCTTTTCCTTCTCCCTCCCTTCTCCTCTCTAAAAATGAATAAATATAATCATATATATATATATATATATATATATATATATACACACACATTCTCTTGCCACAATTTGAAGAAAAAGGGAAAACAGTCATTTTATTGCACACACACACAAGCATACCTCTCAAGTTATTCAATTCAAGAAGAATCTAGGTGCTGCTTTGCAAGAATATTGCTGATGTAATAAAAGTTTATAATCATTTGACTTTAACTTAACAGGTTATTTTGACAAGACCTGAGTTAATCATTTTTTCCCTGTAAAAGAAGATATCAGCTTTCCCCAATAAAAAGAAAGAATGGACAATTAGGGGGCAACAGACATCAGCCTTGTTCATAACGTTTCCATCTTCTTGTGATCCTTTCTCCTGATCGCCTGCTCTGTTAACTCAGCAGTCATTTGACCAGCCCCCACAATCACACCATTATAGGGCTGGCCAAAACTCCTTTAAGTTTTCTCCTTGAAATAAATATTTTTCATTTTCACCTATAATTCTTTTGATTTGAATACTTTGAGTATGTTGGCTATCTCCATGGGTGTGATGTTGATTATTGTCAATTAATGTCTCAATTTGGTCACTGTCAATTTCTACTGGTCTACTTGCCCATGCAGCACTGTACAGTGAGAAATCTCCAGCACAAAACTTTGCAATCTGCTTTTGATAGGTTCAATCCGTCACAACACCTTTTCCATATACTTCACAAATTTTTGTTTTTGCATTTCAGTTGCATTTTTACCTTTCTTGAAATAGTAAGCCATAATATGCTCAAAATGTTATGTATTTTCTTCCATCTTCAATATTAAAAATGCTATACAAAAATACACCAATTTTGATGTTTTTTTAATGCAAGCTGATGTGACAGCTGTCACAATACAATCTAACAAAATTGTTTCAAATGAAGTTAAAGACAACTAAATGGTACTAGAGCCATCTTTCTGGAAAAACCAAACTTTTTGGCCAATCCAATACTTGTAATAATCCATATATCCCTATATCTCCTAATGGTTCTTTTCACTGGGTGAACCCTGGTAAATACAAGGAGTATACTTCAGAAGTGGTCAGCAGGGAGGACACCAAAAACACATAGAAATATCTATCTAAATATCTATTAGAGAGCCTGAGGTCAAATAAATACTTTCCTATTTTCCTTAACTCTTTTCTCTTTCCTCAGTTCACACTTACTGAGGTCAGGAATTTTTCATGGAAATCTGTTGGAGCTTTTTTTAATGTTTTATAATTTGTTTCATTTTAAAGGGCTACACCCCAAAATCCAGATACATATGTATCAGTTTTGTATAGTTGCTATAACAAATTAAAACAAAACTGCATGGGAAAGTACAACACAGCTCTCACCAAGCTAACAGCAGAATCCAGGTTTTTTCTCGAAGCTCCAAGGAAGAATTTGTTTCCTTGCCTTTTTCAGTATCTAGAGGCCACTACATTTCTTGGTTCAGTGCTCCCTTCCCTCATCGTTAAAGCCAGTGATGGAGAGTGGAGTCCTTCTTATAGGACATTACTCTGACTTTCTCATCTGCCACCTCTTCCATTTTTAAAACTCCTGTTATTATGTTGGACACACTCAGATAATTCAGGATAATCTCCTTAAAGGGCAGCTGATTAGAAAGTTTTATTCCATCTGCAAACTTAATTTTCTCTGGTATGTAACCAACTTTAGCAGTGAGGAAGTTATTTTGCCTACCACATATGAGTTCTCTTATTTTGATCTGAAATAATTAAATATTTAGGCATTGTCTTTCATTCCTTGATAAGACATAACTTTACTAAAATAAATAATTACCAACTGGCAGGAAATCACCCCTGTAATAAATTATAGAGATGGGAAAACTTGAATTTGTCAACTAACTGGCAATTGGATCTGTCCAAAGATAGAATTTTTCTTTTTTATTTCTATTTGTCTTAACAAAAATTGTCCTTTTTATCTGGTATTCACTTTTTTACATGAAATATATTATCATTAGTATAAATATAATTTTCTATGTCTGTAAGTTGTATTCACTGAATATTTCTGTATATGGTTTTATGACTATATTATTAAAAGGTAACTTTTAGTGTTAAAAGAATATAGGCAGTTGATGTGATATTCTAAGCTATTTCAAAAAGGCATTTGCTTAAAAACATTAAAAATGAAGGTCATTATACAAAATTGACTCCAAATGGCTTCTTAGTCAGATAGAGATAATTAGGAGCTTCCCTGAAGAAAGTGGTCTATTAGAAAATTAATCTCCATGGGACCGGTAACCTTTCTGAAATTCAGTGATTTTTCAGTTCTGGTATTTGATTACACTGTCTTGAAACATCCAAATATATTAGCAAATCCACGAGCCCTACTGACAGCTACTTGAACAGTCAAGCAGAGGAAGGAAAAAGAAGAATTTAAAAAAACTCAATCTTGATTTTACTATCAGGATTTCAAGGCAGTTTTGAAAGCTTGAGAACTTTCCTGCACACTGTAGCAATGCTACTCAAAAACTATGATTTAAAAGGAGATAACTTACAATAGGGACAGATAGGGATGAAGAGGGAAATTTGAGGACAGTCAGTGTGTTAATGCTACATAGGAACTGTTCAGAAAAAAAGGAGGGGCTCATTTAGCCCCTTTCAAAGTTTTTAAACCATTTTGGCATCATTTTAAAGACAAAAGAAAATAATCCTGCAGAAATGCAGTTCGTCGTTGTGGGGAGATGAGCAATGAACGATGAATTCCATCACGTTTGTAGGTAACATTCCTTCCTCTTCACACAGTACTATCCATTATTAATGAGCACTATTTCTGAGTGTGAAAGAACTGTTTGAAAAACATTAGCGTAGTCTACCGGATGTGATTTACATTGTCGTTCCCTTCATTTTGCCGTTGGCAAGAGACATCTCTGTAGACTTACATGCATCTGGACATTACTAACATTCTCCTTGTTATGCACTCCGGGCAGCTATATCATGGAAATTTCCAGCATGGTATTTTATGGATTTTTCAGCTTTTACATTGTGTTCTGTTGTAAAATACATAAGTCAAGGCTCTTTGTATGCAATGATCAATCATAAAAAATTATTTTTTCTAATCTGACTCTTTTCCAAATTTTAAGAAGAATTTATCTAAATACTGGAGATGTGCAATAGCTGTATGCTAGCAAGGCAGTTATTTAGATCTATGTCTATTTATGGTATTCATTTTTCACCCTCCAGTCTTAAAAGCTGATTACATTTTAATTGTCCTGCTGCAGAAAGAACTGTAGCTACTGTCTACCTGCTGCTCAGTAATAGCACAGCCCTGACTAACCCACCCACATAATACCTTTTAATCAGTAAAATTAAAGGTAACAAAGTCAAGGATTAGAGGAATAATGAATTGCCCCCAAAATTAAGCACTGCAACCTCTTGACTTTTAAATATGTATATAACTAAGCTTCCTCTTCCGCTCTCAGCTGCCCTGCTTCTCTCTCTCACAGCCCATATGGGCACCCACAGAGAGATCTGTGTTCCTAAGTTGTTGACTTACTTCACATGAGTATACCACATGTTGATCTGTTTCTCTGTACATTAATAGCCTATCAGTGAAGTGGGGACTGAAACATTTTCAGTCTGCTAACCCTGATAGTCATTAAAAGATGTAGGTGCAACACACTGGTCCTCATTCTCTTTTTAAACATTTTCATGCCAATTCTGCCAAGTTTTGAGTATCCTAAGGATTTATCTTAAAAAGGACTTCCAAGAGTACGTTTTGTCTCTTGGGAAATCAGTACATATAACACACACTGAAAGGAGGGTGGAGGAGTTCCATTGTAAAAGTAACGTGGGACTGTTCTGTTTCAGTACTTTGGGGCACCTCCAAGGCAGAAGAGCTCTTCTATGGCTGATATGAAACAGGACTGCCTAGGAAAGGCATCACAATTATATGGTTTCCTTAAAATAATATTAATGTGAAATATTTTCACTTCACGGGCTGTCTAGAGTTATTAGTATTTTATGGAATACGTCTTGGGAAATCCTGATTTAATTGCACCTCCCTATTAAGTATACTATTATACCAATGGGACCTACTCTAGGGGAAAAGAAAAACTTTACTTCTTACTATTTCAATGCACAGCATATTAAGAGTGGGCTGGCTCTGGAGTTTCAGTTTCTGGCTTGAAATACCAGCTCTGCAAATTAGTAGCTGTATGACCTTGGGCAAGTCTTCTACCCTGTCTTTGACTCAATTTTCTCTATAGCAAAATAAGGAAAAAATAATTGTATCTTAGACATGAAATAATGTGAATCGAGTGATTAAATACTTGCTACTCACTTACCTCAAAAGTTTGCATCTAAAGTACATCATCTCCCTCATATCAGGATGGCCTGTTATGGTTACAATATATGGTAACTTTTGCTTGATCCAGGATGTTGTAGATATCAGAGAACTTCCCAGACATTATTGTTGTAATGAGTCCAAACTTGACCTTCAAATTTTATACACTCTTATTTTTAGTAATTAAGTAGGTAGTTTAATGAATTAGCACAGAAAGACTACCTGCTACAACAGCCAGTGTCTTTTTACTGCAGTCTCTAGCAGATAGTGCTCTTCCTGCATTGTCAGTTACAGCATGAGTTAGTCTAATGTGAGAAAGTTCAGCCCTAACAAGAAGGTTAAGTAGAAGGCCCTTTACAATCTGTCCAAATTTTATCATGGTGGTATTCTCTTATTCAACACAATTTTATTGCATACCTGTCATGTATTAGTTGTGGGTCAACATGAGACTGGTTGTATGAAAAGGCCAGTAGAGAGAAACACATCTCGAGGACTTCATAGTAGCCTCTAGGATCTGAGAACAGTGATTCACTAAAGCCAGAAAAAAAAACAGGAACCTTGGTCATGAAGGCAAAAAGAAATAAACTCTTCCAACAGTCTGAGAGAGTTTAGAGTGGTGTTAGTTGAGTCTTCAGATGAGAACATATCGAGCTGACACCTTGATTTTAACCTGGTCAGAACCCAGTCATCTGTGAGGGATTGCTAACCCATGGAAATTGTGAGATAATGCATTTGTGTATGTGTTTTAAACTCACTAAATTGGTGGTGATTTCTCAAACATCAGTAGCAAACTAATAAGGTATATTTTATCTGCTTCATGGAGCTCACATTTCTCTAGAAAAAAGAAAGGAGAAGTAAGCTGATAAGGGCCAATAGATTTTCATTTATAAATGAAGGCTCTATATTAGTGTGAAGGTAGGGGTTCAATAGCATAAGAATGGAGATCATTTGAATATATAGATCTAATGGAGGATTGGCTGTTACAGTCCAACTAAGAGATAGGTTACTGAGCATCTCTGACACTTGGCTGAGCCTCCAGAGAGATAAAACTTTAGAGTGATTTTTCAACCTTTTTTATTTCATGGCACACATAAACCGATTACTGAATATTTCTGTCAGATAAGTGAAACTAAAACAAAAAATGTTTTAGTTTTGCTGATCTGACTGAAATAGGTACAATTTTGATTATTTCCCACTGAATGGCCGTTGTTGTTTTGGAGATAGACATAATACATGCATGCATGCATACATACATACATACATAATACATAAATATCACATAATATATGATAGATATTATACATGATATATGTGGTATATAATATATAGAATAATGTGTTGTATATTATATTGTGTATTATATTGTGTATGTGCAATTTTATATTGCATATTTGTATGTGTTATACTGCATATATAATTATACAGTATTGTATTATATATTACAATATATAATATATACAGTATATTATGTATAGCATATTATATATTATGTGTAGTATATATAATATATGTATATGTGTCAAATTATATATGTGTGTGTGTGTGTGTGTGTGTGTGTGATTTGACAATCTAATGCAGCAATTTCAACCAGTGTGCCACGATTATTTTTTGGTACATGTAATACCTGACTATTAGTCAGGGGCACTGAACTCTTTTCCCTTAGATCAGGAGTGAAAGTCACCTGAGCTCCAATTTTTGTCTCCTTCCCACTCTTCCATAGTAGGCTAGCCAGCAAAGCTCACCTGAGCTCTGCCCTTCCTGTCCCTGCCCAGAAACCACTCCACAGACATCCACAGAGGGTGAGCAGGTAAAGGTTGAGACTCTTTTCGCCCTTGCCATGCCCTGTATTCCACGAAATTGGCCCCTGGTGCCAAAAAGGTTGGGGTTGCTGCCTTAGAATGCTCTACAAGAGTACTAAAAGCCAGTGAGTTAAACCTGGGAGAGAATTTCGTTGGTACATTAGGGCATTAAAATTGTGTGTACCAGGGAGTTTAGAGAGACATGGGCATGCTTCTGGCATTTACTGAGAAAAGAATTTGAAAACATCCTCATCATCAAACCTGCTGGGCGGTCTCTAGGTGCAGTGAACGCAGGCAGGAAGTGAAGGCAACGGCAGAGATGTGCATGGCCTGGCCAAGGGCTGAAGGACAGCCTGACGCAGAGCCAGTGTGCACAGAAGGGGGAGAGGGCTTGTTCTCCTCTCTTAACTGTTTGGCAATTCAGTAAGAATAGGTATAACATCTCATTTTAAAAGTAGATTTCTTTCTAAAGCAATTGAATATCATTTTTGACTTAAATTTTATTTTTCAATTACAGTTGGCATTCAATATCATTTTGTGTTAGTTTTATCTTTAAAGCATAATGGTAAGGCAATCATATATACTCTACCAAGTGTTCTCCCAGATACTTCCAGTACCCACCTGGCACCATCTCAGGGGGGACCCCAAAATCCAGGAATTATCTTTAGGAGGGCAAGTCCCTTGTACTATAGACTTCTCCCGCTAGGTGAGTGTTCTAGGAACCCATCTGTATCAGTGTATCAGCTGGCATTGTGTAAGAGGCTGCAATAGGCTTCAGTGAATTTTTTTTGGGAGACTTTCAAGGTATTTGCCCATGTCATGATGGGTGATTTACGAGTGCACCTGCCCACACCTCACAGAGTACTCAGCAGGTTTTGACCAAAACCAGCATGACCTCCATGCCCCATCTTCCCTAGTCAACTGGTTTAGCTCCAGTGACTCTTTTTCTGTCTCCTGGCTGAAAAAAAGTTGTAAAATGGAAATGTTTTGCTAGTGTGGGAGAGGTGAAAAAGAACAGCAGAAGCACTTAAAAGGCATCAAAATTAAATGTTAAAAACTGTGTTGATACTGTCCATGTGTCCTTTATACTTGTTCGTGCAAACCCAATAACAAGGGGGGTTGGAAATGAGAGGGAAGTAGGGAGGGCTGGGGGTGTGGGCTGGGCTGGGGGTAAAAGGCAGAAAACTGTACTTGAACAATTAAAATAAAATTAAATTAAAAAAATTGTTTCAAGCAGTGGAAAAATAATCATCTCAATAAGGGTATGGTATCAAATGGACAGTGCTTTCAGGGTGACTGAAGTTTAATCATGTATAAAAAAATACAAATTTTAATAAACAAATTCTGTTTTTGGGGAGGGCTCCCATACATAGTTATTATACTATTATTGACTACGCTAAGTAAGTCATCATTTATATCCTTGTGACCATTTTTTAACCATCAATTTGTATTTCTTAATCTGTTGAATTTTTCACCCAGCCCCCAAATGCCAATTCCCTCTGGCAACCAGCAGTCTGTTCTCTGTATCTAGGAGTCTTTTTATTTTGTTTCGATTCCACATATAAATGCATCTGAATATCTTATATGAATTTTCACACACATATTCTTACCTCTGGACTACTCATTTTATTCCCTTTGCACCTTACAGAGCAATTATTTGATATGGTATTTGAAGGTGTAGGTAAACTACTGATTTTAATTTAATGACAATTAAACTGTCTTGAAAATTATAGTTTTGAATTTTGAAAAGTATAGAGATGAAATTAACTGCACAGATTAAATCAAACTAGGATATAACCACATAAAAATAATCTTTTCAAAATGTGATCATGGCAGGACAGAAAACAACAAATTCTTTTTGTTTAGAAAATGGACTTTCTTTATTATACCTGTACCTTTGTTGTCAAGAAAATTTTAGGTTCACGAAAGAACTTCAGAGTCTTCTGTTCTAGGCAGACGTTAAATGCCTCAACTTGACTCAGCTGAGCAGCCTGGAGGAACAGGGAAAAAGAAATGTTTGTGAGGAGAAGGTGTGCAGGCTCGTGAGGTCAGAGGGGCTGTTGCAAACAGTGCTGTCTAAAGAATGAGTGAGAACGATTGCACGGTTCTTGCAACTGCATCTTTATTACTATCATATTAACATATTTCTAAAGAAGGTTCCCTCCTTTTAAATAAAATATGCTAACTTTTTATAGATTATTCAGTAGAAATGAAATACAAGATAAAGCACTGACTTAAGAAATTAGGTCAAACTTAAAAAATGAATGATTAAAATTTTGTTTTAATCATCCTTAGATGTGATTAAACTCTGCTGAATCTAAATTGTTGCATATAATTTGACAGCCTTCCGAGTTTAATGCAAATGTATGAGATCCAATTGGAAGCAACAGGAAAAATGAGGCATGTTGTCTGGTATATTAGATTTCCATAGCAGGTGTATGCAATGAGGACAATGGCAGAATCAGACATGATTGGCCTAGTCAGGGAAAGAGGCTGCTGCTGGAATTCACTTCCTGGCAATGGCGGGAGAAACCTCCCCTTGCAGCTAAGAAACTAGAGATTCCTCTGCCCATTGGATCTGAAATTATTAGGATATGAACTGGTCACATTTTCTGGCTTACTTATTTTAATTCATTATATTTAATTTCATTTTTAATTACTGATGACATGCTAATTCCAAATTGTTTTCAAGATTACATTCTCTGTCACCATAACAGTCAAATTTTTATCAGATAAGCATGTGCATTGCCATTAAAAGGCCATTAATAAATAAAATACAGACAAATGTGAACAATCTCTTAACCATTTGTCTATAAAAACCCTTCTGTTGGGTCATTTACAAACACATATCCACACAAACAGTTCCTCCTTTCCCTGTACTATGCTTTTGTCCACTGTTCATTTTCTTCCATTCAGCTAAAGGTGACCTTGCAGCTCACTGGGACAGAGTTTTGAGGAAATCTGTGTATTCAAAAGTAAGGAGAGAATGAATCCTAAAACTACGGAGACTGATGGAAGCTGTTCCTAAAACAGGAATCTCGAGCGTTGCGGGACTATCTACTGGAGGCACCCCACCAAGTGTTATCCCCTTTCATTGTCTAGAAAATGTGTTTCATTTTGTAGTCCTCCTTATATTTTACAAAGAAAGAGAATTTTGAATTAGAAAGTCACTTTTGTTTTTTTTTGACTTTTTTTATTGTTACTCAAGTACAGTTTTCTTCATTTTCCCCCACCACTCCACCCGCATCCTCCCTCATGAAGTCACTTTTGAATAAGGTAATCAATCCCCTAAAAACCCTCAGGGTCAAGGGAGCACGATCACATGTTTGCATACATTAGTAGCATGCAATGTGATATTTCTAAAGCCTAAATAGCTCAGTTGAAATTACAGTTGACTAGAAATTTAATATAAAGTAATTAAACAACTATGAAAAACCTAGAATAGAAATGAATGTAATGAAATGTCTGAATGTGTGTGTACATTTAAAAATTAAGAGTAATTTTAGAAATACATTTTAAAATGGTGTACATTAAATATAAAATTACCTGTAGGTTAGCATAAGTAACAAATACACATCAAAAATTAGAATGTACTAAAACAAATGTGATAAAATTTAATATCCTTATATTTATACCATCAATTAAAATTATTATGAGAAAGTTGAGATTGAGTTATATAAGTACAAAAAATTAGCCTGAAAGGTAAACAAAAGTACCCAATGAATATAGAGAAACAAGTTTAATTTTAGGTTTAAATGTTTAAGCATTGATTTAAATATTATGAACTGTATCTTTCACAAAAGAGTTCATAGAATGACACTGTCAATAGTGTGATTGTGAGAATAGAAATAGTTATGAACATTGTGGAAAGCAAAACAATAATATTTCAAGATATTTTAACTTCTTCCTTTTTACCCAATAATAGCACTTTTTGGTGTCTAAATTAAGAACATAATCAAAATATTAAAAAATGTGTCTATTAAAATAGTAAAAGAATGGATGTAATTGAATATCTAGCAATAAGAAAATACTTTATTTACAGTATATCCATAAATAAATTATAATGTAATCATTTAATTATATTCAGCATATATTTCTAAGAAAAATAATTGTTTAGTCTATATTAAGTGATAATAAAGTATTAGTATATATAGCAAATGTATAGAAAATACTGGAATGAAAATCTGAAATTTAATGATAATCTCCATGCAATAAAATTTATATGCTTGTAAATAAATGTTCTAAGTACTTTTCACTGCTATCTAAATATTCTTTGAGTATGTATTCATTTATATAATACATTAATATTTAAAATTACAAAAGATAAATTGTTTATTTTGGTTAAAACAATCTCAGTGCATGCACTCATTCATGGATTTAATGAACAAATATTGCAAGCATCTACTATAATCAAAAGGACCCTTGTACAACTTGAAGTTGATATTATAAACAATATACATTAAGTAGTGCTTCATATAGCTTACATTCTAATGTAGCTAGAACAAACACATCAGAGTTTTATTGGATTGAAGAGTGGGAAAGAAGAATGGATTGAAAAGTGAATGAGAGAACAGAAAATGTAAATATGCCTTCAAATATACACTTCTTCACTTTGTCAAAGAGAGAGCAGAAAACCGGTTTTAGTTTTAAGATCTTTATGGGTTTAAGGATTTGTTGTTGTTTTTATGTCTGCTATAATGGAAGTGGTCCAATGGAATAGGAGGAATGAATAATGCAGAAAACAGCATTTAGAGAGAAGAGGATGAAATCCAGAGCAGAAATCAAGAGACTAAGCTTTGAGAGAAGAGGAAGTTCTTTCATTTAATAGTAGAATAACAGAAAATACAGGGTGCTGGTCATAGAGGATTTGTAGCTGTAATGTTGAGAAAACAAGAAAATTCAATCAACTCCTCTTCACATCAATAAAGAAAGGTCCATTCAGTGATAGGGGCTGAGCCTGTCATGATAGGTGCTTGGGGGAAAGAATAAATTAACATGGAGCATTTAAAGAAAGTGAAGAGTTGGTGAAGTAGTTTGTCTTGGAAAGTAGAAAGTAAACTCTCCAGGGAAATGTAGTAATATTGCTGGGAAGTTGATTTATAAATTATACACTCTCTGCCTGATTATATATGATTTTCCTCAAGCTAATTTAGCTGCTCTTATTCAGATGTAGATAAATGTACTCAAGATCATGGGGTTTAGCCAAACTATAGACCGGTTCCTTGTCCAACATTTGTATTAGCTATAACCCTCAACGATAAGAGGGTCACTTACTAAGCAAATGCTTACTTAATAATATGTGCTTGTCCAAAAAGGCACAGAGAAGTGTGAGGAGAGAGCAAAGGAAACAGTAGCTACTCTGGAGAACTTTCTCTAGAAGCAGTTCTTTTTCAATAGATTTAAAGATCATGCTAATCTTTAAGAATGTATTGAACAAAAACAAACAAAAAAACAGGCACAATATAACCAGAGACAATGAAATTAAGAACAATCTGACAGTAACCAGAGGGGAGGTAGGAGGAGATAATAGGGGGGAAGAAGGGAAGGGTTTTCAGGAACAGCTATAAAGAACACATGGACAAAACCAAGGGGGAGCGGATTCAGGGGAGGGAACTGGGAATGGCTGAGGTGGGGGGGACTGGTAAATGCAGACAACTGTACTTGAATAACAATAAAATATTTTTTAAATGCACTGAAAAGACTATAGCAAAAGCTACAGACTATGATTAAAAAGTCACTGGAGGGTAGCCTAAGACAGTGCTTTTTCTGAAATCCTTCCCCTGCTCCAATTTTTCTCCCTTTACACATTCTCTTGACAAGCCTTGCATGCTAGAAAGTCTCTCTACTTATGTTAGACACTGTTTCTCTACTTATGATAGGCAGAATTCAAGGTAGGAAAATAAATTAGATATCCCAGAAGAAAGAGAAGGGCATACATTGGAATAATCATATGTGATATCGTAAGTACCCAAATGCATGTGAAATGAAGGGTAGAGGAGTAGGAATAATTAAGTCTTTCTCCTAGAAGTTGCAAAAATTACCATTAATATCAGTGCTTCAATGTTCATAGCAGCACAAAATAGCCAAGTGCTGGAAGCCATCTAAGTGTCCATCAATAAATGAGTGGATCAAAAAACTATGGTTCATTTACACAATGGAATACTATGCAGCAGAGGGAAAGAAGGAGCTTTTATCCTTTGCAACAGCATGAATGGAACTGGAGAGCATTGTGCTAAGAGAAATAATCCAGGCAGTGAGGGACAAATACCATATGATCTCACTTTTAACTGGAACATAATCAACAAAAGAAAAAAAGGAAACAAAATATAACCAGAGACATTGAAAATAAGAACGATCTAACAATAGCCGGTGGGGAGGAGACAATGGATGGAAGGGTTTTCAAGAACAACTATAAAGGACACATGGACAAAGCCAAGGGGGAGGGTGGAAGCAAGGGAGGGAGGTGGGTTTGGCTGGGGTGGCGGGTGATTGGGGAAAATGCAGACAACTCTAATTGAACAACAATAAAATAATAATAATATTAGTGCTTCTATGTTTTCTTGGATCAAAACTACTAAATGACATCTTTTTAGTCAAAAAAATATGAAAAGGAATATAATAGGAAATGTATTTATATATCTTAATTGTCAAACTAGATTTGCATAAGTAACTATGTTATCAGAGTGAAGGACACTGACTCATAACTGAATGAATAAAAATAATTTGGTTAAATAACTTGATAAATGTTCATGCCTTTGTACTTATGAGTCAGGAGAGTGGACATTCAATAGATAGACTTCATTCAATAGGTAATCTCTCATTCAATTCCTTTGCTTTTCTAATGATTTTGTGGTGGAACACTCACTCACAAATCTCTCCCTTCTTTATCTATGTCGGTCTGTTTCATGCTGCCAAACTCCTAGGGATCTGACAGGAGAGGCGTAGGGGCACAGAGAGTGTACATGCAGAACCCACTGAGCTTGGAAACAAGTAAACTCACAATTCACTAAACTGCTTAGCCATTCCATGCAACGCAGAGTCAAAGTGTCTGCAGTAGAAGCACAAAAATGCCTCGCCTGCATTTGGTCATTTACACACATGCTTTTATGTGGTCTGAGCATATTTTTTTAATTTTTATTTTGAAAATGCACTATCATTAATTGCAACATCATTGACTGTAATGTTAGAGCACTCGGTCAATGCCAAGACAGGATTTAGAGGGGTTCTCATTACCTGTTTATTGTTCAGAAGTCTTTCCCTTTATATTTCTATTCATCCTTACATCATTCATTCAATGTCTTAGGCAAAATTGCTGGAGATCCAAAGACTAAAGTGTACTCAGTCACACAGAGTCTCCAGAGTGTGTTACATTTCAATAGTTTCAATTCAGAAACTATTGACAAGAAGGGAAACAGGGATGAGCATACCCGAGCAGAGGAAACAGCATAAAACTGAAGAAGCATGCATATGAGGACACAAACAACAAACCCCGGAAGGTATCTAACAATGAAAGAAAACATGGTTAGGCCCAGTTTTTCTGTAGAGCTGAGTGGTATATAGGAGAAAAATTAGACCTGGTAACTGAAGAAACTTTGTGGAAGTGTAAGAAGCTACTGATTGACATTAAATAAAAAAGTGAAGCCACATTTGTACTTTAGAGAGACAACTCTGAAGGACCTATAGATAATGGGTTGGAAGAATAAAAGGCCAGAGGCGGGGATGAGGCAGAAAGGAGACAGAGATGGCTGTTGCTATTGCCCCATGGAACACTATGAACACCTGCATCGAAGTCCTGGCTGTCAGTGTGAAGAGAAGGAGGAAGCACTTGTTAAACATTGCATATCATGATGGTGAAGGAGTAGAGATATCAAGAATGTCCATTTGTTGCCTCAGGAAAATGTGTGGGTAGTGACACCATTCCCAGAGATAACACAAAATGTTATAAAGTGTTTGCTTTATGAGTCTTTTATAAAAATGCTGGAATTATGAGAAGACATACCACCTTAGGCCCTTATCATTTTGTACCTTGCATGTCGTTGGATCCATAGATATTCAGCATCAAACCTACACAGGACCTAGAATAAGCACCAATTTCAGGATTTTGCCTGGGGCCAGCCCTGGGTACAAATAATTTGTGTAATTTACATAATTGGATTTTAATGGGTAAAACACTCTGGATTTTTTTTTTGCCATATCTCATGTAATACCAATATACCAGTGTTAACAGGATGTATTAGGAGAACAGCCTAAGGCGTTTTTACACATGTAGTATCAGGGGTGATTACAATATTATTTCTCCCATAACTTGGTCAGATACAGCTCCTCTCTGTAGTGCTACATAGATGTCACGTAGCAAGTCACAGCTGCCTCAATTTGAACAAATCAGTGAGACAACATCACGTGACTATTTCTAACAAACTGAGTATTAGTGTCAGTCTAAATGTTTTCCCCCCACAAACTAAGATTTTTTTGAGTGATCCAGGTTAGACATTGTTTACAAAAAGTTTAAGACCTGTTATTCATATGTCCCCAGTAGAATTGCCTTGACAATATTTATACTTATATCTGTATCAATAAGGAGAAAACTGTTCATTCATGGCAATATGGGTTTCCATGGATATTTATGGATAAATATATTGATATATTATGATTTTTAATTAAACTTGGTATATTATTCTACAAAAGTATGAAGAAAGAAAAAATTACCCTGTGGGTCAACTGCTGAATAATCAATTTATTCTTTGCCTATGATGGCACATTCTACTAATTCAATTATTGTTTTTTGTTTGCATAGTTTAAATATAATATATTAGTAATGTTTTCATTTGCTTACAGGCATGAATGCATAATTTCCAATGACAATTGCCTAATATATGCATGAAAAAACATTTGATTTTAATAGTAATGCTCATAGTTTAATATTTAGTCACAGTGAGATAAAAACCCTATTGAAACAACACAGCATGATATAACTAACTGTAGGTTAACTCAAGGGAAAGAATCATGCTTAGCTGTAATACAGAATGTAAACAAGTAGCATTGCAGTTATTTAAGTTAAAATTCCATTTTATTTTTAAATTTTTTAAGCAACAAAAATACATGAATGCTCATATATTATTGGTGTAAGTACCAACTGACGCAAGTATCTGACTGTAATAACTACATCTTTATATCTTACAGTAAGCAAACAAAAATCGCAAAGGAAAACAAACCAAACATTAAATTCAGTAGAAAAGAAAATATAAATATTTTTTGTTGTTGTTCAAATACAGTAGTCTCCATTTTCTCCCTACCACTCAGTAAACAATGATATTTTATAAAGATCTATTTATCAGCTGATATTCCTAATAGAAGCTTCAACTTTTGGATCAATTATTGTTCATGAACCTTAATATTACCAAACACTGAGAAATAGATACTAAATCCTAACAAGAAATAGCACCTACTAGTGTATACTTTTGAATTTCTAAAACCAAGTTTATTTAAAAGTTTTTGTTCTGTGTCCTTTGATACTCAACCTTGATCAATTTTCATTTGAAGCAATAATTGTAAAATCCCCAGAGTCCCTAAAACAACATAATTAGAGACTCACGCACAAATTCAAACAAAATGAATTTCCATTTACCAAAGAAAGCGATGTGAACATCTTGCCTGTTGTCTAAATCCATTGATCATTTTAACTACAAATTAAAGGAAAAGTGAAAGGAATCGCAGTGCCCCGTATACAGCACGTATGTGTACGTGCCTATGTATTTTTATGCCTTAAAATGATGTAGGCAATATGCAACAATATCATAATGAAATATGGCTTTACAATGCTGAGTACACGTTGGTAATGCATTACATTTTATATATATTTAAATATTTTTGTCTGTTTGCAGAAGGGATGTTTATTGCTGGGAAGAACTATGACACTCTCCCTGTTATGAGAGTGGGCTCTAAATTAGTTGACTACAGAATTTCCTTATGAAGATCATGAAAAAGTCTTTATGAACTTAGATAAAATTCATACTTGAAAATTTGTTTTTGTCCCAGTTCTGGGAAGACAGGTGATTGATTGTGTGAGGGGTGGGATGAGGTGGTGTTACACAGATGTAGCACAAGTGGACAACTATCTGAGGCTTTACCAGTGAGTTAATGCAATGCAGGCCCTTTCATCTAATAAATAAATCTTTGTCTATTGAGGGGATATAGTTCAAGTTTTTAAAAAGAAAAATGTAAGTAAATTTTTAGTACTCCTCTGGCTGCAACAGTGGTCCTTGAATAAGAATAAAGTGGGCTTGAAAATAAGCCCCTGCACATGGGCACTGTGAGAGGTGAGATCTTTGAAAATACTGACAGGCCAAGGAGTCAAAGAGAGACATGGCATTGCCCTGACTGTTGTGGCTCAGTGGACTGAGCATTGGCCTGAGAATCAAAGGGTAGCTGGGTCAATTCCCAGTCAGGGAATACGCTTGGGCTGTAAGCCAAGTTGTGTCCCCACAGGGGGCACATGAGAGGCAACCACACATTGATGTTTCTCTCCCTCTCTTTCTCTTTCCCTTCCTCCCTCTCTAAAAATAAATAAATAGAATGTTTTTTAAAGAAAGAGACATGGCAAATATGGTTATACTGGTAAACTCACAGGGTTGTATTTTCTTTTTTTCACCATTTCTTCAATACACTGTAAAGGTTTCAGTTTCATTAAGATTTCAAAAAGGTTTATTTAGTTCTCCTTTGTTCTGTTCAGAGAAAATTAACCCAGTGAGACCCTGGAGGAGGAGGGACAAGCAGATGTGAAAATGTAACAGTCGACCCGAAGAGATGCCTGGGGCAGCAATCCACAAGAGATGATAGCAGTCCATCTGAGTTCATGAGGATGCTCTGGGAATGTTCAGCAACAGAACATTAGTCATGTCGGAGGAAAGAAGGAAAGAGGAAAGGGTAAGGAGTTAAGGAGTGAAGGAGGAAATCTGGGTTCCTGCTGACAAGTAGGAAGAAGGCTTTGTGTGAGGAGCTGTGTTCTCCAGGTATTAAAAGGGGAGGTGATACTCTGAAGTTGGGGGAAACTTGAAGTTTTGTAACATAACTTGGAGTTATCTGTGTATTACAGCACCTACTTTTTACCACAGTAAAGCAAATTTTTCTTCTTTAAAAAATACAACGTGTTTCCAAAATCACATTCAATATCTAACTTGTAATTCGATTAATTGTATTCAAATCAGGATCAATATTGTGCAGAAACATTCTGTAGAATCAAAGTGCCAAGCACAGTACATGAGTGGGGGAGGAGAGAAGGGGTGAGTGTACAAAAGCAGACTGATGAAAATATCTTTGCATATTTCTCACATACTACTCAATGCTTAACCCTGTTTTTGCATTTGTCTAAGGGTATGCAGACAGCGTTCATCTAGGTCTGCTGTTTCTCTTCTTCACACTGACACATCAGCGTCCAGACTGTTGGATAATCCGAGGTATTGAGAGAACCTCAAGATCTTTTATTTCTAAAATTTGCTATACTTTTGTAATGATTTCCACACTTCAAAATGAAGAACATCAGCAATTTGTGAGGGTTTAAAATGAAATATTTTAGTGTCGATGATACATTTCATATGGAAACTGATCACCACTTCTTTTCCTATAGATAAAATGAAAGAAAACCCCATGCGCTTCACTTCTCTGGGCCCCTAAAGTGCTCCCCTTTTCAGTGGACACAAACCTGATCGGACTATTCTGGAGGGACTGGTTTAGGCATATTTTTTTTCTGTGAAATGGATTGAAATGTTACACTTAAATTCAAGATGACCACAAATCTGAAAACTTAGTTAGAAACCAGATGGCTGAGTGACCAAAACTAAGATGCCCTTGGCCTGTCTCAGCAGGCCACAGCCATCCAGCTGGTACTTGTCATATGCAATGGGGGGACTGTTCACAAATTCAAAATGAGCATACCAGAGAGGCTTACCACCGCTCTGCCCATGCCACACAGAGACGATGTGGGAGTTGAGATGTTCATTCTCTGTCTCTCTTTTTTTTCATCTCCCCCAATGTGTATATGCTGAACTATAGATAGAGAATTTATCCTAATTTTTGGTTATAGTTTAAATAGGTGCTGTTGTAATAACTTATGTTTATTTTAGAATAACAAATGTGAAGTATTTATGGACTACCATTTAGAGAATTTTCAATTCATTTTATGTTACCAGAGAGTTTTCAATTGTTATGAAATTTTCCTTTTAAAAATATCTTCTTAGTGTGAACCTGGAAATCTTTTGCATATTGTTGGACATATACATCAAAAATATTAAATTAAGCAGTGTCTATTTCTCTACTTTTCTATCTTGACACTTATGCTAATGATCAACTCTCTTATTGTTTAATCACGAGGGAAAATGCAGGAACTGTAAATATGTAGAAAGATATTGATACCTAGGTAATGTGATTTAGGAGACATTGTGTCTAATCCTGGCTGAATAAACATGTTTTCCAGTGTTATACCATGATACATGTAACTCTTGTCCTTAATTTTATCATTAGAGTCACTCCTGGTAATTTGCAATACTTTTGTTGCCCAAGAAAGTTACTAATCACATCGTTTTATTCACTGAAAACATTAATCATTCATTTTTAAAAGGAGAATTCCTACTGTTATGATTTTAATCATGTATTCTGTGGGAATACAGATATTAATAAGCTATGGGTATTGCCCTCAAAGTGCTCTCAGGTTTCTTGGGGGTCTGGGTATGTAGATACGACAATGCCGGTAAGGATGCCATGGTTCCCAGTAGGAATGTCAAGGCCGTCCTAATACATGGGAAGCAGAAACTGTTCAGAAAAGGGTTGGGAACTGATCGGGGCACAGAGAGAAGAATAAGAACAAGAAAGATTGTATAGACTTCCTTTTGTTTGTTTGTTTTTTATTGTTTGTTCTTGTTCTACCCTCCTATTCTCTGCGATAAGAACCATTCCTAGGGAAAAACATAAATACTGAATTAATCCTTAAAATGCATGTCACATTAAGTCTTCTGATTTGACTCACATGATTTCTCACATCTTTACTCAATGGAGTAAAATTACTATCATTTAAAAATACTCTAATTTAATTTAGGTTAAATTTTTGATTAACCTCCCCCCTGCAACATTATTTATCTTTTTAATACTCACCCTAGGACATTTTTTCATCTATTTTAGAGGGAGAGGAAGAGGGAGGTAAAGAGAGAGTGGGGGAGAAAAAGAGAAACTTTGGTTGCCTCTTGTAGGCTCCTGTCTAGGGGGACAGACTGAAGCCTACTCTGACCAGGAATCGAACCTACAATATTCTGGTGAATGGGATGATGCTCTAACCAACTCATCCACACCAGCCAGAGCAAGAATAATATGTTTTAAATGTACTTGATGAGAAACTTTGAGTGAACGGATTGTTGACACGAGTGTCTGAAAATGCAAAGTGTTTAGCTTATTTTAAAGATAAGGGAGAACACTAGAGATAATTGAATGTCAGCTATATTTAAGTTAACTCCTCTTATTTTACGTCATATCAACTTTATGAAGTTGTATTTCTCTCTATCACTTTATTCAATAGAACAAAGGGCTTTCTGATAGCATCTTGAAGTTTTGTTAAGGGTTTTAGAATAGTGTATGTTGCTGTGTAAAATTGAGGATACATACTTTTGAGAGAACTACATATACTAATATTCAGTTTTAGATAATTATATTAATTAAAGATGTAGCTGTATTAGGTATAGGAGGTTAAGTTTTACATGTAAATTTGTGTTAACTTACTGTAGACATCTTACTCTAATTATAACTCATTAACTTGTGTATAAAGATGGTCATCCCAGTATTAATTTAGGAACAAAGTTGGAAACCTTCCTCTTTACAAAAGTCATCTTCAAAACTGAACCGTAAGTGAATTTTTTCTTTGCCCATTAGATTTATATTTCAAAAAAATTTATTGTTGTTCAAGTAGAGTTGTCTCCATTTTTCTGCCACCAATCTCCCCACTCCACCCATCCCCACCTCCCACCCATCAATCGTTCCCCTCTTTGGCTTTGTCCATGGGTCCTCTGTAAATGATTGTTACATATCTTAACTTAAATTATTGAAGATTACATAATTTCTCCTTCTTTCACGGATGTATAACAATCAATGTTGAGTGGTTCTTCCATTTAAAAATATATTTGCATTATGTACACTAAACTTTGCTACTCAAAATTCAATTCAATTTTCTTTCATTTCTTCCTCAGAGTAAAAGATTTTTTATCAGTCACCACATTAATAAAATAATTTTAAAACTGCTTGTGAGCTATAATTAGCTTTTCCCTTTTCAGATCAAGTAATACAATCAGCAGTGTGAGTTCAAACCCTGAGCTGTGAGCAAAAGTTTTATTTTCCCTTTATTAACTATAAAATAATTAGAAGTCGAGGAAAATGGCAACTGGGGCAGTGAGGGCAAATGGTGAAAGGAGATTTTTCTTTTCATTTCATTATTGTAAGACTGGCCTTTGAACCACAGAAGTCATTAAGGGTCAATTTGCTATTAAATTATAAAATATTAATAAAATCTCATGAACCATTTATTTGTAGTGCAGAAGTTTTGCTCTGTTCCTTTAGTTGCAGACATTCTTGGGCTTTTGGGACAAATCTGCATAAAGGAGAGACTGACGTCAATATTCTCTATATTTGTTGAAACACTATCTTCAACTTTTTAGTCTTTCTCTTGATTTTGAAAAATATGAAACGTAGACAATTGAAGTGCAAGGAGAAACAAACACTTGCTGCCTCATTTTACCAAACCTGAGAAAACTTTCAAGGTTTATAGTACCATCCTTCTTTTTCAATCTTATCTATCTGTCCTTGTCAGTGGTCAGCTAGATGTTTCGAGATGCCCGACTATTGAACACACGCCGGCAGGCTCTGCTCTGCTTCATTCTTCCCACATTATCTGAAGAGCTCTGTAAGCTGCTCCTGCCACGATGAAGAGAGTCGAGTGACAAAGTCGTGTAGAAACTTTCATACGCGAACATTGCTTCTTCTTTAGCCAAAGAGCAACAATTACAGGGACAACATTTCTTTTACTATTTTTGTCATTTCACTGTAAAAATTAAAAAGCATTACCTATTCTGACATTTAGTTTTTGACCAAAAATACGCTATTTTCTTATGAATGATTCATACGTTTTAAAAACAAATTTAGTTTCCTAATGTCACTATTTATAATGTCAGATTCATCACTTTAAAATTCTAACACCATAGTATTTAACTAATGATAGCTTTTCATTGTTTCTCCCTATTATCATATTTAACAATGGTAAAAATCAGGCGGGCGAATGTCTATCTTTTTTTTCTTTGATATTTACTCCTTTATATTAATATTCTTGATGATTTTCGGTAGTAATTTTGAACTTCAGTGATCATACTCTATCTTAATAATCTATAACTTACTTTTTAATCAACTTTTGCTTTTGAAATTCTGTCTCATATTTATGACTATAGCCTATTATTATTATTACTATTGTTGTCAGCACTGTGGCCTTGATTAATAATTTCCTAATCATTGGCCCCTAAGCTTCTCTAATGCCTCACATATTTTCCTCTGGTCTGTTTATAAAACACAATATATTGAAAGCAGTGGTAAATGCAAGAACTTTACTTATTGACATATTTTGCACTGATTAGTTATTACTCAGTTCTTACTATGTAGTAAATTATTATTGGTAAATATGAAGATAAACATATTTTGCCTTTCCTCATTAATATTTATATGTTAGTGTAATTAACAAGAAATACATATCCCTGGCTGGTGTAGCTCAAGGGGTTGAGCACCAGCTTACAAACTGAGAGGCCACTAGTCTGATTCCTGGTCAGGGCACATACCTAGGTTGTAGGCCGGTTCCCTGGTTGGGGGCAGGCAAGAGGCAACTGATCAATATTTCTCTTGCATATCAGTGTTTCTATCCCTCTCTTTCTCCCTCCCATCCCTTCTCTCTAAAAGTAAATTAAAAGGCAGTAAAAAATAAAAAGAAATACAAAAAGCAAAGAGGTACACTAGAAATGAAATGGCAAAACAGAGAAGAGAGCATCTAAATTTGCCTCTGCAAGTCAGAGAATTATTTAAGTTGACTTTTGAAAGGAGAAAAGCATATCTCTAGGGAGTGAGAGTTTGGGGAAGGAGTAGGTGAAGGCAAAGGTGAAAGTCATTACTAAGCAGTGTACATACATCAGAGTATGGATTTTTACAATGATCTTGTTACTGGTTAGAGCCAATGATTCTGCTTTCCTCGCAAAATATGTCCTAAAACATTGAAATTGCCAGTACTTTATCTGAACATGAGAGGCAGAATTGAGGTGTACTTGCCATTGGCCACTGGACTGAATATATTGCAAAAAGAAATAATTTTCAGTACCAAAGAATGTAATGACAAGCCAGTTTACTCAACATGGATTCCAGCTGTGACTCTGATAGTAATTTGCTCACACAAAAAAACTGGTCTTGAGTTATCAGAACATGCTTTTACATATAATGTTAATATTGAAATTAACTGGTCTGCCAAACTAGATTTAAATAATATTATTAAAAGTTATTAATACATACACCACAATATAGTCTACTCATTTAAAATAAATATTAATCTATCAACATACTCAAATAAGAAAAAATATTTTTACAGAATGGATCATTTTTCTACTTACATTTCCAAGTTGAATACCTTTTTTGCTCTTAGTGAATGCATTTCTAGATGTCAGTGCTATCACCGCTCCAGTGTCTGCCCATCGCTCCTGCGGGGAAGGGAGACAAATCAGCACAGTGATGGATCAAGTTTGTTTTTCTAGTTAACTTTGTCCTCTGTAGCATTGAATCTCTTAACAGCTTATTTTCTGCTAAATTTCACTATTTGTGGGTATATTGTGATCAGTATTTATCCATTGGTTGTGACTGAAACACATTGCAAGTTTCAAAGATTCCCTTTAATAACCATTCTATGCTTCAGTTACTCTTAATATTAGAGTGATAGAAATGTATACTTTTCTTTTTCCCATATGTAACTTTCTAGTCTCTGATTCTTAGTGATTTATGGATGTGCCAAGCATATATATTTCAAAGGAAAAAAGAGCTGGCATTGAACATGATGCAATGGGCAACACTGCCACAAAATACAAAATTTAAATTAAAAAAAAAAAAAGCCCATCTGGTAACTGCCAGTACCAACAGAAAGAAATCACAACAAGAACAGTACAAACTCTACAAAAGGGAAAAAAATGTGGCAATTTAATTAGGGGGCTGTGCTTACACTTTCATTATATTTTTCTTTGAAATGATAGTAGCTCTAAGCAAAAATTTAAATGTTGGCTTAAGCCATATTTTTTCCTGGGGAATGTCTCTGACTGAGATCCAAATTTGAGCCCATTGTAATTTCCTTGCACGATGCAACATATGGGGCGGCAGATTTGTGCAGGATGGTGTTATGCAGATGTAAGATGGTGATGGTGCTACACAGCGAAGCTGAAGATAGCATTGAGGGGTGTTCAAAACTATCAGCTTCACTCCCTGTGTTTTTTTTTTTGAAGTAGAAATAAGTTCAATTTGAAAAAAAATGTGCTTGGAGGAGCATAACAGAACATGATATTGAAATACTTAATGGTCAAATGGATCCTGAATCCAAGTTAGGCTAAAAAAAGTATTGGACCAATAGCAGAAATCAGATTTGGAATGTATCAGAAAGGAGACAGGCCTTTTGAAAATGTAATTTGCAATATCTGATCTCACTGATAACTATGCAGATTATAGACCTAAACATAGGAAAAATGTTTATGAATTAGTGGACAGTGAGGGAGAAATAAAAATAACAATTATAAAAGAGGAATTAAATTTTAATAAGAAATTTCCATAAGAAAACCTTAAGTTCTGAAACTATGAGAAAAATTTATACACAGTCAAACCTCGGTTCTCGAATATCTCCCATCTCGAACAATTTGGTTCTCAAACATCCTTCCAGAACAAATTCAGTTCGAGAGCCAAGGTTACACTGTAAAATCGTCTGAAAGCATATAATTAAGAATAAAGAGAAGACTGGGTAAACAACCGGCAAAAAATAGACTACTACGTTAACTTTATAATAGGGAGACTGCCTTTGATAATTTTATGCAATTCTTAAGGGAGGGTCTGAGATTTACTGTTTTTAACAATTTTTAGAATACTTGTCTAGCTACTCAAGTTACTTCACCAAAATTGGGTTGGATTGAATTTGCATTACTCACAAGGCAAAGGCTGAAGATTTTTTTCTTTTTAACTTATTTATTAATTCATTCAATAAATATTAAGTTTCAAACAGGGGCCAAGTATCAACATAATAATAATGACTATTTTAATAAGTTCAATGTCAAGGTTACGTATAAGGACATCCACTTTTTCTTTTTCACTATAAATAAACATTAAATTCAATTGTTTTCTCTTTGAGAATGTCAAATAATAAGCTATGAATTCAAGTGAAATTTTATACTGTTAAAACCAGAGGAATGCTTTCTGGTGTCTGTTTGTTTTGGTCTTAATATGGGTTATTTTAAGGATACTTTAATATGAAAAGATTTGCATAAAACCTGCCTCAAAATTTAGTATTATCTATTGTCTTTAATTAGATCTATTAAGCACATACTTATTGAGGTAAAATTGCATAGTCTAAGACGCCAACATTTTGATATAAAAAAAGAGCCACAGGAACAAAGGAATAAAAAGTAATTCTTCTAAGAAAATAAAATTAAAACAATAGAGTAATTGTGTAATTTTTAACTTTAAAATGAGAAAAAACACACATGTAAAGAAGTTTTATAAGCATATGTTTTAATTTATAAAACAAATATAAACAAAATACATACTACATGTATGTATAATATTGTGATACTTTATCCTTCCCTGATTGTTTAGGTAAAAAGACATATACTTAAAGGTCTGTATAAGTGAATAATAACATTATTATTAAAATTTAACATTGTGCCCTGTCTGGTGTAGCTCAGTGGATTGAGCATGGGCATGCGAAACAAAGGATCGAGGTTCGATTCCCAGTCAGGGCACATGCCTGGGTTGCAAGCCAGTTCCCATCAGGGGACACATGAGAGGCAACCATACATTGATATTTCTCTCCCTCTCTCCTCTTCCCCTCTAAAGATAAATAAATAAAATATTTAATAAAAAATAAAATTCAACATTGTATAATTTTTGTAAGTTAATTGTTAAGGTAACTATATACTCTAAATATTGTGCTTACATTTTTTGAAAAAATAGTCAGGATGTATTTGAATGAACCCTTTTTTATTACTGTTATGCCATACACAAATATGCTCCAATATTTAAATTTTTCTCTTAATCTATATTGCAGTCATCTAAATTCAAGAGCAATTGTTTCACTCAGAAACTATTTATTTAGCACAATTATATGTTAGTCTTATTTTTAGACATAGTTATTAAAGACAAGAATAAGGCAAAATTTGTCCTTGTAAAACTTACATGCTTTTATTTTATTTTTTGAAAATCTTTGTATTTTTATTTAAAATTTTTTAATGCATATCTTGTATTTTTTTATTCTTCTGTTACAGTTGTCCCAATTTTCTTTCATTGCTCTCTCCTGTCCTGCCCCCACCCCAGGCATCACCCCTCCTGTCCCACAGTCAATACCCACCTCATTGTCTTAGTCCGTTGGTCCATTGTAATGTTCCTTGGTTTGCCATCCCCCCTTATTTTTCCCCTTATCCCTCTCCCTCAGTTGCTGTTAGTCTGTTCCTTGTTTCCATGCCCTGGTTCTATTTTGCTCATTTTTTTATTTTGTTGTTTAGGTTCCTGTTACAGGTGAAATCACATGGTATCTGCATTTCACAATCAGGCTTATTTCACTTAGCATAATACTCTCCAGTTCCATCCATGTTGTGGAGCTCCTTCTTTCTTTCTGCTGCATAGAATTCCATTGTGCACATGTACCATGTTTTTTTTTATTGTTCTTCAAGTACAGTTGTCTCCATTTTCTTCCCACCACTCCCTCCTACCCCAGCAATCCCCAGTCCCCACCTTTGATCCTATCCCCCTTTGGTTTTGTCCACGTGTCCTTTATACATATTCTTGTAAACCATTTTCCTTTTCCCCCATTACCCCCTCCTACCTTTCCTCTGGTTACTGTCAGTTTGTTCTTTATTTCAATGTCTCCGGTTATATTTTGCTTGTTTGTTTGTTTTGTTGATTAGGTTCCACTTATACGTGAGATCATATGATATTTGTCTTTCACCACCTGGCTTATTCACTTAACATAATAATCTCCAGTTTCATCCATGTTGTCACAAAGGGTAGGAGCTTCTTCTTTCTTCTGCGTAGTACTCCATCATGTAAATGTACCATAATTTTTTATCCATTTATTTACTGATGGGTACTGAGGTTGTTTCCAGCACTTGGCTATTATAAATTGTGCTGCTATGAACATCGGGGTGCGTAGGTTCTTTTGACTTGGTGTTTCAGGGTTCTTAGTGTATAATTCCAACAGTGGAATTGCTGGGTCAAAAGGCAGTTTCATTTTCAGTTTTCCGAGGATATTCCGTACTGTTTTCCACAGTGTCTGCAGCAGTCTGCATTCCTACCAACAGTGCACTAGGGTGCCCTTTTCTCCACATTCTCTCCAACTCTTATTTGTTGATTTGTTTATGATGGCCATTCTCACAGGTGTGAAGCGGTATCTCAGAGTGGTTTTAATTTGATGTCTCTGATGGGTAGTGATGCTGAGCATCTTTTCATATGTCTCTGGGTCCTTTGTATGTCCTCCTTGGAGGTGTGTCTTTTCAAGACCTTTGCCCATTTTTTAATTTGGTTGTTTGCCTTTCTGGAGTGGAGTTATATGAGTTCTTAATATATTTTAGAGATCAAACCCTTTTCTGAGGTGTCACTGGCAAATGTTTTCCCATACCGTTGGTTTTCTTTTCATTTTGATGCTGTTTTCTATAGCAGTGCAGAAGCTTTTTATTTTGATGTGATCCAATTTGTTTATTCTTCCTTTTCTGTCCTATTTTCACCATATGGGTGAAAATGTTGCTATGTGGAATATCAGATTTTCCTGCCTGTGTTCTCCTCTAGGACTTTTATGGTGTCATAACTTATATTTAAGTCTTTTATCCACCTGAAATTTATTTTCATCTATGGTGTAAATTGATAATTGAGTTTTTAAAATTATTTTATTGTTGTTCAAGTACAGTTGTCTGCATTTACCCCCCACCACTCTGCCCTATCCCAGCCATCCTCACCTCCCTCATATGATTCCACCCACCTTGGTTTTGTCCATGTGTTCTTTATACTTGTTCCTAAAACCTTTCCTGTCTTTTCCCCCATTATTCCCTCCTACCTCCCCTCTGGCAGTAACCAGAAAGTTTCAGGGTTTTTTTTTTGTGTGTGTGTGTAGCTGTCCAGGTCTCCCAACACTATTTGTTGAAGAGGCTATTTTTACTCCATTTTATGCTTCTGCTCCTTTGTCAAATATTAATTGACCATAGAGATGTAGATTTATTTCTGGGCTCCCTGTTCTGTTCCAGAATAAACACATAGATTGTTCTTATGTGTCTGTTCTTATGCCAGTACCAGGCTGTTTTGATTACAGTGGGCTTATAATACAGTTCGATATCAGGTATTGTGATCCTCCTACTTTGTTCTTCTTTCTCAAAATTGCTGTGACTATTACAGGTTGTTTATAGTCTCATATAAATTTTTGAAGTGTTTGTGCTATGTCTGTATAAGATACCATTGGTACTTGAACAAGGATTGCATTGAATCTATAAATTGCTTTGGGTAGTATGGACATTTTGATGATGTCAATTCTCCCAACCCATGAATATGGTCCATACTTCCATTTCTTTGTGTCTTCCTTAATTTTTTTCTTCACTGTTGTATAGTTTTCTAGTACAAGTATTTTACTTCCTTGGTTAGGTTTACTCCTAGGTACTCTACTTTTCTTGTTGCTGTATCAAAAGAGATGTTTTTCCTGATTTCTCTTTCTGATATTTTATTGTTGGTATACAAAAATGCCTTTGATTTCTGAGTATTGACTTTGTATCCCACTGTTTTGCCAAATTTATTTATTAGGTCGAATAGTTTTTTGGTGGAGTCTATAGGATTTTCTATGTGCAGCATTATGTCATCTGCAAACAATGACATTTTTGCTTCCTCTCCATTTGTATGTCTTTAATATTTTTTGCTTGTCTGATTGCTGTGGCTAAAAGTATCATAGTTTTTTGATGAAAGAAAGCAAACAGATAAACACATGTACAATATAATGCCAGATATTGACAAATTTATGAAACCATTAAAACAGGGTGAGGCATAGAATGTGACGATGAGGTGAGGAAAAGAGGCACAATTTTAGATAAGAGGGTCTTGGGGAGGTTTGCTGAGACAGTGACATTTAAGCAGATATTTTAATAAAACATGAGTGGAGTACAACAAATGAGGGAATGGGAAGAGGTAGTAGAGGGCTTTCCAGGCTCAGAAAAGAGTCAGATTATGCTCAGAGTTTGACTTTTGTTGTGATTGTGATAGAAAGACAGTAGCTTCTTTTGAGCACAAGAGTGGCAAGATCTGATTTACATTTTAAAAGCTCATTTTATAACCTATTTTAGTTTGTTCAGCAAGAATTGATAATGAATTGGCATAGAATGACAGCAATAAAATTGAGGAAAAATGTCCAGGTTTAGGATGTACATTGAAGGTAAAGCCAAGAGAACACACTGTATAGGGGAAAGAGTGGGATTGAAATGATTCCCATTTAATAGGCTGTGCAAATTGACAAACATTGGTGCCATTCATTAATGAAGAAAATGCTGGGAGCAGATAGGAAGAATAAAGAATGTGATGCTAATTGGGGTATGTTAACCTCTGGGAGATTATTAGACTATGTAGACTAAAGGCTCAGAGACACCATTGACAGGGCTAAAGATACAGATTTTGAAACCCTAAAACCCATCATCTTTGCTCACGCCCAATTTCAGATGTACCTGCTGTGGTCGGTTCTCAATCTCTCTCCTCTTTCTCTCTTCTCTCCCCCTACCACCTCTAACACACACACACACACACACACACACACACACACACACACACACAAAACCTTTGTTGTTTTCTTTCTTTTTCTTGTAGGACCCTGATTAATCCAGATTTTGGCACCTGGAGTGGTTCTAGAGGACTAGAAATTTAAGTATTAGTTTTTGGAATTGGTCTTGAGGTTTCTGGAATTTCTTCTGTAATTTGATTATATTTAAAGCACTATGATTCAATTTCCAGTAGTAAAGAGAGCAATAATAATTCATGGTGAGTTGTGGTAATAAAGACATAAGTAATATTATAATTAGATGCAACTAATCAAGAGTAAGAAAGGAATTCTGGGTTCAGTTCTTTGCCAAGAACTGAGGCTCAGAGCAATGGGGGTCTGCAATGGACTAATTTGGGGTTGCTGCAGGATCAAAGGCAGATGAGTCCTCCTCTAGAATGGCAGTGAAGCCAAGGCCAGCCAGACCTCAGTGACCCTCAACACCTCAGTTTTGCTATATGCACTGAGAGAGGGGAGGATTCGATGGCTACTGAGACTTGCTTGCCTTCAGAAGTCAATGATGGAGTAGGTCACCCAAATCCCAGAGTTCCAAGGTTTAGTGTCCCGTGCCCAGGGCACCATATATTCCCTACCTCAGCCTCAATTTCACTTTGTTGTTATACTTAAAAAGCCCTCTACCTTGCAAAAAAGATTTTGTTTTCTAGCTGCTTCATTTATTGAATGGATAATATTCTGACAAATATAACAGAAGAAAGAAAGTCACATAAAAGTCCCATTATGTAAAACCTAACTTGCCTTTTCTTTGTTCTGACCCTATGTCACTAAGTATTTATTAATGTCTTTTAGTAAAAAGTAGATATATATATTTAAAAATATATATACATACATATACATGCAAATATATAATTTATGTATATAAATATATAATTATATATAAACACATATATGTATTTGTGCATGTATGAGCTTAAAATACAATGAATGCAATCAAATACCCAAATGTAAAATGTTAATATACAGTCAAGTTTAAGAGCAATGATGTTGGGAGTCAGGCAGACCTGCTTTTAAGTTACTACCTAGACATATCTCTGAGCCATTGTTTTCTTTTTTACACTCTTGAAAAATGGAGGTAATGCCTCGGGGGGTTGTTGTGAAGATTAAGTGAAATGATGAAGGTAAAGCACATGGCACAATCAATGCCTGGCAAGTAGCAACTTCTCAAAAAATGATAGATATTATTTTTGTAACAGAAACAAGCAAATATACTGGCCAAGGGATAGTAGACTTACTTTAATTAAGTATCCAATTTAGTTCAAACATGTCAGATAAAGAAAGAAATAACTAACAATTTTTTTAAAATCCATTCTCCAAAAGTCAAATTCTTTCTAGTACCTATATTTAAAAGAAATACACACACACACACACACACACACACACACACACAAAAGGGCTTATACAAAAGGACTATCCATGTTGTGATGAACAGTGAGTTCACCACTTTTGCAGAAAATATAAAAAGTTATTTCTTGATTCAACTATCAATAAAAGCTAAGAACATGACATTAAGGCATAAAAAAGAATAAGAAGTAAGGTTTTAGGTGACCATATGTATGATATCTTCAAACATTACTGTCAAATTAATTGTAAGGCTTTAAGGAAGAGTGGTCTTTTTCTCACACAGTCATTGTCAGAACTAAAGAGTGAATTAGAAACCTAACACATGGGATGCACTCACTAAACTCTTGTATTTATAAGGCTAACATTATTACTTTTGATTGATTATAATGTTTAATTTATTGTTATCAATGAAATAACACATCGACTATCTAAATATAGCAAGTACTATTCTGGTCACGGAAGTTCATTGGTCAAGAGCACCAACAATGTTTCTGTTGTCTTATAGCTTAACTTCTGCAAAGGATGAAAAAAAAGCTTCAAAGCAACTTGAAAACACTATAAATATTTCATAACAACAAGATCAAAGGCACTTCTGGTGAGAAAAAATAATGGGTGTGACTTGATTAGAGTGGAGGAAATCTATTAGGAAACAATGGATAGGAAAAAGTGTGGTTATGGTTGAATATTCACCAAGCCAAAGAAGTTAAACCTTAAGAGTTTCAGAGGATGTCTTAATGTTCTTGGGAGTGATTTAGGGATGTGATTAACTTGTTGAACTTTATGGGACACCAGGGTTGTGTGACTATCCCTCTGTATCTTGTAATCAGGAGATATTTTCACTTAGTTTATTCCCAGTTCCCAGAATGTAGGTTCATGTTTCTTTGATCCTTAAAATAGAAACTCATACAGCCAGAGTTGTTCTCAGTGTAATAAGCTATTTAGGATTCTAAATTTAAAATACCAGATGTCCTCTATATTTTGAAATAAGCAGTAATTTTATTCATCTATAGTCACATATAATTTGTCCTCCACATTAACAGGTCTGTGACTATTATCCAAATCTCTGTTACAAAAGCAATTTCTTTCTTTATTAATTTATGTTATTTTAAATGATTCAAGCATTGGGGTTTGAATAATTATGAAATAACATGATTTCAATTATTTTACATAGTAATCATAATAGCATTTTGACTTTATTATGCTTAAATAAGAGCACTATATTAATTCACAATAACACAGAAAATCTGATAATCTAACATAAGTGGACCAGTAATATTTCTTTGAATGCTGAGTTTTTAGGTTTATTTATTAAAATCCTGAAATTTTGATCCATAAAGAAATGAACAAAATAAAGAAAAATGAAAGAGAACACTTGTATTGGGAAATATAACAGATTGTTTTGTTGAATTGGACAAAAAGGGTACCTAATTACCGTACCAAATAATTCTGATCTTTGTCACAAACTGTAATGTTAGAAATCACAACAATCCCTAGGGTCAGCCTTCATCTGCACTTGACTTTACAATCACTATATTAGCATATTTTACATTTATTTGATGAAAACTTTTGCATTTCTTCTCTCAAGTGACCTCTGCATTTTTCAATGAAGCAGAAATGATTATGAAAATTGAATTCCACTTGTCTGTTATGAACTAGACTTTTTTTTCCTACCAGAGGGACATTTTTGCATGAAGGGAATTTGGGGGCTCTTATTTTTTTAGTTTTGTATTTAGTTGTAGGAATTGAAACAAGCTAATTTTTTACCACATCTTCATTTGAAATTTATAACATCCAAACAACAAATGGTCTTCGGAGTTAAGCTTTTCTGTAATTCACTGGCTCTCCATTGCCTCCAGCGTCTACAGCACGCTGAGGGTAAGACACTAGGAGCTGCAGTGTAGAGCTATTACATAGATTCATCATCAGGTCTTGACAGTGGATTCCATGTGAGCAACCCCATTTGTGGACCTCTACATACTTACAAGTAATAAGGGAAGCTAAGCAGTTCTGTTTTTAAATACTCAGCAAATTACTAAGCACTGCTCTCATTTAGGCACAATTCATTATCAATTCTAGTGACTGACATTACTTTGAACAAGAAATTATATTTTATTTCACATTCATTAAGTAGATGACCACAAAATAAAGAACTCAGTAAAATGTTTTAAATATAGTCATCTTCTTGCAAACATTAAAAGTCAATTCTGTAGTAGTGAGTACAAACTAAACAGTTTTTTTTTTCTCAATAGTAATCTATATATTGGTTTTATAGGCATTGATTTTTGTAATCTTTAAACTGTTAAAATTTCTAACAAGTAATAAGTGTTACTTTCAAAATTCATTAAAAAGGACTGGTTGTTTAAGAAATATTCCTTCATTCATAATAACAAGTAAATAAAGCACAAAAAAGAGTATCAATCTACTTTTAATAAAAATTATACTGGAAAATAAATACCAAATAGTTCCTTGGATAAAAACTTTTCTAGTTCCTTAAAGTACAGCAAATAAAATTGCGCCACTTAACTGTCCAAGTATGCATTTATAAATCTATATAGCTTAAATATCAATATGATTTATTATCAGGGAATATATACCTTAAATGAACCATATAATCATAAAAGAGAGAATTCATAAGTATATATATACTATCTATAATTTCAAAAGAAAGGTACATTTTTGTAGTTGAGGGATGTGGCTATGTAAACTGCATTTTATTTCATAATGGCAATAACAAAACACTTGTTTATAATTTAAAATACTAATGGCATCAAATATTAAAACATTAGGTAGAAAAATAATTTGTCATCATAATTATTCATTTAAAAATTTAAGGGTATATAGTTTGTGGGGGCAACTTCTTTGCTAGTCCCCCCAGTGCCATGGACACCTGTGAATGAATAAATATGGCCGAGACACCCTGAGATCTGCATAGGAAGGAGAAGTGGGCTGTGGCCAGTTTTTCAGGGGAGACAAAGGCCAGCAGCAGCTAGTTTCTCCGAGGAGAAAAAGGGCCCAAGGGCCGTCTTCCATAGCCTTTTATTGGGTTGTAATACACAGGAATACAGGGCAGCAAGGATCAAACAGTAGATAACACTTCAAAGAGATTGAGGGTTTCAGAGTCTGAGTCAGTGTCTGTCAGGAAGAGAGTTGCAGAAACTTTGGGAGACATACTCATTTCCTCTCAGCCATTATCATATGAATGAAAGCACTCTTAGCAGAGCAGATTTCACAGGTTTATCAGCAAGTCTTTGTGATGGCAGATTTTTCCCCCAGACACACTCTAGCAAGGCAAGGAGCTGCACCTTTCCCCCAACAGATATTCAGGCTTAAGGGGATTAGAGGCAGGAAGCTCTTCTCCCAGAGAACGGGGGACTCCGGCTATGCCAAAGCCGGGGGGTGAGAGTCCATTTCTCCTTATTGCAGCCCCCCAAGTCCTTCCATGAAGGCCTCCCAAGTGATTGAGTCTGCCGTAGGTTGCCCCCCGCTGTGAGGGATCTTACCCATCGTTGACTTCCGACCAAGCTCTGGGGGCAGGGAGAGGAACTGAGGCAGTGTTTGCTACCAGAGACAAGCTTTGTCTCCTGCAGCTCACATTCCAAAGGTCATCTCTCACCTTTAGCCACAGGGGGTAGAGATACAATTCCTAAAATCAGGCAGAGTGGTCTACAACAGTAGTTGAACTGAGTGAATATTAAATAGTTTAAAGAAATACTCATTATTTTAGCAAATTCCCCATATTCTGTTCTCTTTGAAATGAGCATAGTTTTGACAGAAGTTCTACATCAAAAGTGAAAATACTATTAACAGACTCAGAAATAATATGTTCTTAAGGTTTAGGAGAGATGCTAGAAATATTTTACACTGAATTATATACAAATAATTGATCAAATAAAACTTTAAATATTTCTATAATTGATTGCAATATTAAGACTAAGCCAGAAAATATGTAAATATGGTCTAGTCAGTTAAATAATTATTTTTTGCCACCACAGTTTAATTACTCAAAATTAGTAACTGAAAATTGTATTTCTACAGAAGTTAAATTTTCTTGAGTTGCTATTTGGCCCCAAGTCTGTACACACATACACGCACACACATACACACATATAAATAACATATATGTTTTACTAAAGACAGGACACATGTATATGTAAGTGTATGTTGTATGACAATATATTGCATTTATATAATTTATTAATGTTAGTACATCAAAGTGGATTGTGATCAAAGAGGATCCATAACTTATAAAATAAAGAAATTAGGAGTGATTCCCAAATTCCACAAAATTGGTTGTAATTAAAACGGCAAGAAATAGAGAATATTAACACATTTTGCTTGTATCCTAACGTCAGTGTGTAAGATATCGTGTTAATCTGTTTATAAAACTGATTTTGTTTTGCAACTCCCTATGGAAATTTATTGTTATTTTTGTACCACTTTCTCTATACACAACTTTAACTGTGATAGTCATTACCAATAATTACATCCTTTATTCCTAAGACGATCTCAGTCCAAGTTAAACTGAACTTAATGGCAGGCACACATGCAAACACACACACACATGACAACATGCATGCATGGTACAATTTTCCCAGCCTCTTACCAGTGTCCTCCCAGACTAACACTGAATACCTGTGGGCAGGTAGATGAATGTTCCATTCTATAAGGGAGTTAAAAATAGAAAGAAATCCTGGTATGGTTTGATTTGAGGGCCTAAATCTTAGTTAACAGGGATGCTCTCATTATGAAAAATAATTCAAAATTACTAATTTAAAACTACATACAAGGTAAATGATATGTACATTCATTTACCATATATTTTTGCCTGTTCTGTATTGTTGTCTCTTTATGATGCATCACAATAACACCAATAACCAGAGGCTATTCCTGACCTTCCGGCATTACCTGCCTGAATTGAATACATGGCCATTGTGAGGGAGGACTGGATGTGCTTTGGGTCTTCGACAGCCATCTGCACTTGGAAGTGTTCAAATAGAACCTCTGTGCAACACTGAGAGATCTGGGACATTTGCACTAAATACTTCTGAACTGTCAGCTAGATAATATTTCATAAACATAATTAGGTTAGGATACTAGATTGTTTTTTCTTTTTAATCTCCAAGAATTATTTCATTATTTCTTCTCAGGCAAACAGAATTAAAGTTCCCTCCAATTTGTTCATGATTTTCATCATGTTTTTTATGTATTGTTCTCAAAAACTTTACTGAAAACATAATCCCTTACTGGTTCTTTCTCAATGACTTTTTTCAGGTCAAAAGTAGAAAAGGTGATTTTTTTTAATGTAGCCAAATCTTCACACAGGCCTTCACCAAGCAACTCAAAATTTGAAAAATGTTATCTGAAACAAATCCTTTCCAATACGTAGGGGCAAGTCTGTGGGATATGTTTATTAAAGTTTGAATGCGATTAAACTCTGCAAAGTTAAATGACAAGGTTAAGTGTCTAATTTTGCAGCCCTTTTATACCTGGTGAGTGGTAAAGCTTTCCTAATGATAGGATTAAATATGGTTTCTAGCTACAAACAGTTGCTTGTCGTTCCCTGTAGGTTAGCCTCAATATTCTGTGCTTATCACAAACAGAGAGGAAATAACTTTCTGGGCCTTTTGTGAGTCTTTGAAAATGCACAGACTTTAGGGAAATCATATTTTCTTGAAGGAAATGAGGCATGACCAATCACACAAAACGTGAGAAAATCCCTTGATAGATGACCTTTGCCACATGTAAAAGAAACTGTTCAGTGGCTGAGGTTTCATGGATTTCATGCATGGAAATCAGATTTTCTGGCCACCAGTGCTGTTCAGTAAATAAATAATCCATCATTGTGTCAAACAGTTGAAACATGGAGATACTGCCCTTGCTATCTGAATAGACGTTTAGAGACAGTAACATGTAAACTGTTTGCATGTCAGCAGTTATGTATAGAGTGTCCCAGTTTTCCCTATGCAAAATAAAAACCACTTAGTTGTGGTGATTTTAATCTAATGGTGGGACATTCATTTGATTCTGCCTATACTTACGGATTTACCGGTGTGTGGTGAGGGCAGTAGGATAAGAGTTCCCACATGGATTCTGTGGTGTGGCAGAGCATAATGCTAAATCATTAATAGGCATTTCTAATAACAGTATTAAAAAGCCTATTATTATTTCATTAAAAACAATAACAACAAACTTCTTAAGATATGTTGGCATGATTCTTTCTAAATTCAGTTTAATATTTTTATTTTGAGTACTTTATAAGTGTTACTACAATAAAGTTGGTTAAAATGATGATCCTCGACATCTAAAGATTTTTATTTTAATTGGGCAAGTTATAACTTGAGGCTATTGTTAACCAGTTATCGTCGTTGATTTAACTCTTTAGTTTTCCTTATATTTTAATTCTACATTAATTTTGGCTTTAGCATTTATTCAGCTGTATTGGCAAAATATGCTCGTATGTACACACACAAGCACAATTAATTTAGTACCTAGATGTTTCCACTAATGAATCACTGCAGGTTGCTACTTTGGCTGTTTCTCCTAAAGATGATGAAAAAATCTAACTATTTCAACTGTGTTTCTGGCATGAAACACATTTATGTTGCTTTTCAACAACTCCTACACTTACCTTTGTTAAAGTACTTTCTTGCTAGAATCTCAAGTTTCTTCAGCCAAAGAATTTCTTTACCCTCTTATCTCCTAGGTATTTGCAAATAATACCTCACTTACAATAGCCCTTTTTACTCTTTCAGAATACAGTAGGACTCTTTTGATTTATTGCTCATTTCTTTCCTTTAAGTCCTTCTAGTATTTTGTGAAAATCCTTATGAAATTATTCTGCAAAGTACGTATAAAATAAGATATTTGAAAAAGCTCTCTGAAAATAAAAATATCTGAAAAATGGGAAACATTTATAAGCATTAGATGTAAAATATCTGTTTTCAAATAATTTAGTCAAAAATTTTGTTTTATTGAAAAAGACAATGATATAATTGTATTCTGACTGAATTTGATTCTATAAGAAATTAACTTTTAGAAATATTTTCAGAGATATCTGCCTGATTAGATTTTAGTAAAAGTAGAAGTTTAAGTTTTTAATAAACTATATTATGACAAATATTGAATTTTTAAAATTTTGGTACCTGTTTAAACCCTATAGTTTTTAGACATTTTTGGTTTATGTTTTTACATACTGAAAAAAGGGACCTAAGGGCTACTAGATTATTATTTCATCTACCAAAAAAGTTAATTGAAAGAAAAATAAACAAAATTAACTTTAATCATTTATAAGTAAAGAAACCAAAAAAGTTATATGTGTGTGTGTCTCCTTGCTTCTATTCTAAAACAAATTAATCATAAGATACTTATTTTACATTTATTAAAATGAAGTAAATAATTTGAGTATTTCTAAGAAAATATGTAAGTTCAGGACCATCATTCATCAATGATATTTGTTCTACAATTAACAAAAATCAACAGTTTTATGTATTACTAAAATTATGATATATTTTAATCCATCATTCATATGCCACAGAAAGTATTTATATCCAGAAGCACAGAATAAGTTGAAAATACTACAAGGGTACACATCAATGGACATTTATTACTCTTAGGCTAATCTAGGTTGAATATTGTACTTTAGAATACTTCCCAGCTTATGGTTACTTTCTAAAGTTAAAACAGTAATACAAATAATACTAAACTATGTCTTAATATATTTAAATGCCATTTTCCTTCAATTTTTATTGTACAACTATTCCATGCTAATTATTAAAATGTAGAAAAAGAAAAAAATAGCACTGTTAACTGTTAACAATTAGGTCAAAGTTGTCCATACCCTTTTGGATGTTTTCAGTGGTTGTAATTAATACAAATAAAGGTAAGAAGAAACCAGTACCACTTTATGAATACTATTCTATATTTTGTGTAATTTTTCCACTTAATAAAATATTGTAAATATCTTGCCATATTCATAGATACAAATGTATGATGAAATTAGATGAAGCATTCAAGATGCAATCAGAAAAGCAGAAGCTGCTCTAGGAAACTGGAGTAGAAAAAGATATAAGAAATTGCAGGTTTAAGTACTACTCACTTAAGGAAGTGAGAATGAAAGAAAGGAAGAATGAAAGAAAACTAGGAAGGCCACATTAAGCCAAGCTGGAAGTGAGAAGATTATAAAGAACTTGACTCTAAAAAATATAACCAGAGCCCTGACTGGTGTGGCTCAGTGGACTGAGTGCCAGTCTGTGAACCAAAAGTTGATGGTTCAGTTACCAGTCTGGGGTTGTGGGACAGGTTCACGGTTGGAGGTGCTAGAGGCAACCACACATTGATATTTCTCTCCCTCTCTTTATACTTTCTTTCCCCTTTCTTTAAAAATAAATAAATAAAATCTTAAAAAATAAAACAAAAATATAATCAGAGACATGGAAATAAAGAACAAACTTCCAGTAACTAGAATAAACTGACAGTAACCAGAGGGGTGGGGGTAGGGGGATAAGGGGGGAAGAAGGGAAAGGGTCATCAAGGAACTTGTATAAAGGACCCATGGACAAAGCCAAAGGGGGACAGGATTAGGGAGGGAGGTGGGGGTGTGTGGGGGAGGGGAAAGTGGTGGCGGGAAAATGGAGACAATTGTGCTTGAACAACAATTAAAAAAAAGTGACTCTAGTGATCGCAGTCATATTTCAATATCCAAAAGAGGGGTTCAGAAGAGTGTGTGTAGGAGCACCTGAACACTGCCAGACCTTGGGTGCCTCAGCACTGAAGTGGGTGATCTTTAGGTGGGGCCTCCCAAGACACTGGATGCTATGGCAACTGCCTCTAAAAAATGAGGGTTTTTCCCTTGTGCCTTCAACATCTAACCTAAAACATTTCTGAAAAGGGATTATGGGAATAAAATTCTGGTTTCTCCATTCAGATGGTGGAAGGAGTGAGGATGAAGTTGAGTTGACAAAGGACATGAAAAATACTCATCACTGTCTTAATGGCTGCAAACTATATCATTATGTATTTACATAATTTTCTTATTTAATATAATTTTTGGAAACACTGATTTCAATTTTTCTATTTTAACTGTTACATATATATACACATGCATATGTGATATGATTTAAAGTCTAGACAATATTAATATAGAGAGAACATAAATTCTTCAGGAAGTAAAAAATCTGACTTTTAAAACAAATGCATGAACTTAATTTTCTTTGGGGGGTTAGGGCCATGAATGTGAATTTCTAATAATTATCAAAATTCAATGATTCATTATTTCATATGTTCAATTATCTGAAACTGGTTTAAGTCAATTTAGGCTGTGGAGAATTGTGTAAAAGGTACTCAGAGACGAAAATGTACCAGTATGAAATGCTTCCTCTCTCTCACGGCCTTCAGGCTGATAGCTCCTTCTAGAGACTGGCTAATTAACTAAAGGAACTCAGGTTGAGGCTTTAGCAGTTTCCTTGTTAGCAAAGAAGTGGGGAAATATGCACAAAATAATCATTTTTTCAAAATTCCCAGGAGTCTCCATAACTGGACTCAGGTCAGTGAGGGTTAATGGACCAACCAACAAGGAACAAAAGGATTGAGAACTCCCCCACTCTTCCTAGGTTCCCTTTGGATGAGTACATGTCTGTGGCCAGCACCCACCCTTGCCATTCCCTTACAATAAAAGATGCCTGGTTTCCAGACTCTCTTAAAGTGGATTTGAGAATTAGTTCTCTCATCATCTCTAGTTATGCTTTCTTTTTTTTTTAATTAATTTATTTATCTTTAGAAGGGAAGGGAAGGAGAGAGGGACAGAAATATCAATGAATGGTCGCTTCTCATGCATCCTGTGCTGGGAACTGACCCCTGCTGGGAACTGGCCTGCAACCCAGGCATGTGCCCTGACTGGGAATTGAACTGCGATCTTTTGGTTTGCAGGCCCATGCTCAATCCACTGAGCTACACCAGCCAGGGGTCTAGTTAGGCTTTCTTGATCAAACCTTTCTTTGCTCCAAACTCTGATCTTTAGAATATTGGCCTTTCTTTTGAAGCACTGGGCATAGAAATCATGGGCCTGTGACAAAAATGTGTTTTGAAATGAAGCTACTGTGATCCAGAAACTTATAATCAAGTGGGTGAGGTATGACATAGTGTTTGCCAATTAAAATAATAATAATAATTAAAAATTCAAGGCAGGTTGTGTGGCTAAATATATCAATTTTTAAAATTTCTGATAATGATATTTCAAGTACAAAAATATACCCAAATGCAGGGAGAGTGGCTGAACACAATATTAGGCCAATACACAGATGTCAGTTAAGTATATTAAAAATAAAGCAACAAGCCCCAATGAAGTTGCTTATGCTAACTAAGCTGCATAGCACGAAACCCAGACTTAATCATACTTTTTGACTCTCCCAGAAATGGAATTTCAAACCATTGATAAGGAATGACCTGATCAGCATGAGTTAGAGAATCTGCCTAATAGGAACCTGCCTCCCCCTTAAGGAAAGCATTGCTAGAACTGAGCCTTCTCATTACCAGTGTAACTGCCTTGTTCCCTCTCTCCTCGGCCTGTACACGTCTTTCGTTCTGCAGAGCTCCTAAGAGCTCTTTCTGTCTCTAGATTGGATATGGCCTCATTCAGAAGACTTGCTCAAATAACTCACACATTTTAATAGGTACTCGTTTATCTTTTTAACAGTATTAATTTTATATTTTGATGAAACTGTCTCCCTATTTTACATAGAAAAACATCCAGAGTAAAACACTTTGATGTGACATATCAAAGAGAAATTTTCCTTCTCATTTAAAGAAAAGAAAATAGAAATAATTTTTCTAAAACATTTATTTACCATTTTTACTATTCAGAATCCTATTCTATATATTTTATTAACTGTTAGCTTCTTAACATTTCCAAGCAAATTTTGAAAGAATTACTTAGAAAGAAGCTTAGTCAATGATACAAAAAAGTTCATCTCATAAATTCTAGAAAATGAGATGTTAGTTTGTAACAATGTTTAAATGAGAGAGAGAGAGAGACTGCTATGGATGTTCACTTAGAATCTTATATTTTAAATGCGATGTTGATGCTTACCTTGCAGTCACAAATGTCAGTTTTTCTCCAAAGTTCACCTGCATTTGTAGGAGTTTCCTATCTAAAATGCAGTTTCCCTTTTGTTTCAGGTATATATTTCATTTTACTTGCTTACTTATTTTTTATTTAATCTATTGTATTTTTCCATTACCATTTAGCCCCCTTATACCCTCCTCCCATCAGCAATCACCTCATTGTTGTCCATGTCCGTGAGTCCTTTCTCTTTTCTCCTCAATCCCCCCACCTCTCACTACAGCCCCTACAAGGTGTCATCTGCTCTCCATCTATGAGTCTGTCCCCATTTTCCTTGTTTGTTCAGTTTGTTCATTAGATTCTACATTATGAATGAAATCAGATGGTATTTGTCTTTTTTGACTGGATTATTTCACTTAGCATAATATTCTCCAGGTCCTTCCAAGCTGTCATGTAGGGTAAAAAAATTCAGGGATATATATATATATATGCCTATTTTTGCCCTTTGATATAACAAAAAAAGAAAAAAGAAAAAAACACAGACATCATTAGACTCTGACTATATAATCCTCAGCATGGGAAGCAATGTCTTCATTAAAAATAAATAATTAAGGAAGAGTGTGTATCCTACGCCCTGGAGAAATCCTGAGTGTGGTTTGATACCCAGGAAGAAAAGCCTTTGAAATGAACCTAATGTCACGTTATTGAAAATGTAGCTGCACAGATTAACTTTTTTTCACTCTGCAATGGCTTACAAAGCTTCAAATGCCTAGAAATCTCCTAAACCAGACCATTTAGAGAATCTAAATAAGCATGCATGGTTTTAAGCTCTCCGACTTTGAATGTTACCTTTGAAGTTTTGCCAGAACCTGACGGCAGAAAAGTTGCTTTTAAACTGAATTCATGACACTGGAATTAGCATTGGAGGTTCAGAATACCTAATAATGATTTTGACCGTGCTAACCATAGACAGCAATCACATATGGTACCTCTGAATTAATAACACTCCTCGGATAAGATGTGTAACATCCTGGCTTCAATATTTATTTATTTTTCATTTTTACACACTGGTCTTTGGACAGTGTCCAATTTAAAGAGCCAATTGCTTTAATGGCATATGGCATTTGTCCATGGGTATCAGAGCATGGAAGAAGGATAGAAGAAAGAAGCTTATAAATGGTTGAATTATAAACATCCCAATATACCAATTCCTTTTCCTTTTTTTCTTCCTTATTGTTTTTTCATTCGCTGATAAATCTTTAGTAAAATTCTGGACAGAACTCCAATATGCATTGCTTTGGGGTTTTTTTGCCAACTTCTAAATAAGATCAAATGTAATTCCAAAAATTTCTCTGGACATTTACATAAGCTAATTGCTCTTCACAGCATGAGGTTAATTACAAAGACTTTTTAAATATTGACATATACACTTAATTTTAACGTGAAGATTTGTATTTTGTTACTCATTAAAAAGAAAAAACTATCATGTACGTCTCCCTTCTCATCATAAATTTGATATAAATTTTCCACCCAAGTTTTAAAAAATCCAGATCTCAAACATTAGAGTCATATATGGAGAAATTTATTATCGTCTTCAAAAAAATCATTGCTATTATTAGAATACAGGTCTGTGGCACCTGCCACAAAATGTAAGGGTAAAATTTTGCACCATAAAGTTAATGATTCTACCAACTAAAAATATTTTATCAGTAATTCTATAAAACTACAAAACTCTACCAAAAGAGATTGAAAAGGATACAATGAAATGAAAAGATAGTTGAAGTTGTCCATGTCCAGGACTCATACACAAGGACAATAGCATGGTGATTGTGGAGGGAGGAGTGGAGGTAGAAAAGGGTACAAGGGGGATAAATGATAATGAAAAAATAAAATAAAATAAACTATTTACAAAAAAGAAAAGAGAGTCCATGTTCATGGATTGAAAGAATCGGCATAAAGTGTCCATATTACCAAAATCAATATATAGATTTAATGTAATCACTATCAAAATTACAGTGACAATTTTTAAAGAAATAGAAAAAAATGAAATAATATTTTATGGAATCACAAAAGACTCCAAATAGCCAAAGTAATTCTGAGAAAAAAGAATGAAGACAAAGTATCATACTCCCTGACTTCAGATTACACTACAAAGTGATGATAACCAAAACAGCATGAAATTGGCAGAAAAACAGACCCACAGACCAATGTAACAAAATTCAGATCCTAGAAATGTAACTACATACATATGGGCAAATAATCTTTGAAAACAGAGCCAAAAACATACAATAAAGAAAAGAAAGCCTCTTCAATAAATGGTGCTGGGAAGGGTCAAAAGCCACATGCAAAAGAATGAAGCTAGACTACTGTGTGTCCCAATATATAAAAATTAACTCAAAATAGATCCAAAAACCTGAAACAATAAATTAGATAGAAGAAAATAGGTACTAACCCCAAGGGCCTGGTTGTAGAGAAGAGCTTATGAATTTGACCCCAAAGGCAAGGGAAGTAAAGGCAAATATACCTTAATTGGGCTATATCAAACTAAAAAGCTTCTGCACAGCAAGAGACTAACAACAAAAAGTCAGTCAACTGCATTGAAAAAGCTGCAAACGATAGCTCCAACAAGGGGTTTATATTCAAAATATATTATGAAAATCACAAACAACTCAATTTTGAAAAAACAAATAATCTAATTAAAAAATGAGCAGAGGTCTTAAACAGACGTTTCTCCCAAGATGACATACAAATGTCCAACACATGTATGAAAAGATGCTCAACTACACTAGCTATTAGGGAAATGCAAATCAAAACTGTAGTGAGATACCACCTCACACTTGTTAAGAATGGCCATTGTCAAAAGACAGGTAATAACAAGTGTTGGACAGGTAGTGGAAAGAATGGAACCGTCATTCACTGCTGGTGGGAATTTATTTTTTTTAAGATTTTATTTATTTATCTTTAAAGGGGAAGGGAGAGGGAGAGAAATATCAGTGTATGGTTGCCTCTCGTGCATCCATTGTTGGGACTGGCCTACAATGGGAACTGGCCTGCAACCCAGGCATGTACCCTAACTGGGAATTGAATCTTGATCCCCTGATTCGCAGGCCTGTGCTCAACCCACTGAGATACACCAGTCAGGGCTTGCTAGTGGGAATCTAAACTGATAGAGTCACTATGAAAAACAGAATGGAGGATCCTCAGTAAATTAAAAATGTGATCACCATATGATCCATCAACTCCTCTTCTGTGTATCTACCCAAAACATTTAAAAGTATTTTTTTGCAAAGATGTGTGTTCCCCTATGTTCATTGCAGCATTATTCACTGTGGCCAAGATATGGAAACAACCCACATGTCCTTCACTAGATGATTAGATTAAGAAGATGTGGTACATACATACAATGGAATACTACTCAGCCATGAAAAATATATCTTGCTAAGCAAAATAAGTCACACAGGAAAAGTTAAGAACCATATAATTTCACTTTTATCTGGGGTATAAACCAGAAAGCAGCAAATAAACAAAAAATCATAGATATCAACATGTAAAATCTAACTCATTTAATCTCTAGAATACCCACTGTACACAGATATTTTTAAAAAATGCTTCAGCCAGAAAAAAAGTGGTACTAAATAGAGATATAAAACTATACAAAGAGCAAAAATTGTACTAGCAATGTTAACTACATGAAAAAATATGTAAGAAATATTTATGATTTCAATTTTTTTAATTAATATTGATTTAGTGTGGGTTTATAATATTACAATAAGGGTAAAGTTAATGGAAATGATAACATAATGGTTGGGATTCTAACTCTATAAGTAAAATGTGTTAATATCAATTAAACATAGACTATGATAACTTAATCATAAATACACTAAAAACTCCAAAACAACCAGTAAAATAACAAAACAAAATTGATAACTAATAAATAGTAAAGAAGGAGCATAAAAATTGTTGAAAATACTTCAAAAGCACACATATAGAAAAAGAGCCAAGAATGTATTAGAAAACCAATAGCAAGATAATAGGTTTAAACCACTGTATCAATAATCACATGGAAAGTAAATGATTTAGCCACTGCCAGTTAAAAGTCAGAGATAGAATGTAGAAAAGAACAAGATCTATTTGCTACTTATAAAAATCACACTTTAAGTATAAAAGCACAAATATCTATGTTATAGAATGAAAAAAGATATACCATGCTTACACTAGTAAAAAAAAGCTGAATTGGCTATATTAATTTCAGAAAAGTAGGTATAGACCAGAGAATTTTACCAAGAAAAGAAATTATATTTTCATGTGATAAAAAGGGTTAGTACATCTGGGGGGCATAACAATGGTAAATGCTCATGCTTCTCATAATACAGTTTCAATAGGCATGAAGCAAAACTTGCTAGAATGAATGAAAAGACTATTTGTAGTCAGATGTCACTATCCATCCCTCATTGTATGATAAAACCAGGAGACAGAACATCAGTAAAGATATAGAAGACTTGAACCAACTCGAAATGAGTGACATTTACAGAATAATCCAACCAAGAACATCTGAACACATGTTCACTACAAGTGTACACAGAATATGTACCTAAATAGACATAATTATTTGCTATAAAAAATCTCAAGATATTAAAATGTAATTGTATCATGTCAATAAAAGAAATACAACTTAAAATATAATCCTCTAATATTTGAAAATCAACAAATATATTTCTAAATAATTGATGGACTCAAAGAAAAAAATATCATTTGAAGGAGCTATGAAAACTATCCCAAATAAAAATATGAACATGTAGACAATAATAAAGGTTAAAATTAGAACTAAATATGTAAATAAATATAAAGATGGTACCAAACAGTAATAATTATATGTTATGGATTCAAAATATATATCGATATTATACAAAAGTATAACATATAAATAAGATTATTTGTTCTAATTTTTGCTTCGTGGAACTGAATGGTAAAAGAACAGATATTGTACTGTCTGGGCTAACCATTAATGTAATAAAAGATTTTGTGGCTACCAACATAAAAGAAGGGAATAAAATAATTTTAATATACTGAATGAAATAAAAATAAATGGAGTAAAGATAACATAAAATATGAAGGAGAAATAGGAAGCAATGGTAAAATAGTAAAGTCAGTTCCAAATACATCCAACATTAGATTAATATAAGTGCTCCCCCCCAAAAAAATAAATAAAAATAAAAAAAAAAAAAAAAGGGGAGGGGGGAAGAGGGAGAGGGAGGGGGGGGGGGGGGGGGGGGGGGAATATTATATATAATAAATATTCCAATTAAAAGAATATTGTTAGATAATATGAAAGCGAACTACACTAAACTTAGAAGACACAACTTCATACATCCGGATATAAGAATAACAAACTATAGAAGAGAGAAAAAGATATCACAGGAACACTAAAAAGACAAAGTCTTTGGAAATGTATTATATCAGCCAAAAATCTCTTTTGAGGCCATGGACATTACTAGAAATTGTGGGGGAGCTTTGCCTGCAGAGCCCCCCATCCCCCACACATGAGACTAGGCTACCAAGACATGATCTGCTTGGGGAGGAAAGGTGGCCAATCTCTCAAAGGAGAAGGACCAAGAGCCTTTTCCTCAGTGGGCTTTTAGTGGGTTCAATTTGCACAGGAATACAGGTAAAGCTCATCAATCATTGTCAGGCAATTAGGATCAAACAATAGATAGCATAGAAAAGAACTCTGAGGGCTTATTCTGAGTGAGGGTCAGTTAGCTAAGAGGCTATAAAACTTTGGGAAACACTCATTTCCTGAACCAACTCTTATCAGAAAATTGAGAGCATTTTTATCAAATTAGTTTTCACAGGATTTTATTTTTTTTCTTAGGCCCTATCACCCCAGGAACTTGCCCTTTCCAATACAGGGAAGCACCCGCCTCAGGCATTGTTTTAGTCTTAAGTCAGGCAAGAGAAGCAAGGCAACCAAGATATTAGGACACTTTTTGCAGACAGAATGAGGACTCAGGCTATGTCAAAGACGAAGGGTGAGGGTCCATCACCCCCTTTTTCTATAGCCCTCCTAGTCCTTCCCTGGGGGCCTTTTCAGGACCGTATCTGTCTCAGGTCATCCCTCCCTTGAGGAATCTTACCTGTCATTGGCTAACCAACCAATGAGGCTCAGGACCAAGCAGGATGAAGTGAAGGGGGCAGAGGTGGTGCCCCTGCCATGGAGATAAGCTTCGTCTTCCTAGTGGCTTGTGGTCCCAAGGTCTCTCATTCAGCCTTAGCCATGGGGTGTTACAGCTTCTGAAACCAGGCAGGGTGGTTCCCAACAAGAGATAAAGAGAGACATTTTATAATGATAATAAGGTGAAATAATCAAAAATATATAAAGATTGTAACATGATGCATCTAAGCAATCCTTCAAAACAGATAAACAAAAACTTTACTAAAGTGAAAGGAGAAATAAACAAATTTAGAATCACATAATAAGAAATTCCAATATCCCAACCAAAATATTAATAAGTGCACCAAAGAATTTAAAAAATATGAGCAACAAATTTACCAAATTGACACATATAATACCTATTCCATAAAACTGAGTAACACTTATTCTTTTTAAACACAATGGATCACTTACCAAAATAGACCATATGTTGGTCCATGATGTGAATATTAATTAATTTTTAAAGGATTGAAATCACAGAGAATAAGATTTTTGGCCACAAGGGAATTACAATAAAAATAAAATCACAAGAGAATTAAAAATTCCAAATATTAAAAGTTAATCTTATTAAATAATTCGTGAATTAAAGAAGATTGTCTAACAGGGAGTAGGTAATGTTCTGAAGTGAATTATAATGGAAAAATTACATATCAAAACTTGCGTGATTCAGCTAAAGCCATGATTTGAAGAGGATTTATAGTCTTCAAAGTGTGCATTACAAATACATTGAAAGGATAAAAATGAATGACCCATGTATTCATGTTGAAACATAGGAAAGGAACATAAAATTAAATAAAAGAAAGCAGAAGAAATAACCAATAAAGATAATCACATACATTAATAAAATAAAAATGATAGATTGAAAGAACAAAAGTAATTTTCATTATTTGAGCACGAAAATCCTTGGCAAGACTAATTAGTAAAAGAGAGAAGGTACAGTCCCCAATATCTGAAATAAAGAGATTAACATTAATGATCCTAGGTTAGATCATATCTATTTTCTGTCAAATACCTACATAACACATCCGTCTCCTTCATTGCTGAATTTTAATGAAGCATAGACTACATTTTAAAATATTTTTTCAAGACTCAAATTTTATTTTATACTTCACTAGGAAATTTATTTTATACTTGACTAGTGTAAGTTAATAAGGCTTAATGGTCCTTAAATATTTTTTAAATTATTTTTAACTATTCTTGCAGAATGCATTGCTTCTGGAATCAGTAAAAATTGCCTTATGATATTTTTTCTAATTAAAAACTATTATTTCTCTTCACTTTAATTTTTAGGGAAAAAGGACTGTTACTTTAGCAACCATTAGTGGTGACCAATTAGATTTTTTTCTTTGTTAAATATTGTTATGAGTTCGTGAATTCTTATTTTCTGTTTTGTTTCAATAACTTATAGTCATTTTTTTGTGTATGCTCAGATCATCTTATATGTCAAGGAGAGCTTCCTCAGGTTCACTCATGTGTCCTTTTCACAGGACATTAGTTTTTGACAAACGTCTTGATTCCTGGAAAAGGTTTTCTGAACTCATTTTGTACATTCATATTGTTCCTTAGACCTGGGATCAGACATTTTTCCAAGGACCCCTGGTTCCTTTAGTTGTAAATTACATGTAGAGACCACAAATGAATGCTCATTGCAGATGGATGATGGATTGCTATTTACTATTTATTGTTGCTCTTTTTAGTGTATAGATCTAAGCATTATATATATGTCTGTATACATAATTAATATTTATTAAAATATAAATCAAAAGTTCATACTGATATTTCAAATGGAAGAGTTTATATTGTGACCCTGGTTGGGTGGCTCAGTTTGTTGGAGCATTCTCCCGGTATACAAAGTCGTGGGTTTGACCCCTGGTCAGGGCACACACAAGAATCAACCAATGAACGCATGAATAAGTGGAACAACAGCTCTATGTTTCTCTCTTCCCTCTTCTTTCCTTTCTTTTTCTAACATCAATAAATAAATACTTTTAAATAAGATTATATTGTTTTACTTGACCTATCTTATTTCATGTTTGTATCTCCTTTTCCTATATTGAAATTGTTTTGCTAGTACTATTACATTGGCTAATTCCTTTACATATATGCAAAATAATTTCAAGTTAACAATAGTTACATTGCTATTCATAATAATTCTATTAAATATAGTTTAGGATCTCTCTTTTCCTCACTCCCTGCAACTTATATCCTTATATCCTACAGATATGTAGTCAAAATGCATTGTTTTAAAAGCACTTGAAATAATTGAATTATCTGTATGATTATCCACCATGCAATTATTATTTTGAAAAATACTGTACCAGTGGAACTTTTTAATGACTTATAAATTGAAGGAGAGGCATTTGCTCACATACTTAAAAAGTGTAAGTTCAAGAGAATAGAGAGACAAGACACAGACTGCAAAAAAAATTGTAATAAAGAACTGTTACCCAAAATATACAGAGAACACTTAAAACTCAGCAATAAAAAAATGAAAAACTCAAGCCAAAAGTGGGTTAAAGACACCTCTCCAAAGAAGTTTTACACATGAGAAATAGCCATGTGAAAAGATGCTTTATATTATATGTCATCAGAGAATTAAAATAACAATGTGCTATCCCTAACCACTTATTAAAACGGCTGGAATCCAAAGCACTGGTGACAGCTAGTTATGGTGAATCTGTGGAGCCACAAGAATTCTCATTCATTGCTGGTAGGAATACAAAGGGGTACAGCTGTTTTAAAAGACAGGTAGTTCCTTATGAAATTAAACATACTCTTAAACCATATGATCCTGCAATGTTCCTGGGTATTTACTTTAAAAATTTGAAAACTTATGTCTAAACAAAAACCTGCACACTGATATGTATCAGTTTATTTGTAATTGACAAAACTTGGAAACAACCATGATGTCCTTCAATGGATGAACGGATGAATAAATTTTGGAGCATCCAGATGAAGAATATTATTCAGTGCTAAAAAGAAATGAGCTATCAAGTCATTAAAAGACACGAGGGAACATTAAACACATATAAGAATGTGAAAGATTCAATCTGAAATGCCTACATAATATATGGTTCCAATGACATGACATTCTGGAAAAGGCAGAACCAAGGAGACAAGAAAACATCACTGGTTGCCAGGAGTTGGACATGGAAAAGGAGGAACACACAGGCAGAGCCCAGAGGGCTTTTTGGACAATGACACTCTGCTGCCCAATACTGTAACAGTCGGTACACACAGGTATATATTTGTCCTAACCCACAGAATGTACAATACCAAGAGTGAACCTAAATGTAAACTTTGAGTAATAATGATGAATAAACATAAATTTATCACTTGTAACAAAAGTGCCATTTGGATGTGGGATGTTGATATTTTCAGAGGCTGTCTGTGGGTAGAGGGTAATGGGAATTCTCTGTAATTTCTGATTGATTTTTCTGTGAACCTAAATATACTTTAAAGATAAAATGTTATTTTTTAAAAAGTGCAAATGTGCCCTGGCCAGTGTGGTTCAGTGGTTGCAGCATCAGCCTATACCCAAAAGGTTGTGGGTTCGATTTCCATTCAGGGCACATACCTAAGTTGTTGGTTCGATCCTAGGTCCAGGTATATTTCATCCCCAGTATGGGTGTGTTTGGGAGGCAACCAATCAGTGTTTCTCTCTTTCCCTTCTTCTTTCCCTTACTCTTTTTCTGAAAGCAATGAAAAAAAAAAAACAGTCCTCAGGTGAGGATAAAAAAAGTACAAAAGTAAGTTAGTGAGGCTAGACCTAATGTGATTATTTTAATCACTTCAAAATATTCTTAACAAGGACTTGACTTCATATCGCCTCTTGGATTTCTGAGATGTTACATACTTAATTTTTCCTATGGTGGCCTCCCTTATAATCTTCCCTTAGAATAGTTTTAAACTGTAGTGCAACTGTCTTAAGTTTTCACAAAAATGGAGAGTGTTAGACAGCCCCTTCTCATTTCTTCTTGTGAATTTGAGTTATCATCTGCTGGAATTTTCTTTTCTTTTTTTAATTGTTGTTCAGTTACAGTTGTCTGCCCTTTTCTCCACTGCTCGCCCCTAACCCATCCCCCCACTCCCACAGTCAATCCTCCCATTGTCCGCACTCATGAGTCCTCCATTCATGTTCCTTTTCTTGCCCCTTCCCCTTCTTTCCTCCAATATACCCCTCCCCCAACCCCTCTGGTCACTGTTGGTTTCTTCTTTATTTTTCTTTCAAGCCTGAAGAACGTCCTTTAAAATTACTTTGAAAGCAGAGTGCTAGCATAAAATTCTTTCATCCTTTGTGTATCTAGGGATATTTTTATTTAAGCTTCAGTTTTGAAGAATACGTTTGCTGGATATGGAGGTTTTAGATGGTATTGTTTCCTCAGCAATTTGAATACTATACATTTCATTGTCTCCTGACATCGTTTCAGATGATATGTTAGTCATGAACATACAGGCACTGCTTACACATGATTTGTTTTTCTTCTTGCTCTGCTGAGGACATTTTCTTTGTTTTACAAGTTCAAGCTTTATTATGTTGTTTCTAGGTTTGAATCTCTTGTGTTCATTGTCTGTAACTGGATGAGATTATTGAATAAGTAGATGAATACTTTTCATCAAATTGTACAAGGTTTTAGTCATTTTTAAATAGTGTTTTCTGTTCCTTTCTCCTTCTCATTTCCTTTGAAAACTTAAATGACATTTACATTAGTATACCTGGATTTTTCTATAGATCTCTGAGGCTCTTTTCATTTTTTTCAATTTTTCTCTCTGCTTATTAGATAGTATTCCTTCTCCATTTTAAATTTGCTACTGAGATTCTCCAGTGAAATATTCATTACGTTACTGTACTCCTCAGTTCTAGATTACCATTTGGTTATTTTTAAATATTATACATATTCTAATTGAGAATCTATTTTAATGGATTTATTGTTGTCATACTTTACATAAATGTGTCAATAAAAATTTTATGTATCTCTTTGCATGTATTTATAGTAGGAAATTTTGAAGTCTTAGTTTGTAAAATCCTACATCTGAGCATATTAAGGGATATTTTCCATTTATTATTTTTAACCTGATTATGGATCACAATTTCTAGTTTCTTTACATGTCTTATAAACTTTCAGATGGTTTTTGTAGCCACTCTGGATCCTGACGGTTTTTCGAAGATGGTTGTTACCATTTCTTATTTTTTAAAAATTGTGTGTTTCTGTGTTCCATAACTCCCCTGGGCTAAATATATAATCTATTTCTCCTGCATTGTGGGACACTGGAAACTCTGCTAAACTTTTGTTTATTTGTTTGTTTGTTTAGGTTTTATTTTGCTTTGGATTTATTGTTGTTATTTTGTTCTAATTTGTAAACTGAATTAGTCAGAAATTGACTGTTATATCCGAAGATTAGTAGTCACTCAATGATTCAACTAGGATTGCATTTAAACTCCTGACACCAGTAAGACCGACATGCTGTGTGCATTGGTGGGGAAGAGCATGCAATGCCCAAGTCATTCATAAGTCCGTCTTGGTTTTTACTTTCTATTGATCCTTCTGAATCTCCTGTCTATGCGCACAAGTACATTCCAAGACAGCAGTTTGTAAAGAGCTTAGGCCTTGTCGAATCTACTCTCCAGCTAGGCCCTTTTTTGTCTCTGTGCAGAGTAACAGCGAGGAATATGTTTTCCCAAACCAGAAGGCAATACCAGACTAGCAGAGCCAGCCACTGGCTATTCCTCACATGCTACTTTAAAAAAGGTAATTTTATCACAAAATAATAGCCAATTTGTCAATGACAAAGAAACTACTGGTTCTCATGGCCTGCTGTGCACTGGCAAAACTTCCATGCCGCCCAAGTTGGGAGCAGGGAAACGGGATAAGCCCTAGGCAGGAGGACAGGATTCCCTTTTCCTCATTGTATAAAGTTAAACAATATTTCAAATATAAATGTTTCTCAGCTTGTTGTATTATTTTACAAAAAAATTCCAAAGTCCTGAAATGACTGTTTTGGTCATAGTGGTTTTATAGTCACTGTTCTTGAGAGTAACTCATTCATCCATAGTTGTGATTCCCCTGCACCTCATGAGCATAAGAAACAAAGAGTGATCAGAAGCTCATGGGCAGAAAAAAATAATAAAACATATGTGTTTATTTTTCAAACAGACAAAATATTCAAAATAAAATAATCCAATCACCTTGCCATTTGGGGGGTTCCATGTGAAAATCTATATACTGTACTTATTAGTATGTTTTTATAAATTCTAGGTCAGTCTATTTTTCCAAACCAATTCTATATTAAGCAATTCACTATGCTGCTTTTATCAGTCCCTTGTTCAGTTCCTCAATATCAAATCATTTGATTTATTTATTCACTAAAATTTTACTATCTTTTGAATGAGTGTTATATGTTGTTCTATGATGTTAGGCAACAATAGTGACAAAGATGCAGACTTTGTATTTAGGTAAATCATAATCTAAAGGAGGAGTTAAATCTATCAAACACATTAAATATTAGCTGACAGCATAGAATGTACATTATATGCCTTTCAATACTTTTGGTGAAAACATTTTACTTCTGTTGCCACTACCTCTCCTTCCCAATATGTTTTCAGGCAAGCAGAATCTGTTGGTTTTCTGTGTGTCCAATGCAGACAGAAGCTTGAACACCTGTAAAGTTTTAGAAAGTTGTATTAATTCATTTTTTGGAAGTCAACATCTTTTCTAAGTCTTCCTTCTTTCCCAGGGCTTTCATCTTCAACTAAAAGCTTATTAAGAGATTTGATATTAAAAACTATTCCCAGCTGAGCATCTTTAGTTAAAATAGGGAGAGAGGAATAAGGGCTTCCCACAAAAGGCAGTATGTACTGTGTCCTCTAGCTACAAATCTAGAAAGCTGGCATTAATCTAAGAAATAATTGACACTTCTTGTTTACTAAAAAATAGGACTACTTCACAGGAGCATTTATATCCTCATGCCTAGTTAAATTATCTATTTATAACAAACATTGTAACATAAAGAAACAAAAAATAGGGTACCATGAGACACAAAGTCAGGAGCCTGCTGTCAGGCTGAAATTGAAGATACTAAGTTTTGGTATCTAGAGTTCAAATTTCAAGAACTTTTCTCAACTATATGGCTGTAAACAAACCCAGAATTATGAAAGCTGTAAGGTAGGAACTGAAAATTCTCCATAAGAAGGATGAAGAGAACTATCCAACCAGCCAGGTACTCTTGTTTAATTCTGTAAAGAGGACAAAGCGCAAGTACATTTCAGCCACCAACAGAGACATAGAGGAGTTTGAATAACCTGTATACTCTCTAAAATCCAATCAGCTGATGAAAGCATCTGCTCTTCCAATCTTAAATGTGCTTTCCATTACTCTCTCTTCATTAACATTTTCATTATATATTTTTCTAACATCTCCATCACTAATTGCTTTCTTTAAAATGGTCTAGAAATAAGAAGAGGAAAAAAAAACACAGAGCCACTATTTACAATATTCCTTCTCAGTACAACCTTTAACTTCAGGACTCATATGTACATATATTTTAAGCAAATAAATATTTGAAAACAAGCAATCTCAGTTTCCAGTTACCAGAAGTATAAATATTTGACATCTTAACTCTCTTTTAAAACAATTATATAGTAGTGTGAATTGTGAGGAATAACTGAGATAAATACAAAAATAAACAAGTAAATACCCAGAATAAATATATAGATTCTATACACACCCCTTCTTCCCACACAAACACAGAGCCGTAGTCATTCATTGAATGCACCCTTTTTCTATTCCTCTCCTTTAACTAATTCATGATGATATTAATGTGCTTCAGCCTTGCCAGACACAAAAAATTTTATATTTGGTAGTTATAACTGGTGGTCAGTATGCTTTAAAGTAAAAAAAATTGAAACATTTTATTTCTTAGAATATGTTCACCTCTACTGTTGAGATTAATTTATAAGTGGAAATTCAAAAACACATTTTGGGTTTAGGCAGCAAAATTGATAATATTTCAAAGTTGTCATTCTACATTTAAAATTAAATCAGAAAACATAATTTGACCAGGGAAAAAGATAGTGTCTTTAAAATGCCTTACATTTCTGGAAACTTTCTAATATAAAACTGTATCTCCAACATATCTCCAATATTACTCCTTTATTCTTGGGGTTTTACATTATATTGTGCCCTACTGGACACAAAATCAAAAACCACTTCTAATTTTCAAAATAACAGTAAGTGTTTAAAATGATTTAACTAAAATTTCTTATGGGTTTTGGAGAAGTTTTACATCATACATATAACACAGTAAACAATCATAAAGAAAACAAGAAAAAGTCCTCACTTTAAACACTGTTGTTCGTGTTATCTCGAACCTACCACCTATGGAACTTTCCTATGTCCTCACCTATTAAATGATTCTATTTCATCCCCTTAGACACATAACATTCATCAGTCCTCTTTTATTTAGTGCTTTCCCTTTGGAAATATGTGCACTGGTTATTGAGATTATACAAAATTTGTGTTGGATGATGACTTTTCCAACAACGTGGTTATATTTGCTTAATCAGGTTATCCAACACCCAAGAACCCTGTATGTGTTCTGAATGCTATAGTTATGAAATTGGACATTAGATTTATTATTTATGAGCCACAAATGTCTCCATATATTTGTTCCTGTGTTCTTATGGGAAGTTTATATAAAACATTACAGGAAATGATATTTTCATCATTGTCCCAGTGTTGTACAAGGCTCATTTTGGACTTACCTGCTGAGTTAGAAATATCTGTGCTTTAACAAATGTCTTTCCTGCCATACAAATGGTCACAGCTGCTATGGTAACAAATGCAATCCATCCTCAATACCCATCTCTCTTAATATCCAAACAAAGAAAAAAGGGGTAAAATAACATACATCCTGCTTATATTCTTAGAATGAGTTATATTTGCTATAACTTGAGTTTATAATAGAATGGGAGAAAATCAAAATTAGTCCTTACTACAGTTTTTTCCTCCATATTAGAATTGTGCTTAATTTCTGAAAATTTCATCTCTGGTTTAGTAGGGCATTTTAAGCTAAAATAATTGAATTTGGCTTTAAGAAGTGCCACTAACATCTGTTAGGCAAACTGGAAGTTTAGCAAATTTTCTATCTGGTCTATGATTTATTATGTAACCTTGAAGTTCTTAAATATCACTTCAATTTTTCTTTCTTTGCAATTCGACCTTTCAATTGCATTGTCATGTGTGTTTCCTGCTCGCTCAAAGGGAGGTGATCTAGATTAATGAGTTTGAACTCCACAGATTAAAGCTCTATAAGTAGCTTTTTTTTCAGTTGGTATTATTTCACTGTTTCAATTTTCTGAAATCACTCGGGACTCATACAAACCTACAGGGATGACAAACAATAAGATTAAGCTAGAACAACCACGATGTAAATTTTCACATAACCTTCAGAAATATACGAGCTTCTATTTTGTTAGGATTAAGCCAAAGATGAGCTGACTGTTGCCAAGGCAGAAAGACAATTTGTTCTTTAAAGGATAATTCAAAGCTCTATTCCTAAGGCTTGCCTTCTAACTAAAATTATGCCCAAGAGATAGACAGAAGCCAGAGATACATCCCACAGAAGCACAGAATGTTTACTAAAATATAATCAAAGGAAGTCAGACTGTTAGTTTGCCAGAGCACTGAGACAGCATTGCTGATGCACATGAGTCTAGGAGGGTGTGTTATAATGACAGTAACAGTCATCCACAGAATATGGGTCAGTTAACATTGAACGCGTACCCTCAAAATGCAGGCAGAATATTTGAGGGAATAAAGTGAATAAATTCTACAATAATATTACACATTGTTGAGCACATATATTTTTATAATAATATATATATATTTGAAATAAAACTCAAAACTGAGTATTTCAACATGTGTATTCAAATCTTCCAGGTGCTGAAACCTTATTCTTCTAGAATAGTAGAAGAAGAAGAAGAAGAAGAAGAAGAAGAAGAAGAAGAAGAAACAACTAATAGCATCATCCCAAATAATTGCAACCATTTGTACAATGCAATTGGGAATGAAGAAAAGCATGCACCTTTAAAGACATAGAATTACTGAGTAGTAACATTTATTATATGTTTACTGCACTACCAGCACATACCAAGTGCTTTACATACATTGTCTCATTTCAACCTCACAGCAGTGAAGTACAGAAACATACATTTCTTAAAAATGTGTAATGTTATTAAAATTCAATCAAAGAGATATTTGGCTACCTTTTTATCAAAACACTGAACAATACAACTTTTTGTATTATAGTACAACAATTTATTTATCTTCTTTATGAATATATGCTAGAAAGGTTAAAGCATTAACTCATAAGAATGGTTTAGCCAATATTTGATTGGAGACCATTTAAAATATAAGCTCTTAATCATCCTATGATCTTATCAAGCAAATGCTCATTACAATAAAAATACTCTGAATAATTATTTGGCCAACAATCTCAAGATAAGAATGAAAGAAAGATACTGCCCAGACTCTCAGTCATAACTGAGCATTTTTATGCCCTTGGGGTATACATATTATTAAAATCAAATCATAAGCATATGGTTTATAATATACCACATAGTACAGATTTCAAGGGATCTGCAGCTGGGAGAAAAGCAAGGTATAAAAAAAGAATTGAAAATAAAATAACGGTTTCAATACTTAAGTAATGGTAAAACCGTAATAAAAGCACTTTAAAGAGAAATTGTAGATGTAATTACCCATTAAATGACAAACAAATTGAATGTTATTCGTAAACTGAAGAGAATTCATCAGGTAAATTTGACAATGAAAGAATTTACATTAGAGATAGTAGAATGCACAATATTTGAAAAGAGAGAGCAATATTACAAAGGCAGGAAAGGTCCCATATGACAATATGTAATGCAATAAAAATACAATAGATCACATTTATTTTTGTTTAGTCCATGAGTTGTTTTGAACTGGTGAAAAAATACCCATAAATGGCTAACATTATTTTACAAAGGTACTTTTGTCTCAAAAAATGTACAGAGAAAACTATAGGGATGGGCCAAAGTAGGTTTACTGTGCTATTGTGACATTCTTCAATTTAATAAAGCTATTATAATAATCATAACCTGCATGTCTTTTTCCAAATATAAACCTACTTTTGCCATCCCTGTAAGTGTTAGACAGTATGTTGTAATCACAGGCTTTGTACAGCCAGCAGAAAGAGAAAAAATTCAGTGAATTTGATCCCCAGTTCTATTGTAAATATATAACCTGTTAACACATATTCAAAAATATAAATTCCTATGAAGTATAATGATGAACAATTCCTCTTGAAACAAACAACACACACCAAACAAAACAAAATAAGTTTTGATGCTGCAATAAAATTAACTGTCAGGCAAATAGAGGAATTTTCTAAACTACCAAAAGTAATACATGAAAGCATATCGTCATGGAGGAAAGAGGTATGAATCAAGTTTTCAAGTGATAGAATTACTTTAAGTAATGCATAATGCATTGGAAAATAAACATTGAGAGTGTAATATAACCTGCTAAAGTTAATAACACTAATAATTCATTAAGCAAAACCTATTGAACATCATCTCTTGCATAACAACAAGATAGATTTTAGAAGCATATGGATTGATATTGAAAGATCCCTTTCCTGAAGTAGTTTACAATTTAATCATAGAATAGACATTCATTGCCTAGAAACAGAGGGTTGTTAGAACAACGAGAGTACTCTGTATAATAGCAGTATGAGGGATGTGTTACTTAACATCAACAGTAAACCATAATGTAAATTATGGACTTTTGGTGATTATGATGTGTCGAGTCAGATTGGAAAACTGTTCTAATACTCATACTAGTAGATAATGGTTGATTTGGAGATGACTTTTGCACTTCACCTAAAATTGACATACAGGTTTAATACAGTTCCTAACAATATTCTGGATACATTTTTCTAGATATAAACAATATTATCCTAAATTTTGTATGGAAAGGCAAAGAAACTAGAATAGTTAAAGAAATTTTGAAATACAAAAATAAAGTGGAAGGAATCAGTATACTTGATTACAATTCAATTTATAGCTACTTTAATAAAAAGTCTTTGGTATTAGTTAAGCAAATTTATTTTTGAGCTGAAGCTTGTTTAGTTCTTCATCAATCCAAACATTGTTTCTTTAACTTTTAAGAGCAATACATGCCATTTATTATGCGTGGATTAGAAGAGCCAACTTTTTTTCTATCCAGTTTCCTTTTATTAGTCACTGCCAATGCTTTTCTAAACAGAAAGTAAACTCATATTTTAAAAGATATGAAGCTAAGTGTACAACCTCGCACCCATCAGAATGACCATCATAACCAAATCAACAAAAAGCAAGTGCTGGAGAGGTTGTGGAGAAAAGGGAACCCTAGTGCACTGTTGCTGGGAATGCAGACTGGTGCAGCCACTGTGGAAAACAATGTGAAATTTCCTCAGAAAACTAAAAATGAAACTGCCTTTTGACGCAGCAATTTCACTACTGGAATTTTACCCTAAAAATCCTGAAACACCTATTCAAACAAACATATGCACCCCAGTGTTCATAGCAGCACAATTTACAATAGCCAAATGCTGGAAGCAACCTAAGTGCCCATCCGTAAATGAGTGGATAAAAAAATTATGGTACATTTCCACAATGGAATCCTATGCAGCAGAAAGAAAGAAGGAGCTCCTACCCTTTGCAGCAGCATGAATGGAACTGGAAAGCATTATGCTGAGTGAAATGAGCCGGGTGATTAAAGACAAACACCACATGATGTCACCTTTAACTGGAACCTAATCTACACAACAAACAAGCAAGTAAAATATAACCAGGGACATTGAAATAAAGAACGAACTAGCAGTAACCAGATAGGAGAAGGACAATGGGGGAAAATGGAGGAAAGGTTGCCAAGAAACATGTTAAAGGACCCATGGACAAAGCCAAAGGGGGATAGGATTGTGGGTGTCAGGCTGGGATGTGTGGGATGGTGGGGGGAATGGTGGTAGGGAAAGGGAGACAATCGTATTTGAACAACAATAACAATAAAGTATATATATATATATATATATATATATATATATATATGAAGATAAGTATGTGTTTAAATCATCTACTTATAAGGATGGAGTAAGAGGACATAGGATAAGTGCTTTGATAGACCCTCCAACTGTAATACAAATGGACTGCCATTAAACATAACAGCAAAACTTCACCTCTCTGGAGTTTACAACAGTTAAAAAAGCAAAACAAGAAAGGGCTCTTTATAAAAGCATGAACACAGTTTTTAAAAACCTTCACACTTTCTTTTGCAGAAAACATAAATTATATACTTTGCAACCAGCTGTAATTGTACGCAGAGGCAGATGGTCCAATTTACTCTATAGTACTATTGTACATATTGTTTGATGCACAAATTACTTATAATTTCTCGTAGTGTGTCTTTGCAGTTTGATATTTTTAAGCAGCACTCCACTGGCTTAAAAAGTTGTAGACTTTCAGAGAGCCTATTCTGAAAGGCTTTTTACCACTGCTGACTGTGCTTTTCCACATCATGGTTTACAATAGTCTACTTCATATGTTCCAAAAAGTAAACAGATTGCACAGAAGAAATGCACAGATTTCACAAAAGAACTTAGAAAAATTTTGATGACTGTTATATTCTGATTCTTAAAGTTCAATCTTTTAGCTGTGTCCATTGCAGAAGTGTATCCGCACCTCAAAAATCTGCCATGATCATAATTAGGAAAAGGAATTCATATCTTTACAGAGCACTTTATTTGGGTCAAGTATATTGGAAAAATGAACATAGAATTAGTAAAAGAAAACTCTTAATTTTCTCAAACCAAAGAGGAAAAACAAGCACCTAGATTACAATCAAAAGCTCACTTTTCCCATCATGAAACTGCAACGAGACTGAAAGAAACATGTTTTTCGAGTATGTGAATTTGTATTTTCTTAGATGTCAATGTGTTGAATCAAGAGAAGGAAAAGGAATAAATCTCTTTTCTCTCATCTAGTTCCTTGTGATTGCAAGGCAATGCCCCAGGGTGACTTCCTGTGTTAGTGTGAATCCTGTGTTTCCTTGGCTTTACAGGCCCTTGACCAGCCTGCACACCGCCTTTGTCACAAAGCACCACCATCCAGACTCAGTTACTCCTAATGGTGTTGGGTTCCACGTTGCTGATACTACAGCTTTTCTATTAGTCACGTGTCACTTAATAATGGGGATACATTCTGAGAAGTGCACTGCTAGGTGACTTTGTCATTATATGAACATCATACAGTATACTTACACAAACTTTATGGCATAGCCTATTACACATCTAGGCTATACAGCGTAGCCTATTGCTCCTAGGCTACAAATCAGTATAGCATGTTACTATACTGAAAGCTATAGGCAATTGTAATACAATGGTAACTGCTTATGTATCTAAACATATGTAAAGATAGAAAAGGTACAATAAAAACATGGTATAAACCACAAAAAATGGTACACCTATATAGGGCACTTACCATGAATAAAGCTTGCAGGACTGGTTATTCTGGGTGAGCCAGTAAGTGGTGAGTGAATGTGGAGGCCTAGGACATTATGGTGTACTACTGTAGACTTTACAACCATTGTACGTTAGGCTACATTAAGGGTATAAAAATAATTTATTTCTTTAATGATAAATTAATCTTAGCTTAATGTAAACTTTTTATTTCATAAACTCCAAAATTTTTTAAACATTTGACTCTTTTGTAATAACACAACTTGAAACATGAACACATTGTACAGCTATACAAAAATATTTTAGCTTTATTCTTTAAACTTCTTTTTAACTTTAAAAATGGTTATTTATCATTAATTTTTACTTTTAAAACTTTTTGGTTAAGAAGACTCAAACACACACATAAGCCTAGGCTTAGTTGGGTTCTGGACCCTCAGTATCACTGCCTCCCACTCTACATCACGTCCCACTAGAGGGTCTTCAGGACCAGTAGGAGGCATGGCAATGTCATCTCCTGTGGTAACAGTGCCTTCTTCTGGAACGCCTGCTGCAAGACCTGCCTGAGGCTCTTCTTCAGGAGGTGTCACTCTGCAGAAATATCCATGGTGGTTTGCTTGTTTACTTGTATTTTCTCAAAAATCATAGATTTGCTTGTAAGCAGATAGTTTTCCACCAGCATTCCTATGTTAATAAAAACCTTTCAGTATCGGGTCCACGTTTTCAAACATGTTAAGGAGCTTGTTGAAGTGTGCTGAAGCTCCTGCTAACCCATCAATGTGAATTTTCTCAGGGGAGTCTTCTCTTTCTTTCCCTGCAGTTTTCTTTTTTTCTTCCCCCTCTTCAGCTCTGCATTCTTATTCCAGTTCCAACAACTTTTCATTAGCTAATTCCTCAGGAACCACTTCTAGGGGCACCTCAATGCCATCCTCGACCACACTGAAGTTAAACTTGTTTGCCACCTCTAACACAGTCTCGATTTTTGCAACCCCTTCACCCTTGGAAAATTCTCGTAGTTATGGGAGATGATGACACTAGCAGCAGTTTTCAACCTTCTTTCATCTCATGGCACATATAAAATAATTACTAAAATTCCACAGCACACCAAAAATATAATTTTGGCCAATCTGACAAAAAAGATATAATTTTGATTTATTCACAGATGATGCTTATTATTATCTTGGCTGTTGTTATTTTATTTGACAAACTAAGGGAAAAAAGATCAGTGCCCTTTTCTAAAGAGTCAGATATTACACGTCTTAAAAATTCTTGCAGCACACCTGTTCAAAATTGCTGCATTAGGCAATAGCAATATTTTAGCTCCATTATAATCTTACAAAACCACCATTTGCTATGAGGTCCACCACTGACCAAAATATTATAATGTGGTGCATGACTGTATGTCCTCAAATGTTTGTATCCTAATTGTTTTCTATGATGATAGTTACAAATTATATGCGAAAACCCAATTGTAAAAGTTCTGTAAACAAATAATGAGTGAACTCTAAGTGATTTCCCTTGGTCTTTAAGGCTCAGTGAATTTTTCTTTGAAAATCTGGATAGGCTTAAATAAAGATCAATTCATTACAACACTGTATACCCCTGACACTAACCTTGCCCTTATGTTCTAACCACTATTTTATTCTGCTTTACATTTTGTGCATTCAAAAGACACTCTTTAGGAACCATCATTGCCTTCATATTTGCTCCACTGTAGGAGGTTTTTAATAGCATTGCACAGGAACAGAAATATAGAATAAGTTGACATAGTTACATTCAAGTATATAGATATTGTGACTGGTTTAACCTTTTGTATCAGATTTCAGTGATATTTTACATACCAGTTCATGACACATAGATTGCTTTTTCTAGTACACACATTTCTCTAAGCCTTAGATCCACAGATTGAGTTTTAGGCATGGCTTCTCAATTTGAATACACAATGACATTTTAAACTCAATTAAACCTACAAACTCTCTCATTCCCCAGATCACTCATCCTCCTAACTTTAATAGATCAGGAAGTACAACTACCAAACATCTAGTCTCCTAAGTGAAAAAATTGGACATCACCCTGCATTAGTTTGCCAGGGTTGTCAAAATAAGTACCATGGACTAGGTGGCTTAAATAAAATTTGGGAAGATATAAGTTAAAGGTCAAGGTGTTGGCATGGTTAGTTTTGTCTGAGGTTCCTTTGCATGGCTTATGAATGACTTCTTTTTCTGGTGTCTTCATAACATCTTCCTTCTGCACCTGTGTCCATGTTTCCTCTTCTGATAAGGACACCAGTCACAGTGGATTAGGACCCACCTTCATGACCTTGTTAAAGACCCTCTCCCCAAATACACTCATATTCTGAAGCAATAGTATTAAGATTTTAATATAAATTTGACATAAGACATTCTTAATCTCTCCTTCATTCTTAATCCTCCATTTTCAGTCAGTCACCAGGCTCTGTTGATTCTACTACTAACTACATCTCTAATATGCCTACTTTTCCCCATAACACTCTATTAACCTATTGATGACAGCATTAGATCTCTGCAGAACTCCTAGGCTCATCCCACTCCAATGACATCTCTGTGTGACACCTAGAATGATCTTTGTGAAGTCCAGACCTGATTAAATTACACTAGTACCTGTAGCAAGTAGTACCACTCACACATATGCCACCTCCAAGAGACCCACTTCAGATTGAAATATACACAGATTAAAAGTAAAGGGAAGGAAAAAGGTGTTTCATGCAAATGGAAAAGAAAGTTGGGATAGCAATACTTATATCCAACAAAATAGATTTTAAAACCAAGGCTATAGTCAGAGACAAAGAAAGACACTACATAATGAGAAAGGGAACAATCCAACAAGAGGATATAACCTTAGTAAACATTTGTGCACCCAACATAGGAGCACCTAAATTTGTAAAGCAAATCTTTACGGACATAAAGGGAGAGATCAACAGAAGTACAAGCCTAGAAAGGGATTAGAAATACAGTCATAGTTGGGGATCTAGAAAAAAAAGGATACAAAAAAATCAATGAATCCAAGAGCTGGTTCCTGGAAAAGATAAACAAGATTGACAATCTTTTAACCAGGCTCATCAAGAAAAAAATGACAGAGGACTCATAAAATCAGAAATGAAAGAGGAGAAGTAACAACTGACCACAAAAAATACAAAAAATTCTAAGAAAATATTATGAGCAGCAATATGCCAACAAGCTGGATAATGTGGAAGGAATGGATGAATTCCTAGAAACATACAATCTTCCAAAACTAAATCAGAAAGAATCATAGAATTTGAATAGACAAATTACCCGTAGTGAAATTGAAGCAATAATCAAAAAACAAAAGCCCTGGAATGAATGGCTTCACAGGTGAATTTTACCAAACAATCTGAAAAGAACTATCGCCTTTCTTTAAACTATTCCAAGAAATTCAAGAGGAGGGAAGGCTCTTTTAACCAGGCCAGCATTATCCTAATTCCAAAACCAGATAAAGATACTACCAAAAAAAAAAAAGAAAGAAAGAAGAGAAAATTATAGGCCAATATCCCTGATAAACATAGATGCTACAATCCTCAACAAAATATTAGCAAACCAAATGTGGCAATGCATCAAAAAGGCCATACACTGTGACCAAATGGGATATTTTCTGAGAATGGAAGGTTGGTACAATATTCACAAGTCAATAAACCACATAAACAAAGTGAAGGATAAAAACCACATGATCATATCAATAGATGCAGAAAAACCATTTGATAAGATCCAGCACCCATTTGTGACAAAAATTCTCAGCAAAGTGAGATTAGAGGGAACATGCCTCAACTTAATAAAGGCCATATATGACAAGTCCACCATCAGCATCATACTCAATAGGCAAAAACTACAAGTGTTCCCCTTAATATCAGGAACAAGACAGGGATGCCTGTTTTTACCTTTCTTATTTACACAGCACTGGAAGTCCTAGCCACAATCAGACAAAAAGAAGAAACAAAAGGAACACAAATTGGAAAGGAAAAAATAAAAGGCATAGAAATAATATTTTTATTTGTAGATGATATGTATGATACTGTATATAGAGAACCCCAAAGATTCTATGAAGAAACTACTAGAACTGGTAAATAAATTCAGCAAAGTAGCAGGATACAAAATTAATATTCAGAAATCAGTTGTATTTTTATATGACAATAATGAACTAACAGAAAGTGAAATTAAGAAAACAATTTCATTCACAATTGCTTCAAAAAGAATAAAATACCCAGGAATAAGCCTAAACAAGAATGTAAAAGACCAGTACTCAGAAAATTATAAGACACTGAATAAAGAAATTTAAGAAAATAAAAATAAGTGGGCATAAATCATTTTAATGGATAGGAAGAATTAAAATCATTAAAATGTTCATACTACCCAAAGCAATCTGTAGATTTAACACAATTACTATCAAGGTTCCGATGCTGTATTTCACAAAACACAAACAAATATTTCAAAAATTTATATGGAACCACAAAAGGCCCAACATAGCAACAGCATTAAATTAAACTAAGCAGACATATTTTCCTATCTTAAAAATAAAAGATGTAAGGAATTGATCTTTTCTCTCAAAAAAATAAAAACAGGGTTATCTAGCATCAGTCTGTGACTTGAATCAAAATATGTAACAAAGGAGAGGGGGAGGGAAATAACGTGGGAAAGAAGGGAAGGGGAAGTGAATGAACATGAATGAGGGACCCATGGACAGAACCAAGGGGAAGTGGGACTGAGGGTGGGAGGTGGGTGTGGGTGGGGTGGGGGGAAGTGGTGGTGGTAGGAAAATGGAGGCAACTGCATTTGAACATCAATTTAAGAAAGTAAAAAAATAATATGTTAATATACCAACTATAAATCATAAAGTTACCCTAACAATTATACTAATCACTGGGTTAAAATATTCTGGACAACAAATGAGAAAACAATAAGATAAATTTTATTATTAGAGGGGAGATGAGTTTAAGACTTGAATGAATATTTAGAAAGATTATTCTATTCTTTGAGTTTTGATCATTGTTTTCTTATCTTTTATCTATAGCTTTTTAATTACAATGTGCCTTTTCTATTAAGGAAAAAAATAACGTTCACTTAGTAAACTCTGAAATAATTTTACTTTGTGAGAGAGAAATCTTAAACAGTACAATAAATGGATATTGTAATAATATTTCCCACTGAAACTTCTTACCCTGTACAATTAGAGAAAAAAATGGAATGGGATCATTATCATTAATGCAGGTCAACATTTATCTGAGATTGTTTGTAAATACACATTGGCAGATCCCTAGGTTTGAGCTAAATCTAAGATTTAGTAAAATCTGACACCCTGAATGGTATATGTGCTATATCATTGGTAATGGCTGGGTTTTATTAACCTAATATTGTGATTGAAAATGTATGTAAGATTCAGCCTAACTTTTTAAAAATATTTTTAAAATTTTTTATTTATTTACTTTTGAGAGAGAGAGAGGGGAAGGGAGGAAGAGAGGGAGAGAAACATCCATGTGAAGTTGCCTCTTATGTGGTCCCACTGGGAACTGGCCTGCAGCCCAGGCATGTGACCTGACTGGGAATCAAACCACGACCCCTTGGTTCGCAGCCCTGGCTCAATCCACTGAGCTACACTAGGCAGGGCAGGTTCTGCCTAACTTTTATATAGAAGTTGTTTTGTATGTTTTAAGAGCAAACATTAGAACATTTTGCTTTAAAGTCATAACTTGAATTAATGAGTTTTTAACTTTACTCCTAAAAACAAATTTCAAAGACAAGCTACATTTCACTATGGACAATCTTTCAAATTAGCTAGTATAATCACTCTCATTTAAGCATATCAGAAGCCCTTAGTCTATCAGAATGCATGCCCTCTCTATTGTCTATTTATCACCATCAGTTAACAATCTCACCATGTTTTTTTCCTGCTTCTTTTCATGTGAAAATTTGCAGGCAAGACTCTTATGTTACACTCATGCTCACATTGTTTTGCTTGTGAAAGTGATCTTTCTGCTTAAATGCCAGGCTAAGTGGTCAAACAACCTGGTTAAAAGCATAAGCAGGTAATGACAGAATAAAAGATAAAATACTGAATCCTGAGACTCAATTTGTAATGAATCTATATCCCACATGCCAAAATCGTTTGGCCACCCATAGTTTAAGGGACCCAGGGGAATACTTCAAAGAGATAGATACAAGGGAGGATGAGTCTTTGAACTAGGAGTTCCTTTTTGAGTGGAAACACGGTTGCCAAAAAACCACAGATGTTCACCACATGAACAGGTGAAAAAATACTCCTCTTTCAAATATACTTATCAAAGTCTTTTCTGCCTTTCTGTAATTTCATTTTAAATAAGCCTTATTTTTCAGCTGTTCTCTGCTTAAAAACCCTAATAAGTAAAGACAGATTGTATGACTTCATTAACAATGGTGAGCCTGAATCTCAAGGCCTTTTCTGAGCCTTTTTCCTCAGCATATGTAATTTCCTAATTGCTGTTCTCTAAAGCAAGAACTGCAATTAGAAAAATGTTATCTGAGGACACAATTCAACTGAACGTTATTTGGCATTTCAATTTGTTTTCTAGCATTGAATCATTGTAATGGAAGTGCTACTTGAAAACATTTTTTTTTGTCAGAACCACCTGCAATCGAGTTTATGGTTAATCCACATGTATGGATTTCCTTTCTCCAATCTTCATCGGACCACAAGTATACTCATTACTGCCCAGGCGAAGTGGAAATGCCCTTATTAGCAATTATGCAAGAAGGCAGAACAGTAGTTCAGTTATTTACTTGTTAGCAGGCTGGTAGAATTAATAAGATGGTCTGTGGAAGATAAAAAATGACCGCAAATTCTTTGCAACTTTTTCTGAAATGTGGGGTTTTTACTCCTCTTCCCTTGAATCTGGGCTGGCCCCACTGAATTGTTGGGCCAATACGATATCACAGGAATGTTTAGGGACTTATAAGGCTAAGTTTTAAGATTTGCTGCTTCCATTTGGGCCTCTTGGAACACTTACTGAATGAAATCAGTTGCCAGCTTCTGAGGAGGTACATGCAGAATCTTTTTTAAATTTTTTAAAAATTTATTTATTTTAATTGTTGTTCAACTACAGTTTTCTGTCTTTTACTCCCATCCCAGTCCACCCCCCAGTGCTCCCCACCTCCCTCCCATTTCCACCCCCCTTAGTTTTTGTCCATGTGTCCTTTATACTTGTTCCTGTAAACCCTTCCCCTTTTTCCCTGAAATTCTTGGAGAGGCTTGTGTGAAGCACTGAAGCACCCAGATGACCCCCTCAGAGGTGACACTGACATGCCAGCTATGTGGGGGAGCCACCTTGGAGGTAAATCCTCCAGCCTCATTTGATCCACTCCAGCTGAGGGTACATCAAGTAGAAAACCCATCCCTGTTGAATCAAGCAAAAAAATGCAGATTTGTGAGCAAAATTAAGATCGCTGTCATTTTAAGTTGCTAAGGTTTGATGTGAGTAATAATGCAGCAGTAAGTAACCAGAACAATGGCCATGGGTTAAATGAGACTATGCAGAGGCAGGGTGTGTGCGGGGGAGATTTTAATTTTTCTTTTACTTATTTAATTTATTATTTTTTTTACTTTTATTATCTGTACACTTTAGTTTTTACATGATTTTCTTGTACCATTATTAATGAATGTTCTATGGACAATCTGTTAAACTCGAATTTTTTCTAAATTGCTTGCACTGATTTTCATGCCTTGAAGAGCACACTCCAATAGTTTCCTATAGGAAGTTCCTTTACAGAATTTCCTCTACTCTGATCATTAGTATTGGGAACTAAGAACATATATTAATCTTGCTAGAACAATATCACCATATAGGCTAGCAAATGCACAGAAAAGGAGAAAATAATGATGATAAAGGATGTTGCTAATGTAGTGAAAGAATGCTGGTTCCCTAAAACTCTCTTTCCCTACGCCAGTAGCTGACAATATCAACCACCTGGTTACTCAGAATCAATGGCAGGATTGTCATATTTGAGTCCTCTTATATCACTCAGAAATTGGTATTCAGTTCCCCATGGGTCCTATATACATCAGAGCTCATAACTGTTCACTTCTCTTTATTTATTGCAACCCCTGTGGGTTATCTTTTCTTCCTGTGTAACTACAATAATGGAACTTCCTAATTCCCTGTTTCTTCAATGTAACACATTACAAATGAGACGAGTGATCCTTTTAAAAGGAACGTTACACCTGTGTATAGTACTGAAAAATACACCAAAAAGCCCTACAGGTCTTCACAAGACTTGCTCTTCAAACATTTTGACCAGTTATCTCTGTTTTGATGATAGCTTTTGGTCACTCGGGCACTACAAGCCTCCTTTTCCCAATACAGAGACTTCTTGGATCCTCAAGGTGCAGGCTCCTCTGGCTTCCTAGAAATCTGTTCTCAACCCAGGTAATCCCACCCACTGAACAATCCAGGCCTATTCTCCTCCTCAAATCTCACTTGACATTGGTTTCTCCATAAAACTAACCACAGCTGAAATCACTCTGATGATATATTTATGGGTTACTTATTGTATATCCTCCCACCTTACCCAGTAGGTGAGTTTTCTAAGACTAGGGGACAGGTTTTTTGCTGTCTCAGAGCTGAGCAATATCCTATTTTAGTGATATTTCTCAAATCACAAGATTCACTCTTTTAAAAAATGTTTGCATTAATTTTTGTTAGATGAACAAATAAATAATTATTGTATTCCTTTCTATAATATGCTTATCAAGGAAATTTCAACCACGAAATAAGTATAATGCCAAAAATTCTCATTTAAATCTTCAGGAAACATAATTGTAAGAAATCTTTACTTTCCTTTGTAGATTGAAGAGATACACTAAATATATATACATATACACACATGTTTATATATACATATACCCACATGTGTATACATACATATACACACACATATACACATATATGTGCATATTTTTAAAAATTTTTACTAAGTTTATATTTATTAGGCAAAGATAATACAAAATGAGGCAGTCTCTTCACCTTAGACTGACTCTAATTTGCTGTTGCTTTTGTTGTTGTTTTTCAAATAGAAAAAGTCTAAATAGGTCTTTTTTTAAATTACTTCATAAGAAGTAAATGACATCACCAAGAAGAGAGAAAAACAAATCTCACAAATGGTAAATGATGTCAGTCTTTTTATTCTGACAATTTGAAAAGTGAAATAATTTTGCAATACAACCAAATCAGTTCTACAAAGAAATATGAAATGTGTATCCAATATTTTTCACTTAATTAAAGGTAAAACATTGGGAACATCAAATAAACATTCTGAGGGAGTTTAGAACATCAGAATGGGTTCCCGTGAGAATGAGAGGTCTTGTTCCCGAAGGCAGTGCTGCGTGCCGCAGTTTCGGTGCTGCAGGCCGAGGTGCCTCCCTACCAGGTGACTCATCCACAGAGGTTTCACATTCACGTGCAACTTTGTTCTAAACACTTACTTTTCGTTTCCAATAATGATTGGAAATTGTCAACTGAATTGGACTCTAAACTTTTTTTTAAAGATTTTATTTATTTATCTTTAGCGGGGAAGGGGAGGAGGAGAGAAATATTAATGTATGGTTGCCTCTCGTGCATCCCCCACTGGGAACTGGCCTGCAACCCAGGCATGTGCCCTGACTGGGAATTGAACCATGATCCTTTGGTTTGCAGGCCCGCGCTCAATCCACTGAGCTACACCAGCCAGGCTAAACTTTTTTTTTAACTCCTCTGATTAGAAGAATCTCTGCTATTAATATATACTTATCTTTTTTATAGAGATCTGAAGTAGAGAATTTGTTAAAATAGTGTTATTTCCATCTGGCATCTTTTAAATTTGTAGCAGTTAGGAATTGGTAAAACACAGATTTAGTAAGCCTCCACATTATTTCATCCCCCTGAAAAGCATAAACAAGTACATCAAGCAGCTTGAGAAAAAGTTTCAGCAGAGGTTTGTAACATTTGTAGTTATTGTTAGAAAATTATTTCAGTAACTGTGTTTATTGAATTTCCTTTTCTTAGATTAAATCGAGAGATGAGTCCATCTTTTTAAAAAATAAATCAGGCTATTACTAATAATAAGGATAAAACAAAATCAGAGTTATAGCTAACGATCATTAAATACCATGAGTCATGTACTACTAAATCTTTTTCAGTTAATTTCAATAATTAGATCCATTAGTTTAATCCTTGTAATAATTTGGCAGGGTATAGACTAGTTTTATACCCAGACAGTAGTGCTAAGAGATGTTGACTTACCTTACCCAGGTCCGGCAGCGATGGCATTGGGACCGAGGCCAGCGGCCTGACTCCTGAGCACAGGGTCCTGATCACTAGGCTGTGCTGCCTCCCTATGGAATTTTCAGGTCCTCAGCATGGGCAGGTCTGTCCACCACAGCACATTAGAAGATAATGATCTTTGGAGTTAAGCAAGCATGTTCAAATACCACTTCTGCTACATGCTATTTTTTTTTATCATTTTGAAGTTCCCTAACTTTTTTGAACTCTATTTTTCCTTCTTCAGTAAAAAACAAAGGTTTTCCCTAGGTCTTAAGAGATGCTATAAGAATGAAATATACTTACCTAATGAGATCTGTCCAGCATTGTGGTTGACATAATTTTATTGATTAGTAAATACTAATTTCCATTTATTACTTTTTTAATATGACAAGGACTATGTATAGAAATCTGCATGTGTGTCAGTCATCATATGCTATTTGAAAGAGTAGGAAGGCCAACAAATACTGTTTATTAAATTAGAGCTGACTTCCTAAATAATCTGAGTGAGAACCTGTCTCTAACAAGTTTGCCTCATAGGTTTCACTCTGGGATATTCACAGACAGTGTTCTCCATTTTATAAATATAAAATGTTTAATTTATATTCGGAACTGAGTTCAAGGTTGTAATAAATTATGATGGATAGCAGTTCTGAGTGAGTTATATTTAGGACATTCTGTGAGATGTGCAGGCTTTTCCATGCAGAATTGTGAATTCTTTAGAACATTTTGATGGTATTAATATGCCCTGCAAATATCTCCTTCAACCTTGTGTTTCTTCATGGTCACACTGGTTCACATTTAATTAACTAGTAATTTTGATGTTATAATGGACAATATGAATAATACATGGCTTTTGTATAGCATTAGCTTCGTTCAGGATTTTCAATTTTACCTCAACAGTATTTAACCAGTTGCAATTTTATAAGTATCTCCTTTTATTCAACTTACTTAGTTGCTTGTATATTTGACAGTGTACTTTTACAATTAGTCACCTTTTTCCTTAAGTTCATAGTAGATTTACTATTTTATTATTTTATGTTTCTTGAATACTTTTTTATTAAACATTGATTTGCTTTTGTCTTTAATACTTTTTCATCTCTCCATCCACTTATTTTGGCCATCTCTTTATATTATTTTATTTAAATGTGTAGGTCTATGATTTTAAATATTTACTTAGAATATAAAGGTGTTTACAGCGCAGGTCTTCACTGGAGAACTTCTTTAATTTTGCTTATATATAATGACACATAGTGTTTTTGACATATATCAGGCCAAGCAGTAGAAAACTGAGGTGTTTGTTTTCACTCTGCTATCAGGAATTTTTTTAAAAAAGAAGTTTGTGTGTTTAAGTTTTTGTTTGAATTTTTGGTAAATTCATGATGGTTAGAATTTTATTATTATTATTAAAGATTTTATTTACCTATTTTTAGACAGAGGGGAAGGGAAGGAAAAAGAGAGGGAGAGAAATATCAGTGTGTGGTTGCTTCTTGCATACCCTCTACCGGGGGCTTGGCCCACAACCCAGGCATGTGCCCTGACAAGGAATCGAACAAGTGACGCTGTGGCTCATTCAATCCACTAAGCTATACCACCCAGGGCTATTATTAGTATTTTTAAATAGACTTTGCTTTTGCCCTAGCTGGGTGGCTTAGTAGGTTAGAGCATTCTTCCATATACCAGTGGTCCCCAACATTTTGGGCACCTTGGACCAGTATAATGGAAGAATTGGGCAGGGGATGAGTTGAGGAGGAGTATGGGTTGAGGAAAAAAGGACAAGAGGCATAGCTCAGGTGAGCTTTTCTTGCTGCCTATTCTTAGCAGGCCGAGAGTTGGAGACCCATGCGCTTCACCAGAAAGGCTGTGTGTTTCATTCCCGGTCAGGGTATTTACCTAGATAGTGGGTTCAGTCAAGGTGCATACAGGAGGCAACCGATTGATGTTTCTCATATTGCTGCTCTTCTCCCCATTCCCCCCCTCTCCCTTCCTCTCTCTCTAAAATCAATGAACACATCCTGAGTGAGGATTAAAAAATAGACTTTAGTTTTTACAGCAATTTTAGGTTTTCAGCAAAACTGAGAAAAGGTATAGACTAGATTTTCCACATGGCCTTCTACCCACACATGCACAGCCCTTAACCAACATCCTCCACCAGAATGTACATTTGTTACAATCAGTGAACCTATACTGATACACCATTAGCAGTCAAAGACCAGCATTTACATTAAAATTCATATAAACTAACTTGTAATTTCCCTACATTATTGCCAGAGAATATAGTATATAATATTTCTACTTTTATATAATTTCTAATTGTATGAAGAATTGTCAGAATATATTTTCATGTTTCATGGGCATGGGAAGTGAAAGTACATTATTTATGATTAGGGCATAAAATATATTTGACAGTGTGTGTCTGTGTTTGTGTGTAAAAAGTAACCCAAACGGTCTGGTACTAGCATAAAAGTAGACACATACTTGTAGATCAATGAAATGGAATAGATCACCTAGAAATAAACCCATGCTTCTATGGTCAGTTAATACTTGACAAAGGGAACATGAGCACACAATGGAATAAAAACTGTTTCTTCAATAAACAGAGAACTGGACTGGCACATGCGAAAACAAAAAAGAAAGAAAGAAAAGAAAAAAAACAGACCAGCTAACACCATACACCAGAATAAATTTAAAATGGATAAAATTCTTAAATGTAAGTCCTGGTACCATAAAAACCCTAGGGAAAACATAGGCAATAAAATTTCAGATATCTCACATAGCAATATTTCTGTTGATATATCTCCTACAGCAAGGGAAATAAAGGGAAAAAAAAAACAAATGGAACTACATCAAATTCAAAAGCATGACTAAAGAAACCATCATCAAAATGTAAAGGGGATCAACTGTAAAGGGAGACATACCAACGATACATCAGGCAAAGGTTTAATCCACAAAATATATAAAGAACTCATGAGACTAAACAACAGGAAGACAAACGACCCAATTAAAAATGGCTATCATTAATCAACAAACAACAAGTGTTGGAGAGGATATGGAGAAAAGACAACCCTAGTGCACTGTTGGTGGGAATGCAGGCTGGTGCAGCCACTGTGTAAAATAGTATGGGCTCCTTAAAAAATTAAAAATGGAACTGCCTTTTGACCCAGTGATTCTACTGCTGGCAATATATACTAAGAACCCCAAAACACCGATTCAAAAAAATTATGCAGCCCTGTGTTCATAGTAGAACTATTTTTAATAGCCAAGATTTGGAAAGAGCCTAAGTGCTGAGCAGTAGATGAGTGGATCAAAAAACTGTGGTACATTTACACAATGAAATACTACACAGCAGAAAAAAGAAGGAATCCCTGCCTTTCATGATAGCATGGATGGAACTGAAGACTACTATACTAGGTGAAATAAGTCAGTCAGTGACAGATGAATATCATATGGTCTCACTTATAAGAAAATAAACTAATGAACAAAATAGAACCAGAGGCATAGAATCGTGGAACAGACTGACAGCTGTAAGAGGGGAGGGTGGAGGCAGGTAATGGTGAGAAGAAGGGGAAGGGACTTGTCAAAGAGCATACATGGACATGACAAAGGTGTAGGGATTGACTATGGAAGTGAGGGGCAGGCTACGTGGTGGGGGGCAAAAGGAGGAAACTAAGACAACTGTAAGAGCATAAACGATAAAACATTAAAACAAAAAAAAAGTTTGCAAATGAGACAAAGAGAATTTTATGTCTCCTCTATACATAACAATATTCCAAATGTTATTATTCTTCTTAATATATTTACTTATGTATATAGGTATTATATATATACATAATATATACATATATTATGTATATAGCTTATGTATACATAAGCTATAATAGACTAAGTTTGTTTCCTACAATTATTTTATTTATTCCATTTTATATATTTGAAAATATTTGCAATATGAATTCTGATTGATATATAAACTTCCTAATAATTCCCCATTGTGATTTTAATGGTTTATAAATTATCATTATGCACTTCTCTTTGCTTCATTTTATACTTTCTATATTAAATTTGACCTGTTATTACTGATATCATAATTGATTTCTTTTCATTTGCATTTACCAGATAGTTTTTGTTGTTGTTCACTTTGAAGTAATTGCATACCACATAGAAGGGGTTAGGATTTCTATTTTTGATAAATTATGATGGTATTTACTTTTTAAGACAAAGTTGTTGTAATCTGACTTATAAATACTGGTATATTAAATGCTTTTGTGCTTAGAAAATTTTATGTATTATAATATTTGCCTCTGGGGCTTGTTTTTATTATTTGGGTTAGTAATTCCCAGGGTCCTGTTCCTACCATCTGGGTCAGCTTTTCTGGTCCCTCCCTTGGTTTGGTGAATATCATTGCATGGTACAGTCATTCTTTACACTTTGAGTTATTGATTATTCCTCCTTTCATTGATGACGACTTGTTCTTGTCATTCATTTATCACTTGTTATTTTAATTATTCATTGGTTTACAGGGTTATAGCTAAGAATTGGGTAGAAATAACTCTACAATACCTCTGCCATTTTTAATGGCAGTTATGGTGCTCACTTTAATAAATGTTGTGTAGTTTTATCTTGGTTCCAACCGAATCACTGTTTCCTGGTGAGTGGTACAGAATGCGGCTCTGTGGAGAAGGTGGCCATCCCCAGTGACTGCTGTCGTGACCACAGAAGAAACAACAAAAAGTGAACAGACAAAAATATACAATAATTAACAAAATCAGCCCTGGCTGGCGTAGCTCAGTGGATTGAGCGCAGGCCTGTGAATCAAAGGATCGCGGTTCGATTCCTAGTCAGGGCACATGCCTGGGTTGTAGGCCAGTTCCCAGCAGGGGACACCTGAGAGGCAACCATACATTGATATTTCTCTCCCTCTCTCCTTCCCTTCCCCTCTAAAGATAAATAAATAAAATCTTTTAAAAAATCACTTACAAGATAATTGATATGTAAAGGAACATAAAGGAAGGCTATGGTATTCAAAAAAATGGTAAAAATTATAGGCAATTAGTGTTTAATACTTGACTAATCTGTGTCTCTTAATTTTACTGCTTATAGGCTATTTTTATTAGAGTAAAGGTTTCCCCCCCCCAGAAAACTGTATTTTATCTCGATTCTGCCATTTCTTAATCTTTGTTATGAAAAATTTGAAAACATAGAAATAGAACCCTATAATCAACACCCTTATCTATGTTACCATTACTCTCTTCAAATTGTATCAGTATTGAGGAACCCAGCTTCCCCATACAATCCCGCCAGGAGAAAATATGAGGGAATAAACTTAACAAAGAAAGTATGGAGCTATACACTGGAAATTATAAATTATTAATGAAGGAAATAAGTCAGACTGCTCTGCATTTTAATTAACTTTGTAACTGTTACTGAAATACTTTCCTATGCCTTGGCTACCTTATTTGTAAAATTGAATATTGATGACATTGTTCTTATCAGTGTGTGTGGGTACTGTTGGAAACACTTTTTAAAGTTTTATTCAAACAACTGTGGCACTAATATTTAAATCAATATAACTTCTGGGAAAACATTCACAAGACAATAACAGCCAATATTCAAGAAGGAAAGAAACTAAACTTGTATTTCTTTAATTAGTAATACAACAAGGGTTATAAAAATACTCATGGCACACAACTCAAGTGGGTGTGTTCCAGCACATTTCCCATAGACACTGGCAACTTGCATGCTCATTACCTCATCTCCTCCCACTACTATATGCCTTTTAAGGCCTCCTGCAAAACTGTTGTGCAAATTTGTTCTTGGTTATTAGTCAATTAACCTTTCTGTAAGAGAAGATGAAAATTTTTCAGTGATGATTAATCTTACTCCTCTGTACATATTATTTAGAATATTTTGCTTGTTACTATTATTTTTTAAATTCTCATTTTAAATGTATTATTAAGCCTTCTTTTTTTCAAATGACAAAAGCAAAGCTGGATGATCATTTAACAATGAAGCACCACCAGCTGGTCCTCCAGCCTGGTGAAAGTTACCATGTGTTCCCACTTCATCTTAACATAAACCTTAAATGTGAAAATAAAATTAACTTTCTGAACGTCTTTGGATATGAACCATAGCAAATAGCAACATTTTAATGCTATAACCAATCGTCAAGGACTTTCGGTGGGAAATGAAGGACATCAAGAAAAACTGATATAAATTAATTAGCTTAGCTCACTTATGTGACTTTCATTATCACTGTCTTCTGAAAGTGGTCATGCCATGCTTAAAATTTGAATGCATGCTTATTAAAGTTAAAAAAGATGAGTTCAACTATAAAGATACAGAAACAATAAAAAACTGCCTAGCTGATAATGAATAGTGTGCATTAAAAAGTATACTTTGGTCCTTTTAATGGTATGCCACACCTTTATTGCTTATCTTAGGACAATTCTGTTTTATATGGATCAGTGAATACTGTTTTTTAAAATTAATTCTAAAGTGTTGGTTCCCTTATTAACTTATAAATTACTTCACTGACTCACTTCTCACATACTCAGGAAAATTTTGGTTAATTTTAGATTTGACACTTTAAATCTTTAAGTGCTTCACCTACAGAATAAAAATATCCTATACTATAAAAATGCAATAAAATATTTAGGTAAGTTTTAGAAAATAATGAAATAAAATGTGTTAGACTCTATGAAGAATAATAAAAGCTCATTTTTTGCATTATTTAGTATTTTCATTCAGAGAATGAAGAGAGTTTTTTTGTGTGTGCTAAAGAGGAATTACAGCCACCAATTTGCTGGGAAGATTAAATAACCTAAGATCTGTGGAAAATGTGAAGTGCTAGGCAGAGAGAGGGTAACGTTCTGATCATTGCTCCCCCCTTCTAGTCCCTCCCTTCAGTAAACTGGAATGTCCTCTAAGCTTTGACCTAGGAAAGTGACCCCTTCCCATGACTGTTTCAGATTTATGTGACCTCTGCACTGCTCTGAGAAGTAAGAAAAAACAGTCTGGTCACTTTGTACGTAAGGCCACACTCGCTCTCATTTTCCCTCTCCTGTTTTGTTTCTCCAAGCCATTGGAAACTCGGGCAGCAAAGCGCAAAGCAGAAACAGGTGCTCCCTTCATTCTTCCTGCCCTTAGGAGGTAGGTCATGCTGCCTTTGAGGGTCCTCTGACAGGGGTGTGGGCGAACGAGCACAATTTTAACACCTAGCTGGCTCTTTGCACATAACTTTATAATATTTTATTTGATGAGAAAGAAATAGGAAATATTCTAGTACCTTGTGATAGCCTCTAGCTGAGAAAGAAGGCAAGAGGGCAGAAGATGATCTGGACTGGTATCATAGCAGAACACAAAACTGAAGGCTTCGATGGGAGGTGTGACCTCGGACAGGTGCTCTGAATGCTATGGAACACCGACTACCGTAAGTGGATAACTTAAATTGTCAGCACTCTTTAGTAATTAAATTATTCTTTGGATATTTCAAATGCTCTAGAATTTGTTTCTGAAAGATGAGACCATGAAAGTAGATAATTTTATCTTGCTAAATACCTTTAAGATGCAATTATTTTTAAACATTCACGTTTAAGTTGTTTGAAATTCAGAGCATCATTTTTTACTAATTAAGTTTATAAAATCTGACTATATTTTTTAACCATTGCTAAAGGCCTTTCCAGGGCCCTGTCACTAAATCTTCGCCCTCATCATTCCAAGCACCACTTGACAATTTTTCACTTGACACAAGTTCCCTGTGTGTAATCTGGCCCTGCCCAGGTTAGATCCTGCATTCATGCCTTGGTTTTTCTTGTTGTTGTTGTTGTTTGTTTTCCTCTTGTACTTTCCCAAAACAACTGAACTTGGAAGCTTAGTTTTCATGATTGAGTCTATGCTTTGCTCTTTTTGCTAAGCCATTGTTGTGATAACATTGCTCCAACTACTCTAAGACTTTTAATACTAGCACTCCAAATTCTGCCTTACCACCAACCTTTTACAATAATAACACTGACAATTATATAACACCGCTCTGAGTCATAATCATTACTACATGTTCTGAGGCTGGGACAGTTAAGAAACTAAAGCACAGAGTAATTAAATTATATTTCCAAAAATCACAGAACTGAGCATTAAGAAGAGCTTGGATTTGAATTTAGGTAGTCAAGGTCTCCAATCCATGGGGGAGACCACTCTGTGAATTGCCCAGTTCCCCTTGATTCATCATGTAACTTACTTCTAAACTCTTCATTTCCAAACCTCTCTGTTCATAGTTCCACTGGAATATCTATCTACCCATGATCTTTTCCAGAACTCTCTGACCTTCCTCTAGCTATGCTGTCAGTGGATATATGAGAGGCAAGTCAATTTCCTTATTTTAATTTGGTTTAGAAAGGGTTCTGTGAAATTATATATATAATTCCCTTGTGTTCAGTGAACTTGTTAGTGATAGAAGTTGGGAAGGAAAAGATGCCAGAGATTAAATTATCAGAAACAATGTTTTCTTTTTTGAACAGTACTACTTATACAATAAGACCACAGGACAATTATACTCCACTTTTTTTCCTCACCAAAATTCAATGTTAAAGTCCGTATTTTTAATAATATCCAAAAAGGCTTATGAAAGATGTTGATTTTTATAAGTAAGATCATTAGGCAAGTATGGAATTGGTTATAAATTGCTTGAACTTCTTACTTGTTTGGAGATGGCTCCATGTAACAGAGTAGAAAACAGTGGACCAAAATGTTCTTTCTACCTGGGGAAGTAAATGGGTGATTCAGAGTCAGGTGAGTCTTATAAGTATAATTATTTTAATTGACCAAGGTGGTAAAGGACATTGCAGGCCAAAACAGGTATAAGTGTACTAACAATTGAGTTAATTTTAGGGATCACTCATTATGTCAATTATTCATTTTAAGTATACAAGATCTCAGACCCTTTCTAGGTCCTTCATGATCACAAATCATAATCACAAATCATGTTTAGAATAATCACAAATTATTTAAATGAAGATATTATATCGCTATTTCACATATTGACATAAGTGAATTCAGAGAGGAGTGACACTCTTTTTAGAAATTATATACTTAGTGGTGGTTAGTCTGAGATTCAAATCTACAAATATTTATCTCCTAAGGCAATACACATTTCTCTAATCCAGAGAATACCTTGTGGTCTATGCCGAAGTGAGCCAAAATTAAGAGAGATGTTGATAGGGCTAAAGAATTAGACAGGGATCAGATTATGGAGTAAAAATAACACACAACAAAATTCTTCCAGTTTTGTAGAGGAAGATTAGAAAAGATACAGCTGGTTATTAGGATACTGAAATAGCTCAATCAATGGGTGGCTTAATAGCAACTAGAGTGACATTGAAGAAAGATAGAAGTGTCAGAAAGTAAAATCCAGAGGATTTAAACATCAATATGTCTTGTTGATTTTAATTCCCTAATTTGAGAATTAGGGAATTGTTTGGCTGTTGCAGTGGAAGAAGGGTAAGTGTTAGAAAATGAGTTCAGTGTAGAGACGTTTTCATTAGAGATGATAGGTTTGGAGTGAAAGCAAGAATGAGAGAGCATGATAGATAAAGAGACAGATGATAGATCAGATATAGATAGATGATAGATAGATGATAGAACAGTGAGAGAGAGAAAGAGAAAGAGAGTGAGCTTGAGATGTAAAGATTTCACCCTATTCCTTGACTTGTGGTTACTGAGCCCGCTCACCAATATCTGTTCCACAGAAGCAGTTAAAGTGGCCAGGCTAAAGTATACACTTTCTACCCTGTTCTGACCTGCACCCCTTGCCAACCTGCTGATCTTTTGACACCAGCAGACAAAATGGATTTAAGTAGCTCGTTAACTGACTACAAAATGAATACAGTTATACAATGCAATAATCTCATTCTGAATTTTTTCTATGAACACAAAGAATAACAGTCACCATTTATTTAATGTTTATCATCTTCAGACAGAATATTACAAGATTCTAACACATTATCTTATTGATTCCTATAAGACCCCATGAGGTCAGTTATATTATTATTCTTGCTTTGTAAATAAGAAATTGAAGCTTAAACAAGTTTAAGCCAATACCATAAACCAGAAATTAATAGAACTATTCTTCAAATCCAGCTGTTTGATTTCAAAGCCCAGGTGTTTAATATTATCCTAAAGTGCTTCTACAAATTCATCCTGAATCCAGTTGGATAATGCAAGATCACATCCACATCATCTATATTTTGATCAAATTCAAACTTTACAGAATTTCAGAACTTTTATGTGGGGCTTGTGCAAGAAGTTTAGCTTAGCTATTTCCCATTACTGTCTGAAACATGTCGATGCTGTAACTCCAAATGCACTCCAAATTCCATCAATCCCTGTTCTGCTCTTGAGCAGACCATGTTCTTTCACAAGCCCTTATCTTTGTTCAGGTGAAATATGGAGGTCTTCACATCCAACACCACTTGTTTTAAATGCCATCTCCTTGATGAAGAATTTCCTACACTTTTACCTACAAAGATTGTTTGATTCTACTTCTTTGCAGATATAGCATTTTGTATAAAACTTTGTTATCATATTCGCTTCATTGTTTTAAGATTTTATTTATTTATTTATTTTTAGAGAGAGGGGAAGGAAAGGGAAGGAGAAAGAGAGAGAATGAAACATCAATGTGTGGTTGCCTCTCATGCCCCCCCCCTACTGGGGACCTGGCCTGCAATCCAGGCATGTGCCCTGAGTGGGAATAGAACCAGTGACACTTTGGTTCCCAGGCCTATGCTCAATCCACTGAGCTGCACCAGCCAGGGCAATATTCACTTCATTTTTATTTGTGCTTTCATGTCCAAATCTTTCTCATGCACATTCCAGGAATCTTCACTTTATTCATTTCTGTGCTCAATTCAGGTACAGTGTCAGTCATTATGTTGTCAGTGAATCACAATTGCAGATGAAAAAGTTAAAGATGTTCTATTTGCTAAGAAATTGTGGGATTTATTTCTAATTTCTCTCCATTCATCTCTGAAATGGCAGTCACACCCACCTTGTGCGTGAGGAGGGTGAAACACACTGGTGGAAGCAGCTTCTAGAGCAGGTTGGAACAGGGCTCTGGACAGTGTGGTGAAAGGAAAGGTGTTCATATTGCTATCCTGCTCTTCATCAGTTGATCTTTGTCATTGCACATGTAGTGAAGGACTATCTTAGTTCTCTTGAAAGAATTTTCTAATAGAAGATTAAAATGGCTTGAAAGTACTTGAGTATTTTGAGAGGAAGGATTACTATCTGATAGAGAAAAAATAGATGAGAGTATAGATAGGAGAGATCAGAAGTACAGTGAGATTACCTTTGTCTTCTATTTAAAATAATGCAGTCACTGTCAACAATAGAGAATAATAACTTCAAAGATTTTGCAGTGCTCCCTCCGATTCTGACATACTTTGACAAACATTATGTTCTTAATTATTTGCCAGAGAGTAAAACATTAAGCACTGCTTTGGGATCAAATATTGAAGATAATAAAAAAAGAAGAAGGAAATTAACATTTAAAGTGCTTTTAAATAGCATATAAGTCCCTTCTTTAGGGGGAAATCATTATAGGACATACACGCACACATACTCTCAATGTTTTAAAGTATTAAATAATTTAAGACAACAAAAACTAAATAATATAAATTATGCAAAAATGATTGTAGATAAATTATTCAGTCAGACGCCATTAAAGAGTAAAATGGGATTAACATAAATTAAGAAAAAATTGGTTTGCAATAGCAATGCTAAAAAGTGAGTCATAAGTTACAAAATACTAACTGTATTTGGAATATTTGTATTATCTATTCAGACCAAGAGAATTTGCACAAATCAGAGATGTTTTTATAACTTAGTATTTTGAAAGGCAAAAGGAGAATGTCATGACGAGGCAAAGTTAGTCCTACAAAACGGAAGGTTTGGTTAGGCTGCAGCCTATGGGTGTGACTAGAGAGGCACTGACTCCTCAGACTAAGTGAAATATTTACTTGCTTTCCTGTTTGAAAAAGTTTATAATGAAAAATGATCAGCCTATGCACATTCTGCCTGCAAGTTATCACTTAATTCTTCTCCATGAATAGGTAACAAGTTCACATTTAACTAGTTAACACCTTGTGGCCAAAGCAAACAAAATAAAAATATGAAGTAGAATTTTCCTTTAAAAAATCCATGGAGAGAATTGTAGAATACAGGAGCTACATAAAAGTAGTAGAATTAGGATGTAGGATGTGGTAATAGGGCCCTGAAGGATGTTTGTAATCAATATCAATAAAGATTAATCTCCTACCCATAAGAGGTGTTGGTACCCCCTGAAACAAGCATAATTGGTCAGTCTTGGTGAAAGCTGACCAGTTCTTAAAGATGATGGTGAAATTCACATAAATTATCCCGAAAGCAGTTTCCATGGGGCCTTGTGATTCTAGATGATCCTCAAGGGATACACACACACACACACACACACACACACACACATACATATGTACATACATATATAATATATAAGAATATATACATCTATATATCTATATAGGGATATATAGATAAATGTGTATGTAGATATATATAGGGGTATCTATATAGATATATATAGATATATCTGTATCTATATAGATAATATACATATATGTATGCATGTCTTATATGTCTTATATATCTTATACCTTATATTACATACTATATATATATATATATTGTGTGTGTGTGTGTGTATATATATATATATATATATATATATATATATATATATATCTTATTGAACAAAATGGACTCCCCCTGAGGATGACCTAAGTTTTTTAAGCTCAAAGCTGATGCTAACAAAGCTATTAAGTCTGTGATAAATGAAAAAAAGAGATGTAGGAAAAATATCTGAACAATTATTATTTCATTATTACTTTAAAATTATTCTATCAACACTAAGAAAGTTCAAATGATTCCAAGAAGTGAGTTACTGACCTATTATATTCCCTACAAAACTAGGATATTTCTACATGAGCTGGAAACAAACATCTTTTCCTTTAGTTAAAGCGGTGTTAAACATTTCCCCTTAGGAATTTTAGCACCAGTAGAACATGTTTTTTAAATTAACTTTTTCATTAAATGCTTGTTTCCCTTGAAAAGAGAGCAGCTGTTAGTGCTGGCAGACTCCCCCCTCAAACTATGAGTGCGAATCAGAAACAATTTGTTTTGTGAATAATCTACAGTATGATGATTTGTCTACAAATATGTCACTGCCTGTTTACCTCAGTATGTGTCAGTTGGATTTAGCCCCTTATTTTCAGAGAAAAGAGTAAGGAAATCTTGACAGCATCCCTGCCTGCAGGTCTGGCACTAAAGCCTCTCCCTCAATGTCCTGTCGCCACTAAGAACCACAGGGAAGGAGAAGCCACACACTGTGCAGTGCGGGCTTCCCAGGACCAGGCCAGCTACAAAATTAGAGACCTGGGCTCTCACTGAGAGAGTAGAGAGCTGTTCACACACAGGAAGATCTGTCTGTACAGCACTTTGATTAAGTCTAGGAAGAACCTTAATAGACTGCCATTTACTAGAAACGAACCTTTTACAGACGAGTGTTGGGGGCATGGGGTTTGATATATTTCTTCTGCCAGCTCCCTCTATGCTGATCAGCTGATGCTGGCATTAAAAGAAGATCAAATAAAAGGCTTATTCAGCATTTACCAGATTTCCAGGAAGGAAAAAAAAACAAATGTCAGCTTTAGCTACTTATATATAAGTATATTCTTCTATATGTCAGCTTATATCACCCTGTGGGATGTATGATTCACCTTGTGTACTTAGTATTGTAATGAGCAAAGCTCCTTCCCATCATTAGGCACAGTTTTCTCCTTTGACACAGGCACTTGCACTATATTCACAAAATTGAACTGAGCAGGTGAACTCAAGAACTTCATTAGATTATTTCTATGGTTTGTGGGTTACTCAGAAAGGTCCTAACATTATTTTGTGACATGTGATAAATGTTCCCTTTCGTAGAATTCAGCAGCAGCACTAGTGTTCTGATAATTAAATTACTAATCTCTATTCCTTTTCCGAATGTTTGGGGGTTTTTTATGTTATTTTTTTTTCAAAACCAAGATGAAGAAAGGAAATGGCAAACTCAATACACAGGTGATTTAAAGTGCCAAACATGTTTCCATTCGCTACATGAATATATATTACAGATGCTTATTTATTAATGGCTCTGGATGTGTTTGGAAAATAAATTTCAAGATCAAGGGCAGTCCAAAGATATTTATCTCAAGCCTCAATTATGCAAGAAGCTAAAACCTGAGCAAAAATGCAAATGTTACTTATTTGACACTGAGACCATTTAAATACATATTATGTAAATTGGAACAGGGGCTCAAGAAGTCAGTACTACTTCTTCTTTAAAATGTAGTTGCAAAACTTCAAGTGTTACATTACACACAGAATTCTTCATGAGAAACAAGTCTTGCCTACCTAGCTGGACTGGTTTCTGCTCAAATACCATTGGAGTAGGAAAATAATAATGTAAAGAGACCCAAATTTTGTGGAGCATAGAGTATTCCTTTATCCCAACTTAAAACAAAATGTGCTGTGTAGAGACAGTAAAAACTTCTTTATTTCCTATATGTTATAAAATATCTATTGAAGATATAAGATACTGATAGATAAATAATTACAAATTAAATAATATTATGAGACAACATTTGAACAAAAATGATTCCCTCTCAATTTTTCTGTGATAGGAAAAGAGAAATACATAAAGTAACTAAAGTATATAGTAAACTTTTAGAAAAATTAAGCACAATGTGAGGTAGAGGGAAACATAAAACTCCATATAGGAGGGGGAGAGACAGGTGGATAAAGATGATGGGTTGAATAAACCCATTAATTTTTTGCTTTCAACTGACAAGAGAAAATAACTTTCAGAGTCATAAACTTACATGGAAAAAGAAAATGTATAGATAAAACAACTAGCTTTTCTGAATCTGGAATGGCAATAGATGTGGTGACTGACACAGAATATACAAGACAGCTGAATTTTCAACTGGCCTGGGGAAAGTGAAATACGCAGTTTATGCAACAGAACCACGGAAAGATGTAGAGATAGGTAGCACTGGATGCTTCTTCAAGTGGGAAAAGAGGTGGAGAGAAAACAGGAGAATTGTATGAAAGGTTGTTGAAGAAGCAGTTAGAAGCCCCCTAATCTCCCCATTACAGGTCTGTGAATGCTGCACTGAAGACCAAATGCCGGGCCCTTTGGTGAATGACTTGTGACTCTGCTGCTGTGAGTGCTGCTTCAGACAGAATGGTGTCAGGGATTTCCTTAGTTTACAGAAGGCCATTTTATTCAAGGTCTCACTTCTACTCTGGGTGGCCCACTCTAATGGCTAATCCATGCAGGCTGATAAAGGTCTAACTCTTTAAGCCAAAGTAAGGGTAATTCAGAAGGGCTGCTCTAGTTCCAGAGCTCTCTGTGGAGATAGCTGAGTATTCACTGGGACTATATCACAGTTCAACTTTTCCTTCTGCACAAATATCATTTCTTTCCCTCCTCTCTGTAGATACAGAAACCAAGGGATTGCCTGAAGAAACCTCCAGCACAATAATTCAATTTCAGAGCTTCTTTTCCAAAAACCTGACCTGCAATAATGGTTCTTCCTAATCCCCCAAGAAGACTGGTGACATATTCGTATCAGTCTGTAAAGCAAAGAGTCTTTCCTAGAAAGGGGAACAGTAGGGAGAGTTCAGGGCAGGAATTCTACACTTAAAGAAGTCAAATAAATGCACGTTTATACACCAGGCAGAGATGCAAACCTTTGCCCTTCACAGATTGTCTAGGGTATTTAGATAAAGCCTTCACTGTAGAATCTGAGCAGCCTAAGAGGAAAGACATTATATATATATACATACACACACATGCACACATTTAGGTAAAATGATACAACCAGTTGACCTTACAGTAAAACCTACAGTGAGCCCCATGACAGCAAAGAGCTTATAATAAGCTGTTCTGATGCTTTAGAAAAAAATGTGAGATAAATATGAGGTAGAAAAGACTTGAGGCCACCTCTCTGAAAATATATTTAAAAGGCAAAGATAGGGAAAATAAGAGATATTATAAGAAATACGGAGAAAAACTCTAGAAGGTCCAACATACAAATTCATGAAGTTCTCAAAAAAAAATAGAGCTGTAAAAAATGTAGAAAGAGGAAATTACCAATAAAATATTCAAGAAAAATTTTGTTTCCATATTAGAAGAACCAACAAAGTGTCTTGCAAAATATGTGAAAATGGACCCAAGCCAACTGATCTTATTATAAAAGAAAAATAATTCTACAAAAAAAATAATACACTGTCCTTAAAATGGGCTGCAGTAGAATGTACAAAGAGGTCTTTGAACTCTCAGTTTCCACCTTGGAAACCTAGATAGTGGCACAATGAAAATGTTAATGTCACTAAGATACAATTGGCAAAATTCAGCTAGACAAAGACCAGTTCCTTCAATAAATCAATGCTAGGATGATGGGAATAGCAAGACAATTGTTGAAAACAATTTCAATTTCTAGATATTGAAATCTACACTGTGTCAGTCTTCTTTGCTTGGATCTTTATTCTCACAAGCCAACTTACAAGAATAGAGATAATTGGGGAAGACTAAACATGACCTATTAGATATATTAAGCATATTTAACATATTGATTGTGTCAGTTATTGTGGTTCTTGTTAAAAAATAGCTCTTATCTACAATAGTATAGCTATATACAGAAATATTTATAATCAGTATCCTATTTTTGGGAATTTGCTTTAAAATTGTCCTGTCCTTTCCCTCCTCTCTTGACAAAAAAAGTACAAAGTAGTGTGAGTAAATGAAATAAGTTTGGCTGAAAGTCTATGGGCTCTAAAGCTGAGTGATGGGCAGAGAGGGCTCGGGCTATCATCCTTCCCTTTTTTATGTCCTTAAAATATAACAAACTTTACTTTTAAAATCTGAAGAGATGCTCAGCTAAATATTTAAGTGAAAAAAGATACAATGCCAGCATTTTTAGCAATACAAGATCTCAAAAACTTTACCTCACATGTTTTCCTGAAAGTGATTGGAGAAGCTGGGGCTTTAAGATGAGAAAATAAAGCAAAAAACATATATAGAATACTTGGGGTAGAGAATATAGAGAAAACAACAAAGAAAAGACTTAGATTCCTTTACGATGATTATATCACTTTGTACTTCCTGTGACTGTTTATACCAACAGAAAACACACACATGTACATATGCACACACACAGATAGATACCTACTTTCCCATTGCCCTCATAATAATTTGATGTCAGACTTTACTTAATCTTTTCTTTTGGCTCCTGCTAATTGAATGAAGGCAAAAAGTAGGATGTACTTGACAACACTACTTAGTGGTATCTGGAAAACAGATTCGTAGGAATCACAAAGCTCTCATGGGTTCTAGATGTTCTTCCAGACATAGACTGCACTGCTTCTTACACCCAAGAAGCACAGGTATGAACACCCTTCAAAATGCTAAGAAAAGAGCCTATGTACTCCCCTGTGGTAAGACTCTTGAATATAGGAATTTGATATTATTAGATGTGTCTTGACAACCTTCCTGCATTATTAAGGAGCAAACAATCAGCAATAGATTAAGCCATGTTAGACACAAATGTTAAAGTATTCCAGTGTTTTATAGTGATTTCCATTAAATAATAATTTTTCTAATTTCCAACTATGTTGTGGTGTGCTAAATTTAAAACCACATTCTTAGTGTTGGATTTTGTAATTTCTTTATAAATTTTGGATATTAAATCCTTATCAGATTCATTGGCAAATATGGTCCCCCATTCCATGGGTTCTCTTTTTATTTTGTTGATGACTTTTTAGTTTGATGTAGTCCCATTTGTTTATTTTTTATTTTGCTTCCCTTGCCTGAGGAGTTATATTTAATAAAATATTGTTATAAGCAATGCTTGAGATTTCACTGTCTATGTTTTCTCCCAGGATTTTAAGGTTTGGGGTCTAATATTTAAATCTCCAATCTATTTTGAATTTATTCTTGTGCATGGTATAACAAGGTAGACTAGTTTTATTTTTATGCAGGTATCTGTTCAATTTTCCCAACACCATTTATTGAATAAACTATCTTTAGTCCATTGTATGTGCTTGCTTCCTCTGTTGAATATTAATTGACTATAAACAAACAATCCAATTAAAAATGGGCAAAGGACCTGAATAAACACTTCTCCAAAGAGGACATACAGATGGTCAATAGAAATATGAAAAGATGCTCAACATCACTAATTCATTAGAGAAATGCAAATTAAAACCACAATGAGGTATCAATCTATACCAGTCAGAATGGCTATTATTAATAAATCAACAAACAAAAATGCTGGTGAGGATGTGAAGAAAGGGGAGCCCTTTTGCACTGTTGGTGGGAATGCAGATTGTTGCAGCCACTGTGGAAAGCAGTAGGGAGATACCTCAAAAAATTAAAAATGGATCTGCCTTTTGACCCAGAGATCTCACTCTGGGAATATATCCAAAGGAACACAAAACACTAATTTGAAAGAACATAAGCACACTTATGTCAATTGCAGCATTATTTATAATCACAAGATATGGAAGCAGCCCAAGTGTTTATCAGTAGATGAGTGGATAAAACAACTATGGAACATTCACAAATGGAACACTATTCAGCTGTAAAAAAAAGAAGAAAATTTTACTGTTTGTGACAACACGAATGGACCTGTAGAGCATTATGCTAAGTGAAATAAGCCAGTCAGAAAAAGACAAATACCGTATGAGTTTACTCATATGTAGAATCTAATGAACAAACTGAACTAACAAGTAAAATAGAGACAGACCCATAGACAAGAAGCAGAATGACAGCTATTGGCAGGGGTACCTTGGGGGAGGTGGAAGGATAAAGGAAAAAGGACTCATGGACATGAACAACGGTGTAGTAACTTGCAGGGTGGATGGGACATAAGAGGGCTAAATGGTAATAAAAAATACATTAAATTTATTTTAAATAAAAAATAAGATGTAGCGTAAAATTAAAAAAACATTTTCTATTTAAAATATTTTATTATTTGTTTTTAAAGAGAGGGGAAGGAAGAGAGAAAACAAGAAAAACAAACTTTGTTGTGAGAGAGAAACAAGACTGGTTGCCTCTGGTACACCCCTGACCAAGGTCCTAGTTCGCAACCCAGGCATGTGCCCTCACCGGGAATTGAACTGGTGATCTTTCAGTTTGCAGGCTTGTACTAGATCCACTGAGCCACACCAGCCAGGGCCTTCCTATCTGCATTTTAAAGTATTTTTTTACTTCAGAACTTTTAACAGTGCTATATCAGGCATTATATTTCCCAAACTTCTAATAAACAAGAAATGGATGTTACTTTTGTGATTTATACAGAGTAAATTTATTGAAAGAAGTAGTTGGGATGTCATTGAATTGCTTAGAAACCAATAGAACAACTCAGGAAAATGGGCAGGACAGAAGGCTACGTGTCTAAAACTGCCATTGAAATCACACCCTAGATCTTTCACAGAGAGGCCATTTGTCTCTGGTTCATTGGACAGCATCCATGAACCTGCTCCTGTTCAATGGTGCTCCTCCAGTATGGCTGCCGCTGGTTCTAGCTGTTCCTGCAAACTCAGCTGTCTTAAAATTCTGGGTATCATATGGAACCCTTGAGTTGCACTACTCCTGTAGTCCAATTATTCTTTGAGGGCCCTGATATTTGTGCTTTAATTAAAAATGAGAGTGACCAATAGGCCAAGCATTAATTGCACACCTATACCCTGGCTGCAAAAATGTTTGATAAAGCCACCCACCCAGACTGGTAAGAAAGACATGCTATGAATTCAGGGAAAGATTGCCAGTGTTGGCCAACCTGAAATATACAGATGTGTCCTATGGGCGTTTTGCAACTAATGTTGTGTATAAGAAAATATCTATATATTTTTTAATTTTAAAATCCAGTATCTTGTATGTAAGTAATGATTTAGGTCTATTAGTGCCAATTTCTCAATAAAGTAAAAATAATTTTTAAACAAAATATGTTCTAAGGGCTCCATGTATATTTTATATTAGGTAGTTAATTATAGAGAATTAGTAGCATAGATGGTAGGTAGAAAATAGATGGGAGGGCAAGAATAGTAGGGGAAATATAGAATCTAAAGAACTTGAGACACATGGACATTAACTAAAGGGGGGAATGGTGGGGGAGGGGTGTGCAGTGTTGAGGGGAATGAAGGGGGGAAATAGAATAACCATAATAGCATAATCAATAAAATATATTTAAAAAATAAAAAATAATTAAAAAAGAAGTTGATGAGTAGAAAAGTTGATGAGTTGAGTTGAAGAGTAGAAAAAATAAGATGATGCTTTTCTAGTCGGTACCACATGAATGCTTATCTAACACCACAAATGTTCTCTCGTTTATTGGTAAGAGTATTTACTTCACATCTTTGGAGATGTGAACAGTACACAAGATTTCAAAAGAGACATATTATGGCATGTGTGTACAATTAAATGCTACATAAACTAACTGCCTTAAAACTATATACTGCATCAAACTCTACCAACAGGATGACCTAAATTTAAGACTATTGAAATCTGGTTCCAGTCCGTCCCTTACAGAACCAGCTTACTTAGGTAACAAACGCATACCTTCATGAAAGTTCATAAGAAGCATATACATGAGAGTTTCAGCTCTCAAAAGTCCTAAAATAATAGAAATTTTCAAAAAACTGTCAGAATACCTAAGAAATATATGTCCATAAAGGTTCAAAAAATCAGATGAAGATTTGACATTGCAGAGTACCGAAGCTACTTCAGAATCTAAGCCCCAGTTTGTCAACTCCACGCAAAGGAACTCTGGCCTCTTTCCTTGCAACAGGCATTATAAAGGGACTTTCAAATTGTCTTTCTCCTTCCTCTGTGGCTTAAGTCACACCTGGTGGTCACAGCACCTAACATGTGCATTGCTGTGCTTAAGCCTAAACATACAATGTTGTGGTCGCAGTATAGGTATTTATTAATACTCCATGCAGAAAAAAGTTTTATAGTATAATACATTACAGTGATATAAATAGTAATTCATCAAAGACAAAATATGATTTTTATTATTCTAAGAAAATAATAGAACATATTTTAGAAATATCAATTGATGTGAAAATAAAATTAAATGCTTGAAATATGTACTATTTTAGAAATTCTTAAAATAATAGCAAAATTATATTGAAGTCTATAAAAATCACTTTAAAACTTTTAGTACTTAATTTGTTATGTTGGACCTAAATTTATTTTAGGTTGCTGAATCATGTAAATTGCAGTTCACTTTTTAGTTTCTGATTTCTATTAGTCTGTAAAAGGATTTTACATTTGCATTTAAATAGGAAGGAAATGTGATAAAGATTTCAATTAAAAGCCTGTCTGAGTTAATTCTTTTTTAATAGGAACAGTAAATATTTTTCAGTTGATGTAGCTCCTACCACAGGATCAGTTCACTGTTGTTTCTTTTTCTGGTTGTCAGTTGGTGTTCAATAAAAGATGCTATGCTACCTGCTCCTGCTATTTAAGAAGCATTCCTCATTTCTTTATTGATTTTTGAGGAACCAAAACAAATTTCTAAAGAGTACTTAAAAAAACTTGATGACAGAAGCTCACTGCATTAGTACAAAAGATACATAGCATGTATATGTGTGTACGTAAATATGAATATATGCACAATAATATGTGTGTGCAGATGAGTGTATATATAGATCTATATGCACCTAGAATACATTTTCATTCCAAAGTCATTGCTGATAAATTTGATGGTAAGAAAAAAAGGAAAAAAATATCTAATTTTGAAAGTTCAGCTAAGTCTTCAGAGTCTCATTTTCTTTATAGAAATAGGTTGTGTTCTCTAAAAAAATCCTTTAATTTGCCCTTATATATATTTATTAGCTCTTAAAGTAGAGGGAGATTTTGTAATAATAATAATACCAATCATAGTCTGACGTCCCTTAAACTTTTTTGCTTCTGAAGCTAACTCTTTGAAATTTGATGACTTACCAGTATCTGTTGTTTGGTTTTAGGCTCGTCCTCAGATTCTAAACAAAATCATTTAATTATGTAGAATTTATTTAAAATAATTCATCTTAAAATAATTTATACATATTTACCTGGTTCTAGCATGTTTGCTTTTTATTTTACTTTAGATATAGCTATGATTATCTAACTTATACTATTTTTCTTCACTTAGCTTCTAAGAAAATAGCTCGCTTTCTCTTTGAAAACCCTAAAAGCAGGACTGGACACTCTTTTCTAGCAGAAAAGGAATACAAGAATTTTCATAGAGAATTGAGGCATTTTGTTAGTGTACTCTGGCTTCTTGCTAGCAGAACACCACACGTCTGTGAATGAATAGACTGAGCCTCCTGTAACGCCAGCCAGGAGACGCCATCTTGACAGTTGTATTTTTTCATTCTCAGGTGTCTAGTTAAGGAAAACACAGGGGTCCAATTCAACCTTTAAAAATGTTATCTTTTGACTAGAAAGATTACTGCTTTGAGATGCAATGGGATTTTCCACAGCAAATTTAGCAGAGGATTATGCCTTTCACTACTCTCTGAAAAGAATGGGGTGAATGGATGGTGTAAATAGAAGATATTTTTTAGAGAAAATTTCTGTATAACTTACAATTTGTCTCTCTTGTTTCTACCAAAAATCTGTAAGGAAAGAAGGGGGTAGTTTAATTAGAGAAAGGTGCACATTATCATCAGAAATTGCTCCTTACCTCCCAAAAATATTTAGAGAATTTCAAGCGTTAAAGTAAATTATATTTCATCTCAATTTATTTTCAGCTGTTGCATTCAATTTTTTGTTATTATTAGAATCTATTTTCCCCACAGTATGTCTGTATTTTTAGGCAGTCTCTAAATTGCCTGCTTCATGGTTGATTTTTTTCCCAGCCATATTTAACCACTGATCACGGTGGAATTGATTAGAGTGACTGGAGCAATTCAAATCAGATAAGATGGCTGAGCTCACCAAACAAACCTTGCCGTGGTCTAGCAATTGTGTTCATAAAACTACAACGTAATCTATTGCAATAAGTTAGAAGTGTTGGGAACACAAACTCTAGAACTACCAATAATACAGTTTAAAGTATGCACAAATAGTACTTAAAATGTAACAAATAAATCTACATTCACATTTTGTCATAGACTTCATAAATACAAAATGCTTTGTTTATTTGATTTAATGCATTTTCTATCACTGCATGCGTGAAAGGTCTGTGACATGTTTAGCATGAACCAATGACACTTCAGATAAATAGCCAATAAACCAACAAGCATTTCTGACTCTGCTTTAGTGAAAGTCAGCAAGCTTTTAAATGAATATATTCAAATGATTGTTTAGATAATAGTTAAAAATGAAAAATTGTTAATTAAAGTTTATAGTTATCCAGAACACTTGCCACTTACATTTTTTGGGCTTGTAGTTTTATAATTATTTAAAAAGTATTCATTTTCCCTCAAAAATAATAGTAACTTTTCAAATTGTAATAAAACTACCTGGTTATTTCCTATTAATTATTAGCTATGAGTATGGCTGGGTCACTTTTAACCTATATAAAACAGAACAAAATTTTTAAGTCTTTTATCTACCTTGAATTTATTTTGGGGTGTGGTGTAAGTTAGTGCTCAAGTTTCATTTTTTGGCACATAGCTGTCCAGTTCTCACGATGGAATTCTATGCAGCAGAAAGAAAGAAGGAGCTCCTACCCTTTGCAACAGCATGGATGGAACTAGAAAGTATTATGCTGAGTGAAGTAAGCCAGGTGTTGAAAGACAAAAACCATATGATCTCACCTTTAACAGGAAGCTAAACAACAAAACAAACAAGCAAGCAAAAATAAAACAAAGACATTGAAATAGAGAACAGGCTGACAGTGACCAGAGGGGAGAGGAGAGGGAATTTTGGGGGAAAAAGGGGAAGTATTTACAGGAACTAGTATAAAGGACACATGGACAACAACTAAGGGAGGTTGGAAATGGGAGGGAGGTGGGGAGCACTGGGGGGTTGGAATGGGAGTAAAAAACAGAAAACTGTACTTGAACAATAATTAAATAAATTTTAAAAAATAATAAAAAATAAAAAGGACATTAAAAAAACAGAACAAAATTTTTATTCCTCTATTCTAATTTTTAAGCCAGCAACTACAGAAGTAAGTTTACTATGTGGGGATTCTGTTGGGTTGTCACAAACATACCGCCTTTTTTTCACAATTAGCATTACTGAAGCATGGATGCTTCACTCAGCACTTTGAAAAAGAGCTGCTGCTCCTAGTCATGTAAGTAGTAAATGACTTGTGGCAAGTTACAGATCTCTTCAAGTTTAGTTAGGAAATTCCATCTGGCTGATGTAGCTCAGTGGATTGAGCGCAGGCTTTCAGACTAAAGGATTGTGGATCGATTCTCAGTCAGGGCACATGCCTGAGTTGCAGGCCAGTTCCCAGCAGGGGATACAGGAGAGGCAACATTACATTGATATTTCTCTCCCTCTCTTCTTCCCTTTCCCTCTAAAGATAAATAAATAAAATCTTTAAAAGAAAAAAGAAAATTCCATGTTCAGTTTTTACATTAAGAAAATAAATATTCAGTCTAAACCTTATTACTTTTTATTTTCTTATCTTAGTCTTTGCTTATAAAAAATGAAAAGTCTTCTATGAAAAGAATCAAAGAGTGCTGTGGTAAATGTGAAACATCTTTAGGAACAGTATTTTAATCACTGCCTTCTTTTGGGATTTGTGTTTCTCTTTACTAAAAACTACTTCCTCTTTACATCCTCCATTGAGAGTATAGGTTTTGTCTACATTACTGTAAGATAATATACATTTGAAATGACATTTTTAAGAGACAGGTCTTCCATCAAGGATAAGTCTTTTATTTTTTATGTTTTTTTTCTGAATTTCAACTTGCTAATATTTTTTCAGGCATAGACTCCTCATGTTAAGCACTAATTAATGGAAGTGTAAAAATAAAACTATTCCTTTCAGTAGAGTTTTATTTGAAGTACCTGAATGCTTACTCATAGAACAATCTTTTGTTACCTCAGAGAAGACTTATAATGAAATGCTATCTCGTTGGTAGAGGGAGAGGTTGTCAAACCTTGTTAGATTTTATAGCCTAGGAGAAAAAAAGTAGAAAGTATTGCTAAAACATTGTTCAAAAATTTAAAATTAATTTTAATGTTACACACACACATATACATGCATTCAAAATTAGCATTGGCACTGAGCCCAATGGGAAAGCTTAGTGACATAATTCTTAAACACTATTTTATTTTCAAAATTATTTTTAAAAGCCACATTTCATTAGAGTTTTCTAGATTTCAAATAACCTGCTTTGTAATTCAAAAGTTACTGCAAATCCAAACAGCTGATGTTGTCTCCTACCTGTGCAAGATGAAAGTTAAGTCTAGGAAGTTGATGTGCATCTATCCAAAGTAATGATGCGAATTAGTGGTGAAGTCTAACTCAGGGTTACCAACTTCCAAGTTGTTACTTTATCCATAAATAAGTATAGGTTATTTTATAAAATTTATGAGAATCTGTAATATTTTATTTGTATAGAATTGATATTTATGAATATACATATATAGGCACCTAAACATATTAACCTCTATTACATATTTCATATTAACAATTTGAGAAAAAGGTAACAATTAAGTGCATAATAAAATGCAAAAAAGGAATGTAAAAATATGAAATTGAAACCTATATAATTTAGATCAATATGTTTATCATGACTTCATTGTATTGTAATGAAAATTTCAAAATTTTGTTAGCAGACAGTAGAAGATACTGGTCTTCAGGCTTTCAGTGGGGTCTGTGGCTAACATTTAAGTGGCATTAGTCAGTCAATGGTCACTCATATGGCTTAATTCTGTTCATATACGTATCTCAAATGTATATTTTTTAAATCTCTAAAATGGATTAATGTAGTTTGAAACTACAGATATCTTTAAAATAAGATTATCGGATAGTATGTGATCTTACAGATTTGAAAGTAGAGTTGCTCATAGGTATGTGTCTCTGGGAATGACGTAGAAGTATCAAACAAGACTGTTGATCAACCTCGCTTTTATATAGCAATCTTAATACTTTACTAATGGTGAAGAAGCTATCTATAATGCTTAGAAACAAAACCCAACAAGGATACAGTCAGTAGAAATTGTTTGGAGTTATGTTTCATGACTGTTAATTCTTCAAAGCTCAGTGTAATATTTTTTGTGTGTTTCACTTAAAAACAACTGCTTATTTCCTCTAAATCAAACAGAAATATAGAATCATGATAAATATTGGGAAGCTACAGATTTAAGACAATGACTGAGTCTGATTTAGCAAGCAGTTTAATATTCATAGCAGTTAGGAAGCTTGAAAATAAGTTTTTTTGAATGCTACTCAATTTATACCTGAAACTGACAGCTAGGATAGAAACATAGGAAAAGAAATTGAAAACTGCTATGTTGAGTTATTCTGTAATAAAAATTATAAGTATCTAGTGAGAATAGTAGAAGGCAATGTGAGATGAAATATGTCTTCTATGTGTTTGAAAATGACTACAATTTACTCACTTAAGATCTATATGTTGTCTTGACTGCAACCAATATCATTTGCTTATAGAAATTATAGCCTTTTCAGTTTATTATAAAGACTATGAATATAGTTTTCAGTACCATATGTCTGTGGCTCTCTATATGTCATAAAATATAAGAAAATAATGCCCTCTTAAAATATAGATTTTGAATAAAACAATAAAATGTAAAAATATTAATCATTTTGTTAAGATGATTTTTAAAATTATTGCATACATGTTATGTATACAGATTCATAAATACACAAAATTATGATAGGTAATTATCTTGAAACTTTCTTCTTTTTCTATTCTAAATTTCTATATTTTGAATGTATACTACTCAGTTGAAAAATTAATCTGCATCTCCATTACATGAGTATTTAATAATAATGTAGCTATTAAAGCACACTATAGTATTAACTGGTACAGAATGGAAAGTGAAGCATGAGGAAATCTAATAATTAAAATAAAATGTTAATGTTGTCATGTGCCCCCCCCCCTGAAGATTTCCCTGCAAACCCCTTGGGAAGTTCAACACCACCTCCTCTGGGACACCTGGTCTATAGCAAGAGTGTGCAACTCTCCAAATGTCAACGTGTAATTCAGAGGGCATCTGGGTCAGCACCAAAGCAGTCCACTCTGGGGAAGAATATCCTAAAGTGATACCAGGTCTCTGAAAAGGAGAGTAAACGCTCCTCCATTTTTTAAGAAGGAAGAGTTATTAAATTGACTGTTTAGGTAAATACACTGATTATGTCAGTGTTTTGTACATGTAGCCTGCATCCTTTATTTCAGTCCTCTCATGCGATGGTAAACACCCCTCTTATTGGGCAGTTTATACCTGTGGAACAGTCACATTTTAATTATTAGCATAAAAAGTAACAAGTCCATTTGGGCTTGTTATACTATATAATATTGGGCTTGTTTATATTATATAATAAAGATAACTATATGAGCATAATCCTTCAATATATACAAGAGCTGTCAGTTGAAAAGTAAACATTTTCTATTGTATATTTTTATACAATAGAATAAAAATGTCTAAAGAATATTCTCTAAAGAATATTTCCCCATTTTTGATACATTTTATGCTGCTGGCCAAGATTTAAGTCCCTAATGGTTAGGACACCCTTAAGATAAATTGCTAATTAAAATAAACAGGATTATAAAGTCATTTCAGATTTCCACTGAGTAACTCAGGGCATATTTTACGTGTGTGTCCTAATCCAGCGGTCCCCAACCTTTCTGACACCAGGAGCCAGTTTCACGGAACTGGCAGTTTTTCCATGGGCTGGGGTTGAGGGGATGGTTTTGGGATGATTCAAGCACATACCTTCAAGCTCACCTCTTGCTGTGCCGCTGGGGTTCCTAACAGGGCAGAACCAGTACCTGTCCAGGGCTCAGAAACTGGGGGTCCCTGTCTTAAGCAGTAGTTTCTGAACTTTAATACATTCTGATCCAGAATTCTGTGTTTCTAATAAGATCTCACATGATATAAATGTGGTTGGTCCATGAATCACAATTTGAGCAGCAAGATCCTGTCTGAGAAATAATTGATGAAATCCCAAGATCCTAATCAATGTTTACCAGCGGCAGTTGTGTCTGCTCAGTGCAGTGTTACACAGTCAGGTTGCATGCCATGGCTGCATTATTTTATCCAGTAAAGGTGAAAATAATAGACTTTCCCAAAGGATTACAGTTTTATCATAGAATTGAAAAAATAATGAAATGTGAAACCCCATCTCAGAATAATTGTATTGGAAATTGGTGAAATTAATAATGGGAAAAATCAAGAGGAATGATAGGATTTTAATGAGAACACATTGTAGCATAATATAACTGTGACTTTTATTTTTATTTTTGGCTCCTTTGAATCATCAAAATTGTTAAAAATGATCTGAAAACTTTCAGAACAATGAGTATATAATTTATCAAGAAAAAGCATGACCTGGCTGCTGTGGCTTAGTGGATTGAGTGCCAGCTGGCCAATCAAGGGGCCACTAGTTCCATTCCCAGTTAGGACATATGCCTGGGTGGCAGGCCACATCCCCAGTGTGGGGGCACACGAGATATTCCATTCCCTTTCTTTCTCTTTACCTTTGCCTCCCTCTAAAAATAAATTAAAAAAAATATTTTTTAAAAATGACATTTTCAGCAACTTAGAGCACAAGGAGCCTCCACATTGGCCTAGATGGTGGCCAGGGGTCAGGAGGGAGGAGTATTTATACTGAGTGCACCAAAAACTAAAAAGATGAATGGATAGGGACCAAGTGCACCAAAAGCTAAAAAGACAATTGGATAGGGGGGAAAGCCCTCCTCTCCCTCTTCCTATCCCTACAAGAATCTCAGGCTTCAGCAGAAGACTGAGATGACCCTTGAGATGGGTGTCCATCACTCTTCCAGGTTGTGTGGCACCTGAATAAAACCTCTTACCTTTTGCACCAGCACCTGCCTCATGGATTTGGCTTTGATTGTGGCAGGCAGCTGAACCTCCCTTATGCTGAGTTACAGTTAAACCAAATGTGTAATAGCTTTTCTCCTCCAATTTCTGTCTGAAATGCTGAGGGCAGACAATGGCAGGAGTTAGGCAGTAAAAGGAGGCTCAAGGGTTTTGTACTGCCATTTGCCTTTGCTGGTAACAAAAATAGACATGAGAGGAACACACACGTAAGGTTACAGCAAATAGAACAATAAGAAAATAGTTACTGGGGAATTCACAGACATGTTTGTTCAGCAGAATGAGTGTGAATTAATTTTTTTGTTTTTATTCAATATTTAAACTAGCAAATTTTATGTTTTTTTAAATCCAGATTTCCAGTTTCTCTTGGAAAATCTAATAACACCAGAACTTAATTTCCACATTTCAAGAGTTGTCAAGATCTGAGTAACAGCTGTTCTTTTTACAAAGGACATAAACTGTCCAAATCGACACAATTTCCACCACTGTTTTTCATTTTTTGAACATCACAATGGAGTGTTGGTTGCCATTTAATGCTATCCTCATTTAGCTGTTCTTCTTATAGTATGGAAATATTAGCTGTACATATGTGTCTGTCAAAAGAGGAAAGACAAAAGACAGACCCAAAGACTGCATATTTTTAAAAATGAGAACAAACATATTTTGTTGTGGTCCATGTTATTCCTTTACATTAAATGCAGGTATAGAATATGCATTTTAATTTGTAACCTAGTCTGAGGCAAATATATATTTTTGGTTTTTATGCCTTTCTGAGACATTTCTCAAAATTTTTTTGCTCTGAGCTTAAGGATTTTCCCCGATGGTGATCATAGTGGCTCTGCCAGCCAAATATTTAGGAAGGCAGATTCTAAGCTTTCTAAAAACAATATATAAAAACACAATTATTATCTGTTAAAAACTTGAAGTAGACCTTAGAAATTATTATGTCTTTACTGAGTCATATCATTCAATCTTAAGAATTAGGTATACGATTGTTTCACCCTTTTAATGATGTAGAAACTAGGGCTCCAAAAAAAAGTAGTAAGCTCAAGGTCAATATAGTTATTATCTAAGGTAACTGGTACCAGTATTGTGGTTGATGCCCCTTTACATTCTCTTGAAATCTGGACTGTACTGCCTCCATAATTTAAGAGACTAAGTTGTTCCCCCCAAGTTCCAACAAATAAAAATATTCTCAAAACTAATGTGCTTGGTATCAATATGCTAAAAATTAATGTGTTAACATCCTTCTCTTCAAATTTAGGCACCAATGTATTTACTATCTTCCAAGTTGTAGTTTCCTTGTTACCTTGAGAAGGCCAGGGTCATTCCTGAAATTTTGAAGCTTGTAATTCTGCCTTTGAACCTCAGTAATACTTTCCGCCTGCTTTTGAGACACTTACTATATGGCATTGGTGTCATTTTCATAATAACTTTGTCTTTCTTCATACAATTTTATGAGTAAGTTCCTTGAGAACTTATTTTTATGCCTAGCTGTGCCTTTCACAGTGTCTTGAAGAGTACTGAATTTAACAGAATATTGAATCTGCTTAACAGTAGTGGTTGATGTTGAGGAAGTCCCTGAAGGCTACTCAGTAGAGTGAAAAATTGAAAACCCTGCATATTAGCTTGTGGTAAGAGTACTCTCATTTGAAACTTGGCAGGAACTGAAATCTCCTTGTTGGTTTTGCTTTGTTTGCTACATATCTTTCCTAATGAGAAATAAAATTGCCCATCCTACTTCACATACTATGGGCTGAATGGCTTTGATAGGACTATATAATCTTCTAAGGATAAGATTCTAAGTAAGACTTGAGCTCAGTAGTGCAATGAGAAGAAGAAATATCTGGATATTGGCATAGTCTCCAACAGAGCTCACTCATGTTTGCTTCACAAGCAGGCGGTGAGTGTCTGTGGATTTTAAAATTCAGTCACATATCATTCTTTGATAAGTGTTGGAATATACCACTCAGCCTGCAGTATTTTATAAAGTATTTTGTCAGCATATTAGTTGGCATCAGTCTCCAAATAGCAAGGAAACAAATGAATGTTTCTAGCGCAAGTCTTAAACTTCAGCCATAATGGCAAAAATTTTGGGTCATTTATCTCCACGGGAAACATTTACATTGCCCTGCAGCACTGAAATCACATCTAAATGCAACTGCAAAGCTCTTTAGGAAAAGTAAAGTGAAACAATCCATTGCTGGGGTCGGGGTAGGAGAAGACACTGTTTGAATTATCCTCTCATCTCCAGGTCATAGCCAGACTTGAAGTTTTGGCTGCAGAATGTGTGCACAGCATGGTTTTTCGCTATGATCTCTAGTGAGTTTTTGAACACTTGTAATCTGTCCATGGGAATCTTTTCCTGAGGCTCAGTATTAAGAACACTTCATAAAGGAAAATAGTTGCAAGGTAGTGTCACTCTTATTTGACTCACTCCTAAACAGTTGGTATTGTAGCCGATAGGAGTCTACCTTCCAGAGAGCAGGCTTTCAGGTTTTGCTTTTGTAATCTGAGTTTAGATCCCTCAGGCACTCAGCGTGTTGGCAATCCCCTATAAGAGGGTATCAGCAGGGGACAAACTGAAGTAAAGCGGATTGTATCTAACAGAGCCCCTTAAATAAGTTGTTCAATTGATGGGAGAGGTAGGAAGCCTTCTAAGGGTGATTAATTCGAAGGACCTAAACTGGTTGTGCAGTTTTAAATGATTCTTGTCTCCTATTATTTTCCTGAAGAATACTCAAAAATGAGTTCTGGAAAAAGAAGTTTTTTTTAAAGGTTTAAACATTTGCAGTCCTGTGTTATTAAATAATTTACCTAAAGGCACTTCTCAAAATTAAATCTAAAGTGGACAGGAGAATACCTATCAGTGCTTGTTCTATCCTGTTAATTGCCCGGGTCCCACCATGGAGATGCTGATTCTGTAGTTTCTTAGCTAGAGCCTAGGAAATTGAATTTGTAACCAGCATTGCAGGTATTCATGATGCAGATCATTCAAGCTTGAGTGTTAGTAAAAGGAAACTCAAAGAAAAGATAGGAATGAGCTCTCTAATTGAGCCGTCCCCCTACTTATCTACATAGACTTAACCTTTGGTCAGGAAGTTGGAGCAAATAGCACTTTAACCAGAGAACCAGAAGGATGTCAGCTAAGGTTTGAAGTAGAAAATGAAACAACTAAAGCTCCCTGGTTGGAAGTTTCCCTAGAAAGTAGACTTCAAAGTATTGAAGGAAAAATTACTCAAGTATTTGCCCATATCCCTGTCCATGATTGGTTTCAAACAATCTCTTTTCAAGTAAGTATACAATTTTTTCTACTCCTTTCAATAAATGATCTATCAAAGTGATTTTTAATCACATTTAAAAATTGTGTAAATTTATTTTAGTAAAAAAAACAACTTAAGTCTAAATCATGCTTATAATTAGATCTAGTGGAAAATCATACACAAATGTTTAATATATTTTTTCTAAATTTTATACTTCTGATCCTATCTAAGATTATTAGACATTATAGTGTTCTTGCAGAAAATAAATTATAAATAGTGCATTATACACTGGTTTGCTTTAAAAAGGAAATGCCTTTAAAAATCATACTGTATATATCTTATAGACTTCCAAATTTTTAGATTATTTAAAATTTTGGACTTCAGTGATTAATATTTATCTACTCATAACTCCATTGATGATGCCTTTTGTCACTCCTTATTGCGTGCCTTTCCATGTGTTAACACTATCTGCTTACCCTGTAATGAACACTGGTTCTTCATGCTTGAAACTGACTGTGGGTTTGACTTTTCTTGCAAGTCCCCCCATCTGCCACAAATGAAAGTAAACACTACCAAGACATGATCTGCTTGGGGAGGAGAGGTAGCCGATCCCTCAAAAGGGAAGGCCCTTGAGCAGTGGTCAGCTTCTCAGGGAAAAAGGCCTTGAGTCCCTTCCTCCAGGGGCTTTTATTGGGTTGTAATACACAGGAATACAGGGCAGCAAGGATCAAACAGTAAATAACATTTCAAAGAAATCTGAGGGCTTAGACTGAGTCAGTGTCTGTCAGGAAGGGAATTTTGCAGTAACTTTAGGGTTTCCTGCTCGGACCCTTAACATATGAATGAAAGCACTCTTAGCAAAGCAGGTTTCACAGAACTTTAAGGAATTCTTTCTTATGCCAGATTTACCCTGGATACCACTCTAGCAAGGCAAGGAGCTGCACTGCCTCCCCATCACAGGTTTTCAGGCTTAGGTGTATTAGATCCAGGAAGCGCTTCTCCCAGAGGACATGGGGACTTGGGCTATGTCACATAGCTGGGGGACAACAATCCATTGCTTGCTCTTTGTTGCAGCCCCCCCCCCCCAGTCCTTCCATGATGGCCTCCCAAGTGATCAAGTCTGGCTTAGGTTGCTCCTCACTGTGAGGAGGCTTACCTGTTTCTGACTTCCGACCATGCTTTGGGGGCAGGGAGGAAACTGAGGCAGCATTTGCTACCAGAGACAAGCTTTGTCTCCTGCGGCTCACATTCCAGAGGTCACTCACTCATCCTTAGACATGGGGGGTAGAGTTACAGTTCCTGAAAACAGGCACAGCTGTCCACAACAACTGACAACATCTCCTTGAGACAGTCCCACCTTTCTATGTATCTACTAATTATAACTCTAATTTAAATGCTGAATTGTAGGTTGAGAATAAAATATACCTTTTTAAAATACAAAAATATTCAATGACCTTTTGGAAAAGCTTAATGTTTTAAACACTTAGGTGATTTATTTATTTATGCTAATGCTATGATTAAAGTTTAAAGAAATGTAAGAGATGGGGAGGTTGAACAATTGATTCAGTTAATAGATATGATGTTTTGGATGTGTCTGTTTGGCTAGGCTATAGTCCCTTGTTATTCCATCACACACTATTTGGGTGTTGCTGGAAAGGGATTTTTTTGCAGCTTCAATTACAATCTCTGATTGATTTACTTTACTTGAAGAAAATTATTTTAGATATTCTTGGTAGGTTTGCCTTAATCAGTTGGAAGGGCTGGAAAGCCAGACTGTGACTTTCTTAAGAAAAAAGAAACAATTCCACATTCCATGTAGATGACGGCTTTGATCTCTGTTGGTGGAATGGTGTACATTTCATGATCTTTCTTTTGGACTACCTGCTCCATTGATTTTGAGTTTTCTTAGCTAGTTAGTTTCCAAAGCACATAGAGAATTACTTTGTAAGAAATCTCAGAATATAAACCTTAATATAAGAAATAAATCAATAAGCCCTGGCTGGTGTAGCTCAGTGAATTGAGCACAGGCCTGCAAACCAAAAGATTGCGGTTCGATTCCCAGTCAGGGCACATGCCTGGGTTGCAGGCCAGTTCCCAGGAGGGGCCAGTTCCCAGCAGGGGTTGCATGAGAAGAAATAAATCAATAAATCATAATATAAATTCAAAGTATCTCTGTCTCTTTGTGTGTAAATGTGTGCAGGCAGGGAAGTACTTATATGAGACTAGTAGAAAAACTTTTAACAAAATTTGCAGTACTATTAAACCATATAAAGTAACTTTAGAAACAACATGTCCAGATAAACATTTATAAATAGGGCTACTTACATGTATTTTTAAAATTTTTTATTATTTTAATATATTTTATTGATTATGCCATTGTAGTTGTCCCATTTACCCCTTCGTTCCCCTCCTCCCTGTATACCTCCTCCCCCACCCCCTTTAGTTCATGTCCATGTGTCACAAGTTCTTTAGATTCTATATCTCCCATACTATTCTTGCCCTCCCCCCATCTATTTTCTACCTACCTACCATCTGTGCTACTTATTCTCTGTACCTTTCCCCCCTTTTCTTCCTCCCACTCCCCCATTGCTAACCCTCCATGTGATCTCTATTTCTATGGCTCTGCTCCTGTTTTCTGTGTCCGCTTAGTTTGCTTTTGTTTTAGGTGTGGTTGTTAATAACTGTGAGTTTGCTGTCCTTGCACTGTTTGTATTTTTCATCTTCATTTTCTTAGATAAGTCCTTTTAACATTTCATATAATAAGGGCTTGGTGATGATGAACTCCTTTAACTTGACTTTATCTGAGAAGCACTTTATCTGTCCTTCCATTCTAAATGAAAGCTTTGCTGCATAGATCAATCTTGGATGTAGGTCTTTGGTTTTAATGACTTGGAATACTTCTTTCCAGCCCCTTCTTGCCTGTAAGGTCTCTTTTGAGAAATCCGCTGACATTCTGATGGGAACTCCTTTGTAGGTGACTCTCCTCTTATCTCTTGCTGCTTCTAGAATTCTCTCCTTCATTTTAATCTTGGCTAATGTAATTATGATGTGCCCTGGTGTGTTCCTTTTTGGGTCCACCTTCTTTGGAACTCTCTGAGCTTCCTGGATTTCCTAGAAGTCTATTTCCTTTGCCAGATTGGGGGAGTTCTCCTTTCTTATTTGTTCAAATAAGTTTTCCACTTGTTGCTCTTCCTCTTCCCCTTCTGGTACCCGTATAATTCAGAAATTGGAACATTTAAAGATGTCCTGGAAGTTCCTAATCCTCTCCTTATTTTTTTGAATTCTTGATTCTTCATTCTTTTCTCTTTGATTATTTCTTTCTTCCTTCTGGTCCACTCCATTGATTTGAGTCCCAGTTTAATTTCCATCACTATTGGTTCCCTGTGCATTTTCCATCACTTCACTTAGTGTAGCCTTAATTTTTTTCATCTAATTTTTGACTACAATCAACCAGTTCTGTGAGCATCCTGATCACCAGTGTTTTGAACTGTGCATCTGATAGGTTGGCTATCTCTAGATCACTTAGAAATATTGATTCTGGAGCTTTGAGCTGTTCTACTTGAGCCACAATGTTTTGGTCTGTTCGCATCTGTTACTTATAAGGGGTGCTGGCTTATGTGTTCTCAAGAGCGGGTCAGCCCGGTTGCTGGGTTATGACTGGGGGCAGGATCAGAGAGGGAGAAATGATGTTTGTTTCTCTTTCTCTCTTGAATTTCGGTCCCCTCTGCTGCTTCCCACAAGCAAATTGGGCCCTTCTGGTTCTGGTTCCTGGGTGTGTGGGCTTGTGTACATTCTAGGACCCTGTGGGTCTCCCCAGCAAACTCTCCTGTGAGGCTGGGAGCCTTTCCCGGCACCTCAACCCCCAAAAGTTTTTCTAATTGGTGCTTTTAGGCTTTATTTCCTGTTGTTGGGGCCCTGGGTTGGGCAGTCTGTTTCACTGACCATTTTAAAACCTGCCTAGTTTCTCTGCAGGCAAATATGTGTCCGTGGTCAGCCAGCTGCCTTGCAAACTTTACTGGATTTTCATCCTGGCCCGCCCAGGTCTCCAATCACTGCCTCCTCCTGCTGGGACCCCTTGCTGCTGCTGCCTCCACCCCTCTTACTGGTCTGGATGGTTCCTTATTGTCAGACTTCAGTACAGTTCAATTTTCTGTCTGTTTTAGTTGTATTTTTGTTTCTAAATCTTTGTTATTTTTAAATTTGGTTGTGCAAGGTGGTATAGTATTTCCATCTATGCCTCCATCTTGCCTGGAAGTCCTACTTACATGTATTTTAATTCATTTGTTAATTTACATTATTATTATTTCTAATCATGGTAATTCTAGGGTAAAGTCTTTATTGAGATAGTTCATTGTTTTGATTCACTACAACCATAACTGAATAGAATGTTTAATTAATTGTTAAAAAACTGGAAAATTCTAGGTTCTTCTATTAAAATGATGGTGGCAGTAGCATGTATGGTAAGGTTCATTTATAAATATTAATTTCTGTTTCTGATTGAACCACGATGAATAATATTGCCTCTAAAAATTGATTGTGATATTATTCAGGAACTGGTTTTTGGAAAAACAAAACTATAATGGTTAATACTTTTAAAAGTGTGAATGCCATTAAAGTGATCCTTGTATATATAAGACAAATACCTCAGCTCTATATTCCTGCTGATGGTATCTTGATACAGACCCTGACTGGCAGGATCCGAGTGTTGTGGCTGTGAGGGACAAATTCACATGGACTACAGAGTCCTGTGGAGAAAAGGGATGGCACGGCCACTCTCTAACTGAGAGAGAGGGCCCTGACCCCTGCTTGGACAGGCTTTTATTGCTTTTCTGGGTACATTACATCCAGTATGGTCCTCATTTACTGTGCACAGGTTTGCTGTAGATGATTACCTTTTTCAGATAACAAAGGAAAGAATGTTGCTAATTACTTTAAAGAGAAGGATGTTGCAGATCAAGGGAAAAAGTGGTTGAACTGATTGGTTACACTCCATACTCGGGAGATTTGGCACAGACTTTAGGAAGCTACTTTAGAGATATGCAGTAAACATTTACTGCCTCAATCCAGGGTGAGGGAGTTTTAGCAAAAGCAAGACTCATAGCAACTTAGGTACAATGTAGGCCTGATTTTCTACGGCAGAACTTATCTGTGGGTGTGGCTCCTATGTGCCGGACCTCACTCCCCACTGGCCTTTTCAAATGGGGGGCTGAGCTACATTCCCAGGCCATGAGGAATGGCTCCCTAGAGTATCTCTTCATATGAAGTGACTGATAATGTTTGTTTAACCTAGAGTGATTTATTAACAAATATATTATTGCATTACATAGACTACATTACAAAACTACATTTTCCTCTCTTATAACTCATATAACTCAAATATATTTCTACTATATCACTTCCAGAAACTAAGAAATATCATTATATACCCAAATTTTTATTGTTAAGGTCTTCCTGATTTTTTGTATTCATATAAAAGTAATATTGCCACACAATATACACATCAGAAAAAGAAGAAAGCTTGCCAGTGAGAAATGGTTTTGTATCTTATTCTCAAGACATAAAAGTCTATACTTCCTAGTAACATCTAAATTAGACATATATATCATTTAATACTGATGTGCTATCAAAGTACAAATATCACAAAAGATTAGAGATAATCTCTTCCTACTATAATGTGACATACAAAGTAGTTTTAGTACTGTAACAATCATTGCAAATGAAAGTGCTGCTGCAACACAAGCTCAGCAAAAGAAGTTTGACTTGCTGGCTGCAATGTTGCTACACAACAAAACTAAGTTAGTTTATTTAATGACATAAAAGTATGGTATTTGCTTAGTAGCTAACATTGGACAAATGCTTTATGACAAACTGAGAACAAGCCAAATGCTTATAGTTCCATAAAGTAAGGAAGTTGTTAAACATATATAAACACATATACCCACACGTGCACACCTATGAAGTAAAGTATGGCAAGGGGGAGCATAGATGAAAGATACAGGAACCAAAGAATCATCCTGAAAGACCTCCCAGTGGTCAAACTTGGAATAATATGGGCAAACAAAATAAATAAGGAGAGTATTAAATTATTACCCAAAGAGTCAAAGACATACCCATGGTCCACACTGATATAAGTAATATTAAAATAAATTTATACACGAGAGAGAAGGGACACATCTTTTTTCCAGAAGATTTCCAAATAATAAATGAAGAAGGAACAAAGGAAATGGAAACCATCACTACAATAGCACAGCAAAAGCTGCTGTAGACAAACTAGTAAACTTTAAGCATGTATACGAAGGGGAAATGGTAAATTTCTTTATATAAAGAAGCTTGGCAGATACTACCCTAACCAAATGATCAAAGGCAACATCTTCAGTAAGTCATGTTACTCCCATGTACCTGGTGGTATGATGCCATGAAAAGATCACTTTGTCTTCTTGAAATTTTTCTACAAACCTGTAACCCTAGTTTAAGCATGTAAAAGTGTCAGACAAATTCCAGTTGAGCGAGATTTTATAATTTCATCTGTACTCTTTACACTGTTAAAGTCATAAAAAACCAGAGACTCAAGAACATGTACAAATTGGAGGAGATGCCCCCTACTGGGGACCTAGCCCACAACCCAGGCATGTGCCCAGACTGGGAATCAAACTGGCAACCCTTTGATTCACAGGCCAGCACTCAGTCCACTGAGTTACATTAACCAGGGCAATGATATTAATTCTTAACTGCATGACTTGTTCACAGTTTGTGTTGATGTCCTTACAAATTACTGGAATCTGTCTCTTTTCTCATTTATGTTTGCATTCATTTCCAAAGTCATATATACTAAGATTTTAGTAAAAGAATAGACATAATAACATCTGTTCAAACTAACTGAAGGACTATTATTTTCTGTTGCTTATGAATTAATATAAATTACAAAATTAAAGATGAAATATCAACTACAGTAGAACAATATTTTTCAAGTGTATTCCAGGGAAACACATGTTTTTTTGAATCTCTTAAGTGTTAAGAGACAAAAAAAAAAAAAGGACCATTTTTCTGGTCTAATAGGATTAGGAGTGCTGGATCCAACAAATTTTAGTAGCTTTCTTTACTGAGCAACCGCTCTGAGCACTTTTAGCAGAGTGATGTTCGCCGTGAAGCTCTGAAAAGGAGAATGGAAACACTATTTCTGAAACTTTCTTACTATCAGAACTCTCAAATACTCATTGGGTTAATGTGAAAGAAAATCTTTTGAAACTACTACATTAATTATCAAATAAAGGCTATATTTAAAAACTTGATGTATATTGTAAAAGATCACTAATTGTGAAAAATAAGTATCATTGAAAATAACCTGTCATCATTAGAAGATCAAACATGAATTTATTATTTCAATTTATTAACAAAGTTATTATTGTTCTTGACACATATTTTTCTGTCAGGTTTCTCTCTATAAGTTGTCCTTTAGTACAGCCAATCATGAGTATGGTGTGGAGCAACCAACCCCCCCCCCCAAAAAAAGGTATTTGTATTATCTCTTGGTCATGATTAAATTATGCTTTTCTTGACCTTTTAGCTTTGGAATTCCTATTATACTTTTTCTACCAGCCAGGGAGCATCTGGTCTATTCCTACTACCCCCACCACCCTTCATCCATGGTAGAACAAAACAAAAAAATTGTATCCTGTTTACCCTAACAATTGGCATTAGGATAAGGAACAAGGTTAATACTAAATTTAGTTAGTTCTTTCAATGCTCTAAATATTTTTATTCCATAAATTAGATAGAAAAAATATTCTTAGAAAAGTAACAAAGTGTTCCAGTTCTGGAAGTGGAAGGATTTCCATCCAGTTCCAGATGGATGAAGCTCACTCCATCCTGTTATCCCAATGAATAAAATTAAACCCTGGACATATTGCATGAAGCAGCTATCTTAAGACATTAAGAGAGAAATTTGTTAGCAGGCAGACCAGAAAATGAATGCAGAATTTGAAGTATGGATCAGAGCTGCATTGAAATGTATCAGTCAGTAATGGCCAGGGTCCACAATGGGGGTCCCATAATACTACAATGGAGTTGAAAAATTCCTATAGCCTAGTAACATCAAAGCCATAAAACTGTTGTGGTGCCAACATGTCATTCACATGTTTCTGGTAATGCTGATGTAAAGCCAGTCACAGGAAAATAAAGCATACACAATTTTACGCAGCACACAATACTCGATAATAAATTACTATGTTATGACTTTATATATTTACTACACTTTTAATTCTTATTTTAGAGTGTACTTTTTCCATTTACTAAAAGAGAGTTGACTGAAAGATGATAGTGTGCTGTGTTATGCTGGCATCAGCCTCATACAATTTGTATTTACCACATCTCCTGATTTCATCACTTTCTATTGTGCTTGATTTTTATTTACGAAGATGGAAAAGTCAGTAATGATTACTGCTTGCCAATCAAGCCTGTCCCATTCCACCATAGCTATGATCTTTAAGAACAAGAACAAAGTGATGGAAGGTGTAAAGAATCTGCTTCGTTGAAGGCAATAAGACTAATAAAAATTCCCAAAGGGCCCATGCCAGACTGGAAAAAACTTCTTAATGACCTGGATTGAAGACCAAGCACAGAAGCGTATTCTTCTTAGCATCATGGTGATCACAGCCCAAATCAAAAGCTTGTTTGCAATGCTGGAAGAAAAGACTCACCCTTACTCCAATCTTGTATTCATGTAGACTCCAAGGGGGTTAAATAAATCAAAATTGTTATTCATTATATAATGTAAAAGTAAGTGGTAAGTCTGTGAATGCTGATGTGAAGGCTTCTGAAATATTGTTTAAAACTAAATTAGCTGATTTGGGGGGAAAATTATTTGTCAGAGCTGATAGTTAATACAGATGAAATCTCCTTTTTCTGTATATGAGTATCTAAAATGACTTCCAGCCACAAAGGTGGCCAAGTCTATGTCAGGTTTCAAGGTTTTTAAGGACATAGTATAAATATCATTGGGGGAGTGGGGGGAATGTTGTAGGTTAAAAATTGAAATCATGTGTGCTCTTAGAGAGTGAGACATCTAGGGCTTTAAATATTGTCAGTAAGTACACACTGCCAGTGAAATACAGTAGGAATAGCAGTCATGGATGACACAGATCCCCTCCTAAGATATCCTCCTGAATTGACTTCCTGGCAAAATGGAGGCATACTGTTTGGAAATAACACCTTTGAAGATTTTGCTTATCATTCATAATGTTCCCAGACATCTTTCTTTTATTAGGGATTTCCATCCCAATATCAAAATGGTGTTTCTCTCTCTAAATACTACCTCTTTGATCCAACTAATGAAGGACGGTCTGTCCAGGCTATTACTACCAGGGAGAGGGACACTGAGAAGACACTGATGCAATTCTGAACAGATTATAACATCTAGGACTGTACCGAGACCCTTGCCTGGACTAGGGGTGACGTTCTCAAGGAGTGTCTGAGTGGCATCTGAAAGATCACACTCGATAAGTTCATCCATGACTTCAAAGAAATTTTCCAAGAACAGAGAGATTTCAAAAATCTGCAAAAACATCAGAAAAGAAGAGAATTGTGGTGAAAAGGGTAAAGAGATTAAGCAAAAACAAAACCAAAACAGACAAACAAACAAAACTTCAGACACAGACAACAGTATAACTGATTACTATTAAAAAGACTCAACAAGGCTGTGGTTGAGACGTGAAACAATGTTAACCTCACCATGGACCAGGAAGACATGGCGAAAACCCCTAGTGGTGGTCCCTGAGGAATTGACTAATGGGGAATTATTGCAGCTGAAACAGAAATGAAGAAAAAAAAAACTTCCAAAAAATTCAGAGTGAAGGGGTTAGCATAAGCTTTCGCTGACCTTAACAAGCTACTTAAAATGTTTGAAAACATGAATCAAAACATTTTTACTAATAAAAAGAAATATTCACGGTTCATCAACTACTTATAAGCAAAGCTATGAATTAAAAAAAAAAACACAAAAAGCAAGCAAACCACATGGACATATGTAGGGTAAATGGAGGTGGTCTGGCTTCCTCACTAAGCCAGAGGAGTGCAGTTTTGGTACCACTGAATGGGCCTGATAAGTAGTGTTTTCATAGCCTTGAGAACGGGTCCAATAAATGTTCCCATAGTATGAAGTGGGCTCTCCTATGCAGAATAATGCTATCATACATAATTTTTTGACTTCAGGTTGGCTTTGTTTGTCTCTAGTACTTAAGCAAGAAGAGGCTTCTGACCAGAGAGACACACAGGTTGCAGTGTGCGTGGCTCGCCCACCCACGGATAAAGGCATGCCAAGTGTCCCCGTGGCTGCATGCATTTTCTTCAGTCTGCCTTAGTCTAGAGTAGACCTGCCAGACCTGGACCGGCTGCAATATAACATCCTTCTGAAAAGAGTGGCACCTCCACAAGAATCTCCTCAGACAGGTCCTGCAGCAGCTGTTTTCAGAAGAAGGCACTGTTACCACAGGAGATGACATCGCATGCCTGTTATTGCCCCTGAAGACCCTCTAGTAGGACATGATGTAGAGTGAGAGGCAGTGATATGGACGATTCTGACCCCAACTAAAGTTAGGCTAATGCCTGTGTGGTTGTCTTAGTTATAACTACAAAAATTCAAAAAGTAAAAAGCTGTTTTATTTTATAAAATAAAATAACTTTTAAAAATAAAAAAATCTTATGAATAAGAATATAAATAAACATATTTGTATAGCTGTTTTAAGTGTTACTACAAAAGAGTTAAAAGGTTAAAAATGTAGAAGTTAATAAAGTAATAAGTTACATTAAGCTAAATTAATTTATTGTTGAAAAATGAAAATAAAAGTATGGGTTTAGTGTAGTGTCCAGTGTTTATCAAATCTACAGTAGGGTACAGTATCGCTCAAGGCCTTCATAGTCACTCACCACTTCCCCAGAACAGCCAGTCCTGCTAGCGCCATCCACGGTAAGTGCTCTATACAGTTGTACTATTATTTGTCCCTTATACCACATTTTTACTGTACCTTTTCTATGTTTAGATACACAGATCCTTACCATTGTGTTACAACTACAGCACTAATTACAGTAACATGCTGTACATGACTGTAGCCGAGGAGCACTAGTCTAGACTACACAGCCTGGGTATGTAGAAGGCTGTACCATGGTTGCACAACAATAAAATCACCTAATGAGGCATTTTGCAGCATGTATCCCCATCATTAAGTGCTTCATGACTGTAGCAACAAATCAGTGTTGTGGTTATTGTTGCTTTTTTATCCTCTGCCGTTACCCAGTCTGTACTCAAAGGTAATCTGAAATACAGAAGTGGACCCTAAATAAGAACAAAAACCATCCCAAAGTATCTCTCTGTCTTTAAGAGTAGAAAAGAGTGCCCTAAAAGTCCAGCAGAGTGAAGGAAATTCTGTGGGACCTTCCTCCTATTTCATTTCTTCTGACCCAGTCCTTAAGTAATCTCACTAGGAGGTGATGTCAGCATCAGGAACCAGGCACCAAAACTCTGATGGGGAATCATATTCACCTTACAGTTGTGACATAAGATATTGGGTTAAATTCCATTGCTGTTTTTCTTTCTCTGTCTTTCTATTTCTTCATTTCATACGCAGCCACAATGGTGAAAAATGAACCATAGAGTGAAAAATCCAAGGTCCCAGCTTTCTGGCCAGAGGACTGGAGAGGAATATTCTAGGGTACCAGAGATGTCAGAAATATTGCAAAGTGGTGAAAACTCAAGAAAACAATTTTGTAAAGTACTGCAAAACCTTCCGAATTTAGTTCAGAGCTTTACATGCATGCACGTATCTCTCTCTAAGTAGTACTCAGGTCGTTAGAAGAACTGAGCCACATGGTAACCCACAGCGTAAGACTGCAATCAATCATTAGTTGGCAAATTAGATTGATCTGAATAGCTCTATAAACATCTTGTTAGCTGAACTGACACCAGAGCCACACACTACAGAAAATAAAAGAGAACTTTCATGCTGAATTTAATCTGATAGATTCCCTGTCATAACGAAAACATTAATTTTATAATTTAAACATGGACTCTGAGTCTCATAACACTATACCAAAATTTCTGTTACATGATTCAAAATTTGAGGGCTAAAAAGAACCAGGATAATTTCAATTATCAGGAAAATAAGACCAAGATAACAATAGTGTCAAACCTGTCAACTAAGTATGACTTGAAAGATGCTGTTATAACCTAGAAACTATAGTGAGAAACTATTACACACATATTGTAGTGTCTATAATTTAAAAGTCTGACCATTCAAAATGTTGGTACAGCCCTGGCCAGTGTAGCTCAGTGGATTGAGTGCAGGTCTGCAAACCAAACAATCATGGTTCAATTCCCAGTCAGGGCACATGCCTGGGTTGCAGGCCAGTTCCCTGCAGGCCAGTCCCCAGCAGGGGACACACAAAAGGCAACCATACATTATGTTTCTCTCCCTGTCTCCTTTTCTTCCCCTCTGAAGATAAATAAATAAAATATTTTAAAAATGTTGGTACAAATATGTAGGCACAGGAACTCTCATCATGTTTTTCATGGGAATGTTCAACTAAATAAATACTTTAAAAAACAGTTTAAAAGCTTCTTAAAAAGTTAAATAAAAACCCACCCTTGATCCAGACCTGCTACTCTTAGATATTTACAGCAGAGAAATGAAAGCATGTGTTGTAAAAAGACTTGTTCACAAGTGGTCAAATAGCCTTAATTTTCACAGTCAAGAACTGGAAACAAGCCTGGCTGGTGTAGCTCAGTGGATTGAGCGTGGGCCTGTGGACCAAAGCATTGCAGTTCAATTTCCAGTCAAGGCACATGCCTGGGTTGCAGGCCAGTTCCCAGTGGGGAACACATGAGAGGCAACCATACATTGATATTTCTCTCCCTCTCTCCTTCCCTTTCCCTCTAAATATAAATAAATAAAATCTATTAAAAAAAGAATTGGAAACAATTCAAATGCTCATCATCATCAGATCAATGTATAAACAAACTGTGCTATGTCCATACCATATAATGGAATTCACTACTGAGGAGTAGAAACAAATATTAATATATACAATATCACGAATTGCACTGAATAAACAAAGCAGGAAAAATACATACTGTATAACTGCATTTAGACAAAATTCTAGAAAAAGCAAACTATGGCAGAAAGCATCATAGAAATTGCCATAATGTGACAAAGTAATCAGTGCTTGAATGGGACAGGTGTAATAAAGGGGTTGGAGAGAACTATCACGGAAATACACTTTCAGGTGGTGTTGAGATGTTAATTATATTGACTGTAGTGATGGTTTTATGATTTGTATGTGTATGAAAACTTATCAAATTGTACGTAATAAGTAAGTTCACTTCATTGTGAATCAGTCATCCTCAGTAAAGCTGTTAAAAAGATATGGAACTGATTTATTTAAGAAATCAATCCTTTGTTGACTTCAGTGTCAACAGCTACACAAAATCAACCTGCTAGTGAAGTCTAGAACACATTTTCTGACATCCAGTTCAGCAAGTCAAGCACTTGAGAAGATAATCATATAATTTCAGGTAAAGTAATGTATAATAGGAAAATGATGAACCCTAATTTCCATCCAAAACATTGTCAGTAATGCTACCTAGTCAAAAAGCAAAAGCTTTCAATTATAGAAGTTGACTGTTTTGGGGACCTTTATTCTTAAATGTATACTGAAATCACTGTTTTATGCTATTTTCCCCAAAGTTGGCCTTAATAAAACTAACATTTTTGGTACTTTTATATAGTTCCGTGTGCTTTTTATAGACAGGCTGGTTTCTGCAGGGCTGTGACATGTAGAGGACATCATCATGTCCAGAGAGAAATGATCTGATAGCGATTCCATTCCAGAGAGATGTTCCGGTCAAGCACAAGCTGAAGTTTTGTAGGCTCTTTGGCCTTCTTAATAATAATAGCTAGCATTTATGAATGTTTAATATGTGTAATATAGAACCTTACTATATAGTCCCTACAAACTCTTGAGGTCTGTGCTATGTGTACCATCACCTTGAAAATGAGGACATAGATCACAAAGGCTGAGGAGCGTGCTCCAGGGAGTAAGTGAGAAACAAAATCCCCGACCCAGGTGTGTCTCAGTGCAGAACTAAGCTTTGTCTTTCTATACGTTGTGTGTCTTTCTTAATCCCAGAAAAAAAAAATAGGCATTCGAAATAAAGGGAATTTTTAAAAAATCATTATGATTTTAAAATAGTGAATGATTTGGATGATGATCCTCTAGTCACATGATTTATTTTATCCAATTACTATGTATCCCTGTATACCTATTATGTAAGCACAGTGTGATTTCATAGGCTTATACTATCTGATTGATTCTATACAACTTTGGAGATAATAAAGCTTTAGTCAAAGTCACTACAACCTTTATAATAATTTGTCTTAGCTAGTTCCTTCTCAGTTCCATATTAAAACAATGTAATAATTTATATAAAAAACAAGAGTTGTGAACATCAGCTACTATTTTTAAGGCAATAATAAGTAATAACCCTAACAGGCCCCATCACCTCTGAATGACAAGGGCAGCTTTCTCCATCAGTACCTGAGAACTTTCTGTTCTATCTTTATACTTTTCTCTATTTCCCCCCTCTATGTTCATATTTTGCACTGTGTATGTTTTTTTCTTTCTTTCTACATTACTACTTCTCTGTGTCAGAAATGAGGCACTAATCTGTAATATAACTCTACTCAACCATTTTCAGAAATGTAAATTAAACATCCTTGACTTTTTCCTTCATCTTTTCACTTACTATCCGATTTGCAAATGCCAGTACCCAGTGTCTCTTGTCCACAGTGCAAGAGGAGTCCCGCAGTTGTCCTCATGCTTTTGGTCCTCTCCACATATGCTCTGACCCCATAAATGTCACTGCACCTTACCTTCTTGCCCACTTCTACCTCTCAAACAGGCTCTCTGGTCTATCTCATGTTACCGTTTCACCTTGCACAGTACAGCTTTGAGATATCCTACCTCTTTCTCTGTTATACCTTTAATTTTTATTTCTCTTGCCTGTTTCTTTACCCTTTACCATATGTCTTATTCTCTTTTATTATCATTTCCATTAATTTTAATATAACAGGATTTTTAGGAACATATATAGGGCACACATGGACAAAACCAAAGGGGAGTAGAATCAAAGGGAGGAACGTGGGGATGGCTGGGGTGGGGGGAGTGGTGGGAGGAAAATGGAGACAACTGTACTTGATCAACAATAAAAAGGTGTGAAAAATAAAAATATATGTCATTAAATATTAAAAATAGTTTTTCGTTAAAAATTGCATTTCTTATTCTTTATTTTTGTGAAACTTTATTTTGTATCCCTATTCTTTATTTAATATTAGTTGATTCTAAATTTTAGTGTTTTCCTCCAAAATTATTTTTAAAAACCCTAATTAGTTCATAGACTTATTTATTTCTTTATTTGTGCTGGATATAGGTCATGAATCATAGAATTCACTGCCCCATACTGATTATTTATTATAATCAAAGTTCCTACACTGTTATTTATTTATTTATTTTTTATCCTCACTTGAGGACTTTTTTTCATTACTTTTTAGAGAGAGAAAGGGAGGAAGAGAGTGAAACATGGATATGAGAGACAAGCATCAATTGGTTACTTTCCATACCTACCCAGACCAGGGATCATACGTGTCCTGAGCAGGAATTGAACCTGTGACATTTGGGCTAAAGGATGACTGAGCCACACTGGTCTGGACAGTTTCTCCAATTATAAAGAAGCTATTTTGTTAGACCTTAAATTATTTCTGTAAAAACCTGCAGCCATTCTTTCTCTTAATGTATTGTAATTTTGAATTCCCATACAGATACATATTTTTATAAGCACAAAAATTATGTGAAAGGATGTATTTAAACAGAATTTGTTGAACAGTAATTTCCGATGTCTTTGTGTGTGGGTGTGTGTATCCCTCTGTGTGTGTGAGCATTTATATTATTTTGTTATCAGATAGCCAACAAAACATATGGAGATGAACATAAAACTTTGTTAATCATTGCACAAAATATACAGCTTGTGTTATAGATTATACCATATATTCATAATTTTAAGGATGTATATTTTATGAATAATTATTTTAACTGGAATTGTCTTCTTTTTGGTTTCAATTTTATTTAACTCTACTCAAAATCCAAGTTTTAGCTCCCTAATAAACATTTGTATAATATACATTGGTTAATTTTGGCTCAGATGAAATAAAAAGATGCAGGCTTTTAAATCATCTACTTTGTAGTCGTGAGTTGGTGGTACAGGGTAGGTAGGCAGAATAATAGCCTTAGAGAAAATCTAAAGATCTGTCTCCTGATTCCAAGCTCCTAGATGATATGGCTTTAAGCAAGACATTTATTCTATTCATCTTTATTTCCTCATTTTTAGGATGAGGGTAATGATGACCATGCTATAGAATGGTGGTCCTCAGACTTTGATGTACAGAAAAAAAAGATCCAATAGAACTTGCTAAAAACAAATCAAAACAGAAGGTTGCTTCCCTTGGTGCATTCCTCAACTTCTCTGAAATTTTCCCTGAGCAATCCTTGTTGAAACACCTTAGGTGACTCTAACAGAGATTGAATTTGACTTTAAAGAACATTTTAAACTCTTATATGCAGTTAATGAATGAATAAAATAACAACACAAAATAGCTATTTGTAAAGGAATTATATAACCAGGTTGTAGACTATGTGATTTTTGGAAATATACTAAAATAATGAATCGAGAAAATCCTAAAGGTATAGTCCATAACACTTACTATAGAAAGTTAGAAGGAAATAAGGAATCTCATCATTTAAAATATGGATATACACAGAACAAGTACTAGATAACGCATTAAAATATGTATCTATATTTGTTATTTTTTTTAGTATTTTTAAGATTGTGTTTTTTTTTTAATTTTTAGAGAGAGGGGAAGGGAAGGAGAATGAGAGGGAGAGAAATACTGATGTGTGACAGAAGCATTGATAAGTTGCCACTTGCACATGTCCCAACTGGGAAGGGAATGAACCCCTAACCCAGGCATGTGTTGTGACTGGGAATTGAACCAGTGATCTTTTCCTTTCCAGCATGACACCCAAACTAACTGAGACACACCAGTCAGGAAAAATTCTAAAACTTTGATCTGAAAGGTTTAATCTTGAGATTAAAGCTAGATTTATGGCTACAGGATTGATTGCTTTAAGTGATTTCTTAATTTGGTAATGCAGTTAACTATTGGTAATTTTGCTAAATCAATTAATTTTTAGAAAAATTAACCAAATTCATTTAGCTGTTTGCTGACATAGCCTTAATCATCTTAATTTTTTCCTTAGTTTTTACCAAGGGGAAAATTGGATCTTAATAGTTGAAATCATGTCAGAATATAGAAAGTAGAAAAGAGAAGGTGTCTTTAGTTCAGCTGACTTTGCTGATACATGCATTTAGACAATGACTTATAATGGGTTAAAACTATAAGCATCACTAGGTTCATTGCAGCCTTATTTTCAATTGCCAAAACATGGAAGCAGTCCAAGTGTCCATTAATAGATGAGTGGATAAAACAATGATGAGAAATTTATATAATGGAATACTACTCAGCCATAAAAAGAAGACTTTACTCTTTGCAACAGCATGTGTGTGCCTAGAGAACATTATGCTAAGTGAAATAAGCCAGTCAGAGAAGGACAAATGCCATGTGGTTTCTCTCATATGTAGAATCTAATGAACTAACAAGCAAAACAGAGACAGCCTCATAGATGGAGAGCAGAATGGTAGCTAGTAGGGGAGGAGGGGAGGAGGTGGAGGGATTGAGCAAAAAAGAAAAAGGACTCATGGACATGGACAATAGTGTGGTGTTTGCAGGGTGGAGGGGGATATGAGGGATAACTAGTAATGGAAAAAAAACAATTAAATTCACAAAGCCACAAAAATAAAAGTAATGATGTGTTACCTGAAAAAAAGAAAAGATAGTAATTGCAAACAACAAGGTTCATCACGGTTGCTATAACAAAAGTTGGGCATTTTATATTTGGCTGAAAGGGCAGCACTACTTCAGGGATAGGAGTAACTACATCTTAGGAAGTATTGTAACTGCTACATGCCAAAGTAGGTACCTGAGTATCTAATTACTCCATTTATAATGTGTAATATGGATTTATTTGGGGTCACCAGTGACAGTTTAGCACAAAATTGTCTAGTTATTGGTATAGATGAACATGAAAAATAGTTCCACTTTGGTGCCACATATTTTAACATTAAAATTTTTTCTCTTAAATGACAAAAAATATTTATAGGACAAAATCTTCTATGAGGTTCTATACATGTGTAACATTCTTTTTTGTTCTCAGTGTTAAAATATATGGTGAGAGAAACACAAGTTACCAGAGCAACAGAAAAGATCTGTCTCCATATTTTGTTTCTATACATAAATTTTACTTTTCAGGAGTGGTGGGACTTTTCAAAAGCACTGATTTCATCAGCTTTGGATGGGTGGTGATGTGAACATTTGGGAACCCCAGCTATAGTAGAAAATTTCCTAAGGCCATTTATGCTGATATATAATAAACTCAAGAATATCGCTGAAGCCATTTTACGTACAGTTTATATTTTCCTCTTCAGTTTTCAAAGGAGGGTATTTTTAAGCCTCATAAAGTAAGATTAAGCAGGCATAGAAATGGGAAGTCCTTTCTATCACAAGGTAGCATAATTGTCCTTTTCTACAGTGCAGAATTTGGGAGGAAAATCTTATTAAGTAGCTTTTGCTTAAACCACTAAACCAGGTAGCCTCAGTTTTCAGTTACAGTGTTAAATTTAATAACATAAACAGCTCTGGAAGGTGTAGCTCAATGGATTGAGTGTGGGCCTACAAACCAAAGGATCATGATTCGGTTCCCAGTTAGGGCACATGCCCGGGTTGCAGGCCAGTTCCCAGCAGGGAATGCAAGAGAGGCAACCATACATTGATATTTCTCTCCCTCTCTCTTTCCCTTCCCCTCTAAAAGACAAATAAATAAAATCTTTAAAAAAAATGTAAAAACATAAACAAACAAAAATGGTATCTGTACCATTACCTCTATGATAATTGAGATCTTTGGATAGAACACATTTTCTGTATTCTCAGTCATTTTATGATTTTTGAGTCAAGGTAAAAATTAATAACAGACCAGATGTATTTTGTAGCTATAGGAGAGAATATGAAAATATTCAGTCTTCATCTTCTTGAAAAGGCCTAAAATTAGTGTGGAAAATTATCAAGTCATTTTATATTATTACTGATCTTTGGTGCTTTTAGAAAAAGAGGCAGTTTCAATGTCAACTAAAAATGAACTACATAGAGCTAGGGTAGGGTAGAGTGATGGGGAGTAATATTATGTTAGATCCATTTGAGAATGAAGTAACTGGAATTTAAGGTGTGCCTTATCGAGGTGTCTTTCAAAAACGTTTTAGGTGGAAAAGTTAGAGATACCTCTCATGTGATATTTTTATTTGTTTAAATAAATATACCCCTAATATCTATTGATACTATATTTTAATGGCATTTATTTTGTTAATACATATTTGGAAACTTATTCTACATGCATGTTACAAATATATTGGAATGAAAAAGGAATTTGGAGGATCTTGTAGTAACTGTGGTGGCCATAGATTAAAAGTCTCTGCTCCACATTTTTATCAAAGAAAGATTTTGCAAAATAAAAGTAATTTGAAGTGTTCACTTGTCACAAGTTGTCCTTCAAGGGGACACGTACAAATGTGTTTACTATGCACAAATAAAATAATCAAATTGGAAGATCTTATTAAATAATGGTTGGGTGATGTTATTCAGTTGAGGAGGTAAAATTTTGGAGATAAGTGTGGTGCTCTGCATTGTGAATAAGTGGAAGAGTGAGGAATAACTGAAAAGTGGGAGTAGAAATGAGGAAAGGCTAAATACTACAGAGTAGGTGATGGGAAATCTTATGGATTTGGAGAATGAAAGCACAATTTTAGAAGGGATGATTAAGGTAAAATTTGAGCTGCACTACTATAGATAATTTTATAAATTCTCTACTCATATTCCTCTCAAATCTTGTGTATTGCTTATAGATTTTTTAGTAGGAGGAAATTTCTAATATAAATAAATATAAATACATTTCTAATATAAATAAATACATATTTTAATATAAATGATATGGTTTGGAAAGAGTAGAAAAAAGCATTCTTTGGGATAAGTCCAGAAATGACACCAAATATGATTGTGTGAAGCCTTTTTTCATATGCTCTTTAACTACTTGCTTATAAGAGTGAGGACAGTGGTTGATATTCATAGGTAGCACTGTAGGCTATAATTTATGACTCTCATGGATCTTTTTACTCTTCTAGCAATGGGATGGGTCAAGTGAGAGCAACCATTTCAAAGACTTTGAGATTACAAATGAATGTAAAAGATTTACTTTCTTGAAGAGTATGTATGGAAATTCAATATTTTTTCAATAATGATAAAAATAGTAATGTAATCTGGTCAATATTTATGAGTTTTAATTTAAGGTAAAAGCCTCTGTTGTAATATACAATGTGAGAAAATTGTATTTGATATAAAAATATACATATATACACACATAAATCTATTACTATCTAAATAAGAGTATACCATTTTGCAGACACACTTGACTATGGTGGGCATACATCTTTACTGTTATAAGCTTATGTTTTAGGACAAAATACATCATCTAAAAAGGAAAAACATTTTTTATAGGTATAGTCCTGCATTAGATTATGTAAGTTATGACATTCATTTAAGGAAAGATTTTCTTTTGACATATTGTCAAGTGAGATTGTAAAGATAAAGAGAAAGGCTTATCTTTACCAAAAAGATTTTACCTCACTAGAAATGTGGATGGATTCTAGAGGTAAATATAAAGAGGCTCTTAGACTGAAAACCATTTACCAGTATGGACAGAGGGAAATTAGAAGAAGTCCTAAAGTTTCATTTTAATAATCCTGATGGAATTATTGGCAAAAGGGTAAAATGGGTTTCTCATTTTTTGATTCACTTTTGTCCCTTGGTCAGTGGTTCTTAAGCAATAGTGTGAGTCAAGAAGAGCAAGGAGAGCCCTGGCTAGGTGGTTCAGAGGGTTGGGGCATCCTCTCATGCTCTAAAATGTTCCTGGCTGAATCCCAGTCAGGGCACCTAGGTTGTGGGTTGCATCCTTGGTAGTTGGGGCATGTATGGGAGAGGGGCAACCAATCAATGCTTCTCTTTCATGTTGATCTCTCTCTCTTCCTCTCTCTCCCTCTTTCTCTCTCTCTCAAAAATCAATGAACATACCCTTAGGTGAGGATTTAAAAAGGAAAAAGAATACCTAAGAGAGTTAAAAATGAAATGGCTAAACTTCCAACCCAGAGACTAATCCAAAGGACCTATGGTAAGCAGACATATGGTTGGCAGATGGATTAAAAAAGAGGGAAAGAAGGAAGGAAGGAAGGAAGGAAGGAAGGAAGGAAGGAAGGAAGGAAGGAAGGAAGGAAGGAAGGCAGTCCACCACTGTAGGCTTCTGAGGTGAACAAAATAGGCTGCTATTTTTCCTACAGAAACCTTGATTCTACCTAAGCCTGAAGCAATAGACCCTCAGAGAAACAAGCTAGCTAATTCTTTAATGAAAATCAAAACAGAGATAAAAAATTAAATCTTAAGCTCATGTGGCCAATTAATATATGACAAAAGAGACAAGAACATACAATGAGGTAAAGACAGTCTATTCAATAAATGGTGGTGGGAAAATTGGACAGATACAAGCAAAAACAAAAAAGAAAATTATGCCACCATATACCAAAATAGACTCAAAATGGATTAAAGGCTTAAATATAGGACTTAACATCATAAAACTCCTAGAAAACTGGCAATAAAATCTCTGATACTTTTCTTAGCAATACTTTTTCTGATATATTTCCATGAGCAAAGGATACAAAAGAAAAACAAATGGGACTACATCAAACTAAAAAGTATTTGCACAGCAAAGAAAACCACCAACAAAACAAATACAACAACCTACTGAATGGAAGAACATATTCACTGATGATATATACAATAAGGGATTAAAATCCAAAATTTATAAAGAACTCATACCACTCAACACCAAACACACACACACACACCATGTTAAAAAGTGGGCAGAGGACCTGAACAGACATTTCTCCAAAGAGGAAATACAGATGGCCGATAGACATGAAAAAATATTCAACATCAATAATCATTGGAGAAATGCAAATTAAAACCACAGTGAAATATAACTCCGCATCAGTCAAAATGGCTATCATCAATCAATAAATAAACAACTGTTGGGGTGCTTGTAGAGAAAAGGGAGCACAGTTAGTGGGAATGCAGACCAGTGCAGCCACTGTGGAAAATAGTATAGAGGTTCCTTAAAAATTTAAAAATGTGACTGCTTATGACCCATGGATTCCACTTCTGGGAATAGATGCTAAGAATGCCAAAACACCAAGTTGAAAGGATACATGCACTGCTATGTTCATAGCAGTGTTATATACAATAGCCAAGACTTGGAAACAGACCAAGTGCCCATCAATAGATGACTGGATAGAAAAGCATTGGTAAATTTACGCAATGGAATATTACTCAACTGTAAAAAGAGGAAATCTTACTATTTGTAACAGCATAAATAGATCTAGAGGGTATTAAGCTCTGTGAAATAAGTCAGTCTGAAAGACAAATACCATATGATTTCATTTTTATGTGGAATCTAAAGAACATACTATAAAAACAAAACAGAAAGAGACTCATAGATCCAGAGAAAAGACTGATGGTTGCCAGAGGAGAAGGGGTTGAAAGGCTGGGTAGAAAAGGTGGAGGGAATAAGAAATACAAATACGAACCAGTCACAGGGATATAGAGTGCAGCCTAGGGAATACAGTCAATTATATTGTAGTAACTACATGTAGTGCCAGGCAGACACTTGAAATATTTCAGGTTCACTTTGTAAAAATATGATCGTCTAACTACCATGCTATACACCTGAAAATAATACAGGATACTATTGAATGTAAACAGTCACTGAAAAATAAAATTTAAAAGTGAAATGTTACAGAAACTTTGTTTTTTTGTTGTTGTTTGTTTTTAAGACCCCTAGCCACATAGAACGTTGAACTTAAGATACTTTTTGAAGTAAAACATCATTCAGATCATGCTTTGGGACCTAGCAGCATAAGATACTTCCCTTCTCTCTTCCCCATTCTTGATCTAGATGGGAATGTTAAATATGTGACGTACTGGAAGGTATTTGTTTTCCAGTATTTCTGCTGGAAGTCACATTCATGAACTTATAGAGGGAGCAAAACAAAAGGAAACATTTGACCCAAAAATACACATTGTATGACTGCCTGTGTTATATCAACCTACAGATGTCTCTGTTCCAAGGATGGAAGGGTGGCGAATCCTGACACTTTAGCCTTTAGTCACACTACACTGTGGTAGTGTGACTACTACCACAGAGCGCAGTGTCCACTGTGCCATCTCATCTCAGCATGCAGTCATTGTCATCTTGTCCTAGGAGAAGCAGCAGATTGTACAGAAAAGAGCACGAGCTATAAAAACAGAAGATCAAATATTGAGTCCTATACATTTATCTTTTCTTCATTAGTCTTATAAATACTCCTCAACAACTTTGAGCTTTACTTCCCTCACTTAGAAACAGTAGTTGAAATGCATTCTCTACCTGTTGATGGAATTATAAAAACATGATTACATAAAATAAGCCAATATATATATACAATTTTGTGTGGAAAATAAAAACACATGGGCTTATAAGTGTGGACTACTGTTGTCACATTTTTCTTGCTTTTAAGAATTTTTATTAAATTAAATATTAAATTGCCTCCATGTTTAGTTACCATAAAAAGGAAACCATTTAATTTTCACTTCTATTAATAGTTCATTAAATTAGACCTCTCATCTGTCTTCCATAGACAGGACCTCTCATCCTGTCTTTTGTGCTTCCATAGCTCTAAACTAGCCCAGAGAGCCTATCTATAGGATGCTTCCTAGCCCAGTCCTTGTTTATGGCTTCATTCTTCATGATTTATTACACTAATTTTCCATAGCAACACATGAAATTGGTACAACCCATAATGCACGTGAAGAATCTGAGGTCTAGAAAAGTTGCATGAGCACATAAAGTGATAACAAAGATTAAAGAAAATGTTTGCAGAATCCCAATCAAGTGTTTCCCCCTCCAAACATTAAAGTTTTTATTTTGGCATTGAGATTTCCCTGATTTATACTTTATCATTTCAGAAATCAGATTCTTTGAAAACTATGTATGTTCACAAGAGTAAAAAAGTTGTACACAGTGCTTGTCAGTTTCCAAAATCTTTTACATGCATATTAGTTTGTGTTTACTTTCATACAAATTATGGTCAAATTTTAAGAACACATCATTTTATAAAGATTCTTCCATATGCTATAAATTTGTATGTATCTTATATAAAGATTTACATTTTGAAATATGTTAGAAATTCATTTCGGAAATCTTAGTACTTCTAGACAACATCAATAGTCTTTTTTAATCCATCATTAATAATTTCCTTATAATGAGGCTAACTTGGCCCAACAAACAATGCCCAACTGCCACAGGAGATTAGCCTCAATCTACTGATCACTCATTCTTCCACACGAAATGTTTCAAGTGCAGTATCCCCCCTCATCTGCAGGTGATACAGTCCCAGATCCCCTGTGGATTCTTGAAATGGTTGATAGTACTGGGCCTTCCATATACTATGTTGTGCTTTTCTGTACATGCATAATTATGATAAAGTTTAATTTATGAATTAGCTCAGTAAGAGATTAACAACAGTAACTAATTAAAATAGAATAATTATTATAATAATACACTTAACACTATAATACTATATACTATTTACAATAGTATTATATACTATAATACTTTATACTATACTATACACTATTATATATTATGGCATTATTCTATTATATAATTATACTATGCTATCTATAGTAGAGTATTGCATTATACTATATTGTAACTATACTATAATACCATAGTATAAAATAGTATTATATACTATAATACTATATGCTACAATACTTAATACTATAATAAAAGTTATGCAAATGTGGTCTTTTTTTTCTCTCTAAACATCTTGTTTCACTGCACATACATGATGGATATGCTGGACAAAGGGATGATTCGTATCCCAGGCTGGATGGCACAAGTTTTAACCTGCTACTCAAAAAGGTGTACAAATGGAAGCTTATAAATTATTTGTTTCTGGAATTTTCCATTTCTTCTTTTTGTACCATGTTTGACCATGTGTAACTAAACCTGTGTTACTCAATGCGTAACTGCAAATAAGGGCTACTGTACCTGTCCCATATCAGCTACAAGGCTAACTACCTGGAATAAAATAATGACAAAGACAAAGCTCATATTAAAATAAACTTACAAAATCAGGGAAAGTATAGACAAATAAATAGGCAATTTCATACAGTGCAAAAGGAGTAAGTGCTCTGATATAGCTAAGTAAGGAGTACTTAGAGGCACGCACAGAATAAGCACTGCTAAGGCAATCCTGAGAGGCAGGGAATTCTTCCCCCACCTTAAGAGAAATATTTGAGCTAGTATCTAAACAATGAATAACACAAAGCAGAAGAGAGGAGAGCATCTCCAGGAGTACAGAGAGGAGGTGCACAGGTATGAAGGAGAGAGAGAAGGTGTGATTTGGTCTTGGAAACAGTAGGTTGTTTACACGAGAGCAGGAGTTACAAGGTAAGGACGCCAGGAGTTAACTGTAGAGGTGGGATGGGACCCAGTCACTGGGTGACTGGTGGGCTAAGTGAGGAGTTTGGAATTCACTTTAAAAAAGTAAAAGGTATCAGGGTTTACAGGAACAAATATAAAGGACACATGGACAAAAACAAGGGGGGCGGTGGAAATGGGAAGGAGGTGGGGAGCACTGGGGGATGGGCTGGGATGAGAGTAAAAGACAGAAAACCGTACTTGAACAACAATTTAAAAAACGGTACTGCAATTAAAAAAAGAATACTATTATGAACTGAACACTATCTCACCAAAATTCTTATGTCAAAACCCTAACCCCATTGTGAATGTTAAAGTTTCAACACATAAATTTAAGGGTGGGAACAACTCAGACCACAGCAGAGGAACATGGTCGTGCAGAACCTTCTCCACTGAAATGTGTTTTTTTTGCTCAAGTGCCTGGGTTCACATCTCTGATTAAATGAACCACTGCAAGCCTCTTGTGTACCTCTGTGATCTGTAAAGTTCATAGTAGGACATTATAGATTTCTTTCACTGAGGGTATTTGTTTCTACTTGATAGTTTATTTTGCTTTCTGTGCTTTAATTTTCTCTACAGCAGTCTGCATAAGTCCTACTAAAGAATAGTAGTTACTAAATCTACTATGCACTTCCTTTAAGAAACCTGAATACAGATAGTGGTAATTGTAGGTGAAGCTATCCCTTACTGCTTCATGTTTATAATGATCCTTTATGCACATTTGCAACTACCCTTTTTCTATTCACTGCAGAATAGGTGTGTGTTTCATCATCAACAGAGGTTGACAGAGAACAAAGAAACTGGTGGGTAAGACTCTGACAGCACCCTGCTAGTGTAGTAAAATCACCTTTCAGGTTTTTCTACCCAGCACAAGTTACAGGCTATAGGTGCTCATGAGCTTCTGCCCTGGTAATCTGAGATTCTCTGAATTCTCCTGATTTGCCAATCCTGGGCCATTGGTGTATCCTGCATCCTGCCTTCTCTTACGGATCCCAAATTTGTTGATATATAAGGCTGTTCAACTTTTTCTTCACTAGGATGGAGTGGTGACTTCCAAATGTGGAATTGGAAACTAGAAGTCCTTTAATAAATGTTTTATTCTGGAATAGTTACTATTTTTTTTGCAGAGTTTTAAAGTGTTTATAAACTTTAATATCTAGGAATCTACCATAAGAAGTTAATATGAAATGTAGGGAAAATATACAAAAGCTATTAATTTATTAATTCATCCTTCCATATGATCCAGATATAGGTCTAAGATGCAAAGATAATTGAATTGACACTTCTATTCATCATGAGCTCACCAAATCAGGAACACAGGTATGCTGTCCATTCTATCCTCTGTTTCTTTAAGGAATAACAATAACTCTTCCCAAAATTGAGCTGCCTACAGTGGCTCATCGTAGTCATTGGGAACCCTCCCTCACATTTCCCAGAACTTGTTTCATTCTGGCTCCCTAACCACCTGATTCCAAACTCTTGTATGGGTACCAAAAGGCAGTTGGGGTGGGGATTATCTCTTCAGAATCTTGCAGGATATTAACAGCATGTATATTTTGTTTTGTACAAAGTAGTGATAGTGTAATTATTATCACCTTTTAATGTAGAAATCTCATAAATGATTACAGCAAAAGTGGTATATAAAATATTTTAATGACCACACATAGATGAATTAAAATAAATTAATACTCAGTGTAAAAAATATACATATATATATATATATGATTATAAGAATCATCCTCATTATCCTTAAAAATATTTTGGTCTTTGACCATAGATTTACAACTTTTTACTGGATAGTTTTTTTTAAAAAGGTGAATGTTTTTGCACTACACCTTTGCCTTGCCACCACTTGCTCCTCTTCTCTGTATAACACGGCTGCACCGTCTTGTGTGGGTGAAGTGGGACCAAATGGAATTTAGTGAGGAGAGAGGTGAAGGGACACGAAGCATGGAATTTAAAAATAAATGTCAAGCTACTTTCCATATTGAATACTTAACATTAATACACGCTGCAAGCAACTTGATGCAAATATCTTGTTACAAAACAGAGGAAAGTAAGGGACTTTCTTATATTCTCTGAACTTTCGTGGAAGTTTGAAAAATTACTATTCAGAAAAACCAGACACGGGCACTTAACTCTATACTAAGATTCAACTTCTGACAACTTGAATATATATCCCTTGCCCAACTAATCTACAGTTTGGCCCCTTAATTCTTACTCTATCTTGAATATTTATTTACCAGGACAATATGTACTTTTCTAGACTCTACTCCCACCTTTTATTTTTTAATTTCAGGAGAAAAGGAGTCAATTTAACTGAATGAAGGCAGAAAGACAGTTGAAGTAATAGGCAAGAGTGCCAATGGATATTAAGAGTATGTTTCTAATGTTTTTGTCTGACTGGTAAGAGATTTCTGTAGCTATTTTCAAAGGAACATTTACAAAACTGCTTTTCAACAATTATGTTACTGCATGAGTTTAGTAAGTCAAAGTATGGCTCACTGTTCCTATCTCAACTGTCAGATTATTTCTAAACTAGCTACCTGGTTCACTCGATGAAATCCTATCTTCCATTCCATATTTCCCAAATGATTTGGCTTCTTATGAAAAAAGACTTGGTATTTATAAATTTTTATACATTATCTCCATTTTAGAGGCCTAATCACAATTTTGGAGTTACATAATTATAACTTCAATATACCTTGGATTTATCATAAAAAGTTTGTGTGATACATGAGTGATAGATCATAGAGCAATTCTGATAAAGCCAAATCAGTGAAAAACCTAGACTTGGAAGAATTCTCCTCCATTGATCATATAATCTGGGCACTTAATAAAAGGGTTCAACAAGTACAGCAGGTACCAAAGGTATGTCTTTGAAGGAACATTTGTGATTAGATGTTTAAATTTGTCTTTGCTTGTTAACATCCAGACTCACTTCCTCAAAGCCATAAATCAAGTCCTCAAATGCCCTTCAAAATGTTAGATGAAAGGAATAAAAGCAATACTTTAGAAACTTCCCATTGCAATCCACAGTTAGACAGTAAAATGTAGGATTTCTGGCCACGGGAACTTTTGATTTTGTGGATTTCAGATCAAACTCACTGCTTTCTGCTTTGTGTTTGGACACCATTCAAACCAAACCTTTGAGGCTTTCAGACTTTATAGAGCACCAGGTAAAGTATCAAAGAATAAAAAAATAATCAGTGCAAATCAGATTGGTATTTTATTTTAAAGGCATATACACCTACATAGTATTAGGGCATAATGCGAACCTGCTTGTTGCTAACTACCCATGAAAACAGAATTATTTTCTTTCAAAAGTAATATTTAATATGTACCAAGATCTATGCTTTATACAAAGGAATTTACAATGAGATAAAGTTGACCTGTCTCTATAAAAAGCAAAATGATTAACTGATTAATTTTTGCCCTCCAAACTTTATGGATTGAATAAATTTTTCTTAGATTTAAAAATATATAATTTGACAATAAATACTATAATTTAAATTGCATAAATTACAACAAAAGCTTTGCTTCAGTTTGTTCATTTATCTCAATTTATTCCTTATCAGGGCCCATGCACTATATGAATGCAAATTTTTGAATAAATTTATGTTAAAGTAATATGCATTGGGCTTTTTTAAATGACATCTTATTATTTCAATATATAATCAAATTAAACTTATTTTATTTCCAAATAAATCACCTTCTCTAGAAATTATGCACATGTAAGTACAGCTTTCATTTATTTTTCTATGAGATAGCAAACTATTTTAATCTAACCTGTCTATATTCAGTATTTGTAATAATTTAATTGCAGTTAACTATATCTTGTACCAGCTCTAAGACAAACTAGATTTTCAGACAAAAGTGGTTAAAAATCCAGTGATATTCACTGAGGAAAATCCTACATTTGCAGTTATTCCACAGTTTAGGGAAAATAATTAATATAAACAGATACAGGATCATTTAAAATAAAATAATTAAGTCACATTTAATGACACAACTTTGTTATATATTTGCCTTATGATACTACCAATCTCTTTTTTTTAAACAGGAGCATAAAATACGTATTCAGCATGCACTTTATTGCAAGATTATTCAGAGGTGTATTATGCATTTTGTTTGCCTTAGTAGACATTAGACGTATATAGACAAGATATAAAGCTAGTTTATTACCATAGGAGAGGAAGACACTATATGGATTTCAGGGTCAGAGGCAAAATGGTTTATTTAGTGCAAACACAACTGCAAGAATGTTGTCAGAATAATGTTCACAATGCTTCCTCCTGCTCCACAAGTTCCTCAGAAATGGCTCTGTGCTTTTGGTGAATGCTTGCATATAGGGAGGGTTGTGTTAATGGAGAGCTTGCTAGATTCACAACTTTTATAATTAACCAAAAGATGCCTGATTTTTGTCTGGAGAGAGATGTTGCCTCATCCCTTGTGATTGCTCACTACAAATGCAACCTAAGAAACGGTCCAATTATCAGCATTCAGAGACTTCATTTTTTTGGAATACCAGGCAAGAATTTTAAGGGCCCATGTTAGAGCACTACTCCAACAGATGGTTCAAGGAAGAGTATACATGTTTGAAACTTACAGATAGAAACAGCAACAACAACAAAAAACGTTTAAAAATGATGAGGAAGATTTACAAACAAACCAAATAAAAATGCATAGAAATGAAAAACACCATAAAGATGAAGTCAATGGATAGATTAAAGAGCAGAATTGCTGAATGTAGAAGTATTAAACTACAAGGTGTAAGAACCTATTCAGAATAGAGCAATGAGGAATGGCACTTATTTCTTCTGTGGTTTATGTGTTGTCACTCTTTATTTTGTTTTCTTACTACTTTCCTGGTTGTAAAATAAGGGATTAAAACATGAGGCTTTGATGTCCAGTTGATGTTATCTCAGGCCCACCCTATAAGAGCTGTGTGATTTTGAAAATATTGTTTAGGCAGAGCCTCAGCCTTCTCATTTTTGATATGGTGATAACTATCTCAGGCTTTTTTGAGAATTAAGTATTTTAGCATCTAAACAGTTCAGGTTGTGGTGTGTATTTATTAAATAGTAGGTATCTGAGGTACTACTTCCCTCTTTTATCTTACCATGTCTCAAATGTACATGGCAGCTTCACTAATTGATTAATCTCTTCAATCCTCCCAGTCCAAAACGTTTAATCTTGGACTTGACTAAAGCACTTTTTGGCTTCTCATTGAATAACTTTATCCACCCATGACCACTAGCCACTTTACAATGAAGATATCTTTCTATTCATATCCAGCTTTGTTATCATTTCTCTAGCGAACTACAGATCATTTGGAAAACTTGACTCACGTGAAACACAGGCAGATCCACAGCCTCATCATTTTACCAAGTCCGGTCTTTTTCCTGATCTCTCATTGCAGTAAATGTTTTCACTCCTCAGCCACTTATTTTAAAGTTGAAGAAACAGAAGAGTTTTACCCAAATACTTCCTCTCCTGCACTTTCCATGTACAATCAGCAACTAAGCATAATTAATTCCATCTTCTAAATATAACTCAAATATTCTCTTTTATACTCTGTTTCACATAATTTCTCAGCTTCATTACACTAACAGTATACCTTTATAACATCAGCCTTCAGGGTAAGTTCAAGCTATCTTGATTGCTAAAACAATCATTCCAAATCCAAATGCATAATTCTACCTGAAATATGTACTCTGTATGTTAAGTTTCTCCTAAATCACCATCAAGTAACTACAAAAATTTACAGAAAAATCACTCCAACAGTAACTTCTCAGGGAACAGAAGCCTTCTCCCTCCATGGATCTGGGCCACATCTCATAAGAGCAGAAATACATTTTTCAGGGACATATGAAAGGGCATAACTTTCTCACATCTTATTTTATCATATTATGAGTAGTGGTATAATTTTATGTATTTCTCACCAGTTGAAGAGTTTTCAATGCCACGATTAGTAATTGACAGGGAGTAAGCAAGAACTGTGCATGTATTACCCTCATTTAATCATCATGAACTCCTATGCAGTAGATAATGTTATGAGAATTTCACAGATGAGGACACTAAGGGTCACAACAGAAGTTAAGTAACTTGCTGAATATCCCTTAGATAAACAGTAGTGAGGACAATACTCCAACTAAAAATAAGACAAAGTAGTTACAGAGGTACTTTTCTTAACACCTATGCTATACTCTCTCCTTAGGACATCCAGAGTCATTTCTCTGTTTCTGTAGCTTCACTGTCTAGTACAATACAAGAGCAGTAATAGACATATTGTAAATATGCACTGGATCTTGATTAATTAATAAATGAATAAATGATAAGTGAAGACTAAATGAATATTTATAGAGTATTTTTACTTTGATATAGTGGATTTGCATTGAAAATAAGATTTGGACAGAACTCAAGCAAGTGTCTGCACTTAAAATATTAATAAAAACCATACTGGAGTCAAACTATTCATAACAGGAAAATATATAAAATATATATAATATTTTAAAATTTGGGAGTATTGTTGTCTAGATTATAAAGATTTTTGCTGAGTTTTGAATAAAGGTATTATACTTTGCTTTATACTCAAAGATAGAGTTGAAATATAGCCATACTCAAAATGTGTCTGTAAAATTCTCTTTGTTCCTCATCAACCACATTTTTGGCAATTTTAGAAATAGGGACATGAAAAGCTTAACAAAATACATCATTGGATTCCTCATCTATAAAACGAGGACAATGGCCTATGCAGTCCCAAAGGTCCCTTCTAGCTCCATCATTTAGAATCTTCTGACAATTTACAGCATAAGTTTTACTAGTGCACTGCATGTTTTCTTTTAGTTCCAGATTAATTTCTTTCTTTCTCTAAATCTATAGACTAATCCCAACTGTCATGCCTAATCTATAGGCCAATTTGCATGGCAAAAAAATCCATTGAGGGCATTGCAAAGAATCTGCAATTTGAAGAATTCACAATGTGGGAGACCCTCCATGCCTGGACTGAAACAGTTTTTTAAGAACCTTAAGCACCTGGGGAAGTCATCCAAAGAAAGGCCATCCACTGTGCTTTGATCTCTCCGCTGAAGCACTGCCTGCCATACATATGCTTGGGGGGAGCCCAGCCTGTCGGACCCATGCCGAGGGCTAGCATTCCCCATTGTTCCTGCCCCAGAAATGGCGCCAGAATGTTTCTCAAGTATAAGTGAAGTAAAATTTCATTTCAGTGGAGTGTAGAATGAAACTGAGGTTACATGATATTATATTAATTAGGGTGAGTCAGCCTGTGTTTCAGAGGTGAATAAAAGGGAAAATTAAAAAAATACTAAAAGAACAATATTTCAAAACATATGTGCAAAACTGTATGATTTTTTAAAATGCTTCTCAGATAGTTTTTCTGTAATAATGAGTCCTCTGAGAATATTCATAATTTATTTTATAAATTTAAAAGAATTGTTAGATATTTAATAATAGGAGCCCAAAATTAGGAAATATGGGGTTTGGACTCAAACTCCAATCCCTTTTACAAATCCTTAGCTTCCCATGACTGCACCTTATTTTAAGAGTGAGGGTGATAAATTACTTATACCCAATGAGCATTTGACTCTCTAAAATAATTTATACACATATATGGAAAGTAAACAGTTTCTGGAATAAAAAACTAATTTGGATGGATTATCATTTAAGTGACAATTTTATATTGCTTATTTGTGTAAGAACACAATTATTTTTATAAAATATTACATTTTATATTCTTATTCTCTATCAGTGAAAACAATTAAGAATATGATTGGGCACTGATGGTAGATACTAATCAGGCATTATTTGATTTGTACAAAAATGATCCTTAAAGTGTCTTTAAAAATATAAAGCAAGCTTTTCCACCTGAACTCTGTCAGGACCAACTCATTTTTTATGCCTTCCTTTGTGAGAAACCACTGCCTTACCTGGTCTCCTCTGTTGGGAACTGCCCTGCCTGGTTTCAGGAATTGTAACTGTCCCCCATGGCTAAGTTAGCAACCTCCAGAATGTAGGCCACAGGAGACAAAGCTTGTCTCTGGCAGCAAGTGCTGCTTCTGCTTCTTCCCCTGCCCCCAAAGCATGGTCGATGTCCATGGTGGATACAACCCCTCAGAGAGGGGCAACCTAGGCCAGACACCATCACTTGGGAGACCATCATGGAAGGACTCAGGGGGCTACAACAAAGAGGGAGCGATGGACACTCATTCCCCTAGGTATTGTGACATAGCCCAAGTCCCCATTTCTGTCTGGGAGAAGCGCTGCCTGGCTCTAATCCACTTAAGCCTAAAAACTTATGATGGGGAAGGTGGTGCAGCCCTGTGCTGGAAAGGGCGGGTATCCAGGGTAAATCAGGCCTAAGAAAGAATACGTAAAAATCCTGTGAAACCTGCTTTGTTTCGAATGCTCTCATTTAAATGATAAGGATCCAAGCAAGAAGTTCCTCAAAGTTTTATGGCTCTTTAGCTATCTGATCCTGACTGAGAATAAGCCCTCATGGTTCTTTGAATGCTATCTATTGTATGATCCTTACCTGTATTCTTGTGCAAATGAACCCAATAAAAGCCTCTTGAGAAGGGGGCTCTTGGCCCTTCCCCTTTGAGGGATCGGCCACCTTTCCTCCCCAAGCAGATCATGTCTTGGTAGAGTTTACTTTCATTCCTGGTGGAAGGGGGACCTTGTGAGGAAAGTCACCCCCACACTCCTCCTTTTGCTTACTAACAACATATCAAATAACTAAAAATAGTATTTCCTAGACTTCCTGGGCACATGAGCTATGAGTTATAAGCAGCAGTTGTTGGTTGGCTCCAAATGAAGTTTATTCAGTGTGGGAGAGTCAATGGAATGCATATTTGCCCTTTGCCCTTTTACCTTCATCCTGGATAAAGGTGGAGATGGTGCTGGTTGTAGAACTGCAAATTTGGAACTTTCTTCATAGTATGAAGAAAAGCATAAAACATAGTTTCTAATAAAGATGCTGAGAAAAGAAGGAAGGAAGGAAGGATGTCCATGTTTACAGCAGTGTTCATCACGACGACAGCGAAGACATGAATCATGATGATGGTTCATGATGGTGGCATAGACATGAAAACAGGCTATTCTCCTTTATGCATGAATGGATAACAAAAATATAGTGTATACATATGCAATGAAATAGTATTCAGCAAAAAATCAGAAATGGAAATTCTACCATTTGCAACAATGTGGATAAACCTGGAGGGCATTATGCTAAGTGAAATAAGAGAAAGACAGAGAAATACTGTTTGGTTTCACTCACACATTCAAGCTAAAAAAGATGAACTCATAGACGTGAGAGTAGCATTCCTTCCTTCCTTCCTTCCTTCTTTTCTCAGCATCTTTATTAGAAAGGAACTATTGTGAGGTATGCCGGAGCCACTGCAACAGCCTCAGCCTGCCTTGGTCTGGTCTTGTTTACGTGGTACATACTTAATTGTGACACTATTTTTCCAGTTCTCGGTTCTATATAGCTGAACACAATACCTGACAACATTGACACTGAACCAATCATTGTATTCACAGAAAATGATGGGACTGATTGGCTTAAGTCTGATTTCTGTCCATTTAGATGTATATGAAAATCCAGGCCAATCAGGGCCCACATCAAAAAAACATCATGTTAACAAGGGAAAAAGAGGCCCTGGTCAGGTAGCCCAGTTGATCAGGGCATCATCCTGATGCTCCAGGGTCGAGGGTTTGATCTCTGGCCATGGCACATGTAACAGTCAGCTAATGAATGCACAAATACATAGAACAGGAAATTGATGTTTCTTTCTCTCCCACCTTTCCCCTCTCTCTCTAAAAACCAATCAATAATTCCTTTACAAAGGAAAAAGAAATAGTGAATGATGGGTAGTCCTTCATAAATGTCCACTCTAATATCCATGTACCATAATTCGTTTAATTATTCTTCCATTTGGGAATATCTAGACTGTTTCTACCCTATTATTATCATAAGCAATGTCTTAACTACTTGATAGATAAGTCATTGTAAGAGTATTTTTTCTTTTTAGTAGATTACTGAGAATTAATGTTACAAATCTTATCACATTTTCTTTGAACCCTTAATATAATTTGCTAAATTTATTTATATAACATTTTTTTTCAAGCCCCAATTCTGTCCAAGGGCTTTCTTTCTCCAGCTTTAGTGAAGTGTAATTGATAAATGAAAATATAAATATTTAAGGTGTATGACATTATGATTTTATAAATATATAAATATGCATATATAGTGAAATGATTACCACAATCAAGTTAATTAGCACATCATCACTTCACATAGTTACCACGTTTTGTGTGTGTGTGATAAGCACACTGAACATTTACTCCCAGCAAATCTCACGTACACAACATTAACTGTGGTCCCCATGCTGTACACTAGATCCACGGAACGTACTGACCTTGTGACCGAAAGTTCGCACCCTGTTTCCCCCACCTCCAACTCCTTGACAACCACCATGCTACTCTCACGTCTATGAGTTCATCTTTTTTAGCTTGAATGTGTGAGTGAAACCAAACAGTATTTCTCTGTCTTTCTCTTATTTCACTTAGCATAATGCCCTCCAGGTTTATCCACATTGTTGCAAATGGTAGAATTTCCATTTCTGATTTTTTGCTGAATACTATTTCATTGCATATGTATACACTATATTTTTGTTATCCATTCATGCATAAAGGAGAATAGCCTGTTTTCATGTCTATGCCACCATCATGAACCATCATCATGATTCATGTCTTCGCTGTCGTCGTGATGAACACTGCTGTAAACATGGACATGCAGAGAATTTGGAGACACACATTACATGTCCTTCCCATATATACCCAGAGGTACAATTTGTGGATCATATGATAGCTGTATTTTTACTTTTAAGTTTAACTATATTTCCTTTGTTTTTAAGATTTTATTTATTTATTTATCTTTAGAGGGGAAGGAGAGAGGGAGAGAAACATCAATGTATGGTTGCCTTTCGTGAGCCCCCTGCTGGGAACTGGCCTGCAACCCAGGCATGTGGCCTGACTGGGAATCAAACTGCAATCCTCTGGTTCACAGGCCTGTGTTCAATCCACTGAGCTACACCAGCCAGGGCTTATATTTCCTTTTTATGAATACTTTATGCCATTAATTTTTCTGAGAATTGTATTGTTTGTCTAAGAATTATATTTATCTTTTTCATATGTGCCAAATATTTTTCTGCTTCTTTAAATGTATTTAAATTTTCTTTTATAATATTTTTGGTTGCAAGATTTCACATTTTAGAATAAACCAAGCTTGTGAAGCATTTTTTCTGATTTCTTTCATTGCTTTTAATGTTCTTATACTAAATCTTTTTTATTGTCTTTAAAAGTAGCTTCTTGTTTTGTTGATCAACTCTATGGACAGTTAATTAATCTTTAATTTATTTTGATTTTTATCAATTTTTTTTTACAATTTATTTGATTGATGATGTTTCCCAACACTTTAGCAAGCAAAACTCTAATATTTAATATTTTCTATTTTCTAAAACAAATTTAAGAATATAAATTCCCCTCCAAGTTCTTATTTAACTTTATTTAACTTTATAATCATGATGCTATTTAATCATAATTAATTTTAGTAGTTTATAAAATATATTCATAAATCTATTTTTGTGTTCCAGATCATCTATTTTTTTCTGATTTTTAAAAATTTTATTTATTTATTTTTAGAGAGAGGGGGAGAGAGGGAAATATCAATGTGTGGTTGCCTCTCACATGGCCCCTACTAGGGACCTGGCATGTGCCCTGACTGGGAATTGAACTGGCAACCCTTTGGTTTGCAGCCCATGCTCAGTCCACTGAGTTACAGCAGCCAGGGATGATTCTTTTTAAATTGAATTAATTGGGGTGACCTTGGTCAATAAAATTATATAGGTTTCAGGTGGAACATGTTAGTTATTGAATTGCTAATGTCATACTGCAGTCAAGGAATGTCTCTCTGTGTGGAGTTGATACTTTATAATTTGATGAAACTGTCTTCCAACCTTGAATCAATATATTTCTGTAAATGCTACATGTGTCTCTGAAAAGTTTGTGGGGAGAAACATGAAGAAGACAGCAAAACAGGAGTTTCCTAACTCTTCCTTCTTCCAAAGAGACTGGCACAGGCTAAGGAGCTACACCAGAAACAATTATCTCTGAGAGAGAAAAAGGAAGGGAGGGAGGGAGGGAGTGGGAAGGGGTGGGGACAGAGGAGGGGGAGAGGCGGGGCGGGGGGGGGGGGGGGGGGGCAGGGAGGGAAAAAGAAAAGCAGAGAAAAGAAAGGAAAATGGTTGATACTCTCCTCTACAGTGAGCAACTGAGAAACACTCCCATGAAACATGGAGGAAAAGCTGAGGCACATTTTCATCAAAAGCCACAGCCCTGGCCCAGCACCCGCCATATAATCTAGAAGGAACCCTCAATTCCCAGTTTTTCCCTGGGGATTAAAGAGAATGGACTGCATACTCAATGCACCACCTTTTACTGATACTACTTGAAGGACTGACCCCTACCTCACCTATTTCTGGCAGCTGCCAGGGCCAACATTCAGTAGTCTCTGGGACCACTGAGAACAAAGAGGCCTGTTTAAATCAGCGGAAGGACAAGCAAGTCTGGCAGCAAGAACCACTCACTGCTCAGCATGAAGCCAGAGCACCGCTGGGTAAGGCCCAGCTTCCTGCTTCTCCTTGGAAGGGCTGGAATGCCCATTTAACTCTCCTACCTTTGGCTGCTGACTGGGTCCTGTGGGACCTTCACACCTTTCTGGTGAGACCAGAGTAAGTTAAGAATGTCGCCACCCACAGCAGGTTTGTGATAGATGGTGGAAACAGCTGAAGGGTGAGGCCAAACTGGGTGCTGTCGGTGGGGTCCCCTCTACCCCTTTCCCCTTTCAGGGAAAATATTTAAGATAGGACTCTATGTTTTACGGGAGGAGTTAGACTGACTTCCAGCTGCTGCCTGGGGGTCTGGCGTCTGATTAGCAGGTATCTGGGTGGGCCTAGCATTTACTGGCGCCTCTGGGTTTACAGTCCAAATAGGACACTTTCATTGACTCTACAAGGCTCTCCTGTGACTCCCTTCATGGGTAAGCTCCTGCAGTAAAGCCCAGCCTCCCACTTTCTCCTGGAAGGGTTAAACCACACATCTCCTGCCCCAGCTTTTCCAAACGTGTCCCCAGGGTCCCTTTTTCTAACCAGCTTGTCCCTGGGAGTATGGAAGCTGAGAAGCAGGAATCATTGGTCCTTTGGAAATTTGAAATGGCAGGTGGGTACTTACTCCAGATATGGAAACAAGCCTCTAGCCCGCTTACTGATCTCTGAGAACAGATGGCGCCTGGCAGTCGCTTGTGTTCTGGGCGTGCAGCAAAGCAATGGTGGGGAAGCGCGTGTGTTCTGAAGGAGAGTGTTCTCCCCAGCATAGTGCAGAGTGAGTGGGCAATAAACTCCAGCTCCCAGGTTCTCCCTTAGGAGGGAAGGAATTGGACACATGTCTAGCAGCTACTGCTCTGGGGACTGGCTTAGGAACTGGAGGGGCTTCCCACACCGTGGTCTCAGGTGGTAACTATATAAAGAGATGGTTGTGTGAATTAAGTTGACTACAGTGACCATTAGCTCTGTGTATGTATATGAAAACATCCCACTATACCTTAAATATATGTGTGTGTATATATTTAAATGAAAAGAAAAAAATGTATGCCTTCTCCATGTCTTTTGGGGAGCAGAACAGTGTTATAGATGTTTCTATTAGAACAGTCCATAAACTATTCACACGTTGCTCAAACCTTCCAAAACTTTAACTGTTTTACCTGTTATATCTATTATTTTCAGGATTTATTATAATAAAATGTCAATTTTTACTAGTTTTATTTTAAATAACTTTTTTTTAGAAACCATGGAACATACCCTTTTGGATAGCATCTTTTTACAGGAGACAGTGAAGGACAGAATTTTTTTTTAATGTTATAACCTTGCTCTTTCAAAACTCTGCTGACATAATAGCTCATAAGTAACATTTTTCATGCTGTCTGTAACTCACCAAAATCGTCATCAATGTTACTAAAGCCCTCAATGCTCAGAAACTGACTTCTCAGTCTCTTAAAAGAAGATCTCCCTTATTGGGATACTTTATTTATTGGTATTAGGACTAGCAAGATGTACTTTAATATTGTGTATGGCTCCTATAAATCTGATTAGAACGTGAAATTACATAAAATACTGAGGATAGGTTATTATTCATTGAGTACTGTGCCAGTCATGGAGTTACTGATAAGACTCGCAATTATAAAATTGATGATATAAAATAAAACGTATACCAAATATAACTGATTAAGCAGTATTAATAACATTACATTTAACATTGCAGGTTGCCCTTTAATAATTTCCTTAAAATTAGGCCCTGGCCGGTGTAGCTCAGTGGATTGAGAGTGAGCCTGCGAACCAGATGATCACGGTTTGATTCCCAGTCAAGGCACATGCCTGGGTTGCAGGCCAGTTCCCAGTGGGGGACACATGAGAGGCAACCATACACTGATATTTCTCTCCCTCTCTCCTTCCCTTCTAAAAATAAATGAATAAAATCTTTATAAATAAATAAATAAATAAAATTAGTTTTATTAACATAGAGTTGCAAATACAACTGTTTAATCTCAGACTGTTGGAGATTGGTCACAATGTTTGAGAAACACTAGTTTTAAACTTACAGCAACTGAATTATATAGGCACCGTGATCTACTTTTATAAAGTAATAGGTAGAATACCTGTGCAGACTAAAGTACAAATATAAGGGGACATTATGGAATGACACATTTCTAACAAATGACAACGTCATTGATTTACATTTCATATTATGTTTCTATGATGTTCCAAATTTATCAGAATGAGAATTAAAGGGCCCATGTTTGTATTTCAGCATTCGCTATTAAAAATACATTTTTCCAAAATATTAAATAATATACTGTAAAATAGAGATACTAATATTTGCTTTTATCTAGAATTATTTAAATTATGAAACATTTTAGTACAATATTAAAGTTACAACTATTTTAGTACAAATGATGTGGGAATAAATTAAAATAATACATTTGTAGATATTACACTTAGGAGTGGTACATAAAATATAAAATTTATATACACAAACATACTTGATGTGTTGAGAGATAGTTAATTGTGTTCTTTGACTTTAAATTTAATCCTCCCCCCAGGTGGGGAGAGGTTAAAATAGTTTACAAGGTTTCTTGGGGAGCTGAAATGTTGCTAGTTAACATAATAGGATTGGCAGCTATTTTAAGTCAAAATCAGTTCTTTAATCCTCTATCTACTACAGGTAGAATTAATTCATTACTAACCTCACAACAAATTTCATTGAAAGTAGGTCTGCTGTGACTGTTAAATTGTAGTCGAAATTAGCAAACGTTCAAATGGTCTCATCAAGAAAACTGTGCATAGTGTCATTTAGCACATTAACACAGTCCCCCAAATGTGGTTCAGAAGTGACTTTTTCCATCTTCATTTCACCATTGTGTGGCTCATTTGAAACAGCTAGTATGTCTGAAGCAGTTTATAAATGTGGCTGAAGAAACTATTCAACACAGCTCGTTAACTAGCAATTTTACCTCAAGACCATCTTGAGCATTTGATTCCTCATGGTTTGTTCTTTTTTTATCAGTTCTTTTTACTTCAAGACCATCTTTTGAGCATTTGATTCCTCATGGTTTGCTCTTTTGATCAATGTATATATACACACACATACACAGTATATATATACACACACACACACACACACATATATAATATATATAGTACGAGTTTTATATATATATATATATTACAAGTTATAAATATACTTTCTGAGTGTGGGTGGTTTCTTGATGAGTCAACTGAGAGTATTAATTCAGTGTTTTAGCTAACAATGGCAGTTTAGATGCTTAATGTTTTATTTTCATGTGTACTGATGGCTGTTTTTTATGAAGAATAAGAGATTAACCCTCTTTATCCCCTATTCTAATTTTTACTTATACTTTCATTATTAAATCTTTCATTGGTTAATTTAAAAGTTACATATATATAATTTGCTATTTCTTTACATATCAAAATCAAATATTATGTGTTGTTAGCCCATTGGGTAAGATGAAAATTTCAATCTTGTTTTTCTATTTTTGTTGTCTTTTTATCTTCTAATATTTCTTTTATATCATGACTTTTGTATTTTAATGCTGGTAAAATTTCTGTTTATTATCATTCTGTGAAAACATTTATTTCTGAAAATATAAATTTTCTATGAAATGTCAAAGAATTAAAAACTAATAATGTTCAGTATATTATTATTAAAATTTTTATTGTCTGGCATAAACTCTAGCTATGAGGAAGCTTCCCATTCTTTGCCTTGCTATCTCTAAGGTGTCTGAGGAGGGCTAGGTCCATGACTCTGAGCTTAGCGGCTCCTACAGACAGAAACTCTCAGCTGAGTGCTTGACTCAAAATTCCTCGGCACAGAGTGAATTCTACTATAGTCAGCAATTGTTTTCTCTTAGCTGTATTAACAGGGAGAGTAGGTTGAAGCCAGAGCCTGCCGTAACCACAAAGAAAGGTCATCTGCCTTGTGCCTGTAATGTGCCCATTGGACACATTTTACCAGTGAGAAATTGAGAAAATGCCTGGACTTGTCCTCTATAGTACATATCTTGACACAAGTTTTTACTTAATGTATAGTTTCTAATCAGTCAATTACACCATTAGTCCAATCCCCCATTTCCATCCACATAGTCTGCATATGTGAAGAATATTTCTGTTTCATTGTGTAATTAAATCTTATGAGATTTTACCAGTCTTCCAGTTTTGATTCCTTCTCCTCTTATCCATTCCCTTATATATTCCTTTATACACTTAACATCTAACTGCATTTCCTTCCATTTTTAAATCCTCACCCAATGATATGCTTTTATTGATATGAGAGAGAGAGGAAAAAGGAATGAGATGGAGAGGAGGAGGGGGGAGGCATAGAAGAAGGAAAGAGAGAGAAACATTGATGTGAGAGAAACACTGGTCGGTTACTGGACCTGGGTTTGAACTCACAACTTAGGTATGCACTCTGACCCGGAATTGAATCCCCAGCCTTTTGGTGCATGGGATAACACTACAACCAAGTGGGCAACCTGGCCAGGGTCATTTACTTCATTTTTGATGGCCAATATGTATTTTTTATTTATGGGTAGTATAGTTTTTATTCATTTCCAAAGCATAGTTGTTATAATTCACACATATTAACTCATTTAATCATCACAACAACCCTCAGAGGTATATCCAATTATTATCCATTATAAAAATGATGAAACCGAGGCACTTAGGGGTGAACCTCTCTGACAAAGATCAGAGAACTAGTAAGAGGCACAGCAGGCAGTGGAGCAGTAAAGGTGAGGCCTTGGTCACGCCAGCGCTTCATCTCTCAAGACTCATATAATTATCAAGTTTGTTGTGGGTACTTGGCTTTATCTTTTAAAATAGTCTTCTCTTTTTCTATTTTCTTATTCCAACTTAGACAGAAAAATAAATGGAAAGTAATTCTTGAGTTTTTGGACAATTAAAAAAGCCTTTACACCTGATAATTTTACAGTGTCGATATTTCGGGAGAGTCAGTGTTCGGTGGGCAGTGAAACCATCAATTCACTTCTTTAACATTCGGTGTGACGGATGAAGCCTGCGGACAGTTTGACTTGCATACTTTTATAGGATAAGCTGATTTTATTCCCCTCAATGTGTTTGTAGCTTCTAATTTTCTATGATGTTATAAAATTTCACAAGCCACATGTCAGAATGGAGACGTTTTCATATACTTAGCTCTTAAATCTGAACACATGTATAAATTTAATTCATAATATTTTCTTCTATTGTATATTTTATCACTGTTCTTTTAGGTTTCTGCTTAACTTCATTTTTTAAACTGTTATTCAGTAGCATAGACAGTAGGTAGAAAATAGGGGAGAGGGCAAGAATAGTAGGGGAGATATAGAATCTAAAGAACTTGAGACATGTGGTCATAAACTAAAGGGGGGAATGGTGGCGGAGGGGTGTGGAGGGGAATGAAGGGGGGAATAGAACAACTGTAATGGCATAATCAATAAAATACACAAAAAGTAAAATAAACTGTTATTCATTATTTTTGAGACTCATACTTAATTTTTGTTTGTCTAGAAAAATTTGTTGTTCTTGACTTTTTCATTTTGAATAACTATAGAAGTATTAATTACAATTAATATTGTAAAGGTTTTGCTTCCTTTGAAATAAGTGCCCTTTCTTTACACTTCTTGATTCTTCACACTATTAAATTTCTTCAAATTCCAAGTAATTCTTATGCAAATGGTGAATTTAGGACTAGAATTAAAAGAGGTGGCTAGTGTATATGGCGTTATGTTTCCACAACAGGCCTCTTTCTTCAGTTTTGGAAGGTCGACTTAAGTGAACTGAGTATTGCAAAGGTCTTCCTGACCAAGACTCACTTTCAGGTATAATGACGAGAAACAGCTGGACATTCTGGGTTTCATACCAATTAAAAATATCTTTGCTTTTTGAACCCAACAGCCATATCAGGTACCTAACTCCTTCCCAGATTTGTGAATTTTTTTTGAATAGAGACTATAAATATCCCTAATCCCTGTGGACATGGGCGAATATGGAGCAACATAACAGCCTTCCATATTGTAATATTTGAGGGGCAGATCTGTAGGAGATTCTCACCTTTGTGAATGTGTCTTTTAATCATCTAACCCTGATTATCAGTTGACTCAGAGACTATTGCTGTTCTCTGTGCTCATTATGTTGGGAGACACTCTGCCATTCTGCATTCTAATGAGCATGCCCTGGTCTGTGTCTCCCCAGTCTTGCTCATCCTTTCATAAAACGCCATCTGATACTGAAAGAGAAATTGCTGCCCTCTCATTCTCAGAACAGTAACAGATTGATATCATTTAAATTAGATTTTGGGAGGTGATGTAGCTAAAAAATATGTTAAGCTTTCCATATTGAATTGGAAGCTCTAATTAAATGCTTTTAATTATGAATGGCTATTTGGCTGGGGGAATTTGAGGTTCCTGGGATGATGACTAAATTTGCATCAAATTCACTTAAAAGTATAAGGTTCATTTGTCTTTACTTGATCCCCAACTGCTTGTTCCACTCTTCTCATTTCTCTCTTTTTATGCCAAAAGTGGATAAAGAAAGGTCTAATTCATAGACTCCAGTTTCTCCTCTCTCACTGTTACTTGAAATTACTCTAAGTAGGTCTTTCTCCCCACACTCTGCTGAAGCTATTCTAAGGTTGTAAAGACCTTCAGAGTACAAAACCTGGTGGTTATTCATAGCACTAGTGTTACTTATCACCAAATTTTGACCCAGTTCTGCTCAAAACATTTTTCTACTATTCTTCTGACATACCTCCTAACTCAAACGTAAATTCTTCTGGTTTTTTAAAATATAGTGTGAGTCCATTTTCTGACATCCGACTAACAATTTTAGCTTCACCCCTTCCTCTTTCCCTTCAGCTTCACCCCTTCCTCTTTCCCTTCAGACTGAATTGGTAAGAAAGCTTGGTCGGGTGATCCCTGTTTCGGTGAAGGCAGATTTAAACCACACAAGGCCTTGCCTATGCAAAGGAGCCCTCACTCCAACTCTGCCCTTAACCACAGTTAAAAACCCCAAGTCAGTCTCCCTTCCTTGCTTTCTCACGCCACTTTGGACCAACTCGGGAGGACCACTCTGCTTGCCCCAGAAAGCCTTATGTAAGTAATAAACATTTTCATGCATTGGTATGTGTGTGACATTATCAGTCTCCGTATTTGAACAAAATTTCTCAACAGTTCAGCCTTTAGGGCTCAGTAAAAGGAAGTATTTTTTAAAATTTTAACCTACCCTCATTCCTTCAGTGATTTCATCTAGTCTCATAGCTTCACATACTCTCTATTTTCTGACAGTCCCCTCATGTATTATCTATATCAGTCCTTCCCTTTAATCCCCAACATCTATATTAATTACCTACTTGATGTTTCTCCTTAGATGTCTAATAGACACCTGGAGCCTGAAATTCAATACTGAACTGCACTTATCTTCTTCAAAACTTTCCTCTCAGAGTTTTTCCATTTATTTATTGACTTAGTCTAACAATCTTGGAATCATTCTTGAATTCTTTTTTTTTTTTTTTTTTTACAAATACAGTGTTTTGGCAAAAGTAGCTTTACAGTTATTCATATGGAAAATAATACAATAATCAATAAATAATAATACAAGAATAAACTCTTGTGTTTTACATAGTCACAACTGTAAACCTATTTTTGCCCCACCCTGTGTATATGAAAATCTTATCTGATCCACCATCTAAATATATACAAAATCTTGCAACTTACTCTGCTGTTACTACTGGGACTGTTGGGCAAGCTTATATTTTCAAACTGGAATTAGTGAAACCACTTATAAACTGCTATTTCTTTCCCAGCCTATGCCCCATACTCCTTGGACTCTTCTAAGCACAGCAGCCAAAGTGATCTTATTAAAATGTAAATTAGATCATACCTCTTCTCTGCTCAGTCTCAACTGGCTTTCTGATTCACTAAGAGTAAAAAAGAAATTCCTTTGAATTGCATACAAAATCAATATAATCTGGCACCCATTATTCTCCGTCTTTATCTCTTACTGCTCTCTCACTAACTAGCTGTGCATCAGCCACAGTAGCCATATTTCTGTGCCTTAAACGCAGCAGACACATTTCTCTTACAGGCTTTTGCCCTTGTAGTTTCCTTGGTCTAGAAAGAAATCCCTCTGTGCGTCCTCATTGCCCAGTCACTTGTGTGCTTTAGGGCATTACTCAACTCTCTCTCACTGAAGTCTTTTTCCTCAACAGCATTCTCTGTCCTTTTTACTTTTCTCTACTGCACTTATGAAATCAACAACTAATATATTGTTTTATATTTTGTTTCATAGTTTAACTCCCATTATGACAATATAAGATTCATGAAAGCATGGATTTTTCTGTTGTTTTCATTGCTAGAAAATGATTCAACGCAAAATATGTGTTAAATAAGCACTTGCTGAAATATTCATTTTTAAATGAATAGGTTTACATAATATTGCATTGGTAAATTCATTTACAGGAGAATTTCTTATTTTTCACTTTATAATCTGATTAGTATAATGGACAATCCTTAACTAATTAACTAGTTAACCTGTCTTCTCCATTTCTGTAATGCAGGTAAAAATAAATCATGTTACCAGGCTTGATGATAAGAAATATAGCCCATATGACTTATCTAACCCATGGTGAGATATATAAGTTGTTATGTTTCAATCGAGTCCTGGAATAGCTTTGTATATGAAACATTCTCTCTGTGTATGTGTTGTGTGTGGGTGCCTTTCTCTTAATTATCCCACCATTAAAAAATGTTTCCTTAAGAGCAAAGATGAAGTGAACAGTATTTATTAAAGTACCTATTATGAATAATTCTGATTTCCTCTCTCCAGGGGGCTAAGCAGTAGATTAACTTAGTCTGAGTTATAATCAGGCCCCAAGGCTGAGAGAGAAAACTTCACCACAAAGATCGTAGAAGGTACAAAGAGTATGGCAAGAGCATGGAATGAGAACAAAGACCTAAGTATTCATTTGAAGCCTATTAAGCAAAATAAAAACAGTACCACAGTGAAGTGATCAAACACTGAGATGAAACTGAATGTGTATAGCAGGCTCATTAGAATGAGGTAACAAAAAGAGAACCTTAGAAAGTCAAGGAGAGTTGATATATCGGTACAAAAGCCCTGAGTAAACTTTGTTGACCATGGTTGACTTTTTGTGCATGCAAACGGAAGATACTCTGACATCAAGGAGGTTAAAATCTAATGAAATAAAGGACAGCAAAATATGTTTAAAAATATACAAAAAGAAACATTTATAAAAATTAAATTACACAGAATTTTAAGTCCTAATAGTTCCAGTACAAAGTCAAAGCACATACAGAACAGAATTTTCAAAACCTAAATGAATATAAGAAACAACTAGATAAAAAATATTTTTAAGAATACAGTGCACTTTAGTCATTGCACCACCATGGTTTAATATTATGTTTCTTTGCTTTTAAATGAAATGAAAGAAGTCACAGAGAAGAATTATCTTTAATTCTGTCCCAATACTATAAAACTGAAAAGTATGAAAATAACTAATTATTGATAATGACTTTTTTTACCAAGGGATATTATTACATGGGGCTTGCTTACCCCTGGATCATCTGTCCAGATTTTATGGTATTTATATTTATATATTTAAATTGTAACATATACAAAAGAAGTAATTTGTTTTAATTTAGAACAAGTCAGGTTTGATACTAATGGGTTATATAGTTTAAAAAAATCTCTTGGGAAGACATGCTGAATTTACATTTTAATATGTTAGGATGTTTCTATACAAGGTAACCAAAAATTTTATTTTAAGAAACCCAAGTTAAGTGTATTAATGGTTGGGCTCTTAAACATATTACTTAATTTTCTTAAAAAAGTTACTTTTAGACAGAGGGGAAGGGAGGGAGAAAGAGAGGGAGAAAAATATCAATGTATGGTTACCTCTCCTGTGCCTGCAGGACCTGGCCTGCAACCCACACATGTGCCCTAGACTGGGAATCAAACCAGTGACCCTTTGGTTCGCAGGCTGGAGCTTGACCCACTGAGCCACACCAACCAGGGTGCATATTAATATTTTTCACTAATATTTACTGATTCTTTCAAGAATCAGTACGTGAGAACTTGTTGGTACAGTCTCATTCCTGTACTGCTAAAATTAGATTTATCTGGCATTAACACTTTAGTTTGATCATTTAAATATCTCCAAAGTTCAAGTTTTACATTTTAATTTATTTAGGCCAGTGACAGTACAACTAAAACGTTAAGACTTTCCTCACTGGGATGATTTAGCCTTGATTTTACTAAGCCTGGGAAAACTGGCGGCTTTAAATAACACAATCAAAGCAGTATTTTTCAAGATTTTTATATGTACTCTCATGATTATAAGTGTTATGAACAATGGGATGTGATTGTTCATAGAGAAAGAAAATTTTCTCATATAAATTACAATGCATCTATTCTTTCCAAGTTAAAAAATAAAACCAAACTTCACAATAGCTTTGAAATGTTTTTTTAAATAGCCCATAAAAAAAGTATAAAATGAGTCAATCAAGGTAAAAGTTGACTAAAATTTTCTTATTTTATTATTATCTCTGAATTTACTTATGAAAAACAAAAGTACCCAAAGATTGTAAACCAGACTATCAGAAGTTAATGTCTATAATTATACAGAACTAAATATCTTCTCTCACAGAATTTATTTGTATTTCTATAGTGTCATATTTATAAGAGTGGCAGTCTCATTTGATATCAAGTGGCCATATCAACTGTCCCTTAAAGATATTTTCTTTTTATTGAAGAACAGAGAGTCACAATAATCAATAAGAGCCATCTTTTCTAGGAAGCCTCTGGGCTGTTTGGCCATAGATACATCTTTTTGGTCTGTGAAACCCTTCAACTACTTCCTGTCTCCTTTATTTCTTATTAATTTTTCTTAGATACAGTCTTAGGAACCCATTGCTTTTCTTAGAAAACAGTTCACTTAATCTGAATAAGAACCTATAAAAATATGTTCTGTGCACAGGTCATTTCTACCTACCTGTTCTTACCAAAAAATAAAGATGAAAACAACACGAGAATGCTCAGTCTGAGTTTCCCCAGCATGAGTAGACATCAGGTAGGCACCATATTAGGTATGTGGTTTGAGCTCATATTTATTAACTTTATAATAATTAAGCAAAAATTACTCTAATTCACAGATTGGCCAAAAATTGGCATGTTTAAATTAAAGTAATAATGTAATCAAGCACTTAATGTTTCTGAAGAAGAAAAAAAAAGTCTGCCTAAGAATTACACAATCTAAAGGAAATATAAAATATTTGAACATAAATTAATCTAACCAGTGAATGTAACATATTTATTGTGCAAAGATACTATATATCTTTATAACAGCAACTTTTGCTTTTCATGGATATATGATAATAATAGGGTGGAACTACTTGACTTTAAATGTTACTGAGAGAGACTTTTAAAGTGGTATGCAGTGGCTTTTTTGTTTGTTTTCAGAAGTAATCATGATTAAGCATAGTACTGGCAAACAACTTCCTGAGTACTGCATTTTGGCAAGATCTATTAAGATTATAACACTGAGCAAGTTATTTGAATAAATACCTTTAAAAATGATAGTCATATTTGCTACTAAGCTAACTTATAGCATTGCAAAAGTTTGCTAATAAAAGCGTAGCATTCTTCTAGTGTATAAAATACTGCATTTTGGCTAATATATTATTTTCAAAGCTGAAAAGAGTCCTGTATTTTATTTTGCAAGGTCAATAACATTCTTGTTTCTGGAAGACATTTTAGCCATAAATACTAAATAAGCCTATTCAAATAACCCTTATGTAGCTGCCAGTTCTCCTTTAGGTTGTGATTCTCTGACACGTAAGCACCTGTGCTTCATTTGAAGTGAATGCTGTCAGTGATCGATGGATTTCCTCAGCTTTGACCACCATCTTCTCTTGCAATACCCTATAAAACTTCTTCATATACTACTTTTTCTTTTTTTCCCTTTCTTCCTCAATCCCTCCCTCCCTCTCATACCCTGTCTTAGATTGCCCTATCCTGCTGTGTCTGTCCATATCTGTGTCTATCTCTCTCTACCTTTCTGTATTTATTGAAGTATTAGTAAGTCCCCTGTTTAAGATGCTAGTACACATCAGTGAATAAGACAAAGTCACTCCCTTTATGTTGGTAGGATATTGAGATCCTAATAAGGCACACAGAAACATAAATGGTAATAAATTTACACATATAAGGGAATTCTGTGAATTAAATAAAGTAGGGCAGGTTGATAAAGAGTATTGCTGGCAAATAGTGTGAGATAGAAGTGGTTGTTTTTATGAACATCTTAAGGGAATTTTTCTATCATGAGGTGACATTAGACCTGAATGACAAAAGTCAGTGATATAAACTAAGAGAGACATGACCACAGTAAGAGTAGACAGCTTTCCATGGGTCAAGCAAAATTGTATTGGATGAAGTATGGCCAGATGACAGTTGAGGTTGATGTGGAGGGCAGATGCCATATTAGGTAGAAAGCTATTGGCCACTGCCAGTGGTAGGCAGTTATTCTAAGTGTATTGGAAAGGTAATGGAGAACCATCAAGGGTTTCGGAGGACATCTCATGGACCATTCTGATAGCTATCCAAAAGTTCTAAGAGTAGAAATAGAAGTCCTCTTCTACTCTAATTGTTTACAACAAACTGCCTGGTACTATTGACAGTATTTCTACATCCCATATTGCTATTCTCCTATGTTTTTCTGAAGACAGCTTCCATCTTCCCTCATTTGCACTTTTACAACATTTCTCTGCCTGCTGACCCAAAGCCTTCTAGTGCTAAAGCCACTCCAGAACCAGTGGAAGAATTAAGAAAGGCATAGTCTTTTCTTGATTTCCATCATGTATTTTGTCCTTTGGTTCTGCAGGTATTACTGTTATCATGGACTTAACAAGCCTCAAAATAAGTATAGTGTCCTATGTATACCCCTGTCTTTCAGGAGCCAGCATAGAGTCTTCCATTCTCCACTTATTTGGACATTTTTCTCGGAATCTTCTGATTTTTTAGCTAAACCAAGCAAGCAAACAAACATAAAGCACACTAGCATATTCATTACTGCAGATACATATCAGTGTTTGGTATTAGGCTCCATGAGGCCAATGACCACTCAGGCCCAGCTTAGACAAACATTTTACAAAGCCACTTATAGAAAATTGGCATTCATTAGACTAAGAGTAATGACATAATTTCTATCCTCAAAGAGACTGAAAAATATATGTACCAAACCTGTTTGATTTTATCTGTATTAATGTAAAAACTTGTTTTTTAAATGAAAACTTCTGATCATTAAAGGAATATGGATTCATTTTGGAAATTGTAAAATATGCATAAGCATAAAACAATTAAACATTAATAATCCTACCACTCAAAATGAATGGCTGTTAACATTTTTAAGTACTGATGTGTGTTTGTGCATGTGTGTGCATATATTAGGTTGTTATGTATTTGTATCATTTTAGAAATTCATTTTTCCTTTAATTCATCTTATTGTTTTTACAACATAAATATCTTTCAGTAATTTGAATTTATAATCTATATCATGGTTTAGTGTTACATATTAGGCACATTTATACTTGTTTTGCTATAGATACAACAGTTTTGTGCTCTTTTATTCTCTGTTCAGATTTTGTTTATATAAACTTAATTCTAACTTGATATCATCACCAATATTAATATCATTATCTCAAATAAAAGTTATATAATAATTATTTTGGATATTTGGATGAAGTTTTACATTACATGAAAATAATTATATGTATTTCTCTTTGTGTTTTATTAGGTACATTGAATATTTCTAGTTTTTTTAGTATACAAAATTCCAATTTAGGGATTTAGAATTTAATTAATCTCTCAATTATCTGAAGTATGTTCACTGTGTACTTGTTTTTTTTGTAAAACAAAACACATGTGGATGGCATATTTTATAAGACTTTTTAAATTTAAGGACAGCTTTTTTAAGTTATTGTTAATTTTTCCTTCTCTACATAAAAATCAGGTTGTTTAGCCTTGGCTGCTGTGGCTCAGTGAATTGAGTGCCAGGCTGTGAACCAAAGGGTTGCTGGTTTGATTCCCAGTCAGGGCACATGCCTGGGTTGTGGGCCAGGTCCTCAGTGGTGTGGGCACTGGAGAGGCATCCACACATTGGTGTTTTGCTCCCTCTCTCCCCCCCTTTAAAAATAAATAAATAAAATCTTTAAAGAAATGAGGTTGTCTATATTTGGAAACCTTGTTTCACGAGAGTCCATATTTTTGGCATTCTTGTTTTTAGAGTTTGAAACAGGCCAGCTAGTTTTCTCTTTTGTAGGTACTTTTTGTTTCACTGAAAACTATTTGTAGAGACAATTACTTAAATCCTTTAAAAGTGTAACATAAACAAAGGTATGTCTGAGTTTTAGTATCTTTTAATTACTTGACTGACCTTCTATAAACTTTTTCTATATGCAAATTCAAGTCTCTAACACAGGAGGATTTTAAAAATTATTATTAATCTATGATTGTGTAGCCAGCTAGCTGTGTTTCCTCTTTCCGGGTTGACTCATCTTAATCAGTATTTCATTCCCTCCCACCTCAGATTTCTGTGATAATTTCTTATTATATATTTTATTAATTTCATATTACTAATGTCCAATCTGATGATCTCATGTCCTTTGTGGTTTTTATTTAAGCAGTTATATAATCCTACACAGGCTTTTCAATTTCCTAATCAGAATGTCATTAATCTTGCATAGCTTTTATTGAATTGTGTTGAGAACTTGACTGAGCCATTTTCTAAAAGTTGTTTATTATGTGACACCTTGTAGTTTCTTTCAGAGTTGTTTTTTCCTTTAAAAATAAAAAAATTTCACATAGTTTGAGTTTTTCAAGATGCTTACTTTATTTTTATCTCCTTGTATTCATATTTGAAATAGATCCCTTATATTTTTCAGATTCAGACAAAGGAAGAGGAAAAATATTAGAATTTCTATCCTTTCCTTATCTGCTTCATTCATCCGGTAGCTTGAGGAGGAAGGTAAGTTTGGGGAAAGTGCAGTGTAACTTAAACAGAAAGTTTGTCCTTCTCCCCCAGATTTCCCTGCATTGTATTTAGCATGGCTTTCTTGCTTTGGGAGGTGACTATTTCTCCTGTTTATGGAGCATAGTGGTCATCCTTAAAAAGCAGTGTTAGCAGTGCCTTTACTTTTTTGTCTGTTATGGTTGTCTCTGAAATGATAAACCAGGAGTAATTCCAAGTTGAGAATCTAAAGAGTTTAGTCTCTTGTATCTGACTCTCTTGCTGGAGTTGCTGATGAATCTCTATGTTCCTTTGGACTATGTGCATGCCCACCATGTTCTGTATACCATAGCATCATTCTCTATGCAGCCAAAGTAAAATCCTTGAATATACTAAATTGTTGTGCCCCTACTTTCTCTGTTTTAGGAACTCACACCACACACACACAGGCACACAGACACAGTGAACATTGGAATAGGAATCGAAAGGATTTCTTACTGCTACTTAACCTACGACTACTTCTTAACTTACTACTTTACTTCTACTAAAAGAAATCACTTTTATTCAAAACTAAAAGAACTTCAAAACCCACTTCATATTCCCTGGTCCTTATGCACATTTGTCATGTTTATCAACAAATATAAAGTTTATCTTTTAATGTGTAATTAGATTATGTTTTTTGAAAACATTATTAAGTACAACATGTTCTTTGTAGGTGTACGGGGGTGGGGTGAACACTGCAGCAATGGGCAGGCCGATCGCGTGTCTTCCAGGAATCTGATCCCTAACTGGAGGTGAGACACACAAACAATAGCCACCTGAGACACAAAATGTAAAACGTTCTAGGTAGCACTGACCCAGAAGTACAAAGCTGCTCAAAGGAAGGAAGAGCATTTGTTGGACTGATTTTTTCAGTCTAGGCCATGGTATTTTAACTGGGCCTTCAATGAGGGATCTGGTTTTGGTAGATTTGAGTGGCCGAGAATCCAGGGGAGGAGAAAGGAAGGGAATTCAGAAGGTGAGAAGAGAGCTGGAGAGATTCGTTGGATGGCTGTATACTTGCTAGGAACACTCGTCATGATTTCTGATAGAACTCATACACGCTGCCAACACTTTAGTTTGTTACTACTTTTTAGAGCATTTTGTATCTTTGAATAATTAACTGTTCCTTGACTCATTCTTCTATAGTGAGTTGATAATGAAATCACACAATTTTAGCAACTTGAATGGAAAGTTTTAGAGATTTCACCCTACATTGTTTTTATTAAAAACGTTTCCTCGTGTTTTATGAAAGGATTTGATCAAACAGGAAAGAGTAAGTCGACCTCAGTGAATATCATTAGTTTCACTTAAATTTTCACTCTACACAAAATTGGATGGCAACATAATCTAAGAATCAGAATAACTTTAATTTATCAAAATTATTTTTCTCATTTGTACTGATAGCTTGTTTCCACAGCATTGTGCACTGAAAAATAAAATATCCTATTAAGTGAAAGTCAAATGATGTGGAAATCCATGGGCAGCATAGCCTTCTGACAATACTTTTTTAATATTTAATTTTCTCCACTGTCAACAAAGTTCAGAAAAACTGAAAGCAAAGAAAAACACTTTATTCAAAAAGATTATATTAGGCACTCTGTTTTTGTCTTGTTTTTGGATAATCATGGTATTGTGATAGATTGAAAATGATCTAGGGAAAAATTTGAAATCACTGAGTTTTATTGAGTATTAGAATATTTTCAACACTGGACTGAGAGAGATATAGCCTCATTATGCATATTCAAGTATATGCTTTCATCAAAATACAGCATTTACACTTGAAAGAGTAATTCTGAGAAGGCTTAATTTCTCACTCCCATTTGATTTTCATATGTATTTATGATCATCTTAGTCTGAAACAAAATCCTTTGTTCAGAAAAGATTTGTGATTATATTCTTGCATGCCTAAAGTAACATTAAAGTCTTTGGATTTAAAATCAGATATAAATATATGTCCAAATATGGGCTTAAATGATGGCAAATTATATAGCCCTAGGTAATTACTTAAATTTGCTCGACTTCAAATTCATTTGACTTCAGTTTTCTTATGTGTAAGTAAAAATGTAATAACCTTTCTGAAACATTGTAGAGACTAATCGAGGTGTATTGAACAGAGTTTCCAGAAAACATTAGAAGGTTAAATATGGTAACAGTTATTATTATGTATATTTCACTGTGTGTAATTTTACAATTGTAGTATTGTGTGTGTTTTTATATAGGTGTGTATGTACATATGTATATTGTATATAAATACACACACATATATTTGTTTGGAGACATGGCCTTGGATTCCAATTAACTCATTAAGTGTATGTAATTTTCTCTCCTACTGTGAGGACTCTATTGAGCTGACAGGAAAACAACAGCAAGAGTAAAATTATGATATGCTGGGCAGCAAAAATTAAAGTATCTAGGTATATACCAGATAGCTTGAGTAAATCTTTATGGTAGAACTGAATATATTTGGATTGATGTAATACACAGGTAGTCAAGGAAAATTTCATAAAAGTGCTACTAATTAGAAGTTAATGTTTGTTTAGAATTCATATGTCAGGCAGTATGCAAATGTGCTTTATTAATTATGTCAAACTTATTTCAGTTCTGAAGAAGATTCCATATGTATTTTTACTTTTCAATGAAGAGACTAAAGGTTAGAAATTTACCCGATTTTTTTCTAAGGTCACACTAAGATAAGGTAGAGTTCAACTTGAAAAGAAAGATACATGTATAATGTATTTTAGCATGTATAATTTTATGTGTACGATTTGTACATAGTATATTTGTGCATATGTATACACACTAGATATATATTACTGTATATGTGTGTCTAATTAATTAATTTAATGCATTCACTTGACATTCTGTTATGTTAGTGAATTTTAGTGTACTTACATCAAGCACACTAAACTTTTACTATAGTCCTTTTACTATATTTAGTTTAATAATGAGTATTTACATCATTTCAATTTCATTAATTTAGTTCATTTCAGAGTACATTTGTATATCATGATCATATTTCTTCTGTTATTCAAATACTGTTTTCTTTTTATCATATGTTTTGACATTTACATATCCTTAACATTTTTTTCAAAGTGTTCCTCTTCTAGATATTCTATTGAGCATCCTTTTTTTTCCACAGAGACCTCAGTCCTCTACCCCTCAGTTCTCCTACCCTGGTCTGCTTTGTCTGCAGAGTCTACTCCAAAGCTGCCCTGTTTCCTTCTCTGTGTTAAATCCACTGTTTGGTAGTGTTAGGCTTTTTCTGTTTTAGCATATGCTCATGTCACTTAAAGCACTTCAAGAACTGCCACAGTGGAGTAAATCAGCAAAAAATTTTGTAACCCCCCCCACATTTCTTAAGTAGCTTAAATATTCCTTTATACTTAATTGATTGATTGGCTTACCTAGAATTCTAGGTGGAAAAGTATTTCCCCTTAAAATACTGAAGTAATTTATCCATTATTCTAGCCTTTCAGATTGTTATTAGAACTTCAGTACCATTGTGATTGTCAGTCCCTTACATATTAACTTGTATTTTGGAATACTTAGTGTTTTTTTAACCTCAGATATTAAACATTTTATGATGATGTACCTAGTTGGATTAGTTTTTGTTGATTGTACTACTCCCTAGACATATGCCTTTTAATTTTGTGAAATTTTCTTGTATTAATTCCTTGATAATGTTCTTCGCTCTTTATTTATTTTTTATATTCAGAACACTTATTAATATAAGTGTTAATATAAGTGTTAATAATAAGTGTTCACTTATTGAACTTCCTGGATTGAGACTAATATTTGAATGCATTCCTCTCTCTTTTTGACCATATCCTTTTTTTTCTGGTTCCACATTTAGGAGAACACTGTAAATTTCTTTTTAAATTATTTTAAACATAGCAATTATATTGTATTTAAGAGCACTTTCTTGTTCTTGTTCTTTGTTGTCCACTTTTGTAAAATACGTTGTCATTATATGTGCAGAATGTCTTCTTTTCAGGTTATTAATGAACTTTTTGTTGTTGTTATTTAGTAATTCTCTTGGTACATTTTAAAATTTTTCCTCTGTGGTTCCTTCTGTGTTGTTTTCTCTTTAAACACCAAGTTTAAAGAGAAAATTCTAAAAGTTTTATAGAAAGAGAGAGACAAAGAGAGGAAAAGGGAGAAGTCTTGTTTTATAGTAGTGGCCTACTAATTGATTCCTCTGTCTACCAAACATTGGCCAATTTCTGCTCTTGGTACCTTCCACTTCTCATTAAAAACTCCCATTTTTATTTCAGATTTCTGCTATATGTGGTCTCTTCAGTAACATGTTATTTTATTAAATTGATTTGAGAGAGAGTGAGAGAGATAAAGAAAGAAACATTATTTATGCCCTCATTGGTTGATCCTTGTTATGTGCCCTAACTAGTAATTGAACCTGAAATTTTCACATACCAAGATAGCATTCTAACCAGCTGAGCTATCTGACCAGGGCCACATCTTCTATTCTTATGTATCTTTCAGTATAACCCATTGTGCTTTCCCTATTTGTGAGATTATTCAATATCTCTGGTCACAGATTACATCAATTCCTGTAACCAGGCCCTACTACTGACACACTTACTCTCTTTCATATACTTATTCCCATTTTATTGTGCTCAGTCTGCCATCTTGAATTAGAAATCTGAATTGCTGTTACTAGGTTGGAAAATGGGGCAAGTTGGGTGGCAGGTATGAACACACTACTGAGGCTCAAGGGCAGATAATCTGCATGGTTGCCTGGACTGCAGATCACAATGACCTTCTTCCTGGAGGAGTGGGGCTCCTTCAAGTACACTGACCTGTAGAGCTTGGCCAAGAGTCTGGGTTTCTGGTCTAATCTGAGGGCAGACAAGTTGTTAAAAGCTTTGAAAGACCACCTAAAGCAGGAAAAGGAAAGGAGAGTCGGGATAAAAGTCAAACTTTTGCATCCTCTTGTGATGAGAGAAAGAGACAGATCTGCAGCCAGGAACAAGCTGAGATGGAGTGGGCTAGCCATGTTACCAACGCAAGAAGACGGCACAGCACTGTCCACAGGAACCTGATCTCAGCGGGATGATTCAGAGGTAAAAATAAGTGATCCCACTGAGTTCCAGAATCAGGAAAGACAAGAAAACCAGCCTCTCAGAACTGCTGTAGAAGTTCCGTTTCCAGCAGATAAGAACCAAGGAGGTGAGAATGCACTGTCCTCAGGGGGAAAGTGCAATAAATGATAATGAAGATTCACAGTATCTTCAGAAAGAAAGAAGTCCTTCTACACAGATGGGTTTTCCAAATCTGGAAAAAAATAAAAGAGTTGCAAGCACAACTTCAAACTTTAAGAAACTTCATAAGGCTCATTTTAAGAAAATGAGTCCATTGATCAATATATTGAAAGAAAGAAGAAACATTTTGAACAACACAGTTTACTTAATGAACTGAAGGAGCAGCCTGTCACTAAGGGAGTTGTGGCAACTCCAGTTTGTCTCCAGGGAAAACTCTTGTGGTTTGTACTCCCTCAAGCCAGGGGCATCTGCAAGGTGGGCTCTAGGGTGCTGCAGGTAGGAGCACCTTGTGTGAAGGGGCCAGAGAAATGCTTCACTCCCTTAGCGACTGAAACGGATGTCAGGTTTTCAGCTGCTATTAAAATAATGAGGATAAGCATTTACCTACCTCGACTTCAGCCAGGAAGTCTCCACATGTAACCATATTTGGGAGTATACCAAAAAGCCAGGTTGGGCTTGGGACAAACCAGTTAAAGACCCCAACGTGGGGTTCTGTGCACTTATCGCCCATTCAAGTTGACAGCTGAAGCAGCGCAGGCTCTGGTCTCCCATCACAGGAAACCGGTGTGATCTCAGAGCAAGTTTGCTTCCTGCCCTCAACTATGAGCCACACGATAGCAAACTGAAACCAGGGGGACAATGTGAAGAAAGTGAATCTCTGAATAAGTATGTAAACAGTGGCAGCTGTCACAGGAAAACTCGCAACAACTTAGTCTCCAGGCCAGGAAAGGGCCTGGAAGAAACACAGGCATGAATGAAAGAAAAAGAAAACAAAAGTTTGGGTAACTTGAAGGGGCCCCGTTACGGCTGCAGATTACAATCCTGTAACATCCTGTAAATATTCCTTTATTATGAACCTTTTTGGAAATATTTTCATCCTATCCTTTGTATTTTGGTAAAAAGACCCTTTTTCTACTCTTGGTTCATAATATGTAGTATCAGTGGATTCTTCGCATGCTCTGATCTCTGAAAAGATGTTATTACTTTAAAGCTCACAGATTCTTCAATATGCTTTCAACCTCTTAAGTCCTCGTACAACTCAGTTTTCTAATGAGACCCCTCCTATGGATTCTTGACCTAGATTTTTAATGTCAAGTTCTCTTTGCTGCTTCTAATGTTAACAGCATTGCAGTCCTTTCTAGGCAATAGTGTTTACCTTACAATAACTAGTTATACCACATACTTTAGTAGAAATTAAGCAATAATTTCTGAATATAATAAGCTGGAAAAGACCATCTGTTTATCTTCTAGAGAATCTATTTTTTATCCTCACCTGAAAATATGTTCATTGATTTTTAAAGAAAGAGGAAAGGAGAGAGAGGAAAAAAACATCAAGGTGAGGGAGAAACATCAATTTGGTTGCCTGCTGTATGCACTCTGACTGGGCATCAAACTCACAACCTAGGTGTATGTCCTGACCAGAAATTAAACCCACAACATTTTGGTGTATGGGACGATGCTCCAACCAGCTGAGCAACCCAACCAGGACAAAAATCTAGTTATCTTAATGAGACTATGTTTATGGCATCAAAACTTTACCTACGTGAAGTGTTTTTTTCAAGCTCATATGCACCTATGCTCAGATCACTTTGTGTAATTGCCCTCTGCCGGTCAATATATTCTTAAAAATCAAAACTCTATAGCTCATTGTAGCCTTGCTTCTTTAAAAATATACAGGGCCATATTGAAATGTGAGGGTTGTTTTTTTAAAGGATTACTATGCTGTCAAATTTAAATCTCATTTGATTCATGGAAAAGACTACAGTGTTCATTTTATCTAAGTGGAGCTTCCAAGTTTTGAAGATTTCATAAATAAATTTTTTTATCATGGGGACATATATGTGGCAAGTTGATTTCTCAGTATCCTGATTTCCTCACAGACAGAATCCTGGTGAGATCCAGAATTCAGAGGAGTTTGATATAATGAGAGATAGGTACAGATCCTAGAGAGTTATGAAAGCAGGTACATGAAGGGAATGTCAATTCACTGAAAAATCAACACCTCTGGTCCTCACACCCCACCAGCAATGTAGAGAAAAGGGAACATTTTTTTCCAATAGAAAAAATAAATGATCAAAAAGAATAACCTGAAAAAGAAGACATTCTACACATGCAACAATAACAAGGACATTTTTTAAAAATTAACTTAACAGAACAAAGAATGCTTTAAAGTAAAATATAACTGCTACTTTTAAAATGGTATAAGATAAATTTAAGGAGTAAAATCCCTGGCATATCATTTCAGCTTAATAATTACTAGTGTCATTTCTCATATTGGTAGTCAGAGATCTCCAGGGAAACAGAATCAGTAGAATATAACATCTCTTCATCTCTGTCTCTGTATTTATACTTTTGTGTATAGCTATAGCTGTACCAATCTCTCTATCTGTCATCTATCTATCATCCTTATCTATCCATCTGACATCCATCCATCCATCCATCCATCCATCCATCCATCCATCCATCCAGACAAGGGAAATTTAAAGAGTTGTTTCATGTGGGTATAGGGGCTGGCAATTTTAAAATTTGTAGGGAACACTGGTAAACTGGAAATTGATTCAGCAGTTGATGGTATGGTGTTGAGGCCAAATTTCTTCTTTTCTTCTTCCCTGAAAACTGCACTGTTTGCTCTTGAAGCTTTTAGTTCATTGGATGAGGCTCACTAGCATAATCCAGAACAATCTTCATACTTAGGAGATGTGGGTGTGAACTGCGTCTACAAAATACCTTCACAATAACACCTAGGTTAATGCTTGATTAAACAGCTGAGCACAGCAGCTTAGCCAGACCTGCATAAAATTAACTATTGCACTTTCTTTGCCAGTTTTTGTCTAGTGATGTCAAAGACTGAAGGGCAAGCTCCTTAATTTAGGAAGCATAAGCTAGTTTTAAGAGGAGAATAAATTTGGTTATCCAATATTTACCCCATGGAATCTTAGTGTAAGCAAAGGTGATTACTACAAATTAAATTTAGGCTTCAGGGATGGACGTAGAAAACTGAGCATTCATTTACATTTTGCTAAAGATTATTCTGATCAGAAGAGTTCAGAGTGATGACATAGAGCTGAGGTACTAGACTGTTTTAGGTCACTCCAGGAGTCTCCAGCACTTTACAGAGAATAGACTCTTTCCCCATCCCCTTGTAGTCTAATGATTGTTTTTTAAAAAGTAGAAAACAAAAAACAAACAGAAACTAAGTTCTCAGGAAACTCTAAAATCACTCCCTTCTAGATGGACAGTGCTCTAAACTTTCCCAAACAATGCTGTCTTCTTTCTAGAGGTATCACATAGGTAGTCTCCAAGCTTATGCTATCTGTTATTAGTTTATCCACATGTAGGTCACTGGAGTCAAAGCTTCTGAACCCCCCAAATAGTTGGATATAAATAATGCTGGAAGAACTGCCCTGGCTGGTGTAACTCAGTGAGTTGAGTGCCAGCCTGTGAACCAAAGGGTCACTGGTTCCTTCCCAGTCAGGGACCTGAGTTTTGGGCCAGGTCCACAGTTGGGGGTGTGAGAGAGATAACCACACATCGATGTTTCTCTCCCTCCCTTTCTCCTTCCCTTCCCCCTCTCTAAAATAGAAATAAATAAAATCTTAAAAAAAATAAAGCTGGCAAAAGGTACAGTTTGCAGTTCTAACATTTCATTCACAATGTTAAAAGATACACAGAAATAAACTCACAAGCTTCTTATGCAATCTTTAAGAAGTAAGCCAACCTCTTAAATTAAACATTGCTTAAATAAAGGTACTTACCGTTGTATTATTATATTATTATTATTAAATGGGTTTGATTTTAAACCTTGAAGGATATAATATTATAACTTAAGATTTTCATTTTAGCTATAAACTAATTTCTACAATTTATATTAATATCCAAAATGCTCATTTAATAAGCAAATTTGGAAAACCAATGATATTGTAGGTTATTTTCAGTTGTGATGAATTTATATAATAATAATTCATTTTCAAATGAAATCATGAGTGATACCAGGGCTGTTGATGTCTTAAAGTTTATAAACATTTTTGTTCTTGGCATTTTATAAACATTACAAAAGATGTATTCAATGTAAGATGCATTTTTCTATCTCTTAGCTGAAATGGGTGTTTCATTGTTGAACCTCCATATTTCAGTCCCAAGACTAGCTAATTCTGTCAATGGTCACTAAATACATAATCAACAAACTTGCTTCTCTGCTTCACCTGGAGGGATACGTTTTTCCAAGCTAAAAAGAGAAAATTATGGTTTCATTTTTTCCTTTGAGCTCTGCAAAGACTATTTCATCATGTATGATCCTGTCATGTGTAGGCCCTAAAAATGGAGCATTTTTCAATTTGGTCACACCTGCCTGTGTACTTGTGAGAACTGGGAGGAGGGATATCCGGAAGGACCTTGTTACTGGAATGTACACCCGATGTACACTCCTCCCCAGTTTTACCTTGGATTTCATTTTTTTAATGCCTTCTGTTCAAAAGCACTCTCCTAGGACATTTATTTACATTAAAATTTCAACAATAAACTTAATGACTACAATTTATCTTCATTTTAAAGGTAAGTTTAATTAAGGTAAGGGTATTTAAGTGGTACTTTCCTGTATATGTATCTGATTGGTAGACCGAAAATATATGCCCTGCTGGGTCATTGTACTGAATACTTTCCAGCACTAGTGTCTGTCTACTGTGTAGTGAGAATCAGTGCGCACAGTCATCTAGGACGGATGCATCAGTTTATTGATTGACGTCAGCCTACTTTCAAAAGTTTTCTTCAAAAAGAGACCATTTATTTTTATCTTAATAATTTTTGCTCTTTATGAAACTAAAATTACTTCCAGAAGAGTAGTGTGGCCTTGATTATGAAAGTAGGACATGTTTATCCTCTAGCTTTGCAACTTTTGTTCATCATAACTGGCCTAACTTCAGCTCTTCACTTTTCTTGATCAATAATAATTTCTAAGTTCAAGGAGAATTCTTGGTAGTTTGAACAGATGTCACAACAATAATTCTTACTATTGCCTGACTAAACTAATCTATTCACCACATCTTGTCACATACGATGCATACCCATGTTTCTGTGCACATTATACATGGGATTATTATAACCATAGTATGTAATACCCAGGTATGATCCACATCCTTACTTTTCTCTCAAACATTTGGGCAAAAAAGCATGTGTTATACATTCACACATACCCCACCTTGTATCTGCTCCTTTGCATCTGTCCATTTTTCAAATTCCCAGCCCTCTGTAATTTTACTTCACCTAGTTTTGCTAAAGTATGGTTGACAGATATATTAGCACATTAGCCCCCATTGACATTCATGCATTAAATGTTTAAGCAAGTAGCTTATATTTTTATATATACGGTATCATTATAAGGTACTATGTGTATAAAATAGATAAATATATTTTATTTCCCCCACTAGATCTCCAATATTAAATTCTTATTCCATTTAATAATATACTGTAGCAAAAAGAGAAAAATATTAATTTTACGAATATTTTCATGTGATTCCCAGTATTTCCCATAATGTTTTAAACTACGTTGATGTCTCAATTTGTCTCAAATTAAATTGACTTAACTAGTTCCAGCCCATGGATTTAGAGCCTAAACAACGCAGGAGCATTAGCCACAGTGACCTTTCATCCCCACTCCGTCCCCAGGTCCCAGAAAGGTTAGAGGCCGCGTATCCCTGATGGCAGAGCTCTGAGATACGTGAAGGCCACTGCACCTTCATCTTACTGGAAAAAACAATAAATGTGTATAGGATTAAACTAATGCTATTTTGTGACTAATTTTTTTACAGTCGGGTGGCCTACATTATACACTAATATGTTCTCCAAATATTTGGCAATGCTTCCCTCCTTCCAGTAATAGCTTGACTGTGAACTTTTCTGTTCATAGATAATTTTAATTATATGGTTTTCTTTATTTTTAAAAAAATAGTGTATTTATTTATTTATATAGAGAGGGGAAGGAAGGGAGAAAGAGAGGGAAAGAAACATCAGTGTGTGGTTGCCCCTCACGTGGCCCACACTAGGGACCTGGCCTGCAACGCAGACATGTGCCCTGACTGGGAATCAAACTGGCAACCCTTTGGTTTGCAGCCTGTGCTGTCTACTGAGCTATATCAATCAGGGCTATAAAATGGTTTTCTTTAAAGGATGGGTTTGCTAGATAATTTTTTTAAATGTCTTAATAAACTGGACTCTATGTCAGTATGGAAATTGTAAAAATTATAGAAATTAAGTATTTGGGTATATGTTTATAATAATGTTATGACATGAATAGCAAAGCAATTAGACAAACAGAACTTACCCCATACACATACAAACAAACATACACATACATACACATTATAGGATAATTCATGCAATTATCCTATTCATACATTTTTGTGTACATTTCCCCACTTATATTCATAACAGAAAAGATATGGTAGAGGTTACAAATCAGTGCAGTATAATAAAAGAGTACAGTATATTGCTTCCAGGCTTACTTTATGAAAACATGAGGACTGTTGTAGTATCTTCATTTTCTAGTAAGTGCTATTACTATTATCTTTTACCATATAAGTAAGCTCTAATTATTGCATGTGGAATATGCCTTGATAGCATACAGTAGATTTAATTTCTTATATCAGTAAATATAAGATATGTTAAAGGCAAAGGACAATTACATATATTCCAAATTCCCCTAGGTCTGGCACACCAATGCTCTGCAAAATGCCTAACCCACTCCTGAGCATTCCGGGAATATAGAGGCCACATTGTAAATACACTTTTTTACAGAATACACGGGTACACAGAATCAGATTGCCTGAGTTTTATTCCAGCTCTGCTGCCTAGATTCAGGCTCTTCATCTGTAAACTGAGAATATTAACAGGATCAACCACATATCATTATTACAATATTACATGTGTTAAAAAGTTGATAAAATACATCAAACAATGCCTGGCTCCTAACAAATACTATCATTTTTTTACTTAATAAAACATAAATACTTACATTTTCATATGGCTATCATGGATGTATGAAAGTGCTTCTTCCAAAAGTTAACAAATGAATGAGTCTCTGACAATCTGTAATATTTATATTAGCCAAAATATGCTCCTTTAGTCACAAGGAAAAGGATTTAATTTCCGTAAAGCTTCTGTCTCAACATAAAATCAAAACACATCCTACTTTTAGGGGTGGCTTTGCACAGTTCTTTGTGCTGGTGAAGAACTTCCCATGTTCTTGCCCCAATGCTCACAGCCTAAATTTTTGGCATTACTTACTGAAGGTGGAGCCCTAATGTGACCCATTGTTATCAGTCTTGCCACCTTCTTGGTTTCTTGTCCCTACCACCAGTTCTAATCTGACATTAGGCACCACAATTCTTGCATTAATTTTTGTTTGGATTTGTTTGTTGATTGCTTCACATTGGTTCTGCTACCCCTTACCATTGTAAATCAACATTTTCCTCTAAACCATGATATTTAGCTTTCCTTTTCTTTTCTGAGATTTTCTATTATAGTTCTTTGTCACTACTCTAGGCTTTTAGTGATAGACACCGATCTCAGAATCCTTACTTCCTTTCATACCTTTTTGAGAAAAATAATAAAATGTAAAACCAAGTAGTGCTTTGAGTGTGTATATGTGTGTATGCGCATCCATCTTTTCATTTCATATCCCAATATGGTGTCGCTGTGCAAGAAGACCCTATTGCTTTCCATTTTGTTTCTGCTAGTGGGTGACTCTGAGAAGCAGCTCGTTCTCCTGCAGTTTCAGTGCACTTGTGCCGTTCTTTCCTCCTGGTTCCCAGTCTGTGTTTGAAAGAAAGCAGGGCTGACCTAGCACTTGCTTTCAACTATAATGTGTGTCAACTTTGAATATCTAACTAAAGTAAGTGACAGAAGAATTAACAAATAAAGGCATATATTAACATAATTAATTTATGTGTGTTCAGAGATACTCATATCATAACATAATTTAGAAGTTGGTAAAAATTTAGCACAGGACACCAAAGTATGAACATAAATAGAAGCCAATGAAATCTCTAATGCATTGAAATCTTAACAATGTGGGTTTGCATGGGTACAAATTAATGTTTACCTGTCAATATTAAGATGAAAATATTGTTTACATGGGCCACAACATTCAAAAAACAAAATTAACAAAGAGGGGAAGCCAAACAGAGATAAATGTAGATTTCCTAGGAGGAAACACATACATATTTATAAACACACATTTTTCACACACACCTACCCCAATACACTTACATAACCATATTATTATATATCGAGTAGGTATTACTTGCAAATATCTATTAGAATCTTTGTAATTTTCAGCTTCTTAATATTATGACAGGAGCCCTCACCAGATGGCTCAGTTGGGGCAAGCATCGTCTCTTTCATCAAAAGGCTGTGGGGTTCAATCCCCAGTCAAGGCACGTATGAGAGGCACCCAATCAGTGTTTCTCTCTCACATTGGTGTCTCTGACTCTCTGTCCCTTTGTTTCTCCCTACTGCTTTCCTCTCTCTCCCAAATCAATAATAAAACAATATCCTTGGGTGAGGATTAAAACAAACAATCATACTATCTCATATTTCAAAGCCTGGGACGTTCGCCATGAATTCTGATGAGGCCATGAAGTGTAAAATATTAGAATATCCAATTTGTATTGCTAAGGATTATAGATATGAACAGCACTTAATGGCTCCGAAATGTCAGCTTCTCTGATTACGAGTCACAGTTAAAACACACTGAGTCCAAAATCTCCTCTCCTGCCTCCTTACCATTGACCTTACCTTTAGGTTTTCTTCCACACCTCTTGGCTGCACTCTCTAGCCTCAGGATTCACTTATGAGGAATCTTCCAAACCAGGAAGAATTGTCACCACTCTGGGAAACAAATCAAATTGAGAATATAACGGGGAATTTACTTCATTTGGACTATCACAATTTAATTTTCAGCTGTAATAGTTTATTTGCTAATCCTACTTGACTAAATTCTCGCAAAGCTCTTTAACCTGTAATGATATATCAATGCCCGAAAGCGGCACTATGGTTAATGGTCTGTTGTCATTTCCATTATAAACTCCCTATTGTACAAGGAACACGAGAACCAAGAACCTGTGACTTTCCTAGCTACGGGCACATTTCAATGGTCTTCTAAATTACAGTATTAGCCAGAGCATTTTTGGTGGGTGGTATTTTCATGCAATTTAAGAAACAACATTTAAAGGGAAAGCAAGAAATCAAATCTCTATCTTTAAAATCAAATAAATATCCATTAGTAAAATTTGTCCAGTGTTCTGTGGTTTCTTGAGCATGTGAAACATAGATTAACATTAATAAGTAGTTTCACATCATTATTGCATTACTGATATATTGTCTTTAGCATCTGGCTTTGATTAAATGCAAAATAAATGTATAAACAAGGAATTTTTTTATAGTTTTACTCAATTTTTTAACAACTTACTATATGTGGAGAGAAGGCATGAATGAGAAATATTAACATATATTCTACAAAAGGCAGTTTTGTAATGTAAACATTGGAAAGGGCAGATAATTATAATTGTAATGTGGTTGAAATGAATAAATGTGACCATAATATTCTTTTCACTGAATAAACTATACAGCTGAGTGTTTCATTATGATGTTAATCCTTGCCTTGCTTAGTGGAGCAGAATATAGAACCAGTAGTTCTGGTCTGTTCTTGACTAAGCTTCTGTGATGTCTGTGGGAATGGTAGCTCTTAAGAGAATAGTCTTCCCTTAATAAAATTTGGATGTCTCAGAGTGGAAAAGCAAAAGGAAAAATAATGCAAATTCAGAAAATACCATGTTAAAATTTTTATTTAAAATAAGTGGCAGAGCCTGGCTGCTGTGGCTCAGTGGACTGAGCGTGGGCCTGCAAACCAGAGAATCACGGTTTGATTCCCAGTCAGGACACATGCCTGGGTTTCAGGCCAGTTCCCGGCGGGGGACACATGAGGGCAACCATACATTCATATTTCTTTCCCTCTCTCCTTCCCTTCCCCTCTAAAGATAAATAAATAAAATCTTAAATAAATAAATAAATAAATAAAATAAGTGGCAGAAAGAAATACATCAACTGCACCATTAATCCTAATATGTAAGATAATGGGACATGGAGGATGCAATGTGTCTAACTTATGAAGATGAATTTTGTCACTCCACAGTTGTAGGACAGTGCAGATGACTGGTTGCTAGGGCTCCTACTTCACTGGAACAATGGCACTGTTCAGGCTTCCCTTCCTCCCTGGGCTTCTTCCACTCAGTGTGTCTGTGAGGACCCACGAAGGGAAATAGCCACAGCACTTCACTAGCTCATGCTGAATCGGATACTAAATGCAAACCTTCTGTGAATGAGTCGTTTTGAATAATGTGTTTTATGATTTTTTTCTAGCTCTTAAAATAAAGGCATTTAAAAAATCATAACCATTTTTGTCATATAGTTTTGAAATTTATTGTATACCTTCTTGAATGTATAAAGAGAGCACACTGAGAATCATTTAACTGTCATTGATGATTTAGTCAGAATTTAAATTATTTTAATGTGATCGACTACAGCAGTCCCCCCAGGGCATATCTAGTTATGTCAGGCTGTTTGCCATTATGTTAAGTGTCCTCACACTCCATTGTATCTGTAGTTCTCATGTTCTTGTTTTGTAGAGGTTTTTTTTGTACTTTCCTCTGATTCCTGGCTTTAGGCTGGCATGTTTTACTGAGCTCACGAAACTGTTAGTCTGTATTTCAATTGAATTTCCTTAATTCAATTTAGTTTTATTTATCTTACATTTTTTAAATCTTATTTTATTTTGCTTCTGTTCTACTGGCAATTCAGAAAAGGCCATTAAGAATTCATATGAAACAATTTTCTATACTTATGAATGAGAACCTGAGTGCATTTATTGCTTGAGCATTATCTCATATATTGTGTGACATGAATTTTATGATGCTTCAAAACAATTTTATGATGCTTCAAAACTTTTCTTGTCCCTTCATACTTTGTAGATCTATATGATATATTTGGAAAATTACCGATTGCTTAGTAGGTGAGCTGTTATAATATAGAAGGCCACTTTTAAACTATATTTATACTAAAATACTAATAGAACCTTATGAAGATAAGATTCTATTACATAAAATCTAAAATAGCTATTTTGAGGTACTGTGTGCATTTTAGAAGACAGTAGGTATCTACCAAAACTCCCTTATTCCATGAATTAAAAAATAATTACCTGGATGAAAAACCCCAATATATAAGGTAATACTTATATCTAGTATGTAACCCAATATATATGGTAATACTTAATATATGTTAGTCTATTCAATTATGTTCATACCACATACATGTCCAATGATAAAAATAGTGCCACCTTACATGTGTTGCAGCATTACTGTGTGTCAAGCACTATGCTGAGTAATCACTTAGTAAATCATTTTAATAGCCACAACAAGCCCTAGAAAATTGATACATCTATTCTTTTAAAGATGAAGACACCAAAACATTAGCAAATATAAAAACTCCCCATGATTCCACAGGAAATAAATGGGGAATCAGAATTCTATCCCAGCTGGTCCAGAAACAGAGCCCCTTACCCATTATGTACTGTTCAGTAAGAGACAAAACACATATTTAGTGGAACAAGTCACAGTTATTATGTCTGTATGTCTGTATGTCTGTATATGTCTGTATATTATGTCTGTATTATGTCTGAAAAATACCACACAAAAATTCACATACTTTATGACTGCATTTCTTTGAAATATAGTTTGCAAAGTAATTTCTAAAAGGCATAGAGAAAATGACAGGTAGAAGGATTATAGTTTTTTCCTCTTTTCTGTTTTATATATTTTTGTTATTTTTTGTTGCTTTAATAACACTAAACATGAGGTCTACATTCTTAAATTTTTAGGTTAACAATACAATATTGTTAATTATAGGCAAAGTGTTGTACAGCAGATCCCTAGAAGTTAGTCATCTTGCAGAACAGAAATATTATAGCCATAGAATAGAAACTCCCCACTGGCCCCAGTAGCCAGATACCATTGTATTCTCTGCTTCTGTGCATTTGACTATTTTAGAGTTTTTATATAAGTGGAATCATGCAGTATTGTCCTTGTGACTAGCTTATGTTTTATAGTGAGTAAATATTGGTTGATAATAAATGTAGGTGTATATTTAGACATATTTATCATATAGTACATTTAAGAAAAAATGAGAGGAAAATAAGCAGAAAATTTATAAATACAAATCAAGGACGAATAATTGGATTTTTCAGCAATATGGTTAATGCATGAAAGACATACCCAAATGTTTATGATATACATTAAGGACATTTATTCCTTGCTAGTCCATTGGATTCAGAAGCCCAGTGCATTAGAGATTGACTTGTGTTCAGTACCTAATATCTTATGTCCTTATGGTAATAAGATTAGGTAGACCTTTCTCCTTTACCTCTCCTAGATGATGTTAAGTGAATACAATTAGTTAATTGCTTTAGTTTCTATCTTGATGCATTTTTGGAAACACTAGCTAGTTGAATGACTCATTCATTCTCTCTCTCCCTCTCTCTCTTGCTCTGTCTCCTTCCTCACCCTCTCACCCTGCTTCTCTCCAAATCTACAATCTTGAGATTTAAGGAAAAGGACTAGTATGATTTGCCCTTACTCAGTTTTTCCTTGGCTAGAGAAATAATGACAATTTTATTCTAAACATAATGGAAGGTCAGAGAATATTAAAAATATGAAGGGGAATCTGTATATACTCTCCCTCTCATGCTCAAAACCAAACATTATTTTATACTACGATTGTTCATGGAAACATCTAGCCACAGGATAGTTTTTTTGAAGATCTCCTATGATGAGATTATCAGTATCCAACTAGCTGAATCAATTCCTCTCACAGAGAAAGTTTTAGAAGGACAACTATTAATATAGCATGTGTTAATTGTTTCTATTATTCTAATATGCAAGATATATTCATTTTTACTACAGTAAAAAAAAAACAACAGTAGCCATGCTTTATTTCGAAATTGGTATTTAATGTCACAACAATACCTAGTAGCCATTTGTGGATCTTTGTGTTGAGTACTATGTTGAGTGATTTACATGTCAATTCTCAAACCAATTCTAAATATTCAGATAAAGAACTTTCCTAAAGTCAGGAGAAACTTCTCTGTGCTTTTAACCACAGCCCATTTCTATTTTGTACTGGCTCAGTCCTTTATCACACAATCAACCAGTAGTTTAAACCAACAAAACCATTTTTCAGCGGTCTAGTAAATTATAGCTATCTTCCCACATTCTGCACTTACACTTAACCTCACTTTACAGGGGAAGTAACCGTCTTGGTAGAAGGAGGAAGCTCAGCCATCAAATCCGCATTCTGTTGTTAAAAAACTCAAAACCATTAAACTAGATATAAGATAGAAAATATTTGGAAGGGTATTCATTCATTTTCCTCCTTCTCCTTATAATAGATAAAGGTTCCCCCTATGAGGAGGTTATGAGATAAAGAGTTAGAAAAAATACAAGCTATGCACTTGAAGGGCTTTCTGAGAAGGGGTTTCAAGTACCTCCTTGTCCAAGGAGGGCTCCACAAAAATGAAGAAAAGGTGACCTGAGGTAAGGTGTGGAAACGCTCTGAGGGGCTGTTTCACCCTGCCCTGAGCCACAAAGACGAGGAAGTGCCAGAGAGGAGATGGTTGTGTGGGCTGCCAGGGGCAAAGAAGCATCTAATGTAGATCAAAAACATGATGTTCAGAAGCAAATAAATTTGGGGGTTTCTAATTTTATCCTTATGGTCGACTTCATAACTACCCTAGTCTATAAAGAGCCAACAGATCTCTTAGTTTTGCATGTAATTCAGTCATAGTTCATAAGTCTTATTACCTTTTTTTCATTGAAATGATAAACACTCCATATCTATCCCACAGGAAAGCACAAAACTGGCTACCTTATCTTAAAAAAAAAAGAACTAATAAGATGAATCACAGTGTAGTATAGCAAGCAACATTATACTGATCCTGAAATATTGTATTTCCTATTTCTAATAGCCTGGATTCTGGTAGTTATGAAGTGGCCCCAAGCTATTCCTCTTGTAACACAATGGTCTGCCTGTCTTAGACAATTAGGAAAGAGGATCCAAAACACAGAGTCTCTGAAGAATAGGTGGCAAACTTACAAATTTGTTTTCATGGCATCTTTTAATTTTTTTTGAGATAAAAGTAAAGAACGGCCAATATGAGCTGCAATGTCTTGTTTGTTTACAAGCAAGAAATAGACAGAAGCAGCAAAGTCAGGTTAGAAAACTTGACTTTGTCAGGTTAGCAAATATGCCCCTGCTTAGAGTCCTGGTGAGGCAGGCCAAGGTGCCCTGCTAGCTATCTAAACAGGCTGGTCTAGTGAGCACTAAATTCTGTTTTTTCATGCTTTGTGCCAGATGCCTTGGTTATATAGGTCCTCTTTCTCATCTAGGAAAAAGGGCAAATGGATTCAAGTGTGTCCATGCCTTCAGGAAGGCAAATATCCTCTTGTTTGGCAACTAGCTCTGGCTCTAGGTACCTACTGCGTGGATTTTTGATATGCAGTCAGTTTTCTTGAGAGGAAAATCTGTAGTACAGAGAAGTAACAGCAGCATTGAGGCCCACTTTTCATGTTTTTACCAGAAATCTCTGGATATTGAATGGCAGGTGGGAGGAGAAGGGCTGACTAGAAATAGGTCAAAGTACCATTCCACAGCCCTTAAAGTTTTCTGTGCCTGAGGATCCTGCTTATTAAGCAACCTCACAGGCAGGGACAATTAGTCAGAAACCTGAAAACAGCCTTTTTATGAGAGAGAGGAGGAGCAATCTCAACACAGCATACCTAGTCACTTCACCTAAACCAATGAGGAGGAAAAAAAACACAGTTCAGTTGTTTTGCTTCGAAGATTTTTTCCTGCAACCGACCTTTTAAACGTTCTCCGAGGCAGTTTATTTTGTTTAATTACCTAGTTCCATTACCAAGTGTGATGACTTTGCTTAAAATTACACATAAATATTACCTTCAGAAGGGTTATTTACTATGCTCATGGAAGAGTTTGCTTTGTACATTTTATTATATTCATAGAGAATGATGAATGCTTGTTTGAGTTTAATTTAGAATGAAGAAGTAGATAAAAGGGGAATACTACAAAACCCACAGGATAGCATTAACAAAATGAGGCAGAATAATGCTGCCAAAGAAATGCAAATCTTTCAAAGTCCATTAGTACTGTTAATAGGGAAGTGGAGGGAAAAGCATGGGCTGCCTGATTGGGGTAAATAGAGTGCAGCTCACTCAGCTCCCAGGCCACCCCTTTGAGGAGCTATTTTTAGATTTCACAGACTCAGAAAAGTGTCTTAGATCTTTATTAAGTAAAATTAATGTATGTCTTGTACCAGGTAAAAGATGATCAAAATCTTTCTTCTCTGAGTGATAATTGCCCCGTGTGTCACCAGTGGCCTTGCTTTGCTGCACATTGTTTGGTTGGAGGAACAGATCAGGAAGAAATTAACTGTTAATTAGGTTTTTCTTGTTTTGAGATAACTCTGCATTCTACTAGTGATGATACAAAGGAAATTGACATCTACGCATTACAGAACTCTTAACAGAAAATAAACAGTATAAGTAATGTTTTGAACAGCTCACCGTGTCACAGGTAAAATCTCTGGTGCTATACATAAGGAGATATTTTATTGCTTCCTAAAGTTTTCATACCGAAGCAATTATTTGGGAAATTTGATGTCAATGGGAAAAAGCAATGAGTTATTCTTGTGAAGAACAAAATAAAAGTAATTTATTGGTTCACTTTATGATTTATGTAAACACAATAATGTAAATAGATACATAAAAAGACACCTGAACTTCTCCAGTTTAATAAGATTCTGTAGGTTAAATACGGCTGTTTTATTTGCCTGAGTATCAAGTGCACCAAACATGTCAAATAGCCAAATTGTAAAACAAAAAAAACCCCCAAAACAGTGTAACAATGAAAAAAATTTTAAATAATGAGAAGGAGGCAGCATCACCCCCAGTTCACCAGAAAGCATGTGCTCAGGAAGTCAGGTTCAGCACTGTTACGTCTCTTCACTGAAACGGAAACCAAGTACATGTGTGCTACTGGGGTAATGAAGCAGACTCCTCAAGTGCAGCTTACAAACTTCCTAACCTCCCTCCTTATTAAGAGGGAGTGATTTTGTAAGCAACTTTGACAATGAAAGCAAATTGGTTCAATAAGAATTTGGTCAACTGGATCTGTTTTATATGTTTGTTTGTTTCTTTTTTTTTCCCAGTAGACTATTCGCACATTTAGGTAAGGTTATTCTATTACCTGATTAAGTGTTTGCGCTCTATTGCTCTAAAGACAACTATCACTTTGTTCTTGAATGGCAGATTATGTTGGCAAAAGTATTTATGTAGATGTTCTTAGAATCTTGTGGCAAAAATGAACAATTGTGCTAATGCTGTTAGCACACAATTATGCAAAAGCAGAGAATCTTGTTTCTTTCCACTATGTTGCCCATCAGCTGTATCTGAGACAGTGAGCGGCTACAGAAGGAGCCCCAGGTAAAATTGCCTCCAGAATAGCATTTATATGTGGAAGCTCAGTAATACCAAGTACATTTTACTCTTTTCAAAACCTTTTCATCTATCTTTCTTTTAGACTAAATTGTGAATAGTCAATAACTAGCTAAAGCTGTTTCTCAAACTGGGTTTGCCAAACAATATTATCAGGTATTAACCTAAGTCAAATTCCCATTGTCTGATAAGCTTGAGAAAAGCTACTAACTGTCCTTTTGGAGAACCACAAAGTTCATTAGCAAATGTAGGCATTGAACAGTTTTGCCTACATTTGGTTTTATCTTCATTTAGCCCAGTGTTTTCCAAATGTGATTCATTTTGTAGCATTTTTACTTTTCAAGCTCCTGTTATCCTTAGGAATACATTGAAGGAATATAGTTAGGAAAAGTCTGGAGTCAAGACTAACGCTTCCTTTGGATGGAAGGTGGACATTGAACATGGACTGTTGTGGAGAAGAGTGAAGTGAGGGTGAGAAGAGAAAGTGGCGGGAAGGACCTGTCTTTGTCATTGCCAAACTGCTCTGCCTGGGGGTGACCAAACTGCCTGTCGTCACTCACTCCTACTGTGGCCCAGAAAGCTACCATTTAATCATGATAGAGAGTCCTGTCAAGATACAGAATTGTCTGGCCACCCACATAGAATTTTTTTTAAGTTGTGAGAATCAAGAAAGGCATTCACAAAGTTTTAAACAGCACCAGTCTCATTAAAAGTAAGCAGTTGAAGAGGGTATGAGTATAACCAATGAATTGGAGATGTACAGAACTGTTTGAGTACTTACTTGATTTTTTTATATCTATGTTTTATTTTTCCCTTTGTGTTGGTGTAGAATTAGTAAACAAATAAAAATAAACCAGTATATAATGCATGGTAAAAAAAAAGTCCCATGTTATACATTTTAGCTCTGAACTCCAGTTTCTCCTGGATAAAAATATCACAGAACTGGAGAATGAAGCAAATGCTACAAAAATGATATAGAAAATTTGATTCCAGAATTACAAGACTAGAATGAGAAATTATTTACACACATAATTTATAAAGTTATAATGAATTTTCTTTTTTTTTTTTTAAAAGACTATTTACTTTTGCTTTGGAGGAGGTTTAGGTTCCTAACAAAACTGAGAGGGAAGTACAGATTTTCCATTGGCCACCCCCATTCATAGCTTTCCCCATTGTCTACATCACTTACACAACAGAACACTTACAAAGGACAAACCTACACTGACAAATCACGGTTACCCGAAGTCCATTCGGGTAATTGTACATTCTGAGGGTTTGGAGAAACATACAATGGCATATATCTATTACTATAGTAGGACACAGAGTCCTACCACTGCCTAGAAATCCTCTTTGCCCTATTCATTCCTTTCCCATCAGCCATGGGAAAACACTGACTTTTCTTACACTCTTTATAGTTTTGTCTTTTTGATTATGTCATATAGTTGGAATCATACATTAAATAGCCTTTTCAAATTGGCCTCTTTAACTTAGTAATATGTATTGAAGTGTTCCTCCATGCCTTTTCATGGCTCGATAGCTTATTTCCTTTTAGCATTCAATTAAAATTTTTATTGTTTGGATGGACCATAGCTTACTTAATCATTTACCTAGTTAAGGGACATTTTGGTTGCTTCCTGAGTTTGATGCTAATGAGTGAAGTGGCTGTAGACATTTGTGTGCAAGATTTTGTGTAGATATTAAGTTTTCAATTCCTTTGGGCAGATACCAAATAGCATGATTGCTGGGTTGTATGGTAGGAGCATGTTTAGTTTTATAAGAAGCTGTCAAACTGTCTTCCAAATCACCTGTCCATTTTGCTTTCCCACTAGCAATGTGTGAGAATTCTTGTTGCCCTACAACCTCATTAGCATGTGGTGATATCAGTGGTCTGGATTTTGCCCATTCTATTATGTTTTTAGTGGTATCTAATTGCTGTTTTGATTTGCATTTCCCTGATAACATGGGACATTTAGCATCTTTTTAATGGGCTTCTTACCATCTATATATCATCTTTAGTGAAGTGTATGTCTGTGGCTCATTTTTTAAATGGGTTAATTATTTTCTTAATGTCGAATGATCTTGTTTCTTAAATCTGAAATACCAGTGTAGCAACCAGAGTATTGGCCATGAAATTGTAATGACCAGTACTGCTCTTGCTAAAAGGATATAAAAGATATTGTACTGTAAGTACTGCATGAATCTGAAATAAAATGGTTAGTTGTTTGATTGATTGGCTGATAACCTAAATGCATATGCAAAACTTATCTTTTTTTCTTTTATCATGCATAAGTATTGACATTTCATTTATTAGCAATTAAGGTATGGATTCTGTAGAAACCATGGTTTTTATAAAATACACACATACATGCATTTAAACTTTGAACCAAAAAGAAACAAATAAAAGGCCTATGGGGTTGTTTTACTATCTCCAAGGGTAAAAATAGATAGAAATAACAACAAAAAATCAAATAGCTGTACATGCTCTTATGTACCCATGAAAAAAATCCCAACTACACTATTGTCATCTAGAAGAAAATGTACCTCTTGGGAATCCAGGTGCAAGTGGCTTGGCTGAGTATTTTTTAGAAATCTGAGATGACTTCCATACCTTTTCCAAACCATCTACAGTGTTTTTCTTTTCCTTTTTCAAAGCTATTTTGAGATGGTGCAGCTGCAGCTGTAAGCATAACAATAGTTCAGCTTCCTGGTATCTATTTCCTGATTCAGAATCAACAGGGAAATAATTGTCAAGACTTGAAATGGAATGCATACAATAATTGTATATTTAAAAATTAATGTGAACCTGTTTAATTCTGAAACCTAGAGATGGCTTTAGGAACAGTGATTTTCAACAATATCTCTTTGAGACTAGCTAAATCTGAATTTAAAAATTTTATGGTCTGACTTTAATTTATTCTTTTATCTTTCATTATAATGGTTTCATTATAAAATAATACTTTATAAGCAATCTCTGTGACTATCTATATCTATATCTATCTATATCTTTATATATCTCTATATACAGCTTTGTAACTTTATAAATGATAAATACAAATGATAGAACTTTAAAAAAACACATTTTTCCTAAAAAATACTAATTATCCATATAGTATTTGAAAGTCATGTAGTTATTTTCTTATTAGGTATTCTAGTAAATATGTGATTGAACAAAACAAAGAACACTTGAAATAAAAATTTTATTTGGAAACATTTGTTGAAAATAAGCCCTGCACGATTTTAGAAAATGATATAGGGTCAGGGCTACATAAAGCCAAATAAATGTTAGAAAGGGAAGAATATGATAAAAGTAGCTTGCTTCAAAGTGTTGAAAAAGTGGGACTATTTGATATCAATGTGTACTTAAACTAATGAGTGTCAATTTTAAAAAGTTATTTTTTTATTTTTAAACTTTAAGTCATGGATGTGAGAATTGCCCAGGTTTTACATTTATAAATAAACATATAATTAACACATGTAACATGCTTACTATATGCTAGACACTGTGCTTAGTTGTTCACCTAAATTATCTCACTTAATTTTTACGTTATATTCTGTATGTTATTACTTTCCATATATTACAGATGAAAAAGAGGTAGCATAATGACTTTGATACAGTTAATATAGGATAGAACCAGGATTCCAAACACATTTTTACAAATACAGCCTAAAATTAAATTACCTTGAGTAGAAATAAAATTAAACTTATATTGCCAAAGTATACTTACATATTAAGTCATAATAGCCTTTAAAATGTTTTCCCCACACTTTAAAAATGCCATTTCATTAACTTGAAGCTCATGTTGATGGATGGTTTACCCTAGTAACCCAATTACTTTTTAGAAGCTTTCTTATTTTTATCTGTTTTTTGTTGTTGTTGATTTTTATTTTAATGTGCACTTATTTTGAGCAGCACTTGGGGTGCATATTATCTCTTATTCTTGATGTTTACTCTTTCTTTAAAACATAACAATCAGTATAGTAAGTAAAATATGAAGGAAATACGCTGATCTTCAGAACTACTATTCCAATGTTTTGAAGCAACAGTGCTGTTAATATACAATTTCCTTTGACACAAATTAAATGCCATTCTTTCCAACTATATCTAAATAGATATTGACATAAAATCTTTTATATTTATAAACCACTTTTCTGAGTAGATTATTTAAAATGATTTTATCACATGAACATTATGTGCTATTGAAATCTGAATATGCCATAATATTTTCGCTGCTTTGAGATAGGTGCTGGACTCGTAGTGTAGTTATGGACAGATGAACAAGGTTCATTCATTTAATGATTCATTCAGATATTTATGGAGTTAAAATTATACTAGTCATTGGGATAAGTGTTAATGGCATTATGCCAGCCTTCAAGATACTCAGTCCACTGTGGGGCAGTGGGAACAGTGCACACAGACTGTAATACTAGGTGGTAATCCATGTCACAGGAAAGTGACTTATTATGACTGAGGACCAGGAAAGGAGTTTTAGGAGAGGTAATGATAAAGCTGATTGCTAGTGGAGATTGGAAACTCATCCATAAAGAATGAGACTGAAATTTATGGAAGTAGAAAGCAGAACGCAGCATTGAGAAAAACATAATGGAGGTGTGCATAATATAAAGGAGTGGCAAGGAGGCTGGGAAGGCAGGCACCGTCCTTGTGTATCATGCAAAATGTAGAATTTGGGGGAAACCTACAGCTCAGTATTAATAAAAAAATATGCAGTTTTATATACACTATTACTTCATGTGGTAGATAATAAAGCAGTACTTACTCTGCATGCTGTTGCAATAAAATCATACTCATAACTAAATTTAAATGGTATATCAAACATAATTCAGTGTAAAGAAATGAGTCAGTAGCATGATTTTCAGATCTAATTAGTTTAGATTCAGTAACTCTTGGGTATCTCCAGATAGCTAAGTTGTCTTATCAAATCTTCAAATGCTACTCTGATCATGAGAGCTTTCTGCTATAACTTTTAGCTCTAATTTGAGGATCAGAGGTTTATCAGGTAAAAGTCTGACTCAATGTTTAGTGTAATTTTCTAATTACCTTGTGATACATCCCTATGAAGTACTTGTTCCCATACATATCAGTGAGATATGTTTGCCAAAATGTCAAAAGTCAGTAGTATAATCTTCATACAGGAAGAATAATACATTGTAGTAAAGCTTTATTTATTGGACTGATAAAAATTTTATCACTTTGTTCATGAAAAAAATGCCTGTAAAATTTAAGAACTATGCATACAGCCTCAAAAACAAACCATTAATTTAATCTTACAGAAGAACTTTTACTATTTATCTGAAAATATTTGTAACAGAATTAACTCAAAGTTTTCATAAATATTTCTGCTGTCTATGATAGCACTGATATGGCAAATAAGTGTTAAAAACAAGTAAAAGTTGGTGGGAATGATTGCAAAGAACAGATTATGCTTTGAAAATCCACTTTGCACATTTTCTAACACACTTATAAACTTTATGTAAAGTAAAAACACTGCAAATTCATTCATTAACTAAATTACTCTATAATTAATGTTATCGGCCTTCCCCAGAATGGAATCTGCTAACCTTGCTTTCAAGATTTGTGTTTTCATTCTGCATCTGCTCTGATTACAGATTTTTGTTTTATATTATATTTTATTATATAGCATCATCCCTGATTCTTAAATTGTCAGTCATTTTTAGAAGTTTAAAGCTTTTTTTTTTTCAGACTGGTATTTTCAGTGTGTACGTGGGTGTTGTTGTTAATTGGAAACTGAGTATTTGGTTTTCAAAATGCTGTTTTACACAAGGGTATATGGACATTTTAAGATGAGGGAAACAGTGATATGTACATTTTATATAGAAATAAAAATTAGTATTTGATATAACTGAATTATTTACATGTGTTCTTGATAATTTGCTGTGATTGGATGATAATAAATAACTAAAATTTGAAATACAACTACTTAGTAAAAAGTACTTGAAAATGTTTAAGTGCGTTATATATACGTTTTGTAACCAATTAGTTAAAATTTATTCTAATGGAATATTTACAATGTTCATTGGTATTTAAAAACAAGTATGTTTAACTTCTGTAGTAGCAAGTGCAATTGTGTTTGCTCTCAGGGAGATACTAATTCTTATTGATTCAGGTCACTATTTTGTTTCCTTTTTTTCTTCTGTTCTCAAAGCAAGGGGGGAAACTCAAACGAACAAACAAAAACAAACTGTGGTTCTGAACATACAAAGGTGAAATAGAGGCAAAGATCCTAGAAAGGAGTCCAACTTTAGTAGACATTGCAATGGGAAGCTAAACAGCAAGAATGAAGAAATAAGTGTTTTGCTGTGCAGACTATGGTGTCAATTCAAAGTAGTTGGAAAGTAAGTAGAGTTACAAAGAGATGTGGAAAAACAAACAATCCAGACCCTCTCAGCAAGGTTAAAATGGCATTTTTGCCTACGCAAGAAACTATGTTGCATATATAAGAGGCTTGTCCACAAGGTATCCAGCCATGCGATATGAAAAATGGAAACATATATTGAAGAATATAAAAGACCTCTCAGTCCCCTTCAAAGTATTGGCCTTGGGACCTCATACAGTTCTCTCAGTCGTCATTAGCTCATTTTATCTCATTATATTTTTTCAGGAAAATGCCATTGTATTTTCCTGAATCTCACCGATGGTCTGAAGTCCCTGCCTTTTCAGAGGTGATTTTATTTGGGAGAAAAGCCAGAAGTTGAAGGGCACCAAATCTTGTCTGTAGTGGGGCTGAGTCACCTGGGTGATTTGATGTTTCACATGTGAGGATACATGAGTCAGGTGTTGTCATGATGAAGCTGCCATTCACCATTTGCCCACAGCTGTGGCCTGAATAATCCAAATAGTTTCCATAGGGAAATGTTTAAGCTTAACACAAAATCCAATGCAGATTCATTGTTCTACTCACTGAGTCATTTTGAATAGATGGCCACACAATACACATACTCACTCAATGGCATCTATCACCCCCACTGACTAGTACAGGGAAGTCCTCATAGTTCACACATGCACATTCCAGTCCACTAACTCCTTGGCTGCCAGGTTACATCCATGTCGCACAAACCACTCTCAATATATTAACACTGGTTGGACTTTTTCTGGACAGACCCTGTATATTCATAGTTTCAAAACACATTCTGAAATAAATTATGATCTAGTAAAAAAGAAATATATCTTATATTTTACATGATTACCTAATTTGGCATTATGAAGAAAACCTTAGAGAAAGAGATCTGTTATTTAACACTTTTTATTATATTAGAAATTTGAACATAAATATAATAAGGTTAGACAGCCAATAATAATAAGCACCACTTTTTTTACTGTAAATTTCTCTCGTTCATTCTTACTGTTTGGTTTTATTGAAATTAATTTTATTTTTATTGTTACTCTATCAAAGTTTTCCCAATTTCCCCCTTTTGCCGTCCTGCTCCCAACCGACCCCCTGCTTCCACAGTAAATACCTGCCCTACTGTCCATGTCCATGGGTCATTCATCCATGTTCTTTGACTAGTCCCTTCCCCTTCATTCCACCGCCCCCCTCCTCACTCCCCTCTGGCTTCTCTCAGTCTGTTCTATGTTTCCATGTCTCTGGTTCTATTGTGCTCTAGTTTATTTTGTTCTTTAGAGTCCTCTTTTAAGTGAGATCATATGTCATTTATCTTTAACCACCTAGCTTATTTCACTTAGCATAATACTCTCCAATTCTATCCATGCTGTCATGAAGGGTTGGAGTTCTTGCTTTCTACTGCATAGCATTTCATCGTGTAAATATACCACTGTGTTTTGGTTCACTCACTTACTGATGGGCACTTAGGCTGTTTCTAGCACTTGACTACTGTAAGCAGCACTCCTATGAACATAGGGGTGCACAAGTTCTTTTGAATTGTCATTTCAAGATTCTTAGGGTATAATCCCATCAGGGGAATCATTAGGTTAAAAGGCAGTTCACTTTTTAATTTTTGAGGACTTTCCATACTGCTTTCCATAGTGGCTGCACCAGTCTGTTTTCTGACCAACAGTGCACTAGGGTTCCCTTTTATCCACATGCTCTCCAACACTTGTTGTTTGTTAATTTGTTTATGATGGCCATTCTGACCCGTGTGAAGTGGTATCTCATTGTGGTTTTAATTTGCATCTCACTGATAGCTAGTGATGTTGAGCATCTTTTCACATGTTTGTGGGACATCTGTATGTCCTCCTTGAAGAAGTGTCTATTCACATCCTTTGCCCATTTTTAATTAGATTTGTTGTCTTCCTGGTGTTGAGTTATATGAGTTCTTTATGTATTTTGGAGATTAAACCCTTGTCTGATGTATCATTGGTAAATATGTTCTCTTGTATAGTACAGTCACTGTGTACAAGCTTTTTAATTTGATATAGCACCATTTGTTCCTTTTTTCCTTTATTTCCCTTGCCCTATGAGATATATCAGCAAAAATATTACTATGTGGGACATTTGAAATTTTACTGACTAACTTCTGCTAGGACTTTTATGGTGTCATGACTTATATTTAGGTCTTTCATCCATTTTGAATTTATTCTGGTGTATGGTAAGTTGGTGGTCTCTTTTTTTTTTTGCATGTCCTAGTCCAGTTTATCTAATACTATTTATTAAAAAAACTGTATTTTCTCCATTGTGTGCTTGTGCTCCCTTTGTCAAATATTAATTAATTGATGATAGAGGATGATGATAGAGAGTTCGGCTTACTTCTGGGCTCTCTGTTCTGCTCCACTGATCTATGTATCTGTACTTATGCCACTACCAGGCTGTTTCATTATAGTGGACTAGTAATATAACTTTATACCAGATATTGTGATCCCTCCAAGTTGATCTTTCCTTCTCAAGATTATTCAGGCTATTCAGGGTCTTTTTTGGTCCTATATACATTTTTGAATTACTTGTTCTGTATCAGTGAAATATGCCTCTGGTATTTTAATAGGAATTGCTTTGAATATTATATTAATTTTAAATATTTAAATATGTTAATTTTTCCAATCAATGAACACAGTAAATGCTTCCATTATTTGTATCTTCCTCAGTTTCTTTATTCAGCATTACATATATGTGTGTGTGTGTGTATGTATTTCGTATAGCTCTTTTACTTCCTCAGTTAAATTTTATCCTAAGGTCTTTATTTTTCTTGTCACTAAACAGGATTTTTTTTCTAGTTCTCTTTCTGATAGTTCATTGTTGGTGTACCAAAATACCATTGATTTCTGAATATTGACTTTGTATCTCACTAATTTGCCAAATTCACTTATTAGGTCAGTAGTTTTTTGGTGGAGACTATGGAGTTTTCTGTGTACACTATCGTGTCATCTGTAAATGATGAGTTTCACTTCCTCCTTTCCAGTTTGGATGCCTTTTATATCTTGTTGTGGTATGGTTGCTATGGCTAGAACTTTCAGTATGACATTGAATAGGAGTGGTGAAAGTGGACATGCTTGTCTTGTTCCTGACTGTAAGGGAAAGCTTTGAGGTTTTGACCATCGAGTATGATGTTGCCAGTAGGTTTCTTATATATGGCCTTTTTTTATTTTGAGATATGCTCCCTCTAGTCCCACTTTTCTGAATATTTTTACCATAAATGGGTGCTGGATTTTATCGAATGCTTTTTCAGCATCCAATGATATGACCATGTGGTTTTTGCCCTTCATTTTGTTTCTGGGGTATACTGTGTTTATTGATTTGTGAGTATCATGTCATCCTTGAATCCCTAGGATGAATCCTACTTAATCATGGTGTATAATCTTTTTAATGTATCGCTGGATCTGGATTTCCAATATTTTGTTGAATATTTTAGAATCTATGTTCATCAGATATTGGCCTGTATCTGTCTTTGCTGTGTATTTACCTGGTTTTGGAATTAGGATATTACTGGCTTCATAAAAGAGTTTAGGAGTTGTCCTTCTTCTTAAAATTTTTTGGAATGGTTTGAGAATAGGAGTTAGTCCTTCTTTGAATGTTTGTTAATATTAGCCTGTGAAGACAATCAGTCCAGAGCTTTTGAATGCATGTCATTTTTTTCCAACTACTGCTTTGATTTCACTAGTTGTTATTGGTCTATTCAGGCTTGCTGCTTCTTTTTGATTCTGTTTTGGAAGATTGCATGTTTCTAGAAAATTTTCCATTTCTCTCTGGTTGTCCAATTTCTTGGCATATAGTTGATCATAGTTGATTATTTCTTATAATTCTTTGTATTTTTGTGGTAATGGTTGTTATTTCTCTTTCATTTTTGATTTTATTTATTTGGGTCCTCTTTCTTTTTCTCTTGGTCAGTCTGGTTAAAGGTTTGTCAATTGTGTTTATCTTTTCAAAAAACCAGCTCCTGGATTCATTGATTCTTTAATTTTTTTTTTGTCTCTGTGTCATTTAATTCTGCTCTGATCTGTATTATTTCCTTCTTTCTTCTCACACTGGGATTTGATTGTTGTTGTTCATCTAGTTCTTTTAGATGTAGTATTAAGTTAATTTCTTGAGATTTTTCTATCTTCTTTAGGTAGGCCTGTATTGGTATGAACTTCCCTCTCAGGACTGCCTTCACTGTGTCCCATAGCTTTTGGGTTGTTTGTGTTCATTTTCATTTCTTTCCATATACTTTTTGCTTTCTTCTTTGATCTTTTATTAACTCATTCATGATTTAATAACATGTTATTCAGTTATTTAATAACATGCTTAAATAACATTTAATACATGCCATGTATTTGAAATATTTTGGTTTTTTCCTTGAGGTTGGTTTCTAGTTTTAAGCCATTGTGATCTGAGAAGATGCTTGATCTGATTTCAATTTTTTTTATTTTTATAAAGATTTTATTTACTTATTTTAGATAGAGGGGAAGAGATGGGGAAAGAGAGGGAGGGAAACATCAATGTCTGGTTGTCTCTCACATGCTCCCTACTGGGGACCTGACCTGGCCTGCAATTCAGGCCTGTGCCATGACTTGGAATCAAACAAATGACCCTTTGGTTCACAGGCCAGTGCTCAATCCCCTGAGCCACACCAGCCAGGGATGAGTTCAATTTTCCTGATTTTGTTGAAGCTTGTTTTGTTTCCTACCATGTGGTCTGTCTTTGAAGATGGAAAAGAATATACATTTTGCTTCTTTGCAGTCAAAAATGCTGTAAATATCAATTTAAGTTCATTTGATCTAGGGTGTTGTTCAATGCCACAATGTATTGATTTTTTTTGAATGATCTATCTTTTGTTGACAGTGGGATGTTTCCCTCTGGCCGCTCTGTGTGAGAGTCAAGGCTGGGCAGGGCCCTGAATACCTCTTGCTGTGCCAATATCTAATCTCTCTGTTCTGCTGTTTTCAGTAGAATAGGACCTAAGGAAGAGCCAGCATAGCATCTGATAAAAGTTTATCAAGGGATCTTTTGGCAGAAGGTTTTTGAGTCTTGCCTTACTGTTCTGTGGAGTTTGCAATCCTGCAGATGAGGGCTGGGCCTGCCTTCCCCTTCTCAGAGATTTGTAGTCCGTGGTGTGAGTGGTTCTACCTGGCTGCCAAGAATCTCAAGCACTCATTTCTTGCCTGTCCAGCTCCTAGCTCACTGCTCTGTCAGGAGGCTCAGACCCAAACCCTCTGTTCTGTGTGCAGCCCTCTGCTCACCAGCCACACTAGGTAGGGCCTCAAAATCCCTTGGTGGTGCAAGATATTTCTACTCTTCCTGGCCAGATGGACTCAGTGGGCACAAACCATGCTTCCAACCTGGCCGCTTTGCTGCCATAGTCACTTCTATTTATTCACACTAAATAGAAAAGGAGCATCTTGTTTGCTTGCTATTTTCCAGGGCAAGTATGGTTATCATAGACAGGGCACCTGGGGATTTCTCCTTATTTATATCAATGGGATTAAATATTATAGATTATTTAAAATAAATAGACTTTTGTGATATCACCAAGTGAGTCAGGCTCGGAGCCATGTCTTACTTTTCAGTGGAGGTAGCAGCTACCTCTGTGCTGCTCCCTTCATTTCCTTTTTAACTATGTTCTCTCCACTTATCCTCAGTTTCCCAGATTCTCTCCCTTAGTGTCATTGCCATCTTTGTGTTGGATAAGAGTTCTCAAAACTTCATTTACATCCCTACCTTACCTCTACTTAAACTTTTTGTGAATCCCCTGGAAACTCGCACACCTTTTCCTCAAATTTACATTGCTTCTTCATATGGACCAGAGAATGGTGAATTTATAATGAGTTGATTTGACTCCACTCTTGGCTCTGAATAAGCCATGGAAACTTAGATCACAAAGTGATACCTACCATTTCTTGGGTCTTTTAACTTCAGTTGTCCAATGTGTCTCCCTTATTCTGGCAATAGCATAAGAGCAAATATGTGATAGGAAAATTGACTTCTAGGAAATTTCCCTGCACCTTCTCATTTACTCTGAGATTGCTTCACACTTATATTTGTGTCTTTGCACTGATCCTTGTTAACAGGTCTCATCTGCTGACTTTTACAGTTGCTTTGAGTCTCCCATTTGATAATTTTGGGAGCCTTTTCAAATTTCTGAAATTTGGATTCCCTTTTTGCATTTGACTCAGTTTGATTTTCTAGTTTTGGTGGTTTTTGTTATTTGTGATGATAAGGCTCCTCTTAAGTAAAAACTCTTAGTGACCCCAACTAACCCTTTGGTCCTATTTTTTTTGTCCTTGGGGTTTGACATATTTTATGTGAAGATTGGGCATTAAAGTAGAAAATGCCTCTAATTTGGAACTTATTATTTATTTTTAATCTTTATTGTATTTTTCCATTGCCATTTAGTCCCCTTATACTCCCTCCCCTCAAAGTCCACCGCACCATTGTCCATGTCCATGCATCTTCTTTCATTGTTGCTCAGTCCCTCCATCTCCTACCCTCTCCACTGTCATCCTGTTCTCCATCTATGAGTCTGTCCCCATTCTTGTTAGTTCAGTTTGTTCATTAGATTCCACATATGAGTGAAATCATATGGTACTTGTCTTTCACTGGCTAATTTCACTTAGCATAATATTCTCCATGTTCATCCGTACTGTTGCAAAGGGTATAAGTTTCTTTTTTATGGCTGAGTAGTATTCCATTGTGTAAATGTCTCATAGTTGTTTTATCCACTCGGGCTGCTTCCAATTCTTTGGCACTTATTCTTTATAAATGGCAATCTATTGGCTTCCAGTGTGGTGCTCTGAAGAATCTTCTTGCTGCAATGTAACTAGATTCTGATGGAGCATGCTCTTTAAGGTAACAAACTAGGAAAAGACACAATGTTCATATGTGAGAATACAGTGCAGCATAAAAATAGGGGGAAATCACAGGAATAGATGCTACATAGAAGAAAACATGCTAAATAAATATATGGAAAGATTCTCAATGCAATTTAATGGAAAATGCAAACTTAAACCACAGTATATATCATTTTATTTCCTCTAGATTATCAACTGTATTACCAAATAGTGGAGAAAATGTAAACTAAATAAACTTTTAATACATTCTAAGAGAATGTGACTTGATGCATCCACTTTAGGAAAATAGTTGCAATTATTTTAATGTTTAAATATCCCCAGCTAAGCCTTTTTTTAGCAAATATCTGCTTAAACTTTTTCCCACATTTTTGTCTAGGAGATATATAAAACAATGTCCAGTGTTCACTTCAGCAATTTTGGTGATACCAAAAGTCTGAAAACAACCAGAACAAGCATTGACAAGTAATGGACAGGTAAATGGTGGTATAAACAAATAAGAGGATATTTTACTGAAATAAAAAGACATGAATAAGCTGTATCTATTCACAACAATGCACATAAATGATGAAGTAGCTGTGAGTGAGCAAAGCAACTGCCCAAAACTACATATAGTGACTGATATACATTTTAATAAAGATCAGAAAGAAAATGTTATATTTTTAGATTCATATGAATATAATAAAGATATGCGGATTCCTAGAATGATTAATACAATACTTAGGATCCTATTATCTTCAGTGGTAAAGGTAACGAGTGATGGGGAAGAATACACAGGGAGAAGATGATAACTTGGTAAAAGACAATTACTTGGTAATGTTCATTTCTGAGTTTGGTAGTGGGCTCCTGGGAGATTACTGTATTGTTATTCATGATAACCTTGCACACATATTACTTAAATGTATCAAATATCATGATGGAAGTATAATAAAAGTATATACTTACATGTTTTTAATAAAATTACCCAGTCTTTAAATAATTTTCTTGACAAGTTTTCATATGATGAGTAATTGTTTATTTTTTCTCTTCCAGTTTTATTGAGATATAACTGAGATACAACATTGTATAAGTTTACGGTGAACAGCATAATTACTGGACATATGTATATATTGTCAAACAAGTACTACAGTAAGTTTAGTTAACATCCATCACTTCATATAGTTACAATGTTTTTCCTTGTGATGAAAACTTTTAGGATCTACTCTCTTAGCAACGTTCAAATATACCATTCAGCATTGTTAACTATGGTATAGTCATCATTCCGTATGTTTATTTTTACTTATATTTCAGAAAGTGAGTTTATCCTTCATGGGATAAAGTATTAGGTATAAAATAGATAATGAATAAGTACTTACTAGTTTGACATTCTGCATGGTTTCATCTCAGGCACTTTAATTTTGATCACGTGCCTTTTAATTTTTGTACATCTTTCTTTCTAATAGCCAATAACATGTTGTCCCTCACTGGACTTTTGCTGGAGGTAAATAGAGCAGTGCTGTTACTGGAGGTGTGGACAGTGCCCATTCAAAAGAATGGTTGTGATTTTTCCTTTCAAACTTTAGATACATATATTTAATAAGAATGTTCATTTTATACTTGCTTCTGTGTAAGCCTTTTGCTGTCAGTATGATAAAAATCAAGGAAAATGCTGGCTATTAGAGAGCAGAATCATTTATCCCACATTGCATATCAAAATATTAAAAGAAGGCTCCAAATTTAACACATTGTTAAATACTTGTAACTGACCAAAAGGTAGATTTAAAAGAAAGCGATGCATTGTCTTCAATAGCACCAAATGAATGAAAGTTAATGAATGCTTGCCAGGTCAGACAGTATTACCATTTTCTAAGAGCCACTTAGATTTTCAGAAAATAGTCTGTGTGCGTACTTGCACTGAGCAAATTACAGGAGAATCCGTACTGGCCCACAGTGACTGCCACTAGATGTCCTTCCCAATAAGCCCTGCTTTCAGGCTGTCACTCCTCAGGAGTGCACGCTGTGCAATAAAGTGGCGTCCTCCTCTTTCCGTTCAGATCTTCCTGAATGAACACATAGAAGACTGGGGCACATCTCATTGTGAGCAACTAAAAGCATTCAAACATCTTTAGAAATTAAAAACTATTCAAACCAGAAGTAGACACACACACACATACACAGGTTCCCCAGAAGTAATGCCTGCTTGAGTGTGGTTGGTGGGGTAATAATATGGCTGTCATATTTATAGTTTGAATTTGAACATTTCACCTAAAATGTCATATGGTGTGCTTGAGTGTGATACTGTTGCATTACAGAATTACATGCTTGTGATTTTGCAATAAAATATTTTGTAATAAAAGGGGGTATTATTTGTGCTGAACCCTGTGTATGTTTGTATGTATATGTGTGTGTGTGTATACATATATCCACTTTTACTGATCCACTTTTGTGATCAGTTACTCCATCATTCCTTTCAAAGAAGGGACTTAGGGGTAGAGAAGTCCATCTGTTTCTTATCATTGTTCCTTTATCTCAGCACAAGGCCCACTAATTGGGCAGCCGTGGCACATAAATCACCTTTTTCCATGAACTCCCACCCTTTCTTCACAGAAGCTTTTCCACAGGCCACGGGTACGTGACTGAAGGCTCCTAGAGAATGATGGACTCTTGTCCCCTGTCTTCGCTCTGACACTAATGGACTATCGCTGTAACAGAGGTGTGATGGATGACCTCTGCTTCTCCAAGGGCTTGACGCTCTCTTATTTACCTATCCTTAAATACAACAAATATTCTCTCAGAAAATAAATAGCTTTACTTTTTAACTCTTAATTTTCATGAAGTTAAAAATTAAAAAAGTAAGATCAAAATAGGGTTTAAGGGTTCGAAATGAGTGGTAGACATTTCTGGCTGCTCTGATGTAAATATAGATAGAAAGAGAAGACCCTAAATGGTTGGTAGTGCCATGAACCCCTCAGACATAAGCCCGCAGTTTTCCTAATTAGTCTAGCTGCTTAGCTGCTTGAATTTGCAATCCTCACACCCTCAGTTTCCACCAGAGTCAGCTCTTGGATCACTAAGCTTGCTAATGAGGGAGAATGTCCTATCCTTTTTTTCCATGTAATGCGGGTTGATCAAGTTTTTCTGGACAGGCCATGTGGTTTCTGCCACCACCGATCAACTCTGTCTCTGCAGTGGGAAAGCAGCTGTAGACAATACATAAATGAATAAATGTGACTGTGTTCCAATAAAATATCATTTGTGGTCACAAACATGAATTTCATCGAGTTCTCACATGTCACACATTAATAATGTTCTTTTAATCCTTTCTCAGCCATTTAAAACTGCAAATATTCTACTTCGCTTTCTGGCTGTGTAAACTCAGGCAGCGGGTTTCTTTTGCAGCATGTGGGTACATCCACTGCCTATGTCAGTTCAGACCTATGGTAATATATTCAGTGTAATAGAAGGTTCCATCATTACCTTAATCCAAACGAAAGCAAAGTAAATTCATTCTTTTACATATTCACACATGCATATAATGAACTTCCAAGAATTACAGATGGATTTTTATAAATTACATCTGCTTCCTTTCATTCAAATAAATCATGAGGGAAATTTTTAAAGCCTTCTTTAAGAAAAAAAAATGAAACCAGAAAGTTACTTTCAGATTCAAGAGTATGTTCTGCTTTACAAATATCCTTAACTAATGCTTAGCCAGGAATAATGCACAGGTGTGGTGACTACCCATAACTTCAGAGAATTTAATTAATTTTCTATCTATATTATAAATCTGGTCACTCCTTTTAAAAGCACATACCAAGTAAGTCTCAGAATTAATGTGCTAAGTCTACATTCAGAAATCCAATTTCTGAGAGGTACCCCTGATACTGTAAGGAATGGACAATGCATTGCATGATTATGGTACTGCCGGGTTCTGGCGAGGATCCCCCTTATTAATGCTCATCTGCCTTCAAAGAATTCACTGGGTAGCAGTAGTGCTCTATTCATAGCACTGCTTTACCAATACTATTGTTACAATCTCCCTGCATGTACTTCCTTAATTTATTTACTTTTGCAAATTTCTATACCTGGGCCTGTGATCAGAAGAACACTGATCACTGCCAAATCACTGATCCAAATGGTTCTCAGTGCCATATTCAATTTTTAGGCAAATCAGTGGGCACCATCATATGATACTTTCCAAAGATGCCAGGTTTAATGTTGAAGTAATTTAAGTGTCTTAGTTAGTCTGTTCTCAATGTCCTTACATTTTTCATTTGCCCTTGCAAATTTTTATTTCTAATCATCTCTTTCACACAGTCTGACTAGGATTAGTGTGCATTCTCCTTCCTCTAAGTTCTTTACCATCAGACACAGTGATTTTTATCTATAGCTCATTTGCATTCTCACTTTGAAAGCTAGGCCATCTCAGTAAGTCATGCTCCCCCCGAACCCAATTACGCCTACCATGCAAAGCAAAGTGGGCTTGAACATCCCATGTGGAATAAGCAGCATATGGTTGCCACAGTCAGTACTGCTGGAACACCTGTGTATTGATTCATGCTGTGTGTGCACCACTTTAGTGATAGTCTCTTACGCGAGCCAGAGAGGGTGTGCAAAGGGAGTAAGGCTTACGGACAACATAGAGAGAGACAGGAGAGTAGATGTGAGAGATTTTACCTACTGACTGCACCAGCTTTATTCTGCTCTCTCGATAGAATACAGATAACTGCAGTTATTCATTTACAACTTTCTCAACTTTATAACTTAAAAGAAATCCCATAAATAAACTGGGGAATAGTCAGGAAAATGACATCAATCTTTTGTTCATTGTGTTCCAATCCCCTAGCAAATTAATAAAAATTCAAAGGATGACAACACAACACTAACCATACTTAAATATATCTGTCACTGTCTTAGAGTCTTTACATGTATTACATTTTCTAATGTTTTAAAACTACTATATGTTAAATCTGTTGTTGTATTTCTTTTATAGGTGAACTTCCTGAAACACAATGAGGTAAATTATAAAACTGTAAGAGCCAGAAACCAGGATATGAACCAATGTAGTTTGGCTGTTATATATACACTTTAATTTATATCTTAACTATATATATATATATATATATATATATATATATATATATATACATATATATATACACACACACACATATATATATATGCATATATATATACACACATATATATGCATATATATATATATATATATATATATATATATACATCTATTGTCTATACTCTTCATTTTAGGCCTGTTCCTTAAAAAAATCTCAAAAACAAATGAGTAACTAGAATTTGTAGATTCGAAAAATCGCTTTTCACTAGTGATGTGTGGGGAAACAACCACAGTCTGAAAACGAGCAGGCACAGTTAATGGAGAGGAAAGTGCTCATCCTGTGCCTCCCACATCAATATGTGGCAACTGACCAGGTGCTTATTTAACAGACTCAGTGCTGGCAAGGGAATAGCACTTTTCACTGAAGGAAGAGTCTGATTTGGAGTTGAGTTCTACATCCATTCCCTTCTTTTTTCTTTGTTTTAATTATAACTGGCAATTAATTAAAAACAAAATAAAAAAGAAAATTTTAAAAAATAGAAATACCAATTTAAGGAGAACATGGTCTTCATAGAATCACGATGTACATGGAAAATTCTTAGCAGCAATAGTTATTTTACAGTGAACTTAGTACATTTTGTGACCTTTATCTGTGGTAAATTCTGAAGAAATAAAGTCTCAACAGATGTAAGAAAAGCAGTTACAATGCTAAAAATAGTAGAGTCTCTGTGTACATTTAAGTTTTGTGTGGCATGAGAAAATATTTGGAGATTAATTCCAAGGCTCTAAGTTGAAGAAATGTATATATAAAGTTGCTCATTTCTATTTACAAATGCTGAAGAAATGGAAACAAGTAAGAAGCCCATGGAAAGAAAAAACACCAGAATGAATCTTTACTGTGTGTTGAGGATATGATGGAATATAGCTTGAAATGGACAGAAAGAGTTTCTGAGAGGGGAACTAACCTAGACATGAGAATGGGCACAGCACTGAAGAGGGCTTGGCTCAAATAGAGGGCTTGATTCCAGAGACTTAGTAAAATTAGAGTAGCGTTATGGAATGCCTTAAGTATTATCTGGAAAAACAATAGTTTTTTTTTTTTTCTCCTTGAGGAATTATAGAGCCCCAAGTGGAATTTCCTATAAAAACAACTGTTTTTCCCCTGAGGAATGACAGACCCCCAAGATAAATTTTCTGTATAAATTGATAATATGTGAGAAGATCCTGCAGTTTCATCGTTGGGCAAATGCAAGATCAGCAAAAGATACAGACAACACAACATTAATAGGACACCAAGAAGGGAAGGTAGATGTTGATGAAGAACTTTCTTTTTTACTGATATGAATGAGTTATTTTCATGGTCCTTGACATTTGCTGAACTGTGGAGCAGGGTTGTGCAGGGCCTTGTACCTCTCTGCCTCCGAAGATCTGTTACCATGTCCAAAGGGCTCAGCTTCTGGAGAAGCCGAAGGTGGGTTTATAAGGATATGTTTCCAGAAAATGTGAGAGAGATTCGTAACCTGGGCTGATGACATCAAATGCTGACATTTGTCTCTTGGTCCATCCTTTCTGGCTAATGAGACTGGTGCCAGTGTGTGCAGTTTCTTTACTTTGAATTCCCTCATGTCAAAGATCTTGTTCCTGCTCTCGTTTCTGGTCTAAAGGCTCTTTGGGTTCTTTTTCTCTCTGGACATGGAATCCAGATCTTCAGTTTTGAAACTATACTTGGACTCTTGACTCTGAAAACCCAATTTCCTTAGCAAGTTGCTCTCTGAAATCAATCCCAGAATAAAGGCTGTTCACACATAATGCAATAAGGGTGTAGGAGAAGGTGCAGCTGGTACAACACTAACTTCTCTATTTTACAGGGTGATCTTTATCTTGGCTTGCTTATAAGTCCTTCTTAGGTTCTGGTCTTTTCTGGACTTGGTGCCTACCTCTTTAATTCTGAAACCAAATCTATTTTCTACACTCTATGGTATTGATTTCTAAAGCAAGCTTTTGGTTGGTAGCATAACTTGGGTAAGGTTTTTGATTGAAGGCCTTGATGAGGACTTTTAATTGATCTTCTGTGAATTTGGAGCAGCTCTGTCTGTGATTCATTGCTATGGTCTCGTGTGGAGAGTTGTCTCAAGCCATGTTGGAAGAGAGACCCCTGGAATCTCAGTCTTCTGATGAATTTTCAGTGTGACAGGAGTGGCCAAGAAAATTAACAAGAGTAGTAAACTCTTGTGAAAAAAAAACGAAAGAAAATTAAATCCAAGATTTACAAATTTGTGAACAAATAAATTTACAGTACTAAGGACTAAAATAAACCTACTGAATAAGAAAAAAGTTCCATCATGAGGGAAAATACACTTCATTTATACATTTTCATTTGTTAATTTTGACAAATAAATAAATATAACTGTCATCCATAGACAAATGAACCTACATATCTTAGAGATCATGTTGACAAAGATGAGACTGAATGGATGTGATAATATTTCGAAAGCAGTGAGTAGAAAAAAACAGCATAAGTTCAAAGTCCAAGTTAGTGAAGGACACATAGACTGAATGACCAGAGGGGGAGTTCTAAAGTACATTCTATTGAATGACAAAGAAGGAACATATTTAACAATGAAGGAGAAATTGACTATAATTAAATAAGCAGAGTTAGAGGAGGAATTAAATAATTTTTTCAGTGTATTTATGGAAAAGGAAGAGTTTTCAAATTCCCTTATATGTTTAAAAAGTGATTTATAATTCCCTGTTATAATATTTATCACTTCTTTATACCTCTCTATGTAATATGGAGATAAATTATGTATTATAATGTCTTCTTATCAAAACCCCTTACCTTCATCACACATATGCATATGTTTATACTGTTGCATGCAATCATAAATGGTGGTAATAGAGAAAACATTTTAGCATAAATATAGGCTGAGTGTAAGCTCTTCCAGCAACAAATGGTAGCTCTTCCTTTTTTTAATTATGAATTTATGGACAAATAACTCCTCTGTCTGTCATATCCATGATCAAATATCATCTAGAGAGTAAGAATAAGATTTTACCTGACTCACAGTGTTATCATGAGCAGTAAATGAGCTAACTGGTATAAAGTAGATAACAGGGTTTCTCATTCATAGTAATTGTGTAGTAAAAAATCTCTCTCTGTGATTGTGGATGTGTTTAAATTATATACAATGGAATAAATACTCTAAAATACACTTTTAATTGATCCCCAATGTGTTGAAATTGTAATTTCCTCAAGGTGTCAGCTCTCATATATTTATATCTGACAAGGTTTGGAGGGTAGGGAATGGGTGCCTTTGTGCCATCACTGGTTGGCAAGCTAGTTGCAGCTTCTATTGCTCAATTGCTTCTTGAAGTGACAGAGTTCCCACAATAGATAGAGGAAATATTCCAAGTAAGTAGCACTTTAACACACAAAGGGATACAGTTTCACAATAGTAATCTCCTTGAATTGTCCTAGAATGATAGGGCACATGTTGTTTTTACACACTAAAACAAACACTGTTATTTGGATAGGTGAGGGATTATTGTTTATTCATAAATTTTAATAACATTTCAGTAATCTTAGTTAAAATGCCTGCAGTGATATTATTCAGAGCTGTTAACAATGTTATTTTTAATAGAAATCCCTTGTGAAGTTCAATTAAAACTAATAACCTATATTCTTAGAATGAAGGTTAATCTTAAACTACTTATAACCTCAAATATTACCTTGTTTCTTGGGTGTAACACTTGCAGCCCAGTTACATAGTATGTTTATTTGTTGTGCCTTTCCTAGTCTGTAAATGTTTCTGCAGTTCATTCATGAGAAGTAAGTCAGGGGAAAATGTTACGATCTTCAAGTTAAGTTTCTTCTATAACATCATCTCTTTCTGCAAATACCATTCCTGGCAGAACCAGAAAAAACCCACGCTTCTGATTTTCTCCTTTCTCTACACCAAATTTTATTATTTTAGGTCATTAGTTTTAAGTAGTTCTATTTTACCAAGTTATTGGGTTAAAATAATCAAATGTTCTGTTCCAATTGCATTCATACATATGTATATATGACTGTTTTAAAAGCACAGGTAAATGTTATCTCACTTATAGGGCTGAGAACTTCTTATGGACAAGCACTTGATGTCTCTTGCTGCCATTACTCCAGAGAGCCTGTCGCTGCAGGTGATTTTTGGCTGGGGTTGAATACATATTTTTAACAAAGTAAACCTTACCTTAAATGCGTCTATAATAATAGAGAATAAACAGCAAATAGCATGTATACTCTTTGAAGTATAGAAGTTGCTTGAAGTTTGTAACTGTCATTGTTTCAGTCCAGGACACTGTTTTCTGTGCTGTTTTTAATGAGACTGCCGGCACAGGAAGATGACTCTGGTCTCATTTTGTGTTTTGTATCCAGACATAGTTTATGGGTAATGATGAGGGGTAAATTACTGATGATGTGATTTAAATTCAAATAAAGAACTTAAAAATGAACACTCCTCTGTTGCATTGCCCTTAGCTGATATTGGTATGCTAATCCTAAATATGCACTATATAGTCAAAAGCTTAAATAATCAGCAATAGTGGCATGTTTTTCCCCAGAATTATTTTTTGCAATAATTTAAAATTAAGCAAGATAAGTTTCTCTCTATATTTTTAACTTCAGCTAATGTACTCAATAGCAAGGTAAGGAGCAGAGATGTTTGAAAAGATTCAAAAAAGCAGTTAAAAACCACTTTCAGAGTTCTACACATGGCATCAAATAAGTGAATTTTAAACTTAAATTTATTGGATAAAGACAATCATATAAACATCATTTAGAGTTAGAATTCATTAATACCTTTAATATATTTATTTTTGAAATATAATGTACTTTACCTAAAATAAAGTAAAAAAAATCATGGAAAGGAATGACTTTTTTAAATAAACCAAGCACTTGTTTATTGTTATTAAAATTAATCCCAATAAGAAAGAACAGTTTAAGAAAATACCAAGTTACTAAATGTATAGCAAATATTTACATTTTTCCAAATGGTACTATCATTTATATATTTCTTATGTGACATTATCAGTACAAAGCATAAAATAATAAAATGTATTATTTTAGAATTATGACACAAGGTGTGTGCAGAAGGTATTGAGCCATGTAATATGAAAATTAGAGACATTTATTGAAGAAGATACAAGAAACATTGTACATAGGAAAACATTATACATAGGACAATGATGTTTCAGTCACCTTCAACGTAGGCACCTTGGGATCTCACAGAGTTCTCCCAATCTCCATCAGCTGCCCTGTTGTATTTTCCTGAATTTCATCAATAGCCTGAAATCTCCTCCCTTTCAAAAGTGATTATATTTTGGGGAAAAGCCAGAAGTTGTGGGACACTAAATCTAGATTGTAGGGGGCTGATGTTTCGCCCAAAATCTCTGCATGTGTCATGATACATGAGCAGGTGTGTTGCTGTGATGAAGCTGCCAATCACCAGTTGCCCATAGTTGAATCATCCAAATAGTTTCCACAGAGTAATGTTCAAACTTAACACAAAATATGAGGCAAATTCATTGCTCTACTCAGTCATTTTGAGTGCAGTGGCCACACAGTACACATGCTCACTCAGTGGTGTCTACCGCCCCCACTGACTAGTACAGTCAAGTCATCATTGTTCATCCATGTGCATTCCAATCCACTCTCCTCGGCTGTCAGTTTACAGTGATGTTGTGCAAGCCATTCTCATTATATTAACACTGACTGACTTTTTCAGGACAGCCTCATATAATTTATAATAGCTTAATTTAGAGGCAAAGCCCCAATTCATTTTATGTGTGTGGCACTATAGGGCACAAATGTGAATGTTACATATCACCCTTATTAGCATTTTTGCTTAATATTAGTATAGTGTATTCCATTTGTTTTAGATCATACTATTAAATAATTTAGTAACAATTGACATGAGTCTTTACCAACTGCTGAAATATGAACAAAGTGAATATAGCAAGGTTCTTTTACATCATTCAAAAAACTGTTAAGGGTGAATATGCAAATATATTTTTATTCAGTAAGTTTATCTACAAACGTACAAGTGTTTGTCCACAGGACATCATAATGATCTAATTTCCATATGACAGCACAGTCTGGGTGTGTGCACTTACACTTAAGATTTTTATTAATTTTTTTATTTAATTTTTTAATTTTATTTTATTTTAATTTTTTATTTTTTATTGATTATGCTGTTACAGTTGTTCTAGTCCCCCTTTATTCCCCTCCACCCTACCCCTCATCCCCACCATTACCCCCCCTTTAGTTTATGACCATGTGTCTCAAGTCCTTTAGATTCTATATTTCCCATGCTATTCTTGCCCCCTCCCCATCTATTTTCTATCTACTGTCTATGCTACTTATTTTCTGTACCTTCTCCCCCCTTCTCCTCCTCCCACTCCCCTGTTGCTAACCCTCCTTGAGATCTTCATTTCTATGTTTCCACTCCTGATCTAGCTGTCCTTTTAGTTTGCTTTCGTTTTAGGTGTGGTTGTTAATAACTGTGAGTTTGTTGTCCTTTCACTGTTCATGTTTCTTTAACTTCTTTTTCTTAGATAAGTCCCTTTAACATTTCATACCCATCACACTTAAGATTTTTAAAGTGAGAACTAAGTATTACATGACACAGAGGATTTTCAGTGACATAGAATGATATTCTTTCATTAAAAACACAAACTTTTTATGTATGGTCATGAATACCTGAAAAATTTGACCCTAATTATACACTTTAGAGTTGGTAACATTTTAAAACTACTTCTCATTTTTACTTATTTTGGCTGCATTTTCCCTTTAATTCTTATGACTCTATTTTTCTCATATTACCGCACTGGCTAAGACCACACACTCAATGTTGAATAGAAGTGATGATAGTGAGCCCTGGCTGGTGTAGCTCAGTGGATTGAGCGCGGGCCTGCGAACCAGAAAATTGCGGTTCGATTCCCAGTCAGGGCACATGCCTGGGCTGCAGGCCGGTACCCTGAAGGCCAGTTCCCAGCAGGGGACGCACGAAGGGCAACCATATATTGATGTTTCTCTTCCTCTCTCCTTCCCTTCCCCTCTAAAGATAAATAAATAAAATCTTTTAAAAAAAAGAAGTGATGATAGTGAACATTCTTATCTCATTTATGAGTTTAATAAAATAATACTTCTATTTTTCAAATGTATATTTTTTATTTTTATTGAGTTGGCTGCATATATGGGTAATCAATATTATGACAGAAGATGATATGAATTTTATGGAAGTCTTCTCTCAGCTGATAGCCCTAACATCAAGACCCTTGACACTGACTGTCTGCATTAATTCTTTTGATGTTAGCTGAGTGGAGTGTTAAGAAATCTCAACCTGCCCCCAAGGCTAACCTACACAGACACAATACTGGGCCGCCACAACTACCTAGTTGGCAATGAGGGAACTGAATGATCTCATTATATATATAGTTTTCATGTATATATGAAAATATATATATATATATTCAAAACTATTGGCACAATGTGATATAGAACAATAAGCATTATACATAGATTTGTTTTAAGGAGTAGAATTTTACACTAATGAGAATGTTGTATATTGTGGTACAAATGAGAGGAATTATTATGACAAAAATATGAAGTAATGTGGATATACAGTTGTGTGCATAAAAATATATTTGAGTAAAATGTTAGTTATACAAAATGCAGAGTTGTACTTTGAAATAAATTACAAACTCAGGTGATAAATGTTTTCATGAAAAATCTAAGATTTCAAAAACAAGTCTAAGGTGACTTAACATCACTATTAAAATCTTTTCAGTTTTTAAAATGAGAAGTGGCTATGATTAAGTAATGAAATTGGTAAAATACATAATTGATTTTCATGTACAAATTTGTAGAAAATTTTTAATGATGGAATGTCACTGCAATCCATATCTATGTGTATTTCTCATCCAGGGGAAAATATATAATTTAAAACAAATAATTTGATATAACATATTACAGCAAAATAACTATTGCAATTCTATACCTGCTGCTATTGGTGGAAAATGACAAATCAGTGGTTAGGACACAAGGACTGTAAATAGCATATTTCACACAGGCAGGACCAAAATGGCTTTGGAGCTAGAGATGGAGAACAGGAATCACAGAAAACAGGCCTTCCTATAAACAGCTATAGCTCTGTGTGTGTGTGTGTGTGTGTGTGTGTATGAGTATATGACTGTGATTGACGTTCAATAGATAACTATTTCCTGTATCCACAAGCTACATGTCTTTGTTTAATAAAGAGGTTATTTCAAGGATTCAGGAAGATCTGTAAAAAATGATACCAAATTATGATCCAAACATACATTAATATTTTTCATTACCAAGAGTCATCAGTCAGAAACAGGAATGGGTATGAAATAAATTAATGAGTTTAAGTTTCAAAACAAAAAATAAATAAATAAACAGGATCTAAATGTTTCTTTTGATAAAGGTGACTTTCAGCAGCAAAAATTCTATATTCTGTAGAATGTAGCTGCTTTCCTGCTGAATCACTGTGTAGATATGCAGGAAACATTATTGATTTTAAGCATTATTTGAACCAACAAACATTTAAAATGACCTTCCACTGTGATAACAACATCTATAATTTGAAAAGAGTTGGTAGATGAAGAAATGTTTCAAGGTCTTGAGTAAGGTAAATGGCAACTTATGGAGGTCAGTTGGCCAATTTCAGATCAAAATAGTTGATATTACTACAAAGCTGTAAATATATCAACACAATTTCTGAAAAATCACAATTTGAAGATACTTTAATTTTCAAGGAATTGTTTCACTGGTCACTTTGGAATTGCTTTATCTATAAAGCTAATCTTAGGAATCTGCTATTTGCAGCCTTCAGATATGTTCTTAGCAGTAGAAAGTATTGAGTCTAAAAAATATAACTGGATCTGAGTTCATGTTTCTTGAAAGAACATTATATAGTGAGCCATAAGCCTTCGGTCAGCCCATGGTTTAGAAATAAAAATAGTATTTTTTAAATTTTATACAAGTTAATTTCTTTTAGTTAATACAACATTTTTTAAATGTCAAAGATTGAAGATAAAGACAGAATCTTTTTTTAGAAATAAATCTTTTTTAATGTTTAAAAGATATGTATTCCTTTTTTAGTTTTGTTTTTTAAAATTTTATTTATTTTTCAAGTACAGTTTTTTGTCTATTTCTCCCATCCCAGCCCCCCCCACCCTGTGCTCCCCACCTCCCTCCCATTTCCACCCCCTTAGTTCTGGTCCCTGTGTCCTTCCTATTTGTTCCTCCAAATCCCTCTCCTTATTTCCCCTTAAATTCCCTTCCCTCTCCCCTCTGGTCATTATCCCCCTGTTCTCTATTTCAGTGTCTTTGTTTTTATTCTGCTTGCTTGTTTGTTTTGTTTAGCTTTCTGTTAAAGGTGAGATCATATGGTATTTGCCTTTCAACACCTGGCCTATTTCACTCAGCATAATGCTTTCCAGTTCCATCCACATTGTTGCAAAGGGTAGTAGTTCCTTCTTTCTCTCTGCTGCAGAGAGAAAGAATTGTGTATATGTAGCACAATTTTTTGATCCATTCATTTACTGATGGGCACCTAGGTTGCTTCCAACTCTTGGCTATTGTAAATTGTGCTGCTATGAACGTTGTGGTGCATAGGTTCTTTGAAATTGATATTTTAGGATTCTTAGGATATAATCCTAGCAGTGGAATTGCTGGGTCAAAAGGCAGGTCGATTTTTATTTTTCTGAGAAAATTCCATACTATTTTCCATAATGGTCGTACCAGTCTACAATCCCACTAACAGTAAACTAAGGACCCCTTTTCCCCACAACCTCTCCAACATTTGTTGTTTATTCTTTGTTTATGAAAGTCATCCTGACTGGTGTAAAGTGGTATCTCATTGTGGTTTTAATTTGCATCTCTCTGATAGCTAATGATATTGAGCATCTCTTCATGTGTCTCTGGATGTTCTGTATGTCCTCCTCTTAAAAGCAGCAAAAGAAAGGCAGAGTTACCAACAACAGAGTTCCCATAAGACTATCAGCTGATTTCTCAAAAGAAATTTTGCAGGCAAGAAGGGATTGGCAAGAATTATTCAAAGTAATGAAAGCAAGGATCTACTATCAAGATTACTCTACCCATCAAAGTTTTCATTTAGAATGGAAGAGCAGATAAAGTGCTTCCCAGACAAGGTAAAGCTAAAGGAGTTCATCATCACCAAACCATTATGATATGAAATGTTAAAGGGACTTACTAGGAAAAAGAAGATCAAAACTATGAAGATTGAAGTGACAACAAATTCACAACTATCAACAACTGAATCTAAAAAACAAAAACAAACTAAGCAAACAGCTAGAACAGAAATAAAATAATAAATATGAAACTCATCTGATGGTATATCAGCTGGGAGTGGGAAGGGGAAGAATGGAGGAGAAGGCATGGGGATTGAGAAGCATAACTAGGTAGGTACAGAATAGACAAGGGGATGTTAAGAACACTATAAGTAATGGAGAAGTCAAAGAACTTATATGTATAACTCATGAGCATAAACTAAGTGGGGGGTTGCTTGAAGAAAGGGGGGAACTGGGTAGAGGAGGGCAAAGGGGAAAGTTGGGACAACTGTAATAGCACCATCCATAAAATATGCATTAAAAGTGAAACCTGTTGTTCTTCAGGGTTCATCCTATTTCCTCTCTTTTATAAATAGACTTGGCATCCATGGTTTAAGTGAGTGGTTCAGATTCATTTTTAACCTTCCAGACAGAAGTCAGCCAAAGGGTAAAACTTTCAGAGATTCATAATTATTAAGTTCTGAATATCTATTGTACGGCATAGGGTCTATAGTTGACAATACAGTGTTGTATACTTAAAAGTTTGCTAATAAGGCAGAACTTGTGTTATTACCACACACATGCACACAAATAATATAAAAATAAATTAATAAATGAAGGTGGAGTGGGGAAAATTGTAGAACCATGGATAAATTTATGGCCTGTATCGCCGTGATTATTTCATGGGTATGTAATTATATACAAAATCATCAATTTGTATATATTAAAACCTATAACCTTTTGTATGTCAATTGTACATCAACAAAAGGACTTTTAAAAATATATATTTTCAAGTAATTCAAGATTTTCCATATTTGTCCCATATTCTAAATTGGAAGAGCTTAGTATAAACTGGCATGTAGATCTTCAGTGGTTATACATTTATAATATTTTTAAATCAATAAATAGAATATAAGTCATGTAAACCTGTCTAAAAGAAGAGCTCATTTTGAAGGAACACAAAGCTCTTCTAAATTTTCCCTGAGAAGGGATATTCTTATAACTGTGCAGGTTATCTATCCAGAAAAGAAGATGTATTCTGTTTCTTTTTTTATTATATTTTATTGATGATGCTATTACTGTTATCCTAATTTTTCCCCTTTTGCCTCCCTCCACCAAGAACCCCCACTCCCTCAGGTAATCCCTACACCATTGTTCGTGTCCATGGATCATGCTTTTAAGTTCTTTGGCTACTCTGTTTCCTATACTGTACTTTACATCCCCATGGCTATTCTATAACTAGCTATTTATACTTCTTAATCCCTTCACCTCTTCACCAATCAACCCACACCCCCTCCCATCTGGCAATCGTCAAAATGCTCTCCATAACCATGATTCTGTCTCTGTTCTTGTTTGCTTAGTTTCTTTTTCAGATTCGATTGTTGATAGATATGTATTTTTGTAGTTTTGATCTTCTTTTTCTTAAATTAGTCCATTTAACATTTCATATAATAATTGTTTTGTAATGCTGAACTCATTTAGTTTTTTCTTATTTGGGGAGCTCTTCATCTGCCCTTAGATCCTAAATGATAGCTTTGCTGGGTAGAGCACTCTTGGCTGTAGGTCCCTGCTTTTCATGAGTGAATATTTCTTGCCAATCCCTTCCAGCCTTCAATGTTTCTTTTGAAAAATCAACTGAATCTTATGGGACTTACTGTAGGCCCCATAGGTAGGTAACTAACTTCTTTTTCTTTTTCTTTTTAATATTCTCTCTTTACCTTTAACTTTTGGCATTTTAATTATGATGTGTCTTAGAGTGGTCCTCTTTGCATCCATATTGCTTGGGACCCTGTGCTTCATGGACTCGCCACTTTCTATTTCACTCACCAAATTAGGGACATTTTCTTTCATTATTTTTTCAAATACATCTCCAATTTCATGCTCTTTCTCTGCTCCTTCTGGCAACCCTATGATGTGAATGTTGTACTTCTTAAAGTTGTCCCAGAGGCTGCTTATACTAGCCTCATTTTTTAAAATTCTCTTTTCTTCTTATTGTTCTTATTGGTTGTTTTTTGCTTCCTTATGTTACAAATCATTGACTTGATTCTCAGCTTCATCCACTGTACTGTTGTTTCCCTGTAAATTGTTCTATATTTCATTAGTGTATCCTTCATTTGACTGGTTCTTTTTTTATACTGCTGAGGTCCTTGAGCATCCTTATAACCAGTGTTTTCAACTGTGCATCTGACAGATTACTTATCTCCACTTAATTTAGCTCTTTTTCTGGAGTTTTGATCTATCCTTTCATTTGGGCCATGTTTCTTTGTCTCCGCATTTTGGCAGCCTCCTTATGGTTGTTACTATGTATTGGATAGAGCTGCTACAACTCCACATCTTGGTAGTGTGGCCTAATGTAGTAGGTGTCCTGTAGGGTCATGTGGCACAGCCTCCCCTATCACCCACTGTACTCAAGGTATGCCCTTTGTGTGGGCTGAGTACAAGCTCCTCTTACAGTTGAGCCTTGGTGGCTGTTGGTAGATCAATGGGATGGGTTTATACAGGCCAATCAGCTGCAAGTATTGGCTGTGATCACTGATCGCCAACCTCTGCCCTCTGCGGACAATCAGCTCTGGAGATGCAGGTTGGTGGGGCTCTGGCATAGTCTGTAACTGTCCACTGAGAGCACAGCCCCTTGGGTTTCCTGGATGATGCAGGCCAACATCAGCCCCCACCTGTGTTTTGCACAGGGCCATCCTGCCTAAGCTATAAAGCAATCTGAGATGTATGCTACTTGTGCTGGGCTTGGAGATTCACAGGTGAAGCCAAGCTGTGAATCTAGGCTGGCTGCTGGTAAACCTTGGGCTCACTGAGGCCAGCTGTTGCTTGTTTGAGAGGATTTGGGAAGTTTCATGGCAGGAGCCAAGACCACCCATTCATATGGAAATGCAGCTTGGGTAGGCCCATAAATTCTGTGGGACAGAGTCTCCTGGTATCTCCAAGGTGAGTCAAACAGTGTTAGGCAGGTCGATGGAGTCTCAGATATGACACCAGCTTGCCAGTTCTGTAGCTCTGTGCAGGGAGAAATTAGAAAAGAGGCAATGGCTTTTGCTTGCCTTGATGCCAGACACTTCAGTTTCTCTGTGTGCCACTGATACTTTTCAAGCTGCTACCCCCAGTGCTATGGCTTAGTGGGGGTGAGTCTGAGTAGGTGAACCCATATGTGGGTTAAGAGAAACTGCTTAAGTGTTCAGCAGTTTCTTCCACTGTCTCAATCCTTGATGATTTTTGCAGCCAAAAGTTGTGGGGACTTACCTTCCTGACTCTGGGACTCTGGCTGGAGAGCTTGGTATGGAACTGGGACTCTCACTGCTGTGATACCTTCCCAATTTTTATCCACCACACATGGGTGTGGGACCAGCATGTTTCATGTCGGTGCCCCTCCTACCAGTCTAGATGGATGTGGTTTATTTAATTCCATAGTGTCAGACTTCCATTTGGCTCAATTCCTCAGGGTTCTGAGTGATGACGATTCTATATTTTAATTGTAATTTTTATGCGGTTGTGTGAAGAGGCCAGCCATGTCTGCCTACACTGCCATTTTGACCAGAAGTAACATTAGTCTTTCTAAACAACTTCCAATTGTACCCTCAGGAATTTCTAACCGCCCACCCCCCGCTTTATTTGTTTTACTTTTTCAGGACCATCAGTCTGAAAAATACCTCCTTTTTATTCTCATTTTGAAAACTTGTTCTCTTGGTTCACCAATTTATTTTGTTGTGACCTCATTCACCATTGATCTCAAACACTGTGTTCTTGTTCGTGTTAATCTGGTTTACAAGGAAAATATAATCTAATTAAAAATGCAGAATAAAGTATTTTAAGTATTTCTTGCAGATTGGGTAGTTTGAGAATTACTTGGAATTTCCTTGGTTGCATTTTCAAGACTTAATATTTTAGTTATTGGAATTTCTTTAAGAATGATTTTTTCTTAGAGGAAAAGTTGCAAATATGTTATTTTTAGAAGTCTCTGCAGTTGTTGCATCTATTCATTGCTTTACCAAGTATCTACTATTTTATTTGCCTAAAGCAGAAGACATTACATAGCTCTAAAAGTCATCTGTGAAAATATCTTGATGTTTCTTATGTTATATAATATAATAATAACAATACCCATTTTATTTGTTTTTTCATGCTTCTCTAGCCTCCTTTATTTGGGAACATTATGTCAGCCTTCCTTTTTCCTTTGTGACCTTGACATTTTTCTAGAATATCCTGGAATTTGGTGTATCCTAATATTGCCTCATGATTAGATTCATATTATGGATTTTTTTCACAGTTTCATCAGGGAAGTGATATTATGTCTATTACATATTTCAAGGTTAAAATGTTTAGAATGTTCTTTTGTTTTCAGAACTAACCACATCAAATATATCAAAGAAGAAATAATATATAAAAGAATACAGAGAGGATGAACTACTTGGAACATAAATCAGTTGCTTTTTAATTATTTATTTATTAACCCATATCACATGCTAGAAACTGTAATTGATGTTAGGGCTATATTGACAAAGATGCTGAATGGCTAGTATTGAGTATCAGCAGTCCACAAATTTAAGACCAAATTCAGCTATGGACATTTATTCACAGATTGTTTACACCTACTTTTGTGCTGCAATGGCAAAATGAAGTAGTTGTAACACAGACCTTTTGGCCAACAAAACCTAAAATATTTACTATCTGCCTTTTCAAAAAAAGAAATTGCCTATCGTTGTTCTAAGTCAGAATAATTCTAGCTAATACATTATTTTAGGTAACGCTTATTAATAAATAGTTGATCAATTAAAATATGTGTTAACAATCATGTGGCTTTATTTTTTGCAGGATGAATAGACTTTGACATTGCATCTGGTAAATTTGTACTATCTATTTGATATAAATTATGTAATACTTTAAAATGCTCTACTATTTATATTCTAGGACTTCCTTAGGAAAAATAAGTGATGCCATTTAGCCAGAAATCCCTAGAGTTTCTGAGCCTACCTTCCCCATGATTCCTTTGTTTTTTTCCTTACTGCCTACTGTAGACCTTACTTCAAAGGACCAGACTCAGGAGGCTTTAGCATTTCCTGTGTCAGCAAAGATTTCAGCTCCTTCAAGCAATTTAATAAAAGGGGAATCAGATTGACTTCAGTGTAATATATCCATCTTTCCTGAAAACAGTATATTGTCCCATTTAAGAACTCCTCTGCCTATGTTTTGAGCAGAATCGCTTTTTAAAACTGATATCTGGACACGCGAATAAATCCCATTACCCAGTAATAAGATTTGCCTGAACACCTAAAGTGCATGACTTTGGAAACTGAGAAGTTCTTCACAGTGGGATGATTTTCCCCCCTTTGGGTTTCCTCTGATATATGTCCAAATAATTTCACTCTGTGATGCATTTGTTTCATTTAAAACCACCACAAAGGTGAGAGACCAGTTGATAAAATTCTTCAATAGTTCCAGTGTTGTCCCTTATTTTAGCCAAGCAGATGCACTGAATTTAGCTTTTGTCTGTGAAAGGACCACAATTTAACCATTAACAAAGTAACTTGGGGATGAGACCAACAGCAGTTTTTGTCATTGACACTGCCTTAAATGTGTGATTTAATAACTGTTAGAAATTAGTGGTAGTCATAAAAATAGTCTTCAAAGAATGCAAATGGTTGATAGTAAAAATATATACCAAAAATATACTTTGGTAACTAACAAAAAACATGCTCTAGAATTTAGGCTACAATGGTACTTTATACTAGTAATAGTACATCTTGGTTAAACTGTATCAATAAAATTAATATTGACTGAAGCTGATAAAAATTCCAAAGTGTCTTTATTTGGCATCTGAACTTTGCCTGTGTGTATATCCTTACTTGGCTAGCAAGGGATGAGCTCTGATTTTTCCCGAATGAGTTTCCTCTGTTTTCAGTTTATGATCATGATAACTGCTACTCTATACCATAATTTTTACTTATTTTATATGGAATTATTATAACCTTTCTGCAAGGTAGAGATTATTCTTTCATCATTAAAGAGAGATGAATGACTGACTTCCAAAAGTCCAGCTAGTGACAGAGTTAGAACTAAAACCCACATGTAGCACTAACCAAGCTCATTACTTTTATCTCAGAGCTTTACATGCATTATTGGTGATTTGGGGGCTTTATTGATTAAATCTGGAGTGAATTTTCAAAATATTAACTGCAATTTGAACACTTTGTTTCATTGAAGTTTCTCTTATTAGAGAATCACATGTTTTTTCATTGCAACACACAGGAAGCTCAACACAGCTGTGCAGTGGCAGTGAACCTATATTATTTATGTATCTTCGAAACCTGCTCATTACCGGTTGACACTGCCTGATACGTAGCAGTCTGACACAAACATGAAGACTTGTGGATACTGAACGTTTTTCCTGTCAAATGATGTTAAAGGACCTAAAATATACTTCCAACTTCTATACTGTAAGTTTTGTGTTTCTCATTATTTATAACAATTTTATGTTTCTGCAAGGTTGCTAAAATATTGGTAAATTTAATTGTATTGGTTAAATAATTAGTTGCCTTTTCAAAAAGTTTTTGTTGTTTCAGAGGCAAAAGCATACAGATATAATTTCATATAGTTCTGTATAAAATTTAACGATAATAACTGAATGTACACATGCCAAGTTATGAGTAGACTTTGCATGTAAACCTTATTAAAAACACACCAAATTTAAAGAGAAATAACAAATAATACTGGAAATTGCCTCCCTTGTGTTACTATGCAATGTCAGAAACATCCCTGAAAATCTCAGGCACCATCCCAATTTCTTCTATTTCTACATTAGAAGAAGAATGGGAAAAGAAAGGAAGAAGACATTTTGAAGGAATGTCTTCATTTTGAAGGAAGTGAAGTATTTATGGTAAGCTCTTTTTTTCTTGTCTAAAATGAATTGGAGGATGGGAAGAAGGGACATTTGGGAAATCTTTAAGAGATTCACTTGTAAAGTAAAATGCCTATAAAAGGGAGGCTATCTGATTTAACTTCAGAATCTTCAGAGCTATGGATGTTAAAATGACACAAAACCAGCAGGATAAGAAGCAACCATAATGTAATGTGTCTCAATAGAAAAGAAGAATCTCAAGGAGAATAGAATATGCTAAGAGGAAGAAGCAGAAAACAGAGTTACTCAGTTGGCCACTGTTTTAAGTGAGGTTATGCCCTACCAGGAGAGAGAAGGGGAAAGATAGCCATCCTCTATGAAAGAGACTCCAATGAGTAGGATGGATGTCAATTTGAGTAGGATGACAAGCACATACACATTCCTCCCCACATCGATAGCAATGACTAGCGTGTTATGAAACAGAACCAAGCTAGAGCCATGAAGGGATCTTGCTTTGGCACTGGAATGGTAATTTGCCAAACTGTATTCTTTTCTCCCCATATGCCTTTCATATCCCCATCTTATGAAGTAACTGCTGGAGGAATAAAGGGGAGGAAAGGAGTAGTAAAGGAGACCACTATCTTCCTCCCATTTTCCCTTCTAAGACACATATTTTATTAATAATAGAGAGAGAAGCTGTGGATTGATCAGGTAAAAAATTAAAAAGTCAAATTGGTCTGACCAGAAAGACATTTAATCCACTTAGAATGATTTTATGTGAGAGTGAAGGAGGATTGTATATGGCCCAATGGTAGCATAGGCATTAGAATAAATTTAAAAGTGTCATGTTTACCCCTGGCCAAGTACCTCAGTTGGTTACAGCATCCTCTCGATACACCAAGGTTGCATGTTTGATCACCAGTCAGGGCACATAACAATAATCAACCAATGAATGAACAAATAGGCAGAACAACAAACTGATCTCTCTCTCTCTCTCCCCCTTCCCTTCTTCTCTCTCTCTGAAATCAATGAATAGTTTTTAAAAGTGTCATCTTTATATCTTACTGAGATAGAAATTTCAGTAAGCTCTTTATAACAATTTACTGCCAACACTGTATCATGTGCCTTTAAAAAATTGTGTTCTTGTGGTTCTCATAAAGTAAAAGGCTGTTGTCACATACATACAATAATTTACAAGGCAAATTGGTCCTTTTGCTCTAACAAAACATTATCTTTCATTACATAGTATGATATTATGTGTACCTTACATGACATAGTAGGATAAATAATGGCATAAAGAGGCAAAAATGAAAGTTTTAAAGCTATGATAGTCAGGGACATTACCTGTTACAGCAATAATGAACATTAACCTCTTTATTTCAATTCTCATTATTCCTGCATCCAAGCTACTAAACTAATGATACTATTGTAGCAATAAATTTTGGTCTCGTGAGGGTCAATACAAAGGATTTGATTTTGAAAATTACTCTTAAAATATGCACTTTAAAGATGCTGAATGGGCTGTGGGAGGTGAATTCAAATGAAACTAAGTTTTACAAGAGGAGATGAAGGACAAGAATTGCTAAAACCAATTTGCCATAAAGGATTGGGACTCTTGTCTGGACTGGCGACACAGACACAATTTCAAAGGAAAGTTGTTTTGTTTTGTTTTTTAGGGTTATGGCTCATGTCCAATAGAGGCTGTGGTTTTAAAATTTTGGTACCTCACTCCATTTTGGAATTATTAGTTGTGTTTTTCACAAATAGTTGTCTGGATTACTGATAAGAAATATGTTGAAACTCATTATCAACTTTCATTAAAAAATGATGAATCTATATTTAGGTTTTCACTACACATGGGTGTTTTGTTGCTGTTATTTTTTAGTCCATTAATACAAAAAGGAATTACTGGACAATAAAAAGTGTCATCAAAAAACAAAATTTAATAGTATAGTATAAAATCTACATGTATAAATTTAAGGCATACAATAGAATCATAAAGCTACTTTAGCAAGAGCATGCAGATTTCTAACTACTTAATTTTCATTAGGATATTAGACTTTTATATTGCCACACGTTCTTCAAATACACTTAATCTATAATTTGTTTTTTGTTTTCTCTCTCATGAGTTGGCAGATTGGCATCTTGCAGCCTGAGGCCTGGGTGAGGGTGCAGCTGCCTGGAAGCATTGCTTTTTGTTTTGATATTTTTTTTAATGCACTACCAAGGTAAAGCTGAAGAATGTAGCAAGATCTTCCTATGCACTAATCCAAACTAGTTTTATTTTATCACTTAAATCCCAGTATTTTAAAAGTAAAAGTTATTTCACATCTGCAAAGTATTAGGAAAACATGTAGGTTGTATTACTGTCAGAGTAAAATAAAAACTGTTTAATGTACTACTTACTACAAATGAGGATAGAAGTATACAATAAGGTTTATGAAACCCAGCCTTTGTTTTTTCCTTAAAATAAATAAAAATACTTGAAAATTAAGAAAATACTCTTTTTATTTTAAAGTGAGTGTACAGACAATTTATATTCACCTTGCTAAATACAGCCAAAATTACTGGATGTAAAATAGAAAACAACACTACAAAAATGCTGAAAGGTGGAGGAAAGAAGGCAGTCTGGTTAGAGACCACAGAACCCAAGGTCTGATATGGTAGTGAGTCCTCTGGGTGATTTTTTTTTGCTCTTTGTACCCCACATTGGATATTGGAGAGGCAGATGACCTGGGAATATCAACACAGACAAAAAGCCAACAAAATGGGGAAATCTTACTCTCTTTAGCAAAAAAGACCTGGGAAGTGGCAACTTTTCACAGAATGACACCTCTACTCCAATCAAACACTATGGAAAACAAAACCAACAAAAATGGGATAAAATATAGACAACAAAGGCTAAATGGGAGCCTAGGTTCCGAGGCTTCTACTGCAATAGGTGGTGGTGATGTGCCCCCATCTCCATGCCAAGGTGGTGCCAGACAAAACAAATTAAAAGTCAGTATTTTTATTTCTCCTCCAATAAGCGATTACCTGAAACAAATTAAAAATAGAAGAGCTCATCAAAGAAATAGAATATTATAAAGAACCAAGTAGAAATTATAGAATAAAAAACACAGTGATCAAAATAAAAATCTTGATGGATAAGCTCAGCAACACACAGAAGAAAGAAAATGAGAAGTTGGAAATCTAACCAAAGAAATAAATCTGATAAAAAAGAAAGAATATAACAAAAAATTTGAAATAAACATAGCCTCAGCAATATGTGGAATTACAGCAAAATATTTAACATTCATGTCACCAAGTTCCAGCATGAGAGGAGAAAAAAGTTTCAGCTCAAAAAGTTTCAAAAAATATAATAGCTATTTTTCAAATGTGGCAAGAACCATATGTTTGCAATTTCTAGAAGCTGATAATAATCCCAAAAAGTGCACATCAAGATAGACAAACCTCTGAAAACTAAAGACAAAGAAACGTTGCTATAGAGGAATAGGGAAGTCAAATGAAAATGGTCTTTTCAACAAGAACTATCAACCCAGAACTCTATATCCAGTGAAACTATCCTTCAGGAATGAAAGGGCATTCAAACCTTCTCATAAGAAGGCCAACTATGAGAATTATCAGCAACAGACCTTCCCCAAAATAATTGCAAGAAATTTCTCTAGACAGAAAATAGATGATAATAGGAGAAATCTAAAAGATCATGGAAAAAAGCAAGAATAAGAGATAGAGCAAAAATACGGGTAAATATAATAGAATTGTATTTTACTCTGGAGTTTTTAAAATTATATTTGCTGATTGAAGCCAAATTTCTTTTTTCTCAATATTTTAAATATATTTTATTGATTATGCTATTATATTATCCCATTTTTTTCCCCTTTGGCCCTCTCTGGCATCCCCCCCACTTAGTTCATAGATTGTGCATATAAGTTGTTTGGCTTTTCAATTTCCTATACTATTCTTAACACCCCCCTTTACTTTTTGTACCTACCAATTATGCTTCTTATTCCCTGCACTTTTTCCCCTTCTCCCATTTCCCCTTCAAGCTGATAACCGTCCAAATGACCTCCATATCTATGATTCTGTTCCTGTTTTTGTTGCTTGCTTAATTTGCTCTTGATTTAGATTCAGTTGTCGATGGTTGTGAGTTTGTCATCTTAATTTTCATAGCCGAGAAAAATTTTTTTAAATAAGCCCGTTTAACATTTTCTATAATAATGGCTTGGTGATAATGAATTCCTTAGCTTTATCTCCTCTGGGAAGAGCTTTATATACCCTCTCATTTTAAATGATAGCTTTTCTGGATAGAGTAATCTTAGTTTTAGGTCTTTGCTTTTCATCACTTTGAATAATTCTTGCCAGTCTCTTTTTAACTGTACAGTTCTTTTGAGAAATCAACTGGTAGATTTATGGGAGCTCCTTTGTAGGTAATTCTTTGATTTTTTCTCTTGCTCCTTTTAAGGTTCTTTCTGTACCTTTAACCTTTGGCATTTTAATTATGATGTATCTTGGTGTGGTCTGTTTTGGGTTCAACTTGTTTGGGCCTCTCTGTGCTTCCTAGACTTGTATATCGACGTCCTTCTCCAGACTGCAGAAGTTTTCTTTCATTATTTTTTCAAACAAATTTTCTCTCTCTCTTTCTCTATCTCCCTATCTCTGTCTCCCTCTTCTTTCTTTCTAAGCCAAAATTCTACCCTGTATAATGAAGCTCTTAATGTATATAGAGAAAATATTTAAAATAATTATGCATTAGGCCTCGGTCAGGCTTGATTGGATTGTTGGATTGTATTGTCATCCTGTATCCCAAAAGGTCGTGGATCTGATTCCTGGTGAGGGAAAATACCTAGGTTGTGGGTTCTGTCCCCTGTTGGGGTACATACGAGAGACTACTAATTGATCTCTCTCTCTTTCTTTCTTCCCCACTCCTACCTTCCCCCACTCTTTTCCTCTCTCTCTCAAATCAATAAACTTATCCTCAGGTGAGGATTAAAAAGATAAAATGAGCCTTGGCTGGTGTAGCTCAGTGGATTGAGCACGGGCCAGTAAAGCAAAGGGTTGCCGGTTCCATTCCCAGTCAGGGCACATGCCTGGGTTGCAGGCCAGGTCCCCAGTAGGGGACACATGAGAGCCAACCACACACTGATCTTTCTCTCCCGCTCTTTCTCCTTCCCTTCCTTTCTTTCTAAAAATAAATAAATAAAATGTTTTTAAAAAAAGATAAAATTAAATAAAGTACAATATAATAAAGTAAAATAAAATAATTATACATGGGAAAGTCAAGAGGGCCATAAGTATAGGGATGACTTCTGCATCTTATTTAAACTGGTAAAATGTTGATGTCAATAGATTTCTGTATGTGTGTGTGCATGTCTGTAAACACTAAATATATTCTACCATATATATAGTAATATCCAAGCCAACAACTAAAAACCTGATACAATACAGAAATGAAACAGAGAATCAAGAAAAAATAAGGCGATAGATTTAAGCACTAACACCAATAATTGTTAAATGAAAATAATCTAAATATAACAATAAAACAGATTTACAAAGTGTGTGAAAGAACAAGATGAACTCTATGCTGTCTAGAAGACACTAACTTCATATATACTCGTATAGTTTGAAATAAAAGAATAGAGTGGATATATTATGCAAGCCATAATAAAAAGAAATTGAATTATCAGAGACAGAGAACTATTACATAATAACAAAAAGATAAATTCACCAGAAAGACATGGCAATCCAAATATGTGTGAACTACCAACAGAGATACAAAAATACATGAAAAAAAATGAATGAAACTAAAATGAGAATAGCCACATCTACAATCACCAGTGAAGATTTCATTATTGCCTTATGGCCCTCTTGACTTCCTTGTGTACAATTATTTTATTTTACTTTACCTTATTATATTGTACTTTATTTCATTTTATCTTTTTAATCCTCACCTGAGGATAAGTTTGTTGATTTTAGAGAGAGAGAAAAAGAGTAAGGGCAGGTGGGAGTGGGGAAGAGAGAGAGAGAAAATTGATAGAAAAGCTAGACATAAAATCAAGATGTAGAATGTAACACCACCATCAGCCAGCAGGATCTAACTGATATGTGTAGAACATTCTCTCAACAACAAAAGAAGACACATTATTTTTAGTGACTATTAAAAATATAGAAAAATAATATTTTGGCCCTAAAATCAACATCGATAAATTTAAATAACTGACATAATACAGAATATGTTCTTTGAGCAAAATGATATCAAATTATGAATTAGTAACAGTGGAAAAACCTTCAAGCACTTGAAAACTGAAATACACACTTCTGCTCAGTGCCTAGGTCAATGAGAAATTTTAAAGGGAAATCTATCTAAAAAATGAAATGAAATCAATGAAAATGAAATACAAGCTAGCATGCTGAGAGAGAGATTTATAGCACTTGAAGTTTTAGCTAGGGAAGTAAAGTAAGAAGAAAAGGAAATAAAAAACATACAGATCCAAAGGGGAAAAATAAAACTATTGCTCTTTGTACATGATATGACTGTCTATGGAGAAAGTCTCAAGAATTTTACTTTAAAACTAATAAGGGAGTTCAGCAAAGTGTCAGTATACAAGATTAACATATAATCAATTTCATTTCTATGGACTTGTATTGGACACATGGAACTGAAATTAAAATTTTAATACTTAGGTGTAAATCTATCAAAACTGTACATGGCATGTATTCAAAAAGTAATTTTTAAAAATCCCATAAAATTCTGATGAAAGAAATCAAAGAAGATTTAACCCTGGCTGGAGTGGCTCAGTGGATTGAATGCTGACCTGTGAACCAAAGTGTTGCCAGTTCAGTTCCCTGTCAGGGCACATGCCTGGACACTCCAGTAGGGGGAGCACCCCAGCAGGGGGTGCACCAGTGGCAACCACAGGTTGATGTTTACTCCCCTTTTCCCCTCTTCCTCCTGCCTTCCCCTCTTTCTAAAAATAAATAAAGAGGATCTTTAAAAAGAAAGAAATCAAAGAAGATTTAAGTAAATAGAGAGATATGCCTTGTTCCTGGTTTGGAAGACTCAACAGATAATACATGTTATTCTCCCCAAATATATAGATTTGATGCAATTCCTATCAGGATTTTATTGTAGATATAGACAAGATTACTCTAAAGGGAAAAAGCAAAGAAACTGTAATAGCCAAAGAAACTTTGTAAAAAGAAGAATAAAGTAGGAAAAATTGGCCTATCCAGTTTCAAGATTTCATACATAGATACATTAATAAAGGCTGTGCGGTTTTGGTGGAAGAATAAGCACATAGATCAATGTAACAGAATAAAGAACCCAGGAATAGCTCCACACATGTATGGCCAACAGATTTTGACAAAAATGCAACAGGAATTTATGTGAAGAATATTCTTTTCAAAAAATGATACTGAAACTACTATATATTCATACACAAAAACAAGACAAAAAAATTCACCTGAACTTTACAGCTTATGCAAAAATATTTTTAAATGGATTACAGAATATAAAATTCATAAAAATTGTAATTATAAAGTTTTGTAAGGTAACACAGCTTAAAATATTTGGGACCTAGGGCTAAGTGTAGAATTTTTAAGCTTGACACCAAACACCTGATCCATAATAAGAAAAATGGATAAATTGGACTTTACAGAAATTTAAAATATTTTTCATGAAATTTATAGTTAATGATAAAATGAAATAACAAGTTACAGACTGAGAAAAACTACTGCAAACCTAACCACATATTTGACAAAAGAATGAATAGATTACATAAAGAACTCTCAAAACTCAATGGTTAAAACATTTAATTTATGCAGTGAATGGGAAAAAGACTTGAAGAGATTTTTACTAATTTTTCCAGACATTTTACTGACTAACATCTCAGACTGGCAAATAAGCACATGAAAATATATTCACCATTATTAGCCACCGGGAAACTCTAAATGAGGCTGTGATGACGTATCGCCACATAAGCAATAGAAGAGCTAAACAAAAATAATGATAATACCAAGTGCTGGTGAGGATCATAGAAACTGGAAATCTCAGCACAGATGGTAGGAATGTGAAATGGAATAGCCACTCAAAACACTCTGGCATTTTGTAATAAAAACAAAGGGCTATCAGAAGACTCAATGATTATATTTATCCCAGAAAACTGAAAACTTATGTCCACAAAAAAGCCTGTTTGTGAATGTTCACAGCAGCTTTATTTGCAATAGCCAAAACCTGGAAACAACTAGAATATGCCTCAACTGTTGAACTGTTAAACTGTGGTACATTCACATCATCATATACTTATAAGCAATAAAAAAGGAATGAACTTTTGATACAACAACTTGGATGAATTTCAAGGACAATATGCTGAGTGAAAAACTGCTTCCATTTATATAGCTTGCTTGAGTGATGAAATTCCAGTGACAAGAAAGCATCTGTGGCTGCCAGGGTGCTGGCGAGGGAGGTGCATATCAATATTAAGGGTAATAGAGATCTTGTGGTGATCTTTATGGTACTTGTATGTTATCTTTCTTCCTCTATCGGATTGTAAATTTCAGGAGGGCAATGACTTTTGTTTGTTTTGTTCACTGTTGAATCCCAGAGCTTAGCTCATTGCCTGCAAACATGATGTATTCGGTACAAGTCTGATGGAGACAGCAAGAAAGTAGAACCTTGTGTTAGCCTGTTTATGCAAACTTTATGTTAATAGATGCAATGATACTCAGAATCCCAGAGCATTATTGAGCATTGTCATAATCATACCAAAACGTTTTTATCTTCTACCTCTCCATTTGACCTTGTATTTCATTTACCCAGGTAAATGCAGGCACTCGGTTATTCTAACCATTGCTTTTGTAAGTTCAAAGTATATAGTTTGAAAAATACAGTTTGTCAATGTAAAGCACACAGATAATTTTAAAAATTAAAAATCCAATTGTGTCATATTTTTTAAGTATACTTATTTAAAAATATTTGCCCCAAAGTAGCTTTTTCCAGGAGACAGATTTAAGTATCATTAGTCTGGGGATGGAATGTATGGATACAATTAGAGTCATCGTTTAGTAGTGTAATCAGGCAGCAAGGGGTCCTGTCGCTTGTTGCCATGTATACACATAACAAAGATTTATATGGAAGGAAATTGGTTCTTATTAACAGGGTTCCCAATTTTGGGGCAGGGGTGCTGGGAGCACTCCTGCTCTGAACCCTTACATAGAACTTCCCTTGCTGTGTTGCAAAGCAAAATCACGCCCAGAAGTTCCCCATTATTGTTTATCTATCGCTTTGGAGGTTAAGCCACAGAAACAGGTGTCCATGCTCTCTGGGGTATGCATTTGTGGGTTTTCAGAGTTGCCCTAGTGTCGTAGCATCTCACCCTTCCCCGCCCTCTCTCTCAGGTGTACTACTGCTGATCGCTCTAGATAGTCATGCAAGGGAAGCTCCACCTTCGAGGCCTCCTGGTGCAACTCTCCAGACATGAAAGTGGAAGCAGTTAGGGACTCCCCTGTGGTACTGCAATGGACTGTAGTGTCTCACAGGCTGGAGCCCAGCGACGCACACGTCCCAGTACGAACCCTGCCTCCGGGCATCTGGCTTCCAACCACATGGGGCCTGAGCCCCAAGCTGTTCCAGCATCTTCCCTTCCCACCTTCTTGAGGAATGTTCGGGAGGGCAGCGCTGGAGCCATCACAGGCCCCAGGTGGGTGGCAGCCCCTGTGACTTTCCATCCTGGGAAAGGGCGCTGCAAGTGTGGGCAGGTGGGAGCCACCTGGGCATCTGAACTGGAGAAGGGGTGTGGGACCTGTTGCCCCAGCAAAGCTTGCTGAGCCTGCCAACTCGAGTTTCCTCACCTCTCCTTTTACTGGATCCCACTGCACTCCTTGCCAGGCAAGTCCTAGAGCATTTGGAGACTGGCATGTGGTCTGCTCCCATCGAGGTTCCTTGGCTCAGCAGCCTGAGCCTCCAGCCACAGACCAGCGAGCCAAGGGATGTTAGAGACAAAACACTTGCTGTGTCGCATGCTCTGATGTTTAAAGACTGCCCTCCCAAATTCCCTGTATTGCCAGAAGTAGATGGGAGGGTCTCACCCTCCAGTCAGCCTCCTCCCTAGCTTTAGGCGCCGACCCTACCACTTGTTTTATGCTGAGTCACGTGCCATCATGGTGGCCAGCTGTGCATATGTGCATGGCGTTTGGTGCTTCGTCCCTCCCCATGTCCATGGGCATGGTCTCCCCTGTTACAGTAGCATTACTTGGACAATTTCAGATTATCAATATGGGTGGGTAGAAGCTGTCGGTTGTCAAAGTCTCATAAATGTTAAAGTGGAATACTTATTTTAGGCCTTTAAATTCTTTCCTGGTCCTGACTTTTGGCCCACATGAACCTTAGGGCCAATATGCTAAAGCCAAATCTCAGAATCTAGATAACATATTACCAGCTTCAGATAATAAGTTTCTGAAACTTGTCTCCGGCATGATTATATTTCTCTGGGTATTTTGAGAAATTATCGATTACAGATCTCTGAGTTGTAAAGAACTAGATCATGGCAGTTTGATTATTTATTTTGAGTGTCAAATGTGGGTCCCGGCATTCAATTTTTGTAATTTAACTGCTGTATTTGTAGTTAATAATACAAAATGAGGTCCCATCAACAATTTCAAGAGCAGTCTTGTCTTGGTGACATTTCTAGTAAATCTAAGTCTCCAGATTAGGGATTCCTATGATTTATCTTTGCGTGAAGTCAGAGCTGTTGCTTATACAGATAGTTATACTGCTTTAAATCTTTAAAGTATATAACCATTTGCCATGTACTGAATTTTGTCCTCTCATAAGTCTTCTAGTAAAACCCTAATCCCCAAAACCTAACTCCCACCCACTGTGACTTTGTTTGGACACAAGGCCTGTAAGGGGGGTAATTAGAGTTAAATGAGGTTGTAGTAAGAGTCCCAGATCCAATAAGATTCATGTTTTTATAAGAAACAACAGAGATGTGTCTCTCCCCCCACACACACATTCTCTGTCTGTGCATGTGTGTCTCCACCAGTGACAATGTGGCAAGAAGGTGAAGAAAGTGCTGCTTTGCAAACTAGGAAGAGGGTCCTCACCAGAAACTGAATCAGCCACCACTTTGATCTTCCAAGTTTCCAGAACTGTGAAAAAAAAATTTCTGCTGTTTAAGCCACACAGTTTATAACATTGTGTTATGGCAGACTGAGCAGACTGAATACACTATTTATAACTATAAAACTTCATAATTAATTATGAGAGACATAATTTTTGTCTCACGGGGTAGCTGTGATTAGTTTATATGGTGATAACTCTGATTTTCTTTGGTGAAGTTTTGAAAAGCATTAAGGCTAAAGGTATTAACACTGTGCCATGGCAGTCATAATTCTTTAGATACTTTTCAACCTTTGTTTTAGATATACCTTCTGATCTTTTAATTTTCCTTGATAACTAAAGACAGTAAGGATGTGGTGTTTGGGCATATCTTTCAAAGCACTTTGATTACAGTCCCTGTTAAATGAGTACCTCAGTCACTGAGTAAGGGATTTATTATACCCCAAGTTGGAAATACAAAGACTGTAAAGATAAAAAAAAAAGCCATTCAGAAAACAGAGAGACAGTAGTATGAGCATGTCATTTGAAAACCATGAATGCTTAAGTTGTATCTTTAAGTATTCAGATAAACATTTGGCTCTTGCCTTTACAGTTTTGCCAGGTTTATAACTTTGGCAGATGGGGTATGAGCCAGAAACACTTTCAGGAATTTTGAGTAAATTTACCTTATGAATACTGATTTAAGATTGGAAATAATTTATCTGTGCTCTGAGGGTAAAGTGAAACTCTTCTGGGTAATGAATTATGGTAGCCAGCATTATCAAAACGAGAGAGAATAGAAGCCTCTCTTGAGGGACTGCACACAATCGGTTTATAAACAGGTAGTCAGTGAGTGCCCTGGTGCTGAGAATATACAATATGTGATGAGGACATTGACAATTATCTAGGGCCTTTTGATTTATCCCATGAGACATGCCACATTGATTACTGATTGTCCCTGATTAATCAGTAACTGGTGCATAAAATTTAGAAGCATAAATCAGCTTGTAGGCAAATACTATACCAGTTTTTGTGCTTCAAAATCAGTGCATTCCAACATTAGTATGATTTTGAACTAAGTAGAATGCAATCATTAGAACATATTTCTATTGATATATTTTACTTATACATAATGAACTATAAAAATTGAAGTGCCAAACAAACCTGATTAATTTTATAATCTTCCTTTCATGAAGGTAAGGAGGCAGACATTTGGGTACCTAGTGGTCATTCCAAGAAACCTGTGTGTGTGTGTGTGTGTGTGTGTATCTGAATTCGGTGCCTAAATTAAGGAAAGACAGAAAACAACACTTGTCAGGGAAAACCATTCATAGATAAGCCATATTTTTTAAAAGCAGGAAATAGAAGAAGCAATAAGGCAGCTCAAATATAGACTTCATGAACATGCACTCTAGATTTGTGGATCTAGATTTGTGGATTTGTAGATCACATTCTTTCTGTTGTTACAGTCTTTTCTTAGATATACTAATAAAATCCTCTACCACTGCTTTCTTTAAAATACGTAATCATACTTTCCATAGGTAATATTTTAATCTCCTTAATTATATTTTGGACAGTCTCTGCTTTGTCATTATTTGCCTTCAAAGCTATGCTCTATTGGCAGATAGTTAATTTTAACTACTTTATACTAGTGAATTTTAAATTTTTTATTCTTTTTCTTATCCCAGAAAGTAATTTATTTTCAAATGAAGAGAAAATTTAAAAATTAAATGAATCACAACAATGTATGATGACTTTAGGGAATAATTTTTGATATGCAAAATAAAATTAGAACATATATGCTTACATTTATTAAATTCTATTTTAATGTGGGACTTTTTTGTTCTGGAGGTAATAGTGGAAAGACATACACATTCTTATCTTGTTTGCAATAAATCTGCTATATTTATTAGAGACATTATTATGCCTGATCATGAGAGAGATATCTGTGCTCTATCGTATCTGAGCACATAATCTCCTTTCTGGATACAGGAAAATGAAATCAATCTTATGACCGCTTTCTTTTTCTATTTTGTTTTCAATCTTATGCCTCCCGTTTATTTTTCTTGCCTGTTGTAGGCTGTTGCGCTGGCTCAGATCTCCTTTTCAATGAGCAAAATACGTCCAGCACAGAAATCAGTCTCCTGCCAATGTTTGTGTGATGTGAGTGCAAACTCTTGGCTACAGATGACCTCTACAGAGATACACATCTGCTCCCGAATGGTCAATCCAAAACACTTTGGGCTGATGTTCGGATTTCTCAGTGGTGTGACTGGAATGATATATGTTTCCGTGGAGATGTAGAGAAATGGGTCATCAGAAGAAAAAAGAATTAGTTATAAAGTGGAGTTAATAGAAAATATTGTTGGTCTCAGTTAGCTTTCGGATTCCTGCCTCTTTTTCACCAGAATACCCATATCTTTGATTGCCTCAGGATCGTCTATCAAAATCACTTATTGTTTGAGTTATTCTGACTTGTACTAGTGAAATTTAAATGTTTTCATCTTTTCTTTATCCCAGAAAGTAAGTTATGCGTGTTGGTTAAAACCAATAGAATATTAGCTAAATTATTCCTACTTAAACAGTGAAAGATATTACTGGATACAGTGTTGACCAAATTTTCCACAACTTTATTTCCAAGATGACCCCTGATATGTTGGACTTACAGTACTTGTGTCTTTATGGTCCTTTCTTCCTTCCTTTATACACACAAAAAAGTCAAACACCTGCTTTAATTTCCCAAATGGGATATTTCTTTCCTGGAATAGGTTAACTTTGGATCATTGCCAGGGTGTGTTAATAACTCCTTAGAATATTCCCTCTATAGTATTCTGGCTCTGACATGGGTAGACACATTGGTCTCAGTTAATGCACAGGAAATCCATTATAATTGCAGCATATAATTGCAGTAATGAAAAACGTCAATGAAGAAACTTCAACAGACATCACTGACTTTGTCCACTGAGGACTTCCCAGAGCATAACCTCTCCTCAGAATTGTTAGTATAGTCTAACAATGCCAATTTTTACCAAAAATTATCAAATTTATATGTGTTACAAACAGTATTTTATCTGTATGAATACATTTTTCCACCTCTGCTGATTTTTTCTAAGCTTGGAAAATATGTCAGATCAAAGGGTGCGAACTGTAGCTGGGAGGAAGAAGAGCCCAGATGCTGTTTATTTCATCACTAATAGTTTCCAGGGGAGACTTCTGTGGCTTTCTTTGTGACTGAAAGCTGCCATTATGATTTCTAATAAAACTTTTCAGGAGAATGAATATCTTCTACAGGCAATATTTAACTGAGTGTTAATTTTACAGCAGTAGTCTGCATATGTGAACTAGTTCCAAGGTCTATCAAGAAATTCATGTAAGTGTGAACTGCGTCATATTCGCTCAGGTTATTCATCTTAATCTATCAGAAAAAAAATAATGTTGCATGTGAGACTATTTTAAAGTGACTGATGAAGATATTGAAGGAACAATGATTGCAAGTCATAATGAAAATATATTGATGTGCTAAGTGAAAATCCTTCTCCAGTAGCTCTTTTCAGAAGAGGAGAGAACATGAGAGACAATAACCTGAGATCTCCCTGCGCCACTTGCTGTCGGTGAAGAGCTCTTAGTAAGGCAGGAAGCCCAGGGGCAGACTGGAGCCGAGCAGCGTGGACTCCACAAGCAGGTGGCCACCTTGTATTCAGTGTGCACGTGTGAATCCCAGTGTACTTCAAAAATATTACCTACCTTAAAAATAAAATAAAATGCAGATTTCCTCCCTTAATTTCAATACCATAATGATTTGTCTACTAAGTTATACTCTGTAAAACTCTCACTAATAATATGACATTAGAGCTGTCTTTGTTCCCCTCTAAGACACTCCTTTTCCACCACCCTCGGGGCTTTGTGCTAGCTAGCCTCTGTCTAAACCTCTGTTCCCTGAAATTTCAGATGTGACTCTTTTCATATGTAAATAATTTCAATTGATATTTTTTCATGTAAATTATGAGTAATTAATGAAAGTCTTGCCCTTCAGAATGTAAGTTTCCTTAGACATAGGTGTTGTGTCCTGTTCACTGCTGTGTCCACTGCACTTACCACAGGGTAAATCAGAACAGAAAGGAATACATATTTGTTGAATGAATGAATCACAACATCATCACAAACTAATGTTGAAAGCATGACCTGTGCAATAAGATGATTGTCCTGAAAAAAGAATTAGAGTTTGTTTAACAAGGCCAGATCTTAGATCATTTTAATGAGAGACAGGAAGAAAAAGGTCTATGGCTTCGGGTGATATAAAGAGATAGTGAATGTTTGAATCTTTAAGGAGGTGTGCCACCTTTATTTTTTTTTAAAGAGTCATTTTGTTACAGAACAAAAAGTGGGTTTCAGCTACCTACCTACCCCCACAGGCAAATTCTGGAGGTTTAGTGACAAAGGAAAGAGGTCTTTTATTCAAAAGCCGTGCAATCTGGGAGGACATCAGGGTTCTGACTCAAAGCCCATTCCTTCGGGAAAACCCCCCGAGTCCCCCAAACCACGAAGCCCAGACCGTGCCCAGCATTCCTGCTCCAGTGGTGCTCCTGACTCAGGCTCCCTCCTGGAGTCTGCGTGTGTGGACCGTGCCACCATTGGCCATGTGGCTTCCAGGGTTGTAAGGTCCCCAAAATTCACCAGTCAGTTCATTGTGAAGTGGGCAAAAAGACTGTCTCTTCCTTCTCTTGGATTTATTTACGTTACCTGTGTAGGTCAGGCCAAGTGCTCAAACTTCTAGATAGCCCGGAGGGTCTAGCCCCCCAACCAACCCCCTCATTTCCTGAGGCTGGACTTACAGCTCTTCTCTGGCACAGCACCCAACACCATCTTGACCTCTAAGGTCACATATGACCTTTCCTGGTACCAGCCCCAACCAGAGACCAGAAGCAGGTAAGAGGGCTTTTCCTTTTGCTGGCTTTGCATGTGCACCCAGGGCGAGGCTTCCCCCTGCAGCATCTTGCCCTGAGATGGGGAATCTGTCCTCGATGTGCCCTAATGGCTTTTCATTCACACCCACTGCCTGGGGCATTTCCTGAGGCCCCTCCCTCACTTCGGGCACAACACTGGTATCAATTTGTTTAAAATACAGTTAAGAATCCCTACTTCAAAAAACGGTGTTCAAAATCTGAGTATTCCCAAGCGTATGCTATTATGTGTGCATAGTGGTACTGTAGGAAACAGTGTGAATGGATGTTCTGTATCACAGACAGAAAGGGAGTCATTTGTTATCTTCCCTTTTGTATCCAAGGGTAGTTGTTCTCTTCTTTGCCTGTAGTAGAAAATTATTTTGTGGTGAAGATTACGATTCTTCAGATGGGAGAACTAGATCTGACATGTGGTTTTGTTAGTATTTAACCTTCTCTAATATAAATATCACAGCTGTAAAAGAGCAATAATAATAGTACTTATGTCATAAATTGTTGTGGGTATGAGATGAGATTAGCCTGGCACATGTGAACTAACAATGTATTACCTGACACTTACTAGATACTTGTTGTATTTTATCTATTTTAGAACCTTTTACAGCTCCCACCATAGACCATTTAACAGCCTTTAAGTATTATTATCACTACAATAAAGAGAAAGAAACCTGAGTAACAAGGAGGTTAACTAACTTTCCAGAATCATTTCATTAGCAGTAATTCTTATATAGAGTAAGCACTTTCCATTTCTCCCTGGCTAGTACTATTCAGTGGTCCTCAGTGTAGCTAGAGTTACATTGAGAACAAATTGTTACATTGAAAACAGATAAAATTGTTCCAATATCATCACAATATCTAAGTCATGACATGTTTTTACATTACGATTATTGCTCATTTATCTTCCTTGACTCGTTGGCCAGTTTTTCCCCACATCTCTGACCCCCAAACTCTCACTGAGAACACTTGCAGTATTATAAAAGGATAAAATATTTTAAGTGCCTTGACTCTAAGGTCTGACAGTTCTGAGTTGAAATCTGACTCCATGACTCGCCAGGGGTATTTTTGTCAAATAAGTTTAACATTTAAGTTGTAGCTTTCCTTTCATAAGATTGGAGAGAATAATAGTACTTTATAGGGTGGTATAAGGATTAAGTGAGAAAAATATGTATAAATGACTTAGGCTCCTGGTTGCCTAGTAGATGTTTTATGTGTTTTAGCTTACCCCACTAGTCTTGATCACTTGTGATGCCCTTCTGATGCAAAGTTGTGGTCAACTTCATGCACCGTGCATTTGGAGAGAGTGTGTAGTGATTGTTGAAGCTGTCAAATACATCTGACTACCCCACTTTTCTGGTACTTGATAAGGTTGGATTTCCCTACTCCTTTGAAGTTAGTAGAGGCTAAGGCTTAGCCAATGAAATGCAGGTGCGAGTGTCTTTTTCAGGCAAATGCAGTTAATACTAGTTCATGATTTTCCATTTTGTCTTCTCCCAACTGTATTGGCTGGAGATGTTCCATGTGATGGAACATCCCCAGCTCCCTCTCAGTCTAAGACCTGGAAATAGAGGAGCAGTCCCCAACCTTTTGTGAGAAGTGAGGGGGGACAGGAGGCCAAGCTCAGGAGGTAACAAGAGCAAAGATGGGCTTGCCCACTGCTTACCTCCTGCTGTGCGGCCATGTTCCTAGCAAGCCATGGACCAGTTCTGGTCTGCAGGCCCAGGGTTAGGGACTCCTGAACTGGATGATATGAGCTTGAACCTTTAGAAGAGCTTGAGATGAGCACATTATATAGCCTATAAAGAACCCTTTGTTGCTAAACTGCCATAAGGTGTTGGGTTTCTCATAACGACCCAATATTTATCTGGACTAATGCAGGGGAAACAAGACTTTTGTTAAAACTTCCTCTTCTAAGATTTCTCTGGGGGAAAGCTAATCCATCGGGTCTAGCATGAGAAATGTTTTTTAACATAATGTCTATTTGGGGCTTCGTCTTTGCTTGATTTTTGTTAAGTGTGTACTTTGTTCTCTCTGAAGGAAGAAGGAGGGCTAGGCCGAAAGGCAGCTCTGTGACTTTCAGGATCCTGAAGATGAGAGCAACAAAAGTCTGTCTCTATCAGGGAGGGAGGGATGAGTTATACAATTGAACGGAGGGAACTCCTCAGAATTTAGAAGTCATGTGTCTCATTTTTCCATGTGACCATGATTATCAAAGTGGGGTACCAGGCACAGATGGGGTCAGTAATAATGTTAAGCTTAGTTTTTGCCCTGTAACTCTCTGAAACTAAAAGCAATTGTAAATACTGACACTTGTCATTAATTATATTGTGGTTGATGTGAATCAGTGTTGTGCCCATGTTTTCCTGTGTGGATCATGGTTCTGCTGTGTGATGGAGACTTGACTGTGTCCTTTATGGAGAGGCCTGGAACCCCTGGAGACAATGTGTCTTAGTTAACTACAGGGTGGTGTGAATAAAGAACAGTCATCCTAAGTGTTAAAAACCTAAACATGTTTACCATTGTGTTCTATAATGCTTAAATGTTAATGTAAGACTATTGATGACTAGCAATAGAAATTGTTAGACACAAAGAAGATATATCATATGAGGATTCATCCAAAGAAACAGATCAATAACCTATATAGGTTTTTTCCACTATCCAAAAATAGACTGTTCCAGTGAAGCCTTCTGTAAACCTAAAAGGTATAAAACAAAGGCACATGACCTTAGGACACATCTTGCTAAAGGATGCACAAAATAAATTGAGATAAAGCCAGAAGATTACAAACACAGGTCAAAGTTACGGTGACTTAATGCTCAGATGCGGAATGTAGTTCCCAGAGAAGGAGCTTGGTGGTACTACAACCAAACAAAAATGGAGGTTCAGCTGCCGGCTGCTGTAAAAGCCAGACTTACAAGGCAGATGCTAGTGCCTTGCCTAGCAAGAAAGAGGTTTTATTTAGGTGCAATGAAACCTGGGAGAATGGCAGGCTCTTTTCTCAAAGAGCACCTCCTCTTTTTGCCATGGAAAAGTCCAGCTATGTCCTCAGCAAGGCCAAGACAAAAGCCAGTGTCCAGAGTTCCTGCACATTTCAAAGTGCAGTCCTTTGGAGCCTACAGACAGCTGGTAAGCACTTAGTCTCCATCCAGCTAGCTTAGTGTGTTCCTGGCTGCTGTCCATTTCAGGTTCTAACCTGGAGCCTGCATGGGGAGCCCACATGGCCATGGGCCATGCAGCTGCCAAAGCCATATAGCCACCTGCTCCCGGAGAAGAGAGCACATGAACACATGGGTTAGAATGTTACCAAGTGGGCAAGAGAGAGCCAGAGAGGCTCCCTCCTGGAGGTCATGGGCCATGTGGTCCTGGCAGCCATGTGGCCCATGGAGAGAGCAGGTGAGTGCACCATACAAGTGCAGGTCACAAGCAAGAGAGAGCTAGAGCCAGAGCTAGAGCTAGAGAGAGAGAGAGGAGATTTTAAGAAACTGTCTCATTCTATTGAAGAGCACGCTGGCAAGTCTAAAATTTGAGGGCAGGCCGGTTGGCTGGAAACCCAGCAGATGATGTGGCAGCTGGAGTGTGAAGATACTCTGGAGGCAGAATTTCCTCTTCACTGGAGGATGCCAATCTTTTTTTTTTCTTAAAGTTTTCAACTGATTTGTTGAGGCACACCCATATCATGGAGAGTACTTAATCTGCTTTTATTAAAGACCAATCATTTAAATATTAATTTAATCTTAAATATATCTTCACAACAATGTCTACACCAGTTTTTGACCAAATATCTGAGAACTGTGGTCTAAGTTGACACATAAGGTTAGCTATCAAATATATTAAACCTTTAAATATTTAGTGAGTTTATTTTTGTACATATAGTGTTTTACCTTTTTCTCTTATGAACAATAGAATTTATTTATAGAAATTTTGAGAAACATTCATTTCTAAAATTATATATTGTAAATATATATTCTCATAATATTTGACTCTTTCTTTTTCCTGTGCTGTTGTTTTATCCTCTTTCATGTTGCAAAATGAGGGCCATGTTCAGGTTACCTCTGTGAGCCAGTGTGTACTGAATGGATGCACTGAGAAAGAAGGATAGAAAACAATGCCAGCAGTCACACAGCTCTAGACAGAGGATGCTCTAATGAGATGCTCATTTTATTTTACTTTCTGTGGGAGGATCCCCATTTTTTATTCTACTGCTCAACATCAAAATAGTTTTGGGGGTTCTCTTCAACTACTTCTCTTACTGTTATATATTCCCATTTTTTAAAAATTTTGAAGCCACAATCTTCAAGATAGGACTGAGCCCAAAGTAAGATCTACTAGAGCAATCAATCAATAATTAACATGCTGTTAAACTTGCTAGACACTGCTTTCATGCCTTGCACCTCTGGAGCCTCTCTGGAGCCTGATTGCAGGCATCGCTCTTTGGTTCCAGATCCAATAGACTGTGGCCTGTTTGGAAGTCATATTGTACTAACTGTGGCCTCCTATGTGTTATGAGTTTCTTCTCACAGCTTGCTGGGAGCAAGCTGTGCAACTGGCTATCATTTCTATGATTATATACAATACCACCAAGACTTAATTACGTTTTTATAATAATTCCCAAAACAAGGGCCTGGGCTAAAAAAAAGGAATTTCTAAGCCATGCATTGAATGTTTAAATATATAAATATAATTTCTAATAAAACGATCATAAAATATGTATTACTAAAAGAAAAAACTAAAGTTATTTGAAAATTTCAGAACATGATACTATCTGAGAGAACACACATAATAACATTTTGGTTACATAATGTTGAAAAAACATATTTAATGTAAAGGTGAAAACCTTCTCTACATATTATGAAAAGATACATAATGAGCACCAGAGATATTTTTTATTTCTCATTGCCACATGTTATTGTAGCTGGTGTTCAATTATTAAAGAGGAAAAAAATTAAGGTGGGGAAAAAAAACAACATGATAGGATACCAGACTAGCTAATGAGTAATAAATAATCAAGGGTGGTGTAAGATCAAAAGTGATGCTTTTTGCAATAGTTTCAAATGAGTCCCAGCCCAAGCAGCCTGTGTACCTGGTTGAAGGGTTTCATTTTAATGAGGGATCTGCAGGCTTCTTCCACGTTCTTCAGCTTGCCTTGCTCACCAGAGATAATAGGCCCATAAAATGTTAAGTTTATTAAAAATGTGTAAGTGCTCAGTGAAAAGGTACAAAGTGACCCTGATTACAATTTTTTTCATTAGTAAAAAGGAAATACTCATTCTAAAGGGAACTTTTAAAAGTTGCCTTTTTTCTTTTGTTAAAATACATTCACTAAATACTTCTCTACGTATCCATCTTATTTTATGGACATACTTGTTCCATGATATTTATTTAAAGTTATTTATTTTCTTATGAGAAAAAAACAGTACATAAACTACATAAATCTCAATGAGAATGGTATACTAATGGAGGAATCGCCACATAATTCTTAAATAAGGAGTTTGTACTCCTTATTTAAACCAATTTGGGACATCATCCTTAGTTTTCAAATAGTTAAGACAATTCTAAGCCTGAGTAGCTGAGCTCAACTAACTTTTACTTGCTATACTTCTGACATTTTCTTACCATTTTTAGTTCAATGTCATCGACATGATATCTAGGCAGATATTCCCTTTGGCATTTACCTATCATCCTTTGTATTTTTGAACATTGACTTTATAGTGTTTTAGTTACATGAGTTGTATTTTTTTGCAAGGTGACAAAACATGGAAATATTAAACAAAGAGAAACATTTAAAAAATGATTGGAGAGATGATTCAGTTCAAGTTAGCTGATCATTATTTAGCTTCAGGAAGAGGGAAGGTCAAGATGTTGATGCGGGAAGCTTTGAAGAACCTTTGTTTACCCAAACCCGAAGCACCCTAGGAAGAGGGATAGGGCCGTTTGGGAAAGCCAACAGCAGGATATTCACAAGGGCTAGGACTAGCACCCCTGCAGTTAGAACTAATTTCTTCATTTAGCCTTTGTACTCTGCTTCTGCCACATAGGTATAGGGAGCCTTATAGCTAGAACTAACTTCCACATTCCGCTTCTGTATCCCACTTTGCTACATAGACAGGAAGACCCCGTAGACTATATAAACACCAATAATCCTTTGTTTGGGGCTCAGAATTTGGAGTTTGGCTCCTCTGGATTTGTGCACGTTAATAAACCTCGTACTCCAGACTCCAGAATCCCTCGGTGTCTGGTTGCCTCATTTTCCTGTAACAATGTAAAGATACACACATTCTGACTCCTGGAAACTTACCACATGGTAAGTGAGACGGACACAAATCATTTCTCTGTATCATGTTTGACACAAAGAGAACACTGCCTTTATACAGTGCTCTGAACTTTTCATTTGTGAGATCTAACTTACTTGTTTATTGTCGACTTTTGAGTAGGTTACAAGAAAAGAGCAGCGGTTTCCAACCTCTGGTGAATTAGGAAGCCCAGTGAAACATGGAAAGGAGGAGCGTCAGACTGAAGGGGAAAGGATTGTGGTTCAGTTTGTGAGGGGAACGCTCTTTGTGGAGTACATGGTAGAAGGAACAATTACTGACAAATGCCTCCCTAGAAACCTGGCAAAAAGGAACATTTCTAATTTACTATTTAAAAAATTTTTTCTTATCATCATGAAATTTTTTTTTGTTTACCTTTTTCTAGCTGATGCCATTGCTCTAATAGGCAATTTTAATCCATTGTTTTTATAAAACTCTTAAAATGATCACTCACAGCCTTTCCAGTTCACAGAGAATTATGCAAGCAATCTGCTCGTCAGTGGCTGCATCCGCAGACAGTACTGCAGGTCTCAGCCCGGATGCAGCTCAACTTCAGGCATAGACAGTGCTCTGTGAGGTTGTGGGAAAGCAGCACAGAAAGACCCTTAATAATAACTGATGATTGTGTCAATGAGGTTGACCATGTTGACCTTGTCAAACTACTTTTGAGAAGATTAAACTTTATACATTAAGAAAAATATTTTTAAAAATTTATCATGCTTTTTACATTTTACTGTATTGTTTTTATGTGGTAGAAAATATTTCCTATTATTAAAAAATTCGAATGGTAAGAAACCCGAACTCTTCCATAAAACTGCATCTATCTAAAGAGAATAAACCCAAAGAATATAAACCAGAACAGTTCAAATAGGTTTAAAAAATACAGTTTTAAGTAACTATCAAATGCAGTGCACGCTCCACAAACTGCAGACAGCTTCCTGAATAAAATATGAGGACATGTAGCTCTGTGACTATCTATCTCTGTTAGTTAAAAAAAAATCTGAAGAAAATTTCTAAATAGGCCATATACTATCTGCACAGGAATAAACAAAGTAGCCAGCAGTGACAGTGTTTGCTTTTCATGTGGTGGAACGGTGTGCAAATATGAGGCCTAGCAAATGTCAGCTCCTCATTTGCAAATGAAGATGTAAAAGGAAATGTCGGTGACAGTACATGCAACAGTTCATATTTGAAGTTTGGCACAGCGAACTGACAGCCGCAGAGGAGCTGCAGTGGCTTAATCCCGTCTTTCTGCCTTCTAGCAATGATAGCTGGGAGAGGGTGGGCGGGGGAGGGCTTGCTTAATAAATATGTGATGAGGAAAAGCTGTGGAAGAATGGCATCTCTTCTCCACAAGAACTCATCTTCAAAGATAATTAACTAGGTGACAACATACAATGTGCCATTAACAACAGCATTCAAATCATTTCTGGACTTAAGTACAGTTTTAAGCTGCTTATCAGATTTTCATTTCTGAATCCATTCAGTTGTCAGGCTTACATCCTGGGTCTTTATTGAAGCTCACATGGGAATCCAAAACCTTCTAATTTTCTATACAGATTCATTTCAGAATCAATTAGAGTTGGTGGCAGTCTTGTCCCTGTGTGCAAAAGGGATTAGCTGGGCACTTGCTCAGCTGAATCTACCTCTGAATGTACATTCAGCCTTGTGACGAAAATGAGCTCTTTCTCTCCCCTTCTGGAGGACTCTTCAGCAATTGAACTGCTGTAGACAACAGATGGCAGATAATCACTCGAACAGCCTCCAGTTTTTGTCAGGAAAGAAGAAGTGATTGTCCAACTCTATCTTACAGTAAGAGACCTCTGGGCATTTGAAGCAGTTTCAAATAGGGAAATCCACGACCGGCCCCCTTCACTGGCAGTCTGCTCGCCATGTCCTTGAGTACTTGTCTTTGACTTTTCCTCATCAGCTGCTGGCCCATCTCGGATGCTTTGCTTCTCATTCCTCATCCTGTCTCACTAAATTTTCCTGAAATCTTGTTTTCTATGTGATATCTAGTATTAAAAATCATCTTTAAAATTAGGAATAAAGTAGTTTAATTTTATTCTTTTAGAAAACACTGTTATACAGCAAGTCAAATGTATATGTGCCCTATATTGGTTATTTTGCAGATAAGGCACTTTATGAATTTTAAAATTATATTAATTGAATGGCCATTTAAAAATAAATAGAAAATGAAAGCGGTTCACCTGAACATGGGTATTTAGGTTTTTTTTAATCTTTTCTACCATTCTGCTTAATTAAATGGGGCACTCAAATATCTTTTACCATATTACCATTATTCAATTATATTCTTTCTCTATTTAAAAATATTAAAGCAGCCCATGTGCTCAGTTTAAAAAAACAAAACTACTTGTCTTACAATAAAAGACAGAGATCAATGGAGTCTGTCCTTTAGTTCCTTTAGAGTTATGCCTTTCACTTATTTTAAGAGTTTCTTCTGGTATTTTACTTCATGTATTAAAATGCTGTGCTTGCATTGCTATTTACTAAATCTTTTAATTTGTGTACTGTATGTTGACCTTTTTCCAGTAAATATAATGTTTGGGCCTATTCACTCCAGGCTGCCACTTGGCACAGATCTGTGCTGTAAGAGCTACTACAGATATAGACCGGAATATGAATGATGCCCATAGAGTTGTGAAAAGTAATGGGAATCTTGTACCTGGCTCCAGCTTTACCAGTTAATTTTTTCCATCTTCCTATTCCTTCATAATATTACTGATTTTGTCAAGTCTGATGTGCTTCTGTTTATAAGAACCAATATTGTTTTATTCTATTCTTAGATAAAATGCTGGTAATAAAACTGTGATGCAATTTTCTTACACAAATAATTTTTAAAAGCTTTTTAATAACTTAGACATATATTTTTATCATACTATATTTTCTCCACATGGAAATAAAAGTATAGTGAATATAAGTTGGTGCTCTGACCTGTATGGCTCATTTGGTTGGAGTATCTTCCCATAACTGAAAGGTTGCAGGTTCAATCACTGGGCAGGGCACATACCATGGTTGTGAGTTGCATCCTTGGCCTGGGCACATGCAATCCCTGGTCCCACGTGCATATGAGAGACAACCAAACAATGCTTCTCTTTTGCTCTGATGTTTCTCTCTCTCTTTTTCTCTCTCTAAAAATGCAATTAATAAGACCTTGAGTGAGGATAACAACATAGATAAATAAGTTAAGTTGGTTAAGGCTTTCCTAAAATTTGTTTCTATCGAAAATATGAATTACTTTTCAACTCAGAAATTTTTACAATAAAAATGTATTTAAAAACAATACTATTGCCCTCTGTACTATTCTGTACAAGAGTTCCCTATTGTTTCTTCTTGCCAAGCCTGTAACATCCTGCCATTTTCTAGGTTTTAAGAAACGATGTCAATGTGAAATTTTCAGACCACAACTGGTGCTCTCATTTCATTTTTACATAATGATTAGTTTCTTTGCCTGAAAATTCCAGGTATTATATTTGTCAGCATTCCATCAGGATTAGTAATCATATTCCTTCATGAAAACAAGGGCAACTATGTTCAAAAATATGCCTGGCTGAGAGGTCTGATAGATGCTGTTGATTGATGATAAAACGTGTTCTCATTCAAGGGTATTAAAATAAACCTAATAATGGATAAAATAATAATCAAGGATCAGCTAAATGAATATATATTTGTTACATTATTATAACTACTAAGGATATAAGGACTATTAAAGTTATTTTGAAGACTCTTAAAGATCCAAGTGAGTTAATAGATGGCTAAGAAATACATTACACGTCAATTTATTATTCCTAGGGTTAGTCATGAAATTTTTTATGTTGATGATATTTCTCTGTACAAGTCAATAAATTATTCCTCCAACTCTCCAACAGAAGTTTAAAACCCTAACCAGCATAGTCAAACATGTCAGGATTTTTTCTGTCCTTGAGACATCCTTTCTAAAGGTGTCTTTCTCTTGTTCCAAGGTGCTATGGTTGTTTTCATTAAGTTATTTCAGACTGCCCTCAGAAGTATTGTGGTGTTTCATGGCTCTGTAATCTCTTTCCTTCTTTTTTTTTCATTACTTATGGAATGTAACCTCCAGGAGTACATATCTTAAAGTCACTGTATGTGTGATCATACCTTAATATTAATCTTACATTTGATTAATGGTTTTGCTGGGCTTAGAATATTTTGATGAGCATGTTTCTTTAAAATTTAAATGGCATTTTATTCTAGGTTCCTCCATTTTATTCTAGGTTCAGAAGTTACTCTTGACCATTCTAATGTCATTATCATTTTAATACTCTTACATATATTTTATTGATTATGCTATTACAGTTTTCCTAATTTTCTCCCCTTCATCCTCACTCTGTCCTGCACCCCCCTTCTCTTCAGCATTCCCCCACATAGTGCATGTCCATGGGTTGTGCATGTAAGTTCTTTGTCTTCTGTTTCCTTTGCCATTCTTAACCTCTCCCCGTCTGTTTATACCTACCAGTTATGCTTCTTATTCCTTGCACCTTCCTCCCCATTCTTCCCCTCCCCCTCCGCACTGAAAACCCTCCATGTGATCTTCATTTCTCCGATTCTGTTCTTGTTCTAGTTGTTTGCTAATTTTTGTTTTTGTTTTTTAGGTTCAGTTTTTGATAGTTATGAGTTTTTTGTCATTTTACCATTCATAGCTTTTATCTTCTTCTATTTCTTAGATAAATCCCTTTAACATTTCATATAAGGGCTTGGTGATGATGAACTCCTTTAACTTTACCATACCTGGGAAGCATTTTAATGCTCTTTATGTGAATTCTAATTTTCTCCTGAAATTATGAGAATATTTTTATGTTTGAAAACTTTATAATATTATTACATTATATTTGAGTATATATCTTATTTTTCATACTACATTGAGCCTTTTAAAAATATAGACACATGAGTCCTCTTTTCTGATATTTTTTTCTATTAATGTTTTTTTCATTTCTTTCTGTCCTCTTTTCTTGCCCTATGTTTCTACAGTTCCTAGTACATGAATCTGGTACCTCTTGAATGGGATCGCTATTGCACTAATAACTTTTCTAATATTGCCCATCTCCACTTTTTTGTATTTATTAATTCATTTATTTGTTCTACTTCCATTTATACCTCCCATGCTCTCGCCCACCTCCATGCACTGCCCCCTCCCACAATTAACACACTGTTCTTCATGTCCATGAGTTTCTTTTCTTTTTTCTTGATCCCTCTATCTCCCCAAACCCCCACCCCCAGCTTTTCTTATATATTAGTTCCTCAGCTTAATTATATTTTCTACACATACAGTCATGTCCTTTGGGGAAAAAAAGACAGCTTTACTTCTTTTCCAAATGGGTACTTTTTATTTTCTGGCCTTACTTCAATGTGTGAAATATGCAGCGTAATGTTAAATAGAAGTCATGAGAATGACATCCTTGAACTTTTTCTAAAAGGAAGAATGTACTCAATATTTTCCCAAGTATGATGGTATTTATAGTGCTTCATAGATGCCTTTATCACATACACAAAAATCTCTTCTGTCTGAATCTGCTGTAGTTGGACTCGAGTGATTTTCCTGTGTCTATTGGGATGATTCTATTTCTTTTACTTTTTATATAAAGTAATATATACATTGATTATTTATGAAAGTGCTCTCAGATTATTATCTATAAAGGTTATACATTATAGTTAGGGAGTTCTAAATTATCCAGTTTTTTAATTCCACTAATTTTATACAGTAAAGATAAATATATTTTGAATGTCACTCAGACTTTCTCAATGTTAATCAAAGGAATTGTCAAGAAACCAAAAGCAATTTTATGATTGCTCTTTAAGTCTCAGTCTGGATACAGAAGAAGTGTACATTATGCTTGTGCATACTTGTGCATATGAATTGCATACTTCTTTTCAAGTATAAAAATATATACCTCAATAAGATCTTAAATTTAAGAGAATAAACATTTAATTTTTATAAGATCAATGCAATGCATTATTTAAAGAAATAAGTAAGATGAACTATATGAAATAGTAGTATTTTCCTCTATTTAATGATTTTTAAAAAGCCTGTTGTGATTACATAGTTGCTTTAGGCCTCAGTAAGTAGGTACAGTATTGCAATTCAGTTCTATGATGTAGTTCTGACCTTTTATGAACTTTAGTTATTAAATGTTTTTACTGTAGAAAATGTAATCTCAATTATTGAACCTCTAGCTAATAGGCATAATGATCCTCCCCAAAATTAACTTTTACCCAACATTTATATCAGAAGACTAAAGAATAAAATGAGCACACAGGCATAACTGCCTTCTCTTGTTTAAATATTCACATGCATGAACTGGATATGAATTTGGCAGAATACCAACTAAATGCATCTTCTAAATGTTTCAGTGGCAATGAGGAAAATTCAGTAAGCATCTCTTTGAAATACATGAATTAGAAAACAGAAACAAGTTGTACATTTCAGGTCCAATAAATGCTTTGAAAAATAAACCTGAATATTTCTGGTAAAAAAAGATTTTATTTATTTATTTTTAGAGAGGGCAAGAGAGGAAGAAAGAGAGGGAGAGAAACTTCAGTATGTGGTTGCCTCTGGAAAAGTCCCCTTCTAGACACCTGGCCTGCAACCCAGGCATGTGCCCTGACTGTGAATCAAACCTGTGACCCTTTGGTTCACAGTTCAGTGCTCAATGCACTGAGCCACACCATCCAGTGCTGGTAAAATATTTTTATGTTAACTTATTTTACATGATAGCTATAGATTTGGATACATATACACAACTGGACTTCTTTCTCTGAGCTGACTATTGAGAAGTTGAGCAAAGTGATTTTAACTTCTCTTTAGAGAAGTTAAAATAACCCTCTTTTATAAAAGAAAATAAGAAATAATCACTGTGTATATTATAAGAAATAAAATATATAATTCATTTTTAAACATTAATGTTAAAGTATATTAGCCTTTCGAATAGACATGTAAATTCAAAGCACCTGTTTTATTTATTTATTTTGTAAGTTAGTTAGTTAGTTTTCAAGTACAGTTTTCTGTTTATTTCTCCTATCCCAGCCCACCCTGCCCCTTGCTCCCCACCTCCCTCCCATTTCCTCCCCCCCAGTCCTCATCCCTGTGTCCCTCATACTTGCTCCTCCAAATCCCTCCTCTTTTCCCCCTTAAATTCCCTTCCCTCTCCCCTCTGGTCACTGTCCCCCTGTTCTCTATTTCAGTGTCTTTGTTTTTATTCTGCTTGCTTGTTTGTTTTGTTGTATAGCTTCCTGTTAAAGGTGAGATCATATGGTATTTGTCTTTCAACACCTGGCCTATTTCACTTATCAGAATGCTTTCCAGTTCCATCCATGTTGTTGCAAAGGGTAGTACCTCCTTCTTTCTCTCTGCTGCATAGAATTCCATTGTGTATATGTACCACACTTTTTTGATCCATTCATTTACTGATGGGCACCTAGGTTGCTTCCAACTCTTGGCTATTGTAAATTGTGCTGCTATGAACATCGTGGTGCATAGGTTCTTTGAAATTGAAGCACCTGTTTTAGAATAAGTTAATATAGGCTTAAATTCTGCCTCTATTACTAGATGTGTGACTTTGGGCAAATTACTTAAACCCCAGTTGCCCAATTTCTCCACATAGTGGATAATCAGAATTCTGATCACATGGAAATAAATTAAAGAATAATCTGAGTATAATATGTATTTTCTTGAAAATCCTGAGGATGGTCAAAATATTTTCTGTTCTAAAAGTAAGTACTTTGAACAGCTTTATATGAGAATATCATAACAGTATTTTAAACTTTCACAAAATCTTTATTAGCAACAGATGTTTTACTATTGACTTACAGACTAGCCTGGCTACATAGGTCACTGAGATGAGAAGTTTTGGGAATCAGTGTTTACACTGATCATGTTTACATGTTATCATATTGATAACATGATTGTATGTTATCAATACAGCATTCTAATAATGCTTAAAAAGTGACAAAGTATTTAGTATATGCATTTTTACCTTTTTTAAACCACTTTAATAGACATGTTAGAAAAGCTGTCCCTTCTTTAACATAGAGTTCTCTTGCTTTACATAGACCTGCATTTCTGATTTAAAGAAATTTTAACAATTCTTTCAGGATATATTTACTGCTGTTGAATTTCCTCAGATTTGTTGTTGTTGTTGTTTGTCCTAGAAACTTTTTGTTCTTTCTTTACATTTAATAAATAATTTCATTAGTTATATTTTTCTATGTATATATTTCTTCTCTTTTAATCCCACTCTCTTCTTGCTTGCTTGCTTCCGACAGCACATCTGATGTAAGTCTCATCTCTATTCCTCTATAGAAACTGGCTCTTACTGGGTCGTTTAAGCTTTTTCCATTTGCCTTTGGTTTTTGAAAATTTTAATTGATATGCCTCAGATGATTTTATAATTGTTATTAATTATTATTATTTGCTTAATTCCTTCACCTTTTTTGCCCTGCCCCCTAATCTCACTCCGTTTGACAGCTATCAGTCTGCTGTCAGTATCTATAACTCTGTTTTTATTTTGTTTGCTCATTTATTTTGTTCATCAGATTCCAGTATAAGTGAACTCACACAGTACTTATTCTTTGTATTTTACTGTTTGTCTTGTTTGGTACTCTCCAAAATTCCTGGATCTGTGATTTGGTATTTTGTTGGGGGACTCCGCCTGCAGGGCCCCTCTGCCCACTGGCAACCAGGGATGAGAATAAGTCTACCCAGACATGATCTGCTTGGGGAGGAGAGGTGGCCAAACTCTCAAAGGAGAAGGGCCAGGAGCCTTTTCCTCAATGTACTTTTATTGGGTTCATTTGCATAGGAATACAGGGTATATATGTACAGCTCACCAATCATTGTCAGGCAGTCAGGATAAAACAATAGGTAACATTCAAAGAACTATGAGGACTTATTCTGAGTCAGGGTCAGATAGCTAAAGGGCCATAAAACTTTGGGGAAGCAAACTCATTTCATGCTTGGACCCTTGTCTTTTAAATTTAGGGTATTAGCAAAGCAGTTTTCACAGGATTTTATATATTCTTTCTTAGGCCTGATCACCCCAGGGAACCTGCCCTTTCCAGAACAAGGTCGCACCCACCTCTGCCATTGTTTCAGGCTTAAGTTAGGCAGGGGAAGTAAGGCAGCCAAGAGATTAGGAGACTTCTAGAAAACAGAATGAAGATTCAGGCTTTGTCCAAGTTGAAGGGTGAGGGGCCATCACCAACTTTTTGTATAGCTCCCCAACTCCTTCCTTGAGGTCCTCTTTATGACTGTACCTATCTTAGGTAATTCCTCCCTTGAAGAATCTTATCCATCATTGGCTAACCAGTCATCCACTCTGGGCCAAGCAGGGTGAAGTAAAGGGAGTAGAGGCAGGGCCCCTGCCAGGAAGATAAGCTTTGTCTCCTTAGTCTCTTGGGGTCCCAAGTTCACTCACTCAGCCTTAGCCATGGGGGTTACAGCTTCTGAAACCAGGCAGGGCAGTTCCCCACAGTATGTGTCATTAATTTGGAAATTTTTCAAACATTATTACTTCAAATAGTTTTATTATCCTTCTTTCTTTTCCACTGGTATTCCCCTTGCTCCTGCATTATAACTTTTGAAATTGTCCCTCAAATCTTAAATGTTCCATTATCGTTTTTGCTTTTTTGCCCCACTTTGTATTTCAGTTTGGAGTGTTTATATTAACATAGTTCATGCTCACTGATTCTTTCCTCAGCCATATCCTCACTGCTGAAGAGCTCATCAAGGACATTTTCATTTATGTTATAGCATTTTGTTAATATGTATAGTATTTTCTGTTGACACTTTCTCAGAGTTTCCCTTTTCCAATTACATTAACTTCTATTTTCTCATGTGATTAATTTTTTCCATGAGAGCCATTAATGGGGTAATCACAGTTATTTTAAACACCTTGCCTAGTAATTCCAAAATTTATGTCATATCTATTTCTCATTCTGATGCTCACTTTGCCTCTTCACACTGATTTTCTTGACTTTTAATGTGTTGAGATATTTTTGTTGAATGATGGACATGATAGATCTGGTAATAGCAAATGAAGTAAGAGTGTTTTAGTGTGAAGTTTCATGTTAATCAGCCTAGGAAATGATTAGCAATTACTATGTACTGTAGTTGCAGGTGCCACAGGCTTTGAATTCCTTTGGTGTCTCATCTTTACTTCATGTTTCAGTAGATTTTTCATTTTGTACCTGTTCAGCTATAGCCCAATTAGTATGGTAGCAAGGTATGCAGAGGTGAAAAACAGTTGTATTAGCTTATTGTTAAGTCTCAAGCTCTAGTTGCCATCCACGGCAAAGCTGTCACCTTCATATGGATTTCTAACCTCTACCAATGCTTTGGGTGAAACAGGAAGGCTAGTGGGGGGCTATAATTAGGTAAACAGCTCCTTTATCATATTAAAATGAGTAGTGGTCCCAACATTATAATACCAACATACGTGAGAAATTTAGAACTGAGCCACCTAATCTATGCTTATTGGGAGAATCTCATACACAATATCCATAAAGATTGGGCATGGATCTTACATTGATTACATTTAGAAAAGGGCATCTTGCAGTTTCAAAGTCAAATGATACACTTTTTTTTTTAAGTGTGTATTTGCCAGGAACACTGATTTCAAAAGTATTTGTTTATGCCCACTCACAATCTGTCTGGCTGATTGATTCTAACTGTAAACTATGTTACATAAAAGCCTAATCTTCCTGCATAATATTGCCAGTTAGAAATAGGGCTGAATGAGTTCAGAGAAAAGCATTTAGGCGTCCCATGCATGGGAGGATGTGGTATAATGGTAAGATTCATTAGACTAGAAATAAAAAGCTGCCCCCAGGTTCCCGAAGTCTCATCTCCATTCATCTTGCTGTGGAAGAAGCCCAGCATTGTCTTCATCAAGTCCAGAAGAAGGGCCAGGATCCAGAAATTCTGTGCCATCAGTTCCGTCCATGCCAAAGCTTAGTCCCTTTCAGTCTCTCTTCATCTGGCTAGCTTAGTCCCTGACTCCCTTAGTTCCTAGCCAGCACCACATTGCCACACTCAGGCCCATGCTTAGGCCTGCTCTTGAAGCCACATTTGTGCATGCATGGCTGCCAGGTTGCATGATTAGTATGGAGAAAGAATGCCTGAACAAACAGGTGAATGAATGCATGCTACAAAGAGAAGCATTCGTTAATCTTTGGTTATATTACCCAGGACTTCGGAAAGACCAGGCGCTCCTTCAGACTAATCAGTCTCTTTCTCAGTTCTTCACAGGCTTGTGCTGTACTCTTTTCCTAACCAAGCTGACCTTTTCCCCAGATTTGATACATCCCCTTAATAGTTGCCATCTTGGCTCCTGTGTACACCGCGTAGTAGAAGACCTCCCCTCTGCACCATCTTGGCTTCTACTGGGCATGCTCCCAGCAGAGGAATTTCTACCATTTTCCCCTCTGAGGGTCCTATACCAGACCGACTGTTCTTCTGGGAGGTTATTCCTGTCCACTTTTGGGATTAAGTCTCAAGGCTGGAGGATGTGGTGGTCCCCTGGAGAGCCAGTAAATGCTGTGGTATCCTAGTGAATAAGAATGTCTGATCTTAGTATCTGACTCAGCTCCCTAGTTTATGAGGCTTACATCTAATTGCATTTGCTTCCTCTCTTTATTTATAACTAACTAGCTACCTATGCTAACAATATCACAAACATTATAGTCATCTTTGCTTTCTACCATGTACTATACAAAACCATATTAAGACAAAACCCATTTTTTACCTAAAAAAATATCCTAATTTTTTCTCTTTAAATCTCCGAAGTTTATAAGGAACAATTAAATCTCAACACCAAAAAAATAAAAATAAAAAATCTAATTTAAAAGTGTGCAAAGGACCTGAATAGACACTTTTCCACAGAGGACATACAGATGTCCAATAGACATAAAAAGATACACAGTGTCATTAATCATCAGAGAACTGAAATTTAAAACCACGATGAGATATCAACTCACATCTGTTTGAATGGCTATCCTAAATGAATCAACAAACAACAAGTGCTGGCAAACGTGTGGATAAAGGGGAACCCTTGTGCACTGTTGGTGGGAATGCAAATTGTTGTAGCCACTGTAGAAAGCAGTATGAAGATACCTGAAACAATTAAAAATGAAACTGCTGTATGAACCAGCAATTCTAATTTTGGGAATTTATACAAAGAAACCCAGAACACTAATTTGAAAGAATATATGAGTTTATGAGGTCTGTCCGGAAAAAGTCCAGCCATTGCTAGTATAACGAGGACAGTTTGCACATCAATGCAAACTGGCAGCCAAGGAGAGTGGACTGGAATGTGCATGCATGAAACAATGATGGCCTCAGTGAATCAGTCAGTGGGGGTGGTAGATTCTGTTAAGTGAGCGTGTTTACTGTGTGGCTGTCATATTCAAAATGACTGAGTGAGTAGAGCAATGCATCTACATCAAATTTTGCATTATGCTCAAACATTCCTCCATGGAAACTATTCTGATGATCTAGAAGCTTCAGCTATGGGCACCTGTTGATTGGCAGCTTCATCACAACAACATACCCACTCATGACTCCCACCTCATACAGTTTTTTGATGAAACATCAAAACACCCAGGTGACTCAGCCCCCCTACAGCCCAGATCTTGTGCCCAGTGAATCCTGGCTTTTCTCAAAATCCAAATCGCCTTGGGAAGGTAAGTGTTTTAGACCATCTGTGAGATTCAGAAAAAGATGATGAGACAGCTGATGGTGACTGGGAGAACTGTGTGAGGTCCCATTGTGCATACTTTGAAGGGGACTGAAATGTCATTGTCCTATATGTACAATGTTTCTTGTATCTTGTATATTCTTCAATACATGTCTCTATATTTTATATTTATGTGGCTGGGTACTTTACCCTTATGTATACACCCTTATGTTCATTGCAGCATTATTTATAGCCAGATATTGAAGCAGCCTAAGTGTTCATTAGCAGATGAGTCCATAAAACAACCATGGTATATTCACACAGCAGAATGCTACTCAGCCATAAAAAAAGAAGAAAATTTTACTTTTTCTGATAGCATGGATGTCCTGGAGAATGACCTGGAGTGCATCATGCTAAGTTAAATAAGCCATTGAGAGAAAGACAAGTAGCATATGATTTCACATATTTATGGAATCTAATGAACAACTGAACTAACACACAAAATAGGGACAGACTCGTGGGAAGAGAGCAGGCTGACGGCTCTGGGGAGTGTTGAGAAGTGAAGGGATTGAGAAAGGAAAAAAAAGGTGAAAGAACTCATGGACACAGACAACAGTATGGTGATTATGGGGGGAGGGGTGGATGGAGGTAGAAGAGGGTATAGTGGAGATAAATGTTGATGGAAAGAATGAAAAATTTAGAAATACCAACAAAAATGTGTGCATGCAAAAATATCTAATTATTTGCATTTTCTCTCCTAATGTTAACCAAACTTATAAATTGCTTATACTTGAAGATGTAGCTGGTTTGAACCTTGGAACCTAATGCCATTAAATCATCATTAAACTTAGTTATAATTCCCAAATTAATAGGCTTACAAGTCTTAACAAATTTCAGAATTACTCTTACAATGGTACTTTCCTTAGTGCTCAATCTTAAATAAGTTTTTTGGAAGCTAGATGGAAGTAAAGGAGAAAAAATAGTTTCCTATACCATGTTCAAGATACATTATGACTGCTCATCATTTAAAACCACTTATTTGCTCCGGGCTATCACCAACATCCAGAAAAATAATTGTTTCTGTACATCATTTGTAGATGTTAGTATATTGGCTTAGGCATATGCTTAGGTTTTAAAGTGGAGCATTACCACATTATCCTATTATTTTACCTGTTCATGACTACTCATGTTTTCTTATGAAATAGTATCAAGGAGAGATACCTGGATAATAGGAACCTAATTGAAAAACCAGTCAAGATTTTCAGACATTTCACCAGAAAAGATGCCTAATCTTATGACCTTTGATATTTACTTTGTATTCTTTAATCTTGCTAAACTTATTTTGTATTAATTCCAAAAACTTTTCTTTTCCTAAATTTCTTTGAGAATTTCTCTCTATATAGTTATATCATCTTTGAATAGAGATAGTTTTATTTCTTTCCTTTCAATATGTATGTATGTATGTCTATTTTGCTGAACTTGTTGGGGCATCTGGTATACTAGTATAACAAACAGTAAATGGCAATGAATAAAGTACATCATTGCCTTGATCCCAACTTAAAGGGTGAGCATTAACTCATTCGCCACTAAGTATGAAGTTGTCTATAGATACGTTATTGATATCCTTTAATGGGTTAACAGATGCTCAGAGCACTGAGAACTACTTTAGTTATATCTCACAAATGCAATACTATATTTTGATTCTAAATCAGTTTCACACATTTTGTTTAATTTCCTTTCAGACTTTCTTTTTGATACATGTTATTTAGCAGAGTGTTTGTTTAATGTCCAAATATTTATGTATTTTTCAGGTATCTTCCTGTAACTGATTGCTAGTCTATTCCCTATGGTCCCAGAAATACTTTTTGGACTCATTATTTTAAACTTGTTAGATATGTTTTATGGTCCATGATATGTTCTATTTTGTTGAATGTCCCAGGTACACTTGATAAAAATGTGTAATCAACTGTTCTTCAGTGGCCTATTCTATAAAAGTCAATTTATGGAACTGCCTTATTACCCAGCAACTACATTTCTGGGAATTTATCTGAAGACACCCAAAACACTAATTCAAGAGAATAAAAGTACCCCTCTGTTCATTGCAGTCTTATTTACAATAGCCAAGATTTGGAAGGAGCTCAAGAGTCCTTCAGTAAATGATTGGATAAAATAATTATGATACATTTGCACAATGGAATACAATTGTGCAATTTTACAATTGCACAATTCTTCTTTAATGAAGAAGAAAATATTACATTTTGTGACATCATGGAAAGACCTAGAAAACATGCTAAGTGAAATAAGCCAGTCAGAGAAAGACAAATGCCATATGATTTCACTCAAATGTCAAATCTAATGAACAAACTGAACTAACAAGCAAAATGGAGATAAACTCACAAATAGAGAGCAGGCTGTGTACAGGGTGGGGGTGTGTGAGAAGTAGAGGGATTGAGCAAAAAGAAAAAGACTGCATGGACAAGGACAACAGTGTGGTGATTTGGGGGTGAGGGTGTGGGTGGAGGTGGAAGACGGTATAAGGAAGATAAATGGTATGAAAAATATAATAAAAATATACTCTTTTAAAAAATGAATAATATGTTACATTGGTAAATAGTATTATTTAGGACTTCTATATTTTTAATGATTTTCTGTTCAGCCATTTACTAAGAATGTAAGAAAATTTAACTTAATTTGTTGATTTTATCTATTTATTTTTTCTTCATGTTCTGTTTTTTCCCTTGTATTTTGAAGGTATTTTAGATACATTAACATTTAGATTATTGTAAGTTCTTGCAAATTGACTATTTTATCATTAAGTAATACTTCCTTATTCCTGCAAATATTCATTGTTTTGAAATCTTTATTGTCCTGTATTAATAGGTTAGCTTTCTCCCTTTGGTTCCTTTTATCCTGTGTGCTTATGTTTAAAATTGGGTATATTATAGATATTATATAATTGCTATGTTTAACATTAACTTATTATCTTGGCATTAAGATATTTTAGTGGCTTCCCCAGGACTTAAAATAATAAATTTTTAATTAATCAACATTAACATTCAAACAATATTATGATACTGGACTTACAGTATAAGGAACTTAACTTTTTCCTCAAATCCTTTCTGCTGTATATGTTGTGCATTTTAATTTTACATATGTTTTAAAAATATGTTACTACTCTTTTGACTATAAATATGATGTTATATTTTGGAGCAATTAAAATTAAGAAAACTAAAGTTTGTTTCTAGTGTCCTAATTTCATGAAAATGCACTATTCTGCTTGATATCATATTTATCCTATCTGAAAAATCACAATTAATATTTCTTTTTTAAAATATATTTTATTGATTATGCCATTACAGTTGTTCTATTCCCCCCTTCATTCCCCTCGACCCTGCACACTCCTCCCCCACCATTTCCCCCTTTAGTATATGACCATGTGACTCAAGTTCTTTAGATTCTATATTTCCCCTACTATTCTTGCCCTCCCCCCTATCTATTTTCTACCTACCATCTATGCTACTTATTTTCTGTACCTTCTCCCCCCTTCTCCTCCTCCCACTCCCCTGTTGCTAACCCTCCATGTGATCTTCATTTCTATGGTTCTGCTCCTGATCTAGCTGTCCTCTTAGTTTGCTTTGTTTTAGGTGTGGTTGTTAATAACTGTGTTTGCTGTCCTTTCACTGTTCATCTTTTTTATCTTCTTTTTCTTAGGTAAGTCCCTTTAACATTTCATATAATAAGGGCTTGGTGATGATGAACTCCTTGAATTTGATGTTATCTGAGAAGCACTTTATCTGCCCTTCCATTCTAAATGAAAGCTTTGCTGGGTAGAGCAATCTTGGATGTAGGTCTTTGGCTTATAGTGTAGTTCAGTTGGTAATAAGTTCTGTATGTTGTCTTCTATAACAAAAATTCTATTTTTCCTTTATTTTTAAAGATATATCACTGATTTTAGAATGCTTTGTTGACAGATATTTTATACCAGCACTTGAAACCTGTCAATCCATTTTCTTTGCTTGTAGATAATTTCTGGCAAGAAGAAGGCTGTGATTATTTATTTCATTTCCTTGTAGAAAATGCATGTCTTTTTATCTGTCTGTCTTCAAGATTTCCTTTGTCTATTGTTTCCTTAGAAGAATGTGCATGTGTGTGTTTGTCGTGGTGGATGCACTCTAAGTTCTTTCTTCTGTGGTTTATTGATGGTCATTAATTTCGAACAATTTTTGACCACAATTTTCTTAATGTATATTAGAATGTTAGACGTTATTTCACAGCTCTTGAATTCTCATGGCTTTTTATTCTTATATTTTGGTTTGGAAAAAATAAACAATATTTCTCTCCCAAAGTTTATTAATCTTTTTTTATATCCTGGTACATTCTATCTATTCCATGAAACTAAAATTCCTTCTTCCTATCCTCTCTCTCTCTCTACCTAGAGTTTATATTATAGTTTCCTTTTCTAGGCTGAAATTGCTTATCTTATCTTACATATTGACCACCTTTTCTGCTAGAGCTTTAACATAATAATCAATTTTAAATTCTCCGTTATATCTCAGTCTGTGTCTTCTGATCACTGTATCCTTTGGCGTGTTTTCATTCCTTGATCTTTTGCATACATTGTATTTTGTTTTTTAGGAAGGAAAGCTTGTATAGGATAATAAAAACTGAAGAAAATATTTGTGCTTTGAAGTGAACATCATTTCATATATTCATATATTCCTTCTAGACTTTTCATGTCAGGTTTTAGATCGATTTATTCAGCAGTAAATGTGGGTTGTTCAGATATTATTGTTATTGAAGTTACCCTTATGCTCACAGGGTTCAAATTATGTCAGTGATACCATGTGATTAGAGTGAGAATTTATTTGTCAGAGTTTTCTTCCAGTACTGTTCCACAATCAGCTCTAGGTTTCTCCTTTCTGCTGTGTCCAGAGAGGTTCTCCAGGAATATTTCACTCTTATTAAATCTCAGTTACATGCAGCCACTCTGCTCCCTGAGTGTTGAGCGTGAGTCCTTCTGCTGGCCCTGATCCTCCTGTAGCTGTTGTTTAGGGTGCAGCCTGCATTTCTGCCCATTTCCGAGGTGTAGGAATTTTGTGTCAGGTTCCTCCCATCATTAGCATGACAAATTTTTGCTTTTCCCATATAATTTCAGGCTTTTTTCTCTCTGTAATAAGTAGTTAAGGAGTTATATCATATGTTTCCTGACATAGCTGTGGTTGTTCTTCCCTTGGCCTTTACTGCAGGGATGCTTTCTCAAGGTTTTCTTGATATATATATTTTTGATGCACTCTGAAGTTCACAGAGAAGAACATGCAAATGGTGCATGTACATCCTCCATGCTAGACCAGTTCTTTTACAATGTCCACTTCACTAACAATTCTCATCAGTGTCAAGCTGCTTCTTCCCAGATAACCATGTCCTTTCTCTCCTTCAAGGTTTGCACTGAGTTCATAGATTTCAGTTTGCATCGATTTCAGGTTTGTTTTAGCCCTGCAAATTCAGGTCTCTGATGGGTTCAAGAAGAGTAATAAATCTTGCACTTTGTCCACCTATTTTGTTCATTTCTGTAAAGGTGGAAATAATGCTCTTTCCAATTTTATTTACCTCAAGCAGAAATAGAAGTTAGTTGCTTGCCTGTATTTCTAAAAGATACTTTTTTGAATGTAGAGTTCCACATTGACAGATTTTTGGGGTTTTGTTCTTACATTATTTTTTGTAAGATGTGATGTTATCATTTTTGTAAGGCATGATGTTATCATTTGTCTCACATAGTTCCTGACAAAAATTCTGCAGTAAGTCTTTAAATTGCTCCTGTGTAGGCAGGTAGTAAACCTTTTTTCTCTTGCTGCTTTTCTCTTCAGCAGTTGTAGTAGAAAACTTAATTATGCAGTCTTGTTATTCCTGAGGCTAATTATAGTTTTTTAAATTTGTAAGGCTGTACATTTGTAATTTTCATCTAATAAAAAAGTCATTATAATTTAAAATATTTTTGTCTGTCTATATCTGGAACTGTGATTACATGTATATTAGATTCCTTAATATTTTGCACACATTAAAACTGCTGTTTTTTTCTGTTACTTTTCTGGATGTCCTTAATTTTTAGAAGTTTTCATGGCTTTGTCTTTGAATTTGCTGATCTTATGCTCCATAGTATCTAATCTCCTATTAATATAATTTAGTGAAATTTTTATTTCAGACATTTTATTTTTATCTCTAGCTGTTAGATTTGTATACATGTGTGTATGTCTTTTATTTCCATCCTAATTATGTTTATGCTTTTCTTTACACTTGTGTACATACTGAGTATCTTAGCACTGTACAGTTTTATATTCTATACATTGAATCTGTCATATCTGCCATGCTTTAATTTGCTTCTGTTGGCTTATTTTTCCTAGTTATTAGTTAAATGTTTCTATATCTTTGCATATATGATAATATTCATTGCATGCCAGATTTTTCAAATTTACATTGTTGAATATTGATATTTTTTACTTTATTAAACAGCCTTACTCTTTTTTTTTCTGGTAGGCAGTTGAGTGACTTATGAATCAGTTTAATCATTTTGAAGTTTGTTATGATTTAATAGGGCACATATAGAGTAACCTTAAACCTAAGACTAGTTTAGCCCCACTCCTAAGGTGTAACCCCTCCGGCATATTCGTTAAGGTATTTAACAATGAATTCAATTAGGGTTTCTCTGCACTTTTAGCATCTGCACTTTTACTTGACTCCCAACTCCATGTGATTTCTGAGAACTGACTTTCACATTATAAATAGGAAGTTGGTATTTCACTAAAGATGCAATAAGAGCTATATTCATTTTTGTGAACATATTTCTGTTCATTGACCCCTCCTCTGTGAAACTCTTTCTTTTAAACAGCAAGCTGACTTGTCCAAACAAAGTACAGTTTATATATTTTTGACTCAGATCATTGGGCTCTGTTGGACAACTTCCTTTCTTTTTCATAGTCTGGAAAGTGAACCCAAAGAGAAAGCCAGGACTTGCAGATGACTGCAGAGCTTATTTTATTTGTTTCTCTTCTTTTTCAGTACCACAGAACCTTACTGATTGTTTCATGATTGCCTGTATTGTAATATATATGTAATAAAAACTATATATACACACACACACACACACACACACGTGACATTTCTCTTTCACCACCAAGCTTGTCGTTAAGCAAAACACTAGAGTATTTTTGTACTTATATTTGGTTATTTACAATGAGAGACTAGACGTCAAATTAAGATGGGTTTTGAAATACTAAAAATCTAAAAATCATGGGTGACCACTACAATGTCAACATCTATTTACTTTGTATCAGGCAATGTATACACTGATAAGATATTCTGCTATTAGTATTTTTAGGTGCCTGCACTCAAGTGGGGGATTAAAAATTACTTACTTTTATTACTGTTATATCACTACTATTTCTAATCCTTCTGCTGCTGCTCTTGCTTCTAGAGAAACACTAATATTTATAGATGTGTAACCAGTACAATCTTTAGTTGATGATTACTTTAAGAAATTATTTTTTTTATCATTTTTCAAGTGTATAATTATTTCTTCTGTTAAGCTTCATCCACACCCTTTCTATGACTAACATATTTTTTACTCAAAAGTAGGAAAGATGGTGTCTATTGAGATAATCTTTGAGATTAAAAAAGTGTAGAACCTGCCCTGGCTGGTGTGACTCAGAGAATTAAGGGCCTGCTTATGAACCAAAGGGTCATTGCTTCAATTCCCAGTCAGGGCACATGCCTGGGTTGTGGGCCAGGTTCCCGGTACTCCCACCGGTGGTGTGTGTGAGGCAACCACACGTTGATGTTTCTCTCCCTCTCTCTCTTCCTCCCTTCCTCTTTCTAAAAATATATATAAATAAATATTTTTAAAAAGTATACAATCTAGTATTCTGTTCAAAGATATAAGAAGCCCATATGTTAAAAATAAATTTAAATTGTATAGATTTGTTATACTTAAGATGCTTTGAAAATATGGATTATAAAATCTCCTATGGAATCTTGTAGTTCTAGAAATTGTTTTTATTGTATTACCAGCTGGCTGCATTCTACCTGGTTTAATATTGCCCTCTTTATTTTAAAAGTTTTTAAGTTTATAATTCATGATGCTATTAGAAAGCATGACATTTCCATGTGTAAGAAATTAAGACCAAGTTATATAACCTTAAAGAATATCAACATTGTAATGGTCTAAAGAAAATTTATTGTATATTTTCCTTTTATATTTCTTTTGTACATACTCTTTGTCCTATCCTATGTACCAATGTAGGCTCCATGAACACAGAGGTCTGCTTCTTTTGATTTGACGTATCACAACAATCTAGAAAAATATCTTTTCTTACAACAGGTGCTTTTTGCCTTTTATTTCTCTTCTAATTGTGTCCATGCTTTTCTTTACATTTGTGCACATATTGAATATTTTATTGTGTTATTGTAGTGGTGATGGTGGAAGTTTTATTTTATTTGGTTTGCTTTTATTCAATTCTGAATTATATTTTGTCTCATAATATATAGCAGAATCAAATATTATCACTTTAATTAATAAATGTCATTATTTGAGAAGATATATAAAAAAGTCATTTTTTTAGGTTTGGGGCAAATAAACAACGATCATCTATATAAGAACCTTTTATTTCTTATGAAATAGGTATCGACTAGAAAACCTTTACAAATACTACTACTAATAATAATAATGATGATGATGATGAAGAGGAGGTGGAGGATCATATTGCAGTGTTTTGGGCAACCACCTGTTTAGTTCTAGAATGGGATTTCCTAGGAACTTGGACAGGAAACCAGTGGCAAATCCTTTTCCTCCCATACCCTGTCCTTTAAATTTGTACAATCTAGATAATGACAATGAATCTTAGGCAAAGTAGCTGAGGAAACTTTATAATTGTGAATGCTAAATAATATATTTTAAAGTGAGGTTTAGTTGGGGTTTATTCAAATTTTCATCTTGTAGAAACAGTCATAGACTGCTTTGCTTTTTTCCAACTAGAAAAGTCTACCTGTGTAAATAGCACATTAAGAAAATAATATATAAACTCCAAATGGTAAAATTACAATTCATATATGCAAAAATTTAGTTCAGAAGAATAAACAGTTGGATTTCTTTATTATATAAGGCTAGCCAAGGGCATGCAAGCTGGACCAATTCTCCAGGTCATACAGACAATGAGTTTTGGATATAAACTTGTGTGTGGATTGCCACTGCTTGAAACTACAAGTGTGGCTTGTCAGCTGCCCTTTTTGATTCAAAGCAGCCCTTTTTGATCTAATTTTCAACCTTTAAAAAAAATCAAGTGCCTATACTTGTATATAAGGATTTATATGACTATGTATTTATGGTTCAAGACAGGACATTCACACCAGATGGCTATTGTGTTGGCTATTGTCATTATTTATTTGACAATTGAAGGGAAAAGAGGTCAGTGCCTCTGACCGAATACTCAGGTACCACACGCTAAAATTTCTTGTGGCACACCTGCATGCCATGGCACACCAGCTGGAAATCGCTGATTCGAAACATAATTTTCAAATGTTATCATTTTTCTCGGCTATAACAATTTTTTAAGAAATGCTGGAGACATGGAATCCTCTCCTTGTGATGAACTTGTTTCTTACTAAAAATATATAATGATAGCTAATTGCCAAGCAGATGAAATTCAATGATGTATATTTTAGTTTATACCCAGATCATAATTCTTGGCCTGTGTTGTATCTTTTAATTCTGGGAATTTTGTGAATCAACAAAATAAGTGGATTTAAGACATGGTCAACCCTTCTTATCTTTTCCTGGTATCAGATCAGGAAAGTCTATAATTTGGAAATATTAGATATTTTTAATGATAAAGAAAGGGAGGGAGGGAGAGAGGAAGGAAGGAAGAAGGAATGAGGACTGGAGATATGGCTTCATAAGACTTCACATTAAAGTGAATTATTCATAAGTACTTCATACTGTACTACATAATACAAAAAAAAGAAACCATATAGTATTTCTGACTTAACAATATAAAATTAGATTTTACTCCAAACAAGGAGAAGTGATTGCCTCTCTGGTGCTGACACACCTAAGTTTTTCACAATGGAATTTTTCTCATGCTGTTAATATGTTTCCAATTTTGTGTCACCAAGAAATATGTAATAAAATACATTTTCCAAAGGGAGAGGAAAGAAGGTATGGAATGTTCAAGTGAAACAAAAGGAGGTACAGTTTTAAATACATTTATTTAGAAACAATGATGATTTACCAATTTTGAAAGTGTCTTTGAAGGTATAATTTAAACCTTACAAGAAGTGAGTGCTCAGCCAACCAAAAAATAATACTCTGAGCTTCATTACATGGTCCTGGACAAGGGAAGATTATTTCTCCTATGCATGGAAACCATGAATTCCCTAGGCTATTTATCAACAAAGCATAAGTGGGATAAAACCCTTCAGCTACTCTATGCTCCAACATGCTGACTACCAAGGTTGTACTAATAATGATTCTCTAGAATCAGAGAAGTGCCTGTTGTTTTGACCATCTAGTTAAGTCTTGTATACTCAGAAAGAGGTCATAACAACAGAACTAATTACGAGTGATGTAATCAGGAGAAACAAAAGAAGCCAATCCAAATACTCTATTCTTTAACATTTATATGATTTTTCTCTTCCTAAATACTTTTCAAGCCTCTAAATGTTTCTCTTTCATGCATGATGATCTGATTGTTAGTTTAGAAATTAATCTGTGGCTTTTATTGTAATTTAAAAAAATTAAGTTTTCCCTGACCAGTATGACTCAGTTGGTTGGACATAGCCCTGCAGGACAAAAGGTCGCTAAATTCAACTCTGGGTTGGGATGTGTGCCTGGGTTTTGGGTCTGGTGTGCAGTCGGAGCCAGTGAGAGCAGCATCTGATCCATGTTTCTCTCCATCTTTTTCCCCCTTCCATTCTCTCTCTCTAAAAAGTAAATAAAGTTTTTAAAAATTTAAGTTAAAATGTGGTATTTAAGTCATTTATCTTTCATTTACCTTTAGACTATGTCTAGCTAAATTAAAATTTCTTTCATTTATTAATTAACAGATTAAATGTCCCTGTACTTCCAAATGCAATTGAAAACTTTATCATAGATACTACATCAAAATAGATAAATTTTTACATGATTCAGTTACTATAGTGTAATATGGAATACGAGATATACTCAGGGAAGTATAGAAACAATGAAAATTTCGGCTCTCCCAATTATGTTTCTCATGTTTCTAAATAACTCCTACATAGAGAGGTTTCTGGGCTTGAGACATCAGTATTCTCTCTGTATTCTTTACTTGAGTGATGCATTTACTTTTGCTTTCTGATATTCACCCACAAAAAAATATGTTGCCATGACAATTTTGAGCTCCATTCTTGCTTTATAGATAATCTTTTTGTATTATTTCATTAGTACATTGAAATACTATGTGAAAACTGGGTACAGAAGAAGAGATGCTAGGGAATTAGCTGTAGCTGGAAAAAATATAAATTACACACACACATATATATATACATATATAAATAGTGTTGAGGGAAACAAAAGGCAACTAATATATGCCATAGGTTTCTGTTAATTTTAAGTTTAGAAGCAGATAAAAATCAATAGTGTTCAAAGTTAGAAAGGTTCTGGCAAGGGGGCTGTAGTAAATGGCAGTATGTATAAAGATTCTTGATCTAGATAGGAGGTATGTAGATATGGTCAGTTTATGATAATGTATTAAGCTCTGTGCCATAATTATACTTTTCTCTATTAAATGTGAAGAAAGAGTTTCTTTGAAATGGAAGTTCATTCTATACATGGGTTACAGTTACTCAAATTCTTAGAGCATAGTTAATCTCCAGAATTAAAAGTTTTTCAATGGCTACATACAGTTTGGTTGTTTGGGTGAGCGCCTGTAATCCTACAAAGGCTATTGAGCTACTCTACCCTCGCATAATTCCTTGCCATCAGAAGGGAAGGTTTAGGAGCAGATTCAGTAAGTGGACCTGAGGAAGATGGGCCAGACAAAACAGAAACATACTAGTTTTAATTGCTTTAGTCATGTTTTTCTTCCTTCTTAAAAAAACAAACTTCAATGAACTTATTGGGGTGACATTGGTTAATTAAATTATATAGGTTTCGAGTATATAATTCTATACTACATCATCTGTATACTGTATTGTGTGTTCATCTCCCAAAGGCAAGTCTCCTTCTGTCACCATTTATTCTCCCTTTACCCTCTTCTCCCTCCCCCAACCTCCTTTCCCTCTAGTAATCACACACCAATGATTATTTAGTCATTGAATGTTATTTTTAGGAAGAGCTTTTAATGGAGAAGATAAAGGCTTACATGAAATTGATGACTACAAGATATTTTGTAATCTTCATTACATTCTTTAAATGTTGTTTTAAAATGGTCTTTAACAAATACGTATTTATTAGCATAAGAAAATAGAAAAAAAACAAAAAAAATATTTGCCCAACTGGTGGTACTCAAATGTCCTATCATTTAGATAATATACGTCTTTATTTTTACACTCTCCTCACTCACACAGTACATTGGAGATATTCTTTTGGAAAATGGATCAGGTGTTACCACATTTCAAAGTGATTTTTGGAAATACTTGATATTTCATATTTCCATAAAGGGCAGGATTTTAATATTGTTCAGCTCTGAGAACACTTAATCTTTATGTACTATCAAGCAAGAAATGATTTGTTCACCTCTGAAATTATCTATTCAAAAAATGAAATGAAATGAAAACCAAAATCTCTGCTTCCTCATTTGATGGAAGCTAGTTCTGATATCACAGAAATATTTCAATGTTTATTTTTATTTGTGCGAAATGCTTAACATTATAAAATGCAGTCATTTAAAATTATTTTTACATGATAATCTAATTATAAAAACAGTATTTTACTACATTACACACTATATATAGGTCATAAGAAAATTTTAAAATAATGAAATATTTCAGTATATTAAGGACAATTATATGACCAATATAAACATAATTGCATTAACATAACTTTATTAAATGAATTTTAAATTTTGACTTCTATTTTGATAAGACACAATTACATTTTAAAACATTATAAATAACTATAGGGATCTTAACAGTAAATATATGTGTATAGTTAATTTTTTGTACAGTGAATGATAAAATTCTATGACCAAGTCATTTATTTATTGATTGATTGATTGATTGTTGTTGTTGTTCAAGTGTAGTTGTCTCCATTTTCTGCCCATCACTTACCCCTCCCCCACCCACCCCCACCTCCCACCCTCGATCTTACCCTGCTTTGGCTTTGTCTGTGTGTCCTTTATACATGCTCCTTGAGGACACATCCCCTTTCCCCCCATTCTCCCCCTTCCCATCCCCTCTGGTTATTGTCAATTTATTTTTTTTAAGATTCTATTTATTTATCTTTAGAGGGGAAGAGAAGGAGAAAGGGAGAGAAATATCAATGTATGGTTGCCTCTCGTGGGTCCCCTGCTGGGAACTGGCCTGCAACCCAGGCATGTGCCCTGACTGGGAATGGAACTGCGATACTCTGGTTCGCAGGCCCGCACTCAATCCACTGAGCTACACCAGCCAGGGCTACTGTCAATTTCTTTATTTCAATGTCTCTGGTTATATTTTGCTTACTTATTTGCTTTGTTGATTAGGTTTCACTTATAGGTGAGATTATATGGTATTTGTCTTTCACCATCTGGCTTATTTTACTTAGCATAATGTTCTCCATATTCATCTGTACTGTCACAAAGGGTAGAATTTCCTTCTTTCTTTCTGTGACATAATATTCCATTGTGTAGATGTATCATGGATTTTTGATCCACTCATTTACTGATGGGTGCTTAGGTTGCTTCTAGCACTTGGCTATTATAAATTGTGCTGCTATGAACATTAGGATGCATAGGTTCTTTTGAATTGGTGTTTCAGGATTTTTAGAATATAATCCTAGCAGCGGAATTGCTGGGTCAAAAGGCAGTCCATTTTTAGTTTTCTGAGGAAATTTCATATTGTTTTTCACTGTGGTTGCACCATTCTGCATTCCCACCAGTGGTGTACTAGGGCTCCCTTTTCTCCACAGCCTGACCAGCACTTATTGTTTGTTGCTTTGTTTGGCCATTCTGTAAGATAGCCAAACATGATGGCCACTCTGATGGTGTGAAGTGGCATTTTATTATGATTTTAATTGGCATCTCTCTGATGGCTATGACCAAATTATTTAAATCAAGGCAGTATAGCCTTATTTATTTATAATTATGTTTTATTTATTTATTCTTAACTGCACCTACTATTTGAACTACTTTCAAAGGTCAGTATCAGATATTGGCCTATGAAAAACAACTTTAGATTTAAAAATTTACCCCCACTTCATAAAGAGTATTTTATAAATCAGAATTTCAAAAATTATAACTATTCTTATGATTATATTGGTACATGTTACCTTTTATTTCTCTGTCTTTTAATTGTAAATGAAATATTTCTCAACTAATAATGTGAAACATTTGTGAAATAATTTAATATTTCTGTTTATATATAGAAGTTGCCTGCTAGTTTTAAGTTCATATATCTGTGTTTTTACAAAAACATATATGGAAAAAAAACAAGTAACATCTTAGGTTAGACTTTGTGCTCTATTTTTGGAAGTTAACAGAACTTGAGTTTAGTTTTTTTCCTATGTAATCATGCAGGGAAAATATAATTCTATCACTTTTACTCCATTTCCCTGGATTCTTATACTTTTTGCAACAATTCAATACCTATTTTAAAAGTTCAGTGAACCATTTTTTGCTATCTCACTGAAAAAGCAATATTCTTTTTCTGTTTCAAGATCCATTTCTTTAAGAAACACATTCCAGCAACTGTTTCCAAGATACAAACATTATTATTGCAGCACACTATTTGAATGTAGCCTATGGGAAGTATTTTCATGCTTCAACACGGTATAATATTCAAATTGGAAATAAAACTTTTAAAGCTTGAAAGGGACTAAGAAAACTTGGTTGGGTTGTGACTACCATTTTGAATTAGATATTTTAACCGAGTGCTCATTTATTCTTTTCAAGCTTCATTTTCCATTAAAACATACTCTGAGCAATTCAAATGTGAACTGACTCAAACTTTCCAGAAATCCAGGGCTCCATTTGCTTCAAAGACTGAAACATATAAAGAGGCACTGTCTGGATGGTTAGTATAGTAAGAACTTCAGAACAAGACAATATATGAAATAGATAACTAAAGCAAAGTTTGGTTATACTTCTTCAGTTATGTTCACCAAGCCAGTAGAGCTATTGCCAAGTGCTGTATTAAGATTAGTTATGTTCTATATCTTGATGATGAAAATAAATATAGTAATTATTTAAGTAAGGATGTGCAGGTACAAAAAATGTGGTGTTTTGCTGCATTGTTGCTAGTGTTTCAATTTCTTAATTTACTATATTATACATTTTCTCCATAATCAAGATGAATATAAGGATAGTAAAATAATGATATTAAATAAAGAAAAAATCAACATACTTATTATGAACAACATAAAATATTAAGTATTATTGTCATCTTTCTGTTTGGTTCTTTATTAGTATTGCTTTTATTTTTTTCAAAGTCCATGGAGCTGTTGAGAAATTATAAATATTCATTCTTCCACAAACAACCCAGTGTTCAATTTGACTTGAATGAACACTCTCAGAACAAGTTATTTTTTGTTTAAAATAAATTAGGATTTTGTTTAGGCTCCTTAATTTTTCTATTTATTTTTGCCCATGGATAAGCCAAGGACTTTTAAAAAATGTACTGAAATCCCTCAAATATCTCCAGAGAGAGGACAGTTAATGACATCCTAATTATGCTACCAATAATGAGATTAACCATGCCATATGCAGACTCATCTAGATGGGACCCCGTAAATGCCATCATTTTGCTCTCTGGTGTGACAGAATTGAATTATAGAATAGTAAAAGAGATTTAAAAGAAAATTTTTCATGAAATATTTTCTTAGGATACTCACTTTGTTCTCTAACATATTGTATCCCTGCCTGGCTATACCACACAATTTGAGGAATGTTTTGAAGCTGGGATGTTCATCTGTGAAATGGTAGCTTAAAAACCATGGTAGAAGAAAAGCTGTATATTAATTGCAATGTGAATGGACTCTACTTATGGAGAAGAAAAGAAGATTGGTATGTCATAATACTCCGTGATACAGGTATAGGGAGATGGATCTTTATGGTTAGAAGAGTACATATTTTTGTCCCTAGATGATCACTGAGTTTGCAAATAACTATATACTGAAAACAGGCTGCACTAAGCTGTAGATGTGTCATTTAAGCCATATATGTAGTGTTTACTACAGGCTAATTACAAATACAATTTAGGTTGAAACAATAAAACAAAATTTAACTACCGGGCAAATTAGAATGCATATTTAAATGAGTGCTTTACATTTTCAAAATACATTTACTAGCCCTCATTTGTGATTATGTTATTACCTGCCATTTTCTTTTTTTTAAAGATTTTATTTATTTATTTTTAGAGAGAAAAGGAAGGAGAGAATGAGAGAAACATCAATGTATGGTTGCCTCTCGTGAGTTCCCTGCTGGGAACTGGCCTGCAACCCAGGCATGTGCCCTGACTGGGAATTGAACCACGATCGTGTGGTTCACAGGCCTGCGCTCAATCAACTGAGCTACACCAGCCAGGGCCTGCCATTTTCTTTTTTAAAAATTCCATTTCAATATGGAATTGAATTATGAAAAGATACTCCTAGCAACCTCTGATTTTTAAAAAAAATATTACATTTATTGTTTGTACCACACAGTCAATAACATTTTACTGAGATTGAGGAATGTTGTTCTATGTATTATTTTGGATTTTTAGTAACCAAAACATTTTAAAGGTCACTTGTCTGCATGTAGGACATTATGTGTTCCTGCAAGTTTAACTTATATCTAAGATATTTTGCAATTAAATTGCTAGAATTTGTGAAACATACAGTATAGGGCACTTTAAAGACCATTCTTCCAGTTTGCCAATAAAACTTCCTTATTAGAAATTTATGGTTCTTTAACACTGACTCATTCAATGTTTTGCTTTATTATTTTGCAAAAAATAATCTCCCACCTGAGTATAGCCAACCAGTCATCACTAAATTAAAATGGTAATCAGTATCAATATTTTGATTATTGCTTTAGGTCTATTGGCTAAATGATTCAATGATTATTCGGCACCTAAAATATTTTTATGTATCATGTAAGCACTTATCATTCCTCTCATATAACAATCAAATATTTAGTAAACTGCTGTACTGAATGTCTGAGACAACACTGCCTATATATACAAAACTGCAGTCTTAGAGATGATCTAGTTCTCTGATTTTACAGAGAGTATATGACTGGCCTAAAGTCATACTACCAAAAACCACTGAAGCCAGGACCAGTAGGAATTACAAAGTATAGCGTCCATTGCGCTGTATCTCATTCTGCCCAATTTATAAGATAATGCATTACTTTAAAGTTCCAGCAGTTTTAGAGTAAACATATATCCCAGGATGATTAAAGCAGTCCTAGTTTACTTCTATCGCCATGGCATAATTAATAATACCCTCTGTGCTCTCAAAAGTGTTGATGTTTGGATAATAAGGTATAAGATTGAGCTAATTAATACCATAATATTGAATTCATGCTAATTCTTACATATAAATATATAGTAGGAGGAATCAGAATATAAATGAACAAAAGTATCCCTTTGTAAGGAGCACCTAACAGTACATGCATTTTGGAATTGCACCGAATTCATGTCACAGCTGGCACATAGCACCATGGTTTCTGGGATGAGATAACCTCTCTGTGACTCATTTTTATATCAATAAATGTGTTTTGTAACACTTGCACTAATAGGTTACCATGATATATTTCTTTATGCTAAAGAAACATATCAATAAATATACAGTGACAGACAATAAATATTTCAATTTTTAATAACTATTATTATAAAATAAATCTTTAGCATAATATTTGGACTGTTTACAGCACAGCATAACTAACTGTTCAGCAGCTTAAATGAAAGCACTACCTACCACTTTGGTAGAATCCATTTTGAGCTGAAATTAACAATTGCTTCTCTTATCTCAGCAAGGAATCCATTTCACTCAAAACAATGGAAAGAGGCATGCTGTATTTCAAAATGTATGTTGGTTCACTGGAATCAGACAGATTTGAAGTGTCTGCAATGGAATAGTTGGTTTGTTTCCTTCTTTCATTTCCTCATAGGCCATTGTTTTCTCTTGAGAATTTTTAACCAAAGTCTTAGAGTTTCTTTAGGAATACATTATCATTCCTGATACAACATTCCACTGAGTCCCCATTAATTATTTTTTAAGAAAAAACAAAATGAAAATATTTTACATGAAATGTTGAACGTATTTTTAAGATCAAGATGCTTAAAGATTCTATTTAGAGGGTAACATAAATGCTACATATAAAAATAAATTCTAACAAAATGATTTAATCTCAAAATAATTACATAACTAATAAATGTATTGAAATTGTTATAAATTATTTTCATAACACACTGAAGTATTTAATCATGACTTTACTGCAAGTCATCCTCTATTCTTTCATAAATTTTGTGGAAGTTAGCTCTTTTTTGGGTGCGAGCATCGACTGACAGCATGCCTCAAGGGTCAGTGACTCTATGCATGCCCTATTTTTGACATAAATCTTACTCTTTTTAAATTTCACATTCTACAGATGTTCAACAGGTAATTGTATGATGATGTTTTCTCCACTCCCCACCCACACACAATGCATGGGTTTGTGTGTAAAGAACACAGGAGGTTCCTGAGTGTGTGAGTCTCGGGGTAAGTGGAGATTTCAAGATTTAGTGTACAAATTTGGAAATCATAGGCATTTAAAGTGTATTAAAGCCACACATTTGGAAGATGTTATTTAATCATTGACTCTGGATTGACAAAAAAGAAAAAAATGTTGACAATAGAACTTAACAGGGCAGTCTAATTCATATGTCCAGAAAAGGAAGCAGGCCAGAAAGGTGATTAAAAAGGCTTAGGCTGGGCTTCCAATGTTAGTCATGATATGTAAAGAACTTAGGAATTCTCACTTCTATCCCTAAAGTAAGAAAAAAATACATGGGCAGACTGAAAAGATTGACTTATTGGTCCCATTTGAATTACAGGTTGCGAGGTAAATCATTATCCCTAAAGTTAGAAACATAGTCTCATCCACAGAGCCACAGCCAAAGTCTACCTATCTGAAGCAGAAGCCTCTGGACATATCAATAGAAACTTAAATGGAAGAAACATACCAGTGGTGATATTGATGAATAGCTGGAGGCTAAGTGGGGAATAGCACGAGAGAAAAAAAACTGGAGACTGTAGACTTAAGGCAGCCCACTCTTCCATGGGCTTTGCTTCCAGGAACTCCAATAAGTTCTTAAGGTGAAGATGTGAGAAATATTTCTCCTGGATCTGGCAAGGGAAAAAGAAGATCAATCTTGTAAAATTTTCCCAGAAGATACTTCACAACAAAAGACAGAGGGCAAGACTCTTCTAGAGACTGACAGCATTTAGGGGCAGTGTTTTCCTTCATTCCAGCCTCCTATAATCTATCTCACTTAAGTGGGCCAGGAACAAAGTGAACAAAACTCGGGACTTCACTGAAATCATGTGGGGATACTGCAGCCAGAGAATGGAGTAAAGGACAGAGGAGAAAAAAGGCTGCACTACTGTGCAAACACTGGTGATGTGGCCTTGAGACGTGGGCCCACAAAAAGGAAAAGGATGCAACAACCAACAAACAAAAACCGCAGTGTGAAGACCAGGCTTAGACCTGACATGGGTATTAGAATTGTTAGGGAGGAAACTAAAAATTATTATGATTAATATCTTAAGGGCTCCAAAGTACAAAACTGACAGTATGTTAAATAGAGATCGGTAATATAAGCAAAGACATACCAACTCTAAGAATCAAAGAAAAAGTCTAGAAACCAAAAGCACTGTAAATGAAATTAAGAATGCCATTGATGACTTCCTTAGCAGAATAGGTTAATGGAAACTATCAAACCTAGAACAGGAAGAGGAAAAGAGGAAGGAAGGAAGGATTTAAAATGGCATAACATATGCATGATTGGAATACCAGAAATATAGAATAGAACAAATGGAATATTTGAAGTAATAATAGCTGAAAACTTTTTAAAAGTAGTGAGAACATTAACATGTAAAAAATAAATGACAAAAAATCACCTAGTCATATTTATATTGCACAAAAGGAAAACTGTCTTGATAGAATATAGATTAGTCAAAGGTTACTATCTGTACCAGATTTTAAAAAAATATATAAAGCATAGATAGTTGACCTGTAGCCATCAAATTCAACAAATATTCATTCAATGATAATAAATAAGACACTTTTCACAGTGTTAGATACATGGTGCTAAAAAATTAATAATAACACAGAGCCCTGCCTTCACAATACTAAACATTTACCATAATAGTCTGCCTGAGGCTAAATTGCCAGAGTTGAAGAACAAGGAAAGAATCAAATAGACATTGACAAATTTGGTTGATAAATTTGCAGAAACATTTATTTAAATTATCATATAAAAGCAGCCTTTAACAATTATCACCATATTCCCCCAAGGCAGCCTTCAGAATCATCTCTCTATTTACTTCCTATATTATCAGTTAGGGGTGAATGGAGTTGGATATATATTTAAGTTAATTAAGCAAAAATTACTTTGCTGGTTTTTTGCTCTGACATAGATCTTATCAATTATTTAATATAGAAGTGCTTTAGCATTATCTCATATTGCTCTCAAAATCAACAGGGTTTGTTGGGGCAAGAGTGCATTTTCTACATACTTAAATATGCTATTATCTATAATAACTGACTTCTTTAGATGAATCCAAATCAGTAAAGAAGAAATATTCAGTGGCTCCCCAATAGACTCTTTAGTGTGGTCCCAAGTAGAAAGGTGAACAGCTATTCTTCAGCATCCAGTTATTCCAAAGAGCTTAGGAAAATGTTTTAACTCATTCAGCATCTCATTTGAGCCTTTTCTACAATATGTGGTTTGTTTTACCTTTCTGTATCTTACTGACCTTTTGTCCTTTTTCACCATTTCTTAAGTCTGTTCTACTCCTGACTGTTGCAACATTCTCCATATGGCACCCCACATTTCTGTATGGTACCCCACATTTCCTACCCTGACAAGAGCAATCCAGTGACAAACACTGCATCACTCCCCTGAGGAAACCTAAGAGTTTGTGGTTTGTGTTATTACTTTACTCCCATTCCACTTTAATCTTAGAGGTGTAACTCACTCACTCAGGATTTTATTCTACATGTGAATGGGGAGAATAGGGAAAGTAATTAGGCCATGTACAGTGGTACTATAAAAATATTCCCCAAAGGTTCTGAAATTCATTAGTTTTTATTAGTCAGATATATTTGACAAGAAAATAATTCTGATTTTTTCAAATAATTATATCATCACTTTAAATAATTTACAAAAGAAATTAATTTATAACAGATTTCATCGAGTTGTGTTTCATATTCCCTTTGATTTACAATAAGGTGCCTACCTTTCAAACTTGAGGCATTCATCCCCAGTCTTGAAAAAAAGTGGGTTATAAAAGAGTACACTCAAACAGGATTGTGTAGCCATATGCTGTAGTAGGTTGAATGATGTCCACCTGGAACTTCAGAGTGTGACATTATTTGGAAGCAGGATCTTTGAAGATATAATTAGTTAAATTAAGATGCAGTCATACTGGATTAGTATGAACTAAATTCAGTGACTGGTGTCCTTATAAGAAAAGAGGACACTCACTGGCCCCTACACAAAAAGAACTCCTATGAAGACAAAGGCAGAAATGGAGTTTTGCTGCCACAAACCAGGGAATGTCTGGAGTTATCAGAAGCTACAACAGGCAGAGAAGGATTCTTCTCTTATCTTTGGGAACATGACCCTGATGATTTCTTGATTTTGGATTTCTATTCTCTAGAACTGTGAGAATAGATATTTGTTGTTTTAAGCCACTGAATTTGTTGTAGTCCATTTGTTATAGCAGCCCTCAGAAACTAATAAACACCAATAAGTTCTACCTTAAAGGGTCAAATAAATAAGAGGACATATGAAAGAGAAGTATGTTTAGAAAGAGTTATTTATTAGTGACCTAGGTCATATTTTGGGGAAGTAAATTAGTGTTAAGCCAGAAAAAGGTGACAATTTAGATAGGGTTAATATTTGAAAGAAAGAAAAAGAATATGAATATAGTCTGAGGAATACAAGGTGAGTTTGATTAGGAATAAGTACAAAATAATATTTCTTAATTTCTTTTCTTAATCAAATGATCCAGTTAAATATCTCAATATATTTCATATATTTATAGTTTTTCAGAAAACATAGTGTTTTTCTCTGGATAATTTTAGATTTTTAAATTATTACTATTATTATCTTAATATTTGTTTATCAGTATTACTGTAATGTTCCAAGTTATAGTTTCTTTGCTTTAATCTAGCTGGGGATTCTTAGAAATATTAAACTCATTTGTTGATATAATTTGTTACTATTGAAAATTCTGGACCAATATGTCTTTGAATATTTCTTTCCTCCTCATCTTTTTTTCTGATACTTCAGTTAAATACAAATAATACGAACTTTATTATGTCCCATATAAGCTTTCCACATTCTTCTTATGTCTTTTTTTTCCTTTCTTCATACTTTGATCTAGATAATTTCTACTGATCTGTCTTCCAGTTCACTAATTTTTTCTCATGTTTTTGCTAATGTAATGTTTATTTCAGATGTAGATTTATATTAGAGAATAAAAAGTTTGATAATTAATGAGTTAAATGTTCTATTAAGCAGATTGAAAAACAAAAAAATCATTAAACACAAAAATTGATGATTAAGTTACAAAATATTAAGAGTTAAATATGAATGGAATATAAACAAAGACAACATTGCTTTTAATATATATATATATATTTTAAAGATTCTATTTATTTATCTTTAGAGAGGAAGGAAAGGAGAGAAGGAGAGAAACATCAATGTGTGGTTGCCTCTCCTACATCCCCTGCTGGGAACTGGCCTGCAACCCAGGCATGTGCCCTGACTGGGAATCGAACCGCGATCGTGTGGTTCGCAGGCCAGCACTCAATCCACTGATCTATGCCAGCCAGGGCTGTTTTTTAATATATTTTTGAAGATGGAAAATATATAGCCACCTCCACCCTTGGGGTGAATGAAATATACTCTAATAGAGGACTGAAGAGGAGTTGTGGCTGTATAACCTTCTTATTACTTCTATGTTGAAAATTGTTTTCAATAGTTAAAAACTGTGTTTGAAGAAAAATCTAGTTTAATTCACAGTTTTTTTTATTAAAAATATTGTTAAAATTCTAAAATAAAAGCTTATTTTGTTGCCTTGCTTTGTATTTGTATATTGGCCTTGAAATTGCTAGTCTAATTTTTACAAGACATTTGATTTTTTTGTTCTGAAGGTCTTAAAGATTTTATTATACTTTTGGAATTAAGGAGTTTTGTTATGATAGATCTCAGCATTGATTTGGGGGGCTTAATTTTCAAAAGAACCTAATGAGCTTTTTTAATGTATGTATTTAGCCTTTTTTCTATTTCTGGAGAAGTGCCTTACCTTATAGATTTAAATATTATTCTGTTGCATTGTTTGGTTTGGTTTGTTTATGAAGAATTCTGAAATAACAAAAATATTTGTGCTAGTTTTCTATTTCTACTACTTTTTTGACTTTCAATTTTTTTTCTGTTATTATAGTTATCTAGATTCACTTTTTCATTTGTTTCTATTAATGTCTGTTTGATTGTAGGTTTTGAATTTCTTTTTTAAAATTATTTTATTGTTGTTCAATTACAGTTGTCTGCATTTTCTCCCCACCAGTTCTTCCTAACCCAAGACAGACCCACCTGCCTCCAGTGCTTCCACCTTTCCCCTTGATTTTGTCCATGTGTCCTTTATAGTAGTTCTTGAAAATGCTTCCCCCCCACCCCTTTCCTCTCCCCTCTGGTTATTGTTATATTGTTTTTAATTTCAATGTCTCTGGTTATATTTTGTTTACTTTTTTCTTTGTTGATAATATTTCAGTTAAAGTTGAGATCAATCATATGGTATTTGTCCCTTACCGCCTGGCTTATTTCACTTAGCATAATGCTCTCCAGTTCTATCCATGCTGTTACAAAGGGTAGGAGCTCTTTCTTTTTCTCTGTTGCATAGTATTCCATTTTGTAAACATACTATAGTTTTTTAAAAATATATTTTATTGATTATGCCATTAGTTGTTCAATTTCCTTCCCTTCATTCCCCTCCACCCTGCACACCCCTCCCCCACCATTCCCCCCTTTTAGTTTATGACCACGTCTCAAGTTTTTTAGATTCTATATTTCCCCTATTATTCTTGCCCTCCCCCTATCTATTTTCTACCTACCATCTATGCTACTTACTTTCTGTACCTTCTCCCTCCTTCTCCTCCCACTCCCCTGTTGCTAACCCTCCATGTGATCTCCATTTCTATGGTTCACTCCTGATCTAGCTGTCCTCTTAGTTTGCTTTTGTTTTAGGTGTGGTTGTTAATAACCGAGTTTGCTGTCCTTTCACTGTTACACCTTTTTTATCTTCTTTTTCTTAGATAAGTCCCTTTAATATTTCATATAATAAGGGCTTGGTGATGATGAACTCCTTGAATTTGATGTCATCTGAGAAGCATTTTATCTGCTCTTCCATTCTAAATGAAAGCTTTGCTGCATAGAGCAATCTTGGTTGTAGGTCTTTGGATTTCATGACTTGGAATACCTCTTTCCAGCCCCTTCTTATCTGTAAGGTCCACTGACAGTCTGATGGGAACTCCTTTGTAGGTGACTGTCCCCTTATCTCTTGCTGCTTCTAGGATTCTCTCCTTCATTTTAATCTTGGCTAATATAATGATGATGTGCCTTGGTGTGTTCCTTCTTGGGTCCAACTTCTTTGGGACTCTCTGAGCTTCCTGGATTTCCTGGGAGTGTATTGCCTTTGCCAGAATGGGGAAGTTCTCTTGTATTATTTGTTCAAATAAGTTTTCCACTCGTGGCTGTTCCTCTTCCCCTTCTGGTACCCCTATAATTCGGATGTTGGAGCATTTAAAGATGTCCTGGAGGTTCCTAAGCCTCTCCTCATTTTTTAAAAATTCTTGTTTCTTCATATTTTTCTGTTTGGCCTTTTTTTCTCTCTTCTGGTCTACTTCCTTGATTTGAGTCCCAGTTTCCTTTCCATCACTATTGGTTTCCTGTGCAATTCCCTTCATTTCAATTAGTTTAGCCTTCATATGTTCCTCTAATTTGTGACTAAAATCAGTTCTGTGAGCATTCTGATCACCAGTGTTTTGAACTGTGCATCTGAAAGTTTGGCTATTTCTTCATCGCTCAGAGTTATGGGCTCTGGGGCTTAAGTTCTTCTTGAGCCATAATGTTTTGATTTGTTTGTGTCTGTTACGTATGAAGGAACGGAGGCTTAGGTGTTCACCAGGGCGGGGCCACCCAGGTTGCTGGTTTGTGACGCTGTATGTGGGGGCGGGGTCAGAGAGGGACAAGAGCCGTCTCCTCAGCTGGTTCCCGCGCGGTCTGTCTCACTGCTGGATCCCTGGCTGATTTATCTGTGCTCGAATGTGTGACTGTGGTCTGCCCTCAGTGGGTCCCCCTCCTTGTGCCCTCAGTGTGTCCGACTGCTACTCCACACCTGGGATCTGCCCACAGCTGCCTGCCTGCTGGGTCACGTGCCCAGGTCAGTCTGGTGGATTTTTCCTGCTCGATCCTGCTCCGCTGCTGGCTTTGCCCCTCTTACCAGTCTGGCCAGGTCTGGCTAAAAGGTTTGTTGTTGTCAGACTTCCATATAGTTCAAGTTACTGTGGTTTGGCTGCATTTTTATTGCTAAAACTTTGTTGTTTTTAAACTTGGTTGTGCGAAAAGGCACAGGGTTTCCACCTATGCCTCCATCTTGGCGGAAGTCCCTATACCATAGTTTTTTATCTACTTATTTACTGATAGGCACTTAGGGTGCTTCCAGCACTTGGCTATTATAAGTTGTGCTGCTGTGAACATTGGGATGCATAGGTTCTTTAAGACTGGTGTTTCGGGGTTCTTAGGGTATAATCTCAGCAGTGGAATTGCTGGGTCAAAAGGCAGATCCATTTTTAGTTTTTTGAGGAAATTCCATACTGTTTTCCATAATGGCTGCACCAGTCTGCATTCCCACCAACAGTGTACTAGGGTTCCCTTTTCTCTGCATCCTCTCCAACACTTGTTTGTTGATTTGTTTATGATGGCCTTTCTGATTGGTGTGAAGTGCTATCTCATTGTGGTTTTAATTTGCGTCTCTCTAATGGCTAATGATGCTGAGTATCTTTTTTATGCCTTTGGGTTCTCTGTATGTCCTCCTTGAATAAGTGTCTGTTCAAATCTTTTGCCCATTTTTAAATTGCGTTTTTTATCTTTCTGGAGTGGAGTTACATGAGTTCTTTATATATTTTGAAGCTCAAACCCTTGTTTGAGGTATCATTGGCAAATATGTTTTCCCATACAGTTGGTTTTCTTTTCATTTTAATGCTGTTTTCTTTAACCAGGCAGAAGCTTTTTAATTTGATGAGGTCCCATTTGTTTCTGATCCCAAGTGGTTTTCAAGTTTGTTGAAATATATTTAATTTTGTTTGACATGTAGAATTACAGTTGTCTCCTGCTTTATGCTTTTTTGATGGATGTTGAGTATATATAGATTTCAATTGATCTGCCTGAATTTTAATTTCTCAATTTTCTGCAGTGGTCTTTATATTCTTATTTTATTTATTTAAGGTGTTATTTTACCAGATCCCTAGCTTAACAGCAGTTAGGTTTCATTGGTACTTCACTATTTACTTGACAGAAAGCCCCTCTTCCTTTATTTTGCCCTTTTTCTCCCTCAAAAGCTATGTTTGGAAGAATATTCCTTTAAACCACACTTGCCTCTTTCAAGTGTTTTTTACCTTTAAGTCAGGCTGGTGCCTTATATAAAGTCAAGTCTTTTTAATAACAAAGTAGGCCATTTATATGAGGGTTTCGGCCCTTTGAAAAAAATCCCCTGTACACCATGTTCTGATTATCTTATTACATTTTAAAATTTTCAAGTTTAGGAAGGATTTAATCTTTATGCTGATTCCTCCAACTGCCCCTCAAGTGCACTTCTTAGCATCTGTATTCTCTTCCCTTTAGTTTTCTTTTCCTCTGTCTTTGCTCACAAAATTAATTGAGGCAGTGTCAATGTGAGGCAGAAATGACATCATTGTCATTTGGTAATTCTTCTCTTTACACTAATTTATTTTGCAGTTTTGGAAATTATAGGGGATTCATTACTATATACCTACCATTGTCTAATATATCTAGAAACTTAGGAGTTGCTTTTGTAAAACTTATTATTATAATTTTAACCTTTAAAATGTAACCTTTAATCTTTAAAACTTAATTAAAGTGCTTAGTATCAACATTAATGTAACTATTGGTATGGTTGGATTTAAGTATAACATCTTATTAGTGGTTTTCTGTTTATTTTTGTTCCATTGTACCTTCTATTCTGTAATATTTTATACATTTTACATATTAGTAATTTTATTTTAATTTATCTATTTGATTTTAGCTGTGCCACTTTGCATTATTTTTCATTGATTGTTATAGGGATTATAGTATACATCCCTATAACAATGTATAGGAATTTTACTTTCTGTTCATGATCAAAATTATACCATTTCACATAATATGCAGAAACTTTGCAAACATATAGGTTCAATTAGTAACTCTATTTTCTTTTATACAATTTTATTATGTAGCATTCTAAATTTTCCTTTGAACAGCCACATGTGTTTTAAAATATAAGGAAGAAAATAATACATGCATAATTTGAGAAGTGTTTATATATTATGTCTTTAAATTATTCCTACATTCTATCTTTTCTCTAGGGCTTTGATTACTTGTAAACTACATTCATTTATGTTGCCCCACTGATTATCGAATTTAAGTATAGTTCGTATACAATGTTATGTTAGTTTCAGGTATACAATATAGAGTCCCAGTATTGTTATACCTACAATGTGATCTCTCTGTTAGTTCTTGTATTCTGCCACCTTGCAAGGTAATCACAATATTATTGACTGCATTCCTTCTCTTCACCTTTTTCATCTAACTCCTCCCACTCCCCTTTCCTCTGGCACCCATCCCTTTGGTCTCTGTTTCTGAGTTAGTTTGTTTTTTAATGTGTTTATGGGCTTGTTTGTTTTAGATTTCACATATAAGTGAAACCATGTGATATCTTGGTATATTTTGTCTGTCTGACTTATTTCATTTAGCATAAAACCCTCTAGGTATGTCAATTTTGTTTGAGATGACAAGGTTTCATTTCTTTTCATTGCCAAGTACTATTCCATTGTGTGTATATACATCACACATCTTCATTCATCTCTTCGTGGACTCCTAGGTTGCTTCTATATCTTGGCTATTGTAAGTAATGCTGTGCCAAGGATTTGAATTTTTCTTTTCACATTGTTCTGCAGTTTGTAATTTCCTATTTAGAATAATTTTAATCTGATTAACTTTTTTTTGCACTTCCCATCCTGTTACTAAATTAAATTTTTCATATACCTGGTATTATGGTTTTTAAATATTTATTTTATTCCTTTAATAATTTATTTTGCTTATGTTACCTTTTTCTTCATTGATTGTAAAGACACTGTACTTTACTTCATTAATTAGAGTTACAGCTGCATTAAAGGCCTTTTCTGATAATTCCATGATTAACTTATTCTCATGGTTAACATATGTTGGTTGGTTTTCTTTTTGTTTGATAGGGGGTGATATTTTCCTGGTTATATATGTATTCTGTAATTTTAGACTGTATCTGACACTTTAGAAACTGAATTCTAATATGTTCTTCTGAAAAATATCATTTGTCCTTTATGGGGACAGAGGGGGAGAGAGATAGATAGATGATAGGTGATTGATAGATAAATATGGGGGGAGAGAGAGAGACAGAGAGACATTGATTTTGCTGTTCCATTTATTTATGCATTTATTAGCTGATTCTTGTATATGCTCTGACTGGGGATTAAATGCTCAACTTGGTGTATGGGGACAGTGCTCTAACCAACTTAGCTACCCAGCCAGTGACCCCCTGTTTTTTTTGTAAAAAAATTTACTGGTATGTTCTCAGACAGCAAACTCTGTTTTCCCTGCATTTAGTGTTGGTTCGTATTGCTTTCATCTGCCTTTTGATGCCTGGATCTGGAGTCATTCAGACACCTGGGCAGAACTAATAATCTGATTTGGGTTACTTTTCCCTAACGTTCTACTTTCTAAGTCTCATCTTTGAGATGTCCAGATTACTTTTTCCAGAAAGATACTGGTATTTCTGTTAGGAATTTTAGCTACTCCAAATACACATTTTGATTATTGCTATCATCAGTGGAAAGACAGGAGGGAGGGAGGGAGGAATGGAGGGAGGGAAGGACAGAAGAAAGGAAGGAAATCTGGAATATTACTGCACACCTGGTTGCTTCCTCCAAGTACCAACTTTCCTTTAAATCTTTTATGCTTTTTTCATCTTCAAATATGTACTTTCTTCAAATCAAATTTATAGTTGATATCCTCAAGAGCGTTATTTGTTAATTGCTTTCTTTCTCTTCAATCATAGAAACAGTATATCTACAGTTATTTTTTTAGAAGTTTTTTCCCCTCTTTTCTAAGTGGATAAGGTGTATTGATTTATCTGCAAGTTCACTGACATTTTAAATATCTTTATAATTATCACATCCAATGGCTTTTCATTTTAGATATTGTATTTTTCAGTTTTTAAAATTCTATTTGATTTTTTAGTCATTTTTCAAAGTATGACTAACAAAGTATGTTCCATCCATTCATTTATTAGGTGTTTTCTTTAAGTGCTTGACATATTTATTTAATTGCATTAAGCCACTTTCCTATTACTAACAATGGGTCAACCTGAATTATTATTATTTCTTTATAGATTGCTTATTTCTCTTGTTTTTTTAGATCTATTTATTTTCCTGTTTATTTGCATGTCAAACAACTTTTGATTAAGCACTAGAAATTATGGATGGTACATTTTAGATAATCCAAATATATTCTTTTCTGAAGTGTGTCAGATCATTATTATAACATGCAATGAAGACTCTCTGTTATCTCCTTTGCTATCAAAAGTACACTCACTTTTTACCCATAGTATTAGGGACAATGATTTTGAATGTGGACTTTACTCCAAAAGTCAATGTAAATAAAGGCTGAGATGTTCACCAATTGCTTATAAGTAGACAAGTCTCAGAAACTCTAGTTACAGACTTTCCTGCACTATCCTCTTAAATCTCTGCTCAGCAGTTCAGCTTTGCAGCTGATACTTTCTTTAGTCCTTCTAAGTTTCCCCAATACACACACACACAGAGTCGAAGCCTCAATGAATTGAAGAGTGCATTATATGCCAATTTTAGAGTTGCCAATATGTGACATCTTTTTTTCTGGGACTTTTCCACTCAGTTTCAGGTAATTTGACAACTTTTAAGTTCTTCCTCTATTCTTCAGTAAAATAACATGAAGTCTTATTTGAATTCTGCTTGGCATGTACAACATTACATGTGAAATTCCCTCAGAAGAAATACCAGTGAACAAGAATATCACTCAGGGCAGTTTCCCTCCTCATGTGTCTAGTTTTCTGCATCTTGTTTGGTCACTCTCCAGCAGTTTCAAGAGATGTTTCATTTTCTTTTTCACAGAGTTTCAAATTTTCATTTGTAAGAGAGCTAGTACAACATAAGTCACTCCACCATTTCTGGATTAGGAACTTTTAATTTTCTATTTATTAATGTGTATCTTCAAAATAAATTAATATAAACTTAAGAATCATAAAAGTTTGAGAATATATTGCAATAAGGCATAATTAAAGTTGATAGAAAATATTGGAAAATGTTGTCATTATAAGTCTAAGTCCAAAGAAGTTTGTCAGTTATTTAACTAAAATTGGTGTGTCAGTTTTAGATCCTGTCATCTAGTAGAAATACTGAGCTCTTTCTTTAGATCCTTTTCTGAACTGGTGTTCAACAGAATAATCTCAAAATCTGATATCCTATTGAAATGGCCCTACTTTGATATAGTTTGTTTTTTCTTGCTAATAAGTAGTCCCTGCAATTGTAGAACTTTTTAAAATATGTTTTTATTATTTTTCAGTTACAGTTGATATACAATATTATATTAGTTACAGGTATACAACTCAGTGATTTGACATTTTTATAACTTAAGTGATCACCCTGGTAAATCTAGTACCCATCTAACACCAACTATATTTATTACAACATTATTGACTGCATTTCCTATGCTATACTTTATATCCTTTTTATTTATATTACTATTTCGTAATTGTCAATTTGTACTTCTTAACCCCTTCACCTTTTCCACCCATCACTCAACAGCTCTCTCATCAGAATGCTCTCTGTATGTATCTATGCTCCTGTTTCTCATCTGTATGTTTGTTTATTTTGTTTTTTAGACTCTACTTATAAGCAAAATCATCTGGCATTTACATTTTCTGTCTTATTTCATTCAGCTCAATAACCTCTAGGTCCATCTGTGTTGTTGCAAGTGGCAAAACCCCATTGTTTTTTTATGGCTGAGTCGTATTTCATTATATTGGTCCAGCCCAAAAGTTCATTTTTTTTCTGTAAGATAACTCTAGTAGCACTTAGTTGTCTTTAACTTCAATGTGAAACAAATTTGTTATATTGTATTGTGATAGCTGTCATATCAGCATGCATTTAAAAAACATCAAAATTGGTGAATTTTTGTGTTTTACTTTAATACCGAAGATGGAAGAAAATACACAACCTCTTTGGCATATTGTGCTTTATTATTTCAAGAAGAATAAGAGACAACTGAAATGCAAAAAAAAAAAGAGATTTGTGCAGTAAGTGCGTAGGGAAGGTGCTGTGACTAATGGCATGTGTCAAAAATGATTTGTGAAGTTTCATACTGCAGATTTCCCACTGGACATTGCTCCCTGGTCAGGTAGACCAGATAAAGTTGATAGCAATCAAATCAAGACATTAAGTGAGAACAATCAGTGTCACACTATGTGTGGGATAGCCGACATACTAAAATATCCAAATCAATAATTATTTGTGAAAATGAAAAAAATGTGTCTATTGTTTTACAGAAAAAAACTAAGGGATTTTTTTTGGTCAACTGAATATATGTGCACCATTTCTTGAAATTAGGAAGAACCCCTATATCACCTATAATTCAGTTTCCTATCCAGGGCAGGAATTCTTCTCAATCTTCTTAACAAATGATCATGCAAATTCAGCTTGAACACTACCAGCAATTGGATGTTCATTGTTCTGCTTTCAGAAACAGATGTAAACTGTATGTTTTACTGTGAAGGACACGTGAGAGAATTGATTCTTCATTATCCAAAATCCCACAGGATTAAAAAGACTGGTAACTTAATTTCATTTCCTGGCTAATCAGAGATCATCTAAAAAAACCCATGCCTGACACTGACTTTGCTCCAAAAACTCTGAGAAAACAAGCTTGAGAGAAGGTTTGGGATAAAAAAATCCCATTATTAATCTATTCATAGTGAAATTTATGTTTAAAACAGACTGAACAGAATAGGAAGTTTACTTTCTAAGCCAAGGTTTTTTCCTCTCAGAGACTTGTAGCAAATAAAACCATGTCTACTACTTCTCAAAATTTCTCTCTATAACAACATCCTGGTTCTGCCTCAGGTTGTAAGGCACAGTGGTATAATGGCACTGAAGAGTTCAGGTTTCTACAGCTGAGACAGAATCAAAACGTGCTTCCACTAGAAATTGATGATACTATTTTTGAACCTAAGAAAACATGTTACTCTTTAAATAAGCTAACATGGGCAGAAGCTGTACACATTCATTGTATTACTGAGAAGTAGGTTTATATATAAATTTATTTTCACACATTGACTACGTGGATACACACACACGTGTGTGTATGTGTGTGTGTGTGTATAAATGCTCAAAAACTTAATAACAGTTGAGTGAGCTTTAAATATATCCTTCCGTGGTATAAGTTACTGATGACTGTCTCATCCAAGGTTTTGCTGTCAAGAAGCACATAAACCTTTGAGATGACTAAGCACATAAACCTCCAGACTCCATAGACAACAGGGTGGGGATTGACTGAGGGGGTCAGAGGAGAGCAATGGGGGAAAAGTGGAACAACTGTGATAAAACAATAATAAAAATTTTTAAATTAAATTAAATTAAAATATGCCAAAGCTTAGAGGTCTATTCTTTATTTGGGGCATGTATTGTATCCTGCAGGATGTTGGAAAAAAATATCCTATTGCTCTATAGATGCAATTCTTTGATAATAGACAAATAAAAAGTCCTACTTTTACGGTGTAACAAAATAGGAGATTGTGTGGTGATTAAATGGCTAAAAACAAATTCCTGTGACTCGATTCAATAGTGAATAGTAAATAGGGAAGCTACCAGTTTGGCAGCGATTTGCTAAGACACAGGTGGCAAACACAAGGCCTGAGAGCCAAATCTGGCCCTCTACCTTATTTCTGCCTGGTTGCAATGCCAAGCTCCTTGGCCCTAGTTAAGGAGTAGATACATTTATACAGTCCAAAAATTACATTTGACCCTTTGGAGGCAACCGCAAGGCTTATGTGGCCCCCTGTGAAAATGAGTTTGACACTCCTGTGCTAAGAGAATTAGCTGAAATTATTTTAAGAGGAAGTCACAAAGAACTACACTTTTATGTGACATTTCAAACCTAACCAAGAGGTATTAAGCTCAGAAACTATTAATTACTCTTAATTATGTTTATTTTTTAAGTATGGTAGGTATATAATCTTACCTTAATTATATTAATTTTAGGTGGACAATACAGGGATTCAATAATTTTATACTTTATGATGTGATCACCCTTCTGATTATAGTAAACATATGTCATCCTGTAGACTTATCACAATGTTATTGATGATATTCCCCCTTCCCTTTCCTCCATCCCCCTCCCTTCTGGTAATCATCCCTTTTGTCTTCTGTTTTTCATAACTGGCTTCTTAGAATTCTTACTCTGAGAAGCTTCCCTAAATTGATTCCCTTATCCAGTCTCCCTCACTACTTTGTTAGTTCCCTTCACAGAACTTAGTACTATTTTTATGTAATTGTCTGTAATTTGTATAATCACTCACTGGAAAGCCAGGAATTACAGCAGAAATCATGTGTCTTTGTTTCACCACTGCTAACCACACAAGTACCAGTCCCTAATACATGAGAGATATTTATTGAGTAAAGAAAAAATTATGCTGCTAGTTCTGCCTAGTAAGTAGAAAAAATATAATGGATATGGGCTCACATGTCTATTTTCTACTTAAAAAATACAGTAACAAAGAAAATAGTCTTTACCCCCTAACTTTCCCTCCAGGCCTGATTAGATTTGGTCAGTAATAGCAGAAATCAGAGTTCTGGAGAATATATCTATCACATTTAGCAACCTGCATTGTACCTAGTTCCAGTTTGGATAAGGGCATTGTTCTATGAATGGAATTCTTGTTGAGCACTCTGCTTCTGTTGCTTCAAACTCTGTGTGAGGATTCAGCAACATCATTTACCTTTAGCTAGAAGGTCTGTCTCTAGTGTTGCAATATACAACCATACTTTAACTGTGTCCCTTAATCCAGGTCACACCTGTGTAAATAATTTCCTCATAAAATCTTGTTAAACACTGAGTGTCCTGACAGTACCCTACTGTGTGCAAATCAATGGCCAAAGCATTGTTAAGCATCAAAACATTCAAGGACTAAATAATTCAGCCTAGTTCTAGCATCATGTAAAACGTTTCATTTAGCTGTGTACAGATGTGTTCTCAATGATTCTGCTTAGTCAGTGTCAGTTTTATAAAGCAGATAGAAACAGGAAGCAATTTGCTTTGCCATTACAATGTTCCATTGCCACTCAGAAAAGAGAAATGTGCTAAACACAGAATGCTGTATTTCATTGTTCCCTTCTGAAAGAATGTTTCCATAATTTCTCTGAAATCAAAATATCTCTGTTTCGAATTAATGTCAGAGATTGAATGGTAACAATTTACTTCCTCCTACACAATTTTGGAGAAGATGAGTAAAAAGAAAAAAGTTGCTTTCATATAAGTACTTTTGACTTAAAGCACAAAGGTCAGCCTGGAAATGTTATAATAATATTTTTATAAGAAATAAGTAGACTTTAGAACATGACTATGCATTTCCACTTAACCTAGCCCTGGATTTTGGTAGATATGAAAGGCAACATTATTTAATTAAACATAAAGATCTATGCATATATATAATGTTAGAGATAGAGAAAATGTATACACATAAACATATACACACAAATATCTTATTTTGTATATATTTTATGAATTTTATAAAAATATCTTCTATTACCAATACTTGGATAACACACTGGGATTCTTTTGAAAACATGAATAGCAGGGAATAGCACATATTATTTAAAAAACCTAGATTATTTAAAAACAAAATATATTAAAACACTGAACACAATAATAAGATTCATAAGACAAAAATAAATAAAGGAAACACTTTTTTGGAGATTAAGTAGAACAGATATTATATGGAATTTCATTTCTATAGAATGAATGGAATAAAATGATTTTATCTTTCCTTAATTCTTTCTGAATGACTCTATTTCTTCCTTAAGCTTTTTGGAGAATTTTTTGCTCCCTTTTTGCTATTAATATCATGAAGTTTCATTTATTTATCATATACAGTATAACCTTGGTTCTTGAACTTAATTTGTTTTGGAAAACTCTTTGAGGAGTGATTTGTTCAAAACCAAATCTCCTTTACTTGTCCCTTGAGAGATGCAGGACTGATTATACAGGTGTCAGCATGAAAGGGTTGCTGGGTCAAGAATTGAGACCCGAGGTTTTGTTACATTGCCCAGATATTTTTTTTCTTGAACAACTTGGTCAAGAACTGAATTATTTGAGAACCTAGATGTTCAAGAATTGAGGTTTGATTGTACTTATCAAAAGCCTAAAGTGCACTTGTAGAGTCTGAAATCAACTGGAAGAAAATTACTGCATGGGCATTCATCCCCAAAGAACATTCAGACTGACAGGGTATGTATCAGTACAGGTCGTCTGAGGAACAGAACCAGTAGAAGATAGAAAATAGATATATAGGTAGGTAGATAGATATGGGTATTTAGTATGTATAATGTGCTCCCATGCATAATGCACACCCACATTTTTGGCCCAAACTTTCATGAAAAATATTTTAATTCAATTTTTATTTATTATATTTATAAATAAAATCAATTATATTCTAGGGTATTATTTTGCATAGAGGTATCATTATCACTCTCCAGAGTTACACTTTTAACTCATAAGCATAAATAAATAATGAAAACATTTACATAGATATAGAATTAATATTACCTATGTATAATGCACATCCTTCTTTTTGCCTCAAAAATTTGGGCAAAAAAGTACATATTATACGCAGCAAAATACAGTAGGTATACTGATTTCAAGGAACTGCTTATTAAGTTTTAAGGACTAGAAAGTCTGAAATCTGGAGGGCAGGCTTAGAGGCATAACAGTTTGGGCAGGAGCTAAAGCTGTAGTCCTGAAGCAGAATTTTTTCTTGAAAAACCTAAGTTTTGTTCTTAAGGACTTTCGAATGATTAGATGATGCCCAACCCTGTTATCAGCTAAAAGCCTCCTCTACTAAGCTCCTACCCTTGTGACAGCATGGGTGGAACTGGAGAGCATTATGCTAAGTGAAATAAGCCATATGTGAAAGACAGATACCATATGATCTCACCCATAAGTGAGACTTAATCAACAAAACAAGCAAAATATAACCAGAGACATTGAAATAAAGAATAAGCTGACAATAACTAGAGGGGAAGGGGAAGAGAGGTAATGTGGGAGTGTAGGGAAAAGGTCATTGAGTTGCAGCCAATCAAGACCAGGCAGGTCTACGGTAGCTTTGGGAGATGGAAGAAAATGTGCGGAGCCATAGGGATACGTGACATACCTTTATTCATGGGTGGGCGAGCCATGCACGCTGCAAGCTGTATGTCTCTATTGAGAAGGTCCTACTTGTTTCAAAAGTAAAAGTGAACAAAGCCAGCAAAAATGCTAGGAAATTATATAACATAACATAATTCTGTGCATATGAGTCCACTTCATGTTATGGGAACAAGTTTATCAGACCCAGTCTCAAGGCTATGAAAGCATGACTTATCAGGCCCCTCCAAGGCTGTGGGAACACTGCTTCCCTTAGTTACACAGACACTTGCATGAAGAAGCCAGACTGCCTCCACTTACCCTACAGTTATCAAGGAACAAAAAAGAAAAACAAACAAACACAAAGCCTTCTTTACTAAAAGTCAACTGATTATAGATGTTAACCATGTGTGCATAGTACCCTTATCAAGCATCAAGATTCATGTTTTATTGAATAAATTGGGGTTATAGCTCAAGCAAGTTGACATGTAAAACTAGTAAAAGCTCTGGTGTGATAGCAAATGATATTTTGCATCAGGTTGTGTCAAAGGTGTTTATGTTAACAGCCACATATATAATATACATAGTATATATTATATATACATAATATATATAAAATGTTAACAGCCAAATATATATATGGCTGTTTTACATATATATACACACATAACATATGTATAACATATATATATGGCTGTTAATATTTACATATATATGGTTATGTGTGTGTGTGTGTATGTGTGTGTATGAGGCATATAGAGTCAAAACAGTAAGTGCAGACCAAATAGGATGAAGACAGTCTGGAGTAGGGGAAGGTTTAAAAATTATAAATGTCTCAGGAAAACCCTTAAAGAGAAAAGGACACTACAAAAATATTTTAAATTATGGCAACTTATTTGCAAATATTTTAAAGGAGTCAGTCAAGTTGAAAGCATTGGTTCTCAAGTCTGAAAGAGGTATTCATTCACTATTTTCTCTATTCATTTTATCTGGCTTTTCATGTCTCAATTTTTTATCTATAAAATGCATATAAATGTAGAACTACCTCTTAGGGGTGTTTAGAAGGATGATTAAGCAGCCCCATGTAACATGCTGAATGCAGAGCTGGATATATGTTAAGCATGCATTATTTGTTAATTATGGTTACCTTTATAGAAATAATCTATAAGCCAAACTCTTGACTAGGTCAGTCCCTTCTACACAGAGGGAATTTTGTATAAAAATACTGTTAGACTCTTCTCAAAAAGCTAGATATAGCTGTTTTAACTTATGGTGAGGCAGTACCCCTTCCTGCCTTGGAAGTTTTCCATGGCACAATATTAAGCATCAGTGACGTGGTTATGGCTTTACTTCTTTGTTCCAAATGAACGAGTGATTAGGAGGATTATTAGCAAGAATTTGTTAAGGGAAATGTATCTGTCCTGTTCCAGAATTGATACATTTCCTTTTGATGCATTAAATGCTCCTCTTCTTTTGATGTGGACAATTTAGAAGTCTCATTGTTTGACTGTAAGGGTCAGTTCCTTAGTTCATGTATTTTACCATCCACAGAAATTCATGACTGTTCATCAGGAGTGTTTTTTAGCAATAACTATTTAATATACTTCTGCAGTGTTGAAGTATGAAATGAATTGAATTTCTTTTAATTCACTCCTAAGTGCTTTAGCTATTTGTTGTTCCAGAAACAATGTGTCTCTGAAATATTTTGTGCTCTTTCCACACTCCTCACTTAATCTGTAAAGAATATAGAGTTCAAGCTCAATTATTATCTGTGGTTAAGGTTTAAAGCAGACCTTATGAAAACCTACATTAACCTTTGGAACTGAGTAAAACCCAAATGGTAAAATTGGCTATTTTTTTCTTTGACCCTTCTTTGGTGTCTTGCTATAGAGTAAAAATATAACCCTTAAAAAATGTAACTAAGATTATGCTCCTGAAGTACATTAAAAGGACAGAAAAAAGGCTTAAGGCATAAAATAAAATTTAAAGAAAATATTCTTAGAGTTAAGAATATAAAAGTTGATGCATCACTTATATTTTAGCATTGATAACATAAAAATATACATAACTGACAACCCATGAGAGAAAACCTTCTAAAATAATTTGGCAAATAATATAAACATTTGACACAGGATAATTATCAATATATAATAATAAATATAAAAATGTTTAAAATCGCTGGCAGTAAAAATTGGAAATTAAATAATATTAAAATACTATGTTCTTCCCATTGAAATGGAGGATTTGGCCCTATCTTTGGACCTATCCCTTTATCTGCCAGTGTAATAGGGCGCATAAAGACCTGATAAGACATGGCTGGGAGGAGTTTAAAACGGTACCAGCATCTGGAAATCAAGTGAAAATGGGAATGAAAAACTCTGAAAATATCCTTCAAAACAGAAAATCCTCATGTAGAAATTTATAGTTGTAAAAGGAAGAGAAAAATTCAAACTAATCATAAAGATATGCATCACAATATGAATTACAATACTGTACAAAATTAGAAACTAAGCTTCTTTAAATATGATATTGCATATGTAAATTTCATTTTTTGAAATTATTCAAAGTCAGGTTGTAGAATACTATTTCTGACTAGAGAGCACAAGTGTAGAAAGCAAACCCAAAAGCAGAATGTGTGGTAATTACAACATGTGTGTTTATGCAAAAATGATTAAAGTGTTTTACTCAAGGACATGGAATTGTTATCAGAGAGACCCGAGTCAGGGAGATCCCTGCCTCTCTTCAGTTCTTGTCTTGCTTGCAAGAAATTAATTTAAGCAAGAGACAACACATGTAATGGAAATGAGAGAGCAAGTTTATTTGTGAGACACGCCAGTGCAAAATTACAGACAGATAGATGCCCAGATAGTCTAAGTGTCTCACCTGTAGAGGAAAAAATTTCTCAGTAAAGTTCATTCTATACACTTGAGCCAAAACTGCAAGTGGTCACTCAGCTAATCTGACTGCTCTACCTATTGGGGTTCAGGGGTTATATACTTTAGTCAGCTTCTAGGTACCCTTCCTCCTCTTTTTAATCCTTGGGAATAATGTACAGCTACAAAGCCTTTCTTTCTCAGCTACAAAAGGCTCTTTTGTCTTAGTTAATAAAATTGCTACAGAAGATGCCTTTCCCAGTGCACAAAGTTTCAAGGATTCCCTTCCTCTTGCATTATCTTTACTTGTGATGTTCAGAATGCCTGGCAATCTTACCCAGTTGGACTCAGGACTGCTGCATCAATGGGTGAGACTGGTCTTTCTCCTTCTACCTGCCTTAGTTTACTAACTGTCCTGCCTGATAGAATTATGGGTGAAATAGTTTCCTGTCAACCAATTTCTTCTGAATGAATATGAACTAGTTTTCTATTCAGTGATAAATTATGCAAATGAATAAAATATATTAAACTTTGTTGGAGGAAGTACATTGTCAAACCTCAAAAACAAATTATTTACATCTAGTGAATGACAATCAAAATCAGGAATGAATAAATATATTTGCTCACTTCCTTTAGTAAACCTTAAAATAGAACGAAAATCTGAAACAAACTGATTTCTAATTAGGTTTAATTTTGAGGCTTGATGTAGATCTTCGTTAAGCTTTTTTGAGAGGCACAGAAAAATTGCATAATAAATAACAGTTATTTAATTATAACAGGAAGTAGAAGGAAACATAACCATCTGATTATGGAAACAGAAAAGGGACTCTGTGCAATGACAGCAGTTTATCGAGAGTCGTATATAAATAAGCCTGTGGTTTCCTTCGGAATTATAACTGTTCACACATAACTTCTAATGAAGTCTATTGAACTGTACACTAGGGATAATATATCTGTTTAAAAATGAACTTCTGGGCTTCAAGTTCTTTCGATCTAAAGAAATTGGAGATTCAAATTCAGTATGCATGTTTGACCTCTGTCACACCCAACAACTGTGTTTTCTCCTGTCAAATGAGATAAAACTATCATTCTGAACATTAATAAGAACTTCGTCTATTGATTTATTCTTTAGCTAAGTGTTGTAGATTTCCCCTTTTGTTTTTGTCACTTGGCTGTAAAAACTTTCAACATTTTATTGATTAGGGAATGAAAGGTCAATGGTTTTATTCACTATGGCCAACATGAGAATTTAATGTATCCTCATAATCATACATATAAAAGCCAGGTGAGCCTAAAAATTACTTTAGAAGTTTATTATTATAATTATTATTAAAATAGTTTTAATAGAGAACTGTATGCATATAAGCATACAAAGATAATTTGCATTTATTACTCAGATTAATGAGCCCATGAAAATCCTAGTTAGTATAGTGTAATGATGTATTTTGTACTCATAAATTGATATTTCATTTGCTATATACAATATCTTATGACAGTTTCTTTGAATATCAGAAAAAAATGTAAACTGGTCTAATACTACAAGAGACTATAAAATACTGTAAGAAAGAGAGAAGGATAGAAGGAAGGAAGGAAGGAAAGAAGGAAGGGGAGAGAGGAAGGAAGAAAGGAAGAGAAGAAAGAAGGAGCAGCTGCAGAGTGAAATAGTTGTATGAGGTGAAAATTTTCAACTTTTTTCATTTTACCTTATGCTTTTTATTCTATCATGCTATTTAATCTTCTCTCTGGATCAGCGCTTACAAGTCTGTGTTGAAGGTCTTCTTGCCATACTAGATGCTCTTCGATTTCAAGGCATTCTTAGGTCATTAGCTTCCTAAGTAACAATTTTTTTAGGTCACTAAGTTCTTAGAGTTCCTTTTTTATGATACATTTTATTTGATATTTCTGTACATGGTCTCTTGATAGGCTCCTCTGAGTAAAAGAGCAAATGAAAATAAAGGGCAAACTGTGTAGGCAGTAACCTAAATATCAGTTTCAGGGTGTGTTAAACTGTTTGAGTAAAGTGCATAGGTCAGCTTCATGGTAGTGAGGGGGGAGTTTTTACATGTGTGTAGCTGTGCATGTGTGTGAGGATGCATGTTTTTTATTAATGTAAAATATTTCCTTACTTTAACCTGAGTCACAGTTATAAAGAGGCAAAAATTATTGAAAGACACAATGAAGGTATAATTTCATATCCTTAATCAGTGGATGTGTACCCTGAACTTTGAATGCATAAATGAAAATATACTACCCTGTGTTATAACACTTGTTGACATACATATATACAGGAATATGGATAGCATTTATACTGTGTTTTCTAGAGAAGATGAAATAAAGCAATAAATTGTTGAGAAAAGTCTTGTATCCTCAATTTGCTTAAATACATATGGACATATGGAAACACTATTTGTTTCCCACCTTCTTTATCCCCAGGGCTTGGTGAGAATCCCTGTGATTCTGAGGGAACAGATCCACAATCTGGGAATTTAGGAATAGTAGTTGGTGTGAAAAGAGCTAAGAGAAAGCTAAAGTGATGAAATCGACAAAAATCATTTTGGAAATGTCAAGAACCAAGTGGCAGGGACAACCTAGCAATGGAGAATAAATCCAGAGATCATGAGATAAGAACTGCTGGGAAGGAGAGCGAGTTCAGAGTTGTCCAGAAAGAGGGTCCCAGTGGACACATGTAAAACCAGTGGGCAAGGTCCAGGACAGTGGCTGAAGGGGGTTGTAATCAGGTTTCCAGTGTGGTGATGACACGTGTTTATATGGCTCAAGGGTCAGAGACAGGATGAAATTGGTGTTATACCCAAAGTGTGGATAATAAAACTATCAAGTAAATAAAAATTAATTGATGTATGGGAATTTTCTGGGTGAGTTAAACCTTTTCATATTTACCTGTTGTATACATATAACATTGTAAAATTTAGGGGTTCCGCAATATTTAACTATGACAGTGGTACACAGTATTTAAGTATAGCTATTAAAATTGTCCATTGATGAAAGAAGTTGTAATGTTTTTGAAGTATTTATTTAAGTAGAGACTAAAAACAACTATTGTGTGTACCCTTAACTAAGGAAATAACTGGAATAGCTTAGTGGTTTCTTTCAATGCTGAATTTTATTTTATTTTATTTTATTTTACAGTAGACCAACTAGTTAGAGAAACTTAATATATGGTGGGATGGACCCTATTATTTTAGAATTTCAAAACCTAAACAGTAATCTGCCTGAAACAAAAATTGAACCATCTTTGTCCTAAGTTATAGTTGCTCTAAGCAAAAGTAGAGAAATCCTGACTCTGTTCCAACATATAAGTGCATATTTATATTAGCTGTTTACTTGATTATTCAGCATTTTACTTATACTCACTTTAAGAGTGGTATGCGCCATCAGGAGCCTAAACACGTCACATCTGTACTTCTCATGAATGTCTCATGAATTCATGTACTTTACATGAATTTCTTCTGCAATATCTGAAACTCCCCTCATAAGAGATGCTAGGGAATTAATACCCCAGGTTTATCTTACAACCAGTAACAGGTGGGGATCAATGAATAAAAAAACACGTTTTTTCTGTTGGGCTGAAAAACTCTGATCAGGTTTTTTATGGCCTCCAAGAGGTCCACTGATTTAGTCCCAGCTGAAAGAACAAGCTTTCATAGCAATGTTTACTTGGCCTATTCTCCTTTTTATCATATTTCACTTTTTTCTTTTCTAGTCTTTAATAGAAATATCTCCTACAAGAACCAAACCTAAGGTAACCTCTATTTTATTGATAGACTTTGATAGCTACAAGTAAACAAATATTATAATGAAATAGAGAGTAAAATATCAATTTACTAATGTTACAATATATGCAATATAACTAAACTTGAAATTTTAAAGCAGGTATTAAAGTTACTCATTATATAGAGAAAAAATTTTATTAATTAAGGCTAAAATTTTATTAATATATTAAAAACATAATATGAGGGGGACCTCCCCAAATGAAATTTATGTATTTAAAAATGTGTATTTATTCTTACATGTTTAAACGTTGGTCACCTTCAAAGTACTCTCCATTTGATGCAAAACACCCATCAAGACATTTTTTTCCACTGCTCAAAACAGTTTTGAACTTGTTGATTAGGCTCCTTTTTAGTACTTCTGCCAGTTTTTGTTTCATCTCTTCCACATTGGCAATATGGTTCCTTTGAGGACTTTTTTCATCCAGGGACACACACACAAAATGTAGTTTGGGGCTGGATTGGTTGAGTAGGAATGGTGAGCCATGGAGATCATGCCATTTTTGGTGAAAAACCGCTGAATATTCAGTGCAGCATGGGCAAGTATGCTTTTAAGTCATGCATCATGAAATGGACAAACACACTGAAAGAGTTTTCAAGAAAAATTCACTAAAGCCAAAAACAGCTGCTCACAACAATGCCAGCTGGTACTCTGAATGCAGATGGGTTCCTAGAAGACTCACCTAGTGGGGAAAACCTGTACTATAAGAACCTGCCTCCAAAAGATATTCTGGGGTTTTTGTGATACCCCTTGTAATACATTTTTGAAAATTATTACCTTGAGAATAATCTTCTGAATGGCATCTTTTATATGATCTGTTTAAATATTGATTTTATAGATAAGGTAGTTTACAATTGTATTTACAGCAATCTTTTTGGTAAGGTAAAACATTTGTGCAAGCAAAACTATGCAATCAATATTTAAGAGGGCCTTGTCTTTTTATATATTATGAAAAATAGGACATAATTCACAGAATCAAAAATAATCTATAGTTGTTTACATGTAAGTTATATAAAAGAATATAAATATATAGAAAATCATATATTTTGTGTATATGTAAAGAAATTATGTAGTCTTTGGTTCTCAAAATAGTTTTAAAAGTAAAGTATTTTCAACAAGATGGAATAGATGTACTTTTCCCTATCCCTCCTATTATTTAAACTGAAAACAGTGACCATAGATTACTGTATTAAAAAAAACACAAGAATATTCCAAAATTAAAAGAAAAGACTGCAGACAGTCTGGAACCTTTGGTTCAAGGAATCACATGCAGTGTGTTCCCTGGGGTTTTGTTGTTGCTGTTGTAGTTGTTCACTTATATCATTAACTCAGTGATAGAGAAGCAGGAAACCCAAAGCAGTAAGAGATAAAGACAAGAAATGCCTCAACAAAAACTTGTTCTCTCTAATCGAAGAATCAGGAAAAGACAGCTTACCAAGACAGAAGACATTTAGGTAATAACTAACCTATTCCGACCCCAAATCACAAAATAAACAGTGGCCCTGGCTTTAACTCTCATGCACGAAGTTCCTGAAAGGGCCGAGCCCTCCGCCTTTGGCTGGCAGTGATGAGGCACCCCTGCCCTGCTGCCATGGTTGTACTACAGAAGGCTGAATGAAGAACAGGGGTGTCATCACCACTGGACAATAATAATAACCCCTGTCTCCTTCCCTACCATATGTTGTCCATGGAGACCATGTAAGAACTTAGATTACAACTGTATGTGATGAGGATCTCTTTCCCTAAGATCTGCTAGAATAGTATCAGTGCTGGCCTCGTGGAGAGTCAGGGCTTTCACCGCTGCCTGCAGCTAATGAGCTGTGGCTCTCATCTGTGAAAGGAGGGGGTCGTGTGGAGCAGTAACAAACACTCTTGACCTTCCCTGTCTGTGAAAGCCTCATGGGTAGACTCCCTATCCCCTGCACAGTGACAGGGACATCCTGCTAATTCCTGTGGTGTGCATGGAGGGAGAGTTGGAAATACGGACTTCCACCCTGCCTGGGAGAAACCAGACAGTGCTCCCCTTGCCTTGCCGGCCTAGTGCCAGAAAAGTCCTTTTAACACAGATAGTTTAAATAAAATTTAGAGTTTTATTACTAATAACCTAAATGTTCAGGGCTTATCACACGAAGAACCTTGAAAACCTGAACTTGAATTAGAAAAGCAATCAACAAATGCCAACACCAAGAATTATACGATAAGGAGATTAAAGCAGCAATCATCAAAATAAACATACTTGACACAAATGAAAAAATAGACCTTCTCAGCAAAGAAACAGAAGATATGAAGAAGAACCAAATGGAAATTTTAGAGTTGATCAATACAGGGACCTAATGAAGAGAGAGAAAGGAATGAGTGAACTTGAATGTTGAACAATAGATGTATCCAATCTGAATAAGCAAAAGGAAATAGATTTAAAAAATGAACAGAGCTTTAGGACCTATGAGATTATAACAAAAGACTTGATATTTATGTCATCAGAGTCCCAGAAGGAGAGGAAGAAATAGATAGATCTGAAAAAAAATTGAAGAACTAATGGCTGAAAAGTTCCCAAATTTGGCATCATCTACAGATTCCAGAAGCTGAGTAAACTCCAACAAGACATTTACTGTACTCAGCTATAACGGGGAAAATAAAGGCATTCCCAAATGAAGTAAAATTAAGAGAAACTATTGCTAGGAGACCTAATTTTTAAGGGACTAAAGAAAGATTTAGCAACAAAATGAGTTTTAAAAGTGATATGGGAGAAAAAACCCACTTTATAAAAGCAAGTGAAACAGTAGAACACCTTTCTCTTTCCTTCAGGCAACAAGGCTGACTTCTTCTTGCCTCTCTGGCTTCAGCTTCTGTCATCTTCCCCTTGCCTGCTATGCTCAGGGCTCACTGGCCCTTTTCACATCCTCAAAACTGCCAAGCTCTTTGCTGCCTCCAGCCTTTCTAAGCAAGTTGTCCTTTCCATCTTGATTGTTCCTCCAGCTTCACTCCTTCTCAGCCATCCACGCTCATGCTCAGAGACTAACTTCCCAACCTCAAAGCTAAATATCGCCTGCAAATTTTTTTCATTGAGCTCTGTGCTTTGGTGTTCTAGTACTTATCAAAAGTTGTAATTACATGTCTGTGTTTTATGTTTATCTGCCTTGTATACCACATCCTTCATTGAAATTGCAAAGCTCTCACTGCTTCACCACTGCAGACCTGAGACCCAATACATGGTAAACATTCAGTATACACTCCATTATTAAAAAAAACAATTAATGGTCGTATTTAAGAGTTTGGGTGTATGGGTGTTTAATACAAGTTTTTTTTTTCCTATAAACTTGCAGCTGTTCAAAATAAAATGAAAAAAAGCAAAGTAAATATTTAAATGGACATTAATAACTGAGAGTCAGTAGTATATTCATTTTAATTTAGAATTAAACATTCCAAAGAATATTTTCAAAGAATAAGATGCTCCAAAAAACAAGATGCTACAAAAAACTTTGTTTTTGTTGACAGAATGTTCCTCAAGACAATAGAGTATCACAGTGGTTAATAATGGAATCATTTACCTGCATCCTTGTTTCTCTTCATATTTTGTAGACTAAACAAGGGAGAACCTAACTGGCAATTTATTAAAAGCTCTAACAGATAGTCATAGGTTGGGCTATTTAACCATCTAACAGAATGATATTTTTAAAAGATGTATAGACTATACACATCCAATAGAAATGTCATGTAAGTCAAATTATAAATTAAAATGTATAATTTAATATATTCCAGTAGCCACATTTAAAAGAATAAAGAGAAGCAGGTTAAATAGATTTTAATATTTCTATTTAATAAAACATATCAATATGATAATTTTAACCTATGATAAGGCTTCAAAAGTACAGTATGTGTTTTACATTTGCAAGATATCTTAATTCAGGCCTTCTGCACGTCAAGTACACAAAAGCCACATGAGTCTAGTGGCTACTCTATCAGACAGTATAGGTACTTATAAAATGTTCAATGCATTTAAACTAAAACATGACATATTCATAGAATGGCTAGTAATCATAAATATATTCAGAGTTCTCCCATTTGAATAGACTTTCAATAGAGTAGCTAAAGCATTCACTGAGTGTTGTTAAACCAAGAGTAAACTCATGAGACACTAGGCACCAGGATACCAGAGGCTTTATTCCAAATACTATAAACTCTAAAGGTAAGCATCTTGAACAATATCTGACATCACTGTTTATCTACACCCTTTTGAGTGCCAAAACTAAAAAAATCTACACTCATAATCCACATTTATTATCAGTTCTAAAAGTTAGATCAGGGGCTCACCAAAATGATTTGATTTATTAGGCTTACACTTTTGTGGTGCAATAAGACATTTATAGTAAGTTTAACATTTTATAGTATCCTAAAAAGCTTCTTTAGCATTTGATTTCATATCCTGCCAGGTCAGCCTTCCCAAAGGCTCATGTTTCCTGTCTTGTGTTTCTTTCCCCACCATATAGTCTGTCAAAGTAGAAATGAGGAGGACAAGACCTACATTCCCAGTTATTGACCAAGAGGAATTCTCAGTTTCACTTGCTGTAGCTTGTCTTTGATCCTCAGTTGCATAATCTAAATAAGGGAAGAATGTTATTATTAATTTATCAAAATCATTATTCACACAAGGGGGGTTTATATGCTGAATGCAAAAATTACTTTTTGGGACATGAAGGGCTAGCACAAATCTGGAAAACAAATTGCGATTTAACATGGCATATCTGTGTTCCTGTCAAGATCAGACACACCTGCAGAGAAAAGTTTCTCTCGGGCTCTTTCAGTTTGAGCCGAGTTTTGATCATACCACTGGTAAAAAAATGCAAAAGTCAAAGCAGAGGATTTGTATTTTGTTTGTTTGGTTTTTTTAGAAATGACAAGAATATGAGAGGGGTATGTAATTCGTTATTTGAGTAGACTGGTGCCAGACCCCTGACAATCTCACAGGCTATGCAAAGTGCTGGAGTCCAAGTCCTTCAATACACGGATACTGATGTGAAATTAGAAGTGCGAGTGGTTTTGGGGGGATAATACCTGTGAAGATAATGGGGATAAAATAGGAATAAGTGTAAAATGAAGTAGAATGAGAGGAATAATAGATAACTCCCTAGATTTTAACAAGAGCTACTGGATTAATGGTCATGCCATTTGATAAGAGGAGAAACACTGAGAAAGCACCAGGTTGCAGAGAGAGAAAAAAATAGCATTGTCATGTAGAGTGAGGTGCCATTTATGTATCCAAGGAGGCCTTGAATTGGCAATTAGGTACAGATGTTTAAATCCCAAAGTGCTCTAAACTGGATATATTTATTTTGGAAGTCGTAGCTTATCAATTCCATTCAAAGCCACATGGTACATAATCAGTCGATTAAGTATAAATGAAGAATTAACTCCTTGGATAATTTAATATTGAGTAGTCTTGCAAGGACAGAACAACACAGAGAAAAAAGTTAAAACGAATTAATCAGTAATGTAAGAAGGGAAACAGTGCACTTGCTGTTTAAGAAATGGAGACAGAGACAGAGGTAGAGGCAAAGGTATGTGAGAGGACCAACAAAGTTCAGAGCAGGATGAAACAGATACGCCTCAGCTCCAGAAGAGAGAAAGAATTTGCTCTCCCTACACCTTTATGTTCTAGTTGGGCCCTCGTTGGATTAGACAACACCTGTCAACATTGTTGAGGTTAGATATTCTTTATTCAGTTTACTGAGTCAAATATTAATCTCCTCTAGAAAAACCCTCACAAACATACCTAGAAACAATGTCTTCTTTTTTAAAAAATATTTTATTTATTTGTACTTCTAGAGAAAGGGGAAAGGAAGAAGAAAGAAGGGGAGAAAAACGTAAGTGTGTGGTTGCCTCACACACATCTCCAACTGGGGACCTGGCTCGCAGTCCAGGCATGTGCTCTGACTGGAAATCAAACCTGTGACCCTTTGGTTTGCAGGCTGGCACTCAATCCACTGAGCCACACCAGCGAGGGCACAATGTTTTATTTTTTCTGGAAATCCCTTAGCCTAATGAAATTGACATGTAATATTAACCATCATACCAAGTAAAAAGTGTAGTTTTAGAAGGAGGAAGTAATCAGTGATGACAAATGCTGTCAGAGGCTTTTGTTGTTGTTTTATTTTAAAGTTTTTACAATTTGATAATACATAATCTGTATATTTTATAGTGTGTTCACCACCCCAAGTCAAGTCTCCTTCCTTCACTATTTATTCCCCCTTTACCCACTTCTACCTTTCCTCAACCCCCTTTTCCCTTTGATAATCACCATACTGTTTGTGTCTGTGAGTTTTGTTTTGTAATCCCTTTACATTTTCCAGGCCCCAATCCCCTCCCCTCTGACAGCTGCCAGTCTATTCTCTTGTGTCTATGAGTGTGTCTCTGTTATGTTTACTATTTTGTTCATTTGATTCCACATGTAAGTGAAATCATGGTACTTGTCTTTCTCTGACTTGTTTATTTCACTAAAAATAATACTCTCCATGTAATTTTATGCTGTCACAGATGGTAAGTGTGGGGGAAACTTTGTCTACAAAGTCCTCCCATCTGCCATGGATAAAAGTGAAACTACCAAGACCTGAGAACAGTAACCTTTCTTCTTATCAGTAACACACCTTCGGGCCTTACCTAAAGGTGCCCCTGGTCCCTTTGGAAATGAAGGGCTAATCCGTCCACTTAGGCGTGCTGTCTCTGGCAGTGGCTCGTAGCCTCTGGATCAAAGCAGGTCCTGGATCATCAAGTCCCTGCCCTGGGCATCAGATGTGGGGGCAACTGTGCTGGCAAAGTCTCCCTATCCACAGATGAAAGTGAAACTACCAAGACATGATCTGCTTGGGGAAGAACGGTAGCCAATCTCTCAAAGGAGAAGAGCCAAGAGTCCCTTCCTCAAGGGGCTTTTACTGGGTTATTTGCACAAGAATATAGGTAAGGATCAAACAATAGATAGCGTTCAAAGGACTATGAGGGCTTATTCTCAGTCAGGGTCAGATAGCTAGAGAGCCATAAAACTTTGAGGGACAAACTTCTTGCTTGGACCCTTATTTAAATGAGTGCATTCTAAACAAAGGAGGTTTCACAGGATTTTACATATTCTTTCTTAGGCCTGATCACCCTGGATCCCACTCTAGCCATCAAAGGGCTGCACCACCTTCCCCATCATAGGTTTTTAAGCTTAAATGGATTAGAGCCAAGAAGCACTTCTCCCAGAGGAAATGGGGACTCGGACTATGTCAGAATAGCCAGAGAACGAGGATCACTTTCTCTTTGTTGCAGCCCCCCAGAGTCCTTCCATGATGGCCTCCCAAGTAATTGTGTCTGGCTTAGGCTGCCCCTCCTCTGAGGGGTTGTACTCATCATGGACTAACTGACTAACCATTGGGGGCAGGGGACAAGCTTTGTCTTCTTAGTGGCTCACATTCTGGAGGTCGCTCACTCAACCTTTAGCCACAGGGGGCAGTTACAACTTCTGAAACCAGGCAGAGCAGTTCTCAAAACGTAAGATTTCCTTTTTTTATGGTTGAATGTATTTTATTGTATTAATGTATCACTACTCTTTTATCTATTCATTTACTGATGGACACTTGGGCTGCTTCCAAATTGTAGCTTTTGTAAATAATGCTGCAATGAACACAGAGGTGCATATGACAAGGGCTGTGCAGAAAATATCCAGTAATGTAATATGGAAAAGAGATATTTTTTGAAGAAAATAAAAACACAAGAAACATACATAGGACAATGATGCCTCAGTTCCCTTCAAAGAAGGTACCTTGGTACCTCACGCAGTTCTCCTAGTCGCCATGAGCTGCCCTGTATTATTTTCCTGAATCTTATTGACAGTCTGAAAACTCTTCCCTTTCAAAGATGATTTTAGTTTTGCAAAAAGCCAGAAGTTGCAGGGCACCAAATCTGGGCTGCAGGACAGTACCTCCTACAGTATTGAGTCATCTAGTGATTTGATGTTTCATCAAAAATCTCTCTACACGATGTGATGCACGAGTGGGCCTGTTGTCATGATGAAGCTGCCAATCACCAGTTGCCTCTCTCTGTGGCCTTCTGAGTTATCTGAATAGTTTCTGTGATCAAGCAATGATCATTACACAATGATCAAGCTTAATGCAAAATTTGATGTAGATTTGTTGCTCTGTGTGCTCAGTCATTTTGAATGCGATGCCCACACAGTACACATGCTCACTCAACGACATCTACCGCCCCTACTGACTAGTACAGTGAAGTAGTCATTGTTCGTGCATGTGCATTCCAGTCCACTCTCCTCAGCTGCCAGGTTACATTGATGTCATGCAAACCATCCATGTTATATTCAAAATGGCTGGGCTTTTTCTGTACAGACCTCATATATGCTTTCAAGTTAGTGTTTTGGGTTTCTTCAGATATATTCTTAGAAGTGGAATTGCTCTCATAAGAGAGTTCCATTTTTATTTTCTTTTCATTGATTTCATTGGGGTGACAATGGTTAACAAAATAATACAGGTTTCATATACTCAACTGTACCATACATCATCTGTACACTGCATTGTGTGTTTATCACCATAAGTCAAGTCTCTGTCTATCACTATGTATGCCTCCTATGTCTTCTTCTACCTCTCTTTATACCACCATCCCCCCAATAGTCACCACACAGTTGTCTTTGTCCATGAGTTTTTTCCCCTTGTTTTCTATGTTTTGTGCCATTCCTCCATCCCTACCCCACACACCTCATGATAGCTGTCATCCTGCTCTCTCTGAGTCTGTCACTATTTTGCTTGTTCATTTTCTTCATTTTATTCCACACATGAGTGAAATCATGTGGTACTTGTTTTTCTCTGACTGGTTTATTTCATTTAGCATATTACTCTCCAGGTCCATCCATGCTGTCACCAAGAGTAAGATTTCCTTCTTTAACATGGCTGAGTAGTATTTTGTTGTGTAAATGTACCACAGCTTTTTATCCACTCATCTACTGATGAACACTTGAGTTGCTTCCAAATCTTGTCTATGATGAATAATGTTGAAGTAAACATAGGGGTGTATATATTCTTTCAAATAAGTGCTTTGGGTTTTTTGGATAAATTTCCAGAAATAGAATCACTGGGTTATAAGTTCCATTTTAAATATTTTGAGGCAATGCCTTACTGCTTTGCACAGTGGCTATACCCATCTGCATTCTAACCAGTAGTGCATGAGGGTTCTTCCCCATGTCTTCCTCAACACTTGTTGTGTGTTGATTTATTGATGATAGGCATTCTGATAGCCATGTGGTGATATCTCATTGGGTTGTAATTTGCATTTCTCTGATGATTAGTGACACTGAGCCCATTGCTCACTTTTTCATATGCCCATTGGCCATCTGTATGTCCTGTTTGGAGAAGAATCTATTCAGCTCTTTGTCCATTTGGATAGTTTTTTGTTGTTGTTATTGTTGTTGAGACTTATAAGTTCTTTATAAGTTTTGGATATTAATTCTTGATCAGGTGTGTACAAGCAAACATGTTCTACCATTCATTGCATTGCTTTTCATTTTGTTGATGCTTTCCTTTGCTGTGAAAAATCTTGTTAGTTCAGTTCCATTTATTTAGCTTTTCTTTTCATTCTCTCACCCAAGGAAATATATTTTAAGAAGCATTGCTATGAGAAATGATCAAAATTTAGTGCCCCTGATTTTTTCTAGGATTTTTATGGTTTGGAGGCTAACATTTAAGTTTTTACTCCATTTTTAGTTGATTACTGTGTATCATGTAGGAATGTGATTTAATCTCATTTTTTGCACATATCTGTCCAATATTTTCAACACCAATTTATTGAGTAGACTATCTTTATTACATTGCATGATTTTGCCTTCTTTGCCAAATATTAATTGACTATAAAGGTGTGGTTTTATTTCTAGCCTGTTTTCTGTTCCATTGATTTCTTTGTTTTTTTTTTTTTGCCAGGATGAAGCTGTTTTGATTAGTATGACTTACAAAATACACTACAAGTATATTTTGATATTAGGTATATCAGGTAGTGTGGTTGCTCCAACTTAGTTCTTTTTTTTCAAGATCATGGTTGCTATTTGCGGTGTTTTGTGGTTCCATATGAATTTTTGCAATATTGGCTAATGTTCTGTGAAACATTATAGTTGAATCTGTAGATCACTTTGGTAATATGAGCATTTTAATGTTAATGCTTCATATTCATGAACATAGTATATGCTTCCACTTATTTCTATCTTCTTCAATTCTTTCTTTAGTGTTTTATACTTTTACATGTATAGGTCTTTTATATCCTTGGTTAAATTTATTCCTAGGCATTTATTCTGTTTTAAGCAATTATGAATAAGATTGTTTATTTTGATGCAGACACTGGCCCACAGTGTCCGCATCTTTGTGGACATGGAAATGAGACATTCACATGGACTACTGAATCCGGTGGAGGAAAAGGGACAGCATGGTTTTTCTCTTAAGGGGAGCAAAAGCCATGGCCCTTGCTATGACTGGCCTTTATTGGGTGTGTTGGCACATTACAAGGTGGTCCTCATTTATTATGCACAGGTTGCTTTAGGTGGTTACCTTTTACAGAAAACAAAGGAGCCAATGCCACTAATCACATCACAGAAGAGGGATATTTGCAAAAGAAAAGGCAAAAGTAGTTGAACCAATCACACTCCTCCTTGGAAGGTTTAGCATAGCTTTTAGGAAGTTATTTTGCAGTAAATGTTTGCCACAAATCCAGGTGAGGGAATTTTTAGCAAAAAGCGAGACTCAAAGCGGCCTAGGCACATTGTAGGCCTGATTCCCCCACGGGAGAACCTATCTGTGGGCGTGGGTCCTGTGCATCTCCGAGTGGGAGCTGGGCCTACGTCATGCAGAACACTCTCCTACATTATTTGTTTCCCTTCTTGACAGTTCATTATTGGTGTATAAAAGTGCAACTGATTTCTGGAGATTTTACATCATGCTACTTTACTGAATCCATGTATCAGTTTTAGTAGTATTTTTGGTAGAATCTTCAGGGTTCTCTCTATATAATATCACGTCTTCTGTGAAAAATTACAGCTTTATATCTTCCTTAGCAATTTGTAAGCCTTTTATTTCTTATTCTTGATTGATTCTTATGAGTTGGATTTTGAGTACTATGTTGAATAAGTGTAGTGAAAGTCCCTGTCTTTTTCCTGATCTTAAGGGAAACACTTGCAATTTCTCCCATTCAGTATGATGAGAGCTGTGGGTTTGTTAAATATAGACTTCATTATGTTGAGATGTTTTCCCTGTATTCCCACTTTGCTGAGAGTTTTTATAAACCTGTGCTGGATTTCATAAAAAGCTTTTTCTGCACCTACTGATATAATCACGTGGTTTTTATCCTTTATTTTCTAAGTGTGTTATGTTTATTAATTTGCAGATATTATAAACCTTGCATTCCAGGATGAATCATACTTGATCACAGTGTAGGATATTTTTAATGTATTGCTTTATTTGGTTTGCTAATATTTTGTTAACATTTTTAGCATCTATGTTCATCAGAGATATTGAACTAAATTTTCTTTCTTTGTAGTGTGTTTATCAGGTATTAGAATTAAGATGATGCTGGCCTCAGAAAAATGAGCTTGTGTGTCTTCCCTCCTCTTGAATTTTTTTTAGGGTATTTTGAGGGATGAATCTGACAGTAACCAGAAGGGAGGTAGGAGGGGATAATGGAGGAAGCAGGAAGGGTTTTCAGTAACAACTATAAAGGACACAGGGACAAAACCAGGGTGGGGTGTAATCAGGGGAAGGATATGGGGATGGCTGGCGGGGGAGTGATGGGGGGCTAAATGCAGACAACTGTACTTGAACAACAATAAAATATTTTTTAAAGAGTATTTTGAGGAGTGATGCTAGTTCTTCATTGAATGTTTGGTAAAATTTACCTGTGAAACCAACTGATCCAGGACTACAGTTTGTTGGGAGTTTATTATTTTTTTTATTACTGCTTCAGTTTTACTAGATTTAATCTGTCTATTCATTCTCTTATTCTTGATTCAGTTTTGGAAGATAAATTCCCATTTCTAGGAATTTATTTATTACAACCTAATATTACATTGTAATATTTTCTTACAATCTTTCATATCTTTTTGTATCAGTTGCTTTTCTTTCATTTTTGATTGTATTTATTTGGATCCTCTTTCTTTTTTACTTGATGCATTCAGTTAAAGGCTTGTCAAACCTATCTATCTTTTCAAAGAACTAGCCCATGCATTTATTGATCTTTTATATTATTTTTACAGACTCTACTTTGCTTATTTCTGGTATGACCTTTATTATTTCCTTACTTGGACTCACTTTGGGCCTTATTGTTTTTCATGTTTCTTTAAGTGTAAAATTAAATTATTTATTTATTTCTCTTGGTTCTTGACATAGACTTATAATTCTATGAATTTCCCTCTTCAGACTGTTTTTGCTGGGTACCGTAGATTTTGTGTTGTCATGTTCTCATTTTCATTTGATTTATTCCTTGATCTCATTGTTATGCCATTCACTTCTTAGTAACATGTTATTTAACTACTATGTGTTTTTTTAGAGTTTTTCTTGCTGTTGATTTTTAGTTTTTATAGCATTATAATCAGAGCAGATGCTTGACATGATTTGAGTCTTATTAAATTTCCTGAAACTTGTTTTGTGCTCTAATCTGTGGTCTATCCTAGAAAATTTTCCGTGTATGTATGAAAAGTTGTATATTATACTGCTTTGGGTAAAATGCTCAGAAGATATGAATTAAATCCATATGATATAGAGTGTCGTTTAAGGCCACTCTGTTCTTGTTGATTTTTGTGTGGAAGATCTATCCACTGAGGTCATTGGGTGTTTAAATCTCCTACTATGACATTAATACTGCTAATTTCTCCCTTTATACCCATCAAGATTTACCTTATATCTTTAGGTGCTGCTCTGTTGGGTACATAGATGTTACTAGGGCTATATCCTCTTGCTGGATTGCTCCCTTTATCATTATGTAGAGTCTTTTTTTATCCCTTATTATAGGCTTTATTTTAAAGTCTGTTTTGTGAGATATACGAGTAAATATTGCTACTGTGTGTATTTTTTCTCATTTTCCTTTGCATAAAATAACTTTTTCCTTCCCTTTACTTTTAGTGTATGCATATCTTTGATTCTGAGGTAGGTCTTTCATATACGTCTATATATACACATACACATAACATGTATATATTGCTATTATTTTTTAAAGATGTTATTTATTCATTTTTAGAGAAGGGGAAGAGAAGGAAAAAGAAAGGGAGGGAAATATTAATGTGTGGTTGGCTCTTGTCAGCCCCATACTGGGGACCTAGCCCATAACCCAGGCATGTTCCCTGACTAGGAATTGAACTAGTGACCCTTTGATTCACAGCCTGAGCTCAATCCACTGAGCTACACCAGGCAGGGCTATTTTTTAAATTCATTTAACTATCCTAAGTTGACTGGAGTATTTAAACCATTTTACTTAAAGTGACTATTGATAAGGCTTATATATTACTATTTTATTTTTTAACAGTTTTCCTCTGTCATCATCGCCTTCTTCTTCTCCTTCTCCTCCTCCTTATTCTTTCCTCCTTCTCCTTCATCACCCCTCCTCCTCCTTCTTCTCTGTCTCCATCTGTCCCTTCTTCTAAAAGGAGAACATTTAACATTTATTTATTTATTTTTGTAATGCTGGTTTAGTGATAACTCCTTTACCTGTGTCTTGTCTGGAAAGCTCATTATTTCTCCTTCAATATTTGTTTGTTTATTTATTTAATTTTAGACAGAGAGAAAGGAAGTGAGGGGGCAGAGAGTGAAAGAATGAGAGAGAGAGAGAGAGAGAGAGGGAGAGGAAGGAAATCACTGACTTGGTATTCCACTTTTTTATTCAATCATTAGTTGATTCTTATATGTGCCCTGACCAGAGATCAGACCTATAACAATGGTATTTTGGGGAAATACTCTAACCAACTAAGCTACATAGACAGGGCCTTTTCTTCAATTTAATAGCCTCCCTGGGTTAAGTAGTGTTGGGTATAGGTCTTTGCTTTTCCTCACTTTTCTTTCCAAACCTCCTGCCCTCAAACGTTTCTGTTGTGAAATCAACTGACAATCTTATGGGAACTCCTTTGTAGGTAAGTACCTGTCTTTTTCTTGCAGCTTTTAAAATTCACTCTTTGTCTTTAACCTTTGCCGTTTTAATTATGATATGTCTTGGTGTGGGCCTTCTGGTTCCATCTTCTTTTGGACACTGTACTTCCTAGACTGGTGTCTTTTTCCTTTACTAGGTTAGGGAAACTTTAGGTAATTATTTCTTCAGATAGGTTCTTGACACCTTGCTCTCCTTCCTCTCTTTTTTGTGCCCCTATCACGTGAAAATTGTTACACTTCATATTGTTTCAAATGTCCCTTACATTATGCTCACTTTTTTCTTTCCCTGTCCTGATTTGGAGTTTTTTTCTACTTTGTCTTCAAAATCGCTGGTTTGATCCTCTGCTTTACTGAACATACTGTTTATTCCTACCAGTATGTTCTTCATTTATGATATTGTATTTTTCATTTCCGATTGGTCTTTTTTGTAGTTTCTATGCTCTTTTTCATGCTGTTGAGCTTCCTTATAACCATTTTTTGGGACTCTATATTTAATAAATTGCTTGCTCCATTTCATTTAACTCTACTTCCAGGGATTTCTCCTTTTTTTTCATTTGGGACAATTTCTTTGTCTCCTCATTTTGGATGCCTTTTTTGTTTGTTTCTACATATTATGTAGATTTGCTATGACTCCTATTCTCGGTAAATTTGCTTTATGTAGTAGGTGTCCTGTGGAATCTAGTGGTCCAATGGTGTAGTCTCCCTTGATCACCTAAGCTGGGTGCTCCAGGAATGTTCCTTCTGTGAGTTATGTGGACTCTCCTGTTATAACTGAGTCTCGATCACTAGTGGTCCATTTGTGTGTGGGATAAACCCTCAGTCTGAATGTCTATGAGGCTCCATCCTGACCATGGCATGCAAGCTACTGTTCCGGTACTGACCACATGAAGTGGAATTCATTTTATCAAGATTTGGTGCCTGCTTAGATTGCTCTTTGTATTGCTTGTGAAGTAATGCTCTTAGATTGCCTGTGACATTTATTGGATCCAGCTCTGATGCTGTCTGAAGCTGGCCACTAGGTGTATTGGTTCTGGGCCTCTGGGTTGGGACTCTGATGTAAACTAATGTCAGACATTGCCTGTGACTGGCCCTGGGCAACCTGTTTGGAGCTACAAGTGATCTACAGCGTTTGGCTGCCTCTGGTGCGCCTTACTGTGTGAAGGAAGAACCAAGATGCACACTAAGCCTGGTTTTTACTATCACTGTGCCCAGGGGTAGATCAACAAAAGTTCCAAGGTACCCCAATGAGACCTGCCTACTCTTGCCTCCACCTGCTGGCTGTGTGTTAGACTCAGTCACTGAAATAGCCTTTGGCTGCAGTCCTCAGCTTGGTTAAGCTCCACAGGTTAGGGCAATAAGGAGTCCAGAGCATGAGGCTACTGCTTTCCTCCAGGGTGATGCCACATGTGGAGGAGAGAAAGAAAGAAAGATGCTCCACCCAGGAAAGATGGCTTCTGTAGTAGAGGAAAAATACTCAGCATAGGGATCTTGATGGCTGTCCCCTCACCTCCATCCCAGAGCCACAAACCCCAGGCTCTCCTCACATGATGCTATTTTGCTCCACAAAAGCCCAGAGTGAGTTGCTGTGAAGGAAATTTGTTTGTTGGCACTTTAAGAGGATGCCCATGTCTCCAACAGACTCCTGCATCTTTGTGGCAGAGAGAAATGCTGCTGCTTTTCACAGTCACATGTTATGTGGTCACCTCTTCCTGGCTCTAGTTCCCTGGGCTTGTGAGCCCAGCTTGCAGTTTAGACCCCGTGCTTCTTAGGTAGCCCTTCCCTACTGCCACCACTGATGTAGCCCTTTGGAATCTCAGCTGCCATCTTAGTTAAGTACAGGGCAGGCCTTTCCATATCTCTGTCCCTCCTACCGCTCTCAATGTGGCTTTTCTGTACATTCTGGTTATAAGGCTTCTCTTCAGCTAATCTTCAGTTGGTAATTCAGGATAGATATGCCATAATTTAGTTGTAATTCCAGTGTGGTCCTGAGAGGAGATGAGGTTAGCTTCCACCTCCTCAGTTGCCATCTTAGACCTCTCATTTTTAATTGTTTGAGGTAACTCCATACTGCTTTCCATAGTGACTTTACCAATCTACTGTTTCAAAAGGCTATTTCTCTCTCTCTCTTTTTTTTTTTTAGGACTACCTTCCAAACTCAATTTTTCTCAGAGGTTCAGGAAATAAATTTGGATTTTCACCTTTGAAACTACATTGTTAGAAACCAAAAAAAGCACAATAAGTTACTCTGAGTAGCACTTTATATTTAAGGTTATCGATCTTTAAGATCACAAAAATAAAACTTTAGCATCCTATAATTTTATCCTCCCCTTTCTGTCCACTGGACTTTGGGATCATGAAGGAGTTATAAAAATTTATGTTTTTGAGGAAAAATACACTATTTTCAAGATAGGAAATGTTACAATGAATCTGTTTTTACTATGGAAAGCAACATTTTTTTATTCTTCTTGCCTTTTTTGAGGACAAATGCTATTGTAATGCATGTGAGACTGAATGCAGACGTGTCCCCCGGTTGTGCGGTGGATTGAAAGTACCCGGTTTACACTGACAGTACTGCTGTCCCCTAAGCCTTGCCCAGGGGGAGTCTAGGCTTTGAAGTTGATGAGGGCACCATTTCCCATGACAACCAGTTTCTATTGTTTTGTTTTTCCTTGTCTCTGTTATGATTGAACCACAATAAATGCAATTCTAGCTTTATAACCCCAGAATTTCTCCAAACCACAGCATCTTAGCTTTTGATATTAGCAAATGTGCTGTGTGTTTTTTTAAATATTTGTCAGCTGTATAATTTCTTCGACACAATTTAAACACCTATAACTGAGATCCCTACCTGGGAGCATATGAAAACCAGAGCCATTTTTCTTGTCACTGCTGTCTCTCCCTTCCCTTTGTACTGATCTCTGTATCTTCATTTATATTGCTTAAGGGACCCTTTGTTTAGGCAAACTCTGCTACTTCTGGTTCAAACCATATGTGAGTGACAACGTGCTAATAAATAAACATATGCCACGTTTATTTATTAGCACTTTACTTTAATGTAACAATTATTCATTAGCTCAAACACAATTTCATTAAGGTGATAGCATCTTGTCTTCTTAAGGAAGGTTCACTCTCCAAAATTTCAAGACACTCAGTTTTGTCTGGGGAAGAAGTAGTGATTTTTACACTGTGATTACATACATTAGAGCAGTATGAATTCCAAGTGTGTGTATGTGTGTGTTACTCGTTCTTAATTTCCCACAGGGCCCTATAATCCAGAGAAATGCAAAGATCAAGTGCTCGAGTGGAGTGAAGTTGGGATTGACTGTGAAAGACAGGACTCCTTCCAATTATATGCTCATTTCAACAAAATTGAGAGATAGGGAGCAGTTAAAAGATTTTTATAATATTTTGCCAATGACATAAAGAGAGTTCATTCAATGATTTGTTTAATATGCAGTGCAACTGCTCAAATTCTAATGTTTTAAAAATTTCTATGGCTCTTCACTTTGTTCGTAAGGAAACCTAATTTAAGCATTGCACATAAAATATATAAAATATTTAATATACTACCAAAGAGTATCTTGCACACTGTTACAAATATATTTTCAACTCTGATCATGTTGCTCATCAGTTACGTAGTTAGAGGTGCCTGCAGCCAGCTGAAGGGTACAGGATATTGGGCTTCGGAGACATGTCCCACAGGGGATGTCAAAGGAAATTGTGAGTCAAGGATGCATTCAGGACACACTGCCAAACTCACATGTTTACCCAAGAGGACCAGCATTTGTACTCAGTCTACAAAAAAAAATCTCTATTCTTCAGTGTTGTGCAGAGAAACTTTTAAAGAGTTACAACTACATTCTAGCACTTTTGCAAGGCTTACCCACTGTCTCTCATTCTTCACTGCTCAACAAACAAGAGGGGTTACATCTTGAAGATAAAGAGGATAACTATCTCAGAGCCAGACTATGCTGTATTTTTACTCCTTGTAGTCCAGAATCCCCACTTCAGTCAGCCTGAGGGTGCAAGAGGTAAAATTTTATGTAAACCACAAAAGTGAAGCTTTACATTGCTATTGATAATAGAAAGTACCTGGTAATTTATGAGATCTGCACAGTGGGGTGCTCAATGAAACAAAGTCATTTTTGATTTGTTTAGTCATTGAATAATTATTGAGTACTTATCATGTTGTAAGTATTGCTTTTGTTGTGAGGATACACCCATGAACAAAACAGACAAAGTGCCTTTCCTCATGGAGCTTATATTTAAATTCTACAGAGAGCCTTCTAAAGGCCGTGATAGGAGAAAAATTAAACCAATTTTTATTTTGATTTTGCCAACTTGAAACACATTATTAAACTTGTTAAAACCATAATAAAATAGTCTTACATTGTGGTTTTGAAATAAAAATGTAAGCTGTTTTTCTGCAAATATATATGTTTGCAATTTTTACAGTAAATCAAGTTTTATATGATGTTGCACTGTGGGAGTTGCTTACTCTTCTACCTTGTCCTTGACCATGTTTGTAGAGGCCATCAGGGAATGCACAGATGAGGAGCATTTCAGCTTGTTCCCTGGCCCTAGTCTTTTAGGATTCTAAAGATAATTTAGAGACTTAAATTGTAGCTTTTCTTTTGTTATTGCCATTGTCAGAGAGTCATGCAGTGGTAAATGCAGTTCTCACAAATACTTAGTGAAATCTATGTGCTAAGCAATGAGCCTAAAGTTTATTTTGAGACATAACTTCCAGAAGCAGCATATTCTTTTGCTTTTGTTTTCCCATCTTGGTTCCGTTTGACTCAGTTATGTTTGTGTTTACCTTGAGTTGATGTAACTACGTTGGTGGAATAGTCAATACTCTCGGGTTTTCTTCCATGAGTTATTTTGTCTAGTTGAAAGGATTTGGTTGTTTCTAGGTCCTTAATTGTTCTTTGTCTGAAACACTTCTATTCATTTTGGGGCTTTAAAAATATGTGTGATGTCACACCCTTAGATCATTTTCTTTATGTTCTCAAAACATTTATTTTCTTCTCTTACCATTTGGTATCTCTTACCGTTTACTGTTTGGAGTAAAAAATTGGTGGGCTTATTCAACATGGCAAAGCCATAAATTTCTGGAATTATTCTAAATCCTTGCACTCTTGCTTGCAAACTGGCAAAGATTTTCCTGAGCCATTCTCTTTCTGATGCAGAGGTCATTGCAGACAGACACCAAATAACATTGTTTTCTACATTCTTATCCTCATCCTACAAGTTTATTACATACACTATCTGCCTCCAAGTACTACAGGTGATGATTTTACCATTTTTTTTTTACTGCTGCATAATGTTGATTGCCATCTTCCAAGCATACAAAACAGTGTTCCTGATGTTTACTCTTTGTCTCCAAAGACAATGCTTACAGATTTTTAAAAAAGAAATATTCTTCATGTAAGATGAATGGCAACAAGCAGATGGAAAACATATTTAATCTTCATATTTAAAAAGCTAAGGAGCTATTTGTTGAGGAAGATAGAATAAAAGGCTTATGGACTGGGAGCTAAGGAAGAAAAATTTGAGGTGGATAAAAAGGCTCTGTAGTATTGGCTGGAATAAAAGTGAGTCCGAGCCTGTTGAAAATATAAGAACAAGTAATGAGGGATTAGGTGTTGCTTCTCCTTTAAGGTGTCTTGAGACATAGAGGTAAATAATGTGTTTCCTTTCATATTAAATGGTTCACTATCAGTCAGTCCTCTTCACAGATACAAAGTTTCTCAGATCTTGAGCACTGGATAATATTTTCAAAATAGTTTTATATATAAATCACATAATTGTCTTTTTAAATTAAAGAGTCGTCAGAATTGATGGATGTATTAACACTTATGAAATTACAATAAAAATGTGTTTTATTTTGTTTTGTAGTAATCTCTGATAAGATGTGTATAAGGTTTACCACAGAGTTTTGAGAGGCTCTTTCCCCTTTATAACAAGGTATCTGGGGATTCTTATATTTCTTAATGTGAAAGGCAGTTTTGAAGTTTAAATGGGAGTAGGCAAGAAGTAAAACTCCTTTATTTTATTTTTTATCTTTCTACCCAAGATGTGAGTACAACAGCCACAAAGGTTGTGGTCTGTTTATTTCATTCATATCATTTTGGTTCACAGTCACATTAATTTTCTCCAAGGCAGAAATACAGATAGGTAACCAGAATGGCAGAGTAGGGAGCTGTTAGAAATGTTTCTGTTTCATGTCTCTGATGCTTGGATTGAATATTTATAAGGTGGACACTTTGGCTGCTTCCATATCTTGGCGATTGTAAATAACACTGAAATGAACATAGGAGACTTTGTGTTCTTTCAAGTTAGTGGTTTGGGTTCCTTTGGACATATTTTCAGAAGTGGGATTGCTGGGTTAAAAGACAGATCCATTTTTAATTTTTGAGATATCTCCATACTCCTTTCCACGATGGCTGCACCAGTCTGCACTCCCACCAGCTGTGCAAAGGGATTCCCCTTTGTCCATATCTTTGTCAGCACTTGTTGTTTGTTGATTTATTGGTGATAGCCATTCTGACAGGTGTGAGATGTTATCTCTTGTGGTGTGGATTTGCATTTTTCAGGTGATTAGAGACACTGAGCATTATTTCATATATCTATTGGACATCTGTATGAGGAGTGGATAAAACAACTATGGGATATTTATACAACAATATTACTCAGCCGTAAACAGAAAGAAAAACTTACCCTTTGCAACAGTATGGATGGACCTGAAGAAAATTAAGCTAAGTGAAATAAGCCATTCAGAGAAAGACAGATACCATATGATTTCACTCACATGTGGAATCTAATGAACAAACTGAACTGATACGCAAAATAGAGAGACTCATGGATAGAGAGCAGGATGACAGGTAAGGGAGGCATCAGGGGTGCAGAGATTGAGCAAAATGAGAAAGTGCTCATGGACATGGACAACAACGTGGTGTTTGTGGGGGTGGGAGGGGGTATGAGAGCACTAAATAGTAATGGAAAATAAAATAAAAATGAAAAATAAAATACAAAGAAAATTTACGTTATAGGTCAGTTACATTGAGGAATATATATCAAATTTTGAAATTTTTTAAATGAATTTTGTTCACCATTTCACCTTAGATATGTAAAGCCCAAGAAATAATGGAACCTAAAATTTTGGGCCTGAATTTTATACACTATTCTTAATGTATTTTATATGATATAGCATATACACTTAGCATATGAGATGGGAAGTGATGGAGTAGTGGAAAGAGCCCAGTTTAATGAGGTAAGAGATCATTATAATTATTCAGTATATGACACAATCTGTAGCTAGAATTTTATCAAGTCACCACTCCATGTCCTAACTTTCAGGTCTTAATATGAAGAAATGGATGATTTATCAATTTCTAATTGACTCTACAATTATATTGCAAAATGAATTTGGTTAGTTAAATATAAAATAATATTTTATAATAATGAAGATCAGAAAATAAAAGTTTATTATAACTTTCTACAAGTTAGTAGAAAGAACATTTAAACTTGAGTGTTCATTCCAGCACATATTCTCTTAGATGAGCCAGTTAATAATATCTTTGTGTTCTTTTTCAATTTTCTGATCAGTAAATAGGAATTATGCATGTGGCCTTGAAGACAAAATAATAAAAATACACTCATAGACTGTGAGCCAAACATGATTTATTTTCTTTCTTAAAGTATATGAAATAAAGTAGTGTAGTTGTTTAATATTTACTTTTTCTAAGTAAAGCAGAAATAGAATCATATTTAAACACAGGAATTGTACTGGAGGAATAATACCATTTATTTTTAAGGTGAAAAGGTAGCTGGATTAAAAACCAAGAGAAACTAGTAAAATAATAATGACCATAAAATGCTTATACAAGCTTATGTTTTGAGAACATTACAATGTAACAGAGGAAAGATATAATTTAAAAAATTCTTTATAAACAATTTGTCTTTTTATAATTATTATTTCTACTAACACCCAAAAGGTATTTTAAAAAAATTAAAGAGCCCTGGCTGGTGTGGCTCAGTGGACTGAGTGCTTGTCTGCAAACCAAAGGGTTGCCAGTTCAATTCCCAGTCAGGACACATGCCTGGGTTGCAGGCTAGATCCCCAGTAGGGGGCATGTGAGAGGCAATCACACATTGATGTTTCTCTCTCTCTCTCTCTAAAATAAATAAATAAAATCTAAAAAATAAGATTAAATCAAAATAAATGTATGACAATTTTTATAATACAAATGATGAGACATTTTGAAAAAACTAGATACTTAACCAATTGTTAGTCCAAAATTAAAAAAGGTAGACTGACTACACACAACACACACACAGAAACACACAGATAGGATCTGTCTGGAAGAAGTCTACCCATTGTTAATATAAGGAGAATTGTTTGCATATCAGTGTAATCTGGTAGCCTCAGAGAGTGGACTGGAATATGCATGCATGAACCATGATGACTTCACTGTACTAAACAGCGGGAATGGTAGATGCTGGTGAGGGAGCATGTGTACTGTGTGGCTGTCCCATTCCAAATGACTGAGTGAGTAGAACAATGAACCTGCATCAAATTTTCATTAAGCTTGAGCATTCCTCTGTGGAAACTATTAGGATGATTCAGAAGGCTGCAGCTATGGGCACCTGATGATTGGCAGCTTTGTCATAGCAACATGCCCATTTGTGAATCATGTCTCATGCAGAGATTTTTGGTGAAACATCAAATCATCCAGGTGACTCAGCCCCCATACAGCCCAGATTTGGTGCCCTGTGACTTCTGGCTTCTCCCAAAACTAAAATCACCTGTGAAAGGGAAGTGATTTCAGATCTCCAATGAGATTTAGGAAAACAGGACAGGGCAGCGGATGGTGATTGGGAGGACTGCGTGAGGTCCCAAGGTGCCTACTTTGAAGGGGACAGAGAGGTATCTATCATTGTTCTATGTACAGTGTTTCTTGTATCCTGTATTTTGTTCAATACACGTCTTTATTTTTCATATTGCATTGCTGGATACCTTCTGGACAGACATTTACATATCACACACACATATGAATAAGTTACAAAAAGCATACATTCTTATGTGTTTTTTAATGTAGCATATATTGTTTCTGTAAAATGGACAAAAGTATTAAGGTTTTTTTTCTGGAAAATATTTCAAATTTTAATTATTGTAAGTTCTATAAATTTTTGAAAGTATTGAAAATAGAAGCATCATTACCTTTTAAAAACTTCTATTTTTCACAAATATTAAGGTATTTTAAAATTTATGGATTTTTATAACAAGCAAGAAATACCTTTTTTCTTTTATTGGCCAGCATGACTCATATAGAGAAACATGACCCCACTTGTACAGAGCTTATAAACTCTTTACAATGCTCATTAAACCCTATAGACTTCAAATCACTGATACATGGATTTGAACTCCTTTTCTGGTTAGTGTCATTACATTTACTGTGTTGCCCAGATGTCCTTTTAGAGTAATAGATAATCCTCCTCTCACTCTCTGACCCTTGTTTTCAATATGGTGCATGTAGCAGATAAAGTCAGATGAATGAGATCTTTATGTGCCTCTGAACTTTGTACGGTGTATTACATTTGGCATTACATCCTGGGAAACCATTAGGTATTCAATTCAGAGATGAAGTCAGATTTAACTCTTCAAGTGAAATCTGTGGGAATTGCTGTAATCAAATTTTACCAGTACTTTTTTAAGAATTACAGTTTTATAAAACATTTCATATAAGAGAAGGACCTTGATGAATGCTATAGGAAAACTTTAAAGCAGTTAGTTTGAGTTAAAAGTGACTTTTTAATTAGGGTGTGTTTGTAAAACTAGTTATAGCTTTTAAAATATGCAGATATCTTCATGAGAAGCCAAAATTAGTATTACCATTTTAGGTAACCCTTGGGTTATATATCATACACACACACACACACACACACACACACACACATATTCAAATATATTCAGGTATATATTTATTTTCAAAAGTATACATATATAGTGACTTTTGAAAATAAATATATACTTCATCACATAAAACTTCCTAAATAATATGTAAGTTATAACTGTAAGGTATAGTTTAAGTTTTGAAAATCAAAATTTTAGAGAGAGGTTTTAAATAGCCACACCTTCTACTCTGTTTAAATGTATCTCCAGTAAAGCAGGATGACTTCATCTTTATTGTCAATTAAATGTATAATTTTTCCTGCTTCATTTTATTTTTAACGAATGGTCTTTCAAATGTGTAATACATTCTTGACTAAATGGACTTATTAAATTTAAATATATTAGTTAATGAAAAGTACACACAATCTTGCACTATAAGATTACAGAAAGAATGTTAACGGAGGTTTATTATATAGTATTATCAGTTTAGGAAAAACAGTGTCGTGGCAATAAAGAAATAATGGATTTAATTACGGTAAGAGGATTAATTTGAAGTGAAGGAAAAAAAAAGCCAGAGTGTAAACTGACTATTCAGTGCTGGAGTTTAAGCATGATCCATTTCATTTTATAATATGGACTCTTTAGTCTGATTCTTCTGAAAGTCTTCATGAAAGAGTCAAGATGACAATCTTACGGTTCTTGGCTTACCTTTCCATAAATTCTTCTTTCGAACATGGAATATCGGTTGTCTCCAACCCATTTGGTAACCACTTTCTTTTCAAAAATTATTACTAGAATGTTCAGTTATCAGCTGTTAAATATCTGAACAACATCCTTTGTCTGGCCAGCTGCTAAAATGTCCAGCGTGTGGGCTTATTTCATCTCAAACACATAGGCAGCCTGCCAATGGCATGGCATCTCAGCACCCTCCAACCGGTCCTGATACAGTCCTTTCACTGGCCAGCTGTTGCATTTATACTTAAATGGCTGCCAGACCAAAGGCCACATGCAAAAAAATGCCCTGTTTCTTTTGGGGGGAAACTTTTATCTTGCCCAAGCTTCATCATCAATGTCATATTGCTCTGAGCTATTGCCAGCATCCAACACATATTCAGAAATGTTTTACGACTTATTTTGTATTCATCATAGATGGCAAACAATTGAAGCAATCCACCTGCTCTGGGGCTTTTCTGTCAACTTTGATCTCATTGCAGCATCAGTGACGTTTGCCTATTTTTGTAGATTTGGACACTGGCTTCTCAGACAATGCAGGAAATATATGTTTTATCATAGATCTCTGCAGTTCCTTTTGCTCTTGAAAAGTACATCTGTTGCAGTTTTTACTACTCATAACTATTACTATTTTACCTACAAATACTTATTTTTAAAATAAAAATAGGTTCTGTTTATAAAAATAAATGATACCTAAGTGTATAGAACATTATTAGAGAAAATGTATAAAGGAGTAAATTATCTATATCCCTGACAAAATAACTATTTTAAATATTAGGTTTTGTTTCTAATTTTTCCTCTGGAAATTACATATAGATGTGTATGGACATATATATGAATTAAAATTTGAGGAGTTGCTACCTTTTACTTCAAACACAAACTAGGGATATTACCATTAATCCATGTTTTAAAAGCAATATATAATTATTAGGGATTGACAAAAACATTAAAAGGAAAAAAACTAATCAATAATCTGTATTCTTGGAAAACTATGTTTTTTCTATTTATGTATATTTGTGTATTTATTACAGTTTTAAAAATTGAGAGAATTCTATACATACTTCCCTTAAAACATGCTTTTAAAATATAACAATATAAAATATGACAATATAAATAGATATATCATAAAATTATTTTACCTTCTCTTTAATATAGCATTTGTGGTAAAAATAACTTACTGTTACCCTTTAACACTATGCCCATGTTTTTACAAACATACAAGAATGTGTGTAGAACAAGACAAATACTATTCAGGAATCTACTCTTAGAATTACCATGTTGTGTGCATTATTTTATAACAGGCAGGTGTCATTTAACTAATGTGTGTATTATTTTGTTCAGAGTTATTGTCTCATATATGATGTTAAAAACATTTCCCCATGTGAGTAAATACATTTGAAAATAATTCTAATGAAATATACAGTGCTATTTTCTTCATTAATCGTCTTCTTTGATTGATAAACAGTTTAAAATATAGATTATTTATAGCCCTGGCTGGTATAGCTCAGTGGATTGAATGCAGGCATGTGAACCAGACAATCATGGTTCGATTCCCAGTCAGGGCACATGCCTGGGTTGCAGGCCAGGTCCCAGCAGGGGATGCACAAAAGGCAACCACACATTGATATTTCTCTCCTGTTCTTCCCTTCCCCTCTAAAGTTAAATAAATAAAAATTTAAAAATATAGATTATTTATATTAATAAACATGTTGGTGATGAGCAATATGATGTACAAGTGTTCATAGTTGGTTTTGATTATTAGGATATGTCTCTGGAACTAAAATTAACTATATAAAAGCATATAGTTTGAAAAAATATTTTGATTTATATTGTCTCTTGGTTAACAGAAAGAGATTTTATATACAATCAGTATTGAATAAAACTACACTTCCATTTTGATATAACCTATGGCTTATATTACTATTTTATGTTATGTTTATTTTTTATTTCCTTTAAGAAATGATCATTCCTTTTATAACTATTATTTTAAAGTACCTATATAGGATAACTTTTAAAAATAGTTTCTGAGAATCTTTTCACGTATTTCTTGTCATTTGCATGTCTTCTTAGGAAAAGTGTTCAGGTCCTCTGCTCATTCTTTAATTGGATTGTTTGGTGTTGAGTTTTATGAGTTCTTTATATATTTTGATATTAATCCCTTGTAAGAGTTATTATTTGAAAATATATTCTTCCATTATGTTGATTGCCTTTTTATTTAGTTGGCAGTTTCTTTTGCTGTTCAGAAGCTTTGTAGTTCGATACTGCCCCATTCATTTATTTTTGCATTCCCTTGCCTTTGGGGTAAAATTCATAAAATCTACTCTTAGATCAAGGTCCATGAGTTTAGTATCTATGTTTTCTTCTTTGCAATTTATTGTTTCAGGTTTTATAATTACATCTTTGACCCATTTTGAGTTAACTTTTGTATATGGAAACAAACCATAGTCTCGTTTCATTCTTCTGCATGTGGCTTTCCAATTTTGTAATCACCATTTATTGAAGAAGTTTTCTTTTCCCTGTTGTATGTTTTTGGCTCTTTCATAAAAAATTATTGCCCCAATACATGTAGGTTTATTTCTCGACTATCAATTCTGTTTCACTTCACTACCTATTAGGGAAATGCAAGTCAAGACTACAATGAGATACCATCTCACACCTGTTAGAATGCCATTACCAACAAGACAAGTAATAGCCAGTGTTGATAAGGTTGCAGAACCTTCATTCATGATTTGTAGGAATGTAAAATGGTACAGCCACTATGGAAAGCAGTATGGAAGTTCCGCCCAAAATTAAGAATAGTGCTACTGTATGACCCAGCAACACTTTTCTGGGTATCTACTCCCCCAAATTGAAAACATTTATTCATAAAGATATAGGCATCCTGTGTTCCTTGCACCATGATTCACAGAGGGCCAGACATGAAAATAACTTACACTATATCAGAATTGAAATGCAGTTTTATTCAATAGTGGTTGTATATAATTTTTTTCTGTTAACCAAGAGACAATATAAATCAATAAGTTATTCACACCACAAGCTTTTATAGCATTAATTTCAGTTCTAGAGACCTACCATAATAAATTTTGAATGATTGGATAAAGAAGATGTGGCATGCACATTCAGTGACATACTACTCAGCCATAAGAAAATATGAAATACTATCATTTTCAATGGCATGGATAGATCTTGAAAATATTATACGAAGCACAATTAGTCGGAGGGAAAAAATCAAGAACCATATGATTGCACTCATTTGTGGGGTATAAAACTGAAAGCAACAAATAAACAAATAAGAGAAACAAACAAACAAAAAACTTGTAGACAGAGACAACAGTATTATGGTTACCACAGAGAAAGGGATCAAGGGAGTAATAGAGGGTAAAATATAGGGTCAAATATGGTGATGAGAAGATTTGACTTTGGGTAGTGGGCACACAATGAACTATACAGGTGATGTATCATAGAATTGTACTCTTAAAACCTATATAATATTTTAATCTATGTCACCTCAATAAGTTTAATTAAAATTAATGTAAAGTAAAATATTGAAAAGGTGAAAGCAAAGCAAAAAGGAAAAAAGAGAAAAAAATTATGGATAAGAACAACATTGTGGTGAGAACCAGCAGTTTGGGGTTTGACAGGGGGAAGTGGACCAAGTGATGGAAGGAGACTTGACTCAGGTGTTGAATACGCAATACAGTGTACAGATGTGTTGTGGAATTGTGCACCTGAAACCTAAATAATTTTGTTAACTAGTATCACTCCCATAAATTTAATAAAAAGAAAAGATAAAAAGAAATAGTAATATGTACAGCTACAGTAAAATTTAAAATTTAGATGTGATTAAAAATTCCACTTGAAATTATGAAATGAGTTGCTGGAAAGGTTATCGAAAACTGCATATTTATTCATTGGTATGGGAGTATAAATTATTGTAACCAGTTTGGAATACAATTAAACAGTACGTAGTATAATTTATCAGACACAGACTCTAAGTCCTGCTTAGGAATTATGCTAATTCTAAGAATTGCCTTTTTAATAGCTGTTAGTGAAATACCCACAGTATACATAGAGAGTAGTATAAAACATGACAAGCATTTTGTGTGACTAAATAGTAAAAGTCAGTAAGATGAAAACCATGAATCATGAGATGAAGTAGTACAGCAATTTCATCTTCATCTCCCTGTTCTCTTTCTCTTTACTTTAAAAAACTTTTGCAGGACTCATTACTCTCTCCTGAATATTCTGATACAAAATACATTATCAGTTTAAAAAATAAACAGTAGCAACAGAAAGCTCAGTCTTGTATGATTAAAAAAAATCCTCTATTGCATTATTTTCCAAACTTGAGTTATACCCTATAACGCTACAGTGAGTAGGGAGCCTCTAACCTGGGAATAAAAATATAGTCAGATTATTACTTTTCTCTCTCCTGTCTTCATTACTGCTCATGTTTACATTTCTTTACCCCCTTTTTCTCCAAGGATGGACGCCTAAGGATGAAATGAAAGGTGGGGAATCAAAGGGCAAAAGGCATAAATCTCCATGGACTGGGAATACATTTTAAGAAAACGTTTTCTTTTCCTAGCTTAGATATTAAAAGCAGATATTATTGGACTGCTTTTGTAGTTCATCAAAACAACTCCTCCACAACTGGGGACAACTCACAACAATGCTCTCTCTGAATGTCATGCTCTTTTCCTTTCTGACTGGCCACATCGAGTGATTTGTTACCAACTTTATTCTGCTGAACTTTATTTTGGTTGTTAGATTCATTTTATGGAAAGGCATGGCATAACATCATCCTCTTGCCTCTCAGCCTCCTACCAATGTATGAAAAATACTGATATTTTTACCTTTTACCCTAATAAAATCTAGTTCAAGTAGATCCCACTGAAGCAAAGAGACCTACTTTGGCTTGTCCCTCAGCAGCTAGCTAGCCCATCTCGCAAGACCCAGTAGAGCTGTCAAGCAGGAATTTGACACCAATCCCTTGTACCATTTGACCACAGGAAATGCACAGGGTAAAACCTTCCTCAAGGATTTCATGAGTCCTTTTCATAGACTGCAGATATGAAACAGGTACCCTTTATCTTGTGAACTAATTGAAAACCAACAGCAAGTCTCCAAAAATCCTTTTCTAAACCTCACCCTGTATAAGTCTTAAAAGATGCATTAATTGTTAGTGTAGGGTTAAGGTATCAATGAGAATGGCTAGAAATAAAACATAGTATATTCGTTCATTACATGTTTATATTAATGCAGTGTAATTAATTTAAAAGAATCAGTAAAACTAGCTGCTAAAACCCAATTTTAATTAAAACAAATGCATTTAAAATATTTTTGCAATGCTAAAATGAATGATTAAAAATAATAATAGATACAGAGAGATATAACTGTATGAAATTATAAAATAAATTAGAGGCATGTACTAAAATGACTACATTTTAGTAACTACCACAGGATAATAAAAGAAAGGATTTAAGATGGTAATGCAATAAATGACTAATATGAGCATATATTGTTTCTTGCTTTTCTGTTTTTCCTCAAATGTAAACTTTAAAAAACTTGTAACATATATGAATGCTTTTTACAAAAATGCTTGCAAAATTATTCTTTTCTGTATGAAATTCCAATTTTTATTTTTGCATTCTTATATTTTAAAGATGTGTATTGAAAAAGATCAAGTAAAGAGCAAAAGGCTTAGTTATACTAAAAAGAAATAAAGGAATCAGGAAAAAGTGTAAAAATAAGGAAGAGAATGAGATTCACATCAAAACCATGGAAGTGGTTTTTTTCTTTATCATGAGCAGGTACTTCCACCTCCCTCTCTTATGTGGACCACACCAAGGAAAGTTGGATGTAAATATTATTTATTGTAAGCATGCATTAATAGAGATGTTATTTAATTCATTGATGCTTGCTTTTTTTCTTTTTAATGCATTTTTCTACAGTTCTCACTGCATTATATCTGTTTTAGGTCACTGGGGAAGAATGAGTTAAGTAGTAGCAGACTATCTTTGTGAAAAACAATAATCATTTTTTGCCTATGAAACAAAATTAAATGTATATTTTTAGGGTAGTTGCATTATCCATAATTTAAAATGCACTTTTGTGTGTACCTTGGAGAAAAAAGAAAAAAAATTAAAATGGTCTTTTATTTTGGCCAGTGTTTTTTCAAGTTAATGGGGTAAATGGTGAGTGCCACAATCCTAATAAAATGTGATTCTCAAAGATTATACAATAATATTTTGCCCATTTATTTTGTCCATTTGCATAAAAAAACTACATCTTCCTTTCACATATTTTTATGTTTTCTTTTTCTCTAAGTATAAAAATAATATATTTTATTTTGAAAACTAATGAGTCTTTTCCTTGTTCATTCAGAAAGTTCAAAAAACTGGTTTGGAAAAATAATTATATGCAAACATTTTATTGTAATTTATTTATTTATTACCTATCATACATTGACAAACTTTCAAAATGTTCGTATTTGTAATTTCAGTATATGCATATCATATTTATTTTTCTATTTATTATTTATTGTACTTTGAATACTTAATCTCCTTATGCATTTTAAAATATATTTTATTGATTATGCTATTACAGTTGTCCCATTATTTTCTCCCCTTTGTTCCTTCCCCTCTGCCTTGCACCCCCCTCCCACCACCATTCCCCCCTTAGTTTATGTCCATGCGTTGTACATATAAGTTCTTTAGCTTCTCCATTTTCTATACTATTCTTAACTTCCCCCTGTCTATTTTGTACCTACCATTTATGCTTCTTATTATCTGTACCTTTTCCCCCATTCTACCTCCTCCCCCTATCCACTGATAACTCACCACTTAATCTCCACTTCAGTGATTCTATTCCTGTTCTATTCATTTGCTTAGTGTGTTTTCATTTTTGTCTTTTAGGTTCAGTTGATAGTTGTGAGTTTGTTGTTATTTTATTGTTCATAGTTTTTGATCTTCTTCTTTTCCTTAGATAAGTCCCTTTAACATTTCATATAATAAGGGCTTGGTGATGATGAACTCTTTTACCTTGACCTTATCTGGGAAGCACTTTATCTGCCCTTCCATTCTAAATGACAGCTTTGCTGGGTAGAGTATTCTTGGATGTAGGTCCTTGCCTTTCATGCCTTTGAATACTTCTTTCTGGCACCTTCTTGCCTGCAAGATGTCTTTTGAGAAATCAGCTGCTATTCTTATGGGAATTCCTTTGTAGGTAACTGTCTTCTTTTCTCTTGCTGCTTTTAAGATTCTCTTTTTATCTTTAAACTTGGGTAATGTAATTATGATGTACCTTGGAGTATGCTTTTTCGGGTTCAACTTCTCTGGGTCTCTCTGAGCTTCCTAGACTTCCTGGAAGTCTATTTCCTTTGCTAGATTGGGGAAGTTTTCCTTCATTATTTTTTCAAATAAATTTTCAATTTTTTGCTCTCCCTCTTCTTCTTCTAGCACCCCTATGATCTGGATGTTGGAATGTTTAAAGTTGTCTTAAAGGTTCCTAAGCCTCTCCTCATTTTTTTGAATCCGTGTTTCTTCATTCTGTCCCAGTTGATGATTATTTCTTCCTTCCCCAAATTGTTGATTTGAGTCCTGGTTTCCTTCTCTTTACTTTTGGTTCCCTGTGTATTTTTCTTCATTTCACTTTACATAGCCTTCACTTTTTCCTCTGTTTTGTGAGGAAAGCATCCTGTTTTTGTTTTGTTTTTTAGCATCCTGATTAGCAGTATTTTGAACTCTACATGTTCGCTATGTCTTCATCGCTTAGATGTATTTTTTTCTGGAGCTTTGATCTGTTCTTTCATTTGGGCCATATTTCTTTGTGTCAACATACCTGTTACATTGTTATGGGTGGAGCCTTAGGTATTCATCGGGGGGGGGGGGCACCTAGGTTGCTGTGTTGTGATGCTATATGTGGGGGAGAGGTCTGAGAGGGAACAATGTTGCTTTCTCAAGTGTTAGCTAGATGGCTTCCAGTCGCTTCCCCTGCAACCCTCAAGCAAATTGGGCTCTTCTGATGGTGATTCCCAGGTGGGTGGGCTTGTGTGTGTTCTAGGACTCCATGGATTTCTCCAAGAAACTCTTCTATGAGGCTGGGAGTTTCTCTTGCCACCACAACACCCAGAAGTCTTTACAGCCAGAGGTACTGAGGCTTTCTTTCCCTGCACTGGAACCCTGGGTTGCGAGGTCTTTCTTGCTCCCCAGTAGTTCCTTCTGGTTCATCTGCACACAAGTGTGGGACCACCTGGTCCTCCAGTTGCTGCCTTGCTGCACATACTTTCCATCCTGGCTGCCTGTCTCTGCTCCTTCTAACAGTCTGAACGAATGCTTCTTCTTTAACTCCTTACTTGTCAGACTTCCATACAGTTTAATTTTCTGGCAGTTCTGGTTATTTTTTTGTTTTTAAATTTGTTGTTGTCCATTTTTTGGTTGTGCAAGGAGGCAAATGTATCTACCAACACCTCCATCTTGGGTGGAAGCCTCCTTATTCATTTAAGAGGATGAAATAAATGTTATCAACCTTTTTAATCTTATTTATTTAGTTACCCTTAAAGATCTAAAGATCCATATATTTCTATGGCTTATGGATGATTATACAAGAGCTTTCTCAGTATTGGAAAAGTCTTTTGGATTTCCTCTGTAAATGGTATTTTGATAACAATAAAATTTAAATCAGATATTGAATGTAAGCAACTGATTTTATCTGTAGACCTATTGTATGACCTTAGATAATCAATCTATTTATTATTTTCTGACCATAAATTAATTCTAATAACCTCAGGGATGCAGTAATTTATAACCAAAATGTAATGGCACAAATTGCAAAGACCCTACAAACATCCATAAGGCTAAGACCAAAGAAAAAGGGGTGGTGCTTATAATAGAAAAAAGAGAAGGGGTTCAGAGAGAGAGAAAGAGTGGGAGAGAAGGAAGGGAATAAACTTTTTTTTTAATCAGCTAGGAATTGAAGACGCTATTTATGAAAGTTTTCTTCTATCGCATGGCTAATATAATATGCAGCGCTTGGAATCTGACACCTTCCTAAAGCTATTGGAGGCCTTTGTGATATTTTTTTGAGTTTATATTAAAGAATAGGAAACATCATCTGAGTCTACCTCTCAAAACACCAAGTCACAGTGCTCTAAAGGCCCTTGGCGTACTCTTATTGACTTGTAGACCATGAAATTATGACACAAAAAAAAAGATTCTGCATGAGATTTGACATTTATTGTGGATCTTGACAGTTAACCGATGATTTGACTGTCAAACAGAGCTTTGGAGTCTGTGGCAAAGCTGTGGGGGAAAAAGCAAAACCACTGGATTTTAAGCCCCTGGAAACTTTAATAATGTTGAACTGCTAGTGCATTAATTCATCTCTACCAAAAAATTTCAGTTTACTAAACGAGATGATAGTGTGGATTCAAGTAAAATCAAAATAATGAATCCAAATGATTTCTTTCTATTTTTCAAGGGTTCTTGAGAGTTCTTTGCACAGAATAGAATTCCTAAAAAGCTGCAAATCTAATGAGGCTTTCAGTATAAAACTGAGTTCATAGTCACCTCATACTGAATATTAAGTAAATTTGTCTATAAAATACCAAAGACAAATGTTCCATGTCAACATAGTAATGATAATAACACAAAGAGTAATCAAAATAGTTCTCACATTTGTGGGGTCATCATACAGATATTGTACACAATGCTGTATGCAAATTTTATCATATCTTCCATACAACAACTGTTAGGTAGATTTGGTGATTACCCTGCTCCACAGATTATAAAACTCAACCACAAAAAGATTAAGTATCTTGAAGAACCGATTTAGTAAACATTGGATGTGGCATTTGAATCCAGAGATTTTAACTATTAGAGCCCATTTCTTTGAAATAGTACTCTCCAAATCTATTCAAATTAAATAAACCACAGATTCATTTAGAAATATTACATTGGGCATTATCATAAGGGAGCATTACATTTTAGAAGTGTTCTTTGTGACTTTCCATCCATTCTTTCTAATTCACTGCCTTTCTCCTATCTTCTACAACTTTAACTTTTGCCTAATTAATGGCAACTGCTATTCTGGGACTTCTCAAACCAATCCTGAACATGTACATAGTTTACTCTATAATATTCTGGTTAACTAGATAATGAAGGCAATGGAGTAGAAAATACTCATATTGTGTGATACAGTATTCAATACAAATAGAGTATAAAACAGAGAAGAAATTATTATTTTAAGGAAAACATTAGGATCAAAGGACAGGCATGATGCCACACATTTTGTTTCTCTTTCTAGACATTGTTGTCAGTCCAAATGAGTAACAATGTATTGGCTGTACAAGTTGAGCTTCAGTGGAAAGATAGGGGAGACAGGGATATGGAGAAGGAAATATAACTGTTATTACTACTTGGTAATGAAAGAATTTACTTGGATTGGTGGTGGCTGCAGTGGCTTGTTAAGAGTTTGCCCCTGAATAAGGGTCTTTTCTATCCACAAACATTGGTGGAGCTAAAAGTATAAAGGATTTGTGCCCAGTACAGGGCAGGGCCATCCCATTGAGCTCACTGCATGGCTCTGGTCACATGGCACTCAGACTTGGAAAAAAGAGAGAACAAAAGAAGGCAAGAAAGGTGAGGGGCTGAGGAAAACTTCATAGTCTGTTGTCCAAAAGTACCAATCAAATGATTCCCTTGGGAGAATGAGGAGTGGGTATAATTTGGCATAGAGGGTCAATGGGGTAGGACAAAATCCAACTACTGCCATTCTGATCTGACATGAGGAGAATTAAGAAACTATATTCCCCCGTATCACTGTTTGTTTGTTTTTTACTTTAGGAAGTCACTAAATATAATCATACAAAAACTCTCATCTCAAAATAATTAAAACATATATACTAGCTGGTGTAGCTCAGTGGACTGAGTGTAGACTGCGAACCAAAGGGTCACAGTTTCAATTCCCAATCAGGGTGCATGCCTGGGTTGTGGGCCAGGTCCCCAGTAGGGGGCACTTGAGAGGCAATCACACATTGATGTTTCTTTCCCTCTCTCTTCTTCCTTTCCCCTCTCTCTAAAATAAATAAAAAAATATTTAAAAAAATTAAAACACATGTGCAAAAAATATTTTTGTTTTACTTCTATATCTTTATTTTTATTATTTTAACAGAAAAACTTTTTAATATTATCTTGTATTTTGTATTATTTTAAATGTCAAATAATTATGCATATTACTCTTATTCATATTTTTTTACTTCATTTCTCTCTCAATCTCTGTCTCTCACACAATCACATGTCATGGCAAATCTTTTCATGATATTATACTTAAGCTCCAGTCCTTTCTTTATTGCTGCATTCATAAACCATTACATGGGTCTTGCTTAAACCCTTATGTGAGGACATTTGATTTCTTCCTAGTTTTCACTCCCATCCTCACAACTTAGAAATGTCAATAGTATTACATTTTAAAGATTCTGCGGAATATCACCTTACAGTTAAATTGCTTTTAATAATTACGTGGCCATTTGGATATACTTCTTGCATAGTGCCTGTTTAAATCCCTTGCTCATTTTCCTTTTAACTTGTCTGCAATTTCTTATTGTATGTATCTCTTTACATAATTTTATGTAAAATAAAATTGTGTAATCATGTAATCTTCTTTATTCTGTTAATATGGACATTACATTGATTGGTTTTTCAAAAATGTTAAACCAACCTGATAATTTTGGAAAATTTTAATTTGATTATAATATGTTATCCTTTTTATATACCCATATCAGTTTGCTAATACATTTTGAATTTGTGTTTGCATCTATGGGTTGTTCAAATTTTTTATAATCTTACTAATTCTTTGGTGTTTCATCAGTTTCTACAAAAGTAGTGCTAGTATTTACCATTATGGTTTTGAATTTTCTCTGTTTTATATTTGTGCAGTTTTGCTTTAAATTTTGAAGCTATATTACTAATAATATACAAAGCTAGTATAGTTATACCTCCCTTGTAAAATTCATTTTCTAATCATTATACATATTTTTTCTCTCTAGTAATATTTTGTGATGGTATTATACTCCCAAAGAGCAAATATCACTGGTTCTATTATTTGCTAAAACCTTTCAATATGCATACATGATTAAGACTGCAGGATCTTTCTAATATTAAGGCAAAAATCTTTTCAAAATTTCTGAAATTATGGATAAATTCCATGACATGGCATTCAGAAACCTTTCATTGCCTTTTATAAAACTAGCTCTCTAACTTTGTCTTTCATCATGCCCCTCTGGCACCATATGGCAAAGCATTCTGAATCAATAGTATGTCATGACTATTGAAGACTTCAGCCCTTAGCTGAAAATTTACCTGCAAATTTCAAGCCCAGCCATAGGCAATTACTAAGGATTTACCTGATAGACCTTATAAAGGAAAGCTGCCTTTTCCACACCAGACTGGGGCGGAACCAAGGCGTTTCAGGCTCTGAAGTGCGTTTCAGTCAAGACCTCAGGTCACCCTGACAGTCATACGCATACCCATAGCTACATTTGTAGCCTAGATTCCTCCATTTGCTCCTCTCTTTTGCTGTTAAAATGACCAGAATGTCTATCTCCTAAATTGCCTATTCTATGTATTTTTATCTTTCAAGACTCAGCTCAAATACCAAATCACCTATAAAGACATCGCTATTTGCCATCGACTACACTTTGATGTTAGCTCTGTGTCATTCTGTTATACACAGAATATAATATATAACATATATAGAACATAAAGGATTATGATATAATCATATGCTATGTAGTTATATAACCTCTGGCATTCCCTATATAGAAATAATATATAATAATTTAATATTATTATAAAGTAAATTTGTAATATATAAATAGCATTCTAATTTGCATAGGCAGTTATGTAGCGGCAAATATAGTGTCTAATACAATGTAGAAACTTCTTAAAAGCTTAAAGAAATTATGAATGAAACATGCTCGCATGAATTAGAAGTAAATGGCATCCATTAGACTATATTTTAAAGTATTTTCATGGAATATTAAATGTCAATTTAAAAGAAAAAAGACCTAATTATATAACATAAATTTAGAGAATTAAAAAATGAATACATAAAGATCATTTGTTTATGTCAAATCTGTTTTATAGCTAATTGGGTTATTCTTTGAAATAAACATTTTAAGTAAAAGTTGTAATGGGTATGGAAGCAACACCTTTAAAAAATAGAATTATCCTACAATCAGAAAAGTGGAGTTGAAAAAAACAAGAGGATTTTAAAGTACTCTTTCCAAAATAAGTACAACAGTTCCTTTTTTAGGATGAATGATCAAAATTTCCAGGAAACTCTGGCCAATGTAGTGTTTAGCTTCAGAAGTTACACATACATACATTCTTATATTTTACATTTTGACTTTAGCCAACTTGATACTAAGAAGAAAGTTATGACAGAAACATGTTTTCTTCCATTTCAAAAAAAATGCCAATAAAATAGATAATTCTTCCTTCCATGTTGATGTGTCTGCATATATTCCACTGGCCAAAAATGTAGTGTGAAGAAAGTGGAACAAACTTCAGGGCCAAACCATAAGTAATCCTTCTTCCAGACTTCTTATGTGATAACATTCACATTATATGAGGTGCATTTGTTTCAAGATTCTGTAATTTATATACAAAATCACCTTGTCAGGCAGATTAGTTAGTAGTTTTAAGAAAAAAATTTCTGAATTTAATGCAAGAAGCCAATACTGCTCTCGCAAATCCTATTTGTTCAAGGATGTTAGTAGTCGAGCAAAATAGTTGGTATGGCTGAATTTTATTTCCCATATAACTAGTGATGTTGAGCATCTTTTCATATACCTACTGGCCATCTGTAGGTCATCTTTGAAAAAGTGTCTTTCAAGTCTCCCACCCAACCCCCCTTTTAAATTAGTTTTTGTTGTTGTTGTTGCTTTTAAGTTGTCTGGCCTCTTTTTATATTTTGCGTGTTAGCCTCTTATGAGAGGTATATTTGTAAGTAACTCCTCTCATTCGATTGGTTGCCTTTTCGTTTTTTTGCAAGTTTATTTTGCTATGCAGAACCTTTGTAGTTTCATGTAGGTTCACTTATTCATTTATTTATGTCTTTTATACTTTAATTGCCTTTGAGGTCAAGTTCACAAAAACTCCTCTGAAGCCAAGGATCATAAGTTTAATGCCTATGTTTTCTTCTACGTATTTTTTTTTGTTTCAGATCTTATACTCAAGTTTTAATCCATTTTCTGTTAATTTTTGTGTATGAATGGTGTCAGATAGAAATTGAAGAAAACACAAAGAGATGGAAGGATATTTCAAGTTTATGGATTGGAAGAAGGTTCATGTTATTTAAAGCAATCTACAGATTCAATGCAATCCATATCAAAATCTCAAAGATATTTTTAACAAAAATAGAACAAAAAACTCTCAAATTTGTATGGAACTACAAAGGATGCCAAATAGGCAAAGCAATCCTGAGAAAAAAGAACAAAGTTAGAGGTTTTGTACTCCCTGACCTCAAACTGTATGGTAAAGCCCCAATAATCCAACACTATGGTACTGGCGTAAAACAGACTCACAGACTAATGGAACAGAATTGAGAGCCCGTAATTAAACCCACACATATATGGGCAACTAATTTTTGACAAAGGTGCCAAAACCATACAATGGAGAAAGTAAAGTCTCTTCAATAAATAGTTTTTGAAAACTGGAAAGTCACATAAAAAAGAATGAAACTTTTTCTTAATGGTCATAATCAAAGGAATGATTCTTAGGTCCTTGTAAAATGCATTGCTGGGTTGTAGAAAATTTGCATCACAAAAAGGCAGAGAAAGGATTTATAATTGCAAGTTTTCTAAAGTAAATTTTCCAAGAACAGGTTGATGAGATGCCTAGTGTCTGGAAGAAACTTGTCCAAAATGTCATCAAACTGAGAGGAACTTTAAAGCCATAATGGTCACTATCTTGATCAGGAGCTCAGAAATAGTTTTTCCAAAACCTTACCAAATAATGTTTCTATACGGCCACTTTAGATACAACAATATAGCTGTGATCTTTTAGAACACTATCATTGAAGCTCATGACCGAACGTAAATTGAGGTTGTTTCTCTAGATACATTGCTAAGTGTGCACTTTGTTCTCACTTTGTAATAGGAGTTTCTTTGCTTTCCACTCCACCCACAAATAATTCTACTAATAGTTTTTAGCAAATGATTCATTTTTTATGTTTACCATGTTGCAGATTAAAGTAATACCGGAAAGTATTTTGTAAAGTTACAAAAATCAATAACACAAAGTCACTCCAGGAAAATACCAAAGGGTAATCCCCACATGTCCCATCAGTGGCATAGCTAATCTTGTTTCGTTAATACAAAATTAAGATATTTTGTCATGGTTGGGTTATTAATTTTAAGCTTTTAATCAAATAAATTGATTTTAAAAAAAACTTCTTATGCTTCAAGGATTATAGTAGTGAGCCCTCAGAGTGCCTAAGGCCCTTTCCTCCTCTTTTCCAGAATTTATGGTCCTCTCACAAATTGATGGAAGGAAAGGTGACTGGTCCCTGCAATGCAGTGAGACCTGTGCATTATTATATGAAACATGAGTGCTTCTCCCACGTGAGCAGAAGCAGAAGGACACTGACAGCTATTTCACAGCCCTGCTGCACTCCAGGGGCATCTTGTCTGTTCACTGTCACTTGAACAGTCTCAAGAACTCTGCTCTGTGGCACCTTCAGCCCCAGCCTCTGCAGCTGCATCGATAAATGCTGGATACTCTCAGGGCTCTGAGTTCAAGGACTCTTTTTCCTGCCTCTGGCACTTCAGCTAGGTCAATGGATCTCACCTGCTTTATAGTGCTCCTGAGGCTAGCCTAAAGGTTTTAATCGAATTTCATGAGAAGCCTTGAGCCTTTACAATTTTGAGTTGTGATAACTCCTCAGATGGGCATGATCAAATATGGATGATTTGTGTGAACTTCACTGAGATCAGCATTGCTAAAGTAGGCAGAAAAAAAATGTAGCTGAAAACTTTGTTCACCGCCTGTTCACAGATCTGGGCTCTTGTATTTCTATAGCACACAGTTAACTGCTGATAAAGTCATTCAGATTAAGAGTAAGCCAATTGATATTGAAATTAGATATTTTTTCTATTTTAAACTTGTTAATACTTTTGCCCCATTAGGATTTTTCACTTATGTGATAATTATCTTTTGTTAATTTAATAGTTTATCATGTTGTTTATTCTGGCTCATAATTCTAGAATACTAACATAGTTTTTTGTTCAAAATATTATTTTTTGAAAACTATGAATTTTGCACAAAATCACAGGATGAAGTTTACCCAAAGAATATCTCCCCTCAAGATCAGTGGCATCAGACTGATACTATTTTTAAAGTATTGTGAAAATATATAGTGCATATAGGTTAGTATCTCATAAAAATCACTACTCTGATTTAAAAGGGAGATTGATGTATTTTAAAATTACTACTCTAGCTTAAAAGAGAGAGTAAATGTAATTTAATCCACCAAAGACACATTTAAAATTCCTTTGATACATGTGTAGGAGCCACATGTGACTAGGTAGTATTTGAAATGTAGTCAGTGCAAACTGAGACGTTTGTTCATTATAAAATACATACTAGATTTTGAAGGCATGATAAAAATAAGTAAAATATGTAATAATTTTTGTATTAATGGCATAATAAATTGATAATATAAATATAACATGCAGGGGTGGGCAAATGTAGGTTTACAGGTGTCCATATGGAAAAAGATGTGGAGGTTATGACGATTACAGTGGCTTCAATAACTCGATGGGGAGTCGTTGTGGCAGTGCTGTTAGGTACAGTCTCATAGGTGCTCAAATCGCTGCTTCATTATTTACACATTGTTATCGTCTCCTTGCTATACTCAAGCACACTTTGGTACAGAGTTCTTTACTGTCATTAGTAAACCTACTTTTGGCCAATCCTGTATTATTAAAATTAATTACAGTATTTATTATTACTTATAAATGTGGCCACCAGAAAGTTTAAAATTATACGTGACTTGTATCATATTTAGTAGGAAAATACTGCTTTGATGCCTTGGAATATTGAATTTTGCCTTTAATGTCAATGTTCTCATTTCTTAGATGATGAACACTTGAAATATAGGTTACAAATAAGCAAAATCATGATCTCCCATGATCCCATGCGATCATTTCCCATGATTGAAATCAAGAAAAATAGTACTGAATTGCCAGTATTCAGCTACTTTTTACTTACAAAAACAGCTAGTTTGTTTGGTTTAACTTCTCCATTCCTCATCTTTTCCCTTTGGTGTTCCCACTGGGGTTTTTCTCTTGCCATATCAAATGAGCATGACTATCTCCTCACCTCATAACCTTCAGTCTAATTCTCTTTATATCAGTGTTCAAAATTCTAATAACCATACTGGGTCAGAGTCTCTCTACATTTATTTTGAGAAATTATTCAGTAATGCCTGCATGTTTCTCTGTGGGTTCCCTGAAGCCCACTTTCATGAATAACATAAAGTTTAGGGATTATCTGAATAGTCTCAGAATGTTTGGGATATTGAAATGTATACAGTGATGCCTCTTGATTTTGGTGAGGGGAGGAGTTAATCTTAATTCACCATGACAGTTCTAATTCGAATAAATCTGTCAGATAGACTGGATGCCCCAGAAGCTGGAAGTAGGAAGAGATAATGGGAATTATAAGGAAAAAAATCTTAGGAATTAAGTCATAGGATGTCTGAGTCATAAAGGAAAACACGGGCTGAACGTAAGAGTAAGTAATATTTCTACTACAATGTGCATATATGTCCAACTGCTATTTGATGTGAAGCCCCTTAATGCTCTGATATAAATGAAGGAAATAGACCATTATTGGTGCAAGGACTCTGCTATGCATAACTTCTCTGAAAAAGTTGACTTGAGGATACTAGGAGTAGGTTCCATGCTAGGGTTGGGGAGAGAAAAGACCACAGAGGTTGAAAGATTGGACAAGCTCAGATGGGGCAGAACCTTTGACATTGAAGAGAATGGGAGGCCAACCAATGAAGTAAACATAAGAGTAGAAAAAAATTAAAAAGTTAAGAAAAGCATGCCTTCTTATAATTGACAATTCCCCAGTCTCAGAGTTGGCTAGAAAAACCCTTTAATAAGGAGAATTGCAGAAATAGCCTGAATTTCCAGAGGACTCTAGAAACATCATGAAATTTCATCAAGTCAGGAGACACAGAGTTTTGGGGATTTCGTTATAAATTGTGCTCCCTGGTGCTTCAGTTGAGATATCAGACAGAAAATATATTACAAACTTCCATGCTTATTCACCTCTCACTACAGACATATATATACTCTCTTCTGAAAATATATTTCATGGTGTCCATATTTGGAGTTGAAGCATTCTCTTCAAATTTAGGACCTATCATAGGTGACTTTTGGTTATAATAATTTATATGGAAGGCCTTCCTGAATTTTCAGTGGTGAATAGTTGGTCGTATCAGCTCTGGGCTGTTTTCAAGTTCATCTTGTATATGTAGATGCTTTCCATATATACTTCAGATTTTCAAGATGATTTGTCTGTTACAGTTGAGTGCCAGTGTTGAAAAATTAACCTAACTCAGTTGGTAATGTCTCTTTCCCATAGGTTTGTCTTTCTTTCTTTCTTTCTTTCTTTCTTTCTTTCTTTCTTTCTTTCTTTCTTTCTTTCTTTCTTTCTTTCTTTCTTTCTTATTTCCTTCCTTCCTTCCTTCCTTCCTTCCTTCCTTTCTCTCTCTCTCTTTCTTTTTCTTTCTTTCTTTATTTCTTTTCTTTCTTTCTTTCTTTCTTTCTTTCTTTCTTTCTTTCTTTCTTTCTTTCTTTCTTTCTTTCTTTCTTTCCTTCCTTCCTTCCTTCCTTCCTTCCTTCCTTCCTTCCTTCCTTCCTTCCTTCCTTCCTTCCTTCCATTACTTAATTTATCATTATTTTATTGTTTTTCCATTATTGTTTAGTCTCCATATGCCCACCTCCCTTCAGAAAGCACCACACTTTTTGTACACATCCATGAGTCCTTTTTCTTTTTTGCCCAATCCCTCCATCACCTCACTCCCTGGCCCCCACCACTGACAACTGACTTGATTTAATACTTTCAAGGAACTGTGATAAAGCTGCCCAGTAGAGCCCATCAGGGAAACAGTTGTACTAGGTAAAGAATTCTGCTGAAATCACTTTTGGTCTCATATCTTGGCTTGCTTGTCTTCACACAGATATTGATATACTTATGCAGACTCTTTATCCTCCTTGATTGCCTAGATGAGTGTTGAGAGCATATGTTTACAATATAGTTTTTCCTATAAGTGAGCCTTCATACCCACTCAGATCCTCTGACCCTTAAGAACTAAAAGCAGAGAGCTGCCTGTCCTACAGGTGACACCACTGGCACCAAGAAATAACAGAGAGCAAACTCAGGTGACTATGCTATTCACTCAGAATTTATTAATGCAGATTTTATTAAAATTGTTAATAAATTTTATTAATATTTTATTCATCCAAATCCAAATAACCAAATAACAATACTAATCACTCAGATACAATCAGTAATAACATTACATGAGAGAGATTTGGGGGAATAACAAACCCAAGTCCCAGAGACTCAGACTGCAGATTCAGGAGACAGCATGGTGGGCAAGGGGGCTGTCAGTGTCTTACAGGCACACTTTCTAGAACCAGATGGGCAGCAGGGCAGATGAAGTCCTCAATTCAGCAGGGGAGAGCCTTCAGTGGCCAATGCCAAAGGGGATCAGCATGGCAGGGAGCAGCACTCTGGTGTGTGGAGCTCAGTTGTCTCAGCAGTTGCCCAGAGCCTGCCTCAGTTATACGCTTGAGAGTGGTGCCCTCCACCCTTCTGGGTCTCTTGATAAGTGTCTTGGCAGCACTAATGGCAAGTGTGGAATTTCCCCAGAGTCTATCTATGGGTGCTTCTGCTCTGCAGAAAAGAATATTCTGATCACATGTGCAAATATCTTAGATGAGTTTCCTTGCCAGCAGTGTCTAGTGTAATTTAAATAGTTTTCCTCTTGAATCAAAGTGTTATGGCTAACTGACAACCACTTTGGTTGACACAAGTAACTCCATTTTGTATTATATACTACTTTATGTATTTTGACCAGAACAAAGCCATTTTATTGGTCCTTCTCTTCACAATGAGGCCCTGCTATTGCATTGGCCAAAAAGTCCGTACATTTTTTTTCCATAAAGTAAAAGACACATTTTTTATTTTCACAAATAACTTTATTGATTTCAAAATTTTGAGTAGGTAAGCTATCTCCCATTATTGGATTCTAGTGGGAAAAGGCCAAAAGTGCTGCTTAACATCTTCCAATGTATAAGACATTCCCACAGCAGATAATTATTTGGCCAAAATATCAATAGCACCAAGAGACTTGGCAAACCACTTTTGACACATGCAGTCAGTCACAAGACCTTCTCCATACACTGAAAAAATCTTTTTTTTTTTTTTTTTTGCATTTTGGTTGCATTTTTACCTCTCTTGAAATAAAAAAGCATAATATACTGAAAATGTTGCATATTTTTTCATCTACAATGTTAAAATGGCTGCACAAATTTCACCAATTTTGCTAATCTTTTTAATGCACACTGATATGGCAGCTGTCACAATACAGTGTAACAAAATTGCTTTGAATGAAGTTAAAGATAACTAAGTACCACTAGAGCCATCATACAGAAAAAAACAGAATGAATGTTTTGGCCAACCCAATATTTTCTAGCACTCTGATATGGTGAGGGTAGAGGTTAAATAGAATTTTAACATAAAATGCATTAAAATAAAATAGAATTTTAATATAAGATGCATTAAAATAAAATAAAACAACATAAGAGTAATTAGTAGTGAAACCTTGCCTGGAACCATAGAGATGAACAATATAGTCGTTTTTTAATGCTTTTATTTTTCTTGATTAAGCAGCTAAATTTTAGTTCCCAATGAATGTATGTTGAGATGATTATGTGACACTTAATGTGTAGCTAGGACATGCTAACATAAGAATTGTGTCTCTACATCTCTTTCTGTTCTTTGTTGATAGTGGCTAATTTGAAATATGTTGTTTAAGAAAAAATAACAATAAAACATGTGATAGGTTACCTACTTATTCTTTCATAGAATAAAAATTAGAAGAATGCCAACTTAAACTTAATAGTCATTAACTGTAACTAACTGTGACATGGCTAGTTAATAGAGCCATTTTAAACCTCTTTTTGTTGTCAAAATAAATTCTATTGATATGAGTTCCTTAGTATTTTGACATTTATTTCTCTTTCTGGTAATACTGCATAGAGTGCATAGTTCCTGCCCTAGTACCCTCTCCCCTGGGTTACCAGAATATTTGTTGAGAAAGAACACTGCAGTAGAGTGGTGAAGAGTGTGGATATCAAGAAGATATTAAACTGAAGGAAGTGGCAGTTGATCCATGGTGTTGGGAGTAGACTTGGGGAAAGTGTTGAAAATATTTAGAACATAGAATTAGGAAGACCAGTTGTTGGAAATGATATATAGGCTGAGGAAATGAATTTAGGAGTCTTGGATAGCTTGTCAATTTGTAAGTGCTTCGTAAATATTTTTTTCCTGAAAAAAACATTTTTCTAAATGATATTTTGCATGGCCATCTGTGAAGTGCCATTGGATTGGCTGCAAATTTGTGAGATTATTCAGAAAGTTGTGGACCAAAAGAAATATAATACAAATATGGGCTGAAAGAATAAAATAGTTGGGAAAGAAATATCTAAATTTTCAGTACAGAAATTTCACACAAATTGATATTATATAACAATAAAACATTTTTAGTGGAAGCTAGTTATTTCTAACAGAATGTGCACAAGTAAAGTTTTGAATTTTGGTAACTTCATATCAAAATAATTAGAAAAATTTGCAAAATAATTTCCTTGAAGTGTTTATTCCCAAAGTAATTTTTTAATTGTACCATAATTTTCAAGTGTGACCAGTCTATTTCCAGAGAAGAGGCAATATTAAAGCAGAATTTGTAATCACAAAAATTCTTGTCATAATCTTCTTACTGACAGAAAACAATAATATTAAATTGAATATGAAGAAAAAATTTAAGTATTTATTTATATTTGACTTTAGAAACAAAATGAAGAGTTATAACTCTCTACTGCCTTTAGGAGTTATAGATTTTAAAAACATTAAGAAAGCACTTCTGATTTTAAATATGTTCTAGTATATTGCTTTTCAAACTTTAGCTTTCATCAGAACCATCTGGAGGACTTGTTAAAATGCTGATTCCTGGGCCCCGACTCTGCAAATTCTTGATTCCATTGCTTCTGGGATTGAGCCCAAGACTTTGCCTGTGTGATAGGCCTCCAGGTGATGCTGATATTACCATTTCATTGCCCCCACTTCAAGGAGTGTTTCTGTAGTCCACATTTAAGACTACTAAGATATCATTGTGAAATTACATTTAAAAAATTTAGTTCATCAAAATGCAAAAGAGAGTTAGAACTGTCCCTAATTTAAATGCTTCTTGTTTATGTCTTTATTGGTTTGTTAACTTTCCAAGCTGCGAGTCTATCTGGAAAACAAACCAACAAAAACCAACCCTACAGTGTTTCACTTGTACAGTCTCTGAATAGTAAAAGACAAGCCCCACAAGTGTCTCTGATGATGACTACATCTGATCAGCTTTTAGACATAAACTAATTTAACCCATGTGGTTTACCTTTTAAACTTTGTCATTTCTGGTCATCTATTTCTCATTAGATCCAAAACACACTAATAGCATACACTAAAATTAGAAGCTTTAATAGAAAAATGGCTAAGACAGGCCATGAGAATCAGCAATCTTAAAATTGTAATTTATATTCCAGTGGGAGCCATCTATGAAAAGACTTACTTTAATTTAATCCTCAGTTAGGGGTCCTATTTTAAGAGCAAAAAAGAAACACTGAAACTGGCTCTCTGTACAATATAGATTTTTTAATATAGTTAGATTATAAGGTAGTAATATTATGCAATTTTCTCAAAACATATGCTCATATGCTATGCCCACATAGGTTTAATTGCCACAAGCCATTTGTTGAGAGTATTTTCATGAGAAATATATATTAAACAAAAATGTGCATAGAAAGCAACTGTTTTAACTATCTTAAACAATGGAATGTTATGTAAAATATTTTTCTTCTATGAAAAGAACGTAAAAATTATGTTTTAATATGTTGAGAATTTCTCAAATTGCTCATTGAAAAAAATGTGTCAGAACAAACTGTATTAGAAATAACAGAAAGAGAAGGGTTTTTCCAAATTTACTTTTTTGTATGTTATTTTTAGGGGACCAGGTTAACCAATATAGCATGATAAAAGTTTAAAACACACTAAAGTCTAATAGGTGTGCTGTATGTTTTTCTTGATTCACTCACCCCAGCTGCATTCTCTGCCCTTTTCTATGTTGCTCTTATCCCAGGAGGCTGACTCCTGACCAACGTGTCTCTAAGATTCCCCTGATAGCTTTCTTTACATGGATTTGGATAATTATAGTGTGGGTTGTTAAAGTTGGAGACTGAAGTAAATAAAGTATTTGTCCCTCACCAGACGATTCTGATGCAGACTAAGTTTTGAAAATCACTATATTAGAAAACTTATTTAATATTAGCACTAGAAGCACTTTCTTGTCATGTTTTTAAAATGTGTAATTCCCTATAGCATTAAAGAGATCTACAGTTATCTTCATTTGCATTTTAAGTCCGTGCTGTCATATTTGATTCTGTCTGTCATAGCACCCCTTTGTCATAATAACTTCCACTATCAGGCCCACTTATCCAGGATTCTAACATTGACCGAGCACCAGAAACTATTTCTTCCTTTTTTCCTGAGACCATTGAGCTGGGATTTGTCTTCCTCAGTAGCCATCCTCTAGATGTTCCTCTGTCAGGTTTGATCCTTTAAGCCACGATTTTCTGCCTTGATACCATGGACATTCCGACCAATGGTTCTTTGTTTTGAAGAGTTATCCTATGCATTGTAGGATTTTTAACATTGTTTCTGGCCCCAACCCACTAGAAGCAAGTAGTACCCCCTCCCAGTAATGACAATCGAAAATATCTCTAGACTTTGTCAAATGTCCCTTGGACATTTTATCCTTGGAGGATAAAAACAATCCCTCCTCTATCACACATGCTAGCTAAGAATCACTGCTATAAACCATCTCCTGGTTCCTTAAGTATTCTTCTCTTTAAGTTCTCCTTATTTAAACCATTGATAGAGTTCTGACTCATATAACAGAAAATGGTTAACTACAAAAAATAGGAAAAATGGATTTATCGACCAATGCAAATTATGCAGGAAAAATAAATCATGATTAATTAAATCTATATGGTAAGATATTAGACCATAAAAAAATCTTTAATCTTTTAAAATCTATGGGAAGAGGGGATCCAAGATGGAAGAGGAGTAAGTGTAAGCTACACTAACCTCCTCCCAGGACCAATCTGGAGCTATAAGTAAATTGTTGAGAAATCATCCTGAATAACCAACTGAACACTAGCTGGAAAGAAGCCGTATAACCAAGCACAGACAGTAGAAACCACCTCACTACAAGGAGACTGGTAGAGAATGTGGAGGAGGTACAAGAGTGCTGGCTGGGCTGCCAAAGGTGACAGCTGAAGTTCCAGAGGTATATTTCCATGGCTGAGGGGTTCCCCCTGAGAAGTGTGGAGTCTACACTCTAAGCTGGGCTACCTAGCCTACAGCACCAGAGCCAGAAAGGAACACAGATAATATGCAGCTGTGAAAAGCTCAGGGTTTCTGTCTGCCAGAGATAGACTGCTGGGGACACAGAGAGCCTCTCAAAGGCCTAACACACAAAGTTTTATTTGCAGCCCACCTGGAATTCCAGCAGAGGAGGGCAGAGTGTACTAGAGATGCTGAAGGAAAGTCTAGGGTTGGTGGCTCTGGGGAGAACACGGAGTCACTCCCCATACTGCAGAAGCCATCTTTCTCAGACAGAGCACTTCCTCTCCAAGTGGCATCAGCCTGAGGTTAGCAATAGCACCCCTACAGGAATTATTCTGTCCCACTCTGTAGTGCTTAAGCTACGGCTAGTGATTACAGCTTGAGGCTATATCACTGATTGATTTAACAACTAAGGGGGAAAATACAAAGAAGCAGACCTGAAATGAAAGAACAAGAGAATTTACCAGAAGAAGAACTAGATGAAATGGAGGCAAACAATTTATTAGATGGAGAGTTTAGAGTAATGATTATAAGGATACTCAAGAGCATGAAAAAAAAACATAGATACTATAAAAAAGACCAGTCAGAAATAAAGAATGAAATATCTGAAATAAATAATAGGCTGGAAGGAATAGACACTAAGTAAGATGAAGCAGAGGATTGAATCAGTGATTTAGAAGACAAGGTAGACAAAAACACCCAGGAAGAGCATCAAAAAAGAAAAAAAGAATTTCAAAAAATGAGAATAGCTTAAGAAAAATTTTGGACAACATGAAAAGTAACAACATCTGCTTCATGGAAATACCAGAAGGAGAATAAAGCGAGCCAGGGATTGAAAACCTATTTGGAGAAATAATGACAGAAAGCTTTCCTAATCTGGTGAAGGGAGAAGATATAAGTCTGGGAAGCACAAAGATTCCCAAACAAGTTGGACCCAAAGAGGACTACACCAAGGCACATCATAATTAAAATGTTAAGGCTTAAATACAAAGAGAGAACCCTAAAAGCCACAAGAGAAAAAGCAGTTAGTTACCTGCAAGAGAGCACCAATTAGACTGTTACTTGATTACTCAACAAAAATACTTAAAACCAGAATGAAGTGGCATGAAGTATACAAGGTGAAGAAAGCAAGAACCTACAACCAAGACTACTTTACACAGCAAGACTGTCATTTAAAATGGGAGGAGAAATAAGGAGCTTCCCAGATAAGAAAAAGCTAACACCAAACCAAGTACTGCAACAAATGTTAAAGGGCTTGGTTTAACAAGAAGAAGAAGAAAAAGAGAAAGAAAAAAAGGAAAATAGTCTAACAATAAAATAACACCAAGTGTGTATTATCAATCATCACCTTAAATATAAATGGCAAAAATGATCCAACCAAAAGACATAGGGTAGCAGAATGGATAAGAAAACAAGACCCATATATAAATATATATATATATATGTGTGTATGTGTGTATGCCTCCACCAAGATACCCAGCTCAGATCAAAAGATATACACAGACTAAAAGTAAAAGGATGGAAAAAGGTAGTTCATGCAAATAGAAAGGAAAAAAAAAAGCTGATGTGGCAGTACTTGTATAACACCCCATTGACTTCAATGGAGATTCTCCAGACAGAAAATCATCAAGGAGACAGCAGTAGACAGCAGTTTAAATAACACAGTAGATCAAATGGATTTAATTTATATGTAAAGCATTTTACCCCAAAGCAGTAGAAATGCATACTTTATAAGTGCACATGAAATGTTTTCTAGGATAGAACATATATTAGGACACAAAACAAGTCTCAAAAATTTAAGAAGATTAAAATCATATCAAGCATCATCACTGATCACAATGCTATGAAACTAGAAATCAGTCACAAGAAGAATGCTGAAAAATATGTGAAGACATGGAAGCTTAATAACCTATTAGACAATAGGTTATTGTCTAATAATAACCTATTATTATTAGATAACCTAAAGGTTATGGATCAACAACGAGATGAAGGAGAAAATCAAAGAAACCTTGAAACAAATGAAAATGTGGACACACCAATCAAAAATATGTGGGACACTGGGGAAGCAATACTAACAGGGAAATTCATAGTGTTACAGAGCCACCTCAAATAACAACAAAAAGGTCAAACAAACAGTCTAACTCAATACTTAAAGGAACTTGAAAAGGAGCAACAAACAAGGGGCAAAGTGAGTAGAAATAAATAAATAATAAAAGGGCAGAAATAAATGAAATAAAGGCAAAAAATATACAAAAGATCAATGAATTCAAGAGCTTGTTCTTTAAAAAATAAATAAGATTGAAAAACCTTTAACTAGACTCATCAAGAAAAAAGACAAAGGACCCAAATAAGTGAAAACAAAAATGGAAGAGGAGATGTGGGCAGGCACCACCCGCAGGGCCCACCTGGCCGCCACAGATGAGAATAAGTCTACCAAGACATCATCTGATTGGGAGGAATGGTGGCCGATCTCTCAAAGGAGAAGAGCCAGAGCCCGTTTCTTAATGGGCTTTTATTGCATTCATTTGCATAGGAATATGGGGCATATATGTAAAGCTCATCAATCATTGTCAGGCAGAAATGGTCAAATAATAGATAACATTCAGAAAACTATGAGGGCTTATTTTGAATCGTGTCAGATAGCTAAAAGGCCATAAAACTCTGGGAAAACAAACTCTTTTCATGCTTGGATCCTTATCACTTAAATTGAGGGTATTAACAAAGTAGGTTTCCTAGGATTTTATGTATTCTTTCTTTGGCCTTATCGCTCCAGGGAACCCACTCTTTCCAACCCAGGGCAGCACCCACTTCTGGCATTGTTTCAGGCTTAAGTCAAGCAGGGGAAGTAAGGCAGTAAAGAGATTAGAAGACTTCTTCCAAACAAAAGAGGACTCAGGCTATGTCAAAGCTGAGGGGCAAGGGTCCATGACCCCCTTTTTCTACAGTCCCCCAAGTCTTTCCCTGAAGGCCACTTCACGACCGAGCCTGTCTTCAGTCATCCCTCCTTTGAGGAATCTTACCCATCATTGGCTAACCAGTCATCCACCCAGGGCCAAGCAGAGTGAAAAAAAGGGGGCAGAGGTGACACCTCTACCAGGAAGATAAGCTTTGTCTCCTGAGTGGCTTTTGGTCCCAAGGTCTTTTTACTCAGCCTTAGCCATGGGGGGTTACAGCTTCTGAAACCAGGCAGGGCAGTTCCCAACAAGAAATAAAAACTGACACCAAAGAAATACAAAAGATAATAAGGAAATATGAGCAACAGTATTCTAAAAAACTGGACAACCTGAAGGAAATGGATAAATTCCTAGAAACATAGAATCTTCCAAATCTAGATCAGGAAGAATCAGAGAAATCTGAGATTACAACTAGTGAAATTGAAGCAGTAATCAAAAAACTTCCAACAAACAAAAGCCCTGGACAGGTGGTCTTCACAGATGAATTATACCAGACATTCTGAGAAGAACCAATACTTCTCTTTTTCAAATAATTTTATAAAATTTAAGAGGAGGGAAGGCTCCCAAACTCATTTGAAGAGTCTGGCATTATTGTAATTCCAAAACCAGATAAAGACACTACAAAGAAAGAACATTATAGGCCTCAACTAAGTATTAGCAAACCAAATACAGAAATGCATCAAAAAGGTCATACACCTTGATCATGTGATTTATTCTGGGAATGCAAGGTTGGTGCATTATTCACAAATCAATAAATGTGATTCACCACATAAACAAAATGAAAGACAAATACTACATGATCATATTAATAGATGCAGAAAAGGCATTTGCTAAAATCCAGCACCCATTTACGATAAAACTCCCAGTAAAGGGGGATTAGAGGGAACATATGTAATAAAATATGCCATATATGATAAAACTGCTGCCAGCATCATACTCAACAGGCAAAAACTACCAGTGTTCCCATTAAAATCTGGAACAAGAGGGGGATGACAACTTCCACCTCTCTTATTCAATATAGCACTGGAATCCTAGCCACAACAATCACACAGGAAAAAAAATAAATAAAATGCATCCACATTGGAAAGAAGAAATAAAACTGTCTTTATTCGCAGATGGCATGATACTGTACATAGAGAACTGCAAAAATTCCACCAAGGAACTACTAAAACTGATAAATTAATTCAATAAAGTAGTGGGATTCAAAATTAATATCCAGAAATCAGTTGCATTTTTATATACCAATAATGAATTAACAGAAAGGGTGATTATGAAAACAATCCCATTCACAATTGCTTCAAAAAGAATAAAATACCTAGGAATAAATCTAACCAATGATGTAAAAGAGCTGTATTTGGAAATTTATAAGACACTGCAGAAAGAAATAGGAGAAGATACAAATAAGTTAATGTACATATCATTTTAATGGATAGGAAGAATTAAAATCATTAAAATGTCTATACTACTGAAAGCAATCTATAGATTCAATGCAATTCCTATCAAGATTCCAGTGATATATTTCACAGAACAAGAAAAAATATTTCAAAAATTTATATGGAACCACAAAAGTCCCCACATAGCAACAGCAATCCTGAGAAAGAACAAAGTTGGAGGAATCATACTACCTAATATGAAATTATACTATAAGGCCACAGCAATCAAAACAGCATGGCATAAAAAATGAACACAAGATGAATGAAACAGAATAGACAGCCCAGAAATAAACACATAGCTTTAGTCAATTAATATTCAATCTAGGAAACAAGCACATAAAGTAGGCTAAAGACAGTTTATTCAACAAATGGTGCTGGGAAAATTGGACAGATAAGTGCAGAAAAATGAAATTAGATGGCTTTCTTACACCATACATAATAATAATTAAAATAGGTCAAAGACTTAAGTCTTCGATCTGAAACCGTAAACATTATAGAAGAAAAGAGCAAAATCTTGGCAATGGCTCATAGCTGTATTTTATCTGATATATCTCTCCAGGCAAGGGAAACAAAAGAAACAAATAAACAAATGGGGCCACATCAAACTAAAAAGTTTTTGCTCAGCAAGGGGATTTTCAACAAAATAAAAATTCAACCTACAAAATGGGAGAACATATCAGCTGATGCATCAGATAAGGGGTTAATATCTAAAATTTATAAAGAACTTATAAAAGTCAACCCTAAAAACACAAACAATGCAATTTTAAAAAGGCCAAAGGATCTGCATAGACACTTCTCCAAAGAGGACATGCAGATAGCTGATAGACGTATGAAAAGATGCTCAGCATCACTAATCATCAGAGAAATGCAAATTAAAATCACAATGAGATACCACCACACACTGTCAGAATGGCTGTCATCAATAAATCAACAAACTAGTACTGGTGAGGATGTGGAGAAAGGGGAACTCTTTGGCACTATTGGTGCGAATGCAGACTGGTGCAGCCACTGAGGAAAGCAGTATGGCAATACCTCAGAAAATTTGAAAAATGGATCTGCTTGTTGACCAAGTGACCCCACATCTGGGAATATATCCAAAGGAACCCAAAACATTAATTTGGAAAAACATAAGATCACCTATGCTCATTGCCATATTACGTACAATTGCCAAGGTATGGAAGCAACCTAAGTGTCCATCAGGAGATGAGTGGATAAAACAACTATGGGACATTTACATGTTGAAATACTACTTGGCTATAAGAAAGAAGAAAGTTTTTCCCTTCATAATAGTATGGGTGGACCTGAAGAAAATTATTTCACTGAGTGAAATAAGCCAGTCAGAGAAAGACACATATAATATGATTTCATTCACTTGTGGAACCTAATGAGCAAACTGAATAAGGAGAATGGGAACACATTCATAGATGCAGAGCAGGATGACAGCTTGTTGGGGGGAAGTCAAAGGTTGGAGCGATTGAGCAAAATGGAAAAGGGACTCACGGACATGGAAACAGTGTGGTGATTAGTGCGGGAGGGAGAAGGTATAAAGGGACTAAGTGGTAATGGAAAAATGTACAATAACTTCATTAAAATTTTAAAAATGTATGGGAATAGTTCTTAATATTATAGTTATGGAATATACATAATAAAATTATTATTCTCCAAATTAGAACTTTGTTTAAATAGTTATAGTTAATGTTAATAAATTACATATGACATTAAAAATAGTCAGAATTGCATTATATAAAATAATACATACTATTCTAAACAGTTTTAGGAACTGTTAACTCAGTGCTTATAAAATATATAAATGTTCTTCAAAATGTTGCAAAATAGCCACTGAAATTAGGAGATTATTTTATAAAATATATAATAAACTCAGTGTTAAAAATAGTGAACATATTTTTAAAAGTATTGTAAATGTGTCCTATTAATGCTGTTCAACCATATCCAGCTCTCTGCTTGCTGCGATTAAGGTAAAACTGCATTTCATTGCCCCATTGAAGTTGGGTCTAACTACCTGCCCTTTTTACACACATATATGCAAAAGTAAATTATATTTATTTTATCATTTGGAATTTATCTCTGTAATTGGTTCTATTTAAGCACAGTGATGGTAAATATTAGTTAATCTAATATAATAGTGGATAGCATATCATCAGTTAGCCACAATGATTACTTACCTTATTGGTTCTAACCAAGTTTATGCCTTCTGCCTGACCTAAAATTTCAAGTTACTAAAAACAAAGTTAGTTTTTCATTAATTCATTGTTCATGGTGAAGGTAAGAATGAAACACTGAATATAATTATAAACATTTTAAATTAGATTTAATATTATATTAATTCACAGGGAAATATATTTAATCACTTAAATAAATAAAAAGCTAATATTTGTATTACACAATTTTAGTACTTTAAGAAGAGTAAACTACTTTGCAATTAATTATCTCTGAAATTATAAAATAATCCTTCAATTATTAGCTCGTCTTCTCTCAGCCCCTGAGAATTGTGGAATGTGAAAGTCTGCTAATTGTAGCATATCTAAATATTAACCTCATATCGTTTAAACACTCTTCCAATGATTTTTATATTATTAATTTTTATTTTTTTACTTTTCTATGCGATTAGGGTATAGGCCACCATGTAATGTGTTCTTTTACTGATAGAAGTAATATAAGAAACTACATATTTAAAAGTAACTACAATGTGCCAGGAAACATGAAGGGGATATTCATATGCAAGTTTATTTGATCCTTACAGATACACTGTAGAGGTTTATTATTATCATTGTGTGATATTTAAAAATATAGATGAACAAACTCAATTGTATTACTATAGTTTCTAAATTATTACTTCAGTATATACATGTTAGGTGGCTAAGGTGGCTAAGAAAGAACCTGGAGCCAGAACAATCCAATTAAGGGCTTTTATTCAAGGTGGGACACTACTCAGGCAGCCTGGGTCCAAAAGGAGGGCAGCCCCAAGGGAAAGAGTAGAAGGGTTTTTAAAGTGTGTAGCAGACCCTGGGGCGGGTGAGTCGCCTGCTGTTCTGCTCCAGGTGTCCTGGGTTTCTGATCAGGGAGGGCTGATTCTGTAGAAAGCTCCAGGGACTGGGGAGGGGCCAGTAAGGATTCAACTGGTTGCCAGCAGGATGCCAGCAGCTATGCCTCAGTTGATTCAGATGTGGGGAATCTTGTGGCCGGTGACTTGTATCTTCGTTTTTTTAGTATAGGTGGTGGCGTAGGGCCATGCCCTAGAACATTTCTAACATCAAGCAGCAGATACTCTTAAGGCAGCAGATTTACCTCACAGAAAGACCATTGCAGTAAGCAAAAATTACAGTCTCTTAACAGAGATATCAGTCTCAAAACTTAGGAAGAAGCGAGCAAGCCAAAAAGATGGCCGGTTAGGTTGCCATTTGACTGTAATTTGTCAAGATACCAGGGTACTTCTGTTGTAAATATGTATGTTGATAAATCTGATTCTAGTTTAGTGATTCTTTATTACATTTGCATATCATTGGAAAGAAGAATGATAATATGACTCACAAGGATATTTATGGTAGAGTATAAACCCCATGAAGGCAGAAGCTTATAATAGTGGAATTTATTTGGACAAATCTGAGTTTTTCTTGTTCAAAGTTGCATAACCAAAATACTGTCTACAGTTTAGCAGTCTTTGCATAACCAAAATACTGTCTAAAGTTTAGCAGATAGTAGATATTTCACAAATTTTGTGTTTGAGGCATCAATAAATTATCTGATCCACATTTGGATAACAAAATGAGAATGTGCAAAGGAAAATCAGAGTAAAGATATTGGAAGAAGTCACAAAGCATATGAAATCATTATAATTGTGCCTTTACCTAAATAGTGGCCTATATTTTTATCTAATATGATTTTATAATGTTTCCATAATGATATGATAGCCTAAGGCTATAATGTACATTTCCTGAGAGAAACTTGTGCAGGTCTATTTCAGGCACTGTTGTATTGTAACACTTCGTCATTGTATAAAATGTACATTGTAATAACCGCTATGCCAATTTCCATGCTAGCGGTAGTCCAGCAGCCCTGTTGTGAATATAGCCAATGTTTGGTACATTAGCATTTCAGAAAACTAGGTTTCTAGGATATATTTTGTGAATCTTCTTTCATCATTTGTACATAGTGTATATAATTAGACCAAATGCTAAAGTCTCTTTAAACTTGAAAATGGATATTTGATTTATTGTGGTTTATCCTCTTCTGAGCCTTACTATTATTAATCTTCTTTTGAGTCATTATATCATATTTGTGTTTGAAAATTGGCCAGGATTGGAAAAGGATCATGCTTATGATTGAAATTTAATTATTCTGTTTCAATTTTCATTACTATTCCCCACCTCTACTGACTTCAGTCACAAATCTTTTTAAATCACTCTCCCACATAATAGCAGACTAGCCTGGTGAGTGAGGAGCTAGGAGCAGTACCAGAAACCATTAAACCCTATACAAATGATGCCAGTAAGGTTTGGCACAACAGCAGTATTGCATTCAATTATAAATGATAACATAACTACAAGTGCATGCCCTGGGCTTTCAGCTGATTAAATATCTTAACTGCACAGGCTCCAGTTCAGAGGCACGAAAGAAAGATTTCTAGTTTTTACCTAGAAACTGAAACTCTATCACTTATGTGTTAATTGGTGTTACATTGAGTAACAATGCTATGAACTGTAAGAGGCAAGACAAGGGCTTCCTGCTGTAATGTTAAAATGGAATGCATCCATTATCAGCTTTCCAAATTACCAATAGTGTGTACACTACCTCATCTAGTTGAAATAATACAGAAGAACAGTTGGGGGTGAATGGGACAAACCTGCAAAATGATAACTAGATTCAGCACATGGATATCTGAATTATATTCCATTACCTTACATTTTCTAGTATAAATGATTAAAAAGGAAGCTACTTAAGTGAGATTTGGTCATGTACTTTAGAGGTAATATCACATAGATGTGAAATTTTTATAATTAAAGTGTATAAGTAATGTTTTGTGCTATGCATATAATATACGCAAAAATAAAAGTAAATATTTCATGTTGTCAGTGTTTATATTGAGTTGTAATTTCAGAATCCTGGGGTTTATTTGGAACTAAACAAAAAAGAAATCATAATCTTTGAAATACATCTAGTTCCTTTGCACTATTGGCAGCTCTGTGAGGTGGATGAGTGGGTCTCCAATTCACACAAGAAGACAGCATCACTCAAAAAACTGAGGCTCGAGACGGCCACACAAGAAGTCATGACATCATTTCTAACTTCCAATTTGATCTCTTTATATTGGATTATGACATCATTTACAAATATTTTAAAAGTGAGTGCAAGGATAAAATAAGTTTATACCTTTATTTCAAGTAATCATGCTTTGTAAATTCATATACATTTCAAAATGTAGGAGAATAAACCCCATAATAACCCAAAGTTTCAGGAATTCTTTATTTTTTATTCCAGGAATAATATAGATAACTAAAGTATCTGATTTTCTGAACTTTTGTACAATCTATCTTTATTATGAAAAAAATTAGTTTGTCAGTGATCATCAGTGTTTTGAGACATAGACATGAGAGATTATTGCTTATGCTTGACCAAGTCTTAGTTGTGAAGATGTCTAAACCCTTTACAGGATGGGTTTATGAAGAGCCTTATAACATTTTCTTTATATATACTCCAGTGAATAGTGAAATAATTTGTGCTGATTTAAATTTTGTAATTGAAAATAATAATATGTTTAGATTTTATAAATTCTAAAATCATAATATGATAGCCACCAGCTCAATGTAGCTATTTAAATTTAATTAAAATTAAATAAAATTTAAAATTCAGCTTGTCAGTTTCACTAGCCACATTTTAAGTGCTACCTTGGCATAAGTGGCTACTAACTCACAAACTAAACATTTTCATTATTGCAGAAATTCTACTTCACAGTGTCATTTAGGAACATAAAGAGTGCACTATACATTTGAGGGTTTGTTTAATTTTTCATGTTAATTGTATCAGAAACACTGAATATATCACCGTATACATTTGAAATATATATTGTGTTCTGTTTCACACAAGAACATTAAAATAACTTTAGTTATTATGAGAGCTGTCCAGAAAGTAACCAGCCATGTAATATGAAAAATTGAGACATTTATTGAAGAGGATACAGGATACAAGAAACATTGTACATAGGGCAATGATCCCTAAGTCCCCTTCAAACTGGGCACCTTAGGACCTTGCACAGTTCTCCCAGTGGCCATCAGTTGCCCTGTCATATTTTCCTGAAATCTCTCTTTCAAAGGTGATTTCAGTTTTGGAAGAAGCCAGAAGTTGGAGGGCACTAAATCTGGGTTGTAGGGCAGCCGAGTGACCTGGGTGATTTGATGTTTTGCCAAAAATCTCTGCATGAGATGTAATGCATCAGCAGGCACATTGTTGTGATGAAGCTGCCAGTTAGCGGGTGCCCATAGCAGCAGCATTCTGAGTATCCAAATACTTTCCACGAAGGAATGTTCAAGCTCACAGCACAATTTGATGCAGATTCATTGCTCTACTCAGCCGTTTTGAATGTGAGGGCTACAAGGTACACAGGCTCACTCAGTGGCTTCTACTGCTGCCACTGATTAGTACAGTGAAGTTGTCTTTGTTCATGCATGCACATTTCAGTGCACGCATGAACACTTGACTGCTAGGTTACATGGATGTTGTGCAAACCATTCTTGTTGTAGTAACAATAGTTGGAATTTTTCCAGACCTCATATACTAAGAGATTAAGTGGTAAACACATAAGTGAAACTGTAATATGAGATGTGCATGAGAAATTTCTGTCAGGTGAGCAGCAATAAGACTGCAGCTGAGGGATGAATCACTAAATTTGAAGCTACATCTATACATATCACTTAAATTAAAACAAAAGAAGAAAAAAGTAAAAATCATCATCAGTCATTATCCTAATATATAATATAATCATGAAGATGATATAAGGCAATATTACATACCTTATTATAAAAGTAATTAGAATCCTAGAAAGAAAAGAAAATATAAAGAGTCAGAGGAAATATTTGAAGAAATAGCTTAAAATATTTCAATAATAATAAAAGACAATAATCCATAGTTTAAGAAATTCAGAGAACTTTAAATGGTAAACAAACAAATGCACAAATAAAGCAGGATGAAGCTTTGAAAGAAAGAACTCCAGAGATCTATAGAGGGACCATCCTGAATGTTCTGAAGAATGTTGATTAGTGCATGCATGTGATGAAATTGCCCAAGATTAGGGAAACACTATTTGAAAAATTATAAACAACAAGAGCCCAAAATGGCTTGGGTTCTTGTAAATGGCTTTGTAAAAGCCACTTACAAAATGGCTAACAGAGCCTTTTCCCACCACTCAGTCTAGAAAAAATAATCTCATAATTCATGGGGTAATGAGTAAAGTAAAGAGAAAGATCTGTTTTCTATAGTAGGGAATACTTTATCCTAGAATAAATACTGCTGCTACTCTGATAACGAAACTTTAAAGCAAGACATGAAAGGATTAAAGTGCTCTCAAATAAATTAACTGCGTCAGAGAATAGAGGAATATTCAGCACCCAAAATGATAACATTCACAGTGTATGCCATTCAGTCAGAAATCACAGGCATGCAAAGAAGTAGGTAAATATGACCCATGAGTAGGAAAAGAAAATCAGTCTGTCAAAACATACCTAGAATTGACATGGAAGTTAGAAAAATAACATTAAAATTATATTACATATGTTCAGAAAGTTCTGTGGAAATATAAAAATATGAAAAAAGCCAAATATAACATCTACAGATGACCACACTACCTGGGATGAAATATATACCAGTTAAACATTGAAGAAAGAAAAGATTTGAAAACCTGAAGATCTAGTAGTAGAAACTCTTGGAAATAAAACATAGAAACTGCTAAAATAATATACAGAATAAAAAACAATGAAAAATAAACTATGAACTATGGCACAACTTCCAGATTGCTAAAACGTATGTAAGTGAAGTTTGCAATACATTATAATTAAATCATTCAAAGCTAGTGGTAAAGAAAAAATCTTGCAGGCAGAGGAAAAAAAAGATGCATCATGTACGCATTAAAGAAAAAGATAAGATTGATAGTAGATTGCTCATTGAAAACAAGCAAGAAATCTGTGTCTTTTAGCATACTAAGAAAAATAAAGGCTACTCAGAATTTCACACCAAATGAAAGTATCTTTCAAAAAGCAGGGCAGCCTGACTGGTACAGCTCAGTGAATTGAGCATGGGCCTGCAAAGTAGAGTTGCCAGTTTGATTCCCAATCAGGGCACATGCCTGGGTTGCTGGCCAGATCCCTGGTTCGGGGTATGTGAGGGCAACCACAAAGTGTTGTTTCTCTACCTCTCTTTCTCCTTCCCTTTTCCTTTCTCTAAAAATAAATAAGTAAATTCTTTTTAAAAAAGGCAGAGTAAAGATTTTTACAGATAAACAAAAACAAATAAATTATCTCCAACAGTTCCACACTAAAGAAATTATTGACTAAATTTCTTCAGGAAGAAAGGAAATAATAGCAGTGGAAATGTGTATTTATAAAAAGGAACAAAGTTAACCAAAAAAGGAAATAATATGCCCAAAATGAACCTGTTTTATACCTGTTTTTCACCATGTAAAAAAACAAAAACTTGACATAGATTAAAGATTAAAATAAAGAGAAAAATGATGTCTTTTAGAAAAAATCATAGAAAAATATTCATGTCTAAGGATTTGACAGTATTCTTGGATATGACCCCCCTGAATAAAACAAAACAAAAGAAAAACAAATAAACAAAACCCTTGGACTTCATCAAGTTTTTAAAAAGTTCTGCAAAAGTCATGAGATTATAATAATAAATAATAAGTACTGTCTAATAAAAATATTTGCAAATAACATATCCAGTAGAGGACTTTTTTGTACAATGAGAAAACCTCTCAAAAATCATGATGCAATAAGCAAGCCCAGTGGTGTGGGAGAGAGGAAGGCAATGGGGTACAATTTCTATTTTAGTTCCATTGTGCCAGGATATTGGAAATCACCACTCTCATCCTTACAATGAGAAAAAAATCTGGATCAAAAAGATGAATTAATTTTATTGAACTCTTCAGACAGCTAATGTTGCAGAAAAACCACCAATCTGAAATCTGGACAGATGCATCCTCAGAGTAGTATTTGAGATTTTCCAAAAGCATAAGACCTGTGGCTATAAACTGATAAGAACACCTAAATGGTAATGCTGATGAACAGCTGAACACTGAATGTGGAATAATGTGGAAATGAGATGCTTCCACAGCCCATGTTCATAAAGGTGCTGCATGCTTCTTGGATTTTGTCTTCAGAAACCCCACCATGTTTTTTTTTTTTCCTCCTTTCCTTTCCTTTCCTTCCTTCCTTCCTTCCTTCCTTCCTTCTATCTTTCTATCCCTCCTCCTCTCTTTCTCCCTTTCTCCTTTTTTTTCTTCCTCCTTACCTGTGGATGTTTACTGATTTAAAGAGAAAGAAAGGGAAAGATAGAGATGCATTGATGTGAGAGAGAAACTTTGATGGGTTGCCTCCTGAACCTACCCGGATCTAAGATCAAACCAGCAACCTAGGTGTGTGCCCTGACTGGGGACTGGAACCTGCAACCTTTGCTCTATGGGATGATATTTCAACCAGCTGAGCTGACTGGCGAAAACAACTTCACCATGTTGTCAAAGTGAATATCTGAGAAAAGACGGCCTCATGGCTCTGGCAGTTGGAGGGGAAAAATAATAGTTATTTTTCACATCTATTCCTAGAGATTTCTTCATAAAAAAGGCATACTCTCCATTGAAAAGACATATCCCAGCCAGAGGAAATTATTCCACCTAGAGTATCCTCTAGTATTCCTGTCTCACTTAAGTTGGGTAAAGTAAATATAATTAAAAGGGGTCAGGGCCTCAGAGAAATGGATTGGAAATGCTGAGATGAAAGGGCAGGAGAGAAAGCTACACTTCTGGAGAAACACATGTAAAGATCAAAGCCCAGAGAAACAGATCCAACAACATACTGAGATGTAATTTTAAGATTATAGAATACTCTCCCTCCTCCATACCTCATTATCACAATAAGCATGCTCCAGTGTAAC